>NW_028232965.1:15005000-20005000 GCF_057557595.1 Rhyacophila brunnea
AAGCCCTATATTGGCCTATAAAATATCTCTCATTTATTATCCTGCGGTAGGTAAGAACGCTGATATTTCGATAATTTTACAGTACTAAGTATCGAAATTACACCAATAGCAAAAACAAGTCCTGCGCATCTATTCTATACAGTATACACAATACTGCTTTCGGCCTTTACGGCAGGTAGCTAAGTAACTAGGGTAGGAAAGTATCGAAATATTAACACTTATTGTAATTGTTACAATAAGTGCTAATACTTGGATACTTTCCTACTCTAGATAGCGGCCGAATGCAGTCTTGTGTATAGAATAGATACGCTGGTAATAATGTGACAACCGAAATAGCTATCGACTATTATAAACTGCAATTTGTAGAATGTAAATGCTATCTCAAATAATAGTTAGGAGCCATAGACTATAGATACATCTAGACGCCACCCGTTGCATTGCTAAATGAAGCCGCGTGCCGTGCATTTGGTTTGTGGGCGAGCGAACGCATTCGTCTACAAATGTTCGAGACCATAGACCATTTCGCTAGTGCTCGCCCAAAGTGCTCGCACTAGACGCTCAGAATTAAAATATAATTTGCTATTTTTTTACGTTATATAGTATTTTTAAGCGGTCAAATGCAACCATTAGATAAAGATATCCATAATTTAAGTTATGTTAAAGAAACACTAGGTCACTGATATTAAAATATATAATAATATGCAAATAAATTATCACGAACATGTATCAACTTACCTATGAAACGTAATACCATCTTCTTGCTTATCAGTACGGCTACCATATTTTAATACAACACACAGAACCATCTTTTCTACTTAATTAACTAAAAATATTTACCACTGTCTTTATGTTTAACACAAAAATAGCAATTTTAGCAACACGAGCTCGCAGGTTATCGACGCTAAGTGAAGCGATTCCCCACGATTTTCCGGCGACACTTTTGGAAACTAACTCACACATATGTAGACCTTTTATCTTCCTCTAGCGCATGTCGCAGGGATTATAAGGGTGCCGAATACTTTCTCACTCGCACTCATGCATCGCTTTTGTTCAGGCCTTGTTAGGAGCAGTTTTCACATGACCACATACCACCCATTTATAGGCAAAACAAAATTCAAACATGTAACTGCCATATTCGAAAGATATAGGTACTTAAGCATTGTAATCCTAACATTAGCATGTTTACAATACTTTGTTATTATTTTCATAGTGATAGGTATGTTTAATTTAAATATGTTGGTTTAACAAGAGTATTTAACATCAATATTTCTTCTTGGAATCGTAATAATAGATTATTTGAGACCAAGACCTCATTTACAGAAAAAGTTATTTAGAAATACATAATATAATTCGGTCACCAGTGCACTTGCACTGTCAGCTCCTAAATTATAATATTAGGTATGTAAACAAAGTAATATGTGAGTATCTGTTAATACTAGATAAACCTTACTATGTGAGTGAAACACGCACCTATGGTAATAGTATGAAATATGTAGCAATCATACCACTCAGTATTACATGGGTGACACACTTTAATATGTATGTTTTGTTGTCTCTTGTAATATATGGACTGCATTTGTATAAATAAGGACAATCCATAAATCCTCACTCACTCATCGAGTCCGTCACGCGACGCACTACTATCGTCACTCGACATAGTCAACCGTCATTCCACTAGAGTCCAGTCTCTCAGTTCATTAATACTATCAATCTCTCGATCACATTGGTTTCACCAGTACATACGTACCCGCGATTATAATCTCGCGCTGTGTTCTTTATTATTGTAACGATAAATAAACTCTCCCCTCACAACGTCCAAGCAACATCGACTTAATCTTCACACTCCTTATCATCCCCAAAAATATCTTTTTACCTGTGGTGAAAACTAGCTAAGTAATTGATGAATTTTATAAAAAAAAAAAATTTAATGCGCGCATATCAACAAAAATTTGGAAGACTTATAAGTATGTACCTGCTTTATTTTCTATTAGAGTGGAAAATAAACCACATATTCAGACAAAAAAGGGAAAATGATAAATTGCACTAATGTCATAAAAATCAGCAATACTGTCACGACTTTACGATTAATAGAAAAATCTCCAAGCATATAATATTATGTGTGACTAGAGATAGATATGTAAATTTATTTAAATGCGAGTGTATTCTAGCTAGAATGTGTACACGTTAAATGTTAAAAGGGGCTCGAGAAAAATGTTTTCCAATGTATCACGTGGGCGGGTGAATCGGGGAAGATGAAACCCTGAGACAGCGTGCATGTGCTTATTTCAACGAATGCTTCATTTAGAAACGCTCACGGTAGCAAAAAAATATAAATATTTTAGTGGAACTTATAAAATGCATACATATAATTAATTGCTGTACCTACGTTATAAATACGGATCAGAAATTTGAAAACACTTCTGTAGTTTCAATTTTACGATGAAATTAATAAAATTCTTATTTCAAATGACTCTCCTGTAATGCTGCAAACCGGGGAACAAAAAATAATGGGAACTGGCTTACCCTACCGTGTGCGGTATTACGAGGGTGGGTCAATAAGTCCTTAGAAAAGCCGACAGGTGGCGCGACTAGTACTGTAAGCGGTTTGTTTTCATGCAGCGGCACTACCGATTCAGTATGCTGCGAAGTTTCAATCAGATTGGTCGGGTTAATAATAATAATAAACATTTTAATATAAAAGGGTTAACAGCAAAGGAAATAAAAAATGAGTTGGATTTAGTTCACGGCACATCTGCTCCTTCACTTGCAACTATTTATAACTGGTTAAATGAATTTAAACGTGGTCGTACATCAACAAAGGATGAACCACGCTCAGGACGTCCTGTAGAGGTGACTACACCAGAAATGATCAATAAAATCCACGATATGGTGTTAAGTGACCGAAGATTAAAGTTGAGTGAGATAATTGAGGTTACAGGGATCTCAAAAGGTAGCGTCATTTCTATTTTACATGACAAATTGGGCATGAAAAAAATTTCTGCAAGATGGGTGCCGCGTTTGCTCACAGTCGACAATAAACGCAATAGGGTGGTGGCCTCTAAAGCCCTGTTGTCGCTCATGCAACGCAATCCGGATGAATTTTTTCGTCGCTTTGTGACTGTAGATGAAACATGGATACACCACTATACTCCCGAGACGAAAGAACAGTCAAAGCAGTGGATTGCGAAAGGCGAACCATGTCCAAAGAAGGCGAAAACCGTAAAATCAGCTGGTAAGGTTATGGCTACTCTATTTTGGGATGCACGTGGAATTATTTTCGTTGACTATTTGGAAAAAGGAAAAACAATAACAGGGGATTATTATGCATCTTGCATTTCAAACTTAAAAAAATGGCTAAGTGGACAACGTTTTTTTTCAAATGAAGAAGTCATCGATCGGACAAATGCTTATTTTGAGGACCTTCCGAAAACTTATTTTTCTGACGGTTTAAAAAAAATTGAGAAACGTCTAACCAAG
This sequence comes from Rhyacophila brunnea, assembly GCF_057557595.1. Lineage (NCBI taxonomy): Eukaryota > Metazoa > Arthropoda > Insecta > Trichoptera > Rhyacophilidae > Rhyacophila > Rhyacophila brunnea. The sequence goes on from NW_028232965.1 coordinate 15,008,478, forward strand.
TGTATTGAGCTCCAAGGAGATTATGTTGAGAAATAATAAAAAAATACAAAAATAAAAACTGTTTTAATGCTTTTTTCTAAGGAATTATTGACCCACCCTCGTATTATAACAGGGTACGGATCTCAAGTGTGGAAAAACATCGGATAATTATGTTCTCCGTCTCAGGCCGTCTCATAATATGCATCCAATTTTGTCACGTAAACATAATGCGCATTCAATATTTGCGCTTTGTGCCCCTTGGTGTTATGGCATAAAGCCCTAAAGTAATAGAGCGAACCCTCCTTCAAAACTGCTACCACACCCGGTAGGGTATCCAGTTCCCATTAATTTTGTTTTCCCTGCTGCAAACTGTCATTAACGCCCTTTGGCTTAACATACTCGATACATCGCAACGTGAATTTAAAACCATAGTAAGTGCAAATGAAATAAGAGGACATGTAGTTTGGAGATATCAGAATTCTTTAAAGATTTAATTTAGTCAAGAAAAATAGATAACGACAATATTTGGTTTATAATAGTATGTACCTACATTTTTTTTTCGACCATGTCCGATCCTAATAGGATCATATGGGCCTCCACAGAGTAGAGGTTTGTATTAACAGATTTCGTTTTTACGAGAAATGGATGTCAGCCACTTGCTCAACCTATTAGGTCCATACCCTGACTCACACACAAATTTAAAAACAATATGTGTACTTGCCAGACCCAGGATTCGAACCTGAGACCCACGTCGTGATAGTCCAACGCTTAAGCCGCGCTGCCACCTTGGGTGTTACCTACATTACGAGTACCTATACCATATTTAGTAATTAATTTACATACTTTTGCATGTAACATCAAAATTAGCAAGTTTTTCTCATTTAAATATGGAAATCGTTCTGTGGAAAGCTATTCACCCCTGTTTAGAACAGCAACAGGCAGGGAGAGATGGCCAAAATCATCACCAACGTCCAATAACGGGTATGGCACAGTGAGAAAAAAATTATCCCTTTATTTTAGGGAAAAAGCTGTTTAAATTAAGCATTGTTTTTTATTCGAGCCAATTATAACTAAATGGTAGATAATTAATTCTTTCAGTGAGAATACATGCTTTTGTGAAAATACATATTTACTTGTTATCTTTGGCTCGATGCTTGAAAGAGCTACAGTGCATAAGGCTCTTTATAGTCGCACCTAATACAGCGAATCACATTCTTTAATTTTGCCGCACGCACCATGTATATCTTGTGGCACACTTCCCAATCGCTTGGTAAGCTCTACCTAATCTATAAGACACAAAATGTTCCCAATTGTTATGGTGGGCATAAGAATAATTAGGTGGAATGTACCGCGTGCGACCAACACCAGAGTACCTGGAGGTAGAACAAATACTTGGCCGTGGAAAACAATGTGGTCTGCGGGAAAACGACCGCACATCGCTTCCGTTTATTATTTCGCGAAGCGATATATCCGGCATGCCCGTTATACGATAAAAAAAAGCGCAAGAACGCTGGCATGGTAAATACAATTTCCTCGAAAAATCCTATTTTCAAATGTCATACAACGCAATCGAAAATGTTTAAAGATACATATAAAAATAATAAACGCAACATAATGATATGTTTGTGTTCACAACGCAAAATGCACTAGTAGATCTAAATTATTGTTGGAAAATATAACGCACAAATAATTTCGGGATTCAAATGTATTATTTATGGCAAAAGCTCATTTGAAAATCAGTATATATTAATAAACCACGCTCAGGGAGTATTATTAACATTTTGTATTACAACACTTGATACAATCATATAAAAAAAATAACAGTATCTACGTTGGTGCATTGAAACATGGCGGGTATAAACATTTTGTTTATTAGCTGTCATCATATTTACCTGTTTTAACGTTTTGATATTGAATATGTATACCTACGTATACGAATGCGATTTTTTTAAATAGTGTTCGCCTAAACACTATTCTAAATAATTATGATATTGTGCACTCGGTTGCATTTACATAATGTAGAATAATTGAAGCAGTCTGTCCCTTTACAGACGACACTTATTAGATTACTATTGCACTTGTATAATAATGTGAAATCTTTGATCCCGCTAGAAGTCGAACAAATTTTGAATTAAATATGGTAATATAAGATAGTAAATAATAAAATACCATCCATTCATATTAAATTCCAATTTTAGTTTTAATTATGATAACATGGGTTACATTTAATAATTTATGGAATCAAATGTGGAGAGTGGATATAAAATCGTGTTGAAATGTTTGCCGTTTATGCGGTGCGGCGAAGTTTACTATAAATGAATCTTCAATACGGAATGACCTGCAGCTAAATTGATCCAAGTTGTGTACTTTTCCATTTGAATATTTTTTGCCTTTCGGCATCTTCGTGCACTCACTCAACACACTCACCAGTGGCATATGTACATGTGACACAAAAAATATAGTGCATAACAAGTGCTTACTATTTATCTACTAAATTAACATATTGATACATTGTGAAAATACATTATTCCTAAGTAAAGAATTTACCAATGCATTGGAAAGTCTGAAGTTTATAAATGCTGTAGATACTATTTATTCATAAAACAATTAGTATTGATTTAATCAGTCTCTTCAGGCTTACTTTCATATATTTTGGTTCTATAATATAGAGGAGGTTGTCTTTAACATCTTTGGAATAAGCATTTTTATCAAGCGTTTCAAGCGGTGTTTCATTGCATATATTTTATCAATGGAATAAGCAAGCGGCCTGAAAGAAAATCATGATGTAAGATAAGAAGTAATTAATGGAGATAATAATATATCTATCCATAGTGACATACTATTTTTGTACAAAGGATGTTGCTACTACACCACCAATAATGCTGTTAAGCGCTAACATTTTGGAAGTAAATACATATTGCGTACAAGTGACATCTTAATAACAGTGAGACATCGGACGCAAATTGAATCGTGATTTGTTATAATTCATTACGCTTGTTTGCATGCACTGGTTCCATAAAATCAACAGACAACCGGGTATATTTACAAAAGACGCCTAAAAATAGTCGGAGATGTTCGAGGGGAAAACATCGCTGTCAAAACATGAAGGGACACTTCTTCGATCTTCAGAAGAAGGGTAATTTATTCATCGCTCGTCCTCATTGGATACCAAATGTCGGCAATGAGTACCTAATAATAACACTAGATCCGAACTTGACTTCTAACAAGGTTTCTGATTTGCCATATGGTATGATAAACATATTCCTACCATTGTAAATACATATAATTTATGACGAGGGCCACTAAAATGTTTTCCAATGGAATAAGTATCGGGCGATTAACGCATCATAAATAAACCAACGGTTTAAAACCATAAATTGGTGATGGAATTGGAATCAAAAATTTCTTGGATTTGACAATCAAAAAACAACAATTAAACATGATTACAAAGAGTTTGAACTACAATATACGAGGGGTTAATATTTACGAAATTTTGTGTTATAACACTTGATAGTGACTCCAGTACATTTTAATATATTTTAATAATATATAATATTATGGTTTATCAGTGCAGAAAAATATCTGCTTTGGTTAATTGGTTGTGTACTGTTATTTGTGATTTTACGTGATTGTTTTTCTAAATAATGCATTATATAAATAAAACATACTTTCTGACTACTACCCCGTTTACACGCGCATGGATTTACTGCTGACAGTACGTATTATCGCAGCCATAACAAAAAAACGCACGTGTAAACATGTATTATCATGCATGTTGCAAAATTGCATGCATGGATCGAAAAAGTTCAGAAGTTTCTGAATTTTCACGTGACAAATTGGACTGTGCGATATCTGCGCCTGCACAGTTGAACGATCGTGGCGAACCTACTGGAAAAATCTATCTACGCCGCGCAGACTCATTTTGACCTTCACCGATTTTTTTTATGCGTAAACAGTTATTATCGCGATAGTTTAAAATACCTAGCCCAATATTACAGTAGTGTAATAGTACTTGGTGAAACATCCAGACTTGGAAAAATCGCACAGATGTGTTGTGAGCTAACCGGAGACGAACCAGGAAGTCCCAGAATGAAAAGACAGTGTCTTGTGGATTGGATTACGTGGGCCACCAAATCAGTCCTGCACGGATGGCAACCAATAGTCTAATCATAGTATGCGTATTATTTTTTTAAAACCATATAATAATTATATAAGTAATATTTGCACACTTTTTACACAAATTGTGTTCTTCTAAAACTGAAATAATATTGGTTGGTTGCTATTTATTTTTTTTCTTCAAATCTGTTGGTGCGGTGTCTAACTATGATATGTTTTTTTCTCTATATTGTTTAGATCGACGTTTCTTAACCTGTGGTTCACGAATTTTCGGCGTCCAAAATGCATATGCCAAAAATTCCAATAACATCTTCAAAACTCGTGCACCTGGAAGAATTGTGTTTTTGTCCTTAAAATAGATTAATGGTTTTACGTGACAAAATCAACTGCGATGAGACGTTATTACACGTTACTATATAAATAATATTTTTTTTATTTCTGTGTCCTGTGGTCCGCTAAACGTTTCTCTTATTTTCAGTGGTCCGCATGTGTAAAAAGGTTGAGAAACACTCTCGACTTTCGAACACAGAACAGATTAACAAAATATACACGACCATTAAAAAAATCACGACTAATTCTTGTATTTGAATTTTCAATATGGCCCCTTATAGATCAAGAAGTATATACTTAGTACATATACAGTATTATACAATATACATCGTCGGTTTGCATAAACATAAAGCGCCATGAATTCAAAACAATATCGTCCGTCGTTGAGCTGGTTAAACTTCCGATGTGACCAAATTTAAATTTTACAGAAGAGACAAAAATTACTGTATAAGAACAAAATTGTTGGTAGACTTTCGTTTTTTTAAACAACATGATTTATAATAAATAATACTATTATTATATTGTAATAATTGAGATACATAACTATAATCAACACTTTCATTTTGGCAGTAATATATAGAATATTGAAGGTGCTGTTTCATACAGCGTTTTTCTTGCCAGATCTAGCATTTTTCGATTGGCATCTAGCTTGCAAAACACGCATCTGGCTTATGGCGTTTTTACTAGCATTTTTTGATGTCTCCAACAGCTTTAAATGTGCTGAAAATAAGCTAGATGTTTAGTTTATTTATTTTCATGCGCATCAAATTTCTGACCTACTTAATGCAGGTAGGTAGGTCGGTACCTACCTATTTTAGTACCGTGAGAAATAAAACAAGATAGTTTAACACGTTGGAACAATATATAGGTATCATATAATAATTTAATGTGTGCTTAGGTATGTGACATCAGTTTGGCGATTATCGGAATGACACAATATAGACATCTGTTGTCAATTTAAAAATATATTTCTGTTAAAATGTGCGATTTTACGCGAATAGACATGTTATCGATTTTTTCACTTCTTTTCGATACGCGAAAGGTATTGACTTCGTTCTTGGTAAAATAAGTAAATTTACTTGCAATTTTATTTCCGCAAAATCTAGCGTTTTTTTCCTGCCATATAGGTTGTTTTCTTACCCCGTCTGGCATGTTTTTGTCAACGACAGTTGGCAACACTGGTCTCATATGACTGAACAGAGAATATATAAAAAAAACATTTAGTCTAAATTGTCACATCGAGGTTTTCTATTGGTAGTAAAGCATTCAATAGCAGGTATCAGGTTGACAACGTTTTATAAGCAGTCAGTTAGTCCTTATCTAAATTATATTACGGTGGAGCTGATAAGTCCGTGGTTAATTGTGTTGAAATTTAAATCTTGGTACGAAGAATTTAAATTCTTTTAGTATGTAGGTACAGTTTAAATAGAAAAATAAAGACATGCATAACTACGTGGCCGTGGCGAGTTGCAGAGGCTAGGATAGGAATAATCCCCGGGTAACTATAAAATTTGGCTACCGCATACCAACTAAATTTACTAAATGATGGATTATGTTATATTGTGTTCATTTTATGGTGACGAGGAGGACGATTTCCGGATCCATGCAGCATATGATGAATACCAATCAACATTTCTACTATTCGAGCAATCACGTACTAAGTAAGTACCTACCTGAATAGTTACTCGAGTCCACGTATTTCTATAATGCACGAAAATAAACACTATAAGAATATATTATTAGATAATATAACATAAGTTATCGTATTGCTATAAAAAATATGATTTTTAAGTCAAGTATGCTCACTTCATCACACAAAATTCACCAGCCCTCATGGATTGGCAATGTATAAATACGTATGTATAAATAAATGCAGGAACACGCGGAAAACTTTCACGAAGTTATATGAAAAATCCAAAACGTGGAAACTAAATTATTATTAAGAGCTTATATAAAAATGATTAATAATTGGGTGGTTCACAATAATTATGGATCAAGTTCATCAAAATGGAACCTGATATAGGTATTTGGACCTAAAGTTAAAACTTCTTTTGTAAAATTCAGGAATGTTTTCACTGCACCTATATATTTACCATATTATTATATTGATAGTACATGGATCAATTTAAATAAATAGTCGAAACATAAAGTATATTCAGGCTTTATTTTTCTTAATGTATGTCTACGGCCGTATGTTGTAGCTTAATCACTGGGAAATGCCAATAGAAATGGCGTATTTAAAAAAAATCCTTATTCTTAGGTCAATAATTATTATAAAACAATCATTATTCGTAGGATGTTTATTCACATTTGAATGGTCAAAGACATAGCTTATAATCAGTATCTTTAGAATTATGTTCAAATGTGGTAATCGTGCCCATTTTTAAATAATAAAATGCCTAATTCTTGTCAAATTTGGGATCACTCACAGAGATTATAAATATATTGTTTTATCGTAAATATTTCACTATATAATGTGAACATTAATTTTACTAATGGTTTTGTAAATGCGTTTAAAAATTAATAAATCTAAAAAATATTAACACCACTGCACATGGATGTACTGAAATATGACTATATTCTAAAACATTAGATCGAGAGGTTTAAAAGAATACTATTTTATGTAATAAAAATACTTCATGCAGTCATCAAATAATGTTTAAAATAAATATAAAGGATAATAGGGCTTCAAAATTATATAAATAGATTATCTGCAACGTTTAAGGAATGTCCAGGCGTATGCTCTTAAAATACCATAAAAACTCCATTTTGACCTACGTGGGGCATGTGGGCCCTTAATGTTAAAAATAAAGTGTACCATAGATTTAAATATTGTAGTAGGGTGCATAAATAATGTCACAAGATTTAAAAATAATATTTTGCAAATTTCGAATGGGGAATTTGTAAAGATGGCTAAACTCATTGGCACACTTTAAAAAAAGAAAATTCTAATATTGAAACGGACACGTTAGCAGAATAGATTACGAAAAATAAAAATTGTATGAGCAGGTTCATACGTCTATGCCAGGATCATTTACAGGATATTTACACATATTTTACAGGATACTAAGATCTTCGTAGTCCTCCGTGTCCCGAAACTTGTACGTATGCAGTTCGCCGTACCACACTTCACCGTGAAATGTTGTATCGGAAATATATGGCCGTATATTAAAAACCGTCCAACCTCTTTGGGTCGTATGTAGGTACTGACATAACATCCATGTCTAAATAAAACACGGTTCTTGTCGGTTTACACTTTACTTACACTTTACAGGAAGCCAGCAGCAATTGTTAAAAATAGCCGATATACTGGATTATTTGTTAGGTTAGGTTTTCATTCTTGAATTTTGCCAAAATCAGCTATGAAAATTGAATTAATGTTCATATTGAATAATAAAAATGGAGACCGTATAGTTTATACAGTCATCTCTTTTCGATAAAATCGATAAATCTTTGGTTTATAATTAAGATGACGAGTGAGAACAGTGGCGCGGAGTCTGACGGTAGCCAGCATCGTAGCGTGACATTATTAGTCCCAATCGGTACAGATAGAGATAGATCTTAAGAGGACGTTCTACAGAAATGGCCTTGAGAATTGAAAATATGATTTTTTAACATGTGGTCCATAATATCTGGTCTACTAGTTAATATAAAAAGGTCGTGTCAAAGTTGTTTGTGTTAATAAATTTGCTCTGTGACTGATCCGACTCATATTTCACATTTATTTCATCAGGGCTGTCGAAGACATAAATCATAATATATATTTATAATTTTAAATTTTTATTTATAATATATATTATTTAAGTTTTGTGCATCTAATGCCGGGTCCACACTGGCAACAAGTTAATTTGCTGGCAACCTCGTTAGATTTTACGATAATTATTGTAAAATTTCTTAAGCAATTATGGTAAGTATCGTAAAATTTAATGAGGTTGCCAGCAACTTGTTGCCAGTGTGGAAATGGCTTAATATCCACTGTGGTTCACGTAGTGGCATGGACCTGGGGTTAGCTAATTCAGGAAGTCAACACCCATGATAGAATTTTTTCCAGTTTTGGTTGCATTATATTCCAAAACTCTTCTGTAAAAATCGTTTCCGAGTTTATAAATGGAAATTTCTCGGTGTACACAGTAAACAAACCTACGAATAAAAAAAGACAAAAAGGAACATACTGATTCATCGCAGTAAAATCTGGTAATCAAATTCGCCATTTTGAAAAGCGACGATTTTGCGTAAACAAATATCACGTGGTCTGTACGTGTGCGGCAAACTTCGAATGTGTTTGTAATTTTGTGCAAAGTGCGAATGTAATGTTTTCAAATAATTGATATGGATTAATTATACCATCGTATTATTTTCTCGAAATCATAAACATACGATAATAGTATTTGAGTATCAACCTATGTTCAATTTGAATTGGGTTATAATAATAATATACCCGTATATATATCAATAGTATGTTTGCTACAAAATCCACCCAAGTTATCAGTACGTACTTGCACAGGTTTGATTAAAAACCATGATGAAATTAACATTTAAAAAATATGAATGCTTAATATTATTTTGACAGCCCTGTTTTCTGATCGGCTTCATGTCGCAGGTGTTCATAAAATAATAATAATTCTCCGCGCGGCAGAAATTATCAGTAATAATAATAATATTTCTTGAAATAAAATCTCCGATGATTAGTGATTTTTGCGAAAAGATCGATTTAAATTGACGTAGTTACGACGCCGAGGTCCTTTTTATACTAAATTATATTTGAACGGCGGGCTCTTCAGCGGGCCCTTAAGCATAACGCATAACTAGACCCTTCGCAACGAGTAGGTGCCGCCCTACTAATCTCCGACGACTCAAAGCCGAACCGGAACCAACAATCAGCGAGAGCTCACTAGGGTCGGCTTTGGGAAGTAACTAATCGTGGAATTGATTGGAACACGTGAGAAGTTCGTGTCAAGTTGATATCGGCAGAATAGGTTTTACACAGAATGTTATCCATCTTTTGATAAGTTTGTTGAGTAGGTACTTTCTTCTTCTAAATATCCAATATCATCACCGGTGGGAGGGCATCAGAATGTACTTACACTGTACTCTTTGATTGAATACTTGCTGGCACCAATTCCTTGAAATTGATTCTAATAGTGGTTCCTGTCAACATCATTTTACTCCCTACTTCAATTATAGTTTGTCAATTCATGGCTACGGCCGTATGTTGTAGCTTAACCACTGGGGAATGCCAAAAGAAATGGCGTATTTCAAAAAAACACTACCTTATTCTTAGGTCAATAATTATTATAAAGCAATCATTATTCGTAGGATGTTTATCACACTTGAATGGTCAAAGACATAGCTTATAATGAGTATCTTTAGAATTATCTTCAAATGTGTTAATCTTGCCCATTTTTTAAATAATAAAATGCCCAATTCTTGTCAAATTTGGGATCACAGAGATTATCAATATAATTTTTTATCGTAAATATTTCACTATACTATTCTTTACACCACTGCACATGGATGTACTGAAATATGACTATATTCTAAAACATTAGAGCGAGACCTTTAAAAGAATACTATTTTATGTAATAAAAATACTTTAAGTAGTCATCAAATGTTTAAAATAAATATAAAGGATAATAAGACTTCAAAATTATATAAATAGATTATCTACAACGTTTAAGATATGACCAGGATCATGCTTTGAAAATAGATCAAAAGCTCCATTTTGACCTACGCTGAGCATGTTCCCCCTTAATATAATTATATATATTTAATAGGGACAGTTATATACGGACGAAACCTGGAAAACACATTATTTTTGTAAACATATTAACACCAAGTTGTTTTTTCGAGATTCCTACTAACAATAACTATTCTAGGTTTGCTCTCAATTGAATGTATGTAGTTCGCAATCGCAAATGACCAGCGAGACGATGAATGAGAGAAGTTGTGAAGATCCCGCGCCGATTCGCTTCGTCGTCCGCCGCACGCAAGACGAAGCAATGCATTTATTTATCATGATAATTAATTATAAGTATATCAGTATTACAAACGTATTATGCATGTAGAGAATGAAACCTATCGTGAAAACTGTAACAGCAGATATAACGTGTTTTGCGTACATTTATAAACGCAACTAGTGGATGAATGCATGAAACATCACAAATCAATTAATATTAATTACTTATCCAGTGTCAGTGAGGCATTTAGAGAAAAGCTGCAAACGCATAAATTCATATTGATAACCCCCCATAATAGAACTAATTTTGTTGATGTTGATATTATTTAAAGATATCATATCATAAAGACAACCTTCTTATAACACGATTGACTAATAAATACCGCCTAAATGTGTACCTATTTGTAAAGTGAAATGCAGATTCATTTAGGCCCGTTTCAGACGGGACACCGGTGTCGCGCTCGTATATAATAAGGAGGCATTTGTATACGAATAAAGGGCCCTTTGTATTATGTTTATGAACACCCCAGAACTAATGAGTCAACGCGTGTCCGGTACTCTTTTCCGTCGGCCGCTACATTCACAAGCCGTCGATACACTTGTTTTTATTACCGTAGCCAGTTTTATGTTCTAATTTATAACGCGAATTTATGCGTTGACTCATTAGCTCTGGGGCGTTCATAAACATAATACAAAGGCCCGTTTATTCGAATACAAAGGACTCCTATATTATATCGAGCGTGACACCGGTGTCCCGTCTGAAACGGGCATTATTCACAATTGGATGCTCGGATTTAATAAAGATACGAATCATTTTTCAGACTTCAATTTCATAATATGGATGGCATTTAACTCTCTACAGTCTACCTGAATAGAATGTATTTTTTCGATATCTTTAGTAGAAGACTAGTTTTGAAGTTGGTATGGATATTGAATAAAAAAAGCACACACAAATCGATAGTTCAATCAATTAAGATTGGGAGACTGCGATGGCTAGGTCATGTGCATCGTATGAATGACAATGAACCGGCAAAGAGAGTGATGTCCAGCAAACCAATAGGGCGTAGAAGAAGAGGCACGCCAAAGATTCGCTGGTTGGATGGAGCTGCCAGTGACTGCCATATTCTGGGGCTACCGAATTGGAAAGCGGCCACACTGGATAGGGACAGGTGGAGGGAGCTGTTGGAGTAGGTCAAGTCCCACACCGGGTTGTCGCGCCCCTGATGATGATTATTGATGACACACAAATCGATACATTTCTTAATACGAGTGTAAGAGATCGTATGCAAATTGGATGGTCAATATTAAATAATAATATTCTCGGGGGCGGATTTGTGGCCTAAGACCGACCCTTGAAATTCTCCAGTCAATCATCACAAAATTAATTTATACATAATATGCATATATACCTTAAGTGTATTAAAACGTTGTTATGAAACGGGATGAATCTTACTGTCGAATATTGAACGGTTCGAAAGGAGATGAAAATGTAATAAACAACAAAACGCCAGGAATTATTGCTACTTGCTACGTTCTCAATTACATATTTGTTTGATATTATATTTGGAATGTATATACCTATATGTACCTACATACGTTTGCAATATAAATGTTGTCAAAAATGCATTTAAGGTTTTCGGGCTACTGGGATTTCTGGGATCATATTGTGAATCGACTAAATATCCAAATACACGAGCAGTGAAGTCAGTAAAAATCAACAATCATCCTACCAGTATCAATCATGGCGCTTTGATTTTTTGCTGCAACATTGACAGTTAAATTATAACTGAATACCTCCCTACGGTGGTTTTTCTGAATACTTTTCTTTGATAGACTATCAGACAATTCGTAACAATACTACAGCGATAAAATAAAAATAAATCGTGCAATTGCGCACTCGTGTGTAAATGTTGGCATTTAGATAACTGCGAATGCTAACCAGCCAGATTCGATAAAAAAAGAAGGTAAGATAATAATAACCGCCTTGTCCAGCGGTTTACAACCCGTTTCAACTACGCATGGACCTCCAATAATAAATATCATCAGCCGGGCGATCAACTGCTGGATGAAGGACTCCCCTCAGCTTCACCCACTCTTCTCGGACTTTGCGAACTTGCGTGAGTCGTTCCAGCGAGGTTTAGGGCGGCCCTGTGGTCGTTTAGTCAAGTGTTTGTCAACCACCGGTCCGGTCCGTAGATATTTTCTGCCGGTTTTTTCAGAAATTCCAGAAGTTCTTTTATTAACAATTTATTTACTGATCGCTTTCTGATTATTTCAATACAATGTGCATGTTATATTTTTTGTATTCGTAATCAGACTACTTATATGTCTCTTATAATATATTATGTATATGATTTTAAAAAGTAATAAACAAAATACTATTTAAATAATAGTTTTTATTAATGCGTTAGCGGTCCGCGAAATATTTCAATTTTTACCGGTCCGTGGGTATATAAATGTTGGGAAACACTGGTTTAGTGCACCTTGGATACCACAATATGATTGCATTTGTCCACACGTCGAGCGCCATTCCGGTCCATCATCATTTCATCATCTTGGCGACGTCTGTCATATCGCCTGTCTCCTTAACCAGTGGTTTCTTTTGTGGTCTTATCGCGTTATGTCAAATAATATGCACCTTACCATGCCACGCTATGCTACTATAGATCTACCAGTATAAGTTGTCCGCTGAGTGAGGGCGCCACATGCCAACATAAGCGTTGGACTATAAAGCCGTAGGTCCCAGGTTCGAATCCTGGGTCTGGCAAGTACACATATTGTTTTTCAATTTGTGTGTGTCAGGGTATGGACCTAATAGGTTGAGCAAGTGGCTGACATCCATTTCTCGTAAAAAACAAAATCTGTCAATACAAACCTCCACTCTGTGGAGGCCCATATGATCCTATCAGGATCGGACATGGTCTATATATATAAAGCTTAGTTCTAAATTCGAACACCGGACGATTTATGATCATGATGATTTTTAGATTTCTCTTACATTACGGGACCATGTTTTATTTCCCATGTACGTATTCAGTATGCATAAATACTGATAGCACACTATACTTACGATGGGAGGTCACTTTTGATGATACTATGTAGGCGGTCAAATGCGCTCCATGTCAGTTACGTTCTTCGAGCAATATCTGTCAAAACATTTGTTGTCCGAGATAGACGTACTTATTGGCCTTCTCGATTTGAATGACTTCCGTGAGATCGCTTTTGCGTCAGCAAGGCAAGGTGTCATTTATCAATTATGTACAGATCAAAAATATTACTGTTGTTCCTACTATGCATATAAACATGCGGCTTCATACATCGAAGGCGTGTAAAAATTAATATATTATAGTCAATTTGATTGCCACCTCTATCTCAAAGTCATTGAATACCTAAACATAGTAGGAATACGTAACATTTTCTAGTATTTTTAAACATTAGTAAAACAAGGAATTCTGAAAATTAATATGTTATCAGTTCTCTCGGCTTGAGCATGGTTTAAAATTGTTTTGATCCACTATTGTGTGAGTTTTTCTTGTGCTGTTTGGCACGAGATATCGCACGGTCGCCGGACAAAAGGGTGACTAAAAAACAGAGCCCCACACTTGGAAGGCCATGTAATTTCGAATACCAATCGTAGGAATATTATCTAAAACCATCGGGGTTTATAACTGTCAAGCGAGGACATTGACATGGGGCCTCATATCGCACGCGAAGATAGCTTAATTTGCAACGAATTACCTGAATCGCCATGACCGAATACCGGTGTTGAAATCAGAAAGAGGAGTAAAAATTAGGATAAAGGCAGCTCCACATAATATATTGACCGTTTTTTTATTTGAATTTGGTAAAGAAAGGCACTTTACATTCGCGGACATCTTGCCCGCAACCCATCGATATGAAGCCGAGCCTGCAGCCCAATCCCTGGACGAAGCACTACGGAACCCGTCACCAGCAGGGCAATTTTTGAATGAAGCACTACGAAACCTGTCATCAAACCACTTTGACTGAAGCAGGTAAAATTTTTAGTTTTAATTTAGTGCTTCAGTCAAAGCGGTTTGGTGACGGGTTTCGTAGTGCTTCATCCAGAAATCGACCTCCTGGAAGGAGGTTTAAGAAGATATTCTGGCTGTTTGGATGACTTCATTAATTATGGATAAAATTGTAACAATGCTTTCACATACGCAAGACATTTTCCTTGGTAGTGGTAAAATAGGGTGACATTTTGCCATCTTTTTCTGATATTTTAGGCACCTACATGTGGCACGTTCCTAAATTCATGGATGCCAGCATAAATTCCTAATAATTTTAACAAGAATTTAGATATTTTTTCTACATCCTTGAATGATACTTATTATTATTATTATACAACACGGGGTGAACCTTAGCCGTCTCAACCACCGTTCTCTGACATCTCCTACCGCTTACATTGGATCGCCAGTTGAGCATGCATATCTACTGGAGGCAGTGTTGCCATATTTTGAAAGTGGAATTATAGTACAGAGCCTCTCAGAGAGTTTCTCAGAAAAAAAATAACAGAGAATTTAGTAGAATGTGTAAATATTTCACCACGGGCCGCAGGTTCCCCAATTTTCATAGTCGACTCGTTTTTTTTTTAGGAAAAATATTTCGCCGCGGGCCGCAGATTCCCTATTTTCCGAAGACGAGTCGATTGCAAAATGGCAAATGCAAAATTATAGTACTTTTATATTAAATTATAGTACGATATTCAAAATTATAGTATTTTGGGCGTACTATACCTATTTTATATCGTACATAGTACGCGGACCAAAATTATAGTACAAATACTATAATTATATTACGGTTGGCAACACTGACTGGAGGTTCCTTTTCACTCAGTCCAGTAGTCATAGATTCATAGAATAATTAATACTAACTTAATGTTCGTTTATGTGTGCTTTACGGGCTGGGTAATAATACTCCTTATTAATAGTCTTTGACATGGCATCATATAATATAACATTACCTACTACTCCCATTAGCAACTCCCTATGAACAATTGAATAAAAAATATACTTAATAGAGTGGATAGGCTGGTAGTGCTCGTACTTAAAAATATAAAAATCTTAATAGTAAAATGATAACATAGTATCAACTTCGATATATAGTAAAAATATATATATCATCATTACTAATATATAATATTCTGATCATCAAAATACGAGACTACATCGACAAAGATGTCGATCTTTAAGTTGGTAGGTATCTGGGTGTTGATAAATTCTAATAAAATATTGGAATACCTTTATTTACCTACCTATGCTTATAAAATACGGGCTTGGCATGTAGTAATAAATGCAAACGAAGAACGCCTAGGTTTGCGTCATAGAAATTAAAATATGTTCACGGTCTCATTGATTAATTGAATTCAGTCAATTAAATGTTTAATTTAACACCCATATTATTAAGAAAATTTTTAAAGAAAGCAGATATTTCAAACGTAAAGATCATATTTTTTACTTTTGAAATTTTCATATCAGTAACTGTCCTATTCATATCAGTAACCGTCCTATTCATATTCGCATGAGCCATTGCCATTGAATGACACACATTTTTAATACACAAAGCCAAAGACGCATTGTAAAAATAATGCATAAGTGGAGGTTGAAAGCTTCCTTCCTCACTGTGATAGGATTTAAGACCACAGAGCGTACGGTTGGCATCACTGCTCCTTGCCAGTGTTGCCAACCGTACTATAATTATTATAGTATTTGTACTATAATTTTAGTCCGCGTACTATGTACGATATAAAACAGGTATAGTACGCCCAAAATACTATAATTTTAAATATCGGAAAAATATGTAAAAAGTACTAAAATTTAGATATTTCCGTTCGATAAATTGGTGCAAAGTACTATAATTTTGCAATATAAGAAGATTTGGAGAACTTGGAAAAAAAAATGCTCGAAAAACGTAAAAACATCCCTTGACTGGTTTAAAATGAAATTTCTGGAATTCTTCGATAAGCATTTTTAGTCGAAAGAGGTACCTAAATAAAAAGGGGTCTCGGAGTTTCTCAAATTCTCCGTTATTTTTTTTCTGAGAAACAAAAAACCTATATATTTTAACAGGTGACAACGCGTACTATATTTTTTCCCCAAATACTATAATTTTGGAGGCTCTGTACTATAATTCCACTTTGAAAAGATTTCAACACTGCTCCTTGCTTTAAGGTTCAAATAGACTATATGACGATCGGGCACATATATGCTAAGAGCGTTTTAGTGTCTATGATCAAAGCTATGCCATTCCGACATTTATACATACATATTGTATGACAGCTATGACATCGTATTTACACTCTGTGACACCCTGTGACACAGGACGCCAACATAAGAAATGGGTTTTTCGACATATATATGACCGATCGTCATAGAGTGTATTTGAAGCATTAGGTAGGTAGTACCAAAGTATGAATAGTCATTCATCATAGGTAGACTCAGTGCATATTTATAAGAAGGTTTGGTGCAGTACAAGTATGACTTCAGTGTTGCTAATCTACTTTCACTTTTGTGTGAAAATTCTTTAAAAAATCTATTGCATTATGTAATAATAATTTTCTTACTCTGTCGATTCAAAGAAATACCACGTCCAATTTTTGATAACATCGTAGAAATATGCGGATAAAGATATTACTGGTAATAATAAAAATTTATGTAGCTACCTAGTTGAAAATTAAACAAGAAAATGTACGAATAACATGTACCTATATCCAAGCGCTTTGTTTTGGGAAACGTTGTTATATTAATAACAATTTTGAATTCAGCCAATAAGGGAGCTAGACTGCACATAATAACATACCAAGATCGGATAACAAAATAATATATTAAAATATTATGTTGGTTTAGTGACCGTCTTAAATATCAAATTTACGTCTACAATTACTCATCAATCATTGTGAGGACTAAAAATTATTATCATACCTACCAAATAACGACTGAATAAAGTGATATCTATTCTAAAGAGTAAACAATGTAGGTATGTATAATGATAATATAAAATCATGCCTAACGAAATTTTGATTATTATAGGTGTTTCGGTATGCCAAAACAACCCACAAGAAATCATATTATTTTGTTTGTAAATAGATAGGTAGGTACCTACCTCTTCAACTGATGTGACTGCGATGGGATTCTCTCAAAATCTGAGGATTCTAATGTCATGTCAGGTATCATACCTTCAATATCCATGTAGCAAAGTGAGCGAGAGATGTACATAATATTATTATCACAATCATATTAATTTACAATACACACATCATAAAGGATATGATTCTCAACAATATTTAATCATAATAATAAGTTAAATAATGATCGTACATGATTAATTATAGTCGGCGTGTACACATATTAATTTTTTTATGTCAGATACATAACCTGCCAAAAAAAGATATTTAGGTTAGAATTGATAGTTTTGTCAATAACATTATAATAATCATCGATCATACTTTTAAACAAAAGTTGCATTTAATCTTTTATAAACCATATGCTTTATACTTAAACGTCAATACCCAGAAGACCTGTATTATTCATCAATTGATAAGATTGACTGCGGCAAATCATTTGGGTAAACGCCTATAAAGTCAAATCCAAGAACTTGACGACTACTGACGGCGAGATAGAACCTGCACCATCCCTCAGGAGACGTGTTAACATCGCTAGTATATTATGCAGCAAAGAGGAATATACAGCAATCGTGTGAAAATTACAACTAAATTGCGAATAAATGCAGTCTGAGGTGCAATCGCGAATCGTGAAGTAGCAGAGTTGTCAAATGGCAAAGATTGCCAAGCGACAGTTACGAAAAAATTGACAGGCTTACCTAAATCTTACGCAGCACAATATCCAATAGTGGTATCCAAAAATCCACTAGCGAAAATCACACACCAAACAAAATATTAATAAAATGTTAACTTCTTGAATGGAGAAAACTCCCACCAACACAAAAAATGGCGAGTGAGCCAGCACCGCCTTTAGTTGCAAGATATAAAATATGGCAGCGTTCTTTAGCGACCGGCATCAATACTGATGGTGACATCTATGCATTTGTCCAACAAAGAGAAATACTGGTAAAATTTCTGTTTTACCGACAAGAATAGTGATTTGTCGATCATAGACAATAGTATAAAGTATATTAGTCTATGATAAACATTTTAGTAAAAAGGCTGTATTATCAACAATACCTCTTTTTAAAATGAGGTGATTGTGTACCTACTTACTATACACATTGACGATCCAAAAGAACATTGATTAAGATCCTTCCAAATAATCTAATTAGGTAGGTTGGTACCTACCTACTTATTGTTCAAATAAATACTAAAACAATAATTAAATGTCATTCATTATGCTTCAAATACACTCTATGACGATCGGTCACAATATGTCGAAAAACCCGTTTCTTATGTTGGCGTCCTGTGTCACTGAGTGTAAATACAATGTCATAGACTGTCACATATATTATGTCAAACGATCTATGACAGCCTTCTATGTCATAGATTTTTGGCTCAGTGTAAGTGCTCGTCCGTGGTGGTTTGGCGGGCGCGGGGCGGGCAACTCAAACGTATGAACACGTCTCGACGTGTCCGTAGACAATGCGCGGGGACGGGTGTTCGCGCGTGTTGTTTTGGCGCGTCTAGTTCGACGCAGGCAAGATCGTACATGCGTCGGGCTCTTCCCATACTGCGCGCATAGAGGTGTCCGCACTGAATAGACAGGCGCCGACGCGGGAAACGAGCGAGTAGCGGGTGTCTCAAACCATCATGAGCTTACCGCGCGCGTCTGGTGTATTTATGGTATTATTTTCACAAACCACCAGAGGTCTGGAAAAGTCTTTTTTAAACTTTAACTTACATATTATCCAATATATAATCAAAATATAAAATCGACCAAGCGTACTTGATGGAATTTGAATTTAAATTCATATATTATATAAATTTACCAAATAAACAGGAATTAACTGTATCAGATGACAGTGTGTATTCACCATTGGTGGTATTTGAAGATGCCAAAAGGCGATAGTCGGATCGCAAAAAATGACTCAAAAGGAATAGAAAAAACTTAGATCAATTAGAATATACTTAATCAAATATTTTCTCATGTTACTCTTTTTCGAAAAACTTGTCTGGTTGTTCCTGCAGTTTCTTGTATAAGTTATAAAATTCTTCTGTTAAATTAGTGCTTTCCATATTGATTTCATTGGCCCCATATTTTGCTGCAAAGTTTTGCCATTTCAAATAGGAGTTTTCCAGTAAAAGCTTTTCTGTGTTTATGGTTTCCTATCCCTGATTTGACGCTGAACACGACTGGACGCGCGCGGGCTACTACGGACACTCTACCCGTGCCCGTCCCCGCGCCTATTCCGCGTCGAAGACGCCCCATGACTACGGCCAAGCGCTAAACACCTCGGTAATTTTGTGTGACACTAGTTCCAATATGTCTGTGACATCTATGCCAAACATGTTGTCACAGGTTGTATATGAATATTATTGTATATGTGTCATAGATCGCGTGGAAGTGTTTTTTCTGTCTTTGATTCCAAAAATTTTCCATACAAAATCATAATCTTCAAGTCTAGTGGCTCCGTGCGTAGTAGATCTATCACTCCAAAGTCACCCCCTGAAGATAAATACCTAACTGGGACTTATAAATAGGTACCTAAACGGGACTTTTAAGATAAATACCTCTTCAGTACTTAATCATTTTGGAGACGCGAAAGTTTTAGTTTTGAACAGCGGTTCTTCAACGGAGGCCCTGAATTTTTTTTTCGAACTTTTATTTTATTGGCCATCAGTTTCCAAAGCTTCTTCATGACGGCTCCGTGCGCTTTGTAATAATAATTGTATAATATCGGTGACAGCTTTGTTTGAATTATGTGAACTTTGATAAATTGTGAACAATCGTGAACTTGGACCTTGACTTGACTTTGTGTAACTAAGTAATAATTAATTATGTGTATCAATAAACAACCCTTTGACTATAATTAAACTAAAACTTGTTAATCAAGTGTGAATGTGGACAATATAAGGACTTAATTAATTTTTTACGAGTTTCATTTGAAGCCCCTTCATGAATACTCCAATCCAAGAGACCACTGCCTGCTCTCCTACATCGATGAATCTCCACTTCCACCCTCAGAGCTAGCCGAGGGATTCGGAGGCACCTCATCAGGCACCCACCCGGAATAGACGATTTTACGGATATGGGTGTCTTTTTTTCATAATCGGCTCAACCTTTAACAATAATGCATCGAAATCTTCCAGCGACAAGCGTACGAAATTTTCATACATTGTCGTATCTTCAGCTCTTAGCTCTCTTATTAAATTACTGTAGCATCCGAGAGTCTCCCGTCTTGCAATCCACTCACGCACCCAAGCTCTTCAACGTCTTGGTTTTTTATTGTCTACCAACAATAAAATATGCCACGATTGCCGCGGCAGTAGCTCCATCCGCCGGCGTTATAATATGATATGGACAGGAACCAAATAGTTAAATAAATAGATAAATAAATTTAAAATCTCACTAACAAGCCTACTGATTTATTTCGTTTTATATTATCGTCACTGTTCTGGCAGAAGACACTAATTCGAAAAAATGACATATTGAGTTAGTCATCATACCAAAATGTTACTTATTTCAAACTTTACCGTCTGGTAACCTTTTTAATAAATAAACAGTCTTTATTTTAAAGTAATCCTTTTTACGATTACTTAATAAACTCACCATTTAAAACATTTTAACAACTTCAAAGTCAAATTACTCAAAACTAGAATTCTCCAGTTAGTGTGTTCTGCCAGAACAGAGACGTTATTATCTGTTTGACGTTTACGAAGGCGTACCAACCATAAAGTTTGACAAACGTCATTATATTATGGTAGTATTTATCAGTGGCAAATATGTGACACAATAGATTTTACGGCATCGTGTGTAAACGGATTGGCACATACGGGTGTCATCTATGCCCACGCCTCTATCATAGTTTTTTTTGACATAATTATATTGGCTTATGTGTAAACGGAATGGCATAGATATGATCATAAAAGACACTAAAACGCTCTTGTCACATATGTGCCCAATCGTCATATTACAGGTTCGTTTTTTTCAACCTGAACGAAACAAATCAAATTAAACCATAGACAATATACATACAAATTGTATGAGTAGACAGTTGACCGGAAATGGTTTGAGATTTGACGTTTGGTTCAGTGTATCAATGAAAATCAAATCATTCTCGGACCATCAGAAATGGTTTGACATGAAACTTCAAACCGATTCGGACGATCCATAGACTAATGGCAATCTGTCAAAGTGTTGATAAGCATTATTCGGCATTTTGGTATATATCATGAGGTGTTCATATTAATATGTTAGACATTTACACCATAGAAGTTTACTTGAATAATGTATATTATAGATTAATAATCAATACCGATCCAAGTTCGATTTAATATCATTACTATAATTATTATGTCAGACCAAGAATTTATTTTCATTTTATTTATATTTTGTAACGGAGATTCTAAGCTACAAACTGTGTTAAATCAACCCGGAATGATCTTTATATTACCTACCTAACGAATTTTATCAATTTAAGTAATATGTTCGATTGTCGTCTAAGTCACAAAATCATACTGTCGACATGAACAAGTGGTCAATTATAAAAAGCTCTTATCAAAAGTAATTTTTAAAAACTTGTCATACCTATAAATCTTATAAATTAACTAAATGGCTACTTATTCACGAAGCATTCTTTATATTTTGTACATTTAAAACGAATGAATACGAATTTGTATTATTGTAGACAACGATAGGAGGTTAGAATTTCATAAGAAGTTGACGTTTCAATAAATATGTTTCTGTTTTAGAGACTAATATGTTATGAATTAATTTTAAGTACTGGCAACACTAATTAGTCGTCAGAAAAGCGTTTCCGTGGACATTTAGGCCATCCTCCCACGGCGCAACTGAAATCTGATGGAACTGGTTTGTGAAGGAACTCATAAACTGACCAATGTGATGCTTCGCACACGGCGCTACTGAAACCCAGTTGAAATAATAATCACATAACCTCAAACTGTCAAACTGGACTATCAGCTGTGTTGTACAAAAACTGACAACACGCGCGCTGCAGCGTTTACATAAGGTTATTTTAATTTTCCGATTAATATTTAACCAATTTTGGTAAGAAAATATGATTTTTCACCGAAATCTAATGATGTTGGTACCACTGTTTTACGGTGACTGGAAACTTCAGAGACCGCGCGACTAGCATGTCGCGTCTCTTCGCGACCGTTTTGAAGCTGAGAGATTCCAGTCTCGCCGTCAGCGAGCCGCCATTGAAATACATTAGCTAGATACTGGCTGAAATTTTAGTTTCAGTACCGTCGGACTTCAGTTGCGCCGTGGGAGGATGGCCTTTCCAAACGGTTCCATTTCGTTTGTTTGATTCAGGTTGAATGATACAGACTGATAGTCTATTTGAACCTTTAGGGCTTGCGCAGACAGAGCGCGGTCAGGCGGTCTGCGTTCCGCGTTCGGAGTTCGGCGTTCTTTGTACTGTATGGACTTCATACTGTATGGGTACACAGCCGGCGGTCAGACCGCGCCGGTCAATTGGAACGCTAGAGTTCTTGAGTTCTATGCCCGGAATTACAAAGAACGCCGTACCTCCCGTCCAGTCCCGTCATAGGAATTTGAGCAGTCACACAACATAGAGCGAAACCACACGGGGGAGTGAGTACGCAACAGCGGTGCTTTCTCACTTCCACTCGCAGTCGGAATATAGCGGTCTCGCATTATGCAGCGCTTGTGTCAGTACAACGTTTGTAAACAAATGGAACGCTTATTGTTGACCGCCACCTGTCTGCTGTCCCTGAACGCTAGCGGTCAACGGTCGGTTGAACGCAGAACTCCGACCGCTCTCTGTCTGCGCAAGCCCTTAGTATGGTCAGCAAAGTTGCCAACCGTACTATAATTATAGTACAATACTATAATTTTGAATCCTTGAAAAATGTAAAATACTATAATTTTAGCTAAATATACCAAAAATACTATTATTTTGAAGGATTCGAGACGAAAAATGTTCCTGTACCATAGTTTTTTCAGAAATACTATAATTTTTACCCTTTGGTACTATCAACATAGAAAAATATGGCAACACTGATGGTCAGTTAAATAGTACCTACTCACTGAACGCAGGTTTTTCGCGTGGAGCACCCCAGATCTGCGGACTATTAAATCCGCAGACCAGAGTCGTTGGATTCAAATTGGATTCAAACATGTTTGATATTGTAGGGCTTCGTCCGTCGATCACTACGTAAATTCGATTCCACTTACGACTTACTTTCGACGAAAAATCTGTAATTATTTTAAACATTTTTATTAATTATTTTTTTAATTTACACATTAGAAAATGAGAGATTTATCAATTATTTTTTAATGTGTATTTATGAAATTCTTCAAAGAAAACGTAAAACTTGTGTTATTTTCACTTCTATATTATTTTATGTAGCTAAGTCTACATGTAGATAACACAAAATTGTAAGATTATTGGAAGGCATTACCTACGTTAATCGCAACGTATGACTAGGGCCCGGATTTATATGCTAGTGCATGTTTTGTTAGGATGTATGCACAGCTATGAGAGTTGCACAGAAATCTGTTTTGAAAGACATAGAATCCAAAAATAAAATTTTATTGTGCATATTAATGCATATTTGAGACGTTAGAGCATATTTGAGGCATTAGTGCATATTTAATAAATAAATGCATATTTTAGAGCTTTTGAATGTATAATTTTAGTTTTTTTAAATTATTTTATCGAAATATAGCTAAGTTAGGAAGGAAGATAGTTTAGATGCACTTGCATTTTTAATGCCAACTCCGAGTTGTGGATTTATCAGTGGAAAGTCAACTCGGGCACTATTATTTAAAGTTTGCCCAAGTGGACGTTGAGAGGTAGTTTTCCGCATATAAACAAAATACTGACAGATACCTATGCGGAAAAATTGAATGCCAGAGCCAGTGGCGCACCCAGGATTTAATATTGGGAGGGCCCAAGGAAGAGAATGTAAATTAGTCCCATAGGCTCTTTTTCTTCTTCACAGCCTAATTTCTCGTTGTCTATTGCACTCGGTGTACCTACACCATGGTCCCCACATCCTGAAACGGGCCCTCAGGCTAGGATATTTGGCGGGTCCCCTACCTACCGCTAAGATTAAAGGCAGCGTGAAACACTACATTAACGTTTTTCAAATTGTGTTTTTGTTCAAATTAAGGGTACTTATTAGGTAAATTATTGGCGATTTTCAATACATCCACTTTAATAATGGAGCTGTCGAGTATCGACACATAATAATCAAAAAATATATTGCACAATTATATAAGTAATTTAAAATGTTCATGGCCATGAAATATAATAGCGCCGCAGGCGACTTTTTTACTAATAAAGCTAATTTATGATGTGTGTTTATCTCAATTATCTCGTCAACCCGACACGCCGGGCCCCCAGGCTAGAGCCCTGTCAGCCCTCCCCAGCCATGACCTACACCACTCCGGAATTCGGGTGGACACCGAGAAATTTTTGATAGTTCCATTAGGGATTGGATTTCTAAAAAAACCTGACATTAGTGTTTCGAAATTTTTGTGTTAGAAATTAAAATCTAAGAAATTTTTCTAAAAAGGGTGCTGGAGAGTTACAAATCATTTTTTTGCCAGTGTTTTTATTTGTCTAAGCCCAAAGGTTTATTGGCTTTCAATTTCAATGTGTAAAATCATTCTGATAATTTTCATGTTTGGGGGGTGTCAGGGCCCCTTGCCCCCCCCCTGGGTGCGCCACTGTAACCACCTCACTTCAGTGTGAAAAAGCAAACCTTTGTACTTAGCTTCCATAGAAATGCAAAGTTTTTTTAAAAATGCCTGTCTTTAATGGTCTGGATTTGATGAAATTTACCATATTGGTCTAGTACAGGTTTTAGCACTGCGGTAATGTTTTCGAAACTATAGATTCCCTGTGTAAATAAAACAGTGCGTAGATATAATGTTAGGGTTTCTTGTCTTTGTGAGGGTAACAAAACCTTTAAATGAGCCTAACATTGACGGAGCACCATCCATACAAATTCCTCCATCATATTTTAGATTGTTCTAAAAAATATAAAGAAATAGAATCAAAAACATATTGTCATGTCGTACGCTCGAGGAGTTCTTTGCAGCATAGATATTGATCCACTATTTTGTTTTCATTTATGAAACGAAAACCTGTGAGGCCAACGGTAGACGCGTGCGATCGATTCGGCAACATCGAAATCACATTAGATCTTTCATCGGCTTTCATAATTTCACGAAGGATTTTTTCGGTTTTCGCTATTTCGCGGATTTTTCTGCTTTTATCATTATTTTCGCGGTGCACTTGCAACAAGCCAACGGTGCACCGGTTAAGAACCACTGGTCTAGAGCCACAATATTTATGCTGAATTCCACCGATATTTTTTTTATATACACTACCATCGACTGTGGTGGGCATGGCCCCCACATCATGAATGTTTGGAGGGCCCCCTTACCTATCACCAGGGTTAAGGGGAATGTGATGTTCTACAGTAGTGTTCCCAAATGGTATTCCGTGGATTTATCTATATTGTTAAATAATTCCCTTGAATTCTTGATTTGTCGGACCTCATATCATATTATCGATCGTTATCATACTATGAACCAAGCCAAGTAGCATTCGACCCTTCGATATTGAATAAATAACCACTTTTATTTTTCTAGAAACACTAAAAATAATTGTAATATAAAATGATACACGTGAATTTTTATCATGTAGTTACGAATATCATATTTTCATCATACTTCATATTTTTTATGTTAATTTTGATGAAGTAGTATAGCGCCACATGCGATTTTTTTTTAATAATATAACAAATTTCTGGTGTGTGTTTATCTCACAATTAGATGAGCCGCCACGCCAGGCCCTCTTAAGCACGGCCCCCTAGGCTGTAGCTCTGTCAGCTCATGGTGGTGGGTGTAGTCGTACTTTTCGCCGAATTTTTATCGTCGATTTTGGGTTTTTAATAGTGAAGTTCCAAAATATTAATTGAAAATGGAAAAAAAGTATTATTGCATTTAACTTATAGGTACACAAACCTACCCAACAGAACACAGCCTAATTTCTCGTTTATCGGACTTTTGTCTATTGCACTCGGTGTACACCACTCCGGAATTCGGGTGGACACCGAGAATTGTTTGACATTTCCATTAGAGATTGAGTTTCTAAAAAAACCCGACAGTAGTGTTTCGAAATTTTTGTGTTAGAAATTAAAATCTAAGAAATTTTTCTAGAGGGTGCTGGAGAATTTCAAATCATTTTTTGCCAGTGTTTTTATTTGTCTATCTATTGGCTTTCAATTTCAATGTTTTTGGGGGGGGCCAAGGCCCCTTGCCCCCCCCCCGGGTGCGCCACTGGCCAGAGCAAAATATTGAAAAAAATAATGTAATTTTTTTCGGGCAAAAAACAGAAAATTGTATTTATCCATAGAAGTGTGTCGTTTTTGTTTTTTAAGTTATGTTTGGTTTACATTGCATTTATTATTCAATTATTTGTAGGTACTTGTGAAAAAACTATTTTGAAAATTGTAATTGATTAACTTTATATTCTTTGTTTATGTTTTTTTTTCTGATATCGTATTATGTTGAAAAATTATTAACTAGTTATTCGATTTTTTGTCACTAATATTGGGTAAAGTGGGTATTTACAATTTTTTCCCACAAAAAATGTCAATTTTTAACTGCACATTTCTTTGGTTTTAGTGCATATTTTATTGATTTTAAGTGCATACGTGCATGCATATAACCATGTTATTTGTTGCATACAAATCCGGGCCCTACTTATGACTTTTGAAAGCTCAACTTTTTTATTCATTCGTTGATCAGTAGCAGAGCATGGACAAATCGGACGATTTATTGTCCTCGGCAGTGACGTCCCTAGACAAAATGCCGCCCAATTTTTTATACTTACAGTAGTTTTTATCATCCTTTCATGTCTCCAATATCTAAGAAATGTATTGGTTGGGTACATTATTAAAAATATATACCTACCACTAAAACTAACAAAATTAAATTTATAAATATTTTCCGCCAAAAGTGGGGATTTTTTGACGTTGTTAATACAGTAGTTTCTTTCATTTCAATTTTGCTGTACATTAATTTGCTATGTCTTGAGGAATTAAGGGCGATCCGTGTAGCTTTCCTTCTAATGGAAAGATATTTTCGTTATTTTATTTTCGCTATTTAGGTAGGCAGCTATTTCTATATACCTATACCTAATGATTCTCCTCGATTTGCCGCCCTTCGAGTAACTGCCGCCCCCAATCGACGCTCAACCTGCCTACCTCCACGGGACGTCACTGGTCCAGATCGAAGATAGACGAGTCCAATCTCTTTGGTCCTCGGACTTTTGGATTCTAGCCAATGGAGCGCCGGCATGAGAATCTGTAAATTGAGCAAAGCACTGATCGTGTACAATCTTTGATTAATGATTAACGTATGGTCTCTGGTGCTGTAATTCTTAAATAATTTCTGCCAAACTGCTTAATTTTACGATGGATAATTTTGCTTTTCAAATATAATTATTCATCCACGTGCTAGCGAAGCAAGCAGATAAACGTTAAAGTAAACATTACAAATTATTATATTATTATCTATGATTCATATATAATCTATGGTGCAGTGTGATGGTACCGTACTATAATTATAGTATTTGTACTATAATTTTGGCCCGCGTACTAAGTACGATATAAAACAGGTATCATCATCGTCAGGGGCGCGATAACCCGGTGTGGGTCCTGGCCTCCTCCAACAGCTCCCTCCACCTGTCTCTATCCAGTGTGGCCGCTTTCCAAGTAAGTACCCCCAGAATACGGCAGTCACTGGCAGCTCCATCCAACCAGCGAACCTTTGGCCTCCCTCTTCTTCTACGTCCTATTGGATTGCTGGACATCACTCTCTTTGCCGGTTCATTGTCATTCATACGGTGCACATGACCTAGCCATCGCAGTCTCCCAATCTTAATTGATTGAACTGCACTGCAATCTTCGTACAGCCCGTAGAGCTCAGCATTATATCTTCACCTCCAATTGGTGCCATCCCTGATCGGTCCATATATACGGCGTCTTAAATTATCATTAAAATGTCTTAACAGGTCAAAGTAGCATTTATTCGCAGACATGATTCTCTTGTTGATTTCTTCTGTAATATCATTATGTCGAGTTATAAGAGATCCAAAGTATATGAAACTGTCGACCGTATCAAACTTGTATGCACCAATATCTAACTTTGGTGCGACTTCTCGTGGTGTGACATAGACATGCATGTATTTAGTTTTTGCCTCGTTTATTTGTAAACCCATTCTTTTGGCAGAGGCTTCGAGTGCTGTGAATGACTTTTTCAGCGCCAGATTCTGATATGGCAATGATCTCGATGTTATCATCGGCATACGTCAGCAGCTGCACAGGCTTAGTAAATATCGTACCGCTGCCACGGGCATCAATCTTTGCAAAACGTATCGCCTTTTCTAGCGCAATATTGAAGAGAAGGCATGCCAGAGCGTCACCTTGCCTTAGGCCATTCAGTGATATAAATGCCTCGGATATTTCCGCTTGAAACTTCACCCGGCATTGTACTGGTGTCATTGTCATCTCTACAAGTTTAATTATTATTTTCGTCGGAATTTCAAATTCTTAAAATAGAATAGAAATAGAATCTGTCTTAGAGTGAATATTTGAGTAACACATGATCTCCCTCGTCGATAGCCTCCTTGGTAGTGCCCAAGTATTCCTTCTACAATGGGTTCCAGCCGCTGGAATATCAGAATCGACAACAGTTTATATGCAGAGTTAAGGAGTGTCACTCCTCTGTAGTTACTACATTCTAGTTGGTCTCCTTTCTTGTGCAGGGGACAAATTAGCCCACCCTTCCACTCCTCCTCTGGCATCTTTTCTGAAAATTTTATTAATTAATTCTGCAGGTTATTTATTCCAGGCAATTTGTTTGTTTTTAACCTTGACATGGCACCTTTTACCTCATTTAATGTCGGTGGTTCTTCGTTATTATCCATGCTACTTTGTTCTGATTCCTGGTCAGGAGTATTAATGGTAGTGTTGCCGGCATCTTTATAGGGGGTATTTAAATGTTGATCAAAGAAACCCATCCACCGGGCAAGAATACGGTGCTTTTCTGTGAGTATCATGCCACGTCATCCTTGCACATTGTGATACGAGGCTTGAAACCCTTCTTAACATTATTTATCTTTCTATAGAACAGCCGATTTTCTTGGGCTTTATAGTGTTCTTGGAGTAGGATCATTTCCTTTATTAAATAATCACGTTTCTTTAGGTATTATTCATAAAACAGGTATAGTACGCCCAAAATACTATAATATTGAATATCGGAAAAAAATGTAAAAGTACTAAAATTTCGATATTTTCGTTATATTTCTATAAATTGGTGCAAAGTACTATCGTTTCGGAATATAAGAAGATTTGGAGAACTTGGAAAAAAAATTGCTCGAAAAACGTAAAAATTCCCTTGACTTTGGTTTAAAATGAAATTTTCGGTAAGCATATTCGGAAAAGGTACCTAAATAAATAAGAGGTCTCGGAGTTTCTCAAATTGTCTTGAAAAACTTTGACTTAGAATTTTTTTCTTGAGAAACAAATAACCTATACATTTTCAACAGAAAAGAATAGATGACAACGCGTTGTATATTTTCCCCCAATTACTATAATTTTGGAAGCTCTGTACTATAATTCCACTTTGAAAAGATGGCAACACTGGTGCATCGCCTAAAAGTATATTAGTCAGTGTTGCCAACCGTACTATAATTATAGTATTTGTACTATACGTTTCGGGTGCGTACTATGTACAATTTTGAAAAATCGGAAAAAAGTCAGCAATAGATGAAGAATACCGCTAAAAAAAGCCCTTTTGTTAAAAATAGGGTGACGTTAATTATTTTACTTTTGAACTTTGTCTAAAAAAAACGAGACCTTAGTCACTTTACATTTGAATTTTGTCTCGAAAGACGAGCCGTTAATTGACTTGGAATTTTTTGAAAATGCAGAAAAGTATTAGTCATTCAACGCGTACTAAATTTTTGCCGAAATACTATAATTTTGAAGGCTCTGTACTATAATTCCACTTTGAAAATATGGCAACACTGATATTAGTCGGCCTCGACCATAGATAAGGTGCCTCGACTCCAGTGTTGTCAACCGTACTATAATTATAGTATTTGTACTATAATTTTGGTCCTCGTACTATGTACGATATAAAATAGGTATAGTACGCCCAAAATACTATAATTTTGAAAATCGTACCATAATTTAATATAAAAGTACTATAATTTTGCATTTGCCATTTCGCAATCGAGTGGTCTTCGAAAATTTGGAAATTGCGGCCCGCGACGAAATATTTTTCCTAAAAAAACAAGCCGACCATGAAAAATTGGGAACCTGCGGCCCGCGGCGAAATATTTTTCCTAAAAAAAAAGCCGACTATGAAAAATTGGGAACCTGCGGCCCGCGACGAAATATTTCTCCTAATAAAAACGAGCCGACTATGAAAAATTGGCAAAATTTTCATTTTCAACAGATGACAACGCGTACTATATTTTATCCCCAAATACTATAATTTTGGAGGCTCTGTACTATAATTCCACTTTGAAAATATGGCAACACTGCTCGACTCCGGCGCCGTCACTCGTCCGCATAGATAAGCTCGTCCGTCCGTTGCCATTGTCCGTTGTTTTTGTTGTTTATTTTGAATTTCCGGATCTCGGGAAGTCGGAACATGTTTTAGGTTAGTAATTGTGCTGGAATCGATGGTATCTAAATTAGTAAATTCCGTCATCGTGACTGCTGTGGATTGTGGAATTTGAGCCGCCACAACACAACGACCGTGTTCCATCTTGTTTTTTTTTGTTGCTAACAATAAAACAAACATACAAGTCATAAATCGCAGAAGATGCAGGCTACATCAACATCGGTTAGCGACATAGAAGCTACATTGGACAGTATCACAGATTTCAATCACATTGTTCTTAAAAGCAATTTCGAGAAAAACGACTTTCTGACTATTCGCGCTAATATAAATGACAAGATAGATGCTGCAAAATGGATCGAGAAGTTTGGTAATCTCACCACCTCTCAATGGATTGTTCGGAAACAACGACAGAAAGACCACTCACGGTAATAACCTAAATACTAGTTATATTATTATGAAAGTACGAATGATTTATGAATTTTATTTAATTACTTTTGAACCCTTAACATAATATTCTTTTATATGGGTAGGTAGGTAAGTAGTTACTTAGATTTAAAGCATTTTACTTTTCAAGGCATCCCAGTGTGATCTTTTAATTATTATGAGCCGTACATATGAAATGCCACAACCTCTGGCTAAATACCCATTGATCAACTTTGTCGTGAAATGTGATGTTCACATCTTTACAAGCCCACAACACGGCGGCATCTATATAGTTTCAAGTTTTTGTGAGATTCATAATAATATGCTTGGTCTTTCTATCCTTAATCGATGAATAAATTTTCATGTAAAATTTTAGGTGGATTATGCACAAAAGTTGGGTCTGCCAACAAAATCAAAAGAATAAAAGCGTCAAGAGTAGCAGGTCCACCAACTGTAAAGCGGAAATTGATATCTTAATAAAAAAAGTTAACGAGTCTACAATACGCAATGATGAATTTTTAAAATGTACTCCGCCTCTTTGTGCAGTCTTGAAAGTTAGATTGCATCACAACCACACTCTCAACACTAGAGAATCATTGAAAAATCTGCGCATCTCTAAGGAAACAGAGTTGCAGTTCTTGAAGTATTTTAGCGACGGGTTAACGCCGGCCAGTGCCATACGGGCACATACAAACGGGATCATGCTGTTGGACAATTCAATAGAGGTGATGGCTAATGGAGCACTCAACCCGAGGCGGCGGACAGTCTACACAATCTACAATAAGTGGCTGAAAGCGAACTCAGTCACCAAAACTAATCCATTTGAAAAGTTGAAAGATAAGCTGAATGCATATGAAGAACAAGGTACGCAATTAATAACACATACTCTTTCTCTTGCTTGACGCTTTTTGTCGTTTATTTGCCAATGTGGGCATCTAAATATGAATACATGTAGCTAGGCTACCTAACTAAAAAAATCATAATTTTGAGACTTATAATTGCATTGCGAGATTTTTAACATTTTTAAATTGCTTCTCAGAATATTATTTTTGTGCTGTGTGAATGTCAAAAATTAAGAATTTGGGGTATATTTCCGAGCTTAGTCTAGGTCAGAGGTTGGCACCATGACTAGAATTCATATCTATTTATGAAATGATGGGTGAAACGGAGTATTTTAAATAAAATTGTCCTATATAGTATGTTGCAATTATATACGTCGGTCCTGTTCTAACGCATGTTACAGCATTGCATAATTCAATGAAGGAATAAGGCAGGGATATGTATCGATTAAGCAATTTTCGAAGTCGAGTGTCGACACATGACTCATAACAGATAAGACGGGATAAGAACAAAAAGTAATCAAGCCACAAATTTTATTTGTGTCCTTAATTTTCAATATATACAAACTGAAAAGTTCTTAAAGTTCAATTAAATTTGTCTGAACAAAAATTTAAGTCATCAGCACTGGACCCGAGAGTATAGGTGTGGAAAACGTAACTTTTCAACAGTCAAGTTAAGTCAGGTTTTCAACAGCCAAAAAAAGCGAAATTATCTTATTTAAAGAATATTCGTAAGTATTTGATATTCAATGTACGTCCTTGTTGTACCATAAAACTTATGTAGTTGCACTAAAAACCGGCTGACACGAACATGTTCAACTAGAAATTTGATGTAAATGGAAAATATTTGACAAAATAATTGCTTAATTTATTAATATAAAACAGTAGATAGTTGACTTGTTTACGAAATTTTCAATCTAAAAAAGAACATAGGTAAGTAAGAATGCCGCTAATACTTTTCATTTTTATACTGCGTGCTCTTGACTTTGGTTAGGTACTAACAACAGTATTAAAATTTTACAATATTATGGTAATGTACGGTAACTAAAAAAGCTGTAGCTCATTGAACATTAAATTTAATGAAACAATTTAACGAGCTCAAATAATTACGCTAACCTAGAAATTACCCACAGAATTTTCAGTAAAAAAATCATTCCGCTAGGTCTTGTCCTTTGCAAGTGTTTAGTGGAGAGGGAAACACTGAAATTGACAGTATTAGATAATTAGTGAGCGACCGAAACACAAACTTCTTTTAGATTCAATTAAATTTGTCATTATTCACATTTTTATAGCATCACGTTAATATGATCGTAATTACTTATTCCGTGTGATTCCTTTATAATGTTTTATTTCTGAGGAACATATTATTTAATTATAATAGATAGGTATTCTAAACTAATCATTACATGTATGCGAAATACCATAATTACACATCATAAATTAATAGTTACCAATGAAATAATATGTATTTGTTAGCTAGCACCTTTTTGAAGTTATACTTCTTTCGGCGCGTTTGGGAAATCAGATCAGAGTTTATTTTTGGCGTGTGACATGTAACACATAATTTATTTTTTCACACGAAAAAAAAACTCATTCGATTGGATTCAAACCACCGATTGTTCGGTTATCAGCCGAATGCACTACCTTTACGCTTAAGATAATTAAGAGCTAGTCAAAGAATCTAGTTTTTCACAAGTTTTGTTTTTGTTTTGTTATGCCAAAGAAGTATAACTTCTAACGCGCGTACGTAAGTACACGCATTTTTTTTTTTTTTTTTTGATATAGTTGCCATGAGTGTATTATTTTCGGTTTACGAGTAACTCATCATTTTAAGTAGGTAAGAACAATAACTGCTATTATTTCTTAAAATTAGGGTATCCTCACACTGCAAAGATATATTGTTTGTGAGCAGTTATGTTAAAAGTTATTTTCAGTGTATTTATACCGCATGTTACATAATCCGTATGCACTAATCACATACAATCCTTGCATGCCTACCTGGCTCACAACAAATCATTTTTCTATTCAATTTAAGTAAAATGAGTAGCCAAAAATGTAAATCAGAATTCGTGAATATAAAGAGTTTTGGAAAAATTCGTATTTCTGCATTGAACGCAAAAACAATATACCTAATCTGTTTTATGTTTAAAAATGTACATTAACAGTACTTTTAGGTAGTGGGTCCTAAAAAATCATTACTTACGCAAAAAGTCACGCAGAATACGATAACTTTCAAGGACAAGAGAGAAAGAATAAAATTAAAAATATGGCACAAAGCTTTCCCGGTCTAAATTTACAAAGTGACAGTGTAAACGCAAATGTGAAACTTAGTTATTTAATATACAGAATCGCTAAAAATTTAAAACCTTACTCTGACAGGGAGTTCATCAAAGAGTGCGTACGTGATGTCGTCGGTGCTTTATGTCCCAAGAAAAGTGTTGATGTTACCTACAATAGCTCTATCCGGTATGGAATTAAATTTACGCATTGGCACAACGAATATTCCAGTACAATTTGAAACTTTAGATTTAGGTCGTTTAGGACAATAAATTGGGCTTTGTGTACCATCATCATGATTTTGTATTAAAATTGTATTGGTCTAAGCTAAGTGCATCTGTAAGAAGTAATGGTAGTGAATGAAATAGGAGTGGGGTTAGACTCTTGTTAGATTGTTCGAAAAATCGGGATTGCAAATTATGTAAGATATTATTGTGTCATATGTTTAATTTCGTGTGGTCACCAGAGTGACTATTATTTCCTGATTGCTCTATTTGAAGACAGAGCGTTAAAAAAACTTTTCTATGCTTTAGGGTCTTATTAGTTCGGCATGGTGCCGGCCCCTGGTCTAGGTCCTAGAGGACTGTAACTTCATAGGAAAAACGTATAGGTATGACATTATGATTTTCTTTCTCATCTTGGAAATTAATATTTAATGACAACATTATACTATAAAAGAGTATTGTTGTAAACATTGTCATGTTACAATTGAGAATAAAGTCATATTTGGAACATCAGTGGGTCTATTCTATACTTATCGACCGCTAAAGTGATAAAGTGATAAATATTATCAAACTTTGGGTAGGTTTGTATCAAAATATTAGCACTTATTGTAACAATTACAATAAGTTGGTTTTTATTATTGCAATAAGTGCTATATTTTAACAGTACCTATCTTGCTGCTGTTAAATTATAGCACTTATTGCAACAATAAAAACCAACGTATTGTAATTGTTACAATAAGTGCTAATACTTTGATACAAACCTACCCTAAGTTTGATACTGTTTATCACTTTAGCGGTCGATAAATATAGAATAGACCCACAGATTCCGTGGTTATACCTAATACTTTCAAATTATTATTTTATCTTTAATTTTCATCAAACAGGTTATAGTCAAATATATTAGGTAAATTATTCAATGGAGTTTGTAATTGATTCTTAACTTTGGAGAAATTGTAACATTTTGCGTTCTGTTTGTGCAGGTATATTGATCAGTGTGAAAGAAGAATCACCGTGGGCTGTGCTTGTAGTGACGGAAGTGATGAAGAGAGCGCAGTTGCTGCCCGCAGCGGCGGACATGCTCTTTGTCGATTCGAGCACCAGCAGAGACAAGACGCACATCACTGTCACCACCATTCTGGCGGTTTCTAAGGCGGGGGCGGTGCCCATCGCCACAATAGTGCATGCAGCGCAAACATTGGGTTATATCGAGGGATTTTCACTTCTGAAGAGAAATTGCCCCAATTGCTTTGGGGGCAGGCAGGTACGTTATTGAATTGTTACACTTGAGACAATGTAAGAGTGCATTGCAGTGTTTTCATCAAAATGATTTTCTCTTCACAGGAACCAAGAATATTCATGACTGATGACTCGGCTGCTGTGAAAGGAGCTCTCTTCACCGTATGGCCGCAAGCTGTTCAACTCTTGTGTCATTTTCACATGGCTCAAGCAGAATGGCGATGGCTGATTTCCACTGCGAGCGGCATGAATATTATTGAACAAAAAGAAGCCATGAAGGTCTTTCAGAATGTAAGTCAATCTGCTCTTATTTCAGTGAGTCAAAAAAAGTCTTGCGTTTTAAATGGGTAATAATATCGTCACCGTTCAGGCAAAAGTCACCAAACCTAAAAATGGCAGTTTTGAGTTGAGTATGTCACTCGAAGCGTAAAATTATGTTCTTTAAGATGCAAAGTCACCACGGTACATTAGTTAGTAAAATTTTCCTTAAATCGGAATTATTTGTTTTTCACTAAATGACTTTCGATAAAATCTTAACAAGCATAAATCATTATAGGCGAATAGACATTATTGACTCTATAAAAAAATAAATTATTCGTTATAAATATACAAGCAAAAGTCCCTATACTATGGATGGTGAGTTTTACTGATTTGTCATTTGAAAACATCTAATACTTGTCTGAAATACGCAAAAATAACCAAACAGGAATAGTTTGTTATAATAAGATCGCTTTGATCTAAATTAAATCAAACAAAACTCGCCATAGCGTAATGGTGACATTTGTCTGTTCGTAAATGCAGCACAGCGATGACGAAATAAACAAGCAAAAGTCACCATCCAACCATAGAGAGTTGTGATTGACAATTATTTTCGTTTATGGTCATTTTCGTCTATGATTACACTTGCATCGTGTCAACTGTCATTGAACGTTTGGATTTTCGAGTTACGATATTGTTTCGATTGTGGATTGTTTGGGAGTAGTTTTTAATTATTATCTGTTAATCTTTCTTTGCTTTCATTATGTTATTACTTAAATTTCAAATTTTTTCGTTGGTTTGTTATTAGCATTAGTTTTACAGTCAAACAAACCACTTAATTCATTAACTTTATGTATTTATATCTTAAAACACAAAAATAAACATGTTAAAAGACTATTTCATTCAATAAAACTTATTATTTACCACTTTATCTTCATTATTACTTATATCACATTGTTCAGATTATTAACAAGCAAAAGTCACCAAACCATAAATTGAGCTACCTTGCCTCCTTCAAAGCCTTCCAGATTTTTTAATTAGCATCAAAAAGTAAAAGTAGCTTAAAGAAATTGTAAAGAAGACATGAGAAAATAATGTAATGTAGATAAAACCATAAAAACATGTAAATCTGATTTTTCCTGCATTTTCAAACTTTCAAATTGCGATATCTCAAAACTATGTTTTTAGGGTTGGTGACTTTTGCCTGAACGGTGACGATATAATATCAGCCAGTAGCGAAGGGTGGAGGTAGGCTGTTAAGATCCGCCATAAATATTCCGCATTAAACTTTGTTAGTCATACGTATTTGTTTTTATTGAACGAAGACTACAATTTACAGATGGTGTTGGTTATCTTTAAAAAAAAAAATTCTCCCTGGCTAAACCAAACCATAATAGTTTTCCTATACTTTGGACGATACGACAAAATTGTGCACAATTTTTTATTCATACTTATTTGTTTTCGTTGGATTTAGAATACATATTACACATATTGTTGGTTCATTTTTTTTAAATTCATTATGCCCTGCCTAAACCTAACTATCAATACATGCAAAATATTATTCTCACTATAAAATATCCAGCTATGTATGATTTAATTGCATAATTTTAGATATCTTATAGATAGACAAATATTTTTTGACTATTATCTATTATGGTTTGGTTTAGACAGGGTTTAATTGATTTTTAAAAACTAACCAACACCATCTGTAGTCTTATTTCAATGAAAACAAATATGTATGACTGACATAGTTTAATGTGCATTATTTATGGCGGATCTTAACAGCCTACCTCCACCCTTCGCCACTGATATCAGCTATTGCTTGTCATTACAATTTCGTTAGACAGAAAGGATCTCTATTTTATTCTCTAATATAAATCTTTTTTGATTAACTGAAGTATTTTTTATTCAATGACTTCAGAAGTTGCTCATATTTTCCATCTCTGTACCTATATTCTGTTGCACTTGAATCACTCTTTAAATGTATCCAATTTTTTGCGAAATAGTTTATACTATAAGTACGATCCATCATGATCTGGAATAGTATTTCTATAATAACGAATAGTAAATGTCTAAAAATACTTTGTATATAGCAAGCGCTGATGAGTAATTTTCCTTTTTTAGGTTATGTATGCGAATACGGAAGAAGCATTAGCTGAGGCTATTGAAAAATGCGGAAAGTTTTACAGCCATCCACAGTTCTTGCAACGCTTGGAAAAGAATTTAATGCGAAAGGACCAATGGGTGTCAGTGTACAGAAATAAACTTCTCACACGGCACAACAGCACTAATAATTATTATGCGGAGGCCACTGTCAGAATTCTCAAGGATGTCATTCTCCAGCAGACCAAGTCTTTCAATATTGTGGCTCTCGTGGACTTCTGCAGCACAATCTGGAGCCAGTTCTTCGTGGGGCGATTGATGAGCTTCGCCAAAAGTCAACATCCTAAACCTCATTTGCAATATGATCTGTTATGCGAAGAGATGAGTGGAGTAGACTCCACTAAAATATATGAAGTGGAGGAGTTCATTTACACTGTTCCGAGCATGACGGAATATGAAAAAAATTACACTATAGATGTGAGGATCGGAGTCTGCAGTTGTGCTGCGGGGATTGAGGGGGCTTTCTGTAAACATCAAGCCATTCTGGACAAAATATTTGGAGTGCTTCTTCCCTACATACCGCCCATTGATATCAATGAACGGTATATGCTGGCCCAGCTTGCTTTGGGAAGCGATTGTCCCGGAATTGACGCTTTTCAGGTACTTTTACTAATACAGTAAAACCTTGTTAATACGAATTTCACAGGACCGAAAATCGAAAAAAAAATTCGAATTACGAATTATGAAATATATGGGGGAAAATATAGAAATTTAAATTTTTTTTTTTTTTGATTTCCATCAATATTGATAACGATCATAGATGTGCCTACCAAATTTCCGGTGCCGTGTGTGTTAATGATTCATAAAATGTCAGGATTATTTTTATTACCTTTTTAAAATAAGTAATTTATGATGTTTTACGAAAAGTCAGTCACAATTTTCAATGATTGGCTCATGAAATAGTGTACTTTATTACGATTATTGAAAATTTTTATATGCCAGGAAGGATTAACGAGGTTCTACTGTAATAATTATTGCCATGAAGTTATGTGTTAACTTAACCAATTAAATTTATCTTGATCCACACTTTTACTTTCTCTTATAAGTTTTAAAACATTGATACATTCAAATTCGATTGATTCCGTTGCCTGTCTGTTACTTATATTTTGGAAAGATGAGCTATTTTCCAATGACTATATCCATTGACCAATCTATAAAATGGGTGACAAACTCAACAAATGCGTAAACTACAGAGGGATCACGCTGCTAAACATGGCAAATAAAATATTCGGGAATTTTCTCTATCAACGTCTCTTAGAGTAGGTATA
The DNA here is from genome assembly GCF_057557595.1 of Rhyacophila brunnea. NCBI lineage: Eukaryota > Metazoa > Arthropoda > Insecta > Trichoptera > Rhyacophilidae > Rhyacophila > Rhyacophila brunnea. Next base: position 15,048,375 of record NW_028232965.1, read on the forward strand.
TAGAAGGAAATATATGAGGATGTCATTGTAGGTTCCGACACTTTCCACTCACTTTCGACAACTAACTAATTGTGTAGTACATATACGACGGATCCTAGAGAAATGTCACGAGTTTGACATTGATACTCGCCATCTATTAATTGACATTAAGGCAGCGTATGATAGTGTGAACGCCGTAAAGTGTAAACAAACAGGCACTGTAGAATTCAGTAGAAGTGTATTCCCTTCAAAGCTTGTTAGATTAACTAGACTTAGTCTAATGACGTGACCCAGCTCGCGGCTAGCTCAAAATGTTAACCGGGCCGTCGCTAAGGATACTAGGGATGAACTAGGAGGTGGATCTCCTTGTGGTAACACAAGTTTTGATTATCCGTAAATAAAACTCTTGGTTGGTGTGATTCCAAATTAATCAGGTTCTATGTTCACAGTGTCACAATCATATTATTTATTATTGTTCAAACAATTAAAACTTATGAAGATGTCCGTAAACTATTTATTTGATTATTATATAACTCTATGAAACCTTTCAAAAAGTTTCGAAATGTTCACACTCAATTCGAGGAATGTACACGTAAATGTTCAGTAAATATTTTTATTTCGTAAAATATTTTCTTATAAAATGTCAGAATCGTATTGTTTTCACATAATATTAAGTTTAAAAAATAGTTTTTATTTTATAAACTGCTTACAAAAGGTTCATTTATATTTATAAACTTATTTATTAAAAGTCATTAATGTTTACAAACTTATTTGCTAATAGTTTATTTATATTTACAAACTTGTTTATGAAAAGTTTGTTTATTATTTATAATATAGTTTCAAAAATTTGTTATTATAATTATAAAATAGTTTCTAAAATTTATTATTATTAATTACAAACTGGATTTATTAATTTGTTTTTATTTAAAAACAAACTCTCGCGTAATTTATTTCGATTACGTCATCCGAGGAAATGCGTAGCAAGTCCACACGTCTCGCCCCGGAGCGGAATGAAAATGAGATTACTCCGTGAGATACGTCACGATTAACAGTTGACCAGTTTTCGTGGTACGAATGCGCCTCGCCGATGGAGGACTTTTAACTGGTTTTCGCGGTACTGATCGCCTCGCCGGTGAAGGGCTTATTTTTACGATGATTCGCGAAAGCTACTGAGAACCGTGTCTCGCTATTGCTTGAGAATCGACGACTTGATGATCTGCTGGACTGTAAACTGTTGCTTGTATAGAAAAGTGGTCCCTTTTTATACCTTCTGGATTGAGATCCAGTAAAAAATAGTCCGATAGGGATAGCAAATCTGTCCCTTTCGCACAAAAGTTAACTTAGGTATATCTTCTATCTATGATACCTTTCTAATAGAAATAACTTTCACTTAAGTCGAGCTGAATTTACTTTATATTATTTTCACAAAACTACGCGTTGGCCGTGGTTATTTCTATAGCCTCCGGAATATGTTTCGTAAATGCGCAGTTGGAATGACGCATAAAAAATAGTCGATTTTGTATATTTTTATGCATTCAAATGAAAGGAAAGGTAGGAAACTAGTTGGCCCCGAAATAATTTTCTCATTCGATAATTTCCCTCAGAACGGAAGTTATCACATGATAATATTACAACGGTATACCTAACGCCCACCGTGGCCGCGCGGCATAAGCGTTGGACTACAAAGCCGTGGGTCCCAGGTTCGAATCCTGGGTCTGGCAAGTACAAAAATTGTTTTTCAATTTGTGAGTGTCAGGGTATGGACCCAATAGGTTGAGCAAGTGGCTGACATCCATTTCTCGTAAAAAAAACAAAATCTGTCAATACAAACCTCCACTCTGTGGAGGCCCATATGATCCTATCAGGATCGGACATGGTCGGAAAAAAAAAAAAAAAAAAAAAACCTAATATTCACATGCAAACATGTAAATACCTTAATTCAACAGAGATGTTGATCATGAGCAACCACTAATTTATGTATCTCTTTAATGGAGTTTTAACATAGTAATTCAAATGCAATCTCTTATCTATTTTCCCCTCGCAACACAAAACAGCTGAGCTTAATTATTCCCGCGCGCAGATGTACGTAATTTTCAAGTCAGAAACTATTTTTACGTACGAAATTTTAATATCTTATTTCTCCATTCATTTGAAGCGCGATCAGAATTTATCGTGGGTAGAAACCTATCTAAGGCAAGGTCTCGAGATTCTCTACTAGTTATTTTTACAATATTTAATGGAATTCGCGAGTTTTTAGCATATAAAAATCTGTATTTTATAACTACGCCGCGTACATAAACATAAGTACGAGTTTGCAATATTTTTACAATAATAGCTTAGCTCTACCTTAATCTAATGTAATAGGTATAAATTTTCATTGTTCATAATTGTACAGTACAGGAATTTATAAGTACTAATTTTTCTATTTTTATACATTTCTAATACTTGTACAAAGCTTAATCAAGCATGTACTTATCAAATTTCATGCAAACAATTTTTCACATGTTTTATTTTCAAAGTTCAATAGACATTAATCAAGTAATTTACATTTCAAAATGACAGTGATAAAAACCTCTCGAACGTATATATCGGGGTCTTTGATCACAGCGTTACAATCACACATGAAAACTCTCGATTTCTGAACTGAATTTTTTTTATATAAATTTTTCATTACATTTATTAAAAAGTGTTAACAATAATACATTTATCTTCTATTACTAAATGATTATTCTTACTTACTACCTGTTTATGGTCTTTTGACCAATTTTATTTCTACTTCTTCCATAGTTTGTACTGAGAAGTCGTTTTTGACTTGCCAACAAGAGCTATGGGACTTATATACATCTTATTAGTACTTTGTCGCGAGGTTGTCGCACGGCTATTGAGTGGCAGAATTGACTACAAGGCTAGACTTGTATAGTTATGTCGTCAAACCATACTCTTTTTCAAACACCAACTGAAGGTCGGCGTTTTTGTTCGTGTCACTAACCAAAGTGCATTGTCAAATTAGATATCAAAATGTGACATCGACGACACTTGTAACACTAACAGACCTCAGACAAAGAGATCCACTGGCCGCATTGTTTTTTAAAACATAGCATTGGAAAACGCAGTGAGAATGACTGATATCAATAATTGTATCACAACATTGTCATCATTGGCCAGCATAAAATTACTGTCAAAAAACGTATTTGTGGACCTTGGGAAAAACGCCAGCACACTAGGACTCACTGTTCATACGGAATAAACCAAATATATGGTTGTATCAAGAGGGCTGGACAGACCTTGTGATACTTTCAGGGCGCACAACAGCGCTTTTGAGGTGGTCAAAAATTTCGTGTACCTTCCTTTCGTGGTCCCCATAAACAGTGAGCGTGGCCTAGAAATTGAGATTAAAAAAGAATTGCGCTAGGCAGCAAATGTCGCTTCGGCCTAATGAAGGTGTTACATTCCAAAGTAGTGAACTGACATTTGATGCAAAATGTATCTTGTACAAAATACTAATGATTCAATTGAGCGGAGCGTGCTGCGTTATATCTTCGAATCCATCAATGACACACATTTTTTACGGGGTCGGCATATCATACAGTTCTTCAAATTGGGCCGCCTTGGATGGCTGGGCCATGTACACATAAGTCACGCATGATAAAGAAACTGACATTCGGGAAGCCGGAAGGCAAATGAAGACCTGGTCGACCTTGTACAAGATGGCGGAATTGTGACTAGTTGGACTTAAAGACCTTTGTCGTTGTAAACTGAGGGAAACAGTTTTGGACAGACCTGGGTGGAGGCATATGCTGCAGGAGGCCAAGACCCACATAAGAGTTGTAGCACCACGAAATTCAATTAATTGATTCTATTCAAAAGTGGAACTTGATTCAGTAATTTTGATAGGGTAACCGCAGAACGCTCCACCTGGAAGAAGAAAATATTTGTCTGCCCCTTAGTTGGAACATATTATGGACACCATACGGTGGATCCAAGAATCCCTGTCGCTCCCCATTTTTCTTGTATTTTCCTATGTCTTTCAACATCCTTATTGGCTACTAATTTAACCACATTAAAAATGTTGTAAAATTGTCATTGAGTGTTATAATATAAAAAAAGTCATATGACTCCCTCTAGTTCTGTTATTATTGTCCAAACTGTTGGTCAATTTTTCACAAATTTTTTATTTCATTGACAGGATCAAGATGAATCAGACAACTCGGTCATATCAGACTTGATGGATATAGAAGGTTCAGATGACACTTTGAAGCAGGTTCCTTTCACCAGTTCCACAGATTGCAGCTCGGCGGCGCTTTTTGAAAAATTGCACACCGAAGTGACCCGCCTGAAGACGTTGACGACCAGTGCAAGTATCTCTCACCTTCAAACTTTTATTCAAAATCTTTCAAAGATCGACTCTGAAAAAGGTGTGATTAAAACTTTGGTCAGATTCAATTCATTGAGTCGCCATCCTGTGTGTAAGCGTTCTAATGCAAAAATGAAACTCCAACCAGCATCTGACACCTGATAATGAGGAAATCATTACAGGATAAAAGAAAACAAAGGATCTTATTGATCAAGAATTGCTTTCGGATGCTAACTGAATATTGTTAGTATTTTTTGATTGTGTTTATGACATCACATCTTTCTGTCTTAGAGCGTGATGCAGAATCATCCTTAGGCTTAACTTTAAGGGGCCGATTTCGACGACCTAAGTTCAGTGAGAAAAACATATAATTCTTATTAGAACCCTTAGGTGGAAGAGAGAAAGAACATGTAACATATTTTTCTTGTTAGAACGGCTGCTTAACGTCAACGGTTCTGCATCGCACTCTAAATGTCTGTGTATGTAAGTTTTTTTTAGATAGTTTTCAGTTTTACTAGTTGAAATTTTATATGCTGTTGTCAGTTGCATTTAATTTGTAGCGGATTCTGTAACCAATGTACCTCGCTGTATTTTCTCATACGTTTTGAATTCCATTTTAGTGCCGCTTATCGAAAAGTCGGTTTTCACTAACAAACTGTCTTTTTTGGTGAATGTGTTTTTTGAAATTTCAAATCCGAATTGCTGGAGATGGATTAATGATGTTGAGAGGGTGAAAAATTACTTTTTCATGGTACCACAATAATCGTTTTCTAACATGTCATTGACACTAATTGCAGGGTGCAATAATTTATTTCCTGTGTAATGTTTAGTTTCCGATTATTTCTGGATGCTTTGAAATTGTTACATACTGTATGTAGCATCCCGCGTTCCCAGATTTGGATTTTTTTAAAATATATAAAAAAAACATTTCAAAAATGTTTGATGTTTGGATAATTTAAATTATTTGTGACTGCTCTTCCCACCGCCACACAGTGTCGCCGCTTGTTTTGCTATTACGCATTGGATAAGAATTATTTTTATTTCATTGATTTTATTTTGATCATTTAATAATATTTCTTGTGAAAAGAAGCTTTAACTGAAACTATTATTGTTCTACACCATTTAAAGTTCCAAAACAACACCATATTAACCCGGCACCTGCCTACAAAAATCGTATGACGCACCATAACTACGCATGAATTTTATTATCGTCTTTGTTCTATACTAAAAAAAGCAATAAAAAATATGTCGTAACACCAGTCGAGAACCCAAAGCCATTAAGATAATTTTGACACACTAATAAACCGTAATAAATCATTTATAATATCAAAAACGAATGCTATACAAATTTGAACGAACTTACTGCAAGACGCCATTTTGTAGCTAGTAGTTAGAGCTCAGCGCGGTGTGTATTATTTCGACACTTATGCATACATTCCCACGAATTGAAGCATTACTAATTTTCAAGTGCATATCGATAAATCACATATTAATGTCTTCGGGTTGAGCTAAAAAAGAGATAAAGGGGACCCTTTTAATATATTTAAACTACACAAACACTTAACTTATTGAATATTATTGATAAGTTAACACGAACTTCACATTAAAAAAACAAATACAATAATAAACCTATTTTAAAATTGTTTTGATATATAATATATTTTAAAGCAAGGTGGCAGACATAACGCAACATGTTTTTGCACATAAAGCGAGAGTTTTGTTTTTTTCGGATTTTTTTTAGAATTCCCGCATATGAAACATCTTCTAGGCTGATCGGTATTTTGTGTCGGTGAAATATATTTTGGCATGTGTCCCGTTGAAATATATTCTGAAATATATTCTGGCATCTATAATGAACCCGTAGTAACTGGTGGTGGTCTCGAGGTACGAAGAGGTTGTCATCAATCTATTTTTCGAAATCTTCCCATGATGTGCGGGTTTTGGAGTTTGCGGTTGTTAAGACTAGCGGGTTTATGGGATCACCTAAGTCGAGCAGTACCGGTTTATGATCTGTATTAAGTTCGTTTACGACACAAGTTTTCGGTATAAACAAAACGTCACGGAGGATGGCATAGTCGAGAATATCTGCCCGTCCATTCTTAGGATAAATGGTAGGCTCTGAAGGGACGGCTATGACCCAGTCGATATTATCGATAAACTTATGGATGTGATTACATTGGGCGTTAGTTAACATACTGTACCAGTCTTTATGTTTTGCATTGCAGTTTTGTTTTTTGCAAATATCGCTTAAACGGTAAGAGTTTTGTTGTAAAAATAGATATTGCAAAATATGTAGATCATAAAATTTCCTACTAAAAATGTCGAGAATCAGTCAAAAATCAGTGGTGATAGTTCAGACATGATAATCGAGATATCAATGCAAGCAAGATTGCCTCGCCAGCATGAATATGTGTTATGATGAGGTATAGACCTGGGTATAGACCCATCTCGGATAATAAGGATAATATGTTGACTGAGGGAGTGTTACCGTACAGCAGACTGAGGCTTCCATCATTTATCGATAGACTATCGCCAGGAATAAGAGCGTCAAGTAGGACTGATGCCATTTCAGACTGCTGGTGAATTCACGAGCCGGGAGCAACTCGATATGGCTTATCACCTGCTTCAGGCAGCCATATTTTTTTTGTTATAAACTTAAAGTTATTAGCTCACAAGGATGCAATGCTTGCTTGCACTGGCACATTCCCTAAATGTGTGTGGCCAGCATTCTGTGCGATCACTGTACTGATCAAATTAACACAAATCGTTATAATATTGAGGAGACAGAAAGAAAAAGTAAAAAATTCAATATAGTTTTTTTATTGAGAACGTAAATATATAACAGTAATGTACAAAAAACATGGCATGATAAATGAAAAATATAAATTTAACATAATGCCTACTGAGACATTAAAATAATAAATGATTTATATGTGAAGGAAAGTAAAATACAAAGCTTATTATTAAAAATTTATGAATTTAAAATTCACTCGACTTATAAACGTAAATGCAAAATAGGAGGCTCATATGTAATATCCATAAATGGACATAAATTTATAAACATGTAAGGTAGTTGAAAAATAATAATATAGACTAGTTCTATAAGGTAAACCACGCCACATGTAAAGAGGAGTACAAAACACATGGGTACATTATATTCATATTGTACCTAATTAATTTAATTTAAAATGAGTTTGAGACAATCGACTTATAAACGAAAATGTAAAATAGGAGACTTATATGTAATATCCATACATGTACATAAATTTATAAACATGTTAGGTAGTTGAAATATAATAATATAGACTAGATCTATAAGGTAAACCACGCCGCATGTAAAGAGGAGTACAAAACACATGGGTACATTGTATTCATATTGTACCTAATTAATTTAATTTAAAATGAGTTTGAGACAATTGACTTATAAACGAAAATGTAAAATAGGAGACTTATATGTAATATCCATACATGGACATAAATTTATAAACATGTTAGGTAGTTGAAATATAATAATATAGACTAGATCTAAAGGGTACACCACGCCACGTGTAAAGAGGAGTACAAAACACATACATTGTTTTCATGATATACCTAAGCCTACATGCAAATAATATTGCAGTATACGCACTACTTACTATTTTTTTGAATAAATATTTTGTATGAAAACTTTTATTTTTAACCACGACTTATTATGGAGGATATCTGGATGTTTTTGTATTAGAGTATCGCGCTCATTTCTTTTTGGATGTTTCTTGTTCGCTATGTGGGTTTTGAAAAATGATTTTACTATATCTTTTTGAGATGTTGTCCAAGGTACTAATTCTCTTTTCTTGTGATGTTTGCTTTCTGTCAGTATTGTTTCCTGTCGATTTTCATTTGACACATCGTGATTTATAGTCATAGGAAAATCATCATTTTCATCATTCATATCATCTAAATTACGAATTTCATCATTGGAATCCATCGGACCGTCTAACAAATCTTCTTAGTCAATTTCGATGTCATCCAAAGCTTTTCCTTTAAATTCTGAAGCCGTTCCTTTCTCCATCAACAATAGAAGCTTAGAGATTTTGGCCGTTTGATATAAGTCATCAGGCAGTCGATATGATCGCCTGTGAACCCCCGTGGTATGACCCATAAACGTGGCCAACTGCTCTATATCGTTGTCGCTCATATTGAAAATTTGTGTCAATGTAGCCAAGTGATTTCTTAGCTTAGTCGATGTTATTGCTTTGAGATGTTTTGCACCAGACGATTTTGCTAACTTTTGTAGGACTTTATATCCAGAAATACATGTTTCAAAATGTGGTTTGGCGAATAAAAAAGTGTTTTTTCTGAAATAAAATTAGTCCTTAGACTGATGAGTAAATTTATATGATCTTGAACGTCGAGACTAAAGAGGACCGGAACACCTCGGCCCCTCTTTCCTCGTATCACGATACGTTTGAACTTTTAATCAGAATTTTTTCTGTTGGTGATATAACGTCACTGAATTCTTCGTAATTAGTTTGGTTGTCCACCTCAGATTGTTGGTATATGTGTATTGGTAACCTTTCCAGTTCTCCTGGACGCTTTCTATTCAATAGAAGCACACGGCAAAAACAGTATCTTGTAATTCGCAATATGCTGCTTCATTAGTGTTTGATACTTTAAGTTGCGATACAGCTTCGTTGGCCTTTTTTGTTAAATATTCCTTTAATAATTTTAGATCACTGGCCAATGGTACAAGCGTAATTTTATTCCACCGTTTCATATTTAAATCTGTGGCAGCTTGACTAGAAATATTGAATTTCCAATTAGCTACCAAAAGATGTATCATAGATTTTAAATTAGATTCTGCATCCGCAGATTGAACGGTTACATAAAAATATTACGGTTACAAAAAAAAATGTTTTTTTTAATGCATATGAAATCGCGATATCACAGCATTGTTTCGAAGAAGTTGATATGTTCATTGCAAATGTAGGACTCACGTAAATATCTTTAATAACGTCATACTTTGTAATTGTTTTGGTGGTTCAATAAACAAATCATAATATTTGGGATGTAATGCATGAAATAAGTTTTTAATGGACGGATCGAGTGTTTTGTATACCCATACTGAGGTAGAGGCTGCTCAATGGTGCCGCGTGCACGGTCGGCTACCGCACGATGCAAAAAAAATCATAACGGACAAGACGCTCGTATTCCGCGGATAACTTTTGTAAATTTCGCAAGGTTATACAATAAACTAAAGGCCTAGACTATGAGCTTTGCAAAATGTGACAAAATATATAACTTTTCGAATAGTTGAAAATATAAGTTTTCAAAATTATTCAATTCTATTTATGCAGAAATTTATACTACATTTCAATTAGACTCAACCAATGTAAAAATATTTTCTACATACCTCCAAAAGTCGTATTCATGTCGCAGAATTGAAATTGAACACTTCACTTGAAATTTATGGGTTTTCGAAGTCACCGTTATTGTCGTCTGTTTAGCGCGCGATGCGTACACTCTCCAGGAAGGCTAACTTCCAACTGATGCAGCGACGAAGGTATACTGTTAAAACGCTTCCCCTTTCACAATGAAATGTAGTCATTAGTCCTCTACCTGAGTGACTACTCCAGTATCCATATTTCGAAAATTCATTTACTGGGGTTTTGGCCACGTTTTTGGGCTTTTCTCCTACTGTGCGACGGTATAAAATTGAGCGATGAGTTTAAATTATGTATTTTCATAAACATTCATACACGTAACATACGCCCAAAAATATATCATTGGTGGCTTTGAAAATAGCTGTTGTTGTCATTTTGCCATTCAAAACACTTCAAGATATTCAGTAGGTAATTAATATAAAGGCTTACTCTATGATCATTTGTACTCTAAGTCAATTCGTCTGTTTTTCTGCAGAAATTTTTTAATAAAATTTAATTAACAATTCTTTTTCAATAGCTATAATTGAAAGATTCGATAATCTAGTTTGATTTTGAGTATTTCGACAATATGTGTGGACACATTTTAGAGTAGAAAAACTCCTTTCTGCCGTCGCTGTCGTAGTCTGTGAGAAAGCTTCCACTAGACATTTTTTGTTTTTAAAATATTCGAACAACTCTCTTAAATTTGAATCCTGAAATTCTGGTAAAGAATAAATGACTAAGTTCGTTTTTCAATTGACTTGAATCAAAAATACCAGAATAACTGTTTTTCAGGGAATCAAATAGTTTATCCGGAAATTTTCGTTAGAACGATTTAAATAGCGTCGGTTCAAGTAATTCTAAAAAAATTAATTTTTCAAATGAAACAAATCTATAGTTCATTTGCATTAAAATGTTATCGCAAACCTCCTTAAAAATGATTTTAAAATATTGCTCATCATTTAATTCATTTCCGCGACGTTTTTTTGGTGGTTCACAGAGGTTTTTATATTTATTATATAAATTACTAAAACTATTTTGGAAGTCGGTCTCTAACCATTTTTTAAATTCGTTAATTTTTTTAATGGAATAAGCAATGTTTACAGTTTTACTTTGAATAATTTTAAATAAAATATCCGTTCGAGCATAGATTTCGGAGAATATTCCTAAGTAAAAATTAAATTCAAATTTTTTAAATTTACTATCATAAGCATCTGCAAAGGTTAAAGAATCTTCATCCCATTTAGAAGAATTATTCTGTATTGTCTCAAATGTCATTATGAAATCAGATCTATTGTCATGTATTACATTAAGTATACGAGAGTGGTAGTGCCACCTGGTCGATGCAACACTTGGAAGACGGCGATCCATTATTTCATTGAGCAATACACTTCTCTTTGTAGATGTTTTAAAAAACTCACTAATTTATTAATGTGTCCAAAAATTTTTTTACATTCCGCCACATTTTCAACGGATCTAGGTAAAACTAAATTTAAAATATGAGCATGGCACGGTACAAATTGGCCATAGAACATTTTTCTCAAACTTTAAATTGAACTCCATTTAATTCTGAAGACATTATTGCAGCCGCATCATAACTTTGCGCTACCAATTTTTCACTACAATTAAACTTTTCTAATATGGAGAATACATGTGAACTCAAAACAATGGCAGTTCTCTCTGTACTGACGTCTACATAACCTAAAAATCGTTATTTTACAGAATTATTTGAAACGTATCGCAAAATGGTTGTTAATTGTTCACGGCGGCTAATATCTGGTGTTTCATCTATCATTATAGAAACAAAACTAGCTTCTGCAATTTCAGCCTTAATTTCTGAAATAATTACGGATGATATTGACGAAATTAAATCATTCTGAATCTCACCTGATAATCCAGAAAAGGCGCACGAAGATTTTAATGAATTAAAATGTCTTTCAATTACAGAATCGTAAGATGATAAAAATTGAAGAGATTCTATGAAATTTCCACGATTATTTGATGATTCACTTTCATCGTGTGCTCGAAAAGATAATTCTTGTTTACCCAAAAAAATTGTTGTATCTATCAATCTGCGCATTATATTAAGGTTCCTATCGACTTTCTCATTGTGTACTCTAGCAATTGCCTTTTGTTGCTTATCAACGGCAAATTCGATTCTAGTTTTACCAAAAGATTCCAGATTTACGATTGAATATAAATGTTTTTCTGTAGTTCTATGTTTTACCACTGAATTTGTCAAATTATTTAAATCACTTATGCCAGAATAATTCCACGCAGACTTTTCTTTGGCAAACAGCAAACATGGCCAACAATAGAGTTTATTTAATTGACAATTGCCAGTCAAAAACGAATATTTGTCATATAAATTGTTGTGGAAATGTCTAACACAAGTTTTTTTTGCTGTATGCAAATTTAAATGAACGGTTGATCTTCCAGCTTTGATAATTTCTGATTTTTGGACAAACGTCAAACTCGAAAACGATATTTGTAAAATTTGATCCGTACTACAACAATGACCAATTTCAATTGGAAAACTAGACACAAATAATTTGTATTTAAAGCACTGACGAATGACTTAGGGTACAAAATAAGATAATCTATCCACATTCAGAACACAATAAATCACTGAATTGTCTTACAAAATAAAACTTTACCACCGTGTTTGGAACAATAATCTGAATTAAAACGATATAAATTATGTTTTTCTATGACTGAACTAATCTAAACAATAATCACGAGATAAAATTATTTGTTATTTTTAAAAACAATTAATAATTATATCTGATTGAACCCAATAGACATTATTTTTTAAAATTATCCTATTTATTTATTATTTGCTTAAAGCGGCAGGCATAAACAATAAAATTTGCAAAAAGAGTTGGAAGCGGGTCTCTCGAGCGCTTCCCAAACGAGACAAAATTTGTAGACTTGCCTGAAGAGATGTGTCATCATAAGTATAGAAAACAATTTTCGATTATGATGTCAATAATCGTCATTCAAAGAACAAAAACAGATGTCGTTACTCGCCTGTAATTTTTTGTTTGATTCTAAACTTGACTAATTTAAACAGTCGGGCCAACCTAATTCAAATTCACACCATAGATGACTCTCAATATTTTAAAATATTCCATATTTTATTTATGTATTTCAATTTGAAATAAATACTTGAAGATATAGTTTTCTTAGAAGGTAGGCTTTAAATAATCGCTTAGGATGGAGCCTTTGCCACTGTTATCATGATAAGTAAACATGCGACGGGTGAACCCTTTTATACTGTTAATCAATATAGAATTTGATGAATGACCTACCCCAGAGTAATTGCCCTGTCTATCTTGCTCCCCAGTTACTGTAAATAGCTGGATTAGAGCCATAATTCGCTGCTAGAGAGCAGACAGCCGGATTCTAGAGGGCGGGCCGCCTCCTGTCTCCTCTGGGAGATCAGGATTTTTGCCATTTTGGCCTGCGTGTTCCGCCTCGTGTCTTGCCATAACTGTAAACAATAATTAGAAATTTTCAATTTCAACAATATTACTAACGATTTAGTACTATACACGGCAGTGACATTTGGGATGCTTTCAAAAGATGTGGTTTAATTTATGAAAACAGCTGATAATCGAAGAATTAATTATTAAACATTTTATACTTGAACTTACTATCTATAGCTACCTATGGTGGATTTATGTGGAGAGTAAAATATTTTGTAAAATAATATTGGATAGGTTGTTGACACAGTCTATTATATTTAAATCAATAATAATTTCTACCGATACTAGTGATAAATAGTACATCACCTTTTTCCACCGTCTGTGTGATTTAGTGGCACCACGCACACAAGCATTCAATTGCTTCGACAGTTCTATCCACAACCTCTCCATGTCGAGGCTGGTGAACTGCCCGGTAAGCCTTCCGGCGACAAGGTCAGTATGCACTACGGAAAATATGGTAATTTTATAGTATTCCATATCATTGCGGTTAAGCTGGTTTGAGTTACAGTAGGTTATGGTTTGGTTTTTAGTCTCAAAAAACGAGGTCATTACACAATTCGCCACCGCAAATTAAACACTTTCAACCATATAATTATGTCATAATAATGATACAGGCTATGTCTCGAACTGTATTAACTCCACATCTCTTACGAGTATACGAGATATGTTTACAATATATCCAAATTGGGAAAAAAACGTTTATGTACTTACTTTCCATGAATTCTACCAACAGCTCCATCTGATACCTATTGGCCATTGACATTTTGTTAATTCTGTAAAGAAATAAATAAATACACTTTTAGTATGATTCCTACATATTATTTTATAAAAGAGACACAGTATATTTGAAATCAAACCTGACTTACCGACGTATCTGTTCCTATAAAAGTTTTTGCGCGCGCGAAATAGCCGTCAGATGAGGGCATAGACAAAAATATAATGCAAACTCTTAGGCGACCATAAATGTACACCCGATTTTTGGCAATTATTAGGTTGCATTATTGGACACAGGAAGGAGCGGTACGCTTCCATGGAAGCGTCAGAGAACACACTATCCCATTATGACTACTCACTTCGACCAAAATATTGATTCCAAATATCTCACCTATATACTGCAGATAGAACAATTTATGTATAAAAATATACATATTTCACTTTGTTCCATCTCCACCAAGGCAATTTGTAAACTGGGTTTTTTTCATTCAAAAATGGCATTAATTGGATTGGATGATTGTATTCACAATAAGTTATTCTTTTATATGCAGAACACAGTTTTTAATATACATATATACAGTGGCGGCTCGTCGACTTTCTAAGTGGTGGGGTTTAGTCATTAATTATCAAATATATGTACAAATATGTACCTACCTACATTATCATATTATTATAGGTAGTTACATTATAAACGAAGCTAGTTATAATATTAATATGATTTTATTAATGAGGAAATGAGTAATTTTTCAGAGTCGTTACTTAATCACATCTAAAAATCATGCTTAAAAATATAAACTTAATTAATAATATTTATTATTATTGATTTACCATCATCAGTTTTGAACAACAACATACAACGAGCGTTTTTACTCATCTATGGGGTCCTTCTATGCGGTCCCTAGTATGCGTATAATAACGCTAATGCATTCACATACTTTGTAGAAGGAGATTTGTATCGCAGCAACGGGATGGGACTGAGTGACCCCGTCAGCGAAAAATAGACGCCATAGCTTTCTTAACTTGTACATAGGTGTCACCGTGAAATTGAGCGTATTTAATTTAATAGATTATTTTAATACCGCGTAATCATTATTATGTTATCACATAATATACAATTATTGCTTTATTTATTTTTATAATAATAATAAACATCTCTCTAAAATTGCGAGGGGTGTAGATAGATGAAATAAATTAAATAATTCATTTAATCATTTAATTAAGTAGGTATATTATGACAATGATAAAAAATTTTGGACGTTTTTTACGCACTCTCCCCATGATAACGATGTGGGGATGGTCCCTATGAACCCTTAAGGTAGAGCCGCCCCTGCATATATATATTGGTTGGGCATTTATTTCGATGTGAACTTTCAAATTGCTCTCCTGAGAATTTTACTGAAAGTGACAGAACAACCTAGAACTGATAGATACTTGATAGATATCAACACGCTCTATCGTCTGGTAAAATAAGCGTCGTCAAACTTTGAATGATATTAAGTTTGGTATAATGATTCATTAGAAACAAATTAAAAATTTCCCCAGAAACATTTGAATTGAATCATGCTAGGTTATTAAAAACAATATTACTTTACGTACAATTCTTAGCGCATGAGGTGTTGCATTATCCGGCCTCTGATAGCCCTCGCTTCATTCAGCAGGCGGTTCCTTGATGCGCCTTGCATCTCCTCAGGCAGGATTCCCAGAGACTCTTCATGGTCATCTGCGTAGATAGTGTGTGCTGGCATAGCGACTGAATAATCTATGCACATATTATGCAAGACAACACAACTATTTATTATTCTAATCGCCTTTTGAGGGGTGTAATGAAGCACTCGGTGTTTAAGCAAGCACCTCCATCTTGCTTTGAGAACTCCATTGCACCTTTCCACGCAACATCTGGCTGAACTTTGCACTGTATTGTAGTGTTGTTCGATTTGGGTTGCTGGGTTATGTATCGGGGTCATAAGCCACGGCATGGGATAGCCACTGTCACGTGAAATGTATGATAGGAAGATGTAGAGATATTCACTTTCCGGTGCAAACATAGCATATGAACTTCCTTAATGTGGATGGTAACATAAGAGACTGTTTTGTGAAAACCGGTGATCAAATAGATGGGTAATTGAATACAGGGTCAGCGAATTCACAAAAAATCTTTTTTATTGTGGCTTCTACAATAAATATAGATAGAGAACCTATTTTACTTACCGAGCAGCCACGTCGTTGGATGTTGCCTATGGACAAATTCCATGACACTCCCAATTTCAGACATTTTCCAAATGTGAGCGTCATTGGTGCTGCCCAGAAACAGTGCATTCAAGTTTAGAATGCGCAACTTTGTATCACATACCTAACAAGAAAGGAGATTAAATAGGATTAGACAAATTTATGCAATATTTTGCTGTATATAATATTTTAATTAATTTGAATAGTTAGCTTACCAATTGCACATTGATTGAGTGATGAAGTTTTCTGTTCACATAGATATACTCCGGGCGAAGAGGATCATTGGCAGAGCTACAATTGCCACATGTGTACAGTCGATCGCCCCAGATACACCCGGGAAACCGTATTTGTTGTAAAATCTGAAAACAAGTAAACATAAATTTTTTTTAAATTTGGCACAAATGATAATTTACGTGTAGATTATTAATTAATTTATATAAGCTCCAAATTGTCAGCAGGGAATATCACCCATTCGTTCAACAAATGTTGATCAATGGTCGTCGTCACTTCTTGAACGGCTCTGCTGACAGATGCTTGGCTAATCGTCACTGTCTGCTCATCGCCGACACCCGTTTGATAATTGCCAGTTGCCAAGAACCGAAGTGTGGCTTAAACCTACGCACAAGAAACAATGTTAAGGGACAAACATTTAATATTTTTTTTATTACCTATATAAATAGACATCAAAGTTCACCACTCACCTTAGTTTCGACGCTTAATGCTGATGATCTGGTTGGAGGTGCCATTAATTCTTCCAACCTGGTAATTAGTCGATCTGCCAAAATTTTCGAAAACCGAAATCGTTTCAAAAACGCGTTGTCGAGCATTGTGAATGCATCCGTCCGATTATCGAATCTTGAGACTTCCATTTTGGGGATGTAAAATAACCTAAAATATGGTAATAACATCATATTTAATCAGTATTTATCCGTCAACGTTGCGATATAAAACGTACGTAGATAATTAAAAGAGAGAAACGTCTCCATTATTAGAATATTCAATACAAGATACAACAAATTTTACAGACAAACTATTACAAAATCACAATAAATACCTCCTTAAATGAGAATTTAAACACGAAATAATACTTTTAGCGGTAATATGTGGTAATAAGTGGTAAATGTAAAACAATAAATCAACAGCTTTCTCCAATATTACGTACGATACGAATTAAAAATCTGATGTTTATTATGTCAAACGGAGAGTTGTGAGCGCCCCTACCGTCAAAGCATGTGTACTACAAAGCCTACTGTAGTGACCCCCAGCGGTTGACTTTTAATATGCTACAGTTGAAGTAGGTTTGCGTAATGTTTGCGCAACTGGTCACTTGTGCTTCATAATGCTTTATTCGGGGATTGGCCTCCTGATAGACGTTTTCCTTTTTTTTTTTTTTTTTTAAATATATTTTGAGGTACTCCCAAATTGCTTCTATAAAATATTTCTCCTTGTGCTTAGTATGAACGGTTGTTTTGTTATTAAATAATAGAAATCGCTTGGATTCCTTAAATCTGAAGTCCAACTGTGATGACGGCTTGAAAACTTCTCGAGATGCACTTTTGAAATCCAAAACGTCAAAATAATATCACAAGTGAAGAACTTTACCAGATTCAGGGCTGATAATCTCATAAACTTTTCCAATTTTTTTTCGATAACACCAAATACACGATCTGGAAGCATATAAGAATGCCCAACAACCGGGAATATGATTTCCACATTTTTAACGCTAGGAGGAGAGTGGTCGTTCAACCATTTACAGCACATGGCAACCATAATAGTGTTTTTTATTCTGGTCACTGCACCCATCTGCCGTTAAACGAACAGCATGAATGTTGCTCAAGTCTGATGTGAGCAGGCAGTTAAATACTGCTAATGATATTTCGTTCGCTCCTTTTGGACGAGTATTTTCCGTCGCAACAATTTATAATTATGTTATCCCAGGTTAATTTATTTTTGCTACTGCCTTTAACTATTGTAAATTATGCTAGTGCAACTGCCTACTGTAGTACGCAGGCAGACTGGTCTGCAATTTTTGGCAGTAGCAAGTTTTTTTTGGCAATCAAATGAAAATAAGGCCAGCCCATCACGTTCCTCTTGGAGATAGTTATAAAATGCTTTTGCCCTTATTTTATGAACATGGTTTTCTACAAATGAGCTGTTTAAGTCATAGTGGTGTAAGTCACATTTAGCTCATTTACGGTATTTTATATTTTTGCAACTAGGCCAACATTCTTCCCTTTTTTGTGTTCGATGTTGGATTCCTATCACATTCCTCGTTATAATATGACGTATTGTCTATAACTAGCACTGATTTTGGTTCAAGGTTTGGCAAAAGCTTCTCCGTGACCCATTTTCTGTAATTGATAGTATTCATAGAACCATGGTAGTCGCCAGTTCTCTAATCTGCCTTGAATGACAGCAGTGCGACCGGTACGAAACCATTTTCACTACATATGTGAAGGATGATAAGCCGTTTCCCTTTAGCTACAGGTACTAAAGCTCCTTTATTGGAGTTGTCAGTCCACGCGCGCGGTGTCGTATGGGTGCTATGTTCCTTGTTTCCTATGTTCTAATTTAGTTAGATATGTGGTGTTTCATTCGCATATCATTTTTGTCTATGAGAAACTCTCAGTTTGTTTCTGTTTTTTCCAGCCTAACTTGTGAATTATTTTTCTTAATGTAGATACACCCCCGCATCAGAGCAATATTACCTTTTTAATGCTGGACTACTTAGTGGGAACTTAATCATGTCCGTTCTAGGAGTTTCTTCATCATTTAAAAAAATCATCAGGCTGTACTACCACAACGATGGTCTATTACAGGGGCGGGCAAACTTTTTGGATGGAGGGCCAAATTCAAGAATTCAAAATGAGCGGCGGGCCGCAAGTAAAATACCATTTTTAGATATAAACTATTTCTTATCACGAAAAATAAACATTACAAAAAAATTAATGAGAAGAATGAAAGTGTTGTACATTTTTTCAAATTCAGGTGTTAATTTTGTGGTTGATATTTTCAAAACTGCTTGTAAATGGGCATCGGAGATATTTGATCGTAAAGAATTTTTATTGAGGTTCATGATCGAAAATGTTTGTTCACATATAGGGTAGGTGCTCCTTTGGTCAGCCAGCTCCAGTAGTCAGCCATGCCAAACAAAACATTGTATGCGAAGTAAAGTAAACATTAAATTATTTAATTTATTTGACCCAATGCTCGGTCACCTAATAACGATTATTGACAATAGTGTACTGCCATCTGTGGTTCGAATGAGAAATAAATTTTAATATTTATTTAGTTGGAGTTGGAAGTTCGGAGAGTGAGTACGTGTTTTTGACGTTTTGGACGAGTTGACACAGTGCTCGAAAATACGATATACTTCAATATTCTGTGATAATTTGTTCAAGGTAAGTTTTCCTTCTACTTAATCATGATATATTTATTATGTTTTAGTGTAAAAAGAATGCATTTAAATAATATTAGTTACTTTTTTAAAGCGGCTGCCTTTAGGGTCAACTTTTTCTGAGTTTTCCAAAAGTCAGCCACCCGGCCGACAACTGGATTATTTGATAAAAAAAATATATAATATCGCTTGGTATTGAAATGACAAGCTAATGATGTTCTCTAATCAATACAATTAAAAAATATTTATTTTTCTCAAAGGATCCTATAGTCAGCCGCTTGTAAAAGTACTATTATGCTGGCGGCCGAGAACTGGAGTTCTCAAATCCTTAGGTCAGCCACCTTTTAAGTTTTTCATTTAATCATTGTAGATTTCTTTCATAATAAAAACAGCTACTTGTATTTATAACGAGATCTAGTTGATAAATTGATTATTTGTTTTCAGTTTACAGATATGGAGCCAAAGAAGCGTTTGTTGCGGCAATATGACGAATCTGAAACAACTGAATAAAAAAAATACTGTGCTAGAAGACATATTCTTACCAACCAAATTTCTCTCAGTTCCTTCACCTTTTTCTAGCCATCTCTTTTACCCTTCCCCACTTCCAAGCCCATCTAATTCCAAACAGAAACTTTCCAAGCCTAGTGCGATTTCTTCAAGTGCATGGAGGTTGCTTGAAACGAACAAGGAAGCTTTAAAAATTAAAAAGGCTGAAGAAATAAGAACGAGGAAATAGGCTCGTCAGAAAGCGGGAAATATAGCCAAAAAAACTAAAAAAAGAGCACTTTCTGTAAATGTTCTAAAAGAAAATAAAAGTGTTGCAACTACGGAGATGATACCCAAGAAAAAGCTGAAAGCACGTAAAGAAAACAGTGAAAACTCTGTTCTATCTTCTGACGATGCTGAGTGCGAATATTGCAAACGAAAATTTTCACAAGGTACATTAGGGGAAGAATGGATTAAGTGCGTGGTCCGCGATGTGTGGTGTCATGTGGCATGTGCTGATGCAGACACGAACAGTTTTGTCTGCGATTTTTGTACCTAAGTAGTCGTAGTTTTCTATGTTTGTAGTATGTTTTGCAAATTTTTTATCGTCTAACAATAGTATTATACGTACAATTTTATATAATAAGTAAATATTTTTTACCTTTTTTAATAAAATTTGAGTACCCAAATTAAATAGCCCTGTTTTACTAGCATTATCGTAAGAGTATAATAATTCAAATCATATTTAGAATCAGGCGGCTGACTTCTGGTGCTGGGGTGGCCAGAATTAGGAACATGGTGGCTGGCCACTGGGAAATTGGGTTTACTTTACAAAAACAATATTTATATGCTAAACTCCATGAGATATAGACATAATAAAAAATGTCAACAACACTTCGTTAAATTTCGCTTATTACAAAAAAAACACAAACACCCAATGTTATTTATAAACATATTACATCAGTATGCACTTCAGATATGTGCTAAGTGGCTGACTACTGGTACAACTACCCTATAGGTTGATCCAAAAACAACGAACATTTTTCTTGCATAATCTTTAAGTTGTTCGAATTTGTCTGAATTAAGGGCATTGTAAAATTTGGATATATCTTCACGACGATGCAATTCTCTTAAATCAGTGTCACACTGCAGACCAATAATCTCAAGTTGTAGCTCTGTCAGTACACTATCAATATCTATTGAAAATGGATCGCGTACTGTTGCTAAACTTGTCTCAATTTTTCGGAAGTCACCAAATCTTTGTAAAAAATCGTCATTCAGAGCTTTAATAATTTTACCATATTCTTCAAATTTATATTCTGGTACATTCAGCAACTTCAAAGTTGAAAAGTGGTCCACGTTATTATTCGATATTTGTCGAAGGAACAACTTGAGTTTTAATTGAAATCCATTCACACTCTTCACCATATCGTGGGCATATATTTTTTTTCCTTGCAACGCAGAGTTAAAAGTATTTAAATGTGTCACGATGTTCAACATAGAAAATAGTGGTTACATAGTGTGAGACTAGACGCAAGGAAGACGTACTGAGATAATACATTAACGAAACAACAAATTCTTCAAATTTTAATCTATTGTCAATATTTTTTAAAAAAATATAAAAAAAGTTATTCGTAATCAGAAGTACAATTAATGATGGCGGGCCGCAAAAAATACCCGGCGGGCCACATGCGGCTTTTGCGGAGTTTGCCCTCCCCTGGTCTATTATATGTATCGTCAGTGCCGGCGCCTGATTTTTCAGAATTTTTCACCTTCATTTCTTTGCGGTAGGAGCTTCGCAAAGAGTTTATTTTTTCGTCGCCATGTCTCTATGAGCATCTGGTTCAACCTGTAATGATAGGATAACACTTTTTATTTTTTGTTTCAGTGAATGTATTTCAATAAACGAAATATAGAGACTTTTATAAAACCCCCTAAATTGTCCAGAGCAACATGTCCATGTATGTTCCTTTGAACACCACATAATCGATCATTTTTGACTTAGGAATAACCTATATATAAAACGATATTCATTACTCATAATGTTTTTATTTAAATAGACAATAAAAAAAATAATACATTTTTTGTACATAAGTAGGTACTATATAATGAGAGTAGTTGAATTTTATCTTTCTCACTACTAACAGATTCGTCAGATTCATCATTTAAAACAAGAAAACCTTTATCACCACTCTCTGGTATGTTTTCTCTGTTGATTCTTAGCAACACATGCCTTGTGAACATATTTTTTGAATGTGTCACATTTTATTGCATTAGCTTCGGTTCCCAACCTTTTACAAATGACACAAGTTACCACTAACTCAGTGGTTCTTAACCTTTAAAACATGACTCACACAAAAACAAAATATAATAATGAATATTTACCGCAAATCAGTGTGACTTCTGCTGTTGCCTTTCAGAGACCAGTTCAGAAATGCGCGGCTTCACCTTGGCGAGTGCCACTCTCATGTCATTTTCTCAAGAAAGTCTGTTCCTTTCCTTCATTTTTATGTCCAGCATCCTCGAAAAGGATTGCTCACAAAGATATGTTGCAACAAACGGTATGAAAATCTCCAAAGCTTTCTTAGCAATAACAGGGTACGTTATCATTTGTTGACACCAAAATGTTGAGTGCGTTGTTGTTCTGAAGAGTTGCTGTTGAACCTGGCTGCTGAATTTCAATGATTTCGTCGAGGTATTCATCATTGACATCTGTTGTCTCAACACTAAATGTGAACGGCGTCTCACCCATGCTGGATATGACTCTTTTGTAGGGAAGTATCCGTCGAGAGACTTTGCAAGCTCATCTAAGTGCGTGGCAATTGCTTGCTTCAGTTCCGCGGGTACAGAAATGTCTGCGATTCCAGATACATCCTCGATCTTACTTACACAGTCGTCTAGCAGGGGAAAGTTTGCGAAGTTATTGTTCTCTGTTCGTCGTTTCCATAACGGTAGCTTTTTTTGAAAAGCCCTCAGGTTTTCTCCCGCTTCGATGATGTTGACTCCACCGCCCTGCATCTTTTGATTGAGATGATTGAGAGCTGCGAAGATATCAGCCATGTACGCTAAAGAAGTCAGAATTTTTGAAGCAATCTGCATGATAATGTTGGTGCTCTTGGAAAAACAGAGCTAATTCTCATTTTCATCGAATCTGGCTCTCTTCACCTTGAATTCAGCGAGCGTTGTGTTCAAGTATTTTCCATCTCCATGCAGCTTAAGGAAGTGTTCTCTTAGTTTTGCCGGTGCTAGACTAGAATTGCTCAACTTGGCATTGCAAATCATGCAGTTAGGACGCTGACTCCCATCACGTTCCGTTATACATGTGAACCCATATTGTACATATTCGTCCAACCACTTTCTTTTTTTTGCTCGACATAGTTAGTATGAAGGGATTAAAATATTAACCCTTTCAAAGCGTCAAGAATCCCTGCTTTAATACAATAGAGCGCGTCATGATTCCAAGTATTGATAAATCACAATAAATGTCAGTCAAACATGTACAAATACAATCATCAAAAAATTTTTAGTCTTCAACGGTGATTATTAACAGTCATAATATTTTTAACGACCTTAAAAATAAACATTTGTTCCCTGATTATGATAAAGAATGACGAACAAGACCGCGTTATACAAAAAGTGTTTACGTGAAAAAGTGACTTACGTTTCAGTCGCAATTTTGTTGACGTGTCGGCGCCGGACGAGTGCGTCAATGACAGAATGATGTTCAACATTTCAGTTTTAAGTTAATGCAAACGTAATCCCAGACCACTTAATAAATTATGAGAAATCCTTTTTACACCCCACTTGATAATATTAATGGTTTATTTTGATAACATGACAAGACACTATTCACTAAACAGAACACATAATTCACATAGTTTCAAATGTTATTAATATATAAATTTCAACATCGTCTGAAATGTAAGTAGGTCATTTTAGTATTTTTGAAACACTTACATATTTTAATAGTTCACCTTTTCATGGTATTCTCTAAAGCAGTGCTCCGCAACCTTTTCTCACCCATGTCACACAGATATTCCTAAAATTCCGCGGCACACCACACGTAAAACAATTTATACACCAAAACATGGACCCCAAGCCACAATCTTCGGCGCCCCCCTTATCTATCGCTAAGGTTAAAGAGAGTGTGATACTTTAAAATAGCGTTTTTCAAATGATGTTCGAAGTAAAATAAATCGTATTGATTCTATGTTTAGCGATTTTTTGTATTTATTAATTCATCCACTTGAACTAGAACTTAGTTGTCGGGTGAACAATAATTATTTGTCGAGTATTGACACAATAATAATAAATTGTATCCCACAATCGTATGTGTTAAAATATTAATGCTAGCGAATTAAAACAGCGCCGCAGCCGACTTTTTTTGCAATTAGAGCATATTTGTAATTTGTGTTTATCTCACTTATCTTCACCTGCCACGCCACCCCCCCTGAGCTTGGGCCTCCAGGGCACCAAAATTACATTACATACCCACTTATTTGATAAATTATTAAATAAACATAATGCACGACGAAGAACCAAATGTACATTATTATTCCCATGTATTGGTATTATCAATAAATAGTTTGTTTCAATGATCGTACAAGTTTTTAGCCTTACTTAGTTAGTTTGGTAGTCTTGTCAGAAGTACGAGGATATTCTTTATTAACCAAAATCCAGAAAATACCATAAAAGGTTCTATAGAATGTTTGGCATTGGTTACAAAAGGGTTTCGAATCCAGTCGTATTGATTGTATGAAAGTAATGATGAAATTTCTTTTGAAGCTAAGTTAAATGTTTTTGAGACGGATCCAAAATTAATTGCTTATTTTCATTGATGGTGTGGTAGGTCCTTTGGTACATTTGTAGAGATCCTTGTCTTAAATCTTTCTAATTTATCAGATCACGTCAATATATTTTCATTCTGACCTTGCATTGTTTTATTAAGTTCATGCAGGTGGTCAAATGTGTTTTTTTTTACAGCCATGTACGCAAATTTGGCTATTAAGTAAGTATTGTATAATATACAAAATTATTTGTGTTTTTTTTGGAAGCAGTGCTCCGCGGCACACCTAGTATCGTCTCGCGGCACACCAGTGTGCCACGGCACACCGGTTGCAGAGCACTGCTCTAAAGCATAGATACACGCATAATGGCACGTTACACTCGGAACACATGTATCTGGAATATTTTTTGGTTTTCGGTTTTTTTTGTATTCGCACGAAGATGACACTGCAAGGATTTATCCGTTTATTTGCGGGACGAATCATGTCCGGTGAATCATGTGATAAGCGCAGTGGGTGGTCGACGGGTTGCTGTGCGCGGGATGTTGCTGGAACTTGATATTTTTAAAATATTTGCCTGATTACTTTTAGCTGAAAATATGGGTCTAGGACGATTTGGCACCGGACAACTGGACGCCACGGAATTCGAAAATAAATAGATGTTAGGTACTTACAGGTACTTCAAAAAAAATATTCAATATTATTATTTATATTTCAATGATTATTATGATTTAATAGTTGGTGAGAATGTAAATATGCAGACGTAAACAATGATTTAATTGTGCATATGTTTAAGTTCCAACGAATTTTATTTTATATAAAGCCTTAGGCATGGTAATCCTCAATCCGCGATAAAGAATACATTGTGTTAAGAGTAAAATGAATTCAAACTACTAAGTAGTAGATAGAAACTGATTAAAATACCTCGTCTACACGTGTCTACGACAGTGCGGCGTCCAATTGTCTGGAGGCCAGTCGTCCCATTCCCGAAAATATGCTAGACCGTTTTTTTTTGCCTGTGATGGTACTAAACAGAATATATGAATTTAATAAAAATAAATCGTATGGTGGAAAGCCACCTTTTTGTACCATTTAATTGATTTACGCATACAGCTTAGTGTACTGAAGTACATCATATCAGCTTTATCTACAGATCCCATACATTTGTTATATTGGATAACACACGCAGGTTTCTGTATAGGCTCTCCGGTCTGCCTATTGAATTTTCCTGTGGGTGTAAATGAATCATTGTGCAATGTGGTCAACATATGGACTTCGCGCCGGTCATGCCATTTTATAGCCAATAGCGAGCTATTATTTTTTGACTCCACTTCTCCTTTCTTGAGCTTCTTAAATGTTGGCATATTTCTTCGATTTTTTCGGACTATTGCGCAAGCATTTGTTCTGTTATCGTGAAGGTGTTTAAATAAGTCTGGGCTTGAATACCAGTTGTCAGTCCACATAGTATGACCTTTACCAAAATATTCGTTCATTAATGTCGTTACCACAGCTCTCGAAATGTCAAGTCCTTGCTCATCGACAATATCTGTTCCTTCCCCGCAATATATTATGAAATCTAATATGTACCCAGTCATCACATCGCAAAGAACGAACATTTTTACGCCGAAAGGTGGCGTTTTGAAGGAATGTACTGTTTAAACAGCAATCTACCTTTGAAAACAATTATGCTTTCGTTGATGCATAAGTTCTCGTGCGGCATCATTGTTTTTTTGAATATTTCTCGGCAATGGTCGATCAGAATTCTAATTTTATGTAATTTATCTCCGGGAATTTGAGTATTGGGATCCGAAAAGTGCAACATCCTCAAAAGCAAAGTCTGTCTCTTGGCATTGCTTTCCCGAAAATTTGGCTGGATAAGAGTGGATCGGTTGACCAATGTTCCTCTATTGTGATGTGACGATTTCTAGTCATCAACATACTTACAGCAAAAAAAAATGTACATTTCTGGGACGTCTGTGTTGACCCACTTATGCATTCGTGATTTTGGCGATGGTTCTTGTCTTCTAATGTCTTCTGTATAATAGTTATTTGTTTCGATTACGACTCTGTCCATTATATTTCCGTACCTATATGGCAGAAGCATATAAGTCATTTTTTCGCATTTTACAGGAGAAGGTTTTTAAGGTTTAAAGAATTGTCACAAATCAGGATATGAAGGAAATTGGATTGTTTAATGTTATTATTATAAAATAACTAGTATAGTTTTGAAATATATTTAATAAAATAAGAAAATCAAGTAATTCAATGAGTTATTGAGCATTTAATGACATATGAGGTTTTGGCATAAAAATATTTTCAACATTTTGACATATCATTTACAATAATAGATGTTTTATTATAGAAAACTTATAAAATTAAAACAAGATCTTGGAAATTAAATGAACACACGATAAAATGAAACTAACAGATTAATAATAGTTGGTAAAAACTAATATATTTTAAAAATATATTTATTAAAAAAAGAAAATTAAGTAATTACATGAGTTATTGAGCATTTAATGACATATGGGGTTTTGGCATAAAAATATTTTCAACATTTTGACATATCATTTACAATAATAGATGTTTTATTATAGAAAAACTAAAACAAGGGCATGGAAATTAAATGAAAACATGATAAAATTAAACTAACAGTGATAATAATAGATAGTAAACAGTTGTTTATAAGTATTACTTATAGTATTTATATAAAAAATTAACAGGTATTTAAATTTATATAAAATGGATGATAAACCGGATCTATCAATGGCAATAAACTGATGAGATCATCTTTCTTAGATTGATTTATTGGCAGAGGACTGTTATAGCATTGCTTAATGTTAACAATGTTCCTTCTTCCTCTTGTCGTACGGCGTAAATCAAGTTGAAGAAATGGGTCATCTTCATGTAACGAATATTTATATTTTATTAAACCAAACTCCTTCTCATACCTGAACCATCTAATTTTGTTCCAAACGACATTTTCTCCAACTGTATTAATTTTTCGCTTCACCAGTTGATTAGAAAGTAGGCTTGAATAATTGTAAATCGCATCCTGAGACATCTCTTTAACAATAAAAGATTTCTTGCCCCTTACTGTTCTAACAAACTGATACCAATCATGGGGAATATTAATTTCTATTTTGGAAGTTTTCTTGGCTTTTTCAATACGTGAATGGTCAGTGTCACATTCAAGTCGCCTATGGCCTGGGAGCAAATATTTATGATCCATGACCTGAATAGTTGGTGATGTACTTACAAAGTAAGATAGAGCTGCAGTTATTATGTTATTTTTATTTTGTCCTGGACAAGAATCAGAGAATGCAATAACACTTTCAACAGTTGGAGTTAAGGTATTCAGATGACTTATCACACAAGACGCTATTTCGTTAGCTTCCCTTGCAGCGATTCCCTCGTGCCACATATAACATGAGGTTTGGTTCGATGTGCAATTTCTTACGGTCAAATTATATGTGTACAATTGCCTTTTATAGTACACAATATTTGAGTTAAGAGAAGGCGTTGGCAAACACTGCTGCAGAGAGCTTTGGTCTTATCGTTTTTTTTTAATTCATAGCCTTCATCTGCCACTTGCTGATGGGCAATCTTGTCAATTTCCAATTTTTGTTTTATTTGTAAATCTGTAGCACATTTTAATTGAATATTATATGTATCACAAGTTTTGCATGTGTCTTTGCTAGGTACTTTAAATTTATATCCGGTGCTTCTAAAAATTGTAGCATACATACAATATGACACAGGAATCATATTTTTTTCCATTTGCATATCACAATGCATTTCAAACATTTTTGATATGTTTAGCTGCCCGGACAGGTATTCTTTGGATGTGCGACGACGTGAATAATGACTTTCATGCTTAGGAAAGCTATTTATGTGTGCAGTAACTTCTTCCCTTTCGTTTGTTTTTTTGTTTATGGGTTCGTGTTTTCCACGATTATCATTACCAATAAATCCTGTATCGGAAAATCGTTTTTTTGATATGATAATATTTATTTTGTTTGCAGTGATTCCAAAGACATGTTGAAACATTTTTTTGCATACTTTATATTCCAGTCCCTCTGTATTGATAATTTTATAAATTATACTGATTTGGCGGTTTTTAATCTGGCCTGAGGGGTTTCTCCTCTTTCGTTCGTTTTTTTTTCCTACAATGTGAATGCAGTTTGATAGCGATTGGTCATCACGATGAGATAATTCATTAAAATCTTTCAATAATTTTATTTGAAGCTCTTCATAAACCTGTTCATGACATTTTAGCCGACAACAGTTTTGCAGGAAAAATATGTCTTTTCTAGGTTTTTTAATTCCTTGCCTTGTGATATAATCTAGGCCTAAACTCTTACGTTTTTTCATTTCTTTTCTGTTACACCTTTTTTTTTAGTATTTTTCTCCAGTCTTTCAGTAATATGTGGCTCAACAAAGTTTATAAGCTGGTTATCATCTGGAAGGATATCAGGTCTGCTTAATTGATTTTCAATAACACTATTTTCAACCTCAGTTTGTTCCTCGATAACACAGATCTGATCATGTGCATAAGCTTCTTCTTCCACTACTTGTATTGTAATATTATCGGTATTAATATTTTCCAACAATGCTGCATCTAAAAAATAATATTAATTAGGATACCAACAAATCAACAAATTGAATAGAATCAACTATATTGATAATATAAAGAACTAAAAATACTGATATCGATTGACCAACATTATATTGCATTACTTACCATCTATAATTTCAGAAAAGTTGTGATAGTCAGTGACAATTATTTCTTCACCTTCAGTATGGAAATTTGGACCTTGTGTATAAGCCCCACCTTCGAATTGTACTGGGCATACTTCAGATTCTGGATTCAAATAACTATTTTCCAATACTGGTGTGCCTGAAAGTAATATCTATTAAGTATACTGAACCAAAAATATGCAGAAAT
The DNA here is from genome assembly GCF_057557595.1 of Rhyacophila brunnea. Lineage (NCBI taxonomy): Eukaryota > Metazoa > Arthropoda > Insecta > Trichoptera > Rhyacophilidae > Rhyacophila > Rhyacophila brunnea. The sequence goes on from NW_028232965.1 coordinate 15,078,150, forward strand.
TTTAAGCACATGACCCACAAAATGTATTGTCGGTTACTATTTGCAATCGGAACCATACATATATTGCCATCAACACATAATATTTTGACATAAAAGTGTTAAAATACATCAGAGATTCATTCAAAATCTTCTTAGGAGTATATTGTACACATTTTGAGGTTATAATTTTGTAACAATATGAATTAAACAAAAGATTAGCTTATTATTGCTTACCTTCAACTCCATGGATATTATTGTTTGCATTATTCAATATTCGAGCATTTTGCAAAATTAGTAAAGTTCTAGGGTTTTGATACATTGTAAAACAGGTTATTAACACAAGCACAAAAAATCACAATTTTGACAGCTGCCAAAAATGCAGAACACCATAGATAAGTCTGCGCATGCGTAATTTTATATTATGCCAAAAGCGTAAATGTCAGATATATGCTTTTGCCTTGTTAGATATTGAAATTTTATATTATGCCAAAAGCGCATATGTCAGACATATATGCTTTTGGCTTGTTAGAGCTTGAATTTATATGACATGTATTGTTTTTCCAAGTCGCTTTACGAGAAATCTATAGGTTTTAGAGATATATGTTTTTGCCATAACATATAGTAGGCATTTTTTGACATATTGGCATTCAAATCTCAAAATCGCCAAAACACGACTTATATGCTTCTGCCATATTGGTACGGATTTGAATTCAAAAAAATCTATTTCTTTAGAGCTATCTGATAAAATTGTGTGCAGGCTGACTCCAGAAAAGAAATCATCAAATTCGTGAACAACCAGTATTAAAGGCCCAGTAGTCCACGAAGACAGATCGTCAACATTACTATTTACATTTAGAGGCCGCGGCAGTAGCACTTTCTGATGGGGCACTGGAAGTATCTGAATCATCGTAGTACTCATTTTCACTCAACCCATAATCTGAATCAGGATCATGAATTCCTTCTCCCATTTCATCGCACAAATTAGCAGGGATATCCATTTTTAAATAATTACAAAAAATCGAACACACATAATATGCTATCACAAAATGTTTTTAAGTTTTCCGATACAGAAATTTTCGATTGTGTGAAAATGTTTATTCACTTAATTCAATTTACTTAACATATATTTTCTTTATAAATGACTGATAACTAAGGTAAATAAATAACTTTCATCTGTTTTACCTAATAGTATAATCAGAAAATAGTATTTAAAAATGTTAATCAACGATAAACGAAGAGGAATATTAAATCGCCGACTCATATATTTAAATTACACCTTGTTCAAATTATTTTCCGAAACTATTAACTCGCGAATAATATACTAGCAGATAGACGAATGAATGCAATCTCCAAATAGTTTTTCAATCACTAAAAAACAATATAACATATTATATCGTGAACTTGTATGGTTACAAACGCATCAGTCAAATGTCTTCAGCGCACATGCACTGAGAAGCCCAATATACCCGGCAAATTTGAAGTGACCAAGACACGCTCCCGAAAAATATTTATTTAAATTAGATAGAACAAAAGTTTAGGCTATACATTGACAGATGTCGGTAGAAGGATGATTTCTGAATAAATTAAATCAATATTCGAATTTTTCGGTCCTGGCCGAAAGCAGTACTAGGCAAACGAAAATCGAAATGACTTTAGTCAGCTGGCGTGCGGATGACTCGCGCGTATAGGCTGACTAAAGTCAGTTGCCGCGTAAGAAAGGTTAAGAAAGAAATCACACGACGTACCATCACGATGGTCACAAGTCGACTACTGAGCGCACCAAATTCCCTGCAGCACAGATAGGCCAAGCGATGTTGCGTGATCACCTGCAGCCAATAATGGCCGAGCGGGGCGTGTTATCACGAATCATATGAGTCGGGTATGTGTCTTGACCACCGCCGAACCCCTGAGACTGACTCACCGAACCCCTGGGATTCAATCGAACCCAGGTTAAGGACCACTGCACTAACTCATTACTTAAGATATTTATCTTTCCATGCATGTTTTATGGCATTTGGCTGATACCGAGATCAACAGAAGGGTTTATACTTGTTGACTCATTAGTCAAATTATTGGTCAACTCATTGGTCCAATCATTAGTCAAGTCAAAGTCTAAAATTCCTTATTACATTATACATGCCAGGTTCAGTGTCTTCGAGTGACGAGATGTGCTCTGAAATCACACTTGAATTCGATGCTTGCTGATGCCACCCCTTTGTGATGCCTTCTGGAGCACGATGGACCAAGAAAGGATGCTTTTTCATAAACCCTGCAGACCATTTCCTGCCTGAATGTCCGTTTTTGGAAGGATTTTTCCTTTCGGAATTTTTAATAATGCTTTGGACTGTATCCAAAACATCATCCTTTTTTCGGGGAAACCCGCATTTTGCCAAACTTATGCACCATTCTTCCAAGCTTTCTTCCTCCGTACTTGTCAGCACAGTGTCCGGTCCCATGCGTTGAGATCCTTCTGCAATGCGGCCATGGATCCTATCTTATAGAGTTCCTCTGGGCACTCCGAATCTCCGGCTAGTCTCTCGAATTCCAAGCTAATATTCTTTGATGTCTCTTAGAGCAGCCGATAGAGTAGCTTCGTCATATTGCCGCAACAAACGCTTCTTTGGCTCCATATCTACTGTAAACAATTAATCAATTTATCAATTCGATCTGGTTGTAAATACAAGTTGCTGTTTGTATTATAAACGAAATCTGCAATGATTAAATGAAGAACTTAAAAAGGTGGCTGACCTAAGGATTTGAGAACTCTAGTTCTCGGCCGCCTTGCATAATAGTATTTTTACAAGCGGCTGACCATAGGATCCTATGAGAAAATAAATATTTTTTAATCGTATTGATTAGAGATCATGTTATGTATGTTGATTAGAGAACATAGCATGTCATTTCAATACCAAGCGATATTATATATTTTTTTATCAAATATTCCAGTTTTCGGCTGGGTGGCTGACTTTTGGAAAACTCTAAAAGTTGGAAGAAGTTCTAAGAGTCTCGGCAAAAGTTGACCCTAAAGGCAGCCGCTTTAAAAAAGTAACTAATATTATTAATAATATCAATACTATCAACTGAAGGTAACTTGATGGAATTTGAATTTAAATTCTAATGGATTCAAGCTCTGTACTATTTCATTTAAGTCGTTTTTTTCGCCTTTCGGAAACCCGGGTCGCAAAAAATGACTTAAATGGAATAGTACAGAACTTGAATCCATTAGAATGTAACTAATATTGTTTAAATGCATTCTTTTTACACTAAAATATAATAAATAATATATCATGATTAAGTACCAGGAAAACTTACCTTGAACCAATTATTACAGAATATTGAAGTATATCGTATTTTCGAGCACTATGTCAACTCGTCAAAAACATGTACTCACTCTCCGAACTTCCAAATAAATATTAAAATTTACTTCACACTTAAACCACAGATGTAAGTACTCTATTCAATGACACTAATATGGATGAAGCATCTGGAAAAAAAAATGACACTCACTTTTTTGTCGGGTCTGCCGAATGGCATAATCTGTTCTAACGCCATTACAATAAAGGTGATATTGCTATAAATTCCCGATACTTTTTGTCGGGTCTGCCGAATGGTTCGGTTCGAACGGGTTCGCTCAAATTAACATTGACACTGGAAACACTGTTCTAACGCCATTACAAAAAAGGTGATAATTCCCGATGAGTGATATCGCATAATGGAAATTGCGTGACGTCTACCTATACATGTGCGAATGTCGCTATGCACGAATTTACTTGCTAGCTACTGTACTGAGTGCGTTGTCCATTAATAATGTCATTGACTCTATTGTACAAAATCGTTATTAGGTAGGCAAGCATTGGGTGAAAAAAATTAAATACTTTACTTCTTATACAATGATTTGTTTGGTATGGCTGACCACTGGAGCTGGCTGACCATAGGAGCACCTACCCTATCATTTCATATTATGTGTTATGTGTTATTATTAGACTTTTATTTTAAATATTTTTCATCTAGAAATTTTGTTTTGTAGAACAATATCCCTATCTCTTCTGCTGTCACTTGAAAATGCACTATATGTGAAATACGTCCTGACCCTCTACACCAGGATGGGGGCGAACTTTTCGGATGAAGGCCCAAAATTCAGGAATTCAAAATAAGGCATTGAAAGATAAAAACGTGAATCTTTTTCAAAAATATTATATTTCTCGCAGGCCGCAGAAAAATATGCGCGCTGCGGTTTGCCCGTGCCTGCTCTACACCTTTTTTCTTACAATGAATGGTGAAGTGATTGATGATTGAAAAATTGATTTTTTTTTCCTTGCTCTTTTTATTATTGAATGGACATTGTCAGCCTCTGAATAAGTATGTCCTCGTAGCAGAAATTTGTTGTGATTTATAATTTTTAGAAAACCTCTTCAATAGTGTAGCTTGTTGGTACTTTTCTGAATATGTAGTTTTTGTAAATACAGTAAGAGGACTTCCATTTGTAAATTTAAGAGAAACAGAATTTGATATTGAAAAAACAGAGCCATATCTGTTTCACCAGAGAAAGAGGATGTTGGAAAACATTTCGGATTTGATTTGATTGAAAAAATTCATTATTTTATATTTTTAGTAAAATAATTATTATGTAGTCTTTTTATGTCACTATAGCCAGTGACTTGCATCAATGCTTTTCGCATAAGCGTCAATTTTATGTTTCTGTTTTGACCTCCACAGGAATCACATCATAAAATTAACGTCCTCATCGCTGGGGACAAATTCTCTCTAATATGTTTTATAAGGCACGAGCCGACTTCTTGGGCACCTTTCCCAGCCTGACCCTCCAACCACACATAACAATAGCCCAAATCATTTTTTTCCACTATGTATCCCGGCATTATACTGCCATAGCTGTCTTTATAAAATATTATATTTGTGGGGATTGTCGGCAGGGGTAAAGTTTTCTCCATGTCTAAAGATAATGTTTCAAAATCATCACATTCTTTTGCCAATAATAGATCGGCCTTCATTAGTTGGGCATTTTCAGCCAGAATCAAATGTTTTTTGTGAGTCTCCTTCAAGGCAGCTTTTACCTCTGCATCTATTTTTTTTGTTGAGCATTTTGGTATGTAATATGTCGCACATATTGCATGTATCCTTCCTTAGAAGTTTCGTCCTTAAATTAAATGAGCTATAATACACCCTTTTAAAAAAGGATAAGCTGACTGCATTCTCTCTCCTTTCATCAGAATATAATTGGAAAAGTTTAGCTAAAGTCATTTCGGGAGGTAAAAATTTTGCATCTGGTTTTTCTCTGCAGTATTGAGACAGATTTTATTTATAAACTATCACAGTTTGTTTTTTATCAGCGGGCAGTTTATTGTGTCCACCTCGAGTAACCTGCCTTTGGTCATTCAGGGATAGCCTCAAATTTAATATACGTAATGCTGTACTGATTCTACAGCTTGAAATCTGTCGAGTGTGACAAAACATTAAACGGCAAACAACGGTTGATGCTAGTAAATAATATGTTCTAACGGACTGTCTATTGGTGTTGATGGCTTGCATGTATCGGCGTTTAACGGGCACTCTGATACATTCGTAGCAAGGAAAGTTGTCTGAGCATATTGTATGAATCTAAACCACAAAAACGGCTAAATTCATTTGACTGAATTTTTAAAAAAATTATATTTATTGGAAAAACATAACCAAATAATTAATTGAATGCTTATTAAGGCGCATGGGTTCATTCGCAAGAATCAAATATGACGTAAGCGCCACAAAAAATAACCATATGCGAAGCGCATATCAAAGTAAAAAATCAAATGTCACCTCGCTCCTCATCTCGCGGAGTAGATACGAAATCAGAGGTTTTAAAAGTGTTGAATTAATAATATTTTTTTCCTAACAAATTTTATAAACATTTTTGTAGTAGGTAGAATAAATTATAAGAATAAAAATAGTAGACCTCCAAATAAGAACCTCATATTATTGATATGCTGAATTTATGAAGTCACACCTTTTCTTGAACCTATCATATTGTAGGTTCAAATTCAGTGCAAATATTTTTCAAAAAAAAATCTAATACTTATGTATGTTTCTGAGGTGTTTCAAATTAGTATATTATATATATCGATGTGTATGAATACAAAAAAACACGAAAGTGTAAACAAATATAATTTTAATAATTTTCATGAGCTAACATTACAAATTATAAGTTTAAAACATTCACAAGATGGCATGAAAGAATTCTGTTTTATTGCGTTTTTATTAAATTATAAAAACATGACTCATAAAAGAAAGCAATTCAATGAATATTTGTCAAGGCACATTTTTTTTTAGATTTAGTACACAACCATTAAGATTTAAGAAAACATTATTATAATAACGTGTATTTGACAGCAGTACGTTTTGGTCGCCGCGGAGGATTTCGGAACATTAGTGTATAGAAAATTAATAATTGGTTCCTTAATTAGTGTATAGGCTTAACGGTATGTAATGTATTAGAATAACTATTGTAAATTGTTTTTTTTATAATTTTATTTTCTTTTCTATTGATAGCATCTAATATAATTATTATATTGAGGGTTTCTTATATCCATCGACCGTGTTAGTCTAGGATCAACGAGTTCAGGCAATACACAATTCATATAAATCTTGTCAGTTGTGATGTGAAGAGTAATATTGTTTTTATTATTCAATGAACTAGGTTCTTACCTCAATATATTTTTTACTTGTGTTAAATAATTACTAATAAATGCCTAAGGTGATTCCATTCAATTCAACTCGGCATTAAATATATTAAATTCTACTGGATTTAAGTTTTGTACTATTTCATTTGAGTCGTTTTATGCAATCCTGGTTTCGCCTTTCGGCATCGTCAGGCACTATGCGCATTCATCAAATACACACTGATAACGAAAGCAGCTAATTCTCACTTAACAATAAATTAATACAATAAAGTAAGGTAAAAACTTTATCACCTACCTATTAAGTCAAAGATCACAATGAAAAATTTAACAAACAATTAATTAGGAATAGTTGAATTGTGGCAGTATGAAAAAAAAAGATTTTACCACAAACCATCTGAAAAATACATATATCATAATACATATACGTGATTTTGTGCCCCAAAAGACTTTTTTTATTATTAATTTGACGATTAGGAAAATTATGACACATGTTTCAGTGGCCATTACGATGACAGCATTCGAAAACGTATTTTACATTAAATTTTCTACCAATTTACTATTTGTGACATAAACCACTTAAGATCGATAATAAATAGACCTTGAAAAATGATATTATTTTGTTTCTATTGATAATGCCAATAAACATACTCCTGGATACGTCCCTTTGAAAATAACAAAACATGGCCACCCAGGTACATAAAAACTGTATTAAGTACATGCAAAGTTTTTCAAATCGCTTAAAGCCCAACCAAGTAGGTATTTATCAAAACAATTAAAGTCCACCTATATTTTATCTAAACTGCTTATCAAAATTTTTTTTTTTTTATAAATGTTGCACCGAACGAATACCTTCAGGACTTCCTTGTAGCCATCGTGGTTATTAGATTAAATTGTCTTACAATATCTCACATGCTGCAACCATTTGTATTACAATATAATAAATAATATAATAAAACTACATTTTTCTCAGTTTGACGTTCAGTGGTACTTTACGATGTTTGATATTAGTCACTACAAATTATAACACCTGGCCTATGTCGTGTGGTCCGAATAGAAAGATAATGGTATATATGCAAATAATTGCAACTGCTAATTTGATTGTTACTGCAATGCGAGTAAAGGTCATTTTCCCATGAGTTTCGTAAATCAAAGAAATTCCAGACCGTACTAACGCTAGAAATAAGAAATTAGAAAAACTGTATGGATTAATCGATCAAATGGTCTCTTAATTTTGCAAAATAATTATATTTCTAAATTGTCTGAAAACAGGATAAATACATGAAAATGTACGACGTGTTTTGGTAATATAGCGTCACTAATTGTACCGAATTTATGGGGTTTTATTGATTTTTTTATTGTAAATTATTATTTATAATATTACGTGAATGTTATATTATAATAAAAAAATATTTTTATTGTGCAGTATACATTATTTTGTGAGAAAAAATCATTCAAAATTGGCTGATGTATACTCAAACTAAAATGGCTTTAAAATCTTTATTTTTATGATATTAAAAAAAGTACGTGGGTTAATCAATGAAATGTATTATTTTACGCATTTCTTTCATACAATATATACCTGCAAAACTATTACTAAGTTCAACATCTATTGTGGCGTGACAGTCGTTTTGGCCAATTTCGAAAACAGGACCGACTATTTGTCATTTATTTTAAAAGTAAAGCGATTTAGAAAATTTTAATGACACAAAAAGTTTTATTTGAATACTATTTATTAGATTTTAAATAAATAAAGAGTTTATTGTGTATCAGTTCGTTTTAAACGTGTTTGCTATTTCCACGATTCTGAGAAGACAGGAAAAAACGGGTCCAATGGCCTTAACACATTTTGCGCGGGCTTCCGTACAAAGGCACAGGTAAACGCAGCGGGCGAAAACCAGCGGAAATTGAAATAAAATCGAATTTTACAAAAATCGCTCTATCTTCCAAACCATCAGTTATTTTTTTTAAAATTTCGAATTCACTTTCATTATATATTGCTCCCCAGTGCTGTGTTTCTTTTTAGAACAAATTGTTTAAAATAACATAAGTACATGGTGCTAATCACATATTTACAGGAAGGTTTCGTAAAAAATATTCCATTCACTATAAATAAATTCCCGCTCAAAAATTATTATTCTAATATTTGGATAAAGTATGATACTTATGAAAACACTCACCCCCGTGTAGGGGGACGTCACAAAATGTACACATATAACTAGTCAAACTTTCCCTTTTGTGCACCGAACACACTCGACACTGTCTTTGTGGGTATTTTTTTTTACCACCGGTAACAATTTTTATCATTCGATGCTTCTTCATATCGAGTGATAACCTCCCAGGATGATCACTTTTAACCACCCTTCTCGGTAATCGTGATGTAGATGGCCCCGCTTCTTCCAAAATTGCGTCGGTTTCGACGATATGGTCGGCTGTCCAAAATTTGCTTATACTACGCAAAAACTGTTTGTAAGTTAGTCTTTTGGTCGGATTTAATACCTTATAAACTTTAAAAGAATTAAAAAATGGACAATTTAACAAATACATGACAACTTTTTCCATTTTTTTGTTCTTCACATGATCGAGTAGTAAGAGAGATACTGATCCTCATGGTCAACCCCTTTCATATATTTATTATATTCTATAACACACAGCGGTTTCCAAATGTGTAGTCACTATTGCTGTCGCTATCACTGTCGCTGCCTAATTCAGGTAAATCTTCGCCAGAAGAGGCAAACAATTTATCGTCGAATATTTCGTCATCGCTTTCATAATTGTCTGAAGCCAGTTTTATATATAAAATATATCTCGTACACAGTACCAGCTTTTTCAACTGTATTGTTAATACAAAACAGAAAGTGACAATCTTACTTGTCCGAATCCATGCAACCAAGCAATTAAAACCGATACCTGTCAATATACTGAAATACATTTTTATAAGTGTTTAAAATACTAAATCTTTTTAAGTATTGTATTTTGAAGAAAGCGAGGTGCCAACTTACTAGAAAAGAAATTTATAGCGCTCGACTGAATAAAGTTTTTACGGTAAACGATGTCACCAGTATTGTATTGAACAGATTTCTTTCTTAAATTGTAACGTTTTGCATCGTTATTGAAATTATTTAATAATTGCTCTTGGACAATATTAAAAACAAAAGGAAGTTCTATTAATTTATTACTGAAGTTATTGTAATCAATAGAAATAGGCTGAGTAGAATTTAAATCATCAGGAATTTGATGTGGAAAATGAAATCTTCCATCAAGAATGATTTCTCTACCGTGCATGAGAAAAAATGGCATATATTTAGTTGCTAAATTTACAGTAGCGTTAAGTGCTGTTTGAACATGAAGTAAATGCCCATAAACGTTGATTTTTACCCACAAGAATGGCTAATAATGTATTTATGGATTGATTATACCTCTCCACTGTATTACTTTGAGGAGAGTAATATGCGCTTAAGAATAGTTTAGGAACATGGAATTTTAATAGAAAACTCTTAAATTCTTTGGAAATGAATTGTCGTCCATTATCAGTAATTGAGGACCTTGTAAGAAGAACCACTTAACCCTCAAAAACTTGATCTGAGATATTCAATGTTAAACATTTCGAAACATTTTCTATCTATTATACGCCCACGGTGGCCGCGCGGCATAAGCGTTGGACTACAAAGCCGTGGGTCCCAGGTTCGAATCCTGGGTCTGGCAAGTACAAAAATTGTTTTTCAATTTGTGTGTGTCAGGGTATGGACCTAATAGGTTGAGCAAGTGGCTGACATCCATTTCTCGTAAAAAACAAAATCTGTCAATACAAACCTCCACTCTGTGGAGGCCCATATGATCCTATCAGGATCGGACATGGTCGAAAAAAAAAAAAAAAAAAAAAAAAAAAAAAAAAAAAAAAAAAATAGGATATGTTTACATACGTATGCTTTTGATATAATATTTTGACATTATTCAGTTACTTAAATAATCAAAAAAAAAACTTTTTTTTATCTTAGTAAAGAAAATATAGCCTTGCAAATGACCCAAGGTCTTAAGTTGTTTTTCCAAACAGCGGGTACAAATTATAGAAATGAGCTTTTTTTTTTAAATAGTGGTACAAAATGGTAAATTATGAATAGGAAATGGAAATAAATTTAACTATAAAGTGTTTTAAAGGATTATATTTAATAAGACTAAAAAAAATTTAAGTTACACATTACAAAATATTTATTCGTTTTCGAGAACATTACTAAGCCATTCGGCACTTTCTGGAGTAAGAAAGCGCACAAGGGAGAGAACATCTGCTTTTTTTGCTGGCTTTATCCCTGGTTTCACTGGTGATCCACATTGTAGATTTTCGATGACATTCGTGGTTATATTATTGACAAAAATTTGGTAAGATTGAAAAATTTCTGTGTAACTTTCAGAAGCAGAAAAAGACTGTGGCTCGTATCTCAGCAATACACATTTCTGTATACCGAATATAGAGTTCCTTTCTCGAGATTTAGGTTTATTGAGAAATAGTGGCGACAATGCTGAAGTCCAATCTTTTATTAAGTAAGCAGCCATACAAACTTCAAACGGATTACTTTTTCTACAGTCCTCTATTACTTTTAAATACTGACATGGCATTTCTATTGATTCAATATATTTCAATACTTTTCCATATAACCCAAAATTTCTATCATTTTGATTGTAAGAATGCCCTCTTACTGGGTACATATGGGTAATTTTAATAGCGTGTAGTCTTGAGAACCAAGCACAAAACCTTATCATGGTGTAGTTTTTATTCTGACCTCCGCATGAGTCTGAAAAAAGCACTATGTGTTGAATTCCATTAAGTTCTCGTAATTTGGCTGTGATGAAATCATTTAAAAATGAACATACAGAATTTGGATCTTTTTTTCCATCACATTCCAGGTAACAGTAAAATTGACTTGACATATCATTATGGCAGTGTATATTAAAAACGTATAGCCATTAAAGTCTCTTATAAAATTGTGAGGTAACATTCAATTTAGGCAATGGAAGGTTTTGGGCATAATCAAACTCTATAACTAATGTCTTAGAATCAAGTGCTTTGGCCTCTTTTAGAAGATTTCCTTTCAGTTCATTATACCTCATAACCTTTTTGGACATTATACAAAAGTTTGCGTGGGTCGTCTTCATTAATATCTAACAAAATCTTAGACTCTCTACAGAAATCACACACATCGGTCCTTGGTAGCCTGAATAAATAAGGACTATTTCCCTTGAAAAATTTAAAGTATGTTTCATATCTCATTGTCAATACTGTTTTCATCTTTTCGTAAAAATGTTGCCTGAATGACTTGTATAATATCATTATATTTAGCGAAGGATTTTCAAAATATTTGCGATTTGTTCTATTTCTCGAATAGTGAGAATCGTTTGAGGGAAACATATCCCAGTGCTCTTTTACCAAATTCCATATATTTTCATCGATTTTATTGGGTCTGTTGGCATGAAAGCCTCTTTGATCAACTACTTCAAGTTGACCTGAGACCAGAGATTTCAATATAGTCTTCATTCTATTTTCAGATATCTGGAGAATTTTGAGAATAATCGATTTACAGACGATAATTTTCTCCCCACTGCTAAATTTAAAGTTGTATGCATAGGAATGTTGTCTATTTTTCCCGGATTTTGTAATATTACATTTCTTTATTATTTCTGTTGTATCAATAAGTCCCATAAGAGCAGTATCTTGGGCATTTTTATTTCCAATGCTCCAAAAATTATCAAAAAACTCTTTTTGAAATAGACATTCAATTTTTTCTGAGCATTTTTTTGGGCAGCACTTTTGGACACAAACAAAAGATTTTCCTTTAACTTTTTTCCCAGTACTTGCTGTATATGTTAAACCAGAATTCCTTTTTTTCTTAGCTACTTCCTTCTTCCAATTTTCTTTGCACCTGTTGCGTTTCACTCCAAGATTTTTTGACACGACATTGTCATCTGAGATTGTTTCACTTTGTGAACTATTGACACTCTCTGTATCATCACTCTCTGTATCATCACTCTCTGTATTATCACTATGTGAATAATTATTCATAATTACACGTCTTCTACTACTTCTTGTTATTATATGATGTCTGTTTATGGTTGAAAAACGTTAAAAGAACAGTAACAGCTTTCACAGCAAAAGTATCTGACAGATAAAAGTGAGGTTATGATACCACTTAAATGGCCGCAAAATCTTAGATGGAAGAACAACTTGTGAGGTGACCCAACTTAAATCAATATAACGAACTCTATTGACCAAATACAGAAATAATTTTTTGAGAGCTAATAGCCAGGTTATAAACCTTGTTAAATACTACGAGAACCGAAAAACCACTTAAGGTGATTTAAGTGGTTCTTCTTTCAAGGTATTCAATTATTGTATGAGGCACGCCATATTTTAAAAATACTTCAGATTCTAAAAAATTAATTATAGGTTTTGAAGTAGCCTTTTTCAAAGCTTTAAGCCATACAAATTTTGAGAAAATGTCTACGACTAAAAGGAACGACTAACCATTTTTTGCCCTTGGAAAAGGTCCAATTAAATCTATTGAAATTGTTTGTAACGGGCGATCTACTACTTTTGGGTTTGACATTAATCCTGAAGGAGCTGAAGTACAATGCTTGTATTCTTTACATTAAATGGTAGATCACTCGCTTGAAATCTAAATAATTAATCATTCGCAATTTTGAGGTGGGAGGTGTCCGCGGGACATACGGTCCGGCTGACACCAGCGCATCTTCATTGTCGGTTAGCCCTGTCCCGTTTTGTGGGGCAGTCGACATTGAAATGCCGCCCTGGGCAGTGCCAACAACGCGGCAACTGGTTCTCCTGCCTTTGGCGCGCTGGCGGCGGAGGCCCCTCTGTCGAGGGCTGATGGTTCTCGGCAGGACGACCCTGGTGGTTTGCTCGGGTGTTCTCGTCCCGCCGAGGTTGTTGATGTTCGTCATTGCGCCTGAGGGCGGCAGGCCTTTGGCGTTCTGCGGCCCACGCTTGGGGGTTCTCACGCCTCGTCCGCCGTGATTGTTGGGGTACGGGGCGGCGTTCCTCCCTCCATGCTCTGGCCGAGGGTTCATCGTCCCCCTGGGGCGGGTCGAGGTTTTTTGCTACCTCGATCAGCTCCTGGAGCGTCTTCCATGGGTGACGGTCGACCCTTGCCCGGTCCTTCTCCGTCAGGAGTAGGGCGAATCGCCGGGCGAGGTCTTCCTGTGTTGCTTCCGGCATCACGAGGAGCGCTACGTCTCGCTTCTCTACCAGGAACGGGTATGCCTCCTGGTGTGGGGGTTGCCGTTGGGACTTTAGTTGCGACTCCACCTGGTCCCGCCGTCGCTGCGATGTGAACTCCCACTTCAGCTCCCAGGTGAAGATCTCCCATGTACGTGGCTCTTCACGTAGGTGCTTCCACCACTGCGCCGCTTCTCCTCACAGGGTAGCGGCCGCCACTGTCGGTTGCCTCTGCGGATTTGTCTTCGCGGCCTTGAAGTATTCCTCGCAGTCTGAAATGAATTGAACCACGTTGCTTCGTGGTTCGCCATCGAAGACCGCCTCTAGCTCGGGCTTGTGCCGGCAAGACATGCCACAGGCCTGTTTCTCTCCTTGCCCTTGTGACGTCGGGCCGCTGGTTGGGGGTGACACTCTGTTCGCCTCTGCATCCCTCGTCATCTCTGCGTGCGGGTCTGTAATAACAACTAAGTTTTCGGGGTTATTAACTGGGCGCCACTGAGGTTCTCTCGCCCTCAGATATTTCTGTCGCCTAGTTTGCATACACGGTTCTCGGGTTTCAGGGTCGTGGTTCCCGAAGTCGCATTGACTTCGTTCGTTCCACGCATGGGCGACACTTGAAAAGGAAGGGAGACTCGGGTGGTCGAAATGAAATGCTCGATCGTCTCAACAGAGATCCATTTAATGCGGTAGACGACAGAAATATTGGGTTACAATGTTATTTATTGCAAATACAGGTTTAGTCATAAAGTTACATATAAACAAGAACATTCAATCAATTATTATATTAGAAATTTACATCGCCAATCGTAGTGACCTGAAGGGGTTAATCGATCATACAGGTACAGCACACATTATATTGTCATAGGAACACGTCAAATCACAAGTATCAAATCGAAAATCTATCATAAAAAAAAATTATACACTAGTCTAACCATATATAATACGTCCGATACAGGGCTTCGCTTGGGAGTACTGCGCTAAAGATGCCCAGTTTGGCAACCACAGTTCAAACCTGTGAGGACTTGACCACACGAGGCTACTTGTCAATCTTTGATCCTGACTCTCTCCAGAGACTTGGAAGCTTATTGGTTTTCTGAGAGGAGGTATTTCTTATATTAAAAATTATTATGTCTTATGATTGACCCACAGATGGCAGTGATATTTTTTGAATAGAATTATATTAATTCAAGACCAAAGATTGGAAGTCTTCCAACACCTGATAGTCGTGCCGGTCTGGTTATGTTAGTCGTTGAAACAACCGGAGACAAGCGGAACCCTATATCTGTACGCATTTGATGAAAGATTGTGCCATAAACTTGCCGATTACATGACAATTGCTTCCGGCGAAATCCCCTTTTTGCAGACGGGAGGAGGGGCTCGGTTCGCCAGAAATTCGCCCAATAAGGTTGATTTATTTGTTAAGATGAATGTCTCCGCGTATGACAACGGAATAGAACACAAAAAAACAAATTTATAAAACGGAAAACTCAATACGCGAATCGGTCCACTTACGCGGGATGGTTCGCGCCTTAGACAAATACGCCTCTATCTTATTTTTGCAGATAGCAGTGCGCTTACGAATACTAGGGGCAGTTACGAATCAGACAAATGCCACACTGTAAAACTGAATACGGTAATTATTCCGTTTGGACATTATTTAACACATCATGGCACAATCTGACATATCGTAATATTACAGGTCTTAATTATCCCTCGGGCTACCCGAATAATCTTAATTTCTACACACGTGTATGGCAATATTCGAATTAATAGAGCGGGAATTAAATTTAAATACAACCACGGAATAATCTAACACACACGTAAATCGGCAATACAAAACCTTTAAACATTAATGGAATCCTATACACTACGAAACAATTACACTATGATAATTAAAAATAATACCAATAACACCTAGAATTAATTTTTCACTGACAGGGCATGGCTTTAATATTATATAATCCCAAAGGGAGGCGAGCTTGAAATAAATTTATGTAAATTAGGCACGAAATAAAAAAAAAGGGGAAGACAAAAGTTATTAACAAACAAAGTTATACTCTAAGGAGAAATTAACGGAAAATATTGATACAGGGTATTGATGAAGGTGCTGTGGAGACCCAGGTAGGGTCTTCAAGGCGTCGGAGAAGAAAAGAGAGCCTCTTCACGTCGCGCCGGCTCATTTAAAAGCTTCCCCTGTGCTGCCAAAAAGGAGGGGGGGGAATATTTCCTGGCGGCCGTGGGCTCCTCTATTCACCGGGAGAGGTCGCCACGGTGTCCGTTTTTGAGATGCGACAACCGTGGCGGGGGAAGTTTGATATTTGACAGACGCCGACGTTTTGGTCGTTGTTGGCGTATTTCCACTCTTACTAAAATATATATAAAATTATTCGCAATGTTAAGTCGAATGGGGTGGATATTCGAGCGGTTATGTCTGTTTCTTGGTATCCGGGAACGTCATGTTCTCGCGGGTACGTGCGTCTTTTTTTTACCGGATGCTTTATATGGTAGTTGCGCCGCAGCTAGCGTGAGCCGGGGTTGCATCGTGGACCTTGAAACGTTTCCGATTTGCGATTTGACACACACGGGTATACAACATAATATAAAATATAAATCATGGAATATTGACTTTTCAACTATATTACATATAATCTTTGCATGCAATTTAATGTTTATAAAACTTTAAAACCTCACGCAAAAAATATTTTTATAGCACTTAGAAAAAATTACGCAGATTTTACAAAATAAATATTGTTTTTTTTATAAAACATAAAACGACAATCACTAACATAACATAATGCGCAATAAAACTGAAAAGTTTAATCAAGTAAAAATCCAAATTACACTCAAAAAAGAACAAAAGAAATTATTATAATATTTCAACCAGTGTGGACTCAACTTTACGCGACCCATAAAACATGTAATATTGTTGTTTTTATTTAATAAATTGTTATTTTTATTTATTAAAACGCAATTTTTTTTTTTAATAGTACTTATTCCACTTTAATTAGGACCGGTTTCGTCTGCCTCAGTGGGACATTTTCAACTGAATACATTTTTTAAAACAATATTTATCAAACAAAATTCAAAGCGATATAAATAATATAACAATAGGTACATAATAATTATCCGTCCAATAATACCTTCCCAATAACAGACTAATTTAAAACTAATGAGGTTGGACATTAATATTTCATACTACGTCAGGGGCATTAAACAAATTATTTAAAATTTTAACAAACCACAAAATATGAAACAATCTACACTTACAATAACATTAATATCAACAAATAATTATGATTAGTCAAAATTTACAATAATTTTTTTTATAAAAAATAAAATAAAACAATATTATCAATTGAAGTGAGATCGAATAAAAAACAAATACAACCAAAATATGAGTCAAAATTAAATAAAAATTAAAATAATAAATAATGTACAATATATAAAGTTATGTTATGACAATCCCAAATATTAAATAGGGTATAATAATGGAGAAGACACAAAACATTTAACAAATTAGAATTGGGCAAAAATTTATACCTATTAATTTCTAGGATTTCCTGTTTATCCAATTTTATAGATTTCTCATTCAAATGCAGGATTTTAAAAATTTTACTGATATTAAAAGAGTGATTATTTAAACTTAAATGATTTCCAAAAGCTGAAGACTCATTACCATTTTTGGCACAGGCTAAATGTTCTTTGATCCTAGTATTAAAAGAACGTCCCGTTTGTCCAACATATTTGGCATCACAAGAGTCACAACTTAATAGATAAATTCCACTTTGGTTAAGTTTATCTAATCTATCTTTAGTATTCACCAGTATTGAATTTAAATTTTGTGTGTTGTAAAATGTTACATTGAAAAGTTTTTTATCTATTTTTCTTGAAATATTCTCAGACACTCTTCCTAGGAAACATAATTTAACCCAGCGTTTTTTAACACTGGCTTCATCTATCACTAAGCCAGAAGTCACATTTAATAAAGCTAATTTTTTAGATTTGTTTGCCAGAATGCGATCAATCAAATGTGAGTCATAACCGTTATTAAAAGCGATTTGTTTAATCGTCTTTAACTCCAAAGCAAAACTATTTTCGGACATAGGAACCATTAATAAACAATGTATAAAAGCATGGAAAACTGATAATTTATGTGAGATATGGTGTCTAGAAGAGTTATTAATAATGTTATCACTGAAGGTATCCTTTCTAAAAATGCTAAATGTATGTTTGTTATTTGTAATATTGATTTTTAAATCCAAGAAGTTAATTGTACTGTTCCCTAGTTCCATTGTGAATTGAATTGACTTATTAATACTATTTATGTCTTTAGAAAAAATATCTAATTGTCTTTCCGTGCCTGACCACAAAGCTAAGATATCATCTACATATCTATACCAGTAAATGATATTTCTAAATGAATTTAAATTGCTAATCTTAGATTCGACTATATCCATGAAGAAATCTGCCAAAATAGGAGATAAGGGACTACCCATTGCCAAGCCATTAATTTGTCGATATATGCTTCCATTAAATTTAAAGAAATTTGGAAGTGGTTTCGGACGAGGCTACTGACATATCCTCAGGGTCTTTTTCGGGGTTTGGATGGTGTTGCCATTTTAATATTATTGCGTGTTTAGAATTTAAAGTGTTTTGCCGATGTTAAATGACACTCTTCTAAGTGTGGCGGAAGAATTCAAATATGAAGATGAACAGGCCGGAATTGTCTTGCTGGAGAAACGGATTCTGGTAACTCCTGTATCAATAACTACAGAGAGTTGCGATTCGTCTATAGCAGTGGTCGGCAAACTCATTAGTCAAAAGAGCCAAATATCAACAAAATAGCAATTGAGATTTCTTTTGAGAGCCAAATTTTTAAAACTTAAAATGTCAGCCCATTTTTTTTATACAGTATTTTGTATCATCTGTGCACGATGTCGTTTCTCGTCACCATGGATGTCGAAAGCCAACGGAAGTAAACTAGGCATCGCGAACTCGACAAAAAAATTACAATCCAGTTAAATCTTTTATGTAAATTAATACATTTTGTTTCCAACCAATGACCTGTATTTTTTATTAGAAAGATATCTTCGTCAATACTAAGTTTAGGTAGCTATTTCTATATTTACCAAATGATTCTTTTCGATTTGCCGCCCTTCGAATAACTGCCACTCCCAAGTGACGCTCAATCTGCCTACCCCCACCGGACGTCACTGGGTACACGGTACATGGTACACTGTTTATTAACTTTATAAATCTTAATTAAAGTTTAAAGTCTTAATTAAACTATAGGTAGGTACACTGAACAAAACTTGATATCAGACTTAATAATGATCTTATTTGTTGTTTGTTTTTTTTTAGAATTATTAATAACCATGTCCTTGCTTTTTCGTACAAGGTGGTTGTTAGTAATTTTGAACAATCACAAACACCCAGGCTTTGAGAAAAATACATAAATGTTTTTTTGTCATGACCGGGAATCGAACCCAGGAACTCTCGGGTGGAAGGCGAGCGCCTTACCAACTGCACCACGAGAGCCGCCTCTTATTTGTTGTTAAAGATTAAATTGTTAGTAAGATATCCATAAAAATAAATTATGACAATAACTGACATACACTCAATGTGAACAATGGCCTTGCATCTCCTTGGAAAGTTCTAGTAAGTCAGGATTGTAGGTTGTAGTTTTAATGATTCCAGGTTCTCATCAATAAGACGACTTCTCAATTTACTCTTGATAAGGTTCATGCTTGAAAAAGATTGTTTGCATGAATATGTAGAACCGAAAAGGGAAAGAACAGCAAACGCTAGTTTTTTCAACTGATCAAATGAGTCAGGTATACTATTCCAGGTGTTAAAAATCATCATATCTTCCTTCTCCAGGTCTTTCAAAGCAGACCACTTGTGCTGTGAACTAAGTTCAGATGTGTTTTTCTCCAATATTTCCATATCCGCATAAAGACGTTCAAATTTAGAGCTCCATAAATCTTTGTTTTTTAAATCCAGCAATTGCATTTTAAAGTTGCCAAAATGTCAACATTAAAGGGAGATAAAATTAATTCTGTTACAGTAGCATTAAGAGGTTTTTTAACAAAGGCTAATGTCGCTTTGCTGATTCTGAATTCCTGAAACCTGTTGAGAAATGCTTTCCTCATATTTAAAATTGTCGTTTTGAAATAACAAATGTCAATATCAGAATTACTTTCTTGGCGATGTTTCAGCAGGCTTGGAAAGTGAATCAAAGTTTCTCTTTCAAAATCTTGAGCAAAAAGGGATAAGTAATTTGTTTTCGAATGAAATAACTTCTTCTAACTTCGAAAAAATTGTGTTTCCTTTCCCATGTAGTTTACGATTAAGCTGATTTAGATGAGACGTAACGTCTACCATGAAATAAAATTTTTGAATCCACTGATCGTCCGTTAGTTCTGGATAGTGAATACCCTTCTCAAAGAGAGATGCTTTAATTTCTGTTATTATTCCTTATGGAAGCGAAACGTTTCAAAACGTTTCCTCTTGACAACCAACGTATCTTATTATGCAACAGAAGATCTGCGTACGCACTCTCGATTTCAACTAAAAATTCTTTAAACTGCCGATGATAAAGAGCTTTAGCTATAATGGAGTAGATAATCTTAATCACGAATTCCATAACTTTGAAAATTTCTTCTGGAAATGTCTACGCACAAAGCGCTTCCTGATGAACGATGCAATGGTAAGCAAGTATCTCGTGATTGATTTTTTCTTTCATAATAACAACAAACCCTTTTTTATGCCGGTCATACTTTTCGCCCCGTCTGTTGAAATTGACACAATCTTATCGAGTGGAATATGATGTTTTTCCATGCACTCAATTACAGCATTTGCAATAACCTCTCCACGTGTTTGACCTTTGAGTGGCAATAATCCTAAAAGCTCTTCTTTAGGACCTGTAGATGAAATAAATCGTACAAAAAGTGAAACTTGCGCTGTATCATTTATGTCACAAGACTCGTCAACTGCTATTGATAAAGTTGAAACCAATTTAAAATCTTCGAGTTGCTGGTTGGTTATATCTGAAGACATTTTGGCTATTCTATCTTTGACTGTTTTAGCAGACAATGGTAACTCTTTAATTTTTTTTAGAATATCTGCTTTGTTATTAAAATCTCGAAATAACTTTTCGGATGCATGTATAAAACAGTTTTTTATGTATTCGCCGTCTGTGTATGGTCTTCCTCTTTTAGCAATCTCTTGACTAACCACAAAACTTGCAATATTAACTGTTTGTTGGGCGATTGTATCCAGTAATTAAATACAGAACTTAATTTTTCTTGACTCATCTGAAGTTCCGCGACTGCTTTCTTCCTTGCATCACCGACAGGATATTTAGTGCTAAATGACACGTGTTTAGTTGTAAAGTGTCTCTCCAAATTAGACTTCTTGTTATGCGCCAATTTTTCCTGACAAATAAGACAGGTTGGAAGTCCATTTATGTTTTGAATAAACGCAAAAGTCTCGGTCCATTCAACTCTAAATTCACGGCTTTCGTCATCCGTTTTTCTTTGCTTCTTCTTTGTAGCCATGTCAAATAGGGCAAAAGTCACCAACACAAAATAATTATAATTTTTAAATTGATTACAAAAATACCTGTAGGATTTGCAGTTTGTTGGAAAAAAATAGGTAACTTTATGATTCGAGTAGGAACTTTTCCTCTGTGCCACGTACCCGTCACCCGACCAATCGACACCCCGCGCCCGCACGTGGTCATTTGTCTCGAGAGCCACACTCAAGGGGCCAAAGAGCCACATGTGGCTTGCGAGCCGCGGTTTGCCGACCACTGGTCTATAGCATTATCTACGACAAGCTCAGTGTCTACGTTACCAGAGTCACTGAGTTACGACACGGACACTCTTCGAAAAGAGCTGACGGCTTGTGGTGTACCTCCAGGACCCATCACCACATCCACCAAGAGGGTGTATTTAAAACGCCTGACTAAATTAAAAAAGACACCCATTATTGTTAGCGATTTGCATACCCCCAAACAGAAAACGTATGCAATAGAAATGGAAAAAACCTTCCGCGATCCAAACTGGAGTACAGACTAGTCCAGCAGTTTGATGCGCCGGATCCTAATAAGCGATGGCGCGAGGGCATCAACAAGTCTTCGTTCACATACCTCCTGTTGGACCCTAGGATCACTGATAGTCTGCCATGCAAAACTGATGTAATTTCAAAACTGGACGCATGGAGAAAGTTTATTGATTCTATATTTTACATTGGAAAAGGTAAAAGATCCAGACCGTACTCTCATCTCTACCAAGCCGTCTCCTTGTACAATAATGGTCAATTGAAATCCTTTTATAAGTGGTTGCTCCTGAAAAAGTGGTTTCGGACGAGGCTACTGACATATCCTCAGGGTCTTTTTCGGGGTTTTGCTCACTCGGCGACCCGAGGTGTCAAAGATTTTATTATATCTTTTTATTGATTTTTATATATTTTTTTTAGACTCGGGACTGTAATGTTATAAAAGGACACGGGGAAAACAACACAATTTTTTTTTTAAGCTTCACTTTTATGTTTATTTTTTTACGAGCACATTATTTTAATTTAACTCCATAGATAACTAATTAAAACTTATATTTATTTATTTATTTATTTTTTTCGCACAAGCTTTTTACTATATAATCAACTTCCCGACAGTCAGTCTTTAGCGGTTGCACCTTGGACGCTAACTGACTGCGACAGGGTTCACAATACCCAGTCAAGCTAAAAATATATATCGGAAGCGCGATGGGGTTTTCTTTATTTTATAACGCGACAACACAATAATTTTACAATGGATGGTGTTGCCATTTTAATATTATTGCGTGTTTAGAATTTAGATTTTATTATTATAAACGATTCTACTGAATTTAAATTACATTCACCCATCGCGCTGTACAATTTACGTTACATTAATTAAACATTTATTTAAAACTTAACTAGAGTATATTGACGGGTTATCTAGGAGCTTGGTTGCATGTTTTGTTAAGCCGACGATTTTTGAGATTAGGTAACATGTTTCAGCCTTTTCTGAAGTTACAGTGTAGGCACTAGCAATAGGCTAATGTGAGAGTGTATCAAAACGTCCTCCCTTTCTTAGGGTTGAAACGTATACTCTGACCTCACGGCCATACGCCCTTTCCCTTGATAACTCGTCGAGTACATGTTACTACAGTTTTATGGCAATTATACCTTTATGGTATTATCTTCAAGCTCCAGCATCGGAAGGTGTTATTTCTTAGTTAACAATTATATAAACAGTATTTCCAGAGTCAGAGGTTTGGTTGTACCAAGAGTTTGTAGAGCGACGGCATGGTCTTAACTACTGAGTTATTACCCTTAGGTTGAGGAGAGATTAGCAGGTGGTCATGCGTGAGCCACCCTACCTGTCCATGAAACTAAGGTGAGATAACCTTTTCATTCTGATCCGGTTGCGCTACGCTATCTACTCGAGACGGTGTCAACAGGAGAGAATTATGGTGCTTGCCCAGTCGAAGAGGGTTGGATTAGCCACAGAACGTGACCACCGTCTATAGATCTGGAGCGGAACTTTCAATCTACCTGGACGTTACCTAAGAATTACTAATATTATTTACCTAAATCTAACAAATTAACTACACATTTATTTTTCTAGTCAATCTAAGTCTAGCAAATAGGTGTCTATTTGTGATATTTTGTGTTTCAAAAATGCTTTTGTTTATTTGTATTTACATAATAAACTATCTTGCGTTCAATCTATTTCTCCCTGTTCCCTTTATCTTCATAATACTTTCGATTTTATTGGCATTACGAAATATGTCGAAAGAATTTTTCTCTCCTTTTATCTATATATATATACTTAATTATTTTGTTTCTATTCTTCCACCCATAGTATTGCGTTGCGATGCGATGCCATTGAATGGGTCCGGGTTTGTTTTTCTGTTGAATTTTACTGTTATGATTAACCTTAAAGTTTATTTTGGTGTCGTACCTTTCTCCGTATTTAATGGTTTTATTGTGTTTTTTAACTTCCATTTTACGTTTGAATCGTAGAAGTGACGCGTTTCTCGAGTCGTCGTCTGCCACTACGCTTATAATAATTCGGGGTTTATCGTTAGTGGAACTTGTCCCAGCCAAAATATCCTCTTCAGATATGTAGTGGGTTAATTCCACTACCTACTGAATTCCTCTGGCATGGTCGGGTCGTGCCTTTTTGGACGCCGTTGCCCTTGTTTGCCAGGGCGTTTGGGTGGTCGTTCAGTGAATTTTGCACCTGTCGGTACAACGGTCGTACCCCGATTGGCGGCGTCTAATCTTATTTTAATTTCACTGAGCGGTATCTCATCATCAGTTGATTCCACATTGTCAGTTATTCCTTGTGTGGAGAGATCTGTGTGGGGCGGCACGGTCATGACTCCGGTCGTCTCACTGTCTTCTTCACAGGATTCCGACGATGCTTCGGGCGTCCTGATTCTTCTCCATTTTATCTTCTTTCTTTCCATCTTTTGTGGTGACACTTCACTCGTCCCTTCAGTCGCATTTTGAAGCCATGGGTTCCTGGCTAACACTCGGGGTGGACGACTCCGTCCTTGGACTATTCACAAACGCTGATGCATTAGGAAACTCCGGTGTGTATACGGTTTCTTCTGTTGTGATCACTGATTCTAGGACTGGCTCCAGTAGAGCTGGATCGGCCATATTGTCTGTAGGTAATGACTGGTTCCTAGTCTGCGATCTCGTCCTCATTAAGTTTTCCACTTTTAATTAATTCGGAAGACTTTATTTATATTTTTAAACTTTATTTTAGAGCTGAGAAGGGTGTGGTTTCGGGAAAACCATGCGTTTTCCAAGCCTGGAGTTGTGGCGCCAACTTGACATATCCTCAGGGTCTTTTTCGGGGTTTTGCTCAGTCGGCGACCCGAGGTGTTAAAGATTTTATTATATCTTTTTATTGATTTTTATATATTTTTTTTAGACTCGGGACTGTAATGTTATAAAGGGACACGGGGAAAACAACACAATTTTTTTTTTTTTAGCTTCACTTTTATTATGTTTATTTTTTTACGAGCACATTATTTTAATTTAACTCCATAGATAACTAATTAAAACTTTTTTTTTTTTCGCACGAGCTTTTTACTATATAATCAACTTCCCCACAGTCAGTCTTTAGCGGTTGCACCTTGGACGCTAACTGACTGCGACAGGGTTCACAATACCCAGTCAAGCTAAAAATATATATCGGAAGCGCGATGGGGTTCTCTTTATTTTATAACAGTGTAGGCACTAGCAATAGGCTAATGTGAGAGTGTATCACTACACACCTTTCAATTCCGTCAGCGATCGATAAAAGGAATTAGTGGGTGTTAAAAATTAATATCACGAGTGGGATTGCACGCGGTACCTCGCGAGTTGAATAGTGAACAAAAGACAAAAAGTGCCATAAATGCTAAAATTCGTGCATCGAAGCTGCATTTCCACATGATCAAATGTAGAAGGAATTCCTCATTATATGTCGTATGTCCATTTAATGCAAGCCATAGGATGTTTGCGGAACATTTCGGACAAATGTAACATTTCAGACAAATGTAACATTTCAGACAGGTGTAACATTTCAGACCGATGTGATATTTTGGACAAATGTAACAATGTAGATAATTGTAACATTGCAGACAAATGTAACGTTGGAGATAACTGTGATATTATGATTGAAGATAAAATTGTTGACAAGGTATTTCATGAAAAGAAAATTAGCATTGTTATTCCTGATAGAAAAACTAGTTTTCTATCATTGAAGAAATCAATGCCGATGTTAAGGTAATTTCTATAAAAGATCGAGGGTCAACCTCTTTTTCAGCAATGAATGTTGCAATAAAATTTGTATAATAAAAATTGGTGACTTGTTCTAACCAAGACGTCCATTCTAATTTTTGTTGCGCTAAGGTTGGTTTGAACTTGTATGCTGATCGTTTTTTGAATGAGTTTGATTTTTAGTTATACCCTTTGCTATGCAATCTGGGCAACTTTTAGCTGTTGTATGCGATTTCCTGCATACAAAACAAATTGGATACCTATTTTATTACAGTCAGAAAAATGGTGTCCTTCCTCAAGACACTTTAAACACTTAATACTATAGTTTTCTCTGCCAGCACCATTCGCAACCTCTTGATTATTAACCACGGCAATATTGCTTTTAAATTCATTGTTGTTTTGAGATGTATTTTATGTCGCTTTTGGACCAATTATCAAATCAACTTTCCTACAACTATCAAAGAGGTGCCAATAATCCTGTACATTGCAAGCCATAACAAAGTTTTGGTATCTAGGTAGTAACCCCTGTTGAATTATTATCAATGCCGCCTCAAGTGTCATACGATTACCTAAGCGACTTGCCATCGCTCTAATTTTTAAAATATAGTCAGCGACTAGCTCATTACTACCTTGTTTTGTTAATTGGATAGTATTTCCTAGTTCACTAATAATGTGAACGCTTTCAAATTGATTGTAAAGTGCTTTTTTTAACTGAGCCCAATATTTAAACTCATCGTTAGCTAGTCGGAACCAGATGGAAGCATTGCCTCTCAATAGGTCAGGGAAACATGATACTAGTATATGCTCAGGAGTTTTTCTACTTTTAATTAACTCCTCAACACGTTGAATAAAATTATGCACGCTGGTTTTTCCATCAAATGATACGTTATAATTCTTTAGTAAATATTTTTCGTGATTAATGAACGACTCATTTTTGACTACTTTATGAGTTAATAATGATGTATTCCAAGACTGTGCTTGTTCTTGCATTATTGATAATTTTTACAATAAGTACAAGACCTCTATTAATCAAAGCTATTTTTAATATAGGAGCCTTCCAGGTTTGATTCATTGAAATAGGTAACTGTTGGTTCTCCATTTTAATTTAAGATTAGATTTATTTAAAAAAAAGATTCTAAAATATTTATTTCAAATATTCTAAAGGCAAGAAGATTGAATTAGCAGCATTGAACAATAATCAACGTAAGATAAGATTACATTAAATAGTAATTGTCGATAATGAAAAATATGGACAATTATAAAATATACTTAAAATTAAGAATTTAGCACTAGTTAAATGAGCGTATACCGAATCACTAATTGTACTGAATATATGTACAATATAATTAAATATAGCTGCGAAACACTTCCTTTCACAACAGTTTGACAAACCTATTTAAAAAAAATTAATAAAATTGGTTTGTACACAAAAATATAAATACATAATAGTAATAGATGAAATATTCGACTGTAAATGGACTTAAAATGAATTTCAATATAGAAATTAAATTACAAAGTTAAAATTTTTTTTTTTTTTTAAAAAAAATGTGAATTATTGGAAAAGATTGATAGTTAAACTACCAATAATCAAGCAAATAAATATTATTCCGCTTGGTAATTTTAGTAAATTTATTTTAAATATAAGTAGGTAAGTACTTTAATGTTGATGAAAAAAAAATTATAGCATTACTAAACGTTCAATTGAAACATTTCCAATCAATTTTAGTTCAATTTACTTAGCTTTTTCTGTAATTTTCTGAGAATTGATGTAGATTTTTTCTTCAAGATCGAAGATCCAATCAGTGCAGAAGTGAAGTGAAGAAGAAGGTATGAGTTGTAGCATCGATGTCGATAATTGCTTCTCTCAATCATTCAAAATGCAGATAGTTGAAACCCTGAAAACAGTTTTGGCATAGCTTTTTTCAATGATTTGCAAATTATAAGGAGTTTTAAATCATTAATTGCAATGTAATGCTAAAACAATATAAATTTACAAAAAAAATTAAGAAGTTAATTTTAAATAATTTGAATTTGTTTCTTTATTTCAAATTTATTGTTCATTAATCTTTGGATAGGCATTTGTTTTGTTTTAAAAAAAAATATACATACTCCATTACATACTCCAGCAAAAATAACTAAACAGTATCAGCTTTGATGTAAAAAAAAAAATCCACACATTAAAAATATTATGTTTTTAAACACTCACTTTATTGTTTGTGTTTGGCATAGTAACAAGACATACTATGCTCTTGTTATATTTTAAATTTGGCCCTGTTTACTATTTACCAAGTATATTATAATATACTAGCTTACTAACTATATAAGGCATATTATTATTTTTATTATTATTTGTGTATAGCTTTTACATTTATGTGGAGCTCCGGGGCTGGGCCCCCTATCTCCTTCATCTCCGGTTTATTTGGTATGTAAGCTTTGGATTCAGTGGATATAGTGGATAGTGGATAGTCAGGGGAGGAAAGTTCCCTCCGTCCGCGCAATAGCGACGGGCGGAAGGTTGCCTTTCATCTTTTATTATCCTCGGGGAGGGGTCGAACATCAGTGTTTCTGTCTTTTTAGTTTTAAACAGAGGTTTGGTCGCTCAGGTTGTGGGAGTCTGTGGTTAGGATGGGAGGGAAATAACAACTCCCCCCTCAGGTTCGTCGAGTATCCACAGTATATACGCCTCTGCGTATTTCTCGTTAAACCGTTTTCGTTCTAGCTCAGTCGGTGAGGGGTTGTCAATAATAAGATGAAGTTCCAGTTGAAAAAGTCTATAATGACTCGGTTTATTTTCAGTATGTATCGTCCAGCAGATAAAATTTTTACAAGCCAATGTAGGTGACGGCGGCAGACAAGTAAACGTAACGACCGATTACAGCGAACGCGAGAGATATTTCCCACCCGTAAGTAAACGGGATGCGAAAATCTCACCGGGTAGTACTTCAGCGTTCAAGAATACGAAGAGATGCGCGGCGAGACTGATGAAACTGGTCCAGAGTGTTTGAAGAGAGGCTGCTAGTAGAGAAGATACTGTTCCCGAGGGATGATCCGGTAGACTGATGATTTATTACCCGGATGTATCTCTATTTATAGCAGCATCCCTGTTTCTAATTGGTCCAAAGAGATAATAAGAGGGGGTGACCAAAGATTCTAATGTATTCGTTAATTCGTACTACGTGTCATCTCTTGTTTATTTAATAGGAATTTACTGAGTTGTCAAAATGACCAAGTACCAAGAGATAATATGTTATATGCACGTGGATGGATGTTTTGACGTTATAAAATATCGCTCATATTGCTTGCGATAATACAAGTTAAATAAAAGATATACTTACAAATAAAATAAAATTAAATACAATTTTTAATTGGTATTATTAAAATTTTATTAGTAATTTATGGTTATAATATGGTTATACTATGAAAATATGATACTTGAATATATTGAATAATTTTTTTTTGGTATTTTTATCATCTTGCCCATACCCAATCATCACCGTAGCCAATGTGTCCGATTTTTATCCCTCTTTTCAATAATTTTAAAAAGGTAAACTTCTTCAGGTCTGCAAAAGAAATAATATTCAAGTTGAAATCTCGGTTTGTTGTAGACATACAGATGATCGATTTGAATAGTGAATTGGTTATCAGTGTTATCACCATTCCTAAAGCTAAACTATACAACATAAGTACATAATTAAATAATATGATAATTATATGGTTGAGGTTACAATTTTACAAATGGATGTGCGGTGTTATCGACATGGGCTAACACTAAATAATGCCAATAACGAATGGTAATAACATATTTAATCAGTATTTACCCGTTAACGTTGCGTTATTAAACGTACTTCTACGGTAAAAGTATCAGTAAATGATCGTTTCGCATTCTTCGCTGAATTGAAATTGACACAAATGGAGCATCGATATCTAACTTTGTCTGTTCTGATTTCATCTTTGATGAATCTCATCCATTGGATATCGTGCCATAGAAATTTATCATTATTTGAATCTTTTTTTTTGAGATGAAGTTCATTGTCATAAAAAGCCTTAAAGTTTAAAAAGTCGTCTTGCTTCATTTCCATGACTTTGAACTTTCCAGGTTTTCTGGTAGAAGGAATAAGTTGTGCCCAGTCCCTGGGATGGTGTATCATCATACTTGTTTTCTTCTTTTCCTTCTCTATCATAGCATGAGCAGTATCACATTCCATATGCGAATGGCCACTTACCATAAATTTGTGGTCAATTATTTGGACTGCAGGACTAGCTTGCAATGTGGAAAAACACATCGCCGCAATATGAGAGTTCCTGTTTTGGCCTGTGCATGTATCTGAGTACATGATTACATGTATAATTTCTTTCGGCAATGTACTTAAATATTTATATAGGCATGATCCTATTTGATTGGCGCCGCATCCCGCTACACTTTCGTTCCATAAATAATTATGCGCTATGCCTTGCTCATTGACAACAGTCAAATTGTATACCGCCAGTTGTAGTTTATAGAACATTATTGAGGTCTTAATGTTTGGCGTTTGCAAGACATTTATTGTAATTTGCCATATATTTTAATAAAGTTGTAGTGGTTAATTATTAGTTATTGTTTAATAAGAATACTTACACTACGCTCTTAATAGTAATCTATTGGAAACATATGACGTTACCCCGGTCCTGGTATAACCACAAGGGCGTTAAACCCTCAACCGGCCCTGCCCTTAGACCGGGTTGAGAACCCTTGCTTGGGCTAGCTCAGCTTTAAGTCGGAGGGAGTAGTCAACTAAAGTTCTTTTCGACACTATTGAACACACCGTAGCAATATTATTATATTAATTGTCCAAAAAGGGTTCACAATACCCAGTCAAGCTAAAAATATATATCGGAAGCGCGATGGGGTTCTCTTTATTTTATAACAGTGTAGGCACTAGCAATAGGCTAATGTGAGAGTGTATCACTACACACCTTTCAATTCCGTCAGCGATCGATAAAAGGAATTAGTGGGTGTTAAAAATTAATATCACGAGTGGGATTGCACGCGGTACCTCGCGAGTTGAATAGTGAACAAAAGACAAAAAGTGCCATAAATGCTAAAATTCGTGCATCGAAGCTGCATTTCCACATGATCAAATGTAGAAGGAATTCCTCATTATATGTCGTATGTCCATTTAATGCAAGCCATAGGATGTTTGCGGAACATTTCGGACAAATGTAACATTTCAGACAAATGTAACATTTCAGACAGGTGTAACATTTCAGACCGATGTGATATTTTGGACAAATGTAACAATGTAGATAATTGTAACATTGCAGACAAATGTAACGTTGGAGATAACTGTGATATTATGATTGAAGATAAAATTGTTGACAAGGTATTTCATGAAAAGAAAATTAGCATTGTTATTCCTGATAGAAAAACTAGTTTTCTATCATTGAAGAAATCAATGCCGATGTTAAGGTAATTTCTATAAAAGATCGAGGGTCAACCTCTTTTTCAGCAATGAATGTTGCAATAAAATTTGTATAATAAAAATTGGTGACTTGTTCTAACCAAGACGTCCATTCTAATTTTTGTTGCGCTAAGGTTGGTTTGAACTTGTATGCTGATCGTTTTTTGAATGAGTTTGATTTTTAGTTATACCCTTTGCTATGCAATCTGGGCAACTTTTAGCTGTTGTATGCGATTTCCTGCATACAAAACAAATTGGATACCTATTTTATTACAGTCAGAAAAATGGTGTCCTTCCTCAAGACACTTTAAACACTTAATACTATAGTTTTCTCTGCCAGCACCATTCGCAACCTCTTGATTATTAACCACGGCAATATTGCTTTTAAATTCATTGTTGTTTTGAGATGTATTTTATGTCGCTTTTGGACCAATTATCAAATCAACTTTCCTACAACTATCAAAGAGGTGCCAATAATCCTGTACATTGCAAGCCATAACAAAGTTTTGGTATCTAGGTAGTAACCCCTGTTGAATTATTATCAATGCCGCCTCAAGTGTCATACGATTACCTAAGCGACTTGCCATCGCTCTAATTTTTAAAATATAGTCAGCGACTAGCTCATTACTACCTTGTTTTGTTAATTGGATAGTATTTCCTAGTTCACTAATAATGTGAACGCTTTCAAATTGATTGTAAAGTGCTTTTTTTAACTGAGCCCAATATTTAAACTCATCGTTAGCTAGTCGGAACCAGATGGAAGCATTGCCTCTCAATAGGTCAGGGAAACATGATACTAGTATATGCTCAGGAGTTTTTCTACTTTTAATTAACTCCTCAACACGTTGAATAAAATTATGCACGCTGGTTTTTCCATCAAATGATACGTTATAATTCTTTAGTAAATATTTTTCGTGATTAATGAACGACTCATTTTTGACTACTTTATGAGTTAATAATGATGTATTCCAAGACTGTGCTTGTTCTTGCATTATTGATAATTTTTACAATAAGTACAAGACCTCTATTAATCAAAGCTATTTTTAATATAGGAGCCTTCCAGGTTTGATTCATTGAAATAGGTAACTGTTGGTTCTCCATTTTAATTTAAGATTAGATTTATTTAAAAAAAAGATTCTAAAATATTTATTTCAAATATTCTAAAGGCAAG
Organism: Rhyacophila brunnea; assembly: GCF_057557595.1. Lineage (NCBI taxonomy): Eukaryota > Metazoa > Arthropoda > Insecta > Trichoptera > Rhyacophilidae > Rhyacophila > Rhyacophila brunnea. Next base: position 15,110,439 of record NW_028232965.1, read on the forward strand.
AAGATTGAATTAGCAGCATTGAACAATAATCAACGTAAGATAAGATTACATTAAATAGTAATTGTCGATAATGAAAAATATGGACAATTATAAAATATACTTAAAATTAAGAATTTAGCACTAGTTAAATGAGCGTATACCGAATCACTAATTGTACTGAATATATGTACAATATAATTAAATATAGCTGCGAAACACTTCCTTTCACAACAGTTTGACAAACCTATTTAAAAAAAATTAATAAAATTGGTTTGTACACAAAAATATAAATACATAATAGTAATAGATGAAATATTCGACTGTAAATGGACTTAAAATGAATTTCAATATAGAAATTAAATTACAAAGTTAAAATTTTTTTTTTTTTTTAAAAAAAATGTGAATTATTGGAAAAGATTGATAGTTAAACTACCAATAATCAAGCAAATAAATATTATTCCGCTTGGTAATTTTAGTAAATTTATTTTAAATATAAGTAGGTAAGTACTTAAATGTTGATGAAAAAAAAATTATAGCATTACTAAACGTTCAATTGAAACATTTCCAATCAATTTTAGTTCAATTTACTTAGCTTTTTCTGTAATTTTCTGAGAATTGATGTAGATTTTTTCTTCAAGATCGAAGATCCAATCAGTGCAGAAGTGAAGTGAAGAAGAAGGTATGAGTTGTAGCATCGATGTCGATAATTGCTTCTCTCAATCATTCAAAATGCAGATAGTTGAAACCCTGAAAACAGTTTTGGCATAGCTTTTTTCAATGATTTGCAAATTATAAGGAGTTTTAAATCATTAATTGCAATGTAATGCTAAAACAATATAAATTTACAAAAAAAATTAAGAAGTTAATTTTAAATAATTTGAATTTGTTTCTTTATTTCAAATTTATTGTTCATTAATCTTTGGATAGGCATTTGTTTTGTTTTAAAAAAAAATATACATACTCCATTACATACTCCAGCAAAAATAACTAAACAGTATCAGCTTTGATGTAAAAAAAAAAATCCACACATTAAAAATATTATGTTTTTAAACACTCACTTTATTGTTTGTGTTTGGCATAGTAACAAGACATACTATGCTCTTGTTATATTTTAAATTTGGCCCTGTTTACTATTTACCAAGTATATTATAATATACTAGCTTACTAACTATATAAGGCATATTATTATTTTTATTATTATTTGTGTATAGCTTTTACATTTATGTGGAGCTCCGGGGCTGGGCCCCCTATCTCCTTCATCTCCGGTTTATTTGGTATGTAAGCTTTGGATTCAGTGGATATAGTGGATAGTGGATAGTCAGGGGAGGAAAGTTCCCTCCGTCCGCGCAATAGCGACGGGCGGAAGGTTGCCTTTCATCTTTTATTATCCTCGGGGAGGGGTCGAACATCAGTGTTTCTGTCTTTTTAGTTTTAAACAGAGGTTTGGTCGCTCAGGTTGTGGGAGTCTGTGGTTAGGATGGGAGGGAAATAACAACTCCCCCCTCAGGTTCGTCGAGTATCCACAGTATATACGCCTCTGCGTATTTCTCGTTAAACCGTTTTCGTTCTAGCTCAGTCGGTGAGGGGTTGTCAATAATAAGATGAAGTTCCAGTTGAAAAAGTCTATAATGACTCGGTTTATTTTCAGTATGTATCGTCCAGCAGATAATATTTTTACAAGCCAATGTAGGTGACGGCGGCAGACAAGTAAACGTAACGACCGATTACAGCGAACGCGAGAGATATTTCCCACCCGTAAGTAAACGGGATGCGAAAATCTCACCGGGTAGTACTTCAGCGTTCAAGAATACGAAGAGATGCGCGGCGAGACTGATGAAACTGGTCCAGAGTGTTTGAAGAGAGGCTGCTAGTAGAGAAGATACTGTTCCCGAGGGATGATCCGGTAGACTGATGATTTATTACCCGGATGTATCTCTATTTATAGCAGCATCCCTGTTTCTAATTGGTCCAAAGAGATAATAAGAGGGGTTGACCAAAGATTCTAATGTATTCGTTAATTCGTACTACGTGTCATCTCTTGTTTATTTAATAGGAATTTACTGAGTTGTCAAAATGACCAAGTACCAAGAGATAATATGTTATATGCACGTGGATGGATGTTTTGACGTTATAAAATATCGTCTATCTAATTCGATTGATTTTATATGAATTTATATAGGGCATTTGTATTGCCGTTTCTTAGCACAAACTCGCGATTATTGTCCTATGCCAAGAGTAAACACACGATTTGATTAGCGTTTAAATTACATGCATTTACAACTACTTACTAGGTACCTATTGACATAATAATAGGCCCTGTAATTATCATCCATCGACCTTCACATAAATATTTGTGATTTTACGACGTAAACCTGTCTGTTGCCGTTACCTTTTACAAATACATATAACTTATAATAACAAATTTATCTTAAAATTACGTCTTATATAGTAATATGAAATAATATTTTACTATTTCCCAAAAATAGCAAAACATTACTTCTTCAAAGAGGTAATTCGCAATGCAATGTGCAAGGCCATACCGCTCGGCGGCATGGTCCCTGCATTGCCCCGCTTTATATCGCTGTCTCTTTCCCGCGCAGCTATATAAAGGTCATGATTTTAATTTATTTTGTTAGAAATCGGCGGAGCTCACGCCGGTTATCATAAAGATTTTATTCTTTCTTAAATATGCGAATTTCCTTATGATTTTTATTACAGACGACAGATACAAATATGATGAACACAAAAATCGAACAATATTTCATAAAAGTTGAATTTAAGACTCTATGATGCTATTTGTTTTTCTTTTCGCGCGCGAAACATTTTTGCGTACGCACACCGACGCACACACACCAATGCATCGGCCGGCCGTTGGTGCGTTGCCATGCCCGTTTATCTGCGATACGAACATGTATCGACAGGTTTGTATCTCTGTTGCTAGGCGCCTCGTTCCCACGCGGTTTACAAATATCACCGCGCTAGGTTATTTATTCTATATTTATGAGTTTATAGATTGAAATATTATTCGATTAGTGTGTTCCACATAACATTTCAATTAATTATATACATCTTATTATAATCTCTCGCTACTGCATTCATCTCTTTATATTTAACAATCATTCTTCCCCTTTTATACTAGTACCTACATACATAATATTAATAAACTTATACCTAACATTTTATAATAACATAATCACAGGTTTTATTGTACAGAACAAGGCAATTTCACATACATCCTTCTTTTATTCCGTATTACCTTGTTCGTATCGATTAATGTCCCGTTCGATATGTTTACATACCGAACGGGTAACGTGAAACCTGTGAACAGACAAACAAATTACATATGATTAGACAAAGAAGCGTTTAGGCGTTTTACTAAGCCGTATAGTTAGAGATCAGGTTTATATGTCGGCTATTACTAATTAATTAACTAAGCGTATACGCCTACCTACCGGCAGGTGGTGACAGAAACTATGGTGGTTTGTCGTCCAGGATCGCCCTCGGTCTCCCATAGGCGTAATCTGTGTCGCTTTTATCGGCTATGAGATTTATGATGGTCGGGTTAGGGTGGCCTGTCATGGATTTGTAAAAATGTTTTGATAATTTTATGACGTGATCGTGGATGGATTCTAATTTGAGATCTCTGTGTAGCGTAGAATTGCGCACGAACCAGGATGCGTTTGTGATTCTACGCAGTGTTTTGTTTTGTATTATCTGTAGAGTTTTCAAGTGATTCGGGTTTGAATAAGCCCAGATGGGGCAAGCGTATGTCATTATGGGTCTAGTGATTGCGGTGTATAGCAGAAGTTTTGCTCGCGTAGACAGTCTACTTTTGTTACCCATCATGGGTTGAAGTCGTGCGTTTACTACCTTGGCTTGGCGTTTTTTGATGTTGATGTGTGGGAAAAAAGTGAGTCTTTTGTCGATGGTGAGGCCTAAATATTTGACTGATTTATCCCATGGGATGGGGTGTGCGTTCATTTCAAGTTTTTTAACATTAAGAGAATGTTTTCTGTTTTGTTGTTTGGAAAAGATGCAGGCAGTGCTTTTGGTAGGGTTGATTTGTATTCGCCATTTGTCACATCAATTGGAAATTTGGTTAGCCGAGGTCTGGACTAATTTGGTGGCTTGATTGAGGTTGTGCGATCTTGCTATGATAGCTGTATCATCCGCGTATTGAGCTAAGATGGTAGAGTTACCGGTGCTGTCTGTGGGAATCGTTATGTCCCGCGTGTACAGGGTGGGACCTAGCACGGATCCTTGTGGGACTCCGGCTGTGGGTGTTTTTGTTGTGGATCTGAGACCGTTTATTTTAACATTGAAAGTTCTATTCCGAAGAAAGGAGCTTATCAAGTTAATCATTGCTTTGTCGAGTCCTGATTCTGATAATTTAACAATAAGACCCTTGATCCAGACCTTGTCAAAGGCTTTTGCGATGTCTAAAAAGAGTCCTGTTGTGAAGACTTTTCTGTTGAAGGATTCGGTTATGTATTCTATAACCCTAAGTAGCTGGTGGTTGGTTGAATGCCTTGCTCTGAATCCGTGTTGGATATCCGGGATGAGGCTTAATTCATCGATCATGATTTGGAGTCTGGATTTTGATATGACAATTCTGATAATCAAATTCTGACGACTCTAAAGTGGAGAATTTGATAAAGAAGCTAAATGAGACATGAGTGGCCAAAGCGACCATTCCTAACCGCCCGCCTGTCTGATATGTACACATCTCTGATGCCCGTCTCACACAGCGTGCGAGACAAGCCGTGCAACAGAGTCATCTAGACGGCTGTATCTGTCTATCATTATTTTCCATTATTAAACTAACTTGTTATTTTTGTACTGTGGTTAATATTTACGAGCAATATTTGTAAAGCTAATAATAAGCATATTGCTTGCGATAATACAAGTTAAATAAAAGATATACTTACAAATAAAATAAAATTAAATACAATTTTTAATTGGTATTATTAAAATTTTATTAGTAATTTATGGTTATAATATGGTTATACTATGAAAATATGATACTTGAATATATTGAATAATTTTTTTTTGGTATTTTTATCATCTTGCCCATACCCAATCATCACCGTAGCCAATGTGTCCGATTTTTATCCCTCTTTTCAATAATTTTAAAAAGTTAAACTTCTTCAGGTCTGCAAAAGAAATAATATTTTTTATCAGAACACTCGTAATATATAATTCAAGTTGAAATCTCGGTTTGTTGTAGACATACAGATGATCGATTTGAATAGTGAATTGGTTATCAGTGTTATCACCATTCCTAAAGCTAAACTATACAACATAAGTACATAATTAAATAATATGATAATTATATGGTTGAGGTTACAATTTTACAAATGGATGTGCGGTGTTATCGACATGGGCTAACACTAAATAATGCCAATAACGAATGGTAATAACATATTTAATCAGTATTTACCCGTTAACGTTGCGTTATTAAACGTACTTCTACGGTAAAAGTATCAGTAAATGATCGTTTCGCATTCTTCGCTGAATTGAAATTGACACAAATGGAGCATCGATATCTAACTTTGTCTGTTCTGATTTCATCTTTGATGAATCTCATCCATTGGATATCGTGCCATAGAAATTTATCATTATTTGAATCTTTTTTTTTGAGATGAAGTTCATTGTCATAAAAAGCCTTAAAGTTTAAAAAGTCGTCTTGTTTCATTTCCATGACTTTGAACTTTCCAGGTTTTCTGGTAGAAGGAATAAGTTGTGCCCAGTCCCTGGGATGGTGTATCATCATACTTGTTTTCTTCTTTTCCTTCTCTATCATAGCATGAGCAGTATCACATTCCATATGCGAATGGCCACTTACCATAAATTTGTGGTCAATTATTTGGACTGCAGGACTAGCTTGCAATGTGGAAAAACACATCGCCGCAATATGAGAGTTCCTGTTTTGGCCTGTGCATGTATCTGAGTACATGATTACATGTATAATTTCTTTCGGCAATGTACTTAAATATTTATATAGGCATGATCCTATTTGATTGGCGCCGCATCCCGCTACACTTTCGTTCCATAAATAATTATGCGCTATGCCTTGCTCATTGACAACAGTCAAATTGTATACCGCCAGTTGTAGTTTATAGAACATTATTGAGGTCTTAATGTTTGGCGTTTGCAAGACATTTATTGTAATTTGCCATATATTTTAATAAAGTTGTAGTGGTTAATTATTAGTTATTGTTTAATAAGAATACTTACACTACGCTCTTAATAGTAATCTATTGGAAACATATGACGTTACCCCGGTCCTGGTATAACCACAAGGGCGTTAAACCCTCAACCGGCCCTGCCCTTAGACCGGGTTGAGAACCCTTGCTTGGGCTAGCTCAGCTTTAAGTCAGAGGGAGTAGTCAACTAAAGTTCTTTTCGACACTATTGAACACACCGTAGCAATATTATTATATTAATTGTCCAAAAAGGGTTCACAATACCCAGTCAAGCTAAAAATATATATCGGAAGCGCGATGGGGTTCTCTTTATTTTATAACAGTGTAGGCACTAGCAATAGGCTAATGTGAGAGTGTATCACTACACACCTTTCAATTCCGTCAGCGATCGATAAAAGGAATTAGTGGGTGTTAAAAATTAATATCACGAGTGGGATTGCACGCGGTACCTCGCGAGTTGAATAGTGAACAAAAGACAAAAAGTGCCATAAATGCTAAAATTCGTGCATCGAAGCTGCATTTCCACATGATCAAATGTAGAAGGAATTCCTCATTATATGTCGTATGTCCATTTAATGCAAGCCATAGGATGTTTGCGGAACATTTCGGACAAATGTAACATTTCAGACAAATGTAACATTTCAGACAGGTGTAACATTTCAGACCAATGTGATATTTTGGACAAATGTAACAATGTAGATAATTGTAACATTGCAGACAAATGTAACGTTGGAGATAACTGTGATATTATGATTGAAGATAAAATTGTTGACAAGGTATTTCATGAAAAGAAAATTAGCATTGTTATTCCTGATAGAAAAACTAGTTTTCTATCATTGAAGAAATCAATGCCGATGTTAAGGTAATTTCTATAAAAGATCGAGGGTCAACCTCTTTTTCAGCAATGAATGTTGCAATAAAATTTGTATAATAAAAATTGGTGACTTGTTCTAACCAAGACGTCCATTCTAATTTTTGTTGGGCTAAGGTTGGTTTGAACTTGTATGCTGATCGTTTTTTGAATGAGTTTGATTTTTAGTTATACCCTTTGCTATGCAATCTGGGCAACTTTTAGCTGTTGTATGCGATTTCCTGCATACAAAACAAATTGGATACCTATTTTATTACAGTCAGAAAAATGGTGTCCTTCCTCAAGACACTTTAAACACTTAATACTATAGTTTTCTCTGCCAGCACCATTCGCAACCTCTTGATTATTAACCACGGCAATATTGCTTTTAAATTCATTGTTGTTTTGAGATGTATTTTATGTCGCTTTTGGACCAATTATCAAATCAACTTTCCTACAACTATCAAAGAGGTGCCAATAATCCTGTACATTGCAAGCCATAACAAAGTTTTGGTATCTAGGTAGTAACCCCTGTTGAATTATTATCAATGCCGCCTCAAGTGTCATACGATTACCTAAGCGACTTGCCATCGCTCTAATTTTTAAAATATAGTCAGCGACTAGCTCATTACTACCTTGTTTTGTTAATTGGATAGTATTTCCTAGTTCACTAATAATGTGAACGCTTTCAAATTGATTGTAAAGTGCTTTTTTTAACTGAGCCCAATATTTAAACTCATCGTTAGCTAGTCGGAACCAGATGGAAGCATTGCCTCTCAATAGGTCAGGGAAACATGATACTAGTATATGCTCAGGAGTTTTTCTACTTTTAATTAACTCCTCAACACGTTGAATAAAATTATGCACGCTGGTTTTTCCATCAAATGATACGTTATAATTCTTTAGTAAATATTTTTCGTGATTAATGAACGACTCATTTTTGACTACTTTATGAGTTAATAATGATGTATTCCAAGACTGTGCTTGTTCTTGCATTATTGATAATTTTTACAATAAGTACAAGACCTCTATTAATCAAAGCTATTTTTAATATAGGAGCCTTCCAGGTTTGATTCATTGAAATAGGTAACTGTTGGTTCTCCATTTTAATTTAAGATTAGATTTATTTAAAAAAAAGATTCTAAAATATTTATTTCAAATATTCTAAAGGCAAGAAGATTGAATTAGCAGCATTGAACAATAATCAACGTAAGATAAGATTACATTAAATAGTAATTGTCGATAATGAAAAATATGGACAATTATAAAATATACTTAAAATTAAGAATTTAGCACTAGTTAAATGAGCGTATACCGAATCACTAATTGTACTGAATATATGTACAATATAATTAAATATAGCTGCGAAACACTTCCTTTCACAACAGTTTGACAAACCTATTTAAAAAAAATTAATAAAATTGGTTTGTACACAAAAATATAAATACATAATAGTAATAGATGAAATATTCGACTGTAAATGGACTTAAAATGAATTTCAATATAGAAATTAAATTACAAAGTTAAAATTTTTTTTTTTTTAAAAAAAAAATGTGAATTATTGGAAAAGATTGATAGTTAAACTACCAATAATCAAGCAAATAAATATTATTCCGCTTGGTAATTTTAGTAAATTTATTTTAAATATAAGTAGGTAAGTACTTTAATGTTGATGAAAAAAAAATTATAGCATTACTAAACGTTCAATTGAAACATTTCCAATCAATTTTAGTTCAATTTACTTAGCTTTTTCTGTAATTTTCTGAGAATTGATGTAGATTTTTTCTTCAAGATCGAAGATCCAATCAGTGCAGAAGTGAAGTGAAGAAGAAGGTATGAGTTGTAGCATCGATGTCGATAATTGCTTCTCTCAATCATTCAAAATGCAGATAGTTGAAACCCTGAAAACAGTTTTGGCATAGCTTTTTTCAATGATTTGCAAATTATAAGGAGTTTTAAATCATTAATTGCAATGTAATGCTAAAACAATATAAATTTACAAAAAAAATTAAGAAGTTAATTTTAAATAATTTGAATTTGTTTCTTTATTTCAAATTTATTGTTCATTAATCTTTGGATAGGCATTTGTTTTGTTTTAAAAAAAAATATACATACTCCATTACATACTCCAGCAAAAATAACTAAACAGTATCAGCTTTGATGTAAAAAAAAAAATCCACACATTAAAAATATTATGTTTTTAAACACTCACTTTATTGTTTGTGTTTGGCATAGTAACAAGACATACTATGCTCTTGTTATATTTTAAATTTGGCCCTGTTTACTATTTACCAAGTATATTATAATATACTAGCTTACTAACTATATAAGGCATATTATTATTTTTATTATTATTTGTGTATAGCTTTTACATTTATGTGGAGCTCCGGGGCTGGGCCCCCTATCTCCTTCATCTCCGGTTTATTTGGTATGTAAGCTTTGGATTCAGTGGATATAGTGGATAGTGGATAGTCAGGGGAGGAAAGTTCCCTCCGTCCGCGCAATAGCGACGGGCGGAAGGTTGCCTTTCATCTTTTATTATCCTCGGGGAGGGGTCGAACATCAGTGTTTCTGTCTTTTTAGTTTTAAACAGAGGTTTGGTCGCTCAGGTTGTGGGAGTCTGTGGTTAGGATGGGAGGGAAATAACAACTCCCCCCTCAGGTTCGTCGAGTATCCACAGTATATACGCCTCTGCGTATTTCTCGTTAAACCGTTTTCGTTCTAGCTCAGTCGGTGAGGGGTTGTCAATAATAAGATGAAGTTCCAGTTGAAAAAGTCTATAATGACTCGGTTTATTTTCAGTATGTATCGTCCAGCAGATAAAATTTTTACAAGCCAATGTAGGTGACGGCGGCAGACAAGTAAACGTAACGACCGATTACAGCGAACGCGAGAGATATTTCCCACCCGTAAGTAAACGGGATGCGAAAATCTCACCGGGTAGTACTTCAGCGTTCAAGAATACGAAGAGATGCGCGGCGAGACTGATGAAACTGGTCCAGAGTGTTTGAAGAGAGGCTGCTAGTAGAGAAGATACTGTTCCCGAGGGATGATCCGGTAGACTGATGATTTATTACCCGGATGTATCTCTATTTATAGCAGCATCCCTGTTTCTAATTGGTCCAAAGAGATAATAAGAGGGGGTGACCAAAGATTCTAATGTATTCGTTAATTCGTACTACGTGTCATCTCTTGTTTATTTAATAGGAATTTACTGAGTTGTCAAAATGACCAAGTACCAAGAGATAATATGTTATATGCACGTGGATGGATGTTTTGACGTTATAAAATATCGCTCATATTGCTTGCGATAATACAAGTTAAATAAAAGATATACTTACAAATAAAATAAAATTAAATACAATTTTTAATTGGTATTATTAAAATTTTATTAGTAATTTATGGTTATAATATGGTTATACTATGAAAATATGATACTTGAATATATTGAATAATTTTTTTTTGGTATTTTTATCATCTTGCCCATACCCAATCATCACCGTAGCCAATGTGTCCGATTTTTATCCCTCTTTTCAATAATTTTAAAAAGTTAAACTTCTTCAGGTCTGCAAAAGAAATAATATTTTTTATCAGAACACTCGTAATATATAATTCAAGTTGAAATCTCGGTTTGTTGTAGACATACAGATGATCGATTTGAATAGTGAATTGGTTATCAGTGTTATCACCATTCCTAAAGCTAAACTATACAACATAAGTACATAATTAAATAATATGATAATTATATGGTTGAGGTTACAATTTTACAAATGGATGTGCGGTGTTATCGACATGGGCTAACACTAAATAATGCCAATAACGAATGGTAATAACATATTTAATCAGTATTTACCCGTTAACGTTGCGTTATTAAACGTACTTCTACGGTAAAAGTATCAGTAAATGATCGTTTCGCATTCTTCGCTGAATTGAAATTGACACAAATGGAGCATCGATATCTAACTTTGTCTGTTCTGATTTCATCTTTGATGAATCTCATCCATTGGATATCGTGCCATAGAAATTTATCATTATTTGAATCTTTTTTTTTGAGATGAAGTTCATTGTCATAAAAAGCCTTAAAGTTTAAAAAGTCGTCTTGTTTCATTTCCATGACTTTGAACTTTCCAGGTTTTCTGGTAGAAGGAATAAGTTGTGCCCAGTCCCTGGGATGGTGTATCATCATACTTGTTTTCTTCTTTTCCTTCTCTATCATAGCATGAGCAGTATCACATTCCATATGCGAATGGCCACTTACCATAAATTTGTGGTCAATTATTTGGACTGCAGGACTAGCTTGCAATGTGGAAAAACACATCGCCGCAATATGAGAGTTCCTGTTTTGGCCTGTGCATGTATCTGAGTACATGATTACATGTATAATTTCTTTCGGCAATGTACTTAAATATTTATATAGGCATGATCCTATTTGATTGGCGCCGCATCCCGCTACACTTTCGTTCCATAAATAATTATGCGCTATGCCTTGCTCATTGACAACAGTCAAATTGTATACCGCCAGTTGTAGTTTATAGAACATTATTGAGGTCTTAATGTTTGGCGTTTGCAAGACATTTATTGTAATTTGCCATATATTTTAATAAAGTTGTAGTGGTTAATTATTAGTTATTGTTTAATAAGAATACTTACACTACGCTCTTAATAGTAATCTATTGGAAACATATGACGTTACCCCGGTCCTGGTATAACCACAAGGGCGTTAAACCCTCAACCGGCCCTGCCCTTAGACCGGGTTGAGAACCCTTGCTTGGGCTAGCTCAGCTTTAAGTCGGAGGGAGTAGTCAACTAAAGTTCTTTTCGACACTATTGAACACACCGTAGCAATATTATTATATTAATTGTCCAAAAAGGGTTCACAATACCCAGTCAAGCTAAAAATATATATCGGAAGCGCGATGGGGTTCTCTTTATTTTATAACAGTGTAGGCACTAGCAATAGGCTAATGTGAGAGTGTATCACTACACACCTTTCAATTCCGTCAGCGATCGATAAAAGGAATTAGTGGGTGTTAAAAATTAATATCACGAGTGGGATTGCACGCGGTACCTCGCGAGTTGAATAGTGAACAAAAGACAAAAAGTGCCATAAATGCTAAAATTCGTGCATCGAAGCTGCATTTCCACATGATCAAATGTAGAAGGAATTCCTCATTATATGTCGTATGTCCATTTAATGCAAGCCATAGGATGTTTGCGGAACATTTCGGACAAATGTAACATTTCAGACAAATGTAACATTTCAGACAGGTGTAACATTTCAGACCGATGTGATATTTTGGACAAATGTAACAATGTAGATAATTGTAACATTGCAGACAAATGTAACGTTGGAGATAACTGTGATATTATGATTGAAGATAAAATTGTTGACAAGGTATTTCATGAAAAGAAAATTAGCATTGTTATTCCTGATAGAAAAACTAGTTTTCTATCATTGAAGAAATCAATGCCGATGTTAAGGTAATTTCTATAAAAGATCGAGGGTCAACCTCTTTTTCAGCAATGAATGTTGCAATAAAATTTGTATAATAAAAATTGGTGACTTGTTCTAACCAAGACGTCCATTCTAATTTTTGTTGCGCTAAGGTTGGTTTGAACTTGTATGCTGATCGTTTTTTGAATGAGTTTGATTTTTAGTTATACCCTTTGCTATGCAATCTGGGCAACTTTTAGCTGTTGTATGCGATTTCCTGCATACAAAACAAATTGGATACCTATTTTATTACAGTCAGAAAAATGGTGTCCTTCCTCAAGACACTTTAAACACTTAATACTATAGTTTTCTCTGCCAGCACCATTCGCAACCTCTTGATTATTAACCACGGCAATATTGCTTTTAAATTCATTGTTGTTTTGAGATGTATTTTATGTCGCTTTTGGACCAATTATCAAATCAACTTTCCTACAACTATCAAAGAGGTGCCAATAATCCTGTACATTGCAAGCCATAACAAAGTTTTGGTATCTAGGTAGTAACCCCTGTTGAATTATTATCAATGCCGCCTCAAGTGTCATACGATTACCTAAGCGACTTGCCATCGCTCTAATTTTTAAAATATAGTCAGCGACTAGCTCATTACTACCTTGTTTTGTTAATTGGATAGTATTTCCTAGTTCACTAATAATGTGAACGCTTTCAAATTGATTGTAAAGTGCTTTTTTTAACTGAGCCCAATATTTAAACTCATCGTTAGCTAGTCGGAACCAGATGGAAGCATTGCCTCTCAATAGGTCAGGGAAACATGATACTAGTATATGCTCAGGAGTTTTTCTACTTTTAATTAACTCCTCAACACGTTGAATAAAATTATGCACGCTGGTTTTTCCATCAAATGATACGTTATAATTCTTTAGTAAATATTTTTCGTGATTAATGAACGACTCATTTTTGACTACTTTATGAGTTAATAATGATGTATTCCAAGACTGTGCTTGTTCTTGCATTATTGATAATTTTTACAATAAGTACAAGACCTCTATTAATCAAAGCTATTTTTAATATAGGAGCCTTCCAGGTTTGATTCATTGAAATAGGTAACTGTTGGTTCTCCATTTTAATTTAAGATTAGATTTATTTAAAAAAAAGATTCTAAAATATTTATTTCAAATATTCTAAAGGCAAGAAGATTGAATTAGCAGCATTGAACAATAATCAACGTAAGATAAGATTACATTAAATAGTAATTGTCGATAATGAAAAATATGGACAATTATAAAATATACTTAAAATTAAGAATTTAGCACTAGTTAAATGAGCGTATACCGAATCACTAATTGTACTGAATATATGTACAATATAATTAAATATAGCTGCGAAACACTTCCTTTCACAACAGTTTGACAAACCTATTTAAAAAAAATTAATAAAATTGGTTTGTACACAAAAATATAAATACATAATAGTAATAGATGAAATATTCGACTGTAAATGGACTTAAAATGAATTTCAATATAGAAATTAAATTACAAAGTTAAAATTTTTTTTTTTTTAAAAAAAAAATGTGAATTATTGGAAAAGATTGATAGTTAAACTACCAATAATCAAGCAAATAAATATTATTCCGCTTGGTAATTTTAGTAAATTTATTTTAAATATAAGTAGGTAAGTACTTTAATGTTGATGAAAAAAAAATTATAGCATTACTAAACGTTCAATTGAAACATTTCCAATCAATTTTAGTTCAATTTACTTAGCTTTTTCTGTAATTTTCTGAGAATTGATGTAGATTTTTTCTTCAAGATCGAAGATCCAATCAGTGCAGAAGTGAAGTGAAGAAGAAGGTATGAGTTGTAGCATCGATGTCGATAATTGCTTCTCTCAATCATTCAAAATGCAGATAGTTGAAACCCTGAAAACAGTTTTGGCATAGCTTTTTTCAATGATTTGCAAATTATAAGGAGTTTTAAATCATTAATTGCAATGTAATGCTAAAACAATATAAATTTACAAAAAAAATTAAGAAGTTAATTTTAAATAATTTGAATTTGTTTCTTTATTTCAAATTTATTGTTCATTAATCTTTGGATAGGCATTTGTTTTGTTTTAAAAAAAAATATACATACTCCATTACATACTCCAGCAAAAATAACTAAACAGTATCAGCTTTGATGTAAAAAAAAAAATCCACACATTAAAAATATTATGTTTTTAAACACTCACTTTATTGTTTGTGTTTGGCATAGTAACAAGACATACTATGCTCTTGTTATATTTTAAATTTGGCCCTGTTTACTATTTACCAAGTATATTATAATATACTAGCTTACTAACTATATAAGGCATATTATTATTTTTATTATTATTTGTGTATAGCTTTTACATTTATGTGGAGCTCCGGGGCTGGGCCCCCTATCTCCTTCATCTCCGGTTTATTTGGTATGTAAGCTTTGGATTCAGTGGATATAGTGGATAGTGGATAGTCAGGGGAGGAAAGTTCCCTCCGTCCGCGCAATAGCGACGGGCGGAAGGTTGCCTTTCATCTTTTATTATCCTCGGGGAGGGGTCGAACATCAGTGTTTCTGTCTTTTTAGTTTTAAACAGAGGTTTGGTCGCTCAGGTTGTGGGAGTCTGTGGTTAGGATGGGAGGGAAATAACAACTCCCCCCTCAGGTTCGTCGAGTATCCACAGTATATACGCCTCTGCGTATTTCTCGTTAAACCGTTTTCGTTCTAGCTCAGTCGGTGAGGGGTTGTCAATAATAAGATGAAGTTCCAGTTGAAAAAGTCTATAATGACTCGGTTTATTTTCAGTATGTATCGTCCAGCAGATAAAATTTTTACAAGCCAATGTAGGTGACGGCGGCAGACAAGTAAACGTAACGACCGATTACAGCGAACGCGAGAGATATTTCCCACCCGTAAGTAAACGGGATGCGAAAATCTCACCGGGTAGTACTTCAGCGTTCAAGAATACGAAGAGATGCGCGGCGAGACTGATGAAACTGGTCCAGAGTGTTTGAAGAGAGGCTGCTAGTAGAGAAGATACTGTTCCCGAGGGATGATCCGATAGACTGATGATTTATTACCCGGATGTATCTCTATTTATAGCAGCATCCCTGTTTCTAATTGGTCCAAAGAGATAATAAGAGGGGGTGACCAAAGATTCTAATGTATTCGTTAATTCGTACTACGTGTCATCTCTTGTTTATTTAATAGGAATTTACTGAGTTGTCAAAATGACCAAGTACCAAGAGATAATATGTTATATGCACGTGGATGGATGTTTTGACGTTATAAAATATCGCTCATATTGCTTGCGATAATACAAGTTAAATAAAAGATATACTTACAAATAAAATAAAATTAAATACAATTTTTAATTGGTATTATTAAAATTTTATTAGTAATTTATGGTTATAATATGGTTATACTATGAAAATATGATACTTGAATATATTGAATAATTTTTTTTTGGTATTTTTATCATCTTGCCCATACCCAATCATCACCGTAGCCAATGTGTCCGATTTTTATCCCTCTTTTCAATAATTTTAAAAAGTTAAACTTCTTCAGGTCTGCAAAAGAAATAATATTTTTTATCAGAACACTCGTAATATATAATTCAAGTTGAAATCTCGGTTTGTTGTAGACATACAGATGATCGATTTGAATAGTGAATTGGTTATCAGTGTTATCACCATTCCTAAAGCTAAACTATACAACATAAGTACATAATTAAATAATATGATAATTATATGGTTGAGGTTACAATTTTACAAATGGATGTGCGGTGTTATCGACATGGGCTAACACTAAATAATGCCAATAACGAATGGTAATAACATATTTAATCAGTATTTACCCGTTAACGTTGCGTTATTAAACGTACTTCTACGGTAAAAGTATCAGTAAATGATCGTTTCGCATTCTTCGCTGAATTGAAATTGACACAAATGGAGCATCGATATCTAACTTTGTCTGTTCTGATTTCATCTTTGATGAATCTCATCCATTGGATATCGTGCCATAGAAATTTATCATTATTTGAATCTTTTTTTTTGAGATGAAGTTCATTGTCATAAAAAGCCTTAAAGTTTAAAAAGTCGTCTTGTTTCATTTCCATGACTTTGAACTTTCCAGGTTTTCTGGTAGAAGGAATAAGTTGTGCCCAGTCCCTGGGATGGTGTATCATCATACTTGTTTTCTTCTTTTCCTTCTCTATCATAGCATGAGCAGTATCACATTCCATATGCGAATGGCCACTTACCATAAATTTGTGGTCAATTATTTGGACTGCAGGACTAGCTTGCAATGTGGAAAAACACATCGCCGCAATATGAGAGTTCCTGTTTTGGCCTGTGCATGTATCTGAGTACATGATTACATGTATAATTTCTTTCGGCAATGTACTTAAATATTTATATAGGCATGATCCTATTTGATTGGCGCCGCATCCCGCTACACTTTCGTTCCATAAATAATTATGCGCTATGCCTTGCTCATTGACAACAGTCAAATTGTATACCGCCAGTTGTAGTTTATAGAACATTATTGAGGTCTTAATGTTTGGCGTTTGCAAGACATTTATTGTAATTTGCCATATATTTTAATAAAGTTGTAGTGGTTAATTATTAGTTATTGTTTAATAAGAATACTTACACTACGCTCTTAATAGTAATCTATTGGAAACATATGACGTTACCCCGGTCCTGGTATAACCACAAGGGCGTTAAACCCTCAACCGGCCCTGCCCTTAGACCGGGTTGAGAACCCTTGCTTGGGCTAGCTCAGCTTTAAGTCGGAGGGAGTAGTCAACTAAAGTTCTTTTCGACACTATTGAACACACCGTAGCAATATTATTATATTAATTGTCCAAAAAGGGTTCACAATACCCAGTCAAGCTAAAAATATATATCGGAAGCGCGATGGGGTTCTCTTTATTTTATAACAGTGTAGGCACTAGCAATAGGCTAATGTGAGAGTGTATCACTACACACCTTTCAATTCCGTCAGCGATCGATAAAAGGAATTAGTGGGTGTTAAAAATTAATATCACGAGTGGGATTGCACGCGGTACCTCGCGAGTTGAATAGTGAACAAAAGACAAAAAGTGCCATAAATGCTAAAATTCGTGCATCGAAGCTGCATTTCCACATGATCAAATGTAGAAGGAATTCCTCATTATATGTCGTATGTCCATTTAATGCAAGCCATAGGATGTTTGCGGAACATTTCGGACAAATGTAACATTTCAGACAAATGTAACATTTCAGACAGGTGTAACATTTCAGACCGATGTGATATTTTGGACAAATGTAACAATGTAGATAATTGTAACATTGCAGACAAATGTAACGTTGGAGATAACTGTGATATTATGATTGAAGATAAAATTGTTGACAAGGTATTTCATGAAAAGAAAATTAGCATTGTTATTCCTGATAGAAAAACTAGTTTTCTATCATTGAAGAAATCAATGCCGATGTTAAGGTAATTTCTATAAAAGATCGAGGGTCAACCTCTTTTTCAGCAATGAATGTTGCAATAAAATTTGTATAATAAAAATTGGTGACTTGTTCTAACCAAGACGTCCATTCTAATTTTTGTTGCGCTAAGGTTGGTTTGAACTTGTATGCTGATCGTTTTTTGAATGAGTTTGATTTTTAGTTATACCCTTTGCTATGCAATCTGGGCAACTTTTAGCTGTTGTATGCGATTTCCTGCATACAAAACAAATTGGATACCTATTTTATTACAGTCAGAAAAATGGTGTCCTTCCTCAAGACACTTTAAACACTTAATACTATAGTTTTCTCTGCCAGCACCATTCGCAACCTCTTGATTATTAACCACGGCAATATTGCTTTTAAATTCATTGTTGTTTTGAGATGTATTTTATGTCGCTTTTGGACCAATTATCAAATCAACTTTCCTACAACTATCAAAGAGGTGCCAATAATCCTGTACATTGCAAGCCATAACAAAGTTTTGGTATCTAGGTAGTAACCCCTGTTGAATTATTATCAATGCCGCCTCAAGTGTCATACGATTACCTAAGCGACTTGCCATCGCTCTAATTTTTAAAATATAGTCAGCGACTAGCTCATTACTACCTTGTTTTGTTAATTGGATAGTATTTCCTAGTTCACTAATAATGTGAACGCTTTCAAATTGATTGTAAAGTGCTTTTTTTAACTGAGCCCAATATTTAAACTCATCGTTAGCTAGTCGGAACCAGATGGAAGCATTGCCTCTCAATAGGTCAGGGAAACATGATACTAGTATATGCTCAGGAGTTTTTCTACTTTTAATTAACTCCTCAACACGTTGAATAAAATTATGCACGCTGGTTTTTCCATCAAATGATACGTTATAATTCTTTAGTAAATATTTTTCGTGATTAATGAACGACTCATTTTTGACTACTTTATGAGTTAATAATGATGTATTCCAAGACTGTGCTTGTTCTTGCATTATTGATAATTTTTACAATAAGTACAAGACCTCTATTAATCAAAGCTATTTTTAATATAGGAGCCTTCCAGGTTTGATTCATTGAAATAGGTAACTGTTGGTTCTCCATTTTAATTTAAGATTAGATTTATTTAAAAAAAAGATTCTAAAATATTTATTTCAAATATTCTAAAGGCAAGAAGATTGAATTAGCAGCATTGAACAATAATCAACGTAAGATAAGATTACATTAAATAGTAATTGTCGATAATGAAAAATATGGACAATTATAAAATATACTTAAAATTAAGAATTTAGCACTAGTTAAATGAGCGTATACCGAATCACTAATTGTACTGAATATATGTACAATATAATTAAATATAGCTGCGAAACACTTCCTTTCACAACAGTTTGACAAACCTATTTAAAAAAAATTAATAAAATTGGTTTGTACACAAAAATATAAATACATAATAGTAATAGATGAAATATTCGACTGTAAATGGACTTAAAATGAATTTCAATATAGAAATTAAATTACAAAGTTAAAATTTTTTTTTTTTTTAAAAAAAAATGTGAATTATTGGAAAAGATTGATAGTTAAACTACCAATAATCAAGCAAATAAATATTATTCCGCTTGGTAATTTTAGTAAATTTATTTTAAATATAAGTAGGTAAGTACTTTAATGTTGATGAAAAAAAAATTATAGCATTACTAAACGTTCAATTGAAACATTTCCAATCAATTTTAGTTCAATTTACTTAGCTTTTTCTGTAATTTTCTGAGAATTGATGTAGATTTTTTCTTCAAGATCGAAGATCCAATCAGTGCAGAAGTGAAGTGAAGAAGAAGGTATGAGTTGTAGCATCGATGTCGATAATTGCTTCTCTCAATCATTCAAAATGCAGATAGTTGAAACCCTGAAAACAGTTTTGGCATAGCTTTTTTCAATGATTTGCAAATTATAAGGAGTTTTAAATCATTAATTGCAATGTAATGCTAAAACAATATAAATTTACAAAAAAAATTAAGAAGTTAATTTTAAATAATTTGAATTTGTTTCTTTATTTCAAATTTATTGTTCATTAATCTTTGGATAGGCATTTGTTTTGTTTTAAAAAAAAATATACATACTCCATTACATACTCCAGCAAAAATAACTAAACAGTATCAGCTTTGATGTAAAAAAAAAAATCCACACATTAAAAATATTATGTTTTTAAACACTCACTTTATTGTTTGTGTTTGGCATAGTAACAAGACATACTATGCTCTTGTTATATTTTAAATTTGGCCCTGTTTACTATTTACCAAGTATATTATAATATACTAGCTTACTAACTATATAAGGCATATTATTATTTTTATTATTATTTGTGTATAGCTTTTACATTTATGTGGAGCTCCGGGGCTGGGCCCCCTATCTCCTTCATCTCCGGTTTATTTGGTATGTAAGCTTTGGATTCAGTGGATATAGTGGATAGTGGATAGTCAGGGGAGGAAAGTTCCCTCCGTCCGCGCAATAGCGACGGGCGGAAGGTTGCCTTTCATCTTTTATTATCCTCGGGGAGGGGTCGAACATCAGTGTTTCTGTCTTTTTAGTTTTAAACAGAGGTTTGGTCGCTCAGGTTGTGGGAGTCTGTGGTTAGGATGGGAGGGAAATAACAACTCCCCCCTCAGGTTCGTCGAGTATCCACAGTATATACGCCTCTGCGTATTTCTCGTTAAACCGTTTTCGTTCTAGCTCAGTCGGTGAGGGGTTGTCAATAATAAGATGAAGTTCCAGTTGAAAAAGTCTATAATGACTCGGTTTATTTTCAGTATGTATCGTCCAGCAGATAAAATTTTTACAAGCCAATGTAGGTGACGGCGGCAGACAAGTAAACGTAACGACCGATTACAGCGAACGCGAGAGATATTTCCCACCCGTAAGTAAACGGGATGCGAAAATCTCACCGGGTAGTACTTCAGCGTTCAAGAATACGAAGAGATGCGCGGCGAGACTGATGAAACTGGTCCAGAGTGTTTGAAGAGAGGCTGCTAGTAGAGAAGATACTGTTCCCGAGGGATGATCCGGTAGACTGATGATTTATTACCCGGATGTATCTCTATTTATAGCAGCATCCCTGTTTCTAATTGGTCCAAAGAGATAATAAGAGGGGGTGACCAAAGATTCTAATGTATTCGTTAATTCGTACTACGTGTCATCTCTTGTTTATTTAATAGGAATTTACTGAGTTGTCAAAATGACCAAGTACCAAGAGATAATATGTTATATGCACGTGGATGGATGTTTTGACGTTATAAAATATCGCTCATATTGCTTGCGATAATACAAGTTAAATAAAAGATATACTTACAAATAAAATAAAATTAAATACAATTTTTAATTGGTATTATTAAAATTTTATTAGTAATTTATGGTTATAATATGGTTATACTATGAAAATATGATACTTGAATATATTGAATAATTTTTTTTTGGTATTTTTATCATCTTGCCCATACCCAATCATCACCGTAGCCAATGTGTCCGATTTTTATCCCTCTTTTCAATAATTTTAAAAAGTTAAACTTCTTCAGGTCTGCAAAAGAAATAATATTTTTTATCAGAACACTCGTAATATATAATTCAAGTTGAAATCTCGGTTTGTTGTAGACATACAGATGATCGATTTGAATAGTGAATTGGTTATCAGTGTTATCACCATTCCTAAAGCTAAACTATACAACATAAGTACATAATTAAATAATATGATAATTATATGGTTGAGGTTACAATTTTACAAATGGATGTGCGGTGTTATCGACATGGGCTAACACTAAATAATGCCAATAACGAATGGTAATAACATATTTAATCAGTATTTACCCGTTAACGTTGCGTTATTAAACGTACTTCTACGGTAAAAGTATCAGTAAATGATCGTTTCGCATTCTTCGCTGAATTGAAATTGACACAAATGGAGCATCGATATCTAACTTTGTCTGTTCTGATTTCATCTTTGATGAATCTCATCCATTGGATATCGTGCCATAGAAATTTATCATTATTTGAATCTTTTTTTTTGAGATGAAGTTCATTGTCATAAAAAGCCTTAAAGTTTAAAAAGTCGTCTTGCTTCATTTCCATGACTTTGAACTTTCCAGGTTTTCTGGTAGAAGGAATAAGTTGTGCCCAGTCCCTGGGATGGTGTATCATCATACTTGTTTTCTTCTTTTCCTTCTCTATCATAGCATGAGCAGTATCACATTCCATATGCGAATGGCCACTTACCATAAATTTGTGGTCAATTATTTGGACTGCAGGACTAGCTTGCAATGTGGAAAAACACATCGCCGCAATATGAGAGTTCCTGTTTTGGCCTGTGCATGTATCTGAGTACATGATTACATGTATAATTTCTTTCGGCAATGTACTTAAATATTTATATAGGCATGATCCTATTTGATTGGCGCCGCATCCCGCTACACTTTCGTTCCATAAATAATTATGCGCTATGCCTTGCTCATTGACAACAGTCAAATTGTATACCGCCAGTTGTAGTTTATAGAACATTATTGAGGTCTTAATGTTTGGCGTTTGCAAGACATTTATTGTAATTTGCCATATATTTTAATAAAGTTGTAGTGGTTAATTATTAGTTATTGTTTAATAAGAATACTTACACTACGCTCTTAATAGTAATCTATTGGAAACATATGACGTTACCCCGGTCCTGGTATAACCACAAGGGCGTTAAACCCTCAACCGGCCCTGCCCTTAGACCGGGTTGAGAACCCTTGCTTGGGCTAGCTCAGCTTTAAGTCGGAGGGAGTAGTCAACTAAAGTTCTTTTCGACACTATTGAACACACCGTAGCAATATTATTATATTAATTGTCCAAAAAGGGTTCACAATACCCAGTCAAGCTAAAAATATATATCGGAAGCGCGATGGGGTTCTCTTTATTTTATAACAGTGTAGGCACTAGCAATAGGCTAATGTGAGAGTGTATCACTACACACCTTTCAATTCCGTCAGCGATCGATAAAAGGAATTAGTGGGTGTTAAAAATTAATATCACGAGTGGGATTGCACGCGGTACCTCGCGAGTTGAATAGTGAACAAAAGACAAAAAGTGCCATAAATGCTAAAATTCGTGCATCGAAGCTGCATTTCCACATGATCAAATGTAGAAGGAATTCCTCATTATATGTCGTATGTCCATTTAATGCAAGCCATAGGATGTTTGCGGAACATTTCGGACAAATGTAACATTTCAGACAAATGTAACATTTCAGACAGGTGTAACATTTCAGACCGATGTGATATTTTGGACAAATGTAACAATGTAGATAATTGTAACATTGCAGACAAATGTAACGTTGGAGATAACTGTGATATTATGATTGAAGATAAAATTGTTGACAAGGTATTTCATGAAAAGAAAATTAGCATTGTTATTCCTGATAGAAAAACTAGTTTTCTATCATTGAAGAAATCAATGCCGATGTTAAGGTAATTTCTATAAAAGATCGAGGGTCAACCTCTTTTTCAGCAATGAATGTTGCAATAAAATTTGTATAATAAAAATTGGTGACTTGTTCTAACCAAGACGTCCATTCTAATTTTTGTTGCGCTAAGGTTGGTTTGAACTTGTATGCTGATCGTTTTTTGAATGAGTTTGATTTTTAGTTATACCCTTTGCTATGCAATCTGGGCAACTTTTAGCTGTTGTATGCGATTTCCTGCATACAAAACAAATTGGATACCTATTTTATTACAGTCAGAAAAATGGTGTCCTTCCTCAAGACACTTTAAACACTTAATACTATAGTTTTCTCTGCCAGCACCATTCGCAACCTCTTGATTATTAACCACGGCAATATTGCTTTTAAATTCATTGTTGTTTTGAGATGTATTTTATGTCGCTTTTGGACCAATTATCAAATCAACTTTCCTACAACTATCAAAGAGGTGCCAATAATCCTGTACATTGCAAGCCATAACAAAGTTTTGGTATCTAGGTAGTAACCCCTGTTGAATTATTATCAATGCCGCCTCAAGTGTCATACGATTACCTAAGCGACTTGCCATCGCTCTAATTTTTAAAATATAGTCAGCGACTAGCTCATTACTACCTTGTTTTGTTAATTGGATAGTATTTCCTAGTTCACTAATAATGTGAACGCTTTCAAATTGATTGTAAAGTGCTTTTTTTAACTGAGCCCAATATTTAAACTCATCGTTAGCTAGTCGGAACCAGATGGAAGCATTGCCTCTCAATAGGTCAGGGAAACATGATACTAGTATATGCTCAGGAGTTTTTCTACTTTTAATTAACTCCTCAACACGTTGAATAAAATTATGCACGCTGGTTTTTCCATCAAATGATACGTTATAATTCTTTAGTAAATATTTTTCGTGATTAATGAACGACTCATTTTTGACTACTTTATGAGTTAATAATGATGTATTCCAAGACTGTGCTTGTTCTTGCATTATTGATAATTTTTACAATAAGTACAAGACCTCTATTAATCAAAGCTATTTTTAATATAGGAGCCTTCCAGGTTTGATTCATTGAAATAGGTAACTGTTGGTTCTCCATTTTAATTTAAGATTAGATTTATTTAAAAAAAAGATTCTAAAATATTTATTTCAAATATTCTAAAGGCAAGAAGATTGAATTAGCAGCATTGAACAATAATCAACGTAAGATAAGATTACATTAAATAGTAATTGTCGATAATGAAAAATATGGACAATTATAAAATATACTTAAAATTAAGAATTTAGCACTAGTTAAATGAGCGTATACCGAATCACTAATTGTACTGAATATATGTACAATATAATTAAATATAGCTGCGAAACACTTCCTTTCACAACAGTTTGACAAACCTATTTAAAAAAAATTAATAAAATTGGTTTGTACACAAAAATATAAATACATAATAGTAATAGATGAAATATTCGACTGTAAATGGACTTAAAATGAATTTCAATATAGAAATTAAATTACAAAGTTAAAATTTTTTTTTTTTTTTAAAAAAAATGTGAATTATTGGAAAAGATTGATAGTTAAACTACCAATAATCAAGCAAATAAATATTATTCCGCTTGGTAATTTTAGTAAATTTATTTTAAATATAAGTAGGTAAGTACTTTAATGTTGATGAAAAAAAAATTATAGCATTACTAAACGTTCAATTGAAACATTTCCAATCAATTTTAGTTCAATTTACTTAGCTTTTTCTGTAATTTTCTGAGAATTGATGTAGATTTTTTCTTCAAGATCGAAGATCCAATCAGTGCAGAAGTGAAGTGAAGAAGAAGGTATGAGTTGTAGCATCGATGTCGATAATTGCTTCTCTCAATCATTCAAAATGCAGATAGTTGAAACCCTGAAAACAGTTTTGGCATAGCTTTTTTCAATGATTTGCAAATTATAAGGAGTTTTAAATCATTAATTGCAATGTAATGCTAAAACAATATAAATTTACAAAAAAAATTAAGAAGTTAATTTTAAATAATTTGAATTTGTTTCTTTATTTCAAATTTATTGTTCATTAATCTTTGGATAGGCATTTGTTTTGTTTTAAAAAAAAATATACATACTCCATTACATACTCCAGCAAAAATAACTAAACAGTATCAGCTTTGATGTAAAAAAAAAAATCCACACATTAAAAATATTATGTTTTTAAACACTCACTTTATTGTTTGTGTTTGGCATAGTAACAAGACATACTATGCTCTTGTTATATTTTAAATTTGGCCCTGTTTACTATTTACCAAGTATATTATAATATACTAGCTTACTAACTATATAAGGCATATTATTATTTTTATTATTATTTGTGTATAGCTTTTACATTTATGTGGAGCTCCGGGGCTGGGCCCCCTATCTCCTTCATCTCCGGTTTATTTGGTATGTAAGCTTTGGATTCAGTGGATATAGTGGATAGTGGATAGTCAGGGGAGGAAAGTTCCCTCCGTCCGCGCAATAGCGACGGGCGGAAGGTTGCCTTTCA
The DNA here is from genome assembly GCF_057557595.1 of Rhyacophila brunnea. Lineage (NCBI taxonomy): Eukaryota > Metazoa > Arthropoda > Insecta > Trichoptera > Rhyacophilidae > Rhyacophila > Rhyacophila brunnea. The sequence continues at coordinate 15,136,412 of NW_028232965.1, forward strand.
TCTTTTATTATCCTCGGGGAGGGGTCGAACATCAGTGTTTCTGTCTTTTTAGTTTTAAACAGAGGTTTGGTCGCTCAGGTTGTGGGAGTCTGTGGTTAGGATGGGAGGGAAATAACAACTCCCCCCTCAGGTTCGTCGAGTATCCACAGTATATACGCCTCTGCGTATTTCTCGTTAAACCGTTTTCGTTCTAGCTCAGTCGGTGAGGGGTTGTCAATAATAAGATGAAGTTCCAGTTGAAAAAGTCTATAATGACTCGGTTTATTTTCAGTATGTATCGTCCAGCAGATAAAATTTTTACAAGCCAATGTAGGTGACGGCGGCAGACAAGTAAACGTAACGACCGATTACAGCGAACGCGAGAGATATTTCCCACCCGTAAGTAAACGGGATGCGAAAATCTCACCGGGTAGTACTTCAGCGTTCAAGAATACGAAGAGATGCGCGGCGAGACTGATGAAACTGGTCCAGAGTGTTTGAAGAGAGGCTGCTAGTAGAGAAGATACTGTTCCCGAGGGATGATCCGGTAGACTGATGATTTATTACCCGGATGTATCTCTATTTATAGCAGCATCCCTGTTTCTAATTGGTCCAAAGAGATAATAAGAGGGGGTGACCAAAGATTCTAATGTATTCGTTAATTCGTACTACGTGTCATCTCTTGTTTATTTAATAGGAATTTACTGAGTTGTCAAAATGACCAAGTACCAAGAGATAATATGTTATATGCACGTGGATGGATGTTTTGACGTTATAAAATATCGCTCATATTGCTTGCGATAATACAAGTTAAATAAAAGATATACTTACAAATAAAATAAAATTAAATACAATTTTTAATTGGTATTATTAAAATTTTATTAGTAATTTATGGTTATAATATGGTTATACTATGAAAATATGATACTTGAATATATTGAATAATTTTTTTTTGGTATTTTTATCATCTTGCCCATACCCAATCATCACCGTAGCCAATGTGTCCGATTTTTATCCCTCTTTTCAATAATTTTAAAAAGTTAAACTTCTTCAGGTCTGCAAAAGAAATAATATTTTTTATCAGAACACTCGTAATATATAATTCAAGTTGAAATCTCGGTTTGTTGTAGACATACAGATGATCGATTTGAATAGTGAATTGGTTATCAGTGTTATCACCATTCCTAAAGCTAAACTATACAACATAAGTACATAATTAAATAATATGATAATTATATGGTTGAGGTTACAATTTTACAAATGGATGTGCGGTGTTATCGACATGGGCTAACACTAAATAATGCCAATAACGAATGGTAATAACATATTTAATCAGTATTTACCCGTTAACGTTGCGTTATTAAACGTACTTCTACGGTAAAAGTATCAGTAAATGATCGTTTCGCATTCTTCGCTGAATTGAAATTGACACAAATGGAGCATCGATATCTAACTTTGTCTGTTCTGATTTCATCTTTGATGAATCTCATCCATTGGATATCGTGCCATAGAAATTTATCATTATTTGAATCTTTTTTTTTGAGATGAAGTTCATTGTCATAAAAAGCCTTAAAGTTTAAAAAGTCGTCTTGTTTCATTTCCATGACTTTGAACTTTCCAGGTTTTCTGGTAGAAGGAATAAGTTGTGCCCAGTCCCTGGGATGGTGTATCATCATACTTGTTTTCTTCTTTTCCTTCTCTATCATAGCATGAGCAGTATCACATTCCATATGCGAATGGCCACTTACCATAAATTTGTGGTCAATTATTTGGACTGCAGGACTAGCTTGCAATGTGGAAAAACACATCGCCGCAATATGAGAGTTCCTGTTTTGGCCTGTGCATGTATCTGAGTACATGATTACATGTATAATTTCTTTCGGCAATGTACTTAAATATTTATATAGGCATGATCCTATTTGATTGGCGCCGCATCCCGCTACACTTTCGTTCCATAAATAATTATGCGCTATGCCTTGCTCATTGACAACAGTCAAATTGTATACCGCCAGTTGTAGTTTATAGAACATTATTGAGGTCTTAATGTTTGGCGTTTGCAAGACATTTATTGTAATTTGCCATATATTTTAATAAAGTTGTAGTGGTTAATTATTAGTTATTGTTTAATAAGAATACTTACACTACGCTCTTAATAGTAATCTATTGGAAACATATGACGTTACCCCGGTCCTGGTATAACCACAAGGGCGTTAAACCCTCAACCGGCCCTGCCCTTAGACCGGGTTGAGAACCCTTGCTTGGGCTAGCTCAGCTTTAAGTCGGAGGGAGTAGTCAACTAAAGTTCTTTTCGACACTATTGAACACACCGTAGCAATATTATTATATTAATTGTCCAAAAAGGGTTCACAATACCCAGTCAAGCTAAAAATATATATCGGAAGCGCGATGGGGTTCTCTTTATTTTATAACAGTGTAGGCACTAGCAATAGGCTAATGTGAGAGTGTATCACTACACACCTTTCAATTCCGTCAGCGATCGATAAAAGGAATTAGTGGGTGTTAAAAATTAATATCACGAGTGGGATTGCACGCGGTACCTCGCGAGTTGAATAGTGAACAAAAGACAAAAAGTGCCATAAATGCTAAAATTCGTGCATCGAAGCTGCATTTCCACATGATCAAATGTAGAAGGAATTCCTCATTATATGTCGTATGTCCATTTAATGCAAGCCATAGGATGTTTGCGGAACATTTCGGACAAATGTAACATTTCAGACAAATGTAACATTTCAGACAGGTGTAACATTTCAGACCGATGTGATATTTTGGACAAATGTAACAATGTAGATAATTGTAACATTGCAGACAAATGTAACGTTGGAGATAACTGTGATATTATGATTGAAGATAAAATTGTTGACAAGGTATTTCATGAAAAGAAAATTAGCATTGTTATTCCTGATAGAAAAACTAGTTTTCTATCATTGAAGAAATCAATGCCGATGTTAAGGTAATTTCTATAAAAGATCGAGGGTCAACCTCTTTTTCAGCAATGAATGTTGCAATAAAATTTGTATAATAAAAATTGGTGACTTGTTCTAACCAAGACGTCCATTCTAATTTTTGTTGCGCTAAGGTTGGTTTGAACTTGTATGCTGATCGTTTTTTGAATGAGTTTGATTTTTAGTTATACCCTTTGCTATGCAATCTGGGCAACTTTTAGCTGTTGTATGCGATTTCCTGCATACAAAACAAATTGGATACCTATTTTATTACAGTCAGAAAAATGGTGTCCTTCCTCAAGACACTTTAAACACTTAATACTATAGTTTTCTCTGCCAGCACCATTCGCAACCTCTTGATTATTAACCACGGCAATATTGCTTTTAAATTCATTGTTGTTTTGAGATGTATTTTATGTCGCTTTTGGACCAATTATCAAATCAACTTTCCTACAACTATCAAAGAGGTGCCAATAATCCTGTACATTGCAAGCCATAACAAAGTTTTGGTATCTAGGTAGTAACCCCTGTTGAATTATTATCAATGCCGCCTCAAGTGTCATACGATTACCTAAGCGACTTGCCATCGCTCTAATTTTTAAAATATAGTCAGCGACTAGCTCATTACTACCTTGTTTTGTTAATTGGATAGTATTTCCTAGTTCACTAATAATGTGAACGCTTTCAAATTGATTGTAAAGTGCTTTTTTTAACTGAGCCCAATATTTAAACTCATCGTTAGCTAGTCGGAACCAGATGGAAGCATTGCCTCTCAATAGGTCAGGGAAACATGATACTAGTATATGCTCAGGAGTTTTTCTACTTTTAATTAACTCCTCAACACGTTGAATAAAATTATGCACGCTGGTTTTTCCATCAAATGATACGTTATAATTCTTTAGTAAATATTTTTCGTGATTAATGAACGACTCATTTTTGACTACTTTATGAGTTAATAATGATGTATTCCAAGACTGTGCTTGTTCTTGCATTATTGATAATTTTTACAATAAGTACAAGACCTCTATTAATCAAAGCTATTTTTAATATAGGAGCCTTCCAGGTTTGATTCATTGAAATAGGTAACTGTTGGTTCTCCATTTTAATTTAAGATTAGATTTATTTAAAAAAAAGATTCTAAAATATTTATTTCAAATATTCTAAAGGCAAGAAGATTGAATTAGCAGCATTGAACAATAATCAACGTAAGATAAGATTACATTAAATAGTAATTGTCGATAATGAAAAATATGGACAATTATAAAATATACTTAAAATTAAGAATTTAGCACTAGTTAAATGAGCGTATACCGAATCACTAATTGTACTGAATATATGTACAATATAATTAAATATAGCTGCGAAACACTTCCTTTCACAACAGTTTGACAAACCTATTTAAAAAAAATTAATAAAATTGGTTTGTACACAAAAATATAAATACATAATAGTAATAGATGAAATATTCGACTGTAAATGGACTTAAAATGAATTTCAATATAGAAATTAAATTACAAAGTTAAAATTTTTTTTTTTTTTAAAAAAAATGTGAATTATTGGAAAAGATTGATAGTTAAACTACCAATAATCAAGCAAATAAATATTATTCCGCTTGGTAATTTTAGTAAATTTATTTTAAATATAAGTAGGTAAGTACTTTAATGTTGATGAAAAAAAAATTATAGCATTACTAAACGTTCAATTGAAACATTTCCAATCAATTTTAGTTCAATTTACTTAGCTTTTTCTGTAATTTTCTGAGAATTGATGTAGATTTTTTCTTCAAGATCGAAGATCCAATCAGTGCAGAAGTGAAGTGAAGAAGAAGGTATGAGTTGTAGCATCGATGTCGATAATTGCTTCTCTCAATCATTCAAAATGCAGATAGTTGAAACCCTGAAAACAGTTTTGGCATAGCTTTTTTCAATGATTTGCAAATTATAAGGAGTTTTAAATCATTAATTGCAATGTAATGCTAAAACAATATAAATTTACAAAAAAAATTAAGAAGTTAATTTTAAATAATTTGAATTTGTTTCTTTATTTCAAATTTATTGTTCATTAATCTTTGGATAGGCATTTGTTTTGTTTTAAAAAAAAATATACATACTCCATTACATACTCCAGCAAAAATAACTAAACAGTATCAGCTTTGATGTAAAAAAAAAAATCCACACATTAAAAATATTATGTTTTTAAACACTCACTTTATTGTTTGTGTTTGGCATAGTAACAAGACATACTATGCTCTTGTTATATTTTAAATTTGGCCCTGTTTACTATTTACCAAGTATATTATAATATACTAGCTTACTAACTATATAAGGCACATTATTATTTTTATTATTATTTGTGTATAGCTTTTACATTTATGTGGAGCTCCGGGGCTGGGCCCCCTATCTCCTTCATCTCCGGTTTATTTGGTATGTAAGCTTTGGATTCAGTGGATATAGTGGATAGTGGATAGTCAGGGGAGGAAAGTTCCCTCCGTCCGCGCAATAGCGACGGGCGGAAGGTTGCCTTTCATCTTTTATTATCCTCGGGGAGGGGTCGAACATCAGTGTTTCTGTCTTTTTAGTTTTAAACAGAGGTTTGGTCGCTCAGGTTGTGGGAGTCTGTGGTTAGGATGGGAGGGAAATAACAACTCCCCCCTCAGGTTCGTCGAGTATCCACAGTATATACGCCTCTGCGTATTTCTCGTTAAACCGTTTTCGTTCTAGCTCAGTCGGTGAGGGGTTGTCAATAATAAGATGAAGTTCCAGTTGAAAAAGTCTATAATGACTCGGTTTATTTTCAGTATGTATCGTCCAGCAGATAAAATTTTTACAAGCCAATGTAGGTGACGGCGGCAGACAAGTAAACGTAACGACCGATTACAGCGAACGCGAGAGATATTTCCCACCCGTAAGTAAACGGGATGCGAAAATCTCACCGGGTAGTACTTCAGCGTTCAAGAATACGAAGAGATGCGCGGCGAGACTGATGAAACTGGTCCAGAGTGTTTGAAGAGAGGCTGCTAGTAGAGAAGATACTGTTCCCGAGGGATGATCCGGTAGACTGATGATTTATTACCCGGATGTATCTCTATTTATAGCAGCATCCCTGTTTCTAATTGGTCCAAAGAGATAATAAGAGGGGGTGACCAAAGATTCTAATGTATTCGTTAATTCGTACTACGTGTCATCTCTTGTTTATTTAATAGGAATTTACTGAGTTGTCAAAATGACCAAGTACCAAGAGATAATATGTTATATGCACGTGGATGGATGTTTTGACGTTATAAAATATCGCTCATATTGCTTGCGATAATACAAGTTAAATAAAAGATATACTTACAAATAAAATAAAATTAAATACAATTTTTAATTGGTATTATTAAAATTTTATTAGTAATTTATGGTTATAATATGGTTATACTATGAAAATATGATACTTGAATATATTGAATAATTTTTTTTTGGTATTTTTATCATCTTGCCCATACCCAATCATCACCGTAGCCAATGTGTCCGATTTTTATCCCTCTTTTCAATAATTTTAAAAAGTTAAACTTCTTCAGGTCTGCAAAAGAAATAATATTTTTTATCAGAACACTCGTAATATATAATTCAAGTTGAAATCTCGGTTTGTTGTAGACATACAGATGATCGATTTGAATAGTGAATTGGTTATCAGTGTTATCACCATTCCTAAAGCTAAACTATACAACATAAGTACATAATTAAATAATATGATAATTATATGGTTGAGGTTACAATTTTACAAATGGATGTGCGGTGTTATCGACATGGGCTAACACTAAATAATGCCAATAACGAATGGTAATAACATATTTAATCAGTATTTACCCGTTAACGTTGCGTTATTAAACGTACTTCTACGGTAAAAGTATCAGTAAATGATCGTTTCGCATTCTTCGCTGAATTGAAATTGACACAAATGGAGCATCGATATCTAACTTTGTCTGTTCTGATTTCATCTTTGATGAATCTCATCCATTGGATATCGTGCCATAGAAATTTATCATTATTTGAATCTTTTTTTTTGAGATGAAGTTCATTGTCATAAAAAGCCTTAAAGTTTAAAAAGTCGTCTTGCTTCATTTCCATGACTTTGAACTTTCCAGGTTTTCTGGTAGAAGGAATAAGTTGTGCCCAGTCCCTGGGATGGTGTATCATCATACTTGTTTTCTTCTTTTCCTTCTCTATCATAGCATGAGCAGTATCACATTCCATATGCGAATGGCCACTTACCATAAATTTGTGGTCAATTATTTGGACTGCAGGACTAGCTTGCAATGTGGAAAAACACATCGCCGCAATATGAGAGTTCCTGTTTTGGCCTGTGCATGTATCTGAGTACATGATTACATGTATAATTTCTTTCGGCAATGTACTTAAATATTTATATAGGCATGATCCTATTTGATTGGCGCCGCATCCCGCTACACTTTCGTTCCATAAATAATTATGCGCTATGCCTTGCTCATTGACAACAGTCAAATTGTATACCGCCAGTTGTAGTTTATAGAACATTATTGAGGTCTTAATGTTTGGCGTTTGCAAGACATTTATTGTAATTTGCCATATATTTTAATAAAGTTGTAGTGGTTAATTATTAGTTATTGTTTAATAAGAATACTTACACTACGCTCTTAATAGTAATCTATTGGAAACATATGACGTTACCCCGGTCCTGGTATAACCACAAGGGCGTTAAACCCTCAACCGGCCCTGCCCTTAGACCGGGTTGAGAACCCTTGCTTGGGCTAGCTCAGCTTTAAGTCGGAGGGAGTAGTCAACTAAAGTTCTTTTCGACACTATTGAACACACCGTAGCAATATTATTATATTAATTGTCCAAAAAGGGTTCACAATACCCAGTCAAGCTAAAAATATATATCGGAAGCGCGATGGGGTTCTCTTTATTTTATAACAGTGTAGGCACTAGCAATAGGCTAATGTGAGAGTGTATCACTACACACCTTTCAATTCCGTCAGCGATCGATAAAAGGAATTAGTGGGTGTTAAAAATTAATATCACGAGTGGGATTGCACGCGGTACCTCGCGAGTTGAATAGTGAACAAAAGACAAAAAGTGCCATAAATGCTAAAATTCGTGCATCGAAGCTGCATTTCCACATGATCAAATGTAGAAGGAATTCCTCATTATATGTCGTATGTCCATTTAATGCAAGCCATAGGATGTTTGCGGAACATTTCGGACAAATGTAACATTTCAGACAAATGTAACATTTCAGACAGGTGTAACATTTCAGACCGATGTGATATTTTGGACAAATGTAACAATGTAGATAATTGTAACATTGCAGACAAATGTAACGTTGGAGATAACTGTGATATTATGATTGAAGATAAAATTGTTGACAAGGTATTTCATGAAAAGAAAATTAGCATTGTTATTCCTGATAGAAAAACTAGTTTTCTATCATTGAAGAAATCAATGCCGATGTTAAGGTAATTTCTATAAAAGATCGAGGGTCAACCTCTTTTTCAGCAATGAATGTTGCAATAAAATTTGTATAATAAAAATTGGTGACTTGTTCTAACCAAGACGTCCATTCTAATTTTTGTTGCGCTAAGGTTGGTTTGAACTTGTATGCTGATCGTTTTTTGAATGAGTTTGATTTTTAGTTATACCCTTTGCTATGCAATCTGGGCAACTTTTAGCTGTTGTATGCGATTTCCTGCATACAAAACAAATTGGATACCTATTTTATTACAGTCAGAAAAATGGTGTCCTTCCTCAAGACACTTTAAACACTTAATACTATAGTTTTCTCTGCCAGCACCATTCGCAACCTCTTGATTATTAACCACGGCAATATTGCTTTTAAATTCATTGTTGTTTTGAGATGTATTTTATGTCGCTTTTGGACCAATTATCAAATCAACTTTCCTACAACTATCAAAGAGGTGCCAATAATCCTGTACATTGCAAGCCATAACAAAGTTTTGGTATCTAGGTAGTAACCCCTGTTGAATTATTATCAATGCCGCCTCAAGTGTCATACGATTACCTAAGCGACTTGCCATCGCTCTAATTTTTAAAATATAGTCAGCGACTAGCTCATTACTACCTTGTTTTGTTAATTGGATAGTATTTCCTAGTTCACTAATAATGTGAACGCTTTCAAATTGATTGTAAAGTGCTTTTTTTAACTGAGCCCAATATTTAAACTCATCGTTAGCTAGTCGGAACCAGATGGAAGCATTGCCTCTCAATAGGTCAGGGAAACATGATACTAGTATATGCTCAGGAGTTTTTCTACTTTTAATTAACTCCTCAACACGTTGAATAAAATTATGCACGCTGGTTTTTCCATCAAATGATACGTTATAATTCTTTAGTAAATATTTTTCGTGATTAATGAACGACTCATTTTTGACTACTTTATGAGTTAATAATGATGTATTCCAAGACTGTGCTTGTTCTTGCATTATTGATAATTTTTACAATAAGTACAAGACCTCTATTAATCAAAGCTATTTTTAATATAGGAGCCTTCCAGGTTTGATTCATTGAAATAGGTAACTGTTGGTTCTCCATTTTAATTTAAGATTAGATTTATTTAAAAAAAAGATTCTAAAATATTTATTTCAAATATTCTAAAGGCAAGAAGATTGAATTAGCAGCATTGAACAATAATCAACGTAAGATAAGATTACATTAAATAGTAATTGTCGATAATGAAAAATATGGACAATTATAAAATATACTTAAAATTAAGAATTTAGCACTAGTTAAATGAGCGTATACCGAATCACTAATTGTACTGAATATATGTACAATATAATTAAATATAGCTGCGAAACACTTCCTTTCACAACAGTTTGACAAACCTATTTAAAAAAAATTAATAAAATTGGTTTGTACACAAAAATATAAATACATAATAGTAATAGATGAAATATTCGACTGTAAATGGACTTAAAATGAATTTCAATATAGAAATTAAATTACAAAGTTAAAATTTTTTTTTTTTTTTAAAAAAAATGTGAATTATTGGAAAAGATTGATAGTTAAACTACCAATAATCAAGCAAATAAATATTATTCCGCTTGGTAATTTTAGTAAATTTATTTTAAATATAAGTAGGTAAGTACTTTAATGTTGATGAAAAAAAAATTATAGCATTACTAAACGTTCAATTGAAACATTTCCAATCAATTTTAGTTCAATTTACTTAGCTTTTTCTGTAATTTTCTGAGAATTGATGTAGATTTTTTCTTCAAGATCGAAGATCCAATCAGTGCAGAAGTGAAGTGAAGAAGAAGGTATGAGTTGTAGCATCGATGTCGATAATTGCTTCTCTCAATCATTCAAAATGCAGATAGTTGAAACCCTGAAAACAGTTTTGGCATAGCTTTTTTCAATGATTTGCAAATTATAAGGAGTTTTAAATCATTAATTGCAATGTAATGCTAAAACAATATAAATTTACAAAAAAAATTAAGAAGTTAATTTTAAATAATTTGAATTTGTTTCTTTATTTCAAATTTATTGTTCATTAATCTTTGGATAGGCATTTGTTTTGTTTTAAAAAAAAATATACATACTCCATTACATACTCCAGCAAAAATAACTAAACAGTATCAGCTTTGATGTAAAAAAAAAAATCCACACATTAAAAATATTATGTTTTTAAACACTCACTTTATTGTTTGTGTTTGGCATAGTAACAAGACATACTATGCTCTTGTTATATTTTAAATTTGGCCCTGTTTACTATTTACCAAGTATATTATAATATACTAGCTTACTAACTATATAAGGCATATTATTATTTTTATTATTATTTGTGTATAGCTTTTACATTTATGTGGAGCTCCGGGGCTGGGCCCCCTATCTCCTTCATCTCCGGTTTATTTGGTATGTAAGCTTTGGATTCAGTGGATATAGTGGATAGTGGATAGTCAGGGGAGGAAAGTTCCCTCCGTCCGCGCAATAGCGACGGGCGGAAGGTTGCCTTTCATCTTTTATTATCCTCGGGGAGGGGTCGAACATCAGTGTTTCTGTCTTTTTAGTTTTAAACAGAGGTTTGGTCGCTCAGGTTGTGGGAGTCTGTGGTTAGGATGGGAGGGAAATAACAACTCCCCCCTCAGGTTCGTCGAGTATCCACAGTATATACGCCTCTGCGTATTTCTCGTTAAACCGTTTTCGTTCTAGCTCAGTCGGTGAGGGGTTGTCAATAATAAGATGAAGTTCCAGTTGAAAAAGTCTATAATGACTCGGTTTATTTTCAGTATGTATCGTCCAGCAGATAAAATTTTTACAAGCCAATGTAGGTGACGGCGGCAGACAAGTAAACGTAACGACCGATTACAGCGAACGCGAGAGATATTTCCCACCCGTAAGTAAACGGGATGCGAAAATCTCACCGGGTAGTACTTCAGCGTTCAAGAATACGAAGAGATGCGCGGCGAGACTGATGAAACTGGTCCAGAGTGTTTGAAGAGAGGCTGCTAGTAGAGAAGATACTGTTCCCGAGGGATGATCCGGTAGACTGATGATTTATTACCCGGATGTATCTCTATTTATAGCAGCATCCCTGTTTCTAATTGGTCCAAAGAGATAATAAGAGGGGGTGACCAAAGATTCTAATGTATTCGTTAATTCGTACTACGTGTCATCTCTTGTTTATTTAATAGGAATTTACTGAGTTGTCAAAATGACCAAGTACCAAGAGATAATATGTTATATGCACGTGGATGGATGTTTTGACGTTATAAAATATCGCTCATATTGCTTGCGATAATACAAGTTAAATAAAAGATATACTTACAAATAAAATAAAATTAAATACAATTTTTAATTGGTATTATTAAAATTTTATTAGTAATTTATGGTTATAATATGGTTATACTATGAAAATATGATACTTGAATATATTGAATAATTTTTTTTTGGTATTTTTATCATCTTGCCCATACCCAATCATCACCGTAGCCAATGTGTCCGATTTTTATCCCTCTTTTCAATAATTTTAAAAAGTTAAACTTCTTCAGGTCTGCAAAAGAAATAATATTTTTTATCAGAACACTCGTAATATATAATTCAAGTTGAAATCTCGGTTTGTTGTAGACATACAGATGATCGATTTGAATAGTGAATTGGTTATCAGTGTTATCACCATTCCTAAAGCTAAACTATACAACATAAGTACATAATTAAATAATATGATAATTATATGGTTGAGGTTACAATTTTACAAATGGATGTGCGGTGTTATCGACATGGGCTAACACTAAATAATGCCAATAACGAATGGTAATAACATATTTAATCAGTATTTACCCGTTAACGTTGCGTTATTAAACGTACTTCTACGGTAAAAGTATCAGTAAATGATCGTTTCGCATTCTTCGCTGAATTGAAATTGACACAAATGGAGCATCGATATCTAACTTTGTCTGTTCTGATTTCATCTTTGATGAATCTCATCCATTGGATATCGTGCCATAGAAATTTATCATTATTTGAATCTTTTTTTTTGAGATGAAGTTCATTGTCATAAAAAGCCTTAAAGTTTAAAAAGTCGTCTTGTTTCATTTCCATGACTTTGAACTTTCCAGGTTTTCTGGTAGAAGGAATAAGTTGTGCCCAGTCCCTGGGATGGTGTATCATCATACTTGTTTTCTTCTTTTCCTTCTCTATCATAGCATGAGCAGTATCACATTCCATATGCGAATGGCCACTTACCATAAATTTGTGGTCAATTATTTGGACTGCAGGACTAGCTTGCAATGTGGAAAAACACATCGCCGCAATATGAGAGTTCCTGTTTTGGCCTGTGCATGTATCTGAGTACATGATTACATGTATAATTTCTTTCGGCAATGTACTTAAATATTTATATAGGCATGATCCTATTTGATTGGCGCCGCATCCCGCTACACTTTCGTTCCATAAATAATTATGCGCTATGCCTTGCTCATTGACAACAGTCAAATTGTATACCGCCAGTTGTAGTTTATAGAACATTATTGAGGTCTTAATGTTTGGCGTTTGCAAGACATTTATTGTAATTTGCCATATATTTTAATAAAGTTGTAGTGGTTAATTATTAGTTATTGTTTAATAAGAATACTTACACTACGCTCTTAATAGTAATCTATTGGAAACATATGACGTTACCCCGGTCCTGGTATAACCACAAGGGCGTTAAACCCTCAACCGGCCCTGCCCTTAGACCGGGTTGAGAACCCTTGCTTGGGCTAGCTCAGCTTTAAGTCGGAGGGAGTAGTCAACTAAAGTTCTTTTCGACACTATTGAACACACCGTAGCAATATTATTATATTAATTGTCCAAAAAGGGTTCACAATACCCAGTCAAGCTAAAAATATATATCGGAAGCGCGATGGGGTTCTCTTTATTTTATAACAGTGTAGGCACTAGCAATAGGCTAATGTGAGAGTGTATCACTACACACCTTTCAATTCCGTCAGCGATCGATAAAAGGAATTAGTGGGTGTTAAAAATTAATATCACGAGTGGGATTGCACGCGGTACCTCGCGAGTTGAATAGTGAACAAAAGACAAAAAGTGCCATAAATGCTAAAATTCGTGCATCGAAGCTGCATTTCCACATGATCAAATGTAGAAGGAATTCCTCATTATATGTCGTATGTCCATTTAATGCAAGCCATAGGATGTTTGCGGAACATTTCGGACAAATGTAACATTTCAGACAAATGTAACATTTCAGACAGGTGTAACATTTCAGACCGATGTGATATTTTGGACAAATGTAACAATGTAGATAATTGTAACATTGCAGACAAATGTAACGTTGGAGATAACTGTGATATTATGATTGAAGATAAAATTGTTGACAAGGTATTTCATGAAAAGAAAATTAGCATTGTTATTCCTGATAGAAAAACTAGTTTTCTATCATTGAAGAAATCAATGCCGATGTTAAGGTAATTTCTATAAAAGATCGAGGGTCAACCTCTTTTTCAGCAATGAATGTTGCAATAAAATTTGTATAATAAAAATTGGTGACTTGTTCTAACCAAGACGTCCATTCTAATTTTTGTTGCGCTAAGGTTGGTTTGAACTTGTATGCTGATCGTTTTTTGAATGAGTTTGATTTTTAGTTATACCCTTTGCTATGCAATCTGGGCAACTTTTAGCTGTTGTATGCGATTTCCTGCATACAAAACAAATTGGATACCTATTTTATTACAGTCAGAAAAATGGTGTCCTTCCTCAAGACACTTTAAACACTTAATACTATAGTTTTCTCTGCCAGCACCATTCGCAACCTCTTGATTATTAACCACGGCAATATTGCTTTTAAATTCATTGTTGTTTTGAGATGTACTTTATGTCGCTTTTGGACCAATTATCAAATCAACTTTCCTACAACTATCAAAGAGGTGCCAATAATCCTGTACATTGCAAGCCATAACAAAGTTTTGGTATCTAGGTAGTAACCCCTGTTGAATTATTATCAATGCCGCCTCAAGTGTCATACGATTACCTAAGCGACTTGCCATCGCTCTAATTTTTAAAATATAGTCAGCGACTAGCTCATTACTACCTTGTTTTGTTAATTGGATAGTATTTCCTAGTTCACTAATAATGTGAACGCTTTCAAATTGATTGTAAAGTGCTTTTTTTAACTGAGCCCAATATTTAAACTCATCGTTAGCTAGTCGGAACCAGATGGAAGCATTGCCTCTCAATAGGTCAGGGAAACATGATACTAGTATATGCTCAGGAGTTTTTCTACTTTTAATTAACTCCTCAACACGTTGAATAAAATTATGCACGCTGGTTTTTCCATCAAATGATACGTTATAATTCTTTAGTAAATATTTTTCGTGATTAATGAACGACTCATTTTTGACTACTTTATGAGTTAATAATGATGTATTCCAAGACTGTGCTTGTTCTTGCATTATTGATAATTTTTACAATAAGTACAAGACCTCTATTAATCAAAGCTATTTTTAATATAGGAGCCTTCCAGGTTTGATTCATTGAAATAGGTAACTGTTGGTTCTCCATTTTAATTTAAGATTAGATTTATTTAAAAAAAAGATTCTAAAATATTTATTTCAAATATTCTAAAGGCAAGAAGATTGAATTAGCAGCATTGAACAATAATCAACGTAAGATAAGATTACATTAAATAGTAATTGTCGATAATGAAAAATATGGACAATTATAAAATATACTTAAAATTAAGAATTTAGCACTAGTTAAATGAGCGTATACCGAATCACTAATTGTACTGAATATATGTACAATATAATTAAATATAGCTGCGAAACACTTCCTTTCACAACAGTTTGACAAACCTATTTAAAAAAAATTAATAAAATTGGTTTGTACACAAAAATATAAATACATAATAGTAATAGATGAAATATTCGACTGTAAATGGACTTAAAATGAATTTCAATATAGAAATTAAATTACAAAGTTAAAATTTTTTTTTTTTTTAAAAAAAATGTGAATTATTGGAAAAGATTGATAGTTAAACTACCAATAATCAAGCAAATAAATATTATTCCGCTTGGTAATTTTAGTAAATTTATTTTAAATATAAGTAGGTAAGTACTTTAATGTTGATGAAAAAAAAATTATAGCATTACTAAACGTTCAATTGAAACATTTCCAATCAATTTTAGTTCAATTTACTTAGCTTTTTCTGTAATTTTCTGAGAATTGATGTAGATTTTTTCTTCAAGATCGAAGATCCAATCAGTGCAGAAGTGAAGTGAAGAAGAAGGTATGAGTTGTAGCATCGATGTCGATAATTGCTTCTCTCAATCATTCAAAATGCAGATAGTTGAAACCCTGAAAACAGTTTTGGCATAGCTTTTTTCAATGATTTGCAAATTATAAGGAGTTTTAAATCATTAATTGCAATGTAATGCTAAAACAATATAAATTTACAAAAAAAATTAAGAAGTTAATTTTAAATAATTTGAATTTGTTTCTTTATTTCAAATTTATTGTTCATTAATCTTTGGATAGGCATTTGTTTTGTTTTAAAAAAAAATATACATACTCCATTACATACTCCAGCAAAAATAACTAAACAGTATCAGCTTTGATGTAAAAAAAAAAATCCACACATTAAAAATATTATGTTTTTAAACACTCACTTTATTGTTTGTGTTTGGCATAGTAACAAGACATACTATGCTCTTGTTATATTTTAAATTTGGCCCTGTTTACTATTTACCAAGTATATTATAATATACTAGCTTACTAACTATATAAGGCATATTATTATTTTTATTATTATTTGTGTATAGCTTTTACATTTATGTGGAGCTCCGGGGCTGGGCCCCCTATCTCCTTCATCTCCGGTTTATTTGGTATGTAAGCTTTGGATTCAGTGGATATAGTGGATAGTGGATAGTCAGGGGAGGAAAGTTCCCTCCGTCCGCGCAATAGCGACGGGCGGAAGGTTGCCTTTCATCTTTTATTATCCTCGGGGAGGGGTCGAACATCAGTGTTTCTGTCTTTTTAGTTTTAAACAGAGGTTTGGTCGCTCAGGTTGTGGGAGTCTGTGGTTAGGATGGGAGGGAAATAACAACTCCCCCCTCAGGTTCGTCGAGTATCCACAGTATATACGCCTCTGCGTATTTCTCGTTAAACCGTTTTCGTTCTAGCTCAGTCGGTGAGGGGTTGTCAATAATAAGATGAAGTTCCAGTTGAAAAAGTCTATAATGACTCGGTTTATTTTCAGTATGTATCGTCCAGCAGATAAAATTTTTACAAGCCAATGTAGGTGACGGCGGCAGACAAGTAAACGTAACGACCGATTACAGCGAACGCGAGAGATATTTCCCACCCGTAAGTAAACGGGATGCGAAAATCTCACCGGGTAGTACTTCAGCGTTCAAGAATACGAAGAGATGCGCGGCGAGACTGATGAAACTGGTCCAGAGTGTTTGAAGAGAGGCTGCTAGTAGAGAAGATACTGTTCCCGAGGGATGATCCGGTAGACTGATGATTTATTACCCGGATGTATCTCTATTTATAGCAGCATCCCTGTTTCTAATTGGTCCAAAGAGATAATAAGAGGGGGTGACCAAAGATTCTAATGTATTCGTTAATTCGTACTACGTGTCATCTCTTGTTTATTTAATAGGAATTTACTGAGTTGTCAAAATGACCAAGTACCAAGAGATAATATGTTATATGCACGTGGATGGATGTTTTGACGTTATAAAATATCGCTCATATTGCTTGCGATAATACAAGTTAAATAAAAGATATACTTACAAATAAAATAAAATTAAATACAATTTTTAATTGGTATTATTAAAATTTTATTAGTAATTTATGGTTATAATATGGTTATACTATGAAAATATGATACTTGAATATATTGAATAATTTTTTTTTGGTATTTTTATCATCTTGCCCATACCCAATCATCACCGTAGCCAATGTGTCCGATTTTTATCCCTCTTTTCAATAATTTTAAAAAGTTAAACTTCTTCAGGTCTGCAAAAGAAATAATATTTTTTATCAGAACACTCGTAATATATAATTCAAGTTGAAATCTCGGTTTGTTGTAGACATACAGATGATCGATTTGAATAGTGAATTGGTTATCAGTGTTATCACCATTCCTAAAGCTAAACTATACAACATAAGTACATAATTAAATAATATGATAATTATATGGTTGAGGTTACAATTTTACAAATGGATGTGCGGTGTTATCGACATGGGCTAACACTAAATAATGCCAATAACGAATGGTAATAACATATTTAATCAGTATTTACCCGTTAACGTTGCGTTATTAAACGTACTTCTACGGTAAAAGTATCAGTAAATGATCGTTTCGCATTCTTCGCTGAATTGAAATTGACACAAATGGAGCATCGATATCTAACTTTGTCTGTTCTGATTTCATCTTTGATGAATCTCATCCATTGGATATCGTGCCATAGAAATTTATCATTATTTGAATCTTTTTTTTTGAGATGAAGTTCATTGTCATAAAAAGCCTTAAAGTTTAAAAAGTCGTCTTGCTTCATTTCCATGACTTTGAACTTTCCAGGTTTTCTGGTAGAAGGAATAAGTTGTGCCCAGTCCCTGGGATGGTGTATCATCATACTTGTTTTCTTCTTTTCCTTCTCTATCATAGCATGAGCAGTATCACATTCCATATGCGAATGGCCACTTACCATAAATTTGTGGTCAATTATTTGGACTGCAGGACTAGCTTGCAATGTGGAAAAACACATCGCCGCAATATGAGAGTTCCTGTTTTGGCCTGTGCATGTATCTGAGTACATGATTACATGTATAATTTCTTTCGGCAATGTACTTAAATATTTATATAGGCATGATCCTATTTGATTGGCGCCGCATCCCGCTACACTTTCGTTCCATAAATAATTATGCTCTATGCCTTGCTCATTGACAACAGTCAAATTGTATACCGCCAGTTGTAGTTTATAGAACATTATTGAGGTCTTAATGTTTGGCGTTTGCAAGACATTTATTGTAATTTGCCATATATTTTAATAAAGTTGTAGTGGTTAATTATTAGTTATTGTTTAATAAGAATACTTACACTACGCTCTTAATAGTAATCTATTGGAAACATATGACGTTACCCCGGTCCTGGTATAACCACAAGGGCGTTAAACCCTCAACCGGCCCTGCCCTTAGACCGGGTTGAGAACCCTTGCTTGGGCTAGCTCAGCTTTAAGTCGGAGGGAGTAGTCAACTAAAGTTCTTTTCGACACTATTGAACACACCGTAGCAATATTATTATATTAATTGTCCAAAAAGGGTTCACAATACCCAGTCAAGCTAAAAATATATATCGGAAGCGCGATGGGGTTCTCTTTATTTTATAACAGTGTAGGCACTAGCAATAGGCTAATGTGAGAGTGTATCACTACACACCTTTCAATTCCGTCAGCGATCGATAAAAGGAATTAGTGGGTGTTAAAAATTAATATCACGAGTGGGATTGCACGCGGTACCTCGCGAGTTGAATAGTGAACAAAAGACAAAAAGTGCCATAAATGCTAAAATTCGTGCATCGAAGCTGCATTTCCACATGATCAAATGTAGAAGGAATTCCTCATTATATGTCGTATGTCCATTTAATGCAAGCCATAGGATGTTTGCGGAACATTTCGGACAAATGTAACATTTCAGACAAATGTAACATTTCAGACAGGTGTAACATTTCAGACCGATGTGATATTTTGGACAAATGTAACAATGTAGATAATTGTAACATTGCAGACAAATGTAACGTTGGAGATAACTGTGATATTATGATTGAAGATAAAATTGTTGACAAGGTATTTCATGAAAAGAAAATTAGCATTGTTATTCCTGATAGAAAAACTAGTTTTCTATCATTGAAGAAATCAATGCCGATGTTAAGGTAATTTCTATAAAAGATCGAGGGTCAACCTCTTTTTCAGCAATGAATGTTGCAATAAAATTTGTATAATAAAAATTGGTGACTTGTTCTAACCAAGACGTCCATTCTAATTTTTGTTGCGCTAAGGTTGGTTTGAACTTGTATGCTGATCGTTTTTTGAATGAGTTTGATTTTTAGTTATACCCTTTGCTATGCAATCTGGGCAACTTTTAGCTGTTGTATGCGATTTCCTGCATACAAAACAAATTGGATACCTATTTTATTACAGTCAGAAAAATGGTGTCCTTCCTCAAGACACTTTAAACACTTAATACTATAGTTTTCTCTGCCAGCACCATTCGCAACCTCTTGATTATTAACCACGGCAATATTGCTTTTAAATTCATTGTTGTTTTGAGATGTATTTTATGTCGCTTTTGGACCAATTATCAAATCAACTTTCCTACAACTATCAAAGAGGTGCCAATAATCCTGTACATTGCAAGCCATAACAAAGTTTTGGTATCTAGGTAGTAACCCCTGTTGAATTATTATCAATGCCGCCTCAAGTGTCATACGATTACCTAAGCGACTTGCCATCGCTCTAATTTTTAAAATATAGTCAGCGACTAGCTCATTACTACCTTGTTTTGTTAATTGGATAGTATTTCCTAGTTCACTAATAATGTGAACGCTTTCAAATTGATTGTAAAGTGCTTTTTTTAACTGAGCCCAATATTTAAACTCATCGTTAGCTAGTCGGAACCAGATGGAAGCATTGCCTCTCAATAGGTCAGGGAAACATGATACTAGTATATGCTCAGGAGTTTTTCTACTTTTAATTAACTCCTCAACACGTTGAATAAAATTATGCACGCTGGTTTTTCCATCAAATGATACGTTATAATTCTTTAGTAAATATTTTTCGTGATTAATGAACGACTCATTTTTGACTACTTTATGAGTTAATAATGATGTATTCCAAGACTGTGCTTGTTCTTGCATTATTGATAATTTTTACAATAAGTACAAGACCTCTATTAATCAAAGCTATTTTTAATATAGGAGCCTTCCAGGTTTGATTCATTGAAATAGGTAACTGTTGGTTCTCCATTTTAATTTAAGATTAGATTTATTTAAAAAAAAGATTCTAAAATATTTATTTCAAATATTCTAAAGGCAAGAAGATTGAATTAGCAGCATTGAACAATAATCAACGTAAGATAAGATTACATTAAATAGTAATTGTCGATAATGAAAAATATGGACAATTATAAAATATACTTAAAATTAAGAATTTAGCACTAGTTAAATGAGCGTATACCGAATCACTAATTGTACTGAATATATGTACAATATAATTAAATATAGCTGCGAAACACTTCCTTTCACAACAGTTTGACAAACCTATTTAAAAAAAATTAATAAAATTGGTTTGTACACAAAAATATAAATACATAATAGTAATAGATGAAATATTCGACTGTAAATGGACTTAAAATGAATTTCAATATAGAAATTAAATTACAAAGTTAAAATTTTTTTTTTTTTTTAAAAAAAATGTGAATTATTGGAAAAGATTGATAGTTAAACTACCAATAATCAAGCAAATAAATATTATTCCGCTTGGTAATTTTAGTAAATTTATTTTAAATATAAGTAGGTAAGTACTTTAATGTTGATGAAAAAAAAATTATAGCATTACTAAACGTTCAATTGAAACATTTCCAATCAATTTTAGTTCAATTTACTTAGCTTTTTCTGTAATTTTCTGAGAATTGATGTAGATTTTTTCTTCAAGATCGAAGATCCAATCAGTGCAGAAGTGAAGTGAAGAAGAAGGTATGAGTTGTAGCATCGATGTCGATAATTGCTTCTCTCAATCATTCAAAATGCAGATAGTTGAAACCCTGAAAACAGTTTTGGCATAGCTTTTTTCAATGATTTGCAAATTATAAGGAGTTTTAAATCATTAATTGCAATGTAATGCTAAAACAATATAAATTTACAAAAAAAATTAAGAAGTTAATTTTAAATAATTTGAATTTGTTTCTTTATTTCAAATTTATTGTTCATTAATCTTTGGATAGGCATTTGTTTTGTTTTAAAAAAAAATATACATACTCCATTACATACTCCAGCAAAAATAACTAAACAGTATCAGCTTTGATGTAAAAAAAAAAATCCACACATTAAAAATATTATGTTTTTAAACACTCACTTTATTGTTTGTGTTTGGCATAGTAACAAGACATACTATGCTCTTGTTATATTTTAAATTTGGCCCTGTTTACTATTTACCAAGTATATTATAATATACTAGCTTACTAACTATATAAGGCATATTATTATTTTTATTATTATTTGTGTATAGCTTTTACATTTATGTGGAGCTCCGGGGCTGGGCCCCCTATCTCCTTCATCTCCGGTTTATTTGGTATGTAAGCTTTGGATTCAGTGGATATAGTGGATAGTGGATAGTCAGGGGAGGAAAGTTCCCTCCGTCCGCGCAATAGCGACGGGCGGAAGGTTGCCTTTCATCTTTTATTATCCTCGGGGAGGGGTCGAACATCAGTGTTTCTGTCTTTTTAGTTTTAAACAGAGGTTTGGTCGCTCAGGTTGTGGGAGTCTGTGGTTAGGATGGGAGGGAAATAACAACTCCCCCCTCAGGTTCGTCGAGTATCCACAGTATATACGCCTCTGCGTATTTCTCGTTAAACCGTTTTCGTTCTAGCTCAGTCGGTGAGGGGTTGTCAATAATAAGATGAAGTTCCAGTTGAAAAAGTCTATAATGACTCGGTTTATTTTCAGTATGTATCGTCCAGCAGATAATATTTTTACAAGCCAATGTAGGTGACGGCGGCAGACAAGTAAACGTAACGACCGATTACAGCGAACGCGAGAGATATTTCCCACCCGTAAGTAAACGGGATGCGAAAATCTCACCGGGTAGTACTTCAGCGTTCAAGAATACGAAGAGATGCGCGGCGAGACTGATGAAACTGGTCCAGAGTGTTTGAAGAGAGGCTGCTAGTAGAGAAGATACTGTTCCCGAGGGATGATCCGGTAGACTGATGATTTATTACCCGGATGTATCTCTATTTATAGCAGCATCCCTGTTTCTAATTGGTCCAAAGAGATAATAAGAGGGGTTGACCAAAGATTCTAATGTATTCGTTAATTCGTACTACGTGTCATCTCTTGTTTATTTAATAGGAATTTACTGAGTTGTCAAAATGACCAAGTACCAAGAGATAATATGTTATATGCACGTGGATGGATGTTTTGACGTTATAAAATATCGTCTATCTAATTCGATTGATTTTATATGAATTTATATAGGGCATTTGTATTGCCGTTTCTTAGCACAAACTCGCGATTATTGTCCTATGCCAAGAGTAAACACACGATTTGATTAGCGTTTAAATTACATGCATTTACAACTACTTACTAGGTACCTATTGACATAATAATAGGCCCTGTAATTATCATCCATCGACCTTCACATAAATATTTGTGATTTTACGACGTAAACCTGTCTGTTGCCGTTACCTTTTACAAATACATATAACTTATAATAACAAATTTATCTTAAAATTACGTCTTATATAGTAATATGAAATAATATTTTACTATTTCCCAAAAATAGCAAAACATTACTTCTTCAAAGAGGTAATTCGCAATGCAATGTGCAAGGCCATACCGCTCGGCGGCATGGTCCCTGCATTGCCCCGCTTTATATCGCTGTCTCTTTCCCGCGCAGCTATATAAAGGTCATGATTTTAATTTATTTTGTTAGAAATCGGCGGAGCTCACGCCGGTTATCATAAAGATTTTATTCTTTCTTAAATATGCGAATTTCCTTATGATTTTTATTACAGACGACAGATACAAATATGATGAACACAAAAATCGAACAATATTTCATAAAAGTTGAATTTAAGACTCTATGATGCTATTTGTTTTTCTTTTCGCGCGCGAAACATTTTTGCGTACGCACACCGACGCACACACACCAATGCATCGGCCGGCCGTTGGTGCGTTGCCATGCCCGTTTATCTGCGATACGAACATGTATCGACAGGTTTGTATCTCTGTTGCTAGGCGCCTCGTTCCCACGCGGTTTACAAATATCACCGCGCTAGGTTATTTATTCTATATTTATGAGTTTATAGATTGAAATATTATTCGATTAGTGTGTTCCACATAACATTTCAATTAATTATATACATCTTATTATAATCTCTCGCTACTGCATTCATCTCTTTATATTTAACAATCATTCTTCCCCTTTTATACTAGTACCTACATACATAATATTAATAAACTTATACCTAACATTTTATAATAACATAATCACAGGTTTTATTGTACAGAACAAGGCAATTTCACATACATCCTTCTTTTATTCCGTATTACCTTGTTCGTATCGATTAATGTCCCGTTCGATATGTTTACATACCGAACGGGTAACGTGAAACCTGTGAACAGACAAACAAATTACATATGATTAGACAAAGAAGCGTTTAGGCGTTTTACTAAGCCGTATAGTTAGAGATCAGGTTTATATGTCGGCTATTACTAATTAATTAACTAAGCGTATACGCCTACCTACCGGCAGGTGGTGACAGAAACTATGGTGGTTTGTCGTCCAGGATCGCCCTCGGTCTCCCATAGGCGTAATCTGTGTCGCTTTTATCGGCTATGAGATTTATGATGGTCGGGTTAGGGTGGCCTGTCATGGATTTGTAAAAATGTTTTGATAATTTTATGACGTGATCGTGGATGGATTCTAATTTGAGATCTCTGTGTAGCGTAGAATTGCGCACGAACCAGGATGCGTTTGTGATTCTACGCAGTGTTTTGTTTTGTATTATCTGTAGAGTTTTCAAGTGATTCGGGTTTGAATAAGCCCAGATGGGGCAAGCGTATGTCATTATGGGTCTAGTGATTGCGGTGTATAGCAGAAGTTTTGCTCGCGTAGACAGTCTACTTTTGTTACCCATCATGGGTTGAAGTCGTGCGTTTACTACCTTGGCTTGGCGTTTTTTGATGTTGATGTGTGGGAAAAAAGTGAGTCTTTTGTCGATGGTGAGGCCTAAATATTTGACTGATTTATCCCATGGGATGGGGTGTGCGTTCATTTCAAGTTTTTTAACATTAAGAGAATGTTTTCTGTTTTGTTGTTTGGAAAAGATGCAGGCAGTGCTTTTGGTAGGGTTGATTTGTATTCGCCATTTGTCACATCAATTGGAAATTTGGTTAGCCGAGGTCTGGACTAATTTGGTGGCTTGATTGAGGTTGTGCGATCTTGCTATGATAGCTGTATCATCCGCGTATTGAGCTAAGATGGTAGAGTTACCGGTGCTGTCTGTGGGAATCGTTATGTCCCGCGTGTACAGGGTGGGACCTAGCACGGATCCTTGTGGGACTCCGGCTGTGGGTGTTTTTGTTGTGGATCTGAGACCGTTTATTTTAACATTGAAAGTTCTATTCCGAAGAAAGGAGCTTATCAAGTTAATCATTGCTTTGTCGAGTCCTGATTCTGATAATTTAACAATAAGACCCTTGATCCAGACCTTGTCAAAGGCTTTTGCGATGTCTAAAAAGAGTCCTGTTGTGAAGACTTTTCTGTTGAAGGATTCGGTTATGTATTCTATAACCCTAAGTAGCTGGTGGTTGGTTGAATGCCTTGCTCTGAATCCGTGTTGGATATCCGGGATGAGGCTTAATTCATCGATCATGATTTGGAGTCTGGATTTTGATATGACAATTCTGATAATCAAATTCTGACGACTCTAAAGTGGAGAATTTGATAAAGAAGCTAAATGAGACATGAGTGGCCAAAGCGACCATTCCTAACCGCCCGCCTGTCTGATATGTACACATCTCTGATGCCCGTCTCACACAGCGTGCGAGACAAGCCGTGCAACAGAGTCATCTAGACGGCTGTATCTGTCTATCATTATTTTCCATTATTAAACTAACTTGTTATTTTTGTACTGTGGTTAATATTTACGAGCAATATTTGTAAAGCTAATAATAAGCATATTGCTTGCGATAATACAAGTTAAATAAAAGATATACTTACAAATAAAATAAAATTAAATACAATTTTTAATTGGTATTATTAAAATTTTATTAGTAATTTATGGTTATAATATGGTTATACTATGAAAATATGATACTTGAATATATTGAATAATTTTTTTTTGGTATTTTTATCATCTTGCCCATACCCAATCATCACCGTAGCCAATGTGTCCGATTTTTATCCCTCTTTTCAATAATTTTAAAAAGTTAAACTTCTTCAGGTCTGCAAAAGAAATAATATTTTTTATCAGAACACTCGTAATATATAATTCAAGTTGAAATCTCGGTTTGTTGTAGACATACAGATGATCGATTTGAATAGTGAATTGGTTATCAGTGTTATCACCATTCCTAAAGCTAAACTATACAACATAAGTACATAATTAAATAATATGATAATTATATGGTTGAGGTTACAATTTTACAAATGGATGTGCGGTGTTATCGACATGGGCTAACACTAAATAATGCCAATAACGAATGGTAATAACATATTTAATCAGTATTTACCCGTTAACGTTGCGTTATTAAACGTACTTCTACGGTAAAAGTATCAGTAAATGATCGTTTCGCATTCTTCGCTGAATTGAAATTGACACAAATGGAGCATCGATATCTAACTTTGTCTGTTCTGATTTCATCTTTGATGAATCTCATCCATTGGATATCGTGCCATAGAAATTTATCATTATTTGAATCTTTTTTTTTGAGATGAAGTTCATTGTCATAAAAAGCCTTAAAGTTTAAAAAGTCGTCTTGTTTCATTTCCATGACTTTGAACTTTCCAGGTTTTCTGGTAGAAGGAATAAGTTGTGCCCAGTCCCTGGGATGGTGTATCATCATACTTGTTTTCTTCTTTTCCTTCTCTATCATAGCATGAGCAGTATCACATTCCATATGCGAATGGCCACTTACCATAAATTTGTGGTCAATTATTTGGACTGCAGGACTAGCTTGCAATGTGGAAAAACACATCGCCGCAATATGAGAGTTCCTGTTTTGGCCTGTGCATGTATCTGAGTACATGATTACATGTATAATTTCTTTCGGCAATGTACTTAAATATTTATATAGGCATGATCCTATTTGATTGGCGCCGCATCCCGCTACACTTTCGTTCCATAAATAATTATGCGCTATGCCTTGCTCATTGACAACAGTCAAATTGTATACCGCCAGTTGTAGTTTATAGAACATTATTGAGGTCTTAATGTTTGGCGTTTGCAAGACATTTATTGTAATTTGCCATATATTTTAATAAAGTTGTAGTGGTTAATTATTAGTTATTGTTTAATAAGAATACTTACACTACGCTCTTAATAGTAATCTATTGGAAACATATGACGTTACCCCGGTCCTGGTATAACCACAAGGGCGTTAAACCCTCAACCGGCCCTGCCCTTAGACCGGGTTGAGAACCCTTGCTTGGGCTAGCTCAGCTTTAAGTCGGAGGGAGTAGTCAACTAAAGTTCATTGAATTTTTTATTTTTTATTTTCAATTGTGTCATGTGTAAACAGGCCAAAGTATCAATAGGTTCTGATGGTATGTTGGTATTCCACCTTTGGGGTAAAATTTTCCATGCCTCGTTAAATCGTAATTTATAGTATAATATCACCGCTGGATTTATATTGAAGGCCACGTATATCAGTAACCTTAAATGATACAGAAGATTATTAGAAATAAAATGGTAATATCATTACAATATGACGTAATATGGAACACGTAAAGTAAGATGGAAATATAACAATTCTAATGCACTATGTATCTTTGGATCGCCTTTCTTTCTGGTCTTATGGTTGTGTGATACTTTATCGAAAGTTTTGAAAAATGTGTGATTATGATGACATGCTGGATGTTTATTTGCTGCTTTACAGATGTTGTAATATTCTGCAGGAACAGATATATCTTTCTTTTTTAGTTGTCTTTCAATGCATGCGTGCATTGAATCGGCTTCCATTTGGGTGTGGACTACCTCTAGGTATTTCTACTCTATGGTGATTCCATGCACCATCGCAATATTTAACAGAGCATTAGCCAGCACAGAATTCCGGTTTTGGTAGGTGCATCCAGCCTCTATTTGGCATAAAATATTGTCTACAATAAAACTTGATATGCTACTGGTGAACTCCTCTGCGTTGAGGCCACCTTCAGCCTATATATAGTATCCTTCTTTGGATTTTAAATTGAAGAAACAAAAATTGTGTACGTATAATTTAGTTTTGTAATATAAACTTGAGACATTAGATTTAGGAGCAAAGAGAACGGATCGAAGGTCCATTGTAAGACATATTGTTCTGTTTCGTTTTCTTTATTTTTTCCATCTCTTTCGTCTTCTTTCTTCGCCGAGTGTAGCTGATGCTTATTATCCAACACGTGGCCGACTTTGAAAGCTGCACATTTTTCACAGATATCTTTCTTAGGCTAGAATAGTTATAATGTTCTCTATATCTAAGTATTTATGGAAAGAACCGGTTGAAAACGCTTTTAAATTTTTTGTCACACACCAATCAATCTTATACAAATTAAAAAGTGCAGTTTTTGAGGTCCTTTTGAATTTTATTTGAACGCAACGGAAAAAGAGTAACTCCTTTAGTTTATTTAGCAAGGATATTATCTAACACATATCTATAAAAAGCGTGTACATATTTATGGAAAACATGGTTTGTACTCAAAATTACAAGTTGAGAATGTTTTGTTTGTATTATCGACAAAAATAAACCACCTTTTAGACGATTTATTTGTAGAGTTGCTTACTAATGACACGCTTCTGATAGATCTGGATACAAAATGGTGGAGTTATACATTTTGCAGTATGGGTATTGGAGCCCGATGGAGTTGACAAATTTTCTTGTAACGTTTTTTCGATATATTTAAATAACTTGGAGTTGTCAAACTTATACAGGACATGCGCAAAGCATAATACAACAAAATGGCATCATTAAGTCATTTTCAGCAAAAAGTGGAGTTAGCAAATTTGATATGTATGATCGATATGTAAACACTAAACGCAATATTAACAATAACAATATAAACAATCTTAAATAGTAAAAATTTAATTATACTAGATTTATTTTTGACTGGTTTTATCAAAGTTTTTTGTATATATAAATTTTTTATATTAACTGTCGAAAAATGCCAATCCCGGGATCGTCAAATTGTTATCCCGGGATCAAAAATTTGGCTCGGGATTGGATTCCCTGTGCACGACTGATAGAATGGCACAAATAGTGTTTTGGCAGATTGTTTGGCTTTAATTACCATTTTGACTGAAAACAGGAAGAACTGATGTATCCAAGATCAAATTATGTAGGCATGTAATATGTAAAGTATTGTACTCCTTGCACTGACCTGATTCGGATGTCTTCCAAACGTCGGGAAGATCTATTTTTCTTATTTTTTGTGTTCGAGGACCGCCTGGTGCGGGATATGCGTTTACATGTTGATCAAGCCGTGGCCTTGCTGAATATGTTGTTGGTTGTGGCCCATCTACCATTGCCGAAGAGGCCCTCCTACGGTGCCTCGACGGGCTGCAACTCCCCGGAGAACTGCCGAAAATATGGTCGTCGCAACGTTGCTGCTGCTCATTTCTTACAGCTGTTGGAAAAATGTAATACTCTAAACTTTCCTGGGTTCTGTGGCTCTAGCTCAAGATGTATTGGAACCCGAGATTCACAAAATAAATTAAATAAAAGTCTTTATTTTTTTTTGACCACGTGGTTTTATATTTGGGCTTAATTGACACACAATTCACACTATTATTATTTTTATATATTATAACATACAAGTTTGTTTATTAGTGATTCCTTCCTACAAGGCACGTATTCATCGGATTAAAACTATTCTTATTTCTTAAACTTAGTTATTATTATCGGCTTACGGCAACATCCGTAATTATTGCAATTCGGGTGCGGGTGACTTCTCAGTTCCGTGGTAAGACGCCGACCATAGATAAGATACTTATAGATTCGCAAGAGTCAAACAAAATTATTCCCGCTAAACAGCGCCATCTCTGAGCTGTACCTGAACTACGATCGAAAAAGCCCGCCAATTTTGAAAATATATTTTAATTAAAAATTGGATTATAAAATAACATACACTCAATTATTATCGAAGTTATATATTTTTATTTTTCGTACTTATTTCTACAGTCATATTTAAATTGAGTATGTCATAAAGACAAACCCGATATTAAATATAATTGTGGAAATAAGTAAGAAAAATTAAAATATATAATTACATAATAATTAAGTGTATGTTATTTTATAATTCAAAGTCTTCAAGTAAATAATAGCAGTGAAAATAATAAAAGACGATTATTTAAATTACTTCATAAATATTATATTCTTCACATACATAAATTGGAACATCTCAGACACAAACCTATTGAAAACATATTCATAATATTATGTAGGTATTATACAAATAATATGGATAGTATTTATGTCGGGTTGAACAGGCAAACAGCTTGTAACTCTTTTGATGCATCAGCTGTAGCGCGTAGTCGAGTCAGGTCCATTTGGATGTGATGAGAAGATGCATGAACGGTCGCATTCTTGAACTCCTTGTTACTAGAAAAAAATGTAAACAAATAATAATAACTCACTTCGTAAGAAAGGTGGTCATGGTAAATACTAAGAGAAGAAAAAGCGAGACTTGAAAACGCAAGTACTAAACGATTAAAGAATACGTAAAAACTATTCGCCGGTACGTACGTATTACATTAAATAAAATGCACAAATTAATGATGCAATCGCTAAACCGTAGACATTATAAAAAAGGCCATCTTTACCTATCTTAATGTTTTTGAAATTCCACAGCTTAGTGGCCAAAACCGGCCAATGCCGCCCCTCTGAATTGGATCTGACTAAAGGCTGCCCGGACCATTTTCTTGAACTCCTTGTTACTAGAAAAATATGTAAACAAATAATAATAACTCACTTCGTAAGAAAGTTGATCATGGTAAATACTAAGAGAAGAAAAAGCGAGACTTGAAAACGCAAGTACTAAACGATTAATGAATACGTAAATACTAATCGCCAGTACGTAAGTATTACATTAAATTCTTTTTTCTTTTTCTTTCGACCACGTCCGATCTTAATAGGATCATATGGGCCTCCACAGAGTGGAGGTTTGTATTGACAGATTACGAGAAATGGATGTCAGCCATTTGCTCAACCTATTAGGTCCATACCCTGACACACACACAAATTGAAAAACAATATGTGTACTTGCCAGACCCAGGATTCGAACCTGGGACCCATGGCGTTATAGTCCAACGGTTAAGCCTCTCGGCCACCGTGGGCGTTACATTAAATAAAATGTACAAATTAATAATTCTAACGCTAAAACGTAGACATTATAAAAAAGGCCATCTTTACTTATCTTAATGTTTTTGAAATTCCAAAGCTTAGTGTTGACCGTTGACGGTGGTTTGCCTAAAAGTTTAAGTTTTCTATTCGCGATTAAACGGATCCATTGCCGTCGTTCATGATCTGCCTTCGGTAGGATGTAACAAGGCACACCCTTCACCTCACAGCCAGGCACCCAACAACTTCGAGGCACCTGAAATTTTTTGAATGACAATAGGATCATCATGTAGGTAACCTATAATTGGTTTGAAGTACACTTTTCATGGACTATTTTTTTATGACATAACATAACGAATAAAAGAGAATGATTACATAATTTATTAATATGCTTTAAACGACAGTTACGTGTGATAACTCAATGAATTTTTTTGGTTTAGTGAACTCTAATGACTCTAATGCTTGATTGAATTCTTAATATTAAGATAACAGTTACTGGCTATCGTTTTTATGTCAGGATAAAATTAATGCATATAAGACGATGTTTCGTATTTGTAAGAATAGAATATCAGTCTGGAAGTCTATTGGTTTATATTCGTAAAATTATTACAATAGTCAGTATGCCAAATGGTTTGTCATGTAAGTATAATAAACACAATGCCAAAATACATACCGATATAATATTAATTCAGGGCAGTCGAATACTATAATCACAGATAACTATAATAACACAATTTAATTGATTGTATTGATAAGTAATATGTAGATATCATAAGATTTTTTAGAGCTGAAATAGTGAAAACGTATATCTTTGAGTGAAATGACAGTTTGACGTTTGACAGTTATTTTTAAATAACTTCAGTTGCTAGAGTATGGTATTTGCAAAGACTTCATACTAATCAAATCCGTTAATTTGATTGGCTTTCACTAATCTGAGTATCGTACTAGCAAATCATAGGGATGGGCGAAATTAGAGATGGGCGAACGATTTTTTGTTAATTTACGGCCGTCATACAGCCATCTATGAGCTGTACATGGTACTATAGGCTGATCAGCGGGTATAATTTTTGTATGGCTCTTTCGCCCCCCTGACGCCGACTGACTTCGACGGGGTTCGCGGCCGTGTTTTTTTTTATCCAACCCAAGCCGATTTACAAAAGAGCTGAAGCGATTGGCTAAATTAATCAGGCGCTTTTTTGAATTGACAAATTACTAGGCGGGCTGTTAAAAAATGAAATTTTCAAATTATGTGTTGGCTGAAGGCCCTCTAGTGTTTTTAGATTTTATAATTTTTCATACTCGGTACATACAATTATATTATTTAACACTATACGGTCCGCGAATTTTCGCGAAGAACCTACGCCAATATCCGGTATTTTTTAATGAAAATCAACAAATTTCGATCGCGAAGTTAAAAATGATATAACTTTTGAACCTATTGATATATTTCAATAAAATTTTCAGAAAATACTTAAAATATATCAGTGCATCAAATTGTGTCATTTATTTAACACTTGTCAACCTCTGGCCCGCGTTCCATAAAGGTAAAGTATATAATTTGTAAATTTTCGTAAATTGTTTATTATATGTTATTAGATTAGTTCAATTTGTTAAATATAATGTAAAGGAAACAGCCTATTGATATAAAGCAATCACAATATATTATTTTTTAATTAAAAAATGTAATAAAATATTCAAATACAAAATGTTTTACACCGCTATAGAATACGTATCAATTCATTTTTAGCGCTATACTCATATCTCTGATTATCAAATATAATAAAATAACAAAGACTTCACACAAACTTTCACAGTTTAAAAATAAATGCACATTCATTCCCGAACGAACACTAATCTGATTTATTGGTTTTATGGCTGAGGCAGTGCAGTGGCGTGCATATTTTCGAGTAAATTCAAATAAATAAAATGCACGCATATACATTCCCACCGTTTATTACAATTTGGTATTATTGTAGGAATCGAGACAATCCAATAACAGTGCAGAGGCGTGCGTAAAAAATTCATATAACAAAATCTATGAGCAATAGAATTGTAAAACAAACATCTACATTCCACAAAAATATTTGAATCAACACTCAATCTTATGGATAATACCTTTAGATAACTGGCTAGGCACGAAATAATTATTATCACACTAAAGCTGAAATTATTTGAAATAGTTTATAAAACTATGAATGTAAAATGAACTAACAACTAATACACTTTTTTTAAAATTATACGAAGAAAACCAATTACCAATATGTAGATGTAGAGGTACTTTACACTCTTTGGACATGTAAATAGTTTCTTTTCGAAGTTTATGTGAGGAACACACTTTACACTTTCTTCTTAAACGTTTATTATTTCCACGTTCCAGTTAATCCAGTTAATATTTGATTGTGATTGAAAATTACACTAAAATCTCCGATATCTTCAGTCACTGGGAATATCTGACATACAATCCGCATAGTTTTCCTCTGTTTAAAAACGAATGGTCCTCCATTTTAAAAAGTTTTTTTGGAGATAAAACTAATAAAAAATATATATCCTAGCTGAAATATACTTAGATTAATTATTTTTTCAATGAAATTAGTGCAATATAAATAATAATAGCTATTATTTATGCAGTTACACAAGCAATAATCTCCCGAAAAAAGCGAACGAAAATGACAACGCGATACAAGTTCACATTTATAACTATTCTCATTTTCAAGTTAAGATTTCTATCATGGATGATGAAGCATGGTGGGTGGATGTTTCATGGGTAATAAACCATTAATGACAAATTATCAAATAGGATGCAATTTCATAGCGAAAAATCGCGTTCATTTAAAAAAAAAAGAATGCAGGTTCATAAATGGGTGACTACCACTGAAAAGGGTCGACAATTAAATTTCGAAGTTGAAGTGGACACTGGAATATAACATTGAGTGTTTATTACCGTTTTTGTTTACGTCTCGTGATTCAGCCGTCTAGAAATGGGCTTGTAACTAATAAAAAAAATGGTATAGGTACAAAAAAAATTCTGAATGGTATTACGTCCGCCATCTCTGTAAAAACCCCGAAATATTTTTTTTCCATCATGCTTTTACTTCTTGCACATGTCATTCAACCATCTGTCGATAGATCTTGCAACCAAATATTAAATTTCATATTTATTTTTCACAGTAAAGATATGCCTATGTGAGGACGCCACGTAGGCGTCACCGGATCGTATTTTTCGGCTTGCAAAGGACGCCAATGTGGCGTGACCGGACCGTAAAGTGTATTCTAACTAAGCTACTGAATTTAATATGTATTATTTTCTCTTCTTCAAAAAAAGTTCTTCAGGTATAGGACTGGAAGTCCGAAGATGTGTCAAGCACCCTCCTCTGATTTAGTGTAAACGTAATCCTTGGTCTCAATAGGCCACAGGACGCATTTCTTGATCAACCGTTAGGTACAAAAATGTCATATAAAGCAATCAATTTTACATAGTTTAGTTCAATGACAATTCCTATACTCCAGCCTTGGCTTTCTTCAAGTTTTTTCTATTCTTTATTCAAGTACATACACTTTATTTTGGCAAAAGCCTATTCCAGCGTCGGAATGTTCCTAAGTTCCATTTCAATTATTTATAACATATTTTTACATTTCCAGCGTCGGAATGTTGAATATTAGTTGGTTGTGTTGATTGTGCACAGCACGATTGCGGCTACAGTTACTCGCATCAATCTCTCACATAGCCGACCATCGTGTCTCATCATCCTACCAATTATTATTATTTAACAATAACTAAAAATACAAGTAAACGGGCCGCGGACCACCGGTTGGGGAACACTGGTCTAAATGACCGATACCGCGCACTTATAAGAAACGTCAAATGCGTTCAAGGTGAGGGGAATGAATACTGTAACGCGAGAGGAGGGGATCTAGTTCTCCGAGCCCCGCCGCCAATCACCGTAAACTTTTCGTAGTATACTACGTATTCTACATTAAGAATTAATACTCAATAGTGTAATTTATATTAGTTTGCTGTACCTAAAACTAATATGTCCTCTTCACTAAGTGACTCTTGTGATGCCCCACAAAATCTACTTCAATCCATGTTTGTTGTGCCGAAAGCGCAGCAACTGGTTTTTGAAGTGAAGTGGTTTTGTTGGCCTTTGCACTACAACTGACCTTACAGGCGCTCTTTCACCAACGTAATATTCTGATAACACTAAATGGCGATTGTGGTGATCTAGATTTTGGGGAGTGGTATCGGGGAACATTATGACATGCAGGACGACGGATATGAAGCAGGAGATGACTGCATAAATGGATGTTAAATTACTTGATTTTCAACGTCGGTAATCACGTACACTGCATCCTCACTCTTAATTTTTGAGAATCATTCATTCTCTGGAATGAAGATACCTACCAATGACAGCTGGAAATGTGTGTCTTCATCCATTGCTTCTTTATGTTTGTCTGCTAGGGTGGGTGTAATAGTCTTTCTTCATACGCGTTTGTTTGCTTAGTTTGGTTTCTGCTGACTGACCGCTTTGCAAAACTATGTGGAGTGTTTGTAGGAGCAGATGAAGCTACTGCATTTGGCGATTCGACATAATTGACTGTCGGTCAATTTGTTTCTTGCTCATTAGTTGCTTGCGAAACATTGCTTGCAGTAGGTCTTTCATTAATTGTAGGTATAAGAAACAGTAGCTGATCAAAAAATTCGTACTTCTTACACTTCTTAGCAGCTTGCCCAGACTTGACATCTTTTTGTGAATCATATTCTTTTTTGAATGAAGTTCTCAAACTCTGCCACCGTTTCTGGATTTTCGTGCCTGGGACAAGTTGTCACATTAGCCAATACTTTTTATCATTAGGTATGGTAGGAGTCCGAGCAGTGTTGTTCTATAAAAGTCTTATTTTTAGATATTTGGCTATGTACCGGCTATGCGACCCATAGTTTGGGAAACCATGATGTAGAGGGATTAACATTCTCAAGATTCCTCTACAGTTTTTTTTATCATGAAATATCAATTTTTTTAAATACTAGGTAAGGTAAAGGCACTAATGGTTGACACATTAAGGAAAAAAATAATGTTTTTTTTTATATAGAAAACATATTTATTCATATATTTAAAAATCAAATATCTTAATCACTGCACAAAACCCTTACTTATTATATTATAATGAGAGAAAATAAGCAATAATCAAATACCCTTTTCAATTAAACATTTTTGGATCCTATCTTTTATCACTAACGCTTGACATGGCAAAAAAGATGAATCACTAATAATTGACACCTTAAGACACTAATAGTTGACATGGAATATTTTGGTATAATTTTCATGTAAATATTTTCTCCTTGCCTTTTCTGGTACCTCCGTATTCATTAACCGTCAACCTCAATCGGTGACTCAAATTTATATTTAATCCTGTCACCAGTTATAATAATATTTGGCGGGGACAGGGCTCTAGCTATCTGTGTTACATTGATAACATTTATATCTGATTCAGTTTCCTCGAAAATTGTTTTTGTATTATCAGAGCAAATCATTGTCATGACTTCCAGATCATTTTTATTAAATATCTTTTGGACAATGCAGACATATTTGTGATATTTCTTTTTACCAGGGAATTTAATAAGTATATAATCACCTTGTTGTAAGTTTTTATACTCGGTATTATTTTGTTTTAGTCCTGCTGTCACATCAAAAGATTCTGATAATACTACCCTGCGTATGAATTCTACTTCTGGATCCGTCCATGCATACTTTTATTATATTTATAAGTTTTGACGGTATTTCAAATTCTTTCAATATATTCCAGAGAGCTTCTCTATCAATAGAGTCATTGCGGTTTTAAAATCTACAAAGAGGCAGTGTACATCTTGGGCGTATTCCCATTTCTTTTCAAAGATTTGGCGCAGTGTAAAGATTTGATCGGTAGTACTGCGGTTTCGTCTAAAGCCGCATTGGTAGTCACCAAGAATGTTTTCGGCATATGGCAGAATTCTTTCGAGAATAATGCTCGACAGAACTTTGTATGCAGTAGGAAGAAGAGAGATGCCACGGTAGTTTGCACAGTTCAGTTTGTCCCCTTTCTTGAAGATAGGACAGACCAGTGATTCTTTCCATTCTTCAGGGATCTTTTCTTCCTCCCATATTTGTTGCAGTAGCTCAAGCATGGCACTTCCACCTCTCATCGATACTCCAGGCTTCTCCTTCGGTGAGTTTTACGACTTGGTTTTTTAACTCTTTTCTGTAGCTATCTCTTCCGTTTGGAGTTGTCAGCTTTTCTATATGGTACTTCACTCTCGTCTTCGCATTTGCGTGGGCTGTCTTTTTAAGTTTTAATTATGTAGGTATCAAAACAAGTCAGTTTTAAAATTTATAACTTCCTATGAAATTTCTATCCTTTCTCCGTTTAAAGTGGTATTCAATTTACACATGGTTTTATCCCATAAACATGGGTTACTTTCCACAAGTTATATATAGGTAAAGATATCATAATTAAATATTTCAGCAGGTATGTGGTAGGTATATTGTATTCGCTGTCGACGCGGGCAGATAAATAATGACTAATCAATAATCGGGTTCATGGAGAAGGACACACTTGTTTTGCATTACCGCTGCATTGGTCCGAAAAAATACAAATAGAGAATCGGATCCGATGTGGCGGTAGCGCCGACATAGCAGAATTCTCGGATGTCAGAATGACGTAATATGGATTACTAATCTCTGATGTTGTTTTGTGGACAAGCGCGCATATAAATGTACAGGCCGCCACTTCGGATCATGATGTCGATTCACAGTTGGCCGTACTGTATCGTAAAATTTTGAGCTTCGGTCGAACAGATTTTGTTCATCCACACATAAGTACTTTTCATAAGGAATTTGAGTGAATCTTTCATTCAAGTGTGTGATTAAGTTTAAATAATCTATCATGTGCTGGATCTTCTCTAGGAAGGTGTTTTGTATTATCATTGAAATGAATGAATCCTTGGACTTTTTCAAATTTATCTACAGGTAAATACTTCATTTATGTAGGATATACCAATATCTCGTGACCAGCATGCCCTTGTACTAGGTAAATGCACAAATGACATAAATACATATACCGATAAACTTATTGTCGGCAGTCAGATTTGCTGGTTTTGTAATAAGAATGTAAATTTGATTCGGAAACTATCATCTCGTGTAGTGAGTTGTTAAAAAAAAAAAATTAAAACAACTATAATGAACACATATGTATTTTCCAGCGGTACTGATTAAACTAAGTGGATTTAGTGTTTTCTGCCAGGACATAAATAGTTATTGCATTTATAAAGCGTAGAGATTATACATACAAGTGTCAAAATGGTGACAAGTAGACATTTTTATAATGCAAATTTCATATTTGTGTTTGGAGGAAAAAAAACCTAGTTACAGTATTTACAAGAGTATTTTAAAAAAAGGCATTTCTAAATATCTATTACAATAAGTTTTATAGAAATAATATATAAAATAACATTTTTATTGACTGTTTATGTAGGTACATACAATATTGCATTGCAAATCCTACTCTTCATTGTCTGAATCAAATTCGGACGGTTCTGGCACAGTGTTCATTACAAGATGAACTCAGCAAATTGTGATACCAAGGGTGTAGTTCATTTGGAATGATTTTCTTGTCACATTTTCAGGTCTTTCTTTTTGTCTTCTGATATAAGAAGTTGAGTTATATATGCTTGTGGTATAGTATTCATTTGGGGTTCAATATTTCTTCTTCCCGGACGATTTCCCGATATTTATTTTTCTACATTCGCTAGTTAATCCTATCGGTAAGAAATAATTCCAGATTCCAGGTGTTCTATTTTTTATGACATCCTTTGATAATTATATTAAGTCTAAAATATCTGAGAGTATCATTTGAATTACCTCATACGGCTCTTTATTATTATTATGGCGTTTTGACCGGCTTATTTTAAAAATATTTAGCCAGTCCTGAACGCTATAAACGTCCATGATTTTTTTTTGGTGTTCTATTGCACTTGAGGCAAGGGATGATGGTGTGATGAGGGGTAGGTAATGAATAGAATCAGAAGGTTTTGATGCAGTTCCCCAAATTTATTATCCCTTAACACAAATTACAAATTCAAATTACAGTTTGTTACAATGCAAAGTTTATAAATTAGATGTACGAAGATAGTGTTTCTAATAAAAATTATCTTTATGTCGAAGCGAGAGGCTTGTGATTAAGTTGAACGAATTTAAAGTACTAGTATATTGTTGGATTGCAACATCTGTTTTTATATTGAAAGTAGACAAAGAAAATGCTATCCACGGCGTGGGTAAATTATTATTGTTTTCGTTCCCACACTGCGGATTGCTTCCTGGAATTTTGTCTGCGAAATTCGCTTATGATACAAATGTTATCAATCCAACAATGGATTTCTCACGACACAATGACAGGAATGCACTGTTTTCCTGTGATGCGACGAATGACACCCGACACGTAAGCATTTCTTCGGCCTGCGGAAAATGATCATATGTCCGTTCGCACGGCAGCGTTTTGCTGATTGTAAAATATTTATATTGTTGTATATTTTAGGTTTGCAATGCCCTTTAAGATTATTTATTAAGATGTACTTATTTCTAGGTTTTCTTAACTGTCTTAACTACTATTTACACATTGCACTTGTCTGCGGACTCCTTTCACCCTCACACTCTACATACTATCAGCCTCCATGTATTCTAAAAACTTGTGTTCTATTACATTAACACTAGTGACAGACACTAGATGAAGAATATATGAACATTTCTGTTCTGGCCTCCACGAGTATCGGAATACATTGTTAGATGTGTTGTAGTTGGCAGAACTTTATTGGCAATGTAAAAAGAAAGACATGAACCTATCTCACAAGCCTCACGTTTGCCATTTACTTTACTCCAAGCATAACAAATGCCTCTGCTTGGAGGACTTCCTTCGTGTATCATGAGATTATACATATTAAGTTTCCGCATATAATATAATAATGATACTCGAGAGGATGGTATCTGGAGTAACTTTTGGAGGTCAAAAGTGATGATGGCGTAATTTTCATTTTTCAATGCCATATCTTTATCAGTACGCTTCGATTTCTCTGGCAGAGGATACACCATTATGGTGTACCCAATTAGAGAACATCAAATGGTAACATTGATTGGCCTTTAAAAACCATTTTTTCATCAGTTACAGATAGGTTTTTCTTAAGCAATAGTGTTTTGGGGTTACTTGGTTTGGCCGTCGATAAAAGACATGGTTGACTCGTACTTGTTCTAACTATTTCTAGTAGGGTAAAGGGAGTTATATTGATGATATTTTTTTTCCAATGTAAATTTTCATAAGATCAAAGGCTAGGCTAGCTAAGTCCAATTCGATGAAATGTTGGTAAACTAAATATTTTCATTTTACACTACTTCTATTGAAAACATATGACATTATTTTATGATGGTTTGTTATTGTATCTGGAACTTTTTTATGCAACATATTGCAGGTAGTATTGACAATTTTTAACATAAAAAGATAAACATGTACTTTTTCCTTTATGCCAGTAGGTATGACGCTTGGGGCTTGACGTTTTGAAATATGTTTACTTAGTGATTGGTTTTTTTGACATAATCACTCTGATAATTTTCTTCTCCTTGGGCGACTATACTGTTGGCTTTGCCGCGATATAGAAAAAGTCGTTTCGTAGGATTAAATTTAAAATGCCACCCTGACAGAGGTTTAATGATAGTTTGCACCACATTTTTCCAATTGTATACTGGTACATCTTTTGTTAGGTACCGACAGGTTCCGTGATCTTTTAATATTTCTGTATATTGATCAGGAATGACAATAGCCTCCTCTGTACGAAAAATACTTTCTAGATTGTCGTTAATACTCAGTCAGGGGGTAAAAAAGAGTGTCCAACTTATAGGAAATTTTATTTCCATTTTTTTAACACTAATAGAAGCATATGAATGAAACCATTTCTTGCACATATCAAATATGGTTTTTCCAATCAGCTGCTCAATTTTTAAATTCCTTAAAATATGAAATACGGCACTTGAGCCATTTTGATTCTCCCAAAAGAAAATATTAACATTGCCTTCGTCAATATTGACTTTGAGTTTCCTAAAACGACAGTAAAATTGTAGAAATTGTACAGCCTACTGAAATAGGCAGACTGGTCTGGCATCTTAGGCGGTATCATATTCTTCTGGCAGTCAAAAGAAATAGCCAATAAGTTATGTTGGTCTTCTTTTAGAATGTCATAAAATGCTTTCACTTTACGATTGTGATCTTGGTAAAGCATAATTAAGTTTTGTTTAGCAGCACTGGCTGTTGTGGTTTTTATCCTCTCATTGAATTCCGTGCACCGAGAACCTACATCCACTCGAGGTTTTCCAAAGCCTATATTATATTTTAAGTTGAATTCCTAAAAAATGACTGTTTTACTTATAGGCTCAAGTCGATCTGTTTCATGTTTAACGTATTCCACATCTTTTTAATGTTTAATTCTGCCGATATATACAAATGTTGAGCTGATTTATGTCGACAATAATGCAGTTCAGACCCCTGAAATGACTCAATGAAGTTCTGAACGGCATTTCTTTTTTGGGAATGGGTGAATGAGCGATGGTCACCTCTTCGCTTTCCTTGGCCATCGCACTGTAATTTTCAAAGGATCTCTTCAAAACGTTTGAAACGCGATCTTTATTTATGCCTAATATACGTATAAAGGTTTTTGTCTGTGGTATCAGTTTGTTCGCTGTCGTTTTTGGTAATGTGACCTGTTACCTTAAAAAAACTGCCAGTCTTTTGCAGAAATAGCATTTCTCCAATTGGTATCTTCTTTTTCTATGTCAAATTTAATTAGTTTATATAATTCATAAAAAATGCTTTGTATTGACATGCGAAAGTAAATAAAAAATCGTTTTTCATCTTGAAGCAATTACGGAAAAAGAACATGAAATTCTCCTTCTTCTCGCTTCGTATTTATCGGATGCACCCAGTGCTTTTGTTTTGTTTGAGACGCCTGTAAGCTCCACAAAAGCAATGCTTCGTCTTCAGAAGACGAGCTGTCAAACGACATATCGCTACAACGTTTGTATACGAATGGAACGCATTATTGTTGACCGCCACCTGTCTGATGTCGGAACTGGTATTGAACGCTACCGGTCAACGGTCGGTTGAACGCAGAACGTCGACGGCTCTCTGTCTGTTCAAGCCCTTAGTCTTTATTTTTTTTACCATCTTTGGTCTTTAAAACAGGTAAAAGATGTTACTGAAACCAGTCATCAAATATTATAGTATCTATCGACACATTCATCCGTGAACCACAAAACATGAATGATATGGTGGAATTACGAATTACCTCTGGGTGGGATCATCGTGGTATCCCGTCTCATCAAAATTATATGTATGTTCTTATAAGGTACATCTGTTAATTCACATTCAAGGTAGTTAAAATATGTTTTTATTGCATTTTCATCCATCTGTGCCCATTTCCTGGAAATATCTAATAGCTAATGAGTGAAAGTTTATATATCTATACCATAGATGTCGTCA
The DNA here is from genome assembly GCF_057557595.1 of Rhyacophila brunnea. Taxonomy (NCBI): domain Eukaryota; kingdom Metazoa; phylum Arthropoda; class Insecta; order Trichoptera; family Rhyacophilidae; genus Rhyacophila; species Rhyacophila brunnea. Next base: position 15,178,696 of record NW_028232965.1, read on the forward strand.
GACATAAGAAATGACATTTTGAGCATATTACTAACACTAAGTGCTCTGTCATCTCCCTCCTAATCTCTTCTGTCTATTCCATGCACTTTGAACAACAATCCATCCTTGGCTTTCCAAAACCAATATTGAAATTTGTTTTAAATATCATTCTGAAATATGAGCACTTTGTGCGTTTTAATTCTTCTGGTGCTTGTTCAATAAACATTTTGTACAGTTTGTTTATATTTAAGTTTGGTGAAAAGTATTTTCATTCTTGTATCTTGCTTTGACAATAGTGTATTTCCAGTGACTCAATTTTTTTGAATGAATGGCAGTTGTTTTTTCATCAAATAGGTGTGATTTTCTTCCTCCTCCTCGAGTTTCAGAAGCAGAATTACCTAATGACTTGTAGTGTCATTACACCCGAAACTCTTCCTTTTTTGATGCTCAAAATATTCAATAAAGTACCTTTGCAAACTGGTATGAGACCAATGGATATTGACTTCTTATTTCCAATACCACCAGCTGAACGGTTTTGAGTGACATTTTTATTTTAATAAAATTATCTTGGGATATTTTATCACTTAAGCAGTAGAATGCTTTGTGAAAATTGTTTACATCTTGCATATAGACACATCGCACCCGGGGAATAATAGTGGCACAACTCAAAAAACCTGTTTTTGCAGGAGAGCAGTTTGAATATTTTATGTTTGTGTGTTAAATCAGTTTATTATAAATTTCAAAATATTTTTGCATCAAAATGTGGGATTTATGTTCGCGCATCAATCCGACTGCCTGAAAATGTCATCCTACATCGGACGATAGAACTCCTCTCAGGCGAAAGTGTTGCCTGCAACAAAATATATTGTTATTCAACTACAAAAGTTCGTGCCCATGCACTAAATTGATCATTTGAGAGCATTGGCTCCCCGTCTTAGACTTCTATGCCTAAGCAAGCTACATCAAATCATTCTCGTTTGCTCGTGGAGCGACCTTTCCTTGGTATTGCGGCATGGGCGAAGCCCAAGCTTACCTTAAATCTTAATATTAAATACTGAAATACCACAAGATGTTGTTAACTTATCATGCTTTATTACTGTTGCCCCTAAGCAATGACAGTAAGAGGGGTTTGTTCTAGAGAAACATGAAATATGATGCAGCTGGAGACGGCGGTCGCGGGCGACTCTCCCAAACCTTTCCCTGCAAGAAAACTACAATACAATAAAATCCTATTGCCACGTAGGCTTAAATATTTTACACCTGAAAAGATACCTCCGATTAATCGCGCGGAAGCTTTATATTGTTATTTTAATCGCATGACTATACCCTATGAACTGCAATCAGCGTTGTATGGTGGGGACTTTGACAGCACCCAAGGCTCTTTCTTCGAGACTACGCTACTCCTGTGTGATGTGTGTGCTTACATGCTAGTTTTATAAATTACTTCGCCCCAAACGCTGCAAAGTCCCTCCAGACAAGCTGAGAGTTCTTCATGCGTTCTTCGAGCGTACGCTCCCCTGGCGCTTCTTATAACTAAAATGATCTTATGCTAATGCGCAAGGGTTGCGCACTACCTGTGAACAACATGACAATACCAAGAATTTAAACAGATTGCTCAGGTTTGCTACTGACGCGAGCCTCCTTCAGATTTGCACCTGAATTTAGGATAAAAATTTGCGATGTGTCGATTGACATTTTATTGCCCGATCTTTATGCCAAGCTGTTTTCTGAAATAAATGACGCTACATGCCTCCAGAAAATGCAGGTTAGGCACCCCCGTTTGTTCAAGTCTCGTTGAACCAAACTTAATTTACTATGCTATATTAGAAATTGCATCTGGGACCGCTACTCAGAGCTGCTGGTACGAAACCCCTCAAGATACCACAATAAACGAGTACTTGATGGTCTCAATCACTACAAAAATAACAAGAAACACGACAAAATTCAGACCTAAGCGCAAAACACTGCTTTTCCCAGCTGGGTCGTCTGTCAATCGTATGCATGAACCAAAGTTCAACGCCATGCATACGATTAGAAAATTACCAAGCATGATTCATAAGCATGAATCCCAATTCGTTGGCTTTCGCACAACTGCAATTCTCTTAGCTTTATTATGTTTAAAATAAAACAAAATATCTAACTTGTGGTCATCTCCACTCACAAACCAGACTCCACCAGAATTCTTGGCCAATGCAAGGCACTTCACTCTGCGTGAGTCAGTAGATAATCACCGTATCTATCCATCCACTTTGAACTGGATGTATCAGATTTATCAAGATCTGACACGCACAACTGAGAGACTGTATGCCGCCCTCAGTGGCTATGTAAGATGTGTCGCAAAGTAGCAACAGTTTTAGGTTTCTTATAAGGAAGAAACGGATATTCTTGAAATGCGTCGCAAAGTAACAACAGTTTTAGGTTTCTTATAAGGAAGAAACGGATATTCTTTTCAGAAATAACTGAAAACATCATTGTGAAGGTCCACACACAAGCTCACCGCTTACAATAACTAGGTAACATTATAATTCAAAACACTTAACTCTAATGGGCTCGTGCACCACCGCTTCGGATTGTAGTGTGCCGAAGTCACCAGGAGCGTACAAATATGAGCGTACAAACGTGGAGCGTACAAACATGGCTGCCATGCCGATGGTCACTCGCAGACAAACTCCTGTTGACCTCGACAGCAACTGCACTCCGCACTACGTCCCAGCATCAGACAACACGTACAATAGAATACAGCGATAGATTGTTTTCTTGTATTTGACAATTATTTAATCAAACATATTCTTCTATATTGCGAATAGATCAATGCATCTTGCATTTACTAGCTTTTGCAAATATTAACTAATTGACATGTGTCAATATACTTTCACAGTGAAAGATTTTAATATAACATTTAATTATTTGACTGCTTATTAATATAACATATAGCTTAATTTTAACATAGTGTGGTGCACTAGAGAGGCAGCACAAGTTAACCTAATGTAATCTTAAATAAATTACACATTTTAATCTAACATGATATTATATCACATTGATTATCACAGAAATGTAATGGTTGTACTTACAAAAATATGTACTAACATGTCGAAGTTTGCGTATGTCAGTGTGACACAGAGCGCAAAAGGAAACGCTGGATGATTTATATTCATCTAGCATATGTGATATCACATATCACGTATCACCCCTTCAGTCGTCAAAAGATAAGCAGAAACAGCGCTTATCTCACAGGAATTCCTGTGTAAGGAATACATTTATCTTGCTTTTACAAATCAGAAATCAGCTGCGAATTGTGGCTGCGATGCCGATTTGCAAAGACAAGACACAAGACAAAGGTACCATCTGAGTATACCGGTCAATGGTGTATAAATGAAGCAATCGATGGTAAGAAAGAAAATCAAATCAGTGTTTGCGCACTATGATTATGAGAAGACACCACGATCACTCCGGTATAACTTGCAGGCATTCCTGTATAAGGAAAACATCTGTCAGATGATTGGAAAATCATACCAACCATGGACGTAAACAGCTGAATGCAGAAGCAATCTTGCATCCGCTGTCCACATGGAATTATTGATTGGTGCGAACACATTGCTCTCACAGGAATGAGGTGTTCCACATTTATGGAACATACATGCTAAGGAGGAAGTAAGATAAAAATAAATGCCTCCTTGATCGTAACTGAACGTCCAAGGATTCATGTCAAAATGATAACAGTTAAGGGAGTGGAATTAATCAGTCTGTTGACTTAATATTACTAGAAGCCTATACTTAAGGAGTGACAAACACAAAGTCCTTAAATAGTAGAAAATATAAACGGGCGTAGACCTAAGTCTTAACAAATTACAAGAATCCTCTTAGCATGTTAAACGGGATCCTGATGCGAATTGAAATGCATTCAGGAACAAATTTAACGTATAACGCCACTTTGAATTGTACCCAAATGCTAACCTCCCTTTTAATAAAAACGAAACCACCCGAGCGCTCCATCTTTCTAGGACTTTAAAAGGTAAACTAACATGTTGGAAAACGGAAGATCCCGAATCTCCAATATCTCAATTCTTGTGAAAAAGTCGTGAACAGACGTTACTGGAAAATCTTAAATTGAAAGAGCTTAACATCTCATAAATGTAACGCTTGCTAGGTCATCAAAATAATAGTTAGATGAACATTCCACAGATTTAGCTGTAAAAAATTTAACTCTTAACTAACCAGTATTAAAACGAGGTATATTTAAATAGAAATTGAATCTGAACTATTCACGAAACAGAAACGAAATTAACTATGTATAAAATACTATGACTTAATTTCAAATAGAAATAGTCACGGCACAAACGAAATAATTACAAAATATTTAGTGTTAGCATCTTATGCGTCACTGCAGTGAATTCTGTCAAGCGAGAAATTTAGCGTTGAACGATTTATCATGTATTTTGAGCGAAAAAGTAGAGCTGAGCGCCATCGACCAAAAAAATGTTATTGATGTGAAATTAAATTTCAAAACTATCAAACGATGAATAAATATTAAACCACCCACTGGGAACGTAAAGTTTCGGAAATGGAAGAAAGCCTGACCCTCACCAAATGGAAATGGTAAAAATAAGCAATGAATTTGAAATATCTGAAAATAACACAAATTGTCACCGAATTACTTATCTGTGATTTGCGAGCGTGGTTTCGTTTCTCTGCACGGGGTTCTATCGAAAACGTCCAACGTCTGCCATCAGCTTCGTGGGGATGTTTTCTACGAATCTCCCATGTCCACGAGGAAGATCGCAGTGGAAATTTGCTCCAATTCTCGGAATGTCGCAGCCACGTTCCAATATGTAAAGACCCTCTTCAGACTTAAACCCGCAAATGCCGCCTCGAAATTTCGCCAACGCCCATTTTCAATCAAACAAATCTAGAACATTTGATTGAAAACAACAAAGCATTACTCAATTCAACAACAAATTTGAAAAGATGCGGAGGATGTACTTGATAAAGTTGGATTAGAAATTTTCAAGCAACGAAATCCAACACACACTTTTCAACTTCAAGTGGTCAAAATGAAAACCGCGTGGTTTTTTGAATTAAATGCCACAATTAATGAAAAATTGAGCAATGATGAACACTGTTTGCAACAAGTGATTGTTATGTAAACTGGAGAATTGAAATATTCGCAAAAAAATTATTAGTGAAGACAGAGCACAAAAAAATGCATCTGCATTGCTTGAAGGTACAAACGGAAAAAAAAAAGTGATCATTCCGCGCCGTGATCAAAGCACGCGCTTTTAGCGCTCCGCTCACGTTAATTTTCACAAGAATCAAACTTGAGCCACTCACAGCGCACAGCATTTAAAATGGGTGACACAAAACATTGCTGAGTTTAAGATACTTCAATATAACTAAAATAAAACTAGAAAAGAATGTTTCACGTGTGGATAAAATAATGTTATCACATGTAAATACAAAAATGCTTTCACATGTGGATATAATAGTGAAAATAACTACAACAATATGACAAATTCCTAAGAAAAATCTTCACCAGAGAGGCCGCACCGCGTTGAAAGCGCCAAATGTTAAGTGACATCTAACCACCTCTCATCAATCCTCTCGGGTGAAAGCCCATCCTATTACAAAACAAACATCGAAATTATTTAAATTCGACATATCGTCGGTCTATCTTGTAAACCTCGTAAATCCAAATCAACAAATTTTTCAGGAGACAATAAAAACTGTCTAATTTTGGTTTTAAATGGAATTTCGAAATTTCAAAAATCCATTTGGTTACTTTTTAAATCAGCAACTGTATTCAGTAATTATTTTTAATAAATTTTCATTATACTTACCACTTTTTGGATTTGTGAGGTTTTCATACTAGGTTTTTATACTAAGTGTATTTTGCCTTTATGGATTTAGAAGGTTTTCAGTCATAAAAACGAGTACTGGGGAAAATTAAGACACATTGTATAGTTTACAAAAATATCAAATGTAATGTTTAAATTAACAATTTTACTTATATATATTTAAAAAAAAATAATATTTTTTTTTTTTTAATGTGGTAGATTATCGTAGTAATCGTGAAAATCCGTCGACAAAACAGTCTTCAGTTCTTGCAGATCATGATATTTCCTTGGTTTGATTTTAAGACGCTAGCATGTAGACGTGAAAGGTCACCAAAATTTTAGGTGTGACGTCCTTGTCCTTTCTGTGAGGCAATACACTACTAACATCTGAAAATCTTAATTTATACTGAATAATGCCATTTGGATCATATAATAATGCCCTTATATCAGTGACAACCGGATTACCAACTTTTTTTCAGGACGAACACTTTTGATAAATTTAAAGTCAAATTTTTTGAAATCATTGTGATACACATATTCACAATAATATGGCTTTGGTTTCTTTCGAGCATTATGGCATATATTCATATATTCTGCAGGAACATTTATATCCCGTTTTTTCAGGTACCTTTCAATGGTAGAATGCATCGAATCAACTGGCTTTGGGTGTCCTTTTTCTAAAAATTGTTGTTGAATCCTAATATCATTCATCATTGCAATATTCAATAGTGAATGTACAACTATCACTATATAGGACTAGTTCTCTTCTGTCTGTTTCCGATAATTGATATCGCAATGGTTAGTCAGTCATACATTGTTGCATAGTATTTGCTCTGCTTGATTCATACTATTGTTTAAAAAATATAATTTGCTGATGTTACAATGTTGCATGCTATTTGCTCAATTGACATCGATACCTCAATTGAACAATCAGGCCTTTCCCAAGTCAATATAGAGCACCTGACTTAGTAAGTCTAAATTGCATTGTTTGTGATTTAAAAGTTACACCATATTGGATTTCATACAAAATAGCTTTCCATGCATCACTGTGACCTGATGGGGTTGTTCAACTGTGTTACAAAATATATAAGTTTACATTGTAATACTACATTGTGTTTTGGAGGGCTTAGAATCTAACCCTGAAAAAGTAGTTATTCATTTTAATGGTAGATACTTAAATAAACTAAGTTAGAGTCTAACTCCGACAATACTAATGCCATTTTTTACACGTCTTTTCTATGTGTTTCGATTTTATTTCACTAATTTTGATCGTGGCATCTTGAAGATCTTTCAATGAGGAATAAATTGCCAGTGTTGGTTGAAAAGTTGATTTTTTTGCAGATGACCATTTTTGATCCTAATCGTCTCATATTATGTAGAATACCTTACCACACGCGTGTTACACAAATATCTGCATTTATACAAAAAATAGAATTCTATTTAATCGTTTTTATATTGATTCGATTTTAAAGGCGTTTTTATATTAAATTTTATCAAATAGTCAAAATAATCATATGTACCAAAAAACTTGCGATAACTCCTTTTTAATTGGCACTGGAAGTCCTAATATATTTATAAAATCAACGTGGCGAATCGAATTGGCAATCACAACCATAGTACTCGCCAAGAGATTTCTCAATGGCTCTTCACAGATTCAAGGTTTCTAGGTCATTTCATTTCCGCCGCGCCATTGTGTATGCCCCAAACATGAGTGTAGACAATGACGTGTCAGTTGAAGAGTTGGGTAAAACCTCTACAATTCTTCAGGGTTCCAAAAAAGGCCTCATCAACAGGTTGTGTTAACTGGGTCGAGCATGGAGGCATGATAGATATCAGAATCGCTACTTGAATCATTTAATATGAAAGTACCAGTTGATGAATCTGTTGTCTGCTTTTTCCTTTTTGATTCAAGCTGCTTTTTTTATTTTAGACAGTTTCAATAATATTTTTTTTAATTACGGCTTGCAACTCTCGCTGTGTTATGACTTCCGCTCCTTTTAAGAGTCACTTCTTTTTTACACTGGTGTTCAAATAATTTTGATTGTTTTAAGAAGCAATTCTTCGAATGAGGTAGGTGTCAAATTTTGAATGCTAGTTATTAATTACCAAACCAGATTGTGGAAGTAATGTTGGAAGAGATAGTCGAAGTAGATGGTACTTCTATTATGTCTGTAAAACGGGGGTGTGTGCCCTGGGAATTGGTTTTATTCAAAATCAACAAATTCATAGTTGTGTGGCATATCAATGTCTTGCGATAACCCCTTCAAATGTTTATGAGAAAAAATCAAGCGCGGTGACAACATCTGATGTGGCGCAACACTAAATTTAGACTGAACCGGTAGAAGGTAAAATATACCTAAACAAGTGCATATATATGGCATTGGTAAACCTTGAACTCATAGACAGTGGAATTAAAACTTTTACGTAAAATAATATAAATGTTTGTTTCAATTTTTCAATAAACAATATTATTAAAAAATTGTACTTCTAAAATTAAATTGGGGTTTTTTCTTTATTAAATACGTTTGGTGGGTACATGAAAATGGTTACAGGGTTAAGATCCCGCTTACATTATTCAATAACAAATCTTTGATAATAAAACCGTTCCAAAATATATCTGTGGGCGAAAACATTCAATAACAGATCTTTGAACGTAAAACCCTTCCAAAATATATGTGTGGGCGAAAGGAAGAGGGTAAGTCTTAAAAATCGAAAAATGAGTTAAAGATGGCAATTGAAACATAATATACATAATATTCACAAATGAGCAAAGGGATAAGTCAAATCAACATTCCATGCAGAAACATTGGTGTTCCCATTCAAAATGGTCTAAAAATTAATTTTTTGGCTGTCCTGAAAAGTAGCGATTTAAGACTTCTTCCTTTTGCACACAGATTCTTACACTTTTTGATTACTAATTACTAATTTTGATTTGGCTTTCATTATTTAGATAAGACATGCGACATCATTAAAATGACGTCCAATGATTAAGTCATTTTGTTGTATTCATAAAATTACATCCGGATATTGAAGGAACCCTTCTATAGAAATGGAGCCTAAAAATATAAAGTAAAACATAGAAAAATAGCATGTCAAACTGGAACTTGTTTCATCATTATTCATATTGAAACCACAGATGGCTGGCTCCATCTGTAGTAGAAGAAGGATTTCTTCAATTCTTTGATTACTTTACTATGTACATCAGTTGTTCAAAACACCTTCAATATTATAAAATGTTTGATTTGTATAATTGAAATTTTTATTTTTTTACAAAATATAATATGGATTAAGTAATTTCACTTTTAACATTTAATTTGGCAATTAATAAACAGTCAGCTTGGAAGACTTCTCAATGTATTATGAAAAGGTTATTAATTTGAGGTTTCAAATTCGAGCATCACTCAAAAGGCAATGTATTGTGGCTTGTTAGACTTATTGCCATCTGAGTCCATGAATTAATTATTAGGGAAATGTCTTCATAATAAAATATTGTGTGCATTTGAATGATCACCTGTTATTTTATACACCTAGATTTGTTTTTCTAATGTATTCACTTGTTTTCAGAATTAATACATAATGTAATTGTTAACATTTAGAAAAAATGTACTGTGCCCAGTAACTTGAGTGTTAATTGTAAATCCTATTGATGTAAAACATTTTCTTCTGTGATTTATGTATTGCTATTTTTTTTGAACTTGAAATTTTAAATAAATAAAATAATATGTCAATACACTATTATAATATATTATTTACAAACACCTCTTACATAATCATACCTTTCCTGAAGACAGTTCGATTATCATTATCAGGAGCCCAGCTGATAAGGTGAGTCCTGGAATACTGCAACATTTCTATTTACTTGTCTCTTTCCAAAGTCACTGCTTTCCAATTCAGTTTCTCCAAGTATACATAAGTCATCGGTAGATCTAGCAATCCAGCTCCATTCGTCAAGCGAATTTTTGGCCTACCCTGCTTGATACTACTATACCTCGATCAGCGTTGCCAACTTAGCATTCTTGCAAACTCTAGGATTTTTGAATAGGCATCTAGCTTAGCGGAATATGCAACCGGCATGTAGCGTTAAATCTAGCATTTTTCGACACCACAAACAGCCTAAGAATTTGTTGTTGAATTGAGAAACTTCGCCGATGTTCCATTGGCTATTTTCTGTATTTCGGTTAATAAAGAATATCCTCGGATTTCCGACAAGGCTATTGCAGTTCAGCTCCCATTTTCTACGACATATCTAGATGAGCAAAGTTTTTCAACTCAAGTTATAATTAAAAATAATTAGCAGTCTTGCTTGAAGGGTCTTGACCAAGAACTTCAGGTTGCTCTTTCAAATAAATATCAAGTCAAAATAATAATGTAAAACTTTTATGTTCATTCAATTGATAATGGTATCACATTAATTAGTTATTATATTGATAATACAAATACACGGAAATATGTATATTTGATTCTTTGCCGTGTGTTCTTATTTTATTATATTATTTATCAAATAAAAAACATACATTACCCTTTTTACACGATTTCGAAATAACACAGTGCAAAGCCATCAACTCTGAACAACTGAATGCATGTTGGAGACCAATTTGGCCAGAATGTGTTAAAACTAACCATAGCCCGAACACAACTGAACTGCATTCAGATATCATAACTGTGGCACATGCAATTGGTCGAGAAGTGAAGAAGATAGTGAATAATTTTTGTTACCTTAGATTTTTTTAAAGTATTTTAGTATACTTTTTTTTTACACGTTTTTTTTAACAAGGTATAGTGTGGAACGTATCTACCGTGTAAATGGGGAGTTCAGTGTAATGTAATTTTGGTGCATGGCCCCTACAAGCGGGTGGGGGCTGACAGAGCTCTAGCCTGGGGGCCCAGGCTCAGAGGGGGGCGGCGTGGCAGGTCAACCAGATAAGTGGGATAAACACAAATTACAATTTTGCTATAATAGTAAAAAAGTCGATTGCGGCGCTATTTTACTACTTTAAAACATGCGATTTTAGGATACAATTTATTATTATTCTATCAATATTCGACAAATAATTATTTTAAACCCGACAACTAACCATAATTGGATGTATTAATAAATACAAAAAATCACTAAACATACAACCAATACCATTAATTTTATCTCGAACACCTTTTGAAAAACGCTATTTTAGAATATCACACTGTCTTTAACCTTAGCAATAGGTAGGGGGGCCAGCCAAAAATCCTGGCTTGGGTTCCATCAGGATGTGGGGTCCATGTTTTGGTGTATAAATTGTTTTACGTGTGGTGTGCTGCGAAATTCTGGGAAGACCTTTGGTATGCCGTGGGTGAGAAAAGGTTGCGGAGCACTGATTTACACTATGAAGGATAATGAACCGACAAAGAAAGTAGCATTTTGCAAACTTATAGGGATTTGAACATATATAATTTAGAAAAACACTTCCTGAGTGAGTATATTATAACCAATAGAAAAAATCTTTTTTTTTTTGGCAAAAGTAAGCCACCCCGGCCGGGAATCGAACCCTGCCTCTCCACGGGTTTACGCCCCATTCTGTCGCATTTAACCTATAGAACCAAGAGCGCTGATGAGTAGGTATTAAAAGTGACCAATAGTTAAAATTTGTCGCAATTAGTATGTCACGCCGTAGCATATAGGTTAAATGCGACGGAATGGGGTGTAAACCCGTGGAGATGCAGGGTTCGATTCCCGGCCGGGGTGACTTACTTTTTTCAAAAAAAAAGATTTTTTCTATTGGTTATAATATACCCTCTCAGGAAGTGTTTTTCTAAATAATATATGTTCAATAATAAGAATGATATATTCTTAAATCTTGTGAATTATTCATTGAATTAAAGAAATAGTTAATTATAGGGATTTATTGATAAAATTGGAAGAGTGATAATATTAAATTAAAAGAAAGAGAGACATTAAATTGTTGAATTCAATTTTTTTATAATTATATCGCCACTACAAATGAAATTATTACCTAATGTGAGATATTCAAAATATGACATTTATTTTAACCTTTCCCTTACCATGGTAAAAAAATTACGCCCGTTCCCATGCTGTCCACCCAGTGTCCCGATAGAAATTTGGCATTTTAAGGCATTTTAAAAGATAATTGATTGCTTCAAAAGGTAAAGTATGTTTTTAAATACTGTTTAGTCATCGTTTAACATGTTATTCTGTGTATATCACATGCAATTATCTTATAATCGTGTATAATAATCGGACATCGATAAATGTACGTCATAACCAAACCACGGTGTGTCTCGATCTGTTTTAAATGGAACAACGAACACACGCTGTCATTTCACGGAGAGGGGATGGCTAATTCATCCGAAGCGGTCGAGGGTGTTGTAAGGTAGAATAACACGTGTGCAGGCGTTCGTTATTACGTTCGCCACATAAAATAATAGATACCTAGCATATTATGAAATAATATTGGCTTCGATATATTTTAATGAACACATTAAGTTTTATTGCTTACATTTTGTCCAATATATAGTGGACAAAAACATATATCTAAATATATATCAAACTCAAAATTTTATGAAAACCTTTTTAGGGGCTTCTGAAACTAGGCGCTTCACTTGAAGAGTTAAAAAATACCAACAACATGACGTGTAATAATAATATGTACCTATTTTATATTCAACGAAAAGAAATTAGTATGAATGAAAAAGTGTGCACAAAATTGTCGGATTGACCAAAGCGTACCGAAACTACTTATTATGATTTTATTTTGGCTGGGTTTATCTGATTTTTTTAAAACTATCCAACACCATACTATTTAAATTATTGTAGTACTCGTTCAAGAAAAACAAATAGGTACGTATGACTCACAATGCACTATTTATGTCGGATATTGACAGCCTACCTCCACACTTCACCACTAAGAAATAATATAATAGTATAATATTATGTATATACCTACATCAGATTGAGTATGATAATATTTATTTATATAATAATATGAATACGTGTATTAAATAAGGCTCTAAGTACCAAAAAATAGTATTGCCTGTAGTTACAAAATACCGAGTCATTGCAGTAAAATTTAATGAAGCAGACCTTTTGAAAAATGTAGTTTTACAGTGTGAAACAATCACGGTAGCTTCTATAATTTTAGGTATTAAGAACTCGCAAGTGTCAACACACCATCGTCAGCTATTTTATATTGAATGCCGTTGACCACTGCAGTGCTACTAACACCATTATAAATAAAACACGCCAACGGACTTACAACGTCTACAGGTTCAATTATTTTGCTGTATTTTTTTGACTTGCTTGAGGCACTTAGACTATAGTTGAAGTTATTGGCGTTGGTATGTAGAACATTTTTGTATAAAAAATGTCAGTTTTTATGTTTATGGTACTTAGCGCCTTAATTAATACATGTATTCATATTATTTGGTAAGTACTTATGAAATTAGAATGATTCAGTAATCTTAAAATGAATTTCTTGTACCTACCTACAATCCACCGATCTTATGGACATATTATTATATATAGTTAATAATATATAATATTATACAGTCGGAAGCCAACAGCGGTGGAGTGAGGTTGTACAACTTCGCTTGCGTATTCGGGACGCTACTCGCCTGGTTACTCGCGAACGGTTATAAATACGGGATACAACAAAAATAATATTGTTTGTAAATGAATTTGACAATAAACTCAACATGTGTGGTCCCATGTGATTTTGACAATCAGTGCCAGTGCTTGAGAAAAAGTGAAAAATATTTATTGTTGCACGGATAGTGCACTTTGTGCGGGGAGTGCGTCAAACGCGGTGAAGCGAGGGGTTGTCCACACTGTTTTTTGTTCACACTGTTGCGCGAATTCCAAGACCGCGTGAACGGCAAAAGCAATAAAATGGAAAACACCACGATGGAAGTGAATGAAACCAAAAAAACGAAGAAGAAAAGAAACGATGATGAAGAGGAAGTGGTTGGAGAAAAAGAAGAAGAATGGCAAACGGTGACCTCTGGAAAAAAACCCAGAAGAGACTCTGGGGTCACTCCAAAGGGAAACCAAAACATCGTCATGATAGCGACGGGAAGTAAAATTCCATTAAAATTGAAAATAGCGCAGATGCTGCATAAGGCAGGAGTAAAAGTACAGAAAATTTACAATAAAAATTTAAAGACGTACATCCAAGTAGAAGACGAAAAAGAAGCAGATAAAGTGAAACAAGCTGGAGAACTCAAAGATCTCGGTTTTGTGACCAAAGAGAATGACTCCTGCTCTTATGGAGTAATAAGAAAAGTCGATATTGATATGGACCTCCAAGAACTGCAAATGGAAATCAAAAGTGATGCAAAAGTAATCAACCTTAAGAGGTTGACAAGAAAAGGTGATACAGGAGAGCTGACAAAGACCTCGTCAGTCAGTATTAAATTTGGGGAGAAAATATTGCCGAGAACAATTTACATATATGGAGTCTCTTTTGCTGTAGAACCGTATGTATTCAGGGTTATGCAATGCTACAAATGCTGGCGATATGGGCATATCGCGAACAATTGCGGACGTACAGTAGAAACGTGCCCTAAGTGTGGTGAAAACCACAAAACCTGCGAAAAAAATGAGGAAATTACGTGCATCAATTGCAAAGGTAACCACGCGGCAAACAGCCAAAAATGCCCAAAGTGGCAAGAGGAAAAGAATTGCAAAGAAGCAATGAAAAAAATGAACATACCTTTCAAGGAAGCAAAAAAAAATATGTTAAATAATAGCTATGCTGACATATTAAAACAAAAAAAAATCGTAGGAAGAGATGAAAGCGAAACAATTCAAAAAACTAAGGAAAACAAAAAGAAAGAAGAAGCGGTGGTAGAAGCTTCAGGCTCAACAATAATATCTACAGGTAGTAGCGTAAAGCCTACAAAAAATAAGAAAAATTCAAAGGGGAAGACAGAGGTTAACGCGATGGGAGAAATTATGAAAGTCTTGCTGAAAGGGGGAGACTGGCAGCAGATCATTAAACAACTAATAATTAAAGCAGTGGACTGGGTATGCAAACAATTCAAAGAAGGACACTTAAAGGAAATTCTAGGGGAGGTTCTGGAGCAAAATGGATAATAAAAAACAAATTAGGATTTTACAATGGAATGCCAGAAGTATGAAGCAAAAAAAGGATGATATAGAACTCTACTTAATAAGACAAAAAATTTCAATAGCATTTATCTCAGAGACTTGGCTGAGGTCTGAATTAGACTATCTGAAATTCAATGATTACACGATGTATCGAAAATACAGAAGGGATGGATACGGAGGAGAGCGATTCTGGTGCATAAAACACTGGCGTCTAAAGAAGAAAGAAAGAAAGACGGAAGAGCTAGACAAAATAATTATAAAGCCATTTAACAGAATAGGAGTGAGGACCTGATCGAAGGATCCCCTTCTAGAAGAGAAGAGGCGATATGACAGCGAGTCGCAGTCAAAGCCTCGGTAAAATCACAAAAAAAAAAAAAAAAAAATATATAATATTATAACACAATATCATGTAAACACAACAGGTTCACTATGATTATTTATTTACATATTAGGTATGTAAGTAGGTACCTACTTTATAATTTTATTATTGGTACTTATAAAATTAAGAGATAAAAATGTAAAAAAAATAAAAGTAAATATTCATTGTACCTACTAAAAGATATTATACCGATTTTTCTGACGTGAAAGTTTGAACATAGGTAACTGCAAACACTATAAAATATTTTTTGCAACTGTGTGTCTACTTCATAAACAAAAGAAACTCCATGTGTACTACCTAGTTGCACTTGAATTGCATTTGCTGACTCATTATTATTTTCGGATGAAAGCTATTATTAGTGATTTACGATGACAATACAATTTATTACGGTTCAACCATGGACCAACAAAATAATGTCTCATTTATAATCTTTTATAATTAAAAAAAACTAATATAGGTAGGTATTAGTAATATCGTCAAAAAAAGGATATTTTAGAATATCGTATTAACTACACCGCACCGCAATTTACAAAGCTACAGTTAACGATAATAAATAAATACAAATATATTATTATTGATGCCAGTCATTAGAACATACCTACATTTTCTGTAGCTGTCTGATTTCAATGCAGGGTATTTATTTAAACGGGTTTAATATTTGGGTTTGAATACAACATTTGAATGGGTAAGTACAACAATATTGTGAAATTTATCGCATTGTATTATTTTCCTAAAATTCTAAAACAGAATGAAATAATATTACCCTCGCCAATATTTAACATATTGCATTGCCTAATATGATAATACCGTAAAACCCCCTAACTTCGCCAAGTGTCCCTAACTTCACCTAAATCAATTAAACACTAAAAACTCATGTTTTTACTATTGCACCACTTTAAGTCACTGAGGCGATTTTAAAGATAATATTCGTCCTGTCACCACACAATTTTCAAACCGCCATTATTTTCGCCGTGTTTGTGTTAGTACCGTTTTTTCGAGTCCGGTTTGAAGAGATTTTTTCGGAATACCTCTGAACTTTTGCTGATTTCTACGAATCTTGTAGAGGTAGGTTCTTCATATTTTTAATATAATATAGTGATATAGTCTGCTTGCCAAATGTAACGTGCGATTTCCGATATTTATAATAAAACATCAATTATTTGAGTATGCAATGTCAGGCTATGTTTTTTGAACTACTTGTTCCTACACTTCCCCTGGCTTTAGGGTTGTCACAAAAAATCGATTTTCTTGAAATAAATGTGTTTTTTTTATTTTTATTGTTTTTAGACTAAAAACTATTCATCACTTTGAATCACCAGTTAACAATTTTTCTCATATTTCCTTTATTAAAAATTTACTATGTAAATCAACACATAAAAATGATACTATAATGCTTTGGGTTTTGGCAGCCCTAGCGTAAATTGGTAGGTTGTATGAAACAGTCATTGAAGTGATTCCTATCTTCGCCAACGTAGATATTTCTTTAAAATATGTCAAATTGTCTCTACCATAAGACCTGAATTTGCTTAAGGCTATTTTTTAATAGATTTCGTGAGTATCCATAGACAATATTTTTTTATTGTACCTACTAAAACACATTAGGCGAAGTTAAGGAATCGTGCCGTAACTTCGTCTATATAAAAAATAGTAATTTATTGTATTATTTAGTATGAAAAGGGTATTACTTCAATATAAATAAAATTAAACACTATCATTGTGCATTTCATAAGATCTATAAGACTTCATATTGGTGGATATTTTGGTGGCAAAACGACTTTCTGTTAAAAAACCGGGCGAAGTTAGGGGGTTTTACGGTAGTATAAACATGTAGAACATGTGAATACGCCACGCCACATGCTGTGCTGTTTTTATTTAGCCCGCTCCAGAATTTTTTTCAATTGCTTATGTCCCACAAACTGATGTAATCCTTACACAACCTTGTAACAAGGGTCTCTATTCTAAATCCGGGGAGAGAGATTTTATTACTTTATTATTTTATTACTAGAATTATGGTCAATGGCAATGGTCCCTTTTTGTCAATTGTTTATGAATAAACGCCACATGTAGCGAAGTTAACACGGTAAAATGAACACTAATAACATTGCGTTAAGGGTTGCTCTGGCGTTTATCGTCAGATGTATTTGAAAAATGTAAACTTCAAGGTTCGATATATTATGGGAGGCTATGACTGAATGCATTTTTCACAGAATTATGTTGAACAAAGACATACATTTCTATCCAGTGGCGGCCGGTGACAAGAATATGAGGGAGTGCAAAAAAGACTCACCTATTTATGCAAGAAGTCCATCCTCCGATCCTTGGATTTTGAAAACACGTCAATAACACGAATATTAAAGTCTGGTATTGACGATATCAATTGTTTTTCTATACTAAGCATCGCAAGAGCATTTAGCCTGCCTTGAGACATGGTATTTCTCAAAAATGACTTAACCCTCTTTAAAGTTGAGAAACAACGCTCACTTTCCACTGAAGTCATCGGAATTGTACAAATTATTTTTAATAGGGTAACACTTTCACTAAATACTTCCAGTAAATTATTATTAGTGAAAAGTTGAAGTATCGACAATGCTCCATCAGTAACGTAGAAATCTTCTTTACTGTATAAGACTATTAGTTCATTTTTAAGTTTAAATTTGTCAATAATGTCGTATAATGTGGTTACCGTATTAAAATCTGTAGTTGGAAAATTTGTATGATAATCCCGGAACTTTTCACTAAAAAACAATTTGGCTATTACTAAATGACCTTTATATTCGAAACGATCTTTCGCTTGGTTCACTATAATGTCGCATACTTCATTGCATATTACAGAATGAGGTAAATCATTGGGACGACGTTTTTTCGATGGTTGAATTTGTGACATATGATTATTTTGACGAATACATTGTATAGCACGCGTAAAGTGTTCAATGTCCATATTTATCTCCAACACGTCCTTTGACCTCGATTGAAGTTGTTTAAAAAGTATATCACAGTTTGGCATAATTTTGGCAAAGAAATCTAACCAATAGTTAAAATTGTCTTCGTTTAAATACCGTAACAACATTCCAGCTTGATTAATGGTATCGGCGTCTAAATTTTCAGATTCTAAAATGTGTTCCATGCACTCTTTTAACTGATCGCGATAAGTATGCACAACAGTAACTGTTCTTATATTGAAATTCCACCTCGTTGTTGGTGCTGCTGGTATTTTTCTATGAACTATTTCTTTCAAGATATCAGTTCGCTTCGCAGACCTCGAAAAAAAAATTGGAAACGCTCGTAAATTAGCAAAAAAGTTTCGGACTATGGTGTTAGCTGAAACACTTCTTTCCATTATCAAATTCAATTGGTGTGCATAACAATGTATGAAGTGTGCGTGTGGATACGAAGCTTTTATCAAAGCCTGTACACCACCTAATCGGCCACTCATCACGGATGCGCCGTCATAACTCTGGCCAATTAGTTGTGCTTGTTTAATGTCGAGAACTTCTAGTTCTTTCAAAATTTCAGATGCAATACCTGCCGCAGTGTGGTTTTTCGGCGTCATAAATTTCCAGAATCGTTCATGTATCTGTCCGCGTAGTTCATACCTTATGACCAAAACAAGTTGTTCTGTAGTAGATATGTCCGTTGTTTCATCTGCTTGTATAGCTACAAACTTGCTTTGTGATATTTCATTTTTAATTTCGTTACGGCACACCTCTAGAATCGAATCTAAAATGTCATTTTGAATCGTTTTTGACGTAGCCTTAAAAACACTATTGCTCTCCAAATGCTGTTTCATGGCTATGTCAATTTCCGAGACAAAGTCAATAAGCCCTCGGTAAACACCTGGATTATTTGAATCTGCAGATTCATCATGTCCTCTAAGAGCTAATTCAAATGCACCACAGAACTTCACACAGTCAATCAATCTGGATAAAATATAACGATTTTTGTCAACACGTTCGTTAAATTGTTTCACAGATAAACGGTACCCTGCATCCAATTGTGAACGTATATCTATTTCTCCCAAGACTGCAAGTTGCATTTCATTTAAAATATGTTTTTCTGAACCACTGTGTTTTTTGATTTTTACTGACAGGTGGACCAAGTCTTGAATCCCATGGACCGTCCAGTTAACATCTCCGCCGAACAACAGACACGGAAAACAAAATAGGGTATTAAGAATATTACATCCGCAAAGCCATTGTATTTTTGAGTACATTTGCACATTAAATTTCCGATTAACAATCTTCGATTTCACTGTACACTTTTGAATTAAATTTATACATGGCAAAGGACGGCCTGCCACTTTAATATCAATTCGTTTGGAAAAATCGTGACGATTGTCCTTAATATATGCAACTGAATACACGGTACTCATTGTAAATACTATTAAATCTATATTATAAACCCAACTGTCGAACGATCAACCCATAGACTATATCAACCAAACTAACAGTCGTGAATATGATTATATTTTTGACACAATATGCATCGACATGAAGTTCGTCATTTCATTATAATAATTAGGCTTCCAACTGTACCTCGACGCGTCGCCTGAGTTATATGTAGGAATATTCATATTGGTTTGTGAGGTTTGTGTATAAAGTCCAAATGACTAGCTTATGTGTGTGTGCTTTCGGCCGGTGCACTGTACTTGAAATGAAAAGAATATGAAAAACATCGTTTCCAACGAAGACTCATGTAGTCTTATAGAACTTTGGTGATTTTGATTCTACAAGCTTCATTTCTTTTGTCGCTGTGGTTGTCCGCTATAAATGTATGCGTGAAAAATGTGCGTAAATTCAAGGAACACTTCGAATAATGCTCCTGCATCGATGGAATTATTACGTGTGTATTGGTCGCGTCTCATCGACATTGTTTTTTCGACATTTGTGTGTATGGGTGGCTGAGGCGAAGTGTTGAAACGCTTGCGTCACCATTGTTCGAAAACGCGCGGAATTTAAAATGAGTGATTTCGCATAAGTTTTCGATATCGCATTTTTCTGAATACATGGGGGTTTTATATTACCTATATATTTTTATTTAATCTATGACGGGAGTGCACTGCACACTTTGCTCCTTTACTAGAGCCGTCCCTGTTTCTATCTCTGATTAACAAATGACATTTTAAAATAGTGTCTCATGTTTACATTACTATTATGCGCGTTTCTCTAACGTATATCTTTCTAGATAGCCCTATCACTGTCTTATAGAAATATTGATTAGACTTTAGAAAAATGATTAATTTTACATATAAAACATTCAATTCAACTACTTATATATTTTTCTTTTTATGCCTAAATATTTTATCTACAAATAGCTAAAAGTAGACGTTTATATACATAATAATAAGTGGGGTATCTATGATTTAAGGTCATTTCTTTACTGCGAGACCATCGTGGCAACGGGAGTGTTAACAAAAATAATTATAAAATCTAAATAGCAGTCTGCTGAGTGAGTTAAACATAATAATGGTCCGGGTGCTACGCGGAGGAGAGTTGATGAATAATATGAGACGCAGTTTCTTTTGTGATTCATCTACCTGAGACGATAGTTAGAGACTGGATAAGAAAGTTCTTTAAGTAGTTTTTTGGCAGCAAATATACACCCGATCCTCTTTTTGCACGGTTTCGACATAACACGGTTTAAAAAATGTAGCGATTATTTTTTATTTACACTGATTTTTTTGCTTTAATACGGTTTAAAAAATCTAAAAAGAATAAATGTATGTATGTACATATTTATCAAAAAATTGCGTTGAAATGGACCGCACGCCATTGGTGCATACATATGTTGTCACCGGATGTCACCCAGATATACATACGTACATACATGGCGCCACTAGTCGAGTCACTTCGGGTTCGAAATGAGACGCGCCGGGTGCTTCGGCGTCAGCGTCATTAAATATTTCCAGTGATGAGAGTGATTTTTCGCCAGCGAAAAACAGCAGTTAACGGGCACGTTTATTGTCAAGTAGCGACACTGTATGACTATAGTTCTCTATGCTAAATTTAATTTAAATTGAAAACTATTTATTTTTATGAAAAAATATTTTTATCTGCTAATGATAAATAAATTCGATTTGTTTTTGAGTTCAAGAATTTCGTATTTCCGTGCAAAAAGAGGATCGGGTGTACTATAACTACTATGATAATAGAATCTTATAATGGCCAAATATCACATTCATTTTGAGTTGCAGGACTTACTTGTTTTATGTAGAACCAGTCCTGCAACTCAAAATAAATGTGTGATATTTGGCCATTATGATAATATCATCTGTTATCAAATGTTACCCACAATGTTGGCAACACCGACCCCTTTCTAACCTCAAACATAATCTAAAGCTCAGAATGTCCACAGATAGGGCTGTCATCAATATGACAACCCTATCAATATAATAAGGAAAGTTTCGATATCAAAGTATTGAATCATCAGTCAAAAAGTATTACTTTTTTGACGGCATCACTTACAGAAGACAGCATGAAGAGCAGTGGCGATTCTCCCTTGAGAGCGTTGGAGCGGTGCACACCCACCCACTCAATTTATGCGAAAAGACTTTTTTTAAATGAGTATTTAATTTATATTTGATTAATTAAAAGTGTTCTGATCTATTACCGTAGTCATTAATTCATATACAAAAACAAATTCTAATATGTGTTTTTAACCGGCTATTTTAAATAATAATATTATATGTTGATGTGAGCGATATTCGCCATCGCTCGACCAAAGCGCCCAGTAATCTAATTTCGATTTCTTTGCAATGAGAAAGAGCGTCGTCTGGCGCGTGGAACAGCAATACGTAAATATTTTTTCTACGTGCTCGGGAGCGACAGTTCAAGTCGCTCTCGGCCCGAACGCAGATTCATCGGTTTTAAAACAATACAGCCGGTATCACACGTACAATTATTCTATGACAATTTTTATTCAATATTATTATAAAAATAAATTCTTTTCACAGTACGCATTTAAATTTCTGCACATGTTGACAACATTTCTCAAATTTAGGCGAAGTACAATTTAAAAATAAACTTCAAGTTTTTTTTCAGTTTGATAACTAAATTCACAATGTTTATCAATTATGATATCTCTTCAAACTAGCTCTGTAATACGTCTGACTTTTGAGATAAAAATAAACTCAAAAATGAATTGTCTGTTATTTACAGCTTGGATAATTTTTATAATGCTGATGGCGCCTCAGCATTATAAAACATTTTAATCGAAAAAAGTTTCATTGACACATTTACGGAAACGGTTTTACTATTAAATTAAATTTTTACTATTCCGATGACATCAGTGGAAAGCGAAAGATGTTTTTTCACACTCAAACGGATCAAGTGTTTTAGTAGAAACACCATCGCGCAATCAAGATTGAACGCATTATGTATGCTCAGTATCGAAAAAAGAATGATACAAGAGATTCCTGACTTCAACAAACGCGTAATTGAAAAATTTGTGTCGATGAAAAACAGAAGAATGGATTTCTCATACAAATGAACAATAAATCCCGGTCACTGCCAGATACGAGATATTTCGGTACTACTAATAATTCGGTCAAAACAAAATAGTTTGTGTTAAAGTTTAAAATCCATTTTTTTTCAAGAAAAACTGTTTTTAGAGGTACAACAAATAATAAATAGTGAGTTATTTATTATTTCTTTTAAATGTACTAAATTAAAAAAACCAATAGTTTTTTTTTTGATTTTTTGGTGAAGTTTTGATGAAGGCAAATGCCTTTTTACGGCAGTCAAAAGGTGAAAAAAGTGAACTCCCAGTAAAATAACTCACCGGTCGCCACTGATGAAGAGGCATGGAATTTACGAGGTATCGCTCATTTGGTTGAACTTGCAAAATCTCCTAACGCACGAGGATGGGTCGGAACATATTATATTATACATTGCAAGTAAAAACTAATATGCAGTAAAATGATATTTATTTTTTTCATTTGAAGATATTTACAATAGTAATTTTGGATTTCTAACATATTTTTTCATAAATAACTTCAATAAAAGAACTTCCTCAATATACTGCTTATTCTATAGGTATGTAAAAATAAGTTTATCAAAAATCATAAAAAGATGTTTGAAATGTTTTTAGAAAATGAAATAAATCAATATATCAAAAAACATCTTTTGAGTTTTAAACAATCTTATTTTTATCAATCCTATTTTTCACTAATACATAAGTATGTATGTACAGTCAATTTGTGAAATTGTATTTATCCTATTATACCTAAATACATTTAGTGAAAGTTTCATTACTTTCTCTCAATGCAAAGCACTTATTATATTATTGATGTTGAAATTAAGTAAGTTTATGTTGAAATAATAAATGTGGTGGTTGATCTAGGAATGTTTGAAGTATAAAACAATTATTATGAACTTTCTCTTTTGATATTAAATAAAAAAATGGTACTTTGACATTTTAATCTAATAAAGTTTTAGATATTTTAAATAGTTTTTGGACTGGCTTTTTGTGATTTTAATTTTGTGACTGTGATTTTTGTGACTGAAGTGATGTCAATTGACGTAATGTGGACCGTTTACCAGAGGGGATAAACAAGCATTCGGATTCGATTTTCATGAAATCACTAAAAGCATGAAATTCATAAGATATTCAAACTCGTTAAGAAAAATGTACCATAGAAGAAACGTGTAGAACTAAAATGTAAATGAATCTAAAATTGGTCCATTAACATCTTCATTCTCAACGAGGTTTTTACCACAATTGGGAGATTGAAAGCCGAGAATAAAGATCTATATGGTTGTCTACAAATCTGCCATAATATTGAATTTAATATCAAGAAGCAAGCTCGGTCAACAGTAGATAATCATTTTCTACGTTTATAAGATCTAAAGAAAAAATAGGTACAGTAAAACGACGATTTTGCTGACAGACAAAATTTTCGGTCTGTGTGTTGTGAGTCAACGCTCGTACACAATATTTGCAACATGAGTTTTTTTTTGCGTGGCGTGACTTTCTGTAGGATTTAAAAAAAAATTTGTTTTGTTTTTAAGAACATTGTTTAAACAATAACTAAAAATGGGTAAAGTTATTAAGTTGTCGATTTTTTAACGACTATTTTTCTTATGTGAGAAACTTCAGTGTGAATGCGTACCCCCTCGCCCGAATTAGTCCATCACATCGAGGTTTTACTGTTCCATTTTCGAATTTGATTGAATACTTTGTCAGTGAAATTTTGTGAAAATGCATTTTCAATTTTAGCAATTAAACCTTTGCACTAGTTAGTTTTTAATGCTCTTATTTGGGTTGTATAAATTTTCACTGTGTTAATTTTTTTTTATTTCACAATAATTACTTTAGTTTAGTTTAGAATTTAGATTGTCAATGACAGTGCAGTGAAAAAGCTCTTCCAATAATAGTGTATAAGGAAAGACAGGTTGAAAGGACAGATTATTACTTATTATACAAGAGGTATATTTTATAAGTGCAAAGGATTAATATGTTGAATTAATTATATAATATTTACATAAAGCATTTAATGGTTTCTTTATTAATCAATATCTGGCCAAGTATTTCACTCAATAGGTACGTATTTTAATGATAAATGTTTACAACTATGGGTAGTATAATATTTACTTCAAACTGATTATAATATTACAGTTACCTATGAATTTTTTTGAAGGCACATTTATTTAGAAAAATGACAATTTAATATTATTCATATATTCATATATGGCCACTCTTAATCTATCTCAGGATTTTTTTTATATTCGTTATCATTAATCACTACCTTAATACCACTTTTTGTATAACTTTTTTTTTCTATTTGGTTACAGTTTTAATCATATTTTCTACACATCAATGTTATGTAGGTTACAATATACAAAGGTACTTCTGAAAACATGATGCCTACACCCTAGGCCTACATAGATAAGATAACCTACACTACGGTCACCCCATAACGCTGCCAAAACTTTTGATGTACATTAACTAATTTGATGTTAGTAAGCTCTGGTGATACGCCACAAAATTATAATATTTCGAGAACACTTTTTGTATAGCAAACATCTATAGTGAATAAAGTAAAATATGACTCTTTTTTGTTCAGTGGTCTCAGTGGCCCAGCTTTACAAGCGGTACACATTTTCTCATGTGTTTCATGGTAAGTATAATGGTAAAATTACAAAAACATACTCTATGCGTGCACTCGAAAAATAAATAATCCGACGAATATTCGTCTGTACAAAAATAACAGTAAGAAACTGTGATTACTTCGGATTTAGTGAATGAAAAATCATTATTTTACACATCATACGATATTGTGTACTCTTTACCAAAGTATATTTGCGTCGGTAAGATATTAATACGGTTTTTTTGCAATAGGAAAGTATTCGTGCAGAGCTGTTTTACATTTAAATCAAATATCTGACAGGAGTTAATTTTTTTGATATAAGCTAGAATATAAAGCTAAACGTACATCCCAGACAATGGCAGACAGAAGGCTTCATGTTTTGTATTAAATCACAATATTTATTTTATCTCAGCTTCCCTTACTTAATAATATTATATCTATGAAAATAGCATACAGCGTAATCCTTCAATTTCAGAGTTTATAGAAAATATACAAACTATTTTTTCACTTTATTTAATCACGCCATTTAGTTTCTGTTGCTGTCTTATAGGTCAACCATTTTTTTATAGAAGCAGTTTCGGAGAAAGAAAGAATTTATTAATATATTTTGTTGAATGTGTTTATATTACATTTATTTAATCTTCATATCCACTATGCATTTGACTGAGAATTTAATATTAATTCTTAAAATGAATAGTCAGTTGATGCCTCTCTTAAAATAATTATTCTTAGAATATTGTAATAAAGTTCTCGGGGAATGTAATATATTTATCTAAAATATCGTTCGCCCAAAAATATTGTCCATTAAAACTTAGTTACATCGTGCACGACTACAGGCTATGGTTTGAGCCGCTTGAAACCCGCTCCGTCGTGGCCAAGTTTCAATTCTTCATACAAAGTAGGGTTCACTTCCTGCGGAACCTGCAGTGATTCCTGTCTCCATCCAGTTCCGCCCGAGACTGATGGGATCCCCATATTTCTAGGCGTTGCAGATGCGTCTTGGGATACCGCTTGGCCGTCGTTCTGCAAGATTTTAAATAATTCAGAATTAAACTTCAATTGAGTAGGTTAAACGCTAAAGGGCTACTCTCTATTTTTGAAATGCATAATAGTCACTCTTTGAATAATGTTCAAATTAGTCCAAATAAAGAACGGTGAAAGTAGCTCTATATAGGTGATATAATGAAAATTATTATAATATACCTAAAACCCTCTCAAAATTATGTCATTATTTGTGTGTAAGTGATGGAGAGAAGCCCTTTTGCTTTTAACCTACTCAATTATTAAACATCACCTAATGAAAGTATTCTTGAACATTTTTTTACTAACCAATTAATTATTTGAACTGGCGTTTATGTGGTAGAACTCCATTATAGTGATTTTGAAGCAATATTTGAATTAACAAAAAAAAAACTTTGTTTCAAAACCATTAAATCTTACACTGTCAATTATCGAGAAAATAACCACAAAATTTAATATTAATTAGGAGAAAATTGAATGAATTTAACCCATGAGTATATTCATTGGATTTTGATGATTTGCAAATCATTTTATCTTTATAAGCGGTATTTTGCCTCATATTAAATTCCTAATGCTGCAGAATAAAATGTCAGTGTAAGTTCTGTTAGGCCCGTTTCAGACGGGACACCGGTGTCGCGCTCGATATAATATAGGAGGCCTTTGTATTCGAATAAAGGGGCCTTTGTATTACGTTTATGAACGCCCCAGAGCTAATGAGTTGGCATAATTTTGCGTTATAGTTAGAACATAAAACTGGCTGCGGTAATAAAAACAAGTGTATTGGCGGCTTGAGAATGTAGCGGCCGACAGAAAAGTGTACCGGACACGCGTTGACTCATTAGATCTGGGGCGTTCATAAATATAGTACAAAGGCCCCTTTATTTGAATACTAAGGTCTCCTTATTATACATGAGTTCGACACCGGTGTCCCGTCTGAAACGGGCCTTAAACATGACAAGACACAGTGATTGGTGTTTTAAAAAATCAGATTATACCAATAGTTTCTTAGTTATCATATTCAAATTATGCAAAACGACACATATAATATCGACTGTGTTTAGGAAAAAGGGCGTAACCCTCGATTTTTTGAAAAGTGCTTTTATTAGATATTAACAATGTATACAATTAAATACACGTTCTGTAAAAAGGAAGTAAGCCGCAAATGCCGATTTATTATCTAAATTCAATTTTTAATTGAACTTTAATTAAGTATTAATTTAAGGAAAAAAGCATTTACCCTCAATTTTAATGATTTTTCAGTAATAACTTCATTAATTATTAGTAAATCGAAAAGATATTACACCAAATCATCAACCATCTTGCACCCAATGTCTGTGCCTATTTTTTTTTTATTAATATTGAACCAAAATCATTCAAAGAATGTTTTTTGCTTCTCCTGTAAAATTTGATCTGTGTAGGTTACGCCCTCTTTCCTAAACACGGTCGATATGTAGTAACAAGGTTTTCTGTCTCTTCTGAGCATTTCCATAAATGATTCATTCCTGGTGTTGTGCTTATATCAACGATATTTTTACATAGCAGATTTATTATTAGTATAGTACTCACATTTACTGATGGCTCTGAATTTGTTTCTTTTAAGTAACTAGGGTTTTCAAAGGCCACTCCTCCCTGAGATTTGAAACCCAACATCTAGAACACAATTTCAAGTTTTTTATTAAATAATGTCCATAACACTGGAAGAAAATAATATTATGTAATTATTGAGATTTGTTGTAATCGACCTGAAGATGCATGCAGTGTTTAGCGAGAGGTGATAGTGCCAGGTAATTTTAGTTGCTGTATTCAAATACAAATCATTGGAAAATACCAGAGATAAATTCGAAATAGTTATTTTGTATTTCTTTGGTTATAAAAAAACTCTGATCATATTAGTAATCAGCTTATGTGGGTCTATTCTATACTTATCGAACACTAAATTGATAAATAGTATCAAACTTAGGGTAGGTTTGTATCAAAATATTAGCACTTATTGTAACAATTACACGAAGCTGGTTTTTATTGTTGCAATAAGTGCGATATTTTAACAGCAGCAAGATAGGTGCTGTTAAAATATAGCACTTATTGCAACAATAAAAACCAACTTCGTGTAATTGTTACAATAAGTGCTAATATTTTGATACAAACCTACCCTAAGTTTGATAATATTTATCACTTTATCACTTTATCGGTCGATAAGCATAGAATAGACCCACTGGTATATTAAGGGCCCACGTGCCGCCGTATTAAGGCTGAAATGAAGATTTTTTTGTATTTTTGGGAGTTAAGCCTGTAACAATCTGTAGACTTTATAGAAAAAATATATAAATATTGTCACTATGATGCCCTGTTGTTTCTTATCATAAAATACATATATTGTGGCAAATACAGAATTTAAAATGTTACATTTTTTCCAAAGTTACGAGTCAATTGCAAACTCTAATGAAAAGTTTACCGAATATATTTATTATATGTTGTTGGATAAGGATTGAATTAAACATGTGTTGAAAAAAGAATAATTAATGTATCAAAAAATGTCTTAATCTCAATTTAAAAATGACAATAATATATTTTTATAGTATTACATTTTACATAAAATTTTGATTTCTAGGGTTCTTAGAAAGCCTACAGACTGTTTGGTTTAGAACCTAAAGATACCCCAAATTCTTTATATTCAACCCTTAAGGATTTTTGAGATTGGGGTGCGTTTTGAAAATGAATGCATGCAACCAAACCTCTCTCACCTTCGTATTTCTGATGAATTGATTCCACGTAATAGTCCCCTTAAAGAAAAAAAGCAATTAGGTTACAAAATAACTATGATAATAATTAAAGAGAAGAAACTCGATTAAATCAAATAATGAAAAATCAAATGCCAATGTCGCGCTGCAGATACAACTATGAACCACAAATATTGATGTTCAACGATTAGATGAAATCAAAACAAACTTTATGGTCATAATCGAAGTTCTACTGTGGGATTGTGGTCTGTATTTTAAATCTGAACTTACTTTCTTATTCCTAATTAGCCATACTGCAAGGATCATAATGGCTGCCACAAAAATGCACGCCAGTGCTATTCCAACCGCTACACCCGCATGAGAAGAGTCGCCGTCCACCGAAGACGTTGACGTTATAAACTTATCGCCCATTGTGAATTTAATGGGCTCTGTCAATGTTGAGGTACCTAGATGACAGAATAACACATTTTATTAAAGAATTGTAAATACATCATCCCATAACTACGACTCAACTACCACTAAGCAAATTTGAAGCGTATAGACAAAAACGTTTCTCTCGACGGCATCGAAAAACTGCTGGAGTAATGGTTGATAAAAATATTATTACCGAGCATCTGGTATTGTATAATATGGCACTTATTGAAGAAGTAGTATTTAATAAGAATAAGAAAGAATCAACAATTGAATGTTATTTTATTTCGTTTGGAAATTCTTTCAATATTTTCTTGCTATTGGTTATTAAATTTAATCAATATGAATTTTCCATAGAATAACAATGGTGAAAAAGTTGAAGAAAAATTCTCTTATGAATAAATTTGGATTTCATTTTATTTAGAAGAAAGGATGTTTCCTTGTATTTTAAAGCTTCAAAAACATTAAATATTTTAATAGTGGGGTGAAAGATAATTTTTGATATAAAAAAAAATTATAAACAAATGATCACTATCAGTTTTATAAAATGAAATGTATTAAAAAAATACATAGACAGAAGTAAAACTTTTGTATTGTTCTCCATTCTCGGCTACAGATTATAGCCAGCCATAATAATTTGCATATACCTATATTAAAAATCACAATTTGAAAACATCTCATGCATACACACTAGAAAAAAATCATTGTAGAGAAAAATAATACGACACCCGACTGGACTTGAACCTGTATATGCTGGATTCGCGCCAGTTGCTTAGTTAATTACGACGACTTTAACTAGGGATGCTCGTAGATTAATTGGAAAAGCATACTGGCGCGAATCCAGCAGATTCAAGTCCCGTCGGGTGTCGTATTTTTTCCAACAAAATTGTTTTTTCTTCTGTGTATATGCATGAGATGTCTTCATATTATGTATAATCAATACATAGAATGTTACATTCTCAAATCTTGTGTCTTATTCGTTGAATAAAAAAAACAGTTTATTAAATTAAAAATCACTTCTAAAAGATGAGCATGAGAGTATCCCCGGAAAAAAAAGCATTGTCAATATGAAAATTGTATACACATCTTTCCGTGATGTAGTAGTGGATTCAACAGCTGTTTAATTAAGAAGAGAAGTACTCCCAAGATATTACCTAATCGGTTTCCAGCTTTCACTACGCATTCATATGATACTCCATCCTTGAGATCAGTAAGAGTTAACTCAGTTTCAATAGTATCGATCTTTTCGGGAGTCTTGTCACCAGCCGGACGCCAGAAAACTCGGTAGACTTTTACAGTGTGTGGATTTTTCACCGGTGGATCCCAACTGCAATAATTAAAAAATATATTTATTATTCTAGAAACTAGCCATTATGGATGCGGTCAGGTGGAGAGAGTTGTTGGAGGAAGCCAGGATCCACATCGAATTGTTGTGTTCCTGATGATGTTGATGACTCAATCCAACATTGAAAAATTAATAATATGATTATTAGAAGACAAGATATTTTAACTAGAGTAAAATGCTCAATTGTTTCGATCAGTGATGCACAA
The DNA here is from genome assembly GCF_057557595.1 of Rhyacophila brunnea. Lineage (NCBI taxonomy): Eukaryota > Metazoa > Arthropoda > Insecta > Trichoptera > Rhyacophilidae > Rhyacophila > Rhyacophila brunnea. The sequence continues at coordinate 15,209,789 of NW_028232965.1, forward strand.
CTCTTTTATCATTATGTCAGTTTATCTGTTTTTGAATTATTCACTGCACAGAATACAAGGTCGCAGAAAATGACATTCTCTTCCGAGTCTAGTCATAGGAAAATTTTTAATGAAATATTTTTAGTTGCTAGCTTGATGGAGGCATAGAAGCAAGTTATTTCTTTTTGATGGACCAATCGCGAGAGAGCGTCTGTTTATTAACATGTCAATGCTGCTCAAATTTTGGGTGTCTTTAATCATGAATGTTTTCTTTGAAGCAGAAAAAATGAAAAAAACTGTTAATATTTTAAAGTCACAGTTGGATGCACATTCATCATTATTGCATGTTATGCACCGCCCAAGCTATACACTAAGGGAAAAATAACTACATCGTATATATGGCATGATTATTGTATACCAATAATCTTTAAAGATAGATGAATGCATTTTACCATGTTTCAAAAAATATAGTCTAGAAAATTATTAAGAAATGCTACGATTTTTTTTCATATTTTATTTAGTGGAAGCATCAGAATAAATTGGTAAGTATCGAATGCCGCAGGTTGTGCACCGATGGCTTAGATAACATGTGCAACAAAAATGACCTTATTTTGACAGAATGGTTATCTACTGTTGATAAATGCACATTCTGTGGCGGTCCTGGTAGCTTATCCCTTCCGTCATGAAAGCAGCCGACGATTTGGCGGGTGTACGTGAGGACACAGTGACGAGCGCTGAGGAGTGGTTCACCGCGGCACCAATCCAGACATCTCCTTGGCACTCCCCACCCTGCACAGCATGTTCTATGATCTAAAAAAACATAAACAATACATACTGTAAAACAGTGTTTCTCAATGTGGCTTTATGGCAATATGACAATATGGCTTTAAAATTATTTTGAGAGATTTTGTTTCAGCATTTACATAATTGGTGGTAATTTATTTTTATTTATTTATTTAAGAAAACAAAACATTGTGGACATATCAAATCAAAATTCAGGACATTCACAAAATGAGATTTAGATTATAACAAATAATATAACTAGCAAGAGAGAAAAAGGAAAAATAAACAAAAAAATTTATACAGTAAAATAAAGTTTCAAAAAGAAAACGTACCTACAGTAGATACATCATTGAAAATGATATTTGTTAATACCTATGTAGGTATCACTTGGTATTCACTGTATATGAAAATTATATACACCGCATAATATTTTATTCACCTTGTAATCATTATCAATCTATTTGTATCAAAAATTGACATTTGAGTTTTATAATACAGTAAAAGTATTCCTCTACCATTAATTCATTTAGCCTCTTTTTTACTGGTTGAGTTAGCAATAGAGTACTTCGGCAAGTATTAGCTATCCTCCTAATTCTACCAGCGAAAACGTAAATGGTAGAGTAGAGTAAGATTGCATGGTGGGATAGTAACTCTGCTACTCGCCTTCCCCCACCATCGATTTCCACGATCTAGTAGCACTGTTCGTGATGACACTATGTGTTCGGTTATTTTTTGTTTTGTTTCATTGTCACGTGTTTTAAAAATGAATGATGATAATTATAGATCTTTCTTTTTTTTTTTTTTTTTTTTTTTTCCCCCGACCATGTCCGATCCTGATAGGATCATATGGGCCTCCACAGAGTGGAGGTTTGTATTGACAGATTTTGTTTTTTACGAGAAATGGATGTCAGCCACTTGCTCAACCTATTAGGTCCATACCCTGACACACACAAATTGAAAAACAATTTTTGTACTTGCCAGACCCAGGATTCGCCCCAGGATTAGGGAGGGCGCTAGTATGACATTGAGAATATTACCATAACTAACAAAAAAATGGTAATTTATAATTTTTTATTGGTAGTAGATTTCTGTACAAATATTATGCTATCCAAACATGTTGTAAAATTAAATGGCATTTGTAACAAATTTATCCTCGATAGACAATTTTAGTTTCAAATTCGACCGGCCGCCAACTTACGATGGTAGATCTATACACTTGAATGAGCAAGAGAGAAATTCGATTCTTCGATAATTCAACTTTTCCTATATTTTTTTAATTTGCATGTGAACGTGTCCTCTATCAAATCCAGTCGAGTAGAGTGTTTTGGATAGTAATTTTTCTACCACTAACTCTACCAATGAATACAAGGCTTAATATCATTAAGAATAATAGTAAAATATTTACCTGAACCATCAGCGGCACATTTCATCAACTTATCAAAGTCCCCAATGCATTCAGGCTTGTCGATGACCGCATCAATATCCAAGTAGAAACTGCACGCATCCATACATCCTGATGTCACATTTTGTTCAATGCAGCACTGAGTGACGTTGTGGGATGCAGCGAAATTGCGGATTCTTACGGAAACTGGTTGAATGGCCGAGCCGAATGCGTTTTCAGCATGGCAAAAGTAGTCGCCCTCTTCACTTTCTGATATCGTATTGATTGTCAGTCTCATGATGTATTTGGTTTCATCCTAAAAGAAATACAACATTTTTTAAAATTGTCAATGCACAATTAGGATCATTAATATGGACACCTAAAACGTATTCACTTCAAAAAATATAAATTGGTAGACTTATAAAATTTATAAGAACAAAAATATGTAATGCTTGTAAATAAAATAAAAGATATTGGAGCATTCTGAGCAAAAGGAGCTGCTGGAGTAATGTTACAGTATATTCAGACTGAAAAATAGCACTAATAATAAGTAAAAGAGATTTGGTGAATTTTTATATATTTTCCTGTACTCACATCATTATCTGGAATGACTTTGATATCATATTTAGGTCCTTGAATAACTGGAATTCTGCCATCGGGATCCCTCCAGAAAGCCATTTGCGGTCTGGGCAGAGCGGCCACTCGGCATTCTAATGCTACCGATTCCTCAGGAGCTGCCATCGTGATTCCGCTGGCTTGTATCGTGGGTACATCTTGAGTAGAAATAAACTCATCATTATTAAGTGTGCGGGAGACTAATAAAAACAGCATTAGTTGTCTAAAATACTAACCATAACAATAACTACTATTCGATGACTCAACAACATGGAGACTTTTTACAATAGCATTTATATTACTGAAATATTTATTGCTTCAAAATCGTATTAGAGCTTGTGGTACTATTGGATGGAATAGAGTGTTGCCTAATTGGCTGAAAACTTGCCATTTGAGGGTAGATGTATCTTACATAATTTTGCTATTTTTACAATCAAAGTTTACTACACACGCCATTCCAATGGTTATGTCAACGGAATCAAATAAAGTTGAAAATAAGTTCCCGGTAATATAATTCCAATCGTTATATTGATTAAAAAATTGTTGATAACCTATATAACCAATAAATTAATCAGTTAACCAGCCAAAGAAGTGTAAGTCAATCAATAAAAATTATCTTTGTGTCCAAATCATAATAGTATTTTATTACAACGTTTCTTATTACAACGTTTTTATTAGCTCGTATTCTTGTTTGTCCAGTACAAATCATGCAATCGATTTTTAACTAACTTCCCGACTAGCTAGAGATTTGAAACTTCTAGAATATATCAGAACACGATGCCAATGCATTCTTTTAATACCTTTAGCCATCTTCAAGCAGAATTGAATTCATTTTCAATTCTGATTTGTATGGAAAGTTATTTCAGAAAAATCCGTAAAAAGTAAAAGACTATTATTGGTTGCTAAGAGGGTGGTCCTAGCAACTAAATTATTAATATATACGTGCGTTACTATGGAAATCAAAATGACATTTCAGTATTCTATATTTGTTTGCTCGTTTATTTTTTATTTACTTCATATCAAGTACAAGTTTGAGCATATTGAGCATAATAATTCAACGAAAAATTCAACAAAAAGTTCTTTTTATCTTGTAATTATTTATTGATGACGTATATGTAATTTAATTTCAAAGAGAATCTTGATATTTATTGATTATATAATTAAAATGCATTTACGTGAGATGGTAATTTTCCTGGACGCTTGCATCGGTGTCCCGTAACCGTTGTCAGCATAGCACGAAATCTGATCCATGTCTCTTGTGACATTGTTGATGACTGTCACCATGTGTCTTGTAGTTTCTTGTCTTACAAGCCGCCCTGAATAAAATACAAGTTACATTTTACAATAATAAATACATTTTATCTATGATTGTTAAAAAAACATTATAATTGATGCTTATATAGTTACCTGATATATAGAGTGAGATAGTGGGCATCGGTGTTCCGTTAGCGATGCAGAGAATGGTCATGCTGGACCCTTCCATGACGAGGTTGATCGGATGGACGGTGGGCGGCTGGAACCCCAAATAAATGTTCTGCATTTCAGTTATGTACACATTCCTTCAGGAAGGTTTATAAAGATACTATTACAATTATTGAAAGTATCTGGAAAATAATCATCATTAGACTGCCAGTAATGAAAGAAATGATGAAAGGCAACAATCAGTTCTAAATTATGCAGAGAAAAAAAAATGATGACAAGGAATGAGGTAGACCAAACACAATGATACATCGTCAAGGTAGGTATGTGATGTGAAATAGTATTTGTTTGGGGTTAATTTGACCAAAATATGTATGAATTTTTTTGTTTTGAATTCTTATTTTACAGTGTTTCCTATCACCTTAACTAAATAGTGTACAAGAATCCTGAACGACAATGTTCCAGCGAGCAGTGCATGGACCTTTTTTCATTAAATCATATTATAAATGAATTTTGTTGTATGTAATAGTAAAATCTCTTAAAGTAAATACATTCGTTAGAATTTCGACCACGTAAGAATTGCTTGTTATCATTTATGACACTATTCTCTAGAAATAAAATCCCACTTATAGCTCTCTGCCTGTAATAATCCGCAGCTGTAATACAGTATAATACACTCATAATAATTTGAACGCACCTCAACAAACGCTGGATAGGCAGGATCTGTCCAAGCAATGAGAGTTTCTGAAGGGAGGCTCACTCCATGAGATGAATTGGCCGTCACAAATATGATGTATTGCGTGTTAGGAGTGAGATGTTCCAAAGAATGACTAGTAACTGACACTTCCACTTTGTCAAAGGCTTCCTTTCCTGTTGACTTGTGGTGTAATCTGAAAAGCACCAAATTTATTTTTAAATTATTCATTTCATCCGCTACCAATTTGTGGTTTAAAGACCTCCTGTGGATCTTGGGACGATCTATATGTATGACAATTTTCTAAAATTAATGTTATTCAGAAAATGCTTTTTAGTTGCTAATGTATGAATTATGGATTCTTTATTGATATGGAGATTACATAACACAAGTAAATTGAATGGAAATTTAGAATAATAGTGATTAATAATAATTACGTGTATGTTAATATTTCTTGCGGGTGACTGAACTCCGGAGGTTGCCACGATATTGTGACCCACGTGGCCGAGTGTTCTGCTACTCCTAAAGAATGCGGAGGAGACGTGACACTCATCACTCCTTCTCCGACATCTGCATCAAAACCACCCAACTGATTAATCAAGATTCTCTGAGCATTTATTGAAAATAGATTGATAATTTTATACAATACCCACCTAGGTGCGTGTTGTTGATAATCAATACACTTGACGGGAGAGACGTTCCGAGTGAATTAACCGCTACAACAAAAATGCTGTACATTCCACCAACCTCCAAGTCTTTGAGTTCAGCAACCGTCTCTGTTACATTTAATTGCTATAAAAGAATAATATATATTTATTTTCAACAATTTCTTAATTTATATTCAGAGATTAAGTTTTATAAATACAGATCAACTTCTATATGAATTTTTCTACGTCACAGTGTTGCATGTGCTGACCCTATTACGTCACGTGCTCTTTGCGTGTTAACTTATCATAGTAGATACTCTATCTCTGGCACTATTGAGAGGAATTAAAAGCTTTCTTTTCTGTTTCTTCTCCTCGCAATACTTCTACATTCGAAATAATGCTCATTGTCTGCTTCTGCAACGATTTAGGCATTTTAATGTAAATAAAGCTTCACACGATATTGAACATATACTGAATTACGAGCACGGGGAATTTAGTAGCTGTGAAAGTAAATACGGGGGAGGGATTTAGTTCCAGAAATCATCGTGGTGACGTAAAAGACTCGGTATGAAAGTCGCACTGCCGATTCTGAATCAATGGAAATGGCATACCTACTAAAGGTTACCTCGTTTTTAATCGATCTATGCTACGTACTAGTTTGCATTGTTTTTATTAAAAGTTAATTTTTATGAAAGTTATAGCGCCTGTACACGTGCATAGATTTACTTTCACCAATAGTGTGTATTTTAAACTATCACAATACAAACTCTTTATACGTAAAAGTGCTGACTGTCTCACCAATCTCATTGGGTTGGCTGCCAATGACGTCTTAAGATGTGAAATTTTCCGTGAACGGAACCCCGCTCATACAAAAATGACGTCTTTGGACGTCCCGCTTTAAATGGAATTTTACTAATGTAAATAAATTATTTTAACGCTTTTTTTTAATTTTTTATGTTGAACACACGACATATATTGGAAATATCGTCACATACTCAGAATTGAAACAGAATTCTTTTTTACCACTTAAAACGTAAATTGATTTTTATTTTTGCAATAAAATTCGCGGCGTATAAGGTACCGCCATACATACACCTACCGGCAGTAAAAAGGTAAAGAGTAAGCGAAACGCAATGTTGTCATTTTATGGTTCTATTTGACAGTTGTGAAAATCAGTTTTGCGCAGTTCGTTTTTTTCCGGCACATTCGCCACTATCGTTTTACTGCGCAGGCGCAGATATCAAACAAATGCCAACTGTCGCGTGAAAATTCAGAAGCTTCCAAACTTTTTTGATTAATGCATGCCAACTAGCAGGATAATACATGTTTACACATGTATTTTTTTGTTATGGCCGCGATAATACGTACTGTCACCAGAAAATCCATGCACGTGTAAACTAATGTACACTTTTTGATCATTGTGATTCTGATATAGGTTCGATAGTAATTGATAAATATAAATAATAAAGTTGATTTAATTCTTACGTTTTCCAGATTTAACGGAGTTTCATGAACATTTGTGCTATTTGTTTTTTGGTAATGAACAATATATCCGGTGACATTAGCACCATCTACGGGGGCTGACCATTGAATCGTTATACTACTGTCTGTCACCTTTGTTGCATGTAACTCTCCTATTGGGGCAGGTAACAATCCAGTTCCTGCAATATTGAAAAGATAGATCTAAGATAATATCTAGAATAAGTCTCTGAGGGCATATTCTAGAAGTGACACTTAGTACTCATGCACAATATTTCCATAGGGAAAAAAAGAAATCAATGTGTATATCCTTGGAGGACTACTCTTATGAAAGTACGCTTAGCAAATAATTAGCAAGACTATGGATGGAACTTAACCATGCGTAAACTTTGTTGCTCAGTTCTAAGTAAGCAGCTGCCATGAAAGGTTCCTCCGACATAAGTATTAAGTAAAAATGGTAGTTTGTATTGTTTGAAATGACAACACAATAGTAATGAGAAGAATAAACGTATATGTGCCATAACAATTCATAAGTGTAGGTACTTAAGTTAATTTGTCTTGATAATGATGTTATAATTGAAGTAGCTATCAACTATCCATGTCCATGTACCATGTCCGATCCAAATAAGATCATATGGACCTCTACAGAGTGGAGGTTTTGTATTAACAGATTTTGTTTTTACGAGAAATGGATGTTAGCCACTTGATCAACCTATTAGGACCATACTCTGACTCATACACAAATTAAAAAACAATATGTGTACTTCCCAGACCCAGGATTCGAACCTGGGACCCATGACATAAGCCGCGCGTAACACAGTAGCAAGTAAATGCTAACATAATTATTATTACATAACTACTGTTAAAACTTCTCTCGAATTTAGTGTTGCAATCATAGCTCATTTTTCCTATGAATAAATTATATAACTTCAGTCTTATTCACGATAGCGACTAATTTAATAATATTCAAGTTTTAGTAAGATTGAATTAGATCTTGACGAAATACCTTCTTCAAAGCACTGAACGATGTTTCCAATAAACGAAATACAGTTTTTGACTGTAGTTACTAATGAACCCACAATCACCCCAGTACAGAGTGGTTGACAAGCGGCTGATACACCGCGCCTTGCACAGCATCCTCCGTGGTTCCTGCCTAAGAAGCACACAACAAAGAAACATGATATAAATTGTACTATAGTACCCACAAGATGGCTTGTCACTTCCCACCATGGATTGTTCGACATGAGGTATTACAATTAAATTATTGACGTAACAAATGTAATATAAAATTTGAGTAATTATAGTATTTTATTATTTATAGATACTCTCATTATAAACAAAAGATAAAACATTTGTTTCGGTAAGTGACATGCTATAAAATTTGGCTATAATGTGACACTATCGAGTTTAACTACTAAAATGGTTCCTCCAGGAAACATCTTCTCTCTTCTTCATCTACCTCAAACTCTCACCACTGCCAGAATCGGAGATTCTGTGTCTCTTTCTACACAGTCTAACCACCGCAGTCTAGTGTCTTCCAAACTCTCTATCTGTTTAATGGAGAGGCGTCATTTTCACATGTTCGACAAGGAAGGGATCGTTGTACAACGTATTGTTCATAATTATTATACTCCTCGTTACATGCCATCTTCATCGCATACATCTCTGAAAACCCTTTTCAATATTTACTTTTTAAAGGTATTCAGCTCTTCTTTTTTAATGAGGTCCAGCACTCAGATCCGTAGGTCAATATGGGCATGATGAGGACTGTATTTTAGTTCATTGAGAGGAGTGTCAATCCGAAATGACTGTTCAAACCAATATATGTATTTTTTATATATATTTCTCCAATTTGATCATGATAATCGGTTCCTTTTTTTACAATACTGCTTTATGCCTCGATAACATTGATCTACTTTACAAGCTGCTTGTTGGCGAGTTTAAAAGCGGTCGAGTCAGCTGGTGCAATTGTGATGATGACACACAAAACTTTCCACTCGCACAGAAGCCAACAAGCTAGCGAGTTGAAACCAACATTTTTGGTACTATTTTGACAGGACATATTGAGTAGTTCGTTTTTTTACCGGGAGGCCGCCACTATCGCTCTACTGCGCAGACGCATATCGGCCCACACGTGTGCACAAATAAAATGAACTTCATAGGTTTTACTAGTAATACTGACCACCCGCTCCACATCTCAAGAGCTTGTGGAAATCAGGAAGGCACATCATGGCGAGGTGCTTGATGTCCGACATATTGGCATCATATGAACACAGCGGCATGCAGACTGCAGACACACCCACCTCGGAACAGCATTCCGTCACATTATACGTGAGAGATTTTTCTATTTCTTCTTCAACTACCTGAAAATAGTTTTTAATTAAATTAGCATTTTTTTTAATTACTTACAGAAATACCTACAAAAGATTTAAGAATGTTAGATTCTCATTAATCAAAATACGTGACAGGGTGAAGTAAGTAAGTAAACAATAAGAAAAAAAAATAATGATTTTTATAATATCTGTGTCCAGTCACAGATTTCTGACCAATCGCAACCGGCCGAGTGCGTTACGTCATTGGTTTTAAATGAGCGAGCACGCTATTATTCGGGCCAAAACGGAGAATGACAAAAAATACCGTGTGCTATGGCTAAAACCGTGGCTAAAGAAAAAAAAGTAAAAGATTGTACACTGCGGCCATGTCTATAAAAAAGAATGTGCATATTATGTATCAGTATCCTAATCAACTACGCTGTAAACTTGGCTTTGGAAACGGCAAGTGTAATTAATAAAAGAAATACGCTTATGTGTATGCAACTTAAAATTTCAATGTTTGCAGTTTATTACCTCTTGATTACCTTTTGATTTTAAAGGAAAACATGAATTCTGGAATGTAAAGTCGAAATTTCACTGTAGTTATATTATTATCTTTATTGATAGTTTGCCACATCGGTACAATACGACTTATTCTATTGTACAATTAATTTAATACTGAGAGGTATGTTATGTAGATATTTTTTACTGTCCATTTTAGTCATAATTTTTATTTACCTTACTTTGTGTCTGGAATATCAAACTAAATGAAGCTTCTCCTACACCATGAGCATTGACCGCTTCTATATAAAACTCATAGTTAGTATTGGATTCCAAATCTTCCAATATGAATGGTGAATGAACCTGGAAATAAAAGTTAAAGGTAAATTGCCATTTTCTCTGCAAAGCATACTAAATGGGACTAAAAGAAAATAACAGAATGTTTATTAGTCATACAATGAATCCGTTTAGTCTTCACCCTGAATCCAAATAGATTCGACCTTGTTTTTGGTGGCAATCAGGAAATTATAGTTTAATTGTTTTTTTTCTTAAACATATAATCGATATGCCTTATTGACAGTGGTAGATTCCTAAAAAGAAGATGAGACTGTCAGAAAGTAGTAGCATCTTAAAAATACGCATAATTTTCAAAAATGTACTGTTAAACATCCATAAAAGCATAAAAATACAATAAAGATTTCACCAACATAACCATTGTTGTATATTTTCATCACTCAATGGTGGCTTATCGCATAGACTACAATTTCACAAGGGGGCCAGAGCCTCAGGCATTCATGTACCTAAGACATGTACTTAAGAAAATGCGTTTAAGCATAATGATACTATATTTTTTATGTATATATATGTATATATGGCGCATCGGTATGTTTATATTATTTTGACCACTAAAGTGGCACCTGTAGTTGTTAAATTAGAATGATTTTTCGTGATATGGTAAATATAATAAATCAAGATTTCTAAAAACACTGTCACAGGAAAACTTTTAAATTGTATTTAATTAAACCCCTCTTCTACCTAGCTCCCATTATTATACCCAATTATTAAAATTTGATTGGAACAGTTTTTTAGTTATGGTAACCCTCTATGTTGGTAATTTTACGTAATATTACTAGAGTAGGTATTTAAATTGTCACTACTATGATGTCGATTCATATAATTATTTTTTCTAATGATAAATGGCAATAATTCAAATAACCTTTTCAACGAAAGCATATTCGCTGTCTTCGTTGAAGAACTTCTTATAGCGAATATTATAATGCTGTACAGTATCGCCTAGCACCAGCGGGGCAGACCAGTGCACGATGGCATATTCTGTGGCAATATTTGTGACGTGCACTCTGGTTGGAGATCCCGGGAGAACACCATAGCCCTGCATCAGGCAGTTTGTGTAATCGGACATATACCGTAAACATCTGAAGAGAAAGAAAACAATTATAAATAATTCAAATAGGTACGTCATCATAGCTCGATATCCAGGAATAAGATCTCACTTTCACAAGCAAACTACTTCTGATCTCTGTAGTTTGCACATTATTGTGTCGAATGCTGACACCATGAACTCGATGGTCATTGTCCAGTCCATCCAGCCATCGACGCCGCGGGCTACGAGGTCTCTATCTTCCCTCAGGCTCAAAGATGGTCAACCTCTTGGAAAAAGTTGTTTTATGTCTGTAATATTACGTTTAACCCATTGGAAACACTGAATCTTGAAAAATTTTAGACATTCATGGTTATAGCGATGCTGCCACATATTATCTTTCTCACAAATTAGGCTGAAAATTTCCTGAGGATTTTTCTTTAACCTGTATAGATATACCATCATAAATTATCAGGTATTCGAATTTGGAACTAAGCTCAACACAGTAAAAAAGTATTGAATCTCTCAAAATTTTAGCATGTGGCACCCTCACTCAGTGGACAATTTATGTTGGTGGATGTATAGTTGATGAGGTCAACATGTTTATATTACTTACTTAAAATAATTGAAATCAAGTGTGGTAACATTTCCTGAACAGAGTCCTTGGCATAGTTCCGGAAGTTGACGCCTTTTGCAGCAAGGAGTGTGGTCTTTACCATTGATCAGGCATTTGAATGTATCAGCCGCCCAGGGAGCGCAGATCATCAAATCTGTTACCTGTAATAGTTTTATATCTGCTTATTACATAGAAAAGATGAAATAATTTTCATGTTTTAGGTAAATTAATGGATTTGACGCATATTCCACATGAAACTACATATTATGTTGATAAGTCCAAGTTTATTAAATATTATTATTAATTAAATGGTCAGGAAACAACCTGAACTTGGTGAAAATAATAAGTATAGTATTGATTGACACCATTTGAAAGTTTACTCTTGAAGATAATAAATACCTTAGCCTGTCCAGCTGTGATTGGATTACAGAGTTTGTCAACACAAGAAGTGTGCGTGACTCCCTTTTCAATGCAGCATTTGGCAATATCTGGGAGTTTTGGTGGATCAGCGACTTTTCCAGATTTTGCCTTTCCAGGATTCAGGGTAAGTGATCTGTAAATGGAAAATAAATTACATTTGCCAATAATCATACATTAAAATAGGTAGATTAGAATTATTAGAAGCAATTATTAAATTTGTTCTATTTGATTAGGATCATAGCTCCCATGTCCTGAAGCAGGCCACCTTATCTATCGCTAAGGTAAAGGCAGTGTGACGCTCTACAGAAGCGTTTTCCAAGAGGTAAAATTAAGGGTATTCAGTGTATTTTTAGTGATTTTTTAATACATCCACTTGAATTATGGAGTTGTCGAGTATCCACACACAACAATAAAAAATTCCATTGCACGACCACATATTTTAAAATGTTATTAGTTGTTAAGTAAAATAGCGCAACATGCGTCCTTTTTATACTATTTGTGATCTGCGTATATCTCACTTATCTGGTCGACCAATCACGCCGGGCCCCTAGGCTAGAGCCTTGTCAGCCCTCCTTGTGAGGGTCATGATTAGAACCATATGCTAAAAATGTTGATAGGTTTTTTGATGGAATACAACATTAAAAAGGATTATGCAGTAATAACCTTTTAGAACTCAAGTGTGTGGTGTGGAGTCCTTCAATCGGGCATTTTTGATGTTTTGGTGAGTGAGAGACATTGTAATATAACGGGCACAAATTAATAACACAGAGGTTTATTGTATAATTCCGCGCAGAACTATGTTTTATTGCAATTAGGTATGGACAAGCATTGGTCTTGTTACTTCGGTTTCATTTAAATGAATCTTAGATTAGGCCCGACATTGACGTTATTTTAGGGGTCGATCTCACGGTAGGTATTCACTTTTATTAAGGTAGGCTAACTTTCGTTCGATTAATTTTTCACACGAGAACACTACGGAGGTATACTGGTTTATAAAATTGAAACGGGTGGAGTTTACTTTGTGATGATGCATCCGTTACGTGGGCAACAGACACTCGTGTGGGGTCTACCAGCTCCGTGATTATCTTTCTACCTCCAGGGTGAATTCCAGACTGCACGATTTTTCAAAATGCGTCTTCCCGCTCGTAGGATGCGGGCGAGGGGCAAAGGGAGGATTTGGCTAACTAACGGGACTTTCACTTAGGGTCTGTAAGTGGCCTCTGTATTAGCCATATCAGGTATAATACCACCCAACCCTCGAATGCGCGTCGTCTAACTCTGACAAATGCGTTTTCCGATAATAATATTATTTAGCATTTACATAGGTCGTGAACATTTGCAGGGCTGGTCATTTTACGGGACGGTAGGCGTTGTTTTATGTAAGGTTCCTGATATGGAATCGGTGACGACTCGTCGCGAGGGGTTGTATTTGGTATCAGTAGATACCGAGTCTGAACTATTATGCATTTACATTACAGATCTACACTATCAACATTTGCTTGCAAACAAATAAGTAAATGCATAAAAACTGTTTGCAAACAAAGCATTTGCTACAAACTAGTGTGGACCTGCTTTGAGTTTCAAATAAATGTTTTTTTTTTGTTTTGTGTAGGTGAAAAAGTTTAAAAACAATTGTATAATTTGTTTGTGGGCAGATACGAGGGTGGGTCAATAATTCCTTAGAAAAAAGCATTAAAACAGTTTTTATTTTTGTATTTTTTTTTTATTTCTCAACATAATCTCCTTGGAGCTCAATACACTTGGTTAGACGTTTCTCAATTTTTTTTAAACCGTCAGAAAAATAAGTTTTCGGAAGGTCCTCAAAATAAGCATTTGTCCGATCGATGACTTCTTCATTTGAAAAAAAACGTTGTCCACTTAGCCATTTTTTTAAGTTTGGGAAAAGGAAAAAGTCACTTGGGGCTAAATCTGGCGAATACGGTGGGTGGTCGATCAATTCGAACTTCAATTCTTCAATTTTAGCCATTCATCGTAAACATGTGTGAACACGGGCATTGTCCTGATGAAAGAGGATTTTTTTCCTGTTTAAATGAGGCCGTTTTTCTTCAATTTTGTTTTTTAGCTGGTCCAATAAAGATGCATAATAATCCCCTGTTATTGTTTTTCCTTTTTCCAAATAGTCAACGAAAATAATTCCACGTGCATCCCAAAATACAGTAGCCAAACCTTACCAGCTGATTTTACGGTTTTCGCCTTCTTTGGACATGGTTCGCCTTTCGCAATCCACTGCTTTGACTGTTCTTTCGTCTCGGGAGTATAGTGGTGTATCCATGTTTCATCTACAGTCACAAAGCGACGAAAAAATTCATCCGGATTGCGTTGCATGAGCGACAACAGGGCTTTAGAGGCCACCACCCTATTGCGTTTATTGTCGACTGTGAGCAAACGCGGCACCCATCTTGCAGAAATTTTTTTCATGCCCAATTTGTCATGTAAAATAGAAATGACGCTACCTTTTGAGATCCCTGTAACCTCAATTATCTCACTCAACTTTAATCTTCGGTCACTTAACACCATATCGTGGATTTTATTGATCATTTCTGGTGTAGTCACCTCTACAGGACGTCCTGAGCGTGGTTCATCCTTTGTTGATGTACGACCACGTTTAAATTCATTTAACCAGTTATAAATAGTTGCAAGTGAAGGAGCAGATATGCCGTGAACTAAATCCAACTCATTTTTTATTTCCTTTGCTGTTAACCCTTTTATATTAAAATGTTTAATAACAGCTCTAAACTCAATTTTCTCCATTTTTGTAAACAAGCAAATTTTTTTTTTAAATGTACGAGAAACACACAACAACCCGACCAATCTGATTGAAACTTCGCAGCATACTGAATCGGTAGTGCCGCTGCATGAAAACAAACCGCTTACAGTACTAGTCGCGCCACCTGTCGGCTTTTCTAAGGACTTATTGACCCACCCTCGTATGTAATTCAATATAAGGCTAAAATCAAATAGATGAAGGATATACCTGATGGAATAGCTTGGCAAACTGGATCCATGGCTATTGACAGCAGTCACTGAAATCTCATACATGGTGAAAGGAATGAGGTCACTGACGGTAGTTGAATTTTTTTCAGACGGAACAACTACCTCGTTAGTTTCCGGACTCTGGGTGGGACTGGACGTCTTGGATGTGTCTATGAGATGGGCATCGAATGTACGAATGGTTTTGAATGTTACATGGTAGGATGTGATGCTGGCATGGTTGGCCGTTGAATGTCCCCATGACACTTTCAGTGATTTCTCAGTCAATGCCTCTACTTCGACGTCTTCTGGTGGGCTGGGTAGAAGCTCTTGTGAAAAAATAATACGACTACATTATTACTATATATTACAAATGATATAAATCAACTGCAAAGAAATATCTGTTATTCGATGACTGTTAAATATTTATGGAAGCTTAAAAGTTAGAAAAGATCTTTATTTGGTTATGTATTTTTATTCACTTATTACTGGTGGAAATGTGAGTCTTGATAAGTGTTTTGAGTTAATAATTTGTAAATTAAATTGTTTTTTATTCAACGAATTAATTACGAGCGTTGAACACACTCATTAGAAAAAATCTTGAAAAAAAAACTTTTGGTGCTGGGCGGGATTTGAACCAAAACATTGGTCAGAATTTGACGGAATGTGGGCACAGAACAGATAATAAATAGGATTCCAGTAGGCAATATTCAATACACTACATTTTGATGCAGGATTTTGAATGTGTGAGTGTCCTACGTAAATGAAACACACATTATGCACATGAAATAGTGTGTGTAATACACCAATATTAAATGAGCGTCAATGCATAAACCGAGAGCAGTTGTCAGTATTCGACGTATGATGTATTCTTGACATGTGTTGAAGTTTATCCCGGATTATTCCTTACTCGAGATCGGTTACCTGCTACTCCTTACCCGTTAGGTATTTCAGTTCCCATTATTTCTGAGTTGCCTGGATGTGGGTTTCAGTTTCGACTGGCACCTATATTTTTCTAAGGTGCTTCCGGAGTATGTGTGTATAATAATTTGTAATTTACATGAAATAAATAAATTTTATTGAATGATTATCTGCTTTAATTTATTATTACACACAAGTATTTTTACTTATCGCCATGATACCACATGCAAATTGAAATCTAAAAAGAGTAATGGATACCACAATAGAAGTACATAATTATAAGTTACACTAACAGATGTCGTTAGTGCATTTATATTTAATAAATAATTACATATTACACCAGCATGTTCGATTCGAAGACGATCATATTGGCCTCCACAGAGTGGAGGTAGTACCAATTAACAGATTTTTGTTTTTACGAGAAATGGATGTTAGTCACTTGCTCAAGTATATTAGGTCCATACTCTGGTTCCAAGCATAGGTACTTACATTGAAAAAATAATAATACGGTATCCATGACATTATAACACTTTACCATTCAGCCATCACAATAATAACAGATCAATAACCATTGATAATAAATAATGTGCACAAACACAAAATTCATTGCTACCGCTGGAGTTATATAAGACTATAATAGATTAAAATTGTTAAAAAAATATATATAATATTATTAAATAAAAAAAATGAATTCTCACCTATGCCTTCAACGACACATGCCAGAGTCAATTCAGTGTATGCAGTGCATGAGAAATGAGTTTTTATATTATCAGTGATTACAGTGTATTCTCCCCTGCACACATCTTGACAGATATCAGGTACCTTTTCCTGAATACAGCAAGGAACATGATTCCTTCCATCAGCCATACACCTGAAAAGAAATAAGAAATTATTGTTTTTAAGGTACGGTATGGGATAATATATCGATGACCCAGTATTAAACAGTAACAACTCAAAAACGTAGTTTTGAGAATATCATTTTTTAATATTTTGAATATTTTACAATACACAAGATTTTTAAAAGAAGAAGTTTTAAAATGATACATGTAAGAATTATTTATCTATTCTTAATTGACGTATGATCAATCGCAAGTTTTAAATGGAAACAATTCGAAATGGATCTGTACAAAACTGGTTTTGTTTGAAAGTTTGTAAAATTTCATATAGGTTTTTTGGCTCTCAAGGTATCTAATTTATTTTTTTCGAATTGTTTCTGTACAAAACCGGCAAGAGCTCATTTTTACAAGTATTTTGATACCAATATCGCGAATTATTGACTTGTTTTACTATTTTCAAAAAAGTTTTTTAAATCAAATAAAAAATACATACAATTTGAATTATCCAAAACTCTTTTTACATAGTACCTAGAGGTACCACGTAAAAACTTCAACCTAGTTGATTAATGAAAATGTAAATTTTCTGTAAACTTAGTACCTATTTCATAATTCCGTCACCAGATGTCACTGCAGGCAGAATCACTTCGAAAGAAATGAAAATATAAGTAATATTAAATTCTACAGGTTTACCTGTAGAATTTAATATTAATTATATTTTCATTTCTTTTAAAATGGAATTCTACCAAGTAAATGCTAACTCAATTAAGAATCACTTCGCTTCGCCCGAAAGATAATTACTTGGTTAGAATATTAATTTACTGAGACTGTTTTTAGATTTGATGAGACCAACGATATTGTTGGTAATAAAACATGATTGACATGTTGTATATTCAAAAAAATGTAATTGAAAAGTTACCTGACGATCGAAGGAAAATCGCTCTCGCAGCTCTCCGGATCCTGGCCGGTGTTTCCGTCAAGTATCGACTGGATGTTGCAGTAGCCGAGACAGTTCACCGAAACATTGTTCGCCGCGCAACAGTCTGTGTAGTTGTGCACTTTTCCGGCAAACGGATCCCCAAAGTGTTCTGAGTACGAATCGCCCCCCTTATTCGACTCAGGAGGGACTAATCCGCGCGGCAATACTGAAACAATCGAAAATGCATTGAGCATATCAACATAAATATTTATTTAAAAAAAAATGTGTTTGGCCGCCGCGCGTGGCAAAAGTAAATTTTAATACCATTAAAAAGCAAATTAAATAATAATTGCAACGTGATAAAATACCAAGAAAGTTAAAGGTAGGAGAACATAATTATTTAAAAATGTATTTATAATACGTTATATTGGTACCTAAGTAATTTTAAGTACATCAATTGATGTTGACATTTTTAAAAACTTTAGAATACTTATTAACTATTGTTTGAAAACCTTAGTGGTTAACCGAAAATACGAGTACGTTTCATAAACTATTGATATTTAATTTGGCATCCGAGATTATAAAAGGGTCATGTTTACTATTTAGAATAGGTTCTTAATTAATATTTCATAAAAAGCTTCTCTTTACCATTAAGTTCATGAAAGCTTCTTACAACTGGATCACTGTTAAGCTCGCAAATATAAACTCCACTGTCGGAAGGCCTTGCATCCCTTATGACTAGAACCCACACATCACCACCGGCTGAGTAAATTTTGCTCTCTGCACCTGGAATTAATAAGAAAACGGACATATTAATTAATACGTAATATCATCAATTTGATAAATTATTAGTTTCATACAGGTATTATTGAAACCGCTTCATAATATCCATATGCTACATATAGATTCTAGAACGAGAACACTGACGAAGAGAAGAAATCAGTAAGTATTATATTTTTGGTTGTGGCTGGTAAAATTTTCTTTTATTTGGTAAATGTAGTTATTTCGTTAGATAAATACACTATAACTATAGTAACAGACGAATAATTGAATAATCCACAAAGAGGACATGCCTACTAACTGTGATATGATAAAGATTTTTCGTATATCCACTTTGCTAGGCAAGACACGCAGTAGAAAAAAACAAAGGAAAAATGAGTCGCATAGTCCATATATTATCCACTATGATTCAAAAATTGAGATAACGATGACATTTTATTCTACCGGCAGAATTCATAACGGCGTTAAGTCCACGGTTTGTTACAATTATCGATAAGTCCATGCGAGTTTGTAGACAGCTAATCAGCGTCGAGCATTTGAAAAAATCAACATGGCCGCTGTAAAAACAAAGACCAATAAAGGCCCGCCCAAATTGAGGTGCTTGTCGCCTGCTGTCACGGGCTGCCGCTACGGGAAAAAAAGTGTGTAATGCCGGTTTCGTCCGCCTCAGAGGGACATTTTCAGACGCGGACGAAACCTGTCCTAATCTATTGATTAAAAGTGGAATAAGTACTACAAAAAAATGCGTTTTATTAAATAAAAACAACAATACAATGCAGTTCCACCATGAATTGACAGTTAACAAAATAAAAAAAATTACTAGATTTTTATTCTCCAATGAAAGCGAATCGTGTACACTGATTGCAAAAGGAGCTGAACTGGTCGACACCTGTAGAAGAAGATTTTGTAGTGGATATACGGTGCCATGAATAAGGTTGCAGTGTGAATAATCAGGTATTAGTTGTTATACTGCATGCTCTAGGATTCGAAACTATCCACCTGCACAAAACTCTTGGGACTGATCTTGACATGCTACATCCAGCGCATGCCAATGTCATGGGTACAAAAATGGTTCTCGTTGAGTACCCAGCCGGAAAATCACTGAGAAGGGGATGAAAAGCGGAGAAAAATACTGGAGTATGTTTAAAAAATATTAACAACAGTATAAAGTTAATTATTATATTAAAATTCACAAACGCTTTTTCAGACGAGAGCTATTCCGGTTGGTATATAACACCATTATCAGGAGTCAGGACTAGTCTTCTATATTTAAGTGGAATTGTGGAAACTATCGACATTTCTGAGCCAAAAGAACGATAGTGATCTTTATTGGTTTCGTCAAATATTTTTCAGTAACTGCCATGTAAAAAAAAAACTCTTGCTGACGCATTTTTAAGACTACGAAGATGATATTTTAAACAATGTAAAATTTATTTTCGCCATAACACCCCTTTTGGCAGAGTACCCTCGGTACCGCACTGCTGTAAATATAATATATACCAAGTAAATGCGATGATATATAATTAATTCTTAGTAAAAGTTAACAGTTAAGTCTTCGATAATCGAGGGTATTGATTAATTAATATTACGGATACATTATTAACACCCCTCTTAAGTACGTACATGCGTATGTATTACAGTTATTGATTTGGTATAAACAGACTTTAGTAAGTTAATGTGACTTCGTATTTGATTGAATCATTCTTGAATACCATTAACTTCCGTTTCCGTAGAAGTTATCCCCATTGGTGGAATTAATATGAGAAGTTCAGAAGCCCTCCTGCCCCAGTTTCGTAAACCAGTGTGTTTCTAGTGAAGTTATTGCTTAGATGTTATAGTAAGGAAAATTAAATTATTATGCTTAATGTGGGCAAGTACAATACTACAATGGTAATGTTTCAACTACTAGGTGTAATGGAATATTCTGAAGCATTTATTTTTCTGCTTGACGTTTTCAATGATCACTACTTGCTGAAAGTAAAACATTGGTATCGCCAAGGAAATGATTCACAGGACCCGATGAATGTACAATCTCCCACTGACCGCGAGAAAATATTGTCCATATTTGCACAAGAAGTGTGTGCACCAGATAAAAAAATGGAGATTCTTTGATAGCTAGGAGTGCACAATTTCAGTGCTCGAAATGGAAACGTTTACGAACCGGAGCGCTCGACAATTTTCTGAAGATATTTACATAGGTATCAAATTTTATGTGGATGTTATAAAAATAATTGTGTTAGATTTTTTGTTGTTATGTATAGCCTATCTAGCTCAGACGGTCAAATTATTTTTTTCCATCAGACAGAGCGATAATTTTACCGATTTCACTAACGGGAAGGCGTTCCGGTCCATTTCGAGCCCGGCACAATCTGTAGACTTCGAGCAGTTTGATCGTTGTTCTTTTGCGTACAATTATTTTTTTATATTCAATCGAGATAATAGGATCACCTTTATTTTTTAAAGATTTTTTATTCAATAAATAATATACGGTTTAAGAATGTAGCATTCTTTATTTAACATACATAATATTTTTTTGTATCACCTCAGAAAAAAGGTCATTTAGAAAAGAAATTTTCTAAAAAGATATCGGTACTGTTCGGTTATCAGGAATACAGCGGCAAACACATTTTGAAAATAGCCGATATACTGGATTATTTGTTAGGTTAACCTAAGCAAACCAAACCTAACCTAACATAACCCTACCTAACCTAACCTAAACTAACCCAAACTAACAAATAATCAAGTATATCGGGTGTTTTCAAAATGTGTTTTCCGCTGTATTCCTCATAACCGAACAGTACCAAAATATCTAATTCGTGATGTTACTAAGGTGATCCAAATTATGTATTTTAAATCAAGAATGTTACATTATTAAATCCTGTGTATTATTGATTTGATAAAAAGTATAAATATTTAAATTTACATTTACAGAAAGTTACCTGTGTTAAAAATTAAATTTTGAATGATCCTGACGCCGTTTATGAACCAATATTTTATAACTTGATTAGAAATTTAAAAAGACGGTCGCCAATATTAACGAAATTTCAAATAACATCAGGAAATTTTGTCGTAATAAATTAATAATTGGTTCTATAGCTAACTGGTAAAGTACAGCGCCTCTAGTGCTATATAAGTTTACGTCCATTGATGTACATATTTTATTGTTTACGTCCCATTCGGTGCATTAAAAATACAGGCGGACCTCGACTTTCGAAGTTCGACTTTCGCACAATTCGCTATTTCGCACATTAAAAAAAATCTTATAAACATCGCGCTGTAGGGTAAAGATATCCCCCTCTAGCTCACTCACAAGCAAGTGCATTTCTTGCATCACTTTGCTTGTGAGCTAGCTAGGATAGGTTTAGTCTTGAGCAAGAGCACGTCATGCAGGCTTGTTGTGTTGTGCGTTTTGCTAATTTGATTCATTTGAAATATATCACCCTAAAGATTTATAAACAAGAGTGAGAAACAGAAAAACTGCAGTGTTGATACGAACAAAGAGAAATCAAGGACTAATAAACTTCACATGACGTTCGCATAGTTATGGATGAAATGAAAAAAAATATTTGTCATCATGGATCGACGACCAACATCAAAAAGATGTCCCTCTGAATATTTCAATTATTCAAGCGAAGGCTCTTAGTTTGCACAAAGATTGGAAGGCTAGATTAAAAGAAGATTCGAACACGATTTTTCAAGCAAGTAACGGTTGGTTTATATTAAATTCACTGGAGAATCGGCTGATGCGGATAAAGATGTTGCAAAAGAATTTATTTCCTTATTATCCAAAATTATTGAAGATGGAGAATATTCCTCTATCCAAATATTTAATGTAGATGACACAGGTTTATTTTGAAAAAAAAATGCCTAGTCGTACATTCTTATCTAAGGAAGAATCAGTTGCCCCTGGGCATAAACATTCTAAAAACCGATTGACATTGCTTCTTGGTGGAAACATGGTTGGTGATTTAAAATTGATGCCAATGTTAATTTATCAACCAGAAAATCCTAGAGCATTGAAAGGCAAGGATAAAGAATTGCTTCCAGTAATCAAATCAAAAAGTCTGGGTTTACTGCGTTAATATTAAAAAATTGGTTCACTTTACATTTCGTGCCAGCAGTTAAGCAATATTGTAAAGTTAATGATTTACCATTTAAAATATTTTATTTAAAATAAGAAAAAGAAGAGTGGCAAACAGTTAACTCTTGATAACTTTTTAAGGGAAACACCCGCAACCCCCACTTAAACATGTCTCTTATTAAACATCTTATATTTACTTGAGAAATAAATATTTCAAAATACACACATTTTTTTTTTTTTACTTCCCTCTACTTTCGAACATTCAACATTCGCACACCTTTTCAGGAACCAATTATGTGCGAAAGTCGAGGTCCTCCTGTATAATATAATAACATACATTACAAAAATATAATATGTACTTACTCATGTTTCTGAGGTGTTTCAAATCTTATAGGCAAATATAAAAAAAATCCTTTGAGAAAAATATGCAATTATGTTTTAGAATTCTGTTAAAGTTTTCTGTATCCAGTGACCAATTTATTATTATAAAATGAATAAATCCTAAACGCATTTTCGTTTGGATATTTTTGATGTCAAAGAAAATTTACACGTGCTTATTGGGACGTCTGCTGAAGGAAAATATTCCAATACGCATAATATAATAATATATAAAATAATAGAATAATATGGACACAACCTTTTAGATGTAAATTTTATTTTTCACGGCACGTGATTCGGTTAGCATTCAAATATTCAAGTTTAATACGAAAAAAAGAAACTTTTATCATTACGGTTTTCCTATAGGAAAATAATTTCATATTCCGTAGGTATAACGATAAAGCGGAATACGAAAGCGTTATCTATAACGAGTTTTGCAAAGTTATTCCTGTTTTGTCAAGAAGTATTACGATCATTTCCAGACGTGTAAGAATAAAGTGTCATGGAATGGACGCATATTAAATTCGTCTGTCTATCTGGAAAGGTGGACTCAAATATTTCGGAGAGCATTTATGAACACGAGATGTTAAGAAGACTTTGAACAAACATTTCCTCACAATTTGGCGCTCAATCGTCCGAGAGTATTAAACCGTATATTTAGGTCGCATGCAAACACATCATGTAAATGTTGGATTTTCACAGTATCGTTATTATGTGCTAAATGATACGCAAAAAGTTAAATTGTCCCTGCTGAGAGCTACGGTACTTTATTTACGTCATGTTTTTAAGGCGAACAAGGTAGGTAAGTAATGAAAATACATTTAATGTTTGAATAAAATAATGATAACAGTAGTTATTGGGTAGGCGTAGGCATTCGATGCGCAGATTATACTGGTTACTAAAGAAATGACGTCATTTTCAATGGTCCTTCAGCTCTAAAGCCAGCTCAGACTATTATAAATTATAATACTAGTATTTTAGTCAAGTGACGAGTGTTTTACTTACCACTAAATGTTTAAGTATTTGAAAAGTGTCCGAAAACAGTATATTAGTGAGTAGCGTAATTAGATGAACAGATTAGGTACATCGTAGAGTAAAAATAATATACCTACTGTCATTATTAGAAGAAGTGGATGAAGAACAAATAAAAGAAAAGAGAATGTATACAAGAAAATGGATCAATAGGAGAGATGCACTAGGAGCAATAAATGTTCTTATCACGGAATTACGATTAAAAATCCCAAATAATACCTTTCAACATTAATAATGTCGAGAGTTGTTTTATGAAAAGTATAATATACTTTGTACTAAAATATATCAGTGATTTCGAAAGTGGTCGATTGGCCTCCAGAACGTTAGAAGACAAAGCGAAACTACAAGGGCGGACATGCTCAGCGTAGGTCAAAATGGAGCTTTTATTGCATTTTCAAAGCATGATCCTGGACATTCCTTAAACGTTGTAGATAATCTATTTATATAATTTTGAAGCCTTATTATCTACACTATGACAATTTATGTCTACTGCCTACAACATACGGCCGTAGACATAAATTGACAAACTTTAATTGAAGTAGGGAGTAAAATGATGTTGACGCGCGTGTTTGAGCATGTACCGTTTAAAAAAAAATCGGTTAGGTCCCCCCTTAAAAAGGGAAAATACCACAAATCGATGCCTCAGAGTTTTCACATCTAGGAGTTATTTAATTTGTTTTGAAATCGTGGTAACGGATTTTCACCAGTGTATCTCTTTTTATGTGTTATTAAGCGGTGTTGCGTTCTGTTTCAAAAAAATAACTTTCATTTTTTCATTGTTAATTCACTTTGGACATGCTCTCTGAAAAAATCTTACTCTACAATAGTGCGGTAGTCTGAAAAGTTTGGGAAGTTTTACTATAGATCCATGTTTACATGCGTACAGAACAAAGCTGAGGTAGAGAGTTTTTTGTCACCTGAGTAATGATTTTAAAATTGACCACGCAATGTGCTTAAACGCAATGTTTAACCAGTGTGTAGGTACTTCCTTTAATTAGATAATTTCCATGTTAATCATGGACACTTATTTTGGAAAAGGTCCGAAAATTCAGAGTTGTAAAACTTGGTATGGAAAGGTGCATGGTTGCTATAACGCGTATGGAAAAATAACGAAATAATTTTATAAGGGGCTAAATTTGCACAGAACTCAAAGGAGTGTAATCATTTTAGCGGATCTTCCACTGAGCGGTGGATTGAACCAGGTGATGATGACTGACTAAAGAAATACTTAATATTTTTTAACAAACTTTTATTTATGAAAAATGAATAAGGAAGGTCGCATAATGATGGATTATTAAGTGGTGAGTAGGTACCTGTAAATCTTGAATGGGACCAGATATTATTTTTTTTTAATTAAAATTTGAGAATACAACATTCTTTATTGAACGTACATAATTTGAAAACACCTCATATTATATATCGAAGTTATACTGACAGAAAGCATTACGTCATTAGTCACAAGTTCTGAGATAATCACAGAAAGGACATTAATTTTTTTTTCAAAGCGTTCTCCCTCGTAGATTTTTTATGATTTAAAAACATTTTTTCTACGTTATAAAGACTAACCTTAATGGCAAACACAATATACGACATGTTACAAGTCCTGTATTTTGTATACGCAGAACGCATTAGGTCATTATCATGCTTTCTATCAGAATAAAAAAATAACAATATGATTTAATAATGTTTCTACTTTCTCACCATTATATCCTATGCCTTTGTGCGTTTTACCAGGACGTAGAGCGTAAAATTGTATACATTTTGGCATTTAAAACAGAAAAACAGCAAAAACTGAGTTAATGCGTTCTGTCAGTATAGCCTCGATATACAACTATAAAAAATCATTTGAAAAAAAAATTACGATGCATTCGCGCCAATGTGCTTTGATAATAATTGAGCCATGTGCATCCTTTCTAGTTACATTTATGATGCGTTTCAAAAGTTACGTTAATTTTGGCAGCCGGTATTTACGTATCAATATTATCTTAAACTAACCAGTGTCAATATATTTCCAAATTTTAGTTATAAACTATTTTTATAATCAACTAGTGATTAACAAGATTTGAGGATGTAATTTTTTTTATTGAACATAAATAATATTTTGAAAACATTTTTTTTCAAAAGTGTTTTCGAATTGTGTATCTGCAATCATATTGTATATTTGGATATTTGAAATGAATTTTGCTTTTATCAAATAAGAATTAATATTTTATTGATTTAATATTCACACCGAGTAATAAAAATATTTTTTGTGAATTGTTTAATAATGAACCGATATGATTGAACCATATACAAAGTAATGAAACACGTTATGTAATTTTGTAGCTATATTGAAAATTCTGCTTCGCGAGTTATGTGAGAAGCCAGAGGGGAAATCTTATATTAATAAGGGTTATTGGGTTTCTGCCATGTAAACCGTAATTGGGTCCAGTGCGGCCGTTGGTCATGTTGAAGAAACTCCAATGATTGATGATGTGGTCTGTGGCGTCCGGGGATTTGGAAATATGTTATTTGAAGCCGTGTCAGAAGCAGTCATAAACTAAATACCGGACAATTCTGTTTATATCCTAACCACCCAGTTGTATGTCGATTATCCAATGAATCAATGTAAACGGAAGTATTTAACAAAAAAAGCGAACGAGATAATAATTATACTGCCAAAGTAATAAACATTAAATACGTCCTACGGGGAGTAGACACATAACGACCGTCATAGAAATCACGCATGCGCGAACAAAGGGAATGGAGTCATAGTTTGTGGTCCGGACCCCTCCCAGAAATGGAAAAAATACAAATTATTTAAATAAATGAAATATTACTTCTTCTTATTCTTCGTCAGGACATCATGACTGAGGGTCATGACTCGGATGATTTGGCTGTCGATCAGCCTATGAACGGGTTGGCTCTACTCCTCTCGGCATTCTACGACACGCAAGACCTGTGGCCACTGGAAGACCCGTACCACTCATAAATTAGTACAACCATCTGTGGCATCCAATGTTTGCTTTAATATTCCGATACGGCACGTCTAACAGATAAGACTGAGCGGATCATACAAACGGACACTAATGATCTAAATAATTATGACCGTTAAGCCAGTCAATAACCATTTGTTAATGCGACGGCTTGCAATAACTCGTATATGAACACAATTAGTTATAGCCTGCAAGCCAGGTGTTTATCGTTAGATTAAAAATGCGGATTTGCGTATGGAGAATTTACCTTTAAAATTGCGGTATTCCGCGGTTGGAGTGACGTGAAGCTATTACCAGTGGACGGAGTAAGGTTGTGCGCCCATTAAAGCCATTTGTGGTTGCGTTTTTATCCATCTAAACCCGCGCACGCATATCACGCCGACTGGATTTCACATTTAGCCAATGACATTTTTTCAAAATGGACTTCCTCTAAACGTCTAAACTATATATCTGTGTGATCCTGAAACCGTGGATGCAGGTTCCAAATCCGCGTCTAACAAAAAAATCACATGTTATTACAACGTTTTTCTTAGCTTGTATTCTTATTTGTCCGGTGGTTGTTTGTCCGGTACAAATCTTGCAATCGATTTTTAGCTAACTTTCCGACTAGCTAGACATTTGAATCTTTTAGGATATATCAGAACACGATGTCAATGCATTTTTTTAAAATACTTTTAGCCATCTTTAAGTAGAATTAATTTCATTTTCAGTTAATTCTGTTTTGTATGAAAAGTTATTTCGGAAGAAATCCGTAAAAAGTAAAACTGTTATTGGTTGCTAAGTGGGTCCTAGCAACTAAATTAATATTAATATATAACTGAGTTACTATGGAAATCAATATGACATTTCAGTATTATATCTATCAAGTACATTTTTTTTTGATCGTTTAAGCTAGTAAAGTCAAGTTTATATGATTCAACAGAAAATTTAAAAACATTGTATATAAAAAGTTCTCTTTATCTTGCTATTATTTTTTTGTTCATTCAGAGAAAGTACCCGATGGATTGGTATAATGGCTAACAGTCATTTATCGTAAAAAGTATATTGATAGGTTCCTATGTATGATTAAATGCATGTTGTGTTTTCAATGCGTATTCGATACAGCGCAACGACCCAATGGGTTGGGAGAATGGTTAACAACTATTCATCGTAAAGAAGTCTGCTAATATAAACTCGCATAATTAACTTGTCAATTTGTTTTCCTTTTTTTATTGAGGTCTATATCAACCGCCAAAGAACGACAATGGTAAAATACAGTTTATATACTATATATCTACTAATGATAATATATTAGAAACTTGAAAACTTACCACGGATAATCATCATAATATGATACTGTATAATGATAATAAAATATATTCTCCATGGATACTATAAGTGTAACAGGAATGTACCAATGAAATAAACGGTTCGTCGATTCTATGTAGATGTAGCATGTAACTATTTAAAACAAGTTGCAAGTAATGAAATTTGTGAAAACTAGTTTTCAGTTAGTCAGAAGTCAAGAGTACCAAGCGAAATTAGGTATATAAATATTATTACCCATAATATAAATTGAATTATTCTGGTGCGTACGCCGAGGCAAGTTTGGGTCGTTATCATAATATTATATTATGAAGAATATTATTATTATTATTAGAAGATATATATATATATATATATATATATTATACTACGACTTAAAAAAATAAAAGATAACTATAATGTGCATAAACTAATATTTTTTTCAATTTAGTCTAGTCTCAGATTTTCGATAAGTAATCCTGTTCTATTGTGTCGACTTTTCTGTTAATATCTTCAATAAGAAAAACGTTTATTCAATTTAACAAAGGCGATTGAAATTATAATTCACTTTATTAATATGGTTTCATTTAATGAAACATTTTTTTCGCTCAATTGTTATTGTGAATATTCCCGAAAGCTTTAGGGCCAGGTGCCTCCCAAACTATACGCCATGTATTTTATTCATATATTATTAAGAAATTAACGAATAATTGGTAATTATTCCTTATTATGTACGTTAGTGCCATTGAAAAATTAAACAAGGTGTCTAATTAAAAAAAAGATTGTGTGAATTCAAGGAAAATTCTTACACATTTTTTTATTCGTTTTCACAAAAATTGTATTTTGACAGATTGTTTGACATATTATATAATTGTATAGGAATAAATGAAATATTTTATTGTGACGAATCAGTAAATTATGAAATAAGATGAAGCTTGTGTATTTAATTAAATGGATTATAAGTAATATAATATTTATTATATTTTAATAATTTACGTACTGATTTTTAAAATTGGATTTTAAAATGTATATAATGTAATCTTGCTATTTGATGGGAGTGGACGAATTTTACTAATAAATAATAATAACAAGAAATTAATATTAAATCAATAGGCAAGACATATGTTTTTAAATGTAGATTTAGCACACTTGTATAAGTGCAACTTTAAGATAATAGCGATTTTGTTAAAAAAAAATAAAACTACCTATTTATACGGCATAAATAGCGTTTTAATTCAATGGGTTTAATGTTTTGGTACCTACGTAACTATATTATGTCTACGTTACTATTAAAATATTCGATGAGAGAAATGCATGTTGACCTATTGCTATATTAGAATTGATAAAGTTTGAGAACTCCTGGCTTAAACCATTCCGGCGAGGCTTTGTCGATAGACGGGACAATACTTTGACCAGTCTGTCATAAAATTGATTAAATCGTCGTGAGGGGTGGTTGTACGGGAGAGGGCAGATCGACAAGAGTGTGGGTAGAAGGGAGACGAACGAACGTGACGCGCATCCCTGCAAAGTTTTAAATTTGATTTCACACATTTTAAAGGTCCACTCGACACTTTGTGGCTCCCTGCTACAAATTTGTGACTCCTAAGCTTGACGTAAGTTCGAAATGGAAAATTTTACGAACCGGAGCGCTCGATAAATTTACGAAAATATTAACATAGTTATCTAATTTTTAGTGTATTTTATAAAAATAAGTGTTAGATTTATTGTTATACATGTCCTATCTAGCTCAGACGGTTTGATATTTTATTTGAAGAGACGGAGCTATCATTTTGGGGATTGTATAAACAGGAACGGTGCTCCGGTTTGCTCCGGTCCATTTTGAGCCCTGGGTATATATCTACATATTATATATAATATGTATTTTATATTTGGTATTTTTTTTATTTTGGGATTTCAAGTTATACACATTTATATTTTTATAAAAATCGATGTTTTTTAAAATAAATATAAAAATATTAAAACGATGAATTAGTCAAAAATCTAAACGACAAAAAATCTAAAACTTAATAATCTAAATTTTAATAATAGATATGACCATAAAATATAATGTAATGATAAGATGTGACCTTGCAACGAATTCACATTTTATTACATTTTTTTATAATTGTAAGTATATCTTTAAATTAAAAAAAAAAACAAAAAATCTTTTTAATGTTTTCAGATACATATTTATTAATTAATACAGTTGAAATTGTAAATTATCAAAAAAAAAATCTCAAATTGCAAGCTTCGTATTTTTCCGCTAGGTTCTCTGCTGGCATGCCTCTCCCCCTTAACTAAGACTTTAGTTAGGATATTTTAAAATATTGGGACTAAATATTTGGCTTCTGATATTTTTTGAGTCAGACTACCTTAAGATCTCTTTCAGGAAAACGATTTTTTTAAAGATTTAAAGCGCTTTTCAAATTTAGTTGCTATTGGCGAACGGCTTTTGTATTTTAAATCAAAGTAGTTAGGTACTTTAATTACTAACCGACGTCACGGATCACTTCAAGATTTTTTTGTTGTAACTTACTTGAACTTGCTAATAATTTTTAAGTAACTACTTTTTTATTCAAAGAATAAATCACAAGATTTAAGAATGCAACATTCTAAATATTGAAAATACATAATTTTGAAAACACTTTATATTATTATAACCAATAGAAAAAAAAATCTTTTTTGATAAAGTAAGAGCCATTTATTAGTTAAAATTTTTCGAAATTAAGTATGGTGCCTTTGGCATCGTGGTCTATGTGCATGGGCGTAAAAAACCCGAGAGACGCAGGTTCGATTCCTGCGGGGTTGTCTGACTTTTTCATAAAAGATTTTTTATATTGGTTATAATATAATATATTTTCTCAGAAGTGTTTTCAAAATTATGTATGTTCAATAATTAGAATGTTACATTATTAATTCATTTAATAAAAAAAATAGTGAATTAAAAATATATGATAGATTTTTGTTCGCCCTCGTTCAATGCACTTATGGATTGGGACGGTTGACCGCCATTGTATGTAAATAATATTTTCGTCTATGGTAATACGCATAACGCACCGAACGATTAATGCGCAAGTCTCATTGATAACTTTCCGTAAGTTTGTTCGGCGGTTACGCGAGTTTCCAAAAGCTAACGAAGGATCAGACGATATTAGAGGTCTGGGCAAAATCTTAGCCGGGCCCTTGTCGTGTTGCGGCCTCGTTCTTGTTCTTTTAGAGCCTCTTTGTTGACTCTACCCACGTATCGAGATAACAACCGAATACCTACGCCGGATATATTCGGATAAACTTGTGGAAGCTTCCCTCGACTCCTACGGGTGTGCAGGGGCGGATTGGTTTTGTAATGACGCATGTTGTTTATTTGGTATAATGTTTGTTTGTGTTTACCAAAATCAATGTATTTTAATATAATGCGGGGGTTTCTTTTTCAATTTAATCACGGAACCCTTTTATATTTTGTACAACAAAACGGAGCTACTCAAACATTTTTGCGTATCTACCTACTAAGTATTTTGGTATATTTAACGATTTTGAACAGTTTTTATTATAATTCCCAGTTTTATTTTGACTTCTGAAATATTATATGTACATTAATGACAGGGTTGAACTCATATTTTAATAAGCAAAATTATCGAGATGTTAAAAAAGGATATTTTTTATTATACTCCGAAAACGCCGGTTCAAAGAAACCAATTCCATTTCCATCAAATAGCTTTTAACCAAAGCTGTATTGTTATTTCTGAGATATAAATTAAAACTAATTTTATTTATAAAATGTAATCTTATGTATTGGAAAGATTTGTAAATATAATAAACAAGATGGGTGTCGTATTTTTTTCTAGAATGTATATGAGATGTTTTGAAATTATGTATGTTAATTTATAAATAGTTTCTGTTAGTGAACACCCACCTAATTTAGATTTCAACGGAGCTTATTATTTATTCATTTATGTTTTTAGTGCACTGAACTGTTTTGGGAAGCAGATGATAGCGCAAAGATTGCTTTGATGGTGACCGACCTCCGCTATGGAATGGCATGATAAGAAGAAGAATTCCCTGTGTACATCATCGTTGCTGTATAAATAAACTTTTCATATTTTTCGAAAGGACGTAAGTATTTCTAACCTTTGTTGTTTTATGAATAATTTTCTTTTTAACACTCAAAATAGTTCTAAAATTTTCAAGCTTTACTCGGGCTTGCAGAACTTTGAAAAGTCATGAGCTTTTTTATATTTGAGTGCAGCCCTATTGGAAAATTTGCAAAATTCCCTTATTGGTAACTTAATTAATCAGTGGCGAAAGGTGGAGGTAGGCTGTTAAGACTTGACATAAATGGTGCACACTAAGCTTTGTCAGTCAAAATTTTCATTGAACTGAGACTACAATGTATAGATGTGTTTGTTAGTTTTTAAAATTCAAGAAAACCTGCCTAATCCAAGCTATATAGTAGTAGTAGATAATAGTAAAAAAATATTCGTTTATCTATAACATATCTATAATATATACCTCCACCCTTTGCCGCTGTAATCAATAGACCAATAGTTTTTTGTTCATTTTCATACATCTAGACTCTGTCTTTTTTTTGTCTCTTGTTTTTTTAACATCTTTGATTTTACGAAATCATAATATTAGAAATTCATCTTTGAAACTCGCGTGGTTGCATTTGTGATACAGCAGGAAACTTTGTGGTGTCGAAGGTAACTATGAAATATTATTAATTTATTATCATCAATACTATTAGCTATGTATATAGTATAAAGTAAAAATATGTCATATTATGGCGGAATATAAGTGTGTCCACATCAAAACGACACATACACCAAAAAATACTAAGCTGCTATTTCTATCTTTTTTCTTTTGAACATCTCCGATCCTATAGACCGTCGCAGAGTGGAGGTTTGTATTAACAGATTTTTGTTTTTACGAGAAATGGATATTAGCCACTTGCTCAACCTATTAGGCCCATACTCTGACTCTAAACATCAATTGAAAAATAATACGTATGTGTATTTTCCAGACCCAGGATTCGAGCCTGGGACACACGACATTATGAGCTGACGGGTAAATCGCTCGGCCATCGTGAGCGTTACATACTATAGGTACAATAAAAACTCTGTTTTCAATACCCAAATATTGTTATTTATTAAAAACGACTTACACTATTCTACATTATTAAAATGTGTTCCCTTAGGTTAATTTTTAGACAAAGTTCCTTTTTCTAACATATCGTCACCCCAATACTACGACTAGATAACTCTGATTTCGTCATTGTTGGGAAAATGAAATTTAAACTTTACTTGATTAACATAAATCTAGGCTATAATTATTATTTAAAATAAAAAAATGAAAATTATGATTGTCTAATTGGGAACAATTAAGTAATGTTCAATTGTATGAAAAAATATTGTAGATATATTATTTTATTTACTTAATGTATTTCAGGTTTTAAAGTTATCTAATATTTTCAAACACAAAATTAATACAGTTCCCATTAACTTATGACTTGCCAAGTTTTATCTTTATATTTTTTTTATTATCTTTATGGTGCATCAAAATGTATAAAAATTTCAAATTTTCAATTAACGATTATCGGATCGAAAAGCCGATGCGCCGACAGAAAAAGGTATTTATTATAATAATTGTCTACATGGAATAAAATGTTTTGTAAAAAAATATACAAAACTCATGGCCACCTCTGCGGCACAATTACCTATATTTTGTTAGTAGTTACATACAACATATTTCTTACATATTGGAGTCATGAAAGAATGATAAAAAATACTGTATAAAAAATTGGGGCGGAATTTTGTTTAGGGACGTTATTGAATCAAGTTATTAGTTGTAGTATTGAGGTGACGATATAATTAATATACTAACTGATAATATATTTTGACCAGTTCGCTCCCTTTTATTTTATGGGCCGCGAACTCTGTGAGTCAGTACCTATCCCCGTAATCAATTTACGGAAATAACCGGACCGGAAGCGTATTTGGTGTAAGTCGTTCAACTAAGCGCCAAGATAATCATCAGTCATCATAAGCAACAGTCACAAAAGGTTTATTTATTGTGCCTGAGACATAACTAAGTGAGCTTTATAGGCTCAAAATTCACACATAACTGAAGGTCTGTGTATCACCTACTTCATCACTTAGCATGTAATAGGATGATTTAGGTTAGGTGCTGTTAATGAAGTTAAAACTTTAGAGGATTTGTGTTATACAATGATTACTGCAGTAATAGCTTTGGTCGAAGAATAATACCTACATTACGGAAAATCGTCTTGAAAATACCTTAACAGTATATGTTTAATACTGAGGAAGATATCACTGACTTATCACCGGCGAGCACAAAAAATTTGTGCATAGATATGAATACTCACACACGTCCAATACATGCACAATATTTTAACTGTTTCCGGAAAATCACAGAACAGATTAATAAATATAATTAAGATAGGCTACACAACATTTTGAAGCAGAGCTTTGAATGTGCGAGTGTTCTACGAAAACAAAACATACATTATAGACATGCAATAGTGTGTGTTGGAACCTTCAAATACTCACATCAATATTGAATGAGCGTCAGTGCATACACCGATGGCAGTTGTCAGAACGAAGGACAAGCTTAGAATGATGCATTCTTGACAATTGTTTAAGTTTATTCCATATTCTTCGGTTGTCTGTTACTCCACGCTCGGTAGGTATTTCGGTACCCATTAATTCTGCGTTCCCCACACTTGATTCTTAAAAGTTTTTAATATAGTTGAATTGGTTGCCATAGAAAACTAATGTTATATATTTTCAAAGCATTGAAACATGGCGATATGAAAAATATGGCGGTCTGTTTTGACGTTTTATTGTATTGTACGTAATGTACGTATGATGTCTTCTTCTTCTTCTTTGGCCATATCCGCCCCTTAACTGGAACATATAGACACCACGCGGCGCCTCCAAGAATCCCTGTCGCTCGCCAGTCTTCTTGCTTCATACCACGTCAAACCAGCATCCCGTAGCTCCGCCGTATACATTCTGTAGATTGTATTTAGCGGCCTTCTAGGACGCCGGAATCCGGTCGGCTTGAAGAACAGGCAAGCCAGGTTGAAGTTCTCTTCTGGAATCCGCAGCACGTGGTCGAGCCAGGTCCAACGTCGCCTCTTCACTTTCAGCGTGATGAGAGGCTGCTTGGTGCGTTCTCTTATCCCCTCGTTGCTCCTAAAGTCATACCACACCCAGTATTCGTCGTAAACATCTGTTTTCGAAGCTCAGTATACGGTTGCTCTGAGCCTTCGTAAGGTGCCAGGATTCGCTACCGTAAAGCAGCACCGTCAGAATGCAAGCGTCGAATAGGCGGCATTTGGTTTTGACCGAGTACAATCGTGAGTCCCAGACATTCCGCATCGAGTTGAATGTTGCTCCAGCCTCCCATTCGGATAGCGAGCTCTTTCTGCAAAATGCCATCTCCCGTGATGTGTACCCCCAGGTACTTGAAACTGTCGACGCTCTCGATGTTTTGTCCGTAGCTAATCAGAGGGAAATCTATATCAGGACAGGTGCTATCATACGTATCATACGTATGATGTACTACTAATAATATTAACGATTTTTTGTGACGGTTAAATACAACAGTTAACACTGACTAAATATGATTTATCTCAGTTAATACCTGGAAAATTAATTTCAAATGACAAGTGTAAAGGTGCCCACAACTAAATATGCAATGCGAAATGACTTATTTTTTTTTGGTTAAATTCCACACATTTAGGCACCGTTTCTATAGACGAAAATTGTTATTAAGTTCTTTGGAATAGGTAGGCAGAAAAAACTAATGACTAGATCGACGTTAATGCATCCTCGTTGTTGATGAGGTTACACATCTTTATCCTGTGGGTTAAAATATTGTTTTGATATATTTTTTTTTTGTTTCTTCGTTAAACACTATAACAGACCGTGAAGCCCAATCACAGTGGCAAAACTCCCAGGCTTGAAGAATTTACATATAAAATTATGTAAATATATTTTGACCTCACCGGGAATCAAACCCGGAGCTCCCGGATGGAAGGCCAGCGCCTTACGCACTGCACCACGAGAGCCGCCAATGATGAATAACTGAATGAACTGAATTTCATTTATATATTATAATAATTTTATTTATTATTTATGGCATGGAATTATTCAACCGAAAATATAATACGAAATGTTGCAGTCATACGATTACCATACCATTTTTCTTTTGAAGACCGCAACCTTTCAACGTACACTATTATATTTCGGCTAGAATCTATTGTATCACAGCCACAGGGACGGAGGCGATCTCAATCGAGCAACACAACGAAGGAAACCGCATCTCTTCGCTGACGTGATCGGAATCGCTTAGAACGGAAATATTGAGGAAACGAACGCAGAATAAAACAGCGAAATCAATTTATTTTGGCGCACAACTTTACCGCGCTCCTTGATGGATGAAGAGATGATAGGGCGTGTGGCATGGATGCCAATACTAATAGATTCAAGGTGAATAAATTACTTGAGAGAAAAGCCTTGTGCTTGAATTACACACATTGTATTAAATTGCATGTTTCGAATTATATCCTTATGCCAAGATAAACCTAGTAGGTATTATATAATATATATCCACTTAAGAAGAATACTTGCACACTAAAAAAAATCTAAATACGATAAAACTATTATAAATTTATAGGATAACATTTATATTATTTAAATAATTATGTAGGACGTAGGTAGGACATCGATATCATTTTATTCAAAAATATAGATATAAGTATACTTATTTTATTGGTTATATAGGTAATATGTGTTAAAATATTTTTTTTTAACTATCGATGGAAAGATGTTGCGTGTTTGTAATTGATTGTTTTTAATTTTATGCCGAAATGACGCAGGACGCAGGTCCATTTCGAATAATTTATTATTGATTTTTAGCTGAGTTAAAAAAATCTAGCAGACGCCGTTGACTTTCACGTTTACCCCGTCTACTAGATAGTTCACGTCGATTCAACCGTAGACCTCTATCTGTTTTCTCGGGTACATTACGAATACCCAGACACTCCAGACTTTTAGTCTAGCGATAAACATCCGATCAGCAGTTATAACTACGTATGCTCACTTAAAAGATAGAGCGACGTATCGCTTCCACATGTGGTTATCGAATGCGTGTGGCCTAGCAGGTATAATTATTGGGATCGTCAGTTTATGTTCAAGTGGTCCTCGTTTTTTTTCTTTGAAAAACACACCGTGTTAGAATATTAAAGCAAACATTGGATGACCCTGATGGGTGCAACGATTATTCATGAGTTCCTACCATGGGTCTCCCAACTGTAGAGTTGAGTTGAAAAACAAAAAATATAATCTTTCATTCATCTAAATAATTTGTATTTTTACAATTCTGGGAAGGAGGGTTACCAGCCAAACCACCCCTTGTAAGCACACCTGAAATGATTGGTTGAGACCTTTGATTTAATATCAATATCTAGATCTGAAGGTTTGAAAAAGAGCTGACCAACGATCAAAATAAATATGCTTTGTTTTGGAGCATATTTATTTTGATGGATAATATTATGAAGAAATATGGAGTCTTAAAATGTTGGTTAAAACCTAAATTTAATTATA
Source organism: Rhyacophila brunnea (assembly GCF_057557595.1). Taxonomy (NCBI): domain Eukaryota; kingdom Metazoa; phylum Arthropoda; class Insecta; order Trichoptera; family Rhyacophilidae; genus Rhyacophila; species Rhyacophila brunnea. Next base: position 15,247,833 of record NW_028232965.1, read on the forward strand.
TTTGTTTTTAAACACTTTAGTTAATAGTTTAGGCACGGGTTCACAACCCATGGATCGCGACATCTAAGGGGCTTGTAAAAAATTCAAACTAAACTAAACAAACAATAATTTGACTTTGATCTTTTATTTAATAAATTAAATTTTTAATGAGTGTTTCATGTCGATGTCAAATATGGACTTTTTACTGACGGAATCTCAGATATTTAAGTAGTTCAAGTTAATATAAAACTATAAAACTTGAGTCAGTAATATTTGAAAATATGTGCCTTATTTCTTAATGTAATATAATACTAATACGAATAATAACTATAATGTTATTATTTATTTAATGTAACCAAGAAATAACAACAGAGAAAATAAGTATCGTAAAGTAATGAAAACACCGTGTTAATCCGGCTTTAGAGTCAAAAAACAGTCATACGACTTTATCGTATCAGCGTTGCGTGATTTCAGACTCCATAAAAGTTTTACGTTCGCGTAAAAATCGATTTATTCGTAGGTAGGCAATTGATACCATCAATTGAATTTTCTCCAAATGTTTTACTGTCGGACTGTAAAAATAAGACAGTTCTGTGTTTTTTCTTTCATTTAAGAAATACGTCAACGTCGTTTGCCGAGGCACATAACTCACATAACTGTAAAAGTTTCTGTCTATCCAAAGAAAAGAGTATTTGTTAAGAATTTTGTATCACTGGATACGTATTCATCTATCTATAAGTTAGTATTACTTCAATAAAGTTAAAGCCTTCTCAGAATGTCTGCGAAATATTTGCTTGGATATTGTTTATACAGCAAAACATGAACATTAAAAGAAAACGTGTCTCAGACCAATTATTGTGACATATCTGCGACAGAGAAAACATATCTGTGAACAAGACATTATATAATATATACGTGAGTACACTCACATACATCGCAGGCTAGACCATCAGATATCATCAGAATCGAAATCAAATACTTTATCTGTATCTACTGTATACCTAATCCTACAGCATACATAAATGTCGTTTTTGTCCTGTCTTGTTTTATAAATGAGTGTTTTGTTGTCCTTTGACATTTTTTTTGATTTTCTAAACAATTTATTATTTAAATATAAATATAAATATTTATATAAATTAAACAACTGAGATGGCCGTAATTTTATTTAAATACACTTTTGAGATGTTGTATGCTGAGCAAATCACACTCAGATATCTATATTGCAAAACCTGCTCTATCGGTCGCATCGGTGCATTACCCTTTAATGTCTCCAAAATAACACGTTAGTTAGATACTGGTTGATAACCAGTTCACATCAGAAAGAATGTTGGGTATATATTGGGTGGTCTATACTCTAGAGTGGATACAATAAAAATAAGATTAAAATGATATTTCCTTAACATATTTTTTTTTGTATATTTCTGCACACTTAACCAGTGTCTACCGGTTTGATTTGATAAAGTCGATATTTTTAATTGATTAGGTACCAATGAATAGTAAAAAAATAGATTTATTGGGTTGTTTTTAATTACTCAGTTTTATCGGATTAATGACATACTTAGCTACATACTGTAAGATCGAATGAGTAGATGCGTTGTCGTATTTCTGTTCTAATGTTAATTCGATTCTGTAATTCGAATAAAGCCCCTAGGGGCATATTATTTTGTTTCAATAATATGTAGTAATTGTAATATCGAGTTTCTGACGGTCATTTATAATTCCCTAAAGCCTTGTTAAGAGGGCAAATGTTTTTTCTAGCGAATTAAAAACAAAAATAAGTGCCGGCTAAATGTTTTACAAAAAGGAAAGCAATAACAGATGACGGGGGGTCGCTAATTAATTATATCCCCTTTGAAGTTTGCTTACAAATATCATTTCGTATATAATTTTTTACAGCAGATTATGAAGACACTAAGTATTAACTTAAAAAATATACACAACAAATCCACAATCAGCATCTTAACAAGTTTTAATTACGGTTCTTATTATTCAAACACAGAAGATTTTCGTTTTTAATATCGCACAAAAATATATTATACCTCATGTTTATTTAGTGAAAATAATAATCATGTTATATTTATACATCTTTTAAAACACACTTTTAATGTTCATGTTAAATTAGTTTCAATATTATGATTCACGCTGACTTTATCTTGTCACCCGCAACTCCTTTCCTGAGAATAATTTAATGACTTCTTATTCTGCTTATATTCTGTTAGGTCTATTTTGAAGAATCGAAGTCCTAGAACTCTTTCCATCTTTTATGAAGTTTATCGGATTGCCGACAATCAGTGGGTCTTCGTGGTGCACGTGGTTTTACCCATTAATTCTACAATATTCTTATTTATCTTCCCATATAACAGGGTTGGTGAACCTTTTTACGTACGCGTACCAAAATTTCCCAAATAATATTTTTCGACTGTCTGACGTGCCAAGCCATTGGTGAAAATTTGTTTTTTGAAAGTTTTTAAGATTTCCATTAAAAAAGTTTAAAAATTACAATTGTGTTCTTGATATTCTATCTCTCATTATTCACCGTGCTTCTAGCCGAATGTATAACTTTTGTTATATGAATATTTTTTTCCTTGTTTCCAGAATTCACAAAAAGATCGTGGAAGCATTTAAATCACTCTTCTTTCATATTATATTCTCCATCACTGACCGGTTTTCTATTTTTAGAGATTATATTTGAGGAAAATAACAAGCAGTTATTGTATTTGAATGACTGTCGATAATTAATTTCATAAGGTTTGTTGATTGAATATTTTTATTTTTAATTCCCCGATCCTAGGGACCGACCTATGCAATAATTGTACGAGTATATTCACATTAAATGTAATGATTATTCTTGAACAGGATTTGCATGGTATTTTTTATACAATGCGATTTGTCATTTATGCATGAAATTTTTCGTTTCCGTTTTTCGCAACGATAAACATAATATGAAAAACCGAAGAAAATACACATGGCGTCGTCATTATTTAAAAAAAATAATTATATACAATAGTAATTCATTTTCTCTTTAAAATGAAACATTTGCGTGCCATGCAAAATCATCTCGCGTGCCATAGGTTCGCCATCTCTGCCATATAACATCGTAAATTTAATAAAATTCTCAAATCTGTTATTTTTTTTATTTGAACTCTGATTTTTTGTCTGCGACGAATCTCAGTGCTTTTATATTTAGGATTCACAGCATACATTTTGACCGTGTATGCTCTCTGTCTCCGAACACCAAATTTATTAGCGAAAGAGGTAAACCAAGTTACTGGAAAACAATAAAATTTCAAACGGGACAAAAACAGAAATAATTCTTATCAACAAGTAATGTGATATAAAAACAATAACAAAGTTTTGCGTTTTTCCTCTGCTGAAAAAACTTTTAGAGCAAACCTCGTAGGTAATAGTGCCAAATACTATTGTCAGTTTTCCAAATTTATTTTGATCGATGTCATGCATCAACATATATATTATCAAGGTATAGGCTGTCTTATATTTCACTTATGGACTTATATAAACACCGCATATGAAACTTTTTCAATGAATACGCTATTTCTTTTGGAAATTTCGTCAATAAATAATTGCCCAATTAGAAAAGTCTTTGCCGCTATGTTCACTTCATTGCATATTTGATTTCTTGAAAAGTTTATAAATACGTTAATCTATATCTAGCAATAGGCTAAAACGTTTTATATATATTTTAAACTCTTTTCTTTGATTTTGATACCTAAGAATATTTATTTAAAATTATCAAAAATCGTTTTCCCTTCGATTCTGCTTCCAATATTTTTTGATTAATCCTCAATGTCTTTCATGTAAGCGGTGTGTCTTGGTTACCACCAGTAAAAATATGTACGTATTTAATGATTCGTATAAATTACGGCGAATCCTCTACCTACCAGAGGTACATAGCGAAAAAATACGAAGCTTGTAATTTGAGACATTTAAAAAAATTAACATGGAACCTGTATTAATTAAAAATATATATCTGAAAACATTTAAAAGAAAAATATTTGTTATCATAAGTCAAATATAAATAATGTTAAAAAATTTGAATTTTTTGAAAAATTAGTTTATTAAGTTTTCTATACTGTAATGAAGAGGTTTTTAACTAATTCATAGTTTTAATATTTATTTAAATAAATTTGTATTGAAACCTTTTTTATCATTTAATGTTTTGGAGATTCTTAAAATATATTTTTTATATACTTAATGAAAAATATAACATTCTTACACCTTGTGTATATTCAGTATTAAATATAAAAATATAGTTTGTTTAAAAATAAATATACGCATTTTGTACTTTTTTATATTGAATTCATTTTAGCGATTCAGGTTTTTCCTTACGGCTTCTTCAGGCTGTGTAAACCTACTCAATGTGAAATACGGGAAGCTTAAAATTTTCCAATACCTACTAAAAACTTTTCAACAATTGATGGAATTTCATGGCTTTCGCATAATAAAGAATTGAGTTTGAGTTGAGATTTATTATTCTTTAAATTATAACGATTGCTCATTTAGTTATGCCACATGGTAACGTTGTTGTATAGGGCGCTTATCTCTAAAGACGTTGGTCACAAATTCGAGTCATCGCGGTGTTGTAAAAATTATGTTTTTCAATATGTGTTTGATTCATTATCAGTCCACTTTTCGTTTTAATTTCTGTGGGTATCATAATATAAGATCATATCATAAATATAGAATCAAAATACATAGTTATCTATTTAATTTTGAAAATACTTCATTACAACTAGGGAATCCAATCCCGGGATCCCGAATCCCGGGATCCCGGGATCCCGAGATATTTTCAATACCTATGAATCCCGGGATTGATAAACATAATCCCGGGATTTTGGGATTGATTTTTTTATCAATTTTTATGGAAAATATAACAGAAAACATACTTTTAATACAAAATAACTACATTAGAAATAAACTGAGTTTGAATGAAGTTTGATGTGTAGGTTGCCGATTCATTTTATTTTTTCACATAGATTATTAAAAATGAGAAAGATTGGTAAAAAAACAATGCTTCGCACTTTTAACAAAGTAATTCCACCATGATATCATACGTTTTACGGCAGTTTCATATTTGGCTGACTAATTAGATTTATGAAGCGGAAAGGCCATAAGTACGCCATGATTATTTGCTTTACTATTTTAAATCTCGCTGATCTATTCATTATGTCTTTACTATCAGAAATAGCAATCTCATATTAAATTCACAATCTATTCATTATGTCTTTACTATCAGAAATAGCAATCTCATATTAAATTCACATTATTATTTATATTACAATATTATTTACTCCATTAAACTTGTGTATTTCCAAGATTTAACGTATACAATATTAACAATAAATGTCTTAAATAGTATAAATTATACTAGATTTATTTTTGACCGATTTTATCAATGTTATTTGTAAATATAAAAATTTTATATTAACAATGGAAAAAAATCCCAATCCCGGGACCAGTCCCGGGATCCCGGGATTGTCAAATTGTAATCCCGAAATCCCGGGATCAGAATATTGGCTCGGGATTGGATTCCCTAATTACAACCAATAGATTTTTCTTTTAAAGTAAGACACCCCCAGAATCGAACCTGCATCTCTCGGATATCGCGCCCGCCGCGCATTTATGTTTGTTCAATACTTAGAATATTACATTCTTAAATCTTGTGAATTATTCGTTGAATAAAAAAAATATTTAATTACATAGTTATCCTATATAAAATCTGTTATAACTTTTTTTTAAATTAAATTCAATTTATTAATTTTTAACATATTATGGACATTACAAATTATAAGTTTAAGACGTTCAACATGATATGAAACATTAAAGAAGAAGAAAAAAGTAATAATACTGATAAAATGAAAATATAAAAAGAAGGCATAATATAAACATACAAAAGCAGTGAAAATATAATTATACATCTTCATAGTTATCATTTATTTACTTATTAACTTTGTATTTACGAGTACCACTGATTATAAAAAATATTTAATAGTATAGTTACGTGTTTAGCTCTCATAGTAAGTATTATTTATACTGTAGGTAAGTATCAACATATAACTATACGTAATATAAATGGTGTCAATTCTTTGCCGTAGATATTGCTTCAGACATTACCCACTTAAGTATCTAAAACTCATGAAATTTGATTATACACCATAATAAAATTACAATTCCAGTTATTGGGACACCTGATTAAATCTAATATTCATACTTATTTCTTATAGCTGACCGTTTTAACCCCAGCCACCCTGTAATTACATTTGGCACTAGAATTCGTATTACCCCCGATGACAATAAACGTAAAACTTTTTGCATATCTACCACAGAAGGTAGTTTCCCCGTGAGAGCCTTACGGAAAGTGCCTCTAAACTTTAGTAGGTATCCAGTCTTATGGGTTTCTTGGATCTTACGCACTCTACCGCAGCAGCCTCACGGGAAAACATGTGAATGACAATACGTCTATCAAATAAATGCCATCTCTGTATTCCATTGGAAAACTTTGTAAAATATTAATTCAATCGTCATTCGACATAAGTAAGTAATGGAATCAATGTACATATTGTATAGGTACTTTAATGTTTTTCCGGTAAACCTTAATTTGATTCAAACCACAAAACCCGGTCGCTTCAGTCACATACATTTATATGTAAGGTAATTTAGTCGTGATTAGGTATATAATAGCGCGGTTTATTTTATTGTTAAAGTATGTATGACGGAATCCAATGAATGCAGGTTAGAACCCTCCTTCGTACTGATATGTTTTCAAAAGTATTTTAAAAATCACTACCTATACATAATATATAATATGTTGGTTAAAATGCTGCCATAATATTATGTTCTTCTTATTTCTCTTATTAAGTCAAATATGTTCTAAGGCCTTGTATATATGGCGCGTTTTCACTCGCGCGTATTCCAGGTACTCACTCACTCGCGCCGTGACGAGTCTCGCGCGCGGTCTAGGTACAGGTAACTTCACTGAGGTGTCCACATGCACTCGCGACGAATCGCGGCGAGACACGCGCCATGTGGACAAGGCCTAAGTAAAGCACGAGGCTACCATGCAGCGCTTCTAAGGGGTAAAAATCCTTGTCGTTTGCCAGTCTATTAATGTTGGCATATCATCCTGCAGTTTTTACGTGTCATTTGGTGGCAATAATAAATAATGAATTAGAGCTTAATTGAAATAGGGGTACAAAGTCGCGGTTTTACGGCATATTGCGATGGAAAAATTATGACAGCTAAACCGTAAAAGAGCAATTTTCTACATAAGTATTGCACGTAAGGTAGTCACTATTTTTATGAGTTAATATTTAGCAGCCTTCCTGGAAACCGGTGTATATAGTACACATCACTGGCGAAGGGTGGAGGGTCCGACATAAATAGTACACATTAAACTTTGTCAGTCGTACATCTTTTGTTTAGACTAAAATATGCAGATAGTATTAATTAGTTTTTAAAATTAATTAAAACCTATGTAGACCGAGCCATTATTAGATAATAGTTGTATTTATTATATAAAATATCTACAATTATGCCATTAAATCATCAATAGTTTCATAGATAGAATAATATTTTGTATCTCTTATGGTTTGATTAGGCAGGGCTAAATTAATTTAACAAACTAACTAATATGTATTCTTAATTCAACGAAAACAAATAAGTATGACTGAAAAAGTGTGCAATTTTTTTTATCGGATCGCCCATAGAACGCCTAATATATTATGGCTTGGCAGAGGCAGGATTTAATAATTGATTTTTAAAAACTTACCAAGACTATCTGCAAATTATTGTCTTAGTTTAATGAAAACAAATACGCATGACTGACAAAGTGTGCACTATTTATATCGGATCTTGATATGTTAAATAATATATGTTATTTATTGAAATTGTCATTTGAATACCAAACAATAACATTACGTAAGTAAAATATTTAGGAGTTTTATTTGAGTAATGATTTTTACGGCAGATTTAAAAAAAACACATTTTGATTCGATTAGGTTATAATCTGCGCAGCGAGCGAAAAAATGACTCGGTCGCTTCATTGCGAGGAGGAAGACGCTCGCTGTTTGTTGGGAGGGTAAAAAATGAATAATATTAATTCTTACTTGCCTTTGCACAAAAAAGAAAACATTTTCGGCTCACTTAAAATAAGCTTGATACAACATCAACAAGTTGCGTTGACTGTCTCAATGGATCTTTAATCTTGTTTGGCGGGCGAAATCCCCGGAAATGCTTCCCCCCCTTTTGTTTTCGTATCTTATTCGTTTATGTGAAATGGGCAATTTTTAAGAATTCGAATGTTTCATTTCAATTCCATTCTCGTTTACACCCGACGACAATAAAGCTAATAAATGAAAAATCATGTTACTCAGCAATGTTACATTAAATATTTCCAAGTTTATAATCTCCAGACCATGAGTCAAGATGGGAATTGAGATGGAAAAAAACATTTGAATGACACATCTATTTTGTAATCGAGACATAAGTCTTAACACTCGATGGAAAATGATCATGTTATGAATTATATTTGAGTTGGTTGGTCTATACTCTATTGAGTCAAAGTGTTCAGAAGGCTGCAAGCTTTCGAGATGTGGCTGTATTGCCGTACGATCTGAATTGAAAAATGAGTTTTTAGGATAATATCTGTTTGGCGGTGGATGAAGTGGATGAGATAAAGTCGTTGTTGCTTGGATGTTGTGAGAAGAGAGTTTATTGGTTGTTACAAGACTATATAAATACAATTATAAAGATGACAGCGTGAGATTAAAATCGCGGTTAATGATGTACTAGTGAGATCGATGTGATCAAAATGAATGATTGATTATATTAATGGACTGAGAGACCTGTGAAATGACGATTGACTATGTCGAGTAAAAGACTCGTGATAATAGTAGTGCGTCTCATGATGGACTCGATGAGTGAGTGAGAATTCATGAATTGTCCTCCCAATTTATACAAATACAGTACATTTATTACAAAAGATATTGTCGCAATTATGAAATCATAATATACCCTACTGATCCAGTTATGATTGATAAAATGCTGAGTGGTATGATTGCTACATCTACTACAAATACGTCAAGTGCTGATTCTGGATTCCAGAAGTGTTTATAGAAAACAAAAATTCACCTTTATAAAACTGTTATACGCAGCGATAGAATATGGAAGCGAGTTGAGCAATGGAGGGGAACCAAGGAAGAAAAAAGCTACATACGGAAAGCGGAGGAGAAAGCATTGGTGAACGGTACCTATCGCCATCGAAAGAAGAAAAATAAAGCTAGAAACACATTACGTTCACACCACACAAGGGTATGTGAGCTCACGGTGGGCTCGCGCCACGGGTAAAAGTGTTCAATGTTGTTTTACTTGGTATTGAAAATGTTATCAGACAGAAACTCCCGTCCCAACGCACATTTAGAGTTGAAACGTCAGTTAGCAAAACCGGACTTAAGGTCATCTCCTTCACGTTTATCACGCCATACTACCAACCCCATGCGTAGTATAATATTTCTATGTTTTCTAAATATTCACACATTTTTTTGGGATCACGTGCTCTCACGTAACTTTGTTTTTAGTGGTTTTGAAGAGAACTAAAAAATGACAGGTAATTGACACAAAGTTATTGTAGGTTGTCAGTTTTATATTATTGAAATTTTTGGAGGTTCCAGCATCTAATATATGAGCTCACTTGATGTAATGACACAATGTAGATGTTTCTAGCATAATACCCCTTTTACACTGCATGGATTTATTGTTGACAGTAGGTATTATCGCGGCCATAACAAGAAAATGTATGGGTAAACATATCTTATTATCTTGCAGTTGCAAGCTTGCATGCATGAATCAAATAAATTTGGAAGCTTCTGAATTTTCATGCGACAGTAGAATTTTTTCGATCTGCGCCTGCGCAGTAAAACGATAGTGGCGAACCTGCCGGCAATAAAGTGAACAACGAACAAATTTCCAGGTTGATCGATTTTCACTACCTGTCAAATAGTACGAAATAGTACCATAAAATGACAATATCGCGTCTCGCTCACTCTCAAAGAATGAGATTGGAGAGACAGTGGGCACTTTTACGTGTAAACAGTTATTGTCACGATAGTTTAAAATACGCACTATTGCTGCCAGTAAATCGTTAGTAGGTGCTATAATGGTTTTCCATGACGATTCAACTTTACACAGCATTTAAGGTTATACTTCAGCTGAGGCATGGTCTAAAAAGATCGTGACTAGGGCGACTAGGCGACGCGCGGATTGTGCAAATGACGCGTGCCGAACGAAATATAATTTGTCATAAAAATCCAACATGCGTCCATTTAATATTATGTTTATTGTTATATTATTAATAATAATAGTATATTCATTGACACGTTTTTTTAAAAGTACATACCTAAAGTTTTTTAGTCATCTTTACACGATTTAAAAATATTTTCATCCGACGCCATGGAAAAACAAATCGACGTGCAGACACCTCTACTGTCAGTCTCCGAATGGCAACGCGGCCGAAATTTCATTCCACAAACAGTTAAAAATTATTTGCTGTTTCACTTATGTACGCTCTTAAGTGGATATTTATTCTCCAGAACAGACTAATATATTCATTTTCATCTGATATTAAGTAAATATTAGGCAGGTATTTTAATGACACATGTAATCATTAGATATTAATTCATATCTGTACATAGATAACCGATTGAGTTTGATAAATAGTCACTAAATGTAATTTTGTAATAGTGTATATTTTCCAAGTTCATCAAAAATAATATAATATTCATTATGGTCAATAATGTATAAGTAATTATGAATTTTATGCAATAATGATAATACCAACTGTTAATGGATATTTAATTAGGTATGATCCGGTAAAATTGCCGCAAGATACGACGCAACAATCATTATGTCAACATGATGAATGATGATGATCAATTTATAATAATATTTTCATGTGTTTTTTTCAAGCCGGTATTAGTATGTAGCTACTTAATTTATTAATTTGAAAACTAACATCAGTGATTTACCGATGTTGAAAAAAATGTGTTAGCAACTACTTTAAAATTGCATTTATTTACTACATAGTCAGTAGGGAATCCAATTCCGAGCCAAAATTCTGATCTCGGGATTTCGGGATTACAATTTGACAATAACGGGATCCCGGGACTGGTCCCGGGATTGGCATTTTTTCCATTGTTAATATAAAATTTTTATATTTACAAATAACATTGATAAAATCGGTCAAAAATAAATCTAGTATAATTTATACTATTTAAGACATTTATTGATAATTTTGTATATCTACGTTTAATCTTGGAAATACATAAGTTTAATGGAGTAAATAATATTGTAATATAAATAATAATGTAAATTCAATATGAGATTGCTGTTTCTGATAGTAAAGACTTGATGAATGGATTAGAGAGATTTAAAATAGTAAAGCAAATAATCATGGTGTACTTATGGCCTTTCCGCTTCACAAAGTTAATTAGTCAGCCAAATATAAACTGCCGTAAAACGTATGAGATCATGGTGGAATTACTTTGTTAAAAGTGCGAAGCATTGTTATTTTCCAGTCTTTCTCATTTTTAATAATTTATGTGAAAAAATAAAATGAATCGGCAACTTATACATGGGTATAAATCAGACTTCATTCAAACTCAGTTTATTTCTAATGTAGTGAAAAGTATTTTTTTTTGTTATTTTTTCGTTTTTATTTTATTTTCCATAAAAATTTATAAAAATCAATCCCGAAAGTTTAGGATTATGTTTATCAATCCCGGGATTCATAGGTATCGAAAATAGCTCGGGATATCACGGGATTGGAATCCCTAGGCAGTATAATATAAAGCCAGGAAAAAAATTCGTCACTTTTCACTCATAGTTAGTAACGCTAATTGTATAGCCTTTATTAGTGACACAAAATGTAACATCTCGTTATCATTATTATGACTGCGGAAAATAAAATACAAATATAAAGGAATATTTACCACTCTCGTGCAGTACGGCAAATCTTTTGTCAGGAGTGGTAGAGGCTTCTCCTGCAGTGAGGACTCTCCGAGCATTCCTTTCCCTGTCGTCCTTCTTCCAGAGAACCACGCGGTCTCCGGCACCACGAACCACACACGTGAGCAGCGCATCATCGCCCTCTTGCACGTGCACAGGACGCTTGATGGAGTCGAGCATAGACGGTATTACTGGAAACAAAAGAGATATAGTATTATTACACGAATGAATATTTTTTTTGTGCATTTTCCACTTTCAACAATAGTTTCGTCTGTTAAGATATTGTCGATAAATAGCTGATATTATCATTTTTTTTTTTAATAATAACTAAGTGCCTACATATCGAACCGCGAGTGTAAATCATAGTGCATATTACATAGTTCAGAGAAATGAGGGTTTCAAGTTTTAATTTTTCCAAATTATTTGTCTTTTATAATGAAAATTATTAAGTTTGCAATGAATTCATTTATATATTATAGAGCTCTTGACATTTTAAATTGTTTCTTATTTAAATCTCTAAATCTTTTTTTTTTACTATTTATGGTTTTACATTCACGTTACGAAATAACCTGGTATATATTGTAGAACGTACATAATTGAATATTAAGATTTTTTTTGGTTAAGACGATCACACTTCACCAGTGGACAACTTAAGTTTAATTTTATACGGCTGTTTAAACTTTTTTTATATTTTGCATTTTATCATCATCAGCCTTGCTTAAGGCTATACTTCAGCTGGGGCATGGTCTAAAACGATCGTGACTACGCGACGCGAAGATTGTGCAAAAGACGCGTGCAGAACAAAACACAATTTGTCATAAAAAGTCAACATGCGTCCATTTAATGTTGTTTATTGTTCTATTAGTAATAATAATAATATATTCATTGACATGTTTTATTTTTCAAGTAAATTTGTAACGTTTTTTACACGAATTAAGAATTAATTCCCCCGACGCCATTACAAAACAAATTGACGTGTTCACAGCTCGACTTTCGCTCTCCGATTGGCAGCCAGTCCGAAATTTCGTCGCACCTATAGTTGAAAATTATTTGCCGTTTCACTGAAGTATGCTCTTAATACACTGCTGGAATGTCTCCTCTAATGCAAATAAAATATACTCAAATATTATTGAAATTTATTGAATTATCAGAGTAGATTAGGATTAGACACACAATAGTTATTACTATTATTATAGGAATACTAATATTACATAAACAATAAATGATTTAATATCGACAAATTATTGACGATTGATTGATCATCAGCACTATAGCCAATTGCGAGTCTTGGTCGTCTCCATGAGACATTTTCACTATTATTTGTCTAATAAAACCTTCTATGCTGCATTATCTACATTTATAGGGCTACTGTATTTTTAACGCAATCCGACCATCGACCCTCATTTTCTCATTCAATGTATTGAAAAAGAGCATAGTTACGACCCCGAAGACCTGTCGCAATATCTTCCTTTCAACTTTTTAAAGCCCCAGGTCTCCGATCTATATGTCAATATAGGTGTTATGAAAGCTTTGTAAAGCTTTAGCATATATTTCTTTAGAAGAAGGTCTTGATCTGAAAGGTTGATGTCAACCGTAGAAAGAATTTTGATAATGATATAATAACGTTATTTATATTGCTATTAAACTTTTTTTAATGAATAATAGGTAGGAATTCTCTTACAACGTTGCATCAAAGGCGTTGTCTAAAATTCCGTTAACCAGTAATTGATTCAAAACAAACGAAAATATGGTCGTCAATATAACGAAATCTGATGCAGGTATTGAATTGGTTAGTGTCACAACGATTGCCTAATTGGCTAAACACGTTGTCCGGATGTGATGCATCTTAAATTTTTGCTTGTTAACAATATTTTTTCTTATATTTATGTAGGTACGATACCAAAATGTTCCAAATTGTATGTTTCGTGTAACTTTATTGTACTTATACTAAATATGTATAGTTATAATAAAAATACTTATGTTATTTAGTTTGAGATTGACATGCGAAATTCCATGGCGCAGAAAATAGTGTATTAATATCCCTAATTGCCAACATTCTCATGCCGTGGCAAAGCGGAGTCTTTGCAAACAAAAGTTTTCCGTGCATTTTGAGATTTTACGTTGTGCAGTAAACTGTAAACACGCTGCAAACATTTTGCCGAAACCATAGGTACGGAAAATTTGACTTTAACCCACAGCCTTTGAATCGAATGTTGCGAGACAAAGCTCTATGAATAAGCCTTTAGAATGTAACCTAAGTTAAATTAAAGTGAGGCTATGTCGCGCTGCTACCTGAGCGTTTGTTTGTTGCCGGCGAACGATGGTGATACTGAAGAAGCCTCACAGAGAACCGAAAACTTTTCATAAAACTTGAATTCTTATAATAAATAAATTGATATCGCTAAAATAGATTAGACAAAAATATTTATTTACTGAGGATAGAGGTAATAGTTGCAGTTAGCTACATCTTATTTTTTATATTAAATTTATTAAGGGTAGTCGTCTGTTAACATTGTAACTAACTAAAGATGTTAACCCATTTTTAGTATCAGAATGAGTTGATATTTAATGAACCAACACCAGAGTAATGCTATGAGTAGTAATGCTACGTTTACAAAATATATTTAATTCAGCCCTTTAAATTTTATCTTACTCTAACGCGGAAATGTAAGCGTGCCGAATGCTTACTCGCTCACACTTATGGTTCGTTTTTGTTCAGGCTTTGGAACCAACTGATTTTAGATTTTTGAGTATGTTAGGTATTGGAGAATGGATATTTGTGTCATTATGATGACAATCTTTTCTTACCGTGAAAATTGCGCACATATATTTTAATACCATACAAGCACCTATATTATTCTAAACGTCTTCGTTATAAATTTAAGACTACTTTAATTTGGATTATATTAAGGTAGGTACCTATATTTAATTTAATATTTACTTGGCACTATATTCAAATTTATTTAGGTTTTGTTGTAAATTTGCTTATGCCTTTAGCTTCGGCAAGTGTGTATAGCACCTGGTGATGCCGAAGAGCGAAACCCGGGTCGCAAAAAAAAAAAAGAAAAAAACTTAAATAAACTTGAATTGAAATTGAAATTAGTATTTGAAATAATATAGAAACATATATTCGGTAAAACTTTTTATTGGAGTTTGCAAGTATAATTTGGAGAAAAGAAACACAAGGGTTTGGTGTTTGTCATGCTATATAATATAATGTGTTTATTATAACGTGATATTGTGACGAATAAGTATTTAATTAAAAATAGATGGTCTAGTTGAATATCCCTGTAATCGCGAGCTGGAGGTGTTGCGGAAAATACTGGCACAGTAAGCTCTCGTTTCGCGTAATATGTTTGCGAGGATATTTTGGCAGTAAACAACTGACGACAGTACTGCTCTTGAGAGAGAAATAACTGCATTTACCTACTCCAAGTAAAATTGAATACTTACAGAAGATGATGGATTTAGTTAACTTGAAACCTTTCCTCATAATGATGTATAATATTATTAGTAGTTTTTAATTATCATTTATAAAGACTAAAAAACACCCAAGATGGCCGCGTGGCATAAGCACCGGTCTATAGTGTCGAGGGTCCCAGGTTCAAATCCTGGGTCTGGCAAATACACATATTGTTTTTCAATTTGCGTATGAGTCAGAATATGGATCTAATAGGTTGTGCAAGTGGCTGACATCTATTCTCGTAAAAATAAAAAATCTGTTAATAGAAACCTCCACTCTGTGGAGACCCATATGATCCTATTAGGTCGGACATGGTCGAAGAAGAAAAAGAAGAAAAAACTACTAAAACTTACTAAGCATTAGGGCTTGTTTACTCGCACTAACAGCTACATATTGTGTAAGCAGGCCTAATACAAATAATGCTTATATATTACTAATTCGGCTTATTTACACGCAGCGGTATTAGTGCAAGTACTAAATACTAATGATTAGCACTAAAGCCGTGTAAACAAACCTTTGGTTATCTGTATTATAGGTATTGTTTTTCGTCAAACGTCATTAACAATAGAAATATGATTTTTTTTTGCTGTTTAATATTTAGTTCCTTTTCGTAACTATATTTTTGGAATCTATTGGCATATTGAATTCGAAATTACCAGTTATACTGATAGTGGCTTTTGTCTGAATGACGGTGGTATAATATTATTGATTGCTTTCAACTATAATTATTTAGTTAGAATATTACTTTAATTTACTTATTATTTTTTACGATACCTGCCACATTCCACACCTTTGTATAAAACGTTATTTGTACCAGTAGTCAAGTATACCAAAAGTAATCTGTTAATAGCCAGATATACATTTTTAGTACACGCCATTGTATAAAATAAGCTATAGACGGTCGGATGGTACCTAATTATGTCATCATATTTAATAAAATCGGGACGGATATTTAATTTTTATGATTTTTCTTTAATAACCCTTTGATTTTTGGCGGGACAAAAACGGACCACATCTTCCAACACAGTATTTTTCGTAAGTCAAAGTTAGGTTTTTCGGAAAATTTAAAAACAAATATTTATAACTTTTAAATCCAAAATAGGTACCCAGTTTACGAATAAAATTTGATAAAACTTTTTTTAGGGAGAAAAGGGTTAACATAATATGACATGAGCATGTAACAAAGCTTACTCTCGATTCCTTCGACTCCGATTTTCACTACACGTGAAGACTATGGCTCCGCTGGATTGATAAGAGTGTAAGGGAGCTATTTTTAGTAGGTACAGGACTGGTCGGAGACTGCAGAAGAATTATTAAAATTATGGAAACCAATGGTATATTTAGATTATAGCGCCATTAGAAGAAGAAGACATATTATACGAATGGTTGTTTACAGCTAACTTTAATTTATTCACATCATTATCGGTTAAATCGTTTTGAAGAAAACCCATTTTTTCAACGATTCAACCAATTTAAACATGAATAAGTCAAAAACTTTATTATTTTCATGAGATTCGGCGTTAGCTTGGTGGTAAGACTAGTAAATCGTTATATATGTATATGCGGTGAATACCAATTGCTGAACATTATAAAAATACTCGTAAATACTAGTAAATTATATTAAAGTTATTTGACACAAATATGCCACACCACTTTTAATATCAATACTATCTACCGATATGGATTACAGATATCAAATAATTATTTTGCCGTTGGAAAATTCTCAGGGTTTATTGGGATGCATCTCAAAATATAAATTTACATAACAGGAAATGAAAAACAGTGAATATATTAAAAGTTTTCCCGTCTTGCTTTTCATCGCGATTGATCCGTCGCTTGGTAACACAGCGTCAGTAGATCGAGAATAAATTATAGTATACTATAATATTATATAAGTAATTATTTTATCTGATGCCACTGTGTATTGATGGATGAATTCCATTGTCGTCGCAGATTCAAACAATAGGTATTAAATCCTTTGGTTTCGGGCATTCATGTGAGATATTCGGCAATAGACTGTCTTATTACTTTCTATGGATGCGGGGAAACGTAGGTAGTGCCTAGTAGGGTTAGTAATTATTTTGGGATATCGCTCGATTTCTTGATCTCGATATCTGAAGCATGGCTCCCACAAGGTGGAGGAGTGGCGAGTCGACTAAATAAGTGAGATAAACACACATCACAAATTTCCTCTCATAGTAAAAAAGGTCGCCTGCGCCACTATTTTCCTTTAATAATGTTTATATTTTAAAATATGTGATGTAATTTTAATTGTGTCATTTCTTGATAACTCCATAATTAAAGTGGATGTATGTATTAAAAATACACTAAATACCATGAACGCTATTTGGAATATGCTATTATAGAGCGTCACACTGCCTTTAACCTTGGCGATAGGTAGGCGGGCCCGATTCAGGATGTGGGGGCCATGGTATCATAAGATTGGAAAATTGTGTATAAATAAACTCAATTTTTACCATTAAATAGGAAAGTGTATTTGTAAACAGCGCATGCATCTATCAAATAAAATGTATTACCTACGTAATTGAAAATATAGTAAGTAACGAACAAAACGGTTGTAAAAGATTTTTTTTTTATTGAAAATACACAATGTAGTATGAGGTGATATTGTTTGGATCTATAAAATTTTAATGCCCCTTCTTGACAAGAACCCAAGTTAATCAGATGCATGTTGAAACACCGACACAGTGTTAATAAACGACAAACATTTGCAGGTCAACGCCTATTCTTCACAATGGACACCATGTGACCACTAACATTTGCTTCTCGTTGGCCACTGAAAAGCCATCATAACGTAAATAATTCATATTTATGAATGTGTGGTGGTTTGAAAAA
The DNA here is from genome assembly GCF_057557595.1 of Rhyacophila brunnea. Classification (NCBI taxonomy): domain Eukaryota; kingdom Metazoa; phylum Arthropoda; class Insecta; order Trichoptera; family Rhyacophilidae; genus Rhyacophila; species Rhyacophila brunnea. Next base: position 15,266,149 of record NW_028232965.1, read on the forward strand.
CCAAATATACAGGTGTATATTCATTTTTTTAATTTTAGAGAGTATTATTGAAAATACAATTTTAAGTAGGTACTATTTATTGTTAGTATATTTTCACATGTAAAATGTATTCATATTCACCAGTGTGTGAGAATAGTTACATAATTCAGCTAGAAGCGATAAACGTTATACTTGAACAAATTTATAGTTATGAATGTAATACTATAAGCATTGTTTAGACACAAAACACTTCATAAAACCGAGCGTTATCTGAGACTAGCGAAATTTTAGAGAGCATGTAGTTTGAGTTTGCATATTTGTAGAGCGCGAACATTAGGAGACAGCACAACCCGAAGTCAACCGACTGTGAAAATTTGAGTACATGGAATTTAACAGAGTATTCTGCCATAAGCGTTACCCGCTGCAAGATGCACTTATTATATTCATGCCTACTATGTCATATAGTCTTATTTATCAAAACTAGGCGCGCACACAGAACAATGTTTGGGGGTTCCATTTTAAAAAAAAATTCCATAATATTTTTTATTGATTTTTACGGCGGAAAAATCTAGCAGTTGTTATCGACTTCTCCATTTATTCCGTCGACTACTTACAGCTTTTCGTTGATTTGACCGTGGAATAACGCACTTTCCGGGTACATTTCCGATACCCAAACACTCTGAGTCACTTTGAGTCTAGGTATATATACTCACGATTAGAGTTGGGTTTCGGGAAATTCCCGACGGGAATTCTCGAGAAATTTTCGAGATTTTCCAAATCTTGAGAATTGAATTTTTTAACATTTCGGGAAATCCAGGATCTCGAGAATCTTTTATCGGGATTCGAGATTTCTTTATTATCAAATATTAATTGAAAATAACGATTTTCTATATGAAAAAAGTGGACAGAAACACAAAACGTTCAAAGACTGATCGGGGTATTTAACATAATTAAGCCATCGTCGACTCAAAATGATCGCAATTTTCGCAACATCAGGAAATTTTGTGTCTCTGACGCTGCGATTGACAGTCTCTGTTTTTTTTAATTCTATTTTAATAAGTAATGTTTTGAATTATTTTTGTTTTCCTACTTCTATTTTGTTTGTCTTCTTACATAATTAAAAAAAAATATTTTTGGAATTTGTCTGTTTTTACGCTGATTTTAGGATTTTTAGTTTTTTTTAAATTTCCCGAAATCTAGAGAATTCTTTTCTGGAAATCCCGAATCTCGAGATTGAGATTTTCTTGGGAAATACCCAACTCTATTCACGATGGCCGCGCGGCTTAAACATCGCCCTATAGCGTCGTGGGTCCCGGGTTGTACACGTATTGTTTTCCAATTTGTGTATTAGTTAGAGTATAGCCCCAGTAGGTTGAGGAAGTGGCCGACATCAATTTCTCCTAAAAACAAAATCTGTTAATATAAACCTCCACTCTGTGGAGGCCCATATGATCCTATAAGGATCGGACATGGTCGGAAGAAGAAGAAGAATATACACCTGACCTGGAGGTGTATAACTAAGGCATACGTATAACGCATCCTACTGTGGTTATCGAACGGGTGTGTCCTATTGGTCATAATTATTAGGATAGTTAGTGTTCGTTTGTATCGTCCGCGCTATTTGTATTTTAGACATACCGCATCGTAATATTAAAACAAACATTAATCTTCAGATAGTTTCATTAATTTATGAGTGGCCACAGGCCGTGCATATCTGACTGAGGCCGGCTTAAAGGCCCAAGTCGCGGGGAGAAAGCTTCCCCGCGTCATAATTTTTAATGTACCCATTGAGACAACAGAAGAGCAGCTCAAGGAGGCAATCATAAACAATACCCAGGAGGCGTCTGGCCTTGCATCTGAGGGTTACGCTGGAACCAAACTGAGCCACAAGGCGGGACCGAAGACCGAACGTTGTCATATGATAATGTCGATCCCGGGAAAGGCTCGAGAGGCGCTGCTTAATGATGGTAGACTTTTCATGGGGTGGAATTCGTTCCCTGTGCGTGACTTTTGCGGAGTTATCAAGTGTGCAAAGTGCCACTTATACGGACACATGGCGAAGGGTTGCAACGCTAAGGTTACAACGTGCGGCCACTGCACTAGAGAAGGGCATGATAGAGCAGACTGCCCCACCGCTGACGAACCAGGCAAGTTCCCTGCGTGCACGCGCTACAAGAAGCCGAACGGCCACTTGGCCACCGATCCCGACTATCCCGCGCGCCTACACGCTATTGAGGAGGAAAGAAGCCGCACTGATTACTGTCCGCAATGATCTCCTTCGCTCAGATCAACGTGGGCAGAGGTCGAGCCACATCTGCCGAGCTGCTTGAGGTTGCTCGGGATCAGAATACGGACATAATTATGATACAAGAGCCATACGCCTTTGGTCCCAATCGGGGCCTAAGCGGTGGCCGTATCATACAAGCTACCCCGAAATCTCTAGCTTGCATATTTGTTATTGACACCGCACTGACTGTGTTGCATCTCTTGCATCTATCCAATGAGCTCTTCGCGGTGGCGGAGATTGCTAATAACAGGGGGCTCTCCATTGTAGTTATATCTGCGTATTTTCAGTACAGTTCTTCTACCCTGTATTGCACAAAACAACTGGAGAAAATCTTATGTGCTTGTAGAGGCAAGCAGATAATTGTTGGGGCGGACGTTAACGTCCAGTCCTTGTTCTGGGCCCCCTCTGGGCCCAGACGTAACAAGGACAAACCTGAGCCACTCGAGGAGCTCTTGGCCGCCTTTGATTTGACGGTGCTAAATGACCCTAACGGGCCGGCCACTTTCTCCACCAGAAATGGTGAGTCACATATTGATGTCACTCTGACATCCAGTGGCGTTGCCAGACGCGCCGTGGACTGGCAGGTCCACACGGACGCATTGGCTAGCGATCACCGTCTGATCACATTTTTGTTCAGAGTTGCGGGAGATGCGGCCCCATTGAGCCAAACCGAGAGCGTACTACTTCCCAGGCGCTTTCGGACGAGCGGTGTCAATTGGGATGCTTTTAACGTCAAATTTGGTGGACTGGCCTCTGCCATGTCGGCTGACGATCTCCACCAAAGAGCCAATGACTTGACTGCGTTCATTACTCAAACTGCGGAGTCCACGCTGGGTAGAACCTCTCTGAGGCCACTAAACCTTGCGCCATGGTGGATACCAAAATTTACGTCTTTGAGAAGGACCATGAGACTTGCCCAAAAAAAATTTCAAAGAGCTAGAAGATCTCAGAACGACTTACCCAGAAATGACGAACCTACGGAGATTGCTTATAAATCCGCAAGGGCAAAATTCAAAAAAGAGTTAAATAAAGCCAAGAAAAAGCACTGGCGGGATTTTGTCTCTGAAATGGGGGGCTATGATCCGTGGGGACCGCCTTTCCGCGTGATAAAGCTGGGCTCAAGGCCTGGTAAAGTCATGGCGGCTATGCGGCGCCCCGATGGCACCTTTGCGATGGACAGCGCAGAGTCTGCATCCATACTGCTGGAAGCTCTAATTCCACAGGACATACCTACGGCACATGAAGATGACAGAACCTGTCAACTAAGACTATCTGCAATCTTGCCGTTGGAGACTCACCATTCTCCTGAGCTTACCCAGTCGGAGGTGGGATTAATTTTTGATGGCCTCAGGGCGGGAAAAGCCCCCGGACCTGATGGGATCAACAATGTGATTGCCAGAAGGGCGTGGCTTCGAGCACCTTATGAGATAGTCGGGCTGTATGCTGACTGCATGAGCAGGGGCATCTTCCCGGACTGTTGGAAGAAGGGTCTCCTTAGGATTATACCTAAGATGAGCACACGACTACCGCATGACCCAAAAGCGTACCGTCCAATCACTCTTCTGCCAGTGCTGGGTAAAATATTGGAGCGGTTAATCAGCAGAAGGCTGGAGGACCACCTTGAGAGAATCTACCCTATCTCGGAGAGGCAATTTGGCTTCAGACCCGGCAAGTCTACTGAGGACGCCATCAGATTTGCACAGAAATTTGTTGAGGACTCAGAAGGAGTCATTGTGGCAGGCTTCTTTTTGGACATAGCCGGTACCTTCGACACCGCATGGTGGCCATTAATTCTATCTAAGCTTCGGCTCCGACAGATCCCGGGGGACCTCTTTGTCCTAGTGCAAAGCTATTTTAATAAAAGGGAAGTTATATACGACTCTAGCACTGAATTGATTTACAGGGAGACCACCATGGGGTGTCCGCAGGGTTCCGTGCTTGGCCCCTTGCTATGGAATATACTTTTTGACGATGTTTTGACGTTACCTCTGCCACCGGGCTGCGCGCTCGTCGCGTACGCTGATGACCTTCTTTTACTAGTTGGCTCGTCGAGCCGTCCGACACTCGAGCGCGTAGCTAATGACGCATTATCGAGAATCCTTGGTAAGCTTAATAAGCTTGCATTTGCACCTGGCAAAACGGAAGCTATCCTCCTCAAGGGCAGCTCAAGGATAAACATAAATAAGCGATCACCCGCAGTGCACTTCGGCGACTCTGCTATAAGGTTTTCTCGAGAGGTGACCTACTTGGGGGTCGTTCTGGACGAGAAGCAGACCTTTTTGAAGCATGCTAAAGTAATTGTGGCTAAGGCCAACTCAGCCTATCAGAAGGTTGCTCGCCTGGCGGGCAAAAATTGGGGCCTAAAGCCTCGGGCCCTGAGAATCGCCTACGAGGTTATATTCATGGGCATCGCTGGCTATGCCTCCAGCGTGTGGCACACTAAAGCCTCGCTGACAATTGTGAAGAGGGCTCTGCTAAGCGGACAGAGGGCTGCTCTGATTGGCCTTACTAAGGCCTATAGGACCACATCTTCTGATGCCCTGGCGGTCCTTGCGGGGGTCTTTTCCCTCGACTTGCACGTTCAAATTAGAGGATCGATCACTCTCCTTATGAGGAGGATCAATACAACTCTCGCCGGTGTCGTTCTGACACCGGCATCGAGAGTGGAGGGCGTGAGCTACAGAAAGACTGTATCTGAACTGGTCTACAAGACCGCATATGCGGCATGGCAGGCGAGATGGGTGGCCTCCTCTAAGGGCCGCCAGACTTTTCTATACTTTCCAGATGTCTCGGTGAGACACATGAGGAGACTGGTGCCGACCCACTGGACTAGTCAATTCATGACTGGCCATGGAAACTTTGCGGCCAAACTGCAAGGGTTTGGTTTGGCAGGACATGGGTCGGGTTGCTCATGTGGACACGACCAGCAGGACGCAGAGCACGTCCTGTAGGACTGTCCACTTATGGGCTCCGAACGAGCGGAGTTGTTTGCCCGGGTCCGACCCCATTCGGGCCCAATAGGACATGCGGACATGGTGGCAACCGAGGCCAATTTTGCGGCCTTTACTAAATTCGCCAGAGCGTACGGGGGGCGGGACACTCTCGACTTCCCTTGCGACTCTTCAAATTAAAGTCACTGATAGTTGCCATATAAATTAACATCATGCATTCGCACTTCGGTGCAAGGTTGCATCACCAGTCCCGTGCGGCTCTGCTCGGGACAAAAATGAGGGCTTAAATTCTTTGATCGGGCATACGTAAGGGTTATGTTAGCCGGCCGCGTATGACGTGGCTGCATATACATAACGGGAGCGGAGGTGGGAATTTTACACACCAGGCCGTGCATATCGTCGATTGTCAAGAGGAGAGGAACCTACCCGTTAATAAGGCTGTATGATAGCTAAATAATCCGGGTTACGATCCTCAGTTATTGGGGCCTAACAAAGAATAATAAAAAAAATAATAATCTATTTACGTAGGTAAATAAAACGTTTTTTTTCTATTTCTGTATGTGATCCGGACCCGAAATACTCTTGTGTGCGCGCCTGATCCAAAGATGTTCAAGAAAGTTGTAAAATATAATTATTATATAGATGGAGAATAAATAGTTGAAAATGAAGCTGAAGAATGTTCGCTTTTAAGCAGAATAAAATATATTATGGTCCTCAGGTTTCGCCAACTGTCATTGACAAAGTATGCCAGGCAAAGTAAGAAAATAGGGTAATTGTTTCACAACTAATAAATAAGTTAGGTATACATATAGGTAATCATTTATAATTTAGGTACCAAATTTGGTCATCTTACATTATTATTTTATTATTAAAACATATTACGTAAGATAGATACGGTCAGCACATTGATTTTCAAGTATATCTTATGTTAATATTCTAACTTTTTTATGAAAGCATTAAAGTCGTTTGTGGTGTAAAAAATCTATATTTAACGCCATATTATGTCAGGTAGGTAGGTGTTTTGAAAACCGGAAATGTTAGGTCTGGCGAGAATAACGATAGGTTGGCAATGAGAATGGACCTGCATAGAGTGTAGGTGATATGTCGTGACAGGTCGTGAAAATCGGTTAACCTCAAAATGAGTCTCTGGGCGGTGTAGTTCATCTTTTTTACCGGCAAGTTCACCACTGTCGTTCTACTGCGTAGGCGCAGATATCGCACAGTCCAATTCTCGCATGAAAATTCAGAAGCTTCTGAACTTTTTTAATACATGCATGCAATCTTGCAATTTTCACGGTAATACGTACTGTCAGTAGTAAATCCATACACGTGTAAACGGGGTATAAGATTCACTTCATTAGTCTAAACCATAAATTATTAAATATTATGTTGATATTGCTAAGATAAACCCCGAAATTTTAATTTGTTATAACCCATGATTGTTTAGAATATTTAAAATAATATGCCATAAACATACATATATTATAACAAAATGTCAAAACTGTCTAGTATCTTCATAATCATAGATACTAACTATTGTTGATTGAATCAGTTGATTTGAAAATGATATTCCTTTAATAAATCAACACAAAATGGATTGAATAATTAATGCAAACGAAAGAAGAATTTGAATATTTTAAAATTCAAGTCTTCCAAGATAAAAAAGATTTACTTAGTAATATACCCGAGATCGATTGAAAGTTTTTTTTATATTCTTCGTAGCGAGACAAAGAAACAATAATTATTTTAGCTCGCGCAAAGTATCAAGCGACGCCTTTATGTCATTTTCTTCGGTTTTCTTTGTCGACCGTTAGCTATTTTAATTTTGTTAATTGTATTGCTTTAATTGCTTTTCATGGTTTCGGCCTTTACTTTGTTTGAGTTCCGCAAATAAGGGAGGGGCGCCTTTTAAGACGAGACCAAACGAAAGACGTAAAATTATCTTAATGCCATTGTGTATTCCATCACTTCTAAGAAATAAATGCAAATTTTATGACATTTTAAAACATTCTAAATTAGAAATTACGACGCTTCAATCCCATCTGTTTTATTCATAAATTTGCATTGCAAAGTTATCATTCGCGTTAAGAATATTATGATACTACTCATCTAAAAAAATAAAAAAAATGTGTTTGAAAAAAAAAGTCCTATTGTAGGCCTATAAATACTCCTCATACTTAGTTAATTAATACAATTCTAAAATTATTTATACCTACTCATATTTATAAATTAATAGTTACGGTTACCAAATAAGAAGTATTTATTATTGTTTTATTTAATAAAACGCATTTTTTTGTAGTACTTATTTCACTTTTAATCAATAAATTTGGACCGGTTTCGTCCACCTCAGAGGGACATTTTCAACTCTTTCCCCCTGAGGCGGACGAAACCGGTCATAATTTATTGATTAAAAGTGAAATAATAAGTAAATAAAACAATAGTACAATGCAGTTCCACCATGAATTGACAGTTATAAGAAAAGAAATATGCAGTTTTTTATATTGATTTATATGAGTTTAATATTTAACAATGACTTACATACTCAAGTGTAGAGCGATTTTTTTTAATATCAAAATGATTTTTCAATATCCTTTTCGATAACATTGTGTATGTATTTTATATTCAAGAACCATATAATTATTTCCAATTACCATGGGTTATTAAAACGTATTAAAAAATACACTCTGTTTGAGTAGATGCCGCAATTTGGCGTAAAGCTATAAATAGATGTATACTTTTCAACTGGAGACAATAAAAATCAAAATTAGCCACGTGTATCCGATGATAACGTCACGTAGCACCGGCAAAACTTCTGGCTTAATGAAATTGCGAAAATTACTTCTGACAATCCAATAAAATAAATGAACCGAAGGTGTAAGATAACAAATATGTGGCTAAATGGTGCTGCGCGAGTAAACATTCCACATGACTTGTAATAATGTAAGAATCGTAACTCTTTTCTGTATTATACAGAAGGTTTCACCTTTGTATAATAAAGTTTTAAGGTTTATTGGCGAATATGGTTCTAAGGGAAAATAAATGTACGTACATCTTACGTAAAACATTTTGTTAAATATCACGATCCGGTGGCCAAGACTACTTGCAGGGTAAAAGTAAAAGATAACAACAAACGAAAAAAACTATTGGTACACACTTAGGCAGTGCTCGATACTACAATTTAAATTAATTTACAATATTAATGTCAATTTATTTGATCATATTCAACTTGAAAATTGTTCAATTTATTTAAAATGTTATTTTAATAGTTTATAAACTTTCTTATTTATCCAAAATGTGGCGCTAATTATATTGATACAAAACATGACTTACGATTCTGTGCTCTTGTATGGCTGTGAGACATGGCATCTAATTAAGCTTCAAAGGTCTCTGCTTTTGAGCTTGGATAATTGATGTCTCCGCTGAATCTTTGGCGTAAATTGGTACGGCCGCGTTACAAACACCCGAGTTCGTGAGCGGACACAGCAGCTTTCGGTAATTATTGAGGTAATCACGGAGAGACGCTTTACGTGGCTGGGACATGTGTTTCGGAAGCCAAAAAAGAGAGTGACAATTCGTACTCTTGTAGCACAGCCTCAATCTTTCCGTCGTCGTGGCGTTTCCGGCTCTCCATCACCCTGCAGCGGTGCTACAAAAACGATCTACGCGCTGCAGGTCTGGCATGGCGGTAGGCGCAAGAGTTGGCGATGAATCATGGGAAGTGGCGAGAACTTGCCCTATGGCCCAATGCTGGGTCGTGACAGAGTGAAAGAAGAAGAAGAAAGCTGTCGCTGGTTACTCACTTGCGTTGTTGTTAATTTATTTGCTTACGGATGGAGTATTAAATCAATTCGCGTCAATTGGGGCATGTCATGTTTTGAATAATCTCGTATTTAAATATTTTCAGTTGAGGTAGACGCTAGTTAATCATTTATTGTCGAGTCTTCATCACTATCTAATAATTTAATGTAATTGAAGTTAAAATATAGTAGACAGTAAAGTAAATTTATATTTAAAACATACGTAGGAAATGTCGAAGAAAGCCCATCTCATTATGTAAATATACTTCTTATAATTATATATGAAAATGAAGATAAAGTGTTCATAATGTTTCATTAGTTACCTACTACAAAAAAAAAACGCCGAATCAATTTGGTAAGATTACAATAAATAGTTTCACGGAAAATTAATTAATACTGGTATATATAGCAAAGGTAGATAGTGATGTGAATCGCCCGAAGACGTAATTATCTCAGTATCCAAATAAACGCAAACCAAGTGCTGTCAGAAGCAGCTAATTAAAAGATATTTTAAATTTTAATGATCCTTGATTGGCAGAAGCAATTATAAATGTGACAGAATTTTGCTTTTCATTTTTTCGTAAGTATGAAATCATGAAATGATATATTATTAAAAATATTTTAATACCTAGATTAATAATTAGTGTTTATCTTAAATGGTTTTTCATATATATCATATTTACATAGGCAATGAAAGCTATTATATTTACAGAAGTAATTGTGAGTATTATAATATGTAATTATTCAGTGTCTATAATACTATCTGAAAGCAACAGTGGGATAAGTCAAAAATACTAGTTTCGTGACAATTGAACTTTAATGTTTGTGTTAAACAAATGAAATAGTTAACTAGGTACTTATATGTTTATTTTGTTTTATTATGCGGTTTATAATAAATGTTAATGATAGATTTTTAGTATACCATTATTAATTGACAGTAGGGTAGTTATTTCACTGTTGCTTTGAAGTTACAGGACGATTTTAATAAATGCAACAGCGGTATTTTTTTTCTTTTAACTGGCGTACCTATTATTTTTTTTTAAAACTCAGTGATTCATCATATAGGCATAGTTTTCAGCAATCTATTGCCATACTTTTATATCAAAATATACATTTTTCACTTTATCTAATTACTATACTGAATAGTAAAAGAGGTTGTGTTCGGTTAAAGCGGATACAGCGGAAAACGCATTTTGAAAATAGCCGATAAACTGGATTATTTGTTAGGTTAACCTAACCAAACCTAACCTATAACCTAACCTAACCCAACCTAACCTAACCTAAACTAACCCAAACTAACAAATAATCCAGTTTATCGGCTATTTTCAAAATGCGTTTTCCGCTGTATCCGCTTTAACCGAACAGTACCGTAAAAGATAATTAAAAAAAAACAAAACCTTAAAATTGGTGATTTAAATTTTATATTATATATTTTGGGGAGATTTTTGCGACCCGGGTTTCGCCTTTCGGAATCTTCAGGGACTGTGCAAACTCAGAAATGCTGAATTCACACTGACAAAATATATAGGCGGTTAATTAACGTTTCTATATCATTACAATCCGTCATTTTCTAAGATAGCGGTCATACCACAGTGTAAGAGTGTTTGGTTTTAGTATATTATTACCGGTCACCTAGCACTGTCTCCCGTTTAGGGAATTATTTTCATCTACATTCTAAAATATAAGAATATATATTCTTTTTAAAACTACAATAGGCCACGAGACCCAATGACAGTAGTGTAGTAAAACAGTAGTAAAGTAATAGAAGTTTTTACTTTACTACTGTTTTACTACCATAGAAATTTTTGAGACTCCTTTATTTGAGGTTATATGGATACTATCCGTGGCTTTATCCAACTGACTTTCTCTTAGGTATGCTAACATACTGTAGTTTAAGTGCTAGAAGATATCAATATTTGGCCACGTATTTTTTTCGACTAATACGTGGTGTGAATGAGAACTCTGCCATTCTTGGTAATATTGACTTGTGTGTCCCTGATAACTATCTTAGAAATCGGGAGCATCAGTTGTTTGTTCTCCCGAGGAGCAGAACTAACCTGCCATTGGTGATGCCAATTGGGAGAGCAATTACTCTGTTCAACCAAATTGCTTCGGATGTTGATATATTCCATCTACGTGAGAATGAGTATAGGTGGACGTTATTTTATAAATTCTTAAAATAGGGTCTGCTTAACTCATCCGGTGTACTTCCTTGTACCTATATACTTCATATTTTTTGTATTTACACATTTATACTATAGAATAACTTAATATTGCATAATTACAATATTACATAATACTTTTTTAATAATATTTATTTGTTTCTAAATGTCATGTTGTGAACGTCTTAAACTTATAATTTGTAATGTCCACAATATGTAAAATAAATTAAAATTGAAATTGAAAAATTGAAAATTGAAGTGATTACATTGTATTTATAGTTTTATTATATTTATTACTACTTACTAGTGATAACCTGAGACTTCATCTACGTGAAAAATATGGACAGATATACAAAATGAAGAAATATAATAATTCAATTTTAACCTAACCACTCCACCGCTGCTATGCGACCTCTTTAATAACTTGTGAGAATTGGTATGAGTTTCATCATTACTTGGTTACGTAGTTTTTGAGTTATAGCCGAATAAACGGTTATGTGTGGACCAGACGCGAAGGGTGGAGGTAGGCTATTAAGATCCGTAATAGTGCACAGTAAACATTGTCAGTCAAACGTATTTGTTTTCACTGTTGATAATTTTTGTTAATTTTTAAAATTCAATCCCTGCCTAATCCAAGCCATAGTAGGTAATAAATATTTTATAGATAAAAGAATATTTTTATCGATTATGGTTTGGTTTTGAGAGGGTTTAATGAATTTAAAAAAAACCAACCAACACCATCTGCAAATAGCATTCTTAGTTAAACAAAAATAAATAAGTATGACTTAATGAGCACTATTTATGTCGAATCTCAACAGCCTACCTCCACTCCTCGCCACTACTGTGGACCCCATGTTTGAAGTACTGTTTGTAACAACAGTTTGTTCTATAATATGTCCAAGTTTTATCAACATTAAATTATTATATTAGGTAATATAGCTCAGTTATTATATTTGTTGTCTTTTGAACTTTATATTTCATCGTTAGTTCGATAGTTTTTTTTATATATGTATTAATATTCGTATCAGAGAAGATGGGTATGTACACACAGTATACAATGAATATGCAAAAGTTTTACGAAAACAAAACTCGTGCAGTTTACTTATTCATAACATTATATTGAAACCGTGACGGAAAGCTCTTCAGACCACAAACGAAAAGTTTTTCAATATAAAGAGAGAGAGGGAGAGAGAGAAAAGAGAAATAGAGGAGAGGGTTTGTATCTCGCGCGCATAATTAATTAAACTACGGAAAGTTAATCTCCATACGATACTCGGTGCTTGCATGCAGACAATTTCATACAACTCGACCCAACACTCAACTGACTTACTGACTCGATTCAGCGCTCCCGATTGAGTCATTGTTTTAGTCGGGATTCGCAAGCAAACTTTGTCAATTTACATGTTAAATTAATATATCGCAATACGAATCGCTGGTTACCCAATGTCCATATTTAAATGGGAGCAAGTATCAGAAGTGAGCTTTTATAATATTATGAATATCAAATTTTCATTCACTCGTCAGTACTATAGACAGTCGTCTAACCGTATGTCAATGGAAATAAATGTAGAACACGAATATTGAACGACTCAATATAGGGATAATAAATTATAAGATAAAAAGAACTTTTTATATACTTACTTACAACGTTTTTAAATTTCTGTTGAATTATTATGCTCAATATGCTCAAATTTGTACTTGATAGAAATAATACTGAAATGTCATATTGATTTCTATGACATAGTATCTATATTAATAATTTAGTTGCTAGGACGACCCAGTTAGCAACCAATAATAGTGGATTGGATTACGGATTTCTTCCGAAATAACTTTTCATGCAAAACAGAATTAACTGAAAATGAATTCAATTCTACTTAAAGATGGCTAAAAGTATTAAAAGAATGCATTGGCATCGTGTTCTGATATATTCTAAAAGTTTCAAATGTCTAACTAGTCGGGAAGTTAGTTAAAAATCGATTGCAAGATTTGTACTGGATAAACAACCACCAGACAAATAAGAATACGAGCTAATAAAAACGTTGTAAAATGTAATAAATACAAAACAGTTTAAAAAATCTGTAATAGCATTTAACCCAAAAGTCAGTCGTCAATATTATTGAAATTTGTAAAGCGGTTGAATTGTATGACTATTAGTTAATTTCATCGTAATTAAGTAGGGCGGGCGTAGATGGCTCGTTTGGTTAAGCACATTGGTCGGAATTAGATGGATACAAATTCGAGTCTTGTCCGCCCACCATATTTTTCTGAAAATTTCTGATGTATTTCCAAATTTTGTAAATTGAGTAACTGTGCCAATTACTGTCATTCACAAAAATATGCCCGATAGGATAAGAAAAAAAGCTTGGTGAAAGAAAAAAATTGATTTCCCAGAATTTAAAAAAGTGTCTAGAAAATAGCATATCAAAAAATATGTCAGCATAATTCATAACTTTGTTTTTATGGAACAAAAAAGAATTTCGTGCTTTACAAACAATAAAATAAGATACAATTAATGCAGGTTATACGATTTTAGTCATCATTTCACAGGTAGCATTTATTTTATTTATAAGATATAGTGTACAAAATATCAGTAGGTTGATTTTGGTACAAATCTAGTAAAATATTGTAGCTTATTATGAGAAATTTTAAGCTGTGGGGGAGGGGTGTATTAACTGTAGATATAACGCCACACGCAGATGCAAATTTTGCAAGCTAGACGCCTATTCAAAAATACAGGATCTGGAAGTTGGCAACGCCGTTTAGTAACAATTACTATTGTTTACATTCAATGATTCAGAAACCAAATGATACCTATATTATATTTTTAATTAAAATAATAATATTAAAATTTGTTTTGTTCTTATTGGAAATATATAACAAGAGAAGTAATTAAGTATTATGTTGATAAATATTGATGTGTTGATCGAGCGCATTTCTTAAGAAAATGATAATAAAACAGATAATGGAACGAACATAATGTGTTGTGAATTGAAAATTTTACTTAATGTTTTCGAATAACAACGCGTTTAGCACTTATAGCACATATTTTAATGTATGCAAGGAATAACATAATTGGCACACATAAACAAACAAACTGCGTTTGATAACACGTAAAACGTTAATGTACTTTTTAATATAATTTCGAAACTACAACATTGTCAATGATGATTTAATAACACCATTATAATTTAAAGTTTTATTTAGAGGAAGAATATTGTAAGTATCTATATCTCAGTTTAAAAATAACATTTGGCTATTTGCATATCTTCAAAATTTTTCAAAATAATATTAATTCTATATCACAATAGCTCTATATACTCGTAAATAATTCTATAATTACATTGTAGAAAACTCCACGTGTGTTTATTTCATTATTTTAATCCTAACAAATATGGACAAGTTATATTTCAGATGATAGTGGTATGTACTAATTTTAAACCAATGTTGATATAAAAAAGTGGTTCACGATAGAACTGCACCAACATTTTGCCTTTTTGGGTGTAAATTTCTCAATTTTTGTTTTGTTGTTTAATTAATTAAAGGCCGATATAATTATTATAAGATACATTTTTAACATGATTATTTTGGGCGGCAAATGCCATGGGTTTTTATTGAAATAAAAAAAAACATTGTTTGCTATCACATATTATATCACTGCATTTTTTTAACGATTTCGTCTCCCTTAAAACTAAAACACACCAGAAAATAATATTTTTGATAAGGTATCTAGTATTCCTATAATGTATTTCTTCGAGAAAACAATTTGTAGGATACAATTTTTTTGCTAATTTTCCAAGAATGAAAATATTTTCATAGTTATAACACTTTGACACAACGTTGTCGATTTGTTGTCAATATATTTAGGTTTTTTTTCTTCTTCGGTGGTGTTAAGTTTCTTTGAATAGTGACTTGGATACTAGAGCTAGAAGAATAAAAAGGGGCGCTGGAAGGCAGGTAGCGGTATGTTAGGATGATCAAAAGAAATAATAAAAATAAAATTCGATATCTCTCATATTCATGTGTATAAATAATCATACTATAATATGTTTCTTAGTCATCAGAAGTCTTAGAATTTTTATTGATGAAAAGAAAAAGCATTATATTTAAACGCGTTTTCTCCAATTCTCTAGTACTTTTGCTTGTGTATAAATATAGAATTTTCACCAGTATGTGTCATTTTATGTGTTTTCTTTGTCATATACTTGTGTAAATACATGGAATCGTAAACATTTTTTTATTTAAATTTATCATTTTTGCAGGTTTTATTAGGGTACACTGCAGAAAATACGTACTATAAGAAAGTCGTTTTTCGATTTTATTTTGTGAAATTAAGCTCTAGACTAGAGATTCCCGAAGTGAGAAAAATTTCCTTCTTGGTTTGTCTTGAGCATGTGTCATTATAATATTTATTCATGTTTTAAACAATTTCAGTCATTTACTTATACATGAAAATTTTACCAGTATTAATATTGTATTTTCAAGTGTAAATATTTTGTGATTGTATAAAAACAGACATCGCATATTTTTAAATTTGAATCTTTATTATATGGAAATGCTTACAAAAATCTGTTCTTACAGTCACCTGACATAAATTTAATATTTACTTGATATTATATATATTAACTAGGTGTGTGTAATTAATAAGGCAAGAAGACAATACATATAAAGGAAACGTTATAAATATTACTTTGGTACTTATGACGTCTCTATTATTATTTGCAAGTCAGTGTGAAATTCGAGGGGTGATATTTTGTGAATCGTTGAATAGAAGATTTGAGTGAAGATTTTTCCCCATTCTTTTCTCGCAGATGATCTGTAATTGTGGCGAAAAGCACACAGCGACCTGAAAATAATTTGCGGCAACAATAAAAGACCACATCTGGCGAGTGAATCGCTTTCAGCATTCCCTCCTGCAACTTGTCGAGATACTGAAATCTTAGATAATAAACTGACAAGAGGTGAGATCATATTATCGTTTCTCCAGAAATTATATTTCATATCATCGTTTGCCGATACTTCTTAGACAACACATGGAGTAATAAACAAATGTTATACAGAAATAATATTAAAAAAATACGACCATAGCTAATATTTAGTGTAACTAAGGTCAGGCACAAAGTTTGATGCCAAAACTCTGTGGTTCTATTCATAAAATTAGTTGAAAAGATTGTTTGAATTATTATTACATCATATGCCATAAAGTACTGACACATTGATTGTCGTAAAATTTATTTGTTGGTAATTCGTGCTCACAATGTATTTAAAGTATGCTTACAAACCTTTAAGATCATATATAAGTGAAACGGCAAATAATTTTCAACAGTAGGTGGAATGAAATTCCGCAGTCGTCGCCGATCAGAGACTGAGAGTCGAGGTGTGAGCACGTTAATTTGTATTGTGATGGCGTCGGAGGAATATATTCTTAAATCGTGTATAGATGACTAAAACACGTTCCGCATGTACTTCAAAAAGAAAACATTTCCATGAATATACTATTATTATTACGAATATAATAATAAAAGGACCAGTATTGATGTTTTTATGACAAAATTATATTTCATTCGGCTCGCGTCATTTTCACAATCCGCGCATCACCTAGTCACGGTCTTTTTAGTTAGACCATACCTCAGCTGAAGTATAGCTTTAACTTAAATTTACAAAAAATACTGTTTAAAATAAGTATGATTTACAAAATTTTTATAGAAAATATATTATGGAGTTCGTACGTTGAAATAGTCATAATATAAGTATGATAGATCAATTAAACGTCAGTATAGTAAAGAAACAAAATATTAGAAAAATGAAGCTACACATTGTGAAAATTACTTAGAAAAGCTAAAAAAGATACTGTTATTAGTAAATAGTACAGCAATATAAAATGTAATGCATATTTAACAAACAGTCGGTTTATTGGTTATAGAATCTAAGGTAGGTGAACTTTATTTTCATAAAGTTGTTTTTTATCTCGAAACTTCATCCATTGACTTTCACTATATTTATTACTCTTAAGATGACAAACTTAAAAAAAAAACAAAAAAACTTACATACCTACAACAACAACCAACACAACGGAATGTGATGGAGTATTATACCTTATACCACATAAAAGTTTGGACAGTTTTCATTCTACATTTTAAATTAACACAGACGATTATTTTTGAAAAAATAAATATTCCATTCTATTGATATGTATAATTTCTAAAAAAGTATATAGCTGTAAAATTAATATATTGTGCGTACAAATATATAAATAATTGTAGATTAGTTGTAATTTTACACAGCGAATGGTTTATGTAGAATATACATGCGTTCACCTCATATGAAGGTGTCTACGGAAGTGCTGTCAAGGTGTGGTAAGGTTTATTTTCTAGGAAACCGGAAAAACTAATGTCCAGATTGAATTATACAACACACGCGACGGCAATAGAAAGAAGGAGACTCGCACTATGGTAGCATTTTAACACCATCCAGCACTCTACAAAGGCTTTACCTACTATTATACAATATCTATAAAATTTATATTGTTTTACTAGACTATTTTATGAATTTGGAAAAATGAGATTTTTGTTTTGTGATTATATTTAAAATAAAATTAACCAATCAATAAATTACTAATTAAGATCAGAATAAGTGAAAGTTTTTTGAAATTTATTTAAACCAACTTCTGTGAATAATTTTTTTTTATAAAGTTAAATAAAAAAAACTCTGTATTGCATGTGATTTAAATTGTGTTAACATATTCTTGTTCACGATTTTTTTGACAAAAATTCACATAGTTAATTGAAAATAGGTTAAATACTCAAAATATACCACCATTTTAAATTAAGTGTATATTAAATAAAATTTTGTAAAACCTCAAAAACTTAGACATTAGAAAAAAAGTTGAACTCACGTCTCTCACATTCCGGGTTTCACCTCAAAGATATCAATCCGTCTATGATACATGCGAATTATTTCTGAGGTACCTATTTGAAATTAAACCAGTCAGGTAATCTGCTTTGTGACCAGTTAACATAAATAATTTGTATGAAATCGCTTTCGAGTTCCCCACTAGGTCCGACTTTTTTCTATTTTTAAAATTATGTTCTATAATAAAAAAATCTTACATTATTAAAACTTATCTGTAGATACTTATTCAGTAATGATAAAAAATAATACCATATTGTAAAGTTTCCTAATTCAACCCACAATTTCATATGGATTTTCACCGCCTCTCTTCAAAATTTTATTAAAATAAACGGTTATTTATAATTTTTGCACAGCTTATAAAGTCTATACTTATGATTTAAACTTAGTTAAAAAAAATAACATAAAAATTTCTGAGGTATGGGATGGGAAACCGCGACCCGCAACTTTGGAAGTAATTATTCCGCCACTGGACTACCGCGGGTACTAACCTTAATTGTTTTTTTTTTCATTAGCCTACAAAGAGGTTTGTTTAGATTTTTATTATGGTGAGAAACAGTTGTTAATCATCTACTTAAGGTGATTGGTCTGCTTTCCGGGGGCAACAAGCGAGAATATACGAAACTTGCAGTTTGAGACAAATTATTGATAGTGTTTTAATTAATAAATGCGTATCTAAAACATTATAAGAATTTTTTTTTATTTAAAGTAAAAAATAAACTTTCAATTAAAAAATGTTATAAATCATGAATTCCTTAAAGTGTATTTGTTCATCACTTTCCGATGAGATCACCATTTGTAACTGTTTGGTATATTATTTTGGTATCACGTCTAACTACTAAGTTTTTTTTTTTTAATATGGATACATACATTGATTAGTAAACACAGAACTGTTTTATTGTTGTTTATTGTTTCATATATATTTTAATATTACATGATAGTATAGTTTTATTATAGTTGAATGTATATTGTGGACAAACACAGTATGCGATGAACGAATTATTCAATTGAGAGATAATTTGTGAACTGCTTGATTGAAAAGTTTGATATAAACTACTCATTATAATCGAATATAATTGATTCCATCTTATTATTGCATATTGTTTTATAGTTATGTTTATCATCAAAATTTAATTAAAGTTTTCCCTATTGCAGGGAAAATAATTCAAAATTTTAATAAATATAATATTATTATTAAGTACCTATATATTCATTTTTTTAAATATAAAAAATAGAAATGTGTTGAACTCGAAATTCTTTTTATTTAAATCAAATCGAACTTCAATATTTTGTCCTTACCGAAACTCGTGCACTTTTATTATGATTCGCAGAAAAAATAATATTGTTAGGTTAGATTAGACTAAGTTAGACGTCAGATTCGAAAAGTAGACATGTTGCTACCTACCCAAAATTGTGATTGTAATTTTTAATACTAAAATGAAACTCATACTCTATATCGATTTTCGTCAGTGCACCTATATATGATTTGTAAAAAAATAACATTGTTAGAGCATGAAAGGAAAATATGTCAAAGTGTATCTATGTACACGTATATTATGTTATGGTTGGTGTATATACAAAAGCGAAGAATAAGATTCCTCACACAATGAGAATCCTCGAATGCTTTTGTTGGTCCAGGATCGGATGACAATAGTTTCTGACCGTGTGCTCGAGACGAATCGATGACGCTTATGACTCGGCTACGGACTGCTATCACATTACGTTATTTAAGATGGCTTTTCTTTCATTTCCCCCTATTCTGTATACTCTATTATATTAATACACTGCTTCAATAGTTGGTGAAAACCGGAAGCACAAGTAATTATGTCTTATTATTATTTGTTTTCGCACAATGCCCAAGAGAAATAATATTTGATTTACCCTGGGTTTATTAGAAGAAAAAAACATGTTATTAATTCTTATATTAGGGTCAGTCCACACACAATGCAGGTAGCCACAAAAATTTGGTATCTAGTGACTGCATTCATGGGTAACTTGTGGTTATTTGTAGTAGTGTGTTTTTAAATGAGATAATTATCAGAACTAATTTAATAGGCATATAAGGATACATTTATACAAAATAGTTTATGGAAAAATGTAGTAGTAAAACCTTCCATTCCTTAATTAACTCTATTTTGACAAATATTGAGTAATACTATTTCTTTTATAAGGGTAGTATAGTTATCGGTGTTCACATATTACATCCCTTCTAAGCTCAATAAACATGAAAGCAACTTTTGAAACTTAAATTGTATGGCGAGCTACACCTACATTATGTATACCGGATCTTTAAAATGATCCAAGGGGAATTCAGTTTAAAAACTTTATTTAAAAAAATACATACATCAGTATTGAAAATATCCTATTGAACCGAACGAAACCGGTCTTGATCTATATTGAATTATGTGGAATAAGTGCTACATAATATTGTGTTATATTTTAATTGCTGAAATGTCTTTACACAAAGAATTGACAATTAACACAATGGAATTGAAAAATATGTACTTATCCAGTTATTCAATATCTTTTTTTTGTGCTAAGAGCTACTTTGCACATACAACTGTTCGACTATATTATTTATTGTACAATATTATAGTGTTAATCAAAGCCGAACAAAAATGCGCCTCGGGCGAATTATTTTGCGTAATAAGTGTGAAAAGTGAACGAAAATAATTTGGAGCTAGATAGCGCCTGTACATACATGGGACTATTGTCGGCAATCGTGCTTATTTTAAACTGTCATGACAATAACTGTTTACACGTTAAAATTGCTGACTGACTCTCTAATCTAAGTGAGACGCGAGGTTGTCATTTTATACTACTATCGGACAGATCGTATTGAAAATCGGAGCTCAAAATGAGTAGTTCGTTTTTTGCCGGCAGGTTCGCTACGATTGCTCTATTGCGCAGGCGCAGATCGAAAATAATCTTACTGTCGCATTGGAAATTCGGAATCTTCCAATCTTTTTGATTTATGCACGCAATCTTGCCAACTACAGGATAATACATGTTTCCCCATACATTTTATTACTGTGTACAGTACATCCATGCACGTGTAAACGGGGTATTACTACAAGTCGCTAAAATATCCTTACAGATATGGTTAACTGACATGACGTGTCAGTCACAGTAAACCGTATGCGAATAATTACGGTAGCTGGTTTTAATCGATAGTTTTTGAGTGCAGGTATATTTAGTTGATAATTATTTTTTAATTTGGATCTAAGATTGAGTTTTAGTGGCTTGACGAATGACTAATAATCAATCCTAGTATAAATATATTTAATAAGCTATGACAATTCATATTGCACCTACGTTACTTGGAGCGGAAGTATATACTTACCATTTTACTATTATCTATATAAGAATTTAAAATACATGGGAGTTGTAATACAGGGGGGGCATGGGAACTTCTTTTTTTGAAAATGAAACAAAAGACTAAGGTTTAAAAAAAATATTACTATTTTTGGCCTGTCACACAATATTTTACATTTGACTTTACTTTGTTTTAAAAATAATATCTTGTAAATGTCGCCCTCTATTGTCAATACACTGATTCAGTAGAATTCGGAAGTTTTGGTTCACTCTACTCACCGACCAGTATATTGGCAATTTCGGCTCGGATGTTGTTCTGTGGGTCTTCCAGGGTTTGTGAACGATCGTAATAAATCAGAGATTTGAGATAACCCTACAAGAAATAGTCACAGGGGGCTAAATTAGGTGGGCGCACAGGCCAGTTTACATCCCCTTTCAGGGAGATCAGCCACCCGGAGAAGGCTTGTCTAAAAAAATCCATTGAAACCCTGGTGGTGTGGGTTGTGACCCATATTGCTTAAACCACACATTTTATAGCTCTATTTCTTCGAGACCAGGCAAAAAATAACTCTTGGATCTTTGTTAAATAATGGTCTGAATTCAAGGTTACAGCACAACGGTTTTCTTGAAAAAGGTAAAGACCGATGATTTCTACTTTTGAAATTGCACACCATACCGTGACAAGATTCGAATGAAGGGATCTCTCATGAAGTACCCTAGAATTGGTTTTACTCCAGTATTGCATATTCTGTTTGTTAACACAGCCACTAAGGTGAAAATGTCCCTCGTCAGAGAAGAACACAAGTACGTAGTTGGATAAGGTGTCAACCAGCAGCTCACATGATATTTGTCGGCTTAAATAATCACACAAACATAAATCTTAAATTTAACCCCTCTCATTGAGGCCTTCCTCTTCTCTCTGTGACCCCCACTAACTTCACCATGCCGTTTTAAAAAAAATGAACTTCCCACGCCCCACCCTGTATATGAAAATACAATATAACAGTTTGCTAATGTGCATATATTATTTTATAATTTGATGATATTTATTGTCTTCGAACAAAGTCAGTCTTAGATACTCGTAGTATCCGAACACCAATAGTTACTCAAAAAAAATGTACATAATGTAACAATTTAATTAAATAAGTATGTCATTTACGTCAATGCGTAAATTAAGTATGTGATAAATAAAAAAACAAACTTTTATTAAAGAAGCATAGTTTTAATTGTTCAACTTTAGCCAAAAAATAAAAGTGCTTACCAGCGCTCAAATACCTACTGGTCAAGATATTTCGAGTGGATTTGACATTTTGTTCAGTTAGACTGGTTAGACTAAAGATGTAGAGATGTGCTTTATCGTATGGCTTCAGGCGCAGGCCGCAGATGCTTGAGAGCTTTTCTATCATAGTTTGAAATCAGCAACCTAGGGTGCCAACTTATATGCACAAGTTGCCATATCTAGACGTTATGAGTTATGTGAATACCATATTTCAAAGTAATACTTATGCTCACATAAGTGCATTAAGAGAATATATTTAAAATACGGCGTTGAATGTGCGTTGTTAATGTATTGTGTTTTAATGATGCCTTTTAAAAATAATAATTGAGGTCCTGCGGATTGAACCACTCTAAGTGCACTGGTAATCAATATGCGTAAACCGACTTCTAAGTTAAATAAGCGATTGTAAATTCTACATAACTGTTTTTAACATTCTGTCTCCTAATTAAATGTTCATGTATACTATTCCGAAATATTGATATTTCTTATTGTTAATTAATTTTTGAACGAGAATAAACCACGACTAACAAAATTTTATACACTGTCCGTGTAATATATTTTAATATTGGAGATAAAATACTTATCCTATACGAGTCTACAGAGACATTGTTTATTTAGAAACACAAACATGTTATGTTATTACAGGTATTGGGCAATTTGCCACAATACATAGTAAACAAAAAGATATATAAAAAATTAATACAGTCAAAAGTACTTTATAGAATTTGAATTTAAAATATAATTGATTAAAGTTTTGCACTATTCCATTTGAGTCGTTTTTTTGAAAAATTAATAGGTACAGTTAATTCTCGCTTATTATAAATTTATTCAATAAAAAAGGTAAAAACTTATTACCAACTAAGTAGAGGGTCAGATATAAAAACAAATTTTGAATAAGTATTTGAATTGTTTGTAAATACCTTGTATTACATCTACCATTAATACATTTAATTAGCGCATTAAATTGCAATTCTTCGCAAAAAATGGAACCAGGTAGGTACATAATGTGTTGAGAATTTAATAAAATTAGCTAATGGGAAATGCCACTAAATATACCTATCCACTAAATAAAAAAATAAAATATAAACAATTTTTATTTATTTATTTAAATAAAACACATTGAGCACATAACAAATCATTCATTCAAGACGTTCACAACATGACATTTAGAATAAAAAGTACAGGTAAATCAAGTTAGTAAAGAAAAAAACAAAGTAAAAAATAATTTCATAGCAAAAGAAATAAAATAAAAAAAACAATATTAATTTAAGAAAAATACAAATTAAACAATAAAATAGAATTTTAAAAACAAAATACATAATGCATCGCTAAAAATATCTACATCTTTAGGGAGTACATTGACCAGCCGCACAGCACTCGCTATTGGTGTCTGGTGAGCCTGACAATATGAGGGAACAGCTTTCGCCCAAAATAGGACCACTAATCGACGGGTGCATAAAAATTCGAATTTAATATTCGAATATAATTATACAATATATCGGGATTGGAAACTATACCACGTGAGAGCCGAGAAAAATGCTTTGACCTACGAGCTTCACGAGAATGAAAGGAAAGCATGCCTTGAAGAAAGTTAGACGGAAAATACTCGTGTGAGAAACTGTCAAAAGGAAAATAATTATATACAATAAAATAAAGATGTCGAAGAAATTTCATCTGAACACGCTCTAAAACAAGCTTAGGTATATGATACCACATAAGGACTCCAGATAATGGACCAATACTCAAGATCATATTAAGTTATTAGTAGGTAATTACTTAGGTAAATTATAAAAATGGCTTAAATTGCAAGCTTCGTATTTTCCCGCTAGGTGTGTCTGGTAGGAAGAGGTATCGCCTTAATGCTGAGTGGTTTGATTGCTACAGATATATAAAATACTTAAGCAAAGAAGGTTTAGAAACGGTTTTAAGTGGTGAGAATTGTATTGTTCAGTACTACGCTTTTATTTTGTGACATTAAAAGTCAATACTTTGTAATGTTTTTAGTATTTGTAACAAAACCTAGAAGACAACTGTCATATAATAATATTAAAAAAAACTACACATTGGCGTCGCTTAATTTGAAATAATAATATTAATTCGTAATGGACAAAATAATAGAAGGTCCTTTTAAGAAGTGATTATAATATATGAAAAAAATATTTTCCACGAAAAATTAATTTATAGGAAAGAACAAAGGTCAAAAGCAGAGAGCGCACAATGAAATACAGAACGTTGAAAATTTCATTTGTCATCAGACCTACTAGAAAGACGCTCTATCTGTCGTTAGCACTTGAAATAAAAAAATGTATTTTCCACAAAAATAATACCTACGTATTCTTTACAAAAATTGTGTCCCATAAAAAATATATAATATAATCTAATTAAGTTACGTTTCTCACCATCGGCGTAGATTATTAATAATATTTTTTTAATATAGAAAAAAATACTGGCGAATTGTAGTTATATTTGTAAAAGTGTTTTTATTAAACTAATTTTATAAAGGCATGGTTTCGGATAATGCTTTCTCGTACGTACTTTTGTATTCTACCAGTGGGACTGTAAAATGCTTTCTAGCATAAGAAACTTTCTTATGTCTATTGCGGGTAAACTATATTCTTTTTATTGAGAAGTTTTAACTAGTTTGAGCTTTTTGTCTGCAATAATAAAGTTCACATAGTTATACAGTTAGGTATATAATATGTCTACAAAATATTTCTTATGAATAAATATTGTGTGGTGATATCTAATATATATTATGTAAGTAAATTGTATTTTAATAGTTTGATAAGAACCATTCTGATGATATTATGATATAAAATTTCCCTTGAATTTGGTGGATATAAAGTAATATAAACTTCTTTCTTTCTTTATGTTTATTCTATACTTTACGGTTTGTAATTATATAACATAATATGAATAAATCTTAACTCACTTGGTAATCAAATTTATTAAAGTGAAAAAAGTTTTTTTGGTAGTCAGAAATAGTGTAGGTATATGTGACAATATGATTTATTTAAAATGCATAATATATTATTATACTGTATAAATTAGATATACCTATAAATCACTGAGTAAATTAATGGCAATTGAAAATAACGATCAAGATTAATTTTATGACAATAATAATAAGACAAATATATGAAATATATCCTATTTTACTTTTTTCACGGTAAACAACGTAAACAGTGATGTTTACTGTGGTATTGGGATTAATTGAATTTATGTTATAAATGAAAAAACATAAGCTCTAATGCATTTTTTAATAGTTGTATTTTTTTGCAACGGTGTAACTTTAATGAGCATTTTTCTTCTAATTGATAATTTGACATTTTCAGATAATTTTTAAATATATATCTCAATCTCTTGCAGGCCATTCATTTCATCCCTTCCTGAGGCTTTCACAATAGTATGTTGAACTACCCGTGGTGTTATCCACCATTGTTTCTGTTTTCCATTTCTCTTTCTCTCAGTGAAATGACAGCATTCACACAACAAAAATATTGTTATGTGCATATAACACAGACTATTAAATTATTACAACCTGCACTGCTATTTTAGTTGACATAGTTTTGAAGTATTTTCTTTTCAATTGTAAATAAAAACAATTCAAAAACACGTTGGAAAATTAATCCATGGTGATCATCGAAAGTGATCCAATTAAAAATTAATACTATCTACTGAAGGTACTAATTTTAAATTGAAATTGATTTATGTTTTCTTTACTGTAATAATTTGTTTTATAAACGAGAATTAACTGTATTTTGTTTCAGTGTGACTATGTCATTAGTAAGTATGCATAGTGTATGAAGATGCCGGAAGGTGAAATCAGTGCCGCAAAAATTAATCGAATAGAATCGTACAAAACTTAAATTAATTAGAATTTAAAAATGTTGATTTTATCCTTTAAGTTACCCTACGTCTAGATTAGACGTAGACAAAAATTTGATAATTCTGTTGTTATTTCAATGATTTGAAACAATACTTTTTGATTTTTATTAAAGAAAATTAAATAAAGTGAGCGAAACACTTTTAGGGGCAATATGAAATTTTATTTCCGCACTTACGATATGGCTGTTTTATTTTATAGGTGATAAAACTGAATACGTGGGAAGAGAAATAGGAAATTTTCGCTGTTGCAGGCAAAATAGTTTACGGATATTAAAATAAACGCAGCGTAGTTGAAGGCGCGCTTTTCGACTCATTCCCGCGATAATCACACACCCATTAGTGTGATTGAAAACTTCCGACGCGATTTTTTTCAGCACGCCGCAGAAAACGAAGAAAGAAAAAATAGAACAGCGAACATTGTAAACAAAACATCAACCGAAAGGAGCTCTCCAGAAATTAGGTAAACAACGATTGCAAAGAGAAAAACGACGAGTCTTGCGAAAAATTCACAAAGGCTCTGAATTATGTGGTATTGGCGAAAGAAATGATCCCTTCAAGATGAAAGTACCACGCCAATAAAAGAAATGCTTAAATTCTCGTCTAAATAAAGAAAAGTTATATTCGAAATTCTTCTCATAGTATTACGAAATATATTTTTATTTTCATTACTTACTTCATCACCGTTTTCACTATGCGATTAAATGCATTATTGTATGAAATAATAGAGTAAATAGATTTTTTATGAGGATTTGTTACAAACCTTTTTCTCAGCCTATTATCATCATAGTCATCATGCCATAATAATTAGAAATACACACCCGTTATGCAAGCATATTATTATACTATAGCGTAATGAACGTAATCTGCCTTTCAAAGTTCTATTGAGAATGTTCCAGGAGAAATTTCTCAAGACCTTGGTTGGCGTGCACTAAAGTGTAAATGATTCCTATTTTAAAATTACTATATGACTGTAATTGGTAAATCTTTGATGATAAAAGACCTTCTCGCTCGCTGTAAAATGCCGCTAACTTATTGAAAGCTCAAAATTTTTCCTTCGTAGATACGAAGTCGTAATGGCCGACCGGTCCAACTGAGGGTTGGACGACTTGAAAAGCTCTTCATTTTCAATCATCATATTATGCCGATACTCCCAGACTTAAAATTATTTTTTTACGTATAAGTAGTGACCATTACAAATTATTAATTCACGACATTGACAACATGAAATTTAGAAACAAATAAATATTATTAAAACAGTTATTAAACAGTATAAAAGTGTAAATACAAAAATTATAAATTAGATACAAGGAAGTAGGTACACCGAATGAGCTAAGTAGACCCTATTTTAAGAATTTATAAAACAATGCCCACCTAGCTCATCCTCACGCAGGTGGAATATGTCAATATCCGAAGTGATTTGGTTGAACAGAGTTATTCCCTCCCAATTGGCATTGCTAATGGCAGGTTAGTTCTGCACCTTGGTAGAAAAAACAACTGAGATGATCCCGATTTCAAAGAAAGAAGATTCTCTTTGCTACGCAACGTCTGTAAAGTTGTGATTATATTGAGATGCACGTCGCGTACTATCACGTGACGTCACAGTAAGTTGCCGCTACGGGAAAAAGTATGTAAAGTCATTTTTCTCTGTGTTAAAAATGTTATCAGACTGATATTCCCATCCTGTAGCACATTTTGAACCTTTAAACGAACATTGTCAGTTAGCAAAATCTGCCGAAATCACCAGAACAACAAAGAGGCCACCTCACGTTGTACCGCACTGCATCGACACTTGCATGACTTAATGAACGTTTTTTTATCATTTTCTACATGCATACACATTTTCGACTCATGTCAAAATCGCGTGTCTTTTGTTTTTAGTGGTTGGCACTATGTATTATCTATAAGAATGTAGTCTGTTATCTATAGTTTTCAGGTTGAGTTCTGTTCAAAATAATATCTATAGATATAATATTGTAAGTAATTTTAACGTACGCAGACGTAGAAACTGTTAAAATTAATTGAAATTAGCATGAATAATGAATAATAATTCAAAATACTAATATATTAGAGTTGGCACTCTCTATCATTGAATTTACAGAGGTGGTGATTGTTCAAAATATTTTGCAAAATGACGAAACTATAGACTAAATTTGTCGCCGTGACAGCGTGACAGTACGAGACATGATTGCATCTCAGTGTAATCACAACTTAAGTTGCTGATACGACTGGTCCACAATATGGAAGTGTATTAAAAGTTGGTCGCTAAACTTGGATAGAAGTTGGCGCCAAAAAAAGAAGAATATTATTAATATAATACGGCGGTAAAGCATATCATGTTTCGGGGTGAAGTTCGTTTAGGTATTTTCATTTATTCAAAATTTATCGTAAGTGTATCCCTTTTCAAACTATGACGGGCGCAGTTTCCTCACGAAAATCCATATCGTTTTTCCATTTTTTATTATCGACGTTTTTCCGAGAACACTTTTCTAGATTGAATATAACAAAAATGTATTACGCGAAAATATTTATCGGGTTTATCTGTTGATTGAAATACTGACCACTGGCGTTTCCGACATATTTATATGTACGACCCACGACTGATAAAATCCAAATATTTATTGAACACAGCGAAATAACATTGAGAATAATATCGCAGATGATACAGCCTTCAGAAATGTAATAACTTAACTTATAAACTGTAAATACTTCGAAAGCATTAGGTTTGTACGTGGTAGCTGTAAAATTATTATTAGGATCTCATTCTCACTTTTATGTTGGCTATGGATTTACGTATTCTACTTGCGTGTTTCAGTTTTATATTCATATATGCGGTCTACCCTCTCATTTTTCTTTCACCTTTCTCTTACAGGATTTAGATATGGTGTGTTGTATTGGAAAATTTAACGTTCGGATTTAAATTTCAAATCATTTTCGAAGATGAGAATATATTGGATGGGTATCCACTTTACTTTTCTTCTCGTAAAATTACTACGGGTAAATATTTAATAAGAGTTTTACATCAGTAGCTTTATATTTTAATTTTCTACATTGTTCACAAAAAAACAAACCGTGCGTTTTAAATCAATATTTGAGACGAATAAAGCGACACAAAACATAATAAAATAAAAGATGTTAGATTTAAAGAAAAGAAATATAAAGATTTAACTCTTATCAAAAAATTATATTACCTACCTATTTCAAGTTTGACAAAGTATATTATATTTATTTTATTGACTAATTAACTTATTTTCTTGCCATCTATTTTCTATCAGAGAACGGTCAGAATCAAGAAAATTATCGCTCTATCGTTTGCCATCATTCTAAAATTGTTCAATGGAGCTGCACTCGTTATAATATATTCATTAATTTACTTTGAAAAAAAAAGTCAAATATTGAGTATTTTTTAATGTAATACTGTATATGTACAGAGTTTAAAATAATAAATTATTATATTAAGCGTTACCAGATAATTATTTTACCAAATCGGGATTTTTACCATGTGAAATAAAAAAATCGGAATTTAGGAGCAAAAAGCGGGACAATAATAAATGACACAACTTGTACTTGGCTGAAGATTTTACTCCATGAAGAGTTTCCTTCTGCTGCTTAATGTATTTGTAAAATTTGTATAGTATATCGTGTTGAATTGAATAAGTAATTCCGATTTTTATCAACTTAATAAAACATATTTATTCTGTTTCTTGCATCTAACCATTTTAAATTCATCTGAGAAAATACCCGTTCGGTATTAATTAAGTATTAATTCGGTAAGCAATTATTAGATGTTAATATGCTTAAAATAAATAAATTTAGCTTGAAAATATTTTTAGTCTCTTTTTCCGGGAATAACTAATATGGGTATGTTTTATGAGTAATTGTAGAATAATCGTGAATTTAGTTGTCCCGCGCGGGACAATCTACTTTTAATTAAAAAGCGGGACGTCCCGCAAAAATCGGGATGTCTGGTAACGCTGATTATATTATATTATTCATTTTATTTATTTATTTAAAAAATACACATTAAGCACATAACAAAATATTAATTCAAGACGTTTACAACATGACGTTTAGAATAAACAGTACAGGTAAATCAAATAAGTAGAGAAAAAAAACCAAAAATTAATTTTATAGTAAAAGAAATAAAATAAAAAAACAACAATTCAAGAAAAATACAAATTACAAAGTAAAAAATAGAATTTTAAAAACAAAATACATATTACATCGCTAGACATGTCTACATCTCTAAGGGTTGCATTGACCAACCACACAGCCCTCGCTATTGGTGCCTGGTGAGCCTGACATGAGAAAACAGCTTTCATCCAAAATATGTCATGGCTGCGACCACGCATGTAATTAAAGGGTGAATAAAAATTTAAATTTTCCATAATATCAGGGTTGGAAACTATACCACGTGAGAGCAGGGAATATGCTTTATGAGCAGAAGTGACATATGAGCTTCAAGAGAATGAACGGCTAGCATGTCTTGAAGAAATAAATATCTCTAATGGATTAAAGATGAAAACACTCACCCGGTCAATGAAATGTCTGATATGTATATTCTGAATTGTATTCGGTTTAACAATTAAAATTTACTTTAAGTTATCATTTACTTGTTTCTCAAGTATTATATTGGATTAAGATGTAGGTTCTGTCTTATGCCGAAGGAATTAATTCGGAGTTTTCTTCATTCTTTTTGCTGAAAAGGCAGAGACTAAAAATAAGAAATCACGCAAACAAAAGAAAATGTCACTGTCTGTAGATCGATCACATGCCAAACAGAGGGTTGGAGAATACTTCACACACCAGAGAATACGAGTAAGTCTTCTTTTTTCACTCGGGGTATTTTCTAACTAAGTTTATATTTTTTTGGTTCTATTTTTTTA
Source organism: Rhyacophila brunnea (assembly GCF_057557595.1). Taxonomy (NCBI): domain Eukaryota; kingdom Metazoa; phylum Arthropoda; class Insecta; order Trichoptera; family Rhyacophilidae; genus Rhyacophila; species Rhyacophila brunnea. Next base: position 15,297,596 of record NW_028232965.1, read on the forward strand.
TAATAACACGAATCTTTTCCAATAGAAGACTAAAAGGAATCGTGTCATTTTTGGCACTCGGTGTTATAAAGAAAATAGTACGCACTAAAGAGTTTTATTTTCACATACTTAACTGAAAAAAACACCGAACGTGTGTATTTTAATTTTCTGTATGTACTCATTCGTGTTCACAATTTATTGTCAATGTCATAGACAACTTTTATTAAGTGTCAGTAGACACTTCTTTACCTAGATTCACTACAAACAGAAATCCTATAGTGGATTTTATAATATTACAGTCTATGGCTCAAATAGACTCTATGACGAACGGTCATATAAATGCCGAAAAATCCGTTTCTTATGTTGGCGTCCTGTGTCACAAGGTGTCACAGAGTGTAAATACGATGTCATAGCTGTCATACAATATGTATGTATAATATGTCGAAATGGCATAGATATGATCATAGACACTAAATCGCTCTTAGCATATATCGTCGGTGTTTTGTAAAACGGGCGAATCAACCATTTTGGCGAAATCGAGATTTTAATGAAAATACAATATGTACCCCACTAGCTTTGTTGTGTAAAAACGGCGAATTTTTATCTTCACAGGAAAGTACTTAAAAACGATAATTGACTAAAATTAAATTAATTAAAATTACGAAATAAAAAGCAAATGTGACATATTAGGCCTTTTAAAATATTATATAATAATACATATTATATTGACAGTATTCTTTCTAAGCTTTATTATAAACATGTTAGATATTTATAATCATCTACAGGTAAAAAACAAATAAATGTCAAAAGTTAAAAATCCTCCTCCTGTAAAGTAGCATTTTGGTTAATTCGCTCTTTTTACAAAACAGCGACGATATGTGCCCGATCCTCATATAGTCTATTTGAATCTTTAGTTATGGTAAAACCTAAAAGTGAATAATAAGCACTCATACTTACTATACAATGATTATAGTACTCGTATATTGAGCAGGCTATTTTGTATAGTTTAATAATTATGACTAAATTTCACAAAAATACGATTAACTAGTATATTATTTAAAAGTAATACTACTAAAATTATAGTCAAAATGCCTTTAAATGATTATTTATTTAAATCGACGGTGAATCACAATTAATAGATACGATGGATATGGATCGATATGAAATTAATTATTAATTCATAATATCAGTAGGTAATATGGTAAAAAAACTTGATGAAAATTTTATTAGTAGTCTTTAAAACGTGTATATCGATGAACTTTACTTACAATTAAAGTTTAGTAAAAACACGTTCAAAGTGAAAATTTCCCAATATAAAGATCACTAGATATTATACTAGACAGTTATACTGATCGTATAATGTCGGTAAAACATGTATGCAATTTTGATGAATACTGATGCGGTAATACTGCCTGTAACACTTATGTCTTTTAAAGAAATACATGTGACGAAACAAAAAAAGTTCACCACTGTGTAGACAAAAGGATCCATGGCAAGTTACCTCAATGGCGGCAAGACTAGTAGAGTAAAATAAGCGTCGATAACTGCGTTCCCTCGACCATTTTATGGGGACAGATCTTTAAGATCTCAACCAATCCGGACGTTTGCGATGTAATTTGACTGCTATGTTTTTATTCAATAAACGAAACAATTTTTAAAATCATTTCTTCCGCTGATTTAGCACAGAGTCATCGTGAGTGTCAGTGGACAAACATTATATGTACGTTCATAATTTATCTTCTTTAACTTTTTCTTACTAATCGCTAAAATATTATTTTTAATAAAATGTACTAGGTATTCGTTAGTAATAGCTAATTATTTAAATTAAGTTTAATATTTTGAACAAAAAAAAGTTTAAGAATGTTTCCATAAGCCTGCCATTAGAATGTCGTTCCATAGTGACAATTTAACGATCTTTTAGTGAAACAGCTATTAAATCTTTTGCTTTTCTAAAACGATGATTAAATAATTAAAATTCAGGAAACAATGGAAAAGTCTCGACCATTTACATTTAAATTAACATGCCAAAGGCGTCAGTTGTATTTAACATCAGGTTTTAATGACTTTACATACAAATTGTTGAATTATTTTCATTTTCAGACGTAGAAAGAAGAATAAAATCTGAAAACGTAATTTTTCTGCCAACAGAAAAACCACAATACAATCGTTACAAAGAAAGCTTAAGAGTTCAGAATCTCTTTGTTATTTTGTCACGGTGTTTGTGGAATGATTAAAAAATGACTTTTCCCCGAATTTTGACAGAATAATTAGAGATTTTGAACAATATTTCATTTTTTTTCTCGAAAGTTTAGCATTTCAACTGCTTCGCAAATGTTAATCATAAAATTCCCTGTTTAACAAAACTGATCATTTGAAAGCTGTCACAAGAAATACGCATAGTATTTTTTATGGCAACAAAAAAACAAAATTTTAACTACTGTATCAAAATTATTATTTTAGAAAAATGGAATATCATTTGTTTTTAATGAAAGTCTTATCTAATCTTACCTACCCAATGAATGTGCTGTATAATAAAATTTATTTTACTAGGTACATAGTTTTTTTTTATACTGTTACATTATACTGTATATCACTGAGATTATATTATACAAATATATGAAACCAAATGGAGATTTAATATTTTTTTCAAAGACAACCATTTTTTTTTAATTTTAGATAAGTATGTCTGGTGGTGTGCTGGAAAATTTATTTCTTGGTGCATGAAATTACATGATATCAATGTCACGCATTTATTATACTTGCCTGTTTTCGCACATTAATATTAATATTATGTTGATTATGTTTCCAAAAAAAACATGCCATGAGTACCAACGTTAAAATAGATGTAGTAATATAAGCATTGATGCGCTAGGTTTATTCAAAGTCTAAAGAATAAAATGCCTCTCGAAGGTGACCTTGTTTTTATCTATATGAATCTGCCCATAATAATAATATCATTCAATCATAAACAGATAAGTGTGGTTAAAAAAATAAGAAAACACTGAACGCATATTGCAATAAGCCGGCTCGCACATCTAACCTCGTCTCGTCTGAAACATGTAGAATACGTCGATGTGACGTCATCGATATTCACAAAAGATGCGTTGCCAAAAACATCTAGTGTTGCAAGCAACAAGTTGCATGCAATTCACACTGCAAGTTGAAACCACCAGTGAGTGTTGCGTTCACGCATGCGCACAGGCTATGAGTTGGTCATTTCTATACCACTAGTCAGAGTATATTTTGACATTTCGAGAGGTTATGCACATCATTAATTTTTTTTCTTCAGTTTTTTGAAATTCGTAAATCAATAAGGTTGTCGAGTATTATGCATTTTCAATAATACTGGATCAGACATTCAATTTTTTGTCTATTTAGTATTGACACCATTCACATTAGTATCATGTCTTTTAACATGGATGGTACCTTTAAGCGCCGCCGATTGGACGCCGGACAATATGAGAACTGGGCGGCGGAACAACTGGTCATCGCACTGATGAATGAAATATGTTTGTATACGAATAAGTTAAATGTATTATTTACCTATCTATACTAAAGCGAGATTTATGGTTGTTTTTTTTATTTTTTAGAATTATTAATAACCATGTTCTTGCTTTTTCGTACAAAGTGGTTGTTAGTAATTTCGAACAATCACAAGCACCCAGGCTTTAAGAAAAACACATAAATATTGTGTCCTGACCGGGAATCGAACCCAGAACTCTCGGGTGGAAGGCAAGCACCGCATTGCACCACGAGAGCCACCTGGTTTATAGTTGTTGATTAGACGTATCGATGGCGTATTCCTATTCTATACTGAACTGAAGTGATATTACACAATAATCGTAAAAAACAATACCTAATCAATAATTTACAAATAGTATAATATGTTTTAAGAAAGTTTTGATTACTATTATAATTATAGACCTTTAATATTATACTAAGCGATCAAGAGTTATATTGGATTATGTGTAGTTGTTTATTTATTTAAGGGGTTACCATTTGTAGTAGTTCAACTACTAAGTTTAAGTTTTGATATGTGGATACATAATTAATAGATAGGCAGAACTGTTCATAAGGGTTATTTTTGTATGTTCTTTTACACTATATTACACTTTGAGGATATATCGATGATTTAGTGCAAATGTATTATATGGCCAGGTTTGTATGTTTTGAGAAAATCGAATTTAAATTTTGATATACATGAGAAATGGACATATTATGCATTTGAATGATACACTATCTTATTTGAACGTAAAATATATTTACAGCATAAAGATACGATGCAGACGAACGTTTTGTGATGTTAACTCAATTTCAACAAAAACTAGACATACAATATCTTAGAATTTAGATAATATTAATTTAGTTATCTATATTGTTTTAGTATTTATTAGTTTTCAATATGCAAGAAACGACTAGTTATTTGAGATGTTAATTTTGAACTTTGATTTAAAGGTTTGATATCGACTGAATATTATATTCTAATAATACATATGAATGCGGTCATAACAAGAAAATGCACATGTAAATACGTATTATCGTGCAAGTTGCAAGATTGCATGCATGGATTAAAAAAGTTCAGAAGCTTTTGAATTTTAATGCGACACTTGGAATTTACGCAAAGTAGAACGATAGTGGTAAACCTGCCTGAAAAAATACGAACTACCTACACTGCGCATAGCATTGACGTTTATCAATTTTCACAACTACATACCATATTACGACAACAACGCGTCTTGCTTACGCTTGTAAAATCAGATTGGCGAAACAGTCGGAACTTTTACGTGTAAACAGTTATTATCGCGATAGTTCAATTTACACACGATTGGTGCTAGTAAATCCATGCACGTGTACATACGCCTTTATAATAAGTTTGAGTGATGAGTAGGTATTTAATTATCGTCTAATCTCATTAGTTTTAATTTATGCTGATAGATGTTATTGTATAATATGATTAATAAATTACGTACATGTTTTCGCTAAAGTATATTGATTTTTGTGTCGTAGGATATATCAGAAATTAATTTTGTTAATTTTATAAAAGATTAGCCACATCGAAATTTACACTCTGATAGTAATTTAGAGCTAAACGATAATGTGGGTCGTAAAATATATCGAGTGATTAAGGTAAACGTCGATACACAATGTGCAGGTAACATCGGCGCTAACGATGGCCAACTTATACCTTAACTCAACCAAGGAATCGGTTTTCCATGAATATTCCAACAATACAATGAAAACTTTTCATTTTAGCGCATTGGAAATAATAATTTCCCAAAAATAAAAAGAATTTACGAGAGTGAATGCAGCGCGACTGGAGTCGAATCACAAAGGTATACCTACGTTGGAAATACTCAAGAATAAAATAAAGTTTTGAATGTGGTGTTATTTTTTGGTTATCTTTATAAGTTAGATACTTTACGAAGTCACGTTAGTGGAAGATTTCAGTAAAAATATTTTTATGTCACTTAGCAGTTTATATTACCTATATATTTTGTAGTTTTTAAGATTCTCTCCTGATGTTAGGTATATTCTTTATATGTCTCCGTATGCCATTTACAAACGAGATATGTTTTATATGGCAACAGAATTAGAATACCTACATATATATATATATATATATATATATAAATATCTCAGTGGCGAAGAGTGGAGGTAAGTTGTTGAGATCTGAGATAAATAGTGCACACAGACTTTGTCAGTCAGACTTATTTATTTTCATTGAAATTAGAATACAGATTGCAGATGGTGTTGGTTATTTTTTAAAAGTAAAGTACACCCTGCGCAAACTAAGCCACAGTAGACAAAAAATATTCGTATACTTATCTATAGAATATTTTTTATTTATTATGATTTGGTTTTGGCGTTTAACATTTCCTGTATTTTTACTCTTAATTAAATGAAAACAAATAAGTATGATTGACAAAGTGTACACTATTTTTGTCAAATCTCTACAGCTTACTTCCACTATAATGGTTTGGTTCAGGCAGGGTTTAATTGAATTTTAAAAACTAACCGGCGCAATTTGTATTCTTAGTTCAAGGAAAACAAATAAGTATTACTGACAAAGATTAGTATCGGTTCTCCACACTCTACCTCTACATTTTATGTTATGTATAATGAAACACAATTGGAGATACTTTAAAAAACGGATTTTTAATTATTGCTATTTTAATAGAAAGTATTTAAAATTGTTTTACTAATCAATTTAAAAACATTGCAGGTGTTCCGTGTAAAAATATCATTTACCGTCATAGTAGGTACCTACTGATAAAATATTTAATAAAAAAGCATGTTAGTTCCTTCCAATTTTGTTTTGTTATAGCATGGATTAAGATAAAGTTTTTATAGTTTAGATTTTAATTAGGTGTACTTTTATTTGATATATGATATAAATTAATCCCTGAACATCTTTGAAAGAAAAATTCTCCGCCGTATATATGGACCGATCAGGGATGGCACCAATTGGAGGAGAAGATATAATGCTGAGCTCTACGGGCTGTACGAAGATTGCAGCGCAGTTCAATCAATTAAGATTGGGGAGACTGCGATGGCTAGGTCATGGGCACCGTATGAATGACAATGAACCGGCAAAGAGAGTGATGTCCAGCAATCCAATAGGACGTAGAAGAAGAGGGAGGCCAAAGATTCGCTGGTTAGATGGAGCTGCCAGTGACTGCCGTATTCTGGGGGTACCAAATTGGAAAGCGGCCACACTGGATAGGGACAGGTGGAGGGAGCTGTCGGAGGAGACCAGGACCCACACCGGGTTGTCCCGCCCCTGATGATGATGATAAATTAATTGCCTAGATTGATATTGAAGAATGTAATCTCTATTGTTTTATTAAGTAAGATAAAATAAATATCGACCTTGTGTGAAGTCGGGTGGGTACCTAAACAAGTAATTTATAAGAAATTTATTATTTTGCTGCATTTCTCAAAACTTATATTTTATTGTAATTTTATAAATAACTAAACACTACATAACATACTCATACATTATATTAGCTGTTTTTCTACGTATTTTCTAATGATCCCAAACGCGAAATCAACAATAGCCTAAAAAGATTTATGTGAAAGTATGATAGGTACGTTTTAAATTTAACATGAAGGCACATTAAGCTGCAAGAAAAGTTTTTATATAAGTATACTTATAGTATTATTAATTGATTGGCAAATTGACATAGCTTGTTTATCTGTGGAAACATAAAAAAATAGGGGAGATTTTTATTAAAATATTTTCTTAATCACCCAATAAATATAATTTAAAATAAAATGGTTAATTTTAGAGATGTATTCGTATTAAATTAATAATCACATTTTAAATCAATTCACAGACTAAGTGCAGATTAGTAGTTACAATTATTACACAGCTGTATTCCACAAAGCGCTTAATCTATATTTTAGGCGAAGCTTTAACATCAAAGCTCGTAGTCTAATCTCTCTGTTCTGACCAACTATTCTAAAGATAATGAATCCACCGACATCATTCCAGCAACTAACGTTGTGTTTTTTCTTTGATCAGACACAGTTAGTAAGTGACGTGATTAATAGCCGGACTCCAATCACCGTTGATCAAACGAGCCAACTTACTAATCGTACAATAATGAAAAGAAAATGTCTGTCATTACAATGAATCGACCGACATAGTTTTTACTACTAACTTATATTGCAATTAGGTTTTCTAAAAAAAACCTTTTATTTAGCTGACATATTATGAACTTTATAGTAAGCTGTAGTGAAACGCAAACAAATATGTAACATTTGGAGAATATTTATGTATATAGAAAATATCTAGTGAATAATTATTAATATTATCGACTTAGGAGGGGAGAATTTAATTCGTAAATGATTCAAGTTTTGTAATTCCATTTGTGACATGAGTTTCGTCTTTCGGCATATTCAGTCATTGTACACAGTAAGTATCTGTTGTGTATTTGTCATTCTTGAAAATGCATCAAGAATCAATTAGAACCTAACGAATAAAAAAACTGTGATTCATTTGAATGAGAGATATATCTCGGGACAACGTGACTAAACAAATTTCGGATATTCGGTTCGATATGAAATGTTCAAAGTTTTTAATCAAAGTGTCGATATGTGAAAACGGCAAGTAAAGTTATAATATGTACTATATCGTAATAGTGTTGAATAATTTATGAAGCTATTTCGTTTTTTTTTTTGAAGTTACACTTCTTTTGGCGCGTTTGGGAAAACAGATCATAGTGTATTTTTGGCGTGTGATAAAGTTGCGCGCGCCGATGCAACACTTAATTTATTATTATGATTATATTCACTTCGGTCTCCATGGTATCTGCACATGCGCATAGTGCCATTTAGTTAGTTGTTCAATACAGCCAAGTAAACAGCACGTGTTATAAACATAACCAATATTGTGTCATAATAAATATATATGTTTATAAACAAATTTCTGGAGACTAACATTCTACACTGTTAATTTATATACATAAAACTATATTTATATTGGATTGTATATTTAATTTTCATTGTAAAGATTGTGTATCAAGATTTGAGGCTCTATTTATATAAGTATTATTTATGAGTAAAATTATATATCTATAAATAAATTAATTTTGTGAACGTAGAGTTGATAAATAATTCAAAAAATATAATAAAATTTGATTTTTTATTAATTCATCATGTGCACTTCTGAATCGACTATAACCGCTGTATGGGAAAGAAGAGTTTTGTCAATACAATAATTAAATAACAATTATCATGTGCTATATGAGACACAGATGATTCGCGGACGTTTTCATCACCCTAATCCACTGTAATATTAATAGACTCAGGTAACAGCTAATTTTGTTTTGTTACGCCAGAGAAGTATAACTTTTAACGCGCTTACATTTAGTACACACACCGATTATTTATTTAAAAAATAAATCACTGAGATATTAATTATTTGATCGACTATTTCCTATTGATGAGGACCACTTTTTCTATAGTCAAAATGCACTTGCTATACAAAAATATAATTAACAATTAATTCTATTCCTGTACTCCGAAAAAAAAATGTTGATGATTTTTAAGCAGTTGATAAACTGTAAACAGGAAAATTGTTGCTAAATTCTAAGGTACGATAGTCCGCCCATAGTATGACTACGTGCAAATACAATTAAAAAAATAATGTATCGTTAAATCTTTTTTTTTGTAAATAGAAAGCCTTGATAATTATAAAATATGTTTATCACTTCGTATTTAACCACATAAAATAAAATCTTTGCCGAAGTGTGTTTTTCATGGTACCTAAGCTTTATAAAGTATGATTTTTATGTGGTAAATACCAAGTCTTAAACAAATTTTATAATTAAGTATACTATAATTACAAGATAAAAAGAACTTTTTATATACTTACAACGTTTTAAAATTTTCTTTTGAATCATTTAAATTTGACTTGACTAGCTTAAACGATCAAAAAAAAATTCTACTTGATAGAAATAATACTGAAATGTCATTTTGACATGTCATATTGATTTCCATAGTAACGCACGAATATATTAATAATTTAGTTGCTAGGACCATCCGCTTAGCAACCAATAATGGTGTTGAAATAACTTTTCATACAAAACAGAATTAACTGAAAATGAATTCAATTCTACTTAATGATGGCTAAAAGTATTAAAAAAATGCATTGGCATCGTGTTCTGATATATTCTAAAAGTTTCAAATGTCTAGCTAGTCGGGAAATTAGTTAAAAATCTATTGCAAGATTTGTACCGGACAAAGAACCACTGAATAAATAAGAACACGAGCTAAGAAAAACGTTGTAAAATAAAATAAAATACACTAAGAAAACACCGAATCTGTTGAAAAGAGTTACGCATATTTTCAGTCAGTTTTATTTAATTGTAAATATAGTGATGTTATACACCTATGATAATAATGTATTTTACTATGTATGTATTTATTTGTTCACTTGTTCTTTTTGTAGATGTTGAAAGAGTATCATCGATGCAAGAGAGGTTTCAAAATGTCTACACCCACGATGCACACAAAATACAATGAAAAACTTATACAGTATCAACAGAATTTTGTAATCTTTGCACCGCTTATGCTATAAGCGTATGTTGTTGATCGTTAGATTTGGCTTAAAGTTTTCCAGAAAGGCAACAACACAAGCGCGAAAGATGCGGAGAGCGTGTCGGATGATAAAACAAACAGAGTTTACGTGCAATTAAACAACTTTCTAAGTCTACAATGAAAATAGAGGAGGAACTCGCAACGGTTATCACCAGCTTCTGGAAATTTATCCTTTTCAGTATTTACTCTTAATTTACACAACCTTAGACTGTTTTCGTCGTAAGCTGTAAAATTTTCAAGAGAAGTATAATTTTATACGTATCTCGAAATATATCTTTGCTGATTTTAATAAAACATGATATTAGAGTTAGTTACACGTCAAGCGCTTCTTATATAAAGGAAAAGTTTTACATGGCAAATAAATGTAATGTAAGTAAGCACTTCTGTTTTCTGTTCACAAAACAAACTTCAAATGTAAAATGTTAATTTAATAGTAGATACACGATTACGGGTAGGTAGTTAAGCAGTTTTAAATTTTTTGGAATCTTTGTTACGTAATAGTAAGTTGTAATCTTATACAGAATTTTGGCTGACTGTACATATTATGAAATAATAGTATGAAAGAAAAAAATTAATGCTAGCTAATGATAGCACTACGGTAATATATTTCTTAGAATTGTCGTATTTGTAACTAATGTGCCGGTTCAAATTTGACATCTGAAAAAAAAACATGTTTTTTGTGTATAAGTGTATTTTTTTCATTTTTAGTAAAGACCCAATAGGTTGGGAGAATAACTGATAATCATTCCTTCACATATAATATGGAAAAGACAGTACAAATCCTGATATAAGAGTTTTCTCAAATTAATATCATTAATTATTTTTATATTCATTTTTCACAAGCCGTCAGCGTATTTGCTAATGCTTACTGAATGAGAAACGCCGACAACGATAAATAATATTGTATTTCACACATGAATTTTACACGAATCTAATTACCAATTTCAAATAAGAACTTTTTCCCCAGTAAAATTATTCATATTTTGTATGTTTTTGTCACTGAAGGCATTGGACACTCAGCTTAAGCATGATTTAATCGCGAGGAATTCAATAAATAAGCTATCACCATTGAATAAAGATCTTACTCAGCATTTTATCTTGGCAGAGAACTGTCACTCTGTAGCATCGTGCCTCGGTAAAAATTTTCTACCTCACTGTTTTTTTATCATTGTACCTGTCAATTCGAAAATAAACACGTAACCGCTCTCAACAATCAAACTCCAGTTCTTCACTCATCTCCTCATCACACCATCACCCGCTTACATCCAAAGCAGTATATTCTAGTCTACAAGACAAAGATAATAAGATAAATGCAGTATACATAGTTTTAAATTAATAAATGGTATTTTTATAATAAATAAATTAGATGGATTATTAATTTTTATGTGGACATTTTTTTGATTAAATTTAGGGGGATTGTCGTTGGAATGGATTTAACAAACTTCATTAAAACTACTAGCGCTCTAGGACGAGTTGATTATATTACGAATGTCCAATTTAATTTATTCGAATTCTGTTTTTTGCGATGGGGAAGCGTAACGCTTTTCAACACGTTTAACGACTGACGCGAGTGTGTCATTATTTTTACATTTATCTAATACCTCCAACAGATGGTGTTTACATCACGTCTCTCGCTCTGGAAGCATATTGAATTCCTTTACACCGAAATGCGACGGCCACGGAAAATAAATCTACACGGATATTATTTGAATACGGGGTATTTTGTAGCAGACCAGATTGTACTAATATCCTCATTTCTATATTACGGAGATAATCCGGCGCAAGAGATTTGTCAGGAAAACATCACTGACAGATGCATTCGACGTAATATCAACTGGCAGAGAAAACTCGGAAATATTTTGACATAGAAAAATGGTTAGAATTTAAAATAAGATTCAAAGAGTATCTTTTCTAGGTTGTTGATGGTTGGATATTTGTAAATATTTTTCTTTGAAAAACTCAAGATTTTTTATTCCAAATCCATTACCGAACGTAAACGGTGATTTTGGTTTATTTGTGGCTGCTCTGGACAGGGATTAATTGTCAAAGAGCACCTAATCTATCAAATTTGCATAAAATCAGTTTAATGTTTCTATAGGATTGTATTAATATTGTCTACGTATGCGTATTGCATAAACTAAGATTGTATATCCCAATATAATTATTATAATAATTTTTCTTTTCATTTTCATGCTATATTCGTTACAGGACGTCTGCGATAATTTCTTATAACAAATATGACGTATTAAATACAGTCATAAATTTAGTCTAAACAGAGCCTTGAATATCTAGTATTCATATAAAAGCTCTGTAGTACAAGCATACCTAATACAATGTTCTATTAAAAGGGTCTTCATTTTTGATATTAGCTATTATTAGGCAGAAATAAAATTTTGTAGGTATGTTATTTAAAAAAATATTACATATAACTGATAATAAAACATTATTTAGTTGTTTAGTATATGACTGGAATGAAAATAAATACTTGAATTTCATATCAGTCGTTAGGCTTAATCACATAATATTCTATTCTCTATTGATATTTATTCGAAGCTATTTTTAATATAATTTGAATTTACATATTCATACACTATTAAGAAAATATGGAAATAATTAATATTTAGTTATTAAAAACAATTATTTAAATGTAAATATTCGTAAAATCATTAACCTACTAAATTTACTGGAAAACATATAAACATTAAAATTTAGCATTTTGAATCCAATTAATTTATACAAATTATTGAATATTCTACGATTTTAATATAATTAATGATAATAATTGATTTACTATTTTATAATTATATTATAAATAATCGCCATCATCGTAACAAAATTAGTGAGCAAATATGTAATACTATCTAATGATAATTACAAATGATTGTTTTAATGAGAGTTGATTTCAATGCGGTCATTAAAATAATGACTACTGTTTAATTATTACTATGTCATAATAAGTTAATTACATTTTATCGAAACGTTAGAAATAAATAATAGCAATGCATTTATTATGTTTATATTTATATGTATAATATGAAATGGATTTCGTTTCTTGGAAAAAAATATATTGTGTAGAATTTTTTAGAAAATATTTTGGACCAAATGGAATTCGTACATACATATTTTGTTTGACAGTCGACTATTCTATCCACCGAATTATCAGTGCAATCATCTTCCGCGTGAATTTTGACGATTACAAAAATAATGATCTGAGTGTGTTAGCCATCCCAGCAACAGATGTGTGAATGAGTGCATGGCATTAATGTTTTCTAAGATTTTTCTAGGTATATTTCCGAGACTTTTCCGATTGCATTTTGAATATAGAATTTCACATTCTGAAAAATTATGTAAGTACATATTATATTTATTATTGAGAAAAACTTAATTGTAATTAAGGACTTCGTTTCGACTATAACTATTTACATACGCAAAAAATAGACAGCGCACCATCATCAAACTAGATAAACTCTTGATATTATTAGTTATAGATTAAATGGTCGAAGGTTTTATGTTACGGCACTCAAAGAAAAATTAAAATTTTTAATACAATGATACGCAAGTACGTATTTATTTCGTGAACGAATTTAATATTAACACTTGTTAACAAATTAGATAAACATAATGTAAAATGTATAGGGGGCAGGGATGATTACGAGTTCCTCATTACAAGGGTAAGCCAGGGTCATAATAAAGAAGATAAAAGGCGTGTTTAACAAAATCCCACACAACGGAAAAGGCAAAATTTGAATAAAAATAGCGCGAGATAAGATAAACAACTAGGCAAGAGATTTTAAAATAAATTGAATTATTCTTACGCTAAAATAAATTTTCAACCCCTGATTTTTTTAATAAAAACCGTTAAACGGAAATGACCACGTCGTAAAAGGTACATTTAACATAAGTTTATAAAAATATTTAAAAAACGTCACACATGTTTTAATTTCTCTGAAAAACACGATAAACTTTCATAATGTGTCACATGTTAAAAAAATATATTTTCAACGGACGGTAGTAGTAGAGTATGTACTTCATTATTAAATAATATAAAAAGTAAATTCGAAATTCGAAATTCAAAATTCAAAATGTAAAATAGTTGAACGTATTAGGATTGACATAAATACTTTTTTTATTATTCAACATGCTTTTGTTCATTGTTAATATTATAATATATTGTTAATCATTGTTATGTAGTTACCTATTTGATATAAAAGTAATTTAATATTTAGTTTTCATCAATTAAAGAAAATTACCACTTAAAACTGAAATATTTCAATAATAAAAAGTGATCTTTTAAAAAAAATCCATCTGTTATTATCAATGACTGCGTTTTTTGTATACAGTTTAAAAATGTAATATTATTTATTACTCGTTACGATTTTTTAAAACATCTATTTTTTATCATCAAAAACAAACTTCAATATACCTGATTAAATTCAGTTATCTGATCTACTTCATCAGACGTAATAATAGTGTTAATTTTATGAAAGTCCTCCGAAAATAAATAAATTTCAGGGTTGAATAACATAATAAATACGTGATTTCGTAATATTTTTTTAAACAATGCCCACTCACTGGCAATACTTGAAAATATTTCCGGGGTCAATTATTTTAATTTACAAGTGGATATTTTGATTGACATTTTAAAGTTAAGTGAACCCTTGACATTATTCAAAAATTTGAACACTCGCCCGAAGGGTTATTTTACAAGTATGACAGATATACTAAGTATGTGTAGGATAAGAGCTGGATACTTGCCATTATTCATTATACACGCACAAATTATAATCATTTACAAATCATATTATTTTATATTAGATTTAAATTTAATATTAATACACATATATTATAAGTACATCTTTATTAAAAATATTACACATCGTATTTTTACTAAGTAGATAGATAAGAGCGCTAGAGCAACATACAAGTCGTAGAGTATCATGGGTTGCGTATTCTAGTCCCGCATCCGGAAAATTCACTCGTTGTGTGTCCAGAAAAAGTAACTAATAAGTTGAGTGACAATATTAACATTATATATTATAGAAAATAAACTTGTACTTACTACACCTAAGAATCAATATCAATGTTACAGAAAATAAGGACTACATACAAACACAGTTATATTTATCTTATAATCATTGTGTATTATCACTTTTTGTTTTACAATATCTGATCCTAAGATAATATCGGTGAAGAGGTGAAGATTGTATTAACAGATTTTTATATTAACGAGAAATTGATGTTAGCCACTTGATAAAATTAGGGCTATACTCTGGTCTGAATGCACATTTCAAATCAACATGTGAATATGCAAGACCGGGGATTCGGACCCGGGACCGACGGCATATAATAAGACGACGCGACGCGGTGACCCCTCGTTATTTTATTTTTACAAAAGGTACATTTCGTCTCTGTTCTGGCAGAACACACTAACTGGAGAATACTAGTTTTGAGTAATTTGACTTTGAAGTTGTTAAAATGTTTGAAATGGTCTATCATGTGAGTTTATTAAGTAATCGTAAAAAGGATGACTTTAAAATAAAGACTGTTTATTTATTAAGAAGGTTTCCAGACAGTAAATTTAAAATAAGGAACATTTTGGTATAACTAACTCAATATGTCATTTTTTCAAATTAGTATCTTCTGGCAGAACAGTGACGATTTGGAAATTTAAGCTTTTTTTAAGAATATTAGTAATAAACTATTCAGTCAACCTTTATTAAAAGAAATTAATACTTTGACACCAGATGGACAGGCTAATTTAAAAAAAATCAACACGAGGATTCATTCTAGCCAACGGGATTAGAGTATAGACTTTTGGGATTTATAGAGTGTAATGCTAACTATGATGATATATATCTATCTTCTCGGTCATTCCCTCTTGGCTAAGGATTGTGACTACCCTGAAATGAAGTGATCTTTTGGACGACTAAAACTCTCCACTCCTCGCAGTCCTTTGCTTATTCTCAGACCAAAGTAAAGTTTTTTGATGAGACAGATAAGGTGTGCTGGAATTTCTATTTCCAAAAGTACTTTCCACATACAGTTATATCTTAAGCAAATGCCTTTTGATAGTCTATGAAAATTGGGTATTGAACTTTTTACATTTTTCAATCAATTCCTATCCGTTTAATAAATACATACTTAAATAGGTTAATAGATAACACGCTAAATTGAAGTAAAGTTAATCTGACACGTTTTTTGTAAATATTATTTACACATCCTTACAAAAAGTACTTATAAACAGCGTGGTAATGAATAAAATTCTTACGTATAAATTTTAAATATCCCCCCGCTGAGTGAATTTGAATGCCGCTTGAGTGAGAGTATGAAACGAGTGGCTCAAAGCTTCAAGTATTTCCCTGCATTGCAAATGACAGCTTAATTCACCTCACTTTGGATTAAGGAAGAATTTAGCATCTCGTGCAAGCGGAGCACTAGTTGTCTCTAAGTAAAGGAAGGTTTTAATTGTCGCATCTTAAAGTTAATGAAAACACTTAATGATTAAATGAGCTCATTGTTTACGAAAGCTTACCGTTCGTTTTGCAAATTAAAACTTTGGATTACTTTAGACTTCTGACATGTAAATAAGATTTCAATTTTAGTATGTTAAAAGTGCTAAATAAATGAAACATGCCTAAAACTAATGTATATTAACTATTGTAATATATTATATAAGAACATATAATAGAGTCATATTAAAAGTATATTTTTGAAAAGGGAAAAATAGTTCTAGAGATACAAATATTTTAAACCATCCTAAAATACAAAGATGGTGAATTTTCTGTCAGATAAAACCTTGAATGATTTTCTTTTGAAAATCACTGAAAGTGATTTTAAAATACTTAACGTAAATGCTACTTTTGCATGCAAAACATATGAATGCACTATTTTCTTCCACAGTCAAAAATAATTAGGGGTAGTATAGATATGGTGATATGGTTTTGTGCCATTATTTTCATACGTTTAGGCTCTATGTTATAGAATCAAAAAGTTTTTCTTCAATATTTTTTATTCAATACTATATTATATATATCATGGCAAGTCATTAATTAATAATAATGAATGGAAAAATTATGATTTTTACAATAGCGAATACTCGTTTATGGTATTTACTATTTATACGTTTATGTGATTATGGAATGTTTTCCAGGACAAAAAAATAAAAGACATCTTTATCACATACACAATATGTTTCCTCAAAGATACCATATTTTTATCAATTTACTGCATCTTAATGTAGAAAAAATAAAATAAAACATAAATACCTTGTGATTGAACTCCAAGAAGTAGCACCAGAAATACAATTGATTTTGTCCTCACAGAGTGATAATTTATGTCGATCATTTTGAAACACTGCAAAAGAAAAAAGAAATGTTAAATATATTTTTTTAAATATTATAATACAATTAAACGCAATTAATAATTTGCGCAAGTAAAATGTTCCAACTTGTAGGTATATGTGGAAAATTTGAAAATATTTTGTTAACTTTATCACAGCTCAAGCTACACAGCAATTATTGTTAAAGTAAACAGAGGCTTATTCGCAGATGTATCAAAGAAAATTGTGTATTTCAATACCTACCTCAAATCATTTTTTTTATTCGAAAGACATAAATGATAATTAAAAAAACGTGATGTGGGATTATTAAATGATTTAATGATTGAATTTGATTGTAAACAATTAACATACTTTATGTTATAATACATAAAAGAACTAACAAAATAAAATACTGGCTTTAATGTTGTACGACAAGGCAGTCAAATTTAATAATTTAAACATTGACTGGGATTTTTATATCAACATTAGCAACTTATATTACCTACATAACATATTCCAAGAATTAAATTAATATAATATTTTTTCCCAGATATGTTCGTATATGTATGTATCGTTACAATCATGATAATACATTAATCAGTAAGATGTGTGAACCGATTTATTATTGTTATCGTGTATAATTGACCAAAGCAGAGCAAGTTTGTTTTTTGTTTAAAATTCATGCCTTTTAGCAAGGCGCTCCAGTAAAAATGGCCAACATAGGTGCTTTCGCATTCATATACCTGTATACCTACCTATATAGTTGACTTTCAACCAAGTTATCTGGATTGTTTTTTTCTAGGGCACGCAAACGTGTTGTAATCTCCAGACCCTTTTAATAAGATATAATTAACTTTCATAACTGTGTATAATTACCATACATTAATATCGAAATAAATGTGTTTGGTCGGATTCAATCGTAAATTAAGTACCTATTATCAATTACCTACAAATAATTCCTATCGAATCATGCCAATTTTTCTGCCATTCACCTACCAGTCAGTCAATTGGTAGTCATATTGTGACATACCTATTCATCTAAAGAAACGTAGTAATTTTTAATAAATTCATAAAGATCATTTTCAATGGCATTACTGATTATGTTATTAAATCTTTAATATATGTCATTACATTCATAAGTTCATTAAAAGAAAACTGCATATTTCCAAAAAGTATCCCTAAGAACTATAATAAGCTTTCCCATCCCTATTTTGTAAAATTACATAGCAAAATATAAAAATAATTTATTATTTATTTTGTCAGCTGTCATTGTAATACCTTCGCCGTACTCTTCAATGTTTTACCCACATCGTCAGCTTAATAGGATAAGGTGACAGCTTAATTTAAGATAAAGAGAGAATATGGAAGATTTATTTTGAGGTGGAAGAACCACGGAACCACAAATACCACGGAATTTTCTTTACTAAATGACATGCCTTCTGCTGATTGCCGAAGGATGTGATAATAAGTTAGTTGTGTTGATTTTTTATACAAATCCTCAAACTACGACAACATAACTATTGGGCTACCTAGCTACAATACCAACCTATAAGGTATTTTTATGTATCTACGTGCAATATTTTCTTTTAAATATTTACCTACCTCTTCAAATAATATCTTAAAGTAATGTGCGCTTCATGCCAAATGAACAATAGATATTATCAATGTACGATAATATGTTATTATATGCCTACAATGACTGTTGTAAATGATTCAATGAATTAAAAATACACAGGTTAAAATATATAATAGGACAAGGCTAAGCTTGAGTGATGTACAGATTTCCGGTGCTATTTTTTTTACAAACTTTTAATGATTATCTATTATTTTTAAATCTTACTGATCGTTAAATGTCTATAAAAATTACTTGTGATGTACATGCTCAAAGATAATAACTACAAGCAAAAAGTACATTGGTAATAATATTACTTTGTCCTTGAATAATATAGCATTAAATTTGCAAACCAAAATTTTTGTAGCAGTTAGTTATATAACTGTTTAATTTTTGAGTCAAGCTTTGAATTGATGAATACTTTTTTTGATACATGTTTGAGTTAAACCAAACTAACTTTACTGAGTATCAGGTTCCTTTATTAATTATAAGTATTTGATAAAAAAAAACCCAAAGCCAGTTAAGGGGGGACATGCTCAGCGTAGGTCAAAATGAAGCTTTTGTTCTATTTTCAAAGCATGATACTGTACATTTCTTAAACGTTATAGATAATCTATTTATATAATTTTGAAGCCTTATTATTTTTTATATTTATTTTAAACATTTGATGACTGCATAAAGTATTTTTATTACAAAAAATAGTATTCTTTTAAACCTCTCGCTCTAATGTTTTAGAATATAGTCATATTTCAGTACATAAATGTGCAGTGGTGTTAAGATTTTTTAAATTTATTATTTTTTAAACGCATTTATACAACCATCAGTATAATTTATGTTGACATTATTATAGTGAAATATTTACGATAAAAAATTATATTGATAATCTCTGTGATCCCAAATTTTACAAGAATTAGGCATTTTATTATTCAAAAAATGGGCAAGATTAACACATTTGAAGATAATTCTAAAGATACTAATTATAAGCTATGTTTTTGACCATTGAAGTGTGATACACATCCTACGAATAATGATTGCTTAATAATAATTATTGACCTAAGAATAAGGTAGTGTTTTTTTGAAATACGCCAGTTCTTTTGGCATTTCCCAGTGGTTAAGCTACAACATACGGCCGTAGCCAAAAATTAACAAACTATAATTAAAGTAGGGAGTAAAATGATGTTAACGTGCGTGTTTGAACATTTATAATACTTTTTTTAATATTTATAATACTCCTAAGGCTGCAGACACAATAAATGTGAAATAGAGCTCCCTGATTGGTTAGAAACACCTTGGCGACATGACTCACATTATTCATTGACAAATGTGAGTTATGACACCAACAGTCAACTTTGTCAATGAGTTTCACATGGATTAAAATGACTTTTATACCTAACTATTTTTCTTTATATAGCTTAATGCCTTTGGAATCACTAGGTATATTTAACGTTGCAAAATATGATTTATGACTCTAAGCGACTCATTTATTCTGATTTTTTCAATAAAATATGTGTATATAAAAAAAAACTCATTTGACTCTCTCAAAAGTATTTCAATCCATATTTTGGAAAAAAATCTAATGATATCTATGGTAGCAACTTTTTTATACACCTACTATTTTACTTTTTGTTGTACCTGGTGATCCCTGCGGTATTTTTCGGGTGTTATACATACTATTGAATGAAATAAATTTTCAAACTAGTCCAGTGATAAAAACGATAAAAATCGTTAAATTTTTGTACAAGTATACATATTTTAAATGCATTACACAATTTTGCTAGTTGCACAATAACATAATAAGTAAGTTATTTCTCTTAATAAAAAGCATATTTTGTAGGAGAACTTTGTAACAGTGTACTTAGTTATTAACGCCGCAAGCGAGTGCTGTAGTTTTTGAACAAATCAAAACTTGCGAAACATGGAAGTTTGTAACCATTAAGTTTTAATACATTCATTCGTCTGTCTTATGAACATAGAATTAGCTCTACAACTGGTTTGTTGAAAAACTATCAGGCAGAAGTAGGAAAATTGGCAAGTACCCATATGAACCAGCTTTCTTGGTAATTTAATATTTTCTTAATTCTAGATTAATATAGAATATTCATGTTTGGCGGAAATGTAATGGTACTTAAACTTTTCTGAATATTTTCATTCAAGAATTAAAATTCAGCTTGATAACATTTCACTTTTCACTGAGTAATTAAAACTAGTTTACAATGTATTTTATACTATTACGTATCTTTCTACCAACCTATTTTAAGTTTGAGTAGTACACAGTAGTTTTTTATTCAACGGATAATTCACATGCTCTGAAAATGTAGCATTTTTTATTTAACATGCATACTTTGAAAACACCACAAGTAAATATGCATTTGCGCTAATGTGCTTTATCATTGAGCCACCTGCGTTCCACCAAATTAAGAAGAAGTTAGCAAATATTCATACATCTGAAATGCTTTCCAAATTGCGTTAATTTTGGCAATCGGCTTTTGTCGTATGATTCAATGTACCACGTTAAAATAAAAATTTTGAGAGATCCTAACGTCAGCTATAAATCAAAATTATTAGTTAGATTGACACAAAAGTCATCAAAAAGTGCATATACAATTAAGGGGGGACATGCTCGTCGAAGGTCAAAATTGAGTTTTTATTGTATTTTCAAACCATGATCCTGGACACTCCTTAAACGTTGTAGATAATCTATTTATATAATTTTGAAGCCTTATTATCCTTTATATTTATTTTAAACATTTGATGACTGCATAAAGTATTTTTGTTACATAAAATAGTATTCTTTTATACCTCTCGCTCTAATGTTTTAGAATATAGTCATATTTCGGTACATAACTGTGCAGTGGTGTTAAGACTTTTTACATTTATTAATTTTTAAACGCATTTATAAAACCATTAGCATAATTTATTACGAGATAATTTTTGTAAAATATTCACGATAAAAAATTATATTGATAATCTCTGTGATCCCAAATTTGACAAGAATTAGGCATTTTATTATTCAAAAAATCGGCAAGATTAACACATTTTAAGATGATTCTAAAGATATTTATTATAAGCTATGTTATTGACCATTCAAGTGTGATAAACATCTTATGAATAATGATTGCTTTATAATAATTATTGACCTAAGAATTAGGTAGTGTTTTTTTGAAATACGTCATTTTTTTTGTCATTCCCCAGTGGTTAAGCTACAACATACGGCCGTAGCCATAAATTGACAAACTATAATTGAAGTAGGGAGTAAAATTATATTAACGCGCGTGTTTGAACATGTACCTAACCGATTTTTTTATTATTTTTTTTTAAACGGTACATGTTCAAACACGCGCGTCAATATCATTTTACTCCCTACTTCAATTATAGTTTGTCAATTTATGGCTACGGCCGTATGTTGTAGCTCAACCACTGGGGAATGACAAAAGAAATGACGTATTTCAAAAAAACACTACCTTATTCTTAGGTCAATAATTATTATAAAGCAATCATTATTCATAAGATGTTTATCACACTTGAATGGTCAAAGACATAGCTTATAATAAATATCTTTAGAATCATCTTCAAATGTGTTAATTTTGCCGATTTTTTGAATAATAAAATGCCTAATTCTTGTCAAATTTGGGATCACAGAGATTATCAATATAATTTTTTATCGTGAATATTTTACAAAAATTATCTCGTAATAAATTATGCTAATGGTTTTATAAATGCGTTTAAAAATTAATAAATGTAAAAAGTCTTAACACCACTGCACAGTTATGTACCGAAATATGACTATATTCTAAAACATTAGAGCGAGAGGTTTAAAAGAATACTATTTTATGTAACAAAAATACTTTATGCAGTCATAAAATGTTTAAAATAACTATAAAGGATAATAAGGCTTCAAAATTATATAAATAGATTATCTACAACGTTTAAGGAGTGTCCAGGATCATGGTTTGAAAATACAATAAAAACTCAATTTTGACCTTCGACGAGCATGTCCCCCCTTAAACGATTGCAATAATAGTAATTATTCTGTTAGTAGTTGTGTCTCTTAACTTCGTAGTGTATTTTTATGTTACATGTCAAATATTTAATGTACATTAAAACTTATTGATTAAAAACAGGGCTGAATGTGACCGTCTGGAGAGAGATAAAGAATTAGAGTTAGAGACTCCCAGAGGATGCTTGTATGCTCGGCGATGGACTCGAATGCTTTGTAGCGCCAGATAAAATAAAGAATGAGTAAGTAACATAAAAAAAAATCAACGTAATTGCATCAGAACTATCATCGACATATTATATATTACTTAATATAAGCATTGGATTAGCAATATTAATACATTACTTAAAAATAATTCTGTTTTATTGTTATTAATAACAAAACGCCAATGTTTCTAAATGCACAAATTAATATAATATTATTCTCAATAATCATTGTGAAAAAAGATTTCAAATGAGTTTTGATATGATTTAATATGAGAAGATCACACTTTCCCTTATACTTAAAAATATATATAAAGAATATATTGATTTAAAATTGAATTAAAAAAGCTATACGTACCGCCGTAACGAGGTGATGAAATTACCGCAAAGAGCTTTTGATTCATGGTAGAAAAAAAACGTTGAAAAGCTTATCTAATGAGCAGAGGAGTAAAAATATTTTATGCGGTGGAAACTTTCTACAAAGTCTTTTATATCAATTAATCACAGTATTAATTAATTCCACTTTTTTGCAAATCGATAAAGGAGGTTGACTTTATTTGAAACTTAAAGTAGCTCTTCGAATTAATTGATAGGATTATTCTAAAAACGTGATTGATTTAAGGAAGTTTCAGCTTTTGAAATTTTATTATTTAGGGTTTTTTTTCATAGATATTTAATTTGCATGGGATTAAACCGAAATGTTTAAAATATAACTAGAAAGATTCAAAAGGAGCTTTTTTCTACAAAGTTTTTGTGTGGTATATTGGTAGCCATAGAGAAAATAATATTCTGTTCTTTAGCACATCAAAAATGGTGGATAAAAACAGCATAATGCCCTGTTTTGACATTTCGACATTCTGATGTTTACGATTGATTCTGTTTGTTCACTTAAACTTCCAAATATTGTGATAGGTATAAAATTAAAATGAATAAAAATAATTGTTATTTAATTAAATTTAATTGTTAATAATTATTATTCCATGTCTTAGCAGCTTTAAATTATTTGAAACTATTTCCAAATAAATAAAAAATATAATGATTGTCCGTTTTGATGCTTTAGTTTGATTACATACTGATTTATTGATATTTTTGATAGCCATGTAATATATTTTTAACATTTAAAATATATTTAAAATAAATCTAAAAATAGTACTCTAAAATATATACATGACTAAATAAATGAACGTACAGTGATCACAGAAATGTCCTAAAATCATCTTGATAGCGAATACCTAGGGATGGAGAGAAGTGGAAGAAGCTGGAGGAGGCTTTCATCTATCTGTCTGATGATGGTAATAAATGAAAATTCGTATTTAAAAGATACAAGATTTTTAATACAATCATATATCGATTTTTTAAAGAAACTAGAGAACTTATATATATATAATATAAATGTCCAATTAAATATGGTACACGGTTAAATAATAAGATTATATGATTTTTGATTAGCCATTACCTAGATTGTACGTATTATACGTACCATAAAGTATACTACCCATTTATTATGCAACGATAAAAAAGGGTTTCGTTCAATTAAGATGGTTTAAAAGCTGGTACGCGAAAAACCTTCATAAAGCTTTCCCGGAAGATCGGAATTATTTTCAATGAGATTATTGCCAAAGTTTGAGTTATTATTTAACCAGATGTTTAAATTATCAAATCAGAAAATGTTATGGCATGGGTATTAATTAAGTATATATGTATTAGTAACTTAATATTGGCATTACTTGGGAACCGTGTGTCTCTAATAACTATTTTAGAAATCGGAAACAAAAATTGTTTGTTCTTCCCAAAGTCGGTAATAACTGTGTTTTATCCAGATCAGTTTGCATATTGATACACTGCATGATAATGAGTTTTTATGTAGACGTTCTTGAAATTATTAGGGCCTACTTAGCTTATTTTTGGGTTTACTCTTGATACTCTATGTATAGGTAATGTTTTCTTATACTGCTTTTATTTCACTTTTTATAGGAAATAAAAACTAGAATTAATATCGCTAGGAGTACCTTTCCCAAAAATGAGACGTGGCCTTAGCAATCAAGACCTAGGTCTGAGACTATGTAGGTATGTTACGTTGTTATGTTCTCTCAATTCTTTCTATGGTATGGAAGTATGAACTGTAAACCAAGAGATGCCACGGAGAGTTGAAGCTTTTAAGATATGGCTGTATAGATGCATCTTTAAAATTCATTCGACTGACCGGGTGATATATGTTGAAATTTTCAATTGAATGGGAAAGGACCGAAAAGTTTTGCGTAGTATCAAAACCAGATAACTATAGTACCTCGGACATATTATGAGAGGACAAAGTATAGCATTCCGCAACTTATCATCAACGGTAAACTTGACAGAGAACGACGCCCCATTTCATGGCTTAGGAACCTCCGTGATTGGTACGAATGCAGCCCCACTGAACTGTTCCGGGTAGTAGATGGCAAAGCGAAGTTCACTCTGATGGTGGCTGACATCCGCTAAGAGATGGCACAATAAGAATAAATTGATTGTTTTAAAATAATATTTCTTTGTTTTTTCATATTGTCATGTTCTGAAGATCTTAAATTTTTAATTTGTAAATTTCAACATATTTATGTAAATACATATAAGTATTTGAAATTTTGGTCTTCGTATTATCTTTATGTATGTATAGCATAATATATATAATATAGATACTTAATTCGGTACCTAAACGTGGTGTGCTAAGAGCCAACGTTTTGTATAAAGGTCAGAAATGAAAATAGATGAGTATCTTTGGTAACTAAACCTAAAAAGTCAGCAAAGTTTATACTATGTAAATAAGACGTTTATACCATCACGATGACTGGTTTAAACTAAGTTTCATATTGTCCAACATTAGGTACTAGTTAATTGCAAACTCCAATAGAATGTTTTTACAAGTTAGATAGCTAATAGATAAAGCAAAAAATACATAATACACATACAAATCTTCTAAAAAAGTGCTATGATCATGGGCATCTTATGTACCAAAATATGGCTTTATTCTCAAATTTATAACGACAACGATTAAAATAATACAATTTTACCAGCCACGGAATCAAACCTGGTACGCATGGTTTCAGCACTGCATTTGGATTGCGATGGTTGTGAGTTCAAGTAGTATTTTGTATAAGAATTGTTTTAATAAGTGTTTTTTTTGAGGAGTTACTATTTTTTTCGCCTGCAATTTTTTAATCACTGAAACAAGCAAACACTAAATTAGGGCTATAAAAGGTTTTTGTTTGACGCATTTTTTCTACGTGTTTACTCGTACAAAAGTTTCTTAGATTAACTATCGTAATGGGATTTCGTTCGTTTAATTTAAGCGCTATAAGATTGTTTACGAAAAGTGAGCATAGACGCGTCTTATTTTTCGTGAATTAAAAGCATTTATTAGGTACAGCAGTATACATTAAAAATTAAAATGTATAATTTACAAAAGAATTTGTAAATGTTATTTCTTATATAACTAGACCACTGTTTTATGTTTATAGTGATATTTGAATGGAACATAATATCACTAAGAGTTATATATTGTACAGTTACAAAGTTATCAACGCATTTGGTGACACATATGAACCGATTTATTGATATGATTTTATTTTGATAATTTAAATTAACATCTTGACCATTTTTGATTACCTAATAATAAGGTTCAAAAAATTCCTATTAAGCCCGTACAGTTGTCGAGAAAGTAGATTACCTGTGACGTTAATAAACAGTCAAAAGTTATGAAGAGCAGGCCATATTATAAATATAAAGTGTATTTTAATACATTTTATTATTTTATAGAAAAATATTGTATTTGATTCTTTTTCTGTTTAATGGAAAAAAATGTAAAAAATTATTACTTTCTGCGTGTTGGTGACGATTCAGAATTTGTTTGTTGTTTTTAAATACAACGACTCCTCAAATTGATATCTCACTTTATAGCTTCTATAGTCTTGTAGAAGGTAGCTGAAAGTGTTGATGGACGCGGAGCATTTAATTACTATTTAATTACGCATTTAAATAACATGCTAATTATATCGAATGTCCAATTAATTAGTATACAACTGGTGTACCGTCCGCGTGAAAAGAATTTTAAGGGTGACTAAATTTGATGCCCTCAGACAAATTGACAAGTAGTGATAAGTTCTAGGTATTATTTTATTAAAACTATAAAACTACAATACTTCGGCCACAGTGTGTAAGTAGAAAAGTATAACATTCCTTAGCTCACTATCCGAAGAAAGATCTACGTTGTACGTGACGAAAAAAGACGTTATTTTTATAGTCTAAGAATCCGTGTAGCTCCATCAACTTATCCCAGACAGGAAGCAGTGATTAGATTGTTTGATTTATAATACAATCGTATTAGTATGGTTTCATGCCAGATATCGATTAGTAGGGTCGTTTGCAAAGGGTCTCTTATATTCCAAATATACGGATAATAAAACAATGATCATACAGGCTGGGTGAAATGAAAATGTCTTTTTAATTAATATGTCTATTTATTGATGGCATCAAAATGGAAAAACTTTCAGCGAATGGCTCACAAAAAATTCTTGTAAGCAATAAATTAAAATCCTTTCACTGTTGGTTGGTAGCTACATCCTATAGAGGAAAAGCCAATTTTACCAAAGAAATATTCATGATATTATAGTATATTTCTTTTTTGACCTTATCAAACTCTCACATCTCGTGAGATATCTTATTTTGGTAAAGGTTACGTTTCTCAGTTAAAAAGCTTTCACCCTTCAACAACATTTTGCGGTTAGAGCCAAGTCAAAGCTTTTTCTTTGAATTTGTGATTGATGAGACAGATTAAGGCTTCCTAAAGATCAATTAAAAAACAAGTAAACTCAAAAGGCCTTTTTATATAAAACACGGGTACAGGAAAAACCTAACACTTTTCCTAAACATCGGGTGTGCGAACCCGTTCGTTTTTAGCGACTTTCTATTTTTGTTCACCTCAGTTCAAGTGTTATAATTTGATACTTACACATAAATATACTAAATTCTACCTAAACATTCATTATGTAGGCACCGATGTATGTATATATAATCAAAATGATCTTTAAAATACAGTTGTTCCGATTTTTCACATTTTAGAATACGATAATAAAGTGTTTCTAATTAATAAAAATGATTTGTATATTTAAATCAAAGTTATAATAATGAACATGTTATTATTAAAATTATTCTGATCCCAGCCGTAAATTATCTACGATGTTTTCAAATAGTTTAATGTTTTTCAAAATTAAATATTTTCATATATTACCTATATCATATATTCATATAACATATATAATATATTGATATAATTTTTTATATATAATATCATATATTCTCTGATCTTATGTATATTCAGAACTGAATATGCATAAGATCTGATATAATATTTCAAAATACTCAACTAATATACAATTTAATATCGCTGTGCATTCTTTCATATTTTCAAAGCATAAAATATTGTCATCGATCATATTAAACTAAATATTAATCCAATATTATTTTAGGTATATCTCAGTTCTTCACATTGAATCATTATAATGATATTAACAGTCTTATCATTGGCGGCGATGTTATTGAAACTATCGCGTGGGTTCATTTGTTTACATTGGTTACCTTGCTACAAATACCAAAAAAGACGACATACATATAAACCTCGCCAACATGTGCTATTTTACACTCCGAAAGCATAGCATACTCAAAGAAAACTAAAACCACTGGGTATATATAAAATTCTATTGTGCTTAGTATTCATCTATGAATCGGAATGCTGGTCACTCAGTTAAGAAGATGGAAGCAAGATACATTTGAGAAGAATCTCGAAAAGAATCTGGAATTTTTAGATCGAGGGACAACGGGCAGCGTATATTCTTTCGTGTCCGTACATTTGTACGTATACAGTTCGCCGTATGTAATGTTGTATCGGAAATATATTATGGTCGTATATTAAAGACCGTCCGACATCTTTTGGTCGTAACGGCGCGACAACCCGGTGTGGGTCCTGGCTTCCTCTAACAGCTCCCTCCACCTGTCCCTATCCAGTGTGGTCGCTTTCCAATTTGGTACCCCCAGAATACAGCAGTCACTGGCAGCTCCATCTAACCAGCGAATCTTTGGCCTCCCTCTTCTTCTACGTCCTATTGGATTGCTGGACATCACTCTCTTTGCCGGTTCATTGTCATTCATACGGTGCACATGACCTAGCCATCGCAGTCTCCCAATCTTAATTGATTGAACTGCGCTGCAATCTTCGTACAGCCCGTAGAGTTCAGCATTATATCTTCTCCTTCAATTGGTGCCATCCCTGATCGGTCCATATATACGGCGGAGAATTTTTCATTCAAAGATGTTCAGGGCTCGTTCATTTCGCAGAGTTAATGTCCAGGTTTCCGATGCGTAAGTGAGCACTGGCTTAACAAGTGTGTTGTAAAGAGTGCTTTTAGTTCGGCGAGATAGTAAGCGGGACTTAAAATGTCTTAACAGACCAAAGTAGCATTTATTCGCAGACATGATTCTCTTGTTGATTTCTTCTGTAATATCATTATGTCGAGTTACAAGAGATCCAAGGTATATGAAACTGTCGACCGTATCAAACTTGTAGGCACCAATATCTAGCTTTGGTGCGACTTTTGGTCGTAAAGTACTGATATAAAATTCATGTCTAAATAAAACACGGTTCTTTTGCCGGTTTACAGGAAGCTAGCGGCACAATTTTTTTAAAAATAGCCGATATACTGGATTATTTGTAAGGTTAGTTTAGGTTTTCATTCGTGAGTTTCATGAATTTTGCCAAAATCGGATATGAAAATTAAATTAATGTTCATATTGAGTCTAATAAAATTAGAGACCGTATACTATACGGTGTTCTCTTTCCGATAGAAAGCTCACGGCGAACTGTGCTACAGTGAAATGTTTTACGTATAATTTACATGTAACCACATTTTTTATGGTAGCAAAAACATCATGTGGCATACGATAAAGCAGCGATTGCACTGGATTAGTTATGTGGATAAAATGCCGAAAAAGTTATCAATAATATGGTATGCGTATATACCATAACGGCAAGAGATGAAAAACATCTACGCTGCATCTTCCAGGATAGAAAAAAGTTTTAGGAAGAGGCCAATACCCGCTAAAGGGTGTGAGGTCTAAAATGATGATGATATTTTGTAAAGATTTTTAATCTCATTATAAATATTACATGACGTGTGGTTTTTAGATTCGTACATACATTACAAACGCATTCGCATAATAAATAATAATTATCAAAGTTGGCTTAAAGTGGTATATTTAGACAGGCGAGGTTTACCTTCTGAAATATTATGTGCCACTTTAAAAATTTGATTAACGCGAGGATGAAAAATCTCTTAGCAATTTGTGTAATCTGCGGTTGTCTGATCATTATTCAGACAAATTACTAATGAGTCAGCCTGGAAACTCTATGGAGTAACGTTTCTCTTCATTGTAACTCGTGGACCGAATTTTGATATATCATGGTTATGTAAAAAATTTAAATACAAGTTAGAGAAAATAAATAGTCTTTAAGATTTGAAAGTTCTATGAAATATCTGCACCATGAACCCATCCACGATAGCTAATATCTATATAAAAGTCAGTTAATTAATATAACATACACTTGAGAAAAAATCGGTGTGTCTACTTATGTACGCGCGTTAGAAGTTATACTTCTTTGGCGTAACAAAACTTGTGATAACCTAGATTCTTCGACTAGCACTTAACTATCTTGTTAAAATACACACTCAAGATTTTTCGTGAGCTTATTGGAGCGCCGTTGGTTTATCTTATATTACTAAATTATATAACTATTTCTCGTTGCTTTTATTTTTATAGTAAGAAATGTCACTCTGACGTTTAATCATTTGTTTACGTAAGGAATTGCAAATGGCTGACAATAATGAATTCGTAAAGCGGAACAATTCTACTATCAAACTTGCGTTTGTATACAGCTGACTGATTCGCAGCTAACTTCATACTGTCGCGCACTTTCCTAACTCTCAATATCACTCTCTACCAAACGCCCCAAAAGAAGTATACCCAACTTCAAAAAATGGTGATTACTTTTTTGCATATTTATTATTATATACTCTTTGATTGATAAGGTTTAATAGAAAATGTACTGTAATGTAGTAGGTTTTTCGAAATAAACGTCTAATATTATGTAAGTATGCATACATAGCAAAAAATCCACCCCCTTAACTTCCAGGCACATGTCTGGCAGAGTTTTTCTTCTTAAAAGGTGGGTTGCGATTCAAAAAAATCTTGGAAAGCACTGCCATGGATGTGTTTTGCGATTTCAGAAGCCGTTTCTTTTTTGTGGGAGCAGTGTTGCGTGTGTACTTACTTGATGATTGTTTAATAAGGCTTGGCGTCATCGCTCATTCGGATAATGTATTGAAGATGTGCGTTTACCTAATGAGGTCAACAACATTGAATAGCGAATCTACCTACATGGCTACTTCAAAAATTTCGTAAACAAACAAAATTACATAGGTGAATAGGTAATTTGAAAATTACCTCGTTGATTAAACTAAAGCTTACTACAGACCTAAATATGTATATCAGTTCTTAAAGAAATAAACTACGCATAAAAACTGTTGTTAAAAAAATAATGCCTAATTTTGTTTTTGCCAAGAATGGAAAATATGTGCAAATGCACACTCATGTATGCGATATTTTTTTCGTCTTTCATCAGAAGTAACAACGCGTGATCGCTTTGTGTGAATTTTTGATTAAAACGCGTATTTAAAAAAAAATACGACGTGTACCTAAGTACTATCTAAACTAGATGCAATTTGATTGCAATGTTTGAAAATGTGTACATGCGTTGAATTTTAAATAAATATTTCTACACGTGCAATTTTTTAGCGATACAAGTTTGCAAAGAATTGTATACTTTGTTTCCAGGAAGGTATATCTCGGTCTGTAAACAATCACCCAACAATTATGGCCCCTACAAGGGGGGGGGCGATGTGGCCGATTAAGTGAGATAATAATATATACACCACACATTATTTGCTTTAATAAAGAAAGTCGCTTGCGGTGCTATTGTATATAAAGAACCTTTACATGATGTCCGATGCAATATGATGTGGTATGGATGAAGATTGATATAGTTAAATGATTATTCATGTATAGAATTTTATGTGATAATTACTTTTAGTGTGTTTCTTGACTATAAAATTAGCTATTTATCCAATATGTCGAAGGTTTGCATGTTACTTAGCCACCACAAACGGGGTCACGATTAGTAAGTACTTCATAATATGATACTGAGTACCAACAACTCAACAAATCAACTGGATTTATTTAAAAATATAAAAATCGCTGAAAATACACGAAACACTCTAATTTGACCTCATAGAACCCTGGGGTTTCACAGTGATACTATGTAAAAATATAACAATAAAATGAACACAAATGTAAAAAATTACACTGCCTTTCACCTTAGCGATAGGTAGGGAGGCTCACCAAATATCCTGGTCTGGGGGCCCTTTTCCGGATGTGGAGGCCATGATAACGCTACAGAAAACGATTATGAGATGGTCGATTGACATTAAGACATATGAAGTAGGAAATGATGAATATTGTAAATAAATACTAGAATATTTTTCCTTTATAGGTGTATGTTATGAATAATATTAATTATTATCTTGCATGTTGATAGATAAAAAAACATAATTTGCGGAATTACCGTAGCAAATTTTTTACGATAATTTGTCTATAATAGCTATATAATTTTATGTTTACCTACAATGTTGTTTATGTAAATACATATTATTTTTATATTGTTAGTGAGTGAATAGCGTACAAAAATACTTATGAGATTAGTATAGTGCATTTTTTTGGGTGCTTTGATATTTAAGCTTTACTAATTACTAACTTTTATTCCCTAATGGATGATTATTATAGGGTGGGTATATAATAATATAATAAATTAAATTACAGTCAGTTGTAAATCCTCTAATTTGAAGTGAAATTATTGTAAACAGTAACTTTGTCGACAGTAATATCGCACGGCATTAACAACTAAGTATGATTGTAATAAGTTACTTACTAATATTAAACTAGAACTTGTTAATGTCGTTTACGAAAATTTATTATGTTAATATGTAAGTTAAATCTATTTTGAATTATGAATATCTTCATTACAAAAATTAACATAATAAAATAACAGTATCCTACACTCACTCACAGAAAAGATATCGATAACGGATATCGGTATCGAAATATCTGTCAAAAAATATTGTTACTTTTTTGACGGTTCTAATTAATAGTGGTTCTTTTGAAAAATATGGAGTAAATGGAAAATACAATTTATTAAACGAGACACGCAAGGATTTTTCTTTTTATCTATTTTTGAATAGTGCAGATACCATAAAGTAAACAAAAATGATAAAAAAAATATAATTAAATTAGGTATAATCTTTTTTGTCAGTACAATTAATATAATATATTTAATAACCATGTCCTTGCTTTATCGTACAAGGTGGTCGTTAGTTATTTTAAACAATCATAAACACACAGGCTTTGAGAAAATCACATAATTATATTGTGTCCTCACGGGAATCAAGCCCAGAGCTCCCGGATGGAAGGCCAGCGCCTTACGTACTACACCATGAGAACCGATGCAATTAATACTGTCTATTAACGTTATAAAGAAACAAATTAACCTTAGACATGCGCTAATGCAAATTATTCTATTGCACAAGAATTATTCAGGGCGAATGTGATTATTGATATTGTTACTATTTTAGACTATACCTTACATTACATTACGACTATTACATAACAATAACATTTAATTTTAATACGGATAATCTCTTTTAAACTATGACAATTTCAAAAAACTCAATTACTATTGATCCCTATTCACTCGAGAGAGCTTTATTAGAATTAAAGGCACCTCCACAGATACTAAAGGAAAACATATTTTAAGCTAGGTGAGCAATTTGGTGTCATATCAGTTTTTAAATGCTGAAAAGTTGTACTGCTAATCCTTGACGAAACCCCATTAAAATTATGCTAATAACCTTAATACTGAAGTAAAATTTCCATAGTATTGAAATAAGTATTTACTTTGTATTATAATTTACATAACACAAATGTGATGTAATATGTATTATAGAAGATAAAGCAGCCCTGCACTGAATAATAAAGTACCACAGCTAAGTACACATGCAATATTTGCCCTAGGACTACAACATTATGATTAAAATTCCACGCAGATACTTAATTTAACAAACAGAGCCGGTTCATCTTGCATAATGCATCGCGATGTGCATTCCTTATCTAGCCTCCATAGATAAGTGGTAGATTATTTCGCATGCAGAATATTTAGGTGATTTGTTGGTTACATACAGAACTACTTATATGTGTATGTCAGTGGCGAAGAGTGACTTTTGGAAGGTTGGTAGAAGGTAGACTATGGCGACTTCAAAATTCAGTCTCTCAAGCAAAAACTTACAATTTCATTCGTAAAAGAAAACATTTTTGAATAAATATCAATATGATAATATATTGTTAATTAAAGATTACGAATCAATAGCGTACATGATATAATCGGAGAATTTTTGTACGTTGCACAATGAATATGGATGATAATTTTTGTATTATCATAAACGAGTAATTATCTCTTGTGAAGACCTGGAAAATTACTGACATTCACATTACAAAATGCATATTTTAATTTTATCAATGAATAGTCATGAAAGTCAGGCATCACACCATAGGCCCATTTGAATTGAATCATGAAAATGTAAAAAGGGTGTACATTCTGCTGTAATATAAAATGATTTCATTGTAATTTTGAAAGGTATATATTAATCATTACTATATTTAACCAACTTACGTGACTCCTCGTGCGAATAGATTTGTGTAGAGTCACTCACGACCTACTGTAGGAGTAAGAGAAAAAGAAGATTTGAATTCCTACCTTTTCAAACAATGCTTAGTTTGCCCTCACCGTTACGAAGTATTATCATTATATATTAGGAGAATATAAATATTTTTTTTTAAATACACTTCTGAGAAATATATAATCACTAGAAAAAATCTTTTTGAAAAAAATACGACACCTAAAAGGATACGAACACGCGCCCCTCGGAATTCACGCCCATGTGCACTGAGCACTATGCTATACGTGTCCTATCTAATTGCGACAAAGTTAACTAATGTTTCTACAATACTCTCTGAAGTGATTTATAAACTGCGTTACTTATTGGCAATCGGCGTTTGTATTTTTGTATTGTATAAGTATTGAATCACCTTAAGTAGTAACTGGTGTCACACTTGCTTATAATTTAATAAATATCTTTTGTTATTCGTTTAATAAAAACATAGTTTAGTAGCAGAATAGTTTGGTGATAGGTGCAATGAGTGCCCGAAAATGTTGAAGTTCTAAATCGAATGGAAAAGGACCGAAAAGTTCTGCGTAGTATCAAAACCAGGAAACTAGAGTACCTCGGCCACATTATGAGAGGACAAAAATACAGCATTTCCCAACCTGTCATTCAAGGAAAGATCAATGGTAAACGTAGAAGAGGACGATGCCGCATTTTGTGGGTTAAGAACCTCCGGGATTGGTATGAGTGCAGCTTCACTGAACTGTTCTGGATAGCAGATGACAAATCTAAGATCGCCTTGATGTTGGCCGACCTTTGCTATTGGATGGCACAATAAGAAGAAGTTGAAGATTGACAATTTAAGTCCTACTTGAAGTTGAACATGCTCGATGTGTAATAATTAATTATATAGATTCTGTTTATCAGTCTTTTTATTATTTAGAATGTTTAAAATACAGTAAATTTAATGCATATGTAACTTTTCTGTTAATTGATTGTTTGACACCTCTACATTCCCAGCAATGATAGTACCATAGTCAGCCTCCTTCATTTTATAGGTGATCTCGCAATAATTAATAGTGGTGTCACTACTTATAAACATATATTTTTTTAAATCACGACGCTTAATTTGGTTCAATATAATATAGTATACTGAGTATAAGTGGGGATAATTTATTATTGTGTCTTTATATTATATTCCAGTCACAATCAATAATAGTAAATAACTAAATAATGAATAATGCCTAAGTGGTTCCAATCATTTTAGTGAAAGCCGCCGTACACCGCATACAAATTGTTAAGTACAAAAAAAACAATGCTTATCTACGACTTTATCATTATGTAGTGAATCACTGCGTAGTATCGGACAAGGAAGTTTTCTCTGCCAAGTTTTTAACAGAGTCGGTTCCCCGATACAATGACGTACCGCACGTGAGCTGCCTTAATGATCTAAAACCATTCCTTCGCCTTTATAGTGCATGTTGTTGAGCATTGTTTAATGTGAAATGTTGCTGGCAATATCTGCCATCGATGACTGCTGCGGTGCACTCAAGGACGCCTTCAGCCCACTCGTTAAATACATGCAGAATAATGCATCTGTCTAGCGTTGCGCGGTGACCTTCTCATATAAGGTGGTTCGGACGCAAATATTGTTCGTGTGTAAATGCTTTATAATATTATATTAATAAATTGTAAACGTATTATTATTTATTACTTGTATGGTATACACAACAATTTGTATAATATTATTGTAATTCTTGCTAATCTGTTTAAAAACGATAAAAATACACTTTATTTAAGAATTGTGTTTATTTAATTACGATAACACTTGTGAAAAAGTGAAAAAAAGAGTCAATAAAATAAATAACTTATTATGTATTATTATTAATAAAATAACACGACACAATGTTATGTAGCTTAATCGATAGTGCGTTTCAAATTAGAACTAAAAAATGATTTGTAACAATAAAATTTTGACAAAATTATATAAAAATAAAATTTTATAGAAATAAAATAATTATTGGTATAATAAAGTGTACATAAAGAAACATCACAACAAAATAATGTTAAAGTCTCCACGCAGTGCATTGATGAATCGTAAATTGATATGTTAATGAGATATAATATAATAATTTCATAAATTCAGTTTCAAAAACGTAAAGGGCGATCGGTATAAAATATCCGTTTCTGACATTCCTTTAAGAAGGTAAAATATATATATTTTTTATAAATATATAAGCATTTAAATTGGGAATTAATATATTATCTAGTATTTTCCATTGAATTTTCTGTGTATGAATAATAAAAATATATATTATTATTATTATATTAACCTACGAGTATTACGTTTAAACATTAACTTCTAGCTCCAACATAAAATATACAAATTTTACAATGTCACTTATTTTTTTACAGTTCCACTATAAGTAGGTATATTATTATGGTACTATTTACTAGTAATAAAATTATGTGCATGCATATAAGTAACAATTGTACTTTTTATATATTCGGATTTCCCATAATATATTTTATAAATAGCTGTGGTGATAAATGATAATAATAAAAAAAATCTTATGACAATATTATTAAAACGTTTAAAGTGATTCAGGCAGGTGTTACTTTGAATAAATAATAAAATGAAATATTAAATATTATGATGGCGTAGGTGGCATTTACATAATGCTACCATTATTTTAGATGCAAATAACTGTCAATAAACAGGCGTAATGATATGATGAGTATATAATATAATATGTATGTATACAAATAATCTCCATTGTATATCCAGTTATTGTTTATAAACATTGATTAAATGTAATTCAAAATTATTCAATCAAATTGAAACCAAAACATCTCATTCCATTCTCATCCACCAAACATCTTAATGTTATTAAATTATATTGTAGACAATTACAAAGGTTTTTCATCTAAGTTTTATCGGTTTATGTTTATATAGATAACTTACGATTACCATTTTATTGTCATTCCTGGACAATGTTTTATAGTAGGTGGGTATATAACAACTGAATTCCCTTGTACGTCATAAGTCATAACATTTTGTTCTATTGGTGCTAAAGATTACTGTAGTTGTTTTATTCACTCATATCGAAGTAAATCATTGGTGTAGTTGGTCTTTAATAAAATCTCCTTTTTCCTTTCCATTACGCACCTACAATTATTTATTTTTATTTTTGATAAGCACACATTATAACAAGACTTAGCTTTAATTAACTTTATTGTTTTACTTCTTATTGTTGACTCTACCACGATACACATATATATTTCGTCTTATAATATAAAGAAATTAATTTAGTTAGTTTTACATCACTTGCGGATGAAATACGTTTAATTGTACTGACTGTTCGAGGACGTAGATAATATATTTGTTTTTATTATCAACTGATATACGTGTAGTTAGTTTAATTTTCTGAACATATGTGTTACTATATAATAATTACAATATAAAAAGAACTTTTTATAAACAACGTTTTTAAATGTTCTGTTAAATCATATAAACTTGACTTGACTAGCTTAAACGATCAAAGAAATTTGTACTTGATAGAAATAATACTGAAATGTCATTTTGACATGTCATATTGATTTCCATAGGAACACATGTATATATTAATAATTTGGTTGCTAGAACCCCAGACCCCAACCAATAATGGTGTCGAAATAACTTTTCATATAAAACAGAATTAACTGAAAATGAATTCAATTCTACTTAAAAAAAATGCATTGGCATCGTGTTATGATATATTCTAAAAGTTTCACATGTCTAGCTAGTCGGGAAGTTAGTTGAAATAGATTGCAAGATTTGTATCGGACAAAGAACTACTGGGCAAATAAGAATACGAGCTAAGAAAAACGTTGTAAAATAGGTACTACTCGGTTTATACAGCGATTTTAAGAATATTAACATATAACTTTCGGGCGGTTTTTATCTATTACACTTTAAAAATCATTACTTCTATGGTTATGAAGGAAAATATTGTACATTCAAATTTATTGCACACGTCGATAATTATTATTAAAAAAAACTTTAAACAATAATTGATCAATAATATCTCTTTTGTAAAAGTATATAAATATGTATTGTAATTTCATAATTAATGAAATGATAACTTTTCAAGATACACTGTCAGTGTGAAATTTACTCATAGATCAAATGAAACATATTATTTACTAGGTATACATAAATTTCATAAAAAAACGAAAAGTATTTAAAAAAATATTTCTTGGTAAACGGTTCGTTTTGTTCGATAAAAATTGGAAAACCGGTTTTTTCAGTACAGCATTGAAAATACCTTTTGTTCTAACAATTTGCATTTCAATGTGAGCTTAGATTTATTATAATTATTACTGCAACATTTTAGCGTACACGTATAAATACTATAGATGTTATAAATAGAGTATTATAGAAACATACCTAATTAAAATAGCAATACTTTATATGAAAATAGGTATTATAAAATATTTACTCTGTATATGGTTAGTAATCTTAAATATTTTTAATAATTATTATTCATTTTTAATGAGTGGTAAGTATTGTTAGTTAAATAGTCATATACATTATTAAATAATCAGCCATTGCTTTACCATATAGAATAAGTTTATAGTTAAAGTTTCATTGGTTTGGCGCGTATTTAATTTTTGACATTTCGTAAGGCAATCAAATAGGCGGAGAGGTGTCGGCCATTGGTACGGAGAGGTTGACAGCCAATGAGGTTTTATATTATTGTCAATCTATAGGTAAATCAAAATTGAAAGTGGGCTCTCTACGATTTATGCGACATCAGCGCACCGAACAAATTTAAACTTTATTGGAGTATTATTTGATTTTATTTGACATATTGTCAACATTGCCATTCGCAATGATGATTATTTTTAGTAATGTTTTTACTATTTATTATTTTTGATAGAGGGGCTTAAAATCAGTTGTTGCATTGGTCTTTTACTTAATCCGCCACCGATTATAATAATTTACTGGTTAACTACCTAGTTTTAGAATATACTTAATAGTATTTTTTTTTTTAATTAATTGCATGTGCAATAATATAATATATAAACTAAACATTTAATTATTTCAGTAAATCGTATTTACATTGTAATCCAATTACACGTTTAATTAAATGAAACGTATGTAAATAAACACTTTTTTTAACCATCATGGCGACCAAATAAAGTGACATACGATTACAACAATGGAATACGAGTGACTAAAATACTGTAT
This sequence comes from Rhyacophila brunnea, assembly GCF_057557595.1. Classification (NCBI taxonomy): domain Eukaryota; kingdom Metazoa; phylum Arthropoda; class Insecta; order Trichoptera; family Rhyacophilidae; genus Rhyacophila; species Rhyacophila brunnea. Next base: position 15,337,894 of record NW_028232965.1, read on the forward strand.
AAAAGCTCTACTTAATTCTTTGTGATTTCGTGAATAGCTTAAGGGCTATATGCTTAGACATACTAATAAATAAGTGGACATATATGTATTATGCAGGCACTGTTATGACGCATATAAGCAGGGAACACAGAATTAACGGGAACTGAAATATCTAACGTGTGTGTGTTGTAACAGGCAACCGATCTCGAATGTGGAAGAATATGGAATAAACTTAAACACGTGTCAAGAATACGCCATTCATGCGTCAATTTCTCTCGGTTTATGCAGTAACGCTCATTCAATATTGGTGTATTTGAAGGTTGCAACACACACTATTGCACGTACCTATATAATGTGTGTTTAATTTTTGTATGACACTCACACACTCAAAACCCTTCTTCAAAATATAGTGTATTGGGGTATAGCCTATTTGAATTATATTTAGGTATTAACCTGTTCTGTGCGCATAACGCACAATGAATAGCATAATATGTCATGTAAATACGCACCGTAAACAGAAGTACAAGTACAAAAATATTAGACGACATAATGGACGTAAGGACATAATCGAGCTTCAATATTGTGACCATACATAAATAAGATTTGATATAAATAAAAAGAATTTCAAGTTATACACATTTATATTTTTATAAAAATCGATATTTTTTAAAATTAATATAAAAAATATTACAACTATGAATTAGTCAAAATCTCTCGGAAGAAAAATTGAAAACATAAAAAGATATGTTATAATAAGATGGGGACGTAAACAAAATTCATATTTTATAACATTTTTCTTAAATTGTAGGTTTATCTTTGACTTTAAATAATAAAAAAAATCTTTTTAATGTTTTCAGATACATATTTATTAATTAATACAGTTGAAATTGTAAATAATCTAAAAATGTCTCAAATTGCAAGTTTCGTATTTTTCCGCTAGGTGCCACTTTAAAAAGGGCTCAGTAAAGGCTTCACCTTAACAAAGTTTTTGGCCTTCATTTCCCCTGCCCCTCTGAGAGTGGTGTTTGCAATGATGTTAAAACGCCTTCGCGGTTGATCTCTCTGTCATGTTTGAACGTGGGTTACATAATTGTCAGCGTTTGTTATGTCTATTTGCAAATCCTAATACATACCATTCCAATGAATATAGGGAATAAGTACACTCCGTATTACAAAACTTGATAACGATTACAGTAAGTATAATACAATAAGTACATGTGAATTGGTACCTATACTCTCCCTAATCCAAGTAGACAATATCGATGTCTGAAGCAATTGTGTTGAACTCCGTTTTTCCCCTCTCAATTGACATCATTAATGGCAGGTTAGTTCTGCACATTGGGATAACTGACGCTCCCTGTTTTTTAGATTTAGTTATCAGTGATACACAGATTAACTTAAATTTACAGGCATAATTAATTTTAGTTACACCAAGCGAACACAGAAAAAATGGCGGTATTGAGTGCATTGCTAGGAAATGAGAAAATAAAATGTCTTCCTTATTTGACGTGTTGCTTTATTTAATTACTTACGTACCTTCTATTATTTTCATGTGCTGTTGATATATTGCACAGAAAATTACATAAGTCTCGTAACAATACAATGTTTTATTATATTATCAGCGTAGCCCTGGCATATAATTTCCGGAGCCCAAGTATGAGTTTTGTTTTATTGAAAAGTTTTTGGTACTACAAAGTGACAATATGTAGATATTTAATCGTTCACCTTGGTAATTTTTTTCAGTTTTACTTTTATATAAATAATATCAGTTAATATATTATAATTACTATTCAACTCAACAAATTTATTGAGATACATACAAATATTTAATAACGTCAAACAATCTTGAAATTAAATATATTATAATTATATAAGATATAAAGTATATTTTATTGAATTTATAGTTGTTGAAAGTACTTTTGAATATTATCAGCGGTGTACTGCTAAATAAAAAAGTCCCGAAGCATTGCTTAATTGTAATATTTTAAGTACCCATTCCAAATTTTTTAATTTTTATGAACTTGGTCAGAAACTAACCATGTAGTCAGTGTATCAACGTAAGATTGATGAAATGATAGTGATAATGACAAATACGTCATGTAAAGGCGCTTGAAAGGACAAAGGTATAATTTCTTCCAAAATCATTTTGACAATGTACTGTGTAATCGTTTTTGGCATTTTCACTCCCAGTTTAATAGATATGAATATACTTATTCATGTTCTTGATTTATAATACATTATATTGATTAAAACTGTTTGAAGACGTATGAGTTTGAAGTTTGAGTGCGCTTCAGTCCCACTACACTATTGGAGTATTGGATGGTAATGCATTATTGATTTTGAGATTCGCGCAAATTTCAAAATATTTGAAATTTTCTCTCGCTATGTTGTCAGTGACTAAGCATTTTTTAGGTTATATTTGTAAAGAGTACCTATTGTTTTCTAAAATAATAAATTATATATTATGAATGCTCTGTTTTTTCTGCCAGACCTGACACCATTATAAACTGTCACAGTGTAAAGTAGTAGACTTAAATTATTGACTAGGTACATACTTAATATTTTTTGACATACATTTACTATTTATAATATTGAACATCTAAGTCACGGACATTCAATTGTTGTAAGTTATAAGTGACATAACATACCGTATAATCATAGCAAGAATTACTTATGCAATTTTACGATTGATCGATAATTGTATTGTTATTTATTATGTAGTAACAATGTGGGAGGATCAAAAATACAATCGAGTTGTGAAAAAATATATTCTTGAAAGACCTTATAAAGTCACCGCGTCATTGCACATTTTTGCGCAATTAATTTTATTAGCTAAATCAAACTGGATATTATTACGACGTCTAAGATAGACTTCAAGTAGCAGATGACACGGTTATTCCTTTGTTTCATTGTTATTGACAATGCCATTTACTAGACTTTTTATTTTATTTTAAGTCAATGTAGATGTCAATATCAATCTTTTGTCTCGTACGTGATGAAAACACATTTAAATGGCTTTACCTAATATTTATGCCGTACGTTGAAATAATCACAAGTTGTTAAATACTAATCAAACATATTATATTGTAAAACATTATAGTTTTTTTCCGACGGAATCATTAATTATTGTAATAATTATAACATTTTAGTATGGATGAATTAGTAAACCAAACAAGTTGCTATATTCTCTACGTTGCTAATTTTGTAGGTAATCAAAATTTAAAAAAAATTACAATCAGTTTTATCATTTTGCTAGTGTTACTTTATATTATGTGATTATACATTATCGTGCATTATTTTAAAACTGTCATTTAGTCTCGTAACATTAGTCAGTACACGGCGTTTTTATCATAGTTTAGTCTTAGGAAGATAAGTCTGAGGTATTACGTGTGTCTTTAAAATTATACCTGCAAAACGAAATGACTTTCAGATAATGTCACCATCATTGTTTAGCATTTTTAATTATATTACGCATAGAAGTTTATGCTTATCAATTTGATTACTCTTTTTTTTACGAACATTACTGACTGTCGAAATATCTTTCAAATACTATAATGATATTTTGATTAAATGTACTTAACTTTTCATATTTTTTTTTATGAAATACGCTAAGGAGTTAAATCATAATTTCAATAATACAATTGGAATTGAGTCGATGGCCATTTCAGATTTTCCGCAATTATCAGGGCGAAAACAATAAAAAAAATAGATTTACAAATTTAAAAATGGAACACTTTTGAAATTATTTAAAACTGTACGTGATAAAAAAGCCTTGCTTTAGATTTGAAGTATTTTGTTGATAAAAAAGACAACATGATAATATAATATCACTTCCCAATAAACACTCAACTTGAAGGCAACAAATGAAATAGTAATACTAAATTAATTTCAAGTATGAGTTCTTCCTTTGTATTTTGTTAATAAGGAGCGTAGGTATACATTTTTGAGAGAAAATTAAATTCGAATCGCTTTGATGCGAGCTCAATGAAATACCCAACGGGAGCAATTAAATAAAATGCTTTGTAAGAGTAATAATGTGAAATTGTTATTTCGGCCCGACTCATTATTTCAGGTTTTTGAGTAGTATGGATATTACAGGTATTATTGATTGGCAAACACATTATGTGGAGAACATCTTTGTATTATTTATCATATACGTAGAGGTACCCATACGTTTCTGATCTAAAAATAAACTTATTTCTCTTTAATTGTTTTAGGATATAATTATTTCGTTAAAAAATATATAACGATAAGTAGGTAGCGATTGGGTACTACTCAAAGCTTATTTATCTCTATATAAAAGCGTTGTGTTATCACTTGTATCAGTATAATATAAGTACCCGAGTATTCGAATGGAATCATTCTAGTGCATCTATTCTATACACAATGCTGATATCGGTGACTATCGAGTTTAGTTTATCACATTTATGTATTGATATATTATAATTGTTACAATAAGTTTGATATCTAAACTGTCAAAACCGTTTATCTCGCTCTAAAAGTTAACACAACCAATAAAAGTGCTGTTAAAACATAGCACTTTTTGACAGTTCGGACGGTTAATCAATACACAAATATAATAAACTATCCTCGATAGCCGCCGATAGCAGCTCTGTGTATAGAATAGATGCGCAGGTACTCATTTTTTCAATAGAAAAAAAAACAGTTAACGACATTATAGTAAGTCGGTATAACTTAAAATTGCTGGATTGCGATTTATATGGATTCGCTTTATGCTCTATATTTTTAAGGGATTCTTAATTATGTATCAAACCTTTTGTTTTTATAGATGCGTGTATTTTTTCAAATCTACTATTATTATTTTATCTTCTGTATTTTTTTTGTCTAATGCGTCAATTACATTGAGCTACTTTACGAGCTGTTTGTTGGCAAATTTAATAGCGGGCGATTCATCTACTGCGACTGTGATGATGACACACAAAACTTCCCATTCGCTGAGAAGCCACAAGCCAGCAACTATTTTGACAGAACGTAGTTCGATTTTTTACCGGGAGGTTGCTACTGCGCTCTACTGCGCAGACGCAGTAGGCCCACACTCCGGCGTGTAGCGTGTAAAGTTGACCGGCTTTCAATTTTTCTCGGTAGATTGTTTACAAGCTAATTGTTAGCTTGTTTAATGATTACACTAGGCGACTTTACAGGCAAATTGTAAATTCGCCAACAAACAGCTCGTAAAGTAGCTCAATGTAATTGACGCATAAATCTCATTATAGTTTTGAGTGTCTCACCCGATGAGGATCGACTGTCCGCATGAGATTCGAAGAATGTGTAAAGCCAGCAGAATGTCTCCTCCCGCATCCAGTCTTGATTTTCAAATATAAAAAAACCCACAAGAATTTGAAAACCAAGCTAAGGCGCACGACAGATAATAATGTGAAATGAAGGATTCCTGGTGGCCAAGTATGGAAAACCTATGTTTATACAAGTTATGCTCACTGAAATTAAAGTTCAAGGAGATACTGCAACTGAGGAAAATGTCATCTCCTTTTTTCAACTTCTAGAATGACATCTGTAGTCATCGAATATTTGATACAAAGAAAAGAGAGGATTTTATTATAACTATAAAAAACGGGTTTATAAAATCAGTAGGTATTTAGTCACGAAATTTTATATTTTCCCTTTAATAAAATATTTTTTATCGTGACATTTTGATATTTATTGATGTTATCAAAATCTATAAAAACAACGAAAATCTAGACGTAAGATGAAGATAAATAATATGATTAATATCTTTTCAATGTCAAATTTATTAATAATTTGTATCCCTTTTTCCCAAAGGATGCGAATAATTGAATATAATCTTTGACGTTTGTCTAATAAACGTCATGTTATCTAAAAGATCAACCAATAACCATTATAATTGGTTGATTGCAAATATTCAGCGTAGCTCCCATGATACTGTCATGTATATCAATGCTGTCACTGAGCTGATCGTGGAATCAGGTCAGCATTTAATAAAGTGACATGACATGTTGTGTCAATTTCAAATAATTGAAAATATTAGCAACACTTCCAATCCAAATACAAATATACTGATATAAATTGACTTTTTATTATTAAAGTAACTTCTTTATAGGCAGCAAACTTTTTGAAATATTCTAAATATAGTAATTAAATATTATAATATAAATAATGTTAGACGCCACAAAAAAGTTATTTTAATCCTGCAAAAAAACAGCAGGTGGTCAACACATGGCACATGAAATAAAATAAATTGTAAAAATTTGGAGACCATCTACAATACGTAGTTTCTATCAACAGTGGGAAATTGACTATACAGTTTAATGAATTGTTATTGTTTTTCGGTGGAAATGTCAACGTTATTATTTGAAAAGAACTTTGATTATGGACGGGATTGATTCTTCACGCCTCACATTAGCTGCTATAAATATTTTTTAGTGTTTTGTCACTTAATGAATGGCATGAAAAAAGTATGCCAATGCATTAGAAAATAAGTATGTTAAAAGTATTTTTTTAAGATACGGGTTGGTACATAATATTATTATAATCAACAGGTTCCCTTATATTTATACTGCATCTAAAAGAATTATTATAGTGTCGTAGCACACGCACAAGGTCTTTTTAAACTGACTCCGCAATCTAGTGTGAATCTTTTCCGCCGAATACAATTTTTTTAAGAGAAATGGTTGGTAACCTTCCGTACCCGATTGCAAAGACACGTAATATATGTCAAACTGGCAACACGTGGGATTCTAGCCCATGACATCCGGGTTTGAAAGCGAGCATTCTGCCACTAGTCAACGGTGCAATGCAATTTTTAGTATTATTTTTCACTGTTATAATAATAATATTGGCAATATATTTCCAAAACCGATATATCGATCATTCAATATTTGTGATAAATGCCGTTTTGGTATCTTATTATACAATATGATAAGTATTAATTTTGGTTTATTTTCTCCATCATATTGTATTTTCAAATTATAAAAATTTACGCGCTTTTTTTATCCGATAAGCTCTATCAAAATATAAGCACAATCAAAATAAAATAAGACAAACTTATCAGTATCGCTTTATAGAATTAAAATTTATCGGTTTATGTAAATGTAAGACATTAAGTTTTTTAAACACTTTTTTGAACGATTTCGACAAGTTTTGAAAATTATTACAGGTTATAAGATATTTGCAGCTTTCGTTAGGTTTTGACAATAGACACCTTATATATCTGTTGTAGGTATGAAAATGTCACAACATCAAGACGTGTACACTAGAGATGTCTCAGTATGTATATACAGTGGCAGTCAAATGACCTACTATTTTTTAGTGTCATATATACTACTCTTTGATGAATACGCTTAACAGCATCATAGAATATGTATGTATAGAATACTTGCTCGAAAAGTTATACCCCATGGTAACTCTTGGAAAAAGGTGCTCGGCTAAGATAAAATCGTGGGATCTTTTTTTATGTTTTTTGCACGTTGAATGGCGTACAATATCAAAGAGTTGAATGAAGCTACTGATAGTGTTTCATTATGGCATCGGGGCTACTTTGAAGCACAATAGAAAATAAAGTGGTATCGATTTTGAAGAAGACTTGAAAGATCGCGTCATCAAAATAAAAATATAGAACTGCACTCCACTGAATGTTCGAATAAATTTGAAAAATAAATTCTGCATATTGAATGGAAATTATGGACTCAAATTTTCATTTGTTTTTATCGTCCAAGAAATAAAGAAATACAATATAAAATATTGTATAGATGAATACCTATTTTTATACGAATATAGAACGCTTTATTTCTGAATTAATCTGAATAGATAGATCATAATATACACTAAAGGTTATATTACACTTTCAAATATATAATTTATACTTGGTAACTAAAATAAATTCGTATTTTTCATTATAATTGTTGAATATCAACAAATTTTTGTTTTTATTAACATAACGTTTATTTATTGTATAAATAAGACTGGTTTCGTCGGTTAATATAATATGTTCAACTGATTGATTCAATCAGTCGATATTATAATAGGAGATTCAATTCAGATTTTTAGTGACATTACTGTAGATATAATTTTAGTTTTTTAGTAATTTGAAGTAGATGGTAGTCAATGCTTATTTGTAAATTGATTATAGTTTTTATTGCTGGCTGGCTGGAAAAAGTCTCGCTTTGCCAAGCCCCCCGCTCTTCCTCGTTAAAGGGAGTCCAAACATGACGTCACATAGTTTTCGGAATTTTTCTCTCACCGACTCACCTAATCTTTTTTTAAATACTGCAACGAACAAGCCATGGTATCCAATTATAGTAGCGTAGGGAAACAGTAGTTGTAATTCGTAATATAAGTAAAATAAACACAAACACACAGGCTTTGAAGAATTCAAACAAATATATTGTGATCTCCGGACTAAAGGCCAACGCCTTACGCACTGAACTGTGCGGGCCGTCATTACCACACTTCGTCACAAACAGTTTTACCCACCCGTCTAAACTACGTAAAAATATTAAGCCCCTCCCCCGTTCTATAAAAATAACGTTTAAATTATCCATTTCAATATAATCATCATCAGGGGCGCGACAACCCGGTGTGGGTCCTGGCCTCCTCCAACAGCTCCCTCCACCTGTCCCTACCCAGTGTGGCCGCTTTCCAATTTGGTACCCCCAGAATACGGCAGTCACTGGCAGCTCCATCTAACCAGCGAATCTTTGGCCTCCCTCTTCTTGTACGTCCTATTGGATTGCTGGACATCACTCTCTTTGCCGGTTTCAATATAATATTCTCACGAAATATATTTTTATTGTCAAAAAAATGAGTTTATATTTTGATGGTGTAAACGTCACATTTTCTACAATCATACCTCTCACTTTCACTACAAATCATCACAATATTATATAATACCCGCCCTCTTGAGGCATGGCATCATATATGAACAACCCTATACTCATCTGAACTATTGAAACATATTTTAAACGCACCACAGTTATATCACAGACTAAAGGTATGTCTAAAATCTCGATTCAAATTGTTTTCATTATGAATTAATTGTGTTAACCCATTTAGTAAGGTTAATAATATTAAATAACAAAAATACCCAGCTACTGGAAAATATGATAATACCTACCACTTTATTGCCTTATGAAAACTGCAGAAAGACTCGAATTTTTGATCCGATTCATTAAATTGCAAAATCACTCAGAACAATGACTTGACTCCCTATAGGTTCACTAAACTTGGCAGACACGTCACATTGGTGATGAAACGAGACGTGTCGACGAAGTGCAAGTCGTTAGGCGAGATGAAGAGGCTAGTCCGGGCATATAGAGCGGTACCGGTGACCGGACACTGCCAATAAACTTCTTGGGACTCTATTCAGAACCGTTTGATATGGGAAGAATCACACGAAGAATTTATAAGAGGTGACTTGTGACTCGAAAAAAATATGATTCGAGACTTGATCCTTCAACAGCTGTCCTTTGTTTTATTTCAAATTTAGAACAGGAAAAAAATAGAATTACATGATTGTTTAATCGTGCCTCATAATTTAGAGGTATTTTATTTATTTTTATTTTATTCTGTCTATGTATTTTGAATTAAGTATGTGGAATGTAATACGTCTTCTTTTGAATATTTAATATCTTGAAATATTTATGTTATGTGTGTTATTTTGAATTAAATCATTCATGAATACTTCTTTCTGAATAATATATTGGTTATATAATGATGTCGTTTATTATAGTCATTCCATGAATCCATGTGCAGGAAAATGAAGGTATAAATAAGAGGAAGGCAGGAAGCGTGGTAAATTTGAAAAACTAAAATACACATATCGTAATTATTAATTATTGTAGAAACAATGTATCCGTTATATTCCGTATAATTGTAAACTATATACTAGCGTAGCAGTAATAATTAATTAAAAATAAGTCATTAACCGAACATAAGTTTTCAAACTAATGATCTTATGAAGAGATAACAATTTCAAAACATAGAAATTTCTTTAACTTTAATTACAATAATTATTATATATTCTAGCAATATATTCAATATACAGAAAGCTAAAAACTGGACGAAGCATTTCATTTTTAAATTGCTTATTTTTTTTATCAATCTTAATGTTAAATATAAGCCGGCTTGCATATCAAAACTCGTCTCGTCTGCAACGATGCGACTTCATCGTTATTCACAAAACACACGTTGCAAAATGGAGCTCCACACATTGGTCGAATGCGACTTTTTAGTTTGAAAAGAAATCTAATGTTGCTAAATCGCATGCATCTCGGGTTGCGAATTGAAGACGCCAGAACGCATACCCACACCTAAGAATTGTAAATTCCTTATACGTTATAAGCTACGCGCGACTGTCGCTAGATAGATGTGCGCGGTATTCATATGCAACATCGGAGCGATGCTCCTAGACGGTTTGATTTATGGCTGTACGGCAGACGGAGCAAGCTTAGATATGAGAGCCTGCTTAGACACAAAAACATGATGAATTTAAACAAATTTTGCTATTAAAATTTGTGAGCGTTCTGATAAGACAAATTTGTTTTATTAAAATTTTTAGCATTTAAAATCAATTACAGTAGTTTTGTGACATAGATTGGCTACATATCCATACAGAATATTTATTTATACAGAGTTTCCGGATATTATATAATATATAAATACGATAACAACATAAGTTAAATGAAAATTATGATAGGTACATTAAAAATATTAATTAACACATAGGTTAACAGAATAGGTTATTGTCATATTAGGTTTTTCTTTGTAACTACATTGCTATTTATATGGACTTTACAGTATAATACGAGGCTGTGAACAACAGTGTGACACTTTCGGGAGATTGTAACAACTTAATACACCAGTTACCTCTTCGAGATTGACGTGCATCAGTTACTTAACTTGAAGCTCACGTGCGCTTTATTAAATCGACGAGCGATACCCAACTTAACGAGGTACGTCACATTCGACGTCGCCGGACCAACTTTACCCGACGCCTGTTTAGAGCTTTTAATCTGACGGGCGTCGAATGTTGTTGCAAGACTTGCGGTGTCAATACTTCATTCAATCTTGTATCGACATAGCTAGTTGCGAAAGGTTTATTATAGTTCTGGCAACGAAAGTTTTCTGTTACTGTTTTTTTTAATATCGTAAAATGTAACGATTTTTGGTTGTATATTATGGTAAAAATTATTGATTATTAATCAGTCATGATTCAGAGAAGTAAAAGCAGACAATTATAAAATATTTATATATGTTATATACTTATAGGCCCAAGTGGCATAAAAACTTGATAATATAGAATTTGAGTATCTTTGGAATTTAGCTTGAACAATATGTAGACTTTAAATGTTGTTTTAAAATAATTGAGAATAAAGCTATATTTTGCTACATAAGGTATTCGTAGATATAAAACTTTTTCATAATATTATTTTTCGCCACAGGTATGTATTAATTTAATTAAAAAATATAATCCAACATTATACTAATGGTAAATTACAAAGATATGTATTTAAGTACATGAAGAATGATACACTCTTATTTTTTGACATGTTCATTTGAATACAAAACATACTTTAATTAATAATGTATTATTAATTACCGAGTCAATTACCAAGAATAACGGCACGCAGTATAGCGTGAGTGGTCACCCATCAAAGCACAACGCTTCAAAACTCGGTGTTCAAACGCAAACTAGTTTAGTCAACATATTATTATTACCTGCATGTACGTATATTATTTTAATATTTTTTATTGGACTTCCCATTATAGTAATAATATTATATAATGATTTTATATGTCATAAAGTATCCGTTTAAAGTAATATTATTTCTTAGTACATAAGTATATTATGTAATATGAAAATCAATTTGGATTGTAGCGAAAAATCCATATTCAAAAAATTCATATCGTTTATTGTATTGTATTGGCAATATTTTTTATAACTTAACTTGTTTCGTTTAGATTGAAGTAATGTTTTCAAATAAAATACGATTTTCCTGAAATTGGTTTCCGTTATGGTTACTGAAGTTTTCTTGGAAATACAATAATAAGCTATCTACGTATTTTTTATAAAATCTATTTTTCTATGTACCATAATAATATAGAAATATAAAAATAAGTGAAATTTACAAGGATATTATAGAATGATTTGTAGTTAGTTTAAAAAGACGATAAATGTTTTTAATATTATTTATCATTTTTTTATACTTAACCTGCAATAATTCAATATTTTGTATTTTTGTAGAGTTGCTAGTTATTTTGGTTTTCTAGTATAGTAATGAAGATAAAAGAATAATAATTATGTGTCAATTATTAAGCAACTATATCACAGAGGTATCGAAAAACTTTTTAGAGTACTTTCCTGAAAATGGCATGACATAGATTAATAATATTTTAATTAAATGACTCAATGCAATATAAATGATTTGAGAAAACCACTGTTATTATTAATATAATCTGTACAGTAGTATAATATTATCAAATACCTATGATGATTTTTATGAAATAGTTATATAGTCGATAGCTATTTTGATTGTATGTAACACCATTAGATTATACTGGTTTAAAACTATTTATTTGTTTTTTAATGTCATATTGTCAACGTCTTAAATTTAAAATTTGTTAAGTTCATTAATATATCTAAAATAAAAAAATATGAATTGAGAAAAAAAATAATTGTAATCAATACCAAAGTATCGATCAAAAAGTATTTATATTTCAAACTATCAATAGTTTTTTGACGGCCATAATGGTATCCATGAGATATAAGATTTTGCTTCAATATCTGTTGAAATGACGAAATATTACGGTTCCGTAGTGAAAAACAATGAACCAATATGAGTGGAGAGAACTTGAGGAGTCCTTCATTCAGTATTGGTATAAAACAGGCTGATGATGATTAAAACACAATATGATATTATTATTTAAAACGGTTGTAACAAATTGACGAAAACCCTAAGCTACTTATACTAACAATGTGGTTCTCTATTTCATTGTGTTCTATCTATCCGGTAAATTTGTACGAGCATTTGCAATGGAACGGATATTGTTATAAGTCCCCAGTCGCCTTTCTACCTCTCACCTCTTCTGCTATCCCGGCACACGTTTCAAATTTACAGCAAGTCTCTGGAGATAATTGGCCAAGACAATAAGGCTCTAGAAGGAAACTTAAATTTTAAGGCACTTCTAGCCGTACGTATAACGACCAATACCAGACAAGTGCAATGAAACGTGATGACAATTACTGGCCTGTCCTCTTGGGAATAATGCTCCCGTAACAAAAGTCCCTAGTAGATAGGCAGCTATTTGTTGTCACTGTAACTGGATTGCTCTAGTAATATATTATGTAACTAGCTTTATATCTAAAGTTACATCTGACACTTAGAGTTTTTTATTCAAAATCGTACATTATTTAAATAGAATATTATAAAACTGTACATAATAAGAAGTTTTTATTAATTATTGCAAAACATGAGATTCTGAGCGACTGTATATACTGTAGGTACATAAAGAATATTATTTTTACAATAATTTGAAGACTAAGATTACGAATTGACTAAAAAATACAAATATTGAATAACTAGTACCTACCCAATAGTAATGATATATCGAAATTTTATGAATATATTGCATGGAAGTAAAAAAATGTAGCCGATCACGCCATGGGGTACTTTGGTCAAATCAGTATTTTTCACAAAGTGTACTTAACCTCAATAAACTCAAATTTATAAAATACAATATAAATACTGATAGGTATAACTATTACATTTAAAACGTCATTCTATTAATACAAGAATAATAAAAGTAGCTCTTCAAAAATACTACGAATTTTACCTTAATGTTTACGGATGCAAACATTAAAAAATGTGATATGTAATCATCTTATTTGTTGTTTGACAGTTAGTCCTATAATTACGTCTTAAAATATAGGAGTGAAGTTATAATCCCACAGCTACGGTAAATACTATGCTGCCAATCTCAAATATATGGTCAAAATATCAAAGTAGCCCGACAATTTCAATAACGCCCCGTTTGACTGGTGCATAATTAATTATCAAGGCTATGTCTCAAGGAAAGACATTTATGAAAATTTTATTCTATAAAGATGGACTCTAAATATATGAGAGAGAAAACAAGATTAAGGCAAATTAATACTTAGTTTATTCAAGGGATTTCTCATTACAAAGTTTGCTGTAAGGTTCGCGTACTGTATTTTTTTTCTGTAGCCATAATGAGATAAAACTGCCTTGTAGATATTTGTATTGCAAACTGAAAAGGATTTTTTATTATTTAGATGAATAGTCAGATAAAGCTGTAAATAATAGTATGTACAGTAATGAAACCAAAAGTTTAAACAGTTTGAAATCTTGCCGAGAGATACTGCAATATCGATGGTTCAGTTCCAGTTTAAAATTTCATGTTTTGAGATATGTTAGCCAGTATATTCGTATATCGCTCCTATCCAGTTCAACAAAATTACAACTTGGAAAAAAATACTAGTTGTCCTCGTGGGGCCGTTTTTGTTACTTTTCTACAAGTCAGTATATGTGAGTCAAAACTTTGAACAACCATTACTCAAAACTACTAATTCATAGTTGTAGCACTATGGAACTGAGTCATTGACATATTATTCGATTTTAACTCCGCGCGTCATGTCTGCGTAATGCTACATTATGATTTTGTTAAATCGTGAAAAAATAATAATCAAAGCAGACGAAAGACACTTTCATTGCTATCGTGCATCGGCGTATTGGATTAAGGTTTTCGAAAAAAATACACTTTGCGATCCTTGTCATATTATTGCGTGAATCATCATAATATTATAACCTCGAAAATTCGCGGGTATACATTTGAAATATTTCAACATTAAGTTGATATAAAATCTATTATTGTTTTTAGAATATTATATTTATTTTAAGATTTAATCTATTATCATTATTTTACAAAAACGGTAGGTTGACATTATTTCATTTCCGTGTTTATTTGAGAGCACACATTAAAATAATATACTTACTAAATAATAACAATGATCAGCAATATTATTTTTCATGGCCGTTCTTTATTTTAGCATTACATCCTAATAATATTTTGTAAAAGAAATCTTTTACAAAGGCCGTAGCAAACAAACGGATAAAAAAACGTGATTTTTTTTTCAAATAGCGTATCAGTATAAATATATTATTTTTTGCACATAAATAAAGATTGCAATGGTCTGCTGACATATTTTTCGGAAGAAAAATCATTTTCAATCCTTATTGTAGTTTGGTTAACTGCCATGTAATTCCGGAAATTTGTCGTCAGACATATTGCTATCTAGAATAAGTGTTGTTGAGATAATATTGGTTTCAAACGAAACAGTACGAGACTTGGCAATATGTAAGTGGTGAAAAACCTGAGGTATTTATTTATTTAAGGGTATCAATATACATGTTTTGTTTTGTAAACCACCAATTTTTATGGACGGTAACTATTGATACGATCGTAAGCTCGCTTAAATTTAGAACCAAATAAAGAATTTAAAGGTTTTATTGCTCGACAAGCACGAATGCTGGAATATCTTTTTAAAGTTTTTCTAACCTTCCATGCATCCATGGAGATACTAAGCACCTTCCAATTATAATGGTTTATCCATGAAAAACCCTTACCAACTGAAGAAAAATAATAAAAAAACTAATGTGATGTTATCACATTACAACTAGCTACCCTCTCCATTCTCGGTTATAAAATAATTTAATGTTATTCATGTGCCTATTTATTCAATTATAACTGTTCAGTGAGGTGAAGATTTTGTAGAATGTTTTAAGTATTTTATATGGCCACTTTAAAGGGTGATAAGGTGTGATTTATTACTATATAACTAATATGGGATTTATATGAATTATTTTTTATAATGTGTGGTATTTTCTACTATTCTATCAAACAAAAAGTCGATGAAGTAAATAATTAATGGATATCACGATACAGTACATTTTTTTAAAATGTCAGAAACAGGAGAGGCAGTGAGTATTTGCGTAATAAATATATTGAAATATAAAGAAGATAAATAACAGATAACACGTTATTCTGTACCTATTTTGTTATCGTAAATAAATAAATAAAAATAATGAACATACATAAATTTGAAAACACTTCTGAGAAAATATATTATAACTTATAACCAATAGAGAATTTTTTTTTTTTTTGAAAAAAGTAAGACAGGAATCTAACCTGCATCTCTCGTGTATTGTGCCCACGCAAATTTACCACAATGTTAAAGAAACCATACTTAATTACGAGAACTTTTAACTAAGGCTTTAAACTTACTGAAGCGCTTTCTAAGTTGAGCTACATTTGCGATCGGCTTTTGTATTTTAAATCAAAATAGGCATTACTTTAATTACATTAGTTAATAAAAACCATTAGTTAAAATTTATCGTAATTAAGTATGACTCATTTAGCATTATGGTCAATGTGCGTGGACGCGATAGCCGATGGATGCAGGTTCGATAGCTGCGGGGGTGTCTTACTTAAAAAAAACTTTTTTTTATTGGTTATAACATATTTTCTGAGAAGTGTTTTCAAAATTATGTATGTTCAATAATTAGAATATTACATTCTTAAATCTTGTGAATGATTCGTTGATAATTACTAGATTACTTTTTAATTACCACATTTAAAATATAGTATGTTAATTATATCGATTCGCCACCTAATCGTTACGCGCTAGATGCGTCTTTAGCGTCCAATGTATTTATATTCACGCCTCGGACCAGCACTCAGGTTTCCTTTGCCACGAGCCAACCATTTTAATAATAATAATTTAAAAAAATGTCGGTTAAATTATATTTATCTTTCTTGTATGTTTATAAAACACATTAAAAAAGGTTTTTTATTGCTTCGATAGGGAGAAATGTTAAATTATGTTCGGAGCGAGTAGACCGTGAAGTGATAAGTCGGGAAAACCGCCTTAACGTAATATCACATGCCCCTAGAAAATACTCCCCCGGGACACAGACTACTCGGTTCAATATATTAAATATTTATGAAAGTTCAAAATTTACTGCGCGCAGATTCGGAATATGTTCCCTACATTTTAATTATGGCCACTTAACGAGGAATCATGTGGAAGACGGTCGTAAACATTCAATCCAGGGTGAATATTTATGAGGCACTCTTAGTGGCTTGTTCAAGGATGATCTTTATGCTACCATGATAATAATGTTATCAATATTCCTGTATACCCAACCCAGAAGCTAATTTATTGTCCAACGATATTATTAACGAGTATACGTCTCTGGTGTATATACTTGATATTTACTTTATATGATTCCTTACAATTTTGCAGTTTCATTGCTTTACTTTTCTTGCTTAATATCAGTACTAATTAGGCATATTATATTATAATATAATGCATGTATTATTTTATTGATGTATTATTGTATGTTTCGTTAATAGCATTTGATTTTTCAAGCAAATATGACTATTATTTTCAGAGATTTAGAATCGATTTAATAAAAAAAGTATTTTTGCATTTTTATTTATTGCAATAAATTAAATAAATAGGTAGGTCATCAGTATAACACAAAATAATAATTTTCTATTGACCACTACTACTTACAAGATAGTTTTTCAATTATTTATGTTTATCAATAAAAGTTAAGAAAGAAATAACTAAAAAAATGGAGATTTAAAATATTACTAATTACAACAATAAAATATGATTAACCAAAGCACTACCTCAGTTTCTATTTAACTAACGGAAGGTGTGGTTTATTAATTTTGAGTTACCTAATGAAGTATGAATCTAAATATATACGATCTCAATTTAATGCTACTTAGTTGAGTTTCAGGTAGCAAAGGTTTAAGGTAATTAAATAAAATATAGCAATGTTTACTGAAAATATATTAAAACTACAAAGGTGTATGGGTTAAAACAAAGTAATTATCCTCTTACTTTGCTTACTCGCATTCGTTAAAACGGTGGGGATATATTATTATGAAAAAAAGTTGGATTTCCTCATTGTATGCCATGTGTCAATGATCTCTAGAGCTTTTGAAATCATTACTGATGATCGAGTTTTATAAAAGTGAGCTTAATATGGCTACGCTTGTAAGGACCATTTCATTTCATGATTCCAATCAGTCACACATTTGTGTATATGTACCTACTTGCAACCAAATAAATCAAAATTTACACAATGATTAGTTAAATCAGATTAAGTAAGAGTGACACAGATATAATTAAAAATGATATAAGGCAGCTTTCACATCATCACATACGTATTTACGCGCCAAATGGAGTTCAAATATGCAAATGTTTTCTATGAAAAATTATAATCATTTTATTCTATATCCATGGACATAGCGTATTAACTGTTGTTCTTAATTTATTAGTTCTTCTTGACGTATTTTATTTGAAATTGTCTTTCTTCAAATACTAACCATATTAATAAATATAAAAAATATCAATTATCTTGGAATAGTAATATGGATCATTTGAATTTTACAGAATATTGAAAACAGTTATTAGAATTTACATTCGTATGTTTAATTCAGAGATTTAATCAAATTGTTCACCGATACATTTGTATTTCTTCCGTCCTCAGCACTTAAAATTGAATTTACTTAGTGTTGAAACATACCGAGAAAATTGTAAAACATCGTTATAAAATAAATGCAGAAAAGTGATCACGAAGTTCATCATTCGGAAAAGAATGAAAATTAATATCATTATATTATTTAATTGTTCTTAGTAGACATTATGGCATGGAAAATTTCACGATAGATGAATATAATATTAAGTACAGTTCAAATATGCAAATGTTTTCTATGAAAAATTATAATCATTTTATTCTATATCCATGGACATAGCGTATTAACTGTTGTTCTTAATTTATTAGTTCTTCTTGACGTATTTTATTTGAAATTGTCTTTCTTCAAATACTAACCATATTAATAAATATAAAAAATATCAATTATCTTGGAATAGTAATATGGATCATTTGAATTTTACAGAATATTGAAAACAGTTATTAGAATTTACATTCGTATGTTTAATTCAGAGATTTAATCAAATTGTTCACCGATACATTTGTATTTCTTCCGTCCTCAGCACTTAAAATTGAATTTACTTAGTGTTGAAACATACCGAGAAAATTGTAAAACATCGTTATAAAATAAATGCAGAAAAGTGATCACGAAGTTCATCATTCGGAAAAGAATGAAAATTAATATCATTATATTATTTAATTGTTCTTAGTAGACATTATGGCATGGAAAATTTCACGATAGATGAATATAATATTAAGTACCTAATAAGACTTGAAAAATATGTACATGGAAATCGACAAGATCGTTAATTTAATGATTCACTACTCAAGTGGTATAATAATTATAAAATATAAATTAACAATAATATTAGTAACGGGTTAAAGATTTTTGATACACATGTCAAGGATGCTGTTGAAAATATTCGATAATGTTCGTGTCTAAATACGAATACGATCTGTGTATATCTCATGTCTAATTTTTTGTCTAGTTTAATTTGAGTTAGGTAAAATATATTTGAATGGAAGTACATATAAAATATATGAAAATGTTAAATTTAGTTTTATTGGATAATTATTTCGATTTTACAACATTATGAACACTGCGATATGGTATGAAAGCAGATATACTTTAAATTCTAATGGATTTAAGTTTTGTACTATTCCATTTAAGTCGTTTTTTGCGACCCGGGTTTCCCCTTTCAGCATCTTCAGGCGCCGTGTACACTCACCGAAGGCAAACACACACTGACAACGAACACTCGTAACTCTAGCTTATATATTAAATCAATACAATAAAGTAGGTAAAAACTCCATTACCTACCTATCAAGTCAAAAGTCACAAAAAATACAACAAACAAATTATGAATAGTTGAAGTGTCAGTAAATCTTATTAATATTTATGTTATTAATATTAATAATATTAATATTATATGTATAGCTTAAAAATAATGTTATAAAAAAGTAGGTACCGTGTAATAGTATTATTAAAGACTAAGATCTCATTAGTTAACTCCATTAATTATTTTCCAATATATGCCCATTTTTCTTAGAATTGACGATTTACACGTCTTGAGTGAAGTATTTTTATTGTTTATAAAGAATAATGATCTATTATTAAGCTTAGACACTTAAACTATTCATAATTTGTTTGTTATGCATATTTTTTGTGACCTTTGACTTGATATGTAGGTAATGGAGTTTTTACCTACTTTATTGTATTGATTTATTATATAAGCTAGAGTTAAGAGTGTTCATTGTCAGTGTGTGTTTGCCTTTGGTGAGTGTATACGGCGCTTGAAGATGCCGAAAGGCGAAACCCGGGTCGCAAAAAACGACTTAAATGGAATAGTACAAAACTTAAATCCATTTGAATTTAAATTCAAATTCCATCAAGTACCTTCAGTCGATAGTATTAATATTATAAATATATTTTAATAAACTATTTTTAATTAATACGTTTTATCGACTGTGACTTGATTGAAACTTAGTTTTAATAATAATTTATATAATTTTGTACTTTTCCATTCTAATTAGTTTTAGCGTCTTTGTGTTTTCCTGTCAGTATCTTTACAGTCTATGTATACTTAATTTATCTGTGATCATTACCGAATATTTAAAAAAAATAATTGAAACTTTCCAATAATTGAAATATTTAATATCTTTCGCTTTATATAGGTAGGTCCTAACGTAATTTATTAAATTTTATTATTATATCGGCGATTGCCTGAGTTATATCTTTGTAGTTGTACTTGGTTATTTAATTGTTTGTTTAGTCAATCTAGTGTACAAACAATATCGTAATTTAATCGCGGTCAGTTGTAAGCATATAACCCAAAGATGCATGAGAGTGAAACTTGAGTCGCTAAAACCCATATCTAAGTGACCAGTGAGCAGAGAGCTTACATAATATAGCATTATTATTTTGTGCACTACGCTGTGCACAAAGCAGGTGATTTTACACCTCTCGTGCCACGCGCGCATCGCACGGCCACTCGCAGTGTGCTTTGTCGCTAAGGAAATCTACAAAAATTGTATACATGCAAAATATGCTGTTACCTACCAGTATACGGTAATTCAGAAGTGAGTAATGGCTATATAAAAATATACAGGCATATCAATGAGATAACTTCGTGCAAAGTACTTTAGGGTACTTTAGCTAGTTATTAATATAAACGGAATGTGGCCCAAAACTCTTTCTGGAACGGGAAATTAACTGCGTCTAGTTTGATACATATATCTGAAACTGCGTATCTCTTCGAGCCGTGTCAGATGTGCATTGCATTGGACATCCGTCAAAGCGGTGCAGATAAACTATGCAATGCACATCCGGCACATTAAACCGACCTAGTATCCGTGTCAATATTAATTGGTAATTTTTAGAGCGTCATGAAACGAAACCATTATAATGTAGTACCTAATAACTATCTAATGTGTAGTTTTTCATTAAAAATCTTTATTATTTGGTTAAATCGAGTCTACGTTAGTGATGTTAAATGCAGTAATGTGGATGAAGTTGTGTGTAGGGGGTTTGGGGTAGGGTTGAAGTGTAGGTAGGCGCAACACCGCAAGTGGACACTTACCTATTTATTATGAGCTGACGGGGAGTAAAAAGCGCGGTGCGGTACACATGTACCCAACAAAGGGGTGACAAGTGAAAAATAATACGCTGACACCGTGATATCGCCATGATTTATAACGGGGATGAAGTTGTCCCTTTTTGACAGGAAAATTGTCAAATATATACCCATTTATAAAAACTAAGTTTTTTTGTTGTCTCGTCCAGTCGGATAAACGATGTTTTATCTTCAAGGTACACGTAATCGTCTTACAGAGCGTAATTATTTTTTTTACGATGAGAAATAATATATATATTAAATGAAAATGCTATAAAAAAAAACAAAAATAGACATTTGATATTTATGGAAAAAATAAAATAAATAATATTTTTCTCTATGCCTAGCGGCAGTGTGGCCGCGCACTACACGTGTATCATTTAAAATGAAAATATGTTCTGGTTGTAGTCTAAAAAAATAGGTAGTTGTAGTTACATACTACGATGCACTTTATTTCGGCAGGAGAATAATTCTAAATTGGAACTTGTTTAAGAAAAATTATCATCCTGCGATTGTCTATCGGTACCATGTCGGTGTCGTCGTGAGTCGTGGGTCTCAGGTTTAGATCCCGGGTCTGGAAAATTCAATTATTCAAATGTTGTGTATAACCAGAGCATAAACATTTCTCGTAGAAACAAAAAAAAAAACTGGTAAGAAAACTTTTCGTGTGGCGACCAATATCCACACCCACATACTTCAAAATATATCAAAAATATTGCTGCACAGAAATATTTTTTTCCGCGCAGCAAATAAAATAGTTATATGGAATGTTGCATGGAAGTATATTTTATTATTAATTATGTATATAATATAATAGTCACATAAAAGTGAACCGTTTAAATTCTATTCAAATTACATAAACGGTAGTGGGTGACTATACCGACAATACTCGAGACTTTCTGAGTAAAAATTACCCTGCTTATCACACTGCTATATAATAATATCATGTTGCCATTTCCCCAGAAACAAATATATATTATTAAGAATAACATACTTTAGTATTAAAATTTGGCAAAAATTATTAATTTTACGGAAATAACACGAAACAGAGTTTGTAGTTAAACCGAAAGATTTTTATCAGTTTCTATTGACGTTTTGAGTGATGGAATTTCATCACGTGTGACATGGTAATCGCGTAATATTGAAAATTTAACCATTTTGAGTGGATTAACTTGAATTTTATTATTAGCTGTGTACTTCCAGATAAATGAATGAATTTATTTAGAAATCATGTTTATTAATTGATAAATAATTATTTTCGATAATATTATGAATATTTATATAATTGAAATAAACGTATAAAAGTAAATAAATATTAATAATACTACATTATTTCAACTCGGTCTTTATCCAAACAAACAAATTAATGATCTCTCGTTTATAGACAGAATAAAAAAAAACGAAAAAAACCTCACCAAGAACAGACAAAATATTTTTTGGAAGCAATTTTTTTTATCATGTTTATGTTGGGAACGCAGAAAGATAAAATTGTTTACCAAAACTTTTCATAAAGAACAGTAAAGTTAAAGAGCATCTCTTTGTGCTAAGCTGAAAAACAAAAAGGGTTGTTAGGACGTGCATTAATTATGTGTATTGTAAATAATAAAAGCGGCGCCTATAACTTAATTGTAAAGCCTTTTTTAGGTTAATTTTCATATAAAAGTCTTTTAAACATACTTAATGAGTGGAAGTGAAAAATAAACCTAGTGTTGCCGAGCTTAATTTTTATACACGACTGGTATTTAAATATTTAGAAAGATTACATTGTACGTCAAATTTTAAAATAATATTATATAATTTACGAGTCTGTTTAACCTTTTAATGAATTATTGTTTTAATTTCACTATAACACTGCATACAACGTTTAGTTTTTAATTTCATCATCATCATCATCATCAGAGGCGCTACAACCCGGTGTGCGTCCTGGCCTCCTCCAACAAGCTCCCTCCATCTGTCCCTATCCAGTGTGGCCGCTTTCCAATTTGGTACCCCCAGAATACGGCAGTCACTGGCAGCTCCATCTAACCAGCGAATCTTTGGCCTCCCTCCTCTTCTACGTCCTATTGGATTGCTGGACATTACTCTCTTTGCCGGTTCATTGTCATTCATACGGTGCACATGGCCTAGCCATCGCAGTCTCCCAATCTTAATTGATTGAACTGCGCTGCAATCTTCGTACAGCCCGTAGAGCTCAGCATTATATCTTCTCCTCCAATTGGTGCCATCCCTGATCGGTCCATATATACGGCGGAGAATTTTTCTTTCAAAGATGTTTAGGGCGCGTTCATTTCGAAGAGTTAATGTCCAGGTTTCCGATGCGTTTTTAATTTAATATATATACCTATATAAATATATTTCAGAAAGTTAAAAATGTTCATAAGTTTATACTAGCATAGTGTAGTATGGAAATATGAATGGTAAGCAATGGGGAAAATACGCTTAAAACTCTAAAATTGATAATACACCGTAAGCAGAAGTCAGACATGCTATCCCTGTTTTCTGACGTATATAACACTATAGTCAATCATGTAATTTCAGTATTAATTCAAGACGCAGTCTTTTAATAACACTCTGTTTCTGAACTGATGTCATTATCAGAACTAAGCTCAAGAATACTACATAATATAAAACATTAAAATTAAAATACTACCGACGTTGGTAAAATTTTTACATCATATTGACGAATGTTGATATAAGATACCAAGCCATACTGTGCTATTTAATTATATTGGCCACTACATTAGAGAAATGTGAAACCAGGGCAGCGTGTATATTCCACCCTTATTTGGATCAAGTATTGTAATTTGTAGACTAATTTTATCTCGGTTTTTGATATCTCAAAAAAAACTACTTGAAAATAACGCGCTTGCAACAATTTGGAGTAAGGCATAAATTCAGAATCGCACGCTTAGCAATCGAACAAATTATTTGTCAATAATTTGTAACAGTGTGAGTATGAGATCTATTAATCGAACAATTAACTACACGAATTTTTCGTTCGTCTTGTGTATATTTGTCTACTTTTTCTATTCGTATTTCACGCGGAAAAGGTCGTAGCCAATCGATAGTTGTACAATAAATACGCCTCTATTACGCTATTTCTATCTACGAAAATAATAAAAATTAATTCTGCCATTTATGACATTATGTTAATAATTACTATGAGTAATATAGTATACTTTTATTTTATAACCTGACATTAATGGTTAGTAATACTTACGGTAAACTATAATATATACGGATACTTACATATTGATATTGTAGATGTAATAAGTAACACAATTTTCTAAATTTAAGACATTTCTTGAATTCAGAAATTCCGTTCTATTTATTGAAAATTCCTAAAATACACACCTGATAAAAATTTCCTAACCTCCCCTGTAATATGAAATGTTGGATCACAGCCCAAAAAATATAACCGAGGTGTGTTTCTGAACTCATACTTTCATAGGTGGAAATTTCATGGTAGATAGAAAACCCAGTGATGCCGGGTGTACGCGGGATGAATAATTGTCAGTGGTCAGATTCGTGATGTGCCCCCTAGGCAAACAAACGACTCCATAACCCTTGGAAACTGCATGAATTACCCCTCCAAATATACAATATCCCTACTTGCCCCATGGCTCTATATTGTCAACCGGGTAAAAGTTGTAAAACGGAGATTAACTTTGATATATTAGAATAGCCTGACAATGTGTGTGACGGGTTAATATAGCCAAAATTAATACTTAAACTATTAAGAGAATTTTGTAAATTAAATATTTAAAACACAAAACTTGCTTGCAAGAGAAACAATATATACTTACATAATTCTTGTGTATTTTTATGAAAATCATTATAAATATTAAGAGCGTAGGTACATAAGTGAAACGGCAAATAATTTTCACCAATAGTTGCGACGAAATTTTGAACTCGCTGGCAATCGGACAGCGAAAGTCGAGCTGTGAACACGTCAATTTGTTTCGTGATGGCGACGGGGGTATTAATTCTTAAATCATGTAAAGATGACTAAAAAACGTTACCCATTTACTTGAAAAAGAAAACATGTCAATGAATATATTATTATTGTTACTAATAGAACAATAATCAGAACATTAAATGGACGCATGTTGAATTTTTATGACAAATTATGTTTTGTTCTGCAGGCGTCGTTTGCATAATCTTCGCGTCACGTAGTCACGACCGTTTTAGACCGTGCCCCAGCTGAAGTATAGCCTTAATGTATTTCAAAATTCCAATAAAAATAGACACTACAATATGTGCTAAACTTTATCAAGTATAAGTGCTAACGTACCAATATTATACGTTTGACTTTGTACGCTGCTATATTGTCAACTATCGATAGTCTATGATTCTATCCGCGTTAAATACGCAAATAACAAGTAAACAAATATACAGAATGAAGAAATCAACTGATTGAATTTGAAATTTGCAAATCAATATGATAAATATAGTTGAATTTAATCGCGTACCCTTCTACCGAGCGATTGCATTTCTATGAATATCCAGTCACGTAATTAGTATCATACTCGACTGAGAGATTGCACCTCACCTCACTACCCTGCCGCTGCTATAACATCACTATACCCACTCGTGATAAATTTTTTCAAGGTTTTTTTAGGGAAGTTCTATCTTGTAAGATATATAAGTGGACAGTAGTTACAAGAGTGTAGTCTGTATACCATGGAAGTTTCGTTAATAGTAGTCAACTAGTTTTTAAACTATAATGAAAGAAGAGAAGAGAGAAGAAGAGAGACGATAATTAAAAAAAAACAATATTTCGTGACCAATATTTTGAAACCACAGACAGACACTACAATTTTATTATCAGTATTTATAGCTATTATGAGGTAAAGATTTATCAATTATCAATAATTATCACCAATAAAACGTTTTAACCCTTAAAAGTATTAAATACTAACTACATGTTTCTACCTATTTTATATAAATTAATGTTGATTTTTGTATCTATTAGTTGATATACTAGATATTTCTGAAATTAAAAAAAGACAACAAATTATATAATAATATTGGCCTTACTTATAGCTACCAGCTATTAAAATAATATATAATTGGTTAGTTTAATGATATTACCAACTATTTGTTGATAACATTATTTTTTAAGAAATACAATCAATACTAGTCAATATTTTAGTTTGATGTACTTATATGAAATTGGTTACCAGTAGATTTAAAAAGTACACAGATTCTTAAATTAAAAAGCTTAAGAGCTTTAAATGACTTATTTATTAAATTGTGAAAGTAAATATTTTGTAAAGTATTTACTATCTAAATGTAACAATTTTATGTTGTAAATGTTTTAAATGACTAAATAAAAACTTTAAAAAGCTCTTTCATAATAGAAAACAAAGCTCTTCTAACGAAGTCATGAAAATGTTTTAAAGGATTACATAAATGTATAAAAGGTCAACCTCGTAGTTAACCTTATACAGACTGGTTTCATAAAAGTCCTTTATAAGCCGTAGATACTTATCTCGTTGTGTTGATATTATTATATTCTTAGAATTATAAAGCTCCATCGTAGTATTGAATACAGAGCAATAACAAATTACGTTCTAAATATAACAAGGCAGTCGTAACAAATGTGTCCGTCCAACAATGCGACGTTAATATGAAACACGAAGCATAAGTAATCAATCACTAAATTGTGTGATGCCCGGTTGACCCGCCTGAGATATAATACTTACCTTTTAGATGCCGGAGCTTTGTGCTCAAAGGCTTACGTTGGTTATGACATTTGCTTTCAGGCCAAACGGGGTGTGGGAAAATGAGTACACATTTTAAACATTATTAACATAATGATATATTAACTTCATAATACGAGTACAATAACTACTGTTGTAATTGTAATATAAACGTTACAATAACCAACGTAAAAAATAATTTGCACACTTATTTTAATATTATATTCCAAACGTATTACATTGAAAATAAAGTGATGGTTTGTGCTTATAATATTCAAATTAAGTGTGAGCTTCCGAGTAGGGCGTACGTATCGTGTCCTATCTGACTTTTGATATAACGCAAATTTGACGTTTATATAATGAAATCTTCAATATTTGAACAGACGATAATAATATGAAACAAAAATAATATACTAGTGAATACAATCAGCTGCGTGTTACTTATTTGAGTATACCTAATCCCCAAATAGTTTCCATTGACATTTAAAACAACAACATTATATGAGGGAAGACTGTTTGGTGTTGTCACCAATTTGATTATTTTTTTAATAAATTGTTTTCAACTGAGTGCTTATTATGAGCTAATATAATCGAGCGTTAACACGATCGAGTTGGTTACTGAATCGTTTACTATAATTGATATTTAAAGTCTACCATTGCTCATGACAATCATAGTGAATCGTTGAATCTGGTTGGGTTCACGACTCTATTGGTCTAATTAGATCTTTAAAATAACTTATTTGTACATTAAATAGCTAAAGTCACTCATAGTAATAAAAACATAATCTATACTCTGTGGAAATTCACATGCTCTGCATTGACGCGGAAATGTGTTTTTTTTAACATGTTGGATTAATTAAATAATACCAATAAGATTGAATCCAAAATAGTGAAGTGATACGTTTTATTAGTTATTGTGTTTAATTTAAAATATTAATTTAAAATTATATTAAATATTTAATTTAAAATTTGTTTTTATTAATTAAATTTATTATTATGAAACAACGTTAAAACTATGATTTAAAAAAAAATCTGTCACCTTCTAAAGATCGTAATACGATGTATGTATTAAAAAAAATAACTATCAAAAAATTTTAATTAAAAAAAAATCTTTTTAATATTTCTAGATACGTGTTGATTTTTTAAACGAAAACTGTGTTTGATTGAAGTTTAATAATTCACTCACAGAGGCATTACAATCACCCTTAAGTGGATCTATCTTAATTTTTAGTTTTTTTTGTAATAAAATAATTTATTATGTTCAAGGCACCAAACATTGAGGTAGGTTCAGTGGTTTTCGTCTAGTTTCAAGTACAATGCGGAATTATATAAGTAAATATAATATACTGTAATATAATATTAAATATTATTAATAATAATAATAATTATATCGAGTTAAATTAAACCTTTATAATATTATAATCAAACTTGCCTTTTTGTCAACGCGTATAAAGCATTATAACTGGATTTGTAAATTATTGCAAAACTATTAATGTTATTATAACAGCATAATAAATACTAAATTAATATCTTAAATCGCTTTAAAGGTGAAATTGTTGAAAATAACTGGAGAGCGACGCGATTTTCCGTCGACGGAAGTAGCTTATCCTTCCCTCTTGCGGTGGATTGTGGCACTTTCGTTTTGGCATGAGAAAGCAATGCTCACCAGCGGTCATTCTAGAATGATCTGAATAATAAAACGGTGGCCAGAGAGAGCTTTGGTCTCAAATTTTGCTAGTTAACAAGATTTTTTGAAATTGAAACGCATATTAATATTACCGCTTAGTCTACGTGTATGTTTGCAATAGAGAGTAAAATTTTATTATCATCGTCATTGGTATGCATTTATCCACTACTAACTATTCAATATGTTTTGTACGCTATTCGTGTCTCTGTTTTTTGCCTTGTCAAATACATTTATTTTGTCGAACAAATATACTCTAGAACGGTCTCTCAGAGATATCTTAAAGTGCCATATTGCGGTCGAAAATTAAAAATTGAGTAATTAGAGAATTAAGTACCTTTGGGAGAGAACAATCAATTGATTGATTGTAGTATAGCTTTATGTCAATATCATAATTTTTTTCTCATAATATAAATGAACATAGTTTTGTTATTATTTAAAATATATTATTAGGTAATATTGTAAATGTCATCGTTTGAAATTGAGAATAAAGCATTAATAGCATATTTTGTTGGTACATTACATGTCCATGGTTATCGCATTTTTTTTAAATATTCTTTTGTATTGACAAAAGTGACATGTTGATATCATATTCATTTTATTAAAACATACGATTTTATTACACATTCAGCAAACTTTCTGTAAAATTATACAATTGAATCACAATTTTAATTTTGGAGAAATTGCAATATTTTATGTTCCGTATTTGTCATGATTTGTGTATGGTTTATGATGATTAAATGTATTATTATTTTAAAGCTTAAGGCTCTCTAGTTTTTCTTTAATTTTATTTTAGTATTTATTGCATAAAAAAGATTGAATCTTGATATAATAATATATTAAACTACCATAAAATACTTATAGCATGAAAAATATACAACTGGTTAGTAATAAAAATATTTATACGCTTTTATTTTATTCTGTGTTTTAATAAAAGACAAAGGACAATATTCTATAGCCGTTAAATGATAATTTCACATTCATTTCACACATTATGTACTTATTTATATTTCTAATATAATTGATGAATTACCGCATTGATTATAATTCGATTATGTATAATAGATTGTCATCACTATAAACTCATATCAGTATACTATTGAATAAACGTTTTTTAAAGTTGGTTAAATTCTTCTTGATCCTGTACATTGAGTTACTACCTACTTTGAGAACTCTGACATTCTGGGCAGTGTTGACATGTGTGTCCCTGATACTATCTTAGAAATAGAGAACATCAGTTGTTTATTCTCCCAAGGTGCAGAACCAACCTGCCACTGGTAATGCCAATTGGGAGGGCGATAACTATGTTCAACGAAATTGCTTCGGGTGTTGATATATTCCACCTACGTGAGGATGAGTATAGGTGGGCGTTATTTTATAAATTCTTACTTTTACTTCTGCTTAACTCATCCGGTGTATTTCCATGTACCTATTTAATTCATATTTTTGTATGTACATATTTCTACTGTTTAATACTTTGGACGCGGAAGACGCACACGGTGCGTAATGACCAGGCGGCCGATCGATGTAATTAACGTGCATTTTAAAGGGGGCAATTAAAATCTCATTATCTATTCAGCAGCGAAAGCGTTAATAACATACTATCTATCTCTTTTTTTTTTATGTCATGTTGTGAACGTCTTTTACTTATAATTTGTAATGTCCACAATATGTAAAAAATAAATAAATTGAATTGAATTAAATTGAATTGAATTGAAATTGAATTGAATTGAAATTAAATTTCGCATAATTTAACCATATCGTCGATTCAGCTGCATCTAGGTCTACGTTTTCTATCACTTGAGTACCACTGGATGACTAAATTTGTAATAAGGTTGTATCGACCATAATTTTAACTGAAATGCTATTACATCATGAAAATGGCAGTCAAATTAATCATATTATACTTTTAATGCTTCGATGTTTTGTTATTTAAGAATCATTCTGTAAACAAAATATTGTTACTTCAT
Organism: Rhyacophila brunnea; assembly: GCF_057557595.1. Classification (NCBI taxonomy): domain Eukaryota; kingdom Metazoa; phylum Arthropoda; class Insecta; order Trichoptera; family Rhyacophilidae; genus Rhyacophila; species Rhyacophila brunnea. The sequence continues at coordinate 15,368,866 of NW_028232965.1, forward strand.
CGAAAAATTCTAAGTATTACAAAATAACAATGATTCAAATTTCTCTTTCACCGAAATAAAATGCAACTTTGATATTTGAGATAAAAAATAAAAGCTAAAAATATTTTCATTTAGATCATTTTATTGAAAAGAGAGAAAAGAAAACCAATAAACAGTGACTGCCTTGTTTTTCGATTTGATGAAATTGCAATGTGAATTATTGATAATGGATTTGATTTGTTGGCTAGAATTTCATCTGGATAAGGAGTACTTATTTAATAAAATGTTTATATTAAAATTTTTTTATTGCTTGGTGGAATGAAATAGAATTAGAAAATAACAAATAGTTAATTTTATTAAGTATTTTATTTTTATTTTTGTTATATTTCTAAAATTTAATTATTCAAACAGTTACAACTTTTAGCATTAAATGTTATAAGTATGTCTTTCTCCTAATAGCAATAAATCCATAGCTGTTGTACATTTTGATATTTAGGGATATTAACCGATTTTAATCGCTATATAGACAAGTAGTTAATTCACTAAACGTGATTAAAATAAAGTGATATATGAAATTCGCTTTATTTTCTTCTTTTTTGGGTGTCGTGTTACTAACTGAAGTTGTGAATTCAAGGGAATTTCTATTTGTATATTATGTAACTCTCTGCTACCATCTATATTGTATTATTAACACTTTAACGCTTATTTTAACTATTGAAAAACTAATTTTATTTTTTCACATACACCGCAATGAGATACATTTATTTTTTAATACATTGGACACTAAAGACGCGCCCAGAGCGTAACGATTAAGGTGGCCATTCGATATAATTAGCATGTTAAAGTAATTATCTAGTCATAATTTCAATATTTCAATAGCAGAATTTGAAAACATATTAGTAGTGCTTTATAAGGATTTAAAAAACAATGCAATGCATTTTTTTCTTGAAATAAATATTGGATATATCGTTTTTGTGAAGTTTTTACGAAAATCTATTTATTATGTACAAAATGTCTCTCCGCATTTTACCTTTACTGTACATAATATATATTGTATTTTTCAAATACCTACATAATACGGGTAAGACTTTTAATTGATTCAAATATATCAAATAATATATTTTTTAAATACACTTGCTTTACGTAAAACATCTCTGCACTACACACAATCAATGTATTGTGTATGTATTTAATTATATTGTTAATTATTACGCTTTACGCGTTTCCTTTTGACAGTAAATGAGACAGAACAATTTAATTATTTAGAAATGCATCAAATTCGATGAATTTTCTTGGTATGTCATAAATCATAGCACTTGTAATATACCACATTAGAAATTAATAACTGAATGACAAATGATAACTAATTCACAATGGAATAGAGGTACTATATTATATTACTTTGATTACGCAAGTCTAGGCTTCTGAGCGTGCATTGCGCGCCGCTTCCTCCTTACCGGAAATTAGCGTGTCTAACTTACGTATGTAAACCGAAACCGGTATTTCCCAATTCCGGGTATTGGGAAAAATTCCACATCCAATCAGTTTGAAAATAATGTTGAAAAATTACATATTAAGGAGACTGCGTTACCTCTTTTGATAGTTTTAAAATAGACAATCTGACTTAGATCTATTCAAGAAATATCCTATTAAATAATATAATTTTTATAAGAAATATAAATATACGTATGATATTTGTATTTTAGTAGGCAACTTAAAAAAACACATTTATAAAATATCAAGGCTGGTTACGTTGTATATTATGAATCGGTTTTGTTATTTTATAAAAGCGGAAAAGCAATTAAAAATGAAAATAAAATGATATGTACCTAATTCGAAAACAAATCTTGAAAAAATATAGGTACTGAGTGGGACTCAATCTGGATGATGGGACCCATCAGTTCTGACTAATGTGATATATCATTATTTTAATAAAAAAATACAGTTAGATACTTATTTAATTTAAAAAAAATGTGTTATTAAATTTATCATTTCTTTCCACCAAAAATTTACCGTTACCTAATACTAACTATAACATACAGATTTTTTAGCCACCCACCTATATATATATATATCAAAATGAATTATTTGTAAGTATATAACTAATGCAATTTGATAAGAATTTCATGTAAAAACTACTAGTTAATTTCATCGTAATTAGATAAGACGGACTTAAAGCACATCGACGAGGATTCAGAAAAATTTTAAAAGGTGTCGTATTTAAAAAAAAAAATGCAGTAGTTAAATATAAATATCCGGGGTGTTTTCAAATGATGTATTTTTTAGATAATATATTATAATGATTCTCTATAATATTATATTATATTGAGCTATAACGTGATGTCTCAATCGAGGTTGTTTCATTATTTTACGAAGGTATTTTTTCCCGTTGGTTTTTTTTTATATTGCTACTATACATGCTATACTTGCACGTAATCGAAATAAATCATATTATATTGATGAAAGAAAAACTAGAATTTAAAGCAATGGAGTGGTTGAATATCATTTCAAAAACTGTGATTTAAAGTGACATAAACAATATGTAATTTAAAAGAACAGTTGGTACTTGAACATTAAAGTAATCTAAATAAATGTTGAACGTAATAATAAAATATATGAAATTTATATATTTTTAAAGCATACAATATATAATTATAACCCCGAATCCCAAGTCATCTTTCGTTTGAAAACCAATGCAGCTTGTTATATTTATATATACCTCTAGAGACCATAATATATCCTTTTGAAAGCAATTTCTATATTATATGATATTATTATAGATATTTATTTTAAGCTCAGATAGCACCATAGCTTTTTATATATTTTAATTCGCTAATAACAGTCGAATATTTCATAAAATCAATTGAATTAGCGATGTTTCTGTTTGCTCGCGCAATGTCTAATTTAAATACGAACAAAAAAATGAATTAGCATTATTTATGGTGCCAATTGTATAATATTGTGGTTAATAAATGTATGTTTATATAATTTAAATTGTCCTTTAGAAGTCAAGGTCAACCTGTGAGTGGTATCGATTGTTTGCCAGTGCAATGAAAATAATAGAATTTAAGTGGTTTCGGTTTATCTGGGAAGGTTTAATTAGATTTAATGTCGCTGTCTGAGTCAACTCACCGTCCATATATTTGGATTCAAAAGATGAATTGGGCTAATTGAAAATGACTTCAATAAAATAAAATGTCATATTATACCAAAACATACCCCATAAAATATAAATCGTTAAATAAACAAATGACTAAATGACATCAAAAACAAAAGAATTTAGTTTGTCTAGATCGGTGATTTTCAACTGGTGGTCCGCGGAATCCTGAGGCTTCGCAAACTGTGTCAGGGGTTCTACGAGAATTCACAGACTTGCAAAAAAAGTACGAAGTGAACATTTTTAGTAGGTATCTATATAAGCATTAAAAACGTTTAATTCAGTTAGACATTGCTTCATAGTTATTGTTAAAGTAGCGATAGTCAATTGCTTACACAAATGTTTAAAATTTCTTAGAGTAATTATTTGCAGAGTATAATAATTTAGAACGTATGATTTATTGGTATTTTCATTGGTTTTGGAAAATCTAGAATTATTATAGGACAACATTATTAGTTGTATCTATCCGAAGTGTATATTTTTTTTTCAAAATATTATTTAATTATATTTTATAATATATTTACTCTATTGTAAATTATGTTTCGTATGAGCGGCATATTTTAAGTAGGCAAAAAATTGAAAGCGGAGTGCGAATAGTAGAAAAGTCTATAATTAAAGTGCATATTGGTCTGCGCGTGTGTGTTTACTACTTTTCGCGTAATATATTTAGTTATTAATTTAGCTTTTAGGTTTTTAAAATGATTCAGACAGGCAGAGGTTCCGCGAGATTTTACAAACAGTTTTGAGGGTTCCGCAACACGAAAAATATTGAGAATCACTGATCTAGATTGATAAAAATAATATACTTTAATTATAATCTACTTTACCCGTTGGGTCGAGATATTAGTTTTTTGTATATTCATTATTGATTTGTTGTATGTATTGTATTGATATTGTTAGCGTAACGATAGCCATAATCTTGACAGACGTCGCCAAGTTACCTCGACCACGCCAAGATTTCCATGTCTAGTTAGCACGGCATGCAAAATTTTCCTAATTCTTATGTAGGTTAAATTGTACTGTAATGATTTTTCTCACAAAACAATGGTTATTATTTTGTGAATATTGAAAAAAGTCTGTTGATAGAAAGTTTATATCAGTGACGTGCTTTAATTTATCTCTAATTCGCTTTATGTAATTTTTAACTATTTGAAACTTGATTTCAAGAAAATAACGTTGTAAAACTGAGACATTTAAAGTATTTATAGACATCTATTAAATTTAATTAAAATTTTGTAGAAACATTGCAGACACAACACTCAAAACAGCTGATTAATTATTATTAAGGTGGGCCATATTGAAAATTTCCTCGCTTTTTGTTTAGTTCACTACTTACCCAATACAAAGTAAGACAACATTTGGAAAGTAAGTTAAGGGGGGTGGCAGAGCAGAGAAAGGCAAGGACGCCGTTACAATAAATCACAGATACTACAATCGCGCCTTGGAAACTCCATGTTGTGGAAAATAACAGACATTCCATGAATTTAACATTTCCTTATTTCGTTGAAAACTTTAGCTCCTGCACCTAAAGTCGACATTCTTTCAAGGCAAAGAGTAATCTGAGTAAAAAAAGTACTGCGAGCTTTTTGTTGCCTGTCATGTGTGATATTTTGGCATTAAATCAGACAGTATAATTTATAGATTATTTTGACTTGACTGAAATATATCGTTACTTTTCAGTTGAAGTTTGAATACATTTATTTTATACAATATTTGGAACGTGTAAAAGAAAAACAACCGTCAGGAATAATACTAATGATATAAATTCATTTTATGTAAAAGAAACGTAAAATAAAACATGGAAACTAAATTAAAAAAATGGTTAATTCCCTTTTGTTTATGTGGAAGTTATTAATACACATTTTTTATTAAGTACGTCTAATCCGCATTTTTTTATAATAATTATATGAGAATGTCTTGGTTGATTGCCTCTTAAACTACGAGTATAAAATATCATTGAACATTGCTAAATTATATTAGATTGAATAAAAAAATGTATTTTTTTAATATTTAAAACCCTATTTTATTAGAATAAGGTTTTGTGAGTTTTTTTCTGAATTAAATATCATTATAGTAGCCCATATTTATTAAATAATATTATAAATAATATCTGGGGAATTATACTCCGTAGATTAGAGCTTCTCAACCAGTGTGCTGCGTACAATTGCAAAGTGTGGCCTGTAATAAAATGCACGCGTCTACTCAACGTTAAGTGATTGATTGAATTTAGTGCAATGATATCTAAATTTAAACTATATTTAGTTATAGTGTAATCTTATCAAAACATATCTGTGAGGAATATTGCTTTTCTATATGTTCTACTTTCGACAATGTCCGATCATAATTAGATCATTTGGGCCTCCGCTGAATGGAGGTTTGTATTAACAGATTTTGTATTTACGAGACATGTATGTCAGCTACTTGCTCAACCTATTAGTTCCATACTCTGACTCATACATAAACTGAAAAATAGTTTATGTGTACTTGCCAGACCCAGGATTCAAACCTAGGACCCACGACGCTATAGGCCAATTGCTAAGCCGCGCGCCCATCGTATGTTCACTATTTTTTTAGGTGAAATAAGCAAAATATGTTCATTTTAAGAGTTTGTTTATAATGATATTCTTCAGTTTATTGTGAACACTTTATAATTTGAATAGTGTTCCAAGATGTAAAAAATGTTACGAAACACTGGCATAAATAATAACATTTTATATGATATTGAAGTATTGTTGTATTAATAGAAGACTGAAGACGATATACAGAAGATTATTAATCGTTATGAATAAATTGAAAAGATTTTGAAAATAATTTTGAAAGTCAGTTGTAATATTATGGGGTATTGCTTACGTGAAATTGAAAAGATTTTATAATGCGAAAAAGTATATATAATAAAGTAGCAAATAAAAATAAACAATACAATTGATTTATTTAACATTTCTTGAAACGAATAATAAAATTGAACAACTCACGATTGCAAGAAATACACACCCACCCAAAATATACCAATGATTCTGATATCAAAATTTAAAAAATAACAATGTATTAGAAAAAAAATATTATTATGCACAAAAAAAGTTTCAATTTTGAGCAACAGCTGATGTTTATTTTAAACGAACATGTTTTTCTGGTTTTATATTTTCAAAATATTATTGAAAAATACATAAAAATTGTACGTACCTTGATGACTATTTGGATCTAGTATTCCTTACACAGACAACACAAATTGATCTGAAAAAAAAGAATGATGTTAGTTAAATTCATTAAAAAAAAGTCTAGTAATATAATATATATAATGTTTCGAGTTATTTGGTGACGTTTGCAGAAGCTATTCTCAAGAGATATCGTGAATGACCGTGGAAGTCTCAAGCACTAACATTTATTGAGTGCATTATTTTTTTTTGTTACTATGTCTATCTATTTTTTATTAAGACAATCTTTTAAATTTTTCAGCGTTCGCTGAATTGTATGTCATTTGGGCAGTGGTGTAGTGAGTCGGTGTGCGCCGGGTCGGCTGTGCGTAGCTAGCGATCTTTCAGTCCAATTCTAAAGTGATAATGGGAAAATGTATTACATGTATAATTGACGTGGACCCAATGCTTACGGGCCGCACAAAATTGTGTTTTTGCTAATTACTTTTCAAATGCAAATTAACACGTTAATTACAAAATTAATTAAAAGGGCCCGTAAGCATTGTGTTAAGCATCAATAAGTTAGTATGAACTTATTGGTACACATCCATTGAAATATTAAAACAATGTGATTTAGTTATAACGAGAGGGGAGAGGGGGTGGATTATTAAAAAAGGTGACTCGGCAATATTTTATTCTTAGAACTACACCAATTTTTGATTGGAAAATAACCATTGGGATTCTAAATGTTGGTAATTAATGTGTTATTGTATTTTGTATGAATTCAGATTTATTGATTTAAAAGCCATTATATTTGTGTAGAAATGATTTTTAAATTCCCATATTTCGTGAAATTATGAAAGTGGTATTGAAGAAATGCTGGGTTTTTCCGATTGTCTTGGTCACAAGAGCTGCGTGTTACTTCATAAATGTCGATGTTAATCAAAGGCAAATAAAAATATTTTCTAACACGATGATGGCCAAGCGGTCACGTGTCGGCTTATAATGCCGTCGGTCCAGGGTTCGAATCCCTGTTCTGGCACTATTTTTCAATGAATGTTTGGATTTAGAGAAACGATTATGTGGCCATTCGATATAATTAGCATGCTATTTAAATGTGGTAATTAAAAAGTAATTATCTAGTCAACGTAGTAATGTGTAGAGTGTAAATAAAGTAACAAATGTAAAATTCTTTGTGATAAATATTTTTTTTTTTTTTTTTAAATATTCCAGTAAATAATCTGGAATGCACATTTGTCAAAATTGAAAAATGCCATTCGTCATTACTAACAGAGTCGTCACATAAAGAGCCGCTCATTTTGTCAATGTAAAGCGTCAACTAGAATACCCGTGCATAGAATTTTTATTTTCATTGGAAACGTTAAACTTTTATGCAAACTCCTCGGGGCCTTCCCGTTTTGACATTTATTGAAATTGACTGCGAGATGTATAACAGAAATGAAGGAGGGGGGCGGTTTTTATAGAATGACATTTTATTTTCTTATTTATTCGCAGATTCCCCAATACTGGTGGATTTAGCCCTCATAACTGCCGGCCCTCCATTCAGAATGGTTTGATAAGGGCAAGGGTGCGGCTATATTGCGGTACAGGGAAAGTTTTCGAAAAAAAAAAATAGCGAGAAGATGTAAAAATACTTTAAAAATAAAATCGCCAAGAAAGAAAATAAACAATTATACGTGGATATCAATTTCATAGCCTTTAACTGCCTAACTTGTGAATTAATAAAATTGGAGGAAGTAGCCTTATAACAATTATAACAATTAGTATTTATTATTTGATTTATATTATAAAGACACTGATATTATATAGAGCAAAGGCCCTTTATTTAGTAATTCTAAGAAAATAATGAGTACGTTTTATAACTTTATTGTTGATTTTCTGTCAAATATTTAGTAATGATCAACAAGGTAATAATTTATATAATATTTATAACTCCATTTAGAGTTTATAGTTAGTAAATATTATTGATACAATGAGTTATATTTCAGATGATGATAATAATAAATTATTAAGAGTTTAATTTATTTCAGAAGCGGAAATTAAATATAAAATATAATATTGAAAACATTAGTGTAGTCTTCTATTAAATTAAGTTACTAACCCATATTGTGATAAATGGGAGTTTAGAGTATAAGATTTTGATTCTGTGTTATTTTCAATATGTGTTTATTTTTATTTTTATTACTCCTGCTATTCTCAAAAAACTGAAACATTCAAATAACAGACATAAATTAGAAGAGATAAAATTTATTTTAAGATACCTATATAGAATACCATATTATTACGGTTACAAAAAATATTTTATATTTTACTACCTATACATACACTTTCCAATGCCTATTTACTAGTTTACTCTTGTTATTCTAAACCGTCTTGTATAATACTAAAAACAAAGTATATGATTTCTAAATTATATCTACAAACGTAATGTCTCTGGTATTATTAAAAAATATACAATTAAATCTTTATGCAAATATGTATTTTAAAAAAAATGTAACTATCTATGAATAAAAGTTAACTAACAAATCTGAATCGTCCTAACAAAACAAAACGCAAATAGAAGTTTTTAAAGTAATTAATGACGATTCATGGAAACCATCACATATTCAGTAATAGTGCCGATGATGATAATGTGAAAACAAGAAAGGTTTAGTATGTAATCGCAAAAGGGCATGCGTTTAAATTTGTTTAGAAAAACCACCATTTTAATTATTTACGAAAATGCCTCAATAAAATATCGATTTTACCTGGATTCCTTTCAAAGTGAATATAAAACAATTTAAATTGGCAAAGTTAACGAACCACCTGCTCCGACTACCTGATCGCATTTCAAGTCCAAACGTTTGTGGGGTCTAAATCATGGGCTCCCAACTTTTTCAAGCCTTAACACTATTTTTAATAGCCAAGTAAACTGCGACCCCCTGTCACATTAGCATAAAAATGTATTTAACTCACATCAAATTTCTTTCACAAGTATATCTGTTTCTACATGCGAGTATTTTAAAATTTAAATGTCCTTTTTTATTTACTATAAACTACATACTCGTATTACACCTTTTCTAGCCCTTTGAAGACTATCTTTTTTTTAAATCTTTTTCATGTTATTCTTGCATTATATTTTTAATTCTATACCTACTTACTGAAACTTTTCGTACGCTGGATTAATCCAGTCTCATTTTAGAGTCTCTTCACTTATTTATTGTCTGACTTTCAATTCTGTACAACATTTTGATTTTTAATATGATTAGACAATTTTAGTTTTACATCGTTGCGGACAGGTATTGTAACTTTTGAACGACTATTAGATTGCGTGTTTGATTGATTTTTCCTTTTTCATCGCTACCTTTATCGTTAACCGTTAGATCTCGCTATATATTAGTTTCTAGGGCCATGATGAAACTTTAAATCCATAATATTTCGAGTTATTCAAATATGATGTATTGTATGAAAATAAAAGTAAAAAAGATAGATAGATAGATATAATTAGCATGTTATTTAAATGTGGTAATTAAAATTAATTAAAAGGCCCGCAGCGAATGGGTAGAAAGCAATTTTTGAGCGCATGTGTGTATGAATTAGCATTACATTGTATAGGAGGAGTATGAGTCGGTGGTAGCTAATGCCGGGTCCACACTGGCAACATGTCGCCGGCAACTTCGTTAAATTTTACGATAATTATTATACTTACCGTAAAATTTAACGAGGTTGCCGGCGACATGTTGCCAGTGTGGACCCGGCATAACGTTCGTGCTAAATGCTATTGTGATGTACTAAATTCTGTAAGTAGGGTTTAGAGGTGAGTGCGATTCTAGTCCCATCACTCTTCGTCCAATCTTCATACAGGTGCTTTCCAGAATGGTCTTCTTTGTTTTCTGCATCTGACTACATTCTCAACTGCAGATTTTTTTGAGATTTGTTTCTTTTTTTCAAGTGATCTGTAACGGTTTTACGTGTAGTGGATCTGAGTGCTCATTTATTTCTAGGTGTCGCTATGTTTACTCTGACTCCGAGTTTATGTCATATTATCTTTTTTATAAATTAATATTTTTTTTTTGGTTTTCTATTTTGTAGTTGGCGACCACCTAGAAAACACCTTGGGGACCCGTGGTCTAAAGTCTTCAATGGCTATTTCGAAATCGCAAATCCTGAGAAACAGATTAACTACACGGTCTCCCTCGAGGGAAAATTATTCGACTCACGTTGCAGGTTTCCCTTTTCGAGGAACCTCTGACGTAGGTCGTAGTACGTGGAGATAATGTATGCCAAGCAATACCTATCTTGCGTGAACGTTTATTGGCTTTTTAGATGGTTTATTATGTCACGGTTTCTTTTTTAGGTATAAGGACGAATATTAATATTATATCGCCAGGTTTTATTCGACGGCTTCATATTGAGATTTTTATCTGAGAAAAATTTTACTGTTTTGCCATAAGAGAAAAAAGACATACTAGAATATTATATGAAAATAATATTTTACTACCTGTTGCATTTAAGAGCGCAGAATTAAATAATATCACATTTAACTCCAGAAAAATTATTGTTATGTATTAACCAAATAGAAAGAAAACCTTCGAGATCTTTGCTTTGAAATATATTTGCCAAACCGTACTGAAATAAACACGGTTTGCATTTGTGTTTCAAACATAAATTGCGGAGCACACTGCAAGTAGTCATGCAATGCGCGCATGGCGCAGGAGGCCTAAGCCGCACATTATTTACGCACTAATCTGTGCGTAAAGTAAGAGGCCCAAAAATTTGAAGTTTTTTTTTGGATCGTCCTTATTTAAATAAAAAGCCACATAAAATTGGAAATAAATAGGTCACTTTTTTTGGAGTAGTGGAACGGTTAAATAAAAAAGTTTACTGTAAACAGCATTCGTACTACCCTGAGAGTAGCAGAGGATCAAAAAGGAGCAAAAAGTCTTGGTGATGTCTGCAATAAACAAAGAAGTTATCCAGATTCTCCACCATAAGGGAACGATCGAGAATATTATTTTATAAAACAAAAAAAGATAAGTATTTTTGGTTTGAATGTTTAATTTTAAGAATAAGTATTCATGTATATAATATATTCAGTTACCTAGTCTTAAATGAATGACAAAGTAGGTAAAGTATTTAAAAAGAACAATGAAAATCCTATTCAAAAGTTTTGAGATACCTGTTGCAACACTTAGACAAGTCAAAAGACCATCTTAATCGGGATAATTTCACAATAAAAGGGAATCCCTTGAACATCTGTATAAAGACAGCTGTGCCCAAGACCTGACCTATTCCTATATTGATTATCTCCAGTTCCGTTGTGTATCACCTTACTGTGATACAAGTTGGTGTTTAAAGTAAGGTTCGAAATAATCAAAAGAAACTTAATAATTTCTTTATCACACATAAGCCGACTATGATTTTTTGTGTGTACCTATAATTACCGCTGTTAAACAGTGAGATGGATTTACTACTTTCAACTTTTTATATAAATAATCATTTAAGTTATATTTATTTTGCGACACCTCAGAAAATATATTTCTAATGACAAATGCAGCAGAGTTAATTCTTATGCCTAAACATAGATTTAATATACCTAAAGTTTAATCATCTTATTTTTTTTACCATGTTCGATCCACAGAAGATCATTTACGGTCAGGCTAAGAGCGGAATGCACAATCTAAGATTTCGTTCCTAAGGATAAGTCGCCGAAAAGGATGACTTAACTATAGACAATCCTGAGTATAGAGTTAAGGAATCCTTAACCATAGACTACTTTTGTTATGAACACGCCCCCTTCTGTATTACCATTTACCACTGACAGCTGCTGTCAAAATAAATTCGCATGTCTATAACACAGTCCATACACTCAAATTCATTTGACAATGTATCTCAATATGGATATTGATAGTGTTAATTCGTTTGGCATGTACTTGCAGAATATTATTTTATTTTTATACGCCAGCCCGCAGAAATACAAAATACCAGATGAAGAATGACACTTGATGCTAGTGTTACCATGTTAAAAAAAAAACTTGTGGTGCCTGTGGAATCACGTATAATGACTTATAACGGAAACATAAGAGTATTATAATTAAATATTAATATGTATTTATAGTTATTGCATTTATAAAATGCAGTTGTCATATTTTTGTCATCGTTTAACGATTATAAAATAATTTACCTAATTTACCTAACGAGAATTTTTAAATATGGTATTATTTTCAATAAAAATGATCTTAACTAAGGACAGTGTTTCTGCATAGTGTTTTTTGCTAAGGAAATTTTAGTTATGACAAATGTTTCTGCATTCCGCTCTAAGAGTGTGGGTTGTATTAACAGATTCATTTTTACGAGAATTGAATAATAGCCATTTGCTCAACCAATTAGGTCCATTCTTTGGGCCCAAATGCACATCGAAAAACATAGACTATAGATACATATAGACGCCACCCGTTGCATTGCTAAATGAAGCTACGTGCCGTGCGTTTGGTTTGTGGGCGAGCGAACGCATTCGCCTTAGACCATTTCGCTAGTGCTCGCCCAAAGTGCTCGCACTAGACGCTCAGAATTAAAATATAATTTTCTGTTTTTTTACGTTATATAGTATTTTTAAGCGGTCAAAATGCAACCAATTAGGTAAATATATCCATAATTTAAGTTATTTTAAAGAAACACTAGGTCACTGATATTAAAATAAATAATAATATACAAATAAATTGTCACGAACATGTATCAACTCACCTATGAAACGTAATACCATCTTCTTGCTTATCAGTACGGCTACCATATTTTAATACAACATGCAGAACCACCTTTCCTACTTAATTAACTAAAAATATTTACCACTGACTAACACAAAAAATAGCAAATTTAGCAACACGAACAACACGCTACGTGAAGTGATTCAGCACTATTTGCCGGCGATATTTTTGGAAACCAACTTAAAAATATGTAGACCTTTTATCTTACTCTAGCGCGTGTCGCAGAGATTATAAGGGTGCCGAATACTTTCTCACTCGCACTCATGCATCGTTTTTGTTCAGGCCTTGTCGAAAAACAATATGTGATTATTTCCAGACGCGGAATACGAACCCGGGACCCACATTATATTATGTCGACATGCTAGCGATCGGCGTCAAAATTAATTCACTATAATATTCATATCCATTGGGGATTCTAATACCAGACAGAATATTCAATCAAGAAATTATACAAAACCGGATATTTTTTTTCAAAAAAAAAAGTCTTTAGTGTCCGGCAGCGATATAATTAATTGGCTACCTACCTTATTAATATATTTTAATTAATTCGTCAATTAAAAAATATTATTGTTAGTTATTACATAATAGCATTCTCATGATTGATTATTTAATTTATAAATTATGAAAACTTATCGATCCTATATCCCAAAAAACTTAGCCACACATTCAAGTCTAATTTTGGGGGCGGTTCGGTAACCCAAACAAGAAAAAGGAATCACCTTCAAATTATTATTCTAAGTTGACACTGATGCAATTAACAAAGAAATAACCCTCATCTATGTCGATACAGTATTTGGAATGGATTTACATTTAAAATATTGTATCTTTTTCTTTATTTAGTATATTATTATGTGATGATAATCAGAACTATTGAATTGATGAGCAAGGGTGCTTTTTTACTTTCGAAAACCTCAGAAACAATCATATTATAAGAAAAAAAAATTAAAAGAAGTTATTCTAGTTATAAAAGAAAACGTAGTCATATTTTCTTAAGACTGTGTTAGTGTTTTAAAACTTATTTTAATTAAATTTATATTTTTACATATAAAAGTGTTAAGGTCTTAAACTGCTATATTGTTTATAAATACTTTTTAATTATTATATCGTAATGGCAATTTTGTACACTTATTTTCATGTAACGTTTATATACACACAATAGTGTAGAAGTGACACCTTTATGTCTCGCAGGCTTAGTTCCACTCGGAGGGGAAGCAATATAGAACTTATGGGGTGATTTTTTTAAAACTTATTTCCTGTTGAGGTGCGGAGTTGTAGATGCAATTTTTACCGAGGATAAGAACTAGAGATAAGTGGAGAGGGGAGGGATGTTGTCAGACGAACTCAGGGGCGAAAGTCAAGAGAAAAATGTTGCAGGCATCCATATTGTTGAACTCTGATTTACATGTTCAATTCCCATGGGGGTAAGATTTATGCCCAACATTGACTTTATCAATTTAATACGAGGTTTTCACTTTTAATGAATTACTGAAAGGCGCTATAATGTATATTATGTATTTATTACATACATTTTTTTTCAAATTTTAACACTATAAAGGGACATTATTGCCAATGATAGACAGTAGTGCAATAGTAGTAAAGCAGTAGTAGTAGTAGTGAAACAATCACAAAACACCACCAGAAAAAATCAAATTCATGTATCGGAAAACGAACCCGAAACCCCAGGATAAGAAGCCGTTACCTTACATATTGGGACTACGAGGGCCATTACAAAATGATAGTTTCGCATTCACCACTTTTTTCGCCACACATTTAAGGCTATAATATCTCAGTTGAGGCATGGTCTAAAAAGATCGTGGCTAGGCGATGAGCGGATTGTGCATATGACGCGTGCCGAACGAAATATAATTTGTCATATAAATCCAACATGCGTCCATTTAATGTTCTGTTTATTGTTTTATTAGTAACAATAATAATATATTCATTGACATGTTTTCTTTTTCAAGTAAATGGGTAACGTTTTTTAGTCATCTTTACACGATTTAAGAATGAATACCCCCGTCGCCATCACGAAACAAATTTACGTGTTCAAAGCTCGACGTTCGCTGTCCGATTGCCACAACGAGTCCAAAATTTCGTCGCACCTATAGTTGAAAATTATTTGCCGTTTCACTGAAGTACCGTCTTAATAAAACGGATTAAAGTGTCCAGGGCGGCCAATGACAATACTGACAATAGTGTAGTCGTAGTACTAGTAGTGAAAGATTAGTGTAGTGGAAGCAGTAAAGCAATCATAGAAGAAGCCAATATTTGAGAAAATCAAAATAAATGTACTGTGATCGAACTGGCAATTGAATCCGGAGTCCCCAGATGAGAAACCAGTGCCTTACGCATTCGACTACGAGGGGAATGCCATTTAAGTAGTATTTTATTTGTAAATTAGTGATTGTCGCAACTTCGTTCGCACGAACTATAAAGATAAAAAGTATACATATATAAAATAATTACAAGATAAGAAGAACTTTTTATGTACAACGTTTTTAAATTTTCTGTTGAATTATTATGTTCAATATGCTCAAACTTGTACTTGATATGAAGTAAATAAAAAACAAACAAACAAACAAATATAGAATAATGAAATGTCATTTTGACATTTCATTTTGATTTCCATAGTAACGCAGGTATGTATTAATAATTTAGTTGCTAGGACCACCCCCTTAGCAACCAATAATAGTCTTTTACTTTTTACGGATTTGTCTGAAATAACTTTCCATACAAAAAGAATTAACTAAAAATGAATTCAATTCTGCTTAAAGATGGCTAAAAGTATTAAAAGAATGCATTGGCATCGTGTACTGATAACTTCTAAAAGTTTCAAATATCTAGCTAGTTGGGAAGTTAGTTAAAAATCGATTGCAAGATTTGTACTGGGCAAACAACCACCGGACAAACAAGAATACAAGATAATAAAAACGTTGTAAAATACGATTTGAATGTCATATATCTACCTATATAGACAACGGTTGGACCTAGTCTCACCATCTCACCTCACCGCTACTATCCGATCACTATCTACTCGTTTTGAATTGTTGCGAGTGCGTTATGTTCGATAATTTATATCTTAACTTCGGTATATTTTGAGTGATACCATAGATATTTTACCATACCATATACCATTTGAGTGATAACAAAACACTACGATATATTCATAAAAAATAAGATTCAATGTTTTTCTTGGAATTAAAAAAATAATGGAATTTACTTATCGAGTGGTTTTTTTTGGTGACAGCAATGTGAAGTTTGTAATATATGAATCTGCAATACAAAATGACTTGCGGCTAATTAAATCATTCGTCCTAGTAGTCTTCTTATATCTTCAATTTAACATATTTTGGCACAGCCTTATTGACAATGGTCTCTTTAACGTTACGATAATATTTTGGAATAAATAAATCAATGAAAATATTTCAATACAGAACATTTCCGTTAGTCTTGGTTTGTAACTTAATCTTTAATAATTTAGACAGTAAACTAATTTATGAAACCCTCGTAATAAAAACGATAATTCTGAGACGGTTTAATACATCAATTTGAATTAAGTGAAAAATTTCGTAATCTTTTAAAACCTTGCATCTGAGGTATTTTACAATTCTACACTTTCCAGTAGACAGCTCGGTTAAAAATAAAATATGATAAATTAAACATGAAAAAGAACTTAGATGAACCTCAAACTTGCCCATAGACTCAAGAGTAGGAATGTAGTGTTTTCCGCAGTGAAGAGTATATTCAAATCCAAACTGCTGTTAACCTGGACATAGTTACTAAATGTTTTTAACGCAAACAAAATCAGACGTGCTGTTAGGTGAAATATATTTAGGGTTCTATAAGGTTTATTTAGCAACCTCAACATGGACTTGTACCCTAGGCCACCTCCAGAGAAAATGAGCAAACAACGTTAAAAGCGACGTAAAAAGTCTTAGTGAAAGAGTTCGGGATCGAGATTCATTGGACTGAATGATCTATAGCATCATTTTAATCACTTATTATTACATAATTACAATTTTTATCCATTCAATCAATAATTTACTAATGGATCCAGCACGTGAAGAATTAAAGGACTCTCATAAACCAGTATCCTCAAAAGAATTTATTTTGTCGCTTAGATAAAGTATCCTTGTTTATTTCTGACTTCTGATCTCGTTTAAATCATACACTTTCACAAGCAGACATAATATTGTTAGCATATATCTCATTAGTATATCGTATCACAACGTCAAAACACATATTATTTACTCATATAGAAACATTTACATGTTAGTTTTTTTTATATACTCATATGTAATATATTGGAAATACAACATGTCACACATTGAAAAAGAACTGATTAAGTGTTTTTCTTATTCTCTAAATGATTCATACATGCAAAAGTGACATATATTGATTAATTGTATTGTTTCCCCATTTTAGACACCTATCTTCCTCTTGGTTTATAGCGTCCCTTGAGTTTTCTAGCGGACCCTTTCAAAACCCTTCAAAATTATAGTAAAACAAAAAATTATATAAATACATAGTGTATCTAAGTAATGCCTTAGCTAAATGAGTAAATATGTAGATAATAATACATCACATAATCGAAATAATAAATCAGGCAACCGCCATTTTAGTTCATAGCTGCACTTATGGCACCATCAGAGTATGACGCCGCATTTTACATGGTCTATAAGAGGTGCTCTCGTGCTTGAGACAGAAATATCTGCTGCTATAAGTAATAGTCTGCGATAAAGTCATCCAAGCTTCTAGCTTTTGTAACTTGGCCGGAAGTGAGCGAAGACGACGCGCGAAACTGTTTGAAAAATGAATCGTGTCACCCGCAAGAACCGAGGCATTAGTTATTTAATCGACTTAATAGCCCCTTCATATTTCGCTACGCGTCTCTTCACAAATTCATTTATCAACAAAGCTCATCGAATTTCCCAGGAACACGTCTATGCAACTTTTTTTCATCTTGGATTTATTCTATTAAATCCACAATATTTAATATAAATTTAAATTGAAAAAAATAGTTAATTTATCCATTAACTGAATCCTAAGGTCAATCGCAAAAATATTAGTATTTTATAGTCATATTATTTAATATAGTATGAAGATAAAATATCACCATATTGATATTTTAGGGGCTTCTAGTTGCAAAATGTAAAATTCGTAAGTGAAAATCAATCGAATGTAATTTTAGAAAATATAAAATTTTTAAGCGGCTCAATATTTTTTAAAGAACGATTATGATATATGTTTTTTATCACGCCAAAGTTCAAATACAGAAAAGTTTGTTGATTTTTCGAGCTTTGTCACTGGTCTATCATCAGCACCATATATATTTGGATAGTAAAGGAATAGATAACCAAAATCATTGTTAACGTTCAATAATGGATATGGCACAGAAATAAACAAAAAGATGATTCCAAAGTTTGTGATCATATTGATTGATTATGGTGTGAACCTTGATTTTGGATGCATTTACATTCATTAGGGTTCACTTAACAACCACGCAGTTTATTTTTTTTTGCTAAAATTACAAACAATAATAAATCAATTGAATAATACAAACAATGGCCCTTCCAAACCAACCCGCCTTGCATCACCATTTTCGATCTTAATCGAGCGTATCACGAGGTTCTACGTTTGATGTGAAGGATCAGCATTTTTTTCGCCTGCCAATGTCTCAGGAGCAGATAACTAAGACCAAGGTTAGCACGCTCTCAAGTAAGACTGATTTTATTGGTTTGACTTGTTGAAAATTGCCCTTGGAGAGAAGAGCACGGAGAAAAAATCTTCACTTCCACAATAAGATGCCGCAGATTTTTTAAATACAACAAATTTTGATTTTGACAGACGAGAATTCTATCCTAGTTTAAATTAAAATATTCTGCTGTGTTAGTGTTATAATAATTTAGGATTTATATTCGATCCTCCTCGCTATCATCAAAAATCACTGTAATCTGATATCCGCCGATAGTGATCAAACTGTTTAAATACTGATACAGCCTTTACAACGTAAAACAAATATTAAACAAATATAAGTCCAGTATTTTTCACAGAAATATAGTTTGGCATTGGCACCACTCATTTTTCCAGCTTCTAAATTGTTATTACAAAAATGGATCATTAAAAGCCTGATTATACTTTTTTAACAGGCTTTAAAAATACAATAATTAATGTTGTAATGATATTTTTTTTTATATTTATATCCTTACGTAATTATTATTTATTAAACACTGTAATTGGTAATTAGTTGACACCTTGATTTCATTACAAACAATGAAAGGTGGAATTTATGCGATAATAATATGACCTTGTTTCCTGGTAACAAGATTGTATCTTGGCACGGTAGATAATATTATGAAAATGCATGCACACCACGTATAAATACCGATTTGAAGAATGATTGCTTTATAATAAGTAAATCGTGTTAATATAAGCTATTTTTCATATTATCGAATTCATCGTTTTTATCTCCGTTTTTTTCCATTTGTTCTAAAATCCAATGAGAATTTTTACCGCTTACCAGGACGTTTTTTAAAACATTTTTTTACAATAAATGGTTGCTAATCATAATAGGTCTAAGCTGTTGATAAAAACACAGATTGTAAAAAATGTTTGAATGTTTCAGAAACGGAATTCGTACCTAGGATCCACTTCTTCACACTTCCTCGAGATTTTAAAACTCGATTGATATCTATAAGAACCGCCAAAGTTTTTTATGTCAAAAATAATTATGACGAATTATTTAAAATACCTTACGTAAACATTTTAAGGGTGTGTTCAATACATACGTAATAATTTCCCTCACTATCTGCTACATCTCTACATACTTTTAGATTAAACTTATAATATGATATAATGAAGGCGGTGCGCCCTCCTGCTGGGACCATTTTAAAAAGAACTACCCGATACCCTGGTTTTAAATGTCGTGTATTACGGTGTGCAGGGTTCATAGTTTTATATATAATATTATGATGCCGTAGATTTACTAAAAGCAACTATCAATTCCCTTCCTATAGGCCTCGTCTCAATAGCAAATCGGCTCAATTAAAAATTGCTGAAGATAATTTTGGTATCCTGAGTATTAATTATTTTACTTGATTAAATAATTATATGCGTAACTCAATTAGCTTGGTCTAATAGAATGTCATACTTGTTTATATGCCGAATTGCAGGATGTCTATAATATCATCCGGAAGTGTCACCATATTTTGATTTTGAAGTGGAAGAGCTTCTCAATTCAGTCATTAGTTGGAACGATTAGTCATTGCAACTTGATATCGAGGACGGAAATATTCTCAGCTTTCTAAAAGTTTGTATGAGGATGTCTTCTCATTAAGGCTTGACCGTAATAAATTAAATCATAATCAATATCTTGGGAAGGTAGTTCCGGGACTTGGAAGTGCGCCTGATGATCATTATGCTAAGGTATCTTGCACGTGTAACGGGCGTTGATAAGTTGGAGGTAGTGAAAGGAAATACAAGTCCAAAGTATAATTAGAGTAAACTACAGGTGGGCCATGATTTTGGCACGTATACTTGATAAACAGTAATAATATTAACTATTTATTTTTATTTATTATTTTAAAATATTTTTGCATATTTCCGTTTAACCGCTATTTTACATACGTAATACGTTATGAAGAATATCTATGTTTTTGAAAATTATTTACAATTTTCTGATGTCAGTACAAAGTGCTATTTCAATAGATAATTTCATAATCTTTCTCTCACGGTTGACTGACAGTGAAAATTATACATATATCAATCATCATATTATGTTGAGTCATATGAATCACATTCTAACGACTCCTCGATGTTTTATTTATTGAATTTTTAATGTTCATATTTATTAATAATTTGTCATTTTTTTGTTAAGTAAAATACATTCCTTTCTACGCCTGCGCATCTATTCTATACACAAGACTGCTATCAGCCGCTATCGGCGGCTATCGACGGTAGTTTTTCGTATTGAGGTATTATAATAAAATTTGTTACAATAAGTTAGCCGTCTAAACAGTCAAAACTGTATATCTCGCTCTAAAAGTTAGCACAGCCAAGAGAAGTGCTATTAAAACATACCACTTATTGTAACAATTATTCTTCTTCTTCTTCCATCCTGTCACGTCCCAACATTGGGGCATAGGGCAAGCACAAGTTGGCACGTAGGTCACTCTTGTAGCACCGCTACAGGGTGAGTGAGGGCCAGCCACGGCGACGGAACCCTTGAGGCTGTGCCACAAGGATACGAAGTGCCGCACTCGTTGGCGGCATCCGAAATAATTCCGGAACAATTATTACAACTAGCTTATTGAAAAATTATAATACCTCATTACAAAAATATGGATAAATA
Source organism: Rhyacophila brunnea (assembly GCF_057557595.1). Classification (NCBI taxonomy): domain Eukaryota; kingdom Metazoa; phylum Arthropoda; class Insecta; order Trichoptera; family Rhyacophilidae; genus Rhyacophila; species Rhyacophila brunnea. The sequence goes on from NW_028232965.1 coordinate 15,390,247, forward strand.
CCCTCCATAGCTGCCGATACCAGCCGATAGCAGTCTTGTGTATAGAATAATGCGCTGGAAAAATTTACTGCCACGATTGAGCTGCGATACCTTCTATAACATATTTAAATCTCGTTCATTTCATGCACGGATAATCATCACCCACATAATCTCAAATAAGCCATACTGCATCATAATATATAACATACATGACTGCTAACAGATGTCGCCTACATAAAAAAAAACTCGCAATTTTTGCAGTTATGCTATTCCCAGTAGACGATAATTTACTCACATTCCACATATTATTTGTATTCCACTTTCATTTATTTGTATTGAAAGTTGCTCAAGTCTTTTCCGCAAACCGTACTTTGCAAAACGCATCGCTCGGTCGGTCAATGTCGTATAGCGTGCTTTACACTTTACACAAACGCTCGGTAATAAAACACAGTATATTGGTAACGTAACATGCACGTTCATTGCAACTTCGGCTATGAAAAATACACCGTGGCAGTAATTAGCGGCACGCGATGGACAAGGCGTTAAAACACACCGAAGCGCTCGTACCAGTCAGTGATGAATAGATATCGCTATGTTATGCAAGTGTTTATTGCGAGCATACAAGTGCAAATCACTATTGATCGTAGGAAATCCGTTTGTTTAACATACTAATATTATGAAAACAATGATTATGTTTACTTATAATATAAATACTAAAGCAGGCGTCAGAATTACGGTTAAAACAAGGCTTTATATAGCAGTGGTGAAGAGTGGAGGTAGGCTCTTAATAGCCCACGTGTGCCACGTAGGTCAAAATCGAGATTTTATGGTATTTTCAGAGCATAATCCTGGACATTCCTTAAACGTTGTAGATCATCTATTTATATAATTTTAAAGCCTTATTATCCTTTATATTTATTTTAAACATTTGATGACTGCATAAAGTATTTTTATTATATACAATAGTATTATTTTGAATCCCTCGATCTACTGTTTTAGAATATAGTCATATTTCAGTACATCCATGTGCAGTGGTGTTAAGATTTTTTAGATTTATTATTTTTTAAACGCATTTATAAAACCATTAGTAAAGTTATTAATATTAACATTATATAGTGAAATATTTACGATAAAAAAATATATTTTAATCTCTGTGATTCCAAATTTGACAAGAATTAGGCATTTTATTATTCACAAAATGGGGACGGCCGTATGCTGTAGCTTAACCACTGGGAAATGCCAATAGAAATGGCGTATTTCAAAAAATACTACTTTAATTCATAGGTCAATAATTGTTATAAAACAATAATTATTCGTAGGATATTTTACCACATTTGAATGGTCAAAAACATAGCTTATATTCAGTATCTTTAGAATTATCTTAAAATGTGTTAATCGTGCCCATTTTTGAATAATAAAATGCCCAATTCTTGTCAAATTTAGGATCACAGAGATTATAAATATATATTTTCAATTAATAATAACGTAATTATTTCACTATATAATGTTAACATTAATTTTACTAATGGTTTTGTAAATGCGTTTAAAAATTAATAAATCTAAAAAATATTAACCACGCTGCACATAGATGTACTGAAATATGACTATATTCTAAAACATTAGATCGAGAGGTTTAAAAGAATACCATTTTATGTAATAAAAATACTTTATGCAGTCATCAAATGTTTAAAATAAATATAAAGGATAATAAGGCTTCAAAATTATATAAATAGAGTATCAACAACGTTTAAGGAATATCCGAAATTATGCTCTGAAAATACCAAAAAATCTCCACTTGTACCCTATAAGTAAATTACAGTTATTTCTTATTCTAAAGTACCATAGTATAGTAGTTATCTGTGAAGATAGTTAAAAATTTTCTTAATTGCAAGTGTTGAAACTTGCAACCATCACAAAAATGTCAGACAAGTGATATAATTAATGTACAGCAATGCACTTTGTTCATTACATTGTGTTTATTATAGATATAAAAGTCACTTAAAGCAACTTAACAAGCAATAATACTTTTTTAATGTAATGAATGTTACGAAAGAACATTTTCTTCACTTAATTTTACGAGAACATTAATTTCAAATCAATAGTAAAATTACAACCATACACTTTACAAGATCAAATAAAAGCATTTTATCTATTTCGTTACAGTGCTTCGGAAACTTTTTCACGTTACAGGCACACACACATTGAACGAAAATAACAATCAGAATAAATCAAAGGCTAATTTTGACAGTTTATTTTAAGGTCTCTTTCACAACTTTCCTTCCCGTTTAACGTTCGAATGGTTACCCCTATTAACAAAATTTACCTCCAGAAATATAATATACGCTTTCGACAGACTTCCAAATAAGTTGTGGCACACCGGTTGGGTATCTCTGTTCTAACCTACATAACCAAAACATAATTCGACATACATTTCAGTGATTTGTTATTTAAAATGAGATACTGTTTAAAAATTGTATTTTATGACCAATTTTAAACCTACAAAAGATTTAAATTATTTCTTGCATAATTAAATAATATCACATGATTTAAAACAGACGTTCGTTTATTGAAAACATCTTCGATTGTCTACGTGCTAATTTTCAAATGAAGTTTATTAACACACTACGTACGTCATAATGATAGTATTGACAGTTATTGTTTTGTATAAATTAGACAACAATGAAGAAAAACTAAAAATAACAAAGAATCAAAGTTGAAGGTGCTCTATTTTACGTAACATACAGTTTGTAGTCTCAGTATATCACACTATCTTATATCTACCAATCTACCTACTAAACAATTATAATTTGGACTAATCAAATAAATACTCAGAGTAAATTATAATTTGGGACAGTCAATACAGCTAATTGGACTAATCACAGACAGATTGTTTACGTAAGGTATTCTCAATGATTATAGGGTATTAATATGTTGATAAATTGGTAACTATCTAGATTTTTCTCTGAAATTTAAACATTGGGACCGAAGAAATCTGAGAATATTATAAATTTAATTGCAATTTTGTAGGTACCTAAATAATACCAGAATAGCAATCATAGAGAATTATTAATATATAGGTATGTAAAAAAATATATTATATAATATAAATAATAATAATAATTAATTTATAACTTTTTTCCTATTGAAACATAATTATAGTAATCAATTTGAATCAATTTAATAAAAATTAAATCATATTGATTGATTTAAAATTTCTTTAATTTTCTACGCTCTTAATATAAAGTTTTTTTTTATTAAAACTAACATAGTTTGGCACGAAATAAAGGCATCACTTAATTGAATTCATATTTAATTTGATAAAAGTCGTTGAAGAAACCAAAAAAAATCAGGAAACTTGCAGTTAATTTAAATGTCAGCACAGAAAAAAGGTGATTTGGGCATCCTCATTATAATGATTTTGTTCAAAAAAACACAACGTATAGTGTGAGAACCTTCTTATCTTTTTACGAATCAATATAAATAAGTATACTCGTGCATTGATTCACGTGTCAGGCGAAAAGTACACGTAGTATTTCTTTCTACCGAAATTCGTTCTGTGAAGATAATTTTTCAATTTGTCCGATATAAATCAAGGTTAATTAATTATTACTATATTATTTTTATTACGGTCTAAAGATTTTATAATTATACACGTGAAAATGAACGGTTTACTTATGTTAGAATTTATTTTCATTTGGGACAAACATAATGTAGGGTAATGTATTTTCTCCAGATAAGATGTTTTTTATGCTCCTTTGGTTTAAATAATATTATCGATTATCAGATTTTTAAAATAACGAGGAAAGTGTTAAGCAAATATTATTATACAGTTACTCGGCATTGGTGTTTATTACTAAAAACCTCAGAAAACGTATAATTGAAGGTAAACTACATAAGTCTCGTCATATCTTTCACAGTTTGGGTGAGTGTTTTTATATTTAAGTTATAGAGTCTGTCTTCTATAAGCTGGCGTTCACGTCACGTTGTTCGCGGACGTAAAGCATTGTGCCATCGCGTTCGACGGTTGCAATTTTTCAATGGGATGGAACGAGAGGGAATGCAGTGATAGTTGTCTTTCTCTAGAATTTAATATGTTTGTTTTCTGAGATTTTTTTTAAATGTGTATTTTGAATAATAAGAATAGAAAAGAAATTATCTTGTGTGTATTCTTTATTGAATAAAAAAATAACTCAAATATTTACTGGCACCTACGACCTGAATCCCGCGTCTAGAATATTTGAATTTTATTAAATTTGTCAATGTGTATTTGGATGAAAAACTACAATATATTCAAACTTGCATGGGATAGCATCCATACTATTGCTTATAAAAGGACAGTAATAATAATTATTGTAGAAGGAAATACATCGAACCACCGTAATTATGAATATTTAAATAAAGCAAAATATGATTTTATAATCATCATTTTCAATGCTATCAACTTTGGTTAGGTTACGGATTCAAACATACTAATAACATGGATTAATCGGCCTTACATTTTTCAATAGAAAAATGTTCAAGATAAACATAATTACTCTGCTTATATAATATAAACTCTGGTAGTTTAATGATTAATAACGAGTTGCTCGTCATTAATGAGGATTTATTCACTTTCTGCAATAGTGCTAAATAATTAGTTTAGTGTAACATTTTTCTATTATGAAGTTTTATACATGCATATAATATAGTACAGAAGTAAAATAAATATAAGATTAGTACAAAATATTGATTTGTGTGTAAATAATTAAATTACGAGTTTTTTTTTATATTGATGTAAAATTTATATTTTATTTTTTACTATACCGGTTTCATATATTAATCAAGTATTTATAATCGTAAAATTGCTTTTGTTATGTCTTGTACTTGTAATTATGGATAAAGCAGTATAATGGTATATCAATTAATGATTGATGGAGGTTTTGTTTTGTGAAGTTGAATAGATTTTTCATAGGCTTAACATTGTTACGCTCACTGACAATTCTGTAGTAGGCGTATCGTAGGCCTAAGATAGATTTATTGTTTAATTTAATGACTTTCTATAGGTGTGAAGTAAAATCATGCGTATAATTATTCAGTACAAGGACTAATCTGAGAGTAATATCATATATATATATACAAAAAAAACTATTAATAATAAAAAACTATAACTATATATAAAAAAAGAAAATATTAAAAAAATTATAAAAATTGACTTTTACACGGGCCTACACGCTGCTATATAATATTTCAATATTAAAGTGAACACGTCGGAATACTATGTCAAAGAATCCAACTTGAGTTGATAGTAATAATTATTATTGACATTTATGTTTTTTTTTATTATTACACAAATATAATAAAAATGCTTCAAAAACATCATTGAAAATTTAAAATAAAGACCCTAAATGTAATGACAGTTAACATTCAGTTATACTGAGCAAGCTCAATTTAAATGGGTATTTTATTTTTCATATACGGCATTCATTAGTAAACCAATGAATACAAATGATATAGGTAGATATCGTCGCCCACGGTGGCCGCGCGGCATAAGCGTTGGACTATCATGCCGTGGGTCACAGGTTTGAATCCTGGGTCTGGCAAATACACATATTGTTTTTCAATATGTGTGTGGGTCAGGGTATGGACCTAATAGGTTGAGCAAGTGGCTGACATCCATTTCTCGTAAAAACAAAATCTGTTAATACAAACTTCTACTCTGTGGAGGCCCATATGATCCTATTAGGATCGGACATGGTCGAAGAAGAAGGTAGATACAACATCATAATGATTTATAATTCTCATTAGACTTTCATAATTTAAAAATACTCAAAGAAGTAAAATTCTTAATCGTACCTAATTAGCTTCCCGATTATTTTAAATACGTATTCTATATAATATAGCAATATAAATACTAAGTATTGCGTAATAGGTTTAATAAGTGAAGTGTTGGTTGGTATAAAAGGTATTGAATTTTGTTTATAATATTATTACAAAATAATTATATTGAATAAAATTATATGATATCGTTTTTTAAGTCGTTCTTAATTTTAACTTTATTAACCTTTTGAGCAATACAACATTCGAAAAACGCCAGAAAAGCAACATAGGTATATTATTTATTTAATCTAAATTAAAAACCTATCTTTTTTAATACGTAGGTAGTACCGCTCAAACATATTTTTTGAGTACAAATAATTACTAAATGGAATTAAGTAGACGTAAAAAATTAAAAATAGATGAAAAAATACGAATTTATCAGATTTTACAAGATTTAAGGGGAGTGAAAGAAATCCAGCATTCTTCATTTCAAAAGGCTTATTTTCGTTGGCTACACCATGAGGCCGTATTAATTATATTCTCCAAGGGCTTCTTGGTACCCCACAGGCGCCACGTTGCCAATTCCTTAATCTGAATAGACAATATGTTTGGTAAAAAAATAAATTAATGTAAGATTGAATTTTACCATTTTTAATATACTTTTTTTATTGGCGTATATCATGTAATATGTTTTGCTTACTGATAATAAATTCTTCGTGGAAACCCAATATAGCTAAATAATTATACAATTTCGATGCTCACTGGAGTTAGAAACATCATACAACGGAAACTCAGCTCGACTCGACTATTAAGGTGATACCTCTACCTACCAGAGGTATCTAGCAGAAAAATACGAAGCTTGCAATTTGAGATATTTTTTTTATAATTTACAATTTAAACTGTATTAATAATTAATAAATGTGTATTTGAAAATATTAAAAAAAATATTTTTTATTTTATGTCAAAGATAAATTTACAATAATTATTGTAAAAAAATAATATGAAATGTGAATTTATCAAAGAACCCCATGTTATTATTACATATATTTTATGGTCATATTTATTATTAAAATTTAGTGTATCAAGTTATCTATATTTTATCATAGAGATTTTTGACTAATTCATAGTTTTAATATTTATTTTAAAAAACATCGATTTTTATAAAAATATAAGTAATATAAGTAACTTGAAATCCTTTTTATTTATATAACATCGAGCTTCAGTATTGGGATCATACGTAAATAAGATTCGTTCGAAAATAGAATTCGATTCGAGTATCGTCTTTAATCTCTGAATAAATTAGTGATAAATGAAGTGCATAATCCATTAAAATAATTAACATAATAATAATAAATATTTTACGTGATTTTCAAGCTTTATTTCCACAAAGTTTCCCTTTTTTCGAACAAAAAATAATCTAAGTTGGAAATCGCCTATTAAAACTGTATTCAATATTATTTTCTCCGTATAATTTTAAATTATTTAATATAAATAAAAAATATGATTTATGAATGATCAATATATTATTCATAGTTATCGCATAGGTACTTATTTTGTGAATTTTATAGGGTTCTGTAAACGTATTACGATGAGATGAGTAAAATAATATTTTTCAAGTCATATAACATCTGCAAAGGCTTGTGATAATATTACGTAAAGATGTTATGGTCAATAAATTTATAATAACCCGATGATTTTACTCGCAAAACCGGAAACGTGTGCATAAAAAATGACATTGAATGTTGGAGATGATCTTTCAAGGCTTCGCGCTTTGTGAAGGGAATGCGCGCTCAGTCAATTATTGTCAAAACAAAATTATCTTCAACTAATCTTATTAAACGAAACGTACTGAATTATTTCATTCTACCTATAATAAGTAATCTGTTCAACATAATTTCATACTATCCCTTTCAAGATAGGAAAAAAACTAAGTGTTATTATTTGACACTATCTAAAATTAAAGAATATTATTTTTTAGAACCAAAGAGAGTATCAGCATTGTATCATAAATTTTAATGTATCGTTGAGTGTGACGTCAATCAAAATACAGACAAAAAATGAATTCTTTATTAGTTCATAATACATCAAATTGTATACCACTTTCTAGCTCACTGTAACATTCATTATCTTGCTATTGAAAATCAGATCGCGTATGTATTTGAAGTTATTGATCTCTATGTAAATAAGTATATATTAATTGAATTGAACTAATCATGTTTATTGAAGTAGGTATTGCAAAAGGGAACAGACCTCTAAGGAGAAGAAACGTGTTAAACAAGTTTGACATAAAAAAGTCATACCTGTATGTAGATAAACTATTCAGGGTCGATAAAAAAATCGTATTGTATTCAATTAACTATTATGTTCAATAGGTAGATCAGCGAGCACGCACATATCTAAAAACATATAATATATGCACACTTATAATATGCTTAAGTATACATATATGTATTATAATTTTATTGTCAAAAAAATATTATGTGATTTTAGCCCCGGGCGATATTCGTTTCACGACCATCTTACGAATTGGTGCACGGTTCACCTCTCAAGGATACAGCTGAATATTTTTATTTTAGTATATGACATTGTATTTAATAATATAGTATGTAGTGTATAAACAAAATTAAATATGTGTGTTTTGAATTTATCTGTATCAAAAGTCACGATCAAGGTGTTTTATGATTGTAAGTAATGTTAAAGTGCCGCGTACTTTGCAAATGTAATGTTATACAAACCCACGATTATGAATTTATAATAAGTGTCAATTAATATTTTATTATTAAATAGGTATAATTTTAAGCCGTCCTGAAGCTGGATTTGTACTCAGAAACAACTTTACAAACAACAATATTATCATTTCTATAAGTAGAGAATTATCATAAAAATTGTTTGACACATAATCTTAATTACATTCAATACATTAGTAAATAAAAAAAAATATTTTTTTTTTAAAATGGTCGTTTGCTTAAAAATATCTTTGCTATCTATTTAAATCAAAATGTACGATTACAATTTCAGAATACGTTTAATAAAGATTGAGATGAATTAAAAATGTAATACAATGACAAACACATCGTAAATACGTCATCGTCAGAGATGAGATTTTTTCCTTGCTCCTTGAATATTATATTTGGAAATGATAAAGTTGTGGCATTTATATTCGAGTCTGGTGTATTCATATATATCAAATCGACAGCATCATTACATGTTTGGAGTACCACTACCAAATTTTAGTAGAATATAATATAATCACCGCATTTGTACATGTACTCCTCATTTAAAGTAGGCATACGAGTAAATGAAAAATAGTCAAGAAAAATCTACTTAATGAACACTGCAAAAAAAAAAATCTGTACCAAAAATCACGAAATTATTAAAACGAATTAAAATCGTCAGAGATATTTTGAGATGTTTATGTGTATGATTTTTGTCACGCCGGATATTGCAATTTCTAAACAAATTGTTTCAATACTTGTTTTATAAATCAAATAATTGCAGTGTTTCTGTCATACTTGCAAGACGCACTGGCACGAGTGGAGAAGTTAAATATTATTGACTTACTTATATACAAATTAGATATCTGTAGTGATAGGTGATTCCACTGATAAGTAATATTAAAACCAAAATTACAAAAATCGACAAAACATTTACTCACATAGGAAGCAGTATCGGACGGATAGTTACAGTATTAAATCGCATATGTGTGTTAAATTCGACTTACATTGTTATTATGAGGTCTAGACACAAATCTAAGTAGAACATAATTAAAAATTGGGATAGTTAAACATAGTAATAATTAGGTAAGTATATTAGGATTTGATTAAATTTGAATAAATATATTTATCGTCTTTATAAATTTGAAATTAATATGTAAAAGTCGGTATAACTAAGCTAACAATAACTTTTAAATAAATCTGATCCCATCTATCTGACCTTATTAATATTTTTTAATATAATCTTATTATTTATAAAAACTGCTTGACCATTATAATTTATAATATTAAAAAATGAAGAAAAAATAAAACGATATAATATTGCCACCACATGCATAGTTTTTTCAACACTTAAAAACTTGTTACTTTGAATAAAGTTAATTTATGTATAGTGTATTTTATTTTCATTCATTTTGACGTAGTCTGCGACAGAATACTAATCAGTTTTTTTTTTTAAATTCATCTGAATATTATAGAAAAAAATGATCATCAAATACATTACCAATTCAAAGTTAGTACCAATTTAAAGTTGGTGATATTAGATATACAAATTATTATAAATAATTTAATTAATTCATAATGAAGGTTATACAGATTGAACGATTTGTCAGAGAGAATTTTAACGAAATTCATAACAACGCATAGACTTATTCAAAATCACCTTAACTAAAAGGATTATGAGTAATCAAAGACATTATAATCCATCCAAGATAATATTATGCAAAATGCGACAATGCCTCAGTCAGGGCATAATATAGGTATTATTAAAAAAAAATATTACGTTTCTGACGTTTTCCAAGTTATAAATATACGTAGATAAGTATCTCTGGTATATTTACAAAACAGAGCGCTAGTTTGAAGTTTTTTTAGCAACTAGCATTACACTAGGAGATCCAATCCCGAGCCAAAATTCTGATCCCGGGATTTCGGGGGTACAATTTGACCATCCCGGGATTGGCATTTTTTTCCATTGTTTATATAAAAAATTTATATTTACAATAATAACATTGATAAAATTGGTCAAAAATAAATCTAGTATAATTTATACTATTTAGGACATTTATTTTTAATATTGTATACGTTCAATCTTGGAAATACACAAGTTTAACGGAGTAAATAATATTGTAATATAAATAATAATGTTAATTTAATAGGAGATTGCTGTTTCTGATAGTAAAGACTTAATGAATGGATTAGCGAGATTTAAAATAGTATAGCAAATAATCGTGGCGTACTTATGGCCTTTCCGCTTCATAAATCTAATTAGTCAGCCAAATATGAAATTGCCGTAAAACGTATGATATCATGGTGGAATAACTTTGTTAATAGTACGAAGCATTGTTTTTTTCCAATCTTTCAATTTTTAATAATTTATGTGAAAAAATAAAATGAATCGGCAACCTACACATGGGTATAAATCAAACTTCATTCAAACTCAGTTTATTTCTAATGTAGTTATTTTTTATTAAAAGTTTTTTTTCTGTTATATTTTCGCTTTTATTTAATTTTCCATACAAATTGATAAAAAAAATCAATCCCGAAATCCCGGGACTATGTCTATCATCCCGTAATTCGGGATCACGGGATTGGAATCCCTACTGGGGACGATATTCTCATATCTATTGGGGGGGAGGGGGGCTCGGGTTTGATTCCCAGTGAGGTCACAATATTTATACGATTTTCTCAAATCCTGCGTGTTTCTGATTGTTTCACTTATATGACTAATATTATTACACTACACTGCGTCATTGTGTCTCATGGCCTGTTCTAGCGCAACTCAAATAAAAGATATTATATCCATATTATTATATTATTAATAAAAAAAAACAAATAATCTTTTTTTAGTAAGTTATAAACCAAGCGCAACATAACATGGATGCCTATAATATTATATACATTGTAAAAAACAACAAGTATTTTTGATCACACGTGGGATCGTAAGCCAATTTTGAGACGGCCGGTTTACTATCCAGGTCACCGTGTGTGCATGTAATTCTTTCTGTCGACCAAAATGTTAATAATATTTATTTATACATTGATTTACCAACTACAACAATCCACAATCTTCGGTATTGTAACCATACCGATGGTAGATTCTGTATAATTAAAAAAAGATTCAGGTAAGTTTTAGATTAAAAAAAAATTAAATAAGTATGCTGAAACTACGAATTATTAAAAATATTTGTATTATCATCTTCAAATGAACCCGAAAATCCGACATAAATAGTGCACACTAAACTGTATAAGTCAAAAGTATTTGTTTTCATTGAACTAATATACTACAATGTGCAGACAGTGTTGTTCAGTTTTTTAAATTTAATTAAACCCTGCATAAAGCACCCAAAATAGATAATAGTCAAAGCTATACATATATCTATTAAATATCTAAAATCATGCCATTAAATCATATATCATTTTGGTTATGTTTTATCTATTATGGATTAGTTTATCCAGGGCTTAATGAATTTTAAAAAAACTAACTCAACACCGTTTGTAATATTATGTATTATTAATACAACGAAAACAAATAAGTATTACTGAAAAAGTATGAATTATTTTTGTCGAATCGCCCATAGCATACGAAAACTATAATGGTTTGGTAAGGCGGGGCTTAATTTCTTTTTAAAAACTAACCAACACTGTAATCTTATTTCAATGACTAATTTAACATTTCAATGACATCAATCAATTTCATTAATATTTCAATGACAAAATTTTATCGTGCACTATTAATGTTATATCTTAACAGCCTACCTCCACCCTTTGCCACTGATACAATTCGGGTGTTTTGTTTTTAAAACTTTTAGATAAGTATTGATTAATTAATTAAATTACTTTAAAATATTAATAATAAGTATATTATACATTCTATTCCATCGCTAAATACTGTTAGAAGCATTACAATCCCATTAACGTCACTCATTTTGCTAAAAAATCATGTCTGCATTATATAATGTGGTCATAATATAAAATGTAATAAATTGATTCAAAATATACATATACTTCTAGTCTTCTATAATAATATTGCATACTGGTAGTTATGTCTTTATTTGAAACGTTCTAATTTATATTAAAAAAACTATAATAGATAAGTATATTGACAAGAATTGTTATGGTACAACTACTGAATTACGGATACGTATCACGTACATTTTGGCTGTAGACTTGTAGAGCAAAAATCTAAGGAAGTCGTTTCGTCGATTGAGCCCGGCTTGGGGCATTCAATATCGATTGTGCTCATTAAAATGCAGACTATTGTATGAAAAAAAACATCATTAAAATAAACAGTTTTGAATCTCAATGTCATCTGACGTTTGAGACGCTTTGTCTCGAGTATCGGCAAAGTCTTCTGAAAAGACGATTGTGCACAGTACTTATTATCTTGAGAAAGATAAGTTTTAATAAGTACGACAATAGGGTAAAAGGTCATTCTGTGAAACGGGTTCGTATTTAAATTCACGGTAATCGATTTACATTTGAAATAATTTACCGCCAAAATTGAGGTTAAAGGGTTGGGATATAACAAGAATAGGTTAGTTTATTGAAAAAATTGTCTATTGTACTTTACTTGTCTTTTATTATACACAACTTTTTCAATATCAAATGCCCTGCCAAACGATAATCACTACACGAATATTTAATGTAAAAATTTATAGATACTAGTTAGAAGAAAACTAATAGGTACATATTTAATTTAATAATAAATCTAATCCACCGTCATACAATAAAAGACATAATTAACTTCATGTTATGTGATTACGAGATTACGGATATAATTTTCTTGCTATATTTGTGTAAGCTAAGCTTTTGATTAATTAAAATAAGTCACAACAATAAAGTAGTTTAATACACACAATTTAACAATGATCAGGGCCGGTTTTACCATCTTAGAAGTACTCTTTCAATATATTTTTTTTATATATACAAATACATTTAAAAAAAAATCGTGAACACTTGCCGAATATTTTATTTACTATGGAAAACAAACAACTTACTAATACATTTTGAAATAAGTGAGTTAAGGAAATTTAGTTCATGAGGGCAGTACCTATTGTACTTACTATTTAATCAATAACTTTATTTGTTGTTTGCGAAGAAAAATGACCAATTATTTGAAGCGAGTCGATTATTATTATAAACAATTGGATCAATATAATTATGTAACACTTTTTTGTAATATAAAAATCGTAAGTTCCTCGACGATACAATCAACGATTTTATATTGAATGACAACGTGCATATAATAAATAATCACAACATAACTAGATTTATTCGACATAACATATTTTTGAGTTGATGTTATACATTTTCTTTTACTTTTATATATTAACTAAGTAGGTTATACTATTTCATACATTTAATATATTGCAAGGGAGAGAACACATTCGATTTACTGTGTTCATAAGAAAGACAAAATTGACTTTATAAACTAGTAAAAATCACACAGTTAACATAGTTAAAAACAGCAGATGACTATTTTTTATGTATATAAACGTTTTTATCATTATAATCTTATTCCATTATTTTAGAAGTTGCATGATCTGAACATATTATTAAAACTGATGTATCAATATAATTAAGAATATAATGTTTTAAAATTCAATTTTAAAATAGTTAGCAACATTTTGTGCTTAATACCCAAAATAAATGGAATTATCTTTGTATGGGCGAGAATCAAAGCAACAATAAAAAACAAGTTTCTTGCTCACAACTATTATATGCTCCAATGCCTCCGATTCAATAATTTCAACCACAGATATTACAATAATAACATAAGACAGTTTTCAAGGTAACCTCTCAAGTCAAACTGTAAACTTTCGGATTATTATAACAATTAATAATATTAATCATTAAGTTTACATAACCAATGTCCCTTGTTTAGCGAAAACAATTTAAGGTTGAAATCTTTGTCTACTTATTATACTGTATTATTCTTTATCCAGTATTTTAGTTAAAATAATATATTACAGTAGTTGTATTGTTATGTTGGGCCATTTACTTTAATTATAGTATAGTACCATACTATCTAAAATACTAAGAAAACGTCTGTAATTTAGAAATATTTCTCTTTTGATTAACGTTTTGATTAGGTATTTTTATGAGAGCTAAGCACAAAATATTGTTTTTTTTATGTTTGTTTGCTGACCTGAAAAATATATTAAAACTTGTACAGCTAATAGACCATATTCTTAAGCCTAATTTTATTTATTCAAATCAAACGGTTCCAAATTTTTGTAGAAATCAGTTTTATGTTATGTACCTAAGTAATTATTTACATAATTAAATTATATGTTTTTTACAAGTCAGATATAAGTTGGTGGTTAAAAATATCAAAGTAAATAGAATAATTGTCTTAATTTCAGATTATATACAAGACTTTATTAAGAGCATACAAGTGTAACGGCAAATAATTTTCAACAATAGGTGGGACGAAATTTCGCACTCGTTGTCAATCGGAGAGCGGTAGTCGAGGTGTGAGCACGTCATTTTGTTTTGTGATGGCATCGGAGGAATATATTCTTATATCGTCTAAAGATGACTAAAAAACGTTACGCATGTACTCGAAAAAGAAAACATGTCAATGAATATATATATTATTATTATTACTAAGATAACAATAAATATAACATTAAATGGACGCATGTTGAATTTTTATGACAAATTATGTTTTGTTCAGCACGCGTCGTTTGCACAATCCGATCTTTTTAGACCATGCATCAGCTGTGAATAAGTAAATCAATACTTAAAAAAAATAATGAGTTTGCTTTAGGTTCAGGTTTAACGGAATTAAGAAAAATAACGTAGGTATGTATCTGGTTCAGGTCTGGATAAGATACCCTAGAGATTTTTTTGAAGTGTGAAAAAATTATCATTTCAGTGCAGCCGAAAATATTTCTCAAGTTTATATAGTTAGCATTCGGAAACGTACTGAGTTCACGGATAGAGTATAATTCATATTTTGATTTCATGATACAGGATTCAAACAGGTCACTGTTTTATATTAAAAATATTATTCCCATCGTTGGAGTAATATGTCTAATGGACGTGGTGTATAAAATGTCATTATTTTTATAGCAACCGTATATTATAATTTGTGAATATTTTAGCTAGACATTTATTTATTCAAACACTAAAAACAATAAATATAATGAAAAAAATAATAATATTTTTTCATTAAAGAGTAATAAAGTGTTATTTGAAAACAAGATTTCATTTACAGAATGTTGAAAACAGTTAAGTTATGTAGAATTTATGATGGCATATTTGATTGAAATTAAATTCAATTTACTCTTCTTGGTCACTGGTGTACTATTTCTAAATCCATCATCAACACGTCATTATTATCACTTTATTCAGTATTAATTCTTGACAGAAATCTTTTATAGTTATGTCTTGTATTTACATTAAAATTATTAATATATCACGCTGGCGCCTTTAGTAGAGCGGCCATGGTGTTTGATCCCGCTGCTGCGTACAAAAATATGCATATTTTTCTGCTCCATTTTTAAATTTTTGTTATTTGTTTATTCTGATTCTAAAAGTACTTTTCCATATTATAGATTTCAAAAACTTTCAAATTCAGCAACATTTATTAGGAAAATAGAATTTAGCCGGAGGTTGATTGCAAAGTCGTTTATATCCCATCAGTCGCCGATTTTAATAGCTTACGACTAAAAAAACAGTAAAATGTGGTTATTTTAATTAAGTTTAATGACGTTAAGAACATTTTATTTCGCTATTCGCTTTTTATAGTTGTTTATTTTAATGTGATTGGCGGTTTTTTTGGAATAATCTAAAAATGACAGAATAGGTAGGTTACCGAATTTATTTGAAACTCATAGTTGCATAATATAATGTCATAACACAATGGGTAGGGCAAACATCTAACAACCATTCATCGTAAAAAGTTTATTAATAAAACATCCACTTTGTGGACGTCCATAGTAATAATTTATTTAAAAAAAATTGTATTTGTTCACCAAACGTAAATATTAAAATGTACCGATATAAATAATAAAAACTTAACAAACGTTTTTCGCTTAACATTATAATTAAACTATCTAGCATAAGAAAACATTACGTGTATATTGTATTATCATAATATAAATTTATTGTTAATGTAATGTCACGAATATCAAAAAGAAAAAAAAACTGCTTGTGTTTGTTCCTGGCAAGAGGTATAAATTTATGACATCATTATTATATTAGGTTACACATACTTTCGATTTTTGAAAATGAAGTCAAGCCTCAATAATTTATTTCTTCGTAAAATTTTTGCAAAAAATCTCATTAAATTTTGATAGCACCCATCAAAAGTAACAATCAATCAGTCTACATAATATTATGATGCCATGAAACTAACTTTTGATACTTATATAAAATGATTATTACTCTACAAAATATATTATTATACTTATTTGGAGCGGATATGGGGAAAAAATCATATACATGACAAGCTAATTTAAAATTTCGATATTAAAGTGGAAACAAAATATTGTAACTATAATAATTAATATTGAGTTAATGTGAAACTCAATGCTACTGTGGATATAGGTACTAGAGGCATCTAGTGGCAATATACAAAATACGTAATTTCATATTAATTTTATCGATAATTCATATTGTATTGCATTTAAAATAATCATTACTAAGTATATTTTAAATTACAACTTTGTTTTACAAAATTATTACAAAATTGTAGGATGCCGATCACATCTTCTGGGAGTGTCCCCATATGATGCTTGAAAGGGAAGAGCTTCTCAAGTTGGTGCGACCGTCAGTTGGACTGGTCGGCCATTGTGATTTGGTATCTACAAGGCAAAATTTCCCAGGCTTCAATAACATTTCAAAATACGAATCACGCACACAATTAATAGTACACGCCAACCAAGGTCTTGGGAAGTTGCTCCTGGAACACTCTTAGGATAACTTTGAAGGTGATGTTAGTTACGCCACGGTATACGCCTGCATAAGGATGCGGAGACATGTCAGATGGGAGGGAAAGCAAGTACCAATCTACCAATGTAATATGAATTTATATTATTAGATATAATACAAATATATAATAAGTTTTATGTATACTGGAACTTTTTTGGTGAATAATTTTGTACTTATAGGTAAAACGTATTATGTATATTTTTCCGATCCCGTAATCCCGTGAAAGTAAATTGTATTTCTCTGAAATTTCTTATAGTTATATAATTGATAATTAAAATTAAACACGATATTTAGCACAAATTCCACCTTTTTAATATTATGCTGACGAAACCAGTCATGAATACTATAAAAACTGGAATTCATACTAAATATTGTATTTCATTGTAATTATTGTAAGAATTTTTACCATGAATTGACAGGTAACACAGTAAAAGAAAAAATATAGAAACTATGCTGTCTTTAACTAATATATCTTTGGTTAAGAAAAAAATGTAGCTTGTATTTAAATACTAATACTGAAATGCCAATATTTAACACATTCAACTCTGGAAATTTGAGATCAAGAGATTAAAATATATTCAGAATTATTATAAACCATATTATGTAGGTACCCAACCAGTTTATAAAAAAAATGCATAATATATACATAAAAATACCTACTAAAATGATTGGTAAGTTTTAATTATAATTAATCTCATCACTCGGTAAACGTTCTAATAATGGGAAACCATTACCAATTAATTTAATTGTCCCTAATATTTCAGATAAAATCTGTGAAATCTAAATAATTATAGAAAACAATAGACGTGACGAAGTATCTTGTATTCATTCGAATCGCATCATTTATGAATTCTAATGATGATATCACGTTTGTTTACAAATAGTTCAAGGTGTCCCCGGACATGTGATTGAAGTTTTTTGCAAAATTCTGTAGGTACTCATTCCACTCTGTCACGTAATAACTGGTCGAACACTATAGAAAGCGTAAAACTCAATGTTTCAAGGCTAATCTTTGTTAGATTTTTGATCAGCTGTGGTGTCAACTCTATAAGAAATCTGCATGCTATTTCGAAACCGCCGAAAATATACTCTAATTGCAATAAAATATAATATAGTTTTGCGAGGTGGATAAAAATGATATTGTGTCACAAAGTTTTCACTGACAGTAAGAAATATTTCATAATAAGTAGGTATTCTTTCAAATATCATAAAAAGCATTTTAAGTTTTAACGAGGGATTATTAAAGTTTCTTGAAGTAAGCGATTATGTTAATTTTAACCGAAATAATAGAAATAAAATAATTTACTGTTTTTTTAGTTGTGATTTTCCTGCTACTTATTTGAAAATCAATCTATAAAAAACACAATTGGTCTTTTAATATTCCTTAAATATTTTTTTTTTTGTTGAAATATCGAAAATAATTGTATGCACTACTAGAGTATATGCTTTATAACTTTTTTTCTACTTTATACTACACTGATACGCCTCTTTGCCTGATTATTTCGCATTAAATTAGATCAAATGATATTCACTTGTATTAATATAATATGTAGTAATAATTAAATAAATAGATAATATATGTAAAAAAAGTATTTTTAGAATATACTATATCCCTTTACTGCATGATTTTTTTTTTCGAAAATTTTTATTTTTTCTTGGTGTCAAAATGCCTGTAAGAAGGAAAAATAATAAAAAAAATATTTTTCCAAAATTTCATTAAATTTTGTATGTTACTGCGTGGTGTCGTAGATTTACGACATTTGGAAATCTTACATTTCAGTATGTCAAAATACAAAACCAAATAAAAACAATTATAAAAAACTAATGTACACACCTTATTTGATGTGTAGATATTTTTATTCAACCAATTTCAATCTTCTGTATATTTTTTTTATTTATTTACAAATGCGGATTTTTGCGTACATACGAATTCGTCAACTGTCAAAGCAGAAATGCAGAGACTATAATGCAGAAATGCTTTATTTATTGAAATGTCGAAACAAAATCGGTAAAGTAGGATGTTTATGGTATAACAGTTTTCTAGGCATCGAAAAAGGATATTATTTGATAATTTACACAGATAGCATTGGCTATATCGAAATAGTTTGAAATGTCGCAAATTTGCGACACTATGCAGTAAAGGGATATGTATATTGTTAATATACCAATTAAAAAATATTTTTTTTTTGAGAATAATTATATGATCAAAATGTATATTTTCGTCTCACAAAGTATAATTGCTTGGTTATCAGTGGCACATAATATATATTAAATATATAAAAAGAATAATTAATGCACAATCTATGTAAATAAAATTATATTTAACATTCGGTATTAGGTTCTTGGCCTAGAATCCAGATGGTTCAATGCAAACCACAAGATGATTAGGTAATTACTCTGAAGATGTATCTGACTAGAACTGCTTTGGTCAATAGTGTTTATAAATATATAAAAATTGATTCAAATGCAAAATAATACAGTGTGGTTATATAGTTATTGGTTATATTTAAGCTAAGATATGATATATTTTCCCAATTTTTAAATAATGAGCCATATCATTTAAGGGGTTTTCTAACAATCGTAGATTACACATAAGTAGGTTTATAGATTTCAAATTAATGTGTACTCAATTTATGTCACAGATATTAATTTTCATTCTGAAATTAACTAATAATTTTGTTAGGTACATTTCCAGTTATAAGAATTTTGATAATCAGAAAAATATACTCATATTGTTCAAATTCGTGCGGTTTTGGGTATGTATACATATATATAGATATTTACTGATTAAATTATAAATTGTTGGTAGTATAAATGCGCAACAGGTCTAACTATAAATATATTACTTTTTTTTAAAACTTTTTTCCACTAAAAAATATAAACGCAAAATGTAGTTGAGTCGAGTCGAGTAGAAATGTTTTTATCCCTGCATAGTTTTTCTTCTTCTAAAAAATTCATGTGCATATTTAGACTTTAATAATATTATATGATGATATATTGATTTTAAATAAAACTTTACTGTGAAATTATGCTCCATCTATTTTTAAAGTAAATAATTTTGTCACATTATTTAAAATTTATACACATTATTATAAAAAAAGTTTATGTTCATAAAGTTATATATCACATTCATTATTTTATTTTAATTTACTCATTATTTTGAATATTACGTGGATTAAAAATATATATTTACGTAATAAAGATTCGACATGAATGGTTTCATTGCATGTTGCAGTACTATCAATGTTTAAGTTGTTTAAGGGGGGACATGCTCGTCGAAGGTCAAAATTGAGTTTTTATTGTATATTCAAACCATGATCCTGGACACTCCTTAAACGTTGTAGATGATCTATTTATATACTTTTGAAGCCTTATTATCCTTTATAGTTATTTTTAACATTTGATGACTGCATGAAGTATTTTTGTTACATAAAATAGTATTCTTTTAAACCTCTCGCTCTAATGTTTTAGAATATAGTCATATTTCGGTACATAACTGTGCAGTGGTGTTAAGATTTTTTACATTTATTAATTTTTAAACGCATTTATAAAACCATTAGCATAATTTATTACGAGATAATTTTTGTAAAATATTCACGATAAAAAATTATATTGATAATCTCTGTGATCCCAAATTTGACAAGAATTAGGCATTTTATTATTCAAAAAATCGGCAAGATTAACACATTTGAAGATGATTCTAAAGATATTTATTATAAGCTATGTCTTTGACCATTCAAGTGTGATAAACATCTTATGAATAATGATTGCTTTATAATAATTATTGACCTAAGAATAAGGTAGTGTTTTTTTGAAATACGCCATTTCTTTTGTCATTCCCCAGTGGTTAAGCTACAACATACGGCCGTAGCCATAAATTGACAAACTATAATTGAAGTAAAGAGTAAAATGATATTGACGTGCATGTTTGAACATGTACCGTTTAAAAAAAAATAAAAAAAAATTCGGTTAGGTACATGTTCAAACACGCGCGTTAACATAATTTTACTCCCTACTTTAATTATAGTTTGTCATTTTATGGCTACGGCCGTATGTTGTAGCTTAACCACTAGGGAATGACAAAAGAAATGGCGTATTTCAAAAAAACACTACCTTATTCTTAGGTCAATAATTATTATAAAGCAATCATTATTCATAAGATTTTTATCACACTTGAATGGTCAAAGACATAGCTTATAATAAATATCTTTAGAATCATCTTCAAATGTGTTAATCTTGCCGATTTTTTGAATAATAAAATGCCTAATTCTTGTCAAATTTGGGATCACAGAGATTATCAAAA
Source organism: Rhyacophila brunnea (assembly GCF_057557595.1). Taxonomy (NCBI): domain Eukaryota; kingdom Metazoa; phylum Arthropoda; class Insecta; order Trichoptera; family Rhyacophilidae; genus Rhyacophila; species Rhyacophila brunnea. Next base: position 15,411,976 of record NW_028232965.1, read on the forward strand.
TAATTTTTTATCGTGAATATTTTACAAAAATTATCTCGTAATAAATTATACTAATGGTTTTATAAATGCGTTTAAAAATTAATAAATGTAAAAAATCTTAACACCACTGCACAGTTCTGTACCGAAATATGACTATATTCTAAAACATTAGAGCGAGAGGTTTAAAAGAACACTATTTTATGTAACAAAAATACTTCATGCAGTCATCAAATGTTTAAAATAACTATAAAGGATAATAAGGCTTCAAAATTATATAAATAGATTATCTACAACGTTTAAGGAGTGTCCAGGATCATGGTTTGAAAATACAATAAAAACTCAATTTTGACCTTCGACGAGCATGTCCCCCCTTAAACATTAGTGGCTTGTTTTTATTAATGTATTTTAGATTGTGGTATTTGATATAATAAACATGCATTAAGTCCGATATCAAAGAGTCATTATTGATAAACAGTATATTTATATAAATTATATAATTATACTATACCTATGAAACTAAATATAGAACACTTCTTTAGAAAGAATCAAACTTCACATAAATATTGTTATTGAAAAAAAGTGTTTGTTTGAAAACAGCTTAAATAGACACCAAAGTATTTATTCACTGAGCGTTTTTTCAAAACAAAAGTTAACTTTGATAATATTTAACTGTCAAAAATGCGCGCGCATTTGAACAAACGTCGCGCACGCGCAACAAGTACTAACCGCGACAAAGGCGCGAACGCGACTGACAAATTAATATGAATCTCAATCTCAATGTTCACAATTGCACAAGGTGCGCACTATGTTATGCCTACGTTTATTAGCACCGTGATAATATTGGAAGGTAAATCTGAAGCAACTTGATAGATAAATAGATGCTTTGCCAGGGACTGGACGTACGAGCAAGCCATAGCTGATCGCTCTTGCGACGGCAACCAATGAAAGCGGAGTAACAATCAAATTAAAGTATTGTTTGCGTTACAATATACAAAAGATGACCGAAAGAAAATCAAGAAAATTTAATTTATTTACAATAAAACAACATGCTCCGCTCCTACCATCCCACTATATGAAAATATATTTCGTCGAAATAAATATTTATATTAAAATGTAATCTCAACATAATAATAAAAAAATATTTTATTATTATGTTGAAAGAGAATTTTGTAATAAACACGAATAATGTAATTTTTAGCTTTAGGTGAAGTGTTTTAAATAATACTTACGCGGTAAATTGTAAAAGGAATAAAATTAAATTTTTAGTTTTATTAAGTTCAAATTTCTAAAAAATGTAATATGTAAGAACGTAATTTAAATAAACTATTTCTCATTATGAATATAGTATTCATTATTGAATATACGTACCTCGGAAGCCTGAAACAGATATTAGATTTGTTTTTAAAAGTTGGTACCTATCACCTGTTTGATTCGTCTGATTTCCGCCAATGTTCTACGAATTAACCCAGCTGAACGATACCAAAACTAACTATGCGTCCGATGTGTTTATTGCTTGCACTTATAATTTTTAATTTAATTAAATCAATTTTTTGTCTGGTATTTGTTATTGAACATCGGGCACCGATATTTTTTCTAACATGTATGTTTGCGATGTGTTTTGAATTATGTATCCTCAATAATCAAATGCCTACTTAAGGGTGGACGTGCTCAGCGTGGGTCAAAATGGAGCTTTTTTTCTATTTTCAAAGCATGATCCTGGACATACCTTAAACGTTGTAGATAATCTATTTATATAATTTTGAAGCCTTATTATCCTTTACATTTATTTTAAACATCTGATGACTTCATAAAGTATTTTTATAACATAAAATAGTATTCTTTTAAACCTCTCGCTCTAATGTTCAGTACATAAATGTGCAGTGGTGTTAAGATTTTTTACATTTATTAATTTTTAAACGCATTTATAAAACCATCCGTATAATTTATATCGACATTTTAGTGAAATATTTACGATACAAATTATATTGATAATCTCTTTGATCCCAAATTTGACAAGAATTAGGCATTTTATTATTCAAAAAATGGGCAAGATTAACACATTTGAAGATAATTCTAAAGATACTAATTATAAGCTATGTCTTTGAACATTCAAGTGTGATAAACATCCTACGAATAATGATTGCTTAATAATAATTATTGACCTAAGAATAAGGTAGTGTTTTTTTGAAATACGCCATTTCTTTTGGCATTCCCCAGTGGCTAAGCTACAACATACGGCCGTAGCCATAAATTGACAAACTATAATTGAAGTAGGGAGTCAAATGATGTTAACGCGCGTGTTTGAACATGTACCTAACCGATTTTTTTTAACGGTACATGTTCAAACTTCGGCTCAAACAAAGGCTTCAAAATTATATAAATAGATTATCTACAACGTTTAAGATATGTCCAGGATCATGCTTTGAAAATAAAACAAAAGCTCCATTTTGACCTACGCTGAGCATGTCCCCCCTTTTCTCGGAAAAGAGGGGTGAAAAAAATACTAATGTGATTATGAAAAATATACTATATAATTATTATTATAACATAAGTCACCGGTTGACAGCTTATTAGATTGCGTTCTATTTGTAACATTCTGTTGTTTATACTCTGATATGTTCCCAAAAAGTACTCTGTTAAAAATATTAAATATTTATTTATATTATTAATATTTAATTATGAGCTTACAAATCCTGAAAATAAAATTATTTTATGTATTTTCCTTCGTCGAAAACTTCACTTGGAGAGTTTTAGTCATTTTCCTATATTTTGCACAAATGATTTGAGAGATTAAATTTTGATGCATTTAGAAAATTTGTGGCATCATACTGCAAATATATATTACTTAGATTGCTTGGCAGTTTTATAATAATTATTGTTTTATTATCTATTTTTTACTGTTATTCGTGCTGTTCTCTCCAATGGGTACACCTATATCAAAAACTTTTTAAATTCAGTTAGAACACACTTGAGTGCTTGGTGATCTCAGTCTTGGATAACTGCTCCTGAGACATTGCCAGTCATAAAAATCACTGATAACTTCACAGCCAAATCCCGTGATTCACCGATTAAAACCGGTCGTGGTTTGGTTGGGCCATTAACTTCAACGGCTCAAGATAAAAACTAGTGTAAGATTGTAATTTGATCGCCAATCTTCTATAGAAGAGAGTACCATACGAAGAATAGTGACAATGTTTTTGACATTTCTACCAAATTATGAGTTTCTTAAACTTTGTAGCGAAAACCAAATATTTTTCAAAAAATATTTGCCATATTATTATAATAATATTTTTTTTTACATTTTTTAAAATATGTAGGTAATTTGGTAATCAAAAATTTAAGCATACTTAACGATATTGGTTTCCGGTGTGATTTAAATTTTTTAAAAGCGAATTTATATTATTTCTTGCAGCTTTTCTAATGGTCATGTTTATCTATTTACTGTATATATTTTAAAACTCATTACGAACAAATTTTCTCAAATAAAGGCTTTTTCAGTAGAAGTTTTACGATCCATTATAATACGTATTCCTTCACTTCTTTTGAATTATCTCATATTTTACTTGTCTGTAATGATTTAACGCCGTGATACACGTCTTAATGTTACGTTTTCGAGAAGTCGATTGGAGAATAGAGCACCTTGGTACAGACTTCCTATGCGTATCAATCACTCCTTACTTTATATGATTATCATTTTCAATCGTAATAAAACAAAACACAAGTAAATTGTGATATAGATACTTATTGTAATATTATAAAAGTATATTTTTATAGCGTCAAATTAGTTTAATCTCTAATTAGATCGATTGTAAGTAAGTATAGGTACCTCATAAATATTATACGTGTAGAACTGTAATATTTATGTGGATGAATTTATATACGAAAAGTTTTCAACAATAATAGGTATCAAAATGAGTCGATATTACTTAATCTTTGATTATCAAATTTTAAGAAAATTAATAAGTAGCATTTAAACATACAGTAAACATTATAAATTATAAATTTAAGACGTTCACAACATGACACTTACAAACAAAGAGATAGTATTAAACAGTGTAAAGAAGAAATAAATATATGCAGTATCACAAAAACAGTATGAAAAGTGAAGTAAAAGTAAGAATTTATAAAATAACGTCCACCTATACTCATCCTCGCGTAGGTGGAATATATAAACATCTGAAAGGATTTGGTTGAACATAGTTATTGCCCTCCCAATTGGCATCACCAATGGTAGGTTAGTTCTGCTCATTGGGAAAATAAACAACTGATGCTCCCAATTTCTAAGATAGTTACCAAGGACACACAAGTCAATACCACTAAGAAGAGTTCTCATTTACACCATGTATAAGTCGAAAAAATACGCGGGCAAATATTGATATCTTCTAGCATTTAAACTGCAGTATGTAAGCATGCCTAATAGAGTATTAGATTTTGCCCCTTTGAAATATTTAATGAAATTTAAATGGACGTTTTAGTTATATAACAAAATATTCTTATATCGCTTGATTTATAACGACAAAAAAACGCAACATCACATCCATAATACGTATCCATATTATTTTCATTTCAAAAGTCAGGTTATTTAAATGTTACGGATTTATTATTTTGGCGTAGGTAATTCATTTTGAAATCCTATTGAAGAATACCTCTGTAGTTGCTATCAAATGGTATACGTTTTATAACTTTTCACTTTTTTTGCACTTTGTACTACACCCAATATGCCTTTTTGCCTGATTACCTCGCTTAAAAATAGATCAAATGATATACTTACACTTGTTAATAATATATATTATGTAGTAATAAATAAATAAATAGATAATATATAATATGTAAAAAAAATATATTAAGTACATTATTTTCATTCTAGAGCCGGAGTGCAAAGTTATGAAGCATAATATACTCTACTAAATCCTAAAAAACAATAAAAAAAGCTTGAAAGTTTTTTTATTTAAAAAGTGTACTCTTTACATATTTACTAAAATTGTCTTTGGTTTTATACTGAAATGTAAACTTTAAATCTCGACAGAAATATACAGCATAAGTTTCATTCGTAAGAGTTGATTAAGCCGTAACAAAACAAGCAAATTGATAAGAAAGAAAATACTTTTTAACTATGTGATAAATGACACTAAACGGGGTGATCAAACTGGACACAGATGAGTTAGTCCTTAAATCAACTCAATCGATGAATTTATCACAATTATATCTTCAACCAAAACTAAGTGGAATAACATGATGTATGGGTTTTCATTACCTAGCCCCAAATGTTCATGTTATTATAATAATTTCACCAATCAGTAATTATGTTCTTTTGACTGTTATAGGTATACTATTATTGGCTGTTTTTTTCAATCTTACATAGTGTAAAATGGTTACTTATTATCTATTATTTTCCATATACTATCAACCAGTGGCGAGGTGTGGTTCAATGAAAATAAATACGTTTGACTGACAAAGTTTAGTGTGCACTATTTATATCGGATCTTCACGGCCTACCTTCACCTTTTACCACTGCTTCAAGTATCAACTGTTTATTTTTTCTAATGCATAATCTGTTATTTGGTGTATTAGCCAAATATAGGGACTGTAATACTGAATGAAAATACGAATATCGGTGTTCGTAAAATAATTGGAATCTACCAATAAATATTATGTTAAAATCTCTTTAAAATATTAATATTTTATAGCATGTTACTGTTGGCCATCTAGGATGACGAAGGGCCACGGAAGTAAACCGGACATCGCGTAACCTGACAAAAAATACAGCCCTTTTAAGCCTTTTATGTTACTTAATACATTTTGTTTCCACTGTAAATACCGAGAATATTGGTATTGTCTGATTTTTAAAACCGGTATTTCGGTATAGAAAAATACTGGGATACCTGTTTTGAAATACCAGTATTGCAATTCCTAGCCAAGTATAGCAATGCCGCAGTATTAATGCATAAAATAAGTTTAAATTAATAAGATTTATGATTGTTATAAATATTATCTTATTATACTAAAACATACCGAAACAATTTGTGATTAATTAAGCTATAAATGTATATACAAGAAAACTAAAGGTGTTTGCTCGGAGCAGCTAAAGGTCGTTTTCGAAGGCCGGCTTATGTCATGTCACCCCACCAACACAAGATTATCTTCCTTGGAGGGTACATATTTATTCGCTTCACTACGATATCATAAAAGATTAATTATTATTTAAATTAAGATATGTAGCATAATGTAGACATACATTATTTATCATGCAATATAACTCGTAGTGCATGTATTGTGTTGGGATTATAAACCTGTTTTTAAATCGTATTAAGATTATGGATTTTTAATAAAGAAGTGATATAATAATATGTATGGTATTTTGAAAGCATAGTTGATATCAATTAAAATTGACAGATAACTAAACATGACCGTATTCACTCATAGTTGTAACATTGTAATAATTCTCAAATAAGTTTGTAATCAAATGAACATTATGATAACATGTTGATGTAAATACTTAGATGGCAAAGAAATAATAATAAACTTTGTCATTTGTTTATAATATTCTAATTGTATTTAAATAATATATCTAATATGTTGTGCAATTAATATCAATATTCAACTTTTTATAAACTTCAGGTTAAGTAATACCCATAACATGTTGACCGCTGGAGTTCAAAATATTTTATTGTTATCTAATATTATAATAAATGTATTTTCCTTAATGGAATTTTTTATATTTATCCATTTAATGAGTTTAATTACCAATATATGAATTTTTGTACATATTATGTAATTACAGTAGAATATGTTCATTATATTCATGAATGACATATTTGTGAGAAATTTTATTTTTATGTTTTTAATTTCAATTAAGTTTTAAATATCTAAAAACAATTGTCGAAAAAATTGCATAGATAATAATAATTTATAGCTGCTAGAAAAACTCACGGAGTACAACTTCAATATAGACAATATATACATATTTTCTTTGATGGAAATTCATATATTATAATTGAAAACATGATAATATCAACTACATTAAATAATATTATTGACTAGACATTGAATATATTGTTACGGTATTAAAAACTACATCATTGTGAAAAAATAATGTAATTACAAGTTACACTGGCGTAAATATTCCAAATACATTAAAAATAAAAAAACATTTATACGTTATTAAAATAAAATTATTTTTTATCAAAATAAAGTTAAGGTTTAAGACATTGTTTGTTTTCTATATTTTACAATTTTACTTGCCATCAATATTGAAGTTAGGCAGGTTTTAATGATGCTTTTAAAACCTATTTGTATAAATAGTTATTAATAGCCGATGTCGTTTTAAACTAATGAAATCAATCTTGACCATTATCCAATTATGTGAATTAAGTACCTGCTATATAAATTGCACTTTGTTTTAATTGATATAACACAATAAATATATGTTAATATTAATATATTAGTAATAATTAAAAGTATTTTCAAATATATCAGCAGTGTTTCGTTTAAAACATTAGAGATATTATGGAGCTACAATTATGTATGGTTTCAAAACAGGTTGTTATTGTTAAATTAATTAATATGCACAAATTAATATAGGTGTACTCATAACTAATTATAAATCTTTTCTTAAAACATTTCTGAATACGTGTATTTTGTAGATTATCTATCATTGCACAGTTCATAGACAATAGTTTATTTTACTATTATAGTATCTTCTGAATACGTGTATTTTGTAGATTATCTATCATTGCACAGTTCATAGACAATAGTTTATTTGACTATTATAGTATCTTAAACCACCGTAACATGTGTATTTTTGTAATATCAAAAACTTCTAAGCTAAGAAGAGTAAATATGTGTATATTTAATCCTTATTTCACAATATTATGTCACATTGCATAGAAACGTTTAATAATACGTAATACTCGTACATAGCTGTTATTTTTCGATGTTTTGTTAGACTTAGATGGTAGGTAGCCAGATATGAAATGTTTCATAGCAGCTGCCCGCGAGGTTAAAATAATGAACTGCAAACTACAATAATTTACATAGAGCATCGAAGCAGTCCGCAGTACAGATTCGCGTCTTGCCAGCACCCACTAGACCGGTCTTCACTTTGCATGCTTGGTCAATAACCTAGGGATAATTTGTATTTAATATTATTTTAAAACTAGTTAGAAAAGAATTCGTTGACCTTTGCTGATAAAAAATAAGCATCTCTTCGTATTATCTGCTTGATTGGGCATAAACACTTGATAATTATTACACTTCTAAGTCATACAGGTAAACGCATGTAAGTATCCACTAGAGTTCTTAAACATAACTTGACGTATGATGGAATTGGTAAAATGACTATATTTTTAAATAATCTTAATACTTAATTTTGTAAAGTATCTATTTCCTTAGTGTAGCTAAATGTAATAAATCTTACATACATACATAAAACTAGCTATATACCAAAGAATTCTAAAACATTAGATAAAGAGGTTTAAAAGAATACTATTTTATGTAATAAAAATACTTTATGCAGTCATCAAATGTTTAAAATAAATATAAAGGATAAACATTATCATGTTTTCTAAGCCAAGCATATTGTGTAGTTCATGCTACATACTTCAATTATATTAGCTAATGTTTTTACGAAGAATAGTTGTTGGCCGTTGGCCCAACCCGTTAGGTCCTTACAAATCAAACATACGTTGAATAAAAATGATATGCATTTTTGTGCTTAGACGGTCGCTCTACCAACCAAACCACCCGTGCTAAATGTTAAACTGAGAGATGGTAAAATTATGATAATGGTGAAAAATATAAGATATAATGAATACCTAACATTGTAAATTCAAAAACGATTTCATATTTTATAAACTGATTTGAAAATTTTATTTGATAGAGCACCGAATAAACCGACAAAATGTTATGTACACACGGTACATTAAAAATGTTTTGATTATTGGTTAAAACATAAAATTGACAACAAAATTCATTGGCGATTTTTATATACAAACTTTACTTACACGATATGATATTATTATTTTTTCTATGTATGTAAGTAGTTACCTATGTTAATGTGATCAAACTCAATACATATATATATTATATATATATATATATATATTATAATCATTTTATTCATCCATATAAACGATAAATAAATAAAGTGTTCAGTGGCTACTAAAACTATATTATTATTATTGAAGTAAAAAAATGCCTCAGAATTAGCCTCAGGCATGAATAAAGATCTCATGCGGATGTTTTGAATCTCGATAACTTCAGTTAAATGAACTGTAGTGTTATGAATTTGAACGAATGTTATAATAATAAGTTATTCAAAAATCTAGTTTGTATAATGGATGTTTATGAAACTTGCATAGTTATCGTATTAGTATCACTAATTTAGAAAGATAAAGGATGTTCACAACGGTACACCTAAAACCTGTCCCACTGGAATATTTCGCGATTTTTTTCGACAAGATTTTCAAATGAGCTTATAAGTATATTTTATATGACAGCTAAGAAGCCAATGACCCTACAATAGTAAGAACCTCTTCCTTACATAATCACAGTGACCATTTGATTAGGCTTTATACGCCTGAGATGAACGGATTTGAATATGATGTGTACAGGATCAAATACAGAGAACTGCGCTAGATCTATTTTAGCATATAATACATAATCCTGTTTATTAAAAATAAGTATTTTTTATATATTCACAATATAGAGTTTTAACATAGATATTTTGAAATAACTTTAACCTTTTTTTAAATACACCACGTGGATAGCGATGGTCATGTTCTATCTTTTTTCCCCTATATGTATATTTTTGAAATTGTTCCAAATTTGTTCATTTTTATTATACGTATAATATTAAATTACGTGTGCAATCATATTTCTAAAAGTTAAATAATAAATAAACTAATTAAATATGTCATTTTATAAGAGTAATTTTTTAGTTTATTTATCTTTTTATTATAATATGATTGTAGAAATATTGTTGTTTAATTATACTTCCAATGACTGTGTGCTACAGATATACTTTTAAATCGTATATGTAGTTTTCCTTGTTCCATCAATAAATAAAACATTATCTTATAATTTATGTTAAATATGCATAATTCTATTTCTATCACATAACCATATTATACATAAGTATAGTTTTTTTTTTTTTAATATTTTGTTTTTGTATGTCCAAATAAGATATTTGAGAAAATATTCTATCATTCAAATACATAGTATGTATCATGCATCTCGAATCTTTAAATTAATTTCTTTTTATTTCTCAAAACATACAAAACTGGACATACAATATCTTTGCAGTAACCAGAAGGGGGGGGGGGGAACTGCGGCCCGCACGGTATTTTTTGCGGCCCGCCATCATTAATTGTACTTCTGATTACGAATAACTTTTTTAACATTTTTAAAAAATATTGACAATAGATTAAAATTTTAAGAATTTGTTGTTTCGTAAATGTATTATCTCAGTACGTCTTCCTTGCGTCTAGTCTCACACTATGTAACCACTATTTTCTACGTTAAACATCGATTTCAATAGATATTGATAGTGTGCCATAGAGCTACAACTTGAGATTATTGATCTGCAGTGTGACACTGATTTAAGAGAATTGCATCGTCGTGAAAAAGACTCCAAATTTTACAATGCCCTTAATTCAGAAAAATTCGACCAACTTACAGATTATGCAAGAAAAGTGTTCGTCATTTTTGGATCAACCTATATATTATGTGAACAAACATTTTCGATCATGAACCTCAATAAAAATTATTTACGATGAAATATCTCCGATGCCCATTTGTTTACAAGCAGTTTTGAGAATATCAACTACAAAATTAACAACTGAATTTAAAAAAAATGCTCAAAAATATACAACAGTTTCATTCTTTTCATTATTTTTTTTGTAATGTTTATTTTTCGTGATAATAAATAGTGTATATCTAAAAATGGTATTTTACTTGCGGCCCGCCGCTCATTTTAAACTCTTGAATTTGGCCCTCCATCCAAAAAGCTTGCCCCCCCCCCTGCACTAAACCATCAAATTATCATTATAGCGAATTGTCAATGGTAGGATCTGTAGATATTTCATTTAACAATTAATTGCTGTAGGTATTAAACAATACCAATAAACTTTTAAAGTATCAGAAAACTATTTTCTATACACACAAAAAAAGAATCAAATTGAATCATTCAATAACTTAAGTAAGTCTTAAACAAATACATAATCTTGGTCTGAGTAGGATTTGAGCATACGTTATTAGTTTGTGGGCGAGGCCTCCAACGCCTAAGTTACCGACTCAGGTGTGAACCTTACAGATATTACCTGATCACTACTGTAAGTGAAGTATTTTCAAATTCGATAAACAATGAATACAATCGTTTAATGTAAATCAATGTAATACGCTTACTAGGTTTACATATATGGCATTTTATAGTGTTAATTAAATTATTTTTATAGATATATACAGAAGTTTATAAAAATGTTTGCTATTTGAAACAGAAATGAACGTAATATTGTATAATATACGTATGTATAGCTGCACTGGTATTGTAAAAGAAATATTTAATACGTAACTTAGTATGCTAATGCAATATGCACGAGCACCGTAATACACTTGAGTAAATAACTTTTTGTGATGGATTTTGCAATGTTTAGTTTCGTGTCCTCTGAAATTGATTCCTATTTTAGTGGCGTTTACACGATGACAGAGTGTTTACACTGGCGATGTTCATGACAGCAGATGACTTATGTTATATAATATATATTAATAATTATAATGTGAATTATAACAACTATAGTAACGATTTGAATTAATCGTAATAAATCATAATGTTGACTTAATGACGCATTATTATAACAGTCGTTAATATCCCTTATAGTATTATTTAAAGTCTGTATTTGCCTAAATTACTAGCTGTAAAGTTATAAATGATCTAAATGTTATATTTGAGTGTTCAAGTTTAGTCATTACTATCTAAAAAGAAAAATAAATATTTTTAATTTAAAGTTAACGCGATAAAGTTACAATTAAAAAAACTGGTATTAAAAAATGTACGTTCATTGGAAGATTTTATTATATTATTATACGTTATTTTATGGTTGTTTTTATCATTAAAATGTAGTTTGATAATAATTTTTATGATACAATTTTGAATAATAAAATGTGTTTTACATAAAATCCTTGTTATTTATATCGACTCGTGCTTTGGCATGGTCACGACCTATAATTAGGAATATGTAGCAAATATTGTATTATTATACTTTTTAAAAATCTGTTGGAGATTATCCAATAGAGTCATTTAACCAGAGGAGTGTGACAAAGATAAAAACGCGCGTTTTCTGTACGATGTTTTGGTTCCAGCTCAGTTATTCTCAATAGCACTTTAGCACGTTTCTGTTATTTCTATTAGTCCAACCAATATACAAGGCGGTTATCGACAGTTATACTATTATAGATATTAAAGACTATCAATAAATACCTACATTCACAAAAAATATCGATTTTTTTTTACCGATACTCCGATACCTTGGCATTAATACTTTCCTTTCGATATGACGACCATGCCAACGCTGTTTTGAAGTTAGTAATTTTTGATAGAATTTCTTTTAAGTCGATTTGCTAAAAATATCCAAACCCCTCAGTGTGACCAGTAATACGAAGTATTTTTTAATGCATAACGAAGTAAGTTTTTAGCCTTTAGCCTCAAATTTTGTTAGGTAGTGCACTATATATATTTTATATTATATTTACGATTATTGTTTTTCAATAGAATATTACATTTTTTATAATATCAAAAAGTTTCGGTAATTTTCTTCCGATACGAACCAGGTATTGATAATTTTTAATTCGATATGTCCGCCTTATTTATGATGTTATGATATTATATATTCAATTTTGATATAGGTTAATCATGAAATTGGAACTTTGAAGGGTTTTGCGTATGTTCCATATTTAATGTTTAGAAAATAGTGGATTATAAGGTATTTGATATTACAACAAATTTTAATGTATGCGATTTATGAAGTATCGCATGAGATCACTCTTAGCCTTTTAACATCTATTATATAGTCCAAATGTGAATACAAAAAAATGAGCTGTCGATAAAAATTACCTGTCATAAAAAAACGGTGTGGTGTTGTGTTGTTATAGTATTATAAATGGAGGCAATATTTCACATAGAAAAGGTATTACCACCAATCTATCCTTGATGGCATTCAATTTATGTTGGAATATTAGTTTTTAAATAATGCTACTCGTAATTTAATGGAACAATTATAATTGAACGTGGAATATAAACTATATAAGAACTGTTAGATTAGTTTAGTTCAGTGGGGAAAATTTTTATACTGGTTTAGGGTGTATATTTATAGTCACTATATTGGAAACATTATTTAATCGAACCTACATTATAAAATGAAGATTTTTAATCAGTATTATAAATTATTTTAATTTTGTTAAATAACTAACTAAAATTTACAAAAATAATATCAATGATGCCAAGAATTTTAAAATATTTCATAGTCGAGATTTTTTGTGAAATAAAGTTAGGTCATATAGATTTCGAGAGAAGTGCACTTAAAGATTGCAATTAATACCGGTATTTCAAAACCGGTATTCCAGTATTTTTCGATACCAAAATACCGGTTTTAAAAATCAGACAATGCCGATATATTCGTTATTGACAGTGGAAACAAAATGTATTTTGTAATGTAACAGAACTGTAATTTTTTGTCAGGTTACGCGATGTTTGGTTTACGTTCGTGACCTTTCATCGTCTTTGGTAAACAGCAAGGACACATGCTATAAATATATTATTTTTAGAAGATTTTTACATATAATATATTTATTGGTAAATACTTCAAAAATACCAGTATTCAATAAGATATACCGAAATATCAGTATCGTTATTTTCATTCGGTATTGCAATCCCTAAGTGCACTGTCATTGCTGTGTTCATGATACGGATGTGCGAGATGTTTCTATTATCTCATACGAGTTTACTCTTAATGCTGAATTGACAACTTTTACAAACGGTGATGAAGCTTTCTCCCCTTTTTATATATTTTAATAGTACGATAATTCACGAAACCAAATAACATTAGTGAATTAGTAATAGTAGCAGTAAAACAATAAAAAAAAAACACCCAGGCTTGGAAAAACTACAAACATGATTCGAATAAGGGATTTCAGTATGAGACGCCAATCCTTTACGCATTGGGCTACAAGGGTCGACAGTTAATTGTGGCATTGTTATAGATACATGGCGCTACGGGCAAATGAGTCCATTATTTTCTTCACAATATGTAGACAAAGGGTTTGAAGCACCGCAGATGCAATGCCAGAAGAAATGGGAGATAAAATCGAGGACTGTATCGTCACTGTAAATATGGGCAACCGTGTGTGAGAGGACCGGAAGTGAAGTGAAATAAATGCAAAATGGAAGAGGATTTTCATGAAACAATTTTGCTACGGTGCATAATACAATATATTATATTAATGTATTTACATATTTTAATGTCGTACACCCTCGTTTACTTTATATGCATTGGTAAAGATAGGTTATGTTTTTTTTATATTTTTAATATTACATTTTTTATAAAGAGAGTAAGCACGGCACGTATGTCAGTTATGACCTGAATATCCATTTTTGGCATTTTTGCCTCTTTTAATGCTTAAGAGTAATATGTCAAAGTGGCGTTTACGTGACGTTTTCAAAGTACACAACAATCCTTTTTCAGAAAACACTCTCTATACCCACTCTGTCACAATGTGTGAGTCAAGAATTAGACATTGTTATTTAGGCGAGAAAAGTCAGTTAAATATTTTTTTATGGGTTTGCAGCTCGCTTATCATTTAAACTGTAAACTTCGATAGTAGTGCTAGTTATTGCTTATACTTTGAATGCAATATGGTAAACTGTTTGTAGAAAATTATATTGTTGCATTGCATTGAATTCCAAGATAATCAATAACTAGCACTACCATCGTACTTTGCGTCGTGTTAGAAGATGCCCACTGGTTCGTGAGTTATTAAGATTTTAATGATACAATTGTATATTTTTGGATAAGTAAATATTATATCCTCTTACGATATTTACACTACCGCTAAATTACCTCGATACAACTCACAGCATTTACATACAACTCACTTAGTATTAATAATTATATTAGGTATTATGGTTATATTTCGTGAATACCTACGCTACGTATTGCCAAAGCTTGATGATATTATGTTCAATAATTGGCAACATTTCAGCTTCTCTGAATATCTAACAATGTATATTTGATAGGATTATTAATGCAGTTTGCAATAATTAACCACACTATTATTATACATACTTAATTAACATACATTGGTATAGCTTTGAATAGCTAAATCAGTGAACATTATACTAGCGTAATATTATGTACATATTACAATATATTTTTAGAAAATCGAGTGAGTAAATATTATACGAATATAAACTTATTTTACACCAGTGCGGTGCCGAAATAAATACTTAGGTAGTGATCCACGTACTATGGATAGTATATACTGCGTATTATATTAACGCGAATGCGCGACCATTATTTTGTTCTGGCATATTATTCTACGTATTATTTAAAAATGTCGTTAGGTAGGATTTTACATAGTTTTTTTAATGTACGGATGGCGTTATATGTTGATTGCCACGAATAGTAATGTATTATTATTTTTTAAAGATTTAAAAGAGGGTTTCGAAACAGTTGAAACCAGACATAATTATTAAATTACATTTACTTCAAAATATGCATAATTTATCACAAATTGGTTATCTATATAGTATTTCCCAAAGAATAAAAAATAGTGAAACTAATATCAAAGGGGCCTATACCATAACATAACAACTCATACAGATAAGTACTTCTACATAACGGCTCTCGTGGTGCAGTGGGTAAGGCGCTGGTCTTTCATCCGGGAGATCTGGGTTCCACCCAGTGAGGATACAATATATTTATGTGATTTTCTCAAAGTATGGGTGTTTTTGGTTGTTTCACTTCTATTACTAAAATACACTACTATTAAACAACACTACTGTCATTGAGCCTCTGAGGCCTGTTGTAGTGTTACAAAGAGCATTTATTATTTAAATGATTTCAGTGAAAAAAAATAGATAATCCATAATATGTGATATTACTGTCATCTACAATAAAAGTTTATTTTAGTTACAGAGTGTAATTTAAAAAAATATATACATTGATTTTTTACAAGTTATGTTGGTAGTTAGAATTTATTATTTTTATTTTATTTTTTATTGTGTAGTGTAGGTTATTAAGGCCTCAAAATCAGTGCATCGGACCTCCATATCCTACACCTGTCACTATTTTATGATTCTTAACTATTACCCATTGGTCAAAAGCTACTTTTATGTAGTCTACAGTTCAATCTATGTTCCTCAATAAACATAACTTACTTATATAAATATGAAAAATTGAATTGTCAAAACAAAGTAGTCAAACAATCCTTTTAAAATATTAATATAAACAATCGAAGACAAACAACAACTGCGCATAACATGCTGTGATATTTTATTCCAGTGATAATATTATTATTATTAAGTGACTTTATAATTTTGTTTTAGTAAGTAGCAATGTCCTATATGGAAAAGAATAGAATAAAAAGCAATCACACTATCAAGTGGGTGAGTTATGCCTGTGCCAGACTCCTTGAGTGGCCCATGTGTCCGATGGACCTATACGATCATAACTACTTATTTTATTATTCAATTAAAGAGCTATAGACTCTGCAATTATCCATTTAAACTGTTCGCACTGTCGGCTAATACAACACAATGAATGTGCTGACACTTACATAGATTCAAAGTGGGCCTGAAGATAATATTAGCCTCGGTTTGATATTTCTAAATATTTTTTCGAAAGAATCAATGCTAGTACATGAATCATTAATGTAAAAAACATTCATATCATTACAATAACGTAAAAACTGTGTAGTTTTGATTTAAATTAAAATCTATTAAAAATAAAAAAATCCAGAATTTTTGTGTGAATATCTAATGCTTTTTAAAGATAGATATAATACGTGAATAATATCTACCTAACAATGTAAATATGTCTATGAATTTTTGTTCATATATAAAATGTTAAGATTATTTTTTAAAGCCACGTCAAACGTATTTTGAACTTTTGAGTTTCCTCAAAATATCGTGATTGTATATTTGAAACTATTCTGTTTTTCGATTTGCTGAATTTCTTTTTTATGTGACCTCAGTCGGGGCATCAACTGTGCTTTTTTTTTTAAAAATAATCGTATAGAAAATATTACCTACATAAATAACATAATATACAAAACTATATATATAAATATATATTTAAATTAATAAAAAAATTAATAAATTTCAGTCAATATGCCAACACGCAAAAAACGATAAGAAACTACGATTAATTAATTTGAATTTAGTACACTAAAATGATTATTATATTACAGTATTATATCGTACATTTGCGTTGGTGGTGGATTACAGTGATCTTTTTTTGAGTCCCCTGGGACAGCCCTAAGAAATTAATACAAATGTTAATTTGCATTGTTCATGGTCATACGGAAAATCCATTGTTATTTATTTTCAAGAATATAAATTATTAATATTGCATTTCATACAGATTTAATTACATATTGTGATTATAATGAATTGGAATTGAAGTAGTCATGAAAATACACATTATATCACGTGTATTATGGATAAAAACAATGATTTTATATTTATAAATATTATACATAAATCAAAATAAGAGGTATAACTTTAATAATGTATATACGTAGTTTTAAAATGCTTATACATTTTTTTATTAGGTATATTCTAAATGCATCATCACTGAAAGGTGCTATTGTAATAAAAAAAATCAAAATTTCATATTACACATTCATAAAAAATGAAGCTGTGGCGTAGACTACTTACTAAATGGTTAGATAACGTTTATCTTGAAAAATAATTTTAATTACGTATCAAAATTTTGTGTAGTTACTTTCCCAAGTACCATATTAGTGTAGATTAACATATTATAACCAGTGTGCTTGAAGGTAGATATTCCCAAGTAAAAATTCCTGAACCTAAATTATCATATCTTCAGTCAATTCACATTTTAAGTACATATTATATTCAGTAATTACAGAAACTTTAAATTCCAAACGTCATAAAGCTACAAGTCTATTAAAATTATTGTCGTGAAAAATCTTAAATTGCGTTTTCCCGAAAGCGTATATATTGGAGTTAAAAATATACTGACCCTCGGTACCTAAGTAAAAAAATTGTTTTTTTAAACATACGACATTTGACGTATTAGAACTATCAAAATGACAGCAATATAATATATATGAATATAATATTAATGGCAGTTGTTAACATAGTTTTTACATGAAATCATTAATATATTAGCGATCATTGAAAATGAATTGACAGTACCATCAATAATATTGGACAATAATCTTAAAGCAATGCCTATTTCCAAATGAATATGAAATAATCATTTTACAGATAATTAACGAAGAATTAGCTAATAAATATATATTATTCCATTATAAGTGTTTTTATATTATAAATGAGTATTTTTAATACCGTTGTTTAGATGTATCTTATGTGTATTTTATATATGAAAATATATTATATGTTATTAATCACTAAATATGATATCAGTGAGATTTTTAAATTCCATCAATTTCGTATTCGTTGTTGTTACTGTATGTAGTATATATTATATTAATCGATATTACTATATTATATACCCTTTTATGTGCTTAATACCCCGTTTACACGTGCTTGGATTTATTGCTGACAGTACCTACGTATTAACATAACAAAAAACTGCACGTGAAAACACATACTTATTATCGTGCAAATTGCAAGATTGCATGCATGGATTAAAAAAGTTCAGAAGGTTCTGAATTTTCACGTGACAATTGTACTGTGTGAAATCTGCGCCTGCGCAGTAGAACGATAGCAGCGTGGCGGACATGCTGGAAAAAAACGAACTATACCGCGCTCATTTTGAGGTTAACCGATTTTCACGACCTGTCAAATAATACCATACGATGACAACATCGCATCTCGCTTACTCTTGAAGAATGAGATTGGCGAGACATTCGGCACTTTTATGTCTAAACAGATGTTATCGATACTCTAAAATACACACTATTGGTGCAAGTAAATCCATGCATGTGTACCAGGTGCTAGAAGTCTAAAGCCTCAATTACACTGAGCTTATTTATGAGCTGTTTGTTGGCGAATTTAAAAGCGGGTGATTCAGCTACTGCGATTTGATGATTACACACAAAACTTTCCATTCGCTGAGAAGCCACAAGCCATCGACTATTTTGACAGAACGTAGTTCGTTTTTTTACCGGGAGGTTGCTACTGCGCTCTACTGCGCAGACGCAGTAGGACCACACGCCGGCGTGTAGCGTGTAAAGTTGACCGGCTTTCAAATTTTCTCGGTAGAGTGTTTACAACCTGCTTGTTAGCTTGTTCGATGATTACACTGGGCGACTTTACAGGCAGATTGTAAATTCGCCAACAAACAGCTCGTAAAGAAGCTCAATGTAACTGACGCTTAAGTGTGTTGTACTATTTTTGGTTCCATTTTTTGTTCTCCTTCTTTCAACAAGCAGTCTTCCTAATGCAAGACAGTATATATTAATTGATACCATATACAATCAATTGCGTCGTTTCTATTACGTATATTAGATATACACATAGTATATCTAATATATTGTCAAAGTTTATAGTTTGATTGCCTAAAGTGAATTTTTATCTATCTTAATATGCGTCATCATTATCTTTGAAAACATTACCAATGAGGTGTGTTATACAATGGGACGTAATGGAAGATGAACAAAATTGGATAAAATTTCCCAATTAAAATTGTATAATGAATATGATCTTGATAGGTCATTAAAATGTTATTATCACTAAGTAGTGTGTACTATTATTCTACTGCAAATGTATCATTTCAGTTCGCGGTTTGACTGTTACAACATGGTAATTTACCAAGATCTTGTTTGGTCAAAGCCACTATGTAGTGTTGACGATAGAAAACGTCTCTCGGTTTAACAGCTGCTAAAAGTCATCTGCCAATAAAGGATGCCCCCTGCTCGTATTTACCATACCACCATTTTAAAATTTATTAATAAGAATACTTCTCATGGTTATTTATAGGTAATAAATTGATTATTTGCGGATTTTTTGCGATTTATCTTTAAACTTTATTTGATGCTTATTTTTTCATGGTTTGTCAATCACTAAATAATTTGATCAATCTTCATTTTGCCTCATTATTGAGGATATTAATCACTGAAATCTATTTTCATTTAATTGATTTTAATTGAATTTATTGATTGTTGGATTTCTTTTCAAGAAGTTTCTATTGAGATATATAAATTGAGGCAAACATACTAAATTGGTACCAATAATGTATTATAATATAAGCTGTGTAAGTTTCATCAACATCAGTTTGGTTGGCGAGGACACCTAAATTTTACTTTTAGTATTACTGATTAAAAAATCGTGACACATTTTATATAGTAAAGACAGTGTTTGTTCAAATAATCAATACTATTAGACATGTTGATCATTACTAGTCAATCTTTGCAAAAAAAACTAAACATAAGTGCGAGTGAGAAAGCATTCAGAACGCGTATAATCTCCGCAATAGAGTAAGATAGAAGAGAATGTCTTATCAATGTAGGAGTTAGGTTTTAGGACGTGAAACAGTTAGGGCAAACATCGTACTGCTAAAATATAATTATAGTTAGTAGTAAATATTTTAAGTGAATCTGTTTAAATGTGACAGCCATAACTGAGAAGCAAGATTATGGTATAACGTTTCATATGTAAATTAATAGTATTAATAAAATTACAGTGCGTCATATGCAAAGAAAACGACACCATATAGCCGGACAATACTCTGTATCTATCCGTAGGCCTGTTTCAGACGGGACACCGGTGTCGCGCTCGTACATAATAAGGAGGCCTTTGTATTCGAATAAAAGGGCCTTTATATTATGTTTATGAACGCCCCGAGCTAATGAGTCAAAGCGTGTCCGGTACACTTTTCCGTCGGCCGCTACATTCTCAAGACGACGATACACATGTTTTTATGACCGCAGACAGTTTTATGTTCTAATTTATATCGCGAAATTATGCATTGACTCATTAGCCCTGGGCGTTCATAAACATAATGCAAAGGCCTTTTCATTCGAATACAAAGGCCTCCTTATTATATACGAGCGCGACACCAGTGTCCCGTCTGAAACGGGGGTTAGTATTATTGTTTTGAGTTTCTAATAATAGATTTAACCATAAAAACCGATTGCCAATATTAATGCAACAATTTATGAAGCGGATTAGTTGTATGAATACTGGTTAATTTCGTCGTAATTGGGTAGGACGTAAGTGTTTCAATTACAAAATAAATTAACTATATTTGCATAACGTACCTACAGTATTTGATAGAGAGAGAGAGAGAGAAGTTTAATCATTATTTTAAAGATTCATTATTTTATCGTTAGCTAACTAACAAACGAAACATAAATTTATATTAATTTGTGTAAATTTTGCCATTTTGGCAGCCCTGAGTCTACCTAGGTGGCAGGTCGCATCAGCAAGCGGGTCAAGGAGCCCCATTCCTTAACTCTAATCAAGTTAACAAAGACAAACATTTGACGTACCATTCAGTTTTATGCAATCACGTATTCCTGTCATAAATTATTAAATACCTTCGCTAATCACTTGCACGAACATTCACGTCGTCGATCTATGCAATGATTTACAGAAAAGCATATTGATCGTGAAGTCGGAATATTGTGTACATACTGAATTGACCGCATATTTTGACTTCGTTCAATGTCAATAATCACCTCAATCGAGTTTTTTTATTTTTATATAATCGAGTTGCAGACTTTGAAACTGAATAAAAAGTGCTGAGTTATTGCGAAATGTATTAAGAGCATTTTCATTATTTGTCAACAAAATTTACATTGCGGTATGATAATTTAAATGAAAAAAAAAACAATTATTTATTGACTGGATACTGAAAATATTTTTTAAATAAATCAATTAAAATAGAGAATATATAAGTAATTACAAAAAATAACATACCTACCAATATTGAGATAGCAAGGATTAAAGTTACCTTAACTCACAGTTTTTCTTATCAAATGAATCGTTCATTTTTAATGAATTATTAAAATATTGTGAGTTGAAATATAAATTAAGAAGTTTCTTTACAGTATTTTTAACATAATAAATAAATGATTGTTATCGTCTCGTTCAATCTTATTACGTATTACGTCCATGCTGATGCAACAGATATTGCAAAAACCGTATCGATTGACGGTTTCAGAAGCAGATATTTATTGTATCGCTCGTCTATGGTATGAGTCTCGATTTGCAAGCTTTAAATTACCTGATAGAACTCTATAAATTGAACTACCTACGTTTACGCGGTGGAACTTCTTTATATTGGTTTTGGGCTATAAAATCTATAGTCAAAATAGGTGTAAATATAAATAATAACTCAAATATTTTTTTAGAATGATTACTATTAGAGCCAAATGATACTGCGAGGGACCGTGCGATGCGCGTGTGGCGCGAGAGGCTTAAAAAGCACTACTTGCTTTATGCACAGCGTAATGTGCGCAAGGTAAGCGCGCGCATCGCACGGCTTGTTGCAGTGTGCTCTATCAGTAAGAAGTAACTAATATATTTTTGAGTGATACTTTCGTATATACATTAGTTAGCTACTCTAAATGTTATTATGTGTTTTATCGCCATTTTATTATTTGATTGAAAAGTATCATTTTATTGAGAAAACTCATGTATTTTAAATTAAATATCAATTTAAATTTATGATATGGAGCGCATCAAATCAATGAATTTATAAAACATAAATAATTTGTATATGCATTTCCTTTTAACTGATATAGATAAAACTATAAAAAATGATGAATAATAATATTCATCATTATGAATGGTAAACACTCATTGATAGGTTATGATTTATTGTTATTGTTGACATTGAGTGTCATGTCCAGGGATAGTAAACAAACGACATGTAAATGTTTGCACATTGAATTAATTGGCACGACTACGACCCAAGAATATGTTAAATAATAATTAAAATAAATTTTAAATTTAAAACAACCATGTAAACTAATCATTATTATATTAAATTTATTCATTAGATCATACATAATTCTTCTTTTTTTGACCATCTTTGATCCTAATAGGATCATATGGGCCTGCAGAGAGAAGAGGTTTGTATTAACAGATTTTTGTTTTTATGAGAAATGGATATTAGCCTCAACCTATTAGATCCATACTCTGACTCCAAACACACATTGAAAAACAATATGTGAATAAGAATTATATTATTCAATATAATAACCAGAAAAATGGATACTTTTTCAGAAAAGGTTTTAGACATCTGACAAAAATCTTAAATTATCTCAATGAGTGTAGATTCAATAGTTAAATACATTCGACAGTGTTTAGGAAAAAGGGCGTAACCCTCGATTTTTCTAAAAGTGCTTTTATTATATATTAATAATGTATACAACTAAATACACGTTCTATAAAAAAGAAGTAAGCCGCAAATGCCGAATTAGTATCTAAATTCAGGTTTTAATTGACATTAATTAATTTTTAATTTATGAAAAAAAGCATTTATCCGCAATTTTAATGATTTATCTGTAAAAACTTATTTAATTATTATTAGATCAAAAATATATTACACCAAATCATCAATCATCATGCATCCAATGTCTGTGACTATTTTTTTAAAAATAGGCAAAGCTAAACAACTAAAAACTCTCAAAAAACGTTTTTTGCCCCACCTGTAAAAAATTTTCCGTGAGGGTTACGTCCTTTTTTCTAAACACGGTCGAATATAATATGTATTTATTTTTTAAAAAAAATACTATAAAATTTAATTATTATTAATATTTAATTTTTAATTATAAAATGTGTAGTGTTATAAATTTGGCACAACAAAACAAAAACAAAACTTGTGAAAAACTAGATTCTTTGACTAGCTCTTAATTATCTTGTTAAATTACACGCTCAAGAAAAAAGACCGCTTATTGGAACGCCGTTGGTTTATTTCTATACACTTTAACTTATATTACTAAATTATATAATAGTTTCTCGTTGTTTTTATTTTTAAAGTACCAACTGTCACTCTGACGTTTAATCGTTTGTTTACGTAAGGAATTGCAAATGGCCGACAATAATAAATTCGCTGCCTAGGCAATGGAACAATTCCAAACTATAATATTATACTGTATAATCGTCACGATTGCAGTATCATACTGTGGCTTAAAGGTAGTACGTTCGGCTGATAACCGAACAATCGGTGGTTTGAATCGAATCGAGTGCGTTTTTTTCGTGTGAAAAAATAAATTATGTGTTACATGTCACACGCCAAAAATACACTCTGATCTTATTTTCCAAACGCGCCTAAAGAAGTATAACTTCAAAAATTTGCGTTAACCTTCCAGACATCGTTTGCCATCGCTGAGAGAGTGGTGTTTTTATTACCACGAGCATACCTTTAACACACATTTATTACATCAATATGCATAATATCAATGCTTATTGCTTAAATCAGCACTGTGACATCGATAAAATACGTGTCAATACAATGCGAGTCACGTTGCTTCACATCACGTAGAATAGCGTATTTAATATCTGCTTAAATTAGTGC
Organism: Rhyacophila brunnea; assembly: GCF_057557595.1. Classification (NCBI taxonomy): domain Eukaryota; kingdom Metazoa; phylum Arthropoda; class Insecta; order Trichoptera; family Rhyacophilidae; genus Rhyacophila; species Rhyacophila brunnea. The sequence continues at coordinate 15,436,683 of NW_028232965.1, forward strand.
AAATTTAACACGTATTATTGGCTCAATTTAATGTATTTCACTAGATCACTGTTTCTTAACCTTTTTGTGAGGTAAATCCCTTCAAACAATTTTCAAAGTCTCAGGATATCCCTACCTGACTGACACGTATTGGAGGAGTGTAAACTATACATAATTTATGTATAAACAGTAGACACTGACATACATTGGTAACTTGCTATCATTAAACTGACTCAAAATTTCTTATACTATTTTACTAAATTACTTTCCTACAAAAAACATTTTATTATTTAGATAGCTTAACTGCATGCACACAAATAATATATACGTACACACACACACACACACACACACACACACACACAAACACACACACACACACACACACAAATATTATTTATATGTTAGCGCCGTCAGTAAAAAAATCTCCGCTGAATTTACTTAACTCTGAGAAGTTTTATTATTCGTATTCCTTTCTTGGTTTATCGTCCACTTAGAATGTGCCTCCACTAACCAACACATGACCTGCATAACCGCACGGGATACCACTGCCAATAACGTCAATAAAATTATGACTCAGTTATCAGTTCTTTTGTTGTTGTTGACACGTTTTGATATTACTAATTTCGGACATATTCGGAAATATGAATCTGAAGAGAGTGGCGGTTGTGAGTAGCCTTCAGAACAGGCTAACCAGGGAAAGTGCATTAGGGCGCTGGAGTGAATGAATTTGTGGCCGCCTTCATTCTAACTTGAGAAGAATAGTGAAGCGTCGAAATACTTGGTTTCTCATAAAATGGCTGCATTAAAAATAGATTTATTATAAATTATTTACCTATCTATCGACTGAGGATAAGTAGCTAGGTACTTGATAAAAAATATTAAATTTAAATTAAACTTTTTTCGACGAGATTAAAAATATTTTTTTAAACGATTAAAATGTGTAGTTTAATTGGTTTATTAATCATAAGCAGCACCTTTTATACATAATATACTATGTATTTTAGATTTGATTAAACATTTAATTTTCACGACTGTTGCGTTTTTATACAATATGAATGTTTGTGTGGGCTTCGACATGTTTTTTTAAATGTTAAAACACTTGCATACTATCATCGATAATACTGACTACCATGATATTGTCATTTTTAAATTTAGATTAAAAACAACTAAATGCCAAAAAGTGATAAAACACGTTCGGTTATTATAAATAATACGTATTATATTATAACACTAATTTGTCGAAGAAAAATATATTAAGTCACGCTTTAGTCATTTTTAGTAAATTTAACGTTACATTTTTATTTTTTTGTAATTAATTTATTCTTGACAAGTTAACGTCTTCTAAATAAATAATAATATAATATGCAAGCCCACTTTTCTGGTTGAAGATATTATTTTTATACGAGCAATATGTATTAGAAATGATTATTATTAAATACATAACTTGAAAACATCTCAGATATAATAATATATACCTACTAGAAAAAAATCATATTTGAAAAAAATACGACGCCTGACGGGGTTTGAACCCGTATATCAACTGGTTGAAAAATAACGCAATTCGATAAGCATTTCATGTAGGACCTACTAGTTACCTACGAATTATCGTAATTAAGTAGGAGGCCCGTAGCTTAGTTAGTTGAAGCATATTGGCACGATATCGGTAAATATACGGGTGAGAATGTGAATTTTTTCTAGTCTGAGTTGTTTTCAAGTTATGTATGTCCAATAAATAGAATGTTACATTCTGAAATCTTGTGAATTATTCAATGAATGGTTACTAAATATTATTATTATATAAAATCTGGCAAATATACATCAGTAGCGTTATATTATGTTATAATATTTCTGGCTATATTTCAGTCGACAAGAAAATGATCTTGTCATAAAAATTGAAAACTTTATACACGCTTCAAGCATGGACAATTAATTGGCCCGGCGCGGTGAGACACGGGAGAAATCTCAGTTGGCCGCGGAGTCCCAAATGCAATCTTTTTTATTTATTTTTTACAAACTGTTAAAAAGGGTCATATAGAATAATTCATAGGGTCTTGTCGTATTGTGTTATTATATATATATAAGTACGATCATCTGAGCCGTCCAATAGTCAACAGTAAGATGGATTATTTTTCTTGTCAGTATATGACGTATAATTTAGTTTCGGGCCGAGTTACTAAAAAAATCTCGGCCCTGTCCAACAATAATTCATCTCTGGCTTCAAGTAATTCTTTTTAAAAGGGTTACATTGTTTTTATATAGATTTATATTTTCTTATGATTTTTATATTTTAATACACGACGTAAGTAGACTACCTACATGGTTGCACTATAGGAGATTCGCAGGTGTATTGGTATTATTTGCTTCAATACATATTTTAATGCTAGCAAATAATATCAACATAATATCTGAGAGTGATTTTTTTAGCGCTGCTGTAAAATCATTTGAATCTACCTACGGGTAAATGAATAAAATGTTGTGTTAAAAGATAGCTCAAAGGCAAAGCCCACTTACTATATTCAGGCCATGACACGAAACTGTGAATTTCAATCGAAGTGATCGAATAAAAATTATGAAAAAAAAACAGTTCGCAATCAAAAATCTCCATTTACTACTAAGATTGAAGTCAATGGCAACACCAAGCCACACACGCCTGGCACTATACCCGGTCTTAATTGGGCGTATCATGGAACCCTTTGTTAGGGTGTGAAACACCTGGGACATTATGACTCATAATGTCCCAGGAGCAGCCCAAGTCGGTCGACAGCAGGTCACCGTGCACTGAATTTAGATGCCTTTAAGTTAAGAGTACCCATAGGAGAGTTGATGAGTATGTAGAGGTAATATTAAAAATTGTAGTAAGTAACAAAAGTTAATACTTACAAAACTGCCAAACATTCTAAGTGAATAGATCTTCACGTTGGGAGTATGATGCCACAAAATTTTCTAAATGCAACAAATTGACCTTTCTGGCAACCAGGCCGGACGGTCCGATGGGCCCAACAGCTGGTTGAACCGACTTGAGCTTCTCTTTATTTTTCGTACACATATTAGGACATTACCAGAAGATGTGGGTTTGCATCCTGTATTTCTCCGCCACATGGACATGTTGAACGAGTAACAAGACGATGTACTACTAACAGGTTACTGAATTGCATTCGAAGTTAAGCAATAACCAGCACTACCATCAGAACTTGCAATTTAGTGCCATGACCTGACTATACACGGCCTTACTCAAGAAGGTCATCCATCAATGATGTTACACGTTTTGGATAAACAATCGGAATATTGTATTCTCACAAAAAAAGTTGATATTTTGTTGGTTTTATGACGTCACATTTTGTAAATTCACCCCCTCTATATCAATTGTCATAAATCATTACATTATATCCAACGATATTGATGATCCCAAAATAAACTATTTTCTTATAAAATATTTACGATACAATTAGGTCATTTATATTCGCTTGATGGTATATCTACATATATTATACAGATACAATAAAAAGAAAGCACATTATAACCTATAAAATAATCAATATACAACTTAGCCCACTAACACTACTGTAGGCTATTCGGCAGGGTTCGTGCGAAAATTAATCATCATTAATTTTGGACATAGTATAGGTAGCCAATAAGCGGTGTTTTATTGATCAAAACTTTGAACCTTGACATGATAAGGGTCGCCTTTTAGTAAACGTATATAATGCTGAAACATTAAATCAAATATAAAAGGTGAAAACTAAATATCTATTACGGGATACAATGTAAGGAATTTCTTTAAGAGTTCAGCAAAAATTGCGATATTATTTTTCAGCACCCACCTAAAAAATATTTGACGCATTGTAATTGTGTGGTTTTTGGTCCAAATTTATACTTAATGAAAATTTGTTTATTTGGGAAATCATATAAATACTGTTTAAATGGTAAGTGTACGAGCTCTTTTGTTTGATCAATAGAATCTATTGAAATTGTCATTAATATTAATATTTAAATTTTATTAAATTGATACTGAATATACATTAGAAAAAAAATCTAGAGTTGGATGGAGTGGGACTCGACCTCACGTCTTTTGTTTTCCGGGTGAGTGTTTTCGCCCATAAGCTATTGATCCATTTATGATACTTTAAAACAATTTCTTTGTTTCCAAGATGTATACGAATGTCGATAATAAATTTTGGCTAGCGCAGTTACTAGTACGTCTGTTATAGTTAATTTAATAATTTTACCTTAAGAGAGTACTTTAGTGAAACGGCAAATAATTTTCAACAGTAGGTGTGACGAAATTTCTCACTAGTCGCCAATCGGAGACCGACAGTCGAGGTGTCCGCACGTCGATTTGTTTTGTCATGGCATCGGATGAAAATATTCTTAAATCTTGTAAAGATGACTAAAAACTTTACGTATGTACTTAAAAAAGAAAACATGTCTATTACTATTATTATTAGTAATATAACAATAAACATAACATTAAATGGACGCATGTTGGATTTTTATGACAAATTATATTTGGTTTGGCACGCGTCATTTGCACTATCCGCGCATCGCCTAGCCACGATCTTTTTAGACCATGCCTCAACTGAGCCTTAATAACTAGCCTTAATTAACTAGCCTTAATTGATCACGAAACACATTGTCTCCTGATTGGTGGAATTTGAAGTACATCGGTTAAAACATAGTTAAATGAAATAATTCGCATGAATCATATACGGATCGATCTATGCATTTTTGTAGCTGATGATATTATATCCGACTGAACATTTAAAAAAAATATAATATGTTATAACCGACGAAACCGGTGACTAAGACTAAAATAAAAGTACAAAATTAGAACAAAATTGTATTTAATAATTATTTTTTTTAACTATTCATTAACAATTAACATCTAAATTTCAAATTGTGAATGTTTTCGATTAATAATTTGTTTTATGCAAAATATATTTTATAATAAATATTTAACAGTATGGAAAATTAATTATAATTATTTTAGTCATAAACCATAATTTATTTTCATATAAAAGCAAAAGCAACACAGAAACAAACTATGTTAAAAATACTGATGTTATAGTTTAAGATTCTTACGAAATGTATATTGTAATTTTAATACTATGAATGTAACCACAATACATGTACTTTCGCAGTTTATAACATAATAATATTATTATAATTTGTTTAAAAATATTGAATGCAATATTATAATAATTTCTGGGTTATTTTTTGTGTGACACTCTACATATTACATTATGATATACAATAGTGTTTTTTTTTTTTTAAATCTTTTACCTTTGATCTGTGTCAGTCAATATACAGTATTATTGTGACGGATATAATGTAGACCGGTGTTTCCCAACGTGGGGTGTACGACACACCGGAGGGGCAATTTGAATGTTTTGGGGGGCTATGTGCAAATTGTTAATGCAGTCGAACTCGGTTATTACGATCTCGGACATGGCGAGATCTCGGATGTAATGAGGAAACACTGGTTGACATTTTGTTTGTTATTTTCTCCATACATTCATTCACTGTTATAACGAGCAACATATCGGATATACCGAGCTAAAATATTGTTAATGTGTCGATCGTTTAAAAACATTTCGACCCTAAGCAATAGAATCCGATCGGACAGGATGACGACAGGGTTGGATTACGTTTATGACACTAGTAAAGTGTCTTACCTTACCTTACTGGTGTTTCGCCGACAATAATAAAAAAGTATCCACGCATATGGTTGAAAAATCCAAGGTTTGTGAAGTCCGTAGGTACCTACCAGCATTCATTACAATAATCAACTTCTTTTGTAGTTTATGAATGCCTTGCTTGTTTTGGGGATTTTTACGATGGTTTTCAGATTTTTTATTTTATACTTTTTTTCGACCTTTTGTGAAATGTGACCGCTCATTTAAAAATTGGTATTGCAACCCTGATTTTCCAAAAATAAGACGGCAGCACTGTTATATTTGTACCTTTTCTTATTATTTTGACTGAAAAAGAGCAGGAATATGAAGGAAAAATTTGAAAAAAGATATACATTCAATAACAATACATTAATTATTCTCTTAGTTAGATTAGGTAAGGTAACTATAAAATTTTGATAGAGGGGGCATGGAGATTTTTGAAGCGTAGAAGTGGGGTATGGCACAAATAAGGTTGGGAAACACTACATTGTAGACCAACGACACGAGTTCCATTAGTATGTCTAATTATTTACCACGGAGGATGAGAGACCATGAATAATAACTGTCAACGGCGAGGATAGGCTTTCAATATTGAACATGACGCAGTTACTATAGGTAGAGTCACATCTAAATATTTACACAGAACTGATATAGGAGAATATTCTCTTTACCTTTGTCCGCCTTAGGAATACCCCAATACTGAGGCGAATCACTGACACTTATAGAAGTGCAATGTTTATTTTTATACACACTTATCATGTTTGGTTATAATACCTTTTGGAACAATATTACGTAAGACTACAAGTCACTGTGTATTCATATTCCTTCCTTCCTCGACGTTTCGGGCTCGACGCAGAATCAAAGATACTAATATCGCATGTTAAAGGTGGCCATTTACATCTACATGAATATTATTGATAGTAACGACAAACTACGTTAAAAAAAGTTATGGCTTCCGGCTGTTTTAGACAAATCCAATGTCCGATCTAGTAGTATCAATGGTCAAAATTGATCATGACAATCGAATATTAGATTCTTTTCTCTTTGCAACGTTTGCTCTCATATAAATAACGAGAACACTGTTTGATTAATTCAGAGTGGTATTTACATAATATACTCAACACCATACTTTACAATACTATATTTTAAGAATGCTGCCGCAATGAGCCTTGATCCTCACAGGAAAACATTGTATGAATAAACGGTAACAGTTCAAATACAATCTTGGATACAATTATATACTTATAATAGATTAATAATTACTATTAGGTGGTAAGTATTCTGCTTTACGAAAAGCATCTTAATACATTTTTCTATAAGTAAATATTTGTCAGTCATTCATTTTGCCAAATCCATATTTTTTACTAGGTGGACATAACATGGGAAAAAGGGGAACATTATAAATGTTAACTGCATATTATGTCCTTGATCAAGATAAGCGTATCACTTAAAATAATAAAAATAAACAAGAATATACTCATGAAAAATATAAGCGAAAAGTGATATAACATAACTATTATTATGGTCAAGTTTTGTAAGTGACGTTAGTATAATTATTGAATACTGGGAATAATTAATTCTATTTCATACATATTTTTTTAGAATTACATGCATCTGTGTACACTAATGATATCGTTACCTCAAAACCACAACTAGATAACTTGATTTTCACTGTTTTTGAGTTAGCTATTGAATATTATTCTATATTTCCTTCTCTACAAAATGATAGAACTAGGTAAGTCAGAAGTTAATAGGAACTGTATTAATTTTGTGTTTGAAAATATTAGATAACTTTAATATATCTTTTCCTACAATTGAACATTATTTAACCCAATGCTTACGGGCCCTTTTAATTATTTTTTAATTAACGTGTTAATTTGCATTTGAAAAGCAATTAGCAAAAACACAATTTTGTGCGGCCCGTAAGCATTGGGATGATAATCCTAATTAGATATCAAAATTTTCCATTTATATTTTAAATAATAAGTATAGCCTAGATTTATGTTAATCAAATAAATCTTAACTTTCATGTTCCCAACAATGACCAAAATCAGAGTTATCTAGTTGTAGTATTGAGGTGAATATATATTATTCTAAAATAATTTTTAAGATAAAAAGAACTATACAACGTTTTTAAATTTTCTGTTGAATCATATAAACTTGACTTGACTTGACTAGCTTAAACGATCAAAAAAATTTGTACTTGATAGAAATAATACTGAAATGTCATTTTGATATTCATATTGATTTCCATAGTAACGCACGTATATATTAATAATTTAGATTCTGGCACCCACTTAGCAACCAATAATAGTTTTACTTTTTTCGGATTTCTTCCGAAATAACTTTTCATACAAAACAGAATTAACTGAAAATGAAATCAATTCTACTTAAAGATGGCTAAAAGTATTAAAAAATGCATTGGCGTCGTGTTCTGAATTTCGAATGTCTAGCTAGTCGGAAAGTTAGTTAAAAATCTATTGCAAGATTTTTACCGGATAAACAACCACCGGACAAATAAGAATACGACATAATAAAAACGTTGTAAAATAAATACTTAGGTTTCATTAAAAAGGTTATTGGATTATAATAATATAATAATACCTATATGTTTTTTCGCCATAGTTTCATACCATTTTAATGGTATTTTATAATTTTATCACATAAACGCCATTTTAATTGAGAATATTAATAGTTTTTTTCCCACTGATATGTTTAAGACTATTAAATAAAAACAAAGAAATCTTAAAGGAATTGCAATAAATAACAAATTGACTTTGTTTATCAACTTGAAAAATATTAGAGTAAATAATTTATTGCCTTTAATGAATATTGAACATAAGCAGGTACAACAGGTATGGACGGTCAACATCATTGACATTCCCATATCAAACTTGTTACCCAATACCAAAACAGGTTTCCTCAGCCGATAGAGAAGTATAAGCGTACCATGACCGAAGATAATTATTATTCTAGCTTCTTTTGCGATGTAATGTTCATGATCTTGAACTAAATAATGTGAACAGTCACGTTTTTATTATTATAAATTTATCATAAGAATATCTTATCGTATACCAATCAGTGCAATATTGCAATTCAAAACACGAAAGCCAAGTTTTCATTCAAAACATTATTAGGTAAGTTTCGAATCAGTCAAGTAAAACAGATTTCTAAATTGTGTAGGTATACAAAGCAATATTTCTTTTATAAAACTAATCTATCGGTCCGTACTCAACATAACATAACAATTTTAATGAATGTCAAATACATACCTAATTTAATACCAAATCCTTTCATTTAAATACTCCAATAATTATATTTTAAGCTATGTATTCACTAGGGGACAAATGGAGCAACATGTCGCGGGACTTGAAGCTCAACATTTACGTCGTTGTCTCGGAAAATTTTGCTTGTACACACCAAGACCTGTTTTGCCAACTGTCGTTGACAAAAACATGCTAAACGGGGTACGAAAACAAGCTATTTGGCAGAAAAAAACGCTAGATGTTGTGAAAATGACATTTCAATAGCTTTTTTGCCTGTCGAATATAGTCGAAATAATTAATTAATCTAACAACCTACGATAAGTTTTAATTAGATAATACCAGAGAGTGGAATTCCTAATAATTTGTCAATCCGATGCGACAATGCCTGAGCATACATTAAATTACAATATCTGATACCATTATATTATCACCATAATGCTAAAAATAGTCCTATTGTTTCATTGTGTTGTTTTATATTTTGTAAGTACCAACCTAACTTTATTAAATATCTGAATAAATAAGCTAAATTAAAATTATTTTCACCACATTTAGAACTGTTATAAGCATAAAAGCGCTAATAAAAACGCCATAAGCTAGATGATTTTTTTCAAACTAGATGCTTATTGAAAAAGGTTATTTATTATTATTATATTATTATAGAAAAACGCTAAAATGGCAATGCTGACCAAAACTCACATCAGTTGTCGCAGAAATGTCACCCAAGGGGGTTGTGTTGGTCAGTGCTGCAAACATATTTATTCTAATGAGCAGTTTATCGAAACATAAGATAAAGCAAAGGTGGTGAGTACTTACTACAAAAAGAAATATGAATAGTTATTCGAATGACTTATGTTGAACAACGTGTTGTACACCCGTTTACACTCACCAACATTTGACACGGGACAGACGCGCGTCCCGTGCGCTCGCTTGAAGCGACAACATTCAACATGTCCCGCGTCACGCATAAATGCCGCACTATGTTTCGTACAACGTTGGGAGACAGCGCGCAACGTTGCAGTATCACGTAGATTCTGTGTTGCACGTTATATGGAGGGACATTTTGTTCCCAAGTTAATACGAGGCTTTACCCATACCATAGGATTTCCATTTAGTAATAAAACAAAAATATACCGGACTGCGGCAGGTCACCCAAAAAAAATAAAAAAAGAGAGGTGAATTATTGTTATAAAGTGAATTCAATATTAAAAATCTTGTCGATATGTTCATTTTAATCAGATATTTCCGCCGCCGACTTGCGTCACTTCTATGATTAAAATATATAGTATATTTAGCGATGTCCTCGTTTCATGTCTGCAAAAGATGTATAATATATAGCCCGTAAATGAAAATATAGAATGTGTGCACTAATGGAGTAAGTTAATTTTTTTAGCAGACCGGGCCATGTCTTAAGGGCTTAGCAAGCAAGGCAGAGGCAAATTTCGCGTCTACATTGATGTATCAGAAATCAGTAAATCGCAATAGCCTTTGGCACGAACCCTGCTACGCGCACGTATCGCTCATGTAGAATGTAATGCCAAATCCCACCAACACACAATGGAGGCAAATGAAATAATATTTTACATTTTTTTAAAAATGTTATTAGAAAATGACTAAGTTACTATATAATCAAATGAGTCCAAATAGATGATGAGTATGATTCCAAACCCAACATTAGGATTGGTAAAAAAATATATGATCAGTAGTTGTACAACCTCAATAATGTGGAAGAATAATCAGAACAACATTACGTATAGTATCTAACAATGAGAATATGTCTAAGTTTTTGTTTATTTTGCGTCAATAGGATTTGGCATAGCATTTTATATGAGTGGTTTGAGCGCGTGGTAGCATTCTCGCCAACGGCTACTGAAATGTACTGATTTCCGATAAGTAGGACCTGTGGGTCTATTCTATGCTTATCGACCGCTAAAGTGATAAAGTGAAAAATATTATCAAACTTAGGGTAGGTTTGTATCAAAATATTAGCACTTATTGTAACAATTACACGAAGCCGGTTTTTATTGTTGCAATAAGTGCTATATTTTAACAGCACCTATCTTGCTGCTGTTAAAATATCGCACTTATTGCAACAATAAAAACCGGCTTCGTGTAATTGTTACAATAAGTGCTAATATTTTGATACAAACCTACCCTAAGTTTGATACTATTTATCAATTTAGTGTTCGATAAGTATAGAATAGACCCACTGGAGTTGTAGTTTGTATGGGCGACGTTGAAATGCGGTCGCCAAAAGCTACATCGATGTAGGCGCAAGAATTATCTCTGCCTTGCTTTCTGATAAGTAGGGTTTGGCAAGACGCGATAAATGGTTCTGAGATTGATGAGCAGGACCGTGGTATAATTATAGTTTTGAGTTTAAAACAGTCTGGTTATTTATAGTTTAATAGGATTAGATAATAATATGTACTAATATATTATTGCTTGTGTAAATTATACGAAAATATTTACAAGATAAAAATAACTTTTTAAATACAACGTTTTGAAATTTTCTGTTGAATTATTATGCTCAATATGCTCAAACTTGTACTTGATATGAAGTAAATAAAAAACAACCAAACAAACAAATATAGAATACTGAAATGTCATTTTGATTTCCATAGTAACGCACATATATATTAATAATTTAGTTGCTAGGACCACCCTCTTAGCAACCAATAATAGTCTTTTACTTTTTACGGATTTTTCTGTAATAACTTTCCATAAAAAACAGAATTAACTGAAAATGAATTCAATTTTGGTTAAAGATAGCTAAAAGTATTAAAAGAATGCATTGGCATCGTGTTCTGATATATTCTAAAAGTTTGAAATGTCTAGCTAGTCGGGAAATTAGTTAAAAATCGAGTACAAGATTTGTACTGGACAAACAAGAATACGAGCTAAAAAAAATGTTGTAAAATATAGATCGGTATGTCAATACTTCGAGAAGTATCTGTGATCCTAAAAAAATATTCGTGGAGATATTGGATTTACTGGAAAAACTGTTTCGGTTATTTCTATAGAATTTACAAAGAAATAAGGAAAACATAATAAAAATGTTTTATTTATTGTACAACTACCTATCAGTTTTCTCATAAAAATCCATCTTCCGATTTTGTATGACAAAATGTGTTATAAATACGTATATAGTTAATCTAAATGTAGCTTGGTAGAAGATAGAATCTATACGTTGGGTACAAGGTCAATCCAAAATATCAATGAAGATTTTCTAAATAATACGCTATCATAATTTCATACCCAATTCACCTTTACATATTGAATACCAGTGACAGTTATATCGAAAGGAAAATAATTCATCCGTGAAAATACATATAATAATAAGAATATTGGATCAATTGGCATTTATCTTTAAGGCAACCACTAACAAAATTTTATTCAAATTTATAACAAGTATTTTTCCCACCATATTATACGTCCCGTGTAAAGGTCGAAAATGAAGAATTAGGAGTAAATTCGCAAAGGTGAAAGTATGCATACGCCTTTATTTTGTTCTTTTTTATTCTAGAAATTATTATTTCATGATCAAAAGGTATTACTATAAATGTTGTTTTATTGAGAAGAAAGCCTTATTTTAGTACACGCGTCTATTCTAACATATCACTTTAAAAAAGGTGATAAATAATAAATGTTATTCAAGCAATTAATTATTCCAGGAAGTTAACTGTCAGGCGTGATGTTTTTTAAGACAGCCGGTCATGACCACGTTAATATCGAGCTGTCAGCTCGTATGTCGATGAATAGCACTGCAAAATAATTTTAACACTTCTTACTTGATTCCAAATTCATCTGATTTGAATCTCCAATTGGATAAAAAAGGTAATTTTTTGAATACAGTGATAATAATATGTTAGAATAGCCCTGTAGATATCTGTGGTTAAAATACTATTTTGTTAATACATCCATGCCTTTATTTATTAATAAAAAAAATATATTATTTTTCATATACAAAAGAATTTAACAAATTTGTAAAAGGAATGAGTTAAAACATTTTAAATGTTCAATTATTTTGCTAGTTTTAAGCATTATTTGAAGTATGGTAATAATTGATTTATTTTGCTATTATTTATTTATTATTATACTCATTTTGCTATTAAACTCATTAGCCTTTTGGGAATAATTATTTTGCAGCATTGTGATATTTTGAATTTATTCAAATATCTACGAAAGATGTGGTCTGGAACAAGAGTGATAATATTAACATTAATTGTACTTATATTGAGTTTCTGACAATTGCCGAATATAATTCGCCACCAAAACCTTCTACTCAATTGAATTACGAGCAAACAAGATCCATGAAGATAAATATTTCGATTCATGAATTTATTTAAACAACTATATTGTGGTTATTCTTGAAAACGGCTTTTTGAAACAATTGTGTTTCAGTTAAATGAACAGTGTCTCTATGCAGGTACCGAATAACAAAAGAGAATCAATTTATTTAAAACTAACAGCTGAATATTATATCTCCAATAAAATATAACATAGGTAACCACTTTATTAAAAAAAAAATTAGAATATAAAAAAGGATCAAACCTTTTATAGTGTGGTATTTGAGGAATATTTTCACTATCGTGATGAGCTGAAAATAAAAATTTAGACCTACAATGATCATCTGAGGTAAATTCTTTAGTTATTTTGCCTTGTGACTCAAATGGTAGTGATATTTTGTATAGGCCCAGTAGCGAAGGTGGAAGTAGGCTATTAAGATCCGCCATAAATAAGTGCATGTTAAACTTTGTCAGCCATACGTATTTTTTTTATTGAACTAATACTACAATTTACAGATGATGTTGATTAGTTTTTAAAAATCAATTAAACCTTGTCTAAATTAACCATAATATTTTTGGTATACTTTGGGCTATACGACAAAATTGTACACACTTTTTCATTCATAATTATTTGTTTTCGTTGGATTAATAATACATATTACACTTATTGTTGATTCATTTTTTTAAATTCATTAAGCCCTGCCTAAAAATATTATTCTATTTATAAAATATCCAAATTTATGTAAATATGATTTAATTTCATAATATTAGATATTTTATAGATAGACGAGTATTTTTTGACTATTATCTATTATAGCTTAGTTTTTGCAGAGCTTAATTAAATTTTAAAAACTAACTAACATCATCTATAAATAAATTGTAGTCTTATTTCAATGAAAACAAATACTTATGACTGACAAAGTATAGTGTGCACTATTTATGGCGGATCTTAACAGCCTACATCCACCCTTTGCCACTGGGATTATACTGGTTATCATTATTGGTAAGGTAAACGGAACGCGACATGCGACAGAACCTTCGCCGGTGTCTGTAATCTGCTTGATAGAGTCCAGTAACATCATGAGAAGAAAAGGCACTACTCACGAAGACTATGATATTCACCTTCAGTAATAACGCAAAGACTATAGATATACAAATACAATAACGGTTATATAGTAATTTAAAATTTCTTTCATACTGTTTCAACTTAATTAAACGTTTTAACAATCAAAAATCTTTTTATTTTTCTTTTAATTCTTTCTTGATCGGTATGGCAATAATTTTAATAAAATAGTGTTAAGATGTAAAAACAAAACTGCCTCACAAATGAATAATGATGAAGTGCGTCCACAATTAATTTTCTTCGGTATCCTAAAAATACACGTGGATTCTTGTGGAAGACAGTATCCACATATTGGTACCACCATATACGACAAGTGATCCACAAGACTAAGAAGAAGAACATTATGACAAGTTTAGAAATATACAACACCATATGTTCACTTTTGTATTATCCTTTAGTCACATCTCATGGATTTATATTTTTTGGGTATTTTGTACATGTAGTCTTAGTGTACCTACCCATATATTTAATAAAGAATTTATTACAGAAACGTTTCAATAACGATATACACGAAACGTTTGATATATCGTGCAAAAAAGTCAAATACGTTTCGAAGGGCTTTTGTTAAACTTTGGCTAAGCTTTAAGTCAAAGTAACAAGCTTTGAGCTTTCTATATTAAATTTTCCTCGCACTATGTTCAGTGAACGCGAAGCAAAGTTGAACCCTTTGCTCGAAAATATTAACCAAAAGTATGTACGTATCTAGTTACTCGCATAGAGACTTGGATCAAAAGCTCTATGCTCACATGAGACCTTTTAATTGGCATTTTTTAAATAAACTCTATCTAAGCTTCAGTGGGAACTATTTTTTCCAGTAATACGCAACAATTATTTATTTTTCATTACTAATTGAATAAAGGTAATTGAAATTAAATGAGAATTAATGCATTTTATCTAATAAATCTCCGTAATAGATTTTGCTGCTTGTAATAAATTAATAAAAATAACTAAAAATATACGTAAAAATAAATTGAAACCGATAAACGAACGCCAATTTATAAGTATTTTTTCTTGTATTTTTAAATTCTTACATACGTGTTTATTAATTCAAATTATATTATCTTTTATTTAATTGAATATTTCGTAACATCTTCCCTTAATATCCCTATATTGATTATTTTTTTATACGAATTTCATTTATTTCGTTTAGTCTACTATATATAATAATATAATCCGGTTGTACTTCTGTAAATATATTATTATTTTCTCAATTAATGATAAGAGGCTTTCTTTCTTTTTAACTGGCCTTTTCCGATAAAGAAGATTGAATTTAATTTAAAATATAAATATATTCAAAATCAATAAGTAATATAAACCGAGTCAGAAATTAAGTTCTTCCATGAAGCCATAATATTCTTGTTTTTTTTATTACAAAATGCGCGCCCGAGGCTTTTCAAATACTTTCGAAAGTTCAATCCTCGGATTGGCTTGCGCCTTTTATTTATTTTATGTGTGCAGAGCCTTATCTCTATTCATAATGAGACTAGAATCTTTTAGAGTTATTTCTGGTATTTTTGGTTCAACTTCTTCGCGAAATGTACAGCAACGTTATGATAACGATTTTCCAATAAAAGTTGAAAGAAAAATTAAGTGAAAGGTATTACGTTTATGTTAGACGAATTTCAGTGGCGTAGGATAAAAAAGGGTGCCCGGAAAAAAAATTATATGCATATTGAGATTTAAAGGTTTTTTTCCATACCAAAATTATGCATTTTATATGAAGATTTAAACTTTGACGTAACAATTCGATATATTTAAATCAAGAATCCTAGATTTTTTTATAGGTTCGGTTCTAATGGTAAAATTTAATAAGGTTCGGTTCTAGGGTCCAGTTCCTTTAAATCATAAAACAAAAAGTCGGTTCCGGCTTTTAATAAAATCAAAATAATTATCCACTTATAGTTATCTAACTAGTTACAGATATATTATGGCTATTTTATATCAATTTAAAAAGTAGATGACATCGTTTATATCGGAAGACATCATTATCTGATGAAGCATATGAGCATCACAAAGTGTAGGTATTCAACTAAATCGTAAATTTTTTTGAATAACTATGAATGAATGGTGATCGAAATGAATAACCAAAAAGAAGAAATTTTGACATTTTTAAAGGGTTCCGAGTCGGTTTGAGATTATAAAGATTTTAAATTATGGATTCAGATTCCGGTTTGAAAATAAATAAGAGGTTCTCAGATTATCACAGTTCGGTTCTGGTTTAAAATCATTTCAAATTATTGTACTCACGGAATAATAGAATTATTTAAATAATATATAAAATAACTAAACAAATTATTTTGTATTAATTCCAAAAAAAAAAAAATGACCTAATGAAGAAAAACAATATTTTACCAAAAAAAAAACTTTCACCATTTATATTATGGTCAGTAATGATCTCATCAAATTCATAAAATCCAGCAGCGACGGTGGTACTTTTTGAGGTGTTTATTTCCTAAGTGGCAAATTTTCTAAATTGATCTCGTTGTGTTTCTAACATAAATAGTAACATAAGCTTTTAGCTTAATAGAAATATTTTGTATGTATAATGAACGCATCCACCTTTGTAACATACGCCACTGATGAGTATTTTCGTTCAATATAACGCCCGCAAGCCATGCTTGCCAATTCTTAGAACAAAATAACTAATTCAGCATTGCGTGTTGGTTTTGTTTTATTAGGTGCGCGGTTTCTGTTAATAGTTTTTATTGAGTCTGTGTAATATTTAACAGAAGTAATATTATTAATTAATAATTAAACTACTACAATGTTATATACAATAATCCGCCAAAAATATTACCGTGCAAGTTAGATAGATTATTGCTGTATTTTCTAGTAATAAGAATATCTATAATTATTTATTAATTGTATCAAACAACATGTTATTACTGACGTAGCAATATCAAAAAAATAGGTTTGTAAACTTTATGTTTTATATAATATAGGTATATATATCGACTGTATAAAACAAAAAGGACATAATCGACACAAATCAAATTTTACTGGAGGCACAATAACGTTTTGGTTATGGTTTTAAGTCTAAGTTAAAATACAAAATAGACATAACATTGAAGTGCATGATAATTGTTGTTTTTATTTAATAAAACGCAATTTTGTTATAGTACTTATTCTTATTCTTGGGACATTTCCCACTGAGGTGGACGAAACCGGTCCTAATATATTAATTAAAGTGGAATAAGTACTATAAAAAAATTGCGTTTTATTAAATAAAAACAACAATACAATGTAGTTCCACCATGAATTGACAGTTAACGCTTTCGCTGCTGAGTAGATAATGAGATTTTAATTGCCCCCTTTAAAATGCACGTTAATTACATCGATCGGCCGCCTGGTCATTACGCACCGTGTGCGTCTTCCGCGTCCAAAGTATTAACAAAATAAAAGAAATGCATGATAATTAATAATTATTTTTTTATATTCCTAATTTGATATTAATTATTGAGTTAATTAAAGATTAGTCAACAAAAATGATGGTTAAGTCGTTTCCATTTAACTGTTAGCTTAATTGTTAGCTAAATTTAGATAATAAATCGGCACATCCTTCGGACACTACGTGTATTTAGTCGTGTACAACGTTATTATCCAATAAAACACATTTTGAAAAATACCGATGGTTACGTCCTTTTTCCTTTCTACGGTCGATATTATACTTTAAGCTAACATAATTATAAGTTAGTGATGATGCAATTTTATTTAATATTAAATTATATATAATTACCCAATTTTTCTATACACTACGTATTTAAGTAAATTGATACATTACCAATGATAAGTTAAAATGTTAAAACCACGCCCTACCACAAACTGGAGGTTATATTATAAGTAGATGTTGTTTACGTAGAATGATTGTTAGCCGATCCAGTGGGTTCTGGCTTTGACTTAAACATCCGTTAAAAACAGCTTTCTTGACTGATTGAGACGACCGAACCGTACCCAGAGTTTTGGTGGAAACTTTGGCATTAATTACGATGCCAAAATGACAAAAGTGATATACACTATAAAATAATAACAATAATCTTTATTTGTTCGTTTGTTACTCAACATCAAATTATAATGAGATTGGTTAGAAAATATTGTATTCAGTTCGAAATTGCTTATTAAAACTAAATAAATAATATTATAATATATACGTACTTAGGTAGACTGTACTGTTCAATTTGTATTATTAATTATTATTATATATTAGTTATTAACATTTTTTGAGCTCTTTCTTTAGAAGTAGTATAAAAAACTTATGTTTAACATCTTCATCGCCGTTTTCTACTGGCAAATATTTACTGTAATTTAAAGTACTTCATAACGAAATACAATAAGGCAGACAATAGTAGGTTAAACCAGTGTTTCTCAACTGATGGATTGCAGAATTTTTCTGGTGGTTTACAAATTTGTTCGTGAAAATATTCTAAAAATTTCAATAAAATCTTCATATCTCGTGCACCTGCAAGTGTTTGTGCATTCTGTTTTTTGTTTAATACCTATATTAATGTTTTCACGTGACGAAATCAACCGCGATCAGACGCTATTATACATAACCATATAAATAATAATTTTACTAATATATAACAGTTTTGACAGGTTAGACGGCTAACTTATTGTAACAATTATAATACATAATATGATAAACTACCGTCAATAACCGCCGATAGCTGCCCGGTGTATTGAATATACCCACAGGATATGATAATATTAATGTATGTAAGTACCTATGTATGTTATGTGAAGAACCTATTTTTTGATTATTAAAAATAATAAGTACTTAATTGTTTTATGTGATCAAACTCCAAATATCTATTATTATAATCATTTTATCCATGTTTATAAAGTATACAAACGAATCAATTGGTTTATTACTATTATACAAATTAAATTCTATTAAGTACCTATATCATACATAGTACTTACCTTTAATTATTATTAGTATCAACAATTGTATGAATGTTATTACATTACATTGCATCAATCATATCTTATAAAGGATATTAGCTACCATATATAAAATGTTCCATGATACTATTTATACACAATACTAGTAGGTATGTACAGATTTAGCAACATTATATAAAGAATAAAACCTCAAAAAACCTTTACAAAATGTAATGAAAGTTAGTATAATGGACCCATTATATTATACTTAAAGACATCAAGCAATATGTGTGCTAGCGGGCTTAGATTTCATATATATATATTATGGAAGTGCCTCCGCGAAATAACCTCTCATAATAGACTTCCATTACCTGCAATGAAGTAGGAATGTGCTTCTTAAGTTTGAAATTCATAGTTGAACTTCCAATCCCACTGGCACGGTTCACTAAAGTTCGCAATTTCGGCATTAAGGAATGCGTAATAAGTCGTTTTACTAACTTGCGGCTTGGCGGCTGAGAAATATTCAGACCTATATTATTAATATGCATAAACATGAATCCAAAACTATTTTAATAAAAGGGTGTATTAAGATTATCTATGCCGGTGTAAATGATATTTTAAATTATTGCGTTACGCGCAAATCCTGATTACTCAGGTACACTCATTACTTCAATGATTAAATTTGATGACAGTAGAACACTTTTTGAAATTATGTAATGACAGAAATTATTCTTTTTTTTTTTTTTTTAATTTACTGTAGAAAACTTCTGAAATAGTTAATTAGTATTCAAGAATGTACTAATAAAACTAATATTTATATTAGTTATTGTTATACCTAAGTCAATTAAAATAATAATAACAGACTTATCTATCTGCCCTCGTAGTATGAAATAGTTAGTAAAAATTAAACAAGCTTATTATTAACAAAAATATCGTCTCTGTTCTGGCAGAACACACTAACTGGAGAATACTAGTTTTGAGTAATTTGACTTTGAAGTTGTTAAAATGTTTGAAAAATAATGGTCTATCACGTGAGTTTATTAATTAATCGTAAAAAGGATGACTTTAAAATAAAGGCTGTTTATTTATTAAGAAGGTTTCTAGGCGGTAAAGTTTGAAATAAGGAACATTTTGGTACTAACTCAATATGTAATTTTTTCGAATTAGTGTTTTCTGCCAGAACAGTGACGATATTAATATGGATTATACACGAAATCGTACACATAACTAACTATGTATATTATTATTATTTATGTTCAGCCTATTTCACTATAAAACAGAATTTGGTACACAGAATTATAATTATTAAGATGAAAATTCTTAAAATTTATATAATTATATCGTATTTTTAATTTAACCACCAAACTACGGTGGTTATATTAACATATTTTTTTCAAAACATGGTTATTTGAAATTTACCCTGTCTATTCGATCTTTACTCTGGATTAATCACAAATCGAAAGAAAAACATGTAGGTACTTAATTTGTAAAATACACAAAATCGAACACATATCTTTCAGATACAGAAGTTCTACCAAATACGCTACCGTGGGAACACGTATTTATTAAATACTTAATACATTTTACAAATTGATCTTGTTATGTATATTACTTTTTTATTTTATTAACTAGGTATCGGTATCGCCAAAGAAATTTTCACATAATATGATTTGAAAATGGCTTCACTGACTAAATTGATAATGATTTATTTTTAAAATAAAAAAGTAAAAGGTGTACCTATTACAAAATAACGTAAATGTGTTGTTCATTTAAATATCACCAAGGGTTAAGATTAAACACGTTTTACAAAAAATCAATAATTCTATGATCTCCAAAGATTATTATGATTATTACAAATAATTTAGAAATGCAGCATACCTTTCAGAATATACCTACATAATATTTTGATCACTTCAGAAATTTGAAGAGATCTTGACGTTACCTAATAATCAAGTTAAGTAAGTTCCTATACCATGATTCAAACACTTCAGTCACATTATTAGGTATGACACAGATTACTTAATTTGTAAACCTTCTTGACCGGAATCCAATGGGTGTGGGTTCAAGTCTTAGTTGAATTGGTATGTTTCTGATGCTTATTTATACGCTCACGATGGCCGAACGGGTACGCGTCATTCTTATAATGTCGTAGATCGAATCCTGCGTCTGGAAAACACACATATTGTTTTTAAATATTTATTTAGATCCAAAGTATGGACCTAACAGATTCAGCATTTGAGATTAACATCCATTTATTGTAAGGAATATAATTTGGTAATACATTTCTTAGGATCAAACGTGGTAAAAAAATGTTTCTGAGATATTTCAAAAAACAATGTGTAAATAAGCATTCTTTATTGAACATAGTTTGGTATAATTTCATAAACATATATTACAAAATAACTATCATAGTTTATTATTTGTTTGGTGTTCTCGGTTTTAGAATATTAATTTAGTAACTTTTTATGGTAAAGTATGTAAGAAAACAAAACATTACCACTCGATCACGTATAATATACGTAGAATAAGTAGTTAAATACGAACCTGATAAAACATAGTATGACATATTGATTTGAATTGTTTTTGCATTGTTATAAGCAAATAAATTTAATAAAAAATACAGTAAAAGTTAAGGTGAACAAATTAAGAGTGACAAAAAAGCAATTTTAAGTCCTGGCCGTTCTCCAGAGTAATATTACGGACCAGATGCCACGGCGAGATTTGTTTGGCTGTTCTATTCCAACGGAGTTATTTGTATTAAATTTTCTAAGACACTTGAACTTGCTTATATTGTCAATTCGGAACATTATTGCCACACTCGAGTGGCTTTGCTATTTGTTTTTTGTTGCCACATTTCACGTTAGACTACGTATGAAATCTACGTGTTTTCAATTTGTATTCGTCAGATGAATTTTGAATTCTCATGCGAAGCACTAAATTTGTTACATATATTATATTCCCACATATTATACATAATGATGTTTTTTCTATCGTTGAAAATACGAGTATATGAAATAGATGATAATATTGAGCAGTAGGTATACGAGTTTATTATATCTGTCAACAACTTTTCACATATTTCCCGAAACTTAAAATTCAATACAATTTGATAAAATTTGAAATCTACCATCTACTCCGAAAATGGAGTCCCCATGTACTTTATGTTCTTTTAAGAACTTTAACATTTTTGTTAATGGTAACTAATAATATTAATGGTACGGCTAAAATCCTCACTGATAAATTATTCGTGGAAATGTGTACATACTCCAAATAGTAATTTAAAAAAAGCAATGATCATCGATTTATTTTTTGAAAGAATTATTTTAAAAAAAAAATTATCGGTCGGATTTTTTATATGTAAAAAAATTTATAAAAATCACTTAACCGAAATATATGTAGTGGAGGTTATATTAACATACTTTTTACGAAAAGTGATTGATAGCCATTCCCAATCCATTAAAAAACGATATAAATTTTTGTATCTAGCGTTGGGATTGAACATGTAACTGACGGCTTCAGAGTCAGCGGCTGGTCGATCAGCCAGGCTAATGTGATACATACATGGTCGTATGGATATATTATGTCGTATGATCGCAGGAATTCACATCTTCTCTTTCTCTCACTTCTGCAGCATGCAGACTTATTCGTGATTAATTTGAATTGAAAAAGATTTTTACCTAAGTTTGTTAAGGAAATAAACATAGGAATAGTTAAATCCTGCCTGTCAAGATCTCAGTGAAATCATATTACATTAGGTATAACACTAAGTTACAAGCTTTTCACAAATCAATACCGTTTGACCAAAAGCTATTCCGCGATCTATGCAACACATTATGTCGGTTGGCATTACTGTACAAATGAATGATTGATCAAATCAAATGTTTACGAAAAAAAATATATATATAACGTATATTTAAAAAACACTACACTTATAAAACCGCATCCAAATTTCTAAACCTTTGAAGTCGTCGATATAAGTTTAAGTGTCGAAGTGATCTCAAAGTCATGAAGAATAAATAATTTTAATTAGTGACTTTTAGATTTGATTACAGGAAATGCCAAAAGGTATCAAGTCGTTGTACTTAACTTTACCGACGGCGTTGAATAAAACAATACGGGATTTAGGTTTCCGACATTGTATTGTTTTTGAGACCAGACGGATTGACGCACTTTGTTGTTGACTAAGCAGAACGGATGATAAATTACGTTTATTTTATTTACAACGGCAAATGAAATAAAAGATAACGAGAAAAACAAAAGATTTAAAATAGTCGAGCCGCCATTTCGGCGAATTCGGAATTTGCCACAGAGCGTGAGAATATTCCTCGTACAAATAAAGTACAGAGTTCCTATGTAGCTGAATTGTTGACACGTTAGTAGGATGTTTTACTCAGTTATATAAAACTATACATACACAACAACAAGATAAAGAAGATAAGTTTAGTTTTAACGGTGTATTTACATTAATTGTTATGTACAATGTTGTTTTTTGTTTGTTTAAATATTTTGTACCTATTCATTATTTTTATTTTCATTCACAACTATTTAAAGCATTCTTTAATAACAAAACATAGGAGAAATATAGATATTTTTGAAAAAAAAGAAATTTATTTGTATATTTAAAATTTTTATATTAACTATGGAAAAAATGCCAATCCCGGGATCAAAATTTTGGCTCGGGATTGGATTCCCTAATTGCGACATTAAAACAAATTTATAGGTATTTTATTTATAGCATTCTACGAGTATATTTAAAATGTGGAACTGCTGTTTTGGAAAGTGGCTTTTGCGCTCATGGTAAATAAAAAATATTAGATATACATTTTTCTCTCACCCATTTCGGCAGACATCTTTAAATCGTTGGTCAAGATAGAACCTATTAATTTTTACTGAAAGCCTTATATATTATTTCATCTACTTTAAAGAAAAATAATGTTAAAAGTTGAAAAAGTTTAATAATTGTTTTAGCGGAGAAAAATTATTCTTACACGATAATTATTATAATCCTTAATCTTTTAAAATGTATTCATACCTTAATGAATGATTCCTACGAGTAATATTTTCTTCTAAATAATAATAATATGACAATGCGGCAATTAGATTTCCAAGGCACTCTGTAAATATGTAACTATATTTGTCGTTGCCAAACACACCATAATTCCTTATCAAATCCAGTCATTAAACTTGGCAAACTCAGTATTTGAACAGTTTAACGTTTTCGCGGTAATATATTATTAATTAAGTAAAGATAGTGTTCTAATCCCCACAATACATTAACACAGATTATGTAATATTTTCTTTCTCTTTCACTATTACATTATTAGGATAAAATATGTAGCCAAAAGGAGAATATAAGACGCAAATTGAATTATACATTTTTACGTAGAACATGGTAAAAAAGTTTTTGTGATATTGTTAGATTAAAAGTTATAAAATGTAATTTATGTCGATGAAGCTTTGTTCTATTTTTTTAAGTGTGACATACATGATTGCATTATTAATTCGTTATATTATGTTGAGAATAAATCTAGGTTATATATTTTTATAAAAAATGAACCAAGTAGCTATTTAATCTTTTAAAGTATTTTTCTAAATTGTATATCAATATTAAAGATTAGCTTGATAAAAACATATTCCAAAATAAAATTAAATACGTCATAGTGACTTACTAGGTTCACACGTAAACTATTAACACATTTGTAAACAACATCTACACTGGAAAGGACAGAACATGTTCCGAGATCGAGTCACAAACATTATCATAGGTAGATGTAGTAAATTCAAATGTTCTACTTATCGATCTATATCTTATAAAGAGGATTTTTTTGACACTAGGTATATTGTGATATAACTTACTAGAGTATGCATGCTCTTTAGTATGACTTTAAAAATGAGAAATAATTATTTACCGTATGATTCAGTATCTTTATTGCATGCTAAATATACACATTCGGAATAGCAGTGGCGAAGACTCAATACTTGGCGATTATTATAAACCTACCTTCTTAAGAAAAATATTTGTTAATTGCATATTGACACATTTCTATAATCACTTGATTATTTTATATTCCATAAAAATAATTAAATTTATCAACGACAGAGGTCGTATAATAATATATTGAAATGTATTATACATTTCTTTTATTTTTTTAACAGTCAATTCATGGTGGAACTGTATTGTATTGTTGTTTTTATTTAATAAAACGCATTTTTTTATAGTACTTATTCCACTTTTAATTAATATATTAGGACCGGTTTCTGCACAAAATTGTGTTTTTGCTAATTAATTTTCAAATGCAAATTAACAAGTTTATTACAAAATTAATTAAAAGGGCCCGTAAGCATTGTGTTAAAAATAGTCTGCAAAGGTTTGAAAAATATACCACAGCGCGCCATTTTTGTCTTAACGTAAAACTATTAGATTATTTCTTAAGGAATTGTGATATTTTTTTGCATGGAATCTACGTCATGTGACCTCAGCCAGTCTATCGAATTGTATGAAATATGGTAGGCTTCTATCGCAGAGTCTAAAACCTTCGCGCATAATATTGTTGTCATGATTGCACTTTGTCAAAAATAATTAATTGATTATTAGATAATTAAAAATAAATTCTATGGCGTTCAATCGCATACTTATTAATAAATATAGATTGTTTTTGAAAACACGTAATTTAAACTCATCGCTCAATTTTATGTCGTCAGTGAGTTTTTTGAATTAATGTGTCGCTGTCGTTAGTGTGTACCTATTCATTAGTAGTAATATCGTATTATCTTTTTATTTCCCGTAAGTATACCTGACAAGTGTGCGCTTTTTCTCAGATCTTCACAGTCTACATCTTTTCAAAAGTCACCCTTCGCCACTGTGGAATAGTCGATAGACCCAACTAAAGGATAAGTATATTATGTAGACTTGAGTAGATTTTCACATCACAAAAGCTGTAACTTGCATCCTGCGGTTCGTCACATTAAGCATGGACCTAATGGGCTTAGTGAATGGTTAAAAATTATTCGTAAATAATCCATAATAACACCCCCATCCACTGGAAATTACGCTCCGCTTTGGAGTGCACATGAGTATACATTTACCTTCACATAATTTTTTGTGGATGAATTTATTTAATAAAAATACCATGGCTCTATTGGAATATTTCATTGAAATTATCCATTTTATTCATATTCCGTAAGATTTTTACTTAGTGAAATTTTCAAAATCTACAGCAATTCCAGAATAAAGCACATTTCATCAGCGTGCTTCAAACAAAAGCTTGTGGATCGATTGAAGCAATTTTAGCTTTAACAACTTCTCTACAGCGCAATTCTTTTTAAAAGCTCGGTTTAAATGCCAAGGTTCATATCACAACATACGATGATAATTACTGAGTGTTAAATGTTATTTTGAGAATTACCTATTTATAAAATTTTCATTTAATGGGATTTTAATTGAAAATGGCATTTTAATAGTACATAATTTCGTATAAATGCTAATTTTTATTAAAGGGGATTATATACTGGAGCTTGTTATAACATTAGTGTTTTTTTGGTTTTAATATTTTGGAAAAGAAATGTGTATTTCCACAATATTAAATGTCATAAAAACGTATAAACTCAGACAGATACGCTTTGTATATAATAAATAATAACTATAAAAAATCATCACAACTAATTTCTCATAACGTAAGAATTCTAAATAGGTAATTGATATAACTATGGAATATTATATTTTAATATGTAGGTACAATTATTGTTAGGTTATATTTTTCTCATATACATATTATAAAGCTGTATAGATACTAAGTTTTGGAGCTTCTTAGAGCATTTTCGATTTCCGCTGGTTAAATTCATTATATAATATGTAGATTTATTTTTATCGACAATTTACGTTTGGTTGCAGCGGTTAGACCGCACGGTTTGGTTAATGGCTAATGACCATGTCTTAAAGAAAAGCAGGCAATATTTTTGCAGTACCTACGTGATTGAGTCAGATCCAATATCGCATCTTAATCTTAGTTGTGATATGAAAGATCTTGTCGAAGCTTTGCATAGGATTGCCTATTTTTAAGACACCGTGACTCACTACCATAAACTTGTACCGAATCCCTGCGTCGTGTGTGCTCGGTATTCATACTATTTGGACGATGGATCTACGGCATAAGGGATATGCAAAGACGCAAGATAACTGGAAAGAAGCAGGAATTTTTGCTGCGTAGTAGTATCACGTTATGCTACACCTTAGGAATTAATTAGAATCATAGAGAATTATCATACCGCCTGCATCAGTCATACAGATGCAATACTTCAAGAGCCACTTTTGGTCCTCGGATTATTTCTGATGGCATTCTCATTGAGTGCTATGAATTTTACCAAAATATCATCAAAGAGATTTCCATCGTTCATAAGTTATTCTGGCTGACAAAAACAAAAATATTTATTGTTTTATGGGTTACAGTTCGGCCCCTTAGAGTAAAAAAAAACGTATTTAATTTTTCTCTACTTTACAGGAGACCCAAACACAAGTAAATTTACATTCCACAGACATTAACAAGAAAGTTTTTGCAGGAGATATGTCTTTTAACCATTGAATTTTTTGATAAGTTTCTTTGTCATTTAACATAACAAGTCATTTAATGTCCAGTCCAGTACTCAAAATTGTTAAAAATTAAGATAGGTTTCTTTGACTCTAACGGGCCGAGTTAATAGTATACTTTAGACGAAACATTGTTACATTCCAAAAAGTGAGACGTTCTGTATTTAATCTCGAGGATGGGTTTTTAGATCACTGCGACATGTCGTCCTCGTCCAAACTTATTGAGCCATTCAGACCGGACGTCGTGTTTAGTGGAATGGCACTTTAGATATTTTCTATTGATAATGTGGCCCTTGGTCGAAAAATAGTCCGCAACACTGGTCTAGGTACTCAGTCTTGAAACTTTCTTCTTAATTTATTGCTGAAAAATCATAGAATACTCGTATATAAAAAATAACTAAAATATATTAGAGTCATAACTCACATATTCTAAAAATTTAATTTAAAGTTTTGAGATAATCGCAAAAAACCATCAGAGTACCGTTTTTTGTAATAAGAAGAAAAGTATTGAACTCCCTTGTCGATTTACACTTTATAAATATATATATATATATAATACTTCTAAGGCTTCAGATACACAATACACTGAGAAATAGAGGTCCCTGATTAGTTAGAAAGGCTTTGATGAGAGAACTCACATTATTAATTGAAAAATAGTCAAGTTTGTCAACGATTTTCACATGGTTTAAAGGAACTTTAGATAGCAAGCTATTTTTCTTTATATAGATGAATGCCTTTAGAATCACTTAGTATATTTAACTCAAAAATGACAAAATTGCAAAATGTAAATTATGACTCCAGGCGACTCATATAATATACAAAAGTGGGTTATGACTATCCACTCAATATGAATTCAGCGCTTATATAAATCTCTCCGCGTCACAATTTTTAAGACCTTTATAGAGGAAAACCGCGCACAAAGCAAATCAGGAAAACATTGTATTGCAGTGGAACGCAAATTTCAGAATAGCAGCTGGCAATATGACTGAATAATTCAATGCAGTCTGCGGCTAACAGTGCTTCTTATTTGAAATCTACTTACAAGCACTTACATAAAATGTTCAATTTCAGCGAAGCAATTTTTGATGCAATTTTTCAAACATGAAGACTATAAATCTTTCAGTTTACTTACTGTGAGTGAAAATGGCATTGATGAAATGATATATTTATTTGAAATACTTATGTATATATTATGAAACAACGACAGTGGTTAACGTATATTTGTATACATATTATTATGTACATTCTTTCTATTTAAGGTAAAACGTAGAACTGTCCGATAAAAATGGCAATAATGTTTCTTTACTTGCAAGGAATATAAGGTAAATACCTCATTGTAGATAATTATTTCATACTATGCTACTGCATGTCGATCTTGCAGTAATAAAAATAATTTATAAGCTATGCCATACTCAGTTCAATGATTTATAGAAACGGAAATAAAATGTCACGAAATTCATGTTGGATTTTTTATATCACTCGTATATTCATTATTAATTTTATACTCCTATGTATAATGTAGGTATTTTTCTAAAATAAAACACAAAAAATATTAATGTAATAAATTCTTGGGTTTGCACCGCGTGTACTTCTTCCTACTTTCTTCGACATTTCGGGCTCGTTGTAGAAGCCATTATCAAGATATATTTGGGTACTGTTCGGTTATCAGGAATACAGCGGAAAAAACATTTTGAAAATACCTGATATACTGGATTATGAACACATGAACACATTTTGAAAATAGCCGATAAACTGGATTATTTGTTAGGTTAACCTAACCAAACCTAACCTAACCTTACCTATTCTAAGCTAACCCAAACTAAGAAATAATCCAGTATATCGGGTATTTTCAAAATGTGTTTTCAACTGTATTCCTGATAACCGAACAGTACCAATATTTGTTATGATGAAGTGTACTGTAGGTGTATGAATGCAAATGTAGCTCTAAGAATGCCAAAAAGAAACCCAGCGCGGTGGAAACCCAAGAATCTATTATGTTAAAAACAACCGAGAAAGTCTCAAACATTATACAAAGAATATTTATTAAAATAAGACAAAACATACTTCAACTATTATCTTATTATTAGGGTGAAATCAAAGGGTTAAAGTAAGCTACTGGGATTTGAATTTGTAAAAAATAAAGAAAGTCTTAATGATATAGATATAAAAGACGGGCAACATAGTGCATACAAGATTCTTCAATGTATAGTAGTTTTTTTTTAATAAAATAACATTTATATAATATACATAATAAAATTGGTATTAATGCATACATTATAATTTAATGTGTAGATAACGTGTAATACGTGAGTTTCTGAGCGATAAAATTTACACACCACGTTAAACAATATTTTATAGCATTATTATCATTGTCATTAAAAGTGGATACTTGTGATGATTTTCTCTAAGAACACCACATCTCTTTCGTGATACTATTGTGCACCATTGTAACCGGTTTGGTCATTAAACGGAGCACAGGTGCCCGCATTAATATGCCTTTTAAATTTTACGTTATTAACTTAAAGTCACCATTACGACCCAAATGTCTACAAAATCTGCAGAAAGCGCTTCGCAGAAACAATGCCGGCGATAAAAATTCAGCTTTTTAAGGCATTAACCGTTATTGTTAGACTTGCTCTATTGTCCGGTGGGGATTTAACACGTAAATGATCACGACGCTTGTCGCTAAGCTATAAATACACTATTAAAATCAATATTTCATTTCCCGAAATATTGAGGTCAACTTATATCACATTTAATGCTCCAAAATCTTTTCATAAAGTATAAGAAGGGTTCAGCTCTTTGAAGCGAAATATTAAGTTATCCAAACAGCCCTTCATTTTATAATTTGAGGGAAAAGTAACTCTTTCCAAGAATTTAACATTATTTCAGTATTTATTCGCGAGTTTAACTAAAGTAATACCTGTTACAAGATTTTTTGTTAATTTAGAATTTGCATTTAAATGTCATAACATTATCTTTTGAAGGTCATTTTTATCATTAGTTTGTTCACAAAGTATAACGTCGTTTTTACATGAAGATTATTCTATTTTAAATAATAATTTAATATTTGGTTCATTACGTAATGAAAATTATTATCAACAGACGAGTAGACTTAATCTCTACCGAATAAGGGTATTCCAAGCTTAAAAGCCGATTTTTAATTAGGACTCTACGATATCGAAATATCGCAATTTAATGTATGGTTATACCTACGTAGATTTTATCTTGTTAGTAGGGATTGAAATACTGATATTTCATAACCGGTATCCCAGTATTTTTCGATACCGAAGTGCAAACAAATGTTGGGTCACTCTAGTGTGGTGTTCGATGTGTAGGTTGAGGATGATGATAATGACGAAGTCTACGATGTAGCAGGGTGAGATTTATTAGCAGCGTATCGGTATAATAGTATATTATACATGATAGTTACTAGATAAGTACTCTGATTCGAGTGACATTGAGATAAATTGTTCTTCGTTATTTATACAATAAAAGGTAGTACATTAACATTAAATTCTGTTACATAATCATATTAAACTAAATATAGAGTCAGCGTTTTAAATTGAGTAGCGAAATGAAATATTATTTGTTATTACAGTTGTAAGAAAATACTATGAAAAATGATTATTCAGCTAATACACCGTAATGGTATAATGTTCTGTGATATGATGTAATAATACACTGTCTCTAATTTCGCCAATCGACTTGCTGGTCTAGCTGAATTGTTTACTGGAAATGGATTCGCTGGGAATATATTACTGCAAAGTAATTTGATATTTTTATAAACAATAGATATTCGATCGCTTATTATTCTGCAGCTACACAAAATTTGGTACTGTTCGGTTATACGGAATACAGCGGAAAACGGATTTTGAAAATACCCGATATACTGGATTATTTGTTAGTTTGGGTTAGTTTAGGTTTAGGTTAGGTAGGGTTAGGTAAGGTTAGGTTTGGTTAGGTTAACCTAATAAATAATCCAGTTTATCGGCTATTTTCAAAATGTATTTTCCGCTGTATTCCGTATAACCGAACAGTACCCAAAATTTATTAATTAACATAAGCTTAATAGGGCTGTATTTCTTTTTAGAGTTACGCGATGTTTGGTTTACCTCCGTGACCCTTCATCGTCCTTGGTGACCAGCAATAGCACATGCTATAAAATATTAATATTTCAAAGATATTCATATATACCTATGTATATTGGAAAGTAGATACTTCTGTTTTTTTATTTTTTTTATTTTACGAATACCGGTATTGGTATTTTTATTCGGTATCGCAATCCTTACTTATTAGTAATATTTAGTTATTGATGGGAAATAAAAAAAAATATCTATTATCTGACTGCTTTAAACTTAACGCATGGAAATTACAGTACTGTGTTAAGAATGAAGTGTCAAAAAGCTCTTCGCCCACAAATTTTTGACATTGAAAATTTCTTCGCAGCATATATGTATATAAGTGATGTATATGAAACAGCTTTGATGAAAGTTAAACAATCCGTTAGAATGACATCACAAATGAAAATAGTACCAATTGTATCAACAATTTTTGTCTACGTAAATATTTGACCTACTCGAATATTTGCTTTCATGCAGATTTATGGAAAGACATCTTCCAATTTTAGACTCATAGAATATTAAAGTGATCCTCTACATTGTCAATTAATTTTGTACGAAGTCGTCTTGCCCTATATTTGGCTTCTGGTTAATAAGAGGTCAGTTATTCTGGTATGTGTGACTCGTATGTAATGTATATGAACCAACCATTTTTTAGTTTTACTGTTATATTGTAAATTGTACAAATGATATTTTGACGTAGTACAGTTCACCGTCAACTATCTTTCCGGAAAGATATGGCCATATATCATTGAGATCAAATATACGTTGTTTATGGAGCATTGCAGGCGGTAATGTTCCAATTTTATGAGATTCGACAATGACATTAATTTGATACATACACCTTGATACTTACTAGCACCTACCGGATATATATATATGATAAATTTGTATCGTTAATTTACTTACCTGCCTATTTTCTACTGTCATTCCCTTGTATACCGGTAGTTTTTATTTATTTATTTATTTATTCATACATGAATTAAATCTAAATGCTATACAGCCATCGGTTTCCGATACAAAATCTTACGGTGAACTGTGATACGACCGACTATTTATGAGACACCTAGAGTCATAACTTACATATTGCAATTTTTGAGTTAAATATACCAAGTGATTTTAAAGGCATAAATCTATATAAAATAAAGAATAAAAATTTTCTATCAAAAGTCACTGTAAACCATGTGAAAATTGTTGGCAAAGTTGACTGTTAATGTCATAACTCACATTTTTTAATGAATAATAATCTAACCTAACCAAACAGAAAGCTCTATTGTTCATAGTGTGCTGTGTGTCTGCAGCCTTAGAAGTATTATATATATATATATAGATATATTTTAAATAATGTAAATTGATTCACTCACAATATATAAGGAAGTTCAATACTTATCTTCTAATTACAAAAACCAGTGCGCTGGTGGTTTTTTGCGATTATCTCAAAACTCAATTTTTGGATTATGTGAGGCAACTCAATATATAAATTTTCAATATAGAAGAAAACTGAATTTGTGGAATTTAATATTACTAAAATTTGATTATTGAAAACTGGATTTTTGCCAAGAAAATACTCTCTTGTTTTTGATTTTGTGTTATTTTGCCATCATTGAATTGATGCAGTGGCCATTGTAAGTGTTAACTGGGGGTGCTTAGAGTATCAAAGTAGCAATCCGTAGCACGAGAAAGCCCGTGCCAAGGATGTGTGAAAGGGCCACTTCCTTATTTTAATATTTCATAGAGGGGGTCATTAACCGCACACCGGATGGGTGATCTCGTAATCACAGAACATTCAGCAGGAAATGGATAAGGGAAATGGTTTGCTTTCATTTTGGGGCGAAACATGTTAATAGTTTCACCGAATAGAATTACGTGCACGCCGTAAATATGTATCATCCGAAAATATAAATAGATATCAGAAACAAATAAACTGTTACCTTAATATTCATAATGTATCAAACTTTAATTAGATATAATTATAATTGAGGCTTAAATCGGAGCCAGTTTCTGTCAGTATCATTCATATCCACGAGTTAGCTAAGTATTATAATATTGTAATGTTTTTCTATGTCAAAATTAATTGTAAGGTTTTAAGAAAACTTATACTTGCTGAAAAGTAGCTAGCCGAATTCCATGAAGGCAAGTCGCAAGTACCAGGTCATGTTACCTTACCCAGTATGCTCAGTTATAGGTATCGTTACCTGGACCCAGTGGCGAAGAGTGGAGGTAAGCTGTTAAGATCCTATATAAATAGTGCACACTACATCAGGTTATACGTTTTCATTGAAATAATACTGCAATTTACAGATGGTATTAAACCCTGCAAAAACTAAGCCATAATAGATAATAGTAAAAAAAATACTCGTCTATCTATACATCCAATATTATCCCATTAAATCATATGTAATTTTAAATATTTTATAGATAGAATATTATATTTTATATATTATGGTTTGGTTAGGGCAGGGCTTAATTAATGTTAAAAAACCACCCAATATCATAATAATATATAATAGTATGTATTCTTAATAATATTCAACGAAAAGAAATAAGTATGAATGGAAAAGTCTACACTATTTTGTCAGATTGTAAAATAGCATACCAAAACTATTATCGTTTGGTTTATGCAGGATTTAATTGATTATTAAAAACTAACCATCACCATCTGTAAATTGTAGTATTCAATAAAAACAAAAACTTATGACTGCCAAGTTTAGTCTGAATTTTGTCTATTTAGTATTATTTTATTGATAAAGTAATTAGTATAGTTTTTTTTATTAAATTTTAAACAAACATACTTACATAAGACATAAGTTTCTATATTCTTCATTTTAAAGATGAATGTAACATCAAAAATGTTTGGTGTTTAGTCAGACGCTATTATCAAACATTGCATATTACTAAAAGCATCTGGAGATATTCTCATTGTTATATGAGTATTTATAAAGAAAACATACTTCCATATTGAAAAGCCTGTCGCAATTAGTTGTACATGTCAGGCGCGATGTTTGCCTATTTGTTGCTGCGGAAAAAGCATGCTTTAGCCACCGTAGCATGCAAGTCTAGTTCTTTGAATAAAAACAGCCTGTGACTCACGGAGCCGCAAAATTATTCGCCTTTAGAAAACACCTGGCAGGTGAAATAATTAATTTACTAAGTGACGCGTTCACGTGAAAAATATTTATTTTAATATGCGTACTAATTTAATGTCATTCGGTTGATACTTGGAGTGATAAATTTATGAAAATATGCTCCAACTTTAGCGTGACTTAATATGCAAGAATTTTAATATGATGATTAATCGCTTCAACAAACATTAAAAATACAAATTTCATACAAAGAACTATATTTAATTTATACGTGATCATAAATATTAAATATTTAATGTGACTGTTTACTTTAATAACGTATGTATCGCATATTTTAAGAAATAATTATTCGAAAATACATTATAATTTTTACCCTTTCAATGTTAAAGGTAATTAACCCTGTCTTTTATTCAACGAATAATTCACAAAATTTGAGAATGTAACATTCTACATATTGAACATACATAATTTGAAAACACCTCAGATATCATCAGCCTGAATCTATCCACTGCTGGATTAATGCCTCTTCAAGCTGCTTCGACTTCTCTCGGTCCTGTGCATTGCGTTGCCACGTACTTCCACAGAACTTTATCATTTCATCGATGCAGCGGCCTCTAGGTCTACCTTGCGGACGTTTTGTACTTCTTGGATACCACTGGATGACTAGATTTGTCCAACGATTGTCTCTTCTTCGAGCTATGTGTCCAGCCCATCTCCATTTAAGGCTTTTAATAAACTCTATTACATTGCAAACCCTTGTCTGCTTGCTTATCCACTCATTCCTCTTTTTGTCCTTTCGCGTTATGCCCAGCATGCACCTCTCCATACCAAGTTGTGCTACTCTAAGTTTCTGGATCTCTCTTTTACTTAGGGTCTATGTTTCACATGGTTTTCAGATATATATTCGTATATGGTCGTATTTTTTTCAAATGCGATTTTTTCTAGTAGGTATATTCTCAAATCTTGTGAATTATTCGTTGAATAAAATAAATGGTTTATTAAAAATTGTTAGCAAGTTCAAGTAGACGTTATAACTAAATATTTGGCGAGAGCCGGGCGTCGATTGGTGGTAATTAAGGTAATTAATAATTCCTTGATTTAATACACAAAAACCGAATACGTCGATAATGCAATTTTATAAGCATTTCATGTAGTACCTACTAGTTTAAATTATCGTAATTAAGTATGAGGCCCGTAGCTTGAGTGGTTAAAGCACATTGCCGCGATATTAGTAGATATACGGGTTCAAATCCCGTCGGGCGTCGTATTTTACAACGTTTTTATTAGCTCGTATTCTTATTTGTCCGGTGCTTGTTTATCCAGTACAAATCTTGCAATCGATTTTTAACTAACTTCCCGACTAGCTAGACACGAAACTTTTAGAATACATCAGAACACGGTGCCAATGCATTCTTGTAATACTTTTAGCCATCTTTAAGGAGAATTGAATTCATTTTCAGTTAATTATGTTTTGTATGAAAAGTTATTTCGAAAGAAATCCGTAATCCAATCCACTATCATTGGTTGCTAAGTGGGTGGTCCTAGCAACTAAATTATTAATATATACGTGCGTTACTATGGAAATCAAAATGACATTTCAGTATTCTATATTTGTTTGTTTTTATTTACTTCATATCAAGTACAAGTTTGAGCATAATAATTGAACAGAAAATATAAAAAAGTTGTATATAAAAAGTTCTTTTTATCTTGTAACTATTTTCTAGTAGGTATATATCTAAGGTATTTTCAAGTTATGCAGGTTTACCGGTAATTATTGTTCTGTTGTCTATAGGTACATTCTTTCTTTTTTAGAGTTTAAATATTGTGAGAGATGACGTCATTCCCAAGATAAGATATGATTAAAAGTATAGATAGCTAGGTATATGATTTCGAATGCTGCTGAAAGAAAGTCAAATATCGAAAAAAGATAGGGTTAGCTGACGGCAAATGGAATGAAATTTTGTAATAAATGGTTGTAATGAACGAATAGTTATATTGCATATTAAAATGCTGCAATGTAAAATGAAATGATATTTAAAAAAAAAACTGAAAATAGTATCGAACTATTTTCACTCTTATTACGGTTCAAGCATAATAATATGTAGCACGATATCAAAAATAGGTAGACTTCTACAGGTGGCACAAAAGTCAGGGTAATATAATATATTAGTCTTTTATTTATTTTAAAGTATAAGAGGGAAGTGAAGTTATATTACAACATTTTTCTTAGCTCGTATTCTTATTTTTCAGGTAGTTTTTTGTCCGGTACAAATCTTGCAATCGATTTTTAACTAACTTCCCGACTAGCTAGATATTTGAAGCTTTTAGCCATCTTTAAGTAGAATTGAATTAATTTTCAGTTAATTCTGATTTTTATGAATAGTTATTTCGACACCATTATTGGTTGCTAGGGGGTCTGGGGTCCTAGCAACAAAATTATTAATATATACGTGCGTTACTATGGAAGTCAATATGACATTTCAGTATTATTTCTATCAAGTATATTTTTTTTTGATCGTTTAAGCTAGTCAAGTCAATTTTATGATATGATTCAACAGAAAATTTAAAAACATTGTATATAAAAAGTTCTTTTTATCTTGTAATTATTTTGTTAGTACTTAACGTTTTATAATAATTTATCCTTCTTCATATATTTATGTTTAGGTTGTATGTACTTCTGATCAAGCACGAGATATAGGTATTGTATAATGAATTTCTCTCTTCAAGAATCTAGACACTATACCAAAGACAATTATTTCTAAACCATAACAGTTTTTTTTAATAATGTTTTATATTGTAATTAATAAAGGTTCTCATTGTGATTAATTTACATGCATTATGAATAATTGTATTTAAGTTATAACTGACATTAATATGGACGAATCATCTGGGAATAAAAATGACACTCACTTTTTTGTCGGGTCTGCCGAACGGTTTGGTTCGAATGGGTTCGCTCAAATGAACATTGCTACTAGAAACACTATTCTAACGCCATTACAATAAAGGTGATATTGCTATAAATTCCCGATGCGTGATATCGCATAATGGAAATTGCGTGACGTCTACCTATACATGTGCGAATGTCGCTGAGCGTGAATTTAATTGCTAGCTACTATATTGAGTGCGTTGTCCATTAATAATGTCATTGTAACTAACTATCATTTATAATATTATTAAAAAAAAAAAAAGTAGATCATGATATCCATTTTAAGGCAAAGATAAAAAAAATATGTTAATACAAACCTCCACTCCATGGAGGCCCATACAATCTTATTAGGATCAAACATGGTCCAAAGCTCTAAAGAAATGAAATGGAGACCTATAGTATGAAGGTAGGTTAACACAATTTTACTAATATATTCCATCAACTCAAAAAATATAAATTAAGAGAAGAAAGATTGAGAAATTAGTTAGACTCTAGCTCAAAAGAGAAAATATTAATTTATACATATATATATAATAATATATAACTATATGTTATAATAAATAATTAACATGGAACACTTAAACCCATCTAGATGAATTTAAGCCCCACGTTCACCAATCGTAAGCGCAAATAGCTGTCAATGAGCTTAGTAATTAATAGTAAAATTTAGAAAAAAGCTGTAAGTTAAGATTTAGCATAAGCGGCCCTCGTAGTCCAGTGCGTAAGGTGCTAGACTTTCATCCAGGGGCTCCAGGTTCAATTCTCGGTGAGGTCACTATATATTTATGTGATTTTCTCAAAGTCTATGTGCTCATGATTTATATTACTAATTACATTACTCTCATTGGGCCTCATGGTCTATTGTAGTGTTCAAATGAGTATACATAAAATAATGATGGGGCTTTACTAAGTTTTTTTTCCCATCCATTTTCCCATACATACATAAACTGAAAACACAACTTGAAGTTTTTGCCAAACACGTAATTGAACATGCACGTACGGCTTCAGAGACGGACGATCAGCTATAAACAATGGTACCATCATTCAGTAGTATGGCTGCTGATGATGATGATCACTTTATAGGTAATATATTTAAGAAAAATAGTTGGCACTACACTACAGTGGCCTCACGACGACATTTCTTAACAGAAATGGATTATAGTCACTTGCTCAAAATATTAGATCCATGCTTTGTGTCCAAACACATATTGAAAAACAACAAATAATAAATAAATGAATTTACCAGATTTGAATCCTCGACCTTTGACTTCATAAGCTGACATTTTACGATACGTATATCGCGAGCGGGGCTCTACATTAAACTGAGAAGTCTTCAATTAGCTATTATATCATATTTTAATAGAATGCATAATATTATATTAAATTGTACACAAAGATGACGTACTAACGAAAATTAAAACAGTGAGTGAATTTCGTTCTAGTTGTATACTTTGAACTAGTGAGATCGCCTTTTAAGATATTATAATATACTTAGAAGGTTTGTTGTGTAGCATGGTTACCATGGTTACCCACACGCTATAATCAAATTCTAGCACTGCGGTCGAATTAAAAATACCTGTACACGCACATACATACAAAAGAAACACATTTCATTACAGGTATTTTGGAAGCGGGTTCTATATAGCACGGCAATTATGCAAATAAGAGAATTAATAATTCTCATTATTTTAACATAGTTAGCCTCTTTTATATACAACATAAATATAAATTAATTAAAATAAAAATCACGAAAACTAGATCAACTAACTAATTGACTTAAAATTTATATATGCATGTAAGTAGCTATAGAAAGTAAGTACCAAATAATAAATAATGGCATATCAATAAAACAAACTTTTAAGTAATAATTATTATTTAGAATGACTAAATATATTTTTTACATATCTATGCTGTACGCCGATAGTAATATATAATTTTCCCGCCTCTGAATCCGTATGTTGTGGGTTCCGAATCGGTGTCCGGTTCAAATTTACATATTATTCTTAAAGTGGATTTGAATCCAGGCATGGATTAAATGGGTTGAACAAATAGATTACAACCACATGCTTTTCTCTATCATCTTCCACGTTTAACCCAACGTGTGGGCGTATACCGTGGTGTAACTAACAGGAAACGCCTTTAAAATTACGGTGGGAGTATCCAAGGAATAATTTTCTAAGTTCTGATTGTTACTATTTTGATTGCTAGTATCAGCTTGGTCGAGTCTAGCTGAGGTCTTTTCTATCACCGTATAACGCTTCAAGTTCACTAACCGCTAAATAATTGTCCCTCGTCGAAACCAGGACACGAGGGTAATGCCGATTGGGAGAGCGATAACTATGTTCAACCAAATTTCTTCGGGTGTTGATATATTCCACTTGCGTGAGGGTGAGTTAGGTGGATGCTATTTTAAAAATTCTTAAAATAGGACCTCTTTAGAAAACTTGGTGTACTTCTTTGAACTTCTATATAATATGTATAATTGCATTTTCACTGCTTTTGTATTATGTTCTCATGTCATGTTGTGAACGTTTTAAACTTATAATTTGTAATGTCCACAATATGTTATAATTATACTACAATAAATAAATTTAAACATGATGGTAAATTAATAGAGCTTGGTGGCAAAACTGCCATTACCGTTTAAAAAGTGGAAAGTCTAATTGCAAATAATCAATTATCGAAAAATCGTGTTCAGATATCGTCTAAGAATACAATGGTCTCTATGCTCAATGAAAAAATATGATATGTACGATATGTATGTAAGGGAATACATTTAAAATATACATAATATTTAAAATATATTTTTTTTAATATATATATGTTTATTTTAGGTACATGTTAAAATCGTTAGGTTATCGTCGAAAACTGTTGTAATAGATAATTTTTTATCTAATATATATTTTTCAAATAATTCAAATGAAAATCAAAATTTAAACCATCCACTAATTTTCCTAATACTGTGGTTTTATTGGGAAAATAATAATTATAATATGATGTTTGAATATTCACGTATAGTATCATAATAATGAGGTCTCATTACGTTTATTAATATATATAAATTATAGAAAACCAATTCCGCTTTCATGTATATTTTACTGTATTTATATATTACTAGTGTTATTTATTAAAATAAATTAATGAAATACACCTTCTTTCAATATAAATATTCAAGGAGCTAAATTGAATTAATATTGTCTGATCAAATCCAATAACAAAGACAAAAGGTATCTACTCGCTTGTCTTGTTAGCAACACGAGTATAAATGTTTGAATTGATTTGACATTGTCTGAAAATATTAACTAGTGTGTAAAGAAAAACGAGAAAGGAAACATGTATAATATAATATTGTATTATAAAATACGTTAATCCATATTTTTGAGGTGAGTTGCAAAAAATGTTTCGACACAATACAATCAGCGGTAATCAGATGGTAAATGTTGATAATAAAGTCTTATTTATTAAAGGACCCATAATGTAACGAATAAGTAATGCTGTCATATTGAAGAAAATTACTAATCGCCATAACATTACAAAATAATAATGTATAATAATATGTTTACTAGTATTAATTACTACTTGTACCTACTATGTTTTCCAGCAAATAATGTTTAATAATCCTGCTTCAAGTATTTGTTTAAGAATATTAAATACTACAACATTACTGCCATTGCAATTACTAAGGTTTGTATTTTATTCTTTTTATACATGTTTAAATAGAAGTCAATAAAGAAAGGGTAAAGCCTACGATTCGGATATAACCAAAATTGTTGTCTGCGCTCAATTACACATTTGCCTACTCTTCTTGATTTGTCAATTGTATTATTATGCATCCTGAATAAATAATTTTATTAATAATAAGTTAAATATAACTGTATTAGTATTTTATGTTAAATTATGAAAAATGTAAACAAAACAATCGAATACAAAAAAAATTAAAACAAGAAAATTATTAATGAGAGTTTCATAATGCATATTTAATTAGGGTAAGCTTTATCATAATATGTTGAATATAAATAATTTCAATATTATTAACTGAAATATAACTGCGTTATAATGTTATTTGAAACAACAGAAAGTGTAAACAAAACAACACAAAAATATTTAAACCAATAAATAATTGAGAATACTTGCATAGTTTCATAACTCCTTCAAGCAAATCCAGCGTTTTTCTGACACAATATTTTCAACAGTCTAACAAAAAAAACATAACCTCGTGAACTAAATTGACGCTGTCACTTAGCAGCTTGGGCAATGACGTGAAAACTCTTCTACGTAATTTACGTAAGCTCCGCTCAATTGACACGGGTATAAACGATACGTCCTTCCGTTCTCGCGGACAGACGTCTACTACCAGTCTGTGAAAACTGAAAACGTCAAGTCCCTTAGATTAGATACAGTAGTAGGCCGACCACCTTGTTTGTGCTAGGCGAAGTAATATCCATATTTGATACTACGTACTTGCCTAAATCCTCAATCTCGTACAAATCGCAATTTTCTTGCCCGAAAAAAACACGAAAACACGGGCTGTGTTGTTTTTTTTCATTCGCGTCGCTTGCTCTCGAACGCAAACGAAAACTTTCCAGTCTGTTGCCCGCAAAAAATGCAAGGCCGAAGTTTTGTCAATTTAAACATTTATAGAATTTCAGTGTTTCTGACGTGACGTCGAAATCTTTTTGGATGATTTGACGTCGAATATTTTACTTAATTCAATGTTACGCAGGCTTACGCGAAAGTGGTATTTAATGATAAAATTATCAAGTCATTTTTACAGTTTTATAAACCTCAAGGTTTTCAGTCAATAATCAATGAATATTCATATTAGTACCTATAACATATTATAAATTTTTACGTGGGGTTGCTGCCAAAAGTTGGTAAGGCGATAATTTAGGTATTTAGAGTTAACGACGGATTATGTGTCTATATATAAATATCTATACTAGAAAAAAAATTAAAGTGATCTGATTTATAGAACATGCACATAAACCACAAAGAAGTTAGAATTATGCCTGATTTTAGAGGACATGTCAAACATCGAATTGCAATTACTCCATAGCATGATTTCGAGACTTATCAACTTTGAGCAGTAACCTCACTCGTATTAGAGTTTTTTCAAATTAATCGTAAATTTAATAAAATTGTACCCATCGCATTTGTGATTTAAAAAAAAATTACCACAAAATTAAAACAATTATAATTTCTATATGACTTAATTTATTAAAAAAATATTATTAAAATAAATCCTGTGTATAATTTTTTTATTAAAAATAATATGATTTAACCCATTTGTAATAACTTTATATTCTACGTATACCTAATACCTATACAATTTTAGACAGCATGACATAAACGTATAAAGAAAAATATACCTGTACATAACTAAAGATATAATAATACCTGGGTGAAATCCATGTGATAAACAATATACAACAAGACTCCCTAAGTGAAAAAATGACCATGCTATCTTACGAATTTATAAAACAATGTCCATCAAAATGCATGCTCACGAAAGAGGATTATGTCAATGTCCGTAGCAATTTCGTTAAACACAGTTATTCTCTTCTTAATTGAGTAATTCAATAGTACGTTAGTTTATCTCATGTGAGAATAAACTACGGATACTCCCATTTTTAGATGATTATCAGAAATGCACAGATCAATCTAGCAAGGGTTTCAGAAATATTTAGTATAATGAACATGATTTTGATTATGTACCAATGGTCATAAGTTTCGCTCGTACAATATTATATGAATACTGTGGAAGTAAAAATTGCGTCCGTCATGATTGAGGATAATTTTATCCAACTAATTATATTATATAGTAAAGCATTATATATTAAATGAAGGAATTGCTTACATAATCACAAAGTAATAACAACATTTCCTTCATGATTATCAATTAACAGTATTTAAAAGATGATCTACTTAAAACTGAACGTAAAAACACGCTGTGCTTTGAAAGGCTTTACTAATGAAGAGCTTATAGAATAAGCTAAGCTTGCTACGTAGTTGAAAGAGTTTTTCCAATGTATCTCATTAGCACACGTTTCATAGTTAAGAAACATTTTCAGCGCTTCCTTGAACCATTTCAATGATAACTGTTTAGCTTTATTACCCTAAATTCGGTAGATAAAATACTTTTACATTATAGGATTTACTGTTTCTCAGCAATATTAAATGTTGGAAAATAAATCTTATTTTATGTCATTCT
Organism: Rhyacophila brunnea; assembly: GCF_057557595.1. Lineage (NCBI taxonomy): Eukaryota > Metazoa > Arthropoda > Insecta > Trichoptera > Rhyacophilidae > Rhyacophila > Rhyacophila brunnea. Next base: position 15,480,818 of record NW_028232965.1, read on the forward strand.
TGGATTCAATCCAGCCATCATCAACTGAGATTGATCCATTCCTGGATACAAGTCTCTCTTATATAATTCATTAAATTTAACTCTTTTCATTTCTTAGTTCGTTGCTTCCACGTACTTACGTATATCTGCCAACCTTGATTAATTTATTAATCCAGCTGGTTTTAAGGCGGCCTTGTGTCCCCTTAAGTACTTACTAAATTTATCCAGCGATTATCTACTCGTCGAGCAATCCCATCATTTATCATCCATTATCATTTCACCAACTTGGCGAACTTTACCACATCGCGTACTACTGCATGTCTCAGCAATAATTGTATTTTTGTGACTTTTCCACATTTTGCCGAATCATTCCATACTACGTTGTACTATAATTTGCATTTCTCTTATATCCTACGTAAAACGATTAAAATCAACGTATGTTTGATATGCATACGTTATCACTAGTAATAAACGTTAGTTAAACACTGTTGTACGCTTGAGGCATAATGAGAGGTCACTTTTGACGATACTACTCAGGCATCCAAATGCGCTCCGTGCCACTTACATGCTTTGGTCATATGGTATACATATGGAGACATAATTCACACAATAAAACAATAAAATAGACTGTTTTTACTAAGTAATTACAACATTAAAAAAGACAGATGGTGTTTTGTAAATGAACGATTTTTACTAATTGCTAACAACGGTAAAATAGAAGATTTACACTTAGGGAAAAGTAGTTTTTACTTAGATTATTTTAACTAATTACTAGCAGCACTCTTAAAGCATAGGTTTCTCTATGAAAAATACACATATAAATAAACATAGTTACTAAAAAAAATAAACATTTCTAACCAGTTAGGGATTTATTCACAGGTTATGGCTGTTAACTAGACCGTTTTTTTATTTATAGTGTTCTAATGATCATATAAAATGTTAGATATCTTAGATGTCGATAATTATCAGTTATGTATTATTGAAATAAATGTAAAGGAAGAATAATTTTCTCTAAATATCTATTTGACAAGATGATTGTTTTAAATGTTATATAATATTGTTTTCTTATCGTAAAAAAATAGTATACATTGATATCAGTCAGTTCATTTTTATGAATTATTTTGAGTTTGAATTGAATGAAGAATTTTTTATCGAAGTTTCTAGGCCAAAAAAGCATAAAGGACAATTTGGTAAAAATGTGTTCTGTATATAGTTAGATCGTTAGAATGGCATATTCAACGTCCCCAAAAGTGCGCCAGGAAAAGTTATTCTATGACGTGTTACTGACACCATTTTGCCTTAGCACCATTAATATAAATACAAAATATAAAAACAACTTTTCAAAGACTCTATTCAGATAAAAAAACTTTATTCTTTGAAATATGAGATAAGTATATGATGCAACCATAAATATATGTATGGATATTTATCTTAATGTAAAAATATTGATAAGCTTAAGCATAATAATTGTATCATCATCATAAATAAGGACAGACTAATATTTAAATATTTTATAATTGTGTAACTTAAGTACCTATATTTTAATTTTTAAGTCATCAACTGGAAAAGGAGAGCGGATGACCGATCAAAATGGACGAATCTTCTTGAGGCAACTGATGTTCACCCCAGACTATAGCGTCACAAAACCAAATTAAGAACTACAAAATATATTTTAAGTTCCTACATATTACATAGTATTATTGATATTATTTATATTGTATTATTATAAGCGACTTTCAAAAGAAACTTGAGTCAGATACTCATATATATAAGAGTCCCATAACATATCACCCCATTTTTGTTAATTATAAATGTTGAACTAATGAAAAAAACACTAACTGTAAACGACAAAATGATAGTTTGGTTCAATAATTTTCTTCATTATCATGTTTTGAAAATAACATATTAGTGTTTGTCATTATAGTAATCACACATTTATGCCAATACTACGACATCTTCTATGACTCTATGACTATTGATCTCTTGCAAACTTACTGAGTTGTTGATGTACATTGATGCTCTTGATTTGAGATTACACCAATGAAAAAAAAAGTCTGGAGCCGTCAAATCCGGTGAATGCGTTAACTAATTATTTAAATCTATGTATTTCGATATTGATAAAATTTTCCTTGAAACATTCAACGAGCTGTGTGGACTGTGAAGTTATCCTGTTGCAATCACATATTCTGCAAGGCTGGCTAATTTAGGTATCTTATCAAAAACTCCAATCAATTATTAATTCTCTAGCGGCCATAATAAACTATGTACTACTATATTTTCTAGTTCAGTGTGATAACACGGAGCCTCTGCATTTTAAAAACACTGATGTATCAAGACATCAAACCGCACCAAAATGTTACTTTACGCAGATTCTGTAGACTAAAATTGAACGAAAGATTTTTCATTTTCCTAATTTGTTTGTTGATCAAATTATTCAGGTCACTGAGCTTCGTCCGATATCAATAATTTTGTAGAAAAATCGGTTGTTTCAATATTAAGATTTTATAGCGGTTTATTTAGGCTTAAATTATTGTCTTAAATATAGCAATTGATTTTTTGAAAAAAGTTTTTCGAACGTTAAACAAATACGAAAAAAATGTACATGTTATGCTAAGAATAGAGTGATAAATTTTAGGACACCTGTTTTATTGTCTGAGTTTTATGTATGTACACAAAAAAGTCTGCGATAAAAACTCTACATTGCGGTATGTGAGGATGTAACTGTAGGGTCACCAAAGCTCTCCAGCTTCAGGGTTGAGTGGGTGTGGAGTACATAGAGTTTACTGCTGTCATTCTTGTGTCAGGCCGTCTGGCTTACCCCGCCCTGGACTACCGCAGCTGGTTCACGTCCTCCGCCTTAAATAACAAGTGTCTGACGGAGACACTTTCACCTTTTCAAGATAAAATAATATATTCCAAAAATGTTATACGCATTCATTCTGTAAATTTATATTGAATTTCATTTATTTTTCTTTGGTCTAAATAAAAAAAGAATATTTTGGCATTTAATTGTTCGTATACCAATGAATCTGCACAAAAATGGAGCATGTTATGATTTCTATAGATTAAAACATTGATGAGTAACTCGCGGCACGCGGACTATACGAAAGAATCATTTTATACCCCTCAAAAAGGAGTTTTTTTTAAATTAAATAAAATGTTTTAAAAAAAATTCCGACCGTGTCTGATCCTATTAAGATCATATGGGCCTCTACAGAGTGGACGTTTGTATTAACAGATTTTGTTTTTACGAGAAATGGATGTCAGCCACTTGCTCAATCTAAGTCCATACTCTGGTTCATACACAAATTGAAAAACAATATGTGTACTTGCCAGATCTACAATTTGAACTTGCAACCCACGGCGTTATAGGCCGACGTTTAAGCCACGCGGCCATTGTGGGTTGTATATATAAAATTTAGAAGTTTTTATTATTTGTAAAATGATTGTTTTAAATAATTAAGTATGCAAAAAATATATCATTTATAAATGAGGTCTCTATTTTTCGTATTTAATTTGGCTGCTCTAAACCAGTGACGTCCCTACGCAAAATACCGCCCATGGGCAACGCCATAGTAACGCCCCATTTTTATAGACTATTTTTTATCATCCGTGCACGTGTCTTTTCTGGTCACCATGTACGTCGAAAGGCGACGGAAGTAACCTAGACATCGCGAACCCGACAAATTCAATCCTGTTACACCTTTTATGTTAATTAATACATTTTGTTTCCAACCAGTGAGCTGATTTTTTTATGGAAAGATATTTTATTATTACGTACTAATTTTAGGTAGCTATTTATATATAGGTATACACCAAATGATTCTCTTCGATTTGCCGCCCTTTGAGTAACTGCCACACCCAAGCGACGCTCAATCTGCCTACCCCTACGGGACGTCACTGCTCTAAACCCATAGTATGGATCCAAATTGTATTAAACCAGGGTCATATTATGAACTCATGGTTCATCGATCTAAAAACCAAAGCATTCAGTGTCTTGAATTTTTCGACTTCGATGAGTTTTTCTTAACTGTAGTCAATTTTCATTGCAGTATATATTTTTTTCAGATTTTTAACATAAACTTAATACTAATTACGTTTTATTAATAAGGATATCGAAAAATTGAGGTCGGTAATGATGAATATTTTGGATGAGTAATAGATCTTTGCAGTTGGGGTGATTTTTGTGTGGGTAAAATATTATATCAATGATAAACTTATTTTTCACAAGTTAGTTGTGATGTGATATATTTAATTGAGAAATTACATTTGGTTTTTAACGGTTAGAAAAAAAAAACTAAAAGAAGTATTTTCACATACATAATAGTATAAAATAAAATGTTGTAATCAGTAAAAAATGTAAGAAAGAATTCTTTACGTATGATTAATATTGCTAAGTTTATCTATGATTATTAATGCCTTACAGAGTATAAAATGTTTGTTTAACATGCAACCTGAAAGTTTGGCAGGCATTTCGATAAATTGTGAGATTGCTAACAGTCTATTAACACGAACTTATGGTTTATCCGTCACTTTCCTGTATCTATTATGATAAAAAAAAAATTTCAAACAAATTACATCTGGTTATTATAATTAAGTTATAAACATGAAAATGATATTGTACTTAACGATTTAATATTTTTCCCCTCCAAATTGAGCATTAATAACATAATTTTTGCCTTAAAATTTCTTTCAATATTATAATTTATACATGGTTCAATAAATAAATGAATAATAGGAATACATAGATTAATTACCAAAGATGTTAAAACAAATCTTTGTCTATATAAATGTAACCTAAACGTATGATAATGAGACAAAAAACGAATCTCTGGATCTACTCATTTTCATACAAACTCTGAAATGAAGAGTGACTACTATTTTGTGCATAAAAATGACATTTCTGCCAAACTAGTATTAATTGCTTTAGCATTTTTTATATGGAAACCACAGATGGCTCCATTTGAAAGAAGGTTTAAAAATTCATGATGTTAGGTTACCTCTGCACCATGAAGTTTATAAAATGCTTCAACTTGTAGAAAAAAATAATGTTTCATTATTTTGTATGTTTGTTGTTTGGACAATTTGATATATCTGCATGCGTGATTAAATTTTGTATATATTGCTAATTATAACGTTTTGGTTATAATAACAAATACTGAAATATTCTGAAAATTTATATTGAGGCCTTTTAACTTCATGTAAATGCAACCGATGGGTGGTGCTTTGTGAAGACTTTGCTTATTTGCATATTTAGGTTATGGTCAAAGGTTTCTTGTTCAACCGCTGTATGCTAAAGCGGATTATCGTTGTTTGGATAACAATAAACGGTAGAATATGAATACATATTCAAATATTAATTACATGTTGGTTGATGTTTGAAAAAATTTAAACCTCCTTTGTATGCTTTATTTCAAAATTAATTTCAGGAAATATAATTCACAACTTTTCGGCTAAAATTATGTGTGTGAAAAAGTATCCACGTAAGTTATTGTTTGCTCAAATTTGTTAGCCTTCATTACGGATACACAATACATAAGTAGATAAAAATAACGATTTAGTATTTTTAGTGAATCAGTATTAAATTTATACAAAATTTTGAAAAAAGATAAACATTATTAACAGGTGTGTGTTTAATTTTAAACTGTTTTAATATCTCTAATTAATTTTACCTACACTGTACAGAAGTGTGAAAACACTAAATATTTTGTAATATAAGTATTTTTTCACCATTTTATAAACATTTATTATGTAGAGTTTTTTTTAGATACGGATAATAAGTAAATAATCATTATACCAATGATTGAATATATCGACGGTCTCTGATAAAAACGTGATAAGTCTAAAACTCACATTTTAACTTTTGTTGTGATAGTTTTTTCACAAAAGTTTTTTTTTTTGTTATTTATAATCTGCTGTCATAAGAACTAATTACATTTTATCTGCTGTTGAACAACATCCATATTTTTTACCGATTGAACCACTTTCTATCTCCTAGACATGTATAAATTATCATGAACGTTCTTTCACACACCGATCACCGAGTGCCTACTGGAATTATAGTTCTTGATTTTTCTCATCTTAGAATATAGCCTGACCATCCGAGTTTTCAAATCCTTATAACGTTAGTTATGCAGAAATAGACAAATGAATTAAATTTGTAAAGTACACAAGTCGTGGGATTCCATCTTAAGTTGAATTTTTATTAGAATTTAACCAAGTAAGTGCCACTGACTTTGAGACAGAATCGATTTGTCCAATTTTGTAAATAAAGTTTATACATTATACAAAAGAAAAATAAAGTGAATTGATTTACGAAAATCGTAGATGGGACGTTGCAATTTCTCAATTCAAGTTAGTCGAGATAAATATATTAATATTTTAATTGTATTTCAAATAAATAATAATAAAATGAAAAATATTTCTAAAAAATCATAAAAATGTTGCTGAATTAGAAGTGTTTTTTTTTTTTGGGTATTATTAATCGGATAATCTGTCATGTAACCATATATTCATGGGCACTTTAAAAATATAGAAGTACTAATGTCAATTCGTTAAACGTCGTCATTAGTCGTCATAGAAAATAGTTTAAAGATGAAAACTTAAAAAATATTTTGAAAGGCACATAAACGAGCAAGAAAAATTTAATTTTGGTTAGATATTTTATGTAGTTTATTATAAAGACCTCAAAATGTATTGTAAATTGTTTGTAATTGGAGTTATCGTACATACCTCCTAAACAAGAGTCTCATTTATTCTGAGTCTGATCAAGAAAATTTTCAATGAGAAAAAGGAAGCATTATCACTGTAAATTACATCGGTACTATAAAATGTCTTATTTAAAGAATTGAACATGATAACTAATTTAAAAAAAAATACAATATTAAAACAAAGGAGCAGTTGCTTCAATGCTAATTGCTTAATAAAAAAATTGGCACACAGTGTTTCGAAAATTAGAACACTTATTAGGTAGCAGTTTGCAGTTCTTCATGACTGCACAGTACAAAATTTGATCGATTTTCAATCGCAAATTGCAACATACGGACACGCTCTAATGAACACACGGTCACGCTATGTTTTGTTTTATGGAAATATTAATAAATCCATATTCGTAGCATGACGACATTAATGTCGTCCACTTTGGAAACCACGTCCTCACAAAATGTTTTTCTAAAACCTTTCAAGGACTTGTTATCACTTTCATACGCATGTGTACATATACGAGGCGTGTATAACACTATTAATACAGCTTTACTCTTAATATAATACTTTGTGAATACCGAGAATGTATTTTTTATGCTATATAACTGTGATTTCAAACCTTTTGGAACTCTTTAAACATTATGTAAAATCACGGTAAATATGTAACGAAGTTCAAAACTGGCTAAAATGTGCACTTTACTTACGTCAAAATTATTCAATAACAACTCTTTGTGAATATTTAACCAGGTAATAATTTCAAAATACTTTCTAGTTTTATTCACGTAAAAAAATCTTTATGAAATTAGAACATAGGTGCCCTGTTACACTTTCTATAGCAAGGTTTTGCGAATTCCCGCGAAATCAGAATACACAATAATATATTATCGGAAACAAATTAAAACTGGATTCTTTTTAAAGCAGAGGGTTGGAGCGGACCCTATTTTAAGTTGCTCCGCTCCAGCTCCGCTCCAGAACCTAATACTTGCTCCAGCTCTGCTCCAGGGTCTGCTCCGGTCCAGGTAAAACGTTTTAATAGGTATTATGATATAATACTATAATAATATATACCTACATATTATGTAGGTATACAAATGTTATAAAAGTAGAAAAATAAGTAGTTTTAAAATAAGGTTTATTATTATATTATGGTATTCGGCATTCTCATTATCACAAAATCCGACAGAAAATCGTCTTTTATTATCTGCGTCTTCTCAGTTAAAATTATCTTTGGTACTGAAAATATCCTTTCAACACTCGCTTGGTATTGGGCATACTGGATACAACTCGACATGCCGCTTGAATTCGTATTCGTGTCAAATATAATGTTTTCATTGAATTTAAGGACGAAAATTTTATAATAATAAAAAATATCCGGAGCAGTGGAGCACTACAAATTTTGAGTGTTCTGGCTCCACTCTGGCTCCGGCTAAAACCCCATCGTTCCACTGCTCCGTGCTCCTGCTCTGAGCTCCGCTCAAACGCTCTGCTTTAAAGAATTCATAAACACTGTTGACATAGATCCAGCGTCTACATGCTGGTTTGGTTTATATGATATTTTTATTTGACATATAACAATAATAAAAGAGTCACATATAACAATAATTATTTCCTTCATTTAAAAACTATATCGAGTGTAAGTACCGTATTTTGAGATTGAGGTTTATATAATATATTATTTTGTAACCAAATTGTCAATATTGGTTACAAAATAATATAAGGTGTTAAATATCAATAATTCTTGGTGGTTATGCATTTATCAGTTTTCATGCCCTTTGAAGCATATACAACCGATTCTCTCTAACATTAAAATCAGTGGAACTAGTAATACATAAATAATTAGTATTTTATTTTAATATTATTTATTAATACAATGAATTTTCACCAAGAATTTACAGTTAACAACATAAAATAAAAAAAGAGAGAAAACTTATTTGACTATGTTTAAAAATAAAGTAACAATAAATTGACAGTTATGCATTGAATTAGTTTCAATATTCAAAACCAAAATTTTTACCCGAACTTAATTATCATATTTTTATCCAATCTACGTGATGCATTTATTTTAAAAATTGCAGTCATAACCCCCCCGTAACCAAAAACAAATTCGCCCCAGCACAAGTACACCCGAACTCAATTGATTTTAATTCGATGCCATTGAGCGCGAAGTGCACAAAGCTTTTATTCAAATGTATTATAACAATCACACCTAATTTCAGATGTGAATATTTAATATTTTATTTACGACCATCTGTTTTTGGCTTCATTCATTAATGAAATAATAATACTTTACGATTCAATTACTTATTCATAATAATTAAAAACATAATATTATCGTTATACGTAAATTTAAAAAAAAATAGAAACATGAAAAATTAATACGATATATTCTCTTCTTCTTTCACCCTGTCACGTCCCAACATTGGGGCATAGGGCAAGCACAAGTTGGCGCCACTTCCCTCGGTCCATCGCCAACTCATGTGCCTCCCGCCATGTCAGACCTGCAGCACGTAGGTCGCTTTTGTAGCATCGCTGCAGGGTGAGGGAGGGCCGGCCACGGCGACGGAACCCTTGAGGCTGTGCCACAAGGGTACGAAGTGCCGCACTCTTTGGTGGCATCCGGAATACATGTCCCAGCCACGTGAATCGTCTCTTCGTGATAACTTCAATCACCGAAGGCTGTTGTGTCTGCTCACGAACTCGGATATTTGTAACGCGGTCGTACCAATGTACCCCTAAGATTCTGCGGAGACATCGATTCTCAAAGCTCAAAAGCCGTGACTCTTGAAGCTTAGTAAGATGCCATGTCTCACAGCCATACAGGAGCACAGGTAGCACGCACGCGTTAAACAAACGACATTTGGTCCTCACAGAATACAGCCTTGACCTCCATGCGACTCCAAATACGATATATTATTACTTATAAACTTATTTTAATTTTGAGTCTGTGTCTTCCAATTTACTCACTGACCCACTGTTATATTTATGCATTTAATTAATACAATTTATTATAAATGGATTTAATTTTAAATACCTCATAAAATCTCAAATCCTAAAATGAACCGAATGGTATTCGAACTCACATCTTTCACAATCCGAGTGAATGTCGTAATTCATTAAGTTACCCATCCATCTGTCGTTCATGGGATTAATATCAAATAACTACGCTATCAAGGTCAAATATAATCTTAAATGTTTAAATTTCGTGTATGTTCACTGCTGAATAAAAAACCATTTAATTGATATTTATAATTATTTCAATAAAATCAATAATCAGCGAGACAACATTTTGCGAGACAATTTCGGAATTTCGAAGGATTTAAATACGCGTGTAGTAAAATGTTTTTTTCGTCTAATTATCTAAATTCATATCGATTTGCTCTTCCTTGACCATTAAGCCGTCGAATCTAATGATCGCATTTTCGACGTTAAATATAAAATTTAATATCTTCAATCGATAACTTATAATATATCGTCCGTTTATAGACAATCGATCTCAGTATACTAAACTATTGTGCGCAATAACTATTCTAATATGCTAAAAGAACATAAATGTTTTCTTATAACCCTAACCTCTTCTAATCCCAATATACAACCGCCATATTTGAAGCTGATATTAATATTGGATAAACCATATAAAAATATTGTATTAATTTGGGCTTAACAGATATAATAAAACAAATTAACTGTCTAACGGTGTTGTTCATTCTCTATCCATATTGCAGCTATATTAATATAACGAAACCGTGATAAATTTTAAAAAAAATAATTTAAAATGATTTCTTCAGCTTTATTAGAAATACCTTAATAGAGAAAATAAAAAAAAATACGCAGTTTTCAAGTTATGAAACGCTCAATGATAATGTTGACGTTGTTTGATAAATATAGTAGGGCCTGTTTAGGTTAGTCTATATGCCTACGGTATGTCCTTGTATATATATGTATATATTACTATAGACTCATTGTATATGCCAGTGGCGAAGGATAACTTTTGGAATGAGGTAGGCTGTGAAGATCCGAGAAAAAGAGCACATTTATCCGATATACTTACTAAAAATAAGAATATAATACAGTAACAACTAATGAATATGTACACACTAATGAAAACGATACACTAATTCAATGAAACTTCAAAATCTCAATGACGGCATGAAAATGAGCGATGAGTTTTAATTATGTATTTTCCAAAACATTACATATCAAAAATCATTACATAAAATTTATTTTTATTTAAAAAAAAATCTATATTTATTAATATGCCATTAAACGCCATAGAAAATATATTTTTTAAAATATCTAATTATTAATTATTTTGGAAAAAGTGCAGTCATGACAAAAATATTATGCGCGAAGGTTTTAGGCTCTGCGATAGGAACCTACCATATTTCTTACAATTCGATAGACCGACAGAGGTTACGTGACGTAAAGTTCGTACGATAAAATATCAGCATTCCTTGACAACAAATCCGACATCTATTTACGTCAAGACAGATGGCGTGCTGTGGTATATTTTTTTAAGCCTTTGCAGTTTGTTTTGTAATCTGTATAATACATTCCTACATATACGATATCAGTTGTCATAGAATATAGAATATAAAATAATCAAGTGATTATATAAATATGTCAATATGCAATTTAAACATATTTTTCTTAAGAAGGTACGCAGGCTTTAAATACTCGCTTGGTATGGAGTCTTCGCCACTGGTATGTGCTATATAATATATACATTCTCTCTACTTCACTATTCTTAGTTTGTAGTTCTCCTGCAACGTGCATTCAACGAACTTGACGAGTTCGTCGATCCAGTAAAGCTAAACCCATGGTGGTCTAATGCCCCTTGGGATCCACTGAATGACTGCATTTTCCATTAGTTGTCTACTCGTCGAGCGATGTGTCCGACCCATTGTCATTTATTCAACTTAGCGACATCTATCATAACGTGTAACCTTGCTGTCTAATGCATTTATTTGTTTTTTGGTCTTTTCGCATTTTGCCCAATATGAACATTTTCATACAACATTGTAGTATTTCTTGGATTTCTCTTATATTACAAGTCCATATTTTACATGTCTACGTGAGCACTTTACGCTTTAGATATTATACATATTATATATTTTTTTATAAGTTTTTATAAAGTAAAGAAAAATAGTTGAATAAGTACCTACTAAAGATTATTATATATTACATATTTTGTCAATACCTCAGAGAAATATGTAACCCCTAGAAAACATCTTTTTGAAAAAAATACGACAACCACCTAGTTCGAACCCGCACCCCCTGGGAATCGCTCTAACCTCTGAAGCGCTTTTTAAATTTCATTAATATTTGGCAATCGGTTTTTGTATTTCAAATCAAAGTAATAACAATTAACTTAATAATTACTAAACAGTGTCAGGATGACTCCATTTTTTTTTGTTATAACGTACTTGCGCTTGCTATGAATTTACTAAAAACTATAGTTCATTTATTTCTCTAAGGTGTTTTCAAATTATGTATGCTCAATGAAGAAAGCTTTTTAATCTTGTGTATTATTTGTTAAATAAATAAATGGTTTATTATTATAATATAATATATAATTGGTTTTAATTTTTGAAACAGCTAAAGTGCATTGCCAATATAGTTAGAAAGGGAGTGAAATATGTATTTAATTAAACGCATTTAACCTGCGCAAGGTGCAACTATTCACCCGACCAACATTTGTATAAGCCACGCATTATATAGGGTGTAATAAATTTGCGGCATCGGAATTTGGATGTGGCGGCTTATCAACGAGCTGTGTTGCGAAGGGCGCAGACATCGAATAGGTGTAGCCGAGTTGAAAACGCTAACCGACATGATCGACAATGATCTACGGGCGCTATTTACACAACACACAATACGTCAAGCCTCACCATATCATTACTCTTTTTTCTGTTTCAAATAAATGTGATACACATTTAGATATAGACATTTTACTGTACTCAGTATATAACTGTATTTTCAATGTACTCACTCACTATCTCTTCTTCATCATAAACAAATATACTATGAGAAAGATATTTTTTATTCTCCAAGCAACAGAGCCATTCATTTCTAACTAAGATTCATATACATATCATAATCTGTGGTAAGATGGCAAAACATGATATGTCCGTTTTTCTAAATTGTTCATCATCATCATCAGGGGCGCGACAACCCGGTGTGGGTCCTGGCCTCCTCCAACAGCTCTATCCACCTGTCCCTATCCAGTGTGGCCGCTTTCCAATTTGGTACCCCCAGAATACGGCAGTCACTGGCAGCTCCATCTAACCAGCGAATCTTTGGCCTCCCTCTTCTTCTACGTCCTATTGGATTGCTGGATATCACTCTTTTTGCCGGTTCATTGTCATTCATACGGTGCACATGACCTAGCCATCGCAGTCTCCCAATCTTAATTGATTGAACTGCGCTGCAATCTTCGTACAGTCCGTAGAGCTCAGCATTATATCTTCTCCTCCAATTGGTGCCATCCTTGATCGGTCCATATATACGGCGGAGAATTTTTCTTTCGAAGATGTTCAGGGCTCGTTCATTTTGCAGAGTTAATGTCCAGGTTTCCGATGCGTAGGTGAGCACTGGCTTTACAAATGTTTTGTAAAGAGTGCTTTTAGTTCGACAAGATAGTAAGCGGGACTTAAAATGTCTTAACAGACCAAAGTAGCATTTATTCGCAGACATGATTCTCTTGTTGATTTCTTCTGTAATATCATTATGTCGAGTTACAAGAGATCCAAGGTATATGAAACTGTCGACCGTATCAAACTTGTATGCACCAATATCTAACTTTGGTGCGACTTCTCGTGGTGTGACATAGACAGGCATGTATTTAGTTTTTGCCTCGTTAATTTTCTAAATTGTTCAGGAGAAAAATTTTAAACTTCGAAAAATATTCAAACAATGAAAAAATCACATATTGATTCAACTTATAAAGCCTATCAATAGGTGGGTACCATATTTTACCGAAAAAAAATATTCGTTACATCGTGTGAGCATAAACCTTCATTGGTTGCCACAAAGTGGTTCAACAATGGAAAACATTCTTTTCAACCATCGTCATTATTTTTCCTTGAAGGTTAAAACCTTTTTTTACCGAATTGAAACGATGTTGTTTCCCGCCATGCAATATATGGTCCTAAACACTGCGAATAACCAATCACAGTAATTTGTGCGAATTACTAAACCTATCTAACTAAATACCATAATATTGTAGTATACTACAGTATTTAGATATATGAACAGCAGGATAGTCGGTGTAATGTTTTTTTTACAATTATTAAGGCAATATTTAGCTATGCAGTAAAAGTTATTTGACCCAAATAATATAGTGTACCGTCCGCCAGCTTTTTATAAACGTAGATACCTACTTATACGCTTCGTAAATTAATGGAAAGCACCAAGAGATGGTTCCTCTTTACCAGGAGAGTACGCACATTGTTAAGATGCATTTTTTTAACATAGAAGACTGCTCTTTATTTTTAAATACTACGTATTGGAAGTTACGAGAAATTATCATTATAAACAGATAACGACAAACTATTCCATTGTTTAACACCGCTCGAACTCCAATACAAATTCCAAGCCGAACGCTAGAAACTAGATTTTGCGTCGTGTAAGAATATTATGTAAGAACGTGTCATTATACTAAAGAGAGGAAGCACGTCATCGGGTAAGCGTCCCTACGTTGACAATACAACAATTGACAGTTAAGGATGTCTAAAACTTAGTAACGAATAAGTAGGTTTACAAAATATATATTTTTCTCTACAATTCATAATTTCCCTTCCTATAACTCTGTTTAGTAAACGTTGAATATATCAGCAAATCTTGCTACGTTTATTTACCTCTCCTATGTTTTATTTTATTACTACCTGTAATACAAACCATATATCGTTCAAAACTCAACATAGAACTCGAAATCAAAGTAGTTGTGTTTAGTTTGATTCTAAATTTGAAAAATACAAAAAGCTCATTCATCCCACTAAGTGGTAGTTTTTTAAGGCGCTGTAGAAATTTTATTAAGCACTGGCTTACAAAAAAAAAGATTTTTTTAGTATTGATTGAAAAGTATCATTCTTTCCTGAAAAACTTCAATCAATCACCAGCCCCTATCACAAACATTAAACTTGCTTAAAATGGTATCGCGTAGCAGTAATTGGATGCCTTTAATTTCCTATTCCCCACATTTCGCTCAAATATCGGGTAAAAGGTTAAGTACGGTTATAGCGCTGCACCGCTGTGCTGCGGCTTAACCATATATGGTTTAATATTATTTTAATTAGTTTAATTACAAGAGCATACAAATTTTCAATAAACAGATCGACCGCCCTTAAGATTAATTAGGATCTAAATATAACATGCGCACATCAAAGTTTTTTGTTACAGCGTTGCCGGTTCATGCAGAATTGACCGCCGCGAACAATCGAGCACAGTCAAAAAACTAATATTTGAATTCTAGAAATATTGTTCTATTATTCCGTTGTTTACTTTATCATTAGCGTGATTAGAGTCATTAGCTTATGGCGTTTTTCCTCTTGAGTTAGTATTTATTATTCATATCCTCTTTCCAATTCTAGCTTTTTCGTCCTTCCCTTCGATTTACGATAATATAACATAGGATTTTATCTAATTTTTCATAGATAAGTCTAGTGGCCCTGATTAATACAAATCATTGCAGGCCTCGGTATAAGGTACACGCGTATTACACAATCACGTATACAAGTCCAAATTAACATTCTTTATTATAATAGCAATATATTATAACGCGAATATTTTTTTGATAGTTCGTAAAACAATCAAGACCGTTAATTGATTGGTCTATTGGTATTTGGCGGTCTGAAGTCAAAGAGGTGACGGTTGATTGGTATAGAACAGTATTAAACTAAGACGTTGAATCAGTACATTTTTTGCTTATATAATATTATGCTCTATGAGCATATAGAAAAAAATAAACGTCATTAGTCCTCTTTGATGCTAGCGGAAATCTTCTCTGTGGTAGTGGAATTTAGTTTACCTATTGTTAATGTGTAGGCACAATACATTCATAATAGTTTTATATCATACATCATCATTGTTAAATACATTAAATAATAATGAACAACAAATGTAAAGCGCTCACAGCGGGCTGCCATTTTAATATTTATTGACAATCAATAATTTTGCTTACGCCAACTCAGATAACACTTTTACTTCAGTTACAAATTCAACCGAACTAACCATATTTTAAAATCAATAAATGTCTTAAAAATGATATAATGATCTATTTTGTCGATTGTCATGCATCAACAAAAGGTAATGTAACGTATGTATGTATATAAAAATCACCAATTTATTGAGACTTAATTACGGGGTTCCACTTAACTTTCCCAAGTAATACAAAATACACAAATATACTTTAAAAGATCTCAATTAAAATAAAAGAAAATATGATAAATTAAGATTATTATTATTTATTTCTATGAGTGTGTTTTAAAAAAACGTGAAAATAGATACATCAAAAAAGTATAAAATTCTAGCTCACTGTTAGCAAAGAAAATATGTTGCCAAGAATAAGGGACATTTCAAAACCATATGCCCCACAAAAGCTTACTTTTCATTATCCAGACTTAAAATTGAAAGTTTTCTTTAAAATTCTTTAAAATATCAAATTAATCTTTGATGTAATTAAAGATAAAAAACATTAACAAAGTTTAAACAATGGCGTTCTTTGTCTCGACAAACGCTAAGCGAAAATTCAGAAAGTTTTAAAATTATCTTATTTATGACTAGGTAGTC
This sequence comes from Rhyacophila brunnea, assembly GCF_057557595.1. Taxonomy (NCBI): domain Eukaryota; kingdom Metazoa; phylum Arthropoda; class Insecta; order Trichoptera; family Rhyacophilidae; genus Rhyacophila; species Rhyacophila brunnea. The sequence continues at coordinate 15,497,285 of NW_028232965.1, forward strand.
ATTTTTTGCGATTTGAAAGTTTTAATAAGCAGGTAGGTGCCTACTGGCCGTCTTTGAACATGTAAATAATTAATTAACTTTTTTTTATTCAACAAATAATTCACAAGACTTAAGAAAGTAACATTCTAATTATTGAACATACATAATTTTGAAAACACTTCCGAGAAAATAAATATTATATCATTATATTATCACAATCTTCATTTTATTGACTACTGCTATTCGGTTCAGCTATATTCGTTTGAATAGCGGAGGTTCTTAAGTCCATTAGCTCTCTTTAGATTCAGTGTCAATACATAGCAATAAAATATAATTTAACCAGTGCTATTTACTAAGTTTGATTAACACATTATATATAAGCTGAATCCTAGTAAAAAGAAAGTCTTTACACAAATTAAAATTAATGAGTAACATGTCTCTGGAATGATAATGATGGGATTTTATATTAAAAAACAAAGCACGTCACGTCGATGCACATAATATATTATGAATATAGAAATGCGAAATTCAATCGCTACAAACCAAGACTTTGATGGCAGTTTTGGTTTATGACATGCAAGTCATGAAACGGTTTAGGAAATTCAAAGCCCATTAAATGTTCTCATAAATTCACAATATTGAACGCGCGTTGCGTTTACGTCACACAATTTAATCTATACAGATACATATTGAAAATAACATATTTTTAACACGTTCCAATATTTCTCCTCACTCAAGAATTGTCCCCTCTTATAACCATGCCCAGAATGTAGTGCACGTCCTATTATTTTTGTGTTCCTTGGTCTTGTAATAATTTTCACACAACTTATACGCGCTAGCGGATACACTTTTGGTTAACTCGAAACCTGATAAAAGTTAAATTTCACAGTGACAGCATACTGTGCTCTTCATTTGCTGATATAAGGTATAAGTAGGTATATAAATTTAAATGCTCATTAATTATTTTGTGATTTTTTATTTCATACATTTACAGCTAGCCACTAAACCGGATAATAGCATGGTCCATAATGAATAACTTTAAAATAATAATATTTCAAAAACAACTAAATGACACTGATTAAATAATTGTGAATTTAATTAAAATAATTACAAGATAAAAAGAACTTTTTATATACAACGTTTTTAAATTTTCTGTTGAATCATATAAACTTCACTTGACTAGCTTAAACAATCAAAAAAAATTGTACTTGATAGAAATAATACTGAAATGTCATTTTGACATTTCATATTGATTTCCATAGTAACGTATATATTAATAATTTAGTTGCTAGCACCCCAGACCCCTAGCAACCAATAATAGTGGATTGGATTACGGATTTCTTCCGAAATAACTTTTCATACAAAACAGAATTACACTGAAAATGAATTCAATTCTACTTAAAGATGGCTAAAAGTATTAAAAAATGCATTGGCATCGTGTTGAAGTTGAGTTAAAATCGATTGCCAGATTTGCACTGGATAAACAACCTCCGGACAAATAAGAATACGACCTAATAAAAACGTTGTAAAATATTGACATATCCCGGTTTCAGTGGGAATAATATTAATAATAATAATTTAAAAAATATATACTAAATACAGTGAAAGTACTAGACTGTCACACCAGGCTTAACGGTGCGACAAGCTGCCACCATATGGGTATATAATATTATACTGTGACTATTTCGCAAAGAAAATCAAATGGAAATTCATATTATAAAAAAGATAACAAATATACCAAACTAAAAGTGACGGAAAATGGAACGAATGATGTCTTATTAGCTTACCATATAAAAAATACTTCACCACCGAGAAATTCATTTTTTTTTTTGTTTCCACGAGTTTACATGTGGCCTGTCAAATGAGATAAGGCAAGCGTTCAATCGGGACTCTTAGATTTCATCCGTCTGCCGAGAAATGTTTTTCTATTGGAAAAAACCTAATGTCTATCTGTGATTCTTTTTTATTTAAATCGAAAGTTGCTCGGCAAGAAATAATTTAAGTACCCACGCTTGTTTTTTTAGAATTTTTTATCCACCCGCATAAAAAAGTGGTTTATTTTGGCAATGTGCACGTACACCTGTGACAATATTATGCAAAATGAGGGAATATAGTTATAATATCCCTATACTATTTTAGTACTCACCTTATAACGTTGTATGTAGATACAAGTTCTTTCAGCGTTGTAATTTAAAATATTCGACTCTAAAGAGGAAAACGACGTAATCCTCAGTTTTTTCAAGACAGATTTTATTAAATAATAACGTTGAATACGACTAAATACACATTGTGTTCAAGTGATGTAAGCTGGAAATGCCGATTTATTATCTAAATTTAGCTGAAAATTTTTAAAGGAAGTGAAGTCGGAAAAACCACAGTACTATCATTATTGTTGGCTTTTCTTTAATCAACTCAATAATTAATGTCAGATTAGGTATATAAAAACAAATAATATGGAATACGTTTTACTCATGATCTCCGACGCAAAAGCATTACGAAAAATAGACATATAATAACTAGATGCGCAGCCCGCTTGTGGTCCGCGCCCCGCCTCAATTACTTACGCGCACCAATTATTTTCATTTTACGTTCAGTAGCCTACATTTTGTGCGACGTATTGTTCGTCTGTTATTATTACTTCTTTAGTTTTATTATTGTAATTACATAATTTTCAGAAAAGTAAAATTGTTTGAATCGGTACTTTGACAAACTTTCTTTCGAATTTGTACAACCAGCATTCAGAGAATCAGTAGGCAAAGCATGTTCCATGTTTAATAATTTTAGCCGTCAGGGTTTAAGCAACCATCATCTGAGGGGCCTAGGGGGGCAACCCCCCCCCCCCCACGAAGCGCAATGCGCCGAGTTTATTAATTATCATGCACTTCATGGTTATGTCTATTTTGTATTTTAAATTTGACCGAAAACATAACAAAAATGTTTTTGTACCTCCTGTAAAATTTGATTTGTGTAGATTACGTCCTTCTTCCTTTCTACAGTCAAATATATGTTTGTCATTTATGTTCTTTGGAGAATTTTTGTATGTAAAAACTTGGTGAAAAGAATGATTGTATTCTATATTATTTATTTTATATAATATCAGTGGATACGAATGATGCAGATAGGTTATAGAGATTCGACATAAATAGTGCAAATTAAAAATTGTCAGTCATAATTATTTGCTTTTATCAAACTTATAATATAAATTGCAGGCGCTATGGTTAAGTTTTTAAAATTCAATTAAACCTGTTATCCAAGCATTACATACATATATATTTAATTCATTAAAATATCTTATTGTGTAAGTATACGTAAATGTGAATATGACAAAATACGATTTTACTAACGTTGAAAACGTTCTACAAAAAAATCATTTCGATGTAAGCAGCATTATTTGCATCCACGTGGCGTACAAAAAAGAGGAAAAGCGAGTAAAATTTTAACGCGACACATTAGTTTGAACGTGGTATGTTTTTAAACTTTTCAGGTTTAAAAATGAGTACGTTTGTGTCAAACGGCGACTTCAACTTCGTCATTGTAAAAAAAATCATAGCCGCATAAGCATCAATCGATTTACGCGGTTTATCGGCAGATTCTAAATTAAAGCAATCCATCGCTCAGTATCCATCTGGTCGAGTTGTTTTGTGTGTGTGTGTGTGTGTTTTTTTAATAATTAATAACCATGTCGTTGCTTTTTCGTACAAGATGGTTGTTAGTAATTTTGAACAATCACAAACACCCAGGCTTTGAGAAAATCATATAAATATATTGTGTCCTCACCGGGAATCGAACCAAGGCTCCCAGATGGAAGGCCAGCGCCTTGCGCACTACACCACGAGAGCCGCCTAGGTGTTGTGATGTTAAGTGTTTTATATAAGTATTACATCCAAAATGGTCACAATGGATCGAATGGTGGCGTACTCAGCTGTAAGCTGAAATATTGGTGGTTGGGTTGAAGACCAATCGAGGGCGTCTTTTGTTTTTCAATTTTGAATCGGTTGTGATGATTTTTAAATACACAATAATTACAAGATAAAAATAACTTTTTATATACCACATCTGTTTCTGTTGAATCATATAAACTTGACAATTCTATGTATTAATAATTTGGGAGAAATAAGGCAATTGTCAACAAATAATTTTTTTGCTATTTGCAACAAACAAACAAATATAGAATACTGAAATGTCATGTTGATTTCCATAGTAACGCACGTATATATTAATAATTTAGTTGCTAGGACCACCTCCTTAGCAACCAATAATAGTCGATTGGATTACGGATTTCTTCCGAAATAACTTTTCATACAAAACAGAATTAACTGAAAATGGATTCAATTCTATTTAAAGATGGCTAAAAGTAATAAAAAAATGCATTGGCATTATGTTCTGATATATTCTAAAAGTTTCAAATGTCTAACTAGTCCGAAAGTTAGTTAAAAATCGATTGCGAGATATGTACTGGATAAACAACCACCGGAAAAACTAGAATACGAGCTAAGAAAAACGTGGTAAAAATGCTGTACCATGTGCGTATTTTCTTTTTAATTCATGATTATTGGTGATTGGCTTAACTCATTGGGTGTTTGCTCTAAATCAAATACATATTGCAAAAATATGCTATTTTATCCGCATCTTTAGAGACTGACTGATATACAATATACCATTATCGTCATCAGCCAGGACGGACATTGCCAACTGAATAGTTGGCGATATCTGTTATCAAACGAAACCAATGCGGAGATGTTATGTTATATTTAATTTATTAAACATATTGTAGCTTACAATATATTTATATTAGAGTTGCCACTTCATAACTCTGCACTCCGGCTCTAGGATGACAATGATGTAATATATGTATCTCTACATATATTAATACAAGTGAATATCATTTGATCTTATTTTTGGGAGGCAATCAAGCAAAGAGGCATATCAGTGTAGTAAAAAATGGAAAATAAATATATAGATACATAACATTGCTTAATTTTTTTAAATAAAATATATACGACTGTGCTCATAATACTCAAATTTAATTAATATCTGAAAATTATGACAGATTTATTATATACCTAGCCTATTTTAATATTATTTTGAAAAAAATATCCAATTACGATTTTTTAACAAAGTGATTTATTTGCTAAAGTTTATTTTTCAATTACGCTGTATTCTAGCCTCTTAATACGAATTCATATTTCTTAAAGCCATTAAAATCTAAAGCTTTTTACGTTTCATACTTATCCAGCATAGCCTCTTCTTAATCCGGTCAATAGATTTCAACGGGCGTTAGTATTGGGTTAGTATAGTGAGCTTTGTGGAGTGGTGAGAGGTTTGAGGTATTTTTATAATCTGAATAAGTTTACACTAAGTAGTATAATTAATTTTATTTTAAATTTACAAAAATATCTTGAATACAATAAATACTATGTCTTGCTTTGAAATTTTAATCTAACAATTTGGTTTAATAATGAGTAAATAAACGAGAAAAAACCAATTAAAATATCTTTGTTTTAAAACTAAATACACATTAGTTTGGTATGGCCGAAGCTCGTTTCGATATAAATTAAAACGATTTCAATTAATACTCATTTTTTCTATAAAAATCATTTTTTTAATTAAATATAATACATTAAACTGTGAATTATTGAAATATCTCGCTGAAACATGCGATAGAACTTATTAAACCATACTTTAGTGACAAAAATGACAGTAATAAAAAGAAAATATCGAACGATATATTTCTTTTAAATATATTTAGATACACTATTTGTTTATTCAACAATTAATTCACGAGATTTGAGAATGTAACTTACATTACGTAATTTGAAAAGACTTCAGAGAAATATTTTTATTGTATAACTTGAAATCCTTTTTTTATATCAAATTGAGCTTCAATATTGGGACCATGCCAAAAATAAAATTTGATATAAATAAAAAGGATTTCAAGTTATACACATTTAATATTTTTATACAAATCGATGTTTTTTAAAATAAATATAAAAAATTTTAAAACGATGAATTATTAAAAAATCTACACAAGAAAAAATAGAAAACTTAATAAACTAAATTTTAATAATAAATATGACCAAAAAATATAATGTAATAATAAGATGTGGTCCTGTGACAAATTCACATTTTATAACATTTTTTACAATTGTAAGTTTATCTTTGACTGATTTTTTAATGTTTTCAAATACATATGTATTAATTAATTAGTACAGTTGAAATAGGAAATTTAAAAAAAAATGTCTCAAATTGCAAGATTCGTATTTTTCCGCTAGGTGCCTCTGCTGGTATTCTGCTGGTATAAGCATCCCCTTTAAATGAATATTTTTTATATGTTAGTACATAATATACTGTTCTCTTCACATAATGCAAATTTTATTTAATTGTTCGTTGAAATGTTGTTTTAAAAATTCATTGAAAATTGTGATTTTTTTTATTAATTGAATCATCCATAAATCTCGTGAATATATTATTGCAAACCGATTTTTAAAATTAGTATTTATATTAGGTAATAAATTGTTTATTTTTCGATATGTATATTACCGACATATTTCAAAACTTCCCCTAATGGTTTCACGAAAAAAAAACAATAATAATTAATGACATATTGGCCGACATTAGCGCGTGATAAATTCTATACTAGCACCAACAATAGCCTACGTGTGTGCCGCTGTTACTAAAATTCAGTAAACAAGACATAATAGGTGTAATAATCTATGTTCTTTACATAATTTAAACACTATTTTTTCAGATAAATTTATAAACAAATTTAACGTACCTATTGTAATATAATTACTTAATAAGACACGGAAACACAATAGAAAAGTTTAATCAGTTGGCATTGTATCTTTAAGCCAATGACTTCAACCTTCTTCTTCTTCTTCGGCCATATCCGCCCCTTGGTAGGAGCATACGGACACCACGCGGTACCTCCAAGAATCCCTGTCGCTCGCCAGTCTTCTTGATTCGTTCGAGGTCAAACCGGCATCCCGTAGCTCCACCGTATCCGAGGTTACCTGAATATGTATAGAAGTATGATTTGTTTCTGAGAAAATATTTTCAATTTGCAGATATGTTGTTATTTAGCCAACAACTTTTTTATTGTATTTGCTGTAACTAATAATCCAGATCAAAAATTAAAATTTATGTATATTTCTTACATACATTTTTTAAAAATACAAATAGATATTGTAGTTTACTTTTAGAGGAAGAACCTAATATATTATGCCACGTAGGTAGAGTTTTAATTTTTTTTCGAAGATAACTCTAAATAAAAACGCTGCATATGGGACAAACTGGCTCTGATCTCTCGGGCTCTGTTATTTGGCTAAAGTAGGTATTAATTTCATATTATATTTTTATTGTGTTTGATACTTTTATTCAATAGACATTATAAGTACCGACTTGGTTTTTTGATATCTTCAATAGGTAACAAATAGCTTGGGAAGAGTTTAGTTATAAACTATCTGCCAACATTATTTAAAGTAGCATTTGATTAGTAGATTTCATTTCACATTAGTGTAATATTTTTTAAATTTAATTATCAGGAGCGGCTCTACCTCAGGAGTTTGTAGGGACCATCCCCACATTCCCATAATGTCAAAAATAAACGTGATATTTTTAATATTGAAAATAATTGTTGATATATATAGCCGTCTAATATAATAACATAACTAAATATTATAAGTAATAATATAAGAATATTATTACTACGTTTAACTACGGCACTGGCTGTCGGCCAATGCTAAATACTAATTACAGTTAAATGTTCACTTGAGTGTCCGGCATGACATTAGTGTATAATCGAAGGTCTATTGTAACGGTCGCATAACAAAATGTAATCTATTACTCTGTATACTATTATTCATGAAGTTGATAATAATAAAGTTAATCATATGAAGAAAACCATGTTCATAATATAACATCCTCTAAACGATCCATTATCCCAACATGGTAGCAGAACGTGGTTATAATAGTATTGTTGGTTCAAATATAAAACAAGTGCAACGTGGTTTAAAACGTAAAACCAGTGCTCCGTAAATTGTACCGCGGGTTCACGGTAACAATAATACAAGTGCGATCACAGCGTATCAGAAAACCGACCGCTTTATTAAGTGAAACGCAGTGGTGGCGTAAGGCTGCAAAATAATTCAATAAAAAAAAAATAATAAATAAAATTATTATTACGAAAATGGCAAATCTAACGAAGATCACAGAGGTAAATATACCAATCTTCGAAGGAAGGAATTACAACAGCTGGAAATACAGATTGCTGAACATTCTAGAATACAACGAGTGTCAAGCGCCAGCAATCCGAACAATGGAAACAACAGAAAAATATGCGGAATGGAAAAAACTAGATTTAAAAGCCAAAACCATTCTAATTAGTGCAGTTTCCGATAGCCAATTAGAATTTATCAAGAACTGCGACACGACATTGACAATGCTGAAAAAACTAGATGAAATACACTCAACGAAATCAACGCCGATGCAGATAATCTGCAGGTCAAAAATCGAGGAAATTAAAATGAAAAACTATGCAACTGTCGATGATTTCTTCTTAGACTTTCAGAAAACCTGCAATGAATATATAAATGCAGGTGGTACTCTTCAACAAGAAGAGCAGATAAGATATTTAATAAAGGCACTACCGTTAAGCTATAGTGCGATAGGTGATTTCATTGACATAGTTCCGGCGGAAAAACAAACAATGGAATATGTCAAATCGAAAATCAAGGAAAAAAGCCTAACAAACACGGAAAATCCACAAAAGACGAATGTAAGCACATTCAATACAAAAACAAAAGCCCTGTGCTATATATGTAATAAGCAAGGACACAAGCAGCAACAGTGTTGGTTCGCAAATCAAACCGACAATCTACAGCAGGGATATGGGCCCAGCACCAGAAACAGCGGCAATACATCACAACAGCCGACGAACAAAAACAATTACGAGAAATTTGGATATCACAGAGGCAGAGGCACCAGATACCAGCGAGGCGGCAGCCGAGGCAGAGGCATCGAGCAGCAGCAACAACAACAAAACTTGAAGACGTGGGCTCTTCAAGTTAATCATCATAAACTCAGTGCAAACAGTGAAGAAACAAGTGAGAGTGAAATAAAGTGGCTACTCGATAGCGGGTGCACAGATCACCTAGTGAAAAGCGATAAGTTCTATTCAAGTTGCGTTGAGCTTAAAGAGCCAATCGACGTAAACCTACCCGACGGAAAAAAGTTGCGAGCAACAAAAGTGGGAAATATTGTAAGTTACTTTAAAAACCATAACAATGTTGAGCCAGTAGAACTAAAAAACGTCTATTTAGTAGAAGGTTTAAAGAAAAATCTGTTAAGTTTTTCAAAAATAACACAAAATTGCACAATAGTAGCGCGCGATTCAAACGCCAAAATCTTTGATAAAAAAACCAGAAACCTTATAGCAGTGGCTAATAAAATAAATGATTTATACTACATGACTAGCTGTGTAAAAAATCCTAAAGATTCAAGCAAGATTAGTACATACAATGATTATCCAAATGAAGCCTTCACAAATACAACGAGATTAACAAAAAAGGAAAAGTGGCATCGTGCGTTAGGCCATGTAAACTTTAGATATCTAGAAAAAATAGTAAAAGATAAGTTACTTGATGGACTACCAGACCATCTTGAAAAACAAGAAATGAAATGCGCGACATGTATTGAAAGTAAAATGGCAAATTTACCTTTTGAAAATCATCGCGCGAAAACAACAGCAATAAACGAAATAATACACACCGATCTAAACGGTCCGCACAATATTGTGGGCTATAAAGGTGAAAAATATTTTTTGACTGTCATAGACGATTACAGCAAATGTGCAAAAATTTATTGTATAAAAAATAAATCAGAAACGGCTGAGTGTCTCAAAAATCACATTAACTTTGTAGAGAATCAATTCGGGAAATCAATAAAAAGATTGCAATGCGATAAGGGGACCGAATATTTAAATCGAGAAATATACGAATTTGCAAACAAAAAGGGAATCGAAATTTTACCATGTCCGACAAACGTACACGAACTCAATGGAGTCGCTGAACGTTATAACAGATCAGCAATGGACATAGCAAGATGTTTAATTAAAGAGGCGCGCATAAGTAAAATTTATTGGCCCGAGGCAATAAATACAGTTGCCTATTTAAAAAATCGAACTATCGCAAATACGTGCGAGAATAAAACGCCTTATGAAATATTTTTCGGGGTTAAGCCGAAAGCCAAACATTTAAAAATTTATGGCTCAAGAGTTTTTGTCCGAATTCCGGAAATAAACAGAAAAAAATGGGACGATAAGTCACAAATCGGAGTACTCGTAGGATATACATATTTCGGGTACCGAGTTTTGGTTAAAAATAAGGTGATCGAGGCAAGACATGTGCAGGTTATCGAAAAAGGTACAAGACTAATATGCCTAGAAAATCAGACTAATGAAAACACTTTCGACGGAAATAACGAATCACAAAACCGTGTAAACATTGATCTAAATGAGCAAGGCTCGGAGATCGAATTGAGCGAAAGTGAAAATGAGCGTGAAAATGATAATGATAATGAAGTATTTGTTGAAAATGAACAGGCGAGCGAATCGGTCAAAGTTAAAACTAGACGAGTATCCGCACGCGAAAAAAAGACAGTTGAGCGTTACGGAAATCCTATAGCTCACTGTATATACGTTAATTACATAAACGCAAATGCGCCAAGTACATATGAGGAAGCTTTAACCTCAAAAGACTCTGACCATTGGCGAGCGGCGATGGATTCAGAAATTAACTGTCTAAATAAAAACAAAACATGGTGTCTAGTCGAAAAGCCGACTGATAAGAAAATAATCGATGTTAAATGGATATTTAAAAGAAAGAGCAATGATACATACAAAGCGCGTCTAGTAGTACGCGGCTTTCAACAAAGAGAACACTTGGAAAACGTTTATTCCCCCGTGGGAAAAATGTTAACTTTTAAAATTCTTGTGAGTTATTGCACAACGAATAATCTCTTCATTGACCAGATGGACGTTGAGACCGCATTTCTCAATGGACCAGTTAAAAGCGAAGTTTATATTTACCAGCCAAAAGGCTATCAAAAGGAAAAAAATAAAGTCTGCAAACTAGAGAAAGCGTTATATGGTTTGCGAGAAAGTCCACTTGCGTGGTACGAAACATTTGATGAATATGTAAAAAAATTAGATTTCAAGAGAAGCGAATACGATAATTGTCTTTATGTAAAAACCGAAAATAAGGAATCAATATATCTCCTGGTATTCGTAGACGATCTGTTGATCTGTGGGAAAGACAAATTAAAAATTGACTTAATTAAGAAAAGTTTAATGAAAAGATTTACGATGAAAGACCTTAATGAGGTTAAAAGTTATATAGGCATCGATATTGATTACAATAAAGATCAAAACAACATGAAGCTAAGCCAGACAAAATATATCGAATCATTAGCCTCTAAATATCAGTTAGAAAATTCTAAACTATACGAAACTCCAATGGAGACAAACCTAAAAATCGATCAAGCGAGCGAAACAGATGAATCAATAAAATACAGAAACTTGATCGGCGAACTTTTATACATAAGCTCAGGCACTAGACCTGATATCGCGTACAGCGTTAATTACTTAAGCCGTTTTCAAAACTGCTACGACAAAACCCATTACAAGTATGCGATGCGAATTCTAAAATACTTATTAAAGACCAAAGATCTAAAATTAAGATATGACAAAAACGAAAAGAACGATAAAATTGATTGTTACGTCGACTCGGACTATGCGGGCGACAATATAGACAGAAAATCGACGAGCGGTTATGCTATTCGACTAAACGGAAATTTAATTTTTTGGAAGTCAAAAAAACAAAATGTGGTTACAAAATGCTCCACTTTCGCGGAATATATAGCACTGTCAGAATCAGTCACAGAAATTTTATTTGTGAGAAATATATGTAACGAAAGTTTTGATTTAAAAGTAAATACACCAATCAAAATTCACGAGGACAATAGCGGAGCGGTCGCTATTGCAAAGTTTGGAAATTTTACAAAAAACTCTAAACACATTGAAATTCAATTTCATTATGTAAACGAACACTACCAAAACAAGACGATTGACATAGTAAAAGTTGATTCAAAAAATAATATAGCGGACATCTTTACCAAAGCATTGGATAAAACGAGCTTCCTGGAAAATCGTCAAAGACTGAAGTTAATCTAGTGTACAGATACAAAAGTAATTAAACGGCTAAGAGGCGTGTTGATATATATAGCCGTCTAATATAATAACATAACTAAATATTATAAGTAATAATATAAGAATATTATTACTACGTTTAACTACGGCACTGGCTGTCGGCCAATGCTAAATACTAATTACAGTTAAATGTTCACTTGAGTGTCCGGCATGACATTAGTGTATAATCGAAGGTCTATTGTAACGGTCGCATAACAAAATGTAATCTATTACTCTGTATACTATTATTCATGAAGTTGATAATAATAAAGTTAATCATATGAAGAAAACCATGTTCATAATATAACATCCTCTAAACGATCCATTATCCCAACAATAATATACACATTTCATTACATTATTAAATTAACTGCTTAATTTATTCAAGCTTTTTTATATAGATTCTTATTATTATTATAAAATAAGTCAATTGTTCTAAATTATGTAATTACAGAATGATAGCAGTAATAGAATAATTAATTAAATTAAATACGTGAAATTGAACGGTAACAACTATGTATACATTAATAAAAATAGTAAACGTATATTACTCGCTGACCGGGATCATTCAGTCCCATCCCGTTGCCGCGTTACAAAGTTCGTTTTACAAAGGATTCAAATGCATTTGCGTTAGTATACGTATAATGTGATGTCAGTAGCTTGGTACATACCTACTGTATAATATGAGAAATATATATTTAATAAATAATGGCTAAACCCCACCACCTAAAAAGTCATAGAGCCGCCACTGTTAATGATACAAAATTAGTTTCATATCAAAATAAAAACTCTTTCTAGAGTTAATTATGTTAATAAGGCTTTCATTATGTTTTATGAAATTACTCCTAAACTGCATAAGAAAGATTCAAAGAAGAAAAACTCTCTTCTCTTTCGAAATGTCTTAAAAGTGGTTATATTACTGAAATATCTATTGACTAAAAAAACAAATTTTTGGATAATATTATACCACTGCATTTAACATCAATTGAAAATGTCATTCACTAAACCAGTTTACGCTTATTATAAAAATATAGAAAAGCATATTCTCCAAATAAAAATATAATTTGATGTATGTATAGTGTAATACTTGTGTTGTTATTTCTTTAAACTAAATTGTGACTTTACACTAAGAAATAGCAGTAAAATTTTTAAATATTATTGTCTTATTTATGTATTGAACAATTTCATGATGGCGTAACCGTAAGGTCTCGTTAGCACTACTATACATAAGAATATTTATTACACTAACGGTTGACGATAAATATTTTGGATACGATATTAGAGTGGGCGTAGTATTACGTGTGTTATTGCAGGGGTGGCGCTGGAGGGTACCGAAGGAATTTCAATTAATTCGGGTACGGAGATTGTCGGCCGTACTCAGAGGTCCTACAATGTAAGAAAATTTAAAGTGATGTTTTCGTGCAGGATTTTAAATTAAAGTATGAGGCGCTCTATAATAAATCTAAATTTAGCACACCGCTTACCATGTAAAAGATTTTATGCGGGATTTTTTCCTTCTGTTGGATGTATTTTTCGGGCGGAAGAAAATACGTAATCCATGCAATTTATATTTTTTTTGAAGCAGCACAAAACCATATGCCGGCGATAAATTTTAATTTGAAAATATTCGAATAACAACTTTAATTTTATCTTAGTAATAGAAAAATAAAAGTGATGATGCATTTAAAATTTTATATAGCGATTTTTTTCAATTACACGAAAACTAAGCTTTTCCTATTAAATTAATTTGGATATTTTCGACGACCCTTTTAGAGTATAATCTATTTTTATTTTTAAATTGCATTATCAAATGTAAAGTGTTATATTACTTATTAATTCATAGATACAATTAAACGAAATAACCCCTAGAAAGTAATGTATACAAATAACGCAAAGTATCAAGAATAAGTTTAAAAATCGAAAACACATTGGCTACTTTTGTTCATTATCTCTGATAATAACTATCCTATTACAAAGATTTTTGTAAACATATTCAGGCAAAATGACACCATTTTGAGAATTCATATGCTGATCTACTTATCTTTAATTCAGTTATTTTCCTGATGGTATTGATCCATCTAGAAGGCATAAGCCCATAAAACCTCCATCGTCTGGCGCCACCAAAAAATACTCACCTGTTCAAGGTACGTGGATCTGTTGTAACTATGTGAAAAATTTAAGAATATGTCTTTTTCCGGTGGTCGAGAAATGTTATTTAATACCAAGCTCTCTAATCTCTGCTCTGCCAGCACCATATAACGTTTTCATTCTATCTGATTTTGTGAGAGTACAGATTTCAGCGCTATGTGGGAAGATTGAAAATATCAACTTCTTGAGATCATTGTGTTTTTTCATATGATTGTATGAGGACTTATAGCCTATTGGGCATAGCAATAATTCGTTTGCCTGTTTTCCTTATCGCAGTTACCGGAGTCAATAAGGATTAAGATAAGACATAAACATATACATCCCAAGGGATATGTAAGATATATTTTAATATACTATAAAAATAATATGTATTTTACCTGTGCAATACAATTGAAAAAAAAATGGTAGTAGGTTAATAATGTAAAAACAAAGGTTTTGGTTGATCAACAATTAGAGGACTGTGGATTGCAAATCAACTTTACTGACTGCAATTCAAAAAGCGCTTCTCGTGTACACATGTTATATTCCAGGAGATTCATGACACAATAATTACTTAGCAACAGTCCGTACTTATTACGAGAAATACCAAAAACTGTAAAGTAAAAGAAAGCACAATTTTTATAAATATAGAACAGATTATTTTTTCAATGTTTATGATGAGTGGTTATTACTTAGAGATCATTAGGTAGGTACATGTTTTCTTATCACCACCCACTACGGCTACACACCCTTCCAGATGTATATCGTATCATAAAGAAGGAGAAGCTCCTTAAAAGTTGTACTCAGAGCGTTTCACAAAATAAGACCCTGGTCAGGTCTAGTTGAAAAGTTACTTTCTATATCACCGCGTGAAGATAAACAGAGCGGACATGAAGACCTTCGTAAATTATAAATTTACTCTCTTACCCCTATGGTGTGTAATAATTTGATGGCGCTAAGTAATTATACGGTCATTATTTAACCCCGACAGGCTCCGTAGGTTAATAATTGAGGATTTCATACGAATCTTGCATCAAAGTTTACCGTCGATCGCTTAAAGGTCTACCAACTCTTGACCAGGTTTAACCGCCAACCAACTTCCGTTAACGTCTTACCAAAGTAAGCAACATTCTGAAGGCAATCAATCAATCGATGGGTAGTTATATTACATACTCATAAAGGTGCCTCTATTGTAGTTAACCTCTAGTGTTTCCCTGGCTAATAGATCAAAATCCCTTATATGAGAGTAGTGAACTTTGGAATAGTTTAAAGACAGGTTAAGTTCATAGCTCAGAGTTCTTATATAATATTATCATGAAGTATGTAACAGCAGTGAGTATCAATATATATTATTATATATTTTATTTTATTAATATTTTCCCTCAGTGAAACCGTTTAATGATGTTCTCTTTTTGATCACAGCATACAAACTATTATCTCCGTTTAATTAATATATCATTACCATCAGTCGGGGTCAATCCACTACTTGGTAAAAGCCTTTCATGGGTCATTTAATGCTCTTTGACGCATTGTTCATCGCTTTCATGTTCATCCACCAATTTTTTTAAAGCTAGCTTGTGGTCGTTTAGTACCATTATATGACTGCGTTTCGATGAACGGTTGTTCACTCACCGAGCGACAAGACGTGCAGTCCGTAGCCAACAATTGATCATCTTGAAAACCTTTTACACATCGCGTAGTACTATTTTCTACCTACCTTATATCCTTCATAATACATATTATGTTAATATAATATTTTTTAAACATATAAATCGTATATATATATATAATATACTAATTGATAATAGTACTTTTATCAATTGTGTAATACAACAATAATACTAATAACACTGATTTATAATCGATAAAGTATACTTATTATACAACCTATTTGTAGGCAAATTTATTTATACTGTTAACTTTTCAACAGACCAAAAATAAATTTGATTTTTATATATTGTGCTCATTTGACAGGAATTCATTTGAAGTGTGATACAAAAATCACTTGTGCGGCTTAAAGTAAATTTTTTTAAAGCAGGCTTGACTGTGGCTTCATTGTTTCGGCTCCATATCAGTTGATGTAAGGTCTTATGGTGGTGAGGATTCAGAATATATTCTCGATAATCCTTACTTGAGGCTGTATGGATATTATCCATAACTTCACTGACTGATTTGCTCGTAGGTCTTAAAGTCAGAAGATATATATATATATATCTGGCTACTTACTTTTTCTGACTTATACGGGTATAAATGCGAACGCTGCCATTCCTATGTGTCGTGTAAAATAGAGAATATCAGTTATTTGTTCTCACAGGGTGCAAATCGAACCTACCATTGGTAATGGGATTGTATTGACGTTGTTTTATAAATTCCAAAAATAGGATCTAACAAGCTCATCCAGCATACTTTCATGTATTTTATATATTTTTTTGTTTACTGTTTCTACTGTTTATCGAATATAGCTTCTATTTCTTTGTTTTTTTTTTTCATTTTGCGATTATCTTTATTTAATAACTCACTATTTTTTTCTCATAACTCGATAATTTTAATGGATGATTCACAAAACCATAGATTAAATTTAATATTGATTGTAAAATGTCTATTTTATAAGAATTTTACAATACACCCAATTATTTTTGAAAGAGGCACGTTCGGAAAATCAGATCAGAGTGTATTTTTGGCGTGTGACATGTAACACATAATTTATTTTTTCACACAATAAAACACACTCGATTGGATTCGAACCAACGGTTGTTCGGTTATCAGCCGAATGCACAACCATTACGCAACAGAATTATACTGCAATAGTGACGATTATACAATATTGTAGTTTATAATTGTTCCGTTGCTAGGCAGTGAATTTATTATTGTCGACCATTTGCAATTCCTTACGTAAACAAACAATTAAACGTCAGATTGACATTTGGTACTTTAAAAATAAAAACAACGAGAAACCATTGCATAATTTAGTAATACAAGTTAAAGTATATATAAACAAACCAACGGTGTTCCAATAAGCGGTCATTTTTCTTGAGTGTGTAATTTAACAAGATAATTAAGAGCTAGTCGAAGAATCTAGTTTATCACAAGTTTTATTTTTGTGTTGTTACGCCAAATAAGTATAATTTCTAACGCGCGTACATAAGTACACACACCGATTTTTTTTATATATAACTTTATTAAAAAGATGAAAGTCATGAAATGATGATGACACAGTTTATTATTTATGTAGTATCAGTATCGGAATCGGAAGCTTTTCACATTTTGTTTACGATTTTTTGCGCATCACATATCGTTTTTATGATTGTAAGACGTCATCGATTTTAAGACGCACAATATATCAAAATAGGTAAAATATGCGTCTTATAATTGATGCAATATGGTAATAAATAATTGAAGTATAAAGTTTTAATGAGATATATTTTCATATAATACGTACGATTCATATGATACTTTGGGAGAATGTATGATAAAATGATGTAGTAATTATTATTAAAATAGTTTTAATTAATAACTAATATAATTAAAATACGTTTGAATCTTTAACGACCGTGAATCTCAAATCATTTTCTGAGAAAGTTTTAATGTATGCATATAGCAAGGAGGAAGGAAATGATGATAGGGGACGGGATAAACGGAAAATTGGTCGAAAACCAAAACCAATCCGGAAAGCAATTAGGCTTCATTGAGCAGTTTGTCATCTTCTGGCGAAACTCAAACTCTGCGGCGGAAACAATGATGGGCAAGTCATTATATTTAACGAACGCTGAGACGCTTGCTTACTTCTATTACAATATAATATTTCTCGACTTGAGAGGGTAACGACCGAATACAAAAAAAAAAACGAAAGTCACCCAAAAGCGTTATTATATTTTGACGATATTTGAAGCGCCTAGTTTCAAAAGACCCTAAAACGGTTTTTGATTTTTGAATTAGATAAGTATTTAGAAGGATATTTTTGTTACCCATATGATGGCCAAAGATTGATCTTTAAAAAACGCCAAAAACCGTCTATGCGTATGATCAAAAATTAGGGTAAATTTCAAAACCCGCTAAAATGATTGGGTGTGCTTTTCAAAAACCCATAAAATGGAAAACCAAAATACTCATTAGAATGTAACAAATTAAAAAATAAATACATAAAGTTCACAGATATAAAAGATATGATTTTTTCTCATTTTTCTCAAAACTACCTAAAATCGTTTTTCTCATTTTTCTCAGAACTACCTAAAATCATTTTAGAGACTTTTGAAACTAGGCGCTTCATTTGACATTTCATTATAAAATTTCCATATTGATCGAGCTATAACTAGAGAAAAAAAAATAATTCATAAAATTGGCTTATAAAAATATACATGTACCAATCAACCAAACTTAACTTAACATAACATATCGAATGTGCGTATAATATGTGAGAATTAAATTCCTCCCTTTTGAGTATAAATAAATCTCAACCATTGAGCATGTTTTGAGACGTTCCCTGGAGAACTTTCTGCCATCTACCTGGCTTATAAAAACGCCTTGGCATGTATTGAGACTCCGCGGGTGCCTCTCTAGTGATTACTGTAGTAGTAATAGTAATGTAATTTTGTTTGTTTTGATTGTGAATGAGGTTTCGTTTCTTTGAATATCTGTTTTACTGTCTTAACAAACCAAACTTTATACATACTACCAATAGCATTATTTTTATTTTAGATAATTCAAAAACACACACAAACATGTTAGAAAAAATCTTAATAAAATACGTAACAGAATCCGTAATGTTTCTATTTTTTTATTGATTGTGTATGTTTTCTCTCTTCTTCCTACTGCATACAAAGTTCTGTCGAACATTATTCTCGAAAGAATTCTGCCATATGCCGAAAACATTCTTGGTGACTACCAATGCGGCTTTAGACGAAACCGCAGTACTACCGATCAAATCTGATCTGAATTTGAAAAAAAATGGAAATACGCCCAAGATGTACACTGTCTCTTTGTAGATTTTAAAACCGCATAAGACTCTATTGATAGAGAAGCTCTCTGGAATTTATTGAAAGAATTTGAAATACCGTCAAAACTTATAAATATAATAAAAGTATGCATGGACGGATCCAGAAGTAGAATTCATATGCAGGGTTGTATATCAAAATCTTTTGAGGTGACAGCAGGACTAAAACAAGGTGACTCCCTATCACCAATGCTGTTCAACTTAACTTTAGAGAAAGCCGTTAGAGGAGCTCTGAAAGCAGAAGGTGGAGTTACCCTGAATGGGTCCCATAAAATATTGGGCTACGCAGATGATTTGGTGGTGCTCGGAGAATCTGAAGAAGAAGTCAGAGATATTTTCACTCCTCTGGAGGACACAGCGAAAAAGTTGAACCTACGAGTAAATGTGTGAAAGACCAAGTATTTGAAAATGACAAGAGGCATTGAACCCTCTGAAAACATTGGAATAAGAAACTCCTCGTTCGAGAGAACCTCTCTCTTCAAAAACTTGGGCTCCAACATTACCTCTAAAAATGAAATGTCCCTAGAGCTCGCTGACCGACTGAGAAGTGAAAATGCAGCGTACTTCGCGCTGAGTCGTCTGTACAGGTCCAAAATGCTGTCCATCAAAACGAAATTCCGGGTGTATAACGTGTTCATCAAACCAATCGTCATGTATGGATGTGAAACGTGGGGTTTAACAGAAAAACAAGAAAAGGCGCTCCAAGTGTTTGAAAACAGAATCCTCCGGAGAATACTTGGACCCGTCAATGAGAACCACCGGTGGCGCATCCGCACAAACACTGAGCTCTTCGACCGATACCAACCTAGAATTACTAATATTCTGAGGTCAAGAAGGCTCAGATGGGTGGGCCACGTTGTACGATCTGAAAGATCTAGAACTCTCTATAGGATTTACAAAGGCACACCAACTGGCACTCGACCTCTTGGCCGCCCTCGACGGAGATGGGCGGACAACATTCAAAGGGATGCGGAAAGGCTGAGGATAGTCAACTGGGAAGAGAGAGCGCTGGACAAAGATTCCTGGAGAAACTTTGTGCAGTCGGCCATGGACCTAAACGGCCCCTAGCGCCAGTTTAATAATAATTGTGTATGTTGCCTAATTTTACAATAGGTAACAAATATCCCTTTTATAATAATTACCCTTAAATATTTTGAATAACACACTATTTCTTCGATACTCTAATCACATGATAAACTATTACCGTACAGTAAGCATCTGTTAAAATAAAGTGAGAGTATAATTTGTTTTCTTTAACGACCCGGTTGAAATAAACAATTTCTCCGATTTTTCAAATTTAGAATTTATACATGTATATTTAGTATGTTTTGTCTTATTCTCGTTCTTTCTTACACATTTTCCTATATTTTCTCTCATGCGTTATAGATAATTCAAGATAAATATATATAAGGTAACTGTAAGTTAAAATAAACATTTTACGACCCTTTTCATGAAACGTAGTTGAACCATAGTCATGATTATTGAAAATATATTTAGCTATTATTCTAGTGGCGGGTACTAACGCTGGCAAAATTTCAATGAGAACCTCGTTAAATAATATTGCGTTTTTCAACAAAGCGTGAATTTTTGGTTCAGTCGCCAAACACTATTGAGTTTTTTTTTGTTTCCACCTGCACTCGAAGTATTTATTAGTCTGGGAGAGCAATTTGCATTTTCAATTAAATAGTATAAAGAAGTCTAAAATACATGCTGAATTTTGTATTTGTTTTCATGCACACAAATAAAAAAATGATACTTTTTGCAAACCTGAATTTATTTAATTGTATAATGAATGTAATTATTTAAGTATTTTCATTGGGAATATATTGTGTGATATATTATAAATAAGGCAATACTTCACGAGTTCCATAAGTACGACTTGTGATATTCGATAAAATGGATTATAAATATGTGAATGAAATAGAGGAGAGAATGTGTGAATAAAAATATAGATTGGAGAAATTGAAAGTTAAGAATAGAGCATGATTAGATTTAAGCGTAAATAGTAAAATCGGATAATTGAATTATTCAGGGCCATGAGATCGCGCTGACAAATGTATGCGATTATCAGAGAACTAGCATCTATAGAATGTAATAAAAAAAAAAAGGAATTTAAATGGACTAAGAGAACTACGTATAAAAGAGACTTGTAAGTGTATGATAAAATTGACTGATAAAAAGGGCGCCAAGTGCTTCCTAAGTGTGTACATAATGAAATAGCATATAAATAAAGAAAACACTAGATTTAGAGATAACAATAATTGTTTATTATAGTCTAAAAAAACATAGAATTTATTTTGACAAGTATAATAATTATAGAGACATGAAATTATTAAGGAGACTCGGTGATCTTTTTCATGCGAAGACATGCTATTCTACAAAAAACATTATAAATAAAAATAATAAGGTACTCATCTGCTCTGCATCCCTTC
Source organism: Rhyacophila brunnea (assembly GCF_057557595.1). Classification (NCBI taxonomy): domain Eukaryota; kingdom Metazoa; phylum Arthropoda; class Insecta; order Trichoptera; family Rhyacophilidae; genus Rhyacophila; species Rhyacophila brunnea. Next base: position 15,519,057 of record NW_028232965.1, read on the forward strand.
AAATTGTAGACACTGAATTTTGGAAATTGATCTTAATAAAAGTTCAATAAAAGTGAAAGAAAAACTGATTTTTATGTAACCGGCGTCCGTCCGGCCATGTACCAAAAGTAGGTTAAGTTGAAAGATCCATCCAGTTGAGAAGTCAGGGTAAAAATGAACGAGATCGATCAAGGTGCAACCCTCCTGTCCGCCAAAGTACAAGTAGGTATCAGCTCCGGCCGCAGGGTGGGGGTTTGTGTGAAAGAGAATCGATCTTGCTTCCTCTTCTATCGGTGAGAATTTACCTACTCTCAAATTACGTATAGGTACGTATCCACAACGTGACAGACTTTATAACCAATAAATCCATTTACCTGCGATGATGCAGCAATATTACAAGTGTGATCGACAGGCTGCAGAATTGACATTACAAAAATTGCAGGATGTAGCGCTAGACCAAGGAAAACGGTGTGATGTTGTGCTTTTCATATGCAAACCTCTGATGATTAGGTTTAGAGACGTTGAAGAAAATTTTCTTGTAAATTGAGCTTACATGAATGAAAATGAATGAAAAATTGCAGAGTTGGAAGAGCGTGTGGTTGATGTTAAAAATGACGTTTATGATAAACTTAGTATTGTTTCAGCGTTTTTGGTAGTAAAATCACAGAAAGTTGCTTCTCGCAGAATAAGCCCATTCGCACATTGAAAATCGTCTAGACTGATATTTTAGTCATAAATGAAAACTGAGCACAACATGCAACTTTATTATGTAAGTATAGGCAAGGCCATGCGAGACAATGACGTCACACGGCAAGCCTAAACGAGTGACGAAGTGCGATATTTCAGATTATACCTGCGCAGCACGCCGGGTGAAAATAGTTGCATGTGACTCCAGCTGTTTTTTTTTTCAAATTAAGATAACGCATTCCACCAATGTACGGAGCTCAATTTGGCAAAGGCTTCGACGTATTCGACACGTTGTAGACGAGACGAGATCAGATGTGCGAGCCGGCTAAGGATTTCTTCAACACAATTTTATTTTTTAAATTGACTTGATTTTTGTATAAAAACCATCGATACCATTTATGCATAAAAATTTATTTAATCTTTTAGATTTTTACAATTATGTATTAAAAAAGTAGCTATGGAAATAAAATGTTTAAGACACTATATAATCAAATCAATTTTCTTCTAGTTTACAAACAATTACTCATAAAATGGTTATCCATTAATTAATATATAAATTTAAGAAAGAATCACTTAAATCTGTCAGTTTAAATTGAATATTTTTAATCGAAAAATTCGTTTATCGAAATCTATAACAGAGATTCAATTGAAATGATAAAAAAATGCGAAGGTATAAAAGCAAATAGTATACCCGACGTCTGTCTGTCTACGATGCTTACGGTGCAGCGTAGATGAGAGAATTCTATTCTATCGATTTCAAAACATTGTCTATAATTAATTTTAACAAACAGTTTTTTCGGCGAAAAACTAGAATTTTACTGAATAACATGTTGTATTTAATATATTTTTATTCTGTATATAAATATACTTATTATAGTTTAATTTAATACAAAAAATACCTGGTATTCTTAATAACACAAAATACATACTAGGAAAATACATAATTTGAAAACATCTCATTCATATACACACTAGAAATAATCATGTATATTCAATTTATAGAATGTTGCATTCTCAAGTCTTGTGTCTTATTCGTTGAATAAAAAAAATAGTAATTTATATTATAGGTACATATTAGGTAGTGCCAAATATGTAATATACTACCTCGTGGAATATCATACTAACTCAAGAATGTCCAATTTTCGGGAGATAAAAGAACATAATTGTTGTAAAATCACACATTTCATTTAATTAATATAATTTATTATTAAATACCAACGATTAATTTAAGGCTATACCTCAGCTAAGGCATGGTCTAAAAAGATTGCGACTAGGCGATGCGCGGATTGTGCTAATGACGCGAGCCGAACGAAATATAATTTGTCATAAAAATTAAACATGCGTCCTTTTTATGTTATGTTTATTATTATATTCGTAATAATTATAGTATATTCATTGACATGTTTTCTTTTTTAAGTACATAAGTAAAGTTTTTTAGTCATCTTTACACGATTTAAGAATATTTTCATCCGACGCCAGCACTCCAGCCCTATTCAGAGCAGCGACGGACAGGGGCCAAATGGCAAAATTCATCGCCGACGTCTGATAATGGATATGGCACACAAAGAAGAAGACGCCATGACAAAACAAATCGACGTGCGGACACCTCGACTATCGCTCTCCGAATGGCAACGCGGCCGAAATTTCGTTCCACATACAGTTGAAAATTATTTGCCGTTTCACTTATGTACGCTATTAAGCATATCGTCACGTGTTTGTTAGATACCTCCAATGTGACAATGTTGGCAAAATATTTTTTTTCTATATAAGTCTATGTTTTTATTGTTTATATTAAACCGTATAGTTTATCAATCAATGTTATATAGGTATACTACCAAAATAAAATATAATTAATTATGTAAATCTACGATTTAACGACACGTTTAACATTTTAATATAATAATATCGAAAATTTACATAGTAATTAAATCAGAGTTATTTACAAATACTCGATAATTACAAGCCGTTTGGTACATAAACAAAGATATTACATAGAAATATGTTATAGCTGTAAAATTTCAATTTTGTCACATCGGAAGTTTTAACAGCTCAACAACGATGTTCAACATTCTTCTGGAGTTTATTTACATTATACTCATTAAATTTTAACGTATCTTTTTACTATACCAAGGATTCATTTCTACTACTGACATATTCAATACCTTCGTTCAGGCACTCAAGTACCACAATTATTGTTATATTCTATCTATTCAACTTATTTTCATAATTTTATATGTTGTTTTTATGTTATTATAATTATGTTTTCGTTGTTGTATAAATTGTACCTGTTTTACCATTAAATTTTATTTAATGTTGTTCCATATGTATAATAAATGAATAATTAACTGTACCAATGATTTTTTTATCATAATGTTTTCATTTCAAATAATGCGTGAAAAATCACTATTTATTTTGTAAATTTATAAATAAACAATGTGATTAAAGTTGTTTTTTTATATTTTATACAACCTTAAGACCGGTTTCATCATACGAAAGTCTTTGATAATATTTGCATTATTTTATAAAATGTGTTTCAATATTTATTCACATAAATATACAAAGATACTTCTTCAAGCATATTAGTTATAATACAAGTCTCCTCGCTAGCTTTTCAAGTGAGTGAAATGCATAATTCAAAAATACCGTTCACTGGCTCCAACAATTTGATAGTGCTTTGAGCGGAGCTTTTTGCTAACCCGGGTGATGATACTTCCGCCGGTAGACTTTCGTTTCAAAGCAAGAGGTTTAATGAACACATATATGAAAATACACCTGGAACAAGTCCAGCCAGACTGTAATAATTATTATTACCATTATGTGAGCGGGAAATCGCCTTTTACTGTTATAATATGTAGGTGGAATTATTATGCACAATGTATATATATATATAGATATAGGTACTTACAGTGTATTTATTTTTTGTTGTGTTTGTAGTGTATTATAAATAATTTATACTAAAAATGATTACTATATTATATTTATTAATTTACAAAAAAAAAAAAACAAATGGCCAAACTAAAATTTACGTTATGAATTTCATTTATTATATGTCGTCTGACTATATCGTCAATACTATACTATTGCAGGTAAAGAGGTATTTATAATATGGTCTCTAAGTACCATAGTATTATGGTTTAGCATATATTTATTATATTGTGATAAAATTATACAAATATAATATATATATATGATCAAAATAAATATTTGAAACCAACAATATTAAAAATACCAGGCGAACAGCAAGAGCCTTTTTTTAAAATAATAATTCTTATAATGATTTTGCCAATCTGAGTCTGGGGATACAGATCAGTAGTAGAGCATTCAATTGTAGTTGGTGTAATTGGTTGGTGGTGCAAGGCCAGCCGGGAGTGTTTTTTGATCTTTGAGTCTGCTGTGACATTTTTCATTACACATTAGTCGTATTCACTCTATTTGTAGTATTACAGTCGGACGTAAAAAAAGCCTTTTTAGCTTTTATTTAAAGTGGTATCATTGCTGTTCATTACGATGTAGTAGATGGAGACTTACTTGTACTCCATATTGTCCACTTATTTTGAATAAGTACATAGATAATTAATAATTAACGACTGCTAATATTTTACTGCATTTGAGATTATTGTATGTAAGATAGAAACGGTTTTTGTATACTTAATTAATTTCATATATTAAATATATGATATTCTGAAATTATATACGATATACTTAAATCAGATACGATATGGTTAAATTCTTCATTATTTAATAATACAACATGAATTAAATGGGGTTTGTAGTTTTTGCTGCAATTCTGTCATTTATCTCACGAAAATTGTACATATTCTAGTTAGTATGTAATTCTACGAAGTAATCGATGTTGGTTGTATAATATGCAGTCTTAATACTGTATTCTAAAGAATGTCAGATACCTATTTGACAAAATATAAATTGACTTGAATGAAAAAATATACTTAAAATGTAAATATAACAAATTCAATAAATGTTTTATTATTTCAAATAATTTGAAAATAATTTATTGAAATATGATACATATTATGTTCTCAGTATTCTTACTGAGAATTGTATTTTTACAACGTTTTTTCTTAGCTCGTATTCTTATTTGTCCAGTGGTTCTTTGTCCAGTACAAATCTTGCAATCGATTTTTAACTAACTTCCCGACTAGCTAGACATTTAAAACTTTTAGAATATATCAGAACACGATGCCAATGCGCTTTTTAATACTTTTAGCCATCTTTAAGTTAGAATTGAATTCATTTTCAGTTAATTCTGTTTTGTATGAAAAGTTATTTCGACACCATTATTGGTTGCGAGGGGTCTGGGGTCCTAGCAAATAAATTATTAATATATACGTGCGTTTCTATGGAAATCAATATGACATGTCAAGTACAATTTTTTTGATCGTTTAAGCTAGTCAAGTCAAGTTTATATGGTTCAACAGAATTTAAAAACGTTGTATATAAAAAGTTATATGTTAATAATCAATTTTCTTAAATGAAAACTCATGATGTCAACATATTGAATGATATATTAAAATAATGTCAATTAAATTATTTGTTTTTGTAATAAAGTCTTACTATTTTAATGTATGTTGGTAATCAATAATTGTAATATTAACTTATATTTACTGAATATAAAATATATTATAAAAATGTAACTCACGAATACTTTATTTACTCAGTCGTAACGGGCGTCATTTCACAACTACGTGAGATAAAACACAGTTCCATGAATATTTCCGGCCGGATGCAACAAAGCACCAGTTTTTCCAGTGGGAAAACTCTCGTCAAAACGAGGCATATAACTTTACTTTTGCAGTAATTTCATTGACGTCGGTGCATATACAGTGTTTATTTTACTACACGTGTTATATGTACATAGTGAAAGTTTAAAAAAAGATATACTCTACTTACTTATTTCATACTAGAGTATTGTCTTATGAGACTATTCAAATAATAATTAAAATAACCTCTCAAAAACTATACTAATATAAATATCTTAAACAAACTACCAGTAATGTTTATGCGATTAATCAATAACATGTAAGGTTACGATCTCTATACAGAATACACAACGGTTATGTTTTTTTTTCTCTTTTCTCTTCTTGGTCGTGCACTCGTGGCTGAGGATCGTGACCACATTTAAATTTCGCCATCCTTTGAGCGACCAAGACTTTCCATCCTTCTCGATCTTCCGCTTTTCTCAGGGCAGAATGGATGGTGCCCCCAGTCAGCTCTTTCACTTGGTCGCTCCATCGCGCAGACGCTCTTCCTCTGCTTCGCTTTCCCTGGAGGCTACCTAAGACTACCAGTCTCTCCAGGTTGTCCGGTCCGCGCCTGACAATATGTCCAAAAACTGCAGAATTCTTCTCAGACATATCGTCGAGAGCCGTTCCTTTATCTTCAGTCCCTGGATGATTGACTGGTTCGTCCTGTGCTCCGTCCAAGAAATGCGAAGCATTTGGCGCCAACACCACATCTCAAAGGTTCTATATTCCTATGTGAATCTTTCGTAATTTTTTAAGAATATGCTCCATGCTCTGGATTAAAATACAGATTGAAAAACAATGTGTGAATTTTACCAAGCCCGAAACTTGAATATATCCATCTTATTTATATTTATCATCAAATTAAATTTCAAATAGCCATACTTACGGCTTTATTTTCTTAGGTAGTGATATTTTTCGCATAATATAACTGTCATATTCGATTCCCGATAGGGTCAAATATTTATGTATATGGTTTTTCAAAGCCTGGGTATTGCGATGATACTTTAACTGCTACTACGATACTACTATTTCACTACTATCTTTGTGTAAAGAAAAAACGATTGAAAAAATAATGATTGTAATGTAGTATTTATTTTCAATTCCGTATTCATTTGTTTAAAGTCATATCTTATAGTGTACCCAGACAAGTCACTATGCACAAAATCAGATTTTCGTTACGAAAAATAAAATTTTAGCTACTTCCAAACTTATTAGCTAAAAATAGAAATTCAAAAGACTCAAAACCACAAATAAATTTCAAAAATATTTTTTATGTATATTAGGTTTCAGCGCAGGATTAGAACTCGTGACCCACCACGTCGAAAACGGACACGCATCCACTCGTACATCGCTATCACTCGAGGCATTCAGTTTACAAACATTTAAATGAGTTACAAATTAACTGTAGTTTTTTTGATTTATTCTTGAACAATACAGTAAGAAAAATAACGTAGAGTTAAAATTAACAGTGCTATCAATTTTTAGTCAAAAAGTACATATATTTATACTAATAGTAATGTTAATAAAAAATATAACTGTTCTTTCGAATTATACTCACCAAAAAAGTTTAAGAAATATATCTTCTCCCCAACTTTATAACAAAGAAAAATATTTTTGACATAAAAATCTTCCAAATTTATTGCGACTTCACTTGTCTCAATAATTATTTTTATACGCTCTATATAAGTAGATGGTGAACGTTTTTTTGGCTCGCATATAAAGTAATTATTTTCGTAAATAATTGTAGACATAAATCATTTTTATAATGTTTTCTTTATCACGCGTCTTCCTCATGTTATTTTATTCAATCAACAATATATTAAGTAGCTATTTATAACTACTACTTAGGCTTAAATGCTTAAAGGGCACAAATGGCTAATAATAAACTCTTAATAAAAGTCTATGTAGATACTGTCACGGTCGTAATAATACATCGATTACACATGTAAATCGATTATTATTGTAATTGTGAATGATTGAATAATGCAAAACTAGTTTGATTTTATTTTAAATTGGCGCGTTTTTATCAAGACGGCAAAAATGAATAATATGGTTCTTAATTTCAGATACCTGAAAAATTTATATTAAAGTAGTTTCCATCCAAAATGTAACTTTTATAAGCTTATTTTATTTTTGAGGCGGGAGAATGTGTAATCTCGAATCCCATTCAATAAGTTAAAAAAAATATTCCATATCTTTGTGTATCGTATAATTTATCATACAAATGTGATTTGTCGACTGTGTGATTAATGAGTATTGAAATAAATATACTTGTTTGAAAATGAAGTGCTAGTAATTCCTTTGAAGAAGAAGACTATGTCCAATTTTCTGCCATACAACGTAAAGTACCTACCTCTAAGCTATACCCATTATAATTAATATGATGGAAATGAAAACAGAAAGGGGTATCTATATTAGTATTTCAGAATTTTAAGTATTGAAATTTTTACATAATCGGTTATAAGGGCGGACGTGCTCAGCGTGGGTCAAAATGAAGCTTTTTTTCTATTTTCAAAGCATGATCGTGGACATACCTTAAACGTTGTAGATAATCTATTTATATAATTTTGAAGCCTTATTATCCTTTATATTTATTTTAAACATTTGATGACTGCATAAAGTATTTTTATTACATAAAATAGTATTCTTTTAAACCTCTCGCTCTAATGTTTTACAATATAGTCATATTTCAGTACATAAATGTGCAGTGGTGTTAAGATTTTTTACATTTATTAATTTTTAAACGCATTTATAAAACCATCTGTATAATTTATATTGACATTATTATAGTGAAATATTTACGATAAAAAATTATATTGATAATCTCTGTGATCCCAAATTTGACAAGAATTGGGCATTTTATTATTCAAAAAATGGGCATAGTTTTTTTATAAAACTATGCCCTATCCTAAGAAAATCATACGTGCCTCCAGAAAGTGGTGGTTGTATTAACAGAATTTGGTTTTTACGTGAAATTGTGATAGCACCTTGCTCAACCTATTAGATCATATACTGTACAGTACTTACCTAAATCGAAGACAGCCGCAATTAAACTGTAATACAGATACTCGTATTTTACGTAGTGACAGTAAATAAAAAAAATATTTGCGAGGCCTAAACATACAATAATCAACTATAAAAACACACTAATGATGAAAAATAAAACTTTTTAGACATGAATAATACTTATTAGATATTAAATATTTTTGCTAAAAATATGATTCAACGGGGAAAAAATCAAAGATATCAATTCAAATATTTTTTTTATTGTGTTAACTGTCAATTCATGGTGGAAATGCATTATATTGTAGTTTAAAATGTCCTTCTGAGGCGGATAAAACCAGTCCAAATATTAATTAATAAAAGTGGAATAAGTACGATAAAGAATGCGTTTTATTAAATTAAATTAGTAATACTTCTGAAACATTCATATTAGAAATATATTCTTGAAAAATTAGTACCTACTGAGAAGACAGTGACAGAGAACAGTGGCAGAAAATCAATGAGTTCCTGTCGACCTCTTCTTTAATATTATGTATGTTACTGGGGTATTCTTAATTATGTTTTCTCAATAATTATTCTAACATTCTTAAATCTGATTCATCGGATATTAAAATCGATTAGTGAAAAATAATATTGAGATATAAGTATAATAAGTATATAAATATAGTTAAGCTGACTCTCTGCTCAAGCAAAGGTTGTTGATATTTAATGTGATAGAATTTATCGTGCATAGAATAGATAGCGCACCGTTTGACAATATGCAAAACACACTCACGTGAGGTTAAAATTACTAAAGATATATAAGCTTTAACGTATCGTTCACTTTTTTATAATAAGTAAGTATTGAAATAAATATTATTCATATACCCATCTAACAGTGGCGAAGGGCGCCTGTTGAAGGTAGATAGCTAGATTATGATAAATTACTGAAAAAAAGTTTAAGGACAGCCATATTAACGAGACTTGAATTTTGTTCGTTTCCAGTATTTTACTGAATAAAAAATGTTATATTTTAGTTTTGTATAATAAATATTTCGCAAAAGACAACAGGCAATAAAATATATATTGAAAAAAGGAATACCCAACCGTGATTCGAATTCGGGGTACAAAATTCATCTTTCGCGGTAGTTGAGTATCTTGACTATAAGACCATTTGGCATCGAATCTAGTGCGCGTAGATTAATTTATTTACAAAAAACTACATTGCAGTAAGCTCGTTAGGCTAAAATACCTACAGCCTCAAAGCACACGATAATATGACATTGGTTTTGACATTACAAACTACTTGGTTGTATTAGTGTCATAGATGATTACGTATTAATATCATGGCTACGTGCCCTTCTGATTGGGCAAGTGGACAATCAATTTATAATACATACCTACAGTTAATTGTCATTGGCAAACTATATTATTTTTGTAGAATATAAAATAATGAAGTCAATATTAAAATACGTTAATAGGCAATTAATAATTATTTTTCGTAAGAAGGTAGGCTTTAAATATAATAGCCTATTATAGAGACTTTACCAACGCTATCTAACCATAGAGAATATTGCAAAACTCTGCAAAAATACAAAAATTGAAGATTGTATGTAAGTATCTTAAAAATATAATATGTAATAAGGCACTACATGAATATCAATTATTTTGATACATGTTTTTCTAATATAGTGATATAAAGGTGCTCAAGAAGTTATTTTGATAGAAAACACTGGTTTTTAATTAAAAATTGTAATTTTTTTATTGATTCATAAAGTATACAGTATAGGGTTATGTATGGAGTAGCATATCGGGTAAATGGTCTCTACGGCATTGCTGGCACATACGCACTCTTTTGTCTAAATTTTCCATGACTGTTTTGCGTAAATGTGGCTGAATTTCGTTGATACGGCGCTCAATTTCCTCTTTCAAAGCGTGGGTGGTCGTGGGCTTATTGGCATAAATCATAGATTTAAAAAAACTTAAAGAAAAAAGTCTAACGGCGTTAAATCACGTGATCTGGGCGGCCAATTCTGGTCACTCCTCAAACGGGAAAATACACGACCAGTAAATGATTCATCCAGTTATTGAATTGTGTCTCTGGCTGTATGGCATGTGGCACCATCTTGTTGAAACCACATGTCGTCCACATCCATATCTTGTAATTTAGGTACAAAAAACTGGATTATCATGTCGCGATAGCGAGCACCATTAACTGTTATTGTCTGACCCGTCGCATTTTCGAAGAGTGGTGTGATGATGCCTCCAGCCCAAAATCCGCACCAAACAGTGACACGTTGTGGATGCATTTATTTTTCAACAATCACTCGTGGATTTTATGAACCCCAAATGTGACAAATTTGTTGATTAACGAAGCCATCAAGATGCAAATGAGCCTCATCGCTGAAAATGATTTTGTTCTAAAACCTTATTTTTATTTTGCAACGTTTTTATTAGCTCGTATTCTTGTTTGTCCGGTGTGTGTTTATCCAGTACAAATCTTGCAATCGATTGTTAACTAATTTACCGACTAGCTAGATATTTGAAACTTTTAGAATGTATCAGAACACGATGCCAATGCATTCTTTTAATACTTTTAACTTTCTTTAAGAAGAATTGAATTAATTTTCAGTTAATTCTGTTTTGTATGAAAAGTTATTTCGGAAGAAATCCGTAATCCAATCCACTATTATTGGTTGCTAAGGGGGTGGTCCTAGCAACTAAATTATTAATATATACGTGCGTTACTATGGAAATCAAAATGACATTTCAGTATTATATATTTGTTTGTTTTTTTATTAACTTCATATCAAGTGCAAGTTTGAGCATATTGAGCATAATAATTCAACAGAAAATTTAAAATCGTTGTCTTTTTATCTTGTAATTATTTTTATAATTGTTTTTAAAATACTGCTCAACAATGAAAACGCGTTATTTTTTCGTGTAGCGCTACTTTTTTAAAAATCTGAACTGTCAACTGGCACGCTGTTTTTTTTTCGTTGACAACACTTTACCGCACAATTAATGGCGCAAAATTGAAATCTTGCGTGAATTTTGGGACACCCTATATATCTTCTTATTTGCTTTTTGTATTTACGTTTGTATTTGAAAGTATCTATCAATAAGATAAATAATTAAATCTCGGTATCTGTCTTGCCAAATCTGGCTCTGTTACTACGAATTTTCAATTGATGTCACAGTACTTTCACGGTATAAAATAAACTCCCATAGAGACAAGTTGAAAAGGGTCAGCTATCTGGCCGAGAGTCAAATGAGGAGAGGTCTTTACAAATGGAATGCCGCCATTTAAATGAGTCAAAGAGATATCGAAGGAAGTGGGGGTGGCTGGCATGGCGGAAGCTTGACGTTCGTCGCGCAATTTACGATCGCAACACGAAAGCGACAGCCTTAAGGCCTCTGTCCTAAAACAACGCTAATAAATTATGCCGTGACAGTTTTTTCGGAAAAACAACCTCGGTGCAAAGTGGATAGGCGCGTTGCGTTTTCGGTTTAGTAAGTTGCTTTGCAGTTTATTGAATAGACGACTCTAAATGCGCGGGTGGTGCAAGCTAATTATTAATGCAACGGTGATTTTCAAAGAAAATTTCTATGCATTTATTTCACGGTAAAAGTGCGTTTTTTATCAAAAAAATATAATATTTTAACAACATTAACTAGTAATGATTGCTATAAATGCTATGTACGTATTAATTAATATATTGCTTAAAACTATAATATACATATAATTAAAAGAAATCCAAAAATTACGAGTAACAAAACGTAGCACGGATATTGTTAATGGCCCCACCAAACCACACCCGCCACGCCCCACATCCGGTCGTAATCGGGCGTATCATGGAACCCTACGTTTGGATGTGAAGCATTATTTTTATTTTTATGACTAGGAATGTCTCAGGAGCAGTTACCCAAGACTATGGTCGCTATTCACTCAAATGTGCTTTGACTAAATTTACATGACGTTAAGTTAAGGTACCCATGGCAGAGATGAGCACGTAGAGGCAATATTAAAAATTGTAGTAAGTAACAAATTAAAGATAATACAAAACTGCCGAACATTCTAAGTGAAGAGATCTTCACGTTGGCAGTATGACGCCGTAAATTTTCTAAATGATATTAATTTGGCCGTTGTGGCGACCAGGTCGGACGGTCTGATGGGCTTAACAGCTGGTTAAATTGACTTGACAGGAAGCAGGCAAGATTACGCGATGTGATAGAGGTCGCTAAGCAGATAAAATGATAATGAGCTGGTTATCTTGTTCAACAAGTAGACAACCGTTGGACAATTGCGATCAAAAAGTGGTAGGTACCCATGGTTCACTAAACGACCTCAGGGACTCACAAAAACCGTACCAAACTAGGGTAGGTATTCATCCAGCGGTAGATCAACTTCAGCCCATATGATGGATCTCATGGGACTGTACTTTATTCAATTAATCTTCAAATCCATGTAATCATTAATTTCAAACTTAGGTTAAAACATTTTGGCGTAATTAATGATACGTTATAAAGGAGAGCGTCCGGAATGCGATGATTGTGGGTTCAAACTCCTGACTCTCTTCGTATAGTCTCTATAAGCGATGAAAACTGATGGGGAGTGTTATTAAATTATGTGAATCACTGTGGTTCATCAATAGCTCACGATTTTCTCCTCAGCTGAGCAGATTGATGTGGATTCAGTTGCATTTTGATCGATTCAGCGTATGAGTATTCATTGTCTTCTTATTCCCTTTTTGCGCGTTTTTTATAGGGAAATGTACTTTTTGAGGAGAGCAATTTGGTATAGGGTACATCTCATATTCATGATTTTGCACATGACGTAAACCCGGCAGTTTTTTTTTTTATTTTTTTAAATAATTGGATATTGAATTTGGAAAGTTTTGGATATCAGATAACAAATGTCTCAAGAGAGGGATTTATCATTGCTACTAACAAAAAATTTAACACTTTTGAAAATTGTCTCCTGACGTGATATTTTATTTTATTAACTATTTTTTTTAGTACCATTCTAATTATCAATATACATACTTTTGAAAACAATAATAAAAAATCTTGGAGTGATCCGTGATGTCGGTTAGTAATTCAAGTAATACCTACTTTGATTTAAAATACAAAAGCCGATAGCCAATAGTAGCTCAATTTAGAAATCGCTTCAGAGAGTATTATAAGAGCTATTAGTTAAAATTTGTCGTAATTAAGTATAGCGCCTTTAGAATTGTGGTCAATGTGCATGGGCGCGAAATCCGAAAGATGCAGGTTCGATTCCTGCGGGGTGTTTTTTCCTATTTCTTTAACTTTTTTCAAAAAGATTTTTTCTATGGGTTATAATATATTTTCTCAGAAGTGTTTTCAAAATTATGTACGTTTAATGTTTTATTGTTTAATATTTATCATGGATTAATTTATATTTATCTAAATAATAATATTCTATTAACCAAACACACTTTCTACAAACGAAATATTTTTTATGTATAAAATACGAGGATTTTTAAAAGAAAAAGTCGTATCGTTTATTTTGTCTCGTTCTGGAAGAAACCGTGCAGTCTTTTTAGAAATGTCTCAATCCATCTTCCGCGTCAGTAAATTCAACTTGAAGCGTTTGTGTTCTCGGATTCAAACAAGGAGCTTAAAAACAAAACATTGCCGTCTCTCCTCTTTCCTGGTTTGTCGTTTTCTTTAACTAAATGAACGACTTGCACAGAAGCGATCGTAAAATGCACCGTTTTGGTAATTCCGAACTTACAGTATTTTTCACGAGGAGCTTTTAAAGCTTCCCACAGATCACAAGCTTTTTCACTATAAAAAAGTCTTTATTTACTATTATACAAAAATTATTTCGCATTGAATACTTAATACACTATATTTATACCTAATACATAGTACCTACATATTATATAACATGTTTTTGTTAGCCTGAACCTTTTGTTAGTGTTTTTATAAGTAATTTCCATTGAGCCTTAAAAGCAGTATTCAACCAGTACTTACCATTATCGTATGTGCGTGCAAAACATGAAGTCTGAGTAAAAGGGTAAAAGACAGAAACTAAAAGTAGTACAGCTTAGTATGAAGAGGTGTATGGTAGTCATCACGCTTAATGCCAAAAATAAAATGATTGGATTGAAAAGATAAGGGTAGGTACGGCGTGTAATATAAGTTCGAAAGTAAAATTGGCTTAAAACAACAAAAATATAGACTTAGTAACCAATCCGCCTTGTACCACACTCGGTCTTAATCAAACGTATCACAAGGCCCTTTATTTGAATGTGATGTATCAACAGTTTTTTTCGCCTGGGAATGTCTAAGGACTAGATACCTACGATGAAGGTCGCCGCGCACTCGTTCTAATAACTGATAAACTTAAAATACGAAACAAATAAACTTGTATGCCTGCTTTTGGTGAAGGCATCCCATTTTTGCTGCTATATCTTTGACCCCATATCCATCGTCATTTGACGTATTGTCCGCTTCTTCAGTGATATTTTTTCAGCATCAAGAGCGGGGCAAGGTCAACTTTGAAAAGCATCGTGGATACACCGCGTACTTACGTGTGCAAGTCACGAGGGATGATCCCAGGGAACGCGTCCGCGGAAGTTGGATGGTAGGTCTTAAATAGGTAACTTAATGGTTTTGCTCTGAGGTACAAATATTATTCTTAATAAATTATATACAATTTAAATAAACTAACTAATTAAAATTATTGAATAGTTGAGCCAAATGTTGAACCTGGAGAACTCTGGTGCCATAAATGTCAGGGATTTGGAATAAGTAACTCCCATCTGTTAATAATAGATCTCTCAGTAGCCCAACTCCTTCCGAAATACATCAAATGCTCAAACCGCAAGCGCTTTATCCGCAGATATATCCATATCCTATATGCGTATAACATACATAATTAGAGACTAAATCTCTCTTTTTGATTTGAATGTGGAGAAATCGAAATTGCTGTGCATATAATCCTTTGCAATCCACCAAATTGATGAAAACGTGCTGGCATGACATAGAATTGATCAGTATCTCTCTAGGAGTCTATGCATCATTTTGCAAATATTGTATTATGTACCCGTAACTGTTATTTTGTTTGAATATCTATATATCCTTCATCCATACGAATTAATTTGAATGAATTGTTTAACAAAAAAGGCTAATTATAGTATTTATTTTAACATGCATATCTTTTAATTTTTGACTCGATGGATAAATATTCATGGTAAGATTTTGAAATAGTCAGTTTTATTTGAGTAGGACCTAATTATATGGTAGTGTATATAACACAATATAATAATATGAATAACTGCAAAACGAACTTAGTACTTATATTTATATTTTTAGTCAGTGTGTAAATATTAAATTTAAATGTCCCAAAACAAAACTGTACCTACCATTTTGGATTAAAGTCGAGCTCTGAGAAAACTTCTGCCCGGCGAACTTTATTACATTATGCAAAGAACAGATTCTATAAAAGAATAACAAGCATATTTTACCACAATATAACGAAACCATAATATAAAATGAAATTTTTTCGCGTTATTAGTATTTTTAAAAAAGGGACACCTGAAAATCTACCGAAGAAAAAATATCATTTCAGTTATGTTGTCATAGTTAAAGATGTAGGGGGAATATATATTATATTATAGACATGAAGAGATATTCAAAATAAATAATTTCTTTATTTTATTAGAAATTGTTGGATCATAGAAATTTTGATAATTTTTTTCATGTAAAGACTACACAATGCTAGAACTTTCCTTGTTGTTTGTACTTCTCTACAAGTACTGAATACAAAAGTTTAATTGTTGTCAAGGTTATTTTAAATAAGTAGAGTAATTTATAGTTTAATTATGTACAAAACCACTGATTAAGGGCCTGGTTATTTGGTATAAATTACATATACGTGTGGGTATAGCAGAAGGAGAATAAATTTTACTATATTACTCTGCAACATCAAAGCATAAAGCACAAGATCGCTTTATTGTTGGGTGTGTCAAACATTTAGCGTGTAGATTGTTGAACATTTACATTATTGAAGTTCTGTTGGGATACTGAATACTACATTTTAAACTCAAAACAGTTTACTCCCATAAATAAAAGTCATTTTCAACAAATTTAATGGTTCGTTATGGGATTTGGCATAGTACACTACAGGATTTAAAATTTTTGTATGCTTTGTTATTTGTCAATCAAAATGAATAAGACAATGATACTATTTAATGGTATAGAAATGTTAGGTTAGAATTTAAAATTAAATTTATACTAAGTTAAAATTTAACATTTTTGTTTTTTCTCAGTTAACATGAAAAAATAATGATTCTAATGGATTTAAGTTTTATACTATTCCATTTGAATGGTTTTTAGCGACCCGGGTTTCGCCTTTCAGCATCCAAAAATGACTCAAATGGAATAGTACAAAACTTAAATCCATTAGAATTTAAATTCAAAATCCATCAAGTACCATCGGTCGATAGTATTAATATTTAAAAAATTATGAGTTCAGACTGTTTTAAATATTTTATATTTAAAAAAATATTACTTATTCAACTTCTTTTAATACCACATTATAATATTATTATCACCTATCTACTTATATATAATATGCGTTTGAAGTTCTGATATATTATATAATAATATGTCGTCAAAAAGTCTTATTATAAGCTATTGTAGAATTCGTACCTATCTTACCTATCGTACCTATACGCCTTTCGCCGCGTTTAGCAGGCAGAAGAGCCGCGACATTTTCCAGCCGCGTCTAATGCGCCATGAAGTTGACTTGACTAACTCCTTTGCAATACTTCGCCGTCGGTGGAAACCACTGAAATGGATTTTCAATCTCCCAATGCACTCCGGCCTCCGCTGAAAGAGGATGCAATTACACTTCCTGAACTTTGCCGATACTGCCTGCCGAAGGATTTTCGCCCTCGCTTGAATTTTCTTCTCGCATTTTGTTTGACACAGTTTTTCCAGACTCGCGGCGTATTTTGAATGTTGGAAATTTTCCGGCGCGCGTTTCGCAAAATCCGAAATGCTCTTTTGTGACTTTAACTTTACAATATAACCTTTGCAGCACTGTTTTCAAAATATCCTCTGATAGGTTACTTAAAAATTTTCCATTTAAAGTAAAACAAAGTTTACAGTGTTAACAAATGAAACACAGTTGAATGGAAAATATAGTATATTTTCATATTCGAATTGAAAACTAAAATGACATTTTTAGTATTTACTTATTTAAATAATTATGTACATATTAAATAAACATTGCATAATAAAATGATTTAATAAAATTAAAAAAAATAACTGGACTGCTTAAATCTGCGGTATTCAGGTAAAAATATATATATGTTATCTAGTATCAAAGTTATAACTTTACTATTCTATATTATAATATATGAATATTTTTTTTTGTTACTTTTATACTACAATAAAATAGTTAAATACACAATTTTTTAGTAATAAATAGTGAAACAATCATAGAAACATCCTGGTTTTAAGAAAATTACACAGGTGTATTCGTGACTCTACCGTGAATCAAACACAAAGCCCTCAAATGAGAAACCAGTACTTTACGCATTGGACTATAACAAGGGCCGTAAGTTATACTTTTGATATCGGAATACGTATATTATAAAAAAAGATTTTTTCGAAAATGAGGTTTAAATAATTATGATGATTTTAAATACCCGTAAGCAATATTATAAATAATTTTATGTTAAGCGTAAATTAACTGAAAGGGATTTTACGCATCTGAATTTATTAAACAAAACAATGTTGTAATAAGGGATAACCTTTTTATATATTATTTCATATGGATGTATTTAATTTGATTTTATTCATGTAGTATGAACATTTAAGTATTTTTTTGTGAATTCTTGTGGATTTTGTATTTGTTACCCAAACACCACAGAAATATAATAAGCACGCTTAAAATAAATTAAGGAAGTATTGGTATGGTATTATTATAACATTGTATGGACATTGGTTGTGTGGACTATTTTATTCTCATCACACTTATTCAGTTGTAATGAAGCGAACTATTTTTACAAGAATTTTTAATAATAACTTCATAATATTATTAATCTATATTACTGAACCCAAATTCAAATGTCTACTCAAATTTTAACTTGTATGTCGAATATACAAATTTAAAAACGATGTTTTTAATTATTTATTATTTTTATTTAAATCCATTAATTAAGTATTCACATAAATCTAATGTTATTTTATTTAAGACAATATTATGTACATATATATTCACTATAAAATATTACATTCAGACTATAATCAGACTTTCGAGAATTTCTATTCAAGTAAACCTCGGATTTCATAGCATAAAAAATCTTACATTTAAAACATATTTAATTCATATTATCTCTCTACATCAAGGGTTCCCAACAAATATACTGATAACTGAAATAATAACAATAACACAAAAGATAATTTTGAAATTAATATTTAATAAATCCATAAATACGTAGATATTTAAAAACAGATTTAGTTTATAGTCGGTCGATGCAAGTTGCTCAAAATCCTATATAATATAAAATATACTTATATTCATTTTTATTGGCAAATTTCATAGTCAGATGATAAAACATATTGAAAAAAAATCTGATAAAAAGTTACATTTTCTTACATTGAACAAATTTTCTACCAACATGTGGCGCAATTCTAATGGAAAAAAATATTCTTAAAAGTACAAATTATTCTAAAATATTATTACATAAACTTCATTCTAAAAAATTGTGCCCGCCACTGCCTTCCTGGTGCTCAATTTAATACTTGACGATACCAATTGGGAACCCCTGCTCTAGGCGGTAACTATTATATTACATATTTATTATGAACATTGATTAGTTGTAAATCACATCCATATTAGATTATGTATAAACCCATAATTCATTCCATTAATATAATACATCGCATATCAATTTTATATGAAAAATAAAAAATATAAGACTAAATTTATCAAAGAAAACTAATAAAAAACATTTTTTCAATTATGGTTATCCCAAAAACATTAGCATATTTTTTCTTAAATTTTAGTTTTTTTATAATACTGGTTATTTATTATTTTACACGATAAAATACTTTCTATCGTGTTGCTGGTGGAAGCCCCGAACATTGTCAATGCATTTTTTTTTAAACTTTGAACACATTATTAAAAATAAGATCCAATCAAATTAATAAGAAATTCGGTTATTTAAAATACTCTTAGGTAATTAAAAACAACACATTTTTATACAAAAAATTAAATTTTATTGTTTATTCTGTACAAATATTTATAAATTACTTCTTTAATACGTATCTTTCCTGCAAGTGGTTTCTCCCGTTTGTTTATCGCAAGGCAGAGTTTTTACGAACGACTCCTCTTTCGAAATGAGTTTTAACCTTTTGAAGCCCACTCCATCATGACCTAGCTTCAACTCCTCGTACAATGATGGATTCACTTCTTGTTGGACCTGAAGCGATTCCTGTTTAAATACCGTTCCACCGGAAACGGAAGGCAAACCTTTCATCACGCTGTTTGTAGTCTCCACAACTGCATTTTGCGGTATCCCCTACAAAAACATCAAATATGTACTCACGAAGCTGCATAGAAATCAATAAACTTTAAAACCCTGCCAATTTCGACATCAATACAATGTGAAACCGATTCTGTATTATCTGTGTGGTATTTTTATTGTATTATTTATTAAATAATCTTTTTCATAATATGAATACATATTATATTATAATATGTACATATGTGTTATAATATGTACTATCTGAATATATTTTTACAAGTAAAACATTTTAAATGGGTAACTCATTTTGGAAAAGATTCATTTTTTAAATAATTGAAATCAATTTTTATGTATTTTGTTATTTTATTTTGAATAGTGAGATTCGCCGAAATGCATTCTTTATTATACAATAAAAAATGTAAAAGTATGTCACCTGTTGCGTAATTAGGTAACAGTTAATGGACATGTTATGCGATTACATTGATTTGATTTTTTTTTACAATTTGTAATAAATTCTTTTAAAAAAATACACTTACATTTTGAACGGATTCAGGGTTGATTTCTTTCAAATAGCTTGGGTTTTCAAACGCCACTCCGCTTAGAGATTTGATTCCAAAGATCTATTAATAAAAAATGAAAACATTATTATCTACACACAATACATATAGGTCTACACTACAACATATACTTTTGGCGGAAACTCATGTATTCCTCATAAAATACATTATTTTTACGAGTTTCTAAAATAATATTTAAAAAGAAAAATCGTAATGCATTTTCTTAGTCTTATTTAAAGTTTAAAAAATACGTCGTATCTAGCGCGATAAATATGTTAATTAATAATGGTCTATCCAATAAAAAGGAAAATTAGTAATGATAATAATTAATAAACTTTAACATTTTCAAGAAAATTGTATCTATTTTATTTTTATATATATTTATAGTGGTAGTTAAATAGCATATCCGGAAATTTGTACGCATGCAGTTGGCCAATTCACAGTTTATCTTGAGCTATTGTATCGAAAATAGATGGTCGTATAATATTAAGATCAAATTCATGTCTAAATAAAAGACTTAAAAATACGTAATAAAACAACCAATGGATAGAAATAGATGAATAAGTAAATCAGAAATCCAAATATATGTTTTATATATATAAAATTCTGGTAGGTGCTCGTAAGTATAAAGTCGTACCTCAAAAATATCTGATACTAATAACAGCGCTATTATCAGATATTTGATACCAATCAATATCAAAGTTCTTGTTAAATTTAATAAAATTACTGTCTGAAATACTTCAGGAACAACGCGTTATTTTTTGATCTCAGTGTTATCATGTGTATACAGCCATCTCTTTCCGGTATTATACGGTACAGTAGTTTGCGCTACCGCAAAATGCACTACGTACAATTTACATGTCACCTGTTAGATGTAATAGTACATGATAAAGTCTACTGACCAACACAAATCAAATTAATATCATGTATCAGTTTATACTTTATCATATTTTATACTGCCAATACATTATATTAATCAAATTTTAGTTTTAAGATGCCAATAAACACGTGGTACTAATGTATAATAGTAATTTTAAACCATACATAATAATTATAGGCTAAACTCTAGTTGCATAGTCAGCCATCTCCATATTTTTTTATTCCGAGATATTCACAAAAAAAAATCGGGTATCAAAAATATAATATTTGAATTAATGCACGTATTATGAAAATAGTACATATAATATAAAAAGGTTCTAAACACTCTTACTTCACCACAAATCTTTTAATGCGTAGAATGAGATTCAAGTATGTAAGTGCTTCAAATAACAGGTTATAAATATTATATTCTTAATATTGGAATATATAATATACATTTTCTGTATAAGTGTTGTTATTATGTTCATAGTACTTATCATAATTAATTTATATGTTTTGATCTAAAATAGAGCAAAAATGCATTTACAGGATTTTGAAAATAGATATTTAGAATTTACATTTTGTTTATTTAACTATAAAGTTGATTTACTCAGCTTAGTCATGTCTACGTGTATTTGTTCAATCTTCAGCACCTAGTTATAAGAAATGGTAATATTTAAATAGTATAACATGGATAATAGTTTAATTTTAGACATACAAATAACTAAAAAATACAAAAAAGGTGGAGATAACTGACTTTGCAACCAATGTCCTAAAATTACAATTCTAACGCACCTTTCGATTTCTGACAAGCCACACGCTTCCGACGAGTACAGACGCCAAAATTATACAAACACAAATAATTCCAAGGAGCAAGCCTTTCTTTGACAAGTAATTATTTATTGACGCAGCGGCCATTACATATTTATCGCCGACTGTAAACTGAACCGGTTCCGTCAGAGCCGACGTCCCTAAAAGTAAAATTGAAAGCAAGATAAATATTTCAGTCCCCGTAAACTGTAAAAGAGCATCAAATTGAATAATAAAATTGTCTCCTGCGGCATTTTCAAAACTCCGCTGAAAACACGGACATATTATAATGGCTATATAGCCCGCGGCAATAACTTGTTACGAAAACTACCTAATATTGTTATATGATAGTCACAAGATTTTCAAATATTACAATTTCTTAAATATGTTTACAGATATCAACATAAAACAACAACTAATGTCTCTAAATTACATACAAAAATATTAACATAATATAATTCTCCTTTTTAATTAAACTATTTGTTATTCAAAGTCCACAGAAGTAGGTAGTAAAGAAAATTTTATATTTTGTTATGTTTGTATGACATAATTATTAATAATATTTAAATTATTATAGTAGAATTTTGTGATAAAACTATTGAAATTTTTGTACTATTTTATAATTTAATAAATGTACTTACTAAAATATAAGTTACATTGCTTACTTTATTCGAAGCTTGTGACTAATGAGATGTATTCTTATCAAATAATATTGTGTTAATAAAAAAATATTATTTAATTTGAACACAATTCTCACAGAAGCAACGAGTTAATAATATATAAATGTAGCTAAATGCATTTCTTTAGTATTCCAATTTATCGTATCTCTTTTCGCAACTAAGTCCTTGTCCGCATGGCTTGTTTTGACTCACGCACATTCCAGCTACATGTGACCTCATTGAGCCGTCCAGATATAATCGCCGCGCATCACTGCTCGCGCGCGGTCGAGGTACAGGTGAACTCATTGAGCTGTCTACATGCAGTCGCGGCGTATCGCGGCGAGACACGTGCCATGTGGACAATATCGAAGTCATAGAAACAGGTTTACTTGTCCACTTATTGGACATTTGTCTTTTAATGGTTTTAAATAAAAGTTCTATGATAAATAATTTCGTGACTGTAGTCTGAATATTTCCTAAATACATCAGTCGTGGAACCAATTTTTTGTACACTTTTACAAATGCATAATTATTGGTACAGTTGTCAATTAATAACCTATTCTACCTTTAGTAAGTGCTACAAGGAATACTGACGGTCTGGATTTGCAACACACTAACTAATTCTATGAGATTTTCTTGTCATATTTCATGCAATATGTGTATAGTATTATAACAATTTTATATCGTGTCCGCATTATTGCCACCACCTAAGTATATATTGATTCCATTTACAGTGTGCGGACTATATTTTCGATATAAATCATAAATAGTGATTTCTTATTTTTAGAATGTATACATTGATAAAAACTCATAAAACTTCAATACTCTCCCATAAAATACCTATAAACTTTAGTATGCAATATCATATTATTATTTTTGAAACCGTTTCCTCACCAAAATGGTTTCCCGCCTTGATGACGCATTCGTACGTGACCCCCTCCTTCAGCGCCGCGATATGCAAATTCATTTCCTGGGTGTCCATTTTTTCCGGTGACCTCACACCGATGGGTCTCCAGAAAACCCGATATATCTCCACAGTGTGCGGGTTCTTCATCGGCCTGTCCCACCTAGTTTATTGAAAGTTGGCTGTATAATATTATTTTAATGTATACTTTAACCCTTCGCAGCATAGCCTTTTTTGTTATTTTATGCGTAAGGTAACCATAAGATTTTTTTCAAAAAGACACTTTTACATGTAATATGTTTGCTTATATAATATTTTCATACTAAAATATGCAAAACAATAATATGTATCAGATCTTAAAAGTTGTTATTCGATGTTGATAATGAAAAATGAGATTTATTTTTATGTCGATTTAAATATGTTGCACTACTCTTTAAAACATTATTACAATATTAAATTATAAGAAAAACTATTTTCTGTATTTTCCATGACAAAAAATAATAAAAGTTTATAATATAATAGACCCGCGTCTAAGAATAAGAACATAATTTACGAAGTATCTTTTATTCCTGATTTTCCAATGTAACTTAGATTGAAATACTATGTAACGATATAAATACAATACTTTTCAGGAATAGTACATTTTTACACATGACCATAACCTAGCAAACTATCAATGCTTTTACCTCAAATGCTACGTACTATATAAATAATCGTGAAAACTATTTTTTAAATATTTTAAACGAATACGAGTGATGTATATAGCAGATTTTACATCATTAAATACATATGTATGTTTAAAACGGGATTCAAACGTGCAACTAACTGCTTTATTTGAAAAGTTATTAGGTTAAATTTCAGTATATAATATTGTCATTATTTTCACAGTAAAGTATACAATTTGCATGTTTTATACTGACATGCATTAACAGATCATTTGAAAATAATATCTAATTTTCACAATATTAAAAACAGTTATGTCGAATTTACAATCGAAACTTTAACTTTGAAGTCGATTTACTCAACTTGGCTACTGGTGAACTTATTATTCATATATACATATATCTGGTTAAATGCGCATGTTTATTATCATCCGATAAATAAAATATGGTGACCGTAAGCGTACCAAAATAAAAAGAAAATATTCTTGTTTTTACAACGAAAAGTTTACGATAAACTGACGTTAATATCCACGCTACTGGGATAAGTTAATAGTTATACAAATTATGCAAAACGGTACTCGCCAGACAAAAAGTGTGTAAACCCTTATTCTCTTCAAAAATATAGTGTTTCATAATAACATACATCCAAAGCAGATGACATTTTTTGTATATCAAACGCTGTAAACGATGTTACCAAGTACGCAGTTTTTTATTTGTTTTTAATACTCGCAGTTTTTTCACAGCTTCATTTTAAATACAAAAAATCCAAACAAACTTTAAGAATGCCTAAATTTTTTTTCAAATACTATAATCCAAAATACATAAGCTGGTGTTATAAAAATCATATACGCATATACATACATACACATACATTCATATAAATATATTATTTATATACACACACACACACACACACACACACACACACATATATATAAATACAAATATACGTGTGTTAAGTATTATTGAAATTTATATATATGAGTAATGTAAGTGATAACAGTAAAAGAGAATATTATAATGGAAAGAGAAAAGGCATTTATTTGAAATTAGATTGATGACAACTATACACAATTATTTTGGAGATCATAATTAAAAAAGAGATCCGAGTAAAGAAGTTTCGTGTAAAATTAGAATCACTGTGACTGACATGGTACAAAGCTTAGATTCGTGTAAATCTTGAAGGACAGTGGAAACCTACCCTTCGGAATAAGTTTGGTGAGTCAACAAAGCCATTGATAATTTTGAAAATAAAATACTAGTCTGATAGAGACCGTTGACTTTCCTCAGATGGTACCATAAAAGACGCAGTGTTGGAAATAGAATTTGCTGTGTTGTTTCTGTTATAATTTAAATCATAATAGTAAGCTATAAAATTGACGTGCTTTCAAAATCTATTTTGCACTCCTTCGAAACAGTTTATGTATGTAGCGTACTGTGGATTCTATACAACAGAAGCGAAATTAACTGTTGATCGAATAGATGAAAAATAATTTACTTCCAGAACTTCAGGTTATCCAAATGGTTTATAAATCCGTAAAATAGAATTTATCAAAAGTATTGCTTTATTGATAGCTTCGTTGATATGTGCATTAAAATTTATCTTATTATCCACTATGACATAGTGACCAGGTAACGTATTTTTGAACCATGTTTTAAGGGTTCAACTACTAATTTGACTTCTGTGTGTACTACTTTACTTTACTATACTTTTAGAAAAAATATTTTATCAATCACCTACTATATTTAAATCAAAAAGATTCAATTGACAATATTTACACAAAGTATTTATTTATTATCAATATAGTTGATTTGCCATTTCCAAAATTTTCCATTTTGTTTTGTTTTGAGATATTCACAAAAAACGTGTATGGAAACTCTACATAGAAAGAATAACCATTTTTTTCTTGGGCCATTGGGCGGGTGCTTTTAATATCATGACTATAGAGCTTTTCTAATCTAACCCTTGAAAGTTTTGCGGAACATGATACACTTTCCCGTATTGAGCGAAAGTTTCAAAATACTCACTCTATAACAATGAAAAAGATAATATTTGAAAATGGCCACAAGACGGACAAGATATATTTTGAAATTGGACGATGTTTTTCAATCGTTATACTGGCTGCAAAATACTTGTTTTAGATTTTTTATATAATAGGTATATGCCCATTTGAGTAAGGAATACAATAATTTTATTCCAATTGCAATTATTGCATCAGTTTATTTTTGGTCAAAACTGGACAGATGATTTTTGGAAATGGGTCACTCAGTTATAATTATAATGTAGCAATGCGTCGTTTCCATTGCAAAATTGTATATCTGCAAAATATGCGTATTTGACATTTTTGTATAATTAAAACCGCAAATTCGCCTTTACACACAAAATAACACAATTTACAAAAATTGCATTTTCGTTGAAATTATGAAAACCTTTTTTGAATTGATTCAAATGCCATACATATTTTAAACTGTTTTTGTGCTCCCCTGAAAACTTGAGATTTTGCAGATACATTCGAACATGGTTATTACGGTCACGGAAATAGCGAGATCTCGGATGTAATGAGGAAATATTAATTGACATTTTAGTTTATAATTTTCTCCATACATTTATTCTCTTTTATAACGAGCTACTTCTTGGGTATTCCGAGCAAAACTGTTAATGTATCGATCGTTAAAAATAAAATTTTCGACCCCAAGCAATAAAAACCGACCGGGCAGTTAACTAGACCGATGCCGCCGGGATCGGATTACATTTATGACACTAGTTATGTGTTTAAATACCTAATTAGTATTTTCGCCGACAACATTGAAAAAGTATCCACGCATATGGTTGAAATTGCATGTAAAAAGTCCAAGCTTTGTGAAGTCAATAGGTAGCGCCGACGGCTCAACACTTCATTACAATAAACAACTTCTTTTGTACTTAGTTAATGAATTTCATGCTTTTTTCGGGGATTTTTACGATGGTTTTCAGATTTTTTATATTCTATGCTTAAATAGAACGTGGCGCGAAAAATCTTATATAACGATATGATGAGTAATGCTTATAACGAGCAAATTCAGTCGGTCCCATCTTCCTCGTAATAACCAAGTTCGACGAATGGTCATTTATCTTTATAAATTGCCTGTATCTCGATTGCCTAGCCATAATTTAATAAAGGAATCTATAATACATCTGATAAAATTAATAATGTATGAAAATAAATTACAATTAATTCGTTACGTAAAGATTATAATAATGGATCATGTTGCGGTAATCCGTAAACCCCGGTTAATAATGTAGTCAAGTAACGTGCAATGAAAATACAATGGCAGCTGTGAGCGTAGCCAAAGCTGTCGTAATGAGATTAAGCACTCACTTAATTCTGACAGATCGGCGGTCCAACGTGACGACTCTGACGTTCTGCGGGGGGCCGGGCAGGCGGTCGCGGCCCTCGTGAAAGCACCCCGCGATCTGGCGGGTGTGCGACAGGACGCAGAGGCGGGCGCTCAGCAGCGGCTCACCGCGGCACCAGTCCAAACAACGCCGCGGCACACCCCACGCCGCACAACAACTGCGGTGGTCTATTAAGTAATTAGGGTACCGAATATTAAACAAATGCACGTGAAATTTTATTAAAAATAAGTTAATAACAATTTTTACTTCACCACATACATATTTATGAGTGAAACAGTTTTCAAACACACTTATCTTACCAGCGTTGCCAGATAATTATTTTAGTAAATCGTGATTTAGTGGCAAAAATAGGGACAATCTAAAAAAATGCATAGTTCAATATTTCTAATGTTTATTACTACAATATCAATCATAAATGATTCAGCACAATAAATATTACAAAACTCTTTAACTATCAAAATATTAATATTAATACAATCACTGCTAACCTTTAATTACAAACGCGCCAGTCGCGGAGTTAGCACTAAATGAGTTTCAAACAATAATTTTTCACGACGCTCGCATATTAAAATTTGTACTTGGCTGAAGGTTTTTCTTCCTGAAGAGTTTCTTTCTGCTACATAATGCATTGGTACAATTCAGCACATGGGTATATTATCATGTTGAATTGAACAAGTAATTGCAATGTTATTAACTCAATATAATATATTATGTTTTATGCATCTGAGCATTTTAAATTCATCTGAGAAAATACCCGTTCGGTATAGCAATTAGATGTCGGTATGCTTTAAAAAAAGCTTAAGCGTGTCGACCTATAGTGCCGTGGGTCCCAGGTTTGAATCCTGGGTCTGGTAAATACACATATTGCTTTTCAATTTGTATATGAGTCAGAGTATGGACCAAATAGATTAAGCAAGTGACTGACATACATTTCTCGTAAAAGCAAAATCTGTCAATACAAAACCTTCACTATGTGGAGGCCCATTTATGATCTTATTAGGATCCGACATGGTTAAATAAAAAATACAAACGTTTATTACTATAATATCAATCATAAATGACACTACACATATTACAAAACTCGTTAACTATCAAAATAATAATATTTTTTCACGACACTCGCTTATTAAATTTGTACTTGGCTGAAGGTTTTACTTCCTAAAGAGTTTCTTTCTGCTGCATAATGCATTGTTACAATGATTTGAGTTGCCCCATCTCCACCCGCGATGTATATGCAGCCGTGGTTTGTGCACGGCCGCCTTCCATGACGCTATAAACGTGTCAGAATGAAAAGATTTTAGTACCACACTTCCTTGCCCCGAAGCGATGCTGCACGGGACTGGTGTAGCAACCATGCACATTAGTGCTTAAAGAAAGAGTTTTAAATAATAAAAAGAATAAGACTTGCTCTGCCGTCATTTATCTTTTATGACATGAAGTGTCCTCTGTACTCGTGTACTGAAACTCTGCCAAAACAGAGGAGTCAGGTACAATTCAGCACATAGGTATATCATGTTAAATTGAATAAGTAATTCCAATTTTCTTGTTCCAATTCCAACTCAATAGAATAATAATGTTTTATGCATCTGGCCATTTTAAATTCATCTGAGAAAATACCCGTTCGGTATAGCAATTAGATGTCGGTATGCTTAAAATAAGTGAAATTATTGTGTAAACAAGTTTGCATCACGCATTCATCTTATTCTTTTGTCTTAACCTAAAAGTCTTAATTGTATTTGTTGAATAATCGTGAATTTAGCTATCACATACAACGTGGACAACATATTTTTGCTTAAAAAGCAGGACGTCTGGCAACGCTGCTAGTTGCATATTTTATATGAAAGGTTATGAAAAAAAATACTCTTAATATTTCATGAACACCACATTTTTGTTAGAAAATAGTACCCAACCAAATCGTATTTTTGATTAAAAAAATACATACAAAAAATATTTTAGTAGCGAGTACAGACTACATACATTTTTGATTGATGTTGATTAAAATAAGTATTTTAGTGTGGTTATGGAAATGTGGCGTTTATGTCAATAACTGTTTATGGATCTATTCATGAAACAGTATTCTTCATAATGAATAACCAATTTACCATAATATACAGTAAATAACACATTAAATAAATAATATTGACATTACGTAAAAAAATATTATCATATTCTCGTTTCACAATTTTAATATAATCGTTAATTTCGTCTGCGAATTTATTTATTATGCCTTTTCTATTATTCTACGGTTAAAGGTTAATGTGTGGGTTTAAAATGAATAGTTATAAAGTCTTTTTTACCTGAAATACCTGATTTAGACATTATTAAATATTATACCTGGATTTAACAGTTCTAAGTATAGTTTGTTATTAAATAAAAATAATATAATATAATAATAGCTTTGATATATTTTCTTTCCTCTCAAATCGCAATCAGAGTTGAATTTAAAAGTAATTACTTCTTAATTCATCCATAAATTTATGAATGTATGTCATGAATATACTCAATGAATACATGTGCTATTTTTTTATTATTTATAGTAAATTCAACTGATATTCTATTCTAACTAATACCCACTCAAATGAATTTATCTAAACCATAGTTTCCTTAAGGCACTGTAAGGACCTAGAATAACGTTGCTGGTCCCAAGGGATAGTATTGGGGCATTAAGGAACATTGAGCAATAAGAAATATAGAATTGAAAGCACAACACAAAACTCACCCTTCTCATTAGATACTATTATTTTCTGATTTCAGTTTTGAAAACTAATAATATTATTCCACTGTACTTATGTTCAAATCCTTCTTTGTTATTACATTTGAATATGTCATCACTTTGTAATTATAACGCTTATTAGAAAACAATATTGCCTGTAATCAACGGTGACCCGCGTGAGCGTGATACCAAAAGTTCTGTATGAGAATCATCATCTGGAGCCTGGATCTGGTTAAAGAAAACCAAAGTAAAAACTCAGAAGCGCGGGTCGCGTTGTTAGATGATATTATTCATAATGTGTATGAAGGAAACCATATAGTCACTCTGTCCCTAGGCCGTTTTCGGAGATGAATTTTCCATAATGAACTTCAAGAGAGTCTCAATAAAGAAACCTGGCGGACCATTGTGTAATCGGCCATAGACTTGAATTGTCTGTCAGTAATATTTCAGTGTTGTTTCAATTCCAAATTATCTTTTTGTAAAAAAAAATATATTAACAATTGTATTATTAGTTGAGTGAGAAAAAAATGGGGACGCGCTAAAAAAATGAAAAATGGGAATTTAGACAAAACAACTGGGAAACAATGCTTTAAAATAATTTTAATTAAAACATATACTGGGTATACAATTACAATCGCCGTTGTTTTAACTGAACTCTTGGGTAAATTTTTCGAATAAAAACTAAGTATATTATTAGTATGGTTTAAAAACAGTGTTTGGGCTATTTATTGTAACAAAAAATAACTTCGCATATATTACGTGACTACATTTTTCTGCTAAAAAAGATTCACCGTGTCTTTTACAATATTTTTTGAAAATAAAGTGAGACAATTAATGGACTTTTAGCTTAAATGGATGACACGGGTGTGAAATGGGTTATTTATTTATACCGAGAAATGTAAGTGTCGCCCTAAAAAATATGTGATATTTAAAAGTGAAAAAAACTACCCCGTACGCAAACCGGAACATGGAAATTCTGAATAACTTTACTTATTTCAGAGAGAAAAAAACTGTTTTCACGTTTGAAACTTATTTATCAAGAAACTGATAAAATAATATTTTCTGAAAAGTATCGCGTTACAATGATTTCTAGCATGTTGTCATGGACGCGAATAAATTTTCCTTTCTAAATTTGTAACGAAAATGCGATATCATTTTCAGGCTTATTTAATTTAGTATAAAATTCGTCGCTTTCGGAAACAATACTCTTTTTAAAGTACTTATATTGATATTTCAATTTAAATTATTGCTAATATTAATCAAAATGTTGTGGGACCCGAGTTCGCATCCTGGATCTGGAAAGTGTTCGGACCTATAATATGGACCTAATAGATTGAGCAAATGACTAAATTCCATTTTTCGTAACAACAAAAATCTTTTGATACAACCTCCACCTCTTTTATTATTATATAATATGGTTAAAATACATTTATTATATAGTTATATTTATGACGTGCAATGTCATTAAAAAACAAATTATAATAGTTATAGTTTTAAACACCTTCTAAAAAATCTTTGACGACTTTGATACGACACCCGGCGGATCCACTGGATTTGTGAAAATATGCATTATCAATTGAGCTACGTGTATCTTATCTAATTACGAAATTAACTAGTTGTACGTATTTACATCTTTAAGCACTTAACACATTGAGTTAATTTTATAAATCGGCTGTTGCGGCTTAAATCAATGTATCAATTATCTTAATTTACTAGACGACGTCAAAATCTCTCAAAATTTTTAGTTATAACGTACTTGCAATTAATAATAATTAAACAAACTATTTTATTATTTTTGTGGAATACAAATTTGGTAACAGTATTCGTTATTAAATATTATAAATACTCAATTCAAGTTCATATGTATATATTACATTAAATAGTGGCCTCACTTGAATTGGCAATTCTATAAAATTGGCAACACGGCTCGTTAAATCTGATGAAAAGCAATGAAAACAAATCTGTCGCCATTTATTTTTGCTCTGTAGATGGAAGTAGCAACAGTAAGTTGTCAATTTAGCTAAAAAAAATTAATAAAGTTGGTAACTTTTCTGTGCCTAAAAGTTTTAATATAGTATTATGTAACTAGTAGGTCGGTACCTATTTAAAATATCTCAGGAAAATTTTAACAGTTTTCAGAAAAGACTTTTTAGTAGTGCCCAAAATAAAATACAAAAAATACAACATATACAATATGTACTGTTGTTTTATTAAAAACTGCGATTTGTAGTTTTTATTACTTGATTTTATACTCACAACACAACTGTGTACTTAATTTTGATTTATAATATAACTATAAAATTATTAAAATTAGACGATATTAATAATATGCTGATCTTGTAAATTTGTAGTTTTACGTATTTTGCGGATGGGTACCTACTGCCTGTTTCAAAGAACTGTTAAATGGATTGTATAAGCGAGTGAAATTTAATTATCTGTTTTGCTCAGCACTATTTTTACTGTTGTAAAACCGCTAATTGAGGTCAAAAATCTATTTAGAATATAAATTATGACAATATCTTATCTGATTATGTTGCCATTAATTTGTGTATACACAGATTTAAATCGGTTCATATTTACATTATTTAGATTTCCAGACTTTTATACTAGTTATAACGATGATTTTTTTTACATAACTGTGGGCATGCTACATTTTATAAGCAAGAATTTGACAGAGTATTTCATACCTGATCCGTCAGCCGCGCATTTCATAAGTTTGTCAAAGTCAGCTATGCACTCTGGCTTTTCTATGACAGCGTCGATATCCAAGTAAAAGTTGCAAGCGTCCATACAGCCGGAGGTCACGTTTTGCTCGATACAACACTGCGTGACGTTGTGAGAGGGCGCAATGTTGTGGATCCGAACCGAGACGGCTTGCACCACGGAGCCGAACGCGTTTTCCGCGTGGCAAAAGTAATCCCCTTCGTCCAGCTCGGACATCTTGCTTATCACTAGACGCATGGTGTATTTACTCTTTTCCTTAAAAAAAATACAGAATAAGATAAGCCAGATTTATGATCCGGAAAACGCTCTAGATGCAGTGTTTTTTCAGGGTATACTGTCAGTTAAGAGTGTATTGATAAAGACATAAATTTATAGGAAGAAGGTTTTTTTTATATAACTTTTCGTAATAATATACAAAATTCTTGAACAACTAAAGCACTTTTATGTTGTATTAAAATATAAAATTGAAGGCATACGCTTTCAATTTGTTTACAATGAGTAATATAGACTGCATAATACCTAAATTAAATTTAGATCACAAACTGATGATAACGATTGATTTAAAACATTAAAGGCTCTAATTAAACAAGAATTTAGCTAAACATCAATTTCATTTTTGATAATTATTAACTAAATGTATTATAAGTTTTTAGTGGGATTCGAATTGGTAGCCATAGAAAATGTAATATTGTGTATGTTAGAAAATTCAGGGATGGTGTTTTATTTGATGTTTGTTATAATATAATATGAATTATTCTTAATAATTATTGTTCATTTATTCAAAATTGGTTTACAATATAAAAGTTTAAATGTTTATCTTCATACTTAATAGTTTATAGAATCAACCGATAGAATAAATCTAAAAAATGGCTTTTGATAGTTGATAAGTACACTACGTAAAGTTTGTGAATGCAACTAATATATTATTATTTAATACAATTGTCAAATTACCATATTATATTATAAAAGCCACATTAATTCTCAGCTTCATCACTCTCGTGAGTGAAAATAAAAGTAGTGTTTTTATCATAATCACGTTTTCATTTCTCAGAAAATAAACGTTAAAATACCTATTAGTTTTCTATGGCATGACGATAGTTTTTTGGTTTTTTTTTTATTATTATCATCAATCAATCACTCGCAAATCACATTTGATAAGAAAAACCGATTATTCAAAAACGTATGTTTGACCTACTACGCCAAGCATAGACGATTATTTAGACGTTAGTATTATAATGTTGGTATGTTACAAATATAGGCCAAGCGGATATTTCAATATATAATCATATAAATTAATCAATTTAAAATAACTTATTGTTTTAGCATTATATACGTGTTGATAGTATAAAACGGATTTTATTTATACGTATTTTTATTTAATTATCGGAATGCCATGCTATTTTTACTTTTATAAACGTTGAGTAATGTATTAACTACCTACTTAATATTAACACTTAATATGAATTTGTTAAGTTACTCCCATAATGCTACTACTTTGTTACTAGAACTCGGGTTCTAATCTAAATTAGATTTTGTTTTTTATTCGAATATATATTATGTATTTGTATCCAGCAAATGGACTCAATATACTTACAGTAAATTCCAGTTAAAATATCGATCACAAGTCTCTGGGTTAGACCAATACTTGTAATTTATTCCTCTTAGAAAATAATAATATAGTTAAATTATTTAAATTATACTTAAATAGTTAATTATATTAATATTAAATAGTAGTTATAAAAATGAAATAATAAGTTATCTTTAATAATACCGTTATTCGTTTTAGATATGCAAAAATAGAGAAACAATATCAAGACAATAAAAACACATAATATATAGTATTACATATTGGTTTTTTATAATATTATTATTATGGCACCGTAGAGGTCACAAATGTAATAATATCTTCTCGGTGGTGCAATTAAAAGATAACAATAAAAAGATTATTAAATATAAATATGAAAAATATAAACAATATTTTTTTTAATAACCAGTACTTTCATAATCACGTAAACGTTTCAATTGGTATTGTAATATTGCTAACTAATACCAAATTAGATAATTGGTTAATTATATTATAATATTATTAAACTCACGCTAATAATACTATCGCTTTGCTGAAAAATACAGTAAGTACATTATATTATTAATTGTGTCTATTTTTTAACTTTCCAATATTTTATAAGGAGATTTTTTTAAATTGTCTTTAACTAACAAGTACAAAATAAAGAAAATATTGATATTAGTAAAATAAAATAAAATAAACTAATAAATACGAAATATACATTCATATTCATTTTCGTATCACTTTCAACTATACACTATATTATTACACACACGTGCACCACTAATTACGTATTTAGCTGTTAGTAAATTATTAGTGTAATATCCTTACTTCATTATCGGGCTGGAGATTAATGTTATATTTAGGTCCTTGTATTACGGGAACGCGCCCAAGAGGATCTCTCCAGAATGCCATTTGGGGTTGCGGTAAGGCTGTCACATTACACTCGAGTATTGCAGAGCCTCCAAGCACCGCCATTGTCATTGCACTGGCTTGTACCACAGGTACATCTACATCAAATATACACATTTCTCCCTGTTCATGTTCTAGCATTTCAAAGATTATTCGATAACCTCAAAGCCAAACTTGGTAAGCAGGCTTAAGTATACACAAACTGAAGTATCGCTGTTGCTTGTGCGAAATATGATAACTGATATCTATTTATAATTCACATAGTTTAGTATAAATCAACAATAATATGTCACCTTTCTATTTATTACATACCAATTTAAAATATTTCAATTATTGTATAGTTTGAATTGTATGCAATACAATATAAAAAAACATCTTAAAATTGATTTAAATTTTAGCATTGTTAATTAATTAATTATACATTATTATGTGAAAATAATTTATTTTAATTAGCCAAGTATAAGGAGCACATTTTTTCTAAAGCAGGAGTTGCTGTATGGTAAATATGTATAAAGTAATAGTCCATTCATTATATTTTGTATTATTTTAGACACATATTTAGATATTGTCGTAAATGAATTCGTCAAACTAAAGATGACAGAACCTACCTGTATTTTTCAATTAAAATTTATAGTAATGTTAAGCAAAAAATATACACTTAAAATAAATCAAATTAACAATTATTTAGAATATACAGTTATTGGTATGTTTTTTTTTTGATTCTATTACGACCCTTATAACAAGGGATTGGGCCACCAGAGGTCACCAGCATGGCGAATCCTTACATACTACTACTTTAAAAAAATATTCTTCTATGACAAAAAAAGCATTCCTCATAATAGTGAAACAGCCTTCATGATTTAATTAAGTAACAGTTATTTTAATTCATTTAAACCAACATTTAGATAAAAATTTACAATGGCCATAAATTGTAATGAATACACTAATAATTATTAAATTCTACAAATTTTCTATCTGAATATTTTTATACTTGAATACCTACCAAAATATTATTTTACCCAAAACCACATTGTCGAATTTAACTCAGTGTGGGTTATATTTATAATTAGATTTACAAATACATTTCTACTAAATAAGTTCTAACATAAACGTCATAATAAATTATGTTTATTAATTATTAAAATAATGTGTGCTGTAAATGTTAAAATATATTCTATTTGAATATGCTTGAAAAAATATTAAAAATCTTATTATTTCGTTTCTATCTAATTTTTTATTGTGAAATTAGCTTGAAGTCAAAAAAGTAAGTTATTTCTGTGCTTAGTTATGAAAAACTCTTTTCTAAAAAGATGGTATATTAAAATTTTATTGCTTTAACGAATATTGGAATGGAAGCAAAATGAAGTTGATTTTCTTTTCGTTTTTTTGTACCCAAAATTAGGTACATTTTCATTAATTCCATATAACTCAGCTTAATTGAAAAGACGTAAAAAAGCATTGCGAAACTAACTTATCTTCTTTTGAGGCGCTTAGTGCTTAGATGTTTTCGTATTTATAAAGAACTTTTAAAATTAAATTTACCCGTGTAAAGACTTATGTTTAAAAAAAATCATTAAGCCTATATTTATATTAGGTACGAGTATATAAAAGAGTGGCGTGCGCTACATAGATGCTGTGGATGCGACGCATCCCTTAATTATTCCAAAATATTCAAATGATAGCATAGTAACCACAAAACCAATAAATAAATTTAACGACACACTAAATTATCGGTACTGCTCCATATGAGAGCAAATGTACTGTGTAGTGTGGGACTTAGTATTTGGTAGTATCTTTTAGATGCTTTGGAAACAGATCTCCATTGTTTTATTATAGCGTTATCAATTGTATAACTTCATTAAAAACTAATGACAGCTTACATTTATTCATTCAATAAAAATAATGTATTTCAAAATTGAATTATCCGACATGGCGTTAGGCTACCTCTGATATCGGAGATTTTCTTGTGATATCTTTGGATAATGAAGGATGCGCAGTATCCGCAGCATCTATAGACTTCACACCACCAAAATAACCTCAGTAATTTTAATATAGGCATATGCTTTTAAAAAGCATTCCCAGTCTGAAAAGACACTGCACGCAATTGATGTCATATTAATTGGCACGTACGAGTACCTAGTTGTTATTTTGTTGAATATTAAATATAGGTACTCATTTAATGATAGAATAATTGAACACTTACGTGAAATAGATATTTTTCGTGCAGCTTGCATCGGAGTTCCGTACCCGTTGTCGGCATAGCATGAAATTTGATCCATTTCTCGAGTAACGTTGTGAATTTTCGTAACCATATGTCTTGTTATTTCCTGGCGTATGAGACGACCTAAAACATACATATATAATATATATATTATACGCGGTTGTTTTGACAGCTTGTATTTTTTAAGTTACATATTATTATCATGTCTTACCAGATATATAAAGTGATATTGTTGGCATCGGCGTTCCCATGGCTATGCATAATATTGTCATACTTGAGCCCTCCATTACCAAATTGACAGGATGAATTGTAGGGGACTGCAAAAAGAAGAGAACTTTTTAGAAAAAATATATAATGTACATTTTCTATTAACTATCACAAATGATGATCATGTATAATATATAACTTGAAAAAGTATTTGTTGGAAAGATGTTAGCGGCCAGCGCTCGAAATGGAAAAGAGTACGAACCGGAGCGCTCGACAATTTTCTGAAAATATTATTAATATATTATTTAACATAGTTTAAGCGTATTTTATAAAAAACATGTGTGGTAGATTTTTTGTTATATTATAACTTATCTAGCTCAAACGATTAAATTATTTTTTCCACGAGACGGAGCGATAATTTTACCGATTTCACGAACCAGAATAGCGCTCCGGTGCGCTACGGTTCATTTTGAGTCCTGTGGTAGCCACATGCACTGGCGGCTCCCTCTATAGGTCATTCGGTCATTGACCTGCCAAAATAAATACCTAAAAGTGCGGCCACACCGGCAACAAGTCGCGCGACAACTCGTTAAATTTTACGATAATTATCATAATTGCTTAAGAAATTTTACGATAATTATCATGCTTATCGTAAAATTTAACGAGTTGTCGCGCGACTTGTTTTCGGTGTGGACCCGGCATTACAATCGACATAATAATATTAATAATATGTGCAATGTCATATATAATAATATTAATAATAATCGGTGGATTTGAAATTATAGGGCGCGCGATATTGTGTCAACCCAGTCTATTGGGCTTTTTTTGTTTGGGCGATAATTCCCCGAACAAAAATATTGTGTTCGCCGGCAGTCTGAAAATTGACCCAAATTGAATATTTTTATAAAATTTTCTCTCTCGTTTCTCATACATAAGACAGAGATCGATATAACACAAAATACGAGATCGAAGCTTGTAACGGTGCGTGAATTACTGTAATATCGGCAATGCCCGAGTGTGAGACAAAAGATTTTTTCACCTAATTAAATGAAACAGAATGATAACACTGACTAGATAATTGGTCTCAAGACGCAACTGTGTATGCGGTTTGGATTCGTTGACAGGTTTTGACGAATGCCTTTGGTTATTTTAATAATATATAAGGAGTTTTTGGTGATTTATAACATTTTTGTGAAGCAGTTAGTACGCACGCAGTAGCAATTGAAGTCTGTGATACAATTATAATGGAAATGGAAGCACGATTTGCA
Source organism: Rhyacophila brunnea (assembly GCF_057557595.1). NCBI lineage: Eukaryota > Metazoa > Arthropoda > Insecta > Trichoptera > Rhyacophilidae > Rhyacophila > Rhyacophila brunnea. The sequence goes on from NW_028232965.1 coordinate 15,558,437, forward strand.
TCCAACGATCATCTCATTATATCCGATTTGTTCAATAAAGAAAATTACACTGATTTTAAAAATAATTTTCCCACACGTCAAGTAAATTTGGTAAAACTGTTAGAAGAAATAAACATAATCAAGTTAAAAAATGAATTATTGGTGTTTTATCAACGAGATGATTTTCATGGCGCTATTAGTGCAGTTTCTCTTCTACATTTTTTACTCAGCAATAATTTCAACGAAACATTTTCCGAGTCGATCAAAGTTCTCCAATTTATTTGCGTCATACCAATGACAACAGTTGAAAGTGAAAGATGTTTTTCCACTCTCAAAAGAATAAAAACCTTTCTACGCAATAGGGCCAGGATAGACTGACCGCTCTTGCAATGCTCAGTATTGAAAAAAAATATGTGGGAAAAATAGACAATTTTTATAATCGTGTGATTGATGATTTTTCAAAAAGCAAAGAAAGAAAAGTGGACCTGATTTACAAAAAATTATAACGCGTTGTGTGCAATTTCGGTTAACGATGGGTTGGCGTTATGAAAAACGGACATTTTTTGAAGGGTTAGTAGGTACTGACCTATAACAATTTCTAGCACTTATTCTATAATGTATAAAAAGTCAATTTGCAATACGTCTTTTCAGTATACAACGAAAAGGCAAATTAAAATAATATATTCAAAATTGACCTGCTAGGTTTTTCCGGATTAAGCCGCCAATGGCCACATGTTAACATAATTTGAAATACTGAGAGATTAAATTATATATTGGCTTAAATCAGAATACTTAGTGTCAGAATAGTCAATATCTTATTGGCTAGACTTACTAGATAAAAAATGGCAAGTAAAAAATGAGAGTACCAAATCCACTCCGTTCAAGATTTATTCTAGGATCTTTCTAATATATATATAATTTTGATAGTTTTCGAAGGTGATGATAAATCAATCGACAATATATAAAATAATCACGCTAACAAACAAAATAATGATAGTATACAAAAATAGGTTTTTTCAAAGCAACAATGTTTTTTAGGCACCATTAAATCTAGTACTTCTCCTACATTTTCAAAGAAAAATCTCTCTGAAAGAACCAGGAAAAATACAACCATGAGCTAGCTGCTGGTTTATTTATAACATAATGCCAATGCTGTTCTGTCAATCAATATAAGGAGACTGTGGTGGTTAGGTCATATTTAATATCGCATAATAAAGCGGCAAACCAAAAGTCAACTAATTAAATTGACCAATCGATAACTGATGTGTTTGAACTAGGGATTGCAATAGCGGTATTTCAAAACCGGTATCCCAGTATTTTTCGATACCAAAATACCTGTTATAAAAATCTGACCATACCGATATAAAATTGGAAACATTTTTTTTAATTAAGATAAAAAGTTTAACAGTACTGTATTTTTGTGTTACGCGATGTTTCGTTTACTTCCGTTGCCTTTCAACGTCTTTGAATACCAGCAATAATGGCACGTGCTATACACTATTAATATTTTAAAGAGATTTATAAATATATTTATTGGTAGATACTTCTATTTTCCATATATTTCACGAATATTGATAATAATGCCGTTATTCAATAGAAAATACCGAAACACCTGTATTAGTATATTAATTCGGTAGTGCAATCCCTAGATTGAACCACTGAATTGGAGAGCGAACAACCATGCTGTTTAATTAAACCGTAACGGTTATGACAATGATGATGAAGAATAAGACCACCATGAATCTATTATATTTTTATGAATCTACTATATTATTTCTTTATGATATATCTGACACCACACATTACCATTAATAATGTATATTTCTTATTTTAAAAAGATTTAGTTTTCTCTTGGTGATTCATGATAATATATAAAATGTATCTATCACTTCGTATTCACTAGTCACTACATAATATTATGTTATAAAGTGAATGCCAATTGATAATTAATATATTTTATGAAATTTCTATTTACGTTATTTATTTAGAACAACAACAAAAGCATCATATAAAAAAACTTCTAATATTAAATTTTAAGTTTTATATGAGATGTGACCTTTTCGTATATTTTGGCACAATTTCAAAGTCAGCCATTTTTTGCGAACGGGTAAATTGATTCTAAATAAAATGAGATAGAAAGAGCTTCTGAAATGTCAAGAATTTATTCCTACAAAATAGTACAAAATATATTTGAAACTTCTATAGAACGATAAAAAAAACTTAAGAGCGACTGACTGACAATCGATATAATGTTTATATTACGGACAGATAATCAAAAATGTTTAACTTCTTGTAAGCCTTTTATAGATTTTTATACTAAATTTCTTTATTTTGACAATTATGTTTTAGTACTAATCATGGTTATTTTTAAATCAATAAAAACTGCTTTATTTTAATCAATTTGATTTTGTATCTTATATTCAAGAGTAAACTCCGTGCTCTTAATTTTTAACTTAATGCAGGTCGATACTAACTAGTGATACAAATACTATGATGTCATTCTATGAGTTCAGTATAAATCATCAAAGATAACACTTCATCAGACGTGTTATTAATTAATTAACTCTATTGTGACGTTAGTGATAGCACACTGCGCAGTGCACAAGCGCGACATCGCAAAACCTTTCCCGAAGCAGACACGAAGCATGTACGAGTTCAAACGAAGGGTGGAATACGGGGAATAGATCTATGGATTTCATTATCATATATGGATGAATCTTTCTATCTTGCACACCCTACACTACAGTGTTTATATAAAATCGATCTAGAACTTTCATGCCAAAAAGTGGATATGGCGTTTAAAATTTAAGTACCTATTTGATTTGACTTACCTATTTAATTAAACTGTTTTAATATTTATTGCAGAATTAGGACATGCCATTAGATGTATAAACTCAGTAAATTTGTACATAGTAGATGAAATATTTGACTAAAACCACAATCTTATTTTCTACACAATGTTTAAAAATGCATGTGAAAAAAATACCTCGACGAATGCTGGGTACGCGGGATCAGTCCAAACAATTAATGTTTCGGATGGTGGACTAGTGCCTTGCGGAATTTGAGCTTTCACATAAACAATATACTGCTTGTTTGGGGTCAACCCCTCCAACGTGTGGCTTGTGACTGACGTGACCTTTGATGAAAAACGCTCTTCCTTTGGCTGTTTGTAGAAAAACCTAAAAGAATTCGTAGGTTTAGATTTCTCTTCATCATTTGAAATAACGCCAAAAAGTATTTGAAAAATCAAAAAATACCTTAGGGAATTATATTATTATGCTATATCCTATCAACCACTAATAATATATTAATTCTTTCTTTAATTGATAGCTTTGAACAAGTTGACATTACATAACAAAAAAAGACTAGGCGCATAATATATGAGATTTATTAAAAGTTTACCAAGATCTAATACAATTAACCTCAATACAAGAATTTAGTTTAAGTTAGGTACCACAATAAATTGTATACATATTAAGATAGCATTTATTCAATACTATAGTAATTATTATTTTAATTTTCACAACATATTTTATTTACTTAGAATATTATGTTGGTTATCAAATTATTATAATTTAAAAAATATTGGTTTAAAATTAATTACCACTATGCCTTGACAGTGGCATTATTATCTATTATGTACATGCGCATATATTCTATACACAAGGCTGCTATCAGTCGCTATCGGCGGCTATCGAGAGTAGTTTATCATATTTATGTATTTAGATATTGTAATTGTTACAATAAGTTAGTCGTAATTATTACAATAAGTACTATGTTTTAACAGCACCTCTCGTGGCTATGTTAACTTTTAGAGCGAGATAAATAGTTTTGACGGCTGACTTATTGTGACAAGTATAATACCTCAATACATAAATGTGGTAAACTCCCCTCAACAACCGCCAATAGCGGCTGACAGCATCCTTGTGTATAGTATAGATGCGATGACACAATAATTTTATATACTTAACGAAATAACGTTGATTCAGACTTTAATTTTGCAATTTTTATAAAAATTAATATCAAATTCTACAATTCGTTTTTAGTTTATACATATTATTCTGGTTGTCACACTTTATCAAAAATAATATTGTATTAAATTTCCGTAAATAAAATATTAAAATCATGTTCATGGACATCTATTGATCGTAGAAATTCATAGTATTTATATAAAAAAAAATGTACATGAAAATAAATATAGCTACTGGACAATCCTACATAATATTATTTTAGTCACATTTTGTTTTTGGGATCCGATTCACATCTCTCAGATGGTTAAAAATGAACGTGTTATTTTTCAATCAATATTGTTAAGATCATAAATTATTATGCTTTACCTTAGACCAAAAAAGATATTGACACAACACAGTAATAAATATTTAATGTCTGCATCGTTACCAATTTGACATTAATTTTATTACCCACTTAAATTGTTGCAAAATAAAATTAGGTTAATATTTATGGAGAACAGATTTCGATTTAATTTATATGCTAAATTATTTTATAAAAAATAACAATGCATCATAAGATTTAATTGGATTTGTACACTTACTTACAAGTCTACAAATAATAATAAAAAAATAAGTTTTAACAAGTATTGATACTTTAACAAACTTGTAGGTTATAAATTCTGATGGATGACTGAATACTGGAGGCTGCCAACTTATTGTTATCCATGTTGCTGAATGACCAGATACTGCTAGGGAATGCGGTGATGAAGTGAGACCAAAGTATTCATTGCTCCCATCTGTATATAAAGTAATAACAATACTGAAAATGAACATTCATTTATATTATTTCTAATATAGTTTTGAGTCAAACTCAATGTAATAAAATGAAAATATAGGCTATTTTAACACTAAGTAATAGTGTTATACGTAACTGCGGTTTCGCGGAAAATATTAGTATCTATGTAAAAAACGTAAAATTGAAAAATATCCTTATACTATTTTTAAAAGGTATTTATTAACTAAAGGACCACAGTATTTTTACTGAGGCATATTAAAACATTAGAAAAGTACTGTTAAGCCTTACTCAATTCCTTTTTATCTGATACTACACAATATTTCCCTAGACATGCAGTCATAGTAAAATATAATGATGGAAACAACATAATTTCGAAATACGTTATTATAAAAAATGTTGATAATAAAAAAGTGTTAACTTTAGGTTTTTTTGTATGTGCCTACACAAACTGAATACGCTACCTACTTAAAAATAAAAATATTTTTTTAGGTAGGTAATATTTATTATCAAAATGCCTTACGTACTGAAAGTTAGTGACAGAAACTAAAAATATTTTATAATATAAATTGTATTTTTTATTAACATCACATAATAGTGAAAAATATGCAAAATCATATTTATAACGACTACAAAAAAATTGTGGGATGGTGACAATATGAAAATGGAAAATTTATATAATATTTTTTGCCTTAAATGGAATGTTGTCGTTCATTTTATAACTACAATAAATTTTAACAATTATTAATGAATTATTCATTATGAGCTATGTTAATATATAGGTATTAATTTAAGGCAATTCAGCTAAGAAATAAGATTAATAAAAATATTACCAGTAAAACTTATAATAAAACAGTTTGATTTTTAACTTTTAAATTACTGGAATTAAATAATACAAAAATCGTTTATTACATAACTATTGCCGGAGAAATTTATTCGTTAGTGTTTTATTTTTTTCTTAATTTGATTAATGTACGGAAGACAAAATTCTCTTCTGCCAAAATAGTTTTTTTTTGCGAGACATGACTTACTTTGCATGGTTGTATTGATTATGAGAATGCTCGAGGGAAGGGATGATCCATGGACATTATGCGCTGTCACAAAAAGCTTGTACAAAAAGCCCGCTTCCAAACCGGACAGCTCAATCACTGTATCGGTCACATTTACTTGCTACAAAGAAAAATTGCGCACAATAAACATTATTTGAATCGCACAGCAGCAAAACATTGCTTCGTAAATTTGAAGTATCGAAAGCTTTTACTTTTTATCCTAAACAACTCGAATTGAATTTTCTACTGATATAACACAACAAAAACACAACAAACATATATTTATAAGTTGTTTCATTTTAAGATGTTTATCTGTATGAAAAGCGTATTTTGAGAAAATAACACCTCTTTTATTGTGAGTGCAATATTTCATAAAATATTTGGAAAAAATATGGGTATTGAAAATTATTATGTAAACCAATTTTTGACAAATTAACATATGGTAGGGTAGGGTAGGGCATCTAATTAAACATAAATATGTTATATTATGTAAAAAAACACACACACTAAAATCTTAACACCGTTAAATCTTCTTATTCCGTACACTTTGAAATAAAATATGATAAAATTCATTACATATTAATAATTTAAACGCATGCTATGACTTCTTACCTAATTTAAATGTTGAAAATGCAATTCAATATAGAACCAGTAAAAATTGTTTTTGATGATTAATTTTCACAACACATGAAGCTTTGTTTAGTAAAATTACAATTTTTTAACCATGTCCGATCCCAATAAGATCGCATTGGCCTCCACAAAGAGGTTTGTATTAACAGATTTTTTTATGGTTTTACGAGAAAATGATGTTAGCCACTTGCTCAACTTTTTAGGTCCATACTCAGATTCAAACACACATTGCTAGATCCAGGATTCGTACCTGAGATTCATGACCTTATAGGCCAACGCGTGGACGTCAATATGTCATATATATGTATATTATAATTCTTACATTTCGTATCTTATCGTATATATAAAACATCTTAGATTTTTCAAATATTTTTATTTATGTGTGAATATGTCAGGCTTATTACAGAGTCCATTATCAATGGATGCTATAATGGTCTTGAAATATTGAGAAATAATAAAATAATGGTTCATATGATGCTATCTTTACCACAAACAAAATAATAGAATAAATAATTGTGAAAGTTTTAAGTAATCATATATATATATACGGATGTATTTATTTAACAGTTGCATCAATAACTAGTAATGTTTTTTCGGAAAAAAAATAATTGTATTATAGTTTATCAAATCTAGATTAACAATATCAACGATGTTATTTTACCAACAGTAAAAATGAATGATTTATTACAAATACTTCATAATTTAATCAAGCTTAAACTCACGTTATCCAATTGCAAGTGTTCTCCAAGATCACTTTCATTGAATATATTTTTATAATGAAGAACATAATAAGTCACGTTGGCACCATCTATTGGTTGTGTCCATTTCAATCTAATACTGGTGTTGGTTAACATAGTTCCATACAGTTCTTCTACAGGTGTTGGGAGAAGATCAGTACCTAAAGTAAAAAAATATAATAATACAAAACATAAAATACATATTTTCCCGGTGATAAATGACGATAAACGTTACCTAGTAAAGAAATAAAACTTTTATGTACCTTCTTCAAAGCATTGAACGATATTCCCCATGAATGGAATACAATTTTTTGTGATATTCTGTGATGTGTCGTGAATAATTCCTTTACAAATAGGTTGGCAAGTTTCCGGAACGCCTCTCCTCTCGCAACATTTTTCGTGGTTACGACCTTAAAATATATATACATGCAAATTTTATTTAATCCAAATATTATACGTACCCACAATCACACAAAATATATTATTTGTATTGGAATTAAAATATAAACGGTGTAAAACTGAAAGGTTATTAAAACTTCAATCACAATACGTATTGCTACTTTCAACATCAAAAAATATTTTCCTTTCTTCTTTAAGGAATATTTTTTTAATTAATAAAGTTATCACAACGGAAAAATTATTTTCATGATGATTTAAAGTCTAGACTAGACGAGCTTAAATTGTCAATATTTAAACTAAGTTTTGTTATTATCTTTATACTATATATATTATAATCAATTAAACTTTATATTTTCAATCTATGTAGTTTGTTACTAATACTAAACAAATCTCATTAAACACCACCATGGGGAATATTTCATAACTTTATAGTGCAAATAGTTTCTGACTAGGCATTTTTTTTAGATATTTTCGATAATAGGATAGTCGAATATTTGAAAAATCATTATTCGGTAGCTTAATTAAGACGAAAAAAGTTTGTTATGGTTTTTGAAACTAATTGTTTTTTGTTAGCTATACGACATTTTAGTAATTTATGTTGATAGCTGTTTTTTGGGCTACAAACTCATCCTCAAAACTATTTACAATTATGACAACTAAAATATCATGGAATTAACACAATACTTTGTTACTATTCTAACGCTAATTCAATAATTTAAAAAAGTACCTAATGAAGATATTCAGTTTTACTATAAACCCATCTTCATTTCATTCCGACCATGTTCGATCCTAACAAGATATGTGAGCTTGGAGAGTGGAGGTTTGTATTAACAGATTTTTGTTTTTACGAGAAATGGATATCAGCCACTTTTTCAACCTATTAGGTCCATACTCTGACACATACACAAAGTCATGATAGAAAAAGGGGTGTATTTATGGTACTTATTCTATCTTTTTTTCGCGTAGTTTCATTTTTTTGTTCAAAATTAAATTACTTATTAATATTATTATTATAGTATAAAATGTGATTTTTTAATTAGATAAAGTCGTCATAGCGGATTTTGTGATTCGAATACTCAATTTTGTTTTGATATGCATAGTTTTGGCAGTCAAAAATAATAAAGATATTATTATATATCCGCAAGATAAGTACCCATGCGTTCATTTTTATAAAATGAAACGCTGAGTAAATATTCATCTTATTTATAAAACGATGTTTGTTAATTCAGCCCAAGGACGCGCGGCAGTAACTGCGTAAGATATCTACCCTTTGGTGAATATGGTAATTTACCTCCGACCCCGCATCGTAATATTTTGTGAAACTCCTGAGTGCAGAGGGCAGCTAATGATTTCAGATCCGACATTCTGGCTTCGTAGGAGCACAAAGGCATACACACTTCGGAGAGTGACACGGCCACACAGCATGACGTCACGTTATAACTTAACGATTTTTTGATCTCCTCCTCCAACAGCTGTTGAAAAAAGGTCACCCATAAAAATATAAATACGCCGATATAAAAAAATTGTACTACAATATTGCTTCTTAGGCGAAGGAGTTACCTTGCTTTGAGTTTTGAAAATAATTCTGGCAGATGGCTCGCCGATGCCATGCGCATTAACTGGATTTATGAACACTTCATATTCTTTATTTGAATCTAGATTTTTCATTATATAAGGAGAATGTATCTGTAAAGTAAAGAAAATTCACTGGCAATTTCATTTAATATGATACTTTTCACATAACCCAATAATACTAAAAAAAACTGTTACTGATTACTTTTAAAAAGTTTTTATATGAATACACCAAAAGTAATAATAAAAAATATCATACTATTTTGTATTAAAAAGAGGAATTTATCTCGGCTCTTTTCTACAATATTACAAATGAAATCATTGAATTCATTCAAAAATTTATCAATAATAATATTGTTTGAAATTCTATATAAAGGATTGTAATAGATTTTTGGGTGGTCGTTGTTTGTTTTTTCTTCTTCTTTCCTCAGCGTTTTAGACTTGTCGCAGATGTATTAAAGTTTACTGTAAGATTTATGAATGTTTTCTCTCATCTAAACATATCTCTTTTTGACACACCATTCTTATTCATACACCTTACAATACCTAACACTTAAAACACATTATCTCTTGAGAATGGCATCTATAACAAGACCAAAATGTTGAGTAAAGAAGAAGAAAGAAAAACGGTGACAATTCAAAAAGCTATTACAATAACAAATAATCATGTAAGTCTCGAATATTATACATAAAGGAAAATTTGTAAATAAAATAACCTCTAATCTAAGTATTCGAATATGAATAACAACGAATTGGATGCACGTGAATCATGTAGTGATTGTGCAAAGAAAATATCAATTATTGTCGATTAATTATAGTAGAGCAATTATTAGACACTGTACATGCGCAGATGCGTTTTCTATTAGTACGCATAAATTACACAAGGCAAATTTTATTATCGCTATGATTTTTATTTCCGACTTCATTTAGGTAAAGCATATTGCATTGCTTTCTTTCGCATAACGCCAATCCATTTTTCACTTATTTTCTATCCAAACTATCAAACTTCACGCTAATATGGTATGTTTATATGCATTGGCATCATCTACCAAATTTAAATATTTTTTTTTATATATAAATAACCACAGTAAGATAAACACAGTTCATATATTTATAATAATTAGATACCACCAGCCAGGGCATATATTTTTTGTTCGGTAAATAAGTGTGCGCCAGTTCTGTCGCTAATTCTGACTGTGAAAACGACAAATCGTGTAAAGGATACATTTTAACTATACTGCCATCATATTACTATGCTCTTCTAAAATATTATATTATCTACATATAATCACTTAAATTAGTTGTTACAACATACCTCAGTTTTTGCTCAAAAGTTAAATGTATTGTAATTTTTAATTAAAAATATTTATTGATTTATTGAAGATTTTTTTTGCACACTTCAAATACAGTATACATTGATATTTCCTAAGGCCATGGTGAACCTTTACAATTTAAAGCATTAAAATTATACCTGCACACTTATTTTTTTGCAAAATATTATATATTACGTAGAGAAGCTATGCAATGGTTACGGATATTATTAAAATAATTTACCTTTTTAATAAAATAATATTGCTTGTCTTCGCTGGATAATTTCCTAAAGTGTAGGTTATAATACTGGACAGTGTCTCCAAGCGTTGGTGGTGCAGACCAATGAAGAACCACATAATCTGTTGCAATGTTGGAGACGTGAATGCCTGAAGGAGGACCAGCGAGTACTCCGTATCCTTGGAGCAGACAATTGACGTAATCTGACATGTAGTCGAGGCACCTGAAAACGGACTAAGTAATTACGTTTACATTAAAAATACTTACAAACTAAATTTATAAATTTAAAAGAAACAAACATATTATTATGAAAATAAGGAAAAGCACAAACACATCGGCCTTATGTTTTTACACAAATGGCGCAACTGATTCGTCACAAAACTTAAAAGGGGACATCCGACGAGTAAAACTAGTCACAAAGTTATTAAATTATATTGACATTTTAAAAAGAGATGCCTATTTCTCACAAACCGAGTGTAAATATTTCCCAAAGCAAGATAAACCTTTTCTTATTAATAATTGTATCCTTGTAAATATGACAGAATTTTTTTTTAATAACATCAATTTTTTTTCACAGAGTAAACGCTAAACACTCTTAAAGCTAGTGATGTCACATTAGAGTAGGCAGGTCATATGTTGCTTAAAGGAGGAACTTATGCCAAAAATTACGAATAGTACACAAATCTCTGATGGCAGTATTCCATGGTTGTGAGATTTTTTCTCCTGCGGCACTAACGTTGCGTGCTGTAAAATGAATGGAAAATTTTGTATATTTATATTGATTAAATGTACCATAGTTATTGTAATTCGCCTACTTCCGTTCTTTGATATATGTATATGTAAATATCTAAGTTTTCTGCTGTATCTTCCTACTTATGTGTTGTGATCTTTAAGATAGAAGACTGTTTCAATTAAATCATATTCGTATAATTTACATCAAATTAATATACCTTATACATTTTTGGAATGCGTGGATTTATTTTGAAGATTTTAATCTGTTATTTTTTATCGCAGGGGCTCTCAAAACCAGTCAGTGAGTCGGGCCTCTACTTCACTAAATACGCCACTGGGCACAGTATCTGCTCGATCTCAAATATAATAAAATTATTTAGTTAGCTTAATAATTATAGATTTTAGACCTGGCAGATATCATGCCGCTGACTATAGTGCGAAATAACGATGATGGTGTTCATTAAATCCCCCTACAATAATAGCATCACTGTGTTGCAATGTAAGACCCCGTTCATAGAAGACTACTATTATTAATAATGAATTATACACTTGGGTACACTTACTACTACTAAAATAATATATTAATATTTCAAACCATATTCACTAAAATTATGTTTGCATATTTGCATTATACGTAGACTATAATATGCGTAGATTTGTGCGAGTGCTGTGTTTATTATGGCAATAATGCTACGTGAATACGATGTGTTATACTCGTCCAAACCACGTAGGTTATTATAACTTATTAAGAAAATGTTAAGAGGGTTGCTCACGTATATTTACTGTCTCAGTACTCTCAGTAATATTGTGTATCTTCCAGTCATAATGACAACAAACTGATATAATATATTATCCATTTGATTTTATATAACTTATAAATGGTACTCTTTACGTTTATTTTTGCTATTTATTATCTATAACAAATGTACTATTACCATTTTTTCAGTTGATGGCCAATAATCACAGCAGATTTCGAATTTGGTCAAAAATATTCTTATACCTATATAGTAGATATTTTTGGAATATGAATGTTTGAAATGAATTTTATAGAGAGTACTAAATTTAGATTTTTTTTAAATTACGATGATTATTACCTACGTATAAGTTTCATGTTTGAAAGATTCATTAATATTCTACAATTCGGTAATGAAAATGAATTAAACTCGAGTTTTTATAATGTTAAAATTTGACCCAGATAATTATCTATTTTTCTCATTTTAACTGCTCTCGAAAGTGATTACAGAACGGTTGATGTCGCAATAACTCAAAATCAATTTGTAGAAAGAGTTAACAATAATCGTCACCCAGATTCTAACTTTATGTAAGGGCGTAATGTGTTATCACAAATGTTTGTAGTTTTGTTGAATTTTCAGTAGATATTACAATATTTTATCAGTCGGTTTCAGTCTTCTCTGGCCCGAAATTTATTTGATTATTATTTGGATTCATCTTTCATAAACAAGTTACTGAAAATAATAGATAAAAAAAATATTGGGGTGATAATTTATTTAACTATAATGTCAGTAAATTAATTATAAAATTGGACTTCACTTTGGAAACATTTTTCTTCTTATTGTTGCTTTATAAGATGTATAACAAAATTTATTAAGGATGGAGCTTATTATTGTCCATCTACTTATCTTTAAATATTTATACAAAATTTAAACATCATTTATTAATATGATGTCATATTTTGCTTATATTCATTTAAAGTTCATAAATTATTTATAAACATCAATCTGTATTGAAATATGAAATTAAAACCATAAATAAAAAAATACAACACGTAATTGCAAATTAGCAATATTTCCATACTTATTGATTTCTAACAAAATAATCATTAAATAGAATGAATAATTTAAGTAGAGAACAATCTTCACAACAATAGTAACCTGTCTATAATTATCTATCAAAAAACCAACGCACTGGGATTTTTTAATGTAGGGAAGCAATAGTAATGGACTATCGAAATGAAGGCCAAGTACACGTTGTGACCGGCTCCAAGTCACGACTTTTAATTTAAAGATTCATAAATACCATTCATACCGATGCTATCTTTAAACAATCTAAAATATTTGAAATATGTTTGTGAGAGGCTATTAGACAACATGTACCTACAGAAAAGACAGAGTGGCAATTCTTCATTGATTGAGGCATTCGGCAATTTTACAGACATGTCTCTCGTCGTCGATTGTATTATAATAATATAAAGTTTTGATGCGGATGATCGTCAGCGCACTTCAACTGGAGATGGGTTTCGGGAATTTCCCGACGGGTATTCTCGAGAAATTTTCGAGATTTCCCATTCCGAATCTCGAGAATTGAAACCTTTAACATTAAGGGAAATCCCGGATCTCGAGATCAAATGTTAAATGAAAAAACGATTTTCTATATGAAAAAAGTGGACATAAAACACAAAACGTTCAAAGACTGATCGGGTTTAACACAATTATTAAGACAACATCGAATCAAAATGAGCGCAATTTTTGCAACATCAGGGAATTTTGCGTCTCAAAAGCGTACGAGATTGTCAGACGCAGCGATTGATAATCTGTGTTTTTTGAAATTCTATTTTAATAAGTAATGTTTTGAACTATTTTTGTTTTCCTACTTCTATTTTGTTTGTCTTCTTACATAAATAAAAAAAATTGGAATTGGTCTGTTTTTACACTGATTTTAGGAAGTTTACAGTTTTTTTTAAATCTCCCGATATCTCGAGAATTCTCGAGAATTCTTTTCTGGAGATCCCGAATCTCGAAAATTCAAAATTTCATCATTTCGGGAAATCCCGAATCTCGAGATTGAGATGTTCTCGGGAAATACCCAACTCTAACTGCAACGACAAGTCAGAGAGTTTATTAGACATTGCCTTCACTGTGACTTGAGATAAGAAGAAACCTCTGAAGGATAAAGAGTCCATGAAAAAATAGCCGAGAAGAAAAATACTGATATAAATTTGTAAAGTAATCTGAAATACTGTTCTTTTGTACAAATGTGTTTATTATTCATGCATATTATGTTCCATTACGACGTAGATTTCCAAACTTCTTATTTATTGTTGACCTGTTTATTCATGATAATTATATAATATATCAGGAGAATTATTTATTTTTTCTTCCAAGGCGTAGAATTAACTTGCCGTTATCAGTGCCAATTGGCAGGTCAATAGTTGTATTTAATTAAATGACTTTGAATATCAATATATTCAAGTTGCATGAGATTAAGTTTATAAATACTTCATTGTAGCTTTCCAGCAATTTTTATTATTATTAATTATAATATGTATCATTGTGTCATCGTATAATATATCTTTTTTTTGTATTATTATACAGCATGCTTTCTTCAACGTCTTAAACTTATAATGTACATAATATAGTGTTTAGTCAAAGTAATAAATATGAATTTGAATATTCGTAAATATTTAAAAAAATTTGTATAATTATTGATTGATTTAAAAAATATTATAACCATATAAACGCACTGAAAGTATCAACATTTTTAAACAATGATTTCTTTGATATTTTTGGTCCGAGTATATTTTTGTTGATTGATACCTACTTTGATATATTTATCTTTCGCTCGATCATCCATAATATAATAATGTCAGTAAAGTAGATCGTGTATCATATATGTCTAATGTTTATATTATAAAATATTTAAGTCAGAAAATATTGAAATGATAATACTTACTATTTTGCATAAAATAAATATTTATTTGATTACTTGTTACAGTTACGAGGTAAAACATCACCAGTTTGGCATTTTTGATAAAAGATTATTCTATTAATAAAATGTATAAAGAAATTGTGGTTTTCAATGATTATTATTAAGAATTCGTTACCCCAGTTCCAACTTGTTGAAAGGAAAAACTTATTTCATTGAAATGCCGTCATTAATCACAAATTTGTATAGTTTTGAACTCCCTTCAATAAGCACTGCCATATTTTAACAATCGGCCTAAGTTTTTGCTACTCGAAATTTCACTCTATTCAATTTACCATGTACCTACACCAAATCGCATATATTTATATTCAATCTTAAAACTCAATTCATCAGCTCGGGATCAATCCACTACCAGATAAAGTTTACGCAAAACTTATCTGGTAGCTTATTCCCAATAATCGCACTCTTTGAGGAGACTACCAAACTTGGCATCCATCATGTCCACATTCATTGTCGACGTTTGAGAAGGGGAGCCACTTGAAAATTCATCCCCTACTCGAAATGGCGACCATGTTTCCTATTTTAATATTTGCAAATTATGTATCAAATTAAGTATATGTTTTTGGAGAATTCAAAATTAATGTTGAATGTCCATATAATGAGATAATCAACATGGCAACGAAAATAGTCGCCGTGTAAGAATTTTAATGAGATAGTATACGATGTAATCGATTCAGCTATCTCTAAATCTACGTGAGACATTTTGTATCTAATATTTACCACTGGATGATTATTAAGAGATGTTGATATTAAAAAATAATGACAACATAGCCATTAGTATTTTCTTCGGTTTTTAATAATATTAACGAATCGATCCATAAATGACAGATCGCATTGTAGAAAAAGAGCAGGCAGATATTATTCAAGAATAAGCATTATGTACGTTTAATTTAAATTGCATAGGTAAGTTCTTAGGTTATTTGCGCCATACATAATATTATCGCACTGACCTCATCAGGCAGCGGGAGAAGGTGCACCGCGAACCTCTCATTTAAATCGATTTACCAATGCTTCAGACCACTGTAGCGAGAGAACGCTTCATCTGACCGGAACATTTCTGGCGTCAATTTGTATGTAAAGAACTAAATGAAGCAATACAAAAATACTCAATAACTTACTTTCCAAAAGGATCTTCTTGGCTACGTGTTAAAACTGTGAACTAACAAGCTCCTCCCATTTTCAACCGCACTCCGATTAAAGCGCCTTCCGGTTAGCGACGAGTTGTCCAC
Source organism: Rhyacophila brunnea (assembly GCF_057557595.1). Lineage (NCBI taxonomy): Eukaryota > Metazoa > Arthropoda > Insecta > Trichoptera > Rhyacophilidae > Rhyacophila > Rhyacophila brunnea. The sequence goes on from NW_028232965.1 coordinate 15,574,778, forward strand.
GTGTTAAAACTGTGAACTAATAAGCGCCTCCCACTTTTAGCCACACTAGCGACTTCCGGTTATTGCCTAGATTTTTTTGTCGGACAGTAGTTATATTTTTTGAACTTAATTCTAAACCATTTTTTCCTTATGAAAAACTTCTCGGCATGTCAGTCAAAAAATAATATTAAGGAAATTTTGGCACGCGTACGTACGTTCGCCAACCCTGATCTATATAATATTATTAAATGGACGAATACAATAAAAAAAATTGAATTCTTGATATTTACTATCATTTTACTTTATAACTGGTAAAAAGTAATATTGTCAGCGCCGCAGGTAAAAAAATCTCATTTCCATGTCACTTACATACCTTAATTACACAAAAAATGCAAGATAAGCAGTCCTGTAAACATTAATTGCTACCCTTAAGTAGCGCACAACCTTCCTATCACCATTCTATGTTACTACATATTGAATTATAATTATAATCTGCAGTGTAGTCTAATAATGTACTCTGATAACATAGAAACTTAACAAATATACATTTTTATTTTCGTTAAAAATTTCATCTTAATAAAAAATTGTGTGTGGAAAATAGTGAAACACTTCCAGGCATACGTACTTTAAATGGGAGTAATTTATTTTGGACACATTCGCCCGGCACATTTCCTGGCAGAGCTCGGGCAATCCCCGACTTTTACAGCACGGTATGTGATCATGTCCATTCGCCAGGCAAGCGAACGCGTCCGACGCCCACGGAGCACAGTGCAAGAGATCGTTCTCCTAATCAAAATTTCAAAACAAGTATTCAGTGTTTTCGCGCGACTAGGCAATCTTATTTTATGAAAGGTCTCCACGACCTTATTGTTTTAACCTTGTTTGAGAATTTCTAACAGCACTTGGGAAAGGCTTGTAATGGAATTGGAACGTAAACGCCTTATTGAAAAAAAATAAACAATAAACATTCGTCACTTGAAATTGACAAAATGTGATTTTATCATTGAATCATGACGTCGAGTTTTACACCATTCCGCATTGAGTGATTTTATTAGTTTACAAAATATAACATAATGAGTCATTTTAACACAAATTAACTAGTATGATATATATTATACTATTGGTATACAACTTAAATCAATCAACCGCATGAATAAAAATGTTGAAAAACAAAAACACACAAAAAACACAAACAAAAAACTGTGAAAAAATAAAATATTTATTGACCATTTTTATATTACGAAGATTTATTTTAGTTATGAATGCGAAATAATAACAAATATTATGATATTAAAATATAATTTGAACTGAACCTGAACTAAAAAAACCTACTCATTTTCATTGAATATACATAAAAAGTATTATCAAATTTAAATAAATAAAAGATTTTAACCATATATTTATTTAAACCATTCACTGAAATAGTTTTTATTTCAATCACGTTTATTCTTGTTATACAATCATGCTTCTACTATTTAATATAATACATTTTTAAGCATACCTTTTAATAATAGTTTAATTGAAAATATTCCGTTCCTTGTAAATACAAAACATGAAAAAATGAACTTTATAGCGAAAACTCTTTATATAATATTATATTGACGATAGACGATACTATATTACACATATGTACCTATATAAGAACTAATTCATGAGTATATTTTTTAAATATAATAAAATATATGATAATATGACAAATTGATGTAATATAATTAAACAAATGCAAATATACTCAATTTTTAATTCGTAATGAGTTTACGGTCAGCTTGTTAATTTTTATGGATTATTATTATTATATTGGACTATGCACATTTTTTTGTTTTATAATATATAATAGACGATTCTTGGCAGATACTCAATACATAAAATAGATTTCTCAGTATTTATTTAACAATGATCAATTAACCACTTATGCAATCATTATAAACCTAATATAATTATTGTTATGTAGATTTATCCGTATAAATAAATTAATATAAAACCTATTTTCCTTAATTTAAAAAAAATCAAACGTTAAATATTATGCAATGAATAATAAAACAGTATTAAATACATAAAAATTAATTAAAGTTAATAAATATAGTTTATAATAAGAATAGTATTATTTATTACCTTAGCTTTTCCAGCATTTCTGGGATTACAAAAAATATCTAGACAGGTTGCATTCGTAATTCCTTTAGTGATGCAGCACTGTTTTGTGTCTGGTAGCCTTGGAGGCTCGGCCACTTTTAGAGGCTTTAAAATACCTGGTGTCAAGGTTAATGATCTGAAAATTACATCTTTTTTATACGATTCCATTATTTAAAAGCATTGAGTCGATGATATAATGCTGTCATTAATACAGCGATTAAATTAATATGATTATATCTAAATATAGAACCGTCATATCTTTCACTACCTGTGTTAAATGTAATTACATTTATTTTTTATTAAAAAAAATAATATTACAAACGGTACTAACGCAATATAAAGTAATTATTTATCTTGATATCGTATATACATGATATTATAATAATTTGACGGCAATAATGGATAAGCATTTTTGTAAATCTGGCAACTGAAAACAAAAATTTTGAATGTCAACAAATATTTAAATAATAAATTGGATGAAAATATAAATATGCATACCAGAGTTAGAACTACAGAAACACGCGTTACAATTTTTGACATACTTAGTATGATTTTAATTGTATACTATGGAGAGGATCGTAAATGAAATCAAAATGGCAACCGACTGTTGATATTTTGCTTGGATTAATTGTTTACGTGTTAATTAAAAATTATACATGAATTTTCCATTCAAATAATGATGTTTTATTGTATAAATACTGAGTTATTTGAGAAACAAGATGATTTTATTTCTCAACGTGACATTGGAAAATGAATTTCATAGTACGAGTGTGATTTTTTCCACATGTCAAACTGCAATCCAAAATTATTTGCAGGTAATTGAATTATTATCCTTAAGTTGGTAACCCTAATTTTCAATATTGATTTTATATTGACTGTAGAAAGAAGAAAGGAGTTACCACTCAGTTTTTTTCAAAATAGGTTTTTTTAACACAGATGATGTTAGCTGCAAATACCGAATTATTATTTAAATTTAACCCTTATTTTTTAAAATAAGGAAATGAACTAGGGAAAAAAGACTTAATCAACATTACATTTGTATTGTTTTATTCTTTAATGAGGTACCTTAATAATTAATATTAGATTGGGAACATAATTATCTTCATGCACTTAAGGTTTATGTCTATTGAATATTTTTAACATTGACCGAAAACTATAGTAGATAAACTTTTTTTTCTTTTAACAGTCAATATATGTAAGCATAATTTTCACAGAAGATGGTTTTCACTAAAATTTTACGACATAATTGTTTACTAAAATAATCTAAGATAATTAAAATAATCGAAGTATTGTTAGCTAGAAAACAAGTATCTTATAATATTTTATTATACTTTTACCTTAAAGCATTACTAGGCAAGCTGGATCCGTGAGTGTTTATGGATATTGCTGTTATTTCGTACATTGTAAAGGATGATAGGTCATTAAGTATGGTTGACCGCTTGTTGGATGGCACCTTCACTTGAAACGATTGCGATTCTATGAGATCCGGATGTAGCGAAGTATAACTTTCGGGAGAGCCACTTGCGGAAGTATCAAATGACGGAAGTGACGTCACGTTTATGACGTACTCCGTTACAGTCGCATAATTGGCTGCCGGGAGAGACCATGACACCTTCAATGATTTTTCCGTCAGGGGCTCGACGTCTATGTTTTGTGGGGGTCCAGGCAAAAGCTCTAAAAGTAATCTTATTCTATTACTCCCATGAATATAATACACAATTATAAAAAAGCTTAAATTACAATCATCAAATAAAATAAAAAGCTTATGACTTTAAATGAAAAGTATTATTTATATAATTAACAACAAAATGTTATTTCTTACAACATCATTTAATCCCCTGGACAAATTCATTAAATTCATTATTAGTTATATAAAATTAACCAGAATTGGTTTTAACTATAAAATAAAACTTAAATAAGACACGTTCAACACACAAATTAAATACGATATTATCAAAAGAACAAAAAATACATTTTTTTGTAAATTAGAATAATGTATTCTTCATTTTTGATTATAAAAAACCACAAATCTGTTAAAAAAACACATTTAATCAAATTAAGTAGTATTTTTCTGTTATCTCATTTAAAAATATTTTATTGTGTAGCCATTACATACACAAAATATATTTTTGAATGTCTCTTGTGAAATTTAACAAAAGTTAACAATTTATTTTACAACGAACATTTTAACATCATTATTAAACGTTAAATACATACCATTTATAAGTAAATATGAATTTTGAGAGAAATTATAATTTAAAACAATATTTAATAAGAAACGTCTTTGAATAATAAATTATTGCGGTGTTCAGGTCTAAAACGAACCAAGTTAAGTTTTTGAAAATTTTAAGATAGTAATGTAATCTAGTAAATACATATTATAATATAATTTAATTTTCATCTCGATTTCGAAAGAATAATTTCATTTCATAACTTTGTTTTTTGCAACCAAATCAATAAATTTAATAAACTATTTTTTTTTATTCTTCTATTCTTTTATTTGAAAATATTTCAAGTATATACCCACTAAAAAACATCTTTTTTGAAAAAAAAATACAAAACAAAATTTGGAGCGATCCAGGCGTCTGTTAATAATTAAGGCCTTTGATTGATACCAAACATACTTTAAGGCTATAATACTTCAGTTGAGACATGGTCTAAAAGATCGTAGCTAGGCGATGCGCGGATTGTGCAAATGACGCGTGCCGAACGAAATATTATTTGTCATAAAAATCCAACATGCGTAAATATTTTTAGTCATCTCTACACGATTTAAGAATATTTTCAACCGACGCCATGACAAAACAAATTGACGTGCAGACACCTCGACTGTCGGTCTCCGATTGTCGACTAGTGAGAAATTTCGTCGCACCTACTGTTGTAAATGATTTGCCGCTTCACTGAAGTACGCTCTTAATATAATTAATTTAAAAGAAAAACATCTTAAAATTAACGTAATATACATACTTTAAGAACGAGAAAAAGAGTAATAATACTTTAATCCTCGTTTCTACAAAACTACTTCTGGTTCAATTTAAAACTAAACACCACAGTACTTATTTAGAACAAAAAAGTAAGAAAAATTGTGTTTACCTATTCCCCCAACGATACAAGCCAAAGTTTGTTCCGTGTACGCTGAGCAAGATATATGGGATTTTATTTTATCGGTAACTGGCAAATATTCTCCTCTGCAAATATCCTGGCATACATCTGGAACTTTTTCCTGGATGCAGCACGGTACGTGATTCCGTCCATCAGTCATGCACCTGCAAAAGTTCACTGACTCTCACTCAACATGTTTTGGATAATTTTTTTAATCACAGAAATCTCTTGCATTATTTAATCCGCGTACATTGCGCAATAAAACGTCTCTAATCTCTTGGATAAAAAATCTGACTTTTCATTTTTCTGAATTCGGAAAAACTTTCTCCATTATCAAGCATTGTGAGTCAACACAATAGCCAAGATAGCGTAAAAACCGATAAAAGAACCAAAAGTACATAAAACTGTTGCTATTCGCATACAAAAGTTTTATGATTCTAATAAAATTCTAAGAATAATTTACTGAAAAGGTACATTATAGAAATAAATGGACTTCAAGTATAATGCCAAATAATATTACTTTCAAAGAAAGTATTTTATACATACTAGCATAATTATATATTAAGTTTTTTTTCTGGTGTTAACTGTCAATTTATGTGAAAATGCATTATAATCAATATTATTCAGTACTAGTTCCACTTATTTAATATAATCAATACATAAAAATAAAACATTAATGGAATTAATACTACCAATATATTGTACTTCAATTTAATTAATATACATAATATTATTATGTATTAACATAGTAAGTTCATTTTAATTAATTATCTTCGTTTGATATGTACCTAATAATAAAACTGAGTATGTATGAATAATTTATAAACTAATTTCATCATTTTGTATTCACCACCTATAAAGATTGGTCTACAACACGTGTAAGTATCATCGCTGTACAGTATTACGTAAATTAAAACGTAAATTTCGGTATATATACTTAATAAAGCTAATCTTATGAACAAAACATGTGTCGCAAAGCAATATTTATATTATGTGATGAATCTTAAGCAACGAACTATTTTCTAAATGATTATGAACTACCACCGAGCAAACACTAAATATTTTGATAAGAAAAAAAACTAAAGTATTACTTTTTACATAAATTTTATATTATATAAAGAAAAAACGTATAAATCATATAATTGGGATTGAATATACTAACTATATTCCCATTTGATTTAAAATTTCAAGGTTAAATAATTGAAGATATTATTATTATTATCCTAAAAATTCACTAATAATTATTATTATTATTAAACTGGCGCTAGGGGCCGTTCAGGTCCATGGCCGACTGCACAACGTTTCTCCAGGAATCTCTGTCCAGCGCTCTCTCTTCCCAGTTGACTATCCCCAGCCTTTCCGCATCCCTTTGAATGTTGTCCGCCCATCTCCGTCGAGGGCGGCCAAGAGGTCGAGTGCCAACTGGTGTGCCTTTGTAAATCCTATAGAGAGTTCTAGATCTTTCAGATCGTACAACGTGGCCCGCCCATCTGAGCCTTCTTGACCTCAGAATATTAGTGATTCTAGGTTGGTATCGGTCGAAGAGCTCAGCGTTTGTGCGGATGCGCCACCGGTGGTTCTCATTGACGGGTCCAAGTATTCTCCGGAGGATTCGGTTTTCAAACACTTGGAGCGCCTTTTCTTGTTTTTCTGTTAAACCCCACGTTTCACATCCATACATGACGATTGGCTTGATGACGTTATACACCCGGAATTTCGTTTTGATGGACAGCATTTTGGACCTGAACAGACGACTCAGTTGCATGTGATGTGAATACGCTATGATATTTTATTTTTTTCTATGTCCATAGGTCAGGATTTTATGATAAATAATAATTTAAAAAAACTGAATAGAAGGACCAAAAATAATTCGGGCTCTGTTGTAACTGTTGTGTTGTAAGAATTCTTGATTCCCTATTTACCATACAATTATTTTAATTTGACGACTACAAGTATCCCGAGTAATCACCATATACACATATTAACACACTCATAAAAAACAACATTAACTTATTAATTAATTTAATTTTAACACGTATGTCTTTAATCTAACCATATTTTTAATTAGTTAATTTATCTTCAATACGTACCTTCGTATAATAGGAATGTCTTGCTCGCAATTTTCTGGATCTTGGCCAGTGTTACCGTCTAAAATCGTCTGAATGCTGCAAAATCCTAAACATCCCTCAGAGACATTGGTAGCAATACAACAATCTGTGTAATTATGAAGGTTCGGAGGCACTGTGGGGTCTCGAAGGCTTTCCAGGTACATTTCTCGAATTGTTTTATTTTTTCCAGATGACGAGTCGACTAGCTGCACTATTGAAATAACACATAATATGATAAAGTTACGCTATGTGTATTGTATTGTTAAAAATAATTAAACATTGCTGTATTTCGTTTTTTTTTTAATATCTATATAATATTATACGTATGTTTATAAAATTTAAAACCTGTGAACAATATATGTTAGTCATATGGTTACAATAAACAATAAATAAAAATTGTATTGATATATTAGGACTTTAGTTACTTAAAGCAGCGATATATTAATCATGGATAAATGCGATGGTTTTCCGTAACTATTATATTACAATACAGTAATGAACATGGGATATTTTAACATATAAACTAAATTAAGTATGCAATAACTAACGTCACAGGTTATAAATACATTGCATATTTAACTTTATCTTAAAAAGATATGACATCACTGAAAAATATTAAAGTATAATAACATAAATAAATATCATTCTTATTGGCATCGTACTTTCACTAAATTACTAAAGATGAAAAGAATTTTCAACTTTATTATTAGATTACATAAATACATTATTATATATATATACAAAATAAATTAAAAACTAGTCTAAATAAAGTTGAAAGAAAAACATATTTCGTAAGAATAACTATTACAAAGAAGTGTTTTATGTAACACAGAGGCATACATTTAAATTTTGAAGATTCTTGAAATTTTCTCTTTCCTTGGAGTAGTTATAAAAAGAAATGTCCCAAAAATCTCGGCAAATCTCAACCCCAAAAAAAGAAAACATATTAAAAATGCAGTAGGCGGGTAAAAATGCGGCATCGATCGGAAAAACACAAGACAGAGCTTACATATAAAATATATATTTGGTACATATATTATACTATACGTCTCGGAGATATAAAAAAGACTTACCCTCCAATGTGTGGAAACTCCGCACGACTGGCTCCGTATTGAGTTCGCATATATAAGCACCGCTGTCGGAAGATTTCACGTTTCGGATGGCCAGCACCCATACGTCATCATCCTGGTCCCGGGAAAATCTTCCCTCGTCACCTATGAAAAAGCGAAAACGGAAAAGTGTTAATTTATGTGCATATTTATTATTTATTTCAAACGTATTTTTACTTTTTAAATATATCGTTTATAAAAATGCACATAATAAAATATAATATTTATTATTCACATGTATATTTAATTTATTACTTCAATATAAAAATTGCTAATATACTATCAAGTAAAATAAAAGCTCAGTTAGTAGTTATATGAAAATGTTTTTAAATTTATATGCTTTTCTTTATGAAATTATTTTGAAAGTTCAATAACAAATAGGGCGCTTATATTTTATATTTTTAAATAGTATTACACCGATATAATATATATATGTATGTACGTCTATGTATAATGTATAAAAAAAAATAAAAACATATTTTTTCCATCTGCTATTAACTGTCTATGTACTTTCATCTCAGTGGTTTTAGTAATTTTAGGTTTCTTTTATAAATAATATACACATAAGCTAAATTGGCTCTCAAAGATATAGTATCTTACATTAAAATATTTCTGAAAAATCGTAAATACGATTTATAAGCTCTAAAATATTAATATTATTATACAAGTAGTTGTGTATTTATGTAAGTTTTAATTTTCACTCCATGGGCACGATAGGGTACAATGAACTTTTCTCTTAAACGAAAGCTTGGATTGGGTAATTATGTATAATAAGTATTTCTAATTGAAAATTTATTATAAATTAAAATGCAGTGAATTTTTAGACATTTATTCAGCAATAATACACAACTTTTTATTTAAAACTGTCAATATCACGAAATAAATTAATTAAACTAAAGATTTACTGTAGTTTCACTTTCACCAGTACTGTCATCAGACGAAGAGATCAGTGTGGAGCCACTGAACGATTTTGTTTTATCCAATTTTAAAATATCTACAAAATGTATTTATTTACAATGGGCGCTCGCCTAAAGACGTGCTTGCTCTATTTCCCATAATAACCCGTCTTTATCTCACCAGCCTATTTAGTTGTAAAAGTTGAACCAACTTTATTTTTTCAGAAGTCAGATTTTTTACCACGATATTCTTTTCTTACCGCGGTGATAAATATAAGTAGGTATAGAATATCTGCCTAATAATTTGTGTAACGTTTAATAAATAATTAACGTGTCCGAATGAACGGCTATTGCCATTCCCTGATGTCTTCCATAAGCGCCTGTTCTTTCAGAAAATATGTACCGTTACTGGGTTCTCTTCATGTCTGGGAAGTGGAAATTAGTGCTAATTAAATTATTTCTAATGCATGAGAAAAACATGAAATGTGAAAGATGAAGCGAAATGCACATACCCTACACATATAAATGCAAATTCTAAATTTGAAAAATCGGATGACTCGATTATTTTTATCGGGTAGTGAAAGAAAACAAATGATGCTCTGATGTTAGTTTGAGAGATGCTTACAGTGTGGTACCTACTAGTATAATATCGAGTGATTAGAGTATTGAGATATTATTCAAGATATTTTAGGGTTATTTTATTATAATAGGGAAAGAGTGCCATAACCTACTATAACTTAAGGCAACATACACAATCGATTAAACAAATTGAAACAATATGGATGAGAAAGAATCATCAGCTAAGCGTCGCCGCTTGACAAGTGAACGAGTTCAGTGATGGCATGCTCGGCAAAGTTAGAAAACTCTACAAAGACTACGCAAGGCTGCTTCAGCAGCTCACATAAAAATAATTGAGTTTGAAAGTAAAACAGAATATACACGTAAACGTGTGGGTGAGAGAGAGACATGGATAAGACGAATGATAAGGAGAAGGCGCATAATAATGTTGACAAGTACTACTGCCACCTGGTAATATTTCTCAGTAATAAATATATAATATAATTAATGTACTCGTAGATCAAAGTATGACCATTAAAAATATTACTTTATCTAAACGCTTTCTGATTAAAAAAAATAAACGTTAAAAGTACATAATATTTTAGATTCAATAATAAAGATACAGTTGAAATATTAAGGCGCTGATCAAAATGTAGCTTTCTAATTTCCTAGAGCTTCCGGGAAAATGCTTTCCATCACCATGGCAACGATCGTTGTTTATGCGGGTTGACACTTATTGCAAGACGTCATCGTAAATGTGAATGAAGAGTGACTAATATCAAGACAAAATTATTTTGAATACGATGATAAAATGACGCGTGTTGACATGAAAATGTGTAAAATTCGGCAACCTTATTCTATATTGTTTTATTGTTCTGTACATTCATATTACCAGTTACAAATGTTCAGTAAAGCGTATTTTTTAGACAGTGTGTAGGTATGTGGGATGTGTCTGACAGCTTTATTTTTTTGATGTTATTTGATATATCACAAACATTTTTCCAACCAAATGAACTGACTTCGAAATAAAATGACAGTAGATAAATACAACTCATTAAAGTAACACTTTTTCACACTTAGAGTAAATACTTCTTATATGTAACTAAAAGTTTTATGATTTACTTATAATAAAATATCGCCCACTGGGTATCGAGCTCGAAACCTTGTTCGAAAGCAGGCGCCCAAGCTACTAATACGCTATTTCAGTTACCATCGAAGTTAATGGCTCCACCAAACCACATCTGGCCCTCTCTATACCCGGTCTTAGTCGGGTGTATCACGGGACCATATGTTTGGTGTGAAGTATCAGTTTTGAATAAATGTAGCAAATATCTAGGCGCGCCGCATCGCTTATTGGTTCCATGGTGAATTGGTTATACTCTGAAGTCTGACTATGAAACTAGTAGTGCGATCCGAATTGTAATCTCAGTGTTCTTACATTTAGTTATTTTTTTAGGCAAATATGTTTTATAAATGAAAAAATTATATTGCAGGTCATTTGAAAAACATTTTTTTTAATCAAGTATTTTGTTTCGAATAAAAATACTATTTGCATTAAAATACTTCAAACAATATGTGCAGTTTATAAGATATTCTACGTGTCCGAGAATGGAGAGTAAAGTAAAAAGTTTCACTTCTCTCGCCTGTGGTAGTTATTATTTATTTAAATAAAATTATTTTTAGTATTACAGTGAGCATGTGATGGATATGGACCTCCAATGGACCTAATTAGGTTGAGCAAGTGACTATAACATCCATTTCTCGTAAAAACAAACATCTGCTAAGAATAGAGATCCACATAGGACTGTAGTCAATTAAAAAATATATGTGCCTCCAAAGAGTGATGGTCATTTTTAAATACCTTTTATGAGGAATTGTCAGCTATTCACCCAATCCATTGAATTGGGTCAAACATAACCGAAAAAACACCATGCATGTTTGCCAGGCGTGGAATTATCTTGGCCATGATGGCTTTCTTAGCTTTAATTTTTTTTTTAAATGAATGTCATTTTGGGACCTAAGTTATCATTCAATCCATCAAAATTGAAATAGGTTCAGTGGTTTTTTTTACATAATTTCAAGAACAATACTTACGGGATTTTAATGACAGTATCATTATTATTTATATGGTAATATTTTGTTGAAAGAATTGCAGATTATCTTAAATTGAAATCCATGATTTTTTTCTTTTAAGATACCTACTTGTTTCCAAAAATATTATTTATTTTTTGTGCGCACAAACGCAAATAAAATGCGCAAAATTCACATTGCCGTTTTTATTCTTGACATACACATAGTTAGTTTTAACAAAAATAGTGCAAGTCTAACTCAATCAAAAGTCAAGTGGTTAAAACCTTATTTCTTGAAAAGTGTGCCCCGGTTTGTATTCTAAAATTTGTCAATATCTTTGTATTATTTGTCTTTTTCTGTTTATTCAGATCTCCACCACCTGGACCCCATCAAATCATTAAAAATAATTATATAATTGGTAAATATATAATATTCCCACGGTGGCCGCGCTGGTTAAGCGTTGGACTATATAACGCCGTGGGTCCCAGGTGCGAATCCTGGGTCTGGCAAGTACACATATTGTTTTCCAATTTGTGGGTGTCAGGGTATGGACCTAATCGGTTGAGCAAGTGGCTGACATCCATTTCTCGTAAAAATAAAAATCTGTTAATACAAACCTCTACTCTGTGGAGGCCCATATGATCGTGTTAGGATCGGACATGGTCGAAAGATAGAAAAATATAAAATAGATTGTTTTCACTAACTTTACTGCCGACAACATTGAATCACATCGGAAATGTATGATTTTCACAAATTATCGACAACTGTCAAATGATAGAGTTTCACTATGGAAAAGAATAGTTCTCACTTGTATCATAAATCATTGTAACACTTAAAAATGAATACTTGTTTAGATGGAAGAATCTTTTACTTTTCTTTGCGGTTAAATTAATTTAAAGAATATTTGAATATGAGTATTGCTATCAGATAAAAAAATATCAATTTGATGAAAAGTTGTAATTATTATATAGATAGAGCGGATAAAATATGTATTTTGTATATTCAAAAATATTATATCGTCATTTTTAAGGTGAACTAGACAAAAACCAATATTTTATCTAATATTATCCCTCAAGTAATACATGTAACCACTAGTCGAAAATATTGTAAGAAAAGATTTTCACTAATAAACATTAGAATGGATTGCATTATTTATTATTTCATATAATTTTTTTGCATATAAATAATGTCAAATATTAAAATAAGATACAATAATTTATTATCGATTCATACTATTTTATATTAGATTTTATTGATACGGGGATATTAAAACGACAATTTCTACACTAATGGCATACTTTATTTGACAGATAATATTCCGTGACCATAGTGACAGTCTAGACAGAACGAGCTCGCAATCGGAGGCACTATTTTTCCCCACAAAGACATTCACAAATATACGTGAACGTCTCCTGACGGACGCACGAGGACGCAGATTGACCACTACTTGTACAGCTTGAAGCACCGAAATGAACTTCTCGACGTGCATACTTACAGAGGCACCGATATCCATAGCGATCATGAGTTACTTATTGGAAACATCCGAGTAAAACTCAGTCACCAGGCGAGGCCTCCAAAGCGCGAACGAATTGACGTTGAGAAGCTCCGACGCCGAAGAATTCGGATCGACTTCGAAACTGCTGTACGAGATAGTGTAGATTGTATCTACGAGCGGCACAAATCTGAATCCGACCTCATTGAGGCGGACTAGAGCCTCATAAAAAGTGCGATTGTGTTATCAACAGAAAGAGTGAGCAACCAAAGTGCATGTCTAACGAAACGTGGGTTGAAATTGGTGAACGAGCCAGGCTGAAAGCCCTGAGAGACGAGGAGACAGACCCCGACCGAACCAAGGACCACCGGACTGACTACCAAACCCAAGATAGGGTAGTCAAACGATCCGTGCGCTTGGACAAGCGCAATTTTATGAACCGGCAAATTGAAGCGGCAGAGGAGGCAGCAAGCAGAAATGACACCAGGAAACTCTTCCGAATCACCCGAAAAGTCTGCAGCAGGCGACTACTGACTCCCGGAGCCATTCGTGGTCCCAGTGGAGCAATAGAGTCTGACGCAGAATACGTCAAGAAGATTTGGAAGAATCATTTCTGCGGAGTGCTGAACCGCCCACCCCCTTTGGATCCCTTTGATATATCTGCGGAAGCTTTACTTTTGGACATTCCCCGAGCGATCGACATTTCCGATTGCCCGCCCATGCACACCAAGATAAAATCGGCTGTGAAAAGGCTCAAGAACGGAAAGGCACCGGGGGGAGACGGGATTTATCCTGAATTCTTCAAGTACAGCTTGAGCGCAATCCTGCACCCTATGTTTCATTTGATGACAAAGGTGTGGGAAGAAGAGCGATGCCCAAGAGACTGGGTGAACGGTGAAGTCATCACACTTCTTAAAAAAGGTGACCTTCTAAGCTGCGACAATTACCGAGGCATTACGCTACTCAGTGTTCCGGGAAAGATTTTGGCAAACATCATTTTGATGAGAATAAGGGACCCAATAATGCACGTCCTCAGGAAAAACCAAGCCGGGTTTCTACCTGGTCGAGCGTGTATAGACCAAATCCACAACCTTCGATGTCTTCTCCAGCAGAGCCATGAGCTGAACAGTCCGATGGCTTGCTGCTTTGTGGATTATGAGAAGGCTTTCGACAGTCCGCACCGCCCCTCCCTCTGGATGATACTGGGAGCATACGGGATCCCTCCCAAGATCATTGCCATAATCAAAAGCCTGCACGAGAATAGCGAATGCTGTGTCAGAATTGGAGACACTGTCACGGAATAGTTCGGGGTCACGACCGGAGTCAGACAGGGTTGTGTCCTTGCACCGTTTCTCTTTATCATTCTCTTTGACTTCATACTACGGAAGTCAATACCATCCGACCGAGGCATACCTGTTACCCCCACGGTGAAGCTATGCGACCTGGAATACGCCGATGACGCTGTCCTATTCGACAACTCAATCGAGGGCATTCAAGAGACAATCGACAGGTTGCATAACAACTCCTCTCGCGTTGGTTTGAAAATCAATGCGAAGAAAACGAACGTCTTGTGCAATAGCACCTGTCCTGATCCAGATTTCCCTCTGATTAGCGATGGACAAAACATCGAAAGCGTCGACAGCTTCAAGTACCTGGGGGTACACATCACGGGAGATGGCATTTTGCAGAAAGAGCTCGCTATTCGAATGGGAATGGCTAGAGCAACATTCAACTCGATGCGAAATGTCTGGGACTCACGATTGTACTCGGTCAAAACCAAATGCCGCCTATTGGACGCTTGCATTCTGACAGTGCTGCTTTACGGTAGCGAATCATGGCACCTTACGAAGGCTCAGAGCAACCGTATACTGAGCTTCGAAAACAGATGTTTGCGACGATTACTGGGTGTGCGGTGGTATGACTTTAGGAGCAACGAGGAGATAAGAGAACGCACCAAGCAGCCTCTCATCACGCTGCGACGTTGGACCTGGCTCGGCCACGTGCTGCGGATGCCAGAAGAGAACTTTAACCTGGCTTGCCTGTTCTTCAAGCCAACCGGATTCCGGCGACCTGGAAGGCCGCTAAATACAATCTACAGAGTTTATACGGCGGAACTACGGGATGCTGGTTTGACCTGGAACAAAGCAAGAAGACTGGCGAGCGACAGGGATTCTTGGAGGCGCCGCGTGGTGTCCATATGCTCCAGTTAAGGGGCGGATATGGACAAAGAAGAAGAAGAATAGTGACAGTAGCCACGTCTAAAGATTATTTTGTTTGGTGAAATATTGTTTCGCTTCATGAATTTTGTCCCATTTCTCTGTGTCAAAAATAAGTCTATTCATATTTTTAAAATTTGATACTTTTGTTTTGTATTATATAGTTTATGTAGAAAACTATTTTCTAAATGTTTGAATATATTTTTTTTATATAAATTTTGACTAACGCGATGTACGATTAATTATCAGTTTTTTTTTGTCTTTACTTGGATTTATTTTAGATCCACGTGTTCTATGAAATAATTTTCAGAATATTGAATACCAAAGGAATCTGATAAATAAACGCTGAAATTCTTGAAAAGATATATGCAATTCTATATTTTTATGGTTGAGTCCTGGCTGTAGTACCCTTTGGATTTATGTGCGAAATAAAAATGACCAATTTCCACTTGCCTTAACATCCGCCGCATAACAAGCCGTGAAACTTTTCGAATCTTTTTTTTCCATTTTCCCATAAAAGCAAAAAAACTTGCCTATAAGTTAGATAAACTAAGACCTTTTCAAACGAGTAAGTAAATATACTCGAACGAGATTAGGTTTTTCACGCTGTGAGAAATCTCTAGGGCCACTCCGCTGTCCACTACGACGAAGTAATTTGAGACTATCACGAGATTAAACATTTTAGTGATCTTTGGCCTGTTGACACAAGCATCTTAAAGAAGTATTTCTGAATAAAAAAAAAACTATCTGAAAGTGTTCTTACTATCTGACAGGTCGGTTTATAAGAACATATGTTCTAAAAAAATGTTCTCAAGTTTCACCAAAGATTCTAAAAATGTAGCCATATACAGCATAGGTACTAGTACGTTGTGTAAAACATTACATGGGTATGCATGTGCCAGTGGCGAAGCCTCTATACTAGGCGATTATTTAACGTATTTAAATAATAACTTGATTATTTTATATTCTCCCAAAATAATGTAATTTTCCAATGACATAATATGTCATATATTATGTAGAAATATATTATATATAATATATAGAACCATCTGTCAAAGGTTAAAAAAATATATGCCACTACAGTACCATCTCTCTTTAAGTACTGTATGTATCGGATTATTGCCCGATTAATGTGATTTTTTGTATGGACTTTACCTCACGTGACCTCAGTCCCGTCTACCGTAATGTATTCAATATGGTAGGCTTGAAAGACGAAACCTAAAACCTTTGTGCATAATAATATTTTTATCTATCAATGCATCTTTGTCCAAAAAAATCAATATTAAGAAAATTTAAAAAAATAATTTCTGTGGCATTCTTTTTTAAATGAAAAATAATTTTATCTAATGATTTTTGATTTGTATAGGTGTTTATGAAAATACATAATTTTGACTCATCGCTCAATTTTATATCGTCAGTGAGCAATTGAAATTTCATCGATTTAGTATGTCGTTGTTTTTAGTGTGTACCTACCTATTCATCAGTAGTAATATCGTATTATCTTCTTATTTTCCGGAAGTATACCTGTCAAGTGTGCTCTTTTTATCTGATCGCCACAGTTTACCTCTATCCAAAAGTAGGGTGTGTGCTATGAGTATATAGATAAATAATAATTATTAAGTTATTTAATTGTTTACTTAATATTTAAATACACATAATGAAGATGAAATGTTTACAATGCTTACTAGAATAGCTCATAACATCAGCATATCTACATTGTCAAGCGATGTCACTCTAGTAAATGCATGACGTAGGCCGTTTAAAATTTTGACACTTTTTCTACGCGATCACTCCACGGAGAAATTCACCTATTCTCCTCCCGTTCTAACTGAAACACACGCTCGATTTGCTACTAACACATAATATATTTCCGTTGTATTCTAACTATTACTACAGTACTAATATATCTATATATGTGTCGCTACATTTCAAAATCAGCCAAGTCTAAATTTAGGTATTTTTGACTTTTTTGTGAATTGCTGAAGAACTACTGCTTTCTAACATTTCTGCATTATCAAAATATGGAATTTATTAATTTTAAATACTCTATACCCGAAATAATATAAACTTTCACCCTTGTGACTGTGTATTTGAGAAAACAAAAAGCTGTTTTTCTCCTATTCATCTATAATGGACTTGGATGACTTTGAAATCTAGCGACACATATAATATATACATGTTCGCTGGCTAATATTTTTCTTCTTCTTCCTATCATAAAGACAAATATTTGTTTTTTTTTTATTGACATGTCTTCTCTTCAGCGTTGACAACGGCGATAAGTATTACTTATGTGTGGCGTATATTCTATGTTTTACTCCTTTAATTTCCTCGTTTTCTCGTGTAGTATTGGATTCCAGGTAGGTAAAGTGGTCGACAACCTCAAACATATAATTTCAAATTGGCCTCACTTCTCTCCGAGGAGAGATGTTTTCACATCAATAAAAATGTTGCGAGCAATTCATATGACACCTTTAATACACCCAACAGTAATATTTTCTCAATAAATATTTGTATATATTTGAATTCAGTGATTTTAACCTTATTTCTCACCTAATTTTTAATAAAGAATACATATTTAAAAAAAATCGGTGTGTGTACTTATGTATGCGCGTTAGAAGTTATACTTCTTTGGCGTAACCAAACAAAAACAAAACTTGTGATAAACTAGATTCTTTGATTAGCTCTTAATTATCTTGTTACATTACACATTCAAGAAAAAGAGCCGCTTATTGGAACGCCGTTGGTTTATTTCTATACACTTTAACTTATATTACTAAATTATATAATGGTTTCTGGTTGTTTTTATTTTTAAAGTAACAACTGTCACTCTGACGCGTAATAGTTTGTTTACGTAAGGAATTGCAAATGGCCGATAATAATAAATTCGCTGCTTAGGTAACGGAACAATTCTAAACTATAAATACTGTATAATCGTCTCGATTGCAGTATCATACTGTGGCGTAAAGGTAGTACGTTCGGCTGATAACCGAACAATCGGTGGTTCGAATCCAATCGCGTGTGTTTTTTTTACGTGTGAAAAAATAAATTATGTGTTACATGTCACACGCCAAAAATACACTCTGATCTGATTTCCCAAGCGCGCCAAAAGAAGTATAACTTCAAAAATATCTTGTGAAAATATAGTATAACGATTTTTTCACAAGTACTGTTTTAGAGTAAAAGTTGTAGGGTTTTTTGTTTAAAAATTGAGGATGCAGTCCCAGGTATTTTTCATATTCATGTTAGATTTGAAATCGTAAAAATTACAAACAAATTATGTGATAATTCTAGACGTATTTGTAATATATTGCTGATAATAGCTGCTCGCAATATTATGGAAAGAAACGGAACATAATCGATATCTGGCTACTCTATAAATAGAGAAAGGCTGTATTTATCTACGATTTTTGGACAATCTCTTCGGTGAGGTTCATGAATCTTCGAAAGATTAATTGTTTTCGGTAGTGTACCAGATAAAATGGACATGGAGCAAACGTTGCTGAGATGAAGTAACTAGATGAAGAAGATCACTAAAAATTCCAAAGCATCTACTACAACAGATATTGACGGTAAGAAAAGATGGATAAAGCTGTTCCAAAATTCGGTAGTATTCTATAGTGATAATGATCCTCAGTTATAACGGTGATGACAAAAAACTGACTAATAGAAGACATTTGTTTAAAATGATTTCTAATTTAATGATAAATGCTTTCATTCTTATTTGAGATAAAATAATATCTAAAATATTTTATATTTTGTATAAATATAATTGGCGGCACTTTTTATAGTGGGCTGTAATTTGGGATGATTGTGGATGTGGATACTAGAGGTGGACAGTTTAAACGGGCGTCAATCCAGGCATTAACTTTGATTTTGTTAGATTTGATATTGTGTTGAAGCTGGTCACGGGTCATGCACTAACGCAGTAGTAGGAAAATGGTTCTGATTATCACTCGCACGGTATACACTTATAAAATGTGAATGATGATGACAAGTTTGTATAAGACACTCTATGCCGGTAACAAAGCTTAATAGATGGTCTAATTGACTGAATTCTTTATGAGACTCGAATTAAATTATCGCTTAAACGACAGTACCAAGTTGACACGGTCGCTGTCTACGAATAACTAACAGTTTATCAATCACGGTCAACTGATGACCCGTAATTGAGCATGGACCTGCGATAATAATTTGGATTATAGGTAGGAGAGAAATATTAGGTTAGGGGAACCATAATTGGCCCAACCAATAATTTTACCAGTATTAAGACAGTACTTTAAGTTGAACTTTTATGAGCACTTACACAAATTTATAAGAAGTTAGACACGTGAAATTAAACGCAGCACATTCATAAAAATCTAAATGAAATTTTGCATTTCAAAATATATAAGTATGGAGACACGTTATTTTTTAAATATTTCTATAGGTAGGTACTAGAAATTTTCGGGTATCTAGGTAGTTTGTGGTTTTTTTTCATATCTATCTAAATTAACGCATAATAAAGTTGTACAATACATATCCGCATACACGCAACATTAAATTGGAGTTAATGGTGATATTGAAGCTAACGTCTCAATGTTCAAATATTCAAAACGATATATCATATTGAAAAATAAAAGAGAGGTTATTAAAAACTAAATATTGAGGTTATTAAATTGTCAGAATACGCCATACATATAGCACATACAAAATTCTGAAAAACACTTCTGAGAAAATATATTATAACCAATAGAAAAATCTTTTTGAAAAAAGTAAGACACCCGGCAGGAATCGAACATACATCTGTTGGGTTAGTGACATACTAATTATGACAAATTGTAACTATTGGCTTTTTATAATACCTGCTCATCAGCGCTCTTCCAAATCAAGCTACTATTGGCAATCGGTTTTTGTTTATTAAATCAAAATAGGTACCTACTACTTTAATTACTAACCGACGTCACGGATCTCTCCAATATTTTATGATGTAACTTACTCAAACTTGCTAATAATTTTTAAATAACTATTTCTTTTATTCAACGGATAATTCACAAGATTTAAGAATGTACCATTCTAATTATTGAACATACATGATTCTAAAAAACACTTCTGAGAAAATTTATATTATAACCATTAGAAAAAATCTTTTTGAAAAGTACATAGTACACGTAGTATTAGTATACATATAGTATTAGTATGCACATACATATAGTATTAGTCATGGCGGGTCATCCTGAGGCGGGCCCCCAGACTAGGATGTTTGGCGGCCCTCCTACCTATCGCTAAAGGTAAAGGCAGTATGACGCACTTTAGTAGAGTTTTCCCAAATGGTGTACGCGGTAAAATTAAGGTGATTTTTAGCGATTTTTTGTATATTTAATATGTAAATCCATTTGAGTTATGGAGTTGTCGAGTATGGGCACACAGTTAAAAATTGCATCGTACAACCAAATATTTTTAATTATAATTAATATTGACGTAAAATAGCGCTGCAGGCGACTTTTTTACTGTTAGAGAAAATTTGTGATTTGTGTTTATCTCAGTTATCTGGTCGACTCGTGACGCCGGGCCCCCAGGCTAGAGCCCTGTCAACCCCTCCCCCATTGTCCCCTTGTGGGGGCCTTGGTATTAGTACACATATTATTATCTATTATTAATGCTAAAAATAGTACCTAAATTGGCTAAGCAAGTAAAATTAATTGGTTTAACTTGCTAACTCGCGTTGAAAATGGTACTATTTACAATCGATGAATATTCCTCCACGTTTTCAAATTACATTAATATCTGCGGGCAAAGAAAGGTAATTTCATCGTCTGGCAAACGAAGCAAGAAACGCGGGATGGCTTCGGCAGTAACGAATTTAGAAAAAACTTTTCCTGTTTACGGCAGTTCTGTTTTTATGGCTTGAAAAATACCTTTAGCCAACAATACCGAGAAAAAAATTAAAAATAAACTTTGGCAGTATTTTAAAGTTTTGTTAAAAGAAAAATCGTCATAATCGCGAGAAATACGTATTTAAAAGTTTTTTTACTTAATAATTCATTGTTTATTTCAAACAACCACGACATATTTTACAACAGTATAAAAAATATCAAATATAAAAAAAAACATTAATTTACTCGTGTTTACTCGGGTAGGGTATAAATACAAAAATATGCAGAAAAACAAAACCATCTGTACAAAAAATCTCATTGTCAAGAATATGTGTCATAGTTCTTACTAAAGAGGCACCGATAGGGCCTCAATCCTTGTCAACAAACTACTACAACTCTGTGTCGTTCTTGATCTTCTCTAAACACACTAAGTTAATTGATGTAATTATTGATAATGATCCTTTTTGAAATTATACTTTTTTAGGCGCGTTTAGAAAATCAGATCAGAGTGTATTTTTGGCGCGTGACATGTAACACATAATTTATTTATTCACACAAAAAGCACACTCGATTGGATTCAAACCAACGATTGTTCGGTTATCAGCCGAACGCACAACCATTACGCTACATAATGATACTGCAATAGTGACGATTATACATAAATAATATTATAGTTTAGAATTGTTCCGTTGCTAGGCAGCGAATTTAATATTGTCAGCCATTTGCAATTCCTTACGTAAACAAACTATTAAACGTCATAGTGGCAGTTTTTACTTTAAAAATAAAAACAACGATAAATAATTATATAATTTAGTAATATAAGTTAAAGTGTATAGAAATAAACCAACGGCGTTCCAATAAGCGGTCATTTTTCTTGAGTATGTAATTTAACAAGATAATTAAGAACTAGTTGAAGAATCTAGGTTTTGTTTTTGTTTTGTTATGCCAAAGAAATATAACTTCTAACGCGCGTACATGTACACACACCGATTTTTTTTTTTAAAAAACAAGGATTAAATTATATTTTTAGATATTAAAAAAAAAATAAGCTTTGTTTTAAATGCCTATTACTTTTTTTATTCACGTACATTATGTAAACTATAATTCTTTAGCATCTTACATAAAAAAATGTTTTATACACTTACTACTTCAGAATAATGTTAACCTACGTCAGAACAAAAGCTTTTAACTGAAAATTAGATGATAGTTACATTAGTATATTATAATATAATTATGTAGTATAATGTCAGTATCTTATTTTATCTCTCTATTCATGATTATTATATCTACAAGAAGTGTACGTCAACAAAATAACAATGCGCTCTAATAGGAAACACAATAATTACTCGAATAGTACCTACCCACGCTAACAATTCAGGTCTTTATCCCACATCTTGCGCATTCCGAAAACGGCAGCAAAGCTTTGCATTCCAAGACGGGGGTGTTACACAGTTTCCCTCTCCCTGCGAGTTTCACAGCTTCTAGTCGTAAGTCCCGTCTCCAGGAGTTGGGACTTTAGCGAAATGCATCGAAATTTAATTGCTCCATTCAGCTTATGCTCGGCTCACGCGCTTTAGCGCCGAATCTCACACTTATTGCTCGAAGCTCAAACTTAGACAATTTTATACATAAGCCTTGTTTCAATACGGAACTTTGTTTTTGCTTGTAATACCTATTACAATGCTAAAATATTCAGCTGTTAATTAGTATTACGAAACATTATAAGTATTTATGGTGTTTTTTTTTTTTTTTAGATAAAAAGAACTTTAATTTTTAATTTTCTGTTGAATCATATAAACTTCACAATTCTATGTAATAAAAACTTTTTATTGTACTTGATAGAGATACTGAATAAATATTATAGAATACAGAAATGTCATTTTGACATTTCATATTGATTTTCATAGTCACGCACATATATATTAATAATTTAGTTGCTAGGACCCACTTAGCAACCAATTATAGTGAGTAGTAAATATTACTTTTAACGAACTTTTCCGAAACATACAAAACAGAATTAACTGAAAATGATTTCAATTTTGCTTAAAGATGGCCAATTGTATTGAAAGAATGCACTGTCGTCGTGTTCTGATATATTCTAAAAGTTTCAAATGTCTAGCTAGTTGGGAAATTAGTTAACAATTTTGTACGGCACAAGAAAAAATCTGTACCGGAAAAACAAGAATACGAGCTAATAAAAACGTTGAAAAAATACGTGATTACTATAGTTTTCAAATAAATATTCAAAATTGTTCGATTTTCCTCTCCATTTCGTTGACATGTTAAATTGGGAAATAGTGATATAAAATAATCTGGATTAACCTGTCAGTCAACCTTAGATTTACCTTGCTATGTTAAGCTAGCTGAAAGACTTATGTTGAATCAACAAATTTAATATCAACCATAACATAGATATAAACATTTCTAATTTATTACAAACAATAATATTATTACAACGCAATTTATATTTTCTACCATGTTACTGTAGAAGCCAATTTTTTGCTCATTATTTTATTAAATACAATTGTTTTTATATGGTTCAATATTGGAATAATATTTTTTTTAAATAATGAGGGAATATTAATGGTAATTTATATTTAATTAAGTATAAGAAAATGTGAGCCCGCTTATATCACATTCAAAACGCGTGGTGATGTGGCGTTAAATTTATTTGATATACATTAAAATACAAACAAAAAATATTAGTGGAAATTTGATATAGCTTTAATCAGTAGTTTTACATGGTCAAAGTATTTAAACACATAACAGGGGATATTAAAAAAACACCTTGTATCAAGATATTGTGATCAAAAAATATTTTATAAGTATATTGATTTTTCTTTATCAAAAACGTTAAAGAACCTTCAATACGAAACGGTGTATAAATGAAAATGAAGCTTTAAATTGAGTCTCGTGAATTCCTGTGCAAATTGGCCGCAATTTATTATTAATTGCTGATTCATTTGCATCAAACTTAACAAATATGACAAAAACTGCAAATTAATTTAAATATTTAAATTAAATTAAAAACAGTCAATTACGTAATATATTATTACTGTTATACCCAATTCATATTTAATATTATTATAATGTAATAAATTATTTTATTCAACAAAGAATTCATAAGTTTTAAGAATGAAATATTTTTTTATAATGAACATACATACTTTGAAAACACCTAAAAATACTTAAAATACTCGACGGGACCCGTATCCCATGATAAGCATTTCAATATTATGTAAAAACTACGAAGTAGTTAATTTAACTGTAATTAGATAAAACGCCTGTGACTTAATTGGTAAATCACATTGTCACGATTTTATATGAAGTATTATCTTCAAAGTTTTTTTCTTGTAGGTATAATATATTTGAAGTGTTTCAATATTATGTATGTTTATTATAATGTATTTAACTATATATCACTAATAATTCAACAATATGTTTCTTTAAAACTCTCCTTTCATGTACATGATCCTTAACAAATATATGATTAATATAATGCATCCGAAGCGGTGTTTGAATAGTAGTACTATTAATAATATCGCAGCGGGTCAGTAGTTAGTGACTGTGTTTGAGTTTGATAGCTCACCTTCTGAAAGACTCCCCCAGAGTGATGAATAGAGCGAGAGGAATCGTTTTGCCAACTATTACGTTACTCCGATGAAATTTATTTCATGCCCAGTCATGTGATTAATCCTTTCTCTTGAGGGTATTTAATGGAACCATGTTCAATGAAATGTTTTTGCAACCCCAAAGCTACTTTTTACTTAAAATATCTCTCAGATGCATTAAAGTAAGACCATTTTTCAAACCATTATCGTGTCTCATAAATTTTGTTATTGATAGTTTCTGAATTATTTATAAGTAGAACAAAACAAATTTTAATCCTCATATATTATAGGTACAGTTTATATATTATTTTGTAACGACTATACTAGGCTTTTTGGATATTATATGTTATACGAATGTGTTAATAATATTTTTTTTTGTTCATAAATATTCAAGAGGTTCAACATTTATTTATTCATATAATTTTCTATTTGTTCATTTCTGACATTCTTTTGTGAGAAGTCATTTATAATAATATAAAACGTGATTTTTTTTTTCAATTATTCATACTTTTTATGTTTTCTTACTCCAAAACTTCATATTTCGACCAATTCTATTCACATCTATGTCTTTAGTATAAATGGTGATTTAATTTTTTCCATGATATATTTTATCTACCTAAAGATGTATAAAGGAGGCATATTTTTCTATCCTTGTATTAACTTGGTCTTGGATGTGGTATCTGTAAAGTAATTAATTGTATACAAATTGAACCCTGGTGCTTAAAGCTTTGTTGTGTCACCACTTTTCACCATAATAACCTACCCTTTTCGCTAAGATAAATTGTGTTATAATTTGAACTTGCCTTCTTTTCAGATTCATTTGGATATATTAATTAACGTGGTCGAGATATATTGCTCCGACCGCGGAAAATAATAAATAATTTGTCGCTATATAACTTTTTAGCTGTACAATTCGAGTGCTTAAAGTCAGACAACGTTATCTATAAAAAAGTGTTTTTTTTTTTTTGAGATAATGTTATTTTACATTTACGGCTACATGATAGTAAAACAACGTTATGTCAATCTTTTTTAATTTCTTATTTAATCGTCAGTAAAGTTTAACGCTAACTACATAAGTTACCCTTGTTTTCATATTTTTTTAAAACTATCCCTATAAATTTTAACATCATCATAAGCAAGATAAATGTACAATACACAATAAATTATAAAATATTAACATTAGGTTTTAAATAAACATTTCCCTTGTTGAGTTACAAGAATCTAAAATAACGATTTTTGGCTCTCCTGTAAAGTTGCACTTATGTAGATAGTGTTGTTTGACACTAAGCCCTCGAATTTATGTAACTATTAATAATTGAAATGTTAGAATAAACGTGCGTCACAAAGCCATTCTCTGATTTTTTACTTCACATTGATCCATTTTTTTATAATATCTGTGCCTGTCCTCCCGTCAAAGAAATGCCGTCACAATATATTTATGTTTCAACCGCCAAAAACTTTTTCGCCTATTTTCCGTGTACCCAGAGTCTTGAAATTCGATACACGTATGCTAATGCGGTGACAATATAATTTATTTATTGGTGAATTCTGAGTTAACCCATTCGATTCATTCATTTAATAACCACATTTAAATAAAATGCTAATTATATCTAATGGCCACCTGATGGGCAACCAGTTGCGTTGGGCGCAGTGAATGGGAAAAAAATCATTATTACGTTAAGTAGACACTTTCGCAATCCACAAAAAAAAACTTTCATAAATGACGAAGACGAATTGATGAAGAATTTATATTTAACCGTTGGGTCGGTAACCGCCATTTTTTATATTTATCTTGATTCTGATTCTGAAAATGCTTTTCCATTTTATGTACATATATTCATGATATATTAAACCAAGCTCAATTTGTTACATTAAAGTTTAATTAAAGCGGGGGTTTATTGTAAAGTCGTTTATAACAATATTGCATATTATATTATAATAAACTTTTTTTTTATTCGACGAATAAGACATAAGATTCGAGAATGTAACATTATATATGAAATTGAATATACAAAATTTGAAAACATCTCATGCATATACACACTAGAAAAAATCATTTTGTAGAAAAAAAATACGACACCCGACAGGACTTGAACCTGTATCTGCTGGATTCGCGCCAGTATGCTTTTCCAATTAAGCTATGGGCATTTTAGTTAAATACGACGATTTTAACTAGTAGTTGTTACATCAAGTAGTCCCGTCGGGTGTCGTATTTTTTTTTCTATAAAATGATTTTTCTAGTATGTATGTATGAGATGTTTTCAAATGATGAATATTGCAGATTATGCAAGCCACGATTTTTTATAATTAAAAACTAATTTGAAAAATCATTTTTTATTAATTTTAAAGACATTCATGACATTTAATTCCGTTGTTCGTCTTTTTTAATTTGTTAACTGATATGTTTGAAAAATAAAATATTCTTTTTTCTGTTCTAAAAATGTGCTTCACGGTTTTTGCAATTATCTCAAAATGGTGAAATATGGAGGTTACCGACTTTGAAACTAACAGCCTCAAATTTGTCTTAATATTCAAAATATTCTGTGATCATAATATCCACAATACCATACACTATTCTCTGACAGTTTAGCATTTTAACTAACATGTTTTAGTAACACCCACGATGGCCGCGCGGCTTAAGCGTCGGGCTATCGCGTCGTGGATCCCACGTTCGAATCCTGGGTCTGGCAAGTACACATATTGTTTTTCAATTTGTGTATGAGTCAGAGTATGGGCCTAATAGGTTGAGTAAGTGGCTGACATCCATTTTTCGTAAAAATAAAATCTATTAATACAAACCTCCACTCTTTGGAGGCTCATATGATCTTATTAGGATCAGACATGGTATTTATTAAAAATAAAAACAAACGCTTTACACTTACATATTGACTGTATGCGAGTTGAAATCTTTGGGCTCTTTATCTTAGGTTCACGCATGTATAAAAAGGGTAATGCGACGTGATTTATTTCACATGGAAATATCCTTTTATCACACTGGTAGATTGGTCAATAAAGAAAGACAAAAAGTCATTCAACGGCTATCCTCTATCTGCGACGAAAGAAAACTCAATAAACCACTTGGCGGCCTCTTCGGTCGCAGGATCAAGATTGATTCACAAGGGAGGAAATGCCATTCGTTACTCGACCTCATTCGATTCAATATTGGGAAAAAATCGCCTTTTACCATTTTGATCAGGGCATCCCACTAGGAAAAGACACATGGCTAGAATATACCTTTTATTTTTACTCGTATCCTTTCTTGTTGTTTTATTTTGTATTAGAGTGGTGATATGGAGAAAAGAACCAAATCATTTTCTTGTTATCCAATGTTTAACAATATAAAATTGGATGCTTTTTACTAACTTTATATTAACTTTACTTGGATTCTATGTGTATAGTGTATATATATATATATATATATATATATATGAGTTTGTGATATGTATACATAGATGTCATATTGTCAACATTTTGTATTTTAATATCATAAATATAGAAATAATACTGTATATTTGTCATTTTTTGTGGTGCGAAATAAATACTGTATTTTATTTCACAGAGCCGTTTAGAATTTTTCATAAAAAAACGTAAAAACATATGAATTAAAATTGTATTTAATCTTTAAATAATAATATAAATGCCTCAATTTTCCATCATATTAAGTTGACAATCATGCAAGGGGCAAAAAAAACTTTTATGGATAAACATGCCGTAATTACGATGTAAAAATATATTATCTTAATCTTGATTAAATAATTCTGAGACCGTAACTGTACCAATAAATTGAATGATTAAATGTATTCGGTAACTTGGAAACGTTCTTATGTTTTAATCCAAATATAAATTTTATTCAATTCCTCAATATTTTCTATATTATGTCAATATGAAGTAAATTTTCAATGTATTGATTACAGTACAAAGTTGCCTTCTTATTTAATATTTCATTATTTTAAGCATGAACACACGTTCTTGATTACATAGTCAAATTGTTACAAATATATAAAATATTATTATCTATGCGAGTTTTTGAAATCCATACATTTGAATTAGTTGGCCATGTTAATTAAAACAAGACAATTTAAAAAATAAGGTTTTTTTGAATAAGTTGGCGTTATTTTCCAAAGTCCAATATTTTTTTTTTGCAATAAACTATGTTGCGTTAAGCTATTGTTCATTTTCTTCTGTATATTGTATAGAGATGCAGAACAACGCACTACGTTAAGTCCAGAATCAAACGTCTGGTCAATTGAATAATTTTGTTCTCCCTTTCCTTATATGCATTCTCATACGAGCAGTATATTTTTTTTGGGTGGGTAGATACTACGTCTGAATATTTTTTTAATTATTTTGTCATCGTGGAAATCAATATTTTATTAAAATTATTGATACATCATTTACTTGGGAGAGTTTTATGGTCACATAAAATATATAAACACAATAAAATAATATTATCATAAACTTCATTAATTTTAAATCAAGTGATGTCAGTGCTTGTAGCACTTTTTTTAAATAATTATATTTTAGGATAAGAAAAGACAGGGTGTCACCATAACATATAAGTGTACAAAATGTATTAATATGTTATTCAGAATTTTGTTTGACTAATTTAATTGTATGGTTATGATGAGAAAATACAGGGTTTCATCATGACATACACACAAAATTTATTATTCAGACTTTCGTTCGACACTTGCGTCTTTAATTTTAAAGAGGAAAATTTAGCTATATAATGGAAAATATGTTTAGCAAAAAGTCATTGTTAATAGTAAATGATAATTTATATACTGCACTACCGTCAATTTTCATCGTATACCTTACTTCTTTGACATTTAAGTCATATAGTTTATATAGGTAAATATTAATTCTTATAATTCACGATAGATTAATCTAAATTTTTGTAGGTAGCAACACCATAATATTATTATATATGTAAAGTAATAACAGTCAAGGCTGATTACTCTATTATGTTATATCAAAACACTGCAATATACAAAGTGCGAATTGTAGAATCAATACCATGAATGCCTGCATAATGTTAACGATGTATCCTCATTTTAATGTCGACCATTAATATTGGCATGAAGTGGTAATGATCGGTGAAATGACTCACTAAAACTTTTTTATGATTTTCATTAGGGTAAGGCGTGAAATGTGACCTAATGAATTGCATGCAGGGACGTTTTAAGGCCTACGTTGGCCCTTGTAACCTTTCTTTAAATGTCCCAAATATAATTTTGTGTCGATTATAAAACACCCTCGTTTATAAGATTCCGTCATATTTCTAAATAACAATAATATTTTATTTATAAAAACGTTATTACAAAGATAAAAGTCATCTTTTCATATCTATTTCCAAAATACTGAGGATAATGATCATTGAATTTACTAGCGTTGCCAATGATTTTCTTCCATCTGGAGCAATCCTGCGCTGATATTGTTGCTTCAGTCGCTTTCTTAATAGTGCCACTCCATCAGGAAGGTGCACGCTTCCATTTGTCACCACTAGAGATCACGCTACTTTTCATACTGCTTGGATATCTTCTTACCACATGACAGAATAATTTAAGAAGGCGTTTCTAGTAGTTAGCCAAGTAAGTCATAGAAAGGCACACAATGACAATATAAATATGTATATTATTTATGTCATCATCATTAGCCAGGCTCAATCTACTGCTCGATGAAAGCCTTCCCTGGCTTGTAAAGTAATTCGAAAATAAACTAATTAATATTAAATTAACACCACACATTAAACCGCGACTACTCATGTATTTTCGATTATATCATTTATGATGTTGGTAAATTTTACGATGTTAATTTTTTGAAATTATTATTGCCATTCTAAAAAAATGTAACGGCCATTTGATATTTTAGTCTTTATTGAAGGCTTTAAAATGTTGTAGGCTCCAGGTAATGTGCCTATTTGCGTCAATTAATTAGATAAAGCGGCCCTGGTTGCATGCTATTTTGATGGTGAAATTATTATGTCACGTGATAATTCGATTATCAAATTCCTTGATTCTAAGACGCTTGGCTAATATAATTTTTAGTCACATCAGCCGAATAGTAAAACCCACCCTTTAATAATAGTTCTGTTGGTATTAGTTACCATGAGATGCGCAGTTTTTTCAACTTTACGGTTTAGTATTTGCTACGCGAAATAAAAATTACTTTGCTCTATAACAGGGTTGGCGAACCTTTTTACGTACGCGTGCCAAAATTTCCCAAATATTATTTTTTGACTGTCTGACGTGCCGAGTGGTTTTTCGAGTAGTTTAAGCATAAAAAAAATAGTTGTAAGAATTCTATTAAAAAGGTTAAA
This sequence comes from Rhyacophila brunnea, assembly GCF_057557595.1. Classification (NCBI taxonomy): domain Eukaryota; kingdom Metazoa; phylum Arthropoda; class Insecta; order Trichoptera; family Rhyacophilidae; genus Rhyacophila; species Rhyacophila brunnea. The sequence continues at coordinate 15,606,220 of NW_028232965.1, forward strand.
AAAATATAAGAATTAAGTTCTTGAGTATTACTATAATACTTCCTTAGTTTGGTTCTTTGCGCACAAATTGTAGCCAAAATTGCTTGGATCTGATGAGGTATCCTCTGCGATGCGGCTTCCTTCGCCGCCTGATGAGGTCAGTGCTATAATATTATTATGTGTGACGCAAAAAACTTTAGGATCGATATATGCAATTTAAACTAATTATAATGCTTATTCTTGAAGAGTATCTGGCTGTTATTTTTTATACAATGCGATCTGTCATTTATGCATAAATTTCGTCGTTTCCGTTTGCGCATCGGTTGATAGATATTATTGGCAAAAATATTATTAAAAACCAAAGAAAACACGCATTTTAATAATATATAATATAAGTATATTTAGGTATTTGTAAAACTTTTTTGTAAAAGAAAATATTATTTAAATTATTTTTTTTTTCATTAACATAAAACATTCGCGTGCCATGCAAAATCATCTCTCGTGCCACTGGTGGCACGCGTGCCATAAGTTCGCCATCCCTGCTTTATAATGACCATACATTTGAAATAAATTTTGAATCTTGACCTAACCGAAACTAATAAATTACATATTAAAATAAGATAAATTAATTTTGGTACAATTAATATATTTAAACATAAATGTTTTAAGCAATAGAGATACAGACGTTAAGACTTACAAAATGTAGAACAAAATGGTGAATCTTGAGCATAATCATAATGTGGATAAGCATTTAAAGTAAGCAATGGAGTAATACTGTCACACAGTCGTATTTCAGGATGCTTAATAGCTGGGAAATTGACGCTTTGATTGCGGTTAGAAAAAATAAGCGGAAGCTAAAAGGTTATGACATAAATGAGTAAAAGACAGAGGTCTTCAATAAGCAGCATAAATAATGGATACAGATTAATAACGATTGCAATCTACCCAATGGATAATAATAACGCAGAACTTTTAATCCAGGTTCTGCGTATGGATTATCTTTTTATTTCTGAACTTAAATCAGCCTCAGAGATTCTTGTGCCAGGATATTTTTCTTCTACTACGAAATCGCTTACCGGAAATTTACCTTTGAATAAAATCATACAGAACCTGATATCCCTCAGGATGTCGCACGCTGTGGCCAAAATATGGCAACTTTATACATAGGTATTATTTATCTGATTGTTTCTTAGATCATTTTCATCTTCGACATTTGTAGGTACTCGTATTAGTAATTAAAATAAAACAATAATTAGTACTATTTTCACTTCTCAAAGAAATCTATGTCCACATAGAATTAACAGTAGTTGACACCAATAAAAATCTTTACGTAAAGTACACTCTTTTCTAGACGGTACATGTAAACTTCCTCAGTGTGTTAATATTTTGGAATTATAATTATTTTGAGCAACGTACATTTTGTTATATTATAAGAAACTATTAATAAATTGGATATTTACAATGATCTATATTGTTGTTTTTTTTTATATTACCAATGACTGTTACGAATTGCATTTCCGATTTTCCAAGTTTCAATAACCAAGCACCTATTTGTATTATATATTTATATTTGAAAAATCGTTTCCTATGCTTTTAGTAAATTAGCATATCAAATCTGTCAAAAAATGTATACATCAAATGATTTATTCGAGTTTTCAAAGTATAAATTTGCTGTCCTTAAAATTATTGATATATTCCAAGAGGGGACGGTAAAACGTCAAACCGGCGTGAAAATTCAAAAACTTTAAATGTATTCGTTGATAAAAACAAATGAGTCTTATCGTGAAAAAACAGGTGGGTAACACTTTAAATCGGTCTCATTTTTCTTGTCTACTTATCGGCCTTTTCCTATATCCGGAAACATCGCCACGCTTTAAAAATAAAGTTTGCCAATTTACACTTAATTCGATGTTAAAAAGAGACATATCTTGAATCTCTTTGCAAGATGACTTATAGAAAAATAATCACACTCAACAGCATTAGTTTTTCATTGTCATTTTAATAGAATGAGTTGTGCAAAACTATTGCATCATATAGTTTGAATATGACTCAATTAAATCGTGGGTAACTAGAAGAAGGAATTGTGCAATTGTGCTAAGGCTAGGATGACACAAAATCATCTGAATTTCTGCCAAATAGCTGATATGAAATAGAATGGTTTCGTAATCCTTAATTTTTGTATAATATATTTAAAGCTAAATATAATCATTTTTTATTGTATTCGTGGACAATAATAATTGTTCGAAAACAAGCATAGGCTGTTAAGTTATGTTTACGTATTTTTATAATCATGATTACGCGAAAAATTAGCTGCAGATTAACGTCCAACGTCATATTCATCGATGTTTGTTATAAAATCAAGCGTCTTGAAACCTTGAATTGGTTGTGATTTACTCGTATATATCTTTAATGGAAAGACTATATAATAGATTATATACTATATAATAGATATAATAGACTAAGAATATATAATATGTATTATATATTAAAATAAACAAATATATCTAATACCAATCCAGATAACGGAATAAAAATCAGGAATGGTTTCATTAATGTAGATAATATAATTCATTTATACTAATTTGAATGAATAATTCCAGTAGTGATATGTATTGAATTATGTGGGTTAAGTACATATTATATATTTATGTTTATTTCAATTAATATCATCTATCATCATTTTCTATTACATTAATATATTAAAGATAATACATATAGTATGAACAGTTTCCATATCATCTAAAAATTTAATACAATATCCAGAGCTTTTCAGAAAAATCCCGTGGCAATCGGTATTTTTAAAGCTTTTTCTTCAAATTTCAAAAATAGAACACAAGTTCTTCACGGTATCTATTAAATTTTATTTGCTTATTTACAACTAATAAATGTATAATCAACAAATTACAACACTGGGATAAAAAACGCTTCTTATAAATTATTTAATTGACGAAACCGTTGACATTTTTTCCTTTTTGTCTCTCTAATTTAAAAAAAATATTATATTTGTTCCATTTTATTTACTTGATACACATTTCATTTTTATCAATCCACTTTATTAAATAAGTATATGTTTTTTTTTTAATTTTAAAGATACGTTATCTAATAAATATCTAATAAATTATCCCTTAATCTATAAAAAGTACTTTCATACATAGGTATATATATTATGTAAGTCTATCAGTTTGGCAAAAGAATATGCCTTTACATGTTTTATTATATTTGCTATCCTAGCGTGATCACAGAAAAATAAATTGTTTCTCTGAAGAAAAAAAATCTAAAATACATGGAGAAAGTGGATAGTGTATTCACAATACCTCTTGATCCACAAGGATACTCTTGTTCCCATAGGAATGTCTATTACTCTGCCCGAAGTAAAAGAAAAAAACAATGTTTTGCCGGCTGATTGTCTACAAACAAGGCCATATTTTATAACAACAAAAAATCGGTGGAAATGGAAAATTTGCGTTACACAACAACTATGTAAATATTTATGTATTATGAATAATGCAAATTATGTACCAATAATAAAAACAATATCTACCTAAAATAATATATTACTTAATTTTATTTAATAGGCTATTTTGATAGGTACGTTATAATCATCGATAGCATAGATCTGTATATACATATATTTCTATTATATATTTCAAATATATAATAGAAAAAAATCATTGTTAAAACGAATTCACCATTTTTTTTCATTTATATAAACAATACATCTTGAAAAAGCCTCATAAACAATATTATCTCCCAGATAAATCCTAGATCAAATCATAGACCGAATAGAATTGTAACCAATGTATCAATATTGTAGATCCTAATGACTTATCACAGGTGTTTTAAAATTTTGTGAATAATGGTTATTTATTTTATTAGCTTAAAACCAACATAATACATAACAAACAACAACATAACAATTAATTGATTCATATATAGCGCCAGAATCATTTTAAATATAGTTAGGACGTCCTTTTGTATCCGCATTATTTAATTTTTATTCTTCTTATGTTTCATGTGCCTAAATCTCATGCACTTTATAGAGCCAAACAATAATTAATTATTAATCTTACATTATTGTGAATGCTATCTTACTAAATATTTGAAATATGCAGAGATAATTTTTGAATAAATCAATATTAAGAGCAGAAAGTTTATGAAATATAAAAGTAGTTATGGGAGGAAGCTTTCAGCTTACAATGAATCGCCATTGTAATCTATACCATAAAACACAAAGTTTGACCGGGATTCTGTCTCCAAAACAGCAAGCTCTTGAGCACTGAAATTCACTGAGATTCCTTCACCAAAATTAGGATCAACACACGTATTTTAAAGTTTTTCTGTAATTCAATCCACTTTTTCACTAATTCACAACTTTTGAAGTTTCCCTTATTTGAATTAATAGAATTACTTCATTGTATAGTCTATTAAGATGAAGAAAGAAAGAAGAAATATTATTGGGTTATCAATGGCGTATAGTCACTTGTCATGTAATATCTTATACGAAATATTTTTAATATACATAACGTGGCATGGACTGGTGCATATTGGGTTTAATGAGAAAAAGACCACAAAAAAACCAAAAGTCGATCAAATAAACCGAACACTTCGCTCGACGAGTCAATAATCGCTGGACAAATATAGTCATAATATGACTTTAGAAGAAGAATTCCAAGAAGAATTAAAACTTCATGGGATGCTGTAAAACCAGTTATATTGAAGAACTCATGAAGTTTGACAGAAGTACGTGAAAGAGAATAACTATGAACCGAGAAGAGTAGAAGGAGTTATGGGGAGGTCTTTATCCAACAATGGATCGACCTCAGTTCATAATAGTATTTATTCAAACGTATTTGCATAATATATAAGTCAGTAAAAGTCTATCATGGACATACTTGACAAATATACTAGTAGTTTTAATATACATTTGTAGACCTTACTTGCTATTTGTAGAAGTGAATAATCGTTAACTGTTCCCACAAATGGTGTATTTGGCAAACATTTTCGGTCAATAAATGAAATTATTCACCGTCCATTAACATTTACGGACTACCAGCTGAAAAATATTTGTCAAGTATGTACACCAGTAATGAGATTCCACTTTAATTGAAAAAATGTTAGTTGTTGATGTTAAAATAATGTATATTCATTAGATTTTGCGCAGTTCTCTCAAAATACTACTGCTGTTACAAATTAAATTATTGTCGTAGACCCTCTACGCCAAGTCTACGTACCGCATTAGCGTTATATGACGTAACGAATTACATATATTAAATTATTATTTATTATACTACATACATTCACCAAAATTGTTTATATATACGATAATTATAAAACTATTATAAGTCTCCATGGAAATTATTATTCTTAAACACTTTGTAGTAAGTATTATGTTCAATAAAATTTCAGCATGGATCTACAATACTGCCGTACTAAGCACAGAGGCAAATGAGTCGCCTAGAGTCATAACTCACATTTTTCAATTTTGTCATTTTTTTAGTTAAATATACCAAGTGATTCTAAAGCAGTGGCGAAGGGTGGAGGTGGGCTGTTAAGATCCGCCATAAATAGTGCACATTAAACTTTTTCAGACATACATATTTGTTATCATTGAAATAAGACTACAATTAACAGATAGTGTAGGTTAGATTTTAAAATTCAATTAAACCCTGAGAAACCAAGCCATAATAGATAATAGTCAAAAAATACATGTCTATCTATAAAATATCTAAAATTATGCAATTAAATCATACATAACTTTGAGTATTTTATAGATAGAATAATATTTTTTATTTATTATAGTTTGGTTTACGCAGGGCTTAATGAATCAAAAAAATGAAGCAAAAATATGTGTAATATGTAGTTTTAATCCAACGAAAACAAATAACTATGAATGAAAAATTGTACACAATTTTGTCGCATTGCCCAAATTAGACCAAATCTATTATGGTTTCGTTTAGGCAGGGTTTAATTGATTTTTAAAATTTAACTAATACCATCTGTAAATTGTAGTCTTAGTTCAATAAAAACAAATACATATGACTAACAAAGTTTAGTGTGCACTATTTATAGCGAATCTTAACAGCTTACCTCCACCCTTCGCCACTGTTCTAAAGGCATTAATATATAATATAAAGAAAAATAGTTGGCTATCAAAACTCACCACCATGTGAAAATCGTTGACAAAGTTGACTGTTAACTCACATTTTTCAATGAATAATAACCTAACCTAACCAAATAGAGAGCTCTAGTTCTCACAGTGTGCTGTGTGTCAAATAGTGTAAATCGACTCACTCACTCATTAATATTCAAGGGAGTTCAAGACATTTCTTCCAAAAACAGTGCTCTGGTGGTTTTTGCGATTATCCCAAACCTCCATTTTTAGAAGAAGGGAACTAAAATTTCAATGACCAGATTGTAATGGATGTAGTTTCAAATCTCATTCAGTACATTATTTTTGTCTACGAGTTTTTCTAATATATAATAATATGTTTATGATGTAATTTCAAAATATGCGTGTTCCATTAAAAATATGTTACTTAATCTTGTAATTGAATAAAAAAATAATTTAATTATAAAATAATTTTATAGTAACTTACTAGGTACTTTATAAAATGTCGACAGAGCAAGCTTTTATATTGTATTAAGTTTACTACCTGGCAGTCATGGGCTGTTAGCTAAAAGAAAATTATTTTCTCTTCGGTTATAATCACTTAATTACGCCCCATTTTTTATGCTTTTTCGAAAGAAATCGTATTCTCGTCCCATCTAATGTTTTATTATTATTACAGGAAGTAATGAATCACAGAGTTTTGATTTTTTGTTACTACTGAAACAAGTGAAGAAATAAGTACAATCACCATCATAAACAAGCACTCGTGAACTATCCAATATAATTATTTCATTTTTCCTTACGATAATGGTTTTTTCATTAAATACCATGAGTCGTCGCATCAAAACATACACATCCATACCATCATTTTGAAAACACTTCTTAGAAAATATATTATAACCAATAGAAAAAATCTTTTTGAAAAAAGTAAGACACCCCCACCCCGCAGAAATCGAGCCTACATCTCTCGGGTATCGTGCTCATGCACATAGAACATTATGCTTAAGGCGTCATACTTAATTGCGACAAAATTTTAATACTCTCTGAAGCGCATTCCAAACTGAGCTACTATTGGCGATCGGCTTTTGTATTTTAAATCAAAGTAGGTATTACTTTAATTACTAACCGACGTCACGGAAGAGAGTTTTTGTTCTAGCTTACTTGAACTTGCTAATAATTTTTAATTGAGTAACTATTTTTTTTTATTTAACGAATAATTTACAATTTTTAAAATAGTTTAAATAGTCAGATAAAAATAGTTTGCATTTTTTCGTTGAGTTTGTCGCTAGCTTGAATTAAATTGGGAAGTATGAGAATATCTTATAAAAAACATGAATTAAATGACATTTGAACACATATCTTTCGTCTTCTATGCAAACACTAAGCTACCTACCAATATTAATATGTATGAATATGTGTAAATATAAATATAATATAATTCATTCAATAATGCTTTGGTTTCTGTGATTTTTTTCTTGAATAAAAAAATAATAAAAGTGTAGCTACTGGTGTAATGGCTCGTTAAGTACGATCATAAATAAATATACTCATAAATTACGTAATAAAACATCGCTAATTTATTTCTAATATTGGTACAAAGTGTTTATTAACCATTTTTTTTCAAAATAAGTATAAGAATTATGGGCAAAATAAATTCTTGTTAATTAATAATCGATTAGAAATTCATCAACTCGTTTCAGAACGATCTAGATTCCGGTCACTCTAAAACTGTTTCATTTCGTAAGTATCTTACCATTGTCTCTCAAGACGCTGAATCTGGAATCTGGAGTAACCCTCGCTCCTCCTGCTGCAAGCACCCGGCTGTCTGATCGTCTCCTCCACAAGGCGGTGTGTCCGCGCGCACCTCGCACTGCGCACGCCAAGAGCGCATCTCCTCCGGCACGCACGCGCACAACTTGGGATAGAGCGTCGCGCATCATGGGGATCACTGTAAAAAAATATAACACAAATTAGTATTTTAATTTTAATAATATAATCAACTATGAACAGCTTAATGCCCACGATAGCCAAGCGGTTACCACGTCGGTTTATAATTTCGTGGGATCCGAGTTCGAATCCTGGGCATGGAATATTCACATGATGTTTTTCAATGTGTGATTGGAACAGACTATGGACGTACTTGGTTGAGTAACTGGTTAACATCAATAATATTTTAATACAACTTCCATTCTGTGGAGGCCTATATTATGATCTTTTTAGGATCGGACATGTTAAAAAATTAATAGTACTTAAATGCCATATAATTACAAATTCTCGGTGGAATGCCATTATAACGTGGAGTTAGGCTGCAATAGTATGGAGATACCCACGATGGCCCGAGCGGGTAATATGTCACTCTATAATTCCGTGGGTCCCGGGTTCGAATCCTGGTTCTGACAAAAAATCACACGTTGTTTTTAAATGTGTTTTTGTATCCAGAGTATGGACGTAATAGATTGAGCAAGTTAGTACCATCTATTTCTTGTAAAAACAAAAATCTGTTAATACAACTTCCACCCTATGGAGATCAGTATTATGATCTTTTTGGAATAGGACATGGTATAAAAAATGTTTAATTAATATTATAATTCATCTGTGAAAACTCTGTGATAAGGGTTGTCATATTATAAATTAGAATTCAAAATAAAAATTCCACCTTCGTAAAAGTAATAGAATATGATATTATGTTTGTTTGTTTTTATATAATTTAAATAATACTCTCCAATCATTTCATTTTGTTTCATTCTTCATTATTCCTACTAAATTTCGGCGCTTCATTGAAGGTTGTTCGCAAACTACATACCGATAGATGCTGTGATGTTACATCATAGTATAAGCGCAATATACTTTTTTTTTAAACTGCTTCTTTGGAATTTGGGCATTCATGCAAAATATTATGGCAATTTTATTCAGAAAATGTTGAATTCGTAGAACTTCATTTTGAGTTAATGTCATTAAAATATTTGTACCAATTGGAGATACTTTCATATCTTGTTGAAAGTGATATTTTTCAAAATATACACAACATTTTACTGATAATATTTTTCTAACGTTGTTGAAATCGCCTTCTTGGAAAATTATAATCAGAAATTATTATCGAGGCTTAATATATCAACAAATTTATAATTGAATAGCTAAATAAAATTATGATAAATTAATTTTAATATTTTTGGCGTAGAGAAAAAATAAAATTGAATACGTATAAGTTGATGTAAATATATATATTGAAAAGTTCCAAAGATTATCTTAATAATGTAAATATTAACCAGTTTAATAAAAACTTTTTTAAAACTATTTTAATACCTACTATTTTAAGTGACAGAAAAAATCTTTCGTAAACCAATTTCATGACTAAAAAAACAAATTGTAGTACACTTAATATTATTCTGATTGAATTCTGTAGTTTCAATCCAACTGGCATTGAGAAACAAATTAGTACCTACGCGATATTCTTAGTCACTATTCTTAGCAAAGAGCGAAACAGTTATTTACAAACTACATGCTCTCTTTTTTCATGATTGACTTACTAGACTTTTTTGTATGAATTTTTGAGATCTTAAATCATTTTTAGAATGGGTTTATAAACCCAAAACAACTTTCAATATAAATAAGTCAGATATCGCAGAATTAACAAAAACCAATTATGTTATTTTTATTATTGTCGTCACCTGTAGATATTCTATAAAAATCGTACTTTTTTACATTTTCTTTTTATATATTACCTACGGACAAGAAAACAGACAAGGGTTTGCGATGTAATAGAGTTAACTAAAGGCCCCAAATGGAAATTGGCTGGACATATAGCTTGAAAAAGGACAAATCTAGTAATACAGTGGTACCGATCGATGGCATGATAAAGCTCTGCAGAAGTACTTGGCAACGCAACGCACAGATCTGAGAGAAGTGGAATCAGCTTAGAGAGGCCTTAATCCAGCAGTGGATATCTATCCAGGCTGATAATGATAATATTACCTACATTATAAAATAATACCATTTGAATTTATAATATTATTATCAGTATCATCATTTTTAGATAATTTTCATAAAAAGCTCCAGAGTCGTAGTTTGCATGGGGCACCGAAAAAATCAAAGTGGCTCCAAGCGCAATTTTAATCAAAAATTTTGCTGGTTAATAATTATTAATGAAACTCATTTATATCTTGGAATTCGTCACCTATTATATGTTATCTAAGTATTTTAATGTATATATTATTAGTATCCGATAAACATATTCAGCATTTCTGGAGCACTATGAACACTTTGGAACAAAGCACACTTAACTCTACCGTAGCCCGTTCGGTTTATATTGTTAGCCGCGCCGCAACCCTAAAATCAGTTCCACGTATGTTAGACCTGTCTTTAACCCAGTGGTTGCGGCATTGGTTGCACGAGTGGTTTGTTTGAACTGACATGTCTCCTCATACGCCGCACGCCTCCCACCCTAACCGTACCACCACCATTGATAGCTTTCAAAAGTTAACTTAATAACATGTACCCCGGAAGATTAAGTTCTCGAAGTTATTATGAACTAATATAATTACTAAGATAAAGCAAATATACGAATCAAGGTTATAGTGGTAATACAGTATTAAAATTATAAAATATATTGGAATTTTTTTATAGGCATGAATTTAATATTGCATATGTGAATATTTATAAAACTTTATGCTTTCGTTGCTTTCCTTTGACCATCACCGATGCTTACACACGTTTCATTCAGATGCATTCTTTAAAAAAAATCTGAAAGAAGTTCCCCAAATCATGGTTAAAAATAGCGTACACAATAACAGCATTATTCAACTGGCAATAAGAGCTAATTTAACAAAAAGAAAAAATATTTCGGAATGTTGTACATACGTAATTATATTACTATGTAGTGACTACATTATTAATACATAAAGTAGTAATTCATTCAAAGTTTCTATTGATTTACAAAAATACCACAGCTTGTCGCTCAACATAAAACCCACGCATAAAAAAGGTTTTATATTCGATTTAAAGTCCGACATCTCCGCCTGTGAGCGGCGAGAGGTGGAGGTAGGCTGTTAAGATTAGACATAAATAGTGCAGACTGAACTTTGTCAGTCATACTTATTTGTTTTTATCGAACTAAGAATACAATTTGCATATTATGGTGCTGGCATTTTTTTTAAATTAAATTAAACCTTGCCTAAACCAAACCATAATAGTTTAAGTAATGTATGATATAGTCGATCTGACAAAATACTGTACACTTTTTCAGTCATACTTATTTGTTTCCGTTGAATTAAGAATACATATTACAGATGGTGATGGTTAGTTTAATTTAAGATATTTTATAGGCAAACGAATATCTTTTGACTATTCTACAATGGTTTGTATTAGGCAGGATTTTATTGAATATTAAAAATCAACAAACACTATCTACACATTGTAGTCTCTGTTCAATGAAAACAATAAAACAAACACAATCACTGCTAACCTTTTAATTACATTTTAATAACCACATGTAAATAACACGTTAATTATACACAATGGCCAAGTACTCCAAACGCGCCAGTCGCGGTGTTAGCACTAAATTAGTGAACAGCCTATCTCCACCCTTCGCCACTGCCGCCTGTATATCACGAAAACCACATATTGATAGTGATACGACTTGTCAATTGTACTACAAAAATAATTACTTAATGAACAAGTGTAACAGTCATATACTGGTAATTGCAAATATCATAGAGAATAATTATTGACTAATTGAACTTTAAATTCTGTTAGGAAGCATTCATTTGCTAACAAATTGAAAATTAAAGTAATGATAACTTAAATATGATCAATCAAAACTGTTATATAAATATATACCTAACGGCGGTGGCCGCGCGGCATAAGCGTTTGACTATAAAGCCGTGGGTCCCAGGTTCGAATCCTGGGTCTGGCAAGTACACATATTGTTTTTCAATTTGTGTGTCAGGGTATGGACCTAATAGGTTGAGCAAGTGGCTGACATCCATTTCTCGTAAAAAACAAAATCTGTCAATACAAACCTCCACTCTGTGGAGGCCCATATGATCCTATCAGGATCGGACATGGTCAAAAAAAAAAAAAAAAAAAATACCTAATATTTTGTCAATCGTAGTCCACCTCATTTGAACAGTATAAACCAATCGGTAGGTACCTAATTGGTCAGCAATGGCGAAGCAAACGTTATCCACTAATAGAATGTAAGGTAGTTGTAGAAAGCTTTGAATGCCCTTAGACACTTGTTACAAGTGAATATAATAAGAACCAAAAAATAAAAAAGACATGTAATGTTAACCAACAATTGTGACTATGCAAAGATGCTCATCATAACCACCATAGCATATAACTCAGTGTATTCTTCACTAATAAAAATAATGAGATATTTTTGCGAGAACTATCCACAGTATAATTTTCGTAGTCGTATAAGGTGATCGCTTCTGACGATCGAGGTACAAGTCGAAGCCTTATCACATATTTGCGGAGATAAGAATAACGCAATTTGATAAGATGCGTTGATAACGATAGGCAGTTCATGTCACAAGAATGGAGAAAATACAGTGCCCAAAAATGTCAGAACTACGTTAGTAGAGGTACCACCACACTGAGTTTTCAAAGAACTAAAGCTCAGGATAACAGGCGTAAAGAGATATATTATGGAGCCGGGCAAGATCCACACAGAATTTAGAGTCAATGATGATGAGTATCGAATTTTGATGGCGAATATTTATAGTGTAGTTCCTTTTACATATCCGCGTAATTGATAACAAAGACCATTAATCACTAAAAAGCGACGGCAACAATTTGCTACAAACCCGACCGTGATTACTTCATTATTGCACTACGATCAATCAGAATTGAAATTTATGGCAAACTTTTAATTGCTAACATTCAAACTGCATTAGCCTTTTGATAAATAATATTCAGTTAAATTTGAAAAGCCTGCTGGCTAGAGATAATAATAATTACCATTAGACATGCGCAACAAGGCGCTAGTTTGAGCTACTAATTAATAATTACATATTATACCTACATCAAATACATGGATATAAAATTATGATATAGTATGTAGTTAATTACCGTTCATGTTTATTTGCTCAAAAAATCTACGCTAGTTATCTTTTGTATAAACACAGCGTGATATTACTATTAGTAACTTCTTCATTGAATAAATAATTACTATACAAATTAATAGTTAAGTAATTACAAAGCTGGATAAATTAAATACACATCATATCATCATCAGTCAGGGTCAATCCACTATTGGATGAAGGTCTCCTTAGATTATTCCATTCTTCTCAATCTCCAATTCTTCACTGCCACGTACATTTGCCGAACTTGGCGAGTTAGCCGATCTAGCGAGTTTTCCATATCCATCAGATATTCACTCACTAAAATGTTGGGCTTTGCCTTGCGTACTTCCCGGGTCTTTTCGAATGTTACGGTACTAAAAATCTTTATAACTCCTTAGAAACAGACTTGAGAGTGGGTCTATCCTTTGGGCCCCGCATCAGTTGAAGTATGGCCTTTTGGTGGAGAGGGTCCAGAAAAAAATTGAGACTCCTTTACTTTCGGCTGTATGGATATTATCCGTAGCTCTATCTGACTGACTATCTCTTAGGTATGCTTACATACAACTTAAAATTTAGAAGGGATCTTTATTTAGCTACATACTTTTTCCGACTAATACGGAGCGTACATGGAAACTTTGCCATTCTTGGTGGTGTTGGCTTGTGTGTCTCTGATAATTATCTTAAGAATCGAGGGCATCCGTTATTTGTTCTTTCAAGGTGCAGAACTAACCTGCCATTAGGGAGGGCAAATATAAATAAAAAGGATTTCAAGTTATACACATTTATATTTTTTATAAAAATCGACGTTTTTTTAAATAAATATAAAAAATATTAAAACTATGAATTAGTCAAAAATCTAAATGTTAAAAAATTGAAAACTTAATAAACTAAATTTTAAAAATAAATATGACCATAAAATATAATGTAATAATAAGAAAAAAAATCTTTTTAATGTTTTCAGATATATATTTATTAATTAATACAGTTGAAATTGTAAATTATCAAAAAAAATCTCAAATTGCAAGCTTCGTATTTTTTCGCAATGTTCTCTGTTGGCATATAGGATCCCCCTTAAGTACACCCCGCTATCCTATTTTAGATATAAAAATAATAAAACGTCTTTTATATTCTTCCCTTCTTTAACCATGCCCCCCCCCCCTCCTTAATAGGAGAATATGGACTCCACACGGTGCCTCTAAGAATCCCTAAACCAGTCTTCGTGCGTCATTCCGGTTCATGCCGTAGCCCCGCCGTATAGTATTCAGCGGTCGTCAAGGAATCCAGTTGCCTTGAAGAAAAGGAAAATCAGGGTTTAATTCTCTTCAGGCGTCCCATGACCGAGTTACAGAAGCGATAGTATCTACCAGTGACGTCCCTAGATAAAATGCCGCCCCTAGGCAGCGCCAAAATTCCGCCTTATTTTTTTATAGATTATTTTTATCATCCTTTCATGAGTCCAATATCTAAGAAATGTGTTGTATGGTTACATTACTATCAAAATATCAGACTAATTATTCGCAAATCTCCACGTGTCGTTTTTGGTCACCAAGGCCGTCGAAGGGCAACGGAAGTAAACTAGATATCGCGAACCCAACTAAACTAGTAAGTTCAATTTTTTAATGTAAAGATATTTTCGTTATTACATACTAAGTTTAGGTAGGTATTTCTATATATTCCAAATGATTTTCCTCGATTTGCCCTTCGAGTAACTGCCGCCCCCAAGCGACGCTCAATCTGCCTACCCCCACGGGACGTGACTGGTATCTACCTATAATAAAGCTAAATAGTGTTTTACGTAATAAAATAGTAGTAAATTTTACCAAATTGATGTGCAATAATACTGCACATCGCAGTACAAGAATATGTACGTCATAAAGACAAACAAACCCTCTATGAAAATGTTTTCATCTTGCAACACTTGTCACGAAAACACTTCGACAGGCTTTTTGAACGTAACAAACGGCTGTGTCTTTCGTACTTTAAGCCAAACCGCGAAGTAACGTGATATGAAATTTAGAATCGTGTTGTGGTCTGTTTACCGGGTACAACGTTACGCTATTTGTAAAGTTTATAGGACTGTCAAGCGCAGCTATGTTCGCGCTTCATAAATACATCTTCCTCGGTCTACCTTTCCATTTACCCACATCAAATATTCTGGCGGACAGTGTTATGTTCACATGCCGTACGGCGTCATTTGTATAAGTAAACAGGATATAACTTCATTAAATGTCGGCTCAATTATGTACACAATACAATATAGATATTTACATTTCAGAAACATAATACATTACTCCTAAGTGTACAATAGAGAGTCCCTTCGACCATTATTGTCTTATACAACTCCTACGCGGATAATATGTTTTTCAACGCAAGGCTCCAATTGTCTTAGAAATTGTCAACTCGGATAACTCAATCATCTAGAACAGTTAGATAATACCTATTTATATAATTTACATACGGTTAACAATTGGGCGATGATACCGTATTATAATGCATGTTGTGACATCGAATATATTTAACATATTAATAATATACTACAAGAAAGCGTGAACGCCTGTAAGAATCTAACATCTTTCAAATAATTCAAATGTTATTTTTTCAATGCGACAATGAGATCAACATTGGATTGTAAAGCCAATAAAAGAGATACGTACGTACCAGCCGCAGAGGCAAGGAGGGTCGTCTTTCGTTCCATGAGTTTCAGTCGAATCCCAGTAGAGGGTAAATTTGACATGATATTTTTCAATCCATATATGAAGCGCTTAGTTTCAAAAGCCCCTAAAACGGTTTTTCAAAAATTTTGAGTTATATATGTATTTAGATGGATATTTTGTTACCTATACGATGGTCAAATATTGAACTTTAAAAAACGCCAAAAACCGTCAATACGTTTGATCAAAAATTAGGATAAATTTCAAAACCCGCTAAAATGGTTGGATGTGCTTTTCAAATACCCCTAAAATGGAAAGCCAAAATACTCTTTATTATGTAACGAATTAAAAAATAGATATATAAAGTTCACAGATTTAATAGATATGATTTTTTCTCATTTTTCTCAAAACAACCCAAAATCGTTTTTCTCATTTTTCTCAGAACTACATAAAATCGTTTTAGGGGCTTTTGAAACTAAGCGTTTCATATATTTTCGGTTTGAATCAGTTTCAATAATCAGATATACCGAGATTGCAATGGTAAACGTTTATGCATATATTCATTTTGAATCAGTGGAAGAACAGTACTTAAGTGAAAATGTATATCAGAAAAATAAATTTAATTGAAGATAAAATAACAAAAAAATTAAAACGGGAAAAGCGACGTCAATTTTATTATAATCATCAAGTAATAATAATCAAGTTTCCGCCTGAATGGAAGCAAAGATAGTAATATCTTCCGGTTTCAGCAGGGTTAATAACAATAAATTTAAGTTATTTAGACACTTGAAAATCTACCTTAAATTTTACACAAGGCAGTTTTTTATCTATCCTATAACGGCTCAATAACGATATTAATAATATTATTAATCACAAAATATAAATGAAAAAGTAACGTCAACATTGAACATGGCAAAAAAGTAACAAAAATATACCGACAAATTAAAAATGTAAAATATCAATCATATTCCTAGTGAAAAATTCAAGCGGCCCATTCAATGTGGCTTTTATAAAATCTTAAATGACATAATCATTTCAAAGATGTTGAGTATTCTATTCACATTTGAGTGATAAATGACAAAAAAAGAAAACATTTGACTATACACATCGTCTCAAATAAGAGTGCCAGTTACATAAAAAGGTGCTTCTGTCTGAAAACTATTGCCCAAATTAGACGCCGACCTCCAGATTTTTCGGCCCGATCGATAAATATCACTTTGATCTTTCAATCGAGTCATGAGCAAAGTGAATAGACATTTTTATTATAGCCCGATTTATTAAGATAATAGGGGAGAAGGATTAGCTCAAAGATGTATGTTAGGTTTGCTACATTAGGTGTTATGTGTATGTTAGATGTTAGTATGTCAATGCTGACATTTTATCTAAACTAATAGGTAGTTACTATACTATTTAACAGACCGTAATAACACGAAATAAAAATAATATGCTTTTAAAAACGGCGACTTGTTATTATAGTGAAAATATTTTAACTTAATTTTTTCTCGTGCGCAAGAATAAAAACGCCTGTACACATGCATGGATTTACTGGCACCAATAGTGTGTATTTTAGAGACGGGATGTTGTCATTGTATGGTACTATTATGGTGCTATTTGACCGGTTATGAAAATTGGTAGATGTTAAAATTGTTTTGGCGATATAGTTCGTTTTTTTCGACAGGTTTGCCACTATCGTTCTACTGCGCAGGCGCAGATATCTTACAAATTCCAACTGTCGCATGAAAATTCAGAAGCTTCTGAACTTTTTTTATCCATGCATGCAATCTTGCAACTTGCACGATAATACATGTTTATTCGTGCATTTTCATGTTATGGTTGCGATGATATTACGTACAATTTCTTGATTCTTGGTAATTTTATAGATTTTTTTTTGTAAGAGCCATTAGTGAATATTTGTTGCAATTATATAGATACCTATAGCATTGTGGTCAATGTGCGTGAGCGCGAAACCCGAGTGACGCAGGCTCAATTCCTGCTGGGTGATTTTTCTATTGTTTATATATTTTCTCAGAAGCTTTTTCAAAATTATGTATGCTCAATAAAAAGAATGTTACATTCTTAAATCTTTTGAATTATTTGTAGAACAAAAAAATATTATATCGTTCAAAAACACAACGTATATTAAAAACCAATCACAACATTCGCCGAGTCAATCGAATTGTGGCCTGAATCATTGCGTGTAATAGTTGCTAATTAAAGTCGACAATCGATTGGGAGTCGTCGAGTCAGCAAGTTTGCTTATAATAAGTCAGGTAAAAATAGGTAAAATTTTTGGCTATCGTTAATTAATATAGATCTAATATTTTATTTTAACGCTTTCGCTGCTGAATAGATAATGAGATTTTAATTTCCCCCTTTAAAATGCACGTTAATTACATCGATCTGCCGCCTGGTTATTACGCACCGTGTGCGTCTTCCGCGTCCAAAGTATTAACATGTATTATTCTGAACATAATTTAAAATATGTTTTTTCGATCCACAACTGGAATCATTCGGTGAAATGTATGCTACGCATGATCGTTTCATTGCAAAGTGCGTTTAATGTTTGAACCAAATTTTCTTCTTTATCGCCATCATCTGTCTCCAAGAAGGCGAACATACACTTAAATAATAATATGTGTGTATTTATACTATATCATTAAAACGGGCTGGCGTCTGTTTTTCCCTCTAATATCTGCCACATGTTGGTATATCACCATAAACTCAAATAATATATTATACCTTCAAATAAGGCGTTCACGCAGCTAACACTTATATTTTCACCCATTGTGCTACGTTTTCTACCTATATGAATTACAATTTAATAACTAAAGAGATTTTACTATACCCAATATAAGAAAAATCATAATAAGTTTAAACGTTTTATATTAAACAATGCTACTAGCAGCATCTAGCGATAGATAATAGTGCGTACAATTTATTAGAAATATTTAACATTTTAAAAGATTTTATTTGATCCATAAGTGCATTAAAAACAAAAATAAATATTTTTTTAATTCAAAGAGTAAACTTTCTATTGTAAAAAATTACGTTATAAAATGTATGATCATCTAATTTTTACCACGTTTTTCTTAGCTCGTATTCTTGTTTTTCCGGTGGTTGTTTATCCAGTACAAATCTTGCAATCGATTTTTAACTAATTTCCCGACTAGCTAGACATTTGAAACTTTTAGAATATATCAGAACACGATGCCAATGCATTCTTTAAATACTTTTAGCCATCTTTAAGTAGAATTGAATTCATTTTCAGTTAATTCTGTTTTGAATGAAAAGTTATTTTGGAAGAAATCCGTAAAAAGTAAAATACTATTATTGGTTGCTAAGGGGGTAGTCTTAGCAACTAAATTATTAATATATACGTGCGTCACTATGGAAATCAATATGAAATGTCAAAATAACATTTCAGTATTCTATATTTATTCAGTATTTCTATCAAGTACAGAAAAAAGTATTTATTAACACATAGAATTGTCAAGTTTATATGATTCAACAGACAATTTAAAAAAGTGGTATATAAAAAGTTCTTTTTATCTTGTAATTATTATCGGCATATTTTATAGATATTTTTATTTAGCATTCAAATCGTACAAATATATTTTAAATAATAGATAATTCATAGTATATGTGTATTGTATTTTACATATGTAAAAACGTCGACTCCTCTAATAAATAAAAAATGCATATAACTATTTATTTATATGGAATCTAATTTCAGTATGATCACATTATATTATGTAGTTTATAATTTATGTTTGTTTTTAGATATTTTTATACTTGGCCTAATTTGAGTTATCCCATCTTCACCCGTTATGTATAGGCAGCCGCGATGATTTGTGCACGACCGCTTTTCATAACGCTATAAACGTGTCAGAATGAAAATATTTCAGTGCCACACTTCCTTGTGCCGAAACGAAGCTATATAGGACTGGTAGTAACAACCATGTACTTTGATGCTTAGAAATGGTGGAAAAAGTTTCGAAATTAAATAAATAAGCTTGACTTGCTCTGCCGTCGTTTATCTTTAGTGACATGAAGTGTTCTCTGTACCCGTAACTCTGCTGAAACAAAGGAGTCAAATATTGAAAGTGAATCTAAGGAGGGATCAGAATTATTATTACATCCACCGCACGATGCAAACTTTTCTAGTGCTTCAATGTTAGCCTTGGTTGATATAAAGATGGCGCGGCAAATTGAACTCGTATGTAAACAGACCCTGGTAAACAGTTCCGTTCCGTCGGATCCCATCAATCGGCGGTACCATAGGACGTGCTCAGGATCTGGATGGACAGCTACCAATTCAACCACATTAAAAACATTGTGGAATTTAAATCATGTTCATATGATTCTTTTTAATGTTGATTATTCTTAATTGACAATAACATAGTTATTAAATTCTATCGAGTATTGTGAGATAGTTAGGTTAACATATACGAAAGTTGTAAACTTCCGTGACTACTACTAAATTCATATTACTTTTTTTTGTAATTTTACATTATAAAAAAACTGTTACAATTTCATTCACACTCGCAATAATGAAACAGCTACGAGAGTGGAAAGCTCGCACTGAGAAAGCTCGTCCCATTATTTTGGCGCGAACTCCATAGCTGGGAGCTTTCCTTAAGCCGGCCTTACACTGCATTTCTCATTTCATAGAGGTGCTCCATTTGTTCCGTAGCATTGTCAGGAGTGTGCCTCGCGTTTTATTGCGCTCAACATTTAATGGTCCTACGTGATGTTATCACCGGGCTTTATAGAGCGCGCATTACTGAAGTTTACATAAACTAAGTCAAGGGCCATTGTCACTTTGAAGATATCATTTGACAACTCCTTTTACCTCACGCCTAGAAAACAATGTCTCGCTATAAACATTACACCAAAAACTTGTTACATCTTTCAAAATCATAATTATTCTTAAACAATTTTACTTGGTTATCGCAAAAATTCTAAATATATAATATCACTATCGTAAAGCCTTAAAATACTGTTATTTATCTAAGATGTTATGACTAAAAAAATATTTCTGAGGTTAGATTATTTATAAACCCATTTTCAGTGTACAAATATTTTGTGTAGAAAAGTTATTCCATGACAAAGTTAATTATATTTTTTGGCTGGGTAGTTACTGAAAAAATATTATGACGAATCCAGTAAATAAAGATGCTCTCCTACAAAATTATGGATCGCTCAACGACGGTTAAATTGAGTAAAAATGATTTATTTTTTTGTTGTTTGATGTCGGTTTGACACCATTCACAACACATTATAACTACGCTCAATGATTATTTTGATGTATGAGCGTAACATTATACATCATAATAATATAGAGTTCAAGTGAAGTTAATACAAGGTAAGTAAACATAATATAAGAAAATTATTAATTTTTTTAGGGAAGTATACTGAGTGGCTAGTTACTTAGGTAGGTCCGTATTCAATTTATTTGT
The DNA here is from genome assembly GCF_057557595.1 of Rhyacophila brunnea. Taxonomy (NCBI): domain Eukaryota; kingdom Metazoa; phylum Arthropoda; class Insecta; order Trichoptera; family Rhyacophilidae; genus Rhyacophila; species Rhyacophila brunnea. Next base: position 15,627,482 of record NW_028232965.1, read on the forward strand.
TTGACGGAAAACACTAATTCCCTAGCGTATTCCCATTTTCCTGCGTGAGAATTATTCACAATCGCAAAGGTTGTACACGCGTCTATTATTAAGGTGCGTGTAAAGGGAAACCTAAGAGGATTACGTCCCGACAATGTTTGTTTATTGGGAGAGGAAATAAAAAGATGAATCATTGCAAAAACAAAGTCCGAGCGAAATAGGACACGAGTATGAGTTGGCACTATTCCAGTAATAGGATTTTATTGTAATGATTATTACGAAAATCTGAGTTTGATCCTCTTTTGTATTGTCTTATTAATAAGCCTATTATGCCCGGAATATAATCTTCTTAGAGAACCAGAGACGATGAATACTTTATGAATTATTATTAAAATTGTACAAAAAACCGCATAATATTTGTATAAATAACCACTACGTTTCACAACAAGCCTTTTAGTTGTTTCTAGAAAACAATATTATATTTCAATGAGGGTGGGTACTGTTGAACAATAAATTGAGTGTACTTACGAGTACTACGAATTTTATATAACTATTTATACTTGACTAAAACAATGAATCTTGGAATATATTATTATTAAATACTTCAAAGGAAAACATTATTAAAAGCACATCATAAAGATACAATAATGTTAAAACACAGAAATGGATAGAAAAAAATATTATTTATATAATGGAGATATTTTTTTCTTAGTAATAAAATACAATCGCAGATTTTTAAATTATCCATGTAGCCAATACAAAAAATTATTCCAGTGTATGGCTCATTATATATATATATATATTAGAACTATATTTATATTTTAGTATAAAAAACGTCAATAGGTGTATTGTATTATACGCCACATATTGACGATCAAGAAGTATAAAAATTACAAAAAAAAAACTTCAACATTTTTGTTAGTTCTACGATGTTTGAGTTATTAACGTTGCTCGTTGTTTCGGGCTATAAACCCATCGTCAGAATAATTCAGTGATAATTAAATTTAAATGTCTATATTTTTCATTAGTAACATTCTATAAAATTGTCACGTATATGTCAATTCATATATTATTTAATAATTTAATTGAAACAATATATGACTATACCGGTATAACTGTGACCATCAGAACCGCATTATGGCTTAAATGCCCTAAACAAACTAGTCAATTGCCTAGGACTCGAATTATCATTGGATTCGGAAAAGACATACCTACGTTACAATTACATGATAAAATATTGTTTTCTATTATGTGAAAAATCACGCATTTGATCATGAATTCATTTGTTAACTTTTTATCAAAAGTAGGTAATAATTCTGAAAATTGAAATAGCAATATTTAAAAAAAAATGTAGTGCACATTATAAATAATAATGGTATAAACATTTTATATCAGACTCTGTAAGAGAATTTTTGATTGAAACCCCGGAATAAAGGACTTATAATTTGTTACAGAGGAAAAAACATAGTAACCGTGATCACCATAAACGTAATGTCCTTATTTTCAGAGGGAGCCGGATTTAATGTTGTGCTTAGGAGCCATAATCCTGTTAATCTGACCCTAGTGACCGCGTTTATAGTTTTTGTGTACTATTTCCGAATTAAATATACTAAATATAGGGAATGATTGATACAATGTAGCTATTTCAATGGACTTGTTTTGCAAAGGTATTCATTGTTAACTACTTTCTATTGATGAATTAATTTATTTGTACCTATCCGGATTAAATAAACTTTACATTATCTTTTTACTTGATGAGTATTTTTTTATATTTCATATATAAAAATGAGAGTAAATTTTTTATTAGAGTTTCAAAGATTTACTGTACTAAAATTGCATTATTAAATCTCTTGAAACATGTGAGAAAGATGCATCTCTGCGAATGATTGAGCTGCATGGCATATCTTCCTTCTACTCGCGGGAGAGTATCAATACCGCAAGCTTTATATACGAATCTATCTGTAATATCAGTAGAGAAGACTCAATATTAAATAATTATTTAACATTTACCTTGATTCGGAAAAATAATTTAAATATAACGTTAATTTTAAATTAGCGGCATCATATTACCAACGTGAAGATTCTTCACTTCAATTGTTCGACAGTTTTGTATTAACTTTTGTTACTTACTACAATTTTTAATTTAGTCAAAAGACATTTGAGTGCATGGCGACCTCGGTCTTGATTAACTGCTCCTAAGACATTCTCAGTCATAAAAAAAATATGCTTTACATCCAAACGTAAGGTCTCGTGATACGCTCGATTAAGACCAGGTGTGGTACGAGACGGATGTGGTTTGGTGGGGCAATTAAATTGTGTGTTTGGACTAAGAGAATGGAGCCAATAGGTTGAACAAGTAACCAATATTCACTTCGTGTAAAACAAAAATCTAAAAAAAAAAACTCATCGTGAGGTGGCCCAGATCCTCATAGGATTTTAGAGCAATTTAATAAAACCTACAATGCAATATTAAATACTCCCTATAAATGCAAGATTAAATACTCCCTATAAAATTATTGAGTCTGTGGTATAACATGGGTATAACCCAATATTTTTATGAACTTATGTAATTAATGCCGTTCTTTGTAAATATAAAAAGAATGACCTTATAAAATTTAATCATAAAAAAATATTGGAGAAACCCACGACGTCGATTAGTAATTGAAGTAATAGGTATCTACTTTTAATTTTTAATATTTTGGATTTAATAAAACAAAAACCGATTGCCAAAGTAGCTTGATTTAGAAGAACGCTGATGAGTAGGTATTAATAAAGGCCAATAGTTAAAATTTGTCGCAATTAGTATGTCACTGCTTAGCATAGAGGTAACAGACGGGGCGTAAACCCAGGAGATGCAGGGTTCGATTACTTGCCGGGGTGGCTTACTTTTTTTAAAAAGATTTTTTCTATTGGTTATAATATATTTTCTCAGAAAGTGTTTTTTAAAATTATATATGTTCAATAATCAGAATGGACCATTCTTAAATCTTGTAATTATAATAATATTTATTTATTAATTGGATAAACACAAAAGTTTTTGATTTTTTACGGCCAATGACTAGCGGATTTAAACCAATCATCCGATAATGCCATCATAATAACCATAGCCGTCGGTATTTTTAAATATTGCCCAAATAAAGAATTAAAAATTCACTCAAATCTAATACTTTGTGTAGATTTAGGAGTAATAGTTATGTTCAAATTTATTAAAAATATGTTTTCAAAAAAAGCTGAAATTGTGGCCGGAAAGAATAAATTGCGATCGAAGAACGTTCCGAGCACCCTCTAATCTACGTTGCCACTGTAGAGCATTACATATTGAGTAAATTAATATCTAGTGTTATAAATAATATTACTATAACATGTAGGTAGACCTGAATGGCTGAAACCGAGAAGGCTGGACTGCGCCATGAGAGATTTATAGATGTTCGACCAAAATAATTGAAAAGAAGCGATACTGGGTCGTCCGAACGGAAAAGATTGCTTGAAGCTTGCAGAGTCAAGAATTATAAAGAATATTTGCTTTTTATTAAAGTATTAAATATTATCGGAAATTTTAATATAATACTGCTACAATACAATATCTTTTCAAGTGCCTTATAAGTTTTTTTTAAATATAGTTCATGAGTTTATCACTTGGTATTCACTACATATTATAAAACTTACGTGGTGTGGTTATATATATAGTAGGTATTAGGTAATATCGATGTTTATGTTTCAGTTTATGTAATAATTTATTATTATCAATAATAAATGGTGGGAATAGAAAATTACGTATGAGATATGGATAACGGGTAGTTGGTAAAATTTAAAGATATGATTAAGTTGAGAGGGTTTGAAATTTTAATGGGAAAATCGTGAAGGACAATTATAGTTTCAAATGTTTTTAATTAATTTACTTTTATTTATTTTATTTAAGTAAATATTTAACTTGTCATCGCCTAATTTTAGAGATACATTGGTACGACCACATTACAAATACTCGAGTTCGTAAGTGGATACGGAAGCCCTTTACCTATTAGGTACATACTCTGGGTCCACATACTTATTGAAAAAAGAGATGTGAATTGTCCAGACTCGGAATTCGAACCCGGGACATTATAAGCCGACGTGTAATAACTTGGCCATTTTGGGGTTTAAACAAAACTTATATGTGGTTAAGTAATAGAAAGTTATAAATTACCACAAAATTATCACCATGTATTAATGTTGAGTTCATTGAAAAGATTTTATTCTCACTAAAATAACAATTTGGCTTAATCAATTAATTATGCCATTTATTATACATAGCTAAATCAATAAATACTCTGTGATACTAAAATAATTATTAACGATAATAATTGTTTAATTTTTTTGGATTCACATGAGAAAATCTGACTGGTATAGAATAAGGATAAGCCATGAACTGGAAGACCTAGTGTTACAGCAAACTGTTTTTAGATTCAATAAGTTTACAAAGAACATAACATATCGAAGAAACGCCAGCGATGTTGTTTGTTACCATATCGAAAACAGACCTGGATGTAGACTACTAAAGATTAAGATGGACTGTATGGCATAGGACAAGGTCCATTATAGTCAGGCCGTGACACGACACTCTAAGCATCGATGATAGTGCTAATCATTGCTGCCATACTTCGAAAACAATATAGTAAAATGTTAGATAGAAAATGATGATTGTTTCATATTGAAATGGTAATAATTTGAAGAACTTAATATGCAATTAATATGCTACCGCATTGCATTCGAAGATAATCAATAACTAGCACTACCATCGTAATTCGCAAGACAGTCGGAACGCTATAGAAATTTGTGTTCTTGTCGGTTTATAGGAAGCCAGTGGCAAACATTTTTTAAAATAGCCGATATATTAGATAATTGTTAGGTTAGGTTAGGTTAAGTTAGATTAGGTAAGGTTTTCATTCTTGAATTTTGCAAAAGTCGACTATGAAAATTGGCGCGGTTCCCATCCGGTTTCTTGTAAACCGACTTGTACCGACTTTTTATTCAATGAATAATAGTATATAAGATTTGATTCTTGATTGACATTCTTTACTGAAAATATGTACATACTTTGGAACAGCCTCAGAATAATAATATACATGTTACACCGAATGTGCGAAATTAACTATTACATGAAATGCGCAAAATTTTGGCTAATTCATGTAATAGTCAAGCCTGTTGCCTTATTCATGAATTAGGTAATTTTTCTGCTGAGTACATGAATTCGCCACGGTATGGAATTCTTGAACTGTCAACATGACAGAAGAAAAAGTAAATTTAATACGGATGGTTTCATTAGTTATAATTGGACATAATATAATATAATATTATTATTATTAGGTTAGGTTAGGTTAGGTTTTGTAATTGTGAATTAAATTATTCAACTGAATGTCCATTTTGAGGTTAGCTATCAAGTGTCAACAAACTATCACAAACATTCAATCGACCATTGCACGTTTGATACCCAAGCACGAATCAAATCGCGAAAATACTTTTCAATACAATTCTTCCGTTATCATATTATAGTTCTAGATTTTTTTTGCGCATAGTAAATGGATATGAACGTCATTGTAGGACGACATTTGACACATTTGTTTAGTTTGATTAGTTGCAAAAAACACCACCGGAGCGCGATCATCTATTTTGACCATAGATAATATAATGTACATTTTGACCAATGCATGAGCATTTGATACATTTAGTTTAGTTGCAAAAAATACCACCGTAGCGCTACTATCTAATTTGTCCAATACATGAACTAGGCAGAAAAATTACTGCCGAATTCACGCACTCTTCAGATATTTTGTCTAATTCATGAATAAAGCAACGGGCTTGCATTTTTCATGACTTTGGCAAAATTTTGCCCATTTCATGTAATATTCAATTTCGCACATTCGGCGTAACATACATATTAGAAAAAGCTTATACAAAAGTACTAAACATTAATTTGGCCATGTAGTATATACATAAGTACAAGAGTGTAAACTTCATGTAGCATAATAATTATTACGTAAATTATACCATACATTATGAGACGGTGGGAAGAAAATGGTCTTAAACTATTTAATAATACATGTTAGACAGTTGGTAAGTTAGTGGGCCTGTTAATTATGTCAAGCGTACTAAACAGGGAGTGATATATTACACAATGGCGCGTGTTTACTGCAAGTAGCTAATGTTTTAAGCCCCAATTGGAGTTTTTGTTGCAATAAGTTTACTACATAAGTATTCAAAATATCTTGGCATAATTCACTTGAAATTCTGACAGTTTCAGTTAAAATTTAAACTCATGTTTGTATAGCGTCCATGATACTATAATAAAATATATAAAACAGCAAATTTTACGCAGATAACATTTTCAATAATCAGAATTTCAGAAAGAAGTCAGAATTTTCCTAGAATGAGTTGTATTTTTTGCGTTATATTTTTAATTTATTTCAAGACAAACAATATTTTATATAACATTTGTTGCACTTGGACATAATATAATATTATTCCGGTGAAATACCGGAAGAAACCTCCAATGCATTTTAACATCGCAATAACACAATAATATACGGCGCTTTGTTGTGTTGTGTTTATTAAATTATATGACATTAAGATACATTCAATTTTATATCAATACTTTGTTTTGAAAATTTATATGAAGCTCCTAGTTTCAAAACCCCCTAAAACGACTTTAGGTAGTTTTGAGAAAAATGAGAAAAAACTCATATCTATTAAATCTGTGAACTTTATGTATTTATTTTTTATTTGTTACATTCTAAAGAGTATTTTGGCATTCCATTTTAGGGGTATTTGAAAATCACACCCAACCATTTTAGCGGGTTTTCAAATTTACCCTAATTTTTGATGATACGTATTGACGGTCTCTGGCGTTTTTTAAAGTTCAATCTTTGGCCATCATATAGGTACCTAAGTTATAAAAATATCAATCTTAATACATATATTTAACTCAAAAAAATCCAAAAACCGTTTTATAGGGATTTGAAACGAGGCGCTCATATAACATAATTTAATTTTGAGCCAATTGATTAAACAAATCCCGGACCAGTTTTAGATCACTAACTTTCCATTATACGAGTATTAGAATACATTACAATTTCGAGTTGCTGTCTTGTCTCCAATCCTCTCCTCTCTCTTACACTATTGTTACAAAAAGTGTACCTACGCATCTATGCTATACACAAGACTGCTATCGGCAGCTATCGAGGGTAGTTTTTCATATTTTTGTATCGAATTATTAGCACTTACTGTAACAATTACAATAAGTTAGATGTAATTATTACAATAAGTGCTATGTTTTAACAGCATCTCTCTTGGCTGTACTAAATTTTAGAGCAAAATAGACAGTTTTGACTGTTTAGATGGCTAACTTATTGTAACAATTATAATACTTCAATACAAACATATGATAAACTACCCTCGTTAACCGCCGATAGTAGTCTTCTGTATAGGATATATACGCAAAAATGCAAATAACACAAGTTATTTTAATGATATATGTACTAAAAATAACATAACATTTATAATTAAGTTGTAGAAAAACTAATATAAGTACACCGCTTGGTGACCACTTTGAGTAAATCCACTTCAAACAAAAATCTGCGATTGTAAATTCTATATAAATGTATACAAAATTCTATTAATAAGGCTGCCATTAAAATAATAATAACATTTTATAAGTACACCATAAGTAAGTGTAATTTATAACGTTTATAACTTGTAATACACGTTTGAATCGTGACGTGAAAACTGCTTCTAACTATTTTATAAAATTAGATGTCACTTATACTCACTTAATCCTCACCACTTCAATTATTATTGGAATCCAATCATTAAAATACGCTTCGATCTATATATATTAGCAATTCCTTTTATTTCCTATAGTTCAAATCGTCCCTTAGAAATGACCTCCATTTGCTTGATGTATTGTTCTCGGTCGGCAATTTGCTTCATTTGATCATATTGTCACACTGCGGCTGCAAAAGCAATTACTTTATCCTCGCATCCCTCCCTTTATGCTCCAATACAATTAATCTTATTCTTCGACTTTTCGTTTAGAACTACAAAAGAGACCCTTCGATTAAAAGAAAAGCTTACGTCTTTCTTCCCATCAAAGAATGATACAGTATCTCGTAACGCTGGGCCCCAAATTTCCTGAATATTTCTTTATTTATGGCCGTTTAGAAGCATGACGCTAAGGTTTATGCCCTTCCCAATATACTTGCTAATATTTTCGGCTCTAATACGAGGGGCTTGTTTAATTATCGAGAGTGACAGATAAAATGCAATAAAGTCCTTCAATGGAAGGCACATGTCAAATTAAATGAAAGAATGCCGTAAAAGCCAGATTTAAGTACTCACCTAATTCTTTTCTTGTTATTTTTCACCATTTTCTTTTCAGATAAAGCACAATATATCCCCTAATATATGTCAGTATCTTAACTGATTTTTTTGCGAATATTGATTTTATATTATTAGATCAACCCACACTTTAATGGCTGAAAATAAAGGTCTGAATCTTGATTCAGTTAACAATGTACTTCTAAGCAGACGAAACTGCTCTTAATTATTAGTAAAATATAACGAATTAAGTAGTTTATATTATGTTTTATTTTAAATAATATAATTTATCTTTTATTGTGTTTGCTATCAATTCATGGTGTATTAATTAAAATAAAACATAATAATATTATCTAGTACATACTTACCAATTCCATTTTTTTATATTTGAACCGGTTTTTTCCGCTTTAAGGGCATTGTAGAATTAGTATTATATAATAATGTATTTTATTTTAATTAATAATACAATATTATTATTTTCTTAATAGTTATTTCTCAAAAAACAAATATTAAAAAAAAGAATCATAGTACCTACATATTATTATTACCTAATTATTGAATTGTATTAAACATATTGTTTTCCAAAACACATGCAATGTGTCGAATACTTTACTTAATTTAGTTCTATTTGTAGAAAATTGCATCTAATGGGAACATTTAAAAGTGTCTCATCTTTAACAAGTGCTTTTTTGTGAGGTTGGTATTCTCAACCTACAATACTTATATAGTATTACTTTTATAGCTTTTGAATATCCTGTTTTATTGTTCGTATACTTACTATAATTCGCAGCATGCATAAGATTAAGATTATTCATGAAATCTAATAATTCGCTTGTTCCGTTATTATATAGTGAGTACTAATATTAACTCACCCCAACTATTTTGTAGTAGATACATAAAGGCTCAATATTAACATAGCCATAGTTATGATCAAGGTAATAAAGTTTGGTTGTATTTGTTACACTATTGAGTTCTTTATTTATTTCAAAACTTTGTTACTATCAGGGCTTCGAGGGGCTTAACCGAAAACCGGAAAAAACCGTTATTTTCGTCGGTACGAAAACCGGAATGTTCAAATACATGCTAGTCGATGTTATTCATTGACGGAATTCGGAAACAATAATTCGACAAGCATAATGTACACGAAATAAATGTGCAGTTGTTTTTCATGTGAAATATGTGTATCAAATTCAAAGCGCAAAGAAATCATTCACGATCGTGTGCCGCATCTTGACATAATTGTCATAATTTATAATATATTATTTTTAAAACATTATGGCTACGGCCGTGTGGTGCAGCATAAACATTAGTTTCGGAGCATGGCGCCGGGCTATCATACAAATACCATGAAATGTTCTAAATTATATATTAATAAATTAATCACTCGGAGCTGGACTAAAAACCGGAAAACCCGTTATTTTTTTTGGAAAGAAAACCGAAATGAATAAAATAACGGCTCATAACCCTGATTACTATACCTATTCAATAACTTAAATTTATTGAGTAATATTCTATACTATCAATAATAACTAGAATCAAAATATATCTCTCAATAAACATACCTTTATAATCGTTTAAACACGTCAAATTTAGATTTGTATTTGATACACGCATATACGTACACTATACGTATAATTAAACTGTGGCTTATTTACAATAACCCTCCATCGAGTTGTGAAAGCAAAGAATAACAAGATTCAGAGATATGTATGTAAACCCTCTCCAGTCCTTAGCCAATATAAATACTACATCATCCGGGGTAATAACACAAACCTAAATTGATTGGCAATACAAAACAAACAAGCCTAATAAGTCCTTGCCTAAATTTCGCTTCTCGATAGGCAATAACTTCAAATAGGCGTGTAATAGGTTTTTCAGATATATTAGGAGGATCGTTTCAGCCAGAAAAACACTCCAAAATTCATTTGTCAGCCTAAAGTTCCCGCTTATATTCCCTTATCTGTCAGAAGCATCAACTCTTATGTGAAAACTTTATGGAATATTCGCATAATATTCCTAGTAAATAATACACTGATATCTCGCAGACAGTAAACCGAGTCGGCAACTTGATTCATTTAGCTATCAACCGACAAAGTTTTCCCAATAAGTAGCTTTCCCAGCAGCCAATAATAATATAAATTTATTAATTTCTTATTGAAGAATTTCAATAAAACTTCTTGTTTTCTTTATACAGCTATGTATAAAAGGAAATCGATTTTCTTTGACGTAATATTGTTCTTCAAATATACATACATTGATAATTTTACCATTATTATTATTTTTGATATTCATGACACACGCGGTTATCTGATATTCCACGTTGAAACTTCTAATTAATCTAAATTAATAAAAACCTAAGTAGTAAATACTTATATCCTGAAGTTGATAAGTTTCGTTCGGTTTTAGTTAAATATGACGTAATAATCGTTTTTAGTCTCAACTATAAAAATGAAGTTAATTATTTTTTTATTGAACGAATAATTCACAAAATTTAAGAATGTAACATTCTTTTTATTGAACATACATAATTTTGAAAACACTTCTGAGAAAATATATTATAACTAATAGAAAAAATCTTTTTTGAAAAATACTACACCCAGAAGAAATCGAACCTACGTCTCTCGAGATTCGCGCCCACACACATCGACTACAATGCTATAGGCATCATATCTAATTACTTAACTAATGGCTGTTACAATACTCTATGAAGTGCTTTCTAAATTGAGTTACCATTTGGCAATCGGCTTTTGTATTTGAAATACATAAAAGTAAGTATTAATTACCCTAATTACTAACTGACGTCACGGATCACTCCAAAATTTTTTGTTGTTACTTTGTTGAACTTGCTAATAATTTAATTACTTAACTATTTTTTTATTCGACGAATAATTTATAAGATTTAAGAATGTAACATTCTTTTTATTGGACATAATTTTAAAAACACTTATAAGAAAATATTATGAACTTAATTATTAATACGAAGAATAAGGTAGTAGCGTCCTAGAGTAAAATTATTTGCGGACGACCAACATAACATCGAACCTGTAGCTATAATATCGACTACTACGTCAACTATCATCTATAAATCTTCATCAATGCCATCTTCCAACGACTTTTATTTTATAAGTCACATTACAATCAACAAACCGTGATCTCAGTGCCGAAGCGAGTGGTAGATCCGCATGTGTGTGAAAATTTTTGCTCATTTATCTGCAACATAATTATTATTATGTGACTTTAAAGCCGGCTTTACACACTAAGCTCTTGGCCACAGTTACTGGCGGGCGGCGGCGTCTTGAAAAACTGAAATGTATAACCGTGTGTGATATGCCCCAAAAAAGACACTGTCTACGAACGTTTCACACACGGTTATAGGTTTGAGTTGCGCAAGACGCCGCCGCCAGCCGACCACCACGTTCTTGCATAAGATATTATTATATTACTCTGATATATCTGCACCGATTTAAGCTACACGGAAAGTCGTAGCTAATCAGCTAATCGATAATTGCAGGTATTATTTAATATAAAGACAGTAAAATATCTGAAGTGTAATACCAGCCCAAGCAGTTACCAGGGCCGATACACAAATATTAATAATTGTAAATTATGTACTAAAAATTATTAATATAGTTCAATAATTTAAATGTTTTAGACTGATGTAATATTTGTTACACAAGTGCAGTAAATGATCAGTATTGTATTAATTTTTAAAAACAAAGTGTTGTTTTAATGCTTCGTACTCACTTTTCTACGCATACGTTTATCGACAGAACTTATTTTTTGAGGATTCGACGATTTGACCAATCATGTGCACCGCACACAGTAAACGCAAAGGTGCGGTAGTCCTTCGTAAACTTTCATATAAGTTCTTATTCCAGATCTACCGCCGGGAATTCGTGATACTTCAATGAGTGACATTCTCATAGTGATTTATTTTAACAGGTATTTTTTAAAGTTTACCATCAGTTAGCTGTGACATTTGACCAGAATGCCTAAGTAAAGTAGGTACCCATGATAAGGGAATCCAATCCCGAGCCAAAATTCTGATCCCGGGATTTCGGGATTACAATTTGACAATTGGCATTTTATCCATAGTTAATATATTTTTTTTATATTTACAAATAACATTGATAAAATCGGTCAAAAATAAATCTAGTATCATTATCAGCCGGGGTCAATCCACTGCTGGATGAAGGCCTTCCCAAGCTTTCTCCAACTCTCTCGGTCCTGTGTCGTTCGCTGCCACGTATTTTCGCCGAACTTTACCAGTTCGTCAATCCAGCGGCTTTTATGGCAATCCTGTGGCCGTTTCGTGCTCCTTGGGTACCACTGGATGACGGCATTTGTCCAGCGGCCATCCTTTTGGCGAGCAATGTGCCCCGCCCATCTCCATTTCAGCTGTTTGGCAACGTCTATTACATCGCGTACTCTTGTCCGCTTCCTAACCCATTCGTTTCTCTTACGGTCCTTTCGCGTGATGCCCAACATACACCTCCCCATGCCTCGCTGTGTGACTCTTAGCCTTTGGACATCTCTCGTGTTGAGGGTCCACGTCTCGCAGCCATACGTGAGCACGGGTTTGAAGATACTATTCAGACGTCCGAAAGCACTCCATCCCAGCTTTGTTCTTCGAGCAATTTCATCGTGCATGCTTCCGTCTATGGACAACTGCTGTCCGAGATATACGTAGCTGCTGACTTGCTCGAGTTGTGTGCCAGAAATACAGATTCTCGCAGGGTCCGAAAAACAGTTCCTCATCACTTTTGTCTTTGAGACATTTATCTTTAGACCGACCGTTTGACTGACATCCGCGAGTTCTTACATTCTACCTTGGAGGTCTTTCGGGTCTTGTGAGAGTATAACAATATCATCTGCAAAGTGCAGGTGACTGAGGTGTTCCCCATTTATTGGAACACCTTTTTCCTCCCAATCAAGTTTCCTAAATAAGTCCTCAATAGTAGCCGTGAATAGTTTAGGTGAAATGGTATCACCTTGCCGGACACCTTTGTTAATGGGGAATTTATACGACCGTTTGTGGAGTTTCACGCATGCTGTGGCATCACTGTATATACTGTTCAATATGTTTATGTAGCGTCTGGAAATTCCTTGGTTGCTAAGGGCGTCTATAATTGAGAATTTTTTGATGGAATCAAACGCCTTTTCATAGTCAATAAAACTAAGATATAATGGCAGTTTGTATTCCTGGTAGCGCTCTATGATTTCCCTGACGACCTGTATATGATCCATAGTACTGTAGCCTCTTCTGAATCCGGCTTGCTCTCTTGGTTGGTTCTCGTCTAGAACTGTTTCGAGACGGTTTGAGAGTATTTTCGTGAAAACCTTATACAGAATTGGCAGTAGAATAATTGGTCGATAGTTTTTCAGATCTTCAGTGTCTCCTTTCTTATGGAGAATAATAATGGAGGCATTTTTCCATGACTCTGGGATGTTCTCTTCGTGCAGACAAGACGTGAACAGACGTGCGAGCACTTCGCTCACCGTCCTCTCGGCCCGTTTGAGAACATCAATAGTCAGCCCATCTTCTCCCGGGGCTTTCCCACTCTTCATGCACATTATAGCATATTCCACCTCTGTGGTAGTAACCTCGGGAAGAGGATCTCCATATTCTCCATTCACCGGAGGATCTGAATTGATGTCAGTGTTATCTTTGTATAGAGCGCTGTAAAACTCTACAACAGTGTCCAGTAGATGATCCCAGTTACGCACGATACTTCCATCTTGCGCTTTTAGTGTCATGATATGCCATCTCCCTTTGACAGATGCTGCTTGTTCTTATGTAAGCTCCTTCCTGACGCAACAATTGATTTTACAAGGTTCATATTGAACTTACGAAGATCTTCTCGTACGTTTTTACGTAGAGTTTTGCACAGCGTGGAGTACTCGAGATCATTTGCAACTTGTTGCTCGCTTTTCGTACTCCTACGCAGCTTCATAAGATCCAACGTTTCCTTTGAAAGTTTGCTTACTCGTTCAACCACAGCAGCAACTGTCTCTTCCAAAGATTTTATAATGATTTTTGTTATTGCCTCGGTGTTTTGTAGGGAGATGGGGTCATCTAGTATAATTTATACTATTTAAGACATTTTTATTGTTAATATTGTGTACGTTCAATCTTGAAAATACATAAGTTTAATGGAGTAAATAGTATTGTAATATAAATAATAATGTGAATTTAATATGAGATTGCTGTTTCTGATAGTAAAAACTTAATGAATTGGTTAGCGAGATTTAAAATAGTAAAGCAAATCGTGGTGTATGGCCTTTTCGTTTCAGAAATCTAATTAGTCAGCCAAATATGAAACTGCCGTAAAACGTATGAGATCATAGTGGAATTACTTTGTTAAAAGTGCGGAGCATTGTTTTTTTCCAATCTTTCTCATTTTCATTATTTTTGTGAAAAAATAAAATGAATCGGCAACTTACATATGGGTATAAATCATACTTTATTCAAACTCAGTTTATTTCTAATTTAGTTATTTGTTATTAAAAGAATTTTTTCTGTTATATTTTCGTTTTTATTTTATTTCCCATAAAAATTGATAAAAAAATCAATTCCGAAATCTTCGGGATTATGTTTACCAATCCCGGGATTCATAAGTATCGAAAATAGCTCGGAATTCCTACCAATGATGTACTTATATCGTGGGTGGTTTACACACACACAAAATTTTCAATGTGTGTTTGGATTTAGGACATGGAAATAATAAATAATAAGAATTTAAAAAAACACAAATTTTTATAGTAATTTTTCCACTTTAATTAATGATTAATAACTTAAATTAATGATTGAATACATATACAACATAAATTGACAGTTAACAGAATAAAAGAAAATAATAAGAACTAAAATCTGTTACCAAATCTCAAGCTCCTTGGGAGACAACGCACGTGCCAAATGCCGATGCCGATTAACAAAAAATATGAAAATTGTAATATTTAGTATTTTCTGTGTGTGTTAGTAGCCGTGTTTATGGTGACTGTGATAGCTGAGAAATTTTGAAGTCTTTTTTTTCATTTAACGTTTTTTAATAAAATTCAAGACTAATTGTAATTAATTTATGCTCGAGAGCGCTCTGACCTATTTAAGAATTATTCCTTGAAATCGTTGTTTTATATCAGAATTAAGTCAGTAAACGCTGTAAATAAAATGAATAAAACCCAGTCATGTAAAATAAAGATTCTGTATTACAAGATATTAATTTATCAAAAGGGGAAGACCCGGTTGTGTAGTGGGCCCGAAATTTTTGAATCACGTGAATATATAAAATGATGTCTTTGCTATTGTTAACTTGAATGAAATGGCAATGGGCAGGACATGTCGCTCGGCGAGTGGACAACTGCTGGACAAATGCCGTCATACAGTGGTACCCAAGAGGCACTAAACGTCCACAGGGACGCCCTAAAGCCTGATGGATAGACGAGTTTATACAGTTTGGTGGATGTACGCAAATGCAACAAATAACTAGGGACCGAGAAGAGTGGAGAGAGTTAGGGGAGGCCTTCATCCAGCAGTGGATCGACCATGGTTGCTGATGATGATGAATAAGATAGTAATAACTTCAATATACGCCGTCATCATATCATACCTATTACAGACACTCTATGATGACGAGCCCTTCATTATTCAAATACTTACAAAAAATAAAATCTACATTATTATTATTAATGTAAAGCAGTTTTTGTCGATTTTGTCACATCGGAGGTTTTAATAGTGAAATGACAATATTAATAATATTGGTACTGTTCGGTTAAAGCGGATACAGCGGAAAACGCATTTTGAAAATAGCCGATAAACTGGATTATTTGTTAGGTTAACCTAACCAAAACTAACCTAACCTAATCTAACCTAACCCAACCTAACCTAACCTAAACTAACCCAAACTAACAAATAATCCAGTTTATCGACTATTTTCAAAATGCGTTTTCCGCTGTATCCGCTTTAACCGAACAGTACCATAATATTTTAATAGAAGAAATAAGTAGCTAGAGATAATGTTGGCTTTGAATGTAGTAAAATGCCAAAACAATATAACGAAAAAATTTAATATTTAAAATAGTAATCATAACATAACATTACATGTGAAAAATCAAGCTACCCATCCAAAGAAGCTTTTACGAAATCTCAAACCCCATAAAAACGTGGATTTGTTTGTGCTAATAAACAATTTAAAATTTTGTCTCAATTGTAAAATTTTAATTAAATCATATCGGAGGTTATCAGCTTTAAATATATCAATACTTATAAAATCTTTATGTGTGTAATATGAAGAGACAGTGAAATAAATAGATACTAACTAGGTACTTAGTTTCACTGCATTGTGTTCACTACTCAAAAATAAGCATTATAATTTGATTAGGTTAATTCGTGAGAGTTCGGGAAAACAAACCTTTTTTTAATAGTACCTAATATGCATGTAAATTTCGTAAGTAAAAGGTAACCCTAATCATGTTAGTGGTTTTATATATGTATAATGTTTTCAAGCATGTGTAGATTCATGAGGTTGTTAACATTTTATGAGGGTAGACCGGGATAATAATAAAAAGGTAAAAGCATTTTAAATGGATTATTTTGTGATGAGAAAATAAAATTCCTAATGAGACGCGGGTAAATACGTGTTGAATGTCTAAGGCAATCTTTTGAAAATTAAATGAAAAGGTTGAAAGAGAAACACTAATTGGTTAACAAAATGTAGATTTATTATTTAGTTCCTAGAAATCTATAAATTAATGTTGTATTCATTATTATTTCCATTACTAACTATACTACAATTGTTGGAGGGTGTTAAACTCTACAATAACGTGGTGCGACTCAAACTTGTTTATTATTTCCACTCACAGTGGCCTAAGTGGTAGGGTTCCCGTCATTATACCCATGGGTTAAAGATTCCATTCGGTGACTAGCGAAAAATTCATGTTGTTTTTTTATTATTATTTTCAATATGTGCTTGTTGACATGTCGGGTCAATAGGTTGAGAGAATACCTGACAACTTCTACCCTATGAAGGTCTATATTATGTTCCGCCTAGGACACCATCCTTAGACTGAAACCGCATTTGGTTTTAAGCCGTGTGCCATACTAAACCTATATTATCTATCTATCTGTGTATGGAAGTATATTTTCACTGGGTATATATATTATCACTCCCCTCCATTTTGATATGTGTGGATTTTTCTCAACTGTCACTTTTATTTTTAGTTTTCTTTTTTTATCGTCTGTATTTGGGATGAAGGTGGATAATTGACACACTGGAATGGTTTCGGAAACGACGAGGTTTATTTGGTGTTAATATATACTATATGGTTACATTTTTTATCATTTAATTCTACGGAGCGCAAAATGTACGCGTTCGCGATTTTGCTGCTTGTCGCGATCTCAGCGCCAAAAAAAAAACCGTTGGACTCGCGAGCTGTGCACAATGCGACGTTGCCATACGTGTTTTTTTCTTTGGACAATGTTGCCGGTCAGATATTATTTATTAGTGGTATTATACATTATTTAATTATTTTCGCAATCAGCCGTTATTATTTGTTGGCTTGGATACCGATTCGGGCGTCTCCAGGTACACAAAGACACACCCAAATGGGGACCATACGGGGGCGTCACAAGCGCACCTCTCTGGAAAGGCCCGAATGGGGTCGGGCCAACTAAGGGCTGATTACGATAGCGTGTGTAACTGGACAGTGCGGTGGCTTGATAAGGGGTGGTTGCGTCTCTAGACGTTGAAGGATCGAAGCCCCACCGGTACGTCGGCGGCCGGAGAGACTCGGATGCAGCACTGTAGCATAGTGGTTCGCGGTTCCCGGGCCCACCGTAAAGCTGCTGAGAGAGGAGGGCGTCACGCCCAGCCCTCTCAACACCCTCGGACCGTCGGCAAACGGAGAGTTTCGGATGCAGCACTACGCCGCTTTGTGGGCGTAGTGGTTCGCGGCTCCCAGGCCTACCGTACGGGCGGATGCTGAGAGAGGACGTCGCACCCAGCCTTCCCAACAGCGACCGTCCGAAAATCAGTCGATCCCTCACGAAAGTGCATACCGGCACATTACTCGACCCCCTTTTTTGCTCGCTTGCCCTGCCGCGGCTATCGAATTACACGCACTGCACTGATATTATACTAATATAATATGCGAAAACTTAATTTTATACTTAAAATGGCTTTAAAGTTTATAAAAATAATTTTAAAAATATATCAGGGCCCAAAATGGACCGGAATGCCATTCTGCCTCATACAACTGCTCCGGGTTGTAAAATTTTCCACTTCGAGCACTGAAATAACTTAATATACATCGCTTCCAAACACAAAACACTTAAAACTAACTAATCTATGATGCTAATGGCTGAGGATGCTGCTTGGCTGCTTTCCGCTGATGGAGGCTGCTTTGCTCAGCTGAAGAAGGCCGCTTTGTAGCTCTCTTCATCATGGTGCATCTGGGCCAGGGCTGCTTGCAAGGCTCACAGACACGCTGCTGTTGACGAAGAGGGCTCAAGCGGCTGATGATGCAGGGCATTTGACGCCGTTTTCCCTCGTTGGAGCCAGGGTCTTGCCCGATACACTCGTCCGTGGGCCAAGTTCGCTGGCGGATGCAGTTGGTCGGGAGTACATCGGGAGCCATGACTTCGCAATCCGGGTGTTTCTGCTCTTTTCTTCACTGGCTTGGCTTTGGCAGCATCCTCTTTCTACTGCTTATTATTATACTTTGTTGAGCGCCACCAGAGGCAAGCCTCTGGATGTTTCTTCCTCGCCGTTTCCTATTCCGGTGTTTGGATCTCAGGGTTGTGTGTCCGGGTGAAAGAAATTCCACCTGCGTCTTGATTCCAGACGATCAAAATCAAGAAACGTAGTCCCACGTTGACTGGGGCCACTTATCACTCCCCTCCATTTTGATATGTGTGGATTTTTCTCAACTGTCACTTTTATTTTTAGTTTTCTTTTTTTATCGTCTGTATTTGGGATGAAGGTGGATAATTGACACACTGGAATGGTTTCGGAAACGACGAGGTTTATTTGGTGTTAATATATACTATATGGTTACATTTTTTATCATTTAATTCTACGGAGCGCAAAATGTACGCGTTCGCGATTTTGCTGCTTGTCGCGATCTCAGCGCCAAAAAAAAAAACCGTTGGACTCGCGAGCTGTGCACAATGCGACGTTGCCATACGTGTTTTTTTCTTTGGACAATGTTGCCGGTCAGATATTATTTATTAGTGGTATTATACATTATTTAATTATTTTCGCAATCAGCCGTTATTATTTGTTGGCTTGGATACCGATTCGGGCGTCTCCAGGTACACAAAGACACACCCAAATGGGGACCATACGGGGGCGTCACAATATGTATCTGGATATATATGGTATGTAAACGAATATGATCAGATACTTATATACTAAGTGAAAAATAAAACAAAATTGTGTAAATGTAGTGAACAGAAATCATAAGTTATGTATGGCACACGATACAAAACTAGATATGGTTTCTGCCCTTGGATAGCTTTTATAAGTGAATAATTATTATGATAATTTACTTTTATTATTTCTATGTTTTCAAATAATATTTTTTTTTTTAAGTATTGAAATTATTAATGATTATTTCTATGAAAATCAAATACGTAATCATTATTAAATAGTATGCTTAAATTAGCAAAATTTGATTTACAAATTTAACAAAATGTCATGCAAATAATTATCAAATATATCGTTCTTTTTATAAATTAAAATATATATTATATATATTTAATACTACAACAGGCCATGATGACCCAATGATAGTAGTGTATTGAAACAGTAGTATAATTAGTATTATAAATACAACAGTCACAAACACCCGTGCTTTGAGAAAATCATTAATAATAATTAAATAAATATATTGTAACCTCACCGAGATCGAACGCGGATCCCTCGAATGGACGACCGCTATCCATGTTTACATCCTAATGGTATATTTTAAAATATGCTATATTTAAATATTATTTCTTTACAAATATTCTAAAAATAAACGATGACATTATTTATAATTTTATTAAGCGACTGCACATCTTATAGAAAGTTGGGTAGGTAAAAAATATATTAATATACTATATTCAAAAAAAGTTTTCTTTACCTTCAGATTTCGCAGCATTGATTGACAGCAGAACTGTTATGATGACAGCTATAAGAAGAATTTTCAGCGTCATTTTGGATCCTGAAAAAAATAATAAAACGTTGTTGACAAGTTTTCAAAACTTAATTTTACAAAAACACATCTACTTTAAATTGCTTTAAAAATACAATGGAGACTTCCATGTCTAGAAGTAAATTCTTAAAATGGTAAAAATATTGAGATAATAATAACACACAATAAAATTAGAGATATCATAAAAAATACAGGTACATTTTTTTAAATTACGATACGATTATAAAACTGATTGTATTTTACTGAATAATATTCCGCGAAAATTAAATTATATTTGTCAGACACGTATTGATAAAATAATAATTTTGATATAGGCAATAAACACTTATCTTATTCTTATTGTTGAAATTATCAATGGTTGAAATAAAGGGTTTTAATCTATTTTATTATGTAAATCTGTTTTATCCAATCATTTATAGATATATCAACACCTCAATTAATACGACAACTAGATAACTTGATTTTCACTGTTTTTGAGATAATAATATGTAGCTATTGAATATGATTCTACATTTCCTTTTCTACATAATGATAAAACTTGGTAAGTCAGTAAGTAGTTAATGGGAACTGTATTAATTTTGTGTTTGAAAATTTTAGATAACTTTAAAACCATAAATACATTAAATAAATAAAATAATATATCTTCAATATTTTTTCATATAATTGAGCATTATTCTAATTGTTCCCAATTAGACACGCACAATTTTCCATTTTTATTTTAAATAATAATTATAGCCTAGATTTATGTTAATCAAGTAAAGTTTAAATTTCATTTTCACAACAATGACCAAATTAGAGTTATCCAGTTGTAGTATTGAGGTGACGATATATAAATATCATTCTATGAAACATATAGGGCATAAAAATTACCACAAATATATTTCTTATAGAGTTTACAAATTGTTCAAGATCAAACCACTTAACTTACCCCATACTTTTCATTTCTTTAGCTATTTAGAGCACTCCCCCTCAGTATTAATATATTAAAACACAATGCAGAGGCCATTAAAAATATTTCTTTTTATGACATTTTACTCGTACAATAAATGCTTTCCATATCAAATTGTAGATACCTCTCTTTACATCTTGGCTTTTGTTTATAAGCTGTATGCAGTCAAAAATAAAGTTACTTATATAAATGGCGCTCAAGAAAAATATTTTTCTCATTCGATTCAAACAAAAAACGCCACTTTTCTCAACTTTTGTCGAATTACAATTACCGTTTAGAATTCTAGAAACAAATCTGCAATGCAAAAAAACTCGATCGGCTTTGCAAATTTTTGTTTTTCGACATCATAAACCTCATTAATAATGAGGGCTACAGGAAGTGAAAAAACAAAGCCTTCGTAGAGATAAGAACTCCGAGGAAATAGAATGAGACGTTCAGGAAGCAAACCATTATCGAGGGTAATTAAATCTTTCCCTTGTTCTTGCAGACGGAGTTTCGTTCGATATAAGAAAAGGGTTGCTTGGCTAAACATCGCGATAAAAGCAATTAACTAACAACTTTAGGATAAGGACGCTGAAAAGTAAAGAGTGCTGTTAATTCCTGCGGTAGTGCTCGCCAAAAGTTTTTCGGATAAGAGCAATGTGCAGTCTGTGACAATTCCCAATTGCTTTATCGACAATTACCAAGTAATAACGGTCGGTCGCTGCAATGGATAATTCAATTACGGCTGGCCTTTATGTAAATTCATTGTTTTCTTTGCGGCTGACTTAACACGGGTGATTCTTTTGCTAATGGCTTCGTAAGCACTTTCAATCTTCCAGTTTGTTCGTTCGCTAGGTTTGGCGTGATAAAAATAAAAGAAATTCACGGCACCGTCAAAACATGATATAAAATCGTATTGTATTAGTAAATTGATTTAATGTAGCAGTACTAGAATTCGATTATAATACGGTTAAATTTTTCGAATTTGATTTAACCTGTATTTAAATAAATAATTGAGAAACACTAATTATTTTTTTATTTATCATTAAATGTTGTACAATATTTTTTTATTAAGTATCATCCAACTTATAATATTAATATGGTTAGTTTTTTTTTCTATCATTATCATTACCAAAATATATTATTACTAAATGAATTTCAAATAATTTTGATGTTATCGATTATTTAAATAATAATAATAATAAATAACTAAAACATTTTACCTCACTCCATGGTAAAGTTATTTAAGAGCTCTGAAACTATAGAACCGGGTTTAAGCCTGATTCTGGCGATTTTTTTTTAATCTATAGAAAACCACCCCTATGTAGTGGGCGAATGACTAACCTTTATTTTATGGATGCCTATATTCTCCGCTTGGGAGAGAAAATATTGAGTTGGGGTTTTTTTTAATACGCCAGTGTTTTTTTTCAAAATATTACATTATGAAATTCAATTTGCTTAAAAATTTGTATCCTGAATAAAGTGAATGAAAAATACTTGTTCTGTCTGATATTTCACATACACAAAAACATATTTTTTACCAAGCACAGAGTAGGGATTCCGAGGTGTAAACAAAATAATGTATGGTTTCGAGTGTACAAAGGCATAAATTTCTCTCAAACACGTGCACATCTATTTCAATGAAAAACAAGTGTTGTAACTTCATTCCGAATTGGAAAATACGCAACAAAAGTGAAATAATATGCATGAAGAAGAGCCGGCCAAAAGGGATTTGGCAAAAACGTCGTCCGAAAAACTGTCGTATAGTTTCAGAAGATAACTCTCAAACATCCCTTAGTACCCTTGCCCCATTACAATAAATCACCCCCAGCAATCTTCCGCCACATGCCCATTGGACACATGCACCTCCATTTAACTTATCTCTTCAGATTTTTTGTGTGCGTTAAAACCTATGTCATTTTTTTTCTATTGCGATACAATGACATATTCTTACACAGACTTTCAAATTCAATATTTTTGAGTTTTAATAGCAAGCAACATTGGATATAAAGTCACGAATGAAAACAAAGCATTATAATATAATATTCGTTTATAACTTTTCGAGGTCACATTATGTCCCAATCTCATGAAATGACAATGGCTATCGCTGGACGAATGCAGTCATATAGTAGTAAAAAAAACAGCAGTAAATGACCATAATCCCATCTTAAAACCGAGTTTCGTTAAGAACTCATAAAATCTGATGGAAGTAGACGATAGCAAGTAACTAGATACCAAGAAGAATATATAGAGCCGCGGGATATCTGCAGTGGATAATGCTGATAATGATTGCATTAAATTCCAGACTATGTCCAAACAGTCTTGACTAGTGTGCGAAAACCGAAATAGCATCGACTTAAAAAAAACTTAATAATTGATTTGGCGTTTACGTAGTAGAAGTTCATTATAATAGGTACTTTTAAAACAAAGTTTTTTGTTAATTCCACAATAATTAAGTTATTTATATTACGTTATCTTAGTGTCGTTCTGAAGATGGGTTCATAGCCCGAAACAACTGTCAATATAAATAATTCAATTATTGTACAATTTATAAAAAAACTTTGTTTATAACAGTCATACAAAACTTAGTAAGTATTGTATTTTATAGTCTGGAATTTAATATACCGACATATGTATAATATATTATTTCAAAATGGAATTCCCAATATTTACTTCTGCTTTATTAACGGTAGGTATAATTGCACGCGCGTAAAGCCTTCCATCTGAGACATCCAGGTTTGATTCCCGGTAAGGTCATAATATAATATTTATACGATTTTCTCAAAGTCTTGGTGTTCGTTACTATGATGTTATGACTAACTACACTATTATTATTGACCCTCGTGGCTTATTGTAGTGTTAAAAATAATATATACTTATATTATAAAAAAATATTCTAGTGATTTTAAAACTCTTACATAATATTATTATAAGTATATTTTTTTTAATAATCAGTGTTTACTGTCACTGTCCTTACAATTATGAATCGCTGACTAATAAGATATACTTTGAATACATCAATAAACATATTAGACGAATTATATTTTCAATATAATACCTATATTTAAAATATTTAAAATTATAACATGCTATATTTCTTGTTAAAATAACGTAGGTCAAATATTATAACAGGTTCCGTAAAAATGTTGAGTTTAATCATGTTTCGCCAATTTGTATAGAAATATATTATTTAAAAAATAAAAACTGATCCGAAAAAAATTGGTTTTAACGTGAATTGAAACAGGTAAAATTTAGGTTTGTGATATGTATGATAATAGATTTTTGTTTACATTTGGGATTAGTGTATTCCATTTAAATTGTTAATAAAGATAAAACATGGATAAAATTTCAATGGAATTTATGAAAATATTGGTTCTGGGAAAATAACGTTCATTTCCAATAAGTATTGAATACTATGAGTGATTTACTATTTTACATATTTTTTCGGTGATAAGCCCTGACTATAGGCTATATTATAGTAACCGATTAATTGATAAATTTATACTAGTTTCGGTTAGATACTTAATTAACTAACATATATACGAGTTAAATTAAAATCAAATCAAATTATTGTTTGCTCATTAGCTTTATTAACAAAATATGACATAAGTACATATCATTATTATATTCATCTTCTTTTCATTCATAACGTACCTAAGCAGTGTGAAAACCATGAACTATCTTAAAATAATCCAGGTCAAACAGTTATCGAAATCGAATTTTCCAATATTTTTTTTAAATAAATCTAGAATAATAGAATGTAACACAAAAAATCGGGAACCCACGGCCAATTTACCGAAGATGATATATCGTATTCGATTAATAATAATTTTGTCATTTCTTTGTTTACTTCATAGTTACTGTAATATTCAAAAATGAATAAAAAATCCGCTGGATAAATGAAAATTAAACCATTTAATCTCGATGGCATGGACACATGGTCGCTAGACGAATGTGATGATTAAGAACCGAGAAGAGTGGAGAGACCTTGGCGAGGCCTTTATCGAAGAATTGATTGAAGTATACTAATAATTATGTTGATGATGATGCGATTCACGGCTTCAGGGATACCAGCTCTACCAACTAGACCACCATGGCTGCTTTAACCCATAGTGAGTATGTAATAGTTGTTTTGAATAAGCGAATTAATCAAAAATCAAGCATTATGACAACTTTACGTCATTTAAAAACTTGTCAATTGATAATATTTTTGTTTTATATTTTGCATTCAAAACTTTAAAATATATTTAATGATTAAATAAAGTTCATTCATTCACTAACATGATGTCAGGATGTAGATGTCATTAAAAACATATCCAACGAAACAAAACCACTCTCACCAACACAAAAAATGCAACCAAACAGGCAGCGATAGATTTTCAATCCATTCCAATATATTTTAATCAGCTTGGTAGTTAGCAGAAATACCACAGAAAATGCGTCCATGACGCAGGCTCAGTGGTTTAAATTTCTTCGCACTCACACAAAACAGAAGGATTTGATCCCTACTATTTACGCCTGGGAGGTTCACAATAATCAGATAGACGTTCCTTATTTTAGATCTCTGCTGTTGCCATACCAGACTCATCCAGTCTGATCGTTACTACAAATTAGCATTATTCAAATAATGAATTTGTAAATATTTGCATATTCGGTTATAAAACAAGTCGAGTTATTTGACATCCCTACTTGTGATGCTTCTTATATAGCAACATTTTTTTCGTAGAAACAATCACACTTAAGGGCCTGTTCTATATTGAACCTTCAAATGCGATTTCCATTCGTCAAAATTAAGTTCGCCAACGTCAAACTGAATTTCGTGTTCAAATCAATTTGCGGTTCTACGCAGTAAGCCACCCTTCGCATTACGTCAAATGAGAATTTCCTCTCGATTGCACGGAATATAGAAAAAACCGCCAGAGTATTTACCTATAACCGGTCTGATAAGCTGTTTTTTGTTTGTTTTCCTCGTCCGATCGTCTTCTCCAATTTTATAGAGTAGATAGATATTGATTTATGAAGACGAATATGAATATGACAGCATCAAAGAAAATCTCGAAAGAGGAATAAGAAATAGTCATTCCAAAAATCTTTTACCCTCGTACACATAGTATTTTCTTTTTATATACAGTTTAATAAAACAATACACTGAAAATCAATTCAAAATAACGACGCTATAATATGATTGGCAATAGTTATACGTGAGTGAATTTTATTTTACGAAAATAAAATATCTTATACTTTATGTTATACTACTTCGTGAATATTAAGTTGTACACATTCTTTTATTAAATTTGTAATACAGTTGTTGAAAAACAATCTTTTACCGTTAATAATTCTACACAGCTTCGATTTTAGGATGCGGAAAGGTGTATTGAATAGATTATAAGTAGGGTTTCCATAATTTTCAATCATGTCCCGAACCTGAGCGGATTTGAGAAGTGTTTATTAGAATTATAAATAAAATCCCTCTTTGTTTAATTTGTGTATATGTGTCCATTTTGTATATAATTATAACACTATTCTCCACGTCTTCCCATGTTCATTTCAGTCTCAATTATTGTCACCGACGAAAATTTTATAGACATTTCTTTTGAAGTTGTTTTTCCACTTTGCGTGTGTACTGTAAATAAAATGGGATATATTTTCCTTAGAAAAGTTTTCATCGGAAAAGCATTCACGTATAAATAACAACTAACGTTGCTTTGCAGATAACGTAATAAATTATTATAATGATAAAAACGTGTAGATATATATTGGTATGAACAATATTTAAACATTTGAATGTGAGTAATAGTCCGGATAAAAAATCTTCCGGATAGAGTTGACAAGTCCGGATTGTTCTGGACTAAATCTAGACGTATACTAAATCTTAGTTTAAGCGAGCCGTAACTATGACCGTTGCAAATACCAGTAACCAGTATGGATGCCAAATAATTAGTTCACATCTAGAGATGGTTACAGTATCTAGAACGGTTACAGTTACAACTCACTAATGAGTACCCGGCTTAACATTCACAACAAGATTATATTAATATTAGTCAATTTTATCAATCAAAATGCAGAGAATCGTTAACAGTTTTTTATCGTTCATTTTATGAAGTTTACGACAATTATTGTCATTTATGCATGTCGTGAATCTTTTTGTTAAGAGCTTGTCCAGATGACACGGGTCTCACCGCGAGTGGACATGGACAGCTCAATGAGGTCACCTATATCTCAACCGCGCGCGAGAAGTAACACGCGGCGATTACATGTGCTCATCTCATTAACGTCACGTGTAACTAAAATGCGCGCGAGTATAATTGCACCATCTGGACAAGGTCTAAGTAACTCGGATTTTTTAATTATAATTAATAAATCAATAGAGTGCAAGAAATCTTCGTATTTTGTTGACGTCTTTTATCGAAAGTTGGCGACTAACTTTCAGTACACCTCCCTATTTTGCACCAGTAGTATCAGACTCCAATGCCATCACAATTTAATCACGTATGAATATTGCATTCTTCTACTCACGCTTCTTCTGCCCTCTACCTTTCCTAGTATTATAAATTGTAGTAAATTATACTTCTCATTTCGGAAAATATGTCCAAAGTATAAACCTTTTTATGCTTGATATTTGGTATAAGTCCTCTTGTATTTTTGGCTCGTCTTAAAAACCTCTAATTGGTAATGTGACCAACCCAAGATATTATATTTATGGTATGCCAATACGGCCATCTTTCGAGATGTGGCAAGAAAAAAGTAATAAATTTTAATTAAAATAAAACACAATAGTATTTAAAACTATTTCCACTCAGTAGTATAGTCTGGTGATCGAATTTAGGACTAAGCTCATCATAGTATAAAAAGTATTGAATGATATGTCAAATGTTAGCAAGTGGCGCCCTCACTCAGCGAACAAATATACATAATAATATGTATTGTGTTTTATTTTTATTTATACAATATATTTCCAACAATAAATGACAGTTAAAACCATAAAAGAAAAAAATACTCAGATATTGAAATATATTATGATATCGTTATGTTGGATGAAAATTCGAAAATATACAATTTAAAACATTTTTATTTTCATTCTCCAGAATAATATAAGTATATTGTTTTATGTATTTTATCGTTTTGAATCGTATTGCTATTAGTATTATAAATTGCAAAGAAGAATAATAATATTATGTGTTTATTTACAATAGTACTCGTATCTTGATAAAAAAAATCTGCTATCGAATAAACAAGGAGCGCGTCGTAATGAATTCAGAATTGCTTTCACAATGTCTCGTTCGATGAATTTTAAGCGGGTAACGAACGTAGCGCTTTTCCTTATTTCAGAAATTTTAGTATCGGAATAAGATAAAATATCTTACACTAGAAATATATTGAGAAAGCCAATACATAACTAAAGTTAAATCTTATTCAACTCACGTACGTAATTTTCACCTTTTTGTACGGCGCCCGAGCCTCTCTTATGGGTAATATATTTTGTTAAGTACATATCCCCCATGAACACTTATTGGACTTCGGACGTATTTTATTTTGCCACAATTTTTAAAAGGTACTGAATATAATTTTACGACATTCTTTATATCTTCATAACGATAAGTTTGAAAAATTCGTATTACAGAAAGGTTTCGCTCGTAAATTGTAACACTTTATGCGTTACATGTGCTTGATGTAATTTATTATTAAAACTAATGCCAATGTTGGGCATTAAATTAGCATTGAATGTTCTTTATTTCTGTTCTTCCTCATGTTAAATGTAACAGCTGTAACAAAGTAACCATACAAAGTATATTATTCAAAATGTATCTATTGGGCACCTCAGTGGCACTGATTCAATGCACACAGGGCCACTGCGAGAAAATTTCCCCCATAACTCAGAAAATACTCAACTAATAAAAAATATATACTTATACTAATTCATCATTTTGCTTATATACAACGACTTGTCACATAAATTATAATCGTAAATAACCGATCATTAACGTCGCACACTTTTCATCTTTTTTACAGTGTTCGAAATGAACCGGAGCGCCGTTCCGGTTCATGAAATCCCCAAAATCATCGCTCCGTCTCGTGGACAAATTAATTTGATCATATTATAAGCTAGATAAGACAGGACATACAACAGACTTATTTTTTTTAAATATCTATACCTACCTACATAAAATTAGATAACAATTCGGAAAAATATTTAGTGCTCCGCTTTGTAAAATTTACCATTTTGAGCGCTGCCTTAGTATAAAAAACATAGACTAGCGTCAAATATAAATATATATATTGATATAGAAGGGTTTATGTCGGAGGGTTTTTTTTTAATTTTAATTAAAACCACGAATTCAGGTCAATTGAATATGTGACATATTTTTTTCTTTATACACAAAATGTTGCATGGATGTCGATAGAAGTTACAGAAATATAGGTGAAATTTTATGTGATAATAGTAATTATTTTCAATATTTCACGGGCACTTTGTCATTATTAGAGATGGAACGCTTTTTAATTTTTTTATGCACTGGTTAATATTAATTAAAGGTTTTAGGTTTAGAATATTATCTAAACTATGTACCTACGCGTACTTGAGCACAGATAAAATGTGGTGGGACATGCCTGAACGGCGCAGTGGTTTCAGGGGCTACCTCCCGTCTAACCTTATATTTTCGTTAAGCCTGGCAGGAGTAGAAGTAACTGCATTTTCTACCGTTATTTCAAAATTCGTGGAATTCTTTCTTTTGTTGTCATACGTCCCAGTCTAGCATTCCTCGATCGTTTCGTTAAAAATTACAAATATTATTACGTAGGTACGAATGCGATATAATATTTGTCTTCCTAACTCTGTCGATTATTGGTGTTAATATAATATCATAAAATAATGTTTCATCAAATTAATCAGATACGCTTAAATAATAACAACACCAGTGTAGTGTATGTAAAATAATAGCGCTTGTACACATGCATGGATTTACTTGCACCAATAGTGTGTATTTTGAACTATCGCGATAATAATTTTATACACGTAAAAGTGCTGACTGTCTCGACAATCCCATACTTCAAGAGTAAGCGAGACGCAATGTTGTCATTTTGTGGTACTATTTAACAGGTCGTTAAAATCTGTTAAACTCAAAATGAGTCTTCGCGCGGTGTAGTTTGTTTTTTTTTTACCGCTAGGTTCACCACTGTCATTCCACTGCGCAGATATCGCACAGTCTAATTATCGCGTGTAAATTCATAAGTTTCGAGTTTTTTTGGATTCTTGCATTTATAATATAATATAATGTGTGTTTACACGTGCATTTTTTTTGTTATGGGCGTTATAATACGTATTGTCAGCAGTAAATCCATGCATGTGCAGACGGGGTATAACATATTGATATAATATTATATTAAGCACGTTAGTTATTGTGTAATTAATGTCTCCAACAAAATATTATAATATTTCGTTTTTACATGTTTTAATATATTTAACATATACTTATGAAATTATTAAATAAACCACTCAATAAGACCGACAAATAAAGTGGCGCCCAGTGCAGTGAGAGAAATTGAAGAGCTGGTCTGAAGCCGCCCTTCTATTTGACCACCTTTGTACGCCATATGAACGTAAGAACGTGGTTCCCCTGAATAAATACTTCACAGGAATTCCGATTTTCCGAGAGATTGCTACTGATAAACAGTTTCTATTTCTTCATAGCACATATAAGTACTAAATTTGTGTTGTTTCTCTTTAAAGTGTTTGTAAATATACCGGCAGATACTTAAATTGCATACTTAATGAAAACTGGCGTTAAAACCCGGAGAAAAGATATTGGATTCAATGTGTAAGAAATCTGTTCACCTAGTTAAACTAAATCTTTTGTAACCTTGATTAAAATCTATACTGAAGGACATGGTTGGCTAAATTCTATGTGTTCTATTCTTTTATATAGAGTCATGAACTCGCACTCAGGCAATACGCAATAAAATAAAAGCTTTCGAGATGTGGGTTCAGCGGAGAATTCTAACGGTATCATGTAAATAAAGAATACGTAACGATGTAGTATCTATACTACTCAAGATAATAAGTTTTAAAATGAAATCATTTTATTTATTGTGAGGAAACGGAAACACGAATTTTAGCCGCACCGTGGGAAATGACAAATAATATTGTGCACTGTAGTTAATCGTATAGAAGAAGATCGAAGGCAGCATACTATTTTCAAGAAGTTTTTTAATGTCTGAAGAATCCGAAGAGTCTGAAGGAAGAACCGAGGAACAGCTACTTTTTAGAACTGCAATGAATTATGAGGATTAAAAATAAGAGTATATATAAAAATCATATTATGGTAAGTTTATATCGTATTCTTATTTATACGTCATGTTTCATGACAAAATTTATGATATGACAAATTTGAAAACCGACGAAAGAATATGCCAATATGTAAGTAATATTGAATTGTATTTCCAGTGTACTGTTATACATCAAAAACATACAAACTATGTATCATATATTTGTACCGAATGGGATTGGTACCTACCCAAAATTAAGACCAACTTTTGTAATTTTAATCAAGATATTAATAACAATAGCTATGTATAAACTACGATTTCTGGACGACATGGCATCAAGATCTTTCCAAATTTTCAGTTTTAATGTAGGTTACCTACCTACCTTGCTCTCGCCAATATTTTTCAAAATCAAAAACATAACCAATACGTCATTTGTTATAAAAAAATGTGTATATTCAATAACTAATGCTATTAATACTTGATGGAATTTGAATTTAAATCTATTAAAACGAATACTACATTTTAAAATTATGAATAACACAGAGTTCATAATATTAATTAAAAATAACGAAATTAATAAAAACCGTTTCATTTATATTTCACATATTTATTATGTCATCTAATAAATGTAATGAAATTAAGTTAAAAAAAAACGTATTTACGTATATTTTCAACAAAAAAATAATATAATCGTTATAGATGAGATGACTTTGAATATTGAATTCTAAAATGTATCAATGTACATATTTAAATTTTAAAAGTTAGGATTTCAGAGAGTTGGAGAACTTTAGCATAATATTTACTTTATTAGCTTTAGTGTGCTATATCTACAAGAAAGAATGACACAAATATGCAACGGACGTGCACTCATTTGCGCTTAATATTTGTTTGCAGATACGGAAAACATGATGTTATTATCAATCTTATTCTTTCACATTCTTCCAAATAGATACCTACATGACGTAAAAGGAAAAAAATATTTTTTGAATAAGTCGGTATAATAGATAAGTAGATTTAATCCCAATATTAAACACAGACCGTTGAGACTATAGGCATACATCTGGAAGAGCCGGGTTCAATTTGATATTAGGAAATTGAATTTCGTTGATTGAACATTTCTATTTGTTTATTTTAGTATAACGTTAGGTAAGATGACTGGGAAATATTTTCTGAATCTACCGGAGTGCATATTTTTCCAATCTTTTTATGAGAAACCCTTCTGGGGCCCCATAAGGGTTGATTGTAGGGTGTTTTCCACGAAATATGAGCTTTGAATTACGATTTACATGAATATTTAAAGATACCCCAATAAATATAAACGTACACATAATTCCTGGGGTTTTCACGAAATACATTTGGTATGTATGTATCAGTAGCAAAAACTCCCTTCTGAATATAAGATTATATTACACGAAAAGATTAACAATACACACACAGACAGTAAGTAAGAAATGTGTTATTTTTTTATAATATACCTACACTGTATAGTAACACGTAACACAACGTAACATTGTAATAATAATATTTAATGACAAATCAAATTGAATACATAATTCTTCAATAATTTATTATTGAACTGGCGTTGACATAGTAGAACTCCATTATAATGTTTGTGAAACCATTTTTTTATATATATTAATGCTACGATATTTCACTAAGCTACAACAGCTATCAAGAGATATATTTTTTTTAGAATTATTAAAAACCATGTCCTTGCTTTTTCGTACAAGATGCTTGTTAGTAATTTTTGAACAATCACAAACACCCATGCTTTGAGAAAAACACATAAAAATTGTGTTCTCCCCAGGAATCGAACCCAGAACTCTCGGGTGAAAGCCCAGCGCCTTACACACTGCACCACGAGAGCCGCTTATCAAGAAATATTAGCCGAGTATCATAGAATATTTCGTTATAATAATATGTTCTCAGTATATTTTCATATATAAATTCGTTTGATGATTATTGCTTAGTTTAGCGTTAGTTACTTTCATAAAAAAATATTAGTTACGGTTGCCGACCAATTATTTCATTAAATTTGAAAATCTTTAGTTTTTCAAATTACAAGTTCATTACCTATATATGAAATAATAAATCAATGTGAAGTATCCTTAAGGGGGGACATGCTCAGCGTAGGTCAAAATGGAGCTTTTGTTATATTTTCAAAGCATGATCCTGGACATACCTTAAACATTGTAGATAATTTATTTACATACTTTTGAAGCCTTATTATCCGTTATATTTATTTTAAACATTTGATGACTGCATAAAGTATTTTTATTACATAAAATTGTATTCTTTTAAGCCTCTTGCTCTATTGTTTTAGAATATAGTCATATTTCCGTACATAACTGTGCAGTGGTGTTAAGATTTTTTACATTTATTAATTTTTAAACGCATTTATAAAACTGTCAGTATAATTTATATTGACATTATTATAGTGAAATATTTACGATAAAAAATTATATTGATAATCTCTGTGATCCCAAATTTGACAAGAATTAGGCATTTTATTATTCAAAAAATAGCCAAGATTAAGACATTTGAAGATATTCTAAAGATACTCATTATAAGCAATGTTTTTAACCATTTAATTGTGATAAACATCCTACGAATAATGATTGCTTTATAATAATTATTGACCTATGAATAAGGTAGTGTTTTTTTTTAAATACGCCATTTCTTTTGGCATTCCCCAGTGGTTAAGCTACAACATACGGCCGTAGCCATAAATTGACAAACTATTATTAAAGTAGGGAGTAAAATGATGTTAACGCGCGTGTTTCAACATGTACCTAACCGATTTTTTTTAATTTTTTTTTAAACGGTACTAAAACATTAGAACGAGAGGTTTAAAAGAATACTATTTTATGTAATAAAAATACTTTATGCAGTCATCAAATGTATAAAATAAATATTAAGGATAATAAGGCTTCAAATTATATAAATAGATTATCTACAACGTTTAAGGTATGTCCAGGATCATGCTTTGAAAATAGCAAAAAAGCTCCATTTTGACCCACGCTGAGCACGTCCGCCCTTAAGAATATAGTGTCGTAATAAGTTTAAAAAATTCTTAGTTTACTATTGTATCAAAGCAAATTTCAAATTTTGTGTTATAACAGTTTTTTTTAATTATTAATAACCATGTCCTTTCTTTTCCTTACAAGGTGGTTGTTAGTAATTTTGAACAATCACAAACACCCAGGCGTTCAGAAAACACATAAAAATATTGTGTCCTGACCGGGAATCCAACCCAGAACTCTCGGGTGGAAGGCAAGCGCCTTACGCACTGCATCACAAGAGCCGCCTGTTATAACAATATTATTTGTTTACTGATTTTTTTAAACAAAACGGGAAAGAAAAGAACCACAGTGTAACTAAAAATTTGGTTCATAATATTATTAAAACTTAAAAAAGATATTATTTGTACAATATAGTCCTTATATTATGATTAGTTTTCCATTTCAATTTTATGTTTATATTGATAATATATACGTCTAGGTCATATCAGATGAGAAGACAGGAGGGGCAGTTGCCCCGGGTTTCGCAATCGTGTCGGAAAAAATATACGTTTGCATTTGGCCGTATAGCATTGAGATCATATTCATGTCAAAATAAAATTGGTTCTCGTTCGACTTGATTAAAATTAGATCCTAACGCCATCTAGGAATCAAGACTTGCACCTACTGTTAATATCTTTATTAAAGATCAAAAAAAGATGGTCATTCGTCACATTAACTAAATTTGGTAAAACCTCGGACAAAGAGTAACTATTATTAGTCAATTTCGACCTGGTTATGAATGGTGCAGGATGTTTAATAATTGGTCAGTCACGTTGGCCGAAATCCGTTGGATTTGGGGTCGAATCACGGTTGGTATTAATATTATATATATTTCATGGGTGTTAGGAATTATATAAGTTTAAATTGTATTATTATTTATTTGATAAAGCCTTAGCTCATCTGTCATAAATCAAGGGTTGCCCACGCACAAAAATATACTTTTTGTGGAAAACGTTTGATGTTTCATTTTTCAGTGAACCGAACGCTTTTGTTTGATTGAGGAAGTAACCGTGACTGATTTTGAATATTGCCAGGAAAGTAATACAAAAGAAAAAATGGAATGACGTATTAATTTTGTTTTGTCAAGTTGAATGATGGGTTTTATTGCTTTAAATGCCAAAAAACGTACGACAATATTGAGAACTTCTTTCCCAATGTGGAATACTTAATAATATTTAAATGGGAAATAAAATTACAATGGAGAGTGAAAATAAAAAATAAAATTTTCTTTACGACACAAAATGGAAGAGCAAAGAAACAAAAACATTTGTAAATGTAGAATTTATCATCGAAGTACAGCAGTATCATCATCATCGGCATAATAATCGAATGTAATACTTGATCAACTTTTGGAATTCTATCTGCTATAAACTTTTTTCATTGATACTCTCCTCACGGATACTATATATTTTTTTATTTTACAACGTTTTTCTTAGCTCGTATTGTTATTTGTCCTGTGGTTGTTTGTCTGGTACAAATCTCCCGACTAGCTAGACATTTGAATCTTTAATAATATATCAGAACACGATGCCAATGCATTTTTTTATTATTTTTAGCCATCTTTAAGTAGAATTGATTTAATTTTTAGTTAATTCTGTTTTGTATGAAAAAATATTTCGGAAGAAATCCGTAAAAATTAAAACTATTATTGGTTGCTAAGTGGGTCCTGGAACTTATTAATATTAATATATACGTGCGCTACTATGGAAATCAATATGACATTTCAGTATTATTTCTATCAAGTAAAATTTTTTTTGATCGTTTAAGCTAGTCAAGTCAAGTCAAGTTTATATGATTCAACACAAAATTTATAAAACGTCGTATTTAAAAAGTTTTTTTTATCTTGTAATTATTTTCTACATAGTCCAACTGCATCATCTCCCGTTTTTTTTTCTTCACGTATATTGAAAAGGAGTCTCTTGTAAGGTTGTGTGTCTAGTCTTACATCTTTGAGATAAATCCTGTCCCACTTTTACTTATAAGATGACAAAACGCTCACTGTACAATACGTATATTCCATAGTTATAGTTTTCTCAACAGGTAACATGGTACGGTTGCAAAAATCTATCTCATTATATCCGTTTCAAAGATATCTAACTTCTTCTCATATATTATTGATAGAACTCAGCACTCGAATAAATATAACTCGATAAAGATTTTATAGAGCCTTAATTGGTTTGAGAAAAGTTTTAATATGAAGTGTCTTTGTTAACCGCAGGTAGTAAAATTAGTTTATCGTTTCTTTCACTATCTTCTTGGCTAATAAAGTTTTGAGAAGTGAAGTATAATCCAAGATATATTATCATGAATTAATTAACATTCTCAAATGCTTAGGCATTGATTATGAACGATGAACTTAAAGCTTTACTTGGCAGTAAATTTAATGCCACGTATTTCATGGATGATATAAAAGTATTTAGGCATTTCATTTTAGAGTGTTAAATTACCAAATAATATCTTAAAAATGTATGAAAAATTGAAAGCTAGTGGCGATTTTTCATAAAGCAAATGATGCCACTGCTTTATGGAAAGTACGAAAAACTTATATATGCAGGATTGTTTGTGCAGGTCACCAACTGAAACACATTTCAGCACCAGTGATATATTTTTATTTGAGTTGATTATAGTCATAAGTAAACTCATATAATACATTATAATAGTAAGTTAATTAGCGTGTGGTGCACGTGGCAACACTCTTAACCACATTTATGAGGTGGGCTATTTTTCACAATCTAGGATTTAACTATTACTATATTTTAAACATAAAACATGTGGTTTTTACAAAGGCAAAATTATCTCAAAAAGGGAGTCTTATAATCTGTCAAGGCATTAAACCTCCATGTACCCAAAACTACTACTGAATAAAACGGTGCAGTGATTTTTTCAACGGAATCTGTGAGATTTTCTAAAAGGTTTTTATTGAAATACAATGTTTATATTTTGAAAACATGTTAATACTAGGCTATAAGTAACTGTTACCTATGGAATTAAATTTGGTTTGGTGTGGGACTTAGGAAATCGAGTATTCAGTAGAAATAATGTATTTCAAAATAGGAATATTCTGCACTGATAAAAAGTATAAATACATCTGAAAATAAATATTATGATAAACATAACATCATCTCAAATATGTGTGCATATTCAGTAAATAGTCAAACGTATTGAACAGAGGAGTAATTAAATAATCGATGAAAATTCAAAATTTTTTATTGAAACGCAACGTTTATATTATGATAATTTATATAATACCTATATGAATCATATCCGTAATACACCGAAGCTAATTTTCTTTTTATCTCGTGTGTCAGATAAGTTTTTCCGAGATTTGTATATTTTATGGATAATATGCACATCTATTTTCCGGAAAGTAATTTAATATTCAGGTTTATTTCAGTGTATAAAAATATGGAAATATTTGAAGAGACTTTTACCCTACATGGGGTTATTATGGGCGCCCCTGTGTACCCATCTTTATTATCTTTATGCTCACAGTCTGTGTGCCCACTTACACAAATATATCAACACATATATGTATCTTTATGTATATTGGTAAAGGTTTTTCCCCTTGTTTGATTTTTCCATTGGTAAAGGTGTTTATGTAAAAAACGTTTAAAAACGGTACTCTCAAATTTAATATGTATGCAGACTTTTTTATTTATAGTATACTCGTATAGTGAATGTGTGACATAAAATTTCATTAAGTAGTGATAATACATAGCTTCAGAAACATTTTTATTAGAAAAATATCTTTTAAAAAAACCTGAAAACATTTGGAAACACACATGTCACTTACTGAACGAGTGCTTTTCCAGATTCAATCCAGATTCCTTCCGTCGAATATTTTTTAATAAATATGTAAGGGACTTAAAGTCCCGCTTTTTCATATAAACGTTGGCGATATAAATGATAATATTCGTTTCGTGTGAAACGGTGAGAACTGGGTTCACTACATTTTTGTAAATTAAAATAAGGTACCTAATAATATTATCTTCACGATAGCCGAGCGGCTAACGCGTCGGCTTATAATACCGTGAGTCCCAGGTTCAAATCCTGGGTCTGACAAATACACATATTCAGACTTAAATATAAAATAACTTATATTTTCATCAACAAATTTAAAATCAAGTTTAAATAGTATATTCAAATTCAAATTTATTTATTTAACATGGAATGAATAATTCAAACCGTTAATGACGTGTTAACAATTCTTCAAATAAAAATACAGGGTAATAAATAAGTAATAAAATAAGAAATAAAATAAGTAAAGAAATAAAATAATAAAAATAAAAGTACATGGAAGCACACAGAGTGAATATGTTGATAGACCCTATATTAAAAACTTATAAAACAACTTCCACCTAAATTCACACTGACGTAAGTGGAATATATCCATATCCAAATCGACTTGATTAAACATAGTTATTGCTCTCCCAATTGGCATTACTAATGGCAGGTTAGTTCTGCACCTTGGGAGAACAAACAACGGATGTCCTCTATTCCTAAGATAATTATCAGAGACACACAAGCCAACACCACTAAGAATGGCAGAGTTTCCATTTACGCCACGTATAAGTTGGAAAAAAATATGTAGCTAAATAAAGATCCCTTTTAAACTTTAAGCTACAGTATGTATGCATACCTAAGAGAAAGTCAGTCGGATAGAGCCACATGTAATATCCATACAGCCGAAAGTAAAGGTGTTTCAAAAATTTCTTCTCTCTTCTACTCTACTACTTCTTCTTAATCTCCACCATAAGGCCGTACTTTAACAGATGTAGGGTCCAAACAATAGACCCACTCTCAAGTCTGCTTCTAACTAAGGAGTTATACAGAATTTTTAGTACCGTAACATCCGAAAAGACCCGGGAATTACACAAGACACAGCCCAATATTTTTAGCGCCTTTTTACAAAAATGGTCTTAAATGGTCTTGGCTCAAAAATCTGACCACTAAACGTATGAGACTCGAGAAACGGACACTCTTGTGACCCAATTCCATAGTTAACGTAGTCAACAATCTCTCATCGGCACAGTGCTATTTAGAGAGAAAATGCGCTAGCTATCGTTCGAAATAGGCCTCGTAAGTAATAAATTAATGTAAATACTTGTTAATGTGTATAATAGTACGAGGAATAATAAAAGTATAATTTTGTAGAAGAAAACTGCTCCAAAAAATAAACTAAATACAAAAATACATAACGAAATAATAAGATCAGTAAAAAGACAAAGGAAAATGTTTTTATTAAAATTCCCTTACGGAATCCGCGTTTTACTCGAGTTGATATTTTTAACAACATTTTTACATTTTTTTATAAAGAATTCCGCTGAAATTTTTGTACATTTTTTGAATATTTATATACCTCTATAAGCTTTAAAGTTTTAGTATACATATCTTCTTGCCAGTTCGCAATAATAGAATTTTATTTTAAATTCACGAAACTTATATAAAGCTTTCATAATTTTAGTATGTTTTAAAATAGGAAGTCTGGTTTAACTTTCACCTTACTAAATTATTATTTTACACATTTATAAGGCAGCACAATATGTCATATACTCATACATATACATACATTCATATGTAATAGTATTTCGCGATTCCACTCCTATATATAATTAAGGGTTTATTTAATCTTTGTTTTATCATAGAAGC
Source organism: Rhyacophila brunnea (assembly GCF_057557595.1). Classification (NCBI taxonomy): domain Eukaryota; kingdom Metazoa; phylum Arthropoda; class Insecta; order Trichoptera; family Rhyacophilidae; genus Rhyacophila; species Rhyacophila brunnea. Next base: position 15,667,907 of record NW_028232965.1, read on the forward strand.
ACTTATTGAACTGATAATTATGTTACGAGGGTGGGTCAATAATTCCTTAGAAAAAAGCATTAACACAGTTTTTATTTTTGTATTTTTTTTTTATTTCTCAACATAATCTCCTTGGAGCTCAATACACTTGGTTAGACGTTTCTCAATTTTTTTTAAACCGTCAGAAAAATAAATTTTCGGAAGGTCCTCAAAATAAGCATTTGTCCGATCGATGACTTCTTCATTTGAAAAAAAACGTTGTCCACTTAGCCATTTTTTTAAGTTTGGGAAAAGGAAAAAGTCACTGCGGGCTAAATCTGGCGAATACGGTGGGTGGTCGACCAATTCGAACTTCAATTCTTCAATTTTAGCCATTGATCGTAAACATGTGTGAACACGGGCATTGTCCTGATGAAAGAGGATTTTTTTCCTGTTTAAATGAGGCCGTTTTTCTTCAATTTTGTTTTTTAGCTGGTCCAGTAAAGATGCATAATAATCCCCTGTTATTGTTTTTCCTTTTTCCAAATAGTCAACGAAAATAATTTCACGTGCATCCCAAAATACAGTAGCCATAACCTTACCAGCTGATTTTACGGTTTTCGCCTTCTTTGGACATGGTTTGCCTTCGCAATCCACTGCTTTGACTTTTCTTTCGTCTCGGGAGTATAGTGGTGTATCCATGTTTCATCTACAGTCACAAAGCGACGAAAAAATTCATCCGGATTGCGTTGCATGAGCGACAACAGGGCTTTAGAGGCCACCACCCTATTGCGTTTATTGTCGACTGTGAGCAAACGCGGCACCCATCTTGCAGAAATATTTTTCATGCCCAATTTGTCATGTAAAATAGAAATGACGCTACCTTTTGAGATCCCTGTAACCTCAATTATCTCACTCAACTTTAATCTTCGGTCACTTAACACCATTTCGTGGATTTTATTGATCATTTCTGGTGTAGTCACCTCTACAGGACGTCCTGAGCGTGGTTCATCCTTTGTTGATGTACGACCACGTTTAAATTCATTTAACCAGTTATAAATAGTTGCAAGTGAAGGAGCAGATATGCCGTGAACTAAATCCAACTCATTTTTTATTTCCTTTGCTGTTAACCCTTTTATATTAAAATGTTTAATAACAGCTCTAAACTCAATTTTCTCCATTTTTGTAAACAAGCAAATTTTTTTTTAAATGTACGAAAATAAAAAACAACAACCCGACCAATCTGATTGAAACTTCGCAGCATACTGAATCGGTAGTGCCGCTGCATGAAAACAAACCGCTTACAGTACTAGTCGCGCCACCTGTCGGCTTTTCTAAGGACTTATTGACCCACCCTCGTATCTTACTTACTTTTTTGTGACAATTTTCAGATTATTATCAAACAGAATGATATAAAACTTTCATAGACAATATAAATTCAAATTTCATTAAAAAATAGACTCATTTATTAATTATTAATAATTTTATTAATAATGTTTCCATATATTGTGTATTAGATATATTTAAGATAATTAATTCAGTGTATTGTTCAAAATTGTATTTTTAACTTAATATATTTTTGAAACAAAGGGTTCAAAAATGTTTAAATTCGGTGATGAATGAAACATGGATAACGTTGATAATATTCGCTTTATTTGTGTAACTAATGAAATCTCGTTTAAACCCTCACGGCATTCATTCACTGAATCCAAATGAATGAAGGTTAAATTTCAGATGTAAAGTTATTTAGGCGATAATTCAACGAGAGAGGCGTATCATCGATCAACGCCACTTCTAAATTTTATCTCGTCCATTGTCGCTGCGTCGCGTTTAAATTGCGTATTGTTTAGTGTTTAAATACGCAATCACGGCACGTAATATGTAACAAAGGTGTCTACGCCCCCGACATGCTGAGGGTGGATAGACATAGCGACCCTCTGTCCTCTCTTATCTGTGGCACCCCACTTCTGCACTCGAGTGTGGGGGAGAGAGGCGCCTTGTCATTTTACAAACCGACGCCAATATTTCATATAACATTTCACCGAGCGTGCCGCGACATTTTTTATTTCCGTCTTCTTACACTTCAAAGCTACTCGTACCTTACATATGCATACATACGTGTATAGTTTGCGGATGCATAATTTCTCCATCGTGATCTACCTATCCCTTTGCACCTGTAAAACTTTTTTGATATATGTATATTTTTTAACATATTTAGGGGTAGATATAATCATGCATCAATTGAAAATATTGCATTTTAATGTTTCTATACTGCTATAAACAAATGGTTTAAAAACTCAGTAACATGAGAGCTACTTCTTAATTTAAAATTATCTAATAAGCCAAACACACCCATGTTTTGACTAGTAGACGCATAATGTATAAACGTAAAATATAATAAAATATTGACAAGTTTACTGTAAAAATAAATAGTTGATCAATAAAGAAAAATAGAGTATTTTATCATTTCTATTCTGAATCAATTGTTAAGATATTCATCTGTGAGTATATACCTATACGCATGTATATATTACCTTTCGAGTGAAAGACAAAGGAGTAATATTCAAATCAAAATTGAATATGTACATGTTGTTTGAATGTGCCATACAGATTCTGCAGTTTTTCAACTGTTAGCGAGAGGTAAATATCTACCAAAGAAAATATGTTTCACGTTAGCTACTAAAAATGCAACAGTAGCTCGTGAATGTGAACCAAGCTAAGTAGTTGGGATTTGGGGAATTCTATCTAAATTCTAAAAAACTTTTAATACTTTATTAGCTTTTAATAATAACAATAATAATAGTGGGTTATCCTTTAATAGCAGGGCAGTAAAGAAATTTCAGTAGGCAATATTTATTTTTAAGTTGTTGATATTTATTTTTACATAATTCTTTTTTTTTGTTTACGTCAAAATATCATATAAAAATGTGAACGGTTAAACGAGTAACGAGTTTAGAAAGTGCGGTTAACTTGTTTGAATATTCTACACGTGATCAAGAGATTTGCTACCACTGTGCTAGATAATAAAATGCTTACTTTTATAATATGTAAAATATATATTTTAACGTCTGCACCTTTCCACCACATAATTAAATTTCTAAAAAAGGTTTTCCAAAAAACGTAGCTGACATTTCTTGTTTCTCTAGCAAACCACGTATAAATAAATATCATATAAACGCCTCCAGCGCAGTAAAATTTCAATTATGTACATTTTTGTTTTATAATGTTTTAGAATGTTAATATTTTAACCATATTTAGGGTAATTTTGTGAACACCTAAAATACTTGTGGGTGTAATATAACCATTAATATCGTAATTAGTGAGACGTTTTATCGTATTAGTTGACGTCAATCATCCCACTGTCATTCAAACATCCTTTTCCTTTCACTTACACCACCCCCATCATTTAAGAGAAAATTCAATTTATCTAACTCATGGTTTTTGTAATTAATTAACTTTATTCATCAGTAGGTAAATGGATTAAATCGTGGATGTTTATGAAGTTACTTGTATGTTCTCTTGTTGTGATTGACGCATGTAAAAATATTTAGCATCCAGCTTAGCGAAATGATTTTTGATAATAATTAAAGAAATTTATAATAATATGTAGGTAATTAATTAGTGAGCTATATTTTCAACTCAAAAACAGAATATTTTACCGCGTATTTAAAACATAATATATTATGATTCACCAACCTTATAGCGCCTGTACACATGCATGGATTTACTAGCAAAAATGGGGTGTAAATTAAATTACCCCGATAATAACTGTTTAAGCGTCAATTACATTGAGTTTCTTTACGACCTGTTTGTTGGCGAATTTACAATCTGCCTGTAAAGTTGCCCAGTGTAATCATCGAACAAGCTAACAAGCAGGTTGTAAACACTCTAACGAGAAAAGTTGAAAGCCGGTCAACTTTACACGCTACACGCCGGCGTGTGGGCCCACTGCGTCTACCAGTAGCAACCTCCCGGTAAAAAAACGAACTACGTTCTGTCAAAATAGTTGCTGGCTTGTGGCTTCTCAGCGAATGGAAAGTTTTGTGTGTAATCATCAAATCGCAGTAGCTGAATCGCCCGCTTTTAAATTCGCCAACAAACAGCTCGTAAAGAAGCTCAATGTAATTGACGCTTTACACACAAAAGTGCTGATTCATTAGTATCAATCTTATTCTTCAAGCAAATTAAGTGAACGCGTTTTTTGTCGTTGTATGGTGCTATTTGACAGGTATCGGACAGGTTGTGAAAATTAGTAAACGTCAAAATGCTCTACGCGGTGTAGTTCGTATTTTTTCCTGTCAGATTCACCACTATATTTTTACTGCGCATCGCAGATATCGTGCAAGTTTCAACTATCGCGTGAAAAATTAGAAGCCACTGAACTTTTTTGATCTTTTCATGCAGTTTTGCAACTTGCACGATAATACGTGTTTACACTTCCATTTTCTTATTATGGTCGCGACAATACGTATTGCCAGTAGTAAATCCACGATATTATCATTCTTAGAACTACAGACCATAATAATAAAATAGAAATGTGAAAGTCCGTCCCACATGGACGGCTTTGAAGCCGGATTCGCTTTATTATTTTATGATGCCATCTTCAAAAATATTACCGTTTATGTGACAAACTTTAATATTATAATACAGACGTACCTACCTATAAAACTATTTAAAGAGACATATTTTTAACACGTGTTTAACCTTATTACAGACTCACCCAAAAACCAACTCACTTCCCATTATTTGTGTATTCTCTAATTAGAACTAACAAGGAATCACAGAGGTAAGCATCTCAAAGGTGAGAGAAATCTTTGATCAATGATTCGATTTGTACAATTACCTCAATATATTATTAGCACTTTAAAAACACTATAAAGTACCTATATAGGTCACTCCGACTGGCGCGTTTGGAGTACTTGGCCATTAGATATAAATAACGTATTATTTAAATGTGGTGATTAAAGGGTAATTAAAGGGTCAGCAGTGATTGTGTCAAAACAATAATAATTACATTCTTCAATATAAAAATCTACGCTTACGATCTGTCCAAATGAAAATAATTCTGACAGCCAAATCAAAAAAAAAAAGAACATAAAATTAATTTGTCGTGAAAATTCAAAAATGGAATTGGCAGGAAATTTAATTTGATCAAACAAACATTGTATTTTTATAATATGTAGATGTCAGTTGGGGCCAAGTAGGAAAAAGAAATCAAACAATCATAATATTCAAAATGGCCTGAAGATTTTCAAAAGACTATAATAGTATATTGTGAAAGATTTACATGCACTTGTAATTACCATAACGTCACCCAATTCTAGCTTGCTGTTAGTATGATTTGTTTAGTCGAGTCAACGAGTTTGATAGTTTAATTTAAATATATATAATACTAGTATATATTATGGCAGGATATAATTCCGGATAAAACATAAAATTACTCAAACTTCTAATAACTGATGGTAATTCAATAAATAAAATATTCCCATACAAGTTAGAAGCCGGATATGTCTACTTAAAAGCCGTATATAATATATATTATGTCGTTATATTATAAAATTAAATTTTACTAAGGTAAATTTTAATACTTACTAATTTTAAATTATTCAGATGACACTTTCTTCTTTGATAAGAAATTAAAATGTTCCATATAAAATGTAAAATTTCTTCGTTAACGTTGTTTGAAATGTCAGCATTGAAATATTATTTCTTTACATTAGCAAAACGTAACGGTGATTTACCATTTCAAAGGGTGTCAAAATACCTTGCAATATTTTACAGAGACAGTTTAACATGCAAATTTTTATTCGAGTTGACGTAGCAAGTAAATGTATTACCTAGTATGTTAAACACAGCGTATTTGCTTATATTTGTCTCTGTATTCTATTTTTGTTCATATTCAAATTAAATTCGTGATTAAATCCATATACTTAATATTCTGGAAGAATGGTCTTTGTAAAAACAAAATAAAATAAGTAGTATAATTTTTTGAATAAAAAAATTTAATGAACCCGGTCATAATAAAACTATTAGCATTAGTAGTAACTATAGTTACAACAAGTAAATGAATACTGACCATGTTTTTAGATATAACTCAAATATTGAAACAATATTATTTATTTATCTGTGAACACGTCTTCCCTTTGTCAACTATTTTATTGTTAACAAAAAAGCGTACAATCGTTTTTTTAACTAATAATATTATATACATTGCTTATTCTTTTCAGTACTACATTTCAGCAAGAGATGGCCTATGAAATTTTAGCATTGGTGATTGCATTTTCAGGATGTTTTTAGTGTTGTTAATTTGGTCGCCAAAACAAAATTAATATTTGTAAGTTGGTGGGTTGAAAATGAAACATGGTAGTTTGTTTATAGCCAGCATCTTATATCTCATATTATTTTGATAAACTTTTGACACATTTGTGATTGTACATTTAAATATTCTCTAAATATCTTGGCAATATTTTCGCATATTCTGAATTTATCTGTGAATTTCCGAACATGCCTACTATGTGAATAATTTATTGACAATATTGAGTAGTCATTGACAACTAATCTCTTACTCAATCATTTTTGGATAATGTGTGTTGCATTTTCATTCATAATCGCCGCGTATCTTCACATTATAATTATAGCATGTACAGTTAAAATTACAAAGAATCTCCCACTTTATTAATTGAATGACATAAATTTAATATAATAATAATCTAATAATCGTTTATAAAAGCTAATTTAAAATTGCGTTGAAATACTTGCGGGTTTTGATAGACGTAAGTGAAAATAGTAAAGTTAGTAATGAATCCAAGATGTGATGACTATATTACGTAAAAAAATCTTTGAAAACCAAAAATAATTCTTCTTATTTTATATAAAATTTAATTTAATTAAATAAAATTTATTTTAAACTATCGTGACAATAACTGTTTACAAGTAAAAGTGCTGACTGTCTCTCCAATTTATTCTTTAATAGTGAGCGAGACGCGATGTTGTCATTTTATGGTACAATTTCGTACTATTTGAGAGCTACTGAAAATCGGTCAAACTGAAAATTCGTTTTTTTTGCCGGCAGATTGAAAAAAAATTACTGTCACATAAAAATTCAGAAGCTTCCAAACTTTTTTGATACATGTAATCTTGCCAACTGCAGGATAACACATGTTTACCCATACTTTTTCTTACTGCCAACAGTAAATCCATGCACGTGTAAACGGGGTATTAGTATACAGATATTAAGCATCATTAGCGACAATCATTAACGAAACAAATCTTTAATGAAAACAGAATCTAAACTTCTCGTTCTTACTGTAGAACTGATTTATCCGATGCAAAAAACACACACAAAAAAATATTCAGACGTTACGCGTGAGTCATAAAACGAGAGTTCGATTTGGATTATTTATGCCGCAATATCGCTCGGGTGGATCTGTAAGGGAAAGCCATAGAGGGCACAGCACCTGTACCCCTCGATGCTTTTAAATTTATGCCTCCGCTTAGTCGCAAATATATGCATTCCGTCGCATGGCCGACCCACGCTATTACTGAAGACCGATAAAATTAATCTCTCATGCAAATGAAAACTTTAAGATTTATGAATTTTTAGAGGGGACGAACAAAAATTTTTTTTTTGCTAGTCTACATAGTGGCGACTGAAAATCTCAACAAAAATAGTTAGTTACATTGAAAATCATACATTACGATTGGTGCAGTAATAATTTTTGCATCAATAAATTATCAATTATTTGAAATTTGCGTTGGTTTGAAAATCAACGCGAAGAAAACCAACGTTTTGTGTAATAGCACCTGTCCTGATCCAGATTTCCCGCGACGGGCAAAACATCTTGATCGTCGACAGCTTGAAATACCTGGTGGTCTCTCGGGCTGGTGGCCCTCTATCCGAATGGGAATGGTTGGAGCAACATTCAACTCAATGCGGAGTGTCTGGGACTCACAGTTGTACTCAGTTAAAACTAAATGCCGCCTATTTGATGCTTGCATTCTGATGGTGCTGGTTTACGGTAGCGAATCATGGCAGCTTAGGAAGGATCAGAGAAACCGTATACTGAACTTCGAATACAGATATTTTCATGCGTTGGTATGACTTTAGAAGCAACGACGAGATAAGAAAACGTACCAAACAGCCTCTCATTACGCTGAGAGTGAAGACGCGACTTTGGACCTGGCTCGGCCACGTGCTGCGGATGCAAAAAGAGAACCTTACCCTGGCTTGCCTGTTCTTCAAGCAGTTCTGGAAGGCTGCTAAATACTATATATAGAGTGTATACGGTAGAGCTACGGGATGCTGGTTTGACCTGGAATGAAGCAAGAAGACTGGCGAGTGACAGCGCCACGTAGTGTCCATACGCTCCAACTAAGGGGCGGATATGGACGAAGAAGATTTAAAAAAATTATACCAAGAATAACGTCGATTCTAATTTTATTCACACCTAATAAACCATTAAACAAAAATAACAATCTCTCTTCACAACCTTTTCTCTATGCTACAGTTGGTGATCACCATGAAGGGGAGGGGAGGTGACAGGGCTTTACACTGGGACCCGGCATGGCAGGTCAATCAGTTAAGTAAGATAAACACACACAACACATTTGCTATAATAGTAAAAAGTCTCTATTTCATTTAAAGAATAATATTTTTTTTTAAATGGCTGTGCGATGCAATTTTATGATTGATATAATTAAATTATAATTCAAGCTTTCTTTTATTGTGTTAACTATCAATTCATGGTGGAAATGCATTTTATTATTAATTTAATTTAATAGAACGCAATTTTTTACCGTACTTATTCCAATTGCAATTAATATCTGGACCGGTTTCGTCCGCCTCAGAGGGGCATTTGCAACTAAAGAATATATTCAACACAACAGGCATTTATAATAGCAAATTCAAAAAGTGACAAAAACAATCAACCAAAGCATTGAAGTATCCTATCAAATAATATTATGTCAAAAACATTTAGTAATTAAAATGAATAAAATTGCATATTAATATTTCATAATACATCCTCAAAAACACTAAAACCAAACATTCACTTTTGATTTCTTCACGTATTTTTATTTCATCAAGAAAGTAACTGAATTAACCATGACTGAAACAACCAGATCAATGTACGATCGCTCTAGAGTCTATGCGGAAAGATATTGTTGACGACTACTGTAATTTTAATGATCACCACCCTTACTAATGAGGCAAAGGATATGAAGGATTATAATAAAATCATTGATCTGACTCCAATCTAATAAACTTAAAATTTATCTTTTTGTTCGTTTATCTCATAAACGAACGCCTCCTCCCATTTTTTATGTTTTTTTATTATTATTATTTTATTTTCTCTTATGAGATTAATATTTGTGATAATGTAAATCTCATCACGTGAACGTCCTGAATTTTGATTTGTTATATCCACAATGTTTTATTTTCTTAAATAAATATCATGTTACCCGGATATTGATATTTCATAACAATTGTTTCAAATAAAAAACAGTATATTCATGACTATTTTTCCTTTAATAAAAATATAACACACGTCGTGTTTCAAAATGGATTATATTTTTTTATACTGTACAATTAATAGATATATTGAAATGGTGACTTTTATGTGATGTTTGTTATTCATAGCAAATAACTACAACCTACAACAGTTGAATGAAATTGTATACAAATTCCTCTGTTTATTTAATTACTTGAATAACAACGTCGATATCACGTGAAATATCAGCAATACGATATCTCTCTTGTGTTCAAAACGTAACATTTGAAGCGGAAGATAATAATTTAATTATTGCAGCCATTGCTGGGCATTGTATGCACTTGGGATTATGATCCGGGATAAAATTATCAATTTCAAAATTACGAAATTAGTACTTTTTATACTTAATTACAAAATCCCGAAATCCGATATTAGACAAAATCATACGAAATTTTACAAAAAAACAATGCTATACAAAAATTAATAACATTCTGTATACGTACAAATGATACTATTATGATGTTGTTTGGTAAAGGTTCTGTATAAAGTAAAAAAATAATAACATGACTGATTTATTTATTGTAATGGCAGAAAATTACGAACATGAAACAAAACTTAAGCCCAGGATTTCAGAATCAATACATTGGGAGAAATAGAGGATAAGTCGACCCTTGTAGTTCAGTGTGTAAGGCGATTGCCTTTGGTTCGGGAGTTCCGGGTTCAATTCTCGGTTAGGTCACAATATATGTGATTTTCTCAAAGCTTATGTATTTTTTATTGTATTATTTATATTTACACCACTATTTCAGTATCTGCACTACTGTCATTTGGCCTCAGCCTATTGTAGTATTAAAAAGAATCTGCGTATATATTATGTATTTATTTATTTGTATTATCTGTACTTATTAGTAAATCTAGCATCTCTAATATACATATACATATACACATTATTAAGTATATTTAACCATTTTTTTCGTGAAAATATGAAGTACAAAGTAAATAAATAACGAAATTAAATACTATTATGTACTTATTCTACTCCTCGTTGTGTTAATTAAATATATGCGACTGAAAATTCAGTTGTCAGTTCATTCCATTATCTATGATTTAAAATTAGGAAATAATGCTTAATTAAAATATATAATTGTCCTTTAGCTGGAGTTGATATCTGAAAATCTGTGTTTACGTAGTTACAATTCACTTCTATTTCACAAACGTTTCCTTTGGCGGCATCAGACTTTGTTAATAATTACATGAAGTTTTCAAACGAATGCGCGCCAGTAATTGGTTTATATTAAATACGGTTATGTCGTTTTCCGCGAAAGCTTCCCATTGTGATTGGGGGCGGTTTTTCCAGTCAGTATTTTTTTTAAATAGTCTCCGACGTTTCATTATTACAAATTTCATTACGATCCCTTATTATCGTCGCCATAAAAGCTACGCCAGGAAGCCACCAACTGTTGGTGGCACTTAACTGCAGACAAAGGGAACGAGATAGATTGAAGCAATTCGAGATTTTCCACGCTACAGGAACGGACAGGCTCTGGGTGAAATATGCCCCAAAGGCTACCGGACAAAGTGGTCAGTAAGTTATTGTTGTTACAGCGACAAGTTTTTTTATCTGTTTATCAAACAAAGTCTAAACACTTCTAAATTACATAAATATACATACATAATTTGAGATTATACAAGTATTTTTTACGGGATTGTTGATTCTCATAATGCTGTACTACAAAGTGCTAGGTAAAAGATAGTTACAGACCACGGAGGAGTAGTGACATAGTATCAATCTCTGAAATCATGAACCACGTATTCTAATCCCGTGCCTATATTATATATAACATTTTTAAATAATACAAGAACCCTTTGAATTTCACAAATAACTTAACCACTCATGATAAAAAAGTGCGTTACTAAAACCTCCACCCTATCAATACCCATGGTTCTTTAAGTAGTAATTTACTTTACTTAAAAAAAGAAATATCTTCAAATCACTTTAAAAAATGCTAGCAAGTTATGCTATGAAGTATTTATTTACCATGGTCAATGTAATAATTGATTTTGAATATCCTCGGTGGTTAAAGCACCATTGCCACCAAGCGGAGCATATTATTAACTTCTACAGTGAATGATGTATATCAATGGTAGAAAAATAATTCATGTTAGCCATTCGACGAACTCATTGGATTCTTTCACATTAAAAGAGCTTGACGTAATTTTTGCTAGATACTCGAACCTGTATCCATTTCCACTTAGAAAGTTTCTATCACTACTCTATATTGGTGATTCGGTATCGTAAATTAGTGGCTACCGCAAATAATAATTCATAGTTAAGCACATGTGGTACTTTACTTTGACTAGAATACCTCAAAACCAGACGATCAAATTTTCAATTCAAAGTTAATACTAAATTCATAATTCGGAAACATCAGAAATAGGTAGATATACTGGTCAGAAAAAATATTTTGTAATTTTACCGAGATTTAATATAATATTATATTATATTAAATCTCAGTAGAATAAAGTAGGATGAGATTGTATATTTCATTTTCTAAATATCGTGGAGTGACAACATACGGGATGACATGGACCTCCCACTGACAATAATATCTTGAGCACTTGAGTGTAGAGAAACTGACATAGAATCTTTGAGAATATCAGCAACACTCCAGTTATTAGAAATTCAAATCCATTTACTCTTTTCACTTAAAAGAATATAATATATACGTAGCTTCTTTTTTTCAAATATTATAATGAATTTGATATGTTGAGTTTTTTCTTTATTTCAGGTTTTGAGTAAAAGTAAAAATATTTATTTATTTAAAAAATACACATTGCGCATAGGGAATGCAATACCGGTTTTAAAAATCCAAAATACCGGAATTTTCGGTATTAAAAAATCACACTCGTTTACGTTTTTTAAAATTAATTATAAGTCATGTGCTGCTAAAATGCAAATATATTGAGTGAATCCAACAAAGATGAAAACATAATAAAACAAATTTCATCGAATATAATATATAAGTAATTGCCGCGATCAATTATCATAACATTATTTCGAAATAGAAAACCTTCATGACAAAAATGTTCAATTATTCTATAATTATTGATGACTGTACGTACAAGCGTTGAATTTAAGAAGCTTTTCCTGCAGCCGGGACTTTTGAGGGCTTTAGTTAAAATTATCAATATATTCAAATTATTCGTAAAAAATTACTAGTTCTACAATTATGATCAATACATATATTTAAATGTCAATATAATAAATATAGGTATGTAGGTTTTTGCTATAAAATAATATTTTTAAAAGATTTTAATAGCTATATTTATCGATAAGCAACAATTTCTGTTTTTTAATGTTTAAAAAATACCGGTATTAATACCGGTAATAATAAGAAATACCGAAAAACCGGTATTGACATTTTCATTCGGTATTGGAATCCCTAATTGAGTACATAACAAATTATTAATTCAACACGTTCCCAACAAGACATTTAGAATAAAAAGTACAAGCAAATCAACTAGAGAAAAAACAAAATATAAAAAAAACGAAGCAAAAAATAATTTTATAGAAAAGAAATACTCACCTAAAATTAAAAAAACAACAATAATTCAAAAAATAGTACAAATTAAACAATAAAATAGAATTTAAACAACAGAATACATAGTGCATCGCTAAAACTATCTACATCTCTAGGGAGTGCATTGATCAGCCGTACAGCCCTCACTATTAGTGCCTGGGTGGCCTAGTGGGCCTGGCATGAGGAAGCAGTTTTCACCCAAAATAGGTTATGGCTGCGACCACGCATGCAATTGACGGGTGCATAAAAATTCAAATTTTCCAGAATATCGAGATTGGCTATACCACGTGAAAGCAGGGGAAAATGCTTTAAGAGCAGAAGTGACCTACAAGCTTCAATAGAATGAAAGTGAGCATGCCTTGAAGAAAGTTAGCTGGAAAATACTCGTTTGAGAAACTGGCAAAAAGAAAATGTTTATATACCTACTTACATTAAAATAAAATAATCTATTTGACATATTATATTATATGTATACATATACATAATTGGAGATATTGATTTCGTAAAGCTAATACACACACATTTGTCAGTATTAAATTCGAGTTAAATTTTTTCGACCAAATTTCAATTGAATTGAGATTATTATGTAATATGTCACAATCTAATTCGCTGCGAATTGACGCATATAATTGTAAATCGTCTGCAAAGAGTAAAAACTGGAATCCATTTATAACATTGACAATATCATTAATAAAATATATAAGGAACATAATTGGGCCAAGATTTGATCCTTGGGGAACACCTGAATAGTTTGAAAGACGTCAGATACACAGCCCGCTTACTCCAATGTATACTTCAAATACCGCATGTATCTGCCGTAGAATACAGGTGTCTTAACTTTCAAGAATATTTAACTACCTTTCACATACGCTTGTCTTATCTCAATTAACTAACTAAGCAATATGGTAGGAGATACGAGTAATATACCGAAAGTACGATGATGCAACTTGGGTTCGCTCTTGTTATGATGGATAGTGTTTATCGAAATACAAGAGACGATATTATTCTTTATATCTTTCCGTCACTTAGAATTCATAGTATATTTATTTACTTATTTTTAAGAAATAATAGTGTATTTTTGTTTGTTGTACTAAAAACATAAAATTCAATACTGTACCTTAGAGCTGAAAGTCTGGCAGTCACATATTCAATATTTTTCAGGAGAGCAGTTTTAAAATAGTTAATCTAATCTAGTTAAAATACTCACTCGCGTTCAGACTAAAACTCCGTATGTTGGACTTCCGCACTTTTCTAATTAATCCTTTTGTTATAGGTTAAGGCAAAAATTACTTAAATTGGACATCCACTCTTTCAGCTGTAAAGTATAATAATCGGACTACAATCGTTTTAGAAGTAAGTGTTTTGAAAACCATGTGACATTGGACTCCCAAATTTTCAGCATTAAGAGAACGTGAATACATATTTAAATCTGCATACTTGAATCAAAAATGTGGCTTCCGCACTTTCAGCTCAAAGCATTTTTTTATTCAAAGAATAAATCACAGCAATTAATAATGTAGCATTATTGAACAAATTTGAAACATTCCATATATTCACCTATTAGAAAAAATATTGGTGTTAGGCGAAATGTTAACCCGTATCTATCGGATTCCGGCCACTGTGCTCTAAAATTTGAACAACCCGCATCATACATAACAACGACGAAATTAATAATAATTATGCGTATACGAGTTTTCAAATTGTATTAATATTCGCGTTCATCTTTTGTGATTTTGTATCCAGGTGCTATTACGTTAATAATTACTAGAAGGCATCAGGATCTCTCATGTCTTTTTAATTTAACGTATTTCCACTTAGGTATGGTAGGAATTTAATTTTAAATATTTTTTTAATACAACATTCCTTATTGAGCATGATTATAAAATAAATAAAATGTTATTTCAACTAAAAACTTTTAGATCTTTTCAGAACAGATCCTATAAAAAAATTAGTACGTGATGCCTGATTATGTTGTACCTGTGTATATTTATTTTAAGCAATGTCCGCGTGTGCATTGAAAACAAATCAGTAGATAAGGTAGCTTATGTAAAACTACGCTCACCGTTTCCAAGTAAACTATAGCCTGTACTGTGCATTCAAGATCAAAATTGAGAAAGCAAGAAGAACTCTTTTGTATCAAGAAAAAAGTCTGAAAACTCAATGAAGGACATTCAGATGGTACAATATGCCCTTATAACTGTGGAATCGAAAGCTGGACCTTAAATTATTAACAGTACAGCAGACTACTGAGACCTTTCTATATGTGGCTATATCGGCATACGACACAGATTTCCTCGATTTATCACATTAACAATAAGGAGGTTTTAAGACGAAAATTTAAATCAAAAGAACGTACACCCGATCCTCTTTTAGCACGGGGGGATACGTTTCAAGGACTACCGTGCAAAACAAAGCCGCGTAAAAAAGATAAGGTGCCCATACAAAAATGGTAGATAGGTTCCATTACTTAAAAACAACTTACTCAAAATACGAAATTCTTGAACTCACAAATAAATCGAATTTATCGGGTCTAGGACGATTTGGCACCGAACAACTGGACGCCACGGAATTCGAAAATAAATAGACGTTAGGTACTTATAGGTACATTAAAAAAATATATTCAATGTTATTATTTACACTTCAATGATTATATTATTATGATTTAATAGTTGGTAAGAATGTAAATATGCAGACGTAAACAATGATTTAATCGTGCATATGTTGAAGTTCCAACGAAAAAAGAGTTTTTTATTTAATATAAAGCCTTAGGCATGGTAATTCTCAATCCGCGATAAAAAAATACATTATGTTAAGAGTAAAATAAATTCAAACTACTAAGTAGTAGATAGAAATTGATTAAAATACCTCGTCTACACGTGTCTACGACAGTGCGGCGTCCAATCGTCCGGAGGCCAATCGTCCCATTCCCAATTTATCTATTATTTATAAGTGCATAAAGATATTTATAGATAAAAATACATAGTTTTCGATGTAAATTAAATTTAGAAGAGAGAAATATATTCATTCAGTGTCGCTACTTGACAATAAACGTGCCCATTTACTGCTGTTTCTCGGTGGCGAAAAATCACTCTCATCGCTGGAAATATTTAATGACGCTGACGCTGAAGCACGCGGCACGTCTCTCGTATCGAACCCAAAGTGACTGACTAGTGGCGCCATGTATGTATGAATGTATATCTGGGCGGCATCCGGTGTCAACATATGTATGCACCAGTGGCGTGCGGGCCATCGCAACGCAATTTTTTGATAAATATGTACATACATACGTATTATTATTCTTTTTAGTTTGATAAAAATAATCGCTACTTTTTTAAACCGTGTTATTTCGAAACCGTGCAAAAAGAGAATCGGGTGTATATCTACGATCAAAGAGGGAACCGCCGCATGTTTCACCCATATTTTTCGTAATGCGAAATATACTTTTTCTCCAACTTGTAATCTATGGAGAGATGAGGACAGCAAATTCCTGTAAAATCTTGGGTACGCTCTGTAACATAATGCATTTTTGGATTGAATAGATGACGGTGTGCTGAGGCTATGAGTGAATAACTGAAGTTATGATTGTTGAGAGCGACTTGACGGATTCACATAAGTACAGTGATACAATGCTACAATGATAAAAGATAACAGCAAGGTAATATATTTTAGCCCGAGGCACAATGACGACGAGTGACAGTTATACAATACAAATGAAAAGTGGTATGAGATAATCGGCCTTAGACGCAACGATACGGAGTGACATTTTAATTCAATAATGATGGACTATTTATTGACCTGGCTTGCCCACGTGCTGCGGATGCCAGAAGAGAACCTCCACCTGGCTTGCCTGTTCTTCAAGCCGACCAGATTCTGGCGTCTTGGATGGCCGCTAAATACTATCTATAGTGTATACGATGGAGCTACGGGATCCTGGTTTGACCTAGAACGAAGCAAGAAGACTGGCGAACAACAGGGATTCTTGGAGGCGCCGCGTGGTGTCCATATTCTCTAATTAAGAGCGAATATGGCCGAAGAAGAAAGAAGAAGATATATTGAGCCTCTCGTGATTGAATACTCCTGACACTGAGTATCCTACGAATATCGGTCAACCAAATAGAGTATTGGCTGATGGCCCGAGAAATGCATAATGATCATAATTTATATTATTTGATGTAAAATTCTTCTTTGTAACTCGTAACTACTTAGATTCGTGTGAAATTCATGTGATAGACAATTTTATATTTCAATTTTTATGTTTCTCACTGAGTATTAACCGATACCGCTGACGACTTGTGAAAAATGTATATAAAAATAATTAAATGATATTAATTTGAGAAGATTCCTATCACGGATTTGTGCTGACACAGATTGGTTCTCATGGGGCTTGTTGATCGCCACACATTGATAATCTGATACGACTGATCCAGAATACTGAAATTCGATCGCCAACCTTCAATAGAGAAGACAAATTTTCTCTCCATATAAACATAATAACAGTAACATCTAATAAATTGACACGTCTCCTTCGGGAAACATGCCATAACTGGTTTTTGACAGTCTCATAACCAGGAATTAGCTGGAGCTTAGTTTAATAATATTAAATTTTATTTTATGTTTCTTCATATCGAAATTTCTGTAACAAACCCTTTACTTAAGAGAGTTAGTTACTTGGCAAAATTCCAAGACGGCAAGTTGCATATACCAAGCAATTCGATAGGTGTCAATATCTAGATCATCCAGATTCCGCCTCGGTCATTATCGCTTGCCCAGTGTATACGTGCTTGAATATTGTAAGCTCATTAAGCTATTTTGTAGGTAATATTTCAAATAAAAAACCATTCTCCAACATACCTCTTAATCATTGAAACTGCCCTACACAGCATCATTATAAAAAACAGACACCATCTCAGGGCGTCGTCTTAGAAACGTAACAATAGATACATTACTTTTAATAGAAGGAAAAAAAATGTTGTCCATATTTAATAATTTTAATAGCATTTACGTAGGTAGTATAAATTCATTGTAATGGTGGATATAAGATGGTAAATAAGAAGATTTAAGTTAACAAGTACAATAATTTACAATTTACAAAAAAAATCTTCTTTTTCTTCAGGTAATATGAGGTTTTACCGCGTCACTGATTGTATCATAAGAAACAACACTGTAGTCTAAATGAAAATGTACCGAAATAAATTTTCGCAAATATGTACCTAGCCTGACTTTTGTTGCCAGGCCCCATCATATTTCTAAACAATGTTCTCCCATTATTTATATCTCACCCAGTTCGTCTCTGAGCGGCTCCTGGCGGGCGCGAATTGAATCAAAATAATTAAAAGACAAGTTTGTGAGGCAGTCGGATAACGGGATGTCGCTGAAGGCAATTTGTTAATTAAGCGTTTGTCAGCTAGATCTACAACGGGGGGATAAATTATTATCATTGTAAAATGCAGACGAAAATCATTTTTGCAAAATTTTAATCATAATCTAATATTACCAGCGAAGGCTTTCGCATGATATCAGAATGAAATATGGCCGAATCAGATTCACAAATTTTGAGTCCTAGATTTATTATTTGTTCCGCAACTTTTGCGAATATCTAGTAACGCGGGCGATTATTTTCATTCGTTTTGTAATAAATCTCACCCTTGACAATGATTTACAGGTGGTTTTTTCGTTGTTTTCAAATTAATTGGCCGTGCCAAAAGAGTTTAATGCTTCATCGATACTTTCGGATCCCACTACATTTCTTGACTTCAAAATCCTGGGATTTTGTTAATAATCTATTAACGACTTAAAAAATATAACTTATAGTAAAACGAAAAGCTACCATTTTAAATAATAAAAAAAATATCTAAATTTATAGAAATAATTAAAATAGGGAAAGTTTATACACTAAAAATATACTTGATAAAATAACATCCCTTAAAAACTTCTTCCTTACACAATCCTATTAACATGCTATGGTTTTATATTAAGTACTGTCACTAAGACTACCCTGACACTTTTGAAAAGGACGTAATAGGTAGGCGTGCAAGTACCTCACCGCCAAGGTGGTTAAAAACATCTTTGAAAACACGGGTTATTATAATTCGTGGGGTTGCTGCCGAAAGTTAGTCGATAATTTATGTATTTAGAATAAACAACGGATTATGTGTCTATATATAAATATGTATGCTAGAAAAATTAAAGGTCATCCAATATATAGATAGAACATGTATTACCATGCTTTTTCACTGATAAATTAGAATGTCAGATGTCTTTCAAATTGCAATTTCGAGACTTTAACGAGACGAGACAGTAACCCTATAATACAATTAAAACACAGAAGCTGTCAGCACAGCACTTACTTATTCTTACATATTGCGTAACGACATCACATTAGTTTCTATTACCGCGTACCTGCCCTCCTGTCTAAGTTTTCTGAATCTGAATAAGAATCATATAATATGCCTCAAGTACATATAAGATAGCCACTGATAACCACTTACTGGTCAGTCATTGCAGTATCGAGGTATTTTTATTTTAGAATTATTAATAACCATGTCCTTGCTTTTTCGTACAAGGTGGTTGTTAGTAATTTTTTGACAATCACAAACACCCAGGCTTTGAGAAAAACACATAAATATTGTGTCCTTTCTGGAAATCGAACCCAGAACTCTCGGGTGGAAGGCCATTGCCTTACCCACTGCACCACGAGACCCGCCTTAAAGTATAGAGGTATCGGTTTGTGTGCTGTACAGAACTGAACTGTACAGAACTGAACTGTACAGTGCTGTATAGAACGCGACGACACTAGTGGTACAAAACTAGTAACAGCAAGTGTCTCGCGAAATCTCATTGCTATGGGAGTAGAAATGCGTACAGTGTGCATATCACATGTTATATTATGATAATTGTTATGGATATCGCGTTCACTTATCTCGGTCACCACGCTTCAATATCTAGCTTTATGGTTACGTTTTCACGTTGACGCATTTTGTGAATAGACTAATTTATTATTAATTGCATGCGTTAATTTTTCAATGAAGCTTTTAAACCTGAACATGGATCAAATAAATTTGACGGATGGTTGACTTACTTTCTACCTACCACATAATAATGTATCTTTATATTTATTTGTACTATTTCTAATTTGTTTACAATATGTCTATTTGTATCCGCTGATAAATTTTTGAATAAATAATAAGAATTTTAGACTCATACTAACTATTACACATATTTTATATTATAATATATTATGTTTTCTTATCTGTAATTATCAGCAATATTTATATGTTTGGTAATAATATTGTATAACTATATATGTTAAAATAAAAATATGTATAAAGAATGAAGTAAACAAGCCTTCTATTTTTTCATGCGACAAAAATGTTATTACTCGTTCAGTTACTTTTTACTCGGGAGACGTCGAATATACCCTTTTTTTAATAAATTTATATACATACTTGGATCGCATACAAATATTTGTAATATAATGGTAACATTTATTATATAGCTTTTAATGAAATATATACAGATGTCAGATACTAAGGAATATACCATTATTATGGTAGATACAAAATAATATAAAAACATTGTCTAGTAATACAGCCATCTTAAAATAATAAGAAACCTTGTCTCAATATTACGTAAATAGAATATTGAGCTGTTTATTTTTTTTAAATAAAAAATGAAGTCAGAATAACATGGTATATAAATCATCATTATAAGTGGTTCTAAAACTCAGGGCTGGTCATAGCTTCCACCATCTCCCCCTATCCTGAGCCAGAGTCCTCCAGATGTCTGTATCGACCTCTCTAGCATATTTGTTGACACTGTCCAACAACCAGGGTATGGGCCTGCCAGACAACTTCTAGTATCCAGGATTCCTCTCAGCGGTTAAGCTCTGTCCATTCTTACCACATGGCGCGTCTATCGGAGTCTACCAAACGTAACGAATGGGAAGATTTTTTTGGAAGAGCGTGTAGAACTACAAGTTCTGCCGAATTCACCATTCTCTTCCTTTTAGTATGGGCCCATATATCATAAGCAGTACCTTCCTCTTGAATATATTGAGCACATGCTTATCCAGTGAGAGTCCACTACTCCAACTCATAGATCAGTATTGGTCAGAGCGTCTTGTACCGACATCAGATTTTTTGTACGATGGGAGAGAACTCGAGACGTTAGCTGATTTTTCACACCAAAGTAGCACCCGTTCGCTGTTATGACTCTCCGTTTTAATTAAGCCTTCCACAATTAAAATTAAATACATCATCGAATTGATAATATTCGTAATTTTATGGAGGACGAGTTTAGTTCACTTAGAAAGATTTATTTAAATCGTCTAATATTCAAATTGTCATCAAGTAGTATTGTGAAATTATCAAAAACAACTTTATAACCTAATCGTTTATACGTGCATGAATTTACTGTTGGCAGTAGGTACGTATTATTGCGCCAGAACAATAAAATGCACGTGTAAACACGTATTATCGTGCAAGTTGCAAGATTACATGGATAGATCAAAAAAAAATCAGCAGCTTCTAAAACTTCACGCAATAGTTGGAACTTATACGATATATGCGTCTATTAAAATGATAGTGGCGAACCTGCCGGAAAAAAATTCGAGTTACACCACGCAAAGCATTTTGACGTATATCATTTTTCACAACCAGTGAAATATCACCATACAATGACAATATCACGTCTCGCTTACGCTTGAAGAATGATATTGGGGTAACAGTCATCACTTTTACGTGTAAACAGTTATTATCGCGATAGTTTAATTTACACACTATTACTGCCAGTAAATACATGTACGTATGCAGGCATTATTTGCTTAATTTTTACAACATTTTGATTAAGGGTACCTATTTAAATGATTGTTATTGAATTTTTATTTCATGTGTTAGCAAAATAATAAATCAATACTAAATTAAAATGTATAGGTTTACCAAATTCAAAATTGTATACAAAAATAGTATAATAAGAATACATACAAACATCATAACACAGCATCCACATACACAGTGGAATAATATAGTGATTTAGTTGACCACAATAAATTATTGCTCCTGCTTGTCATTACCAATAGCAGGTTACTTCTGAATCTTGGAAGTACAAACAACAGTTGCCCCCGATTTCTAAGATAGTCATCTGGAATTGACATGTCAACAGGTATTAATTACCAAGACGTCCAGAGTTATCATTTCCGCGAATTATTAGTATGAAAGATACGTAGCTAAATAAATAAATCTCCTAACTTTCAGACAACAGTAAGTAAGCATATCTTGGTCGGATAATATTTATTATCAATATAATGTTCAAAATTAATTTATTTGTATGAAAGTTTCGCAAATTTTTATTGCGCAATTTATTACATCATAAAAATATTTCTGGTAGTTTTCTCTGCCCCGTTTACACAACCAGCTTATTCAAACACCTTACGTTATATTTTATTATCTAAGGGTGCGCACCTGTCTCACATTTTCTTTACGATACGATGCCTCCTGTAACACTAGCTGGATACACATACACACACGTACGCATAAGTATATTATACAACATACCCTAATTTCTTCGTTTGTTTTAAGATTCCAATTTCATATTATGTATGTTGGTGCCAATGTACCTTTCTACTTTTAAGAATACTAAAGTTGCGATAACCACAGTTGAGGGATACAATAAACTGCAATAAAAATGGCATACCAATATAATATAACAATGCGTTATGGACAGTATTGAGCGTAAAGAATTTGGACTCTATATAATATAAAGAGATTTGTATTTTTATTGTATACCTACGTGTGATTGTGTCAGTAATTAATTTTCTCCATCTATTGGCAATACCGACAACTAAATGACGGCTCGCGTTCTGGTTTGAATTTTGTTGCTATATTTACATAACCAATGTAAGAATGTAATTTAAAAATAATGATCAAAATATTATTTTGGCTGCCTACATTAAATTAACAAATGATTATCTTTCCACGGGTATTTAGAGCTAAATTTTATATTCTAAAATATCTGTTTTGATCTGATAATATGCGTGAAATATCAAATTTAAAAACATTAAATCGAAATCTATGAATTTAAGTATTTAAGACTTATTTTGGCGATATCTGCAGATCATAACCATTCTAAATCATACATGTCTCAGTTGTCCATATTGTGTTATGATATAAGTGTAATAACCATAGCAAAGGTATTTTATTTTGGTGTTGGGTCGTTCAACACCGTCCACCAGGCGCGCACACAAGGGGGTAGGTAGAAGGGTTTTGCGTTCGGACCCCCGCCCAAGGATGGAAAAAATATAAATTATTTAGGTGAATGCAATTTTACTTATCTTTCCTTTTCGTCAATTACTGAGGATCGGCTTTAATATTATTTATGATGACAAAAACGAACACTAACGATCCTAATAACTATCACCGTTGGGCCACGTGCATTCGTTAACCACTTGCAATTACTCATAGGTGATCAATTATACCTGTAGGCCAGGTGTTTATTGCCAGACTCAAAGTGCGAAGTATTTGGGTATGAAGAATATACCTGTAAAAGTGCGAGTGTCGGCCATTAAAGTGTCAAATAAGCGGTAGGCGGGCTAAATGTGGAAGTCAGTGGCACATGCTGATTTTTTTAACCCCACCCCCTACCGTCGCCTCTTATTTATAAAATATTATTATAGATATTTTTTTCAAAACGGACCCTAACCAAACCATTTTTATGTGGCTACTTTTTTGCTCAGTGAGCGTTTTCGGTGTTTGGTCGTAACACTTCAGTGGAACCAACAATGCGCCGACGAGAAAGAGGTAGGTCGTATACAAAGTAGTACGATCAAATGAAAAATTAGTAGTGAGGGAACACAAACATAATGAGATGTGGGTACTTAAGGTAAGGCTGTAACATAGTTGAAATCTCGAGTGTGAATAAATACAGGATAAACTTAAACACGTGTTAAAGAATATATTTTCAAAAGTGATGTCTGTATCATAATGTATATTAAAATTTGTCACGTAAACGAAACGCGCATTCAATATTGGTAATATATGATAATACTGGGCGCGCTTTGTGTTTTCTGCATTTTATGACATGAATGTCCAGTTACAAAGCCTTGATTTATGGCAACTGGTTTTCACGGTTATATATTTTTATTAAATATATCCTTTGCATTGACAATATTCATACGCGGTGGCATAATCAGGATGGTGCGTTGTTTTTATGGTATATTATCAAGATTTACTTGAACATTTTTTTTACGGTTGTAACACAAACGGAATGCGTTGTTACCTCAGTGCAAGTCTGCCAAATAAACTTAAGAGCGTACTTGATATATGTAAATTAACCTGCAATGGGAAATGAAAACAGTTATTTTAACCATTAGCCTTAGTAACCCTTTTAGCTTCACGTTTATATATTTAGGCTCCGTCTCTATAAAAGAAGATTTTCTTCAACGTCATTGTTGGCAATATTACCATCACGAACAAATTTCAGTAATAACAACTGGAATTATTATTGGAAAATTTTACTTCCTGGCGTTAATTTGCTTTTTATTACCCAATAAAAAGAATTAACTTGATTTGGCGACTGGTTTAATTACATGAATATTTTGTATTTCAAATGGAGAGATTTTCCGGCCCCAAACATTGATTTTCTATTTTTTTTACTTACATATTAAAATGCATATAGAAATTTCTTTACAAGTTTAAGTTAGTACTAGATTCCTGGTACTGCAACCTATGAGAGTAAATGGCAGTGGCGAAGACTCCATACTAGACGATTATTTAAAGCCTACCTTCTTAAGAAAAATATTTTTTAAATGCATATCAACATATTTATAGAATCACTTGATTATTTTATATTCAATAAAAATAATTTAATTTGCCAACGACAGATGTCATAGATATATTATGTAGGAATGTACTATACAGATTATAAAACAATCTGCAAAGGTTTAAAAAAAATACCACAGCGTGCCATCTGTCATGACGTAAATAAATGTCGGATTATTTGTCTAGGAATTGTAATTTTTTTTCGTATAGATACGTAACCTCAGTCAGTCTATCGAATTGTATGAACTATGGTAGATTCTTATCGCAGAGCCTAAAACCTTCGCGCATAAAGTTGTTGTTATGACTGCACTTTGTCCAAAATAATTAATAATTTGATAATTTAATATGGCGTTTAATCTCATATTAATAAATATAGATTGTTTTTAAAAATAAAAATAAATTTTATCTAATGATTTTTTATGTATATTATACATGTTTTGAAAAATCCATAACTCATCACTCAATTTTATGTCATCGGTGAGTTTTTGAAGTTTCATTGAATTAATGTGTCGTTATCATTAGTGTGTACTTATTCATTAGTAGTAATATCGTATTATCTTATTATTTCTCGTAAGTATGTCTGACATGTGTGCTCTTTTTCTCAGATCTCCACAGCCTACCTCTTTCCAAAAGTCACCCTTCGCAATGATAAATGCGTTTCCGGAATTTTATACGTATGCAGTTTGCCGTATCACACTTCATCGTAAAATGTTTTTAAATGTATATTAAAGACCGTCCAACCTCTTTGGGTCGTATAGTACTGACATACAATTCATTTCTTAATAAAACACGGTTCTTGTCAGTTTACAAGAAGCCAGCGGCAATCATATTTTGAAAATAGCCGATATACTGGATTATTTACCATATAGTATACGGTCATCTTTTTCCGATAAGAAAGCTCACGGCGAACTGTGTATGGTGAAATGTAAGACGTACAATCTACATGTATTTCGTATGGAATATGATGCATAACTGGCTATTTGGTAAAGAATAATAAAATAAGTAGTTACCTGTAATAGAAATTTTTAATAATGGTTTTAAAAATACATAAAACCGAAATATCATTCTCATTTTATAACTAATTTATAAATAATCTGATATAACTTACTTACTCTACATGTGAGTTTATTATACAGGTACGCAAATTTTAGATCTATTTTTTGTATTTATCATCTAGATATAAACAGATATACTTATTCGTTTTAGCACTACCACAGGTTATAAGGTGTAATGATATTAGTGTAGTAATATAATTGAAACAATCACAAACACCTAAGCTTTTATAAAATCACATAAATATATTGTGACCTCACACCAGGTCGAACATGGAGCCACCGGATGAAAGGCCAACACCTTACGCACTGGCCGACGAGTACCTCCATGAATGCGAATGACAGCAATAGATGTTTCATTAATTTACTTTGAAAATCCGTCATCGAATATTCTGAATACCCAGCGTGACAAAAAATGTTCCACGTAAACATATATTTCAAAGTACCG
Source organism: Rhyacophila brunnea (assembly GCF_057557595.1). Taxonomy (NCBI): domain Eukaryota; kingdom Metazoa; phylum Arthropoda; class Insecta; order Trichoptera; family Rhyacophilidae; genus Rhyacophila; species Rhyacophila brunnea. The sequence goes on from NW_028232965.1 coordinate 15,694,247, forward strand.
ATTATGATTTAATAATATATTCATATGATATGTTTAGTAACCTTTCGATACGCTAAAGTTGGACATATTATAATCGCTTCAACTTCATACTCGAGTAACTGTCTAACGTAGGGTAGCTAAAACTAGTGTATTTAAGTCAGGTATACAATATATATGAAGGTAAGTAGAGTTATTTTTCAATATTGTATTGACGGTCTACCGTGTACATGACAGTTTCGTCAATTCACCGCATTACATTTAAAACCTTACTGGCTTTACTGTAGAACTTCTTGGAAACACTATTGTATATTTATTTTATTTTTATTTCATAAGTTTATTTATATTAACTTAAATTGGATATACTTATATATATTTATAATATATTATATATGTTCTATAAATAGATGGATGTATATTTAATGAAATTGTTCGCAGAGTAAAGCTGGGCTGGGGTGCTTTTGGCCGCCTAAATAATGTCTTCAAAAGTGACCTCCCACTGTTCTTAAAGCGCAAAGCGTTCAACGAGTGTGTGCTTCCCGTAATCACATATGCGTATGATACATGGACCCTAAGTAAAAGAGAGATCCAGAAACTTAGAGTAGCGCAACTTGGTATGGAGAGGTGCATGATGGGCATAACGCGAAAGGACAAAAAGAGGAATGAGTGGATTAGGAAACAGACAAGGTTTTGCGATGTAATAGAGTTCGCTAAAAACCTCAAATGGAAATGGGCTGGACACATAGCTCGAAGAAAGACAATCGTTGGACAAATCTAGTCATCCAGTGGTACCCAATAGGTACAAAATGTCCGCAAGGTAGACCTAGAGGTCGCTGGATCGATGAAATTATAAAATTCTGCGGAAGTACGTGGCAACGCAACGCACAGGACCGAGAGAAGTGGAATCAGCTTGGAGAGGCCTTCATCCAGCAGTGAATAGATTCAGGCTGATGATGATGATGATCTATGTTTTAAACTGTCGAATAGTAATTCAGTACACATGTACTCAGGCAGCGACAATTAATTTTCTTAAAATTTGGGGACGGTCTAGTGTTGCATAAATGGGAATACAATAACCTCACATCTGACAATATTATCCATAGATAATAAGCAACCAATATCCATGTTTTGCGAATCCCTAATTCCTAAGTGCATAGAGGAAAAGTACATCTTTTAACTTGATCATTGTGTTCAGTGTATTGAAAGTTATAGCGTAGGATGTTTATAAATAATCCCCATTTGACCCCGATGGGTTAACATAGCAGAACAATCCAGCACTCTTATTGCATAGCAACTGGATACCTTGATACGTAGCTTAAAGAGTTAATAGATTCATATATTTTGATTATCATTGAAAACATAACAAATAGGTACTACATTATTATTGTGATCAGAGTCAACTTCTTTTCTGTTTGAAGCAGTATGCCTTAAAAGATGATTGTAGGATTTCAAAATAACATAGGTACGTAGCCTGAAAACACGCTGAAAGCGTAGCGGGATAACGATCGCCATTTTGGTTAGCCAGCGTTTTCCCGCCTAAAACAGTTGGTAGACAGATAAGCGCGGGAAACACGAAATGAGAAGCGCGCTCACCATTTTCCGCTATGAGTACAAGTTCTAATAAGATCTGTCGTAGGAAAACAACCTTTTCTGGGAAAGGGGGTGTTTTTTTAAATCAAATTATTAAAAATCACATCTCGCCGATTGCTCGCTAAAGCAGTAAGATTTCTATAAATTCAATTATACACGTCGCTAGATTTGTGTGAGTAGGTATTTGATTACGTATTTATATCACAATAATGATAACATTTCATATTATTTCATATCAACCATAAATTTTTAGTGCTTCATGATGCTTTCTATCATGCGGTTGCCTAATTTTATGTAACTATTAATATTAATTGTTCATAAATTATTGAAGTGAAACTTGTTTACAGCAATTTCGCCATCCAATTTGAAAATCGAAAAACAAAAAACTATCATGATCGATCTCAAACCACCAACCTTTTAGTTGACAGCCGAGTGCGCTACTAAGTATACCACTGAGGCCGTGGCAAATGTAAAAAAAAAATAAGAATATTAGTAGGAAAGTGTACACAACTACTCGACAAGGTGGATATTGTAGATTGCTTCGATTTTGACCGGCCAACCGCGCAATTTTCACGACGCTAATTATTTATAAAATAAAAAAAAACATAAATCTCCGTTTGATACTTAAATTTAATATGTTCATATATCATGCATTTGAAATATGAAAGAGCACCCATAATACATATTATTTACTTTGGCTTTTCTGTCTTCTAGGTATACAAATAATATGTCACAAAGACTTAGTAGGTAGGTGTATGTAACTTTACTGTTGAATAATTTTATGAGTACCTACCTGAAAATAAGGACAGGATAGAATACGGTAATTAAGCGTCGACGATATTGAGCTGCTTTACAAGCTACAAACCGGCGAATTTACAATCTGCTTGTAAACCACCCAGTGTTAACATCGAACCAGCTAACAAGCAGATTGTAATCAATCTACCGAGAAAAGTTGAAAACCGGGCTACTTTACTCGCTACTCGCTGGCGTGTGGGCCGATCTGCGTCTGCGCAGTAGAGTGATAGTGGCGAACCTGCCGGGAAAAAAACCAACTACTCAATACGTCCTGTCAAATAGTACCAAAAATGACGGTTTCAACTCGCTAGCTTGTTGGCTTCTGAGCTAGTGGAAAGTTTTGTGTGTCATCATCACAATCGCACTAGCTGACTCGCCCGCTTTTAAACTCGCCGACTAGCAGCTTGTAAAGTAGCTCAATGTCATTGACGCTTTACAAGAATTCATTATTAGCAGTTCCGAAAACGCGGGAATTGAAATAGGTATTGGTTGGGCCATTTATATTCCCATTTCATTCCCTATCTCATCACCCACCTCCTAATCCCCAGTGTTATTGTCACCAGACATTGTATAAGCAATTATGCGTCATGAGAGACCGTGTTGCAAAGAGACATTGAGTTGCATTTCGACAGCGGACGCGTGCGGGCTTCTAATAGCTTTCCGTCGCTTAAGTGATTGACTCAATAGATACAGACTCATTCATTAACTATCATCATCATTCATACATCCTCACATATAATCCATAAAACTGTATCACAGAGTGCGGGAGTGTGCAAACCGAGTGACCCAAAACAACTATACCGCGCGAGCGAAAGTTGAAACCAGACCACGGAGCCATCATACATCATCACAAAGGTCAGTGTTCCATCGCCCCCACCTCTAGATCCGACCTCCTCATCATCCCTTAATATAATTACAGTCCACTTAAAAAGCTCAACCAGGTATATAAAATTTATTTTTGTCTGTGTAGGCCAAATAATTATTTAGCTGATATAATAATTGTTGTTTTTATTTAATAAAACGCAGTACTTATTCCACTTTAATTAATATATTAGGACCGGTTTCGTCCGCCTCAGTGGGACATTTTCAACTCTACAACTCAACATAGTTTTATTAAATAAAAACAACAATACAATGCAGTTCCGCCATGAATTGACAGTTAACAAAATAAAAGAGATATACTTAATAATTATTATTCATCGGAATATCACAGTGGTACAATAGATAGGTATACCTATTCTAGTTATAATAACTAAGTATGTATCGTGCAGTCGAACTGTGTGAATAATATGAACAAGCTTAATCCACGATTTGAAATTGGTGAATGGAACGTATATTAAAAATTCAAACAATAGAGGAACTGTACCGATTATGCAATAAGTTTCTACTTCGAGTTACTCGACTTTCTGGAGAAATATGCAGTGTTATCCAGCAGTTTATAATATGCTTGCTACTAGGTAACAAGCACGCCTTGCAAAAATATATTATGGTACCTACCTGCTATCATAGTGAGAAATTGTTATAGGATGTATATTATATAGTTTATGAAAATATTGCCTTTTTATAAATACATATTTTTATTAGAAATATTATTGTTTATAATAAATGAAATATCTTCTTCAAAATATAAATAAATACATATAGTGAAATACTTTAATATTAACAAAAAAAATAGTAAGTACATAATATTAAATAGTGGCAGTTTCTTTAAAATTGTTATGAGCCGTACCTTTCTTTTTCATACAAAATGGTTCTGTTATTACTACACATTTTGCATTTTAATAGGTTATAGTGTTTGGTTAAGTGAAAAAATTAAAAAAAAAAAAAACTATATTTACATTGTGAATTTTAGGTGGTACCTATCTGTAGTAAGTATTTAACGTGTCATTATTACGCTCTTCTGCTTATTTCGCTATTTTAATGGCCAGAGTGTAGTGTTCTTGTGTTATTTTATTGTTTAGTATTTCGAGAGGTTTTTGAAGGCTAATTTCGTAATTGTCTTGTTTGTACAGAGCTCCGACAGTCATGTAATGGGTAATGGGTAATTGTTCATTATATGCCAAACTAATTGAGACATGTTGCCGTCACATGTACATCAGCCATCATCCGTTAGTTTGAATGTATTTAAATGGGCTCTTAGTAATTCGTGACCTCATAATATCTGTGTCATGTCTTTGTGTTCCTCGCAAGTTAGGTGGCTTTAAAATGTACAAAAATTATAAGTTAGTTATCTAAATTTTGATTACAGAAAATATATCCTAACAAATCTTAACCTTGTAAGTCCGATATTATGGAAAAATGAAGTTTGTTCGACAAAATTTTAAACAAAGAAATATTTAAAATCATATCAAAACCTCAGTTCTCAAGACTAATAATATGCTGTCCAATTTTAAAAACTACAGGTATCGTGGTTTCAAACATGGAATTAAAACCTCGCATGTCACAACCAGTGTTAGCAGATTCATCGATTAGAGAGGTGATTAAAGTATAGTTTTTTTACGTTTTTTCCTTCCCCTCAACATTCTTCACAAACAGACTTACGAGGTTTTAATATTAAGGTGACGATATATGAAAAAATTCTATGTTAATTAATAATATAGGTACTATGCACATTTTTAATTATTTTTTAACAAAAAGTATCCAGTAATCGGTACGATTCGCTTACTTCGATTTCTACTTTCAATGCAAATTCCTGCACACATTCAATATGTTACACTACGAGGTTCAAATATGATCGCGAAATAATAGACCCAAATATTACACGTAGTTACCTTTTTGTTATTTCGTATATTATATGTGTATGAATATCACGCTTACAAAAAAAGTCTGATAAGAATTTCCGAGAATATGAATGGAAACATACAAATATTAACGCCTAAACCCGTTGAGCGTTTACCCTTGCTGTTTTTTAATATCCTATCTGCACCAGCCGCCGTTAACAGCTTTCCGGGGAGGGTTATTTGTGATCACAGCAAAAAAAACTAGTAGGTACCAGGTTTGTGCCCCTCCCCCCAAATCTCTGTTAATTACCCTGCACGTTTGTGTTATGTTTAGTGACTCACGTACAATGAATTCTCATACCTGTTGGGTCATTACGAAGGTAATTTATATTATAAACAACAATTCCGGAGATAATATATTACACTAATAGGTACATATGCTGTTTATTATTTGCGATATATGGGAAAGTTATAGTTTTGGTACTTTACGTCAGGAATCGGTAACCTTTTTTCAAACTTTTAGCCTATTTTCAACTTTTAGTTTTAATAACGAGATATTAAACAAGTATGATTTACAAAAATAAAAATAGCTTCTTGGGACTTATTCTTTACACAAGGCAGTTATCGATGGCTAAAGTGTTAAATATTATCACTTTATCGTATGTATTGAGGTTTTATAGTTGTTACGATAAGTTAACCGTCTAATAAACTGTCAAAACTATCTCATCTCGCTCTAAATTTTAACATAGCTAAGAGAGGGCCTGTTGAAAATAGCACTTTTTCTCTTAACTTATTGTGACAATTAACTGCATCAATCCATAAATATGATAAACTACCGTCAATAGCCGCCGTGTGTATAGAATAGCTTCGCTTAGTTGCAAATGCAATGTTATCTATAAACATTAATTCTGGGATATTCACAAATATTTGTCTGGCATACTAATAGTAACAAATTCAAATAGAATATTTGATTTGACAATCATTTACTATTAAATAATTATTATGATTCTAAATGACAAAATACTCGTAGCATATTTGAATTATTAGAGAATCATATTTAATAATAACTTGTTAAATAATGTCTCAATATCAGCTAATGAATGTAATCAACTGTACTAAGAATTTTCAATTTTAATCCGAATCTAATTATTATACAATCAATAGAGCGTGGTTTAATTGGTTATAAACTAAAATGTAGTATAAAAATACTTTACTATTAATTAAATTGTAAAAAATGCCGAGTTTCAAATTTCTTTTTTGCATACGACTAAATAGTTAAACAAAGTATAAATATTTAAAAAAAAAAAAAAAAAAAACAGCATTATGAACCAACCCTCAATACTTCGACAAATTTAACGATAACAGATGTAACCGGGCCAATACAATAATTGTCTTTGAATTTTCACGTCTCATTATATAATCAACACAATAACCCTATAAATAATCCAAAAGCGAAGAAACTCAAAAGCAAAGAAAATCTGGGAAACCGTAACGGTGGTACTACGCTGCAGCTGGAGACATTGATGTCACCAGAAATGGCCCAAGATTAATTATTTTGAAGGTATATTATTGTCATTAGAATGGCTAGCTCAAGTATATAATATGTCAACAGCGACACAAATAAAAACAAAAGAATGATTATTTGTAGTGTAATCTTTATGTTCCTTTTCCAAATAAGAATTAAGCTAATGATTAATAATCAATCCTCTAATTTAAGTTATACATCTACTTCTTTACTTGAAACTAAAATTGATATAGATAATTATATTTTTAAGACTATACTTAGTAATAATTATTACTTTCAATCGATAATAATGTATGAATATAGATTACATTAATTAGATTACAAAATATATTAATAAACCCCTTCGTGAGGCGGCATTGGTCCATATTGGATTATAATATAACCGTATATAATATGTAGATTTATACTTAAATAACGAAAAAAATAAAATATATAACCTATCAAAAAACAGTAATGAAAAAATAACACATTGACTCGTTCACTGGATAGCTAAATATAATTTTGATGCATCGTCATAATGTAAAAATATGTTACTTTATTTAGATTTACATTAAAATCCGTAAGATTTTTATTCAATAACGAAATATAATTTAAATATTTTCATTCCCCATTACAAACTCCACCCACCATGAAAATCACATTAAATTTTAATGTTGAAATCTCTTTATGTTTAAAATACATTTTTTTATTATTACCACCCACGTGTTATGAAATCGCATGTACAAAATATTTGAATTTACCTTTTTCGTCTGCAAAAAAATCTGCATTTATAACAGTATTTTATATTGATACATTATTTAGTACACCGAATCTCTATATTATATTAAGAATAGAAAAATAATACACGTATCAAATAATATTTCATAAATATACATACAAATAAGCTTTCTGATTTAAGTATATGCGTATTTAAATAATATTATACATTGGAATATTTTTCCTTGTAAATATTAATACGCAGGTACGTATTCGATGTCTTCAATGTAACATAATTTTAAACACACACCATCATCATAATAATAATTGTAGTAAGTATACGTTGTAATTAAAATCTATAGTTATTGATTAAAATGTCAAAAACATCCGATATATTATAATATATAAACTAGGTAGGTACCAACGTAATTTATAACCGGAAAATTCATCATTTTCCTTATAATTCACGTTTTAATTGGTTCAAAGATAATATTATAAATTTTTTAAAAGATTTTTATATAAGTGTGAAATAATAAATAAGTTGAATTAATTAAGTATATTATGTATATACTTCTTAAATACAGGTAATTAAGTAGATAGATACCATAAAATAAAATTGCTTACCCCTTCTTAGGATCCGCGTCAATCTTATACGCGCCGGTCTCCAAAGTTGTCAAAGTATATTCGCGATTTTTCTTTCAATTATCAATTGTTCCGGAAAACGGCGATGAAAATTGAAAAGCGCTCTGCCAGAACAGAACAGTACGTCGCGTCTATAGTACGGCCCGACGAATACTGGGGGAGCATCCAGTCAGGAGCATTTAGCCGAGCCCCTCCCTCACCGCCGGGTCTCCCTTTCCGCCATCCCGCTTTCCTTTCCATAGAAGCCTTCTATCCATATTTGATAGCGCCTAGATCCTGGATAATGGATGTATTCGCGTATGTTTCCTTCACTGGCTGTGGCGACAACGGAATTCCCGCCGACCGGTAATCCCCGAGTTTGTTCCTCTCTTATGATGGAATTTAAATTTGAATGTCTGTTTGCTGTTGATATCTGGCTTTCGCTTTGAATTGTTTTCGCAATTTTGCCGCCTTGTCTCAACCAGAATGTCTTACAGATTCCATAAATAAGTACCCACAAGGGTATACATTTAATATACGAGTATTAACTTAACCTGGCACAACAAAACAATTTATATTGTGCATAACAATGTGACCGTATGATTTTAGATTTAACCAGTTTAATCAGTACAATTTCGTAACAGGCTTCAACATGCCTATAGTAACTTGTTGTTTACAAAAGGGCATGTGATGTGCTTTCTCCACCCATCATAATATTCCATCCCTGCCAACAATAAAACAGACATATTTTATTTTTCAGACATTCAGACATCCCTTGCTTCTCTGTTATACCTATATAAAGATGTCGTAATCTGTTTATTTTTACTCATAACTTTTTATATCTTAATATAAACTACGTCAAGTGACTGAATAAATTAAGCAAGCACAGTCAACTACCATATTTTTACTTTACACGTACCTTTGAAACGTTTGCCAACTGTCTTAGAAAATGGTTACCGCCACTCTACTCTCCTCCAGCCTCTTTCGCAGTGCCGAGACCATGGAGGTATCAGTACCTACCAACCAAAATAATACAACCATAGTAAAAATACTTTCTAAATTTATTACATAATAATAACAATAATATAATTGAATTGTACTTTAGATGAAACTACTTCTCTCAAACAAACTTAAAATAATGCCATATTAACATATGGATTGGTTATAGGGTAATGTGGTTAACAAACATGAAAGAAAGCTGGATATCGAGGAAGGTCCCCGAAACCGTATGCTATAAAGATGGACCATAACGAATAAGGTACTACCAAGAACCAGATCCCCTACCTTCTCAAACGTGGAAGAGAGACAAGTTTTTGTACAGGCAATGTCTCAAACAACCAACGACCCAAGCGACCCGTCTTCAACAGAGCGGAAAAGAAAATTAAGGGTGGGAGACAAGCTACAGTAGTTGGACTGCGTAGAAAGACATTATTCCTGAGGCTAATACAAGGGATGGAGTTTACGTCAAATAGTGAGGGATGTAATCCATGGGGTAGCCAAGACCCTCAATGGGTTGTAATGCCAATGGCAATAACGATTTAATCTGTGTAATCTTTCATATTATTTTTTACTTCTAAGCTGTCATTAGTAACATTAATACTTTTGGTAAGCTTGTATATATTTATCTATAATATTATAAATTGAAAACGGGATAAATCGTTAGCCGTACTTTCATCTCTCGCAGCGTTTTGTTTTTATGACAAGTGAAAAATCTATAAAGCACGTGCCTTGAAGACATTGCTCGAAAGCAATTCAGCAAATCTGTTTGCCTTGTATATCCGTGTAGCACAAAGCTATATAAAGCTACTTACTATCTTCTACGTAAGTAGTCAGTTTTATTGGATTATAAGGATTTACAAGTCAATGCCAGCGGCTCATAGACATAGTGCTTAGTTTAAAGTCTTACGCATTGACGACATCAAGCTTTAAGCTTACTTTTATCTACCCCGACTTATCAAACTATTATAAGCACATCTGTAACTTTTGTTCCACTTGATTACGCCGAGCTTTATAGTATGACATTCTCGTAAATATTCAAATTAATTTTAATTACATTTGTTAAATCGTGTGAGTAATATTTTATAATAATACGGTTAGAAATAGGGAACAAAGAAGTAATGGAAACTGGTTTACCCTACCGGGTGTCATATAATATGCTACAGATCTTGTATGGGGATACAATAAACTTAGGTAATCATGCGTTATAATTAATAGTTACGTCTGAATCATAATATGTATTAAAGTAAACATAACGTGCATTCAATATTTGAGGACAGTTGGGTTTTATGGCCTAAAGTAATAAAGCAACCCCTGTACAAAACCTTTGTCCATGGCACTGGCTTTCATGTGTATATCTTATCAATCTATCATGTGGTTAGAAAATAGTATATTATGTTGAATAGTAGAGTGCCGGTCTATAAGCTTAGTAAACGGTCTATAACTGTATATATAGATAGGTTCAAATCCTAATTCGCATAGTAATTAACTATTAATTTGTGTGGATGGATAATAACCAAAGTAGATTGATTTGGAAGAGCGCTGATGAGTAGGTATTAAAATTGACCAATAGTTAAAATTTGTCGCAATTAGTATGTCACGCCGTAGCATATTGGATAAATGCGACGGATTGGGGCGTAAACCCGTGGAGATGCAGGGTTCGATTCCCGGCCGGGGTGGCTTACTTTTTTCAAAACAAAATTTTCTATTGGTTATAATACTCGTATATTCTCTCAGAAAGTGTTTTTCTAAATTATATATGTTCAATTACCAGTAATATCAAACAACTCCATAATGATGTGCATAATATTATATGTGGTAGGGTCCAGTAGATATCATGGGCATACAAGAATACCAAACCAAACACCCAAGAGTAGGTTTACCTGGTACTCTGAGTATGTGCAGAAGTAGGTGCCCATGCTAACAAGAGCCCTCAAAATATGAAAATTTTCAAAATAGATTTTGCAAAAATAGTCTTTCAATTATTTCATAATGCCATGGCTTCATTAATTGATATGAATGGAAGGATTACACATAATTGAAATAGATACATAGTTGATAAATTATCACATTAAAAAAATTTATAAAATAATAATTAATTATCTAAAGTATCATATTACGATGAAATTAATAAATAATGCAGGGTAGTTTTTTACATCCTTCGCCATATTTTAGTAGTATTTTTTGGTTAAATAAATAAATACTATTCATATAACATTACATACTGAACCCCAGATAATAATATGTGTCATCTTTATAAAGCGGAACAGGTTATCATGTGGGAACATAATAATAATAAATTGTGAATGTTTCACCAACAAAATAATAAGAAATAAGAGATTAACCATGACTTAATGATAGTAAATTTTGACTAACCATAAATAATAAAATAATATATATTACTTATCTAAGGTCCCATTAAGTCTGCCACGTTGAATTTAGTGTCAAGCGTACAACTGCTCGGTTTCATGATGAATTAAGCGGGAATAGAATAGGTATCATAAAAAGAAACACTCCAAAATAAGTAAGAAATATAATGTCATACGCAATAAATTGAAATATAAAAAACACGTCACATAAATCATTTGTGGCGTCGCTATAATAATTTTTTTATTATATCCTTCATAAATTATGTACCTTTGCCAAATTGAGCCTTTTATTTTTATATGATACTACACGATACTGTCGTTTATTAAGTTAAATGGTTCTTTTAATGACTCTTTAATTTAGTACCTATTACATTTTTAATGTTACATACACACAAGAATTGTGATTAACATCAGATGAACTTTATTTATTATACCAATATATAGATTTAGCATAACCTAATATCGAAGAATATTTACCCATATATATACATATATATATTTAAAAAAAACTATTTATTTAATAAAACTATTTTTTGTTCAACGAATAATTCACAAGATTTAATAATGTAACATTATTTTATTGAACATACATAATTTTAAAATACTTTTTCTAGTGGTTATGTATTTCTCAGAAGTGTTTTCAAACTATGTATCTTCGATAATATTATTCATTCTGTGCACCTGTAAGTAATTGAATTACAACATGAAAATTTAGCGCCATATATAAATGCTATTTAAATGTATTTATTTACAAATAGTAAACTTTACATATTATAAATTTATTCTATGCATTTAAATAAAATTAATATATTCTGTTTATGCTAATGTTTTCGAGTCGACTATGATAGAATTAATTGTCGATTGTTACTATACCTATACTGTTTAAGTATATATTGTTATTAGGTTTTATTTATTATAATCGTATATACACTATCATTATCAGCATTAGTTTTACAATCCGATGCAAATATTGTCCGTTTTTCGAGGACATTTCTTAATCGGTTTTTATGAAATTTTATTATTACTCATTCATTCAATGTATTGTTTCCGATACTTCCATTCTCTGAATTCAAGCAGTAGTTAAAATCAATGAGTAAATATTCCAGACGTGAGATCGAACTTGCCACATACTGTTTTAAAAGCGGATATCCTGTCTAACATTATAAAATTACTGTTTTCAATAAAAATAAATATTTATTATTTGGGTAAAACTTTGTTATTTCTACAGTATTATCGTAACATAATTTGTGTTTTTAGAGAAACCATTTATACTGAGTTTCCACACAGTTTTTTAAGCTTACTACCTGTAAACACGTTAATCCATGTTGAGTACCTACGTAAGTCTCGATCTTTATTTGCCTTATTTTTAACTCAAACTTTCCTTCAGCCAGCTACACAGCATCCATTTTCCCTCGAATATATGTTTTGCCATTTTTTTTTTCTTAATCAGGACTAGGGAATCCAATCCCGAGCCAAAATTCTGATCCCGGGATTTCGGGATTACAATTTGACAATCCCGGGATCCCGGGACTGGTCCCGGGATTGGCATCTTTTCAATTGTTAATATAAAAATTTTATATTTACAAATAACATTGATAAAATCGGTCAAAAATAAATCTAGTATAATTTATACTATTTAAGGCATTTATTATTTACGTTCAATCTTGGAAATACACAAGTTTATTGGAGTAAATAATATTGTAATATAAATAATAATGTAAATTTAATAGGAGATTGCTGTTTCTGATAGTAAAGACTTAATGAATGGATTAGCGAGATTTAAAATAGTAAAGGAAATAATCATGGCGTACTTATGGCCTTTCCGCTTTATAAATCTAATTAGTCAGCCAAATATGAAACTGCTGTAAAACGTATGATATCATGGTGGAATTACTTTGTTAAAAGTGCATAGCATTGTTTTTTTCCAATCTTTCCATTTTTAATAATTTATGTGAAAAAATTAAAATGAATCGGCAACCTACACATGGGTATAAATCAAACTTCATTCAAACTCAGTTTATTTCTAATGTAGTTATTTTTTATCAAAAGTATTTTTTCTGTTATATTTCGCTTTTATTTTATTTTCCATAAAAATTGATCAACCAATCAATCAATCCCGAAATCCCGGGATTATGTTTACCAATCCCGGGATTCATAGGTATCGAAAATAGCTCGGGATCCCGGGATTCGGGATCCCGGGATTGGATTCCCTAATCAGGACTCTTTGCCATTCGTGCATACTAGTCTTTTACAACCAAGGTCCATCCCGGTCATTACCATCACCACTTTATATGCCTGTTAAGGATATGAGGACATAGCGGGTAGTATAATAGGTAAGGCATGTGAGTTTTTTTTTATTATCTCTACAATCCATTGTGGACCCTTGACGCCTCCTGAAGAAATTTTTTAACAGTAAAAATAATGTGAGGCTTATCGATACAATTGTCATTTTACTGTATATTCCAGTGGCGAGGAATGGAGGTAAGCTGTTAAGATTCAACCTAAATAGTGCACACTAAACTTTGTCAGTCATACTTATTTGTTTTCACTGAACTAAGAATACAAGTTGCACATGGTACTGGTTAGTTTATAAGATTCGATTAAACTCTGCCTAAACTATACCACAATAGTTTAGGTATGCTATGAGCGATCGGACAAATTTTCCACACCTTTTCAGTCATACTTATCTGTTTTCGTTGAATTAATAATACATATTACAAAATTCATTACGCTTTACCTTACCAAACCGCATTCGATAAAAAAATATTCTTCTATTTGAAAAATAATGTATAAAATTAGGTACGGTTTAATGGCATAAATTTAGATGTTTTATAGGTGAACGCAGTGACGTCCCTAGACAAAATGCCGCCCCTAGGCAGTGCCAAAATGCCGCCACATTTATTTATACAGTACTTTTTATCATCCTTTCATGACTCCAATATCTAAGAATTGTGTTGTATGGATACATTACTAACAAGATATAGGTATCTACTTATACTACTAAATCTAACTTAAATACCATCTCTGCTTCAATATACAATATTGCAAGTCTACGGTTTCATATAGGTACATTTAGCGAGTGTAGAAGAACGAGACGTCCAAGGACAATGTAAGTAAACTAGACATCGCGAACCCGACAAAGAAATAAAGTCCTGTTGAAAATTGTATAATACTTATCTAATTAATATCTACATATATTTTGTTTCCAATCAGTGAGCTAAATTTTTTTAATGGAAAGATATTGCCGTTATTACTAAGTTTAGGTAGCTTTCTATATATACCTAATGAATCTCCTCGGTTTGCCGCCCATTGAGTAACTGCCGCCCCCAAGCGACGCTCAACCTGCCTACCCCCATGTGACGTCACTGGGTAAACGAATATTTTTTGACTATTATCTATTATGAATAGCTTGAATTAGGCAGGGTTTAATTGAATTTTAAAATAACAAACACTATCTACACATCGTAGTGTTGGTTCAATGAAAAAAATTACGTCTGACAGATAAAGTTTAGTGTGCACTATTTATATCGGACCATAACAGCCTACCTCCGCCCTTCGCAACAGGCATATTGTCGTATCGAGTATTTACTTATACATATACTAGGTATACAATTGGCAAAAAGAATTAGGCATGAAAATATCTCGACAAAAATCAAGCCTTAAACAATAATATAAAAAACCATGACGAGAGAAATGGGCAGCATACAAATTCATCGGATATCTCTTTCACACCATCTAGAGAGAGGCTTACTATCAATTAATCGATCACTCCAACCTTGACCACATACGAAACAGGATAACTTTGAACTTAAAAGAATAACTATAAAATATTCATAGAATGCTATAAAAATCCTGGACGATAACACGGCATCATTTTTTACAGCTGAAGAGTAATCAAAAGTATGTAATCATGCAATAATGTGTGTAAATAATTGTATAGACACTGCGAAAGTCATATAGGTGAAAATTCGTATAATTAGTAATTTGAATAACGCGTTATGTAGTAAGTGGGCTATGTGTGACGGCTTGATAGATGGAATCACACCCTTCGTATATCTATCTATAGAATGTGTTTTTTATTGTTATTGATACGGGTACTTTTGTGAGTGCATATTTCCCGTTTCTTATTTTCTTCTCAAACACTTCGGTCCACACACCAATGCCGACGATTGCCGAATTCCTGATAATGGGTGATGTCTTAAGACTATTCATTCAACGTCTACTATATTATGTATCATTTTAATAAGCTAATAAAACTACTCGTATTCAGATAAATTGAAGTCGAGTGCAGGTCTACGCTATATATGTTCCGTGAGGACGAAATGCCGCTTTTTCGACGTGTGCATGATACCTGTTAGGGATTGCAATACCGGTATTTCAAAACCACTATTCCTTTATTGATCAATACCGAAATACCGGTTTTAAAAATCCAAAATACCGGAATTTTCGGTATTAAGAAAGCACACTCGTTTACGTTTTTGAAAACGAATTATAAGTTATGTGCTGCTAAAATACAAATATAACGAGTGAATCCAACAGAGATGAAAAAATAATAAAACAAATTTCATTAAATATATTTATATAAGTACCTAATTGTCGCGATGATTTATCATAATATTATTTCGAAATATAAAACATCCAAGACGAAAATGTTCAATTATTCTATAACTTATTATTGATGACTGTACAAGCGTTGAATTTAAGAAACTGTTCCTGCAGCCAGACTTATTTGCACTTTATGAACTTTTGAGGGTTTTTGTTAAAATTATCAATATATTCAAATTATTTATAAAAAATCACTAGTTCTACAATTATGATCAATACATATTTTTAAATGTCAACATAATAAATGTAAGTATGTAGGTTTTTGCTATAAAATAACATTTTTAAAAGATTTTAATAGCTATATTTTTTAATGTTTAAGAAATACCGGTATTCAATAAGAAATACCGAAAAACCGGTATTGTAATTTTCATTCGGTATTTCAATCCCTAATACATGTGCTCTTATACAGTTGTGGTACGTGGCATCTTATCAAAGCTCAACGGTCTCAAGTTTTTAGTTATGATATCTATGACTCCGCCAAATCTTAGGGGTATAATTATACTACAACCATGTTAAAAACACTCGAGTTCGTGATCTGACACCTTAGTCTTTATCATAAATGTAATCACGGGGAGAGACTTCATGTCGCTTGGACATGATAATAATATGTTCCAGATGCTGCTAGAGAGTACGACACTCTACACAATGTAGTACAGCTGTATGGATTTCGTTTTTATATCTGACACTCTATTGCCCTTCAGCGATATTATAAAAGCAATATACGCACTGCAGGTCACACATGGCGGCGGACATGTTACGTGGCGGTAGACCGAGGGAAATATGACGCGACCATGGCGTAGTTAACTTATGCTCCGACACTGGAGCTACATATAAGACAAAGTAATGGTTTGTTTATTACAACATTTTTATTGGCTTATATTCTTATTTGTTCGGTTGTTGTTTATCCGGTAAAAATCTTGCAATTGATTTTTAACTAACTTTCCGACTAGCTAGACATTTGAAACTTTTAGAATATATCAGAACACGATACCAATACATTCTTTTAATACTTTTAGCCATCTTTAAGTAGAATTTAATATATTTTCAGTTAATTCTGTGTTGTATTAAAAGTTAATTCGGAAGAAATCCGTAATCTAAGCCATTATTATTGGTTACTAAGTGGGTCGTCCTAGCAACTAAATTATTAATGTATACGTGCGTTACTATGGAAATCAAAATGACATTTCAGTATTCAGTATTTCTATATTTGTTTGTTTGTTTGTTTTTTATTTACTTCATATCAAGTACAAGTTTGAGCATATTGAGCATAATAATTCAACAGACAATTTAAAAACGTTATATATAAAAAGTTATTTTTATCTTTTAATTATTTTTAATTAAAATTCGATCATATTTAATCATTTAATTATTATTAGTAGTATCATGGGAATGGATACGGAAGTATTTACTTTGTCGTAATCCAGATATTATAGTGTTCGTATGGTCACGATAGATTATTCAGTGAAACGGAAGGCTTTTAAACGGCCAATGGGCAGAGCAAATTGCTCAAAGTGATTTCAATGGAGAGATCACACACCATCAGATTGAAAATTCAGCAAACTGCATTGCGCATGCAAAAGCATACATAGAGTTTGTTTTGTAATTGAAGGTTTCACAGGGGAGCGAGCCGGCTGTGCTGAAATTCGTTTGAGATTTTTTTTGTAAACAGATTGGCAATTTAGCTTTTTGCATAGGGCACCATATTTTTTTCCAATAACGATACTGAAATCAATTGAAAATTTGATATTATCAAAACTATTCAAAATCTATGTCTATAGGTTCATATATATATATATATATATATATATATATAATAAGAATTGCTGTTGGCAATCAAGGGTTATACTTTCAGCACTTTGTATGTGACGATTTTTTCTGAAAATTTCATAAAATTCTAACTATTAATGAGAATAAAAGAAACTACAAACCATTTACACATACTAATAAAAAAAATTAAACAGCTTTTTGTTGAAAGTATCAATTAATAAAATTGATCTAGAACGTAGCAGACCTACATTATAATGATTTTAAAAGCAAAGTACTGTGGAAAATTATAAAATTAACAATAATCTGTTTTATTCTGTTTTAAAATCAATAATACACGCTTGAAATGGCCGAGCGATAATGTATCGGCCTATAAAATCTTTAGTTTCAGATTCAAATCTCATATCTGGCAAATTCACATGTTGTTTTTTTAATCTGTGTTGACACCTAAACCAAAAAAAAAATTGTAAACGGTACATGTTCAAACACGCGCGTTAACATGATCTTACTCCCCAGTTCATTTATCGTTTGTCAATTTATGGCTACGACCGTATGTTGTAGCTTAACCACTGGGTAATGCCAAAAGAAATGGCGTATTTCAAAAAAAACACTACCTTATTCTTAGGTAAATAATTATTATAAAGGAATCATTATTCGTAGGATGTTTATCACACTTGAATAGTCAAAGACATAGCTTATAATTAGTATATTTAGAATTATCTTCAAATGTGTTGATCTTGCCCATTTCTTAAATAATAAAATGCCTAATTCTTGTCAAATTTGGGATCACAGAGATTATCAATATAATTTTTTATCGTAAGTATTTCACTATAATAATGTCGACATAAATTATACTAATGGTTTTATAAAAGCGTTTAAAAATTAATAAATGTAAAAAATTTTAACACCGCTGCACATGCATGTACTGAAATATGACTATATTCTAAAACATTAGAGCGAGAGGCTTAAAATAATATTATTTTATGTAATAAAAATACTTTATGCAGTCATCAAATGTTTAAAACAAATATAAAGGATAATAAGGCTTTAAAATTATATAAATAGATTATCTACAACGTTGAAGGAATGTCCAGGATCATGCTTTGAAAATACAATAAAAGCTCCATTTTGACCTACGCTGAGCACGTCCGCCCTTAAATCTAGCGTCTCGTTTTAAATATATCATTTTTTCTGCCACTTAGCTTATTTTCTGCATCTGCCATATTTTAGTCAATGGCACTTAGCTAAATTGATAGGTAAGTTTGTAAGGTGTTAAGTATCCAAAGCC
This sequence comes from Rhyacophila brunnea, assembly GCF_057557595.1. Classification (NCBI taxonomy): domain Eukaryota; kingdom Metazoa; phylum Arthropoda; class Insecta; order Trichoptera; family Rhyacophilidae; genus Rhyacophila; species Rhyacophila brunnea. The sequence continues at coordinate 15,713,192 of NW_028232965.1, forward strand.
TGCACAAGTTGTAAGTATTTTTTTTCAAAATATATGTTTCTGAACTGTAATAATTTATATAATATGTCAGATTAATCAAGATTTTCACGCTAATATAATAGATATCAAAATATGGATAAAGCGATACCTAGGTAAAGGATTTTACTAAGACTAATTCAGTCAGTAATTCAATCAAAAATGAATTCCCTGTGTCCAAATTCGCTCAATTGCAGGATTCGAACTCTCGACTATAGTCAAATTTGTATAGCATTTCACTTGCTGAAATCAATGTTTTATCTATCTTTCACAATGAGAGCAACTATAGATAATACAATACTATACGTTCTTTCAAATAATGTAGTATACTATTTTGTATGCCCATTAATGTTATGTCAAACAGTCCATGGAGAGATGACAATAATAATATCCGTGTTCGCGAAGTGAAAAGGTATGTTGTGGGAACTATAATATTAATCCAGTATCAAGATCTATAGATGGCGTTGTTCAGTATCCAAGTATGTCAACATCTAGCTTTAATTGTAAATGATTTTTATTCTCACATAATTAAATAACATTTTTTTTAAATATGAATATGTATCAGATTATTTTAAAGAAATTATTATTTTATCGAAAATGTTGGTAGGGTACATCAGAACGTTGGTTATCACAATTTTGCCTACTAAGAGAAAAACTTTTCAATATTAATTGAAATATTTTAAAAAGTACTCTGCGGCAAATTTTCCCCACGTTTTGTTTTTTGTACCGCAGATGACTATCTTAGCAGGAAATAGTTTTAATTAAACTCCAATACCAGGGGCGTAGTATAACTAATAATTACATATTATTATTTTTTTTTTTTTTAAATCCTACATTTAAATTATACATTAAAAAAATGTATAACTGATGTTTTTTTTAATATATTTGCCTTCAAAATCAAAGACGACTCATTTTGCATAACAAAATTTGGCCGTTCAAACTTACTAGTCCACTACAAAACAAGAGAATAGACTTTCCGCAAAAGTGAAAGTTTTATCATCCTACAGACTTCAGCGCGCAAATTTTTGAGGTTATACATCGTTATATAATTCTTTCGCTTGCCAAAAAAATCTACGCATGCTACATGTGGTACGCGTACTATAGGCTTACCACGACTTTCCAACACATTGGTCAAAAAATAATATGACATAAATATTGCAGACGATTCATCTTTTTGCAGCTGAAAATACGCATAAATGTAGTATTGCAGTCTATCCTTACGGAAACACCTTCACTCTGTGTATATTAATAATTGTCTTCGTATATACTTTAAATATATTATAAATTTTCTCACCATTTGTATGCTCTTTCATAATATGCGTTATGCATACATTATAGAGAACTATAGAATAATAAGGAGACGATATTATCATATCCCTGTAACTATACTGCCATAACTCCAAAATGATGTAAGTACGTAGGTACTTTTGAGTACTACCTATATCAATTTGATAATTTATTATGTATATAAATTGTATCTAAATAGCCAAATCTTAAGTGTTTAAATGCAATATTATAACTTACTTCATTTAATAATAAAAAAAAATGTATAATATTAAATATTTTTATAATTCTACTTTTCCGAGGTTAGTAACAAATCGCTCCTATTCAGGAGAGCAAAAAGAGTGAAAATTTTCATCTCAATAAGAACAACTTCGTTTCTTCACAACCTCTTTCTTAGTATTGGAGTTTTTTTTTCTTTGATTTGTGGTAGAATAATATTTTTTGGAATATGTAGTATTAATTTATTTATTTATTCGAAATTAGAATTTTTAAATCACTTAATTCCCTTTGGCTGTCCAAGACAAAATACAAAGTTCATAAAGAAAACACCGAATGGTTTTTTTCGTGCTTTTGTTTGTATTTCTGTTATGTTTTATTATTTGTTTATTATAATCATTTTAATTTTGGTACGTTACGTTAGTGGTAGGTATGTTAATTCTTATTGGATTTCTATTGGGTGTGACGTTGCAGACATCACCATCGGGCTAATTAACAATCATAATTAGTGGAGAGGTTTTTCTCTCGCGGGCAACACTAAAATCCAGCGGTTGGCATTCTGGGTTGGATGAGTGGTGGGGGGATCGATGTCAGGCGATCGAATTTTGTTTGGATCTCCCCTTTTTTCTGGTTGACCCTTGAGAACGAGAGGACGTTGGGAGGAGCGATTCCCGCTTGGCAATTTGTCAAGCGGCTGTAAATACATTTCAATTTCATTTTTTTAGTATTAATTAATTTTAAGTTTTTGTTTTAATTATAACCTCACTCACATGTGGATATTTTGGTTTAAGTTTAAGTTAGTTGCTGAGAACTTATTGTGTTAAAAATTTAGTTTGCAGACGCTGATATTGTGTCTTTTGTATAACGTAAATATTTATGTACTATAACCTCTTCGTTTGTGAACGGTGGTGATTTTTCTATGGCATCATGTCGCCATTTATGTACCATTGACTTTTAATTGCATTTTCTGTAAATACAGTGAGGTTAAAATTATCACGCTGTTTCATTTAATTTAATTGTATCCCGTAATATTATGTTCTTTTATGTTCTTTTCTTTCATAGAAAAGGCTTTGGCGTCCAATAGAGTCAAGTTTTCAGTGCTCGCAATTAACCGCTGCAGCGGTATGGTAGACATTATCCATCGAATACCAATTGATTTCGATGGTCCTTTCCGTAACAGGATTGGAATTCATCAGGGGGATAGTGTGGAAACCCAGTACCCTGAGCTAGCGGTGCCTGTTATCCAGATAGCTTGGATAACAGTGTTGAATGATGGTCGGATGTTATTTTTTCATTTAACATGGGTTATCACTTACGCTCAAATTGAAAAATCTTAACTCTGTTTGCAATCATCTATGAAGAACGCCCTTTTGCCAGTCTGTAGTTGTTTGTTAACCTAACCTCATATTTAACTAAAAATCACCAAAATGTTACTTACGCACTTTTGCCTTGGAGAGATCAATATTTTATGTTCGTTTATAATGATGTTGGCTTAATTATATTGAATGTTTTAAATGTACATATTTATTATTAATTTAGTAGGTAAGTGAGTAGGTAAATAAATTATCATGTAGTATCTAAGTAGACCATACTATAATATGGGCCTCTACAGACTAGTCATGTATTTACTATCAACATAATATCATTAATTTAGATTTTATTTAAAAGTATTAAATTCTACATATTTTCATATATTATATACAATATTCTAACAATATTCATTTGTTGATAATTGTGTGTTACATCTTAAATTGTAATATCTAGTTCCAGTAGTATGTATAAAAGAAAAAAAACATAATAAATACCTGTAGATATCCTCTATAGAAGCATATAAAATAAGTCAACTGAAATAATCATCTTACCAGACATCGGACCTGATATTTAAAAAACCAAAAGTGACTAAACAATGAGATTTTATAAAAATAAATTGAATATTTTTTTATTTTCAAATTACGTTAAATGTCAAGTTTGTCGTCTTTTAAATCTTTCAATAACCAAACTTTTAATATCTACCAAGAAGTCGAATGGGCATACCTAGATATTTTTAAGCTGTAACTAATTTTCTTTGACCAATTATTTTTTATCAGATAAATATTTTATTCAAGGAATAGGAAAGGATAGATCGTTAATTTTTATACGTCAATTGGTGAAATTAAAAGACATTTTCCAGTTCTAAAGATTAAATCTGCACCTGAGATCCAGGGTATCTAAATCTAAAAAGAATATTTTCAAGTAAACGAAGTTTTAGATTGTTCACGCCATTAATAATAAAATTGTAATACACATACTTACCGCCTTATGATTTTATTTTTTTCGGGTTTCTGTTATGAATATACTCAAAAGATTAATGATAATATGAAAATGTAGATACAAAACCTAATCTTAACTTACTTCTAGCTAAAACATAAATGAGACAGTAAGCCTCTGAGGTACAAAAATAATATGACTTAATCATAATAGCGTGTCGTTATTTTCTGAATAAAAATTATTTCGATAAAAAAATCTTTTCTCGGACACCACTGAAAATATTAATTAGATTCGGTTTAGAGAAAAACCAGCTGCATTTTGTTTGGTATTTCTTAATTTTGTTGTGAACCTGTACATTTATTAAATTTAAAAAGCACCCGAATACCTATTACAATATAAATATTAACGCTTATTGATTTTTATAAAGAAAAAAAAATCATCAACTATTTACATATTAGTTTGTTTAATATAGCGGTATAAAAAAAACCAATAATGTTTCAGAAAAAAATTAATATTAAAACGTGTCACTATTTTAAATCTTTTTTTTCTCATTTGTGAAATGGTCATGATTGTATTCTTATACCCGTAAAGCGAAATATTGCCAGCGACTACAAATATTTTTTTTCTAGGCAAGTAAATATTATACGATTTGCACTCGTAGTTCAAGTAGTTGTCACAAAAAAATCTAAATAGCCATTTATCTATAGCAGACAGATTTCACCCACCAATCGATTTAAGGTATTTTTGATTAATAGTCAGCGAGCAAACTATTAATTTGAAAATTGTTTTTATATTTTTATTTATATTTATATATTATATATATTTTATTTATTATTATACGGCCGTAGCTATTAATTGACAAACTATAATTAAAGTATGGAGTAAAATTATGTTAACGCGCGTGTTTGAACATGTACCTAACCGATTTTTTTTTTATTTTTTTTAAACGGTACATGTTCAAACACGCGCGTCAATATCATTTTACTCCCTACTTCAATTATAGTTTGTCAATTTATGGCTACGGCCGTATGTTGTAGCTTAACCACTGGGGAATGACAAAAGAAATGGCGTATTTCAAAAAAACACTACCTTATTCTTAGGTCAATAATTATTATAAAGCAATCATTATTCATAAGATGTTTATCACACTAGAATGGTCAAAAACATAGCTTATAATAAATATCTTTAGAATTATCTTCAAATGTGTTAATCTTGCCGATTTTTTGAATAATAAAATGCCTAATTCTTGTCAAATTTGGGATCACAGGGATTATCAATATAATTTTTTATCGTGAATATTTTACAAAAATTATCTCGTAATAAATTATACTGATGGTTTCATAAATGCGTTTAAAAATTAATAAACGTAAAAAAATTTAACACCACTGCACAGTTATGTACCGAAATATGACCATATTCTAAAACATTAGAGCGAGAGGTTTAAAAGAATACTATTTTATGTAACAAAAATACTTTATGCAGTCATCAAATGTTTAAAATAACTATAAAGGATAATAAGGCTTCAAAATTATATAAATAGATTATCTACAACGTTTAAGGAGTGTCCAGTATCATGGTTTGAAAATACAATAAAAACTCAATTTTGACCTTCGACGAGCATGTCCCCCCTTAAGTAGATATTAAAAAAATCAAATAGGTACCGATCCAAATTTTCTTCTATCAGACGTTTACTAATATATTTGATATCTACTATACTGTAAATAAACACTGAACTATCCTTTCACAAACTACTTACCCAGAATGTACTGTTTCCTCAATAATGTATTTTGCACGTTAGACTTTTCGGGCCCACGTAAACCGCAATTGTCAACAAGGGGTTTTTGGGTAGAGGACGGAATGATTCGATCCTTATACAGATTAGGAATTTTACTGATTAAAGTTTATATGATCAACTGGCTACCTGGAAATTAATTGAAACCCCAGAAATAATTGCTAGAGTTCGTGGAATTTTGTGTAAATACCTGCTGTATCCTAATGAAATTATGTAATCAAAAAACACGATAATAATATTACGTATTATCTACCTATATTAAAATCATCACTACAAAATAAAATGTAAAATATGGTAATCATCATCAACTTGAATACATCTACTTTTGAACGAAACTCACATCTGTTTCTATCCACTCTTCTCAGTCCGTATTTATTTTATTGGTTACAAGCTGAAGTACCCGGCTTCGCACAGGGTCACTTCGTGGATACATTTATCTTAGATATAAAAAAAATAAGTAATTATCTTTTTAATATTAAAATATCTGTGTAATACAATATTGCAATATGAAACTAATTCTAATAGGAGGTCAAACAAAAAAACACTAAATTAAAATCGAATCCAAAATATGCAAACGTTACTAATAGTATTAATATGTATTTTTTTTCTTTTATTTTGTTAACTGTCAATTCATGGTGGAACTGCATTGTATTGTTGTTTTTATTTAATAAAACGCAATTTTTTTGTAGTACTTATTCCACTTTTATACAATAGATTAGGACCGGTTTCGTCCGCCTCAGAGGGACATTTTCAACTGTTGTATTTGTTAAATGTGACCTCTGGCTTGGTGATAGATGAAGCCAGTGTTAAAAAACGCTGGGTTAAATTATGTTTCCTAGGAAGAGTGTCTGAGAATATTTCTATAAAAATAGATAAAAATCTTTTCAATGTAACATTTTACAACACACAAAATTTGAATTCAATACTGGTGAATACTAAAGATAGATTAGAAAAACCTAACCAAAGTGGAATTTATCTATTAAGTTGTGACTCTTGTGATGCCAACTATGTTGGACAAACGGGATGATCTTTTAACACTAGGATCAAAGAACGGTAATGGTAATGAATCTTCATCTTTTGGAAATCATTTAAGTTTAAATAATCACTCTTTTAATATCAGTAAAAAATTTTAAATCCTGCATTTGAATGAGAAATCTATAAAATTGCATAAACAGGAAATCCTAGAAATTAATAGGTATAAATTTTTGCCCAATTCTAATTTGTTAAATGATCAATTATATTGTGTGTCTTCTCCATTATTATACCCTATTTAATATTTGGGATTGTTATAACATTACTTTATATATTGTACATTATTTATTATTTTAATTTTTATTTAATTTTCACTCATATTTTGGTTGTATTTGTTTTTGTATTCGATCTTACTTCAATTGATAAATAATATTGTTTATTTTATTATTTTTTATAAATTTTTATTGTAAATTTTGACTAAACATAATTATGTGTTGATATTAATGTTATTGTAAGTGTTGATTGTTTCATATTTTGTGGTTTATTAATATTTAAAATAATTTGCATAATGCCCCTGATGTAGTATGAAATATTAATATCCAACATCATTAATTTTCAATTAATCTGTTATTGGGAAGGTATTATTGGACGGATAATTATTTATGTACATATTGTTATATTATTTCTATCACTTTGGATTTTGTTTGAAAAATATTGTTTTAAAAAAAATGTATTCAGTTGAAAATGTCCCTCTGAGGCGGACAAAACCGGTCCTAATCTATTGTATAAAAGTGGAATAAGTACTACAAAAAAATGCATTTTATTAAATAAAAACAACAATATTAATATGTAGTAAAAAAAAAATCAAAATTGGATGGGAGAAACAAACAACAAACTGTGTATTTTATATACTACTAATTTAGAAACCTTCGCGGGTGTGCGCACAACAACTGACAAAAGTTTCATCGCAATCGGATGAATGGTATAGAAACCATACGAATTAAAAAATATAGAACGAATAAGAAGATGGTTTTTCTAATTCAGAAGCCTTCGCGGGTATGCACACAACAACTCACCAAAGTTTCATCGTAATCGGATGAATCAGACAGACATACAGACACACATTCATTTTTATATATAAGCGCTCTAACCTTTGCGCAAGTGCAAGCAATAAGTTGACAAAGTTTTATCGCAATCGAATGAATGGTATGGCAGCACGTAAAATACGAACAAATAAACAAATATTGATTTTTATATATTAGATTCGTACTTCTGGTGAAATTAATAAACTCGTTAATGCGGGTTTTAAAAAGGTCGTGGATACATATGCTTAACTGCATTTGTCTAACCTAACATATATCTTCCCAACCTGGGATGTGCAATATGGCTAATATGGGGATGCGACAACTTTTGCTTACAGAATTTACGTTAGTAGTTGTCACGTAAACAAGGTTTTACCAACTGTGGGAAGTTATTACAGTTTTTGAAGGTCCGTAAACGTTGGATCTCATTAGATGTAAATCAGGTTAGAACATTGGCATTGTAACACAATTTAATTTTGTTTCGTTAAATTTTTTCACTCGCAAAAAAGATTGTAGTTCATAAAATAAAATAAATACTTATAAATTTTCAGATGTCATACCTATTACTTTAGTAGGGGTTTCAAACATAAATTGTTTATTATTACCTGGGGTTGCAGAGCATAAAAAAATGAGAGTTCCTGGTCAAATGGTTACTCACTGACTAAGCGACGTATCTAGAAAATGTATATTTTATCAGCTGGGCGAACCCTATCAAATTACATACTCTTTTCAGCCTCGTTATTCATTGGTTTAATTTATAGTATTTCCATGTTATGCCCAATATACACATTCCCATGCCACGTCGCGCTACTCTTAAATTTTACATTAGGGTCTCATCTTTCACATGCATATTGATACACATAGCACCATGAACATACTACATTAGCGTGAATTTCGCTAGTTTTGACAAAAAATTAGTCATTATCGAAAGGGCGACAAGCAAGAGAAATCGATGTAATATCGTTATTGTAAATACAGATCATGATAGCAACCATAACAATAATCACATTAGACTTGCCTATTTACTGCAGACTTCTACATATTGATTAAACACTCTAAGCACTCGCCATTAAAAAATAAATATATACATGGAGGAACATAATTAATTGCATACTTCAGCTAAAACTGTAATCAAGCAAATGTGAAAAAAGTAGACAAAAATGTGAATATAAAAATAATAAAATGTAATTATCATTTGAACCACCTTTTAAGAAAAAGCAAGGACATGGTTCATAAAAAATTAAGTTAAAACACTAAGCAAAATGAGGTGTCCTTTTTTAATATCAATACGTTAAAGCAGGAGTTCCCAACCCCGTGCCCGCGGGCACCATGGCGCCTGCGGAACGATTCGTATGTGCCCGCCACTATTCGATAGAGACAGAATTTTCACGCTAGCCTGACACACGCAGAAAACCCGAAGTGAACGAACTCTACGAACTGAGCCGATGAACGCCGAAGCACGTGACAGCAGTCACGTGCTCGTACCGACCCGATTGCTTCGCGCGATCATCGGCTCAGTTCGGGTTTTCGGCGTGTACAAGGAGAGATGTGCAAATAGCATTCCCCGCCTGGAACCACGTTGTTGTCATTGTGATTGCGATTGCTGCCCCGTTCGGGTCGCGACAATTAGCTAGGAGACATCTTCGTCTGACGAAACACGAATTAGGAGTTTTGTTATCCTTCTATATAGTTCTAAAATGAGTGGACCGAGTAAAAGACAACGAACCTATAATTTTAACACTGACTGGGAGAAATCATATTGTTTCTTTAATGTGAAAAATAAATGCGTCTGTTTGTTGTGTGGTAGTAGTATTGCAGTGCCGAAAAAACATAATGTTGAACGACACTTTCAGACAATTCATGCCACTTTTAATGTGAATTATCCACTTAAATCTGAAGTAAGAAAGAAAAAAATATGTCAACTAAAATTAAATCTAACTGCACAACATACTGTTTTCACTAGACATGTGGAAAATTCTAAAAAGGCCACCATTGCTTCTTTCAAAAATTTTCACATGCTCGCAAAAATGAAGAAACCTTTCATTGATGGTGAGTTGTTTAAAAAAACTATTTTTGACTGGTGCCAATTGTTTGTTTGATGGATTTTCTAACAAACGTGAGATTGTCTCAGCAATACAAGACTTACAGTTGTCAAATAACACCGTCACAAGAAGAATACATGCAATTTCAACAGACATACAAACTCAGTTAAAAACTGCCTTGGAAATATGTGACTGGTTCTCGCTACAATTTGACGAGTCAACAGATATATCAAACACCGCACAGTTAGCAGTTATGGTGAGAATGGTATTTAGTAAATATTACCTATGAAAGGACAGACAAGGGGTGAGGATATTTATAATACATACATTCAGAACATACGCCAAGTCAATAAATATGCCTTTGCACAAGCTGTCTGCGATAACCACCGATGGGGCACCAGCAATGGTAGGTAAAAACAAAGGATTTATTGCCCTCTGCAAGAAGGATGAATCATTTTCAAACTTTATGTTCTACCACTGTATTATCCACCAGGAAGCTCTGTGTTGTAAAATGCCATTTGAACACGTTATGAAAATATATACAAAAATAATCAATTCTATTCGAGCAGCTCTTTTGCAACACCGACTTTTCAAGGTTCTGTTTTCTGATACTGAAGATAAAAAACATGATCTTATTCTGCATACTGAAGTACGTTGTCTCAGTAAAGGAAAGATTCTTACAAGATTAGTGAGTTTAATTGAAGAAATAAAAACATTTATAAACGATAAAAAGGAAAATTATGATGAACTAGCTGACTCTCGCTGGCTGATTAATTTGGGATTTCTCACAGACATCATGCAAAAATTGAATTCTTTAAATTTGGAGTTGCAGGGGAAAGACAAAAACATAGCTGAAATGATTAGCTCTGTAAAATCATTTAAAGCTAAATTGGATTTGTTGATATCACATCTGCAGATCAATTCTCTCGTGCATTTCCCACATATGAATAAAATGCTAGGTAACAATGAATTAAACGGGTCATTATTTATTAAGCATCTTCATTAGTGTTAAAAAAACAATTTGAAGAGAGATTTTTGCAGTTTACAGATATCGAGCCAATTGTTTCCGTCTGTATCAATCCTTTTACTTGCCAAATAAATGTAATGGAAATGGTCGCATGTATTGCAGATTTTGTTCAAGGTAAGGCAGAAGAACTAGAGTTTGAAATTTTGGAGCTTAAGAATGATATTTTGCTTAAATCCTTAATATCAGAGGACTTTTGGAATACAGTGGACAGAGAAAAGTTCCCATTTTTGAAAAAAGCGGCATATAAAATTTAATCATATTTCGGTTCGACATATTTATGCGAATCATTGTTTTCAAACATGAACTTAATAAAATCAAGATATAGATCTCAACTCACCGATTAGCATCTTTATGATTGTTTGCTAACAGGATTATCGTCATACTCTCCTAATTATGAGGCACTGGCCAATGATATGCAATGCCAAAGATCACATTGACATATTGATATTCTATTTTTTTATAAAACGTTTTCTTTGTATTTGTGTTTTTTGTTTACTTTGTTTACGTTTTGTAAATACATTTCTCTGTGTGTATGCAATTTAAAAAATAGTTTAATTATTTTGAAACATTTTTGTTTATTATTTATCAATAAATTATGAATATAAGAAAATAAATTATGGGAAAATGAGAAGTTATGGAAGGAGTTTGTCGATTAAAAATAGGTGGTGCCCGCCACCCTACCGATATTTTAGAATGTGCTCTAGAGTACAAAAAGGTTGGGAACCCCTGCGTTAGAGGATAAACCACGGAAGTCACGTTTGGACTTTTGTTCAGGAGAGTGATTTTAGTGTAGGTTAAATGTTTGAAACTCTATAACTAATACCAAATTATTTAGAATTAATAAATTAATGGACTTCCGTGTTTTATGTTCTAACACATAATGTAGAAGTACCATTAAGCAATACTTCACCTATAGATAATACACGGAAGTCCATATAGGTATAAATTATTTTTATTTCCTGTACATCATATTATTAATAATTATTTTATTATAAATACACAAAATATTTCAGTAAGTCTAAATATGAAAAGGAATTATATATTAAGTACAAGATTATTTGAAATTTATTATTGCTCTAGAAAAAATCAACGCAATGAGAATTATTCCGGGACATCAGCTGATGAGGAATTATGTTGAATTCTATCATAAAATTCTTGAAATTCTGGAGATATCCATTGTTTCATAGTTTGCAGATCTTAACCGGACACGGTGGTTTTGCCTCGAATCTCTTGGTCTAATAGAATCTCCGACTTGCTTATGTGCCGAATTGCAGGATGCCGATCACATCCTCTGGGAGTGTCCCCATATTATGTCGGTTGAAAAGGAAGAGCTTCTTAAGTCGGTTCGACCCTCAGTTGGACCGGTCGGCCATTGCGACTTGGTATCTACGGAAGAAAATTTGTCAGCTTTCAAAAAGTTTGCGGCGTTTTACGGCGAGCGAGAAGGTCGGAGGTCCACAGTTTGGAAATAATCTTCATCGGAGAATTTCGCCTTATAACGTATATAACCAGCGCCATCTTAAGATATAAATAAAAAAAAAAAGGTGTGCCATAAATATTCTTTTTTCGAGCCACAAAAGGAGCTGAAGATGATGCATACAAAGAGCAATAATTGTTTATATAATTTAACTCCATGTTAATAACTTTAAAAGGCTTGTTTCTTTTACATGTCCCTACAGACTGAACCCAATCCCATGGAGTAACAATCTGCATACCGTTCAGCATCTTTTTTGACGTTCTGTTATAGAGTGGTCAGTGTTTATCTCCATGTGTGTATAGCCTCGTAATAAGAATTTGTAATTTATGATTTTCAGCGTAGGAATGGTTTTCAGAAACCAGTTAAATGAAAAAACAATCATGATATTCCTATTTTGGCCAGGGCAAATAATTATCATACCAAATCGTCAGCTCTTCAATATTTGCTAAAACATTGCTAGATACCCATTTCATCAAGCAGCAGCCGATCTTATTGTCACCCCTTCCACTTTTTATTTCATCTACATCAGTGTTGTGTCTCACCACTTGCATCATCGTAAATTGTAAAATTCAGGGTCCACAATTTTCTCAGATGGAAACTATATGGAGTAGGTAAACACTTCTCCAAGTCAACCATTATTAATTTCATACTGGTAATTTTTTCTGTTGCAAGAGTTTTATAAATCTTATTTAATTGCAGCTGCTTCCTGTATGCGGTGTAAGACGGTAAGGTGTCTTTGAATTTCTTTTTCTTCAAAAGAAATATGTATTGACATCTTTAAGACTCATCTTAGGGCTATCGCAGGTATCACAGGTATCATTGCTTGGCAAATCAAAGCCGAATTATTTTTTTATTTTATTTAATTAAAAATCCATTTTGAATAGCTATATGGCGATATATGAAGAATAAATCAAACATTTTTGTAATACTTATTTATGTATAACTAGCTGTATCACCCGGCGCTGCCCGGGAGTTACGTAGAGTGCAAGGGATTGAATTTAAAAAAATATATATAATATTTTAGATTTTTATTTTTTTGTACATTTATTGCATTTAAATATCTAAAAAAGTGGTACAAATTCTATCTATTATTATAAAACTGTCCCCGGGGTGCAACGGGTTAAAACTGAAATTCGAGACCCCAACCACGCACTCCGGCTCTGATGCGTCCCCGGGGAGCAACGGGTTAAAACTGAAATTCAAAACTCCGACCACGCATTCCGGCTCTGATGCCACTACATACAATAATTATTGTCCGTGAGTGAAGCATTCCGATCTACGCGTAACACGTCGCCCGCGCCAACCTGGCGGTTATTAATTTTTCTAGTCTAACTTTGCCATTTGACCTCCGATCAAGCTGAAATAAACGCCAATATTTTTTAAATGTACATATTCTAGCGACATTTTCAATAAAAAATGGGGGTTGCAGCATTAACTTCCGCGTTTCAAGACCTTGTACGCGGCGACTTTTTTTCCGCAAAAACTGTGAAACTGTCCCCGGGGTGGAACGAGTTAAATCTGAAATTTGAGACCCCAACCACGCACTCTGGCTCGTCAGCCCCCGTCTACGGTCCAAATTTTGCCGAAATCCGACTGCGCGCGTAGATTTTTACAAAGAAAAACGAAAATTATAGTATAGATAATACGTACTTACCTAACGTTTGTTGGACTTCCGTGTTTATGGAATTATTATAATGGTTTATTAACATTTTTCTTAGAGCATAAACATCGTAAAAAGGACACCCGTTGTTTATGCACTAAAGTGAATTGGACTTCAGTGATTTATTAATTAGCTATATCGGTTAATTTACTACTTATGGACTTCAGTGTTTCATTCATTTGTGTAATGAAATAAAAGAAAATTTTCTGCATATTTAACTCAGAAACGGTAAAAACTGGACTTCCGTGGTTCATCCTCTAACGTACAGATACTATTGGGAGCAAGATACGCTTTATTCAAGTTGACTCTTGTCATTCAGAACATTCATTCGTTAGAAAACACACAACTATTTTTCAGGGTGAATTTGGCCTCCTCCATATTGCCAATGTAATAATAATTAATCTGTGAATAATTTTTTGATTTATTTTACATTAAGGATATGTTGATTTACTAAAACGTGATAATAAACGCAATTATTAGGTATGATGTAATTACCAATATTCAACATAACATTTTCATAAAATGTCCAAATAGTCTATAATTATTGCGAATTATCTGCACAGATAATGGACCACGCGTGAAAATTTTCTATTGGGTCATTGGTTAAAATTCCGCATCATTGAATACAATTTTGAATGACTATCTCTTGCACTCACAAATTTGGTATTGTCACTAAAATTATTCTACATAAATAAATACGTAGTGCGTTAAATTTGGTTAAAAATGCATAATATTGAAAATTAAACACGGTTAGTTGGTTCTGCTGCATTTATTAATTGGAACTGGTTTATTTTGGAATCATTTAAATAATACATAATAAATAACATTAGTTATAGTTGTCAAAAATTAAGCCGTATTGTATATGATTATATACATATTAATTTGACCGAATAAAATTGTGACGTTAAGATATGTAAAATCTCTATATATATAAAAATCTCGTGTCACGATGTTTGTGGTCGAACTCCTCCGAAATGGCTAGACTGATTTTTATGATTTTTTTTTATGTATATTTATTAGGTATGAGAATAGGTCAACAAGTATATTTCATACCGCTAGGTGATTAGGGTATCTCTATCCAGAAAATATTTTCTTTTATTTTTTTGAAAATTTCTTTTTGTATTTTTTTTTATTATTTTGCATCAAAAAATACCTATAGCCCCAAATTTTCACCCTCCTACCCCCACCCTCCCATTTTTTAATCGCGATTTTATTAATTTTGTATGAACAAATTTAACCGTCGTTCGTATTTCAAACAGAACGAAATTATTTATGTTGATGAATGACACATGGCGCTGCGTCCGAGAAGAATTCAAGAGAAGCGTCGCGTCATTTTGACATTTCATTCGGCATAATATCACAACGCAGTGCGTGCAAAATTTTGTACGATTTATTTTAATTTATCTATTTTTATGTGCGTGTATTACAGTGCAAAATGCGATCAAGACGCAGGGGGGGCCATTTGGGCCGTCGAACGAATAAAGCAACAAACATGCAAAATAGTAGAGCAGAAAGAACAGACGAACAAATCCAACAAGATAACAAAAACGTGCGTGTAAGCATGTCGCAATTGCGTGCATCCCAATCACAAGAGGCACGAGCTGAACAAAATCAACAACGACAATTGGAACGGAGCCAAGCGCGCCGGTTCGTAGTTAACACACGCAGAGCAAATGACCGACAACGCCAACAAGTACATCGAACATGTACATCCGCTTCGTTCCTTTGTCTCTCAGTCGAGTACGAGCCAGATATTGAATATTCCGCTCATCCGAAAGTGCTGATTGGTGCTATGGACAAAGTATGTCTCCATTGTCATGCGCTCAAATTCAAACATGAGTCAGCCGGGATGTGTTGCGCATCAGGAAAAGTGGAACTACCAGAAATTGAGATACCACCAGAACCATTGAACGGCTTGCTCATCGGCACGGTTCCAGATTCAAACCTGTTCATGAAGTCCATTCGCATATTCAATTCATGCTTCCAAAAGACTTCATTCGGAGCAACAGAAATAGTTCACAATACTGCGGCAAATGGTCAACAATTCCATTCTACGTTCAAAATCAAAGGCCAAGTATACCACAAAGTAGGCTCATTGCTGCCAATGCCGAACGAACCACATAATTTTTTACAAATCTACTTCATGGGCGGTGAGGACATCAATCATGTGGATGCACGTTGTGGCTACAATAGCCTCAATTCGCCAAATGCCAGGCGCATCGTCGGCGAACTGGACGCCCTGTTGAATGAGCACAATGACTTATTGAAATTCTTCAAAGCACACATGCACGAATTGCAAAGTGACAATCACGCTATTGTCATCAATCCTGATAAAACACCAGCTGGAGAGCACGTGCGTCGATTCAATGCGCCTGTTGTTGACGACATTGCTGGAATCATGGTTGGCGACCGCACATCGACGCGAGAAATCGTGATTCGAAGAAGAAACAATAATCTGGAGTTCATCGATGACACACACCGTTCATACGACGCTCTCCAATATTCGCTAATTTTCTGGAAGGGACAAGACGGATATTGCATAAACATTAAACAACGAGATCCTGTCACAGGTAATTCATTCATTATGAACATCATTAGTCATTTTGAATTGAGAAAATGAATGGTTGATGTTTTTTTGTTTTTATCGGCGGTCATCGTCTACAGCGCTCTATTCCTCTTTCTGTCATATATCCCATCCCCACACACTTACGATACATTCGTTATTTTTTATTTAACAACCAAAATATTCACTAGAAATAATTTGCAGAACAACGTTTGCCGGGTCAGCTAGTATTTTATATTTTTTCATTTTATAAAATTTGTTTTTTAAGTTTGGAATCACGGAATTTCTAATTTCAAGATCTCGCACGCTTTCTTAATATTATATAATATTTTGGAATTTTGGAATTTGCAATAAGGTTTCCATCTATAAAATAAAATATAATAACTATTTTGTTCGTCCCTGTAAATAATTAATATGCATGTTAGAATATAATCTTTTTGTACTGATGTAATTAACTAATAACATAAAAAAACTGTCACTATATTATGTAGATTTTTTCAGACCAATGAATTCACGTACTACAAAAAATACTTGTTCAATTGATTCAAATTGAAGGGGTTTTAGCAAGACAATGATATGCCACAGAAACATAGTTTGGAGATATGAGCGATTTAATGTTCTTTTCGTTCACTATTTTAACAGGAAAAATTACTATCCTCATTTAAATGTTCGATATATCTCACATCTTATTATTCCGTTTGGAGCAGAAGACGTGGATGACTGACCGATTTCAATTTTGACTGGCATGGCATATCATATTATTGTTATAACCATTTTTATAGCAAAATTTGAATTTGTAAGAACTACACATTGATCATAATTATTGAGACATCTGTGTATTTTTTTTAAAGTGTCTTAAGTAAAACGTGAGTGAATGCCCTGGAAATTAGTTTTATTCAAAATCAACAAATTCATAATTATGTGGCATATCATTGTCTTGCGATAACCACTTCAATTATCTCTTTCTCCAGTTTTTAAATTAATAATAAAATATGACTTCTATAATTCCATGATCAGTGTTGGAAATTTACTATAATTAATTATAATACTGTCTTATAATTTTTGTTTAGTGAAAAATGTAAAAAAGCAAGTTATATGTACCTAGGTATTATAATTTTATAAAAAAACTATAATTTTGAAGGTTCAATACAAAAAAATACCTTGTACTTTGATCTGTTTCAGAATCTTTTTACACATTTACTTCTAGATCCACATTTATGAGTTTATACTAGAGAATTATCAAATTAATACTATAGATTTTTAAAACGTCAAAGCAGCCATTTTCTTTCTGATTCCTACCAAAATTGACATTTGTGTTCCGTATTATTGAGTAAATCATCATATTGGAAAATTCAAGTAAAATGGTTATGTTAGTGATGTTAAGAATCCAACCCGTCAAAAACGTAAACGTACTGCTGAACAGATATTATGTTGTGAATCAAAGTGTGGATGAAAATCCAGAACAATCAATTACATGTCGTTCTCAAGAATGTGGACTATCTGATGGGACTACATGGAATATTCTTCATAAATATTTGCATTTTAATGCATCTATGTTTTGTCATGTTGTGAACTGAATTAATAATTTATAAATGTACATTTCCACCGTCCATATACACTAAATAAGCAGATAACTAGGTATCTATTAATTTCCGATTGGACTTATACTAGTACTTATCAAAAATTCTATTGAATTATCTTTCCTCATAGCCGAATTCATCATTATGAACTTAATCCTAAATCCATCTTTACAAGTTGGTAGTTCCCTTCATAAGTAGTGTGTCTACCCTATTATTTGTAAATCAATAATACGAACAGCCCAGCGCGAAATGAAGACATACATGTTATCCCTTCGCTCAGCAGAAGGGTTTTAACTCCTTTCGGGGGCTTGCAAAGCTGCCCTATAACCCTAAGACAATCAATCGTATTATGGTTCAACTGACCGAGTAATAACTTGTGTACTAAAACAATATAAAAGGGGTAGCATCTCTATCATACTCCTCCAATAAAATTTTGACCATCCGACAGCTTGGTATTTTATTACTCAAATAATAAAAGTTTTCAAGTAAAAAAGTCTCACTTACACTACTTACATAAAAAAAATTAAGAATAATTATCAATATGTTTACTTTCAGAGTAATCCAATCAGTGGGGCTTTAAGGATAGTATGAATATTTAGGTATAGGAGATGAGTATTATTCAATCAAGACACAGGCTTTGCATTTACACTGTTTATTATCTCATCGTAAGTTAACAACAATTTGGTTATGTTTAATATATTAATGGGACGTGAGAATATATTATAACGAGTTATAATATATTATAACATAACGATAGGCTCGTCTCGGAAGTCATAAAGTAACATGCTAGAGCTAGACAATCGACACTCGCGTTGTTCCTACATATCATAATAATATAGGTCTTTAAGTCGATATAATAGTGTGTTATATATTATTATTTATAGTCTCTGAAAACTTAAAATTTCTAGCCAATGCAACTGGACAACGTTGGCGCTAAATTATTCAGGATTGAAAATGTTTTTGGTGTAGGCCAGGACCCGTCAAGAAATTTAGTACCATAAATAATGGTGTTGTGTTAAGTTTTCTACGTAATATTCTATGTATTATAGTCATTATATCATTTTGAATATAATCTCTCTTCTAACGTCACACATCAGACGTGGCGTGCTACTTCTTTCTTTATTTTTAATCTATGACCGTTCCTTGTGTAGCGCATATGTATACAGGTCGTTGCACTGAATTGCGAATTACGATGGCAGTGCTAATTATTGAGTTTTCCATATTTACCTCGTCTGTTACTTAAGCTTCTCGTCGCTTTAACCGCGGGCCCCCGCACTTTTACTGGTACGTTTTCCGTACACAGACACTCCGCACTTTGAGTCGACGAGATATTGAATGAATGAGCTGTTAAATCCACAAGTAGTCATCGGATGCGGGTATCCCAACTGTCAACATAATTAGGATCATTAGTGTCCGTTTGTGTCATCAAGGCTATTTTGTGTTGAGACATGTCGCATCAGAATATTAAAGCCAATATTGGATGCGTCACATGATTAGATGAATTCATAAGTACCACGGATCTTCCAGTGGCCACATGCCTTGCGTCTCGAAGAATGCCCAGAAGAGTGGGACTAACCAGGCTTGAGAAGGTTGTTCGACAGCCGACTTATCTGAGTCACGATCCGCAGTCACGAAGTCCTGACGAAAGGGAAGAATAAATAATATTCACCTAAATAATATGTAATTTTTTATTCCTGGCGGGGTCCAAATCTATTCCAAATAGACCCATACTTACTTATTTCATTCTGTCAAGCCTTAGCATTGGTGCACATGTCAATCACATTGTAGCGCCAGTTCCACTGTCCAACGTCGCGTCCCGTGCCCCTTGATAATTATTACAAACCCCAGTAGAAAAAAAATCCGAATGTGTTTTAACAAATAATGTTTATTGAACATTATAAACATACAGTAAACGTTTTGACGACAGAAAACGAACTTGAAAAGTGCAGTAAACAAGGATATCGTATGAAACGAAATAAGGCTTTATTCTAAAGCCGGGTACTCATTAGCGAGCCGACAATAATAAATAAGGATTCGAGGGTAGGTGGGAAGAAAAGATGAATGCGACCACAATTGACCCAACCAACAATATAAAACAATACTATGTTAATACAAATATAATATATACTTTCGGATGGCAAGACGACATCATAAAGACAGCGGGCCCAAATTGGCTATAAATAGCCAAAAACAGTGGGACTCTTTGGAGGAGGCTTTCACCCGAAGAGGGGTTCTTATAAACCAAACAAACTAATTACATATCACTGTTTAATTTATAAACATTATCTAATAGTCTTATATACAAAATTAAAATCTTAATATATATATTTATGTATTACACAAAAATATAAAAAATTAATAATAATTAATCTATATATATAAAAGAAAGTCGGATTAGTTACACCATTTATAACTCGAGAACGGCTGGACCGATTACGATCTTTGCATTGTTGGATTTGTCTCAGCCCCGAATAGCAGAATAACTATTAAAACATTGGAAAATTTCACGGGAAAAAAATTATTAAGAAAATTAATTTTCTCATACATTTTGACATTTTGAACAATGAACGCGCAATCGAAAATAAAAGAAAATCACAAAAAATTAAATCCGTATACAACGCCATCTCTGATACATGACAGAAACAATAAACAAACAAACAAACAAAAGAAAGAATGATAGTCGAAATGTCTAACTGTCAATGGTGTAGTGTGCCCAACATTTCGTGCTTCATGTCAACAGCTCAATTTGCTTGAAAACGATACGAGTTACACCATTTATAACTCAAGAACGGCTGGACCGATTTTTATGATCATTGATTTTTTGGATTTGTCTCCGCCCCGAATAGCAGAATAACTATTAAAATATCGGAAAAAACCACGGAAAAAAATGTGAAGAAAATTCATTTTCGCATTCATTTCGTATGGAGCGGCTTTTTTGATGACATCTCGAGAACTGATTGACTGATTTCGTTGATTTTTTTTGTTCTTCATTTGTTCGTCGTTTGTTGTTCGTTTTGTACGTCAAAATCGAGACGGAGCGCCTCACTTTCATTCGGTTGAACCAAGCCAAACTGCGTTCGGAGGAGTATATTCATTTACGCGATGCAATCAGCACCGAAGGAGATGCAGCTAATGTTGGTCGATTGACTATTCTACTGGCGACGTACATTGGCAGCCCGCGTCATATGCATGAATATGCGCAATATGCAATGACATAATATTATGTTCGTCATTACGGTCGTCCAGATCTATTCATCACCTTTACGTGCAATCCGAAATGGATAGAAATTGTTCAATTGCTGCCCCCGGACAAACATCAAATGATCAGCACGACATCACCGCACGTGTCTTCAAACAAAAAATCCTGTCGCTGATGAACTTCATTGTTAATCATCGCGTCTTTAGACCAAATAGATGACATCATATGCGACGAGATTCCTGATCCCGAAACCGATCCAGACCTGCATTATGTTGTAATTACTAACATGATTCACGGACCGTGTGGCGCCATCAACCCCCAATCACCATGCATGGTCGACGGCAAGTGTTACAAGCGTTATCCACAAAATTTGACGGCATAGACTATCACTGCGAACGATGGTTATCCACTATATCGGCGTCGATCACCCGATGATAACGGTAGAACCATCACAACGAAAGTGAAAGGAAATGATATCGTAGTCGACAATACTTGGATTGTTCAGTATTTGCCTCTTCTTTCCAAAACATTCAAGGCGTATTGCAACGTAGAGTATTGCAATTCAGTGAAGTCCATCAAATACATCTGCAAATATGTCACCAAAGGCAGCGATATGGCGGTTTTTGGTGTTCAAACTCCCAATACCCACGATAAAATCACACACTGTCAAGTTGTCGATATGTGAGTTGCAATGAAGCGATTTGGCGTATTTTCTCATTCCCCATTCATGAACGTCATCACACCGTTGTACATTTGGCGGTGCATCTGGAGAATGGTCAACGAGTTTATTTTAATGCATCGAATGTTGCTCAACGTGCTGTAACACCTCCAGCGACAACATTGACCAGTTTCTTTTCGATTTGCCAAAACGATCCGTTTGCACGAACGTTGCTCTACTCTGAGATGCCACGTTATTACACTTGGAACGCTTCATTGAAGAAATTTCAATGTCTGAAGCAAGGCGATGCAGTTCCTGATCATACCGATGTGCGTTTTGCTGATGCTCTTGGTCCCATTTACACAGTTCATCCGAAGAATGACGAATGCTTCTACTTGCGGTTGTTTCCGGTTAATGTTCGTGGGCCGACATCATTTGAATCACTTCGAACTGTCAATGGTGTGGTGTGCCCAATATTTTCTGCTGCATGTCAACGGCTCAATTTACTTGAAAACGATACTCATTGGGACATGACAATCGCTGAAGTAATAATTACTTCAGCGATTAATTATTGTTTCTGCATCTCCAAGTCAGACACGCACATTATTTGCTATCATTATTTCGAGATGCTTCCCATCGAATCCACCTGAACTGTGAAACAAGTACAAGGATGACATGTAAGAAGACATTTTACATTGAATTCGTGTCAATTCAGGGAATCCCGATCTCGGAGTGAATAAGTAAATACATAACCAGGCTTTGCTTGTGATCGAAGACATGTGTTACCTCATGTGCGGCAGTTTGTTAGTCAAGTTAGGAATGCCAACGCCACATCTTGGAATAAACGACTCTTTCAATCTAAAATTGGAACGTGAACATGAATATGATTGAGATGCATTGAACCAATCAGTTTGAACGAATGTACCACTGTTGAACCCCCAAAAGAGTGTACAATACGTTAATGAAGGCAATTGATGATGAAAATGGTGGCTTATTTTTCCTCGATGCGCCCGGTAGAACTGGGAAGACATTCCTCATGTTCATGATTTCGCCACTATTCGTGCGAGATCCGAAATTGATGTAGCAGTTGCTTCTTTCGGGATAGCGGCCACGTTGCTAGAAGGATGCTGAACGGCTCATTCAGCGTTTAAATTGCCGTTAAACCTTCAAGCAACTCAAAAACCAACATGCAACATTGCTAAATACTCAGCAATGGCCAAAGGTTTGGAAGCAAGTAAAATCATCACCTGGCATGAATGCACAATGGCGCACAAACGCGCATTGGAAGCACACAATCGAACTATGAAAGATCTGCGATCAAGATGTTTTGGAGGCGCAATGATTCTACTATCTGGCGATTTCCGCCAAACACTACCAGTCATTCCAAGATCGACCGCTGCCGATGAAATAAACACTTGCCTCAAATCATCGACTCTGTGACGCTATGTGAAGAAACTTCAGCTGACGAAAAACATGCGTTGCATTGCTAAACGATCCATCTGCCGAAGATTTCTCCAAGCAATTGCTGACTATCGGTAACGGCCGTGTTCCTGTCGACGAATCGAATGGATTGATTTCGTTTCCGCTGAATTTTTGCAATTTCGACTCAACGAAGGACGACCTCATCAACAAAGTGTTCCCAAACATCATTGCTAACCACGATCAACAAATCACAAGGCCAATCCTTGAGTGTTTGTGGCCTGAATCTAGAAAATGAATGTTTCTCTCACGGTCAATTGTACGTAGCATGATAACGTGTCGGCAAACCATCCACTTTGTTCGTTCTCGCACCTGACAACAAAACGAAAAATGTCGTATAGCACAAGTTACTTCAATGAAGGGAATCGACCCGAGTGCAAGCCATCCACCAAATAGTTTAACAGAAAGTAGTGCAACAATTCTACGCGAAACATATCTATTCGCTTCAATAAAGCAAATGCCTTGCTGCCACGTGAATTACATTCATTTCAATGTAATTAAAATACTTTACATTTTGATTTGATTTTTGCACATTTATTGAACTTAATTAATTTTGAGTATTCATAAAAACTGAATTAAATTATTCAGCTAATAAGTTAACACAATATTTCTTGATTCTGAGGCGGTACGAAGTTCGCCGGGTCAGCTAGTATTATATAAACTAGAAAATAAGTAGATAATACAATCATAGATATATTCATAGGTTATATATATATTCATTAGATATATTCAATTAACTGTCATTTACTTTTATTTGTTTGTAAGAAATAAAAAGGCTTTTTTATTTTATTTATTTATTTCTTATAATATATACATATGTATTTATTAAATATTCATTCTTACAACAAAGTTATGATATAAGATGTCATAATAACTAAGATACAAATAACTTTCCTACAAAGTTTACGGATTTTTCAGGCTCTGACACAATATCACAGTCGTTAAATAATATAATATGACCAATTAAAGCTGCGAATTATTTTGACGAGAAAAAATAATAATGTAAATCTATTATAAAGTAATTTATGTTATGATTAAAAACTTCGTAATGTGTATTTTTTGGTCTTAATATAACTTGCATCAACGTTATGACGTATAATTGTGTTTATCTTTTTATACGTAAGCCATCGTCATTTCAAATTATGTAAATTTTATTAGATATAGGACAGGGTGCCGTTGTATTCTATGGTGCATTTATTTTTACGATCGAGTCAGTTTTTTATGTTATTATAATACAAGCAGTAGGAATTCGGTTTTCCACAAAGTTGAACTTGCGCGCTCATTTATTGACTTTCGCTCCGGCGAGCAGTGTTACTGTTATTTATTCAGCCTTGGACTATACTACTCTACAACATCCAATGGCCGGCTAAGTTTTATTTGATCAAGGTATTCCCATCTGCTAGTCTGATGTGTACCTGAAATTTTGAATGCAAATTTTCATCACGTTTTGTTTTACAGAAATGAATATCCAAAATCAAATTGAACTCGAGCATAAATCATAACTACAATGAATGCATTTTTAATTTAACAGTGATGCCACGTATTATTTTTTAATAAAATTAGCACAATAAAATGTGAAAGAAATAATAATAGGAATGCATCATTGTGGGGACATTTAAGTTCAAATATTACCGAAATAATACGAACCGGTGTCACTAGTACTATTATTCTCTTCCTTATTTCCCGTTGCTTTCATTAATTATTCCAACAATACTTTTATTATTATTAATATCACCATTGTATATTTTTTTTATTTATTTCAACGTTATTTATAATAAACAAAGACCGATATATAATAGAAAAAATTAATATTTCTTAATCATCCCAAAATAGTACGATCTGTCCCATGGCCCCCATAAGGGGGGGGGCTGACTGGGCTTTAGCCTGAGGGCTTGGACTCAAGGGGGGCCCGCCATGGTGGATCGACCAGATAACTGAGATAAACACACTTCACAAATTTGCTATAAGAGAAAAAAAGTCGCCTGTGGCGCTATTTCACTTGAGAAGTTTCAACATTTTAAAACACGTGGTTTTGCAATGCAACTTTTGGTTATTGTGTGTTGATACTCGACAACTTCGTGTGGATGTATTAAAAATACAAAAAATCGTTAAAAATACACTGAATACCTACCATTAATTGGAACTCCATTTGGAAAACGCTACTGTAAACCGTCACACTATCTTTAATCCTAGCAATAGGTAGGGAGGCCCGCCAAAGATCCTGGCTTGTAGGCTCGCTTCAGGAGGCCCCCACGGCCATGATCTGTCCATATTTTATAAAAATGTTGGTAATGCAAAAAATTCCCATGTTTTCTATTGTATCTTTTCAGTAATATTATTATTAAAAAATGGTTTTTCTATTGTATTTATATAATAGAGTTATTTGAAAAACATCATCACAACGAACAAATCTTTATACAATTTCTCGTATATTCGAAAAAGTTTCTGAGATAATAATAATTACAATTTGAAATAACAAAGTATAAAAATTTAACTCCGTTCGGCGCGAAAATATTTTTTCGTGTTCACCGAGGCCTTCTTTTAGAAAATTTTGCCGGTATTAGGTTTTGAAAACTTTTTACACATCTATGAATTTGAATAAGCAATCGGCAAAAGAAAGGTACACTTTGATCCCACGCTACAAATTGGTGCTCTGAACCAAGCCAGCTGGCAGACCATATACAAGTCGTGGAGAAATCTATTAGATACTTGTAAAGTTTAGAAAAACTTACTTCTTCTCAAATACCTAAATACTTTATGAATACTTAAAGCAACTAAAATAAAATTCAGGTGTAACACATCTGAGTGTTTAACGGCAATGATTACAAAAATATTGAATATTAAAAATAATTAATTAATTAATTGTTTTTAAAAATGGATATAGTACATATTTACGGTTGAGTTAGGAATTTAAATATCGCTATTTTAAAACCGGCAATCCAGTATTTATCGATACCGAAATACCGCTTTTAAATATCAAAAATGGTACCGGTGTTATCAAAGCAGACACGTATATTTTTTCGAAAATTAATTTAATGATATTTCTTCATTACTCTCAACGTTATTGTATATTAAATTGATTATAGACGCACTGTGCTGCCAAGACGCAAATATTTTCAACGCAGACACTGCACTTTTTATTTAATCGAATAAACTCACAATACTCGCTCAGCTCAAAGAAATATACGCACTAAAATGTACCTACTTTCGAAATGTTGCATTGTATCACTAAATCGAATAATTTAAGGTATTTGTAAAATTCACAGTCCTATCAAAATATCATTATAATATACATATTTATATAATTTATATATAAGTCAACAGAATATTATATAGGTGTATTTAGATGCTTTTGCTACAAAATATCAATGTTTTAAAGAGATTTATACTTTTATATATTATCTCCTAATTTCGTCACTAGATTTCTCTTTACATAGTGATTGCAATATCGGTATTACGATATTTCTTATTAAATACCGGTATTTGATAAAACGGTAACCAGACAAAACAGAACATGACAAAACAGAATAGTGACAAACAGAACATGACAAAACAGAACAGTGACAAAACAGAACAGCCAGGGGAAAAATGAAACATTATTTTTTGTAGAATCTATTTAGGTTAGGTCATGTCATTATTTCATTGTACCTAGTCACTCAATCATTTTGAACATATTATATTAATTAAAATGAGATATCCTTACCTTGCCGGCAACACCGAGTTAAGTACCGTTTATTTGACGCTTTCTAGCGATTAGGAATGCAGAAATTAGGTATATAATAATTTGATTTATTATGGCGTATTGAAAATATTGAAACTCGAATATCCGAATACTCGAATAATATGAAATTTATATCCAATTTTTAATAGGTAACAATCAATACAAATATTTTTATACCATGGGGCGGCAATAAATTTAGGTGAATTTTGTTTTATTATAATATAATATATTATGTGCTTTTAGATTAATGTGCTCATTTTTTCCATAAACTTCTAAGAACCAGTATTATTTTAAAAAGTATTTAAACTTAAATAAAAACCTCGCTTATGTTGCTACTGTTTTAAATTTCGTTTCATAATTCCAGGTGTTTCAACTTTCTCAATTACTTTTTAAATGTTTTCACAAAGTTCTTGACATAGAAAAGGTTTTTCTTTTTGTGCAAACGCTTTCGTCTAAAAGTTACAGAATTTGAATATAATGTGCTTTTTGTTTTCCAAAAACAATCTGTTGCAATTTAAGTTTGTTGAAAAAAAATATAAAATTGTGTTAATTAGGCACATTTAACAGAACCATTTTCCTTGTATCGCGTAGGTGTATAACATCAAAGTATACTGAAAATGATTTATTACACGGGCTGTTTTATACTTTATTAATTATTAGCCTCATGATACATATTTAAAATAAGCAGAAACTTACATTTAAAAAAATGTTTTAATGTTATGCTACATATTTTAATACCATTAAAATGTATTTTTGTTCTATTATTACCCCAAGTGGGTCCCCTGAGGTTAGATTGCTGGTTGCCACGGTCCCGGTGAAAAAAATCAAAATAAAAAAACTATTTTTGTTTTTCAAAATAAAATCACAAATAAAGGTACTACTATATTATATAACACTTACTTATCATATTTTAACGGCAAAACTTGACCTCGATCAGTAAATCAAAACGTGATACGAAAAATAAATTAATTGATATGTCAATAGATATCGCTTCCAGATTATTACAAAAAAATCATTTTCAGAACACTATTCGGTACCATCAATTATGTTTCCTTCCTTTATTAACTGTTATTTGAGTCTGAAAAGTTGGTTAAACTTTTTCTAAGCAATGTGTAATTTTTCGAATAGAAAAGCGAGAATAGGTACCGTAGGATACGTTTTATTAATTTACGTTTTGAAGTTTTCAATATGTATTAGTCCACCACACTTAAGGACAAATCCGGCTTTCTAATGATTGTTCTCTTCATTTCCCCAGACGTTGTATAATTGTATCATAAGAGACTTTTTACGAGGTCTCATTAGCCATATTTTTTTTTAATAACCATGTCCTTGCTTTTTCGTGCAAGATGGTCATTTACATATTCGCATTTATGGTGATATTGAAACATTTTTTCGACTAGAGTTTTTAGCAGTTTTGCAGTTAATTATATTCCTCCATTTATGTTTTTAATTTTTTTTATGCCAGAATTACATATATTGTGTGGTGCTCTTGTGTTGTTTTGTTGTTTAGTATTTCGGGAGATGTTTGGGGGTCAATTTCATGATTACATTATCTACAACAGAGTTGAGAGAGTCCATCGTGTCTTTTATTATTGAGCAGTTATTGATGACATGCCACATAGTTAGCCATATATTGAACTATTAAAAATGAATTAATTAGTAACAGGAACAAGAAAAATTACTGGGAAAAGTAATATCAACAAAAATACAACTCAAATAGTACTTTTTAATTTAAAAAAAAAATATTTAACGAATAATTCACAAGATTTAAGAATGTAATATTCTAAGTATTGAACATACATCATTTTTAAAACACTTCTGATTACTAACCGACGTCATGGATTACTCCAAGATATGTTTTGTTGTAACTTAGGTAGCTCAATTTTGAAAATCGCTTCAGAGAGTATAATATTATAAGAGCCATTAGTTAAAATTTGTCGCAATTAAGTACGGTTGTCAATGTGCACGGGCGCGAAACCCAAGAGATACGGGTTCGATCCATGCGGGGTGTCTTACTTTTTTCAAAAAGATTTTTTCTATTGGTTACAATACATTTTCTCAGAAGTGTTAAATAGTACTTATTATACTTCACTTTATGATTAGGGTGTATGTTTCACGATCTATAAATAAAAATACATCGTATTTTTAGCGAGGGCCGTATACTTTTCCACATAAATAAAGATATCTTTAGCCGTAGGTTTATGGGTGCATTGATCACGGTTCGGCCATACTTCTGCATGAGTGATCTTTAAATTTCCGGCGAGTCTTCGCTGCGGTCAGTTAGTTCTATTTCGGTACGACCGCTGCGGAATCGGTCTATGAAATAGGCTTCGATAATTATTTCCGGCTAGTGATATTCTATAAAGCACGTTCTATTTAGATTAATCTAACCTATGTGTTCGATTTTTGTTTGCGATCGGTAGTAAGTATCAGATACTGGGCTTGCAAATAGTGACCACATCAAATATAAATATATTGGGATATTCAGTTTAAAAATGCAACCTTTATTAAATAAATAATCTTCTTCTTGGTCGTGCACTCGTGGCTGAGGATCGTGACCACATTTATATTTCGCCATCCTTTGAGCGACCAAGACTTTCCATCCTAATAATATATATATATAAAGATATCAGAAGATTAGATTCTAATTAATGATTATTTCAATAATGAGAATATTGCATTCTTAAATCGTAGTATTGAATAATATAAATAATAATTTACTTAATAATCATTCTTAAGAGTGTACTTCAGTGAAACGGCAAATAATTTTCAACTATTTGTGCGACGAAATTTTGGACTCGCTGGCAAACGGAGAGTGAAAGTCGAGCTGTGAACACGTCTATTTGTTTCGTGATGGCGACGGGGTATTAATTCTTAAATCGTGTAAAGATGACTAAAAAACATTACCCATTTACTTGACAAAGAAAATATGTCAATGAATATATTATTATTGTTATTAATAGAACAATAAACAGAACATTAAATGGACGCATGTTGAATTTTTATGACAAATTATGTTTTGTTCTGCAGGTGACGTTTGCACAATCTTCGCGTCGTGTAGTCACGATCGTTTTAGACCGTGTCCCAGCTGAAGTATAGCCTTAAGTTGAATGATGTTATTATTAAAAAAAATACATAATGCCATATAATAATATATTCTTGTTATTAATAAAATTACTTTATACTATAATATATTTGTCTTGGATTATCTGTAACGCATGAGAGAAAATATATGAAATTGTAAGAGAGAAGACCATTCTAAGAGAGAGCGAGATAGGGAGAAAACGTTTTAAACATACCTACATGTATATAGGGATTGCAATACCGAATGAAAATATCAACATATGAAAGTATTAATACCGATATTCGTGAAATATAAGGAAAATACAGCTACCAATATATAGGACGTAGTTGAACTCTTGGCACTTTCTCCTTCCTTTCAATAAATTTATATAATGAAGTGTTCTTATAGTTTATAGTAGATGTGTATGTGACCTTAAAATTAATTGCTAATTTCACCTAATGTTGTATTAGTTTATTGCACTTTTTAGACATAACAATTTCTTTAATTCTATTCTGCAAGAGGTAAAATCAAACACAATATTACTCACTTTTTTGTTCAACAAACTATTGTATAAGCTATATTTTAGTAGATAAACATGAAAAAAATTAGACACGGACAAATCCATTATAGTGTGGTAATTAATATTCGATCATGAAATATTCGCCACTAGAACTGAGGTTAATATTAAGTATACAGACGGATAGTATTTAACCGCGATTTTGGATACATCTAAAATACTGTTAAACCTTTTATATTAATTAATACATTTTTTTCCTCTTTCAATACCGAATAAATCGGTATATATTGTCTGATTGTTAAAACCGGTCTTTCGGTATCAAAAAAAAGCAAAGCTAGTTCTAAATTTGAAAAATCGGAGAAATTTAATTGGGTCGCGAAAGAAAACAAATGGTACCATCATTATAGTTTGACAGATACTTACAGTGTGGTAATACCATATCGACTGATTTTAGAGTATCGAGAAATTAGTGTGTTAAGCCGTGTTTCCACGATCCAAGTACGATATGAGTGCCATACGAGTGCACTCGTACGAGACAGCTTCATACTAATTACTCCTATCCAAGCTACTCGGACCGCGTCCTACTCTTCCGAGTTAGCTTGGAGTAATTAGTATGAAGCTGTCTCGTACGAGTGCGCTCGGATGGCACTCGGTCCGAGTGTGCTCGGATCGTACTTGGATCGTGGCAACGCGGCTTTATCCAATAAATTTAAGGATAACTATAATAGTGACAGCGTGCTGTAACTTACTGTAACTTTAGAGAACATACACAATCAATCAAAAAAATAGAAACATTGTGGATGAAGAATGACAATCAGTTAAGCGTCACCGTTTGACAAATAGCAATGTCGTGCTTGACAAAGTCAGGAGATTCTATAAAGACTCCGGCAGGATGATGAAGCAGCCCACAGACAAATAATTGAGTCTAAAACATCACAACAAAGACAGTAAGACACAACGTACAATTAAATATATGAAAGAAATGGATACAGGGAGAAGACGTATGAGTATGTTGACAGTTGGTACTGCCACCTCGTGGAATTTAAGTACTTTATTATTTATTAATACATTTATTACACCCACGGTGGCCGAGCGGCTTAAGCGTTGGACTGTCACGCCGTGGGTCCCAGGTTCGAGTCCTGGGTCTGGCAAGTACACATATTGTTTTTCAATTTGTGTGTGAGTCAGGGTATGGACCTGATAGGTTGAGCAAGTGGCTGACATCCATTTCTCGTAAAAAACAAAATCTGTTAATACAAACCTCTACTCTGTGGAGGCCCATATTATGATCATATTAGGATCGGACATGGTCGGAATGAAATGAAAATATTTACATATAAAGTAGGTATGTCTATATCATTTATTACAACGTTTTTATTAGCTCGTATTCTTATTTGTCCGGTGGCTGTTTATCCGGTACAAATCTTGCAATCGATTTTTAACTAACTTCCTGACTATCTAGATATTTGAAACTTTTAGAATATATCAGAACACGATGCAATTATTACTTTTAGCCATCTTTAAGTAGATTTGAATTCATTTTCAGTTAATTCTGTTTTGTATGAAAAGTTATTTCAGAAGAAATCCGTAATCCAATCCACTATTATTGGTTGCTAACTGGGTCGTCCTAGCAACTAAATTATCAATATATACGTGCGTTACTATGGAAATCAAAATGACATTTCAGTATTCTATATGTGTTTGTTTGATTGTTTTTTTATTATTTTACTTCATATCAAGTACTAGTTTGAGCATATTGAGCATAATAATTCAACAGAAAATTTAAAAACGTTGCATATAAAAAGTTCTTTTTATCTAATATTTATTTTTTTTAATTGTAGAGAGCTTTAATTTTTATACTAAAAATCCGTACATATATTTTTTTAAACAGCTAATAAAAAATATATGTCATGTAATAATAATTACTTATAAATTTATCTGGATTGATAGAGTTTTTAATATTTTTTTTAATCCGTTTGCGTAGAAATATTTTAAAATTCATAACTTAGTTAATATGAAAATGCTTTCATCCCACTTGTATAATTGCCGCTTCTTGTCTGAAATGCATTAATAAAAGAGCTCACATCCTGTTAATTTGAAATAATTTATTACTTTAATTTAACGAGTCGTCCAAAAAACGTTAGGAATGTGAAGCAAGTGTAAGAAGGCATTAATTCGAAGTATGTTAGCGTAGTACTTCCTTGGGGCAACGTATGAAAGACATGTGCTGACAATATTATTAATACTCACATAATCTTGCGATTTGAAATAAGTTATAAAATGGTATTTGGAACATTTTAAGTTGACTTCGTCACCTTCATATTATATTGAACTATTCGTTAATCAACTTTCATTTGACTGAAACAAATAATATAATAGCTTATAGTCGATCCCAGTTGTTGTCCCTCTTTTACATTTATCTCGTGATAGATCTCAACAATAGATTTAAGTGCAGTACCACGTGGTATATAATATCAACATTTATCAATACGACGTAATTATAATTTATAATGTAACGTAAATTAAGAAAAAACAGGTTATTAAACAATTCTGAAAGTGAATTCATAATTAAACAACGCGATTTACTGATTTATGGGTGTTACATAGTACGTCAAAGATACGTACATACTGTTATCTCCGAAGGGGGAGGGTTAGTATATGTATCTAGTTGATGATGTGTAAGGCTGGTCATCATCTGCTTCTTCCTCGAGGATATATTAAACACCACGGATTTCTGAAGAGAATTGTGTATTTTATTTTCCAAAATACATTTGACTACAGGTTACAGCGTACAAAAAACAATATGTATAAAGATCCTTCTGAAAATCTGAGTGAAAAAAAAAACAAAAATACGGCTTCGGGATGCCAGAGTGGAGAATCACCTGCCGTCGTGGTTGGTAAAATCTTAATACCATCAACTTCGACCATTACGCTGTTTTTTTATGCTACGCTTCGTAATCAACCCTGCTCATATTTCTATGAGTCAGCCCGATAATGATTCCGGTTTTTAAGGGTTCCATGGAATTACATCCTTAGGGATGACACCTTTTGACGGTGTTAATACATTGTTATATTAATGCCAGCATGTTTAATTTAGTTATCTTTGTAGTTATTATTCTTAGCTATAATTTAAATACCGTCTATTCAATACCGGATTACGAAATGTGCTTGATGGACTTTAATCTAGTGTCCTTTTCCAACTGAAGTGCTCTCGACATAAATTATTATATTCTTATACTGCATTTTTTTCCATTGTTAAGAGAAATATCATATAAATCAACCATCAAATATTTTTCTATTCATTTTATTCATATCAGACGAAAACAACTAAATCTTTTTTATCTACATTGCTTTATTCCATATGATTGGACGCTAAAAATACTCATTGAAAACTTGTTTCAATGCATTAGTGGGCTACGTCTTAATAAAAATAATATTGGAAGTCCAAAGTACATGTTTCAATTTGAACTTAGATACCGAATGTCTATTAAGTTAATATCAAACAGTTCAGTGATATATATTATAAATGTAAATCAGGATGAGTTATATTTAAACTGTTTTGTCCTATATTATAATTTTAAATATATATTACCAAAGAGCTCACAGTAACCATAGCCCAGAGGTTTAAAAAAACGTCCTTAACCAATCCTGCATGTATTATTTGCACAAAAAAGTTTTTAAAAATAAACACATTTTGAGCTAAGAGTCTTATCATTATCACAGTTAACATATTGAGTGCACGCATTGTATTTTAATTTCTCTCGTTTTGTAGTATGTTTCTGCTTCTCAGCAAGAATTGGAAGTAAACGACATTAAATTCACTTACGTTATGTCAATATTGAGAAGCAGCTTTATTGTTTTTTCGTGGCTCATTAAGTATTCACCTTTCGTAATCCTTTGCATAGGGGTGTTCTTCCCTTGCCGAGATGTATCGCGTGGTACGAGTAGTTACTCGCGCAGTACCTTCTTGCAAAGGTAATTTATGTTTCTCATAATGTTTGCAAAATCCTGCTTAAGCATAGAATAGGGGAATACGATGAGAGCGTGCCGAAAAGCTATTTTTTCAGTCACACACAAGCAAGCATTTAAGCTTTATATATGTATACACACATATACCTCAGTATATCACAAGATATAAAATATTTCGATGGAACACGTGCTTTATCAATTATCTACTAAAACATCACAAAAATATAATATGCTCTTACTTTTAATATTTTATAATATACTATACAAAATCATAGAGATATATTCTTAAATACTCAACAAATCTAACCAATCCAACCTTAACGAAATTTGTTAGCCAGTTATGATGAAAAGATAGAGTAAATGCAAATCCCTAAAATATTAAATAAAAATAAATACTGAAGGAAAAAGAAAACTTGAAATACTCAAGTTATGATTAATCGACTGCATTAATAGAAATGCTACCACACTGAGTCTTTACTACTGTAGACCTACAGCTCAGGGTAAACAGGCATTTATATATATCATAGAGCCGACAAATATTCTGACGGTATTATTATAGATCCAGTGATTGTGTTCTTTAATTCTTCGGTCGTAATTGTTAAAAAAATATTCGAGCAGCCTGGAGAAGAAGATGATCACTGATGGAATATCGTAAATATTTGTAATAACATCATCAATAAAATTGCTTAACTGCAATGGCTTAAGTACCTAACAATATCAATATGAACCGCTCCAAATGAAAGGAGATTTTGTAAAATCTGTAATTTAAATGATCACTGTTAGTTATAATGAGGTAAATGATATGAAGAGATATTACATTGTATATTATATAGATTTATTTAATACAATATTCCTGTCACATAATTATGTTGTGTTACAGATAGCCTCTACGCTGCGTAGATGGTCTACGGTGCTACGGTACTTTGCGCGATAATAATGTCATGATTATTAGATTTTCACACTATACGGTATTATTAAAGTGTATCTATTCTTATTTCTTGATGTAAAGATATAATATTGAAATAAATTGCAGATTATTTTATGCAACATCGTAAGTAACTTAAGATTCAAACATACATTAAAGAAGAGGATGTTTTCAAATAAAAATTATTCAAATTAATTCAATAAATTCAAGTTTTTAAAATACAAACCATATAAGAAAATCAACTCATCCGAAAGGGGTATGTAAACCAATAATCACCGTTGCTTATTGAATCAAAAGATACGATTGTGGTCAGAGTATAAATTGAATAAAAATTAAGATATATTTGAATAATTAACCAATTGGTAATACAACCCAACCCGTTGGGTATATATCTTTTCTATACTGTATATATAGCCACATAATATGTAGAGCTCAAGCAAATTTCATAATAATATTATATTAAACTTAGCATTAATCGTGGTATTGAATCATTAATATTTTGTTTGGCTTACTAAGGATATTTTTCTTTAAAAATATGTAACTTATTTTATCGTAAATGATTTTAGTTTTACTTCGTTAATAATTGTTTTAATTATGTTTGTTTCACATCAAAATATCCCATTATTTTGAAGCATACATGGTGAAGCACTACTTGTAAATCATGTTGTTTATTATATGATAGGAATAGCAAGTTGGGAGGTATGGTTTAGTTGAGTAAGCATTCTAAACAAGGGTCCCAATTATACTCATAAATTAATGTTGAATAAGAATTAACTACATACGACCGCAGTTTCATTATCAGCACGGATATTTACTGCCTTGATTTATAGTCGAAATTTGGAAACATAAACATAACATGGTAAAGTTTGAGACAAAAAGATATTATTATTGAGAGTTTCAATTTGAAACTGATCCCTGTATGTTGAATATCCGCTAATTACGAAGTTTACCCTTGAGGCATGCTAATGAACCTATTACTCCTCTTATTGAATGACGTATACAAATATACGTCGATGAATTTTGTATTAGTTACACAGATATTAAGGAGCTTTATCCGGGATTAGATCTCTTGCACCGGGATTTTTTTTTATAATTAATTTCACTATACCTAAATATTACAACTATGATAATATGCTGATATGCGAAATATTTAAATGGGTGCACGATGTTTTTGTATTAATGTTTGACTTCGCAATGCATTCGCGTTGTGTTTTCAACATTATAATAATACGCACGAAAATATTATGACGCATTAAGGGCGATGCTTATACCAGCAGAGGCACCTAGCGGAAAAATAGCAAGCTTACAAATTGAGATTTTTTTTTGATAATTTACAATTTCAAATCAAGCTTAAATATTGGGACCATATCTAAATAATATTTCATATAAATAAAAAGGATTTCAATTTATACACATTTATATTTTTATAAAAATCAATGTTTTTTAAAATAAATGTAAAAAATATTAAAACGATGAACTAGTCAAAAATCTACACAGAAAAAAATTGAAAACTTCATAAACTAAATTTTAATAATAAATATGACCATAAATATAATGTAATAATAACGTAACTCGTGACATATGTAACAAATTCACATTTTTTTTCACAAGTTTATCTTTGACCTAAAAAAGTCTTTTTAATGTTTTCAGATACATATTTATTAATTAATACAGTTGAAATTATAAATTATCAAAAAAATGTCTCAAATTGCAAGCATCGTATTTTTCCGCTAGCTGACTCTGCTGGTATGCCCCTTAGCATATTATATAGCTACAACGATGTCAGTTAAAACAGTGATAGTGCACTGGGTCGGATATACTCTTGAAAGGGCCTTTAGCTAATACTTTTGAAGGGGGGTCGAAAATTGTATTTCTACGTGTTTATTTATTTAATAAAAACAATGTCGTGGATATAACAAATAAGAATTCAGGGCGATCACAAAGTGAGGTTAAAATTGAAAAAAAAAATAATTCGAACACAAGTAATACAAAAATCATAAAGTAAATTTTCAAAAACCAAATACACAGTGCATTACTAAAAATGTATAGTTTTTGGAGATCGCATTGACTAATCTTGCACCCTCGCTAATGGTGCCAGATAAGTTTGACACGACGAAACGGTTCTGAGCCAGAATAGGTAACGGCTCCGATCACATATTAGGTAATTGACGAGAACATAGAAATTTAAATTCTTTAGGAATGAATCTAAGGAGCAGTCGGAATTATTCCGTCCTTCATATGATGCAGCAAATTTTTGTGCAAAGTGCATATTATCGATGGGAGAAATAAACTTGTTATATACCTATACTTCGACAAATTTTACAATATGAGTAGGTATTGCGAGTACTTTAGTTCTCCAAATCATCGGCCTTTTAGTTAAAGTTGTCAATAGGATTACCGGTAAACATGCCCATACCGGGATACCGTCCCCATGCCCCCTGCTACAAGCCACCCCACCGTGTTTTAGCGAGGTATGCGAGTAATTTGATTGGGTGGAACAGCAGTGGAATTCGGCGCGCACTGGTGGATAACTACCATGGATTGATCACGTGATCCGCCGTGCCAATATTATAACGCGAAAAATATTTTCCGCATTTCCTTTCACGTCCGCGTCCACGAATTGCAGCCCGAGAGAGTGCGTGACGGCTTAAATTTTTATTGCTTGTCGATTTATTCATTTTATTACGCATTCAAAAAACGGTTTGACGTAAACCTATATAATCACAAGATAAAAAGGATTTTTTATATACAACGTTTTTAAATTTTCTGTTGAATCATATAAACTTGACTTGACTAGCTTAAACGATCATAGAATACTGAAATGTCATATTGACATTTTATTTTGATTTCCATACCAACGCACGTATATATTAATAATTTAGTTGCTAGGACAATCCGCTTAGCAACCAATAATGGTGTCGAAATAACTTTTCATAAAAAACAGAATTATCTGAAAATAAATTCAATTCTACTTAAAAATGGCTAAAAGTATTTTTAAAAAAATGCATTGGCATCGTGTTCTGATATATTCTAAAAGTTTCAAATGTCTAGCTAGTCGGGAAGTTCGTTAAAAATCGAATGCAAGATTTGTACCGGACAAAGAACCACCGGATAAATAAGAATACGACCTAAGAAAAACGTTGTAAAATACATAGGAAATATGTTGCCAATAATTCATATTTTTCGAAACCAATCATCATCATCTAAGGCCGATCTACTGCTGGATTCAGGTCTCCCCTAGCTCCCTTCACTCTTCTCGGTACATTCTTCCTCGCTTCGACGTATCTACAGGAGAACCGAACTTTATGAATTTGTCTATTCAGCGGGTTATAGGGCATGTAAGGCGAATTTGTTGTGTGATCATTTAGTGCCCCTTGGGTACCACGGCATTTATCCAGCGGTTGTCCATTTGCCAAGTGACGTATCCAGCACATTGTCATTTGGTTTTCTTAGCAACATCTATCACATCGCGTACTTATCTGCTTCCTAACCTATTAGTTTCTTTTGTGGTATTTCCGCATTATGCCCAACGTGTACATTTCCACGCCATGTTATGCTACTCGTAATTATTAGATTTCTCTTACATTACGAGTCATGGTTCATAAGCATACGTGAGCACTATTACCACACATTAGTTGAACACTGTACGCTTAAGACAAAATGGAAAATCACTTTTGAATATAGGTACTCTTTAAGCGCCTAAATGCACTACATCCCATTTTGGTTCTGTCGTCATACATACCGTCATGTGATAGACATGACTGTGTTAGTTGACCAAGATAGAAATAGTTGTTGATACACTCGATTTGAGTGCTATTGAATGTTTTGAATATTATTGAATTGAGTGTTTTCTTGTTGTTAATTGTCTCTATATTTTTTTAATTAAATTCGTATTGGTATATATCTCAAATTTGTCTATCTTCTTAAAATATATACCTGTACACTTAGGAGATAAACAACTCTACACTTTTTGAGATAAATGTGCTCATTGTGATTAAGAAAAATAATAAAATTACGAAATATGTCAATTTATAGTGATATGACTGAGGGTGGGCGAATCCAATAACGACATAATAATATATAGAATTTACGACAGAGGTGTGTATTTAAAACCTTGCGAACGGAGCGCGGGGCCCCGTCCGCCCGCCGACCAGGCGACGCCGGTCAGCTTAGAACAGAGTTCATCAAACAAAAAAACCAAATTTGAATTAATATTTTTTCCAAGAAACATAAATATAACATACAATCATTCCTTAAGAGCATACTTCAGTGAAACGGCAAATAATTTTCAACTATAGGTTTGACGAAATTTCGGACTTGCTGCCAATTGGAGAGCAAAAATCGAGCTGTGAACACGTCAATTTGTTTGGTGATGACGTCGTGGCAATTAATTTTTAAATTGTGTAAAGATGACTAAAAAACGTTACCCATTTACTTGAAAAAGAAAACATGTCAATGAATATATTATTATAATTACTAATATAACAATAAACATAACATTACATGGACGCATGTTGAATTTTTATGACAAATTATGTTTTGTTATGCACGCGTCGTTTGCACAATCTTCACGTCGCGTAGTCACGATCGTTTTCGACCGTGCTCCTGCTGAAGTATAGCCTTAACACTAATGTGAAAGATCGCAATCTATTTCAGTTCTTCAGCTAGATACATAAAGCAACTTGTATGTAATTACCATCTGTGAATAGTTTACTCCTACTAACGATTTTCTCATTTATAAAAAAGTTTGCATTATTAATATTATTGAAAGAAAAAATGGTAGGTACCTACCCATACAGTTATTAAATGCAGAGTACTGTTTATAAATATTTCTCACATTTTGCTATTACAGAATAAAAGCATGTCTCTCGGTGTATATATAGTTTTATTTTCACTTTCAATATTATGTTTATAGAACTACGTACGCATACCAAAGAACAACGTGTCGTGGTTTACTGATATTTGGCTTAAATCGTGGAAACGTGCCTGATATTAAGTATTTTGTATATATAATACAAAAAGACAAGCTTCACTGTTTAAAAGCTCAGTGTTGTCCGTAACTATTTTTTGAATAATACGAGTATCATGATATGTGTGTTGTCATAATATAATATTTGGATGAACTATGACTGTAATTCATAGTAGGTATGTATCTTGTATAGATCCATGTATGGTTGTTACTGAGGTTTGTCAATAACTCGCTGAAGCTACATGGACTAATGTTATAACATGGTTAGGTACCATTTTTAGTTTTACCCTCATCAAGACCATATCCCTGGTATAATACGTATTAAGTTAATACATACATACCAAAAATCGCTTATTCAATCAAAATTTGACATTTCTGACTAAATTTAAATTACAAGAAGCATGATCGATAACTGTATGCGAAAGGAAGAAGATATCGTCTCTGTTCTGGCAGAACACACTATCTGGAAAACACTAGTTTTGAGTAATTTGACTTTGAAGTTGTTAAAATGTTTGAAATGGTCTATCATGTGAGTTTATTAAGTAATCGTAAAAAGGATGACTTTAAAATAAAGACTGTTTATTTATTAAGGTTTCCAGACGGCAAAGTTTGAAATAAGGAACATTTTGGTATAACTAACTCAATATGTCATTTTTTCGAATTAGTGTCTTCTGCCAGAACAGTGACGATATTACTTAAGTCTAAAATCAATACTTTTCAGAAGAGCCAAAAGAAGATCGATTTTTCGACCATTTTGTATGGAAACTCTAATGATTCTATGTGGAATTTAGTAATTCAGAAGTGTTGATTGGACGCATCCTCATTTCTTAGTTATGCATAAGTATAATGTATTTTAGTTTATTAAAATATTTAACTCATTTTTTGATTTTTAAGACTTATCGCCGTCTTCCTTTATTTCAATATTATATTAAACATTATTGCTGGTGGTTTTAATTCATGGCAATCTGGAAAAAACTTGCAAGTTTATGGACACTTTAGTCTTACTGTAAATTCATAATTGCAATCTACGTGATACCTATGTATAATTATAGCATATTAACGATGGGATAAGCATGGGTTAATATTTTTAATGTACCTATACTTATTAATTTTGATTTAACTTATTATGTGTGTTAGAAACTTTTTATTTTCTGATCGTTAATTTTTTTGTATACTTTTTTTAATTTTGTATGCTTTCTTCCGTAACTATTGAATCATTTTAAAGCATGTAAATTTTTTACTTACTAATATGATTTATATAATAACATAAACGACACAGCGAATTCTGTTTCGACCACTGCAGGATGGTCAGCCTTTTTTGCAAAGTCGCGACGTTCTCTAGTTCTCTCAGTATTTTTTTGCAAAAATTTTAATAAACCATTTTTTTATTCCACGAATAAGACACAAGATTTCAGAATGTAACATCTATTTATAGTCGTATTTTTTTCTACAAAAACAATTTTTTCTAGTGTGTACCTATATGCATGAGATGTTTTTAAATTATCTATATTTTCAAAAATTATCAATGGTGTTGTTGACTCACCAAACCTACTACAAAGGGTGCGTTTTCATTGCTCATCAAGATTTTACGCGAAATCAAGCTTTGCACCATGTCAGTCGTAGCGATTCTAATTTTACATAAAACTCCTTTATTCGTCACTCTTGTTTAAATTATTTCATTTATTTCTACACCGTTAGTTAGTCCATTCAATAATTCACTTGCTTTATTTAAACGCGCCATCTCTAAAACTTTGCGTAATTGACACTAATCTGATTTCAAATGTATTTCTTTTCTCTTTCATTATTATTCTCTTTTCTGTTCTATCTTAGATTATTAATAAGTATAAATCTCAATAATTATTCTTAACACATTATTAATTTTATAAAAATGTTAAGTACCTTTTCGTCTATAATTTTTAAATGTTCATTTTTTATTTTTATTATGTCATTTCTATCATGTACCCTAGAACCGAACTGTATTAACTCCAAAATTTTCAAAAGTCACTTTATTGCACCAAACTTCATGATTTTGCCTCTTCTTTACCATGGTAAACAGTATTAACTCCTATATCAATTATTTCCTGAGATATTGCGTTTTAAAGAATATTAAGTGCATCCTGATTTTGGAATCAAAGAATACTTAAGTCTTTTAATACTCTTTAGTTGTGGGTGTTTTGTTATTTATTGATATTAAGTCCATTCAGTCAAAACAACCAATACAATTAAACAGTATTAAGTGTTATCTTGTGGAGTTAGTACGAACAATGTTTGACACTTGACAGACGACCGCACATTTTTGTTGTATTAACTCCTTTGTGCGAATGTTTGAAACAGTTTTTCATTGAAACATTTATTCCAAATAAGAAAAGTTAATTACAATAATGTCGGAGAGAAGTAAACAAACGTATTCTGGACTTAGTGAAAATACAAACCAATAATATTATTGATAACTGTGATGAATTACTACCGCAGTATCAAAATATAACGTTAAATCCAGAATACAACGATTCAGAAACGAAAGGTAGGAATTTATAATCAGTTTTATGAAATCAAACAATGTTATTAAATTGTATGTTAAACCTGGCTGATATTTAAAATAATAGTGTAGCTCGATTATTCGAGTTTGGAAATAGTATTTTTTAATTTTGTATTAGCCGAATGTCATAGTATTAAATCCATTAATTTGATTTGACAAAAGATCCGTGAAACAAAAATACAGTATTCATATTTTAATTTTTTAAGATTGATAATGGGTCATTTTCATTTTAGATGCAGGGAGTTCATCAATTGAAAGGCAAATAAATGCACCCCTAGATGATTTGGTTTATGTCGACAAAACTGGCTGGTTATCAAGAAATAAGCCGCCATAGCGATATTGTGTGTGATGATAATCTGTATGCATTTGGTCATAGTGGTAACATCGTTTACTATGAAGTGTTGGAAACATCGGTTAAACCAATACAACCCACTCTCGCTTCCGAGACTTCAGATCTTCTTCAATGCGATAACATTAATATTGTACATGAAACATCTACACATATCGATGAAGATTGTATAGCTGACGATCCTGATTACCATCAAAGCGAGAATAGTTCTGAATCAGATGTATCAATTTCGGAAATTTCAGATGCAGATAATCAAAATTTGACTAATATCGTGGACGAAGCACAACTGAATGTGAGAAAGAGAAAAAAAGAAAGAGAAATCCATTAAATTGGAAAAATAACTTAAGAAAACAAAAAGTAGTAGCAGGAGAGGAACGTACGACTAAAACACAAACTATCCCAGCACAAAAAGTTTTTGCACCCTGCAAGACAGAATGTCGCCTTAAATGTTCCATACATTTTTCAGCTCATCATAGAAATGAAATTCACAAGGCATTTTGGAAAAGTGAAAAAAACATTGACCACAAACGGCAATTTGTTGCGTTAAATGTAAAGTCCGTACCGATAAAAAGGAAGAGAATAACAAATGATAAAAGGATCGATAAAAGAAATCATACACGTCAATACTACTTTGAATTAGATGGTCAGTCTATTAAAGTGTGCAAAGTATTTTTTTTAAATACCTTAAATATTTCACAAACATTTATTACTACTGCACTATCTAAAAAGTCAGTTGGAGGAAATGTTGAACACGATAAAAGAGGAAAGCAACCGCCATCAACAAAAATACCAGAATTTATTAAACAAAATGTTCGAGATCATATTAATAAATTTCCAGTTTTGCAATCCCACTATTCGAGATTATTATTAAAACATACATACCTATTTTTGTAATATTATTAATTAATATACATTTTTAAATCAATATTGAGTGTACTCTATTCAACATAATATTTCCCTTCACTGAATGTTAATGGCACATAACACTATTTGAAGCAATACTAAAAGTCACATAATATTTTTTTCTTAAAGCTTAATAGTATTAAGTGTTTATTTTCTATATAACTAAGTTAAAACACTATAATATGCACATAGACTGTGATAAGTATATAAAATAATCAAATGTCTTCTCAAAAAAAATTAAGAACTATAAAACTTTTGCCAAAACTTTAATACAGAAGAAAAAATACATTTCAATAAACTTAAAATGGCTCTACTGAGAAATTTTGGATTTGGCACTTAATATAGTTCAGTTCTAGGGTACATTAAAAAAATATGTTCTTCTCACTT
Organism: Rhyacophila brunnea; assembly: GCF_057557595.1. Taxonomy (NCBI): domain Eukaryota; kingdom Metazoa; phylum Arthropoda; class Insecta; order Trichoptera; family Rhyacophilidae; genus Rhyacophila; species Rhyacophila brunnea. Next base: position 15,757,825 of record NW_028232965.1, read on the forward strand.
TCTATTTTGTTAGGTTTTACTAAGTATATTATAATTATTTATATATGGAAACTTTTCTGGTTGCAATATCTTTTCTCTATTCTATTTGTATACATATTTTAAATGAATAGGTATAACTGTTTGTTTTTCTTAATAAACAAAATAATATAATTTGTTTGACATCCATTCATCTGTGTCCTACTTAAGGGTTAACTTATTAAAAAAAACTAGTTTACAGCCCAATACATACTTTAAACCTTTTATGAAATTGCTTCCCGCATTGTTGAAAATTGTTTTGTAAGGAGCAAAGTCGGTCCTCTAGAGACAACCCTTTCGGCGGGGAGTCCCGGCCCCATGAATATGCGATGGCCTCTCCACGCAACGAGCCAATCGTTCGAGTCCGTTATCACGGTTTGCGAGTTTACAGTTTACTTCCTTTTGTAGAATCCCAAAGCTAAATAAAGCCGTTTTGGTCACAGTCTACACCGTTACATCGCTTCACTCGAATTCAACTAAAAGCATTTAAATGTTTGGCACTACATTTTCAAAGCAATACCATTTAATAGAATGTATGTGTTGTTGAGTTTACAATTTTCAATTGGTTTCGCAGTATCTACTGATTAAACATACGCTATCATTTATATCATACATGAACCTAATAATAAGCAGTGTACTACTAAATAAAATAGTGTCTTAACAATAATAATGTTGATAGTTAGTGTAACCTGTGGGTCTATTCTATGCTTATCGACCGCTAAAGTGATAAATATTATCAAACTTAGGGTAGGTTTGTATCAAAATATTAGCACTTATTGTAACAATTACACGAAGCTGGTTTTTATTGTTGCAATAAGTGCGATATTTTAACAGCAGCAAGATAGGTGCTGTTAAAATATCGCACTTATTGCAACAATAAAAACCAGCTTCGTGTAATTGTTACAATAAGTGCTAATATTTTGATACAAACCTACCCTAAGTTTGATACTATTTATCAATTTAGTGTTCGATAAGTATAGAATAGACCCACTGGAGAACTTTGTTATTTTGTTATCTGTGTAGAGATGACAGAGGGTAGCAGGAGTGTAGGTATATTCAGGGGTGGTTAGGCGTTTTAAAAGATGATTTCATCACGTGGTCACGTGATTTTTATTCAATCAAAGGAATTTACATTACACAATAATTAAAATATATGAATATATTTATTGTTACAGCTACTGACTAGTACAAGAAGTATGATTTACTTTAGCTCACAATGCGGAGAAAGGTTGAGGGCAGCTGAAGCAGATTCTTCCATACGTGGCGTAATGTTATGACTACCGCATAATAGGGAAATTTATCGCAAATTGTTTGCCAACCTTCGATTTGTCTTCTAAGACGGCACCAGAAGAAGAAGGTTGTATTATAAACAACTGATTTCATCCTGATGGACATTGTCAATTAGAGAGTATTCTAGTATTTTGTTTCTTCTAAAGTATTACTGATTGCATAGCCCCTTATTTTGTAATGTATATACCCATTAAAAACCTTATTAAGAACTAGCTATAATATTTATATACAACATTTCGAATATTTGTCGTACTTCTTTACCTGAATCACTCACCCTACTTATATTTCTAGAGTTTATTTTACTCATATCCAATTTTATTATAAAGTACATCAGAAAATAGTTATAATCAAAAAACCGTTTAAAAGTAATTATTTTCAGAATTTTTAGTCAATAACGGCGCAAGCGGAAAAATCCAAGGTAGCAAAGTAAGAATTCAAAAAAAAAACCCCTAAAAAATATAAATACATAAAAAAATTAAATATATAAATTCCCGCGGGAGTTTCTCAGTTAACCTATAGTTGACTTACTATAGTTAAATCCCTTTTTGACACGAAATGACTGGACTAGCAGCCGATAAATATCCAGGTTCTAGATTACAATATTATATGTTAAATTTTTATGTTATATGCCTAACATATATTTCGAATTAAACTTATGTAATGTAATTGAATTTAATATTTTCTTAATAATTCACGAATCAGAATACTGTTTATATTTTATTCATGAAACGGATCGATAGTCTCGAGGATTTCACAAAACGGGATTGCGTTCCGGTCCGCTCCGGTCCATTTTGAGTGCGGAATGTGTAATTACTTTTTATTTTTCATGAAACCCTTAATTTTTCCTTGCAGAACCCATTGGGGAAATGCTGTTCTACATAAACGCAATTTTATATTGCGTGTATAAAGTATAATAGTTTCGCAATATGGCCATAAATTATTTTAATCAAAATTTAATGTGGTTGCCTGTAACTTGTTACTAATGTGGACACCCCTTAAGGCGCTGGCCTTCCACCCGAGAGTTCTGAGTGCGATTCCGATGAGGATACAATATTTATGTGTTTTTATCAAAGCCTGGGTTGTTCAAAATTACTAAAAAAAAATGGCCGACATTATAGTTCATCTCCTTACGGTTTCACTTTTCTAGCACATAAAGTAACTTATTTTGTAATTTAGTCACAGGTGTGGCGAATGAGAATTGAAATTCGGCACTCCATCTAAAAATTGAGAATTCAGATTGCTTTTTAAAAGCAATGATAATAGAAAATTTCCGCAGAAGAAACAGATACGCACACATGCTTAAGAGTTGTTTTATTACTTATTACACACATCACTTATGCAAGGTTGGGTCTGGACGAAAACTGAAAACAGATATAATAATAATAAGTATTGGGGGATAGAGTGAAAGACTGTAAAATAGTATTGAATGTCAGTATCGTGTCGAAAAGCTATTCAAACTATTGAATACTAAACATAACACATACAACCCAGTGACGTCCCGTGGGGGTAGGCAGATTGAGCGTTGATTGGGGGCGGCAGTTACTCAAAGGGCGGAAAATCGAGGTGAATCATTAGGTATATATAGCAATGGATAAGTACCTAAACTTAGTAACGGAAATATCTTTCCATTAAAAAATTCAGCTCACTGGTAGGAAACAAAATGTATTGATAAACATAAAAGGTTTAACAGGGATATATTTTTTGTCGGTTTCACGATGTCTAGTTTACTTCCGTTGTCCTTAGACGTCATGATCTTGATGACTAGCAATTAATTACACGCGCAGATTTGCGAATTATAGGTAGGTACATACTTACCTAATTAATTTATCTAAATATTTTGGCCAGTCACTCGCGAGTTTTCAAAGTTGTCAGGTGTATTTTTGAATGTATCTGAAACCGTGGACTCGCAATACTGTCTATTGAAATAGAGATGGCGTTTAGATTCGATTTAAAAATATATATTTTGTTAGTAATGTGTACATACATCACATTTCTTAGATATTGGAGTCATGAAAGGATGATAAAAAATACTATGTAAAAAATGGGGTGGCATTTTGGCGCTGCCTAGGGGCGGCATTTCGTCTAAGGACGTCACTGATACAACCAACACACAATCACATAGCATACAATTACAATAATAAATAAATAAAATGTCTGGTATGAAGGAGTGTCAAACGATCAAACCCTGATCAATTACACGCGGCTGAAGCGTTGGACTATAACGCCGTGGGTCCCAGGTTCAAATCCTGGGTCTGGCAAGTACACATATTGTTTTTCAGTTTGTGTCTGTCAGGGTATGGACCTAATAGGTTGAGCAAGTGGCTGACATCCATTTCTCGTAAAAAACAAAATCTTTTTATACAAATCTCTACTCTGTGGAGACCCATATGATCCTATAAGGATCGGACATGGTCGAAAGAAGAAGAATATTAAGCAGTTAATATGTTGTAGAGATACTTATGTTCCGTTATGGATGGGGAACGATAAATGAGTCGCCTAGCTAGAGTCATAACTCACATTTTGTTTTTTTTTCATTTTTTAATTAAATATGTGATTTTAGAGGCATTAATTTAAATAAAGAAAAATAGTTTGTTGCCAAAAGTCACTTTAAACCATGTGAAAATCGTTATTAAAGTTGACTGTTGGTGTCATTACTCACATGTTTAAATGAATAATAACCTAACCTAACCAAACAGAGAGCTATATTTTGCATAGTGTGTTGTGTCTGCAGTCTTAGGAGAATTATATATATTTAAAAAAAAATGTACCTAAATGATCTCACTCACTCACTAATATTCAAGGGGGCTTAATACTTTTCTTCTAGTTACAAAAAACAGTGCTCTGGTAGTTTTTTGCGATTATCTAAAAACTCGATTTTTGGAATATGTGAGTACATTTTATAATATTTGGTCTTGGTTGTGAACGTAAACTCGAAATTTAAGATTTCATAGAACTGTACACAGCATTTCTTTTCTTATATCCATACAATATTTTTTTTTCTTTTGTGACTGCCTGTGTCTAAAAAATAAATCTAACGCGTGGTACAGCCAAGGTATTTTCCCGCGCATACTTAGTAAAATTTGAATTATTGTCAGTCCCGTTGCGTACAAGAAAATCTGTACAAACATAAAAAGGCATTGAATTATGACAGAAAGGTCGCAATTTACGGTGAAACGCGTAAAGTGACATCTGTAGAGTCCTCCGCCCGAAACAACCTTAATAAATTATTAGCAGGCAAGTTTACCTGGGCAAAACTAAACTACCACCATGAGAGTATGTAGAAAGGGGAAATGTCGGCATATGTCTCTTGATTTTACTTCCGTAGATTCACTGAGGAAATTCAAGTCTTATTTATGTACTCTACTGCTAACTTCTTTGTCCTAAAGATTGCAATCCCAGGATTTCTAGATTAGAATTTCCAAACCCCAGACCGATCCCGAAATTGTTGAAGATTTTTGAAATTTTGACTAGTGATCACTTCAGTGATTTCAATACGATTTTTTTTAACGTTTAGTGACATATTTTTTTTATAATTCAATAGGTAAATATGTCAATTGTTTTACATATGTTTCCGATAGCAAATAATCTCACGTAGGTAAGAATGATGTCAAGGTTTACTATCAGCGCTCGAAATGGAAAAGTTTACAAACCGGGGACGCTCGACGATATTCTGAAGATATTAACATAGTTATTAAATTTTATGTGTATTTTATAAAAATAAGCGTGTTAGATTTTTTGTTATTTATGTCTTATTTAGCTCAGATGGTCAAATTTTATTTTCCACGAGACGGAGCGATAATTTTATCGATTTTACGAATCGGAACGGCGCTCCGGTGCGCTCCGATTCATTTCAAGTCCTGTTTACTATCCACAAACCTTCACTTAAGCCTCAATTACATTGAGCAAGTTTACAAACTGCAAACAGGCGAGTTTAAAAGCGGGCGAGTCAGCTAGTGCGATAGTGATTATGACACACAAAACTTTCCACTCGCTCAGCTACAAGCTAGCGAGTTGAAACCATGTGCTGTTTCTTTAATTTGCTCGTACTCGTAGCTAGTTCACCAGCAACTATGATGACCTACGTCTAGTTAGCTAGCTAACAAGCCCACACGCCAGCGAGTAGCGAGTAAAGTAGCCCGGCTCTCAACGTTTCTCGTAGATTGTTTACAATCTGCTAGTTAGCTAGTTAGATTATTACACTGGGCGAGTTTAGTAGCAGATAGTAAATTCGCCGGCTAGTAGCTTGTAAACTCACGCAATGTCAATCTTTAATAGTTCAAATGAAGATAAACAATATTTTGTTAGTTGTAGATACATATTATACAAAACTGCACATAAATTTCTTATAGCAACAGTAGAAATGAAAAAATCAATGTATCAAAAGTTAAATAAAACATTTTATACCAATTTATTGAGACGCTGATCACCTTTTCTCTAATTCAGCCATATAGGTTACCCATGTTGAATGAGAAGCCAATTCCAGAATTTCAGTATCAACACATCAACACAAACATGATCCCGGTATTTATGATTCTCAAGCCCCTATGTCTTGTGACTGTTTGCGAAACACACTAAAATGCAGATTGTCTTACCCCCATTTCAGACGGGACACCGGTGTCGCGCTCGTATATAATAAGGAGGCCTTTGTATTCGAATAAAGGGGCCTTTGTATTATGTTTATGAACGCCTAGAGCTAATGAGTCAACGCATAATTTCGCGATATAAATTAGAACATAAAACTGGATGCGGTCATAAAAACATGTGTATCGGCGGCTTGTGAATGTAGCGGCCGACGGAAAAGTGTACCGGACACGCTTTGACTCATTAGCTCGGGGCGTTCATAAACATAATACAAATGCCCTTTTATTCGAATACAATAGCCTCCTTATTATATAAGAGCGCGACACCGGTGTCCCGTCTGAAGCGGGCCTTCGGATCGAAACCTCAAAGTTCACTTACGTCTTGTATTTTGGGTACCGATGGCTTTTTATTGCGAGTAATTTTCTCTCCCCACCTACCCGTCTGAAAATCAGATTGCAAATCAGCCAATAGCATATTTTCGACAAAATGACGATACATTTACAACATTGTTTGAGCTATAATATTTTCCGTCTGGGCGAGAGAAAAAAACTCTACTTTATATTGACATTCGATACCTACCTACCAAAAGCGGGTTGTTGTGTGAGTCTGCATTTTACAGACATCGTTTTATGTAATAGTTTTCCACACTGTTGTAAAATACTGATAAAAACTAAACAAATATCTGAAACTCTGAGACTTTCTACAATGTAAAATTCCACAGTACCAAAGAAATTGAACATCCAATACCATTTAATATTTACCGCGGTGCCGTAATTTATAGTTTTCGAGATATTCCTGTCTGTTTGTCGATGGAATACATCTCGGGGAATAACAGGTTTATATTTTATATATTATATACTAGTAAGTTACCTACCCAATTGTAATCAATAAACAAACAAAAAAATAATAAACGCAATAAGCCTACGATTAAAAAACATCAATCAATTTACTATTGGAATAGCTTTTAATACGGCACATATAATAATGTAAAAATTACGTCAAATATTAAATTTCACACATACATACAAAATAAGCTAAGAACATGTGTTTTTCATTTTCTTTGATAGTTTAATAATTTATTAGTGGGCAACAGTAACCGAGGGGGATGTAGGCTGTGGAGATCCGACATAAATAGTGCAAAAGTTTAGTCTTTGCCAAATATACTTATTTGTTTTAATTGACATAAAAAATCAAATTGCAGATAGTGTTGGTTAAATATTGAAATTCAATCAAACCCTGCCTAACCAAACCATAATAGTGGAGGTAGGCTGTGGAGATCGAACAGATGCTCCCATCTCGTAGCATATTTTGAACCAAAAACAAGTAATGTCAGATGGCAAAGCTGACAAAATGGACCACCACAAAACTAAGGTCACCTCACGCGTATGACGCCACATCTCAAACCACACCCGCGTCATAAAACGTTTTTTTATTATCTAAAAATTTACACATTTTTGAGTCACGGGCTCTCACGTATCGTTGATTTTAATGGTTTAGAAAGGGGTTACAAATAAAAAGTAATTGTCACTATATTTTCGCTGGTTGTCAGTTTTTCTTATTTAATGTTCTGATTCTTATAGCACGTGCGCTCATGTGCTGTGATGGTATTATGTTTATAGCACTATTCTGCCAACTGACACTAATCGTTTTAAGTTCAAAATGTGCTACGAGGTGGGAGCATCAGTCTGATATCATTTCAAATAGCGAGAGAAACGACATTGCACACGCTTTTCCCACAGTCCGATCTGAACGTAATGTGCCATTATACAATTTTTTTCCTTAAAGTTTACGTCATAATATGTTTGAGTCACGTGATCTCATGTATTTTTTATTGTAGCTGTAGCAGTTTGTAAAGGAGCTACAAATGAGAGATAATTTACACAATGTTTTTGTAGATTGTCAGTTATTATTACTGAATGTTCTTGTGGTTACTATGTATAATGCATATGCTCACGTGACATGGTGATAATGAGTTCTTTCGTTTATTCACGATTTCTCAGTTGTACTGTATATTGGTTTTACTAGGGATTTTTAATGATAGTTTCCTTCTCTCATTACAGGATCTGCGTCTATCTAGCCTTGAGCCCGAACGATATAATATATTTTCGGCATCAATCCAGTACTGATGGCTTTTTCTACCAGGGATATTAAATTTATCGAACTCTTGAATCCCGATCGATGGGTTATGGACTTCACCTAATATCGTTTTTTTTCGGAAACGTGTGATTCATTGGCCCTAGTCTTCTGCCTTCTCCTTTCGGAGATGCTTATCTCAGACATAAAATACGATTTACGAATTATTAATATTCTATACATCAAAAGTAAATGGTCGGGTGTCACATTTTAGAAATTACAAAATTGAATTTACTTTACAAAATTTATTTAATTTACAAAATATAAGAGAATACAAAAAAAATCATTTTCTATTTTTTCGGTTTTTGGGTAGACACCTTCTACAGAACTTTGAGTTTTAAAACGTAATACCTAAATACGTCATATTTTTCATTACAGTAAGACATAATTTTTTTTTCTAATTTGATTTAAAAAAATTGTTAATTCTACGACATCAACATTTATTATAAAGCTCAAATATGTATGTTTTTTATTTAATATTATTAGGTAGGTACTACCTATAGTTAAAATATTTTACACACAAATATAATAGAGTACCTACGTATAGGTACAAGTCGATTAACAGGAAGCCAGGCGGGAACCGCGCTAATTTTCATATGCGATTTTGGAAAAATTCATGTTTTCAAGAATGTAAACCTCACCTAACGTAATTTAACTTCACCTAACCTAACAAATAATCCAGTATATCGGGTATTTTCAAAATTTGTTTGCCACTGGCTTCCTGTAAACCGACAAGAACCACAATATATTATAATATGCATAAAAACAATTCAAAGTTTTTTTAGGAATTATTAATAACCATGTCCTTGCTTTTTCGTACAAGGTGGTTGTTAGTAATTTTGAACAATCACAAACACCCAGGCTTTGAGAAAAACACATAAATATTGTGTGTCCTGGCCGGGAATCGAACCCAGGAACTCTCGGGTGGGAGACAAGCTCTTTAGGCACTGCATCACGAGAGCCCCCTATTAAATTATATTGATTTTTTTTAAATATGCGTATTTCTCACAAATTGATTAGAATGTTAGTAAATTAGTCAGGGTTTCGGGCCTCTGTGTAACTAAACGCGCCGCTAAGTTCCCACGTAAACGTTAATTCGATTCCTCACTTTAATAACAAACAAAAAATAAGAATGGCTACTTTATAAAAAATAGACACCCGACCTTTTACTTCTGTTGTACAGAATTTAACCTCGCTTTATCGTCCAGTATTTGGAAAAATGTTCTAGCTCCCTATTGTGAAATATTAGAAAGAAAAAGAGGTAAGTAAAACACAATGTTATTTTGGTGAATATTTCTTACAGAGACGTAGACGTATGGAGGTAGCGTTTGTAGTGAACGCTCAAACCACACATCAATAACATTTTTAGTATAGCGGTGGGCAAAGGCGGACCTAATGCGCCATGAAGTTAACTTCTCAGATTTTTTCGCTTTTGCGGTCCGTATTATAATAAAAATTCAGTCTTCTCGAACAGACTTTTGGCCGCTCTTTGACGAAACGAAATAATATTACTACAATAATGGAAGCTTTTTTGTTGAAAATAGTCATTACGGATAATAAGCCATAATAATATTTGCATACGAAATAAAAGCAAGCATTAAGCAATGGTAGGTATATTATTATTTTATTAGCTTTCCATCTTGTTGTCTACATAGTTTGTCTTGCAATATATGGGTGTTGGACTGCTATCATATCCAGATTTACCCTTAAAGAGTGTAACAATCATACTACTCACCATTAAATGAATGACACACTTTAATATTATGTAGGTTTTGTTGTTAAAACAAAACATTAGAGCAATAATAATTGTCAACGTTTCCTCTATCATAACTAAATCAGTAGTGTTTGTTTTGATTGGCAATTACCAGAATATCTATTGCAATATAATGTACTGTATTAATATAAATAAGAACAGAAGAAGACAATCTATGAATCCTAACTCAACTCATAGAGTCCGTCACTCGACATAGTAATTTCTTGATCACATCGATCTCACCAGTACCTACATCAGTATCCGCGATTATAATCTCACGTTATCATCTTTACTATTGTATTCAGTGTATTCTTGTATCTACGAATAAACTCTCATCTCAAAAACCAACCAACAACGACATTCTATCACCTCCCCATCATCAACCCCTAAGGTTCTAGACTAATTATTTAGTCGATCCAATTAAGATTATGAATTTTTTAAATAATAATGATTTCCATATTTTAAATTTACAACCATGGATGAAAAAAAATAAGATTTTTCCAAATGAAAATAATGTCTCAGACCATCGCAATGGTGGATGTAGGGAATTTCAAATTACAGTTGATTGAATTGCAAAACCACGTTACGTTGACAAAATTGAAATCTTCTAATAATATATGATGGAAAGTTCTGAATCTAGAAAAAACACTCATATTCAAATGAAGTAACAGTAAGTAGTAACATCTATCGAGAGGAAATTTAACTAACGCTGATTTCTACTAATATACCATTGTAAAGTTGGTCTCATTTGAACAATCAAACAATAAACATCAATCAAAGTTCTGTGTAATTAATTAATTCTGACTCCACATGTTCAAACTTAAATGTAGTCCATAAAACAACTATAAAGTGGCGACTAATGTTAAATGGATACTACAAATTGGTGACCCCACAATTAAATAAACTGCTACACTAACTTAGAATTTTATCATGTTTTGGAAGCGCGTCATATTTACGAGAATCTTTCTCATATGAAATTTATTAAATTTAAAAATTTCGAACACATTTGACCGATGATCACCTTGATGACTGTTTGCGTTTTGCAACACGTAATTTTAAGAGCATACTTCAGTGAAACGGCAAATAATTTTCAGCAATAGATGGGCCGTAATTTCGCATACTACGTTGCCAGTCGGAGAGCGATAGTCGACCTGTGAGCACGAGCAATTTGTTTTGTGATGGCGTCGGAGGAATTAATTCTTAAATCGTGTAAAGATGACTAAAAAAGGTTACGTATTTACTAGAAAAACCAAATATGTCAATGAATATATTATTATTGTTACTTAAATAACATTAAATGGATGCATGTTGAATTTTTATGACAAATTATGTTTTGTTCGTCACGCGTCATTTGCACAATCTGCGCGTCGCGTACTCACGATCGTTTTAGACCATGCCTCAGCTGAAATATAGCCTTAAGCCGAATTATTTTTAAATTGCCAAAGACACAATGTATCTCATTAATTATTATAGATATTCATAAAATACCTATATTTTAATTACTTAATGAAAAACTGCATGCAGATTTTTTATTCTTCCTTGCTTCCCCATTATCTATAAAAACGAAAATATTAAAATCATTTGGTTTTTACAGATATTTAACGATAATTTGCCTATTAAAATGAACATTTTTAACTTTGAAGAACTGAAAAAAAGCAACGACAAATATTCTTATGAGATTCTTATTAGAAGTCGATCGCTATGAAAATTAAGATATTAAAGTAGCCCCCAACTTCAAAAAGGTAATAAATATCAAGACCATGTATAGTCAGGCCGTGACATGCTTTAACGAAGTCACGCCGTATAACGTTTTTTTAAGTAAGTTTATCTTTAAAATGTTTATTTTACTTTAAAATATAAATTTTCAATAAATTGTATTAATTTGACATAAAATGACAATTAAAAGGACATTCGCCTTAATTGTATAATCGCTTAGTAATGAGTCTTTGCGACTATAATATACCTACCTAGATATTTAGCAATATATAACCATTATTATTATACCTACATTACGTGTTTATTGAAATTATCTATGCATGCCATCCTTACACAACAATAATAATATTATACCCCATATGAAAATGTGACTGTAATCGTAAATAATCCTCTCTTTCTGGGTTGGGTCCCTATATATATTTTCCAACCCAATATTGAAAAGGCACTATCGCTCCGTGACCGCAATACTAGCAAATTGATTAGAATTGGGATCCCGTCATTTCTGTCCGAAACCTTTATATTGTTGCCTCTTTGAAACCTCGTGCCATCAATAATGACTCTTTATGGGGTAGTATTTTTAGAATATAAGGATCGGTCAATAAGTCAATACAATGAATGCATATTATATTATGTAAATGATAAAGACAAACTCTCTGTATAATAATATAATACAAAATAGTTTGATTGTTTTTGAGTTGAAAAACGATTGTGCGCCGTATTTATTTTATTCTTATCCAAAAGTTCCTTAAGATTCCGTCAGAGATCAGAATCAGTCCTAAATTCTAAAATAATTACAAGATAAAAAGAACTTTTTATAGGTAGGTATACCACGTTTTTAAATTTTCTGTTGAATCATATAAATTTCACAATTCTATGTATTAAACAAAAACTTGTTATTGTACTTGATAGAAATACTGAAGAAAATTTAGAATACTGAAATGTCATTTTGACATTTCATATTGATTTCCATAGTAACGCACGTATATATTAATAATTTAGTTGCATGCACCCCCTTAACAATCAACAATAATAAAATTCCATACAAAACATAAGTAACTGAAAATGAATTCAATTCTGCTTAAAAATGACTAAAAGTTAAAAGAATGCATTGTCGTCGTGTTCTGATATATTCTAAAAGTTTCAAATGTCTAGCTAGTGGGGAAGTTAGTTAAAAATCTTCAATCGTCCAATACAAATCTTGGAGAAACAAGAAAAAATATGTACTGGACACACAAGAAAAAATTAGTGCTGAACAAACAAGAATACGAGCTAATAAAAACGTGGTAATAAGATGTGAATTTGAGAAATCTCGACCCTAATATTATTGTTTTATTATAGTGAGAATAGTGTTATAATTATATAGTATAGTGTAGTGAATATTAAATTTCCAATAACAGATTAAATTTATTATTCAATATAAAATTATTCTAACCAAGTACCTACCTATTTATTTTTATGACAGAAAATATTTATTTGATACACGTCGCAACTGGCAACACTGCGGAACCAAGATAAGATGGCAATTTTAAAAATCAATTTTATTAATTCAAAAATATATAAACTATTCTCAATCAAATTAACTAATATATAAGTTTTCTTTTTAGTTGTACATTTTGGATCGCGAATTGTTTCATAAGAACCGAAGATTTTGGTGACAGAAGATGGCAGCTGTCCTCATAATATTCAGAATGAAAAACCTTATATTGGCCAAATATGTTGAGTCCAATTATAAAGTTCCAAATTTTTTTGGTGACCCGATTGGATATTATAAATCATAAAAATAATAGGTAGGTACGTACTACAACGACACAGATGTCACTTTTGTCATTATTTATGAAACTCATTTATTATACGATGGAAAATACTAAAATTGGTGATAAAGATAATGATAATGACGATAAATTTAGATACCCACTGCTAGATGAATATATTTTATCAAATAATCTAGCGGTTGCCAATAACTTCCATATTTACCCAGCTCGCGGAATACCGCACCTTTCCGTGTACATTCCCCATATCCAGACACTCCGCTCCACTCTTTAAATCTAGCGATAAATATCTGGCTTGCAGGTATAACTAAGGGTATTCACTTTCGAGTTATTACGAGCTATTGCATCCACAAGTGGTTATCAATAAATTACACTTGGTTTAACGGGCATACTTATTAGGATTGTTAGTGTCCGTTTGTGTCATCCGAGCCGTATAGTCTTTTAGACACTGTGACCAATAAATTAACTTTTTAAGCAATGGCGGAATGTTTGTGATCGTACAGAAAGAACAGAAAAAAGTCGAATTTACTAGTCATACTCTAATTATCAACGCACGGATACTACGAACGATGATACTAATGATGAAAGCACAACAGATTTATAATATTATGACGCCGGTATCAAAAAGATTGGAAAGCACCGTTCAATATAAATAGGTAAGTATATTTTTTAGAAATTTCATGTGCACCTTACCAATCCTCTCAACAAACTGATACTAACACCGTTTCAAAGTCATTTCGTCGGGGCCGCAATGCCAGAAGAATCTGTCACCATTCTACCTAATAATATTATATTGTAATACGTCATGACCCCCACAAGGGGGGAGGCTGATAGGGCTCTAGCCTGGGGGCCCGGGCTTCGGGGGGCCGGTGTGGCGACTAGCTAAATGAGATGGACAGAAAACAAAGGACTTTATAGAATATTGACCTGTATTTTGTCATGCAACTGAAATTAATTATTTTATAGGCACAACACAATTATTCCTTTCATCATCCCGACGTATTTCGGCTCTTGTAATTTACAATCTTTATCGCCGTCTATAGGCACTCTTGTCTTTTTTGCCGAAATACAATACAATCATTAATAAGTTGGTACGTACATCACTTGCGTTGATTTAATTAAAGATCAATTTGCAAAAACAATAAAAAACGCAATAAGCGACAAAAGGCGATTACTATTTTATTTTTGGACAAAATACTATAATTTTTGGGACCACGTAAGGTAAACGTACCAGTAGTTGACCACTTAAGAAAAAATTCAACAAAAATAACGATTAACGTTTAGCATTAGACCGAATGATGGCAAAGCAAGTCTACTCATAATGGATCAAATGCCTTAATTAATATGACAAGACAAAAATTAAGAAAGGGTTTGTTACAAAAAAATTGTGTTCAATTTTTCAAAACCATGTTGCTGTTTCAGTAGTTGACCATCCAAAAAATTGAAAGTTCGAGTAGTTGACCACTATATTTTTCAGTAGTTGACCATGTCTAATCAGGAGGCTTCATGGCAAATCTGTCATCAGAGTTGCCTCAGGACTTTCTGTCAGACCACTCTAACCCATAGCTACTTGAATCAACTTGGTAGCAATGGGCGGTTCAGTAACAAGTTACATAGGAGAGGATTTTGTTTGACAGCCAATCATCAGCTTTGTTCGGGTAACAAAAGGTGCAAAATTAGTTACTTCAAAGTAAAAATAAAAAAATATATTTATTTTAGCAACTAAGTACATACATACTACATAGTAACGCATAGGCTCAGTACTTACCAAATTAAAACTTAACATAAAAACCCTTAGATATTCCAAATAAAGTCCTATTCCGGAACTAAATAAACATTACGAGTTTTGCTTACTTGTGTCGGGTCATTTATGTGGGATGCTACCGTCTTCCATTCATACCTAAGTACATCGGGTCGCTCTGGCCATTTCCATAGTCTCCCGCACTTTTGCATCGATGAAATAGTAGCTTTTACTTTAGAAATATGGACGATTTTCCCCGGGAAGTATTATATTATAATGTTCATTAATGACTTTCATAACGGGCAGCCATCGAGTTTTAGGCTTAAAGTTTTCATCACTAGACTCATGCCATTCACTCTCCGCTGAATCTGAAATGTCAACACTTGGGTTAGAAGACTCAGAAGAAAAACATATTTTCTTCTTGACTGCTTTCAATTTCCCCATTTGTTTTTCTTCCTTTGCTTGCTCATTCAGTTCTTTCTTTCTTTGCCTCTCTGCAGCTCGTTCTTTCTTCAACCGTTCCATTTTGTCTTTCTTCCTCTTTTTGTTTAGGAAATACTCCTGGCACAGTTTACCGGAAACACTGGAGGGGGTTTCCCTTTTTGCTTTCTTCTTGAATTTGTCATCCCCTTCACCGGGGAAGAAAAAAATCTCTCTTGAATGGATTACGAACATTTGATGAACCAGCCACGGGTTAACTGATGATTGGAGACGAAGTATCATTACAAATCCTTATACCAGCCTCAGATGCACTGGCGATTGGAGACGAATCACCATCACAAGTCGTTAGACCAGCCACAGGTGTCCTAGCGATTGGAGAAGAAACATCATAATAATTCATAGTATTCCATGCGGCCAAAGACATTATATCATCGGATTCCTCTTCTTGCAATGCCTCGTCGATGAGTCCAGCCACAGGTGTCCTAGCGATTGGAGAAGAAACATCATAATAATTCATAGTATTCCAGGCGGCCAAAGACATTATATCATCGGATTCCTCTTCTTGCAATGCCTCGTCGATGAGTCTGACCGGCTCAGGTGGAGTGATATTTTCCAACTCATTTTTTACTTTTCGCCACAGTGCGAACAGCTACTTGTCATCTTGATCAGGTTCGTTGTTTTTGCGGAATGATTCAAGATTTTCCTGATCAATGTTTTAACTAAGGAACTGCAGTCCTCTCTCTAAATACCGCTTGCGTTCCTCTGATGTAACCATTGAAGGAACACTTTCAGATTCTCCTGGTACTGTTACAGCTTGAGGGCTTCATGGACAAAGTCCACATTTTCGGAAATTTCTTCAGTGACTATTTTGTACTTGTAGAGGACTGTCGTTGGTGTGACAGCCCCACCGACACTCCCTGTTACTATGACGGTTATGTATTCTTTATCGTCAGCATTTACCTGCTGGTACACTGTCTTGTTTCCTTTTTTGGCTAAAACCCTGCTCCCCTATGGGCGGCCAAATTACCATACCATACATACAAATAAATGAGTATACATTACAAACAATCTCGATACTTCAATATTACGACTGCCCGTAATGCATTAACTTGATATTATGAAGTCAAAAACATGAAATTTCCATATGCTTACATCCATTGATATCCTTAACAATTTACTTAAGAAATTGAAAATAAAATGCTTACGGCGTGATGTGTTGTTTTCAAATAGCTGCTATGACGCTCCTATTACATAATATGGTGATGTGTTAGTTCCTCAATCCAACCACAGATGGCTTCACTTGTCTGAACTTTACAATTCAGACCAATCCCGCGTCTACGCTTCTCATTTTGGGCATTTTATTGAAAAAAGGTCAACTACTGGTACCTACATGGTCAACTACCAGTACATTTACCTTACCTACTATAATTTTGGTCCGCGTACTATGCTATATACCTACACGCATCAAAAATTTGCTCTAATAGTAAAAAAAAGTTTACTTCGACATTATTAAAAGTTAAAAATACTTACGTATATGGTTGTGGAATACCTACAATTTTTTGATTCTAGTTTGTCGATATTAAATACTTCGAGTAGATGTAGGTAGGTACTCAAGAATACGCTGAATATTTTTACCTCGCGGAACAACATTTGGGAAACGCTATAGGTTGGGCGGCCCGCCAACGATCTTGGCCTGGGGGCCCCGCTTCAGGATGTGGGGGCCATGTAATACCTACTCGTATATTATTATGTTACCAAAAGACTTTCATTTACAACGTGATTAACACAATAATTTTTCGTAGTTCCAATAAATTAAAGCTCTCACTTCGTTAATTAATAATTTTAGCAATAAAGGACGTACCTATATTTAAAAGCACTCATTATTCGCTATTGACTCTGAAGTCCCTTGAGATGTTGATCGTATTTTTTGCCTTGTGTTCTTCTGTGCTGGCCCCTTTTCACCCCCTTTTCTTCTCGATTATTTATCTCTCTGGTTGCTCATCTTGTTTAGCAGGCTGGCAGGACTGACGCTTCTATCGGAAGCATCCTTTATCTCTGCTTATTAAATTTAGTTGATTGTTTTTTCCTTTGTTACAAGCGGAAAAAATTTTGTCTAACGAAAGTACAGTCAAATTGTGAAATTTGTGCATTAACATGAAGTGAAATGAAGACAGCAACCTCGCGGAGGGACTGGCGATGGAGACCGACTCGAATGAGACCGACGGTAAACATCGACTCTCCGGTAAGTTTTTTACGGCCGCCCGCAAGGCCTGAAACAGCGGAAAAACCCAACAGGATTCCGTTGCCTGTATTTAGTGTCGTAGTACAGGAGCCTGCTTTTCCGACGCCAGACAAAGCTCGGGTAGCGGAACTTACCAGAATCCAACTTTTCGACACAGATATTTGGGCGGGGGTTCGCTACGCTGAAACCCAAAAACAATATTTGGCGGCCCCGTCTTTCGTTGAGTTGGGACTCAACGATGAGTTACACCCCTACGATCGTTCATCGCAAACTATACATCTAATGGAGCGTACTATCGCCGGCCTCCAAAATGCGATGCTCGCTCAAAAGGAGTGTATTCGGGACGCGTTACAGCGAGTGGGCGACTCTGTCAGTGACCACACCATCTCGGTACGGCTCTTTTTGAGACGGTCGTAAAGGAGTTCGGGACCTCTTCAGCACTCAACAAAGTGTCTGAGGACGTCACCCGAATCCTTTGTGGAAAACGGGCAGAGTTGGTTCAGACGAGGCGGAAGAAAATCTTCTCCGTTATAAAACACCTTCACGCAAGAGGCTCTTAAGAAGATCTCACCTAGCGCCGAACATATCTTCAATAAAGATAAACTGGCGGTGTTCCTAGAAATAGGTGGGGCTCGTGAGAAGGTCTTCGATCAGACCACCAAAGTGGTTGACCAGGGCAGGGAGAGTCAACCTAGCACTTCGTCAGGTGGACACAAGGACACCGTTTGGAGGCAGGGATACACGAGGAGGATACCAGACCAGGTTAGGGGTGGCTTGCCGAGAGGCCCGCGCCCATCCAACCGAGGTTTTCCCAGAGATAACCGAGGTGGTGCGAGGGGCACTTACCCTAGATGCAGGTGGCCGGGTCTCCCTCACCACGTTCAAGAGTGCCAAGAGTGCACCACCACAATTATTAAAAATAATAACGGGAACCCGTATTCCATTTATAAAGAAACCCCATCTAATAATGCCTTCCGTACAATTCCAGAAGTATTTCCAAACGCGACAATCGCCGGAGATCACTTCACAAATCGCGGAACTGAAGAAATCGGGAGTATTGGAATCGGCAGAACCATCTCCGAGCTTCCTCTCAACCCTGTTATTAGTAAGGAAGCAAGACGGCAGTCAATGACCCGTCTTTGACCTAAAACGCCTAAACGGTTTCCTACAACCAAGGCCGTTCAAACTGTTCCACCATTTCAAGGTCCCAACATTCCTGCAAAGAGAAGACTGGTTAGTAAAAATAGACCTAAGCCAAGCGTACCTACACGTACCTATAGCTATACAACATCGCCGATTTCTTCGGCTAGTTTACCAAGGAAAACTCCTTCAATTCACATGCCTTCCGTTCGGACTGTCGGCAGCACCAAGACTGTTTGCCTCATTAACAAACTGGGTGGCCGAACACCTCCGGAGAAAAGGTATGAAAATCGTCACTTACTTAGACGACTTTCTAATGGCAAATCAGTCCAGAGAGATTCTTCTGTCGCAACTGACTTATATGATAGATGTCATGCAGGCACTAGGCTGGATAATCAACAAGAAAAAATCTTGTCTGATTCCAAGCCAACAGCGGGAGTTCTTGGGTATCACGTGGGATACTCACAAAAATCGGAAATATCTATCAACAGAGAAGTGCACATCACTTCGTCACCACCTGCAATTGCATATCCAAAATGCCAGTTGGTCGCTCAGGCAGGCCCAACGCCTCCTTGGGCGACTTAACTTTGCATCCTTCGTCACTCCACAGGGGAGGTTGCATTGCCGACGTCTACAACGTACGAGCGCTCAATTATCAAAAAGTCACCTTCACCAAACAACATCGATTTCACCACAAGCTCGAGAGGACATCATGTGGTGGATTCGAGCGGTGGGCTCCTCAGGAAAGATTCACAGGGCAACCTACAATCACTTCCTCACCATAAACGCAGCCGATTCAGGCTGGGGAGCGCAGTTAGACGAGTACCACCTATCAGGTACATGGACACAAAGCCAATCCACGTGGCACTCCAACCGAAAAGAGCTGTATGCAGTACTCTCAGCCATACAACTCCGGGAGCAAACGCTCAGGGGATCAGAATTACTCCTACAAACCGACAACAAAACATTGGTGGCCTACATCAACAACGAAGGGGACACAAAGTCCGCAACCCTACTAAGTCTTTGCCGACAGATTCTGGAAATCGCCAACCAAACCAGTATATCATTGACTGCACAATACCTTCCAGGAAAATACAACTGCGTGGCAGACCATCTTTAACGCAGCAAAATTATCCCACAATGGCACCTAGTTATGGCGGCTACAGCTCCCCTATTTCAAAGATGGGGTAATCACGAAATCCGAACGATACCCTTGCACTGTTCCACGATGCCTTCAGTCGACAGTGGGACTTCAAACTAGCCTGGATATTCCCGCCACCGAATCTAATTTCACAAGTATTGGCACACCTGAACATGGCAAGGGGAAAATATTTACTAGTGGCCCCATGGTGGAAGAAGTGTTTTTGGAGCGCAGACCTACAGCAGAGATCACTGGAACCCCCCTACCCGATCCCGCACTTGGAGTCATTTCTAGTGGATACGGTGACAAACCATCCACCTCCACAAGTCCAGGACCTATCACTCCAGTTATGGATAATTTCGGGTGGGCAGAGTTAATTTCTAGCTGGTCGGTAGAGGACAGATCAATTCTCACTTCCGGCTGGCGACCATCCACTTTGAAGACCTATAAACCTGCATGGGACAAATGGAAGACATGGTGCATGGCCAACACGATAAGCTATAATACCCCCAAGCCGATTGAAGTGACTAGATACCTGGGTCACTTATACAATAAGGAAGCTCTTTCATATAACACTATTCTTGTACATAAGTCAGCCATAGCTACCTTTTGCAAACCTATGATCAGTAAAGACATCAGCAGTAACATAGTAGTGCGTCATATGTTAAAAGCCATATCCACCCGCAAGACTAGACCTACAAAGCCACCGATTTGGGATCCAAGAATAATCGTGGACTTACCTCAAGAAAACAACACCACTAGTATACAACCTATATGAAGTTTCACGCAGAACAGCTATATTATTATTACTCGCATCGGGACGACGGGTTCATGACCTTACCCTACTCAGTGTAGCGGATAATGGCCTAGTCGATAATGGCGACCAAATAATTCTATGGCCAGTGTTTGGTTCCAAGACAGACACATCAAGGCACCGCCAATCTGAATGGAAATTAAGCGCTTCCAGTTGCCAAAACATCGATCCAGTATTTTGGCTACGAAAACTTTTCTGCGTTTCCAATGAGAGAAGAGAAGAGGGTGGTAATATTCCGGCATTATTTATCTCGTCAAGAGGCCCCCCAAAACCTGCGACTCGAGCAGTCATCGGAAATTAGGTGAGTCAGTACTCGCTGATGCAGGGGTACAGGAATCACCAGGCAGTACTCGATTAGCAGTCGCCTCTCTAAATTGGTTAGAGAATTACCCCATAGATGACATCCTGCAGAGAGGTAATTGGCGCCAAGAAGCTACTTTTAAAACATTGTACCAGAGACCGATAGACACACAGACTTCTACAACGGGGGAACAAAATATGTTGACCTCTCTGTTCAGCCCGGTGCACTGAGCCTAAAAGCAATGAGATATTATACCTAATGCTCGTGTTAGGTTCATCCACCCTATCTTACAGGATCTATCTTGCTTTACCAGGTGATAACAAACAGATATCTCAAGGGAATTCAGAGTCAATAGCGAATAATGAAAGGAGTTTTACCTACCATTAAAACTCTTATTATTCTTGTTGACTCTGAAGTCCAGAGAACACCTACCTGGTTTCCTTGAGACATATCAAATTGAATAAGCAGGGACAAAGGACGCTTCCAATAGAAGCCTCAGTCCTGCCAGCCTGCTAAACAAGATGACCAACCAGAGAAATAAATAATCGAGAAGAAAAGGGGGTAAAAAGGGGCCAGCACAGAAGAACACAAGGCAAAAAATACGATCAACATCTCAAGGGACTTCAGAGTCAACAAGAATAATAAGAGTTTTAATCGTAGGTAAAACTCCTTTCATTAGACATCTTTCAAGAGAATGAAAAAATAAAATTACTGGAACAGAATAAGGAAATTATATTTTCATATATTTATTTAGACAACACGCAACATCGAACATTTTGACTTTGACGTCTTCGTCTTGACCATAGACTGTCTTGACATAACGAAAATCCAAAACCAACTCGTGTCTGACCTTGTTCAATCCGTATATTTCACAACAATAAGTAATAGTTTTAAATATTTTTTGACAATAATTGTGAAAAAATAAAGTCTTCTTGAAATGGCTTCCTCGCCGTGGGGTAATACCAAATCAGTTGACAGTGTAAATTTACAAGACATAATGTCTGAAGAATTTGCTAAAGATATGCAAAACAAAGAAAATATCAAACTTGCTGTGCTGCTGGCCGACAAATTCCAACCACACGAAGATGGAAATGTTGCTGCACCACCGCCAGAACTTCTCAAACATCTCGAAGATAATTTTTCGGACGTTTGTGACTCTGACTACATGTTGGCGCAAGTTTTGCAAACCCAGTTTGACAACGAATATGAACAGCAAGTGAAAATAAACGAAATGAAAAGGAATGGACTTTATAAATATAAAATGGTACCTGACCAACTTCTCCAAGAGCCAGAAGAAGAAACTACTCAGAGAGAAACGGAAGAATGGGACAATTTTGAAACAAACGAAAAGGAGTTCGCAAATATTCCACGGTGCGGCTATAAGCTACACGATGGAAAAATGGTCACTAAGCATGATATGACCATCACTGGACGACGTAATGCATGTAAAGTGATGACTTTTCCGCCAGAGTTTCAAACTGGAGATACGGCATCTTTTGATATGCAACTCCCTAACAAAGTCTTCAACAGTCTTAAAGCTCATTCGCGTTCTCAGCAATCGAAACGCAATAAAATGTTGGACCGAAAAGAAAGCCACGCTACTGCTGAGCTGGGAGTTGATGAAACTACTCGTTTGCTTTTGTATAAGCTGGTAAATAATGGTATGCTCCAAAGTGTCAATGGTATCATATCTACAGGAAAAGAATCAATTGTTTTACACGCAGACTGCGACCAAGCCTATCCCGAGTTGAAGTTACCCAAAGAGTGCGCCATAAAAGTTTTCAAGACGACTCTGAATGAATTCAAAACCAGAGACAAATACATTAAAGATGATTACCGCTTCAAGGATCGCTTTTGCAAGCTTAACCCTCGTAAAGTCATCCACATGTGGGCCGAAAAAGAAATGCACAACATCATGAGGATGCAGAAGCTTGGAATTAGATGTCCAGAAGTCATATCGTTAAAGAAACATATTCTTGTGATGTCATTCATCGGTAAAAATCATGTAGCCGCTCCTAAGCTGAAAGAAGCTACGTTAAATGCTGCTGAATGTATAATCGCTTACGATCAAGTCGTTGAGTCAATGCATCTACTTTATAACAAAGGGCATTTAATACATGCGGACATGTCAGAGTATAATATATTATGGCATGAAGGCGAATGTTGGTTTATAGACGTTTCCCAGTCAGTAGAACCCAATCACCCCAGTGCCTTGGAATTTTTACTCAGAGACTGTAACAATATAAGCTCGGTAAGTGGTTTGTCTCGTTACTTTATTAAATTTGGTAATTGTGCCGCAGATGCTGTCATGTGCTTTTCCATTTGTTTGTCCATTTAGACAATTACAATAAATACCTTTTTCTGTTGGCGCTTAGGATTTTCGATCCAATAATTGTTGATTGAAAATTTGAAATTTTTATACGTTTTGATGCATCATTATCACAAACTAAGATTATATTAGGTCGGGGTAGGTTAGGTTTGGTTTGGTCTAAAAGGAAAGTTATAAAATCTCACAACGGCATCTGCGGCACATTTACCTTAAATTTATATGACGATAGTAATACACACTCTTAGTAGTATTGGTAGAGTCTGCCTCTTAAGCCGCACTCACAGGTTCAAAGCCTGTGTGTTGAATTTACATGTTGTTTCCACGTCTGTTTGATTAAGAACAAGGACTCAATGGGTTGAACGAATAGCTAACGACCATTCTTAATAAAAAATGTCTTATTAGAATAACCTTCACTCTGTAAGTGCACTTAGCAGCGAAAATAGTAATTTACACAAGAATATGGACTATTTATCTTCAACATCGTTGAATTTACCCTTTTTCTCTGCGACAATTCGAGGGGTCTTAGTGTCAAACAACACTATCTACAAAAGTGCAACTTTACAGGAGAGCCAAAAATCGTTATTTTAGATTCTTGTAACTCAACAAGGGAAATGTTTATTTAAAACCTAATATTAATATTTTATAATTTATTGTGTATTGTACATTTATCTTGCTTATGATGATGTTAAAATTTATAGGGATAGTTGTTAAAAAATATGAAAACAAGGGTAACTTGTGTAGTTAGCGTTAAACTTTACTGACGATTTAATAAGAAATTAAAAAAGATTGACATAACGTTGTTTGACTATCATGTAGCCGTAAATGTAATATAACGTTATCTCAAAAAAAAAAAAAAAAAAACCTTTTTTGTAGATAACGTTGTCTGACTTTAAGCACTCGAATTTTATACTTAATGTTGTTTGCTCAAATAGGTACCTAGTTCAGGACAATTCTATAGAAATGAAATACCCACTTTTAGTTGATCAAAAATCCCAAGTTTCAAAATGAATATTCACTTAGTTTCACATAATAATGTCCTTTAATGTTGTCATTTCTTCCATTATTATATCATCAACAATTTTTCCGAAGCCGAACACCAGTAGTGTTGTAGTGAAATAATAGTAATAGCAATGAAACAATCACAGAAACGCCCAGGCTTTGAAAAAATCACATAGATGTACTCCGGGAAGTGAACCTGGACCCTTCAGGTCCCCAGAAGCCATTGCCTTATGCATTTGGACTATGATGTCCGATGATATTGTGTATATAGTAATTTTTGTTTTGTAAACCTAGAAACTGCTAAGATGTATTGAATATACATAAATGACAACTATAATATGGCTGTAGTTACTGTTCTGTGCAAACTGGTGAATATTGATTTGATTTTGCGACAATAGATTATTTTAAAGTATTGTACAGGGGGTCCTCATTATCTGAGTCCCCGCAGTTACGAATTTGCAAAAAAAATAGGAAAACACAAGCACATTATCTCAGTCATCATTTTTCAATCCCACACTCCTACGCTATTTCTGTCTTGCTTACATGTCTTTTTCTTATCTAAACGTGTCCCAATTAAACCCTAAGTAATTTTGGTCCCTGTTTTAAGCGGAATCGATATAAGAGGTATTTTTTCTGTCCCAATTACCCTCAGATAATGAGGACCCCATGTATTTTAATTCCACTAGGATTCAACCATATTAGCACAATGCACCAATACTGAATACTACAATTATTGTGGTAAACATAAATGCACAATATTAGGGGGTCTCAGGTTCGAATGATTCAAAATACACATTATTATTGTTTTTCAATTTGTGTTTGAGTCAGAGTATGGACCTATTAGATTGAGCAAGTGGCTCACATCCATTTCTTTTCACTCTCTTGGATCTCGTAGGTCTCTTCTGCTCTGGAAACATTTTTTGCCTGTCATCGCGAGGGATGGTTTCCAATCCTGGTGTCCTAAAGAATTTGAATTTACATGCACCTGTCAATTACCTACGTGGTCGCAGCCATGATTTATTCTGGATCGTAACCGTTTCCTCGTGTCAACCCTATCAGGCACCATTAGCTAGGGGTGCAAGACTAGTCAATGCGCTCACCAAAGACGTAGACATTTCCTGTGACGTGCTATGTTTTTTCATTATTATATATATTCTCTTCTTTCTTGTGAGGATAATTTGTTATAATGTAAATCTCATGTTGTGAACGTCCTGAATTTAGATTTGTTATGTTCAAAATGTTTTGTTTTCTTAAATAAATAAATAAAATTTATCGTAAAAACAAAAATCTGTTAATACAACCCTCCACCCTGTGGAGCCCTGTATGATCTTATTAGGATCGGACTTGGTATAAAAGTAAATACAAATAATATTCAATTTGCTATTCACTTTTTTATTTCATATCTATTGCAGTCCCTTACGGTTTATATTGCTTATATGATCAAATTTATCGACTTCTCATTTCTTGTCTTTCTGATATTCTAGTTTTTCACAAAGAAGGGTGTACCAGAAGTGAAATCTGCAGAAGAACTCTTTGAATACATAACAGGATTGGAGGGTAAAGATCTGGCAATGTATGAACGTATGCACTACAAGGGGCCACCTGCTCACAAAATTGACCACTTACAAGAAGTTCCGGAAGAATCCAAGCCTATTTCATACCCATTTGATTACGCTTGGGATAAAACCCAAGGGGATATGACACATGCTAGAAATAAGCATGATGACATAGCTGTTGAACATGATGGTCTCCGTGATGACTTTGAGGAGATGTGGAAAAAGAGTAAAAATCACAACATCGATGAAAGCGAAGACAATATTGAGATTTAATTTTTACATATTTTTTTGTTGGCACCCATAACGTATGAATCTTTATAGATTGAAGTTGACATGGAAAATTTTAATCACTTACCTATTATCAAATTTAATTAAATTATATTTTGGTGAATGTTTACATAAAAATAATATATACTGAAAACCTAGCATCTCGTCAAATGTCGTATAGATACTTCATTGACCAGATTTCTTATACTAAAAATGAAAATGTAATATATTGAGTTATATTATGCAAAATAAAAAATACATTTTTTGTAATATTTAATATTTATAATACTATAGTATTTGTACAAAAATATCGTATTGTTTTTATCAACTAATATTACAGCGATGAAATTATTGTGTTCAATCAAATTTGATAATACCGAAGTTAATCAATCGATTACGATGAGTATCCGGTCTTTGTTTTTCCCTCGGAAGCAAACAAAGCACGAAACGTCACCTGTGTTGGGGAGGTAGTGGATACCTTCATGTTCATGTGTGATTTTTGGCTGGGAGTGAAGGAGTGTACCCAGTACCTGATGGATTCTCAATTTACTAGAATTGTAAACGATTTGAGCAGATATTGCGTCAAGCCTGGGAATACCCAAACGGAAACCAATAAGATGATTCAGCTGGCTTAAGGTTTCATGGGCATAATACAAATTACGGAGTGGTAACAAAGTTACTAACCATGTGTGTACTTTGGTTATGCAGAACTGTCATGTCACCGTCCAAGAACATAAAACTGAACCTTTTGATGTTTGGTTGCGTTCGGCTATTGTCGGCCAGTACACGAGCGTCTAATAAGGAAAAAGCCCATATTACACGTAGAAAACCATCAAAGTTACTTTCAATATGAATAAATTATATAACTACTGTCTATAACAAGATCTCGGCGATAACAGAATGTCGCTTTAGTCGCGTGTAGAGAATTTTTTGTGTTGTCATTTTTTGAGAAAACTAATTTGACGAAATTAGGTTTTTAATTTATAACAATAATTCTATTCTCAGAAATTCACTTAGAAGCCCAATTATTATTCGATAATTAACAATAAAAAAATTAATTAAAATAATTTCACCTCTTAATTATTAGTAGTTACTTATTATGATAGTTGGGTTAATTAATACTGGGTAATTATTGAGTTGGAAGGAAATTAATCATTAAACCCACATTAACTGATATTGCTGCAGGTATGTATTAATAAATAATTAGGAGAATACAAATTATGACTTAATAAGTAGAAGTGAACAGTATACATATTAAATATATCGATGACCCAATCACATTTTTTATAATTTTCAAATAAATATTGTCTTTTAATTGGTATTTTTAGTAAAGTTGTTATAAAACACATACTGTGAAAATCATTTTCTATAAAAATATCTATATATCTACCTATCATTATAATTGTACTGTTTTTTCATCACTTAAATAATCGGTTACATTAAAAACAATAATTTCTTGTACTTGTCTTTGTAAAGGTTTTTTGTAATACCCCGATCGAGATGGGGTATTCATTGTAAACTGTAAAAATATACCATTGTATCGCGTAAAACAGACTTTTCACACACAGACGCAGCGTTTACACACCTACTATATGCGCACGAAAGTACGTGTGCTTCTACGCAGGTCCATTTCTAAGTTTTTTAGCTATAGCAGAAAAAGTGGGATAGGCATTGATTTAGTATATTCCATTTTAAGCAAATATTTGGGCTTGCAGAGGGGCTGCTAACGGGAAACAGAATCAAGTCATGCTGGACTGAGCTACCATCTTTTAGTAATTTGTACACTAAGATTTTTTCAATTTACTATTAGGACTCTGGGGGCCCCGGACTATAATAGCTCAATGCTAAATTCGGTCATGCACAGACCTCCACATGAATAATTATATCTTTCACCGCCAAAGATCAGATAGTTTTTGAACAGATTTTGTTTACCGTAAAGCAAGCGGCGATGCAAAATCCGCAGCCCAAAGTGACAAAGTCGTGAACAAATTATGCAGTGGCAAAGGAATATAATCTGAATCAACACTGGCAGAAAACCATAGAATGCTGTTAACACTTCTTACCCATTGTGAACATTTAGATAATGGATAAATTATTAGCCCTTTTGTCAAATAGGCTATGTACCACTGCCTTAAAAGGAATAATAGCAGGCATATTAAATTATGTGAACAATAATAATTAATAAATTAAGTAAGTCAAGTGGCAGTCCAACACATTATCAGTCAAAGACATTTGTATCTTGAAATCCATTTGGGAAATTCACTTAACTCACTTCTAATTGCTAAGAAATAATTTAATATCCGTTGTCCATCTACATCGTAAATTATCTGCACAACTCTTTGGATGGTGCAATTTCAGGAATGAAACCATGCTGGAAGGTATTACTTTGGAACGCCGATACATCTTGTTCAGTAAGAATCGCATGGTTTGAATAAACTTCCTCGCTTGTATCGTTTTGGAATACTGAATTCTGATTTGAAACATTGTTAATGAACGGATTATTGCCCAAAACGCTTGTAGGTATTGTTTGAGTGAATGGAGAAGAAGATTGTGATGGAACTTGAAATGGATTCCCATTTTTATCAGACACAGAAAAATTATTGGTTTGTCCAAATACATTTTGTGGTAGTGTTTGATTCTGCTGTAACTTAGCATTCGCTGCTCCAAATAATGCCGATGCAGAAACAGTCTCCTGAGGCGGTTGCCCAAACATTTGGTTAGGCTGAGGTGTATTTATATTTTGGTCACCAAATACCTGACTACTTGGATTGTTCATATTATTTGCTGCATTATAAAATAAGTTCTGATTAAAATTAATCCCAGTTGTATTTTGATTGAAACCACTAAATGGACTTGTGTTAACAGAAGGATCCACTTGCGGTAGAAATGGAGAATTACTTGTACCAAACTGTGAAGTTTGTGCCCCGAACATATTATTTGAAGTGTCTTGAAATAAGGCCTTCGCAGCATTTGCAAATATATTATTTGTGCTAGCACCGGCATTCTGACTACCAAATATATTATTTGTAGAACCTTGGGGTGCGATATTACTGCTAAATATACTTATGCTGGGGCTTGAATTTCCCAAGTCCATTGTTGCAAATGGATCGCTGGGTATTTCTCCTTTGTGTAAACACTCTATCACATTTACAAAATTAAATGCTGGTTTCGGTTTTGTAAGATGCTTCAACTTGTCCATGAAATTTTTACAATAATTTGTTATGTGACAATTCTGTAAGAAAAATAAAAATAAACTTTAGTAACGAATTAATAAACTAATAATACAAAACAAGAACAAAAGTATTTTTTACGAACCGTTGAATCAAGTGTGCCATTGATTCGGGCCTCATATGTAGCAAGTCTCATTTCTTCTGGACAAATGTCATCTAGCCCGGGCATGTTCGGTTTTGCATTAAAGGGTCCATAGCATGACATCAGCCACTGCCCACTTTTAAGAGCATTATTGATGTCCGAAACAACTTGGTTCACCAATTGCTCTGTATTGCTTGCAACGCTCGTGTTGGCCGGTTGTGGAGCTGTACGAATAAAATATTTCTGATTAATGTAAATCAAAGCAAGAATGACAATATGGTAAGAAAACTATTTGACGCATGAACTAGTTACCCGAGTATGTATATTTTTGGCCATATATGTGTTCAAAGCGACAACTCGCGCCAAATCGACAGCACCCCTGCTGAAAATATCGACATACCACCATAATAGTATATTTCAAAATTGTTATTTAATTAAAAAAATCTATATGTTTATTATTCAGATTGAAAATTATAAGGTTACTATCATTTATTCAAATTCTAAAAATTCAAGATTTCAAAACTGACAGTTCCTTGGTTTTAACCATAGACTAATTACTTGTTTTGACATTTCAAATTGGCCAATAGCCATAGCAAGTTGGGGTTGCCGTAAAAAATGAATCTACCTCGTTATTCCCAACTTTTAAAAATTAATCTTTTATATTTTTATTACGTCATAATGATTTGTGTGTTTAGTAATAAAAATATTATTTATTATAAGATGACCGCACGGAAATTAAAAGTTCATCGTTTTTCTCCAAAGACATTATAACCTCTTTCTATAGAGATAGACTAGGTATAGAGTCTTTAGACCATCCTCCCACGGCGCAACTGAAATCTGATGGAACTGGTTTGTGAAGGAACTCATAAACTGACCAATGTGATGCTTCGCACACGGCGCTACTGAAACCCAGTTGAAATAATAATCACATAACCTCAAACTGTCAAACTCAACTATCAACCGTGTTGTACAAAAACTGACAACACGCGCGCTGCAGCGTTTACATAATGTTATTTTGATTTTCCAATTAATATTTAACCAATTTTGGTAAGAAAATATAATTTTTCACCGAAATCTAATGATGTTGGTACCACTGTTTTACGGTGACTGGAAACTTCAGAGACCGCGCGACTAGCATGTCGCATCTCTTCGCGACCGTTTTGAAGCTGACAGATTCCAGTCTCGCCGTCAGCGAGCCGCCATTGAAATACATTAGCTAGATACTGGCTGGAATTTTAGTTTCAGTTCCGACGGACATAAGTTGCGCCGTGGGAGGATGGCCTAAATATATGAATCGAAGCAACAAAAAAGGGCCACTGGTTCATGTATGAAATTAGCTACAAGCGAATAATGCACCATCCAACCTCTTCGCATTACAAGCTTACTTGAAAAATACTTCACACTTAGCGCTTGGCCGTAGTGCTCGGGCGGATAGGAGCGAGGACGGGCGCGGGTAGAGTGCCGCAGTAGCCCGCGCGCGTCCGGTCGTGTTCAGCGTCAAATCAGGGATAGGAAACCATAAACACAGAAAAGTTTTTGTTGGAAAACCCATATTTAAAATGAAACACTTTGCAGCAAAATATGGAGCCAATGAAGTCAATATAGAAAGCACTTTAACAGAAGAATTTTATAACTTATACAAGAAACTGCGGGAACAACAAGACAAGTTTTTCTAATAGAGTAGCATGTCTGGGCAAATATTTGATTAGGTATAAAATTCTAATTGATTTAAGTTTTTTTACTATTCTTTTTGAGTAATTTTTTGCGATCCGAGTATCGCTTTTCGGCATCTTCAGACACCACCAATAATGAATACACACTGTTATCTAATAAGTTAATTCCTGTTTATTTGGTAAATTTATATTTATGAATTTAAATTTAAATTCCATCAAGTATTCTTGGTCGATAATATAATTTGATTTTATATTGGATAATATATAAGGAAACTAAGTTTAAAAATGACTATTTTAGTTCATATGGTGTGAATGGTTACTGGCGAAATGGTACTCGTACCTGTAATGTAGGTGTAGAGTATACGCTTCATAACTTTGCACCCCGGCTCTAGGAATGAAATGATGTAAGTAATGTATTCTTAAAATATTTTATTTTTAGTATATTTATATTTTTTTAATATATTTGTTAAAAATTATTGAAATTTAAACGTATTATTTTTACATATAATATTATCTATTTATTTATTTAGTACTACATATTATTATATTAATACAAGTGGATATAATTTTATGCGACGTAATAAGGCAAAGTGGCGTATCAGTGTAGTAAAAAGTGCAAAATTATAAAAGTATACCTACTTTACATCACTTCGCACTATACCTCTATGCTTTGCGAAGATGATACCACAAATGCACCAGACGCGCGCGGTAAGCTCATGATGGTTTGAAACACCCGCTGCTCGCTCGTTTCCGCATTGGCACCCGTCCATTCAGTGCGAACATCTCTATGCGCGCCAGTGTTGCCAACCGTACTATAATTATAGTATTTGTACTATAATTTTCGTCTGCGTACTATGTACGATATAAAACAGGCATAGTACGCCCAAAATACTATAATTTTGAGAAAAAGGAAAAAAAGTTGCTAATAGAAGAAAAACAATGCCAACATAATCCGTGAGCAGCAAAAAAAATAATCCCCATGTCTAAAAAAAGGTGACGTTAATTACTTAACACAGCGATTTCTAAACTGGTAGGCGCGGAGTGTTGCAAAGGGGGGCGCGAAAAGTTTAACACAATTAATGTAGCCACAGGTTTGCAGTTTGCAAATGCATAGTTTATAAAACGGCCGCTAGTTATAAACTACACAAAAAAACAACTTTCTGCAAATATGGAGACTAATTTTATAATCCCTCACTTCTATACTATTGTGAAGCGCAATAGCTATCTCGTAAACAAATGAAATAAAAGGGTCAAAATCATAATGTTGAAAATTGAGGCAAATTTAATTAGGAACGATAATTTTGTTGTTAAACTTGTCTATTTGGTTGAAACTTTAAAAAATTTGAGTGAATACATTAATCTAAGGACCACTAATGCATTCACTGATTTAAAACGACAAAGTGAAGGCATTCATAAAAAATTGGAGCTTAGGAAATCAAAATGACAAAAAAAAAAAAGTTCGCAATGTCTCCACTTTTAAATGATTTCTACGCCAGATATATTGAAGCAAACAAAAATCTATTTACTGAGTTCTTGGTCAGTTTGCTATGCACTTGTCACATTATTTTATTAATAGCAAAAAAAGTAGCCTGCGGCGCTGCTTTGTTTCGAATATATTAAATATGTGGTTGAAAAATCCTGACCCGGAGGGGGTCCGCTTCAGGATGTGGAGTCCATGATAGAATCCATTTGTCAATGAACGAAGATTAATTTGGATTGACTACTATTGAAATTGATTATGCTAATAAACAAGAACATTCGTCAAAAACTAATGTAATATAAGTAGTAAAACCTTGTTTTTTTTTTCATTTTAGTATTCGTAAGTAGGTACAGTGTTGACCATTTGTGTCGCTGAGTTTCAAAACCCACTATAACACTTTTTTGAAATAATTAAGATATATATATCGTTGGATTCATTATTAAAATCTCTACATGAAAATTTTATCGCCTCATTCAAAGGCCGCTACGATTAACTGTCATTTATGAAACAAATTCAATGTGTCTATCAAACTCCGCTATAACACTACTGAAACATTCAAAAACCTTTTTAGTTCAAAAAGTTTTTGTTGATTTTCTCAACATAATGAAAAAGTGTTATAGCATAGCGGGTTTTGAAACTCAGCGACACATTTAAAAAGTTGTTTGTATTATTTAATGAAGTAAGGGGGGCTCCTAGATTAGATTTTTTTTAAAGGGAGCCGTAGTAACATAAAGGTTGGAAGCCACTGACTAAACTTTTGAATTTTGTTTAAAAAAACGAGACGTTAATTACCATTCATGGATATTTTGTCTAAAAAAAAGAAGACGTTAATTACCCCACGTTTAATTTTTTGAAAATGCAGTAAATTATTGGTCACTCAACGCGTACTATACTTTTTGCCAAAATACTATAATTTTGAAGGCACTGTACTATAATTCCACTTTCAAAATATGGCAACACTGATGCGCGCAGTATGGGAAGAACCCGCCGCATGTACGATCTTGCCTGCGCCAAGCTACACGCACCAAAATAACACGCGTGAACACCCGTCTCTGCACATTGTCTACGGATATGTCGAGATGTGTTCATACGTTTGAGTTGCCCGAACCGCCGCCGCGCCGCGCCTGCCAAACCAGTACGGCCGATTACTAATACGATGACATTATTAGGTATTTTATTTTCCAGTTGCAGGACGTACAAAAAGACATTCCGTCACAATTAGTTGGTACCTAGGCAGATAGATCAACAGACAATAATAAAATACTTCGGATATTAATACTATCGACTGAAGGTACTTGATGGAATTTGAATTTAAATTCTAATGGATTCAAGCTGTACTATTCCAGTTAAGTCGTTTTTTGCGACCCGAGTTCCGCCTTTCGGCATCTTCAGGCGTCGTGCACACTCACCAAAGGTAAACACACACTGACAACGAACTCTTTTTACTCTAGCTTATACAATAAATCAATACAATAAAGTAGGTAAAAACTCCATTACCTACCTACCAAGTCAAAGGTTACAATAAACAACTTATGAATAGTTGAAGTGTCATTAAAAAACCTAATTAGTAAAAACCCTATCTTATTAATAACAATACCCTAGATCAGTGGTTCCCAAAGTTCACTGGGCTCCGACCCATCTAACCAAAAATTCCAATCTTGGGACCCACCTCTTAGCTGTCTTAGAGAAAAGAGGGCATACATATTGGCAATGCTCAGATTCCCTAGTGGCGAATCGTGGAATTACTTAATGCTGTCTATTTGTTCTAATTGAAATAAAAAAAATATTTTCTATAAGTGTTACCAATATGAATGAAAGACTGTTGAAAAAAGAAACACAACTTAAATTAAAAAAAAAATATTACTTAAATACCTACACCTGCAAGGTTTTTTTACAAAGTTATTTCAATGGGAAGGATGTATTTGTTTCTTATTTTTCTTCATTACAGTTTTAGCATTAACTTCAACTTTAGTTACTTTTAATCGCAGTGAGTTTGATATATCTAATTTATTTCGGTTTTTAGTTTTAATGTTAACCATAGCCGAAAATCCGACCTCACATAGATATGAGGTAGTAAAGAGGAGGAGGACTTTCATAGCTTCATCGGCCAGGCAAGGATAATTATCAGCAACTGAGAGACAGAATTTCGTTTAAAACTATTTTTCAGTGACGTATCTTCTGATAAATCAATGAGTTTTTCACTTGCTTTAATTTGTTGACATACTAGTTGGCAAGACGTCTTGAAATGGGTGACAAATCCAACGCAACGAATCAAACTTTTTCATCTCTTCCCCAAAATAGTCGTCAAAGTTATTATAGCCCTTTGTTATTTCCTATATGATGCTACATATGAGAATATATTATTATGGTCAATGTTATTGATACTAAATTTATTTATATGTAGGTATATTGTATGAGAATGTATGGATGAGGATTTAGGTATGTATAAGTGTATATTAGGTGAGTTTATAATATATTACATTATATTAGGCGAGTTTATTTGTATTTTTTAAAAATATGTTATAAAAAAAGTAGGTACCATGTAAGAGTATTATTAAAGACGAATTATTATCTCATTAGTTAACCCCATTAATTATTTTTCTGAGAATTGACGATTTACACCTCTTGAATGTAGTATTTTTATTGTTCAAAAGAATAATGATCTATTATTATGTTTTGACGATTTATTATAATATGCTATCTAGGGTATTGTTATTAATAAGATAGGGTTTTTACTAATTAGGTTTTTTAATGACACTTCAACTATTCATAAGTTGTTTACTGTATTTTTTGTAACCTTTGACTTGATAGGTAGGTAATGGAGTTTTTACCTACTTTATTGTATTGATTTATTATATAAGCTTGGGTAAAGAGAGTTCGTTGTCAGTGTGTGTTTACCTTTAGTGAGTGTACACGGCGCCTGACGATGCCGAAAGGCGAAACCCGGGTCGCAAAAAACGACTAAAATGGAATAGTACAGAGCTTGAATCCATTAGCATTTAAAATACTTCGGCATTATTATTTGAAAATCCTATAAAATGTTGTAAAACGCGGGTTTGGGTATTGCCAGTAAATGAAATGACCAACGACAAGTAATGGGATAAATTAGTATTTAAGTCTGTATTATTCAACCTGGATCAAACAAACGAAATGGAACCATTTGGTTTGGGACCGTTTGGTAAATGTCCACGGAAACGCTTTTCTGACGACTAATTAGTGTTGCCAGTACTTAAAATTAATTCATAACATATTAGTCTCTAAAACAGAAACATATTTATTGAAACGTCAACTTGTTATGAAATTCTAACCTCCTATCATTGTCTAGAATAATACAAATTCGTATTCATTCATTTTAAATGTACAAAATATAAGGAATGCTTCGTAAATAGGTAGCCATTTAGTTAATTTATAAGATTTATAGGTATGACAAGTTTTTAAAAATTACTTTTGATAAGAGCTTTTTATAATTGACTACTTATTCATGTCGACAGTATGATTTTAAGTCGACAATCGAACATATTAAATTGATAAAATTCGTTAGGTAGGTAATATAAAGATCATTCCGGGTTGATTTAACGCAGTTTGTAGCTTAGAATCTCCATTACAAAATATAAATAAAATGAAAATAAATTCTTGGTCTGACATAATAATTATAGTAATGATATTAAATCGAACTCTTTGCATAGAAAATATGGTTGGATCTTGAGATAATAAAACCAAAAGCGGCTTCTTGTTCGCGTATGGTTACTTATGAATAATAGGTATTTATTAATAATCTATAATATCCATAATTCAAGTAAACTTCTATGGTGTAAATGTCTAACATATTAATATGAACACCTCACGATATATAAATGCGCTTATCAACACTTTGACAGATTGCCATTAGTCTATGGATCGTCCGAATCGGTTTGACGTTTCATGTCAAACCATTTCTGATGGTCCAAGAACGGTTTGATTTTCAATAGCCGGGTCTACACTCGGGACTTTTCCATACGTCTCACGAATTGAACTCAGGGCATGCGTCGTCGACCTTGAAATCGGTTTGAAAATGGCCGCCATTTTGTGATGAAAGTACTAACGCACTGCGATCCGACCGGCTTGGATTTCTGTTGAACACCCCAGCAGCTTCGTATTTTTTTGGTAAGATTCGGGTCGTTCGTGCATTTGGCTGTCAGTTGCGTTGTCAATAAATGTATTTATTTGAGTCTATTTGATCATATTGGATGAATTTTAGTATTGGAATATTACGATGTTTTGCAAAATGTCGACTGAAATGATTACAATGGATTTTATTGAGAGTAAGGGCACATTGCGCATTGTGGGATATAACGATAAAGACTATACGAACAAACTGAAGCGCAATGATGCCTACATATTATTGGCAGGAAAATTTGGAATGTCAGTTTTAGGGGTAAAAATAAAATGTTTACGGTTCTACTTTTCCAAGGAGTACCATACAACAAAGGAAACAAAGAGTGGCGCTGGGGCTGATAACAAGCATGAACCCTCGTGGTTTGCATATGAGTCAAATGGCATGTCGATAATAGAGGTTAAAAATAAAATTGAGAGCTTGAGTTCGTATTTTTCAAATGAGCTCCACAAGACTAAGGAAACAACAAGGAGTGGAGCTGGGGCTACAGCAAAAATAAACCCTCGTGGTTCTCATACGAGTCACTGTTGTGTTGTATCGAATATATTATTATCTAGTTATAGTAGGTAGGTATTCAATGACATATTGTAGTATTGATGTGTCGTATTATGTATAACGCCCACGGTGGCCGCGCGGCTTAAGCGTTGGACTATTATGCCGTGGGTCCCAGGTTCAAATCCTGGGTCTGGCAAGTACACATGTAGGGGTCATTACCCTACCATCTGCACGAGTTAATTTATAATTACAATATACCTTGCAACATAGCAATGTTGAAATAGTGGAACAAGCGATTTATGTGAATCAATCAATTTTTAACAAAAAGCTAATTTAGCAAAATAATTATATTAATCAATTATTTATAAATTACAAAACAACATTATATGCATAAAATTGTTTATATGAAAATCAATCGTGCCTAATAATTAAAACTGCTTAATTGCCTAAAAATTAAAATCAATTATTTATAATTTACAAACAAGCTATGCATTGCACAACAAAGCATGATTATTAAAATATCCAAATAATGATCAGCATTTTCTATTGTATCGAATCTGTATAAAACACTCAATTACACAGTGTTGCCAACCGTACTATAATTATAGTATTTGTACTATAATTTTGGTCCGCGTACTATGTACGATATAAAATAGGTATAGTACGCCCAAAATACTATAATTTTGAAAATCGTACTATAATTTTATGTAAAAGTACTATAATTCTGCATTTGCCATTTCGCAATCGAGTGGTCTTCGAAAATTTGGGAACCTGCGGCCCGCGACGAAATATTTTTCCTAATAAAAACGAGCCGACTATGAAAAATTGGGAAAATTTTCATTTTCAACAGATGACAACGCGTACTATATTTTATCTCCAAATACTATAATTTTGGAGGCTCTGTACTATAATTCCACTTTCAAAATATGGCAACACTGCAATTACATGACATCAAATGTCAGTCAGTTATCAAAGACTTAACCGTAAGGTTATCGTTCAACTTCGCCCGATCGACTTAGCAATTTCTCATAACGCATAAACTGCTTTCATTCTGCTAAATTATAATCTGTAAACGTAAGGCGGCTCTCGTGGTGCAGTGGGTAAGGCGCTTGCCTTCCACCCGAGAGTTCCTGGGTTCGATTCCCGGTCATGACAAAAACATTTATGTGTTTTTCTCAAAGCCTGGGTGTTTGTGATTGTTCAAAATTACTAACAACCACCTTGTACGAAAAAGCAAGGATATGGTTATTAATAATTCTAAAAAAAAAAAAAAATCTGTAAACGTATCTGTAATAATTAAATTAATATTTATTTGGAAGGAGATAATAAAACCAGGGTTCATTTCATTCACGCATCAATCTTCTTATTATTGGAGTCAAACAACCTACCCTGCCTGTTCCCTATTTCATCTCCTAACAAAACACATATTGTTTTTCAATTTGTGTGTGTCGGGGTAAGACCTAATAGGTAGTTTGAGCAAGTGGCTGACATCCATTTTGCCTTTGACCTCCGTGTAAAGTTCTGAAAAAGGACGTTTTCATTCGATTCTGTTGCCCTCATTATTCCGAACAGTAGTCAGAAAATATATTATATCATTAAATTTAAATCTCTTCAACTTAAATTGATCTAATTACAATATACCTAGTATAATTGTAATATTTATTTTGACAATCAGAATTATTCGTATGACGTTCGGGCATAGAATATTTTATTTGCGAGGGTGAATATCCGTACAAGAATAAATATCATTAATGTAATACAAAGTGCACCGATAGATGGCACTTAACTAGTTCCATGACTGTTTTGTCGTTAGAACACACTCAATTATGCTTATTTATTACAAATATGATTGTGATAATAAGTTTAAAAAAATAACTAATATAATTAAGTATTTGTTATTCCAAATTTTACTGTTTTCTTTTAACTTTTTACACTCGTTTCCCGTACGCTCCGTGGTGGCGCTGTTTTACCATGAATAATTTTATTCATCACCTGCGAATCTATTTCGATGTATAATCTATGACTCAACGATGTGTAAGCTGTGATGAACGAATGTAGACAATAAAACGGATTCATCTCCTCTGCGCATGCACAAAACTTCTCGGTGTAAAACCAGAATTTAAAAGTTGAAGAGGAAGTCGGCGTTGAAGCGACTAAATGGGGACGTAGCTAATGATACACTGAACCAAACGTCAAATCTCAAACCATTTCCGGTCAACTTTCTACTCATACAATTTGTATGTATATTGTCTATGATTTAATTTGATTTGTTTCGTTCAGGTTGAAAGAAACGAACCTAAAATAAGTCCTCACGCGATTTCAAGGACTTCAAAGTCAACATGAATAATAAGAGTTTTATTGGTAGGTAATACTCCTTTCATTTTATGGATAACTGTTTTTGTCACATTGTAGTTTTTGACGACTCGCGT
This sequence comes from Rhyacophila brunnea, assembly GCF_057557595.1. Taxonomy (NCBI): domain Eukaryota; kingdom Metazoa; phylum Arthropoda; class Insecta; order Trichoptera; family Rhyacophilidae; genus Rhyacophila; species Rhyacophila brunnea. The sequence continues at coordinate 15,797,595 of NW_028232965.1, forward strand.
TTAAACATTCAGCTCAGTATTTCTGATTACCCCAATTCAGAGCGATCACCGCTAAAATGCATAATCTGCTGTTAAATAAACATAAATTCTTCCTAATTAAATGAGTAATATCGCTAAATTATTCTTTTAATAATATGTTCTAATATTATGGGTCTCTCACTATGTAAAATAAAGAAATATGAAAGATCTTCCAGCATTGAAATATAAGGTAATGAACTTTGTTTTTCGTCTCCTAATATTTCACCTATTGTCGCTTTGGACAATGTTATCCTAGAGCGACGACAATGAAATATTTTTTTGTCTTAAATGTTTTCTAAAAACAGAAAATATTTACAAAAGAGCGGCCCGCCAAATATTTTTGATTTGTCCCTTTGACGAAAAAGTGTATGAACCCTTGACCAAGTTGATACCTACGCTGATTTTTCTGTACTTACTACAACCTGTTTTGCAAACTGTTCTAAACCCAACCATGTACCTACCCAAAAGTGAGTTTTCGAAATAAAATAAATTTAAAAGATACCTAGGTAGGTTGGTTCCATGCTCACTGCTGAATTATTAATTTATTACAATAAAATTATATGAAATTAACAAAAAAATATTTTAAGTAATTCTATTATCAAAACTATTTAATCATACTTAGGAATCGTAGTAAATAACCATATAACATACCTAGGTAATTTTTATTGGGGAATATATATTCGCACAATTGAATAGACTGTTTTCACAAAGCGCTGACATGTTCGTCACATCGGAAATGGATGATATTCACAAATCAACTACAACACTCAAATGATCGATTTGCACTAAGGAAAAAGTAGTCTTCACGTATCAATATACTATTGTAACCAATTAATCGTAAAAGAATAAAAACACTATGAAAATTAGGTTTAATGATTTTAAACAATATTTTGGCAAAACATAAGTATGTATTAGGCACCTACTTTCAGATTCAAATAATACTATAAATACCTATTTAGAAAGTGACGTTAATCAAAACTTAGGTAGGATTGTGCCGCAGATGCCGTCATGAGCTTTTATGATTTTTTTTACGAAAACAGTTTATTCCAGTAGACAATTATAATAAATACCTTTTTCTGTCGGCACATAGGTTTTTCGATCCAATAATTGTTAATTTAAAATTTGAAATGCTCATAGATTTTGATACTTCATTATCTAAATCTAAGATTATATTATTAGGTACCTAATATTAGGTTGGGGTAGGTTAGGTTAGGTTAGGTTAGGTTGGGTTAGGTTAGGTTAGGTTTTTTTTTTTTTTTTTAGAATTATTAATAACCATGTCCTTGCTTTTTCGTACAAGGTGGTTTGTTAGTAATTTTTGAACAATCACAAACACCCAGGCTTTGAGACAAACACATGAATATTGTGTGTCCTGATCGGGAATCGAACCCAAGAACTCTCGGGTGGAAGGCAAGCGCCTTACGCACTGCACCACGAGAGCCGCCGGTTAGGTTAGGTTAGGTTAGGTTAGGTTAGGTTAGGTCAGGTCAGGTTAGGTTATGTTAAGTTGGGTTAGGTTAGGTTAAGTTATATTAGGTTAGATTACGTTAGAATAGGTTAGGTTAGGTTAAGTTCAAAAATGATACTTATACAATCTTATAACGGCATCTGCGCCACATTTGCCAAAATTTATATCGATGAACCGAAAAAGATATACCTAGGTGGTATTATTTGGTTGTAGATTTACATCAAATAATATATGAACGACAGCAGCATGAATATACACATATTTATATTACTGCGTTAAACATTAATTATATTGACACCTAAGCATCATTTTTGCGATTGCCTTCTAATAGATTGTATTGCTGCTACAATTATTAGTTTGACATTTGTGAATTTCTACCTTTTATTTGTGATGAACAATTTTACAAATGTGTGCAGTTGTCAAAATTGAGTGAATTTATATTTACAATGAGTGATTTATGATTTTTCTTTTGTGAAACAAACTATTTTATGTGATTTCATCTATTTATTTGTGAAATCATTTAATATATGTGAAAACTACTTTCCAAATGTTAAAGTAATTTTTTTTTGTGAATTTTGATTATTGCATTGTGCGATTAATTCCCACCCATTTTTATTTACGAAAAAAACATTTTGATAAATTTGATAAATTTGAATTGAGCATAATTTTATATTGGCAGCACTGGTAGAGCTCCTCCATAAAATCTATGTCATTCATTATGGTATTATGGTGACATCTGAAATTTTTACGAAAATGATTTGATTTTCAATATTATTATTCTCTAACACTTTTAAACAGTTCACGTAGTCATAAACCTCAGTCATGTAAATGTCATTTTCGATTTATTCGATTTCGTACTTAGGATTCAACTTTCTTCTGAAATAATTTTGTATGACGTGCATTTCTCTTTTACACTCGCTAGTCTCGTCTAATTTTCAGTTATCTATCACAACGAAATGGATGTAATGGGTGATAACAGTGCCCTAGGGCTAACTGGTGAACAAACAATGAAAGTCTTACAATTTCAAGACCTGACCGGGATTGAAGACATGACTGTCTGTAGAGAGGTATTGCAAAGACACCAATGGGATCTAGAAGTGAGTTTCTATTCCAATAAGCCTACTTGTTTGTATTTTGTTTCTCAAAATATATGTTGAATATTAATTATCGGTTCTATACGTTTATCCTGGATACAGCGGCAAACACATTTTGAAAATAGCCGATATACTGGATTATTTGTTAGTTTGTGTTGGGTTATCCTAACAAATAATCTAGTATATCGGCTATTTTCGAAATGTGTTTGCTGCTGTCTGTATCCAGGATAACCGACTTGTACCTAATTATCTTTTTAAGGTTGCAGTTCAAGAGCAATTGAATATGAGAGAGGGGAGGCCTTCTTTATATGCCACAGAAGCCAGACCTCCAGACGTAGTCAAAGACCACATTGCCCAGCAAATATTTTCTGATGCTGATAATCCTGATAGACACTCCCTTGGCGGAATACGAGGGCTCTTTACATTTATTGTTAACTTTGCATTTTCCATTTGCTTTAATCTTGTTTCTGCAATTCCAAATATGTTGCTGAGCATATTCCGAAGCGATGAACGTAGAAGTAAGTACTTATATTCTTTCTATAAACCAAGCATGCTAGTCAAATATAAGTTAAAATGATTTTTCATTACTGGTTTAAGCCGCGTTGACACGGTCCAAGTACGATCCAAGTAGACTTGGATAGGAATAATTAGCATGAAGATATCTCATCCAAATGACAGCTCCATACTATTTATTCCTATCCAAGTTACCTTGGATGAGTAGCGGTCCAAGTAGCTTGGATAGGAATAATTAGTATGAAGATGTCTCATCCAAGTGACAGCTTCATACGATTTATTCCTATCCAAGTTAACTTGGATGAGTAGGACGCGGTCCAAGTAGCTTGGATAGGAATAATTAGTATGAAGATGTCACATACGAGTGCACTTGGATAGGAATAAATAGTATGAAGCTGTCACTTGGATGGTACTTGGACCGTGTCAACGTGGCTTTACCTACCAAAACTAAATCCCATCTTAGGTATACAAAATATTTCTAATAATCTTACCTGAGCAAAGTCACTAGAATATGCAGTCTTTTCGTAAGTATATCTGCTAATGATTAAATTCTCACTCTGAACCTCTTTTCAAACGAGTGTCATTTATGAACATATTTTATAATCCCTATATCTTAATTAATTAATATATAGTATTTCACCAAGAAAATTGTTTCATTAATATATTTCATGAGTTAATAGTTTCTTTTGTACTAATATTTTCATTTGTTTTACAGTTGTTACTGATCCAATCGGTGATGTAATGGGTTTTATTAATACATACTCTGCACGATACAGTCCACATCCTGTATTTTATCAAGGAACATATTCCCAAGCCTTAAACGATGCCAAGCGGGAATTGAAATTTCTCCTTGTTTTTTTGCATTCAGAAAATGCATCAGACACACCAAATTTTTGCAGGTAAAATTTTCCTACTTTACTATTACATTATATATTCGTCTTGATTAATCTATTTATCTGTAACACATAAGCTGTCTCTCTGACACACTTAAATTTTCTGCGCCTTTATTGCACGACCACATAAATAGAACATCCACATTATATATCTCTTGCGAGCGCTGCACAAAGGAACTATATCCTAGCATGACAGCATGTGACGTGATGCTAATGTGTTCGGACCATTAGTTATGTTTATTTATATGTAATTTTTCTAGTGTATATAATATTTGTCAATTTTCACCGTTTTCATATTCACTTTCAAGCAATAACTTGGTTCTTGGCTGTTAACATATCGTCGCTATAGGATTGGTTTGTCGAATATCCGTTTTTGTCGAAATCGACCTTTTAATGCAGAATGACATTTTGTATCTAAATGGACCAGAACCATCCTTTTCTTTAAATTGCTTTGTAATGAATACAGCATTTATATGGTGTAAAAACAACAATTTAAATACCTTCATGTATTTAAATATAGGATAATGACATTTGTTTTTCATCTCCTGAACATTTGCCATTTGGTCTATTCGACAAACCAATCCTACAGCGACGATATTTTAAATATGCCATTGATAAAATTAATTTAAGATCATCATTTCGTTGATTATTACTTTTTAAAATAAGTATAGGTAATTAGTGCTTGAGCATGTGGCTAACACCCATTTCTCGTAAAAATATCTGTTAATACAACCTTCACTTTGTGGGGAGGCCCATATGATATTCTTAGATCGAACATCGTAAATATTAATTTAATCATTTGCCATTTATTTTATATTATCCAGAACATTAATTTGATGATTCAACTGGAACCGTATAGTACTCACTTATTTATGAAGGATTAATTTTACATACTACGTATTCGAGAAATCAAATTTTTGTTGTATGATTTGCTTAATTAAAAATTGAATTCTAGAAAAAGATGCTCACACCGTCCGTTTTATGTTTTGTTATTATTGTATAGTATGAAAAATTATTAGAAATAAATCTTTCGTTTTGTGTTATTTTACAGATACACATTATCAGAGCCAGCTGTTATACAATATATTAATCAAAACACACTCATGTGGGGATGTTCAATTGAATCACCGGAAGGATGGAGAGTGGCACAATCTGTCGGAGCTAGCAGAAAGTATCCACTCTTGTGTGTCGTAGCTCTGCGGGAAAATCGAATGACCATTATCGGTAGGATAGAAGGAGCATGCTCTGCGGATTTGCTTTTGTCACGTCTCAGACAAGTATTGGGTGATAATGAGATTCACCTGACACGCGCACGAGCCGATAGGTAAATAAAATCCATGTTTTCTTCGTATGTAGAATATATGGACAACACATGTTGCATCCATCATCTCTTGCAGTTTTACGTATTCTCTAGCCAAACCAGCATCCTCCAGTTATGAAAATGGCACTCAATGGCAACCTCAACTCTTGGGTATTTAAAGCATTTATATTCAATGACACACATTCACCTATATGTGACAAGAGGCTGCTCGGTCTGCTTTCTTATCTCCTTTTTGAGAAAGTCATATCTGCTTAAAGTTATGTTACTCCTGAAAATTAACGCACAACAGAAACTATCAACACCTTATTATATCTAATTATCTCGGCATCATAATGTTTCAATATGTTATTTACATTTACGATGGCTCATATTTTTTACTTCCATAACTGATATTTTATGCCTTTGATTTTTAGAATGGAGCGTAGTCTTACTGCTAGTCTGAGAGCACAGCAAGATGAAGCGTATGAAGAGTCTCTTAGAGCTGACCAGGAAAAGGAACGTCGTAAAAAGGAGGCCAGAGATGAGGAACTGTTGCGTGTACAGCGAGCGACAGATAAATTTGCTTTAGAGGAAAAGCGTAAGATGGTATGCAATATTAAATAATATTTTTTCCAAGCATATGATAATTTTTCATTGTAGTTTGTGTCATTAAATACTCAACTATTTTTTAATGTTTGCGATTCCAATATCTTCTTCACGCTTTTACTCGAATTAATATCTGCCTATTCATGTCATCTACCCAAATATATATATTTTATAAATTGTCTATTTGCAAAGCAGTTATCATTCTAAATAAATATTAAATTATTTCTCAGCGATATTTTTTAATTATACTTATGTATTGACATAAACTTATCAGGTTTTGATACAATTTGTTAACTGACATTACATGTCATTTACTTACATATTATTATAGAATTATAATTGAGTAATTCAATGTTGGAAATTATTGTTTTTTATTTTGTTTAAATTAATACATAATAATAATATGGTTTGGCTTCTATATTCTAACAGACACGTAAAATTTCACTTACATTTCTTTTTCCCACTACAATATTTAGCGGTATGTGTTATCCAGAATAAAGTCATACTACAATATTGTAATTCATACATTTACTTTTTCCAGGATCTAGTAAATTCAAAAAAAGCGATGGTCGATCGGTTACCAGCGGAACCTGATCTCTCTGATCCTAGAGGTCTTTCATTTTTAATCAAACTACCCTGCGGAGCAAGACTTGAAAGGAGATTTAGTCTATGTGATAGTCTTGAGGTAATTAGCATTAATATTTAACTAAGCGTCAAATGGGTCATGGGTTTGCCATCGCTGTCATTTTTTCTCACTATTCGTTTACGACTTTTCCGTGTTGATGGCGATCGACTACTCTGTCATCAGAGACATGTATTTTAATAGTTACACAGGTAAGTACAGTGATGCCAAATGTTGTTGACCAAAATATGCCAGATAATAAGTTAGTTTGCAGAAAAACGCTAGATTTTTAAATATTAAAAAGATCTGCACTTAAAAAATATTTGTAAACATCGTTTTCACGAGAACAAACATTGACGAGACTTAGTTGTTTTGTAAGTACAGTAGAATTTAAAAACAATGTAAATATGAATTTCGGTCCTCGTTTAAATATTGTATGTTACATGTAAGTTATTGTTAAGATAGTATAAGCCTATAAGGTATGAAAAGCCAGCATGTTGATTTCCATCCAAGTCTGGTGTAATATTTTATGAGAAATTTTAAGCTGTTTGCGGTATCAAAAAATGTTCTATTTAAGGTCTTATGCCAGAAGCATATTGAACATTCTAGATGACTGTTCAAAAATGCTCAAGAATGAAAATAACACTAAGTTGACAACTTTGGACGGGTACATTTTTAAAACATAACATTTTTCTTTTCTTTTTTGTGTTTCCTTTTGTGAATTTTTTTTAACAGAGCCTTAATTCCAAATATGTAGAGGCCTCATTGGCAAATCTCCTTAACTTAACATTATTATTATTTCGGTACTGTAATGGCAGACGGTTATAACTGCGGTTTTTTCACTTTTTAAGTTTTCTTCTATAATATGTTCCAATTTGTATATTCTTTGATGTGGCAAAATATTAGAGCTGCAACTTTATTGGTCACAAAGCAACGTTAGAGGATATCTGCATCTGACCAAATGTGAAAAAAGTTGATAAGGCAAAAACATATATTTGCTTAAAATGCAAGATAAATACAACTTCGTTTTTTTAGAAGAATTGATTTGAGGTTTGTGTTGGGATGCTAATTCCGCTTATTTTGATATAAAATACTTCAAAATATCTTATAAACTAACTCTTGTCAGAATGATTTCAAAACTTAATATTTGCTCTGCTGTAAAATTGTGTAAACAGCAGTTATAACCATTATCACAGTACCGATTTAATCGTCTCCATCAAGTGAATGTAAACTTAAATCAACAAAATACCTCCCTGAATATTCCAGTTGTAAACAAACCTTTTTGTTTCATTCTTATGTACATAGCCTACGCCCTATGATAACTTACTATGCGAAGATAATATTATTTATATGGAAATGAAGATATAGCTGGAGTCGAAAACACAAGTGCAATTAGCAATAAGCTCTTCAAGATTAATGATAATAATAAATAAGATTATATCAATGTCTTTTGATTATTTATGACATTTGCACGAAGAGTGGAGGTAGGCTGTAAGATCCAACATAAATAGTGCACACTAAACTTTGTCAGACATACTTATTTGTTTCCATTGAACTAAAAAGACAAATTGCAGATGGTGTTGGTTAGTTTTTAAAATTCCATCTCCACAGCCTACCTCCACCCTTCGCCACTGCTATATAAACAGTATCTAAATATATTCTGTGTTAGTTTTATGTTTGCCATCGATGAGTGTGTATCATGCCTGAAGATCCTCAAAACTGAAACCTGGATCGCTAAAACTGTTTCAAATGGAAAAGTGCAAAACTTAAATCAACTGGAATTGTGTATTTGCTTCGCAATTGACTGAAGACTATTCCAGGATTGACTGTTTGGACATTATGTCTTATATGAATTAAAACATTCATACTAAAAATAATATTTTAACAACTTGACAAAAGTTCTATAAAATAATATGCAATCGGTAATATACATTGCCAATTTAGGCAGTTTACTTGGAATTTTACAATTTCTATTATCATTAACGGTTTTATTTTTTTCAGGACATATACAATTATGTATTCAGCCACCCGCTGTCGCCTGAGGAATTCGAGATCACCACAAACTTCCCAAAGAGAGTTTTGGAGTGCTCGGGTGTATCGAAGACTTTGGGAGAGGTTGGCTTGAAAAACCGAGATGTATTATTTGTGAACGATTGCAATGCATAGGACGTTTGACTGAATCGTGTACAAACATTGTATAAAAATACCGATTGTTTGTTAGGAGAACATACTGTATTTTGTGTACAGAAAACATTTTTTATGATTACTACAAGTGCTTCGTTCTGTTTTATTTATATTATAGATAACATGGTGATTTTAGGTTATATGAAACTTAATAATGAAGCAAGCAATCCCTACTCGAAGATGCGAGGGAACATTTTTCTACGTTCCTGTACAGCAGTGCAGCCTGTATGATACTTTCGAAAATATGTGTAATAGAATAATATAATCAATAATGTACATTAGTCGATTGACTATAAATATTTACGTTTTGGCGAGCATTTTGTATGTTTTGTTACATAATTATTGTTTCCGTCGCCATTGATTATTTTATCCTAGATAATTAACTATTTTATGTTTGTATCTATAAATTTTGTTTGGTTGAATAAAATATTAAATTTTTTTCCCGTCCGCCTATTTTTTATTTAACCATGTTAAATAAGATATTACTAACAACTTACTAACGCTTAGGAAAGAAGGCGGCGATTCGAAAAACTAAAATGCTCGCAATACTCACACTATACTCACTTTTACCACTTCCTTGTATGGCTCTATTATGCAATATATTTGAACATTAGTTAAATGTTCAATTTAATCTATACCAGGGATCTCCAACCCTATGCCTGCGCTTGCGATCACTTTTGCATGCCCCCACGAACTAATTTGTGAATTTTTAAAAAGCAAAAATATGAGTGTTTTAATATTTTAAATCAATTAATAAACAATATTACATTAATAATTTTAATAAAACACAATTCCCTCTGAGGTTTTATTTGACAATTATTAAAAAGTGGATTCAGTACAAAAAAAATGTGTTTTATTAAAATTATTAATATAATGCATTTTCATGAATTGACACAATTAAAGAAAAGAAAAACAATATTACAATCGAATTTTTGTGTTGGTTGGTCAGATATACGTTTTAAATTTACCGTCGATGTATGGTTGAACAAGCAACCTGGTGGATTGATCATTAGTTTCAACAGTGAACATAATATAATCAAAATACATGCGATTCACTGATACGAATTTAAATCACTGTTTAAATACTATGGATACCAGTGGCGAAGGGTGATTTTTGGAAAGAAATAGGCTGTGGAGATCAGAGAAAAAGAGCACACATGTCAGTTATAATAGGTACTTACAGGAAATAAGAAGATAATACGATATTACTACCGATGCATAGGTACACACTAATGACAACGATACACTAAATTTATGAAATTTCAATAGCTCACTAATGGTATAAAATTGAGCGATGGGTTTAAATTATGACGTATTTTATTTATACACATCAAAAAACATTAGATGAATTATTTTTAATTATATTATTTTGGACAAAGCTGCAGCCATGGACAATTCGGTCGGATCTGTTTATTTTTTAACTTTATAATGTCTAGTCTATTTTTCTTAGAAGATAAGCTTTAAATAAACGCCTAGTATGGAGCTTTCGCCACTGATGGATACTGTCTTTATCAATTGGATGAGTTGGAAGAGCAAATAGGTGACATCATAGAGTAGCAGAAACTTTTCTGCTGGTCACTTCAGATTTGTTTACATAAGTAGTACTCCAAATCAAGATGTTTCCTTAACATCAAGAAAACCATCATGGGGGCCCAGTCTATCAGTATCCCCCCAATTGATGAGGACGATGTATTTACATGTATTACAAATAATTTTCGCTCTGAGGAGACCCGATAATGTCCCTACATTTTTAGGAGTGAATTAACTTTGTAAAAATATTTAATCTTACAATGGAAACGAGTATCTTTCCGGAAAATTGAAAGATCTTAAAGGTTACTCCAATTCATAAGAGCGGTAGGTAGGTAGAAGTAATAAGCTCCAATCATTCAATGTGACGAACAATAACTTACGTCAATATTATGGCACAATCTGATGAGCGGATAATCCAAAAACCTTTTGTCAGATGAGAGTAATTTCAAAAAAAGATTGTCAATGTCCAAGACTGAAAGATTATGGTAAAAAGAATGTAACCAAGCAAATGTACCTACAAAGCCTTGACACTCGACAAGAGAACTAACAACACGTTCATCATTTTTTTTTCGTGAAGTAATATGGAACATTAAAAATACACAGAACGCCGACTAAGCTAAGTCAGGTTCAAACGCTAGTACGGTCACCATACATCTCATGTTTATGGGACATATTTAGACGATGGTACTGACGTGTATACAATAATCACTTGCTGGTGCGGCAGGTCGCAGTGACTCTTAAGTGAACATTCTATCAATGACTATAGCTGCTGGTTAGGTGTTCATTACTAGAATCAAAGCACGGAGTGTCTTGAAAATATACTCCGGAATGTGTGGTGCAAAAAATTTATAATAAATTATATTAATATTTTTTCTAAATGGGTCCCTCCGGATCATTTTTCTATAGGTGCAGATGAAGACATCCGTCATTCCAAGAAGAATTCTCAGCATTTTACAAATGGCATAATTTAAAAGTTTGACATCAAATACAAACACCGAAGATATAAAAAAATTCATTGTTACAAAATTACGAATAAAAAATAAGAATCTTCAGATACATACATATTTCTTTGCACTGATGAAGCTAAGTCTAGGCACTAAGGCGCAACAAATAAAAAAAACTAAGAATTGATATGAGGTACGAGGGTGGGTCAATAAGTCCTTAGAAAAGCCGACAGGTGGCGCGACTAGTACTGTAAGCGGTTTGTTTTCATGCAGCGGCACTACCGATTCAGTATGCTGCGAACTTTCAATCAGATTGGTCGGGTTGTTGTTTTTTATTTTCGTACATTTAAAAAAAAAATTTGCTTGTTTACAAAAATGGAGAAAATTGAGTTTAGAGCTGTTATTAAACATTTTAATATAAAAGGGTTAACAGCAAAGGAAATAAAAAATGAGTTGGATTTAGTTCACGGCATATCTGCTCCTTCACTTGCAACTATTTATAACTGGTTAAATGAATTTAAACGTGGTCGTACATCAACAAAGGATGAACCACGCTCAGGACGTCCTGTAGAGGTGACTACACCAGAAATGATCAATAAAATCCAAGATATGGTGTTAAATGACCGAAGATTAAAGTTGACTGAGATAATTGAGGTTACAGGGATCTCAAAAGGTAGCGTCATTTCTATTTTACATGACAAATTGGGCATGAAAAAAGTTTCTGCAAGATGGGTGCCGCGTTTGCTCACAGTCGACAATAAACGCAATAGGGTGGTGGCCTCTAAAGCCCTGTTGTCGCTCATGCAACGCAATCCGGATGATTTTTTTCGTCGCTTTGTGACTGTAGATGAAACATGGATACACCACTATACTCCCGAGACGAAAGAACAGTCAAAGCAGTGGATTGCGAAGGCAAACCATGTCCAAAGAAGGCGAAAACCGTAAAATCAGCTGGTAAGGTTATGGCTACTGTATTTTGGGATGCACGTGGAATTATTTTCGTTGACTAATTGGAAAAAGGAAAAACAATAACAGAGGATTATTATGCATCTTTATTGGACCAGCTAAAAAACGAAATTGAAGAAAAACGGCCTCATTTAAACAGGAAAAAAATCCTCTTTCATCAGGACAATGCCCGTGTTCACACATGTTTACGATCAATGGCTAAAATTGAAGAATTGAAGTTCGAATTGGTCGACCACCCACCGTATTCGCCAGATTTAGCCCCCAGTGACTTTTTCCTTTTCCCAAACTTAAAAAAATGGCTAAGTGGACAACGTTTTTTTTCAAATGAAAAAGTCATCGATCGGACAAATGCTTATTTCGAGGACCTTCCGAAAACTTATTTTTCTGACGGTTAAAAAAAAATTGAGAAACTTCTAACCAAGTGTATTGAGCTCCAAGGAGATTATGTTGAGAAATTAAAAAAAAATACAAAAATAAAAACTGTTTTAATGCTTTTTTCTAAGGAATTATTGACCCACCCTCGTACTATTATGTAATAACTTTTTCTTTTCAAATGCACATTTTTCATTGTTTTTTTGTCATTGCAAATAGTGTTGGTTAGTTTTTAAAATTCAATTAAACCCTGCCAAAGCCAAACCATAATAGTTTAGGTATGCTATGGGCGATATGACAAAAATAGTGCACACTTTTTCAGGCATTCCTATTTGTTTACGTTGAATTAAGAAAACATATTATTATAGATGATGTCAGTTAGTTTTTTAAAATTCATTGAGCCCTGACTAAACCAAACCATAATAGAAAAAAATATTCTTCCATATATAATATATCCAAAATTATGTATAATTTAATGGCATAGTTTTTGATATTTTATAGATAGACGAATATTTTTGACTATTATCTATCATGGCTTGGTTACGCAGGCTATAATTAAATTTTGAAAACTAAAAAACACTATCTGCAATTATTTGTAGTCGCCTTAGTTCAATGAAAACAAATACATATGACTGGCAAAGTTTAGTGTGCATTATTTAGTCGGACAGGCTACCTCCATTCTTCGCCTCTGATATATAAATAATATACAGTACACTCTAATCCGCCACCCCTAAAACCAATTAGTGAAAACGGCGGATTATAGTGCACACATACAAAATAATATAGTAAAAATTAAAACAGATATTTCGTAAAAATAGTTTTTATTGAGAAATTTGTACTGGTAATAATGTAATGGTTTTCTTTATAATCAAAATGAAGTATTTATTAAATTATACATATTAAATAAGCTAAGTTTATTCCTACATGTATTAAACCATGGGCGGCCAACCAATATTGTACATTTTAACAATGTCAGTAAATGAAGCGCCGCTATCTATGTTTCGCAAAATTTCCAATTTTTGTTTTAAAGTTAATGTGTCATGTTTACGCTTTCGAGAAGACTCCATTTTGTTAACTTATTCAAACAAAGAACGTGGCAGAAGAAACGAATAGGAACACATGCGTCAGTTGCAGAATACGCAGCGGACTAATCTATGGGACTAACTGAAAGAAAACGATAATATTATTGACTCAGGTTAAATTTAATGGTCAACGGAACTGGGCTAGACGGCAGACAGCTCATAAGAGTCGTAAGTCATAATATTGGCACGCAGCGGACTACTAAATTTGACATACGCATACCGGCGGATTATAGAGCTTCATTTTGTGCTTTCAACCAGTAAAAATAACGGCGGATTATAGTAATTGTCGGATAAGTGAGCGGCGGATTACTGAGAGTGTTCTGTATATTATAATATATCTATTGACCAGTCCATTAGTTTTGGACAACATATTTTTTAAAGTAGGTACGTTGTTAATTATTATTTACTAACAATGGACAGGCAAGGGTATGTGTTGTTTACAGGCAGTATGCATGCGGATAACAAGTACCTACCTACAACTTTTGAGAAATGATTTCATGGAGATGACATTATTTTAAAACCACTGTGCTTTGGATATGTGAGTATATATATTATATTTAAGGACTTTGATGATCTTCAAAAATAGTCATCCAGAAATAATAATTAAATCTGGTAGGCACCTAATAATTTTAATGAAATTTGTGACTAAAAATGTAAGAGGCAGCTTTTTCAGTAGTTGCCAAGCAGGTTGGAGTTATTCAAGAAAATTTCCTGCAAACCAACGAAATACAAAATGTTTCAAGGGTTCTGACAAACAAAAAAGGTTGGGTATCTACATACTTTTGGAAATTTATCTACTTACTATAAATATTATGATTCATTTTCTAACATAAGCAGGCATGCACACTGACTGGGGGGGTTTTCGGGTCCGGATCCCCTCCAGGAATGGAAGAAAATAGTAATTATTTAGGTGAATAGAATATTACACTTTGTCTTTTCAATTCTAAACTATCCTAAATGTCAATTTTTTGAAATACGTTTTTTTACATCAATCGATTTTCTGTGAAATTTCCAACATTTCTGTATAAACTTAAATGCATAGGATTATAATTGAATGTAAGAAACAATTATTTTCATGCCACTTCCTAAATGACATTATTTGCCTATTGAATTTTTCATAAATTTGAAATTGAAAAAAATTCCACAAAATTTATTGTAATTTGAAACACAAAAAATGTTTTGGTACTGTTCGGTTATACGGAATACAGCGGAAAACGCATTTTGAAAATAGCCGATAAACTGGATTATTTGTTAGGTTAGGTTTGGTTAGGTTAACCTAACAAATAATCCGGTTTATCGGCTATTTTCAAAATGCGTATTCCGTATAACCAAACAGTACCAATGTTTTTTTAATACTTTGATATTACAGAACTAAATCGAAATAAGTATAGGTTCTTAATTTCTAAATTTCGCTTTCCTGCAGATTTTATGGTTTGGCGTTTAGGATAGTTTAGAATTGAATAGACGACTTCTTCCTTTTCATCAGGACCTACATGACTGAAGATCGTGACCCGGATGATTTGACTGTCGAAAAAGCCTTTTCCACTGATTGGCCTCACTCCTCTCGACATTCTATGACATGTGAGGCCATGGCCCCCACATCCTGAAGGATCGTTTATCATTAAGATTATAGGCAGTATGACGCTCTATAATAGCGTTTTCCAAATGATGTTCTAGGTAAAATTAAGGGTGTTCAGTGTATTTTAGCGATTTTTTGTGTTTGTGAACATATCCACTTGAATTATGGAGTTGTCAAGTATTAACCCAATAATCAAAAATTGTATAGTACAAACACTACTCTTGAAGTAAAATTGTGCCTTTACTATTAATTGAAATTTGTGATGTGTTTTTCTCACTTATCTGGTCGACCCGTCACGCCGGGCCCCCGTGACCTCGGGCCCCCAGGCTAGAGCCCTGGCAGCCCCCCCCTTGTGGGGACCATGACCTACCTACCTATATTTATGTAAGTGGGTTATGTTCTCATTTCATTTTTAGATAATTACCTAGGTAATTTATCTACCTAGGTACCTACCTACCTATTAAAAACATTTAAATTTATAATGTAAACTTTACATACACATAGGTACTTATTACTTATAAAAGAAAAATCTATGTACCCACCTACAATCTACATTAACCTGATTAATCTAGAAAAAAAATGTTTTGATTGCACCTTTCGTTTTTGAACATCTGCTCCGAATCGGGCGGCAGCTGCCATCCTCAAAATTAATAATAAATTTTGTTGCTCGTACCCGGCCGCCTCTGAAATGGACTATTGTACATATAGTCGTCCTTGTCCTACAGAGGAATATTGATTTTAGAGACCTTCCTTTGGCATTTATTACATGCACGATCAATACTCACTTCAGTCACGTTTTCAGTGCATTCGTTAGAAGAAAAGAGATAGCATTTATTTATGAGATTGATTTTGACATTAGTAAAATCGTTAATCGGTAGATAAGATACGTAAAATCGTTATCCTTGTGTCATATTGTACGGAATACCGACTCTTGTGATTCTATTATGAATAAAATTATTAACAAGGTTTAGTTGATTCATTTTTTGTGTCAATATTTAATGGTGTCCAGTGTGTTTTGCCGGTTTTGAGTTTCATCAAACTTTATGTTTACTGTTTTCAGTAGCGATGGTAGCGACAGGTATTGATTTTATTTGAAAATAAGTACGTCATTATAATTTTGTTTACACGTTTCCCCGCTGAATTTGACGTAAGTGGCATTAGACATTTAACATTTTAAATTGGAATTTCAACCAGTGCACCTGTGTATATTCGCTGATTTGATCAAATTCGTACATACATATTGAAATTTCCATTTATCGTGAGCTGAAATGGATGACAGAAAGCGAAGGCGTTCGTCAGAAAATGCTGAAGACGTTGAAAGTATATTTTGCTTATCAAAAAAACAAAATTTGGTTGATGTGAACACATCAATTCAACGTCCATCGAGTGCACCCAATTTTACTAGTGATGAAACGGAGTCAATAAAACCCATCAATGACTGTACAAGTTCTGAAACTGCTGTGGATGATTCCATGTTATGCCACAATGGTAGAAATGAACATATCCCTGATTTGACTGGTGAAATGCAACATCTCTCCACAGAGAACTCGTCTAACGAAGACCACCCGATTGAGGAAGAGCAAACGAGTCATCAGAGAGTGGACACATTTAAGATGGCACTGGAGCAGATTGAAGATCTCCAGCGGTCTCTGTACGACGATTCTTCGATGGAATCTGACGATGAGCTCGATTTGAAGGACCATCTGGAGGGTCTTTTCGGGCCAGATCCTGATGGGACAGTGCCCCGACTTATTGATCCTCAGACCCTTGGATTTCTCATGTGCGCTCAAGAGACTATGAAGTATCTGTTCGAGCATGGAGTAAAGAAGGATAATCCGGTTGTCATCAATTTGAGAAATCGGTTAATTCAAGGCATTCAGCAACATATATAATTCCATTAATTTTATGAATGTATTTTCTTATATTTTGAGACTGTTAGTTTCAAAGTCGGTAACCTCCATTTTTATATTTGCTCAAGTCCAAATTTGTCATTTTTGAGTTAAATATGCAGAAATGTTCCAAGATATTTCTAACCGCACAAATAACGGCATAATCCTTAAAAATGTAATTGTGGCTTTAAAATCATTTTTTTGTCATCATCATATTATAATATTTTACTTGAATTCAAGCAGAAATAGTGGCAGAATGATCATTGTGCCATTGTTATTGCGGATAACATTCAAAATGAGACGACTCAAGTGTGACAACTTCACGCTATTATAAAGTAAATTTAAAAAAAAACTGATTTAACACACCAAAATAAAATATTCAAATTGCTCTCCTGCAAAAACAAGATTTTCGAGTTGTGCCACTATTATTCCCCGGGTTTCTAATATGGTTTCTAATATGTTTTCAAAAATTAAATATTCTATTTGCAGTCCTAAATAATGTGCTTGATGGTTTTTGCGATTATCGCAAAATGACTGAATGTGAAGGTTACCAGTTTTGAAACTAAGAGTGGCCGCGCTCTAGGCAGCCAACATGATCATCGTATCTGTATTAAAATGTATTCAAGCGAACGCACTAGCAGCCATATATCGTTGGCTTATTATGGCTGCGTAGTGCGCGGCCAGGCTAATAGTTTCATTTCATCTTTATATCAAGCATTCATTGGGCCAAATATTACGGCTGTAGTTTAAGTACCTACTAAAGTCACATGACATAGTCTAAATGTTTTGAGTGGGTATAAACTTATTGATTACAAAATACTGAATAATATTATGTAGTTATTACTACATTCCGCTTTAATATTGGTAATTTTTGTTTTTCCAAATGTAAGGTAATTAGTAAAAATTCAATTAAAAAAATATCTGTTTCAAAGGCAGAACCAATATTCACAGTAAACAACATTTTCGTTGTAATTTCATTATCATAGTCATTGAAACATCTATTTCCAAATACTAATATTTGTGGTAATCAAATGACATTTTTATTTTGAAGCGAAAATGGTAGGTTCTTTTTTCGATCATCTATTCGACATTTTCTATTAGCCGATAAACCTTTCATTGCGAAATAAAATTTGACATTTTGGAATTAATTTGTATTACTTTATGTACTTTAAGTCAGTAACATTACTTTCATATGCCTACTTCTGGCGGGTTTTGAAATTCATAGGTCATTACTTACATATTTTATGAAATACACATTGAATAATAAATGTAATATTTTTTGTTATATTTTGTCCATAATGTCAATGGAATAGATGTCTCAAATAGTTGAATAGGTTGATGTTGTATTCAAAATATCTTTAATTATCTGACCAACATCGGCTTTCGGAAGAAAATATGTTCAATCGTTTCTGACCTTTGATAAAATGAATCTTTTGTTGTTCAATGTTGAATCTGATTGAATAAAAATTTATCGGCGGTCGGTATATTGTAACACTTTTTAGAAAATATTGTGTTTTATGTTAAGTAAATAATTCAGTCATTCAGTCTAGTCATTTTTATAGGTTATTTTAAGTTTTTATAATAACACTGTTCAACATGTTTTCTTATAAATATTTTATTATGAATAAGTAATTAATTATTTTACAAATTATATCAAATCGATTCGGCCAAGCATGTAGCCCATCCAAAACATGTATCAATTTAAAAAATATATATGTCTATATTATAATAAATGGCTAAGCATAATAATTATGCGTATCATAGAGTAAAATAAATAATAAATCTCAATGTTTTTATTAGTACATTATGTTAACTCTCACAAAGTTCTTTGGTATTTCCTATTATAAATGTTTTTAATTAACTGGTTACTACTGTAACTTTGATTTTAAATACCTACATAATATATCAAATTTAATACTCATGTATTAATTATCTTCTAATTGTCAATAGATGTAAAATTATTATATTGATTTACCACAATATAGGTTAGGCTTTTAGCTAAATTCACATAGATTTGATGCATACACAGTTTCCGCTGTTCATTGGTCGGCGTATCGGTATTATATGGTATGCAGCCAATGAGATTCGACTGATTAGTATGGAGCGGTTTTCAGCCGATAAGATTTTAAATCGCTATGATGCATGTGAGCCCAGACTGAAGGTGAAGTGAAAATTAAATGGATCATATTAAGTATATTATTAGATGTCCTCTTAAATATAACTGAAAAAATATTGAGGCTGCATAGATGATAAAAGCGGGAACACATTTTGTTACATGTTGTTTTAATATTTAAATCCTACTTGTATGGTATTTTTTAAAATATCATTGGTTGATTTTCTACACAAATTATTTAGAAAAATTGACATCTTACATATGAATTAAAACTAATTGTTTAATTTACTAGTTATTACTTAAGTTTTCTGACCAAAATCTAGTCATTTATAATAAAACTATTTATGTTAATTTATAATGTAATCAATATTTTACTAGGTATATTCTTGTAAGATCATACTTACTATATGTGTCTAATAAATTTGCTAATCATGGCAAAACCATCACTATCTGGGTAATTTATAATCATATTTATATAATATTTAGATTAGTGATATTGTATTTCAATAAAATATTTTAAACTACCAACTATGTGTATTGCTTTATTTCGTAGACTAGTATTTAATGTATGGCAAATACTTATAATTATATATAATATAATTATATTCTTAAAACCAATTTTATATGAATATAATACTTTATTATTACAGTTTCCCTTGAACTTTCTAGTAAATCTGTCAGAAAGGCCATTACACCCCAGATTGATATCGAAATAAAAAATATCGATATCCTATTGAAAGAAAGTATTGAACAATGCTTGTCTGCAATGCAATTTTTTCCAAACAAAAATCGCAAAATATCAGTGTCGAAAGAAAGTATCAATACTTTCAAACATTATATTGAGACTGATTGGTGGGTGAAACGGCACAGACCATCGATTTTTTGAATTATTAATATTCCAGTCGCCCAACACTTTCAAATTTTGCATTTCTAGTAATAATAATATCTAAATTTAATACGATTTCTTTGTTTATACTATTTTGTTAAATTATTGAATCTTGTCCGCGTTGGTTTAAATATTTTAAGTCACATCCTTTGAAAGCATAAATTAATCTTTCATCCCTTGCTTCCGGTGTGTCTCCAGACTTTTGTAAAACCATCATTTTTGCATATTCCACATACGCCCTTTCCATCTTCAGGTGCTGAATTAATAGGGGGTCGTTTTTAAATCTAGTGTTCTCTTTTGCAGATACGAATGCTTGTCTCAGCATCTGGTGGTAACTTTTCAAACTGTTATCAGTAGAGATCATCCTAAAATAAATAAAATGTTTTACACAGTTGCTCTTAGATGTCACTATTTTTGACATTCATAATAATATTATTAAAAATAAATAAAACGAAATTATGAAAGTAATACTTATTATGACAATAAATGCGGTACATACCATATTCTATTAAATTTCTACATATTAATTTGTTGAACAAAATCACGAATATGCTATTAGTTAGTAGAGAAGTATTATCAGGTTATCATGCTCAATATTGTTTTAATTCCATTATTGTGGGTAGGTAGGTAGGACCAACTAGGTAGTCATTTTAGCTTTGTTTGTACTCACTTGTCCATTAGTTCTTGTACCTTAGATTTCTATATGTATATTCCTAAATAGGTACTAATTTTATGAATTTTAATTTAAAAAATACGAGACTTACTTACCTGACGATTTTTTAGGTTGATATAATAAATATTCCACTGCCCCTTTTTAGATTAACAAAAAATCCTTTTGATGCTTTTATTAGTAGGTACCTATCTAACTAATAATACCGAAAAAACAAGTTTTAACGATTTACACTGGTCAGTAATCACAGGGCAATCGACGTTAGTTGCGATGCCAGACACCAAAGAATACGATGTAATTGTATGGGGTTGATCCAGTAATAACATCGTTTACAATACAGAAAATCAGAGAAGTGGGGGTCACCCCTGTGAATAAAAATAAAGCACGTACAAACAGTTTAGTACAGTTGTATAAGTTTATAACCCTATGGCCTATTGCATCGTATCCTTTCGTACATTGTTACACACGTGCTGAACAGATGTCCTTCGTGTTTTTGATTTCGTAAAAATGTAGGTAATTAAATTGAATTAATTACAACAACAGCTGTGTGTATAATTTTGTTACGAGAAATTGGTACTAGGTATCGTATCTACGGCCGTTCGAAGCTTTTAAGATTTAAGAGTAAAGCATCATTATGTTGAATATAACACAGTAAACAGATTAATAATTATTTTTGATTGCACAGGCTAAATTTCGCAAGGGCAGGGCTCGAAATGACCGGAGTGCACCGAGCTTAGCTCCGGTTCGTGAAATCTTCGAGATTATTGCTCCGCCTCGTAATTGGATATTACGTTCCGATTCGTCAATTATTAAAAAAGTAATTGAATTAACTTTATACATATTTTAACGAAACGCAACCTGTCGGAATCAGAGTAAAAAATAATACGTGTCATAAACCTCAATTTTCGCCTGCTGTACTGACATTGTTTGTTTACATGTCACAAGTTTAAAGACTTTTATTCCATTTGACTGCCTGAGCTAACAGGTACCTACGTCTAATTCAATTCTTTTTTTATAGAATATACATTAAAATGTTAATATTTTTGGAAAATTATTGAGCGCTCCGGTTTGTAAAAAATCCATTTCGAGCACTGTAGTAAGGGTTTCTCTTTTGTAATAGGTACACGAAACGGAATATGTTTACGAAAATATATTATTATCTACAATACAATGAAATTTGTACATTGCCTACTTATGTAACTACTTTTTATTAAATTATTTGCTTTAATTTCTATAGTCGGGCGGCTCGAAATCAGTCAGTGCGTGGGGTCTCGTATCCACTGTATCTTGGCAGACTTTTTCGAGTATTTCTGACGCGAAATTGAATTTATTCCATATAATAAGAGCATAATGATGCTATTACTTACATCTTGGTAGATACATGGCGCTGGTTCCTAAAATTGTCCATTTCGACCATTTCTACCGAATCGATTAACTTTTATCAGATATAAAAAAAATGGTTAATATAGGTAGGTGCCTATCAGATCCAATATATTAATTCGTTCACGATTTTTCGATGAAATCTACACACACAAGTTGGTAAGTAGGGTAGATACTTATAGCATAATAATATTTTAAACAGTATATTACCCTTGCTTTTCAGTATTGTATCGATGGTATGAACCTTGAGGCTGGCATCGGGACCGGAACCCATGATTACTAATGTTGAGAACCTTGAACAGGACCCGGAACCTTTGAAAATGTCGAAATTTCGAAAGCTTCATTGTTACTTACTTTTTTGTTTTTGGTCATCATACTGATATCAAAATAGCAGGTATGGCAAAATGGGGTGAATAGGAACGTATTCTGATTTTATATTCAATATAAACCCTATGCTGGATGACTGAAAACCTAAATTTACTTGCCAAAAGTTGTGTTTACAATTCAGCAGTACGGCCAGTACGTATGGTTTAGTGAATGGGAACCCTCATTATTCACTCGCCATCAATATTTTCTCAAAATTATGGTCTGTTCCTTAGACTATAGATACATCGTCTGTTCCTATTTACCAACGAAACTGGCTCAATATGAACGGGAAGAGAAAACAACAAATTTAAATAAAAAACATGATTAGATAAGCAGTGACGTCCCTAGACAAAATGCCGCCCCTAGGCAGCGTCAAAATGCCGCCCCATTTTTTTATCATCCTTTCATTACTCCAATATCTAAGAAATGTGTTGTATGAAGCATGGCCCCCTCATCCTGAAGCGGGCCCTATGTTAGGATTTTTGCCCCCCCCTACCTATCGCGAATGATAAAAGCAGTGTGACGCTCTACAGTAATGTTTTCCAAATGGTGTACGAGTTAAAATTGATGTGTATATTTAGTGTTTTTTTGTATATTTTAATACATACACTTGAATTGTGGAGTTTTTGAGTATCGCTACACAATTATAAATTGTATTGTGTAACCATATAATTTTAAATAGTAATTATCATTATTGAAGGAAAATAACGCCGCAGGCGAATTTTTTGCTATTAGAGCAAATTTGTGATAAGTGTTTATCTCACTTATCGAGCCCGAGCCCCAGGTTAGAGCCCTGTCAGCCCCCCCTTGTGGGGGCCATGGTTTGGATACATTACTAATAAAATATACACCTACCACTAAGCTGAAACATACAAAATTAAATTTAGATATCAATAAATAAATAAGCGAATAAATATAATATTAAATAGACACTTACCCAAATCACCAGAGTCTGAGATGCCATTTGGTTAATATGTCTGACACATTTGGTTTGTATCATTTAGTAATACCTACGCAGATGTATTATTTTCACACCATTTTTTCTATGCTATTATTGTACCCTACAACATGTAAACAAAATAATTTTCCTCATTATTTTTTTTAATATAAACCTAATTTAATCATAAATACACTATTAATTAATGGTCTCAACATTCAACCGTTGATGATTGAAATAAACTACAAATCCACACTATTATCAGCAAAAAATATGTTTACAAAAAAAACGACTTAAAAGAAGGTATTGCACAGTATTGTATTCACAGCACGATAAATATGATATAATCTAGGTAGATACCTACTAGTGTACATTTTTATTACAATTAGGTGGTACTTAACGTAAATACCTATTATATGCACGAATACTAATTGATTATGTCAAATGTCAATAAGGATTAATAATCATTATGAATAGGTACATCCGGCAACTTTTAAATCTCGCGAATGACTGGCAAAAATATTTGGATAAATTAAAAAATACGGTATGTACCTATCTACCTATAAATCTCTACCATAAATTCTCCTTGTTTCGTTACCAACGTTGATATAATACCTTAATTTCTTTTAATAACTATGGCGCGACATAATTATTAGTTTTTGCGCAGTATACCTACCACTGTTATGAAAGGAACTCTTTAATCTGAGTAAATGACATTATATTATTATGACTGATTTATTATTCGTTTATGATGTTTTACATTTATAAAAATATTCATAATGTGTATAGGCGCCAAGTTTATTAGCATTTGTATACGAAACCGAGCAGTCAAAAATAAAATAAAAAAATCTCTAGTGGAGCGTGGTGACATCATACTAAAATGGCTGCGAGTACCGACTGGGTAATAATAAAAAAAAGCATCCGGAACAAAACATCTCCAAAGCTCTGGTTATAATATAACTAAGTTTAGGTAGCTATTTCTATATAATACCAAATGATTCTCCTCGATTTGCCGCCCTTCGAGTATCTGCCGCCCCCAAGCGACGCTCAATCTGCCTACCCCCACGGGACGTCACTGTAGATAAGGAAACATTTATTTCGAAAATAGAAATTGTATTAGCTATTCCTTTAATCAGTGGATTAGCTGGAACAAAATATGGTACCTATGGGTTCATTCTTGGCCTAGACACGACACCAAAACAAGTACCAATTCAATAATAATTTTTATTGAATGTATAAAACCATTGCTTAATATTACTAAGTAAGTATAAAGATCTGTCAAAAGAAAGTAACTTACATATAATTTGAGTTTTGACAATACAACACGACTAGTGACACGTCATGCATGACGTGAGACAGCCGAATCAAAGGGTGGGCGTGGAGGGCAGGGACGTAGCAAGGAGCTTGAAGCGCCTGGGTCAGTAACGAAAAATGCGCCCCTCACATAATTCAAAATTCTTATGTATGCACACTTATACATGTGTACGGTTCCCATTAAGATATTTAAATAGTATGGATCAAAAATCTAATGACATCAGTGTTTTAAAAATGTATGGCCCTCTAAATATGCGGATTTTGAAAAATATATTTACAACACTTTAAAATATTAATAAGTATGGTACATACCGAAATAATATTAGTATACACATAGTGGTATGCGCCTTCCAGTTTAAGAAGCATTGGCCGAATGCGTGCACAGGCGCCTACCCCTTGCTACACCACTGGTCATGGTAAATTCAAGAAGGAAGTTACATTTCGATGTGTAATTGCGAAAACCGCGATAATATTAGTGTCATGTGACATTTTTATACTAAAGGAAAGGCATTCCAAACAGTTTTACATAATAAACCACAAAATCTTGCTACGTGGACATAGGTACTTATAAACGTAAACCATGCACGGATTGAAAATGCAACGCAAGTCAGGGGTCAAAGTATTGTGGTCATTATGACGCTGCGGGATTCAATACAGGTACTATTAGAAATTGTAGATGTAAACAGTGACGTCCCTAGACAAAATGCCGCTCCCAGGCAGTGCCAAAATGTGCCACATTTTTTATACAGTACTTTTTATCATCCTTTCATTAATTCAATATCTAAGAAATGTCTTGTGTGATTATATTATTAATAACAAGATATACACCACTAAATCTAATTTAAAGCCCATCTCTGCTTCAATAGACAATATTACGAGTCTACTGTTTCAGATAGGTATCTACATTTAAAAACACACCTGACAACTTCCAAAACTCGCGAGTGACTGGCAAACATATTTGGATAAATTTTAAATGAGGTAAGTATGTACCAACCTATAATTCGCAAATTTGCATTCACCAAGAACGTGACGTATATGAAGTAAACGGAAGTAAACTAGACATCACGAACATGAACGAGTCCTGTTAAGACTTTTATAGTACCTACCTAATTAATATATTTTGTTTCCAACCAGTGAGCTGATGTTTTTAATGGAAAGATATTTCCGTTATTACTAAGTTTGGGTAGCTATTTCTATATATATCTAATGATTTATCTCGATTTGCCGCCCTTTGGGTAACTGTCGTCTCCGAGCGACGCCCAATCCGCCTACCCCCACGGGACGTCACTGGATGTAAAAGGTAGTTTAAGGTGCGCACCACTTACCTACTGTATTCTATGTAATTGGCAGATTTCCTCAATCTACGCATATATCGTAAATATTTCACTATAATAATGTCGACATAAATTATACTAATGGTTTTATAAATGCGTTTAAAAATTAACAAATGTAAAAAATCTTAACCACTGCACAGTGGCGCACCCAGGGGGGGCCAGGGGGCCTTGCCCCCCCCCCTAAAATATGAAAATCATCAGAATGATTTTACACATTGAAATCGAAAGCCAATAAACTATACCTTGGGCTTAGACAAACAACACGGCAAAAATGATTTGTAATTCTCCAGCACCCTTTTTAGTAAAATTTCTTAGATTTTAATTTCTAACACAACAATTTCGAAACACTAATGTCAGGTTTTTTTAGAAACCCGTTCCCTAATGAAATTCTCGGTGTCCACCCAAATTCCGGAGTGGTATAGGTCATGGCTGGGGAGGGTTGACAGGGCTCTAACCTGGGGGCCCGGGCTGTGGGGGGCCTGGCGTATCGGGTTGACCAGATAAGTGAGATAAACTTCTTCTTCTTTCTCAGCACTACATCCCGGGGCGGGATTTGGCCTCCTCTACAATTGTCCTCCACACGCTCCTTTCCCTGGCTGCTCCTCTCCAGTCTCCAGCCCTCCCCATCTTTCTCCAGTCCTCTTCGATACAGTCAGCGTGCATAAGTGAGATAAACACACATCATAAATTAACTTTAATAATAAAAAAGTCGCCTGTGGTAATATTATACTTCATGACTATGAACATTTTAATTTATATAATTGTCCAATATATTTTCTGATTATTATGTGTCGATACTCGACAGCTCCATTATTAAAGTAGATGTATTGAAAATCGCCAATAATTCACTGTATAAATACCCTCAATTTGAACTAAAACACAATTTGAAAAACATTAATGTAGTATTTCACACTGCCTTTAATCTAAGCGGTGGATAGGGGACCCGTCAAATACCCTAGCCCAGTGGTCGGCAAACTCATTGGTCAATAGAGCCAAATATCAACAGTACAACGATTGAGATTTCTTTTGAGAGCCAAATTTCTTAAACTTAAATTATATACGTAGGTAGTAAGTAGGTACACTGCTAATTTACTTAATAAACTTTAGTTAAGGTTTTAAGTCCTAATTAAATTATAGGTAGGTACACTGAATAAAACTGAATATCATACGTAATACTGATCTTATTTATTAATAAAAATTGAATTGTAAGTCAGGTATCAATAAAATTGAATCATGACAATGACTGACAAACTCAATGTGAATAATGGCCTTGCATCTCCTTGTAAAGTTCAGGTTCGTATGTTGTTGATTTAATTTTAAGCACGATTCCAGGTTCTCATCAATAAATCGATTTCTTAATTTACTCTTGATTTCCTCTCTTGGAAATCTTTTTACTAACCACAAAACTTGCAATATTAACATTGTTGACAGATTTTATTCAGTACCTAATTAAATACAGAACTTTATTTTTCTTGACTCTTCTCCTCAGCTGCTTTCTTCCTTGCATCATCGACAGAATATTTAGCGCAAAATTACGAGTTTTTAGTTGTATCTTTCTAAATTTCAATGCGCCAATTTTTCTCGACACATAAATACAGGTCGGTAAGCCATTTAAGTTTTGAATAAACGCAAAGTCTCGGTCTATTCAACATTACATTTACGGTTAACCTCTTCCATTTTCTTTGCTTCTTCTTTGTAACCATGTCAAATATGGCAGAGAGCATCTGTCGCAGAGCCGCACTCAAGGGGCCAAAGAGCCGCAGTTTGCCGACCACTGCCCTAGCCTGAGGGCCCATTTCAGGATGTGGCGGCCATGGTGTAGGTACACCTAGTGCAATAGACAAAAGACCGATAAACGAGATATTAGGCTGTGTTGTATTGAGTAGGTTGTGTATAATTTAAATGCAATAATACTTTTTTGTCCATTTTTGATTAATATGATGGAACCTCAATATTGAAAAACCAAAAATCTACGATAAACATTCGGCGAAAAGAACGACTACACCCACTACGGTGGTGGTGTAAATCAAAAGAACATTTTTTCGGTGGAATTCGGCATAAATATTGTAGCTCTCTAGACCAGTGTTCCCCAAACTTTCGACATCTGTGTACCCCTTCTATAATTTTCGTAACACTGAGTACTCCTCGTCAAAGAAAAATGCATGTAAGTACTTTAATAACAATCAAAATATATTTATATATTCCTTTTGTAGTACATAAACAAAATAATAATAAACGAAAAATAAAATTCATTCATAATAAAATATAAATAAAAGTTATATTATAAAAAATAACATTCATTGGTTATTAATTTTAATCTGAGGTGCGGTTCCACACCTAAAGGCTGTTCCTTTTTTTTACGTAATGTCTACAAATGCTGAAAAAGCAACTTCACATAGATATGAAGTTGGAAAAGGCAAGATGTATTTCAGGAATGTCTCTGTTAAAACTGGATACACATGTTGCATTTGCAAACTAAATGATGTATAAGTACACTCCTTATATTTATTTTGCAAGAATCCGTCTGAAGCTAATAATTCCAACAATTGCTCTATTTCTGCATGCGATAAACCTTCTAGCATGGATATTGTATTAATGCTTGTTGGACCAGGCGTAGCCATAACCCGGTGCAGCGCATACCCCCACCAAACTCTTCCCGTACCCCAGGGGGTACGCGTACGACACTTTCGGAAACACTGTTCTAGACCAAGCGGGTAGCACAGCCGATATTATTTAAGTAATCTTTTAGCATACTAGGTACACATGTCCAGCATGGTCGCTGTTCACTTCCAATCCGCCAGTCGCTGATGACACGCTCAACGGTTACCGCCACTTTGCCTCCAATTTATTAAAAACTAGGAGAAACTGTACAAATATATCGCCGTGTATTGTGAAAATATGCAAAAATATTTATATGAAGAAGAAAAAGAGCCTATGGGACTAATTTACATTCTCCTCCTTGCCCCCCCCCCCCAATAATAAATCCTGGGTGCGCCACTGCCACTGCACATGCATGTACTGAAATATGACTATATTCTAAAACATTAGAGCGAGAGGTTTAAAAGAATACTATTTTATTTAATAAAAATACTTTATGCAGTCATTAAATCTTTAATATAAATATAAAGGATAATAAGGCTTCAAAATTATAAAAATAGATTGTCTATAACGTTTAAGCGTTTAAGGAATGTCCAGGATCATGCTTTGAAAATGCAATAAAAGTTCCATTTTGACCTACGATGAGCGTGTACCCCCTTAATGAAAAAAAAAATTAACAAACAATATGTGTAATATAATATATTCTTAATTCAACGAAAACAAATAAGTATGAATGAAAAAGTGTGCACAATGTGTCGTATTGCCTTAAATATACCAAAACTATTATGGTTTGGTTTAGGCAGGGTTTAATTTATTTTTAAAAACTAACCAATACCATCTGTAAATAGTCTTAGTTCAATAAAAACAAATACGTCTGACTAACAGAGCTTAATATACACTATTTATTGCGGATCTTAACGGCCTACCTCCACCCTTCGCTACAGGTATGTACTTGATATAGAAAAAAATATGTAAAGCTAATATTTTTAAAGAATGAAGCATTTTGAAAGTTTGGTTAGGTACCTACATATCTTGGGAAGGGAGTTTATGTAGCAGCTAGAAATGAATAAAATCCAATAAAAATACATATTTAATTATTCGGTTATCTATTCTGTCAAACTGTTTCAAATTTCCATACCCTTACAATTACAGCACAGTAGGTACCTAATAACGACGTACCTATGTATGTGGGTATTAGTTTTGAATAACGCGGACATATTATGATAAAATAAGTGTAGGCAATACACATATTAGCTAATGTTTTCATTTATTCAATCTATTTTATTAGAAATGACGTCTCGTATGGGTAGGCAATTCACGCATTGCTTAGAAATGACAGTGAAACACATTCTAAGGGGGCGAATAAGTAGGTATGTATGCAATGCGGAAAATACAACTAATGACAGTAAATTCCGTGGAGATGACAAATAAAACAGTAAATTCCGTGGTTATATAGGTATATTATAATTTGAAAAGTTTTTTCCAACTTTTCCGTTTAAGATAATATGCATAATTAAGAAGTAAGCACCTAAGTAATTACCAACATTTATATAAAATTAAAAATCTAAAAATGGTCTTCTAATATTCATCTGACATTCAAGATCCGGAGCGCGATATTTGGAGCAAAAATGGGGATGGAGTGAGGCGCATATGTTACAACTGGGAAATCTACGAGGAACTTGGGAAACCCGACATAATTCAAACAATTAAAATTACCCGGATATCTAATAGCTCAACGAATACATCTAGGAAATAAAATGAAAACCATTTAAAATAGCACAGACGCTTTTAAAATGTTAGGTCGTATTGACAAATGTTGATATTGATATTATATTATTATGTTGATATACAGTGACGTCCCAAGACAAAGTGTCGCCCTTAGGCCGACTTAGAATGCCGTGCCCTTTTATTTTTGGTCTCAAATTATATGGAAATTCGTTAGGTACCTAGGATAATATCAATCTTTTTTTACTACCCACTTATTTTCGACTACCTTTAACAGACAAAATTCTACAAAAATCTTGAAAAATTGACATACACAACATGTCATCGTCGTCGACTGAGGATTAGAGCATTTCCAGTAAACCTACTGTCAAATGGCGATAATTTTAGGTATGTAAATTTCAAAGCGCTGGCAAGTTTGTAGGCCCTCTTATATATTTAAAAACATATATTTTCGGTACTTTCTAATGAAGCGACGGCATCATCTGCATTTTTTCAAACAGCCATGGATTAAAAAAAATGTAATGATCGAATTCGTACTTTCATTTACCGCCCTTTATAATGTGCTGCCCCTAAGCAATGCATACCCTGCCAACCCCAACAGGACGTCTTTTTTCTTCTTTTGACCATGTCCGATCCTAATAGGAATGATCCTATGAATGAGTGGAGATTTGTTTTAACAGATTTATGTTTATACGAGAAATGGATGTAAGTGCAAGAACGTAGTGGTCGCGCGGGGGCGGCGCGGCGGCGTCTTGCGAAACTCAAACGTATAACCGTTTGTAAAATGTTCGTAGACAGTGTGTTTTTTTGGGGCATAATACACACGGTTATACGTTTGAGTTTTGCAAGACGCCGCCGCGCCGCGCCCGCCAAATGACTACGGACGAGCACTAAGCCACTTGCTCAACCTATTAGGTCAATACTCTGACTACAAACACAAATTGAATATGTGTATTTTTGCCAAACCCAGCATTCGAACCTGGGACCCACGATATTATAAATTGACGCGTAAGCCGCTCGGCCACTGTGGGCGTCATAGGACGTCACTGTTGATAATATATTTTAGTGGTGCTGTGTTATAGTCCGACAACATAAACGTTAATTTTTTGATGTTGGATTCGGCTGTTTTCGGCTGCTTTTGGCCGGTACGGGAGCACCTAAAAAGGTAACAGCCCGTATTACACGTAGCAAATCGTCAAAGTTACTTTCAATATGAATAATTATTTAACTACCGTCCATAACAATATCTCGGCGATAACAACTCGCTGTAGTCGCGTGTAGAAGATTTATGTGTTGTCATTTTTGTATAAAACAAATCCGGCGAAATTCGGTTTTTAATTTATAACAATTCTATTCTTAGTAATTCACTTATAATATAAGTCCAATTATTATTCGATAATTAACAATAGAAAAATAATTTCAAATAATTTCACCTTTTAATTATTATTATGATAGTAGTTAGGTTGATTAATACCGGATTTTTCTATTGTTGCGAGGGAAATGTCAAAGAGGGACAGCATGTTTATTCCAGCTAACTACCATCCTAATTCGGTTCAAGTAAAGTAGTCCGTTCACAATGCTAATATTGTGGACTTGCTGATGAGTTTTAAATAGCGGAAGCCGCATAAACATACAATTTATTCATTGATTATAATATCTATTATGGAAATATTACAAAATGATAGATCTTCTTAGAACAAATTAATAATAGTTTGTCGATATTCTTTGAAGTTGGCGTATATGAAGGAGATTGACATTCAATGGTTTGATTTGTCTTCAACACGCAAGGTATGTCTACGAATTTAATGATGTGTCATTAATGAACACAGTGTATAACTTTAAAAAAAACCATCAAAGTCAATACTTACGCTGAAATAACACTAATAAGTAATAATATAAGCAAGCAAGTTAGGCAATTACAGAATAAAATTCCCTATGAAAAAGGATAAAAATAAGTGCGTCGTTAGGCACCAAAATTCAGAGGCACGTTTTTTTGATACAGATGACGCAATAAATTCATCATAAGATTTAAAATGGGGCCTCGAAACGATTCAAACCAGTCACACACTTATTAGTTATTACATTATAACAACATATTAAAAATATGCGTTATACAAATTGCGTACCTATAAAATAATACTCAAAACGTATCGGATCACGATCCTCAGTCATGAAGTCCTAACGAGAAAAAGAATATTGTCTTGACTTCAGCAGAAAACATAAAAATCAGAAATTATTCAATATTTTGACGTAAGTACTAAATACCTATTGAGTTTTATTGAATTTAAAACAATGTCTTTCTACCATAAATTGATATTTAACATTTATATTAGCAATAAAAAAAATAATATGCCGATATTATTATAAAAATATACCTGGATACCTATACTTACCTTACATATTAAATGAATTATATTTTTTTCCCAACCATGTCCGATCCTAATAGGATCATATGGGCCTCCATAGAGTAGATGTTTCTATTAACAGATTTTGTTTTTTACGAGAAATGGATGTCAGCCACTTGCTCTTATATTTACATGTTAATAATTAATCCAAGCCACCGATGCATTGAAAGTGGGTACAATAGATTACTTACTATTCGTAATTTAACCCTTTGGCTGCTACGATGTTGTGCAAAATCCGGTCGAAGATTGCTACCAATAATTGTCGATAAATTAAAGTATTGTATTATTTTTAGACACCTTACCACTCTAATTGATTCTGCGAAATCGGAATATTATGAAAACACGTTTTGTAATTAGTTTATCGTTTTGAATAGATAATGAGGCTATTAGATATTCCCCCCTTCGTCTGCCTTTAAAATTGATTGAAATTCTCTTTCTCGCTCTATCATACTGACGACCACGTGTACGAGCGAAACGAACTATCGAGTTTTTATTTTTAACAGCTATTGAAAACAAATGGTTGTGAAAAAGGTCTTCATGGTGTTTGCTTATCGGAACATTTAAAATATTGCAAATGATTTTTATTTCATTATTTTTTTTATAAATGAAATTGTTTTTATATAGTATAAATCCACTTTAATTTAATAGAAAATCTACGGTCCCTTCAGGGAGTCACGATCCGTGTATTTTACTTTAGTAAATTAGAAATAAGTAAGTTAGTATTAATTAAGTTAGTATAATCTTTAGTATTTTTAGGGAAACACTGTTCTAAAATACTTTTCCCACTGTTTCAAATGTATAATATTAAATAAAAAATTGTCATTCCACCCAGAATTTGACTGTAAACAAATAAAAAACGAAATTTAATATATTTTGTAAACTGAAATTTGTATTTGAAATTAATGCTTTTATTATAAAAATGCTGATGCGATGAAAAATAATACAATAGTTATAAGTTCTAACCCAACCCAGTCACAAAACATATAAATCAAGTTATATTACACAACAATAAAACTAAATATATCAAAAATGTTTCATACCGCTGAAGCAGTAGTATGTTCCAAAATTAACTTAACATTTCAGGCATCAAATGCAAAACGACGATCGTTGTGGCCAATATCAAAAACAACGATATATCGTTGCGTAGCAGTCTAAGGGTTAATACTATTTAGTTTTATTCTTCTGTATAAAACTATACTTATGTTTATTATTATTATTATATAAGTTTCATATTGTGAACGTCTTGAATTTAGATTTTTTATGTCCACAATGTTCTGTTTTCTTAAATAAATAAATCTTATATTGAAGATACTTTTTTATTTAAGTACTTATGTTAATACATACGTTTAATTATACTGTTTTAAACCTTAAAGACGCTGAAAGAATCAAATAATTGTTATAAATTTAATATAAAATCACGCAAATATTGATTGATTTGTAAAATATATTTAATTATACCTAACGACTAAAAACTTCCTTTATTTTAATAAACATCGTAAGG
Organism: Rhyacophila brunnea; assembly: GCF_057557595.1. Taxonomy (NCBI): domain Eukaryota; kingdom Metazoa; phylum Arthropoda; class Insecta; order Trichoptera; family Rhyacophilidae; genus Rhyacophila; species Rhyacophila brunnea. The sequence goes on from NW_028232965.1 coordinate 15,831,884, forward strand.
CATAATAATTCTCAATATATATCAATATTATAAAAATTGGGTAGGTAGGTACCTGTCAAGTAAGTACCTTAGTAGTTTATCAATCAAACTACTGAAACATTTATACTTAGCAGATAACTTACTTAATATTTTGTTTGTAATTTCATACTACGAGTATCTTAAAATACGCACGTACCTATGCATAATAATATACATGTTTAAGCTTTATTATAATATGTAGTCGATAAAACACTGAAATATAATGTTATTTTCATTCTAACATCTAACATTATTTTAAATATTTGTTGTAAAATATAAATAAGTACCCATGTATACACAATAAATTAATTGATTATGCACATCTTTCAGTTTTAACGAGGGAAGAATTATTTTCTTTTAATAAACATCATAAGGCATAATAATTATTCTCAATCCATATTAAAAATGTGTCAAGCGCGAAATGTATAAGGTACAACTACTGAGAAGATAGAAGCATATTAAACTGACTTGCTTATTTACTCCAACAAATCGTAACGTTCGTCTATTCCTTTGCGCATTTAATTCAACTGTGCGGGGTCCAATCTCCCGGCGGCCAATTGGATCGGCGTCGAAATGGGTCGGCGTCCAATTGGGCCGGCGTCCGATTGTACCGGCGGCCAATTACCGGAGGTCAATCGCCGGAGGCCAGTTCGCGGTGCCAAATAGTCCTAGACCCGCGGCAAACACATTTTGAAAATAGCCGATATACTGGATTATTTATTAGGATAATCTAACCTAACCTAGCTTAACCTAACCTAACCTAAACTAACCCAAACTAACAAATAATCCAGTATATCGGCTATTTTCAAAATGTGTTTGCCGCTGTATCCAGGATAAACGTATAGAACCGAGATAGATTGTTTTCTTTATTACGTACGTTGGTAGTTAGAATTTAGGTTTGGTTTTTATTATATTTTATTATAGGGGCCTCAAAATCAATCGGTGCCTCGGGCCTCCAGGTTTCTAAGCCCGCCAGTGCCAAAGCTATGCCAAAACTATCAACTGACAGAAAAAAACAATATAATTTTATCATTTTGGTAGCAATGAAAACTAGATGTCTTGGGAGAAGTGTAAATATCACCCAGACTTATAATTATCGTTTATTAGTTTACGGCTTTTATGTAAACTAATGTATTCCGGGGTGTTTATTTCTTCTTTTAAAGAGAATCAGTGTTTACGTTTTGGCAAATCATGATATGTTATGCAAAATATGTTTAGCACGTGTATCAAATATGTATCTTAAAATGTAACGGTTGAATATAAATAAAAATAATGTTGTCATTACCATGAGCAGGGATTAAAATACCGAATTAAAATTCCCACACCGGTATTTCGGTATTTTCTATTGAATACCGATATTCGTAAAATAATTGGAAAACAACTGAAATATCTTCCAATATATTATATTATATAAATCTTTTTAAAATATTAATTTTATTATAGCATGTGTCATTGCTGGTCACACAAAATATACAGTCCTGTTAAGCCTTCTATGTTAATTAACACGTTTCGTTTCTACTTTCAATACCGAATATATCGGTATTGTCTGATTGTTAAAACCGGTCTTTCTGTATCTAAAAATACTGGGATACCGGTTTTGGAATACCGGTATTGCAATTCTTCCTTTTCTTTCTTCCTCTTCGTTGCAAGTACGTGAGGTGATAATAGAAAAGGAGCAAGAAAATAATCGCTGATAAAATTTTCAGCTTATGGTTTATTTTTAAATTATAATATAATATAAATATTTCATGCATCTCCGAGGAAATATTGGAGAAGCAGTGACGTCTCGTGAGGGTAGTGCAAACCATGCGCTGCTTAGCGGTGGCAAATTATGGAACGCCATATTATCAGTACAGCTTTTGAACGCGGTGGCAGTTTTCCATTAAGCGGATGATTTGACCGCTTCGTTGAAAGTATCGACAACTTAATTTAAAGAAATCACAAGGGGGGCTCCAAACTTGTCAATGGCTCTATGTACTTACTATCACTGCTGAAGAGAAATGTAAATTCGTAGAAATGTTCCAATCATCAGTAGATGATAATATATGTACGTATTTTTTAAAAAGTGTTTGTTGCATTTCTCAGTTTAAGACTTAAGCATTCACTTTGAGAGTAAAAATGAGACGAAAATGGATGGGCATTCTAAATCTGCCTAAGAGTGACACTTTGCCAAGGGACGTCGCTGTGGAGTGGTATAGTTATAATCGATGGAACAACTTTTGGAAGTGGTAAAAATCTATATCTTGCAAAAATCGGATCTAGCATATTATACCATTAAATCTAGCGATTTCTCATAGCCTGACTTGTTTTAAAGTTTGGATAAAACGAAGACAAGATAAACGGAAGAACTAAAAAAGGTCTCACTTTTGTTCATTGGATCTGTTCATTCTTCCATCAAACGTTTTCCTCGGAGAACTGCGGTATTTTCTTTTAAAATGATATCAACACACTACATTTTCTGTCAAAAAACTTACTTTCTTACCCATGTAGCTACTTACCACCGCCTACACATCGTATAATATAATTCACCTATTATAATATTTAACATTTTTTCATGAAACTCCGTAAATGTTTGCTTTAAAAATATAGCCTCTGTATAACAACTAAACGTGCGTCAATATTTTCTTTAAGTATTGTTTTAACCTTAAGCCGTTTGGGCTGGTCGATAATTTTGTCCTTGTAATAAATGTTTAAATTTGTAAGGACCGTCAAATTTACACGAAAAAAATATCAAAGAATCATCGATAAAATGTTGTGACAACTTTAAAAATTCAATTCACTGTTCAATTATAGTCTTTGAAAAGCCATGGCAACATTATAATAATACATTTTAATCAAGGTTCCTTCTTACTATTTCAATGTCAAAATGAAGGTAAAATTCCTAATTTAAAGTTGATTGACAGCGTACACTTTAAATATTTCAAATTACTAAAAAAATCATTTTGAATATAGTGTTGAGTTTTCTTTTCTTTTTATCAAATAGATTTTTTCAACCTGGATTATTCAAAAGGCAGTCGATTTCATCAGTAAGAAGCGATTTTCAACTATTTTTTGCGAGGACATTTCCCCATAATTGTGCAGAATGGCATAATGTTATATCACGCGGAATATTTCAAATTTATTTATCCGTTTCCAAAAGTCAGTCAAAATTTAGTACTAAGGTATTTTTAAACTCAAACTACCAAATTATTTAACACATATTTTTTATAAAATTTAGATCTTTATTACAAACAATCATCGACAAAAATGTGCCGAACGAGATTTGAACCCACGCACATCGCACTTATAACTTTTTTAAACATAGGAATTGGTGTTTCTGTTTCATAACACCGAAAAATATTTGTGTTATCTCAATAGCATGTACGTAACTTATTTATGTGTGATGTTAGATGCTTAGAATAGGTTAAATTATGTAGGTGAGGTGAGATGATTGCATTCTACTTTAAGCATGTATATAATTTAACTAACGACTTACATAATATTATAAACTTTTCTTTATTCGAACTTTTTAAAATACGTAGGCACTGAAATTTCCTTCTTTTTATGTCACTCTAATGTAAAAACAGAGTGTTGAAGCGGAGCTCGGAGCAGGAGCACGGAGCAGTGGAGCAATGGGGTTTTACCCGGAGCAGCAGTAAAAATTTGTAGTGCTCCACTGCTCCGGATGTTTTTTTTTATTAAATTTTCGTCCTAAAATCCAATGAAAATATTATATTTAACACTTTGCAACACTGGAATTGTTTGAAATACGACAACACTACTGAGTGCTTTACCTTTATCTCATTGTTAATTATTTAATTATTTGTATTACCAATATTTTTATTTTTGACGTATATATTATGACGATTCAATAAACACAAAAAGTTATAAAAAATATAGACTACATTTTCCATAAAGTTTTGAAACATGGCCTGTCGTTTACATTGACACTCTTGGGGTGCCAGTGTATTTCGATGATCAAATTTCGAATCACAAAATGAAAAATACCTATCCAATGTTTGGTTTGCTAGCATCGTTTTTTTACTCTGAGCAACGTTTACTGTCAACTGATCCTAAAAATTTTGAGACTGAGCAATCACTTTAATACATTTTCTCGTGAGAGTGGCGTTTGAAACAGACCCGTAACACCGAGGAAGGAAGAAACGAAAACACGCACGGAAATAACCCAATTACGAACAAATAATCGTGGAAGAATCCAGCAATGTGTACCCATGTTTACCAGGTGATGAGGACATTCAAATAACATGATGCATATTCACACCCGCTATATTATTTTATGAATATTTAAAAAGAGAGTGTTTTTTTTACATGTACCTCCAACAAAATATCAGACTTCGTATGATTTATTTTTGTGATCGGTGTAATATTATAAAATAGAAAATTCATCAACAATTATCGAACTGAGATTTAAGAGCCCTTGTTCGGTTGGGAGCCATGCTTTTACTTTGGGTACTCTTGCGATGAGGGAGCTACAACACTGATTTCTATAAATAGTCGGAGATGAAATCATTATTACCTAAACTAAATGAATATATAATAAACATTGTAGGTATTATCTAAATTTGTAAAAAAATGCTATTTTTGAAACAAGTTGTACATAATTTATGTTACGTCTGGGGAATTTCTCTTTTCCGGTGTGGGCACTAAATACCTCATTTCTCCCCTGAAAGAGATAGTATTTACCTCTTTTGCCGCAAGCATTAATTAATTATTTTGTAAAAAAATGTGTCAAAAATCATTATCTGGGACATTAATCATACTGTTGATTTCGAAACAAGACCGTAAAAATCAACTTTCATCGATAGGTGGAAGTTTTTATTAAGCTTACCAATAAAATTGCTAATGGATGCTTTGAACTGATAATCTACATATTTTGAATTTATATTGATAGAAATTAATTATTAACAAAAATCCAATAGAATAATAATAACTCCATAGAATCTATCAATCCGAACAGGTTTATCAACCGCATCCCTCAACGTAAATAATTCAATACAATATCATTTTTTATTCAGCAGCGCAGCCAAAATTAATGATAATAACAATAAATAACAATGCATCAAAATACATAAAACCTAACTACGGCCCACAGATACAACACAGTTAAGATCATCATGACTGGTCTGGCCAGTGGTTTTTATTAAAAACTTTTTAACATAAAGCGATTCATAATTAATTATAACTATTTATTTGTTTGAATCATTTCAACTAAATATATAGAATTAATTAATATCCATGCTAAAATTTGTCGCGCTTTCATGATACGCTCATTGCTCAGTGTTTCTGTTAAGTATAGCGTTTTCTATGGAGATTGTAGCTAAGCCAGATAAACGTTTCTGCCCAATGGAGGAACGAAGATAATATATTTTTTTAAATTTTTAATTTGCTAATTTACTGGTATGGTAAGAGAGCGATTTCACAATTTGGGTAAACATCTTGAAGACAGTATGTATGGATTAAGTTAATTATTAATATTGATAAGTTTCATATATTTATTAAGTTTCTAATGTCAATGATATATACCTACTTGTGTTCGGCTTAATCGTGCTGTGTTACCATTTTCTAATTTACCTTCATGATTGAAGTTTAATAAATTAGTAACTTTGTCGGAAGTTACACCTTATTGATAGTGAGGACTTTGGTAGGTACTGATAATCATAAACTATCCACAATACAGGTTTTTGGTCATAAGTATCTACCTAAAACTAAAATGTGATTTTGGATTTACCTTTGGTTATTGATAATCAGGCATTGAAAATATAAAATATTTATTACTTTTTCCGATTTTTTTAAATCGGCAGTAAAAATATATTAGATATGCCAGTAAAATAAGAAAACTTTATAGGTTTTATATCTACTATGATTACGTAGAGACGTTATAATTTAATATTTTTGTATTCTAGCGTTTAAAATAATTGTTCGAAGTAAAATTATTGATTAAATAATAATCAACGATAGTAATATGTAAAAACATGAATAAGATTATACAGAGCCTGGCATATCACTATATTATTATTTTTTATAATTTTTACTATGGGCAAGTTTTATTATCCATCATTTTTTATTTGCAGTTATACTAGAATATTACTAATGTCCGACATTACTAAACGTCATAAATAAAGTAGGAATTAATTATAATATTATTATTCAAATCGTATCTGTCAATCAATATTTTTTTCTAGTGCCTAAATATATTTGATTGGGTAGGTATATACTATTTTTTGCAGCGTTTGTTAGTTGTAGTGAATTTATTAAATAAATACTACTCATCAGTGTATGCTAGTATAGTATAGCTTTAGTGATTTGATATTTACAAACGCAGATATTTACTTATTCATATATTATTTATCTTTATCACTATTTGAAACTCGACCAATTTTTACGTTTATAATGTGTCGCTACATTTCAAAATCAGCCAAGTCCACCTTTAGGTATTTTTGACCTCTTTGTGAATTGCTGAAAAACTACTGCTTTCTAACATTTCTGCATTATCACAATGTGGAATTTATTAGTTTTAAATATTCTATAGGTACTCAAAATAATATAAACTTTCACCCTTGTGACTGTATTTGAGAAAACAAAAAGCTGTTTTTCTCCTATTCATATATTATGGACTTGGCTGATTTTGAAATCTAGCGACACATATTATCTTTATGACGTGGTATCTAAAAAGTATTTTAGATTGATTAAGTGTTTGATATTGATTATCGATGAAAACTTCTGTTCAAATGTGTCGCTAGATTTCAAAATCAGCCTTAGGTATTTTTGACTTTTTTGTGAATTGCTGAAGAACTACTGCATTCTAACATTTCTGCAATATCGAAATGTGGAACATATTCATTTTAAATATTCTATAATCGAAATAATATAAACTTTCACCTTCGTGACTATGTACTTGAGAAAATAAAACAGCTGTTTTTCTCCTATTCATCCATTATGGACTTGGCTGATTTTGAAATCTAGCGACACAAATATACATATATAGATCAGGTCGAGCAAATGAAGTATCTAGGGGTAGGTATGCTCAGTTTTCTATATCTCAATAGTACAATTAAATATAAAGTAAACGAAGACGCAGCATTTCAGGATACCTACAAGACATCATCATCATCATTATAAGTGACCCAATAGCCCGGGGCGGATTTTGGATCTTCAAAAATCTCCTCCATATCCCTCTATCCAGGTATCTGTGAAGGATTATGCTTCCAGAGCAGTGAATGCTTCTACTACCAAATATGTGGATACAAAACATCGTAAGGAAAAAACAAAAACATTAGAACAGTCAGAATAACACAAATTTACAAAACGTGCGTAATATCGATTATGGGCCGTATGTATGAGATTCCCAAATTCTTTATAAGCTATTTAACCGATTTTCCATCGAATAGCTAATAACACTCTTTGTGACGTAAGCAATCTGACGTCACGCGCCATTAAAAATGGCTGCCTCAGCTAGCTGTCACTTTCAAATGTCATTTTAATTTTGCATTCATTGCAAAAAACATTTGGTTGAGGCCCTTATTCGTTTTGTAGATTCTGTAAAACATTTGCGAACTTTAAAAACAGTTCCTAGTCGTGCTGTTTACAAAATACGTATAATTTTGATCCCTAGTCTATAATCTAGATAGTAGGTAACTGATAAAATGCCTCGCTTATTTCGCCTATTTCGCTTGCAATATTTCTCATGGAGACATAAGATGGACTTACGTAAGATTACGATAAAATATCTCCGCTAAACCACCGCAAAAATATGTATCTACTGCTGTATCTGGCATTAAAATATACAATTGTAAGCATTCTGCGTTCTTCAAAATATTACGGTACCGCCTACCTACCTAGTTAATTATTGTAAGATAACTGTAATAAACGAGGCACAACTCTCAAATACACTGGAAACATCAATAGTATCATACGGTGATTGGTATAAATGATAATATTATACAGAGATCGTTACATATTATTGTCTTAAATCATTTGCATTTTCTGTCTTTTATTCTTATTCTCTTTTGAGATCTCAATAATTGAAGTGAAGTTAGTCATAATAATATTCAGTATTGCCACCAAATGTATTCAGTGCTGCCACCAAATGGAAAAGTTTACTGGCAATACAACCTTTCGTACAGTAGAATAATTATAAAATACATGTGATAAAATAGCTGATAAATTATTTAAATTTCATAATAATTATTCATGTATAATTATCAAATTTATATGGTACCGTTCGCACACTTTCAGACACATTTACAATTTCAAAATTTTGAATTATTTATCGGGGAATGAAATTTTATAATACGAACACCATGACACATGATATGTCACATTCGTGACGTCACTTAACAGCTAATTACGTTTTTACTCATGCATACAAACGTGCAGTATAATTATAGCCTATAAGGTTTTTGGGAATCTCATGCATACGACAGTATGAGTATTATGACAGACATAATATGAGATCGAGGCTAGAATAAACAATGTACCTACATAGTGAAGCCTAGAAATGAGGACACTTAGATCCACATTGGGGAAACGTCAAGTTTAGGATGTGGTCATATCGGGAAGAGGAAGAAGAAAAGTTTTTCATGCATACGATAAAGAATTGGCGAAACTAAGATGATGCACGGAAGCTCTATTGGCAGTCGTTTTCAGACCTACAAACGTGTTATGGTAAGATATTCGAAACGATATGAATTAAAAATATTTGGTTATCTAAAAGATGAATGATGAGAAAAATAAGTTCTTAGGTATTATATTTTATTTGTAGCCAAATAACAAGAATTCAAGGAATGTATTATACATACCTAACTTGCAATAGGTATAAATATTCACTAAAAATCGATAGAATATCAGATATTCAACTAGATTCTAGCAAACGAAAAATCCACAATTTTATCTTTCACCATCTTTGAGTCTACCTACAGTTACTCTTGGATTCCCCGAGTAGCAAACTACAGAGTCCAGTGCTCAATCACAACATCTACATAATATGGCATATGGTGACATATCCACTTCCCCATCAGTTTTCCTTCAGGGATTCAAGTCTTTACAGATACATCTGAGATGAGTAGGCATCTAAAATGAACAGTAATATAGCAAACTATGGGTACCTACATTATATAATAAATTATAAGTAAACTCAATCTAAATAATTGATTCTTGGAATTTTTATATTTTAAGACTACTAATTATTTATTGTTTAAAAGGTTAACTAGGAGTTATCACACTTTTATCTGTAGGCATATATTATCACAATTCACAACACCTAAAAATAATGTGAAATTTGTTGAAACTACTGATGTATATTATGCATAACAATATAGTATATATACACAATTCCATTGATACAATATATAGGTACCTACATAATAATTTTATGCATTTTTTCATCAGTGTTGTAAATAGAGGTGGATAACCTATTTTGTCATGACGTGCCATACCATTTAATACCATAATCACTCAAACCTGAAGGTAATAAAACGATATGTGGGTAGACCCGGTTTTGCCCGACCTGATTGGACCGATTGGGCCCAATCAGCCTCGTGCTCCAGGGAGGCTTTGCGCCTATTCGGAAATATTTTCAGTAAAATAATTATAGAATTCTTGTGAATCTTTCGATGTAAGTAATTCCAATAAGCTATTCAGGAACTCAATTAAAATTAAAAGGGGTCTAAAAACACATTCAAAATGATATCACCAGCATCACGGAAGATGCAGTACAAAACGATACGAATAAAAGCGGCTAGTATTTTACTGTTTTGTATTTTTTACGAGATTAGTATTGTACTGGTTATTTATTTGGTAAACACATTGGCCATAATCTAATGCAGGGTTTCCCAAACTATGTTCCGCCAAACCTGAATAGGTGTTCCGCGACCACTTGGAAAGGTTTTATACACTGCAACACATTTAAAGGTCTTCGTGACGTCTTTATGACGTCAAGTATCTAGATAGGTCATGCCTTCCACAAACAAGGGGGGGGGGGGGGGGGGCTGACAGGCCTCTAGCCCGGGGGCCTGGGCTTACGGGGCATACTTAAATTTAAAATTTAAATATGCACACGTAAATAATGATTTAATTGTGCATAATATGTTTAAATTCTAACGAGAAGAAGGTTCTTTTATCTTTATATAACGCCTCAGGCATGATAATTCTCAATCCACAATAAAAATATTATGTCAAGAGCAAAATGAATTTAAACTACTAAGTAGTAGATAGATAGAAACTGATTAAAATTCTTCGTCTACTTTCTGTGTATAATCGTAATGAACGTATATTTATTTAATCCAGTGCCCATTTGTTCTGGCGACCAGTTTTCCCATTCCCCATGGGTCTACCTTAAGCTATCGTATTGTGTCATATATATATTTGTAATTTTATGACATGTCTATACTTAATTTTGCCTTTGTGGGTGGTATCTTGACATCTAATTGTAGCTTCCGGTGAGATGTGCCTCAATCAGCCGGTATGATTGGAAGATGATCGCGTAAAAAATGACGCATGATACCGCGCTGCAAGTCTAGCAGGAGCGATGGACCGGATCCAGAAAACGCAGGAAACATTTTTCTTTCCAAACATTAATTGGCACAAGGATATAACCAGGCCGAATCCAGACTATTAAGCTTCCTAGTTCTTAACCGGCCACAGAATTTTTTGGCCTGCTTGGACAGATCGAGTGGTGAATCGCAAGGTTACCAATCACATACCCATATTACGTCGGCTAGAAGAGAAGGGTTACTACAATCTGCCTGAGCTTCTGTCAAGTTGATCGGCTATTGCAGCCTGGTTTCGACGGAGGACAATTATACAGCGTTTAGTAGACTAGATATGATTCTTGCACTCTAGTACACGCCATTCACCGTGTCCGGAAATTCGTACGTATGGAATAAGCCGTATCACAGTTCACCGTGAGATATTGTATCGGAAATAGATGGTCGTATAGTATTAAGGCTATACCTCAGTTGAGGCATGGTCTAAAAAGATCGCGGCTAGGCGATGCGCGGATTGCGGGTCGCGGGTGCAAATGACGCATGCCGAATGAAATATAATATGTCATTTAAATCCAACATGCGTCCATTTAATGTTCTGTTTGTTCTGCTATTAGTAACAATAATAATATATTCATTGACATGTTTTCTTTTTCAAGTAAATGGGTAACGTTTTTAGTCATCTTTACACGATTTAAGAATTAATACCCCCGTCGCCATCACGAAAAAAATTGACGTATTCACACCTCGACGTTCGCTCTTGGATTGCCAGCGAGTCCAAAATTTCGTCGCGCCTATAGTTGAAAATTATTTACCGTTTCGCTGAAGTATCGTCTTAAGATTAAATTAATGTCTAAATAAAACACCTACAAAATATGTAATAAAACCAACCGGAATACAAAAGAAAATAGGTAGGTAAGTAAATTAGAAATACAATCATTTTTTATAGTGTATAATAAGAAATTATGGTAAATATCTGATAATAATGACAGCGTTATTGTCAGATACTTATTTAATACCAATCGACAATCAATATTAAATTAATGTTCTTATTGAATTTAATAAAATTGGAAAATAACTGTCTGCAAAGCTCTACAAAGAACGCATAATTTCACGGTCTCAATGCTATACGGACATTTATTTTCGGTAAAACAACGGTAAACTGTACTACGGTGAAATGTATTACTGACAATTATTTATAAGCTCTTCCTGAAACGCTACGTCACGAAATATCTGCGAAGGGCTGAAGTGAAAGTATGTAAATTCATTATGAGACATACCTATTCACTTTCATTCATTGTATCACCTTGTACCCAGGTACTTATTTCGTTATGTGTACCTAATCGTAATAATTATTTTTAAATGAGACTAAGCAGATACTATCTCACTTAAAATTTTTAAAGAGAATCTTTCTTTTTTTTTTACCACATGAGTGAAATCCAACACGCTTAGTTTTTTTTTTTAAACTTTTTTCTATTGAAATATTTTGTATGTAAAAAACATGACAACACCGTATTAGATAATATTATACTCCCGCCACGACCTTTAACCGGGTGTCTAAAAATTATATACAACTAATAAACTTCACATAAAATATAGATACTCGTCAGTCAGTCTAGTACAAACTTACAATATAACTGGAAGTGTTGGTATTTCAATAATTTTATTCAAAACTCAGTGGCGTAGGTAGATATCTAGCCCATTTCCCACGGTTGTTATGAATTAATTAATAATTCGCAACAAACATAGATAATTAGTACTAGTATTATGTTTTATTGTATTTTATAACAATTCATTATATATAGATTCTATAATACAGTACAATCGTTAGATTAAATGCATACTTTATGAAAAAATCTATTTTATACTTAATCAAACAGTCAATAGAACTTTCGCATTAAGTTTTAATCTGAATATTATTATACAACTCTTAATATATAAATATAACGTCATAATACTGCATGCGTTTTAGTCTCGCGGTGGAGTAGTTAGTGTAGTCCGCACAGTTTTGTGCATAAAAATTACGTGTTAATTTACAATCTGCGTTATCGAATGGTTAACAAAGATTCCACGTAAAATGGTACCTAATTAATGTAATGTAACATTATTAGTTATATGCTTCGCTTAGGAGCGATAATGGTAATTTACTTTTACTCTAACCGAACGAAAAAATTCAATTTGTGTTTGTCTTCATTTGTGTGTTAGCCCAGTCGCACATTGAAAATCATCTCGACTGGGATATAGTCACAAATCGAAATCGGGCGCAACATTAAAACTTTCTTCCGTGCGGATAGGCGAGGCTATGCTAGGACAGTGACGTCACACGGCCAGCCAAAATTAAAGATGAAGTGCGAAATTTTGGAATTAAACCTGCGTGTCGGGTGAAATTTATTGCATGCGAAAAAACTGTTTTTTTAGAAACTAAAATCTTACATTCCAGCGGAGGCCCATTAGGTTACATAATATAATATGTTTTGTGAATAGGTACTAACAAAATCACATCGACATATTCGACGTGTTGCAATCGAGACAAGTTTATATGTGAGACTCGGCTTACGATTGAATGGTGTTCTGCATTTTACGGATCAAGCGATGTTGATAGAAAACTCAGATATTTAGGATTACACGACATTCTGATTAGCTGTGGGTGATTGAATATCGTTTCTATAAAAACACTCTGTAGATAACATTTATCAATATATATATACCTGTATTATCTTTTTTAATTGCGTAGAAAGTGTTATCAAAAGATATTTTGTTTTCGCATAAGTTAAATGATTATAAAACATCACCTTATCATCTTATTAAAGATAATCCATTTTATTTTGTGATAGTCAATACGTGATTAACATGCTTTACCAATTGTTGTATATAACGACAAATATAAACTAATAATATTGTGAGTCTGCTTGTTTAGTACTTTATGACTGATTTTTAAGTAACTCACAATTTACACTGTATTACTATAATATATACCCAAGAGTTATTATATACCTATATACGCATATACATTGTGATATTTTCACTGTACCTGTGTAGTGTTTACACTCTTGTCACGACCAATATGTGGGACAGTAATTTGCACCATCGTATGTTGCATAGAGTAAGTAATTTCATAGTTGGACATCTGAATTAGTTGAGATTATGAATTGAGGTTACAATATGTGCCTATAAATTGATATTAATACCATGAATTGTTAAGCGAAATCTGTAATTTGAAAATTGAAAGAATGTGATTCGTAGTTAAAGGCTAGTTTGCTTGGTAAGATATTATGTTATACAAGTATCTTATTTTATTTAGTTATAATATCTGAATAAAATAATTTTGAAAAATCTCTGTGTATAATAAATACTTTATTAGCACTTTAAGATAACATTTCAATAAAAATGCATTTTAATTTGACTGAATTTAGTGAATTATGTATTTCTGATAAAAGAATTATTACGTCTATTTTAAAAAAAAACGACTTTAACAATGAACAAAACTTGTTTAACGAGAATAAATAAAAGTGTTGAATAATTATTAAATATTGTTAAACATGTTTAAGAAATTGTTTGCCGTTTCGGAGTAAGAATTTTATTACTCCATGCTCCGAGATAAATTTTATTATTATTAAAATTAGTCATATACGACAACGATTAGACGTGTTTCTATTGAGATTAGCAGTCGGTCTTATTGTTTTGTTTTTAACGTAGATAAATATAAATTATTCTAATGGAGGTACCTGTACCACGAGTGGGCAATGCACACAACGTTCGTTTTAGCAACATGTAGAAACTTTGTCAGTCGTCGATGAGCGGTCATATAGAAATATTCTTTCACTGAAGTCTAGTTTCCCGCAAAACAGATTACCTTATTCAAAAAATAGAACGAAAAAAAGTGAATTATTTATTTTTGTTAATACAACTAGTTAGTGCCAGCGGATTATATTCTGAGATTTATTGCGATTGTCTGTGACACTGTTAATTTTGTAGAATGGAGTTAATAAATCTTTTTTGATGTTTGAGAAAAAGACAGCTGTTTGATACTGAAAACTGTTTACAAAATACGGTATGTTGAACTTTACGTAAATATGTTTTTTATAGATCTATAAATAATTAGAAAGTTGATATTAAGTTATATTGAAAGTTTATTTTCCTTGCAAAATTCACATAAGTGAAAAAAATACTTAGTAACTAACCAATGAATGAATCTAAGCCAGAGGGTTAACTACGTATTTATTACTGAGGATTAATATTATATATATAGGCAAAAACATTATGTGAGATTTATAAAAATATATTTAATTTTTCCCCAAGACTGCATTTTCAGTTTACATTAATTTCATTCCATAAAAATATTATTCCAATCCATTTCCAAACAAATGTGTGTTTTTCGTGTTAATGAAGAGGTAGGTGGCTAAAATTGGAATATAAATTTACTCGATATTTTTTTTTCATAAAATTACATCACTAGCTCTCTATATTCATAGTAATTATGGGTATAATATACCATAATGTTAATAATACTGTGATGACTAATGAAAAAGCCAATTACATACACTGGCACCTACTTAACTCCTCTTGACGAGACTAGATTCGTCACAATTTATACCCCATAATAATCAGATGGAAAATACACATTTTAAGATATTTTCTCTTAAAAATGTTGTCACACAATAATAATATTCTGTGGCCAAAAAAAACTTCACGATGGCGCGTCGGCCTATAACACAGTGGGTCCCGAGCTCGAATCCTGGGTCTGGCAAGTACACATATTGGTTTTTAATTTGTGTATGAGTCAGAGTATGGCCTTAATAGGTTGAGCAAGTGGCTGACATCCATTACTCGTAAAAACAAAAATCTGTTAATTCAAACCTCCACTCTGTGGAGGATTATAGGAGGCTATTAGGATCGGAGATGGTCGGAATGAATTAAATGAAAAAAAAACTTTGCAGTAGATAAAATGCGATGATATCATTACACAATAATATAATATTAATTTAACATGTGCACCCATTTAAAATGTTTATTTTAGCTTTACCAATGTATTTAATTTTTTTTATATTGATTATGTTATGACATCTAGCATTTTATTGGAATTTTGCCAACTGATTATTTCCCTTCTACGCTTTTTTTGATGAATGGGGCACTAGGTATACATAGTTTTTTTTTTTAAATTTTAAATAAACAAAATTATTAACCCGAATAACATTGTTTTGTCTTCTTTATCAACGCTATTTTCCATGCGTTTGAAATAGACTTGGCAATCAACATCTTTTGAAAAAATTATAAACGTGAGACTGATTTATTCTACAATTATTTTTTTAACGTGCATTAATATAAAATTGATTGCTAAAAATATAACGATTATCATAAATATTTAAAACACTAGTGCATAACATTATTATAAAATTTATTAGGCTGTACATGTTTGTCTCCATACACGCCTCTTCAAACTTAAATATAGTAAACCTTTAAAAACAATCTTATCTCTCTCTAGGAAAAATTCTATGAATTGTGATGACGTATTGATTTGTCGATAATTGGTATCTATGTTTTCCGGCTAAAACTACGTACCTATCAGTGTCGAATGGTGGAGGTAGGCTGTTGAGATCCGATTTAAAACTTTCATCATCATCATCAGGGGCGCGACAACCCGGTGTGGGTCCTGGCCTCCTCCAACAGCTTCCTCCACCTGTCCCTATCCAGTGTGGCCGCTTTCCAATTTGGTATCCCCAGAATACGGCAGTCACTGACAGCTCCATCTAACCAGCGAATCTTTGGCCTCCATCTTCTTCTACGTCAAAACTTAAAACTTTGCCAGCCAAATTTATTTGTATATTATTATGTATGTATATTAAATGTGTAGATAATGTTTGTTAGTTTTTAAAATTCAATTAAACCCTGCCTAATCTAAGTCATAGTAGAATTAGTACCAGTAGATAATAGTAAAATAATATTTACTTACCTATGAAATATCTAAAATTATGCCATTATAATTTACATATTTTATAGATAGAAGAATATGTATTTAGATTATGATTTGGTTCGGGCAGGGCTTAATGATTTTTTACAAACTAACCAGCGGTAACTGTAATAATGTATTCCTAATTCAACGAAAACAAATAAGTAAGTATGACTGAAAAAGTGGACACTATTTAGGTCGGATCGCCCATAGCATACTTATTATGGTTTATTCAAGGCAATGTTTAATTGAATTTTAAAAAAACTAAACAGTACCATCTGAAAATTACATTTTTATTTCAATGAAAGCAAATAAGTATTACTGACGAAGTTTAGTGTGCACTATTTATGTCAAATCTTAAGAGCCTACCTCCACCCCTCGCCATTGGTACCTATCCACTTATGTGAAAAATGTCAATCACTAAAGGATTTTTAAAAATAAACACTTATTTCCAACATATTATTTTTATTTACTAAATTCCAATCATCAATAAAATTAATAATTAAAATAAATTTATAATTAATATAAAATACATTAATATAGTAATGCTTAAATGCTGATGTTTCAGTTTACAATGTCCATTTGAGTACCTATACTAAACTAGTCTTTATTTTTTACCTAGTATATATTTTCTTTTATTTTAATAGGTAGGTACATACATTATTTAAGCTGTTAGAAAATGTATTCACTATATAATTTTACTATTAGTATCAGTGTCTTATTGTTTCTCAGGAATACTATATATTCACACAATTATATTATAATAGGTATAGGTTATAAGTGATATTATATTTTGTAAGTGATAAAAATATTTTATACTGCACTGAAATGGTTCAAAAAATAAGAAAATTTATGATGTTATTGTACTTGACAAAAAGTCTTCTCAAACCACGTCTGTAGCAGCATCCAAAAACAGATTGTCAGACACACGAATAAGTACATCCTTCTGCATAATTATTATTATCATAACAAGAAAATGTATAAATAAAATTGTTCACTGAAATAATAAGTTTATTGAATATTCAAGAAAAACACGTTTTTCTGCCTTTAATAAAGCGAACAATAAAACGTTTTATATTTTAAATACATAAAGTTGAAATTGGTAATGCATTATAATTAAAAACTTCTGTCAACCTTGTCAATATACGTAACAAATTGATTGTGGAGCTTAAATTTAAAATAATGAGTTGATAAGAATTTTAATCTTAGTGTTAATACTATTGATTACATACGCCATTAAAATAGTAATAACATGTGAAATTTGATAATATTCTATACAATAATAATTAAAACTGTACAAGTATTTAAAAAACATAATTTTTGAAAACGCTTCTGAGAAAATACATTATAACCAATAGCAAAAATCTTTTTGAGAAAAGTTAGACACGCCGCAGGAGTCGAACCTGCATCTCTCGGGTTTCGCGCCCACGCACATATACCACTATGTTAAAGGTACCATACTTAATTACGACACATTTTAACTAACGGCTCTTGTAATACTCTCTGAAGCGCTTTCTAAATTTATATATTTTTTGACTGTATCCGATCATATGGGTCTCCACGTAGTGGAGTTTGTTTTTATAATAAATGGATGTTAGCCACTTCCTCAATCTATTAGACCCATACTCCATTGAAAAACAATATCTGTATCTGCCAGACCTAAGATTCGAACGCTCAAGATGTTCGAGCGGCTAACAAGTCGGCTTATAATTAATGTAAATTTCCTGGCAGGATTTAATTCCGTGTCATTTAATTGTTCAGCTATGCAGATATTTTTCATGCAATACGATTACGTAACGACAATGAAATTATTAAATAACAGCTGATGCATATATGTACCAGAGTATTAAATAAACAATGGTAATCAATTATTTTTTCCGACCATAATCAAATAATAATTATTATTCTCGTGCTTACGTTGTGGAGTTTCTGAAAATGTTGTAAAAATCGATTATATTATTACAAAGGTATTCTAAAGTTTGTTTTAGTTGTTCAAATTTAAATGATATATCCGGAAAACATGAAAATCGCACTTATTTGTTTTTCTATTTAAAATGTCACGAAATTGTTCCAACTGTGTTCTGAAACAACTTCCTTGTCAGGACTGGATTTACCGTAGGGCTAAACATTCTAAAGTCCAGGGATCATAAATCAGCTCCTGAAAAATAAATTAATTGCCGAGTAGAAGATTCTTTTTTTCAAATTGCCACAAATTTAAAAAAAAAGTCGAACAGCGATTAGAGGCGATAGAAGTGAACATTTATTTTTGCTCTCCATTCTCGGATCCGCTGCCATTTTTAGGAGTTTCTTCCTTTATAGTCTATGATGAGACACATTCGTATGTTTTCTTTCTAGGCATAAAGTTACACTTCAAAAATCAACACTATTAGTCAACCAGCATCAATCATGTTCAACTTCCTTTCATGTAAATGTAGCCATACTTATTACATTAAATTTATTTTTAGAACAAAAAATCAGTCTATTATGTACATAATAAAACCGATATTATATATCGGTATATACCGGCCCCCTTTAAGAGTTAATCTGTCTGTGGTGTATGGACACTCAACATCATTATCATCCGGGGTCGATTATTCCACCGAATATGATCAGTTTGTCGATCTGGCGAGTTTTTTGATTGTCATTTGGAAATTGTGTGCACGTCGGCTATCACTGTATGACTGCATTAATTGTCAAACGGTTGTCCACTTGCCAAGCGACTTTCCAGTTCATCGGCATACCATCAGCCGACAATCACACCGCGTCGGTATGTGCTCTTGGCTGATTCCTCGCCCATTGATTTCTACAGTGGTCCGTATTATACGTACAAAATAATACCCAAGTATTAATTAGCATCACGATAGACGAGTGGTAACCAGCGTTGTCAACTTATCGTGTTTCTGGCCAGATCTAGCATATGTAATAACTTGCAAAATATGCACTTGTCGTATAACATAAAAACTAGCGTTTTTTGCTATAGTAAAAACAGCTCAGAATTTCTCATACAAAAAACTAGAATACTACACCAGATTTGCTTGGAAATCAGTATGCTGACCTTTTCTACTTTGTATATTAACAATACAATTACAAAATATCATACTTTCGTTAATTTTCAGTTGTATCTACGACATAATTTTAGTCGCTAATCAATAATTTATTCTTTAATATTTGTTCTCGTGAACGATGTTCATAATAATTATGAAATAGTTTTTTTAATGCTAATCGATAAAATAATCTAGCATGCTTTTATATCAACTAGTTTTTTTTAACCTTATCTGCCATATATTATTAACGATAATGGGCAACACTGGTGGTAACGTATCCAATTATGAAGTCACGGGCCTCGGGTTCGAATTTTTAGTTTAGAAAATTTAATTCACAATATTACGATGTTTTCAAGTTGTTTTTGAACCTATAGTAGGTTCATATCTAATAGATTGGGCATGTGACTTATCTCCATTTCTCGTAAAAAATCTATCAAGAAACATCTTCGTGAGGCGCCCAGGATCCAGGTCAGAGTTTAAAGCTAATTAAAAAGAAAAGAAAATACAAGTTTAAACAATATGCATTAAACAATTAAGAAAAAATTGTTTGTTATTGTGCCTTTTTCGTTCATTTTTAGAAAACCTGTTCACCTTCTTCAGTAATGAAGGATACATATTATATTAGTTGTTTTACAAAACAATGTATTTCTAATGTGGTCATTTTTGTGTTTTTAGATGAATCGTATTATAAATTATTCATATACATACACAGTGCATTATTTTTATTTACGTGTCACATATAAAATATATACATTTACATCGAAGCTGAATATACTTATTTAATAACAAAATATATGAAAAATACCTGAACTAAATAATTTCGACTATAAATAAAAAATGCCTTATACGTTATATTTTCTGTTATGATATTTGAAATTATTTACGAAAAGCATGAAGCAAGGTAAGGTTGGTAAATTCCACAAATATTAACATCGCCAAGTTGCCATTCCGATATTCTTATTTACACAAAATGGCTGACATTTTATATGTTCATTGATTCAACTAAATAATAATGCCGAAGTGTAGTAGTATTGGCTGATAGATTGTTTTTTTACGGGCCTTGCAAATTGGTAAATAAATGTAATGGCAGTGGTGTGAAGTTCCCTGAAAATTAATCTGTTTGAAGGTAAATTAGTCAGTGAACCAGTGGTCCTTTTTTGTTTCAATTTCACACATCAAGGTTCCATTACTATAGAATAAGGTTTTTTATAACACCTATAATAATGACCTAACCCGTGTAAATAACATTTACCTATGATATAATTATCTGTCATAAGCAGTAATTTACAAACAGCTCGAAAGAACTCTTATCATGTTAAGTAGGTATGCGATTATTTATGTACATAGGTATACAATTCCGTTTGTGAAATTTGTGGTATTTTGGTGTTATCAGTTAAAAATAAACAATGACATAAATGAAAAAGAACGTCCGTAAAAAAATAAGCGGTTACCTACGTTATAAAGCAATTATTTAATGAATGACAAAAAATTGTTTTGTACGACACATACCCGGACCATTTTAAGATATCTAATGCAATTTGTAGGCGGCAACAATTATCTGAATAAGTAAAACAATTAACATAACAAATAATGGTGAATGTGATTTTATGTACTAGATATAAAATTCATCAGGGCATATTATTTTCGTATCAAAATTAAACCCACATACATACAGTTGCAAAGCTGTGCAAATCAGACCTCTATGGACCCGACTCCGATATGTTTCTGGTTTCTAAATATACGATTACATAGTAAATTGGCTGGAGCCGAATGATTTTAATATGATTGTTATTTTAAATTAAAGAGTGAAACAGAATTCATTCATAGACTGATCGATGTATCTTGGAATATAGCAGACAGCAAGACTTTCATAATACCTATCGTCGTTCTATGTAATCAACAAAGAGTTTTGACTATACATAGAAGGAGTCTTATACCTTATCTATTCTCTGTTATGACATTTGAAATTATTTAGCAAGTAGGTGAAGCACGGTGAAGTTGGTAAAAGCCACAAACATGTAAATCGCTCAGTTGCTATTCCGATTTTCGTATTTACGCAATATGGCGACCATTTTTTATGCTAATCGTGTGTACAGTTATAAACGATTTTACACAAATTGTATCGGATTTTTCAACTACACGTTTATTACTAACCGAAGTTTATTATTATCGGCTGCTTATCTACTTATCGTGGCGGATTGTCTTTTTACACGGTCATCAAATTTGCAAATAAATGTCATAGTAGAAGTGTGAAGTCGCTTGTAGCTAATTTCTTATGTCCTTTTTTGCTTAGATTTCAGACATTTAGGTTCTATCTCTATAGAAGAAGTTTTTCAAAATCTTTAGTGTCTATCAATGAACCATTTTTTTAATGTTATGATGACCATCTCCATAATATGATGGTTTACGCACGGTATGGTTTTTATGCGTTTTCAACAGTTAGTATGTATTATGCATGGTTCTTACGCGGTATTGATTTAGGCCGATAACAAGAAAACTATTCGTCGATTATGACATAGAATATTATGGTGGAACAATAAATTTAACCATGAACTTGCGCAGGTTACGATTTGTTCTAATGCGCACTAATTACCGATACAATTTTGGACTGCTCTTACATCAAGTCTATTGCATAATTTTCTCTCGCTTAACGTCGCTCTAACTACGTTACATTTTCTGTCAAAACTATCAAACTTCACGCTTATGTGGTAACCAACCAACGCGTCTTATAAATTTCAAAAGAATGCGCCAAAATATAACATAAGAGCTGGTATAGATCACCTTCCCTGCTAAAATATGGCAGAAGTATTCAGCCTTTTTACTCTTGATGTTAGCGATAGACTAATAGGTGCGCCTTAAAATCTCTTCATTGGTAATCCTCCAGTAACCGATCCAGGAAATCCTCTTCATATGCCGATACATCCACATTTCGAAAGCCCATAGTCTTCTGTTAGTCCGTTCCTTCACCCAGTGACGTCCCGTCGGGGTATGGGACGGTACATTATAAAGGGCGGCGAATGAAGGCATATATACACATATTACAATTTTTGCGAGCAGTACCGTTTTTCCATGAATCAAACGATGCTTTTACTTCATTATAAAGTATCGACATCTAAATTCACTAAATAATCGATTTAACAAAATCCTGACAAAATCACGCTTATTGTGTTGTATATCCATTGTAATGGATATACATTACGTGGTTTATCGCGCGTATAATGGGTGCACACAAGGGTGCATCCAAACATGTCAGTGCCACAGACCTCCATGTACCTAAACCCATCGCTGTTTGAAAGATGGTTTCGTAGAAATGCTCTAATTCTCGGTTGATGTTGTGGATATAGAATATGTAAATAATTAAAATATATATACGCATTACTATGCATAAAGTACCAACACGGGTGAGCGTAGACTCGGGTCACTTTTCTTTTAAATTACTTGATAACATAACATTTTTTTTACAATTATTGTTAATATAGTAAACATAAAAAGGGGGGAAAGGGTGGGGGGGTTTCGGAAACTTAGTGCCTATTTTATTTCGTGTATTCACATAGCAAGAGTACATATGTTTTAATATATATTATTATGTATTAATCTAATAAGATAATCCAATACGCTATTTGACATTGATATTAAAAGTATTATGTGATTAATAATCGATTATTACTTAATAAATTCCTTCCGAAGTTTTATTATCACTGTATAAAATATAAATTAAATAATATTTTCTTGAAATAAAGTAATTATAATGAAATTATATTGAAAACGTCTTTGATATCGTGATAATATATTAATTGAATTACAAGAAAAGAATTATATATTAAAGAATTATATATTAATAGAATTACAAGAAAAGAATTATATATTATATAGAATTATTAATTCTAACGTAAATTGAAAGTAAGTACCTATATTGTTTTATGGTCCATTATTACCACGACAGGCAATTAAATGGGTTAAACCAAGTTAGTTGACTTACACAAATAAAAAATATAAACATTTCTTGATAAGCATGACTTACCTATTCCATCAAGTTATTTTTGTATGAAACGTAGATAACGCGAAAATATAATTTTCCAACTTATGTGAAAATACTTATGCCAGTGGTAAATACTAATTAATGAACAATATAATATCGTGCCTCTGTATGCTATCCATTACTGTATTAATTATTATTCTTCCAACAAACTCAAGGATAGTATAAAATATAAATAAACAAAAAAACGTATTTTAATAAATATTTCATAATATTAAGACGATACATCAGTGAAACGACAAATAATTTTCAACTATAGGCGCAACGAAATTTTGGACTCGCTGGCATTCGGAGAGCGAACGTCGAGGTGACAATACGTCGATTTATTTCTTGATGGCGACGGGAGTATTAATTCTTAAATCGATGACTAAAAACGTTACCCATTTACTTGAAAAAGAAAACATGTCAATGAATATATTATTATTGTTACTAATAGAACATTAAATGGACGCATTTTGGATTTATATGACAAATTATATTTCGTTCGGCATGCGTCATTTGCACCAACGACCCGCAATCCGCGCATCGCCTATCCACGATCTTTTTAGATCATGCCTCAACTGAGGTATTTATAGCCCAAGTATAATATAATGAATAATTTATTTATTATTGAGGGTTAACCCAATTTTAAATCGTAGATAACTATTAGGTAGGTAGGTACCTATTAAACACAATAAACTTATTTTTTCAAATATTATTTTACTTATTGAACACAAGCCCATATCAAAATATGTCATCTTATTAATATAGTCTGCCTAAAATAATTTATATCCGTTCGTTTATGAACATATCTTTTACTAAACATACGATTTTACAATTTTACTATTGGCTTAAATTCGGGTAAAAATGAGGTAGGTGGTTATATTTTATACTTACAGGTTGTCCAGGTACCTAATACTCCTAATAGTATAGGTTATATTTTACAAAAAAATACCTTTTAATCTCGAATGTATGCTCATCATCCTCCCAATGTGGAATTAAAATACGTTCGGTCTTCACACACCAGGGAACCAGTGACGTCCCTAGACAAAATGCCGCCCCTAGGCAGTGCCAAAATGCCGCCACATTTTTTTTTATAGAGTACTTTTTATATCCTTTCATGACTCGAATATCTAATAAGTGTGTAGAATGGATACATTACTAACAAGATATAGGTATACTATGCCATCTCTGCTTCAATAGACAATATCGCGAGTCTACGGTTTCACATAGGTAGGTACATTTAAAAATACACCTGACAACTTCCATAACTCGTGAGTGACTGTGAAGAAAGTGAAGTCCAAGGACAACGGAAGTAAACTAGACATCGCGAATCCGACAAAAAAATAAAGTCCTGTTGAAGATTTTATAGTACTTACCTAATTAATATACTTATTTTGTTTACAACTAGTGAGCTGATTTTTTTAATGGAAAGATATTTCCGTTATTACTAAGTTTAGGTAGCTTTCTATATATACCTAATGATTTTCCTCTATTTGCCGCCCTTTGAGTAACTGCCGCCCCCAAGCGACGCTCAATCTGCCTACCCCCACGGGACGTCACTGCAGGGAACACAGAATTAATGGGAGCTGAAATACCTGACGGGTGTGGACTACCTAACAGGCAATCGATCTCGAGTATGGAATAATGTGGGATAAACATAAACAAGTGTCTAGAATACGTCATTCCTTGGTTCTGACAACTGCTCTCGGTTTATGCACAGACGCTCATTCAATATTGGTGTATGTGATGGTTGCTAAACACACTATTGCACCTCTAAAATATGTGGTCAATTTTCGTAGGACACTCACACATTCAAAACCCTGCGTCAAAATGTAGTGTATTTAGGTATAGCCTATCTAAATTATATTTATTAATCTGTTCTTTGTCACACACATTTTACATCGTATTATTTTTTTTTTAATTTCATATTTAGAATTTATTTATAATCCTCTCTAATCTAAAAAGTCATATTACTTAATAAGAATTTTAATAAATATTTGAATTTTACTTTCTTCACCATGTCGCGCCCCAGTATTGGATCATATAGGGTATGCACAAGGTTGCGCCACTTTCCTCTTCCCATCGCCATGTCTCATGCCTCCCGCCATGTGAGACCTGCAACGCGTAGATCGTTTTGAAGCACCACTGTAGAGTGAGGGAAGGTCGGCCACGGCGACGGAACCCTTGAGGTATATTTTCATGCAAAAAGTCTATCACAATTGCAATATAAGTTGGCCACCCCTGCTCCATAGTATGTTCCATATTATAATAATGATTTACATCGACGAGTATGAAATAGGTATGAGTATGAAGGTATCTGCAGTTATCGTTACTTTGAAATGCGGGCACAAAATAGGTACAAAATCAGTTGTCTCCATTGAGAAGATTACTTATGTGCAATCATTCCATTACTATGCAAAACTGACGTTTGATACATCACAATTAGGGAATCCAATCCCGAGCCAAAATTCTGATCCCGGGATTTCGGGATTACAATTTGACAATCCCGGGATTGGGATTTTTTTCCATTGTTAATATAAAATTTTTATATTTACAAATAACATTGATAAAATCGGTCAAAAATAAATCAAGTATAATTTATACTATTTAAGACATTTATTGTTAATATTGTATACGTTAAATCTTGGAAATACACAAGTTTAATGGAGTAAATAATATTATAATATAAATAATAATGTGAATTTAATATGAGATTGCTATTTCTGATAGTAAAGACATAATGAATAGATCAGCGAGATTTAAAATAGTAAAGCAAATAATCATGGCGTACTTATGGCCTTTCCGCTTCATAAATCTAATTAGTCAGCCAAATATGAAACTGCCGTAAAACGTATGATATCATGGTGGAATTACTTTGTTAAAAGGGCGAAGCATTGTTTTTTTACCAATCTTTCTCATTTTTAATAATCTATGTGAAAAAATAAAATGAATCGGCAACCTACACATCAAACTTCATTCAAACTCAGTTTATTTCTAATATAGTTATTTTGTATTAAAAGTATTTTTTCTGTTATATTTTCCATAAAAATTGATAAAAAAAATCAATCCCGAAATCCCGGGATTATGTTTATCAATCCCGGGATTCATAGGTATCGAAAATAGCTCGGGATCCCGGGATCCCGGGATTGGATTCCCTAATCACAATCAGCAAAATGGCTTAATTTTCGGATGATAAGCCATTTATGTAGTAGATACTTGTGGCGTGCTTACACAATGCATTTAATATAATAATTATATTTCCTACCAGCAGTATCAACATAATATTATAAACAGTAAAGTTGTAAATTAATAAGTTATACATTGTATGCGTATTTAGAATATAGTACTTATGTAGGTAATAAAAAGCAACTAAGAAAGTAATAGTACAGACCTACAAACTTATCTAAAGAATAGATAGGGGAGCCACAGTCGAAAACTACCCAATCAAGACTAGCAACTGGACAGAATCTGACAATTGAATGACGTTTTCAAAATGTCGTCCATATGATAGTCCGTAGTTCCATTTTTGACCGTTCTTTAGATAAGTTTCTAAGACTGTACCTACTTATACCCCGTTTACACGTCCATGGATTTACTGCTGACATTACGTATTATCGTCGCGGACATAAGAAAATGCTGGTGTGAACACTTATTACCGTGCAAGTTGCTAGATTGCATGCATGGATCAAAAAAGCTCAGTAGCTTCTGAATTTTCACGCAATAATTGGAACTTGTTTGACGGATGCGTATGCGCAGTAGAACAGTAGTGGAAAACCTGACGGAAACAATATGAACTACACCGCGCAAAGCATTTTTGACGTTTACCAATTTTCACATTTTGTCAAATAGCCATACAGTGACAACATCGCGTCTCGCTGACGCTTGAATAATGAGATAGGCGAGACAGTCAGCACTTTTACGTGTAAACAGATATTATCGTGTTCGTTTAATTTACACACTATTGGTGCCAGTAAATCCACGAATGTGTACAGGCGCTATTGCTCGTGTTATTAAAAGATGGATCAAATGATTTCACAGAAAATTTCCCGCATCTTACAATTACACGCATATGAAAAATTAAGTTATATTTTCATTATTCCAGTTATGTTATCGTTCCTTGGTTACTTTATGATTATTGAGTAATAATTAATAAAAATAAAAATCTACCATGTCAATTTACTGTAAACTCGAATTATTAAGGCAGCGGTGGAGAACATGTGGCACTCACAAAAATTATAGGTAACGAAGCAGGGAACAACATTTGCAACATGCACAAACACACATTTGGATGGTTTTCCCATATGCATTTTTTGTGTGTTTAAGTGGACACCCACGATGGCCGCGCGGTTTACGCGTTGGACTATCACGCCGTGGGTCTCAGGTTCGAATCCTGGGTCTGGCAAGTACACATATTGTTTTTCAATTTGTGTGTGAGTCAGGGTATGGACTTAATAGGTTGAGTAAAGTGGCTGACATCCATTTCTCATAAAAAACAAAATCTGTTAATACAAACTTCTACTCTGTGGAGGCCAATATTATGATCCTATTAGGATCGGACATGGTCGGAAAAAAAGTGGATTCTGGTTGTATATGAAAAAGTATTGCATATTATTTTAAACGATTTTTCAAGTAACAAAGCTTAAAGGTAACTTCTGGTTGTATAATAACAAATATCGCATATAATTTTGCTTTCACCAATATATCAAATGTAAAATGTGATTCTGTGGAACGTTGTGCCCGCATACGCGAAGGATCACATTTTTTTTAAATTCAGGGTGGCCTCATAAAATAATATGCATTCGTTGGTCGCATCCATTATTACAATATTATATTATATCTTTTTAATTTTTTTTGGAATGTAGCCATAAAAAGTTTGCTATCGCTATTCTAAGAAATAAATCCCAATTCGTATTACCAAATGTTATTTAAATAAATTAGTGGTCAATGCACAATTCGCTTTTTTGTAATCTCATAATTTTCTCCAATGTTGCAGCTACTTTGAAGCTTGCGAATCTGTCCATGCGTTCAATTGTCTGGGTACGATTCAAACGTTGTAAACTTCCACAATGTTTCACATTCACTTATATAAGTAGCATTAATAACTATGTCCCACTTTTTCGTACAAGGTGGTTGTCAGTCATTTTGGACAATCACAAACAACCAAGCTTTGAGAAAAATACATAAATATTGTGTCCTCGCGTGGAATCGAACCCAGAACATCCCGAGAGCCGCCGCTGTGATTATTGGTATATGATAATATATATATGGGAAACTTCGTTCAAAAACGATGTTCGTGGATGAGTATAAAAAAAAAATTGCCGAATCAATAGGTAGTGAAATAGTTGAACACTGCGTGATAATAACCAACCTTTTATTTTTCTGATAACAACAATAGATTATTTTTCGTTTCAAAAATAGTTTAAACTTCTCCCGCGTGTCTCATTTATCTATCACTGTTATAGAATATAAAAAAATACGTACTAAAAAATGGGAATGATATTGATAATTGATATTTCTATATTATTTGTATTTTAATGCCTCGTGCTTGTAATTAATGGATCATTGATTCTAACTTCGCTGGCTACTTATGATTTTCCAATCTGTAAATGTAATCGGATGTTATGCATAAACCAAAAGGCTTGAATGGCTAATAACTGATCATCCTAAACATAAAATATTTTCAGATCGCATAAGCACCTTCCCAGTATATTCTTTTCACTAATGTTCTCCTGTATGTATTGTAACAATTGACCATTTATCTCTGCTAGATAATTAATATAATTGATTCCAGTTTCGGCGATGAGTCGATGATGCAAAAACAGATTTCTATTTTCAAGTAGCGAGCGGAATCAATCATACATGTAAATTTCGACCACGCCACTGTGCACACAGAATTAGAAAGGCCAACAGGATGATGTCCAATTATTGTAATTTTCGTAAGTCGTCCATTTTAAACTAAAATACTTTTGATAGATACGTCTGACGTTAACAAACTGACTAGACAATTACCAGACCGACCGGAATATCTAATCTGCTTAATATAAATTAATTGTAACATATATGAAGCAGGAGGAATGGTCAATATATTAGTCAACAAGAGATTTCAATATATTAATCAATTATATTTAAATAAAAAAAAACACACACACACGCACACATTGTAGGTACCTAATAAAGTAATAAGAATAAGCTAATAACCATACTTTTTACTTTATTTTTTTGTTCGTCGATTGGGCAATATTACAAAATAATACCGAAACTAGTGTTAGTCGTTTGGTATTATTGAATTTTTTGGCCATTTACAACTGTGATACATATCGTCAGTCATCATGACATGATTCACAATTAGGATAATAATTATTATATAACTAGAAATATTATATCTTATTATGTAGTGCTATTTCTTCAAACCATTCATAAGTGTAATACTTCAGTAGTATGAAACATGCGTAGGTACTTTAATACACTTCATTAGATTCAGTTTACGTAGAATGTAGATAATTGATTTGACTATATTATATTATACTTAATGATAAATAATACGTACCTACGTATTATAAAATGTTTTCACCGCTCTTTTAATACTGCCGCACGGGTATACTGAGCACGCTCAACACCACCGTTTAGCGCGTCCCTTTCCGTGATAAATTCACTTCGGTTTTGCCTATATTTTCCACCATAAAGGTTCTTCTTATTTGTGTCGGGATCGGCTGCGACAAAACGTCACTCAAGTTCACAAGAGCAACCCCGTTTTCCCCAGCTTGTAGAATCTCGTTGAAGTTGCATTTCAGTGGGCATGCCTTGCATAAAATCCTCCATTTCACCATCTTGAGTACGCCCCAAAGTCTGTTGACAGCTTTCCATGTACAGTACGTGAGACGAGCACCGACGTAAATACTCTGCTAGCTTTATATATTCTTCCAGGCCCTCATATGCTAATTCAAATTCCTATGCGGACGGTTGGTCCTACAACTTTGAAGATGATACTGAATATTTTTGAGTCAAAGCTTAAGGCAGGCCTAGGCAATCTTTTTGGATAAGGGCCACATTAGGAATATAAAACGAATGGCGGGCCGCAAGTAAAATACATTTTTTTTACATACGTTATGTATTATCATGAAAAAGGAATTTCAATATAAAAAATAAATGATACACTAATAGCCAACAATAATGGAAGAATTAAATTGATTTACATATTTTTCAAATTTATTAAATTTCAGGTGTTGATTTTGTAGTTGAGATTCTTAAAATTGCTTATAAATTTTCATCGGTGATGATTAATCGTAAAGAGTTTTTATTGATATTCATAATGGAAAATGTTTGTTATATTATGTAGGTTGATCCAAAAATAACTAACATTTTTCGAGCAGAATTTTTAATTTGTTCGAATTTGTCTGAATTAAGAGTGTTGTCAAATTTTCAGATTTCTTCTCGATGGTGTAATTACTGTAATTCATGTACTTATGCTTCAAATACACTCTATGACGATCGGTCATATATATGTCGAAAAACCCGTTTCTTATGTTGGCGTCCTGTGTCACAGGGTGTCATAGAGTGTAAATACGATGTCATAGCTGTCATACAATATGTATGTATAAATGTCGGAATGGCATAGATTTGATCATAGACACTAAAACGCTCTTAGCATATATGTGCCCGATCGTCATATAGTCTATTTGAACCTTTATATTCAAATTTTATTTTTAAAAAGGCGTCAAAATGTAGAAAAGAGTAAACTTTTTCTGAAATACGATTAAAGCTCGCGGGCCCCACAGACATGCCAAGTTTGCCCAGGCCTGGCTTAAAGATGGAATTCTAGATGAAGGAGCCATAACAAAAAAGTTATGGGTTAAATAAGTTCAAGCTGATTTTTATTTTAATAACCGGATTAATTAGTAAGTCACCTTATCATCAATATCATCATATATGCCCGAAGAGTAGTGTCTACAGTTGAAATGAATAAATAATGTACAAAGAAGTCGAGTTTATGGTGTTTAATTTATATTAAAGCAGTATTTGGATTTTATAGCATTATTGATTTTTTAAAGTTATACATAAATTAATGTCGAAATTGGCAATGAAACCAATTTTCTAGCCAATTAAAGTAAACAGTTTTCTTTGTATCGATTTCCCAATTGTCCCAATTTCAGAAGTCGATTAACAAATTATTGACAAATAATGCTTATAGGTACGCGTTTACACTGAAATTTGTAAATTTTCATGTCAATATAATAATATCTTCGTCTGTGGATACTTTAGCAATTCTTATTTATTTATTAACGGCGTATGAAACAATATATTATGTATTATATATTACACAATATATACAGCAGTAAAACAAAGCACACAGATTAATAATAATAAATATTACAGTCATGTACAATTTATACAACAACAAAAAATACAATTTATTGTTAAATAAAAAAATAGAAGAAAAAGTACAATAACATAAAAGACAGCATATCAAATTATGAAAAGTTGCTGAATAGGTAGAAACTAGAAAAAAATATTTATTTCAATTGGAGTTAGGTATTGAACATGTTAATAGAAAAAATATTAAAAAAAAGAATGAAGCTTTAGTTTCTGAATAAACAGAGAAGTTAAAGTTAAGTTAAAAAAAATAACGTGAAAAATATCGCAATTTTTTACCTGCCTAGTAGGGACACGAAACTGGATCATGATCAACAGTTAGTGACAGTGAAAAATTGAATTTACGATTTAAACAAAACCAAAATGT
Organism: Rhyacophila brunnea; assembly: GCF_057557595.1. Taxonomy (NCBI): domain Eukaryota; kingdom Metazoa; phylum Arthropoda; class Insecta; order Trichoptera; family Rhyacophilidae; genus Rhyacophila; species Rhyacophila brunnea. The sequence continues at coordinate 15,864,129 of NW_028232965.1, forward strand.
CAGCTATTTGCCGCCTTGATTTTAATGATGACATATGATTAATTACTAATCGATTCTCCAATCTCTAACAAATTACTATAGGAAATAATATATTCATCTGGGGAAAACGTAGAAAATGACGTTGAAGTCTTTCAATAGTTTGATTGTGAACTTTATATTTATAATAGGGGAACTATTTAATACATCTATGAGGGGGACCATATTGATTATTTATTTTAAAAGATAGTTTATACTCTAAAATAATATGACAATAAGAAGGAATGGAAGTAGGTTATTATTAAATTTTTTTATTAGTTTCACCTATTATCATTACTCATTTACTTGATGTTTCAGGATATGTATAACGTGTCAAGTACATTTTTCTATATTATTAACCTAATGATCATATTTCAACATAACCAAAAACGGGATTGGCATCGAAACTCTATAGGTAGTTATACATATTTTTTACGATCACATAAAAGTTATGAGATTAATGGCATTTTTATATATTTTTCTTTATAAACCACCTGTTTATTTAAATAACACACAGTTACATGATTAACACAAAATTCTTCAAAACTTGGGTAAAATTAGTAAACCATAGCATAGCCGACTTATATTACAATATAGTTAATTGATTGTAAGTTTCCACTGTTTTCGGAAAATCATCGCGTTAATAATTTGGTTAATTGCTTTAGCTAGAAAAAAACTATTGAGCAATAATACGCTGTCATGTTGTACCTGGCGTGTAATTTGATGTCTGTAAATTTGACATGGTTAAACTGTCAACAGCCGTCACACGTATGATTTGATTTCAAATATTTTTTCATGTGTAATTGACATCGCTCATAATAATGTGAGTAAAACATGAAATTCGAAGCACCTCTTTGTCACGCTATTTAAATGGACACTGAAGGTCGCCATAGATATAATCGCCTCGTAGTGATTTTTTTAATGCCAGTAGATTTTGTCACGCTCGTTTATAACCGATTTAATGAATACACGGTACACAGTTTGACCGTATAAAATAGATTTAAAAAATGCAATTGCTTTCAAAATAATATTTTTTGGCAAAAAAATAAGTGGTCGGTAATTTAAGATTTGTCTTATATTTAAGTACCTACATAATATTATAAGAACAAACTGTCTGGTATTAATTGATATTGGGTGACTTCAATTTGTCAATACTGTGGGGAATATAATAGATTTTAAGGATTGCAATATCGGAATTACGTACAGGATTCGTATGTTTTCTAGTTGTACACAAGGGACATTTTTAACAAAAATAAAAATTAGTGTCTGCTGGCAAAAAATATAATATATACTTACTAAATAATTTGTATTACTCCCTTGATCGATGACATACTTAAAGCATGACCCCCACAAGGGGGGTTGACAGGGCTCTAGCTTGGGGGCCCGCGTGGCGAGTCGACCTGATAAGTGAGATAAACACGCATCACAAATTTGCTCTAATAGTAAAAAAAGTCGCCTGCCGCCCTATTTTCATTCAATAATGTTATTATTTAAAATTATGTGCTTGTACGATACAATTTATTGCGTATCGATACTCGACAACTCCACAATTTAAATGGATGTATTAAAATATACAAAAAAACACTAAATGTACACATTAATTAGAAATAGAAAACGCTACTGTAGTGCCTTTATCATTAGCGATAGGTAGGGGAGCGCTAAAGATCGTAGCCTAGGGGCCCGCTTCAGGATGTGGCTTGTAGATATTATTTCTGAGCAAGTAATTACGTGAAAATTAAATGGTATTTTTCTAAGTTAATGCTGTTGTTATGTCTTTTTGTGAAAAAATATAAGTATCTAATCCGTTAATCCGATGATTCAAGTTTTTTAAATTCCGGGATTATTTCTGGGTTGAGAAATTAAGCGGGATTGCAAAAATGCATAACATAATGAGTATTTTGAAAATGCCATTATGCGTGGTAATAAATACTAGCTACTTCCTACAATTTTATTTATGATACAGGTGAGAGGTGAAAATGAGGTCTGATGAGATGGTGCATAATAATATCAAGCGCCTACTTCCTGGTCACTAGTCTCAAAAGTGGAAATCGGTTTGATGTTTGCCAATTTTCACAGAAGAGACCGTAGGTAGGTACTTAGAAACAAAAAGGATACACGGAAGTGTTAGATTAAGTTGGAAGTGTAAAAAAATGATAATAATATGTAGGTAGGTAGTGTAGGTACATAATATTATCATTTTAAACATTATTTATAGATCCCAAAATAAAATTAATTAAACCTATTTTGGTAAAAAGAGAAGAAGTACTGGGAAAAAATATTTTAAATTATATTTTATTCATTACATATTGCAACTGTTTTATTATTATATAAAAAAAATTATAAGCAGTGCAGTAGGTACATGTAGGTTTAAAATAGTATTATAAAGCTGTGATTATATTATGATGCACGTCGCGTACTGTCACGCTGTCACAAATTTTGTCTACGGTTTCGTCATTTTGCAGAATATTTTGAACGATCCCCATACCATCTTTGTAAATTCAATGATGGAGAGTGCCAACTCTAATGTATTAGTATTTTGAATTATTATTCATTATCCATGCTAATTTCAATTAATTTTAACAGCTTCTACGTGTGCGTACGTTAAAATTACTTGCGATATTACATCCATATATAATATTTTTAACAGCACCCAATCTGCAGACCATATATAATAGACAATATTCCTATGGAAAAATACATAGTGCCAACCGCTAAAAACAAAAAATCTAGGCATGTAGAAAATGATAAAAAAACGTTCATTGAGTCATGCTGGTGTCGATGCAGTACGGTGCGCGTGAGGTGACCTAGGTAGGTTGTTCCGGTGATTTCGGCTGATTTTTCTAACTGGAAATATTCGTTTAAAGCTTCAAAATGTGCTATTGGATGGGAGCATCATTCTGATAATATTTTAAAAACCAAGAAAAACGATATTACACACTTTTCCCCCGTAGCGGCACTTACTATGACTTCACGTGATAGTGCGCGACACAGCTTTAACGTCATCTAATCAGTCTTTCTTTCACGTGAGTGCTCTGTCACCAGTGACGCGTTTAGTGACGTAGTGGCGGCGCACAGACTGATTTTAAGGCCCTCTACGAGAAAAAATGAACGATCTAATTTTGATTTTTAAAAGGGACATACAGGCGTGTACCCACCAATATAGTATTTAGAAAATAGCTAACATGAATTTATATTAAAACACAACGGAAACAGGTGAATTACAATAATAAACGTACCTATAATTAATCAAAGCCTTTAACAATATATATAGACACATAATTATATAAACTTCCACTTTTCTAACAGCATGCGACATTAGTGAGAAAATTTCACAACTACAGAATAAACCATCAAAGTTTTATAATATTATGTAGATATAATATTAATCTTCTGTCTTTAAACAACGAATGACATGCCTACTCCTACACGTGACATCATTCTCTTTATATAAGTACTATATATTTATTAACAAAACTTTAAATGCAGGTATTTTTTTTAATTTGGGTAATATTTTACATTTTATGAGAAATATGCATCTTTTTTAAGTTCAATATAATTTAACCTTGTAACTGGTGTTAGCTCTTCGGATGCCGCTTTTAATTTTCTGTCAAATCGATTGCGTCAAAGAAACGCGCCAATGACACAAAACTTGGCTAAGGGTGCATGAGCAATTATTCATTTTATTAATCGGACGATCGTACTTTGCCGTTTTTCTATCGGCCGATTCTCAGCGCGCATGAACGCTTTGACATTAGTACGATTTTGGATGTATGCGTTACTCGGCCGATTAAATAATCAAGAATGCGCGTTTATCCTTAATATGCAATGTCAATATTATATACAAGAAACTAAAATGATAAAACCCACTGCCAGGTGATACATAGAATAATACAAGGATACCTGATAGTAACGCAAGGTTTCGTGACCGTAATATTGTAAGTAATCTCTAAATTAATCATATAAGGTAGGTTTTTAACTCGACGGGAAGGGCAGTAAAGTTTTCAGCCTGAAGGTGAATGAGTGAACTAAAATAATTGTCAAACTAGGAAGACAACTGGCCAGTCGGTCTCCTTTAAATCATACAAATTTGAAACAGAACTTTATTTTCCTGTAAATAAATAAGTTAGCAAAAATGAACTAAAATCACCAAATTATAAAAAGACAATGTTATTCTGAATAAGTTACATATTATTGCCGCGAAGCGTGGAGAATTCAAGAATATATTGCTTGGTTTCGACTGTAGCACCATTGAACGAGAGAGATAGTACCACAAGCGCAAACATCGTGTTGTATTGATGTTACGCAGCAGTGGCGAAGGGTGACTTTTGGAAAGAGGTAGGCTGTGGAGATCTGATAAAAAGAGCACACTTGTCAGGTATACTTACGAGAATAGTACAATATTTACCACGAATGAATAGGTACACAGTAGTAAATGACAACGACACACTAATTCAATGAAACTTCAAAAACTCATTGACGACATAAAAATGAGCGATGTGTTTAAATTACGTATTTTTCAAAACATGTATACCCATCAAAAATCATTAGATAAAATTTATTTTTATTTATAAAAACAATCTACACTTACTTATTAATATTCGATTAAACGCCGTTGAAATTATTTTTTTAATTATCTAATTATTAATGATTTTGGACAAAGTGCGCAGTCGTGACAACATTATTATGCGCGAATGTTTTAGGCTCTGCGATAGGAGCTTACATTATTTCGTACAAATCAGCAGATTTGCTGAGGTTACGAGACGTAAAGTCCATACGACAAAAATTCAGAATTATTTCACACATAATCGGAGATTTATTTACGTCGAGACGTCCGCGTTTATTATTTATTTACGGCGCACTGTGGTATATTTTTTAATACCTTTGCAGTTGTTTTGTAAACTAACTTTGTAAATACGACATCTCTCGCTGGCAAAATAAATTATTTTTATATAACATAAAATAATGAAGTGATTGAGTATATAAATATGTCAATATGCAATTAAAAAATATTTGTCTTAAGAATGTAGGCTTTAAATAATCGCCTAGTATGGAGTCTTCGCCACTGTTACGCAGTCCATATAACAGTAACTATCATATGGATCTCGCAAATCGCTTAAATCTTAGACGCTATGTACTCTCTCTAAAAATACCAATGTAGATAAAAATATTATTTTCTCGCCATTAATTACAGGTACTTAATATATTTTTAGACATGACTTTCCACAAAGTTTTCCGCACAAAAAATAAATATTTGTCTACCCGTAGCTACAGACAATTGATAGATTAGTAGGTACTACGAACAAGTATAATTCTAGTAGTTATAATAATAATGGAATACAATGAATACTATAAATAGATATATGGTGAGTTAGGGCAGGGTTGTCAGAACTATGTTCCGCGAATTTACCAGAAGAGTACCCCAGTGTGTCAAAACAAGCTATTATTATCTTTCTTCCGTTTCTTATGTTTTAAAAATATGTACTAAATAAATAATTATGGTTTTTTCTCATTTTTTATTGAAATTTATTGATTAGGTATTATGTATTATTTACCAACCATACAAAATAAACAAGGTGTTCCATTACAATTTCGTGTTCTATCGCAGGAAAAGTTTAGGATATCCATAGGGGCATATATAAGGGTTCGAACTCTTCTTCTTTTAGTGGACGAGTAAAAAGCCATTAAAAGAAAAGTGTTTTATATGTAAATATAAAATTATTAATACGATGACGTAAATATTGGTGCCCAAATCTTTATTGGTTGTGAAGTTACACAATAGATTTGATTTTTTAAATTATATTTTCTCACATGATATAAAACTGGACGTACCTACAACATCTGTTCACTAACCCATCGAGACAAACATGACCATGTTGCATACAAGAAAATTGTTCACATCACATAATAATATTATCTCGCAAAGAAGAATGCGCAAAGAAACAATAATCATATAGGTACCCAATAATACGATGATTATAAATATTCAAGATTGGCTAATGCTTAGTCATTGCCATTGGTTTACACAAGGAACACAAAACTAGAGAGTTTTGTTAGTTTATTTAATAAATCAGTTTCGCGGCGCCCTTCAAGTCTAAATATCTTCTAACGGCGTCCTAAAAATACAAATTAACGGAATGGAGGACCCGTGAGCTTGTTATATTGTACGCAGTTTCTCACATATTTGAATCAAATTAGACAGTTACCCATTGACATATTACCTAGAAAAAGTGTCACCCTATATTATTATAAATCTCTGATATACACATATATAAATCGTTAGCACCGCAGGTGAAAAATCTGTCAAATTATTTTTTAAACTAGGTGAGAAAATGCTGTTCAGAACAATTATGTTCTCATGGTTCAGTGCGTAAGGCACTGGCCTTTCATCCGGGGGCTCTGGATTCGATCGCGGTGAGGCCATACAAATTTATTTATCTGATTTTCACATAGTCTGGATGTTTGTGATTGTTTAACTTATAATTTCTGGCATTTAAGGCGAGCGAAAAGGTATTTTCTCACCGAGAATTGACCGTAATTTACTATATCAAAGCAGGAATCACGCACACTCTTGTGCACGCTAACCAAGGTCTTGGGAAATTGCTCCCGGGATACTCTCAGCAACACTTTGAATGGCGTCTAACGTTCGTTACACCGCGGCATACGCTTGCACGACGGGTGTGGAAACGAGGCGGGTGGTGGAGGGAAAAGTGAACTTATATTATTGAATACACTACTGTTTCATTACACTACTGCCAACAAGCCTCATGGCTTGGTCTAGTGTTAATATATGACGTTATCTTTTACTGACTTATATTTTGAAGGTAATTAAAAAAATAATTAAAATTTATTTTGTGAGAAAAATCATTGGAGGTAACAAACTACTGCGACAATGGATTCTATCATTGTGATTGTGATTGTGCAGCATCAGTGCATTATATTAAGATTGTCTTTTTTTTCAAACTGCTTGATTGCCACTGTGCACAGTTTGAATACCACTGTGAAATGTATTATCGTTATTATTTAACTTACTATGTGACAATAATCGTACTTATTTATTCAATTATAAATAATATTATGTTCTCCTTGGTTGGAAATATTTTTTTTTCTCACGTCGGTCCAGAAGCTCCCAACCCGTCCACACATCTTTATGCTATAGGTACAAGTATTTTTATTATTAATTATATTACGTCTATACGCGTTAAGGGGGATCAAATATGCCAACAGAGAATGGTATGGTATGGTCATGGAAAGGTATGGTGCCAATATTTAAGCTCGATTTGATATAAATAAAAAGGATTTCAAGTTATACGCATTTATATTTTTTATAAAAATCGATGTTTTTTAAAATAGATATAAAAAATATTAAAACTATGAATTAGTCAAAAATCGAAACGGTGAAAATTTGAAAACTTGATAAAGCAAATTTTATTAATAAATATAACCATTAAAGTAATGTAATAATAACGAAAGCTATGTACCAAATATGTGACAAATTCACATTTTTTTTACAATTATTGTAAGTTTATCGTTGACTTAAAAAAAATATTTTTAATGTTTTCAGATACATATTTATTAATTAATACAGTTGAAATTGTGAATTATCAAAAAAAAACTCAAATTGCAAGCTTCGTATTTTTCCGCTAGGTTCTCTGCCTTCCTTTAAGTATTTTTGACGAATTTTTGACAAAAAACAAGGAAATCATCAGTTAAAAAAATCCCATATACCTACTACCTAATTCATGTGAACTAATTTTCCGCGGTTTAGTATCTTTTTAATATTCTTATTTTAATTTAATTTTGTCTCAAGAGATATTCGGTATGCAGGTTTCCTCGGATTTTTTTCTGTGCTTTTATTTGAAAATTAATGCTCATACAAACATTATAGGTACACCGTGATAAATTTAAATGTTATCTACTGTAGTATAAGCAACGAATCGAGAAAAATAGAAAAAAAATATCAACAATATGGTTCAACTCACTAGCCGCTGGCGAGATTCAAAAAATAACTTGCGAATGGTAAAGTATAAGTACTAAATTATATTTCAAATTATGAATTAATCAATTCAAAATTATACATATAATCAAAATTAATCAAATATAAAATACATTAAAACTGTAAATTATTCAAAAACCTTCAATGACCTTCGAAAGAACTTGCTAATCAACAACCTATGAATGAAATCAGTGTTAAATGAACGCACATTTTATAAGCTTATCTTTTAATTTCAAAAAAATATTTATTTTAATTACTTTTTAATATTTCATATTAATTAATAAAAATACTTTAAAATGTAAATTATTAAAAAAAATCAATTGCATGCTTCGTATTCTGTCGCTAGATACCGTTAGTAAAATTACAATAGGCATTAAATATATTATATTGTGTTACAAAAAATAGTTTTTTTGACTTTAATTGGAGCGAGTCATATATTTTTTTTGCATTACTTGCAACATTAAATTTGATTGCATTACCCCAACGGTTGTTTTATTTATATGATTGATTGGTAGTTATCGAAAAAAAATATTTACTTTGCGTTGGCACATTAAAAGATAGTGACCTGTTTTGATATAGGGTTCTAATGCCTCTCATGTTGGTGTTTGAGATTTTTTATGATTGTCCAACTAAATAATGATAGATCAGTGTATTTACCTGCCTAGCTATATTATAATTACTACAACTCCCCATGAAAGGACAGAGTGTTGTTAAGTAATGTATATACCAGGGTTGGCGAACCTTTATGTATGTGTGTCAAATTTTCCCAAATATTATTTTTCGACGTCTGACGTGCCGAGCAGTTTTTCATGGGGGGAAAATGGTTTTAAGAAGAAATGATGATATTCTAGATACCACTCACAGAACATAGTACACATATAGCATTATCACTTTTTTTCAAATAACGCCATACATTTCGGTCCACCAATTTTGAAAACTGTCTTTAATTAAGAATTATTACTACTAGCTCCACCAACTTGTTGTTTCTTATTTATGTGGGTAGAATTTAAAAAAAATGTTACTGTATTACCATGTTTGGTTCTTTACGCACAAATTGACATAGGAATTGCTCTGATCAGATGAGATATTCTCTCGTTACAGTAGTCGCAAGCATTGTAAATCAAAATCAGAAGTTCGCGGTGCGGCTTCCCCGCCGCCTGATGACGTTAGTGTGATAATATTATATGTGACGCATAAAGTCTAAGGACCAACCTATACAATTATATAATTGCATTAAACGTAATGCTTATTCTTGAAGAGTATTTGCCTGCTATTTTTTATACAATGCGATCTGTCATTTATTATTATTTATGTATGTTTTCCCTTCAAACGCGTGCCATAGGTTCGCTACCACTGGCATATCATGTTGCTGTTTGAGATTTTTGTATGATTGTCCAACTAAATAATGATAGATCACCGTATTTACTTGCCTAGCTATATCATTACTTGACGACAGCCTGTCTTTTCACGGGTAGTTGTATTAACTATATGGCGATTGATTTTGATTTTACTCAAGCATATTAAGTCTTATTCGAAATGGCCAATAATTCAAACATGTTAGCGACTAATTCATAAAAATAACAATGCCAGCCACTCCAAATTCTAGGCAAAATCTGCACATTTTATAATAATTTATGGAATTGACTGTTTGAATGAATCTGTATTTAAATGATTGCGGTGTTCGGTAGTTTGTCCAAAGTGTTCTTGGGATACTTGGCAACTGATTTAATGTTTTTACTGTGTGTCTTTCAGAATAAAACACGAAAAAACAATTACATATTTAAAACACTATGTTATCCCAATTAATATAACAAGCTATAAAAACATCATAAGTTAATAATTATGAGATAATTTATTAATACAAATCCTAACATTTTTTTTTGAATTAATGAATTGTAAGCGATTTAAAGAGGTTGAGCGGAAAACTTGCTGTGTTTTATTTTTATACTGAAAAAACTTAAAATATTGTCCGACAACAAGATATCGGTGATAACAGGCAATCGCTGTAGTCGCATATATAAAACTTCTCAGTAAAGTACCTGTCATGGCGGCATCGCGTGCCGGAGACGCATTTAAATAATGTATCGGCTCTCGTCTCCTTCTCTTCTTCGCAATAAGCTGAAAAACTACTAATAATAATTCTGACATCACTCCTAATAGTTTTAGACATGTTTTTATTATAAAAGGATTCAAATTAAGTAAATTGACAGGTCTGTATACCACGGGAGCGTAAAATGAAATGATAAATTTGGGGGCGTTCCTCATTTGAAAACGGAAGTGCGATTAGCTGCACTGGAGGGGATTATTTGTTCACAGTTTTAACACGTGGACAAGAAGTTCTTGTTCGAAAGTAAGTAATACGTAGGTATATTATACTTTATATTCTTTTCATTTGGTTTGGTTCTATTTTTTAAGTTTATTTATCGCACATAATACATAGGTATGATAATTATGATTGTAATATACCTGCAAGTGGTTTCAATAAACTGTTTATGATTTAAATACATCTTTGAGTTTTTCAAATGCTACACAATTTATGAAAAAAATCTCAATATCAATTATTGGAAGGGGTAGTATTGTTGTTAAGGCCATGCATTAGTTGAGGCACGGTCTAAAAAGATCGTTGCTAGGCGATGTGCGGATTGCGGGTCGCGGGTGAAAATGACGCCTGTCAAACGAAATATTATTTCTCATATAAATCCAACATACGTCCATTTTATGTTCTGTTTATTATTCTATTAGTATCAATAATAATATATTCATTGACATGTTTGCTTTTTAAAGTAAATGGGTAAAGTTTTTAGTCATCTTTACACGATTTTAGAATTAATTGGCCCGTCGCCATCACGCAGCAAAGTGACGTGCGTCCGACTCCACGTTCTCTAAATGAATGCGAAGCAAGTACAAATTTTCGTCGCGCGTACAGTTGAACATTATTTGGCGTTTCACTGATGTGTCACCTTAATAAAAAATAATATATTCAGAGATAATTAATGCCCAAAAAGTTCCCAGATCCCTTTGCTATACAACGTTTTGTCAATTTTGTATTTAAAAAAATATATTCTGTATTATTTAACAGTGTAAACGTAAACGAACACTTTAAAATGTAGTAGTATAATAATAGTAGTAGTATATCAGTAGTATAGGTAGCAAGACTCAGAAGACCTCCAAAGCAGAATGGACCTCCAACAAAATAGGCTTGAAAATAAATGTAACAAAGACAAAAGTCATGTTCAACTACTTTCAGCGCTCGAAATGGAAAGCTTTACGAACCGGAGCGCTCGACAAAATTTCTGAAGACATTTACATAGTTATCAAATCGTATGTGTATTTTATAAAAACAAGTGTGTCAGATTTTCTATTCTATGGCCTATCTACCTCAGACAGTCAACATATTTTTTCCACGAGACGGAGCGATAATTTTACAAATTTCACGAGCCGAAACGGCGCTCCGGTGCGTTCCGTTCGATTTCGTGTCCTGACTAGTTTGCGGGCCTAATAGAGATCCTCATCAATGGCACTCAGCCTGAACAGGTGAAAAATTACGTCTATCTGGGACAACAAGTGTCTCTAAATGGATGTATATTTGATGAAATTGCTCACAGATTAAAGCTTGGCTGGAGTGCTTTCGGCCGCCTGAATAATGTCTTCAAAAGTGACCTACTACTGTGCCTAAAGCGCAAAGTGTTCAACCTGTGTATGCTTCCCGTAATCACATATGCGTGTGAAACATGGACCTTAAGTAAAAGAGAGCTCCAGAAATAGTATGTGGTATGGAGAGGTGTATGCTGGGCATAACACGAAAGTACAAAAAGGGTAATGAGTGAATACAGAAACGGACACGGGTTTGCGATCTAATAGAGTTCGCTCGAATGGGCTGGGCAAGCTCGAAGAAGGGACTATCGCTGGACAAATCTAGTTATCTAGTGGCAACCAAGACGTAAAAAACATCCGGAAGGCAGACCTAGAGAGGCCGCTGGATCGATGAAATGATTTGCGGAAGTACGTGCCAACGCAACGCACAAGACTGAGAGAAGTGGAATCAGCTTGGAGGGGTCTTCATCCAGCAGTGGATAGATTCAGGCTGATGATGATAGTAGGTTAGTGGAGCTTAAACTTGAGTTGTTCACTTCTCTTGAATCAGTCTCTTATCGTTCATAAATAAAATTGTTAACACGAATAAAAATTCCTTATAGAAGGAAAAACGCTCAGAGTAGCCAAATATTATATTGATGTACGTACAATTTACAGTATTGATCAATATCTGTAATTAGATGAAAATAAACAGTTTTATACTCCTACACACATTAATGCTGTATTTAAAAATCCAATGATTGGCCTACTAAATTAAAACAATTTAATTAGGTACATAAATTGTGTCAAATAAATGTCTGAAATCTCATTTATAGCCACAGAAATAATACTAAAACGTTTCAAGCATTTATTTCGATAAAAAATGCGGTTATATAAAAGCATGTGGTTTTATCTGGATTATTTGTGTCCTAGTTAATAATTACCTATATACTTAATTAAATTTAGACTGACTCAACTGACTAGTCGCAGTATTTCATTTTCATTGAATAATTTTTAAAGTTAAACAGGGTCGTAATTTTGTGAATCAGATGTTTAATACATGTTTGGATATTCGTAATATTCGTACAATAAAGTAGTATTCAGTGACGTCCTTAGGCAATGCGCCGCTCTTCGGATCGTGGCTATCCATCATATTGGTTGCAATACTTCCCACCAAACAGCTGATAAACAAATTGAATTTAGTAACATTTACGTATATTAGAAGATATCATTTTTTGGTCACCCCATACTTTCTTCACTTCGACAGTGTTTATGATTTAAATTTAATTAAGAGATCATTATTTACTTTAGACCAAAGCATTGTCGGCGACCTTTGAATATTACCAGTAGAGCAACAATTCCGGACCACATGTAAAAAAATCATATTTTCAATTCTCAAGGGCAATTCTGTAGAACTTAAGTTAAGTTGAAGTTCAAATTTTAAGTTTCAAATTGTCTGAAAAATTGTTACGTTCCCAGCTACCTACTTATCTGTTTTATTTATTACTTTTGGCTATCTTAAACAGGCAAATAGAGTACCTTTACGCATTATAACTTTGCACCTTTTCTACAGTGATACACCTCTTTCTCCGATTACCTCGCATAAAATTCTATCAAATGATAATATTCTCTTGTGTTAATATAACATATATTATGTAGTAATAAGAAAATACGAAGATAATAATATATTAGGTAAAAAAAATATTTTTAGAATTGTCATCCTAGAACCGCGGCAAAGTTATGAAGTGACAACTCCACCATCGCTAAAAATCTTTAAATTGTCATACAAACCATCTATTGATAATTCTCCGCTCTCAAACATAGTTGGTTTTAGATACGCGGAGGTCTATGGCGCTGACAGGTTCGGAGGCACGCTTGTGAACATTTTATCTGTGCGATTAGCCGCCATTATAATAAATGCATTAACATGGATAGTAAAGTACAATAATATATATTATATAATGTTGACAGGTTTGTTTATATTATATATTTTTTAAACTAAACGTATGCTTCATTGAAAACCGCTACTGCTTTCAAATGTTGTAGGTACCTACTATTTATATTCGTTCCTTCATTCGCCGTCCTTATTCAACGCATGACCCGCCTACCCCCCTGGGACGTCACTGCTAATATTAGACTGAGTTTAAACATAGGTAGGTACTTTTTTCTGTTTGTCACAAAGATGACCATTTTTAGACATTAATCAGCTGTAGGTGATTCATTTTAAATTACACGTAATCCATTGTAATATTTTGATCACAACTACTTAAATACTCGTACCTACGTTTATAACTGCAATCTTGTTGTAAAAGAACAAAGATACAAGCATATTAATATATTTTTAATAATACGTATTATAGTTTATTTTATTACCTATATTCTATAATAATTGCATGACAATAGTATTCTTCTAATGATCTAATGATAGCAGTCAGTTGTAATATTAAATACCATGAAGGTACACTAGGGGAGCGCATATTAATGATAGAGCTATTTTCGTGTGGATAATAAAGTGATTAATATTTGACAGTTATAGATATACCTACCTACCATCATAAATCGTCAGGTGTTCGAATTTAGAACCAAGCTCATCAGTCACAGTCAGTGACGTCCCGTGGGGGTAGGCAGATTGAGCGTCGCTTGGCGGCGGCAGTTACTCGAAGGGCGGCAAATCGAGGAAAATCATTTGGAATATAAATAGCTACATAAACTTAGTAATAACGAAAATATCTTTCCATCCAAAAAATCAGCTCACTGGTTTTATCGGGTTTTCGATATCTAGTTTACTTCCATTGCCCTTCAACGTCCTTGGTGACCAGAAACGACACGTGCAGATTTGCGAATAATTAGTCTGATATTTTGTTAGTAATGTATCCATACTACACATTTATTAGATATTGGACTCATGAAAGGATGATACAAATACTATATAAAAAATGTGGCGGCATTTTGGCCCTGGCTAGGGGCAGCATTTTATCTAGGGACGTCACTGGTCACTGTATAAAAAGTATCGAATGATATGTCAAATGTTAGCATGTGGCGCCCTCACTCAGCAGACAACTTATACGGTGGATATAATAATAATTATAGTATCTAGTACCCAATCACTGATATTGACGGAAATTAGTAATTACTGTGACTGTAAGATTCCAAAGAATGAAAATTGTATATTTATCTACAAGTAGTTTAATAATATATATCGGAAATGAACAAATTAAATAAAATAAATATTTATTAACTGCTACATGAAGGAAGGAAGAAAGTGGGATGTCAGTTTTGTTAAAATGTTCAGGGGACGAAATTTAAGATTGCTACACCCATATTGACCTCTTTTCTGACACTTTTTTTTTTAATGTATTGATGTAGGTTCATTTATTTATAATACTATCATCTAATAAAGCCAAAACCATGGAAATCTTTTACTTTTGAAGATATAAAAAAAATCAAAGGATGTCATTGAAATCCACCTTTTTTGCACAGTCTACAACAAGACGTAAATAAAAATAATAAAAGTTTTGGTACTGTTCGGTTATCAGGAATACAGCGGAAAACACATTTTGAAAATAGCCGATAAACTGGATTATTTGTTAGGTTAACCTAACCAAACCTAACCTAAACTAACCCAAACTAACAAATAATCCAGTGTATCGGGTATTTTCAAAATGTGTTTTTCGCTGTATTCCTGATAACCGAACAGTACCAAAGATTTTTGCGAATTATTTGTTTATTTAAGTAGCATTACGTAGTATAATGCAAAATAATGGTAATCTTAATTAGAATGACAATGTTAGTCTCTTGAATTAGGGTTCAGTCACTGGTAAGCAAGCGTCGACAATCACCCTTTTGAGCATGTGTCAAAATATTAAACTGGAATATCAGCTTAATTATATGACTGAAGCTTTTTTCTCCATAGTGTTCAAGTGTTGTGAGATTTTGAAGTACACAAAATTTACCACTAGGTGGCATTCAAATCTCTATTCCACAGCTTACTATAGATAGCTACTACTAAAAAACTACTCAAGATGGGGCTGCCATTTCGCAAATTTAGTGACAACATGTCTTTTCCGCTATTCTCTTCACATGTTATTTACTTTTACTATTAACACTGCAATAGACCACAAGGGTACCAATTATTACAGTACCTAGTGTAACAATCACAGGCATTTGTGCCAACCGCGACGTCCCTAGGGAAAGTGCCAGCCTTAGGCAGACTTAGGACGTCGTTCCTTTTCATTTTTAGTCTCAAAATTTATTCAAAATTGTTAGGTTAGGTTAGGTTACATATTATGTTATAATCTTATACTAAATAACAAATGCAATAAAATTCTTGAAAAAATGAGATACACTGCGTACACGTCATAATCTACTAAGGAATAGAGCATTTCCACGAAACCGACTTTCAAACAGCGATGTTTATACATGGAGATCTGAGGTTCTGACGAGTATGGAGACCCCTTTCGGATGTTTTCAAACTAAGATATCCGTACTTTTTAACGAAACGACCACATCGTCCGCTTCATGGAAAACCGCCAATGCTTCCAGGAGTTGTAATGATCATAGTCGTTCCTTCATTTCCTGCTCATTATATTTTGCTGCCCATAAGCAACGCATGGCCTGCCTACCCCCACGGGATGTCACTATGTAAATCATATATGCAGCTATTGTGACTTCATGGTGAATCGAACCCGTAAACATCTTGCCAAACCCTATTTATCAGAAAGCAAGGCAGAGGCAATTTTTGTTCGAGTAGAATGATGCTTGAGTTCAGATATCGTTTATGTTCCATCAACATATAATATAGGTGATGTTATAAAAATATTATGATTCACTTCACACATCTAATGTATGTTAGGTTAAGTAGAATCGAGAGATTCTGATTAAACGATTAAACCAACCAAACTTAGGATCTAGAAATCAACACAAGTGTATAAATAAACGATCAAACCAAGTTCTATATCGGAAAAAATAAATATTTATCTAACATTCGAAATCGATACGGTACATGTTTTCAATAATCTACGTGAGAAATGAAATTGGAATGTTAAAACGCTATGTTGGTAATAATATAGACTTTGATATTATATTGCTAGATGCGGTCAAAAGTCAACTAGTTCAACATTAAAAAAATTTGCGTTTTATTAAATCAAACAATACAATGCAGTTCCACCATGAATTGACAGTTAACAAAATAAAAGAAATTAGTTCAACATTATTTTCTGTCACCTCTCTGTTCACCCCGCAGAAAATAGTCGACGAATAGTAATAATGTAAATACACAGTACCTACACGCAGGTACGTGCACAGGGAGGGGTTACTGGTCCGGATCCCCCCCTCTTGAAACGGAAAAAATACAAATTATTTAGGTAAATGGAATATTATTTCATATTATTCTTCATCAGGCCCTTATGACTGAGGTTCATGACCCGGATGATTTAGCTATCGAACAGCCTTATTACCGGGCTGGTTCCACTCCTCTTAAGATTCTACGACACGCAAGGCCTGCGACCACTGGAAGACCCATGGTACTCATAAATTGGTGCAACTATCTGGGGCCTAATGTTTGCTTAATATATTATTCAGTCGATAGATGTCACCAGTACACAGTAGCACATCAGTTCACCTAAAACCTAGATCTTATATTTTTTTTTAAATACTCCCACACTGTAGATGGTTTGCTCCGTCTAAAGGTGAAATTGTGATACACAGTTTTATGGAACATAGTGGTGTATGAGAGAATTGGTGATTTAATTATTAAATTTATCTTTTTATAATTTTCAGAGCGGACGTTTGAAAATAAGTTTGACTATTCGACTTCAAAATGAAGACTGTGGCGATTGCACTGGTATTTCTCTCAATATGTGCAAAATTGCCAAGCAATATGGCTGCCGTCATCAACGCAGGAGATGAACCGCCACCTTTTGAATTGTTGATCCTGCACAACAATGACATGCACGCCCGCTTCGAGCAGACTTCTCAACTATCTTCAACTTGCAACCCGGCCGACAAGGCAGCCGGAATGTGCTATGGTGGATTCGCCCGAGTTGCCAACAGGTATAAGATTTTTTATTTATTTACACGCACCAAAAAAATACATGACATTCCAGCTTATGCCATGACTAGATTTTACAATTTAAAAAAAACTTACAAAATATAATATAAATACACTTAGGTACATGACATTGTAGTGAGAATAGAATATTTACATGAAAAATACATTTATAGAAACAAAATGAATTTTAAAAACAATTAACATTATGCATACTTACACATAAAAACCTAAGGACACATATTAGAAAAAATGCGATGCCGGACAGGACTTTTTATCAAATTCTTGTCAATGTACTTTCCAATATAGCTACTTCGTACTTAATTATGACGAAATTAAACTAAGCGTCATGCAACTGAAGCGTTTTACTTTATTTACTTTGATTACTGGCTTTTGTGGTTTGAATCATTTAATCATTGAATAAAAAAATAGTTTATTAAATAAATGTGCAAGGTTAAGGCTAAAATTTGAAGAAATCCCTGACGTTCCCTAGTAATCAAGGTAAGCACCTACTATTGTAAAGAGGCACCTAGTGGAAAAATACGAAGCTTGCAATTTGAGACATTTTTTTGATAATTTACAATTTCAACTGTATTAATTAATAAAATATATATCTGAAAACATTAAAAAGATTTTGTTTTTTAATTTTAAGTCAAAGATAAACCTACAATTTAATAAAAATTTTATAAAATTTAATGTGAATTTTGTTTGCGCACGAGAAATTGTGCATGAAAGTCATTCACAGATGTATAGGTAGATGTCACGTGACCATATGACGTATCCATTTCCATTATGCGATACAAGCTTCGAGAATTTATGGTAATATAACCTTTATTGTAATGGCGTATTAGTGTCATGACTCATTGCGTTAGAAACAAATTCTCGGTTACTTACGACTTCTCGGAGATTAGACGCAAGTGAGCCCAGCGCATCACAGGCGACTGTACAATGGTTTCTGTCATTCAATTGCATTGAATAAACATTATCTTAAAATGGCATTTTATAAATAATAAATAATACTAACACATGAAAAGTGATATCCCATCTTTCTTGGAGTGTTTAGTAGATTTTTTTTACAATTTTTAACTAGGCACATTGGCATTTTGTAACACAATAATAACGGTGGAGTCGAAACCTGACAGTCAGAAATTTTGTATGGGCAGACCCAGCGGTGTCGCCAGACCGTTTGCAAGCAGAATGTTCATTTGAGCGTAGGATACCGACATTAAAATATGAATTTCGCCATCCGGCAGACCCGACACAAAGTGAGTGTCATTTTATTTTCTAGATCCTTCGTCCATATTAATGTCATTGGGGGACGTCAATGACATTAATATGTCAAAGTTTTCAATTTTTCTTTTTAATGTTTTCAGATACATATTTATTAATTAATTCAGTTGAAATTGTGAATTATAAAAAAAACACTCAAATTGCAAGCTTCGTGTTTTCCGCTAGGCGCCTCTTTAAAATAGGCTCAGTAAAGGCTTTACCTTAACCGTGTAGGTTTTTTCTTGTTCTGAGAGGACACGTATATTATGATCCTTTTTCCATAATTCCTCTGGCAATTCAAAGCGCATGGCCGATCCAGCGCAGTCTCTGCATTTTCATATGCCATAATAACCTTATTGAATAAAAACTACCTACTACAGCATTTTATATTTTATTTCTCAGTTTTGAATTATGAAGTACGGCCTCAAAAATGCAGCTTACCGCGGGCCATATTGTGCTTGATAAGAAAATTATTTAGGTATTATTCATAAATTTCATTATGGTGTAGGCTATTAATTTATAAACTTGACCAAATAGTTAACTTAAATTAAGATAATAAATTATTGTTTAAATGCAAAGCCGATGTCATGATTGAATAACACATCTCTCCTATATGTAAATATCCCATAATTTAAGTATGTACCTATAGAGATTTTAACGAACTATTTTTGTTAATGTTTTCAGGATAAGAGATGCACGAAATAAGGCAGCGAAAGGTGAAGGCCCCCCCGTTTTATATTTAAATGCTGGCGATACATATACCGGAACTGTTTGGTTTGCAGTATACAAATGGAAAATTGCTGCCGACTTCATAAACTTGCTCCTACCAGATGCAGTGGTATGTATTAAATATCACACATGGTATTATTTGGTGACGATTATGAGGCACTGTATTTATCATGTTTTAAATCCATCCAATATAGCGGAGATTTAAAAAAGAGTAGAGAAGTAGATATAAAAGTTGAAACAGAATAATAAATAATTGCCTGTAGGACAAGACATTCTATAATCTAGATTTTAGAATATTAATCAACTCTTCGGTCAGTTTGGTTTTCTGGCTCATTTTTTGTTGTAGCAAAATTATCTTTATCTCTGTCAAATACTGCTATTGTTATTTTATGGTTTGGTTTAGTGAGGCTAAAATCTTTGGATACAATTATCTAAAAACTTTGATCACATACTAGACTGTTTCCAGGAAACAAATATGTACCTATATTACAGTGGCTAAGGGTGGAGGTAGGCTGTTAAAATCCGACATAAATCTTTGTCAGTCAAACATTTTTGTTTTCATTGAACTAAATACTACAATGTGTAGATAATATCTGTTGGTTTTTAAAATTCAATTAAACCCTACCTAATCCAAGCCGTAGATAATAGTCAAAAAATATTCGTTTATCTATAAAATATCCAAAATAATGCCATTAAACCATACATAATTTTAGATATTTTATAGATAGAAGATTTTTTTAATAACGATTATGGCAGGGCTTAATGAATTCTAAAACACTACCTATCACCATCTGTAATATATATTCTTAATTCCACAAAAACAACTAAGTATGACTGAAAAAGTGTGCAAGATTTATGTCAGATCTTAACAGCCTCCACCCTTCGCCATTGTTATATTATATATCACATGAATTACCTTCTCAAAAATAACAATAACATTGTTGAATCAACGATTATATAAAGGCGCATTGGTTAACACAATCGCTGCGTACCTTTTAATTAATTTTTAATTACCGCATTTAAATAACATGCTAATTGGATCGATCGGCCGCTTAACGGGGCCACGGCAGCCGTGTCAAATGAGTTAAAGAGTAATTTGATTTGGTACCTAATTATTTTGTTGAAACCAAGATATATAACCGGTTCTATGCCTTCATATTCTTGCTCTATGAGGCCGTGATCGACAAGCCGTGCATACAAATTTCGCAAGTTATCTCATCCGACTTTAAACTCAAATTACTAGCCACTGTCGATTGATTTGCATAATCTAAAAAAATAAACACACAGACATCTGTTTCAATAATTATTATGAAATACTAAGCCACAAATTATCGGTATTACAGTGATTTTAGTAAGAGCTTCGCTCTACATTCAACGTGTGTCGTTAAAAATCTGCGGCCTGTCAGATAGTGCCATAATAATATTGTAAGGCATAGAAAAGGTACATAAGTTATGATTACTTACTTACCTGCTTCTGGACAACCTGTCCTCCGAACAGCTCTGGCCCGAGCTCTATCTCTCTTCAGCCATTCACACTCTACATACATTCCGCTTGACCTTTTCCGCCCATTTCCTTTATAGGCGGCTCAGGCACCAAGTGCTCATTGGGGTTCACTCATAGATCTTATAGAGAGCTCTAGATCCATTTGATCTAGTAATATGATCAATTTGTCTGAGTCTTTGCGCACTCAAGATATTAACTATATACATATAGGGCGTAATGAACTCAGCGATCGATACTTTGCATTCAATACAATATCAATGTTGATACTTTTTTGTCAATATCCAGCATTCGAAACATAAAATTTTAGTAACCAGAGCGCTCGATAATTTTATGAAAATATTTATATATTTATCCAAGTATATTATATACAAATAAGTGTGCTAGATTATTTTTGTATGAATATATTTACCTAGCTCAGATGGTCAAATACAAAAAAACACTCTTTAAACTTATAGCATTTAAATGTTGTCAGCGCCACAGGTGAAAAATGTGGTTTACGAGAGACGTCATAATTATTATTTTTTATCATAAGCTTTGTATTAAACTTTAAAAATAAGTGCCTATGTAAAATGAATTTAATTGCCTTTTAATGATTCATGCGGGTCTATTCTATACACAAGCCTGCTTTCGGTTCGCTACGGCAGCTAAATAGGGTAGGAAAGTATCGAATAATTTAACACTTATTGTAACAATATTACAATAAGTTAACTGTCTGAACTGTCAAAACTGTCTATCTAGGTCTAAAATTTATCACAGCCAAGAGGTGCTGTTAAAACATAGTACTTATTGTAACAATTATAACTAAATTATTGTAATTGTCACAAAAGTGTTAATAATTCGATACTTTCCAACCCTATTTAGCTGCCGTAGCAGACTGAAAGCAGCCTTATGTATAGAATAGACCCGATGAACCGGAACGCAATATTAAATATTTCCACAAGACGGAATTATAATTATTGCAATCCAACATATTGAGCACTATGAATATCGGATCATTCGATACTTTTTCCCCATATTTAAATGTTAATAGGAGATTACCATGCATTAGAATATCATTAGAGTATGTACATAAATAAATTAATATAAGATTTTGTTTTTTTTTTCAATTTTAGTCTCTTGGAAATCATGAATTAGACGAAGGAGTGGGAGGCCTTTCGCCTTTCATTAAAAACTTGAAATGTCCTGTACTAGCTGCAAATATTGATGTCAAAAATGAACCGGATCTATCAAATGAACAAAATCTTAAAAATTCAACAATTCTTAACAAAAATGGAACTCAGATTGGAATAATTGGTTACCTAACACCAGAAACTAAATATTTAGTATCGCCGAATCACGTTGAGTATGAAGATGAAGTAACGGCCATTAAACGAGAAGTCGCTGAACTTCAAAAGAAGAATGTTAAGATTATAATTGCATTGGGGCATTCCGGTTACGATACCGATAGAAGGATTGCCAGAGAAGTCGAAGGGATAGATCTCGTTGTCGGAGGTCACACGAATACATTTCTATGGAATGGCACAGAACCGGATAGTGAAAAAAAACAAGGACCTTATCCTACAGTCGTCACGCAAGAGTCAGGGAAAAAAGTGATAGTTGTTCAAGCATATGCATACACCAAGTATTTAGGGAAATTGCTATTGAAATTTGACAAAAATGGAGAACTGATCTCTTATACGGGTGAACCGATATTGCTAGATAATTCAATATCTCAAGATGACGATGTTCTGAAAGCGTTGGAAGGATATCGCCCCGGTGTGATAGGAATGACACGTCACGTTGTCGGAAGAACAAAAGTTTTACTCGATGGAGACGGTTTTTCATGCCGAGTGGCGGAATGCAATTTAGGCAATCTGATCACAGATGGCCTCGTTTATACGCAAGCTCTAGATTATGCTGGAACTGACGGTTGGACAAATGCACCCATAGCTTTAATGCAAAGCGGTGGTATAAGGGCATCCATTGATTCCGGGAAGGTCGACGGTAACGTAACGCGCGGAGATATACTGACTGTGTTACCTTTCGATAATGCCATCACGACTGTCAATATTACTGGCAAAATATTGATGAATACTCTCGAATGGTCAGTTTACAACTATGACCCTGTTAACATTCCGGGTGCGTTTTTACAATTTTCTGGAATTCGAGTAGAATATAATATATCAAAGCCACAAGGATCAAGGGTGGTACAAGCATTTGCCAGATGCGGTGCTTGCAACATTCCAAAATATTATAAGATAGATGAAGCTCAACACTATAACGTGTTAATACCGCAGTTTTTACTGGGGGGCGGAGATGGATATTTAATGTTGAGAGATAACGTAACTTCAAAGACTATTTTAAACATCAATGACGTAGATAGCTTATCACAATACATAACACAGAAATCTCCAATATATCCTGAGGTAGACGGAAGAATAAAACTGTATGGAAGTGTTCAAGAAAATGGTGCATCCGTGAGAACAGTGTTTAGTCTATTATCATATTTAACAGTATCACTTATAGCAAGTTATAGCTCACGATTATTTACAAATTAATAATATTTAAGTGATAGATACAAAAATAATTATAAATATGAATACTATATGATACATCGTGTTTTGAATACATTTTCATAAAAATTATCATGCAATCAGTCAACGAAAAAAAATAACTTTTAAAACACCACCTAATACACGATTTATAATTTGACACTACATTCATGAACCAAATAATGATACTTATTACCAGATATATACCAGCTATTAATTTGTAAAACAGACAAAAATACACTTACTTAAAATAAGTGCGAGTACGCCGATTAATAGAATAGATAACAAATAGAGGTGAAGATAAAACTTTAATTATGTTGTTATGGCAAAAACTTCACTTGATTTAATGCAGATCTAATTATTTTATTTATCAAAAATTAACATACTTAATAATATAAGAAATAATGGAGCTTGCACAATTATTAGAATATAGTAGTAATTTATTAAAATATTTTGTAAATAGTTAAGCGTACATTTTACATATTATTACAAAAATATTTATTGTAATATTTTCTCTCATGTTGAATTAAATATTTGGCGGAGGATTTTGTTTCAATAATAATTATAAACAATAAAATAATGAGTTCATTTTATTTTTGATATATGTAAAAGCCTTGAATGTTTAAGGCTTTGTATTGAATGTTAATGTTTGATATTTTTTTCATAGACTGTGCGATATGATCCTGATAAGAGTGATAGATCAACAGATATTCAAGAATCTCTGTAAAAGAGTTACGATCCGCCTTCATCATATAGCTGATTTATCAAAGCAGTTGGTTGTAACAAGAATGCTGGTGAATCTTATTTCAATGACACACATGTTGTACAATATATTATTATTATAACGTGTTTGAAATTCTGAGGGCAGGAAAACATTGTATATATTTTAGCTAGATGTCATGGTATTGTAGATTCTGTACAAATTAAATTGCAATGGTAAATCCTAAAATTACATAAAACATAATATTATACCTACCTTGTAAGTGCCTTCGGATGTTAACAATATGTAATAATTCTTTGTGTAAAAGAAAAAGAGTTAAGTTTAAAAAATTGAGAATGAGTTAAATATTATGACAAAATGGATGAGTCAAATTAACGTCTCTGAATTACTAAAATCCACATAGAAATGTGAACTCCCCATACACAGTTGTCTATAAATCAATCTTCTTTTGGCTCTCCTGAAAAGTAATGATTTTAAACTAAATGACTAATCGGTATGTCTCCTTTCTCTTTTGCACATAAAATTATTACCATTACATTCTGTTATGTCGTCCCTATCAGAAATAAAAAAATGTTAATGATTTTATTTTATGTATGCGTTATTAATCCCACTTTTAAAATGAATGAATGATTGTAATGTATTATCAGTGAATAACATTAAAATAGCTATAACTATTAATATTATGGTGTGTATTTTTTATTCCAAAGGAAATAATCAAAGTAAAAACTAAAACACTGTCATCCTTTGGAAACATCATGACGCATCCCGAAAGATATCAACTCCAGCATCTTATCATGTAAGGGAATATTTCCGGTAAGAATCTCAGACTGGTTTCAAGAGTGACAGACGGGGAAAAGATGGCTAAAATCATCGCCAACATCTGATAATGGATATGGCACAAAAACAAGAATTTATTATTCAGGATTACCTCACCTCCTCAATTTCTGGTTTTCTACAGAATACTTATTATGACAGGTATTCAGCTACATATTGTTCCGTACTAGCAAAATCAAATGTGAATACCTAGCAATGTTGTGAAATATTTGCAATCAATGATTTTAACAAAGACGTTGATGAAAACTATTCTGTATAGTCTATACATATTGAGAATAAACATATGAAAACGAGGACAAAAAAAAACACCTCTGAACACTATACAATGTATGAAAATCAACTAAGTATTCTACCTTGTGACAATTGTAAAGTAGCCTCTAAACTGTGCACATTGTTAGAAACCCACGAGTATCTATGATCGCCTTCAATGGCCACGCGGCTTAAGCGTCTGCCTATAGCGCCGTACGCCCTAGGTTCAAATCCTGGGTCGGGCAAGTAAACGTATTGTTTTTCAATTTGTGTATAAGACCTAATAGGTTGAGCAAGTAGCTGACTTCCATTTCTCGTACAAACAAATCCTGTTAATACAAACCTACACTCTGTGGAGGCCCATATGATCTTATTAGGATCGGACATTGTCGCAAATCTACGATAAAACCATGTGAAAAGTAGTCTTTTCTTATATAAATAACAGTAAATCTAATGAAATTTTAGTAACCATGGTAACACTGGTTCATTCAAATTCAGGATTATAGATTTATATTTTGTTGAACAAAAATGACACTTACATCAAACTGGAATATGCTTCAGTGATCTATCTGGAAGAAGATTAAATATTTAATGTCAATTTACCATAGTTTTGTAGCATTGCGTCAGAGACAGGAGCCCACAAAGGGCGTAGCATTTTCATTGCACTGGAACAATAAACACATTAGGTTCGGCAGAAATGTATGACAACGAAAAACTAAGGACTGAAAGGAGTGGAAGGACTTATGGGGAGGAATTTATCCAGCAGCGGATCAATTCAGGCCAATCATAAAATGATCTTATTTTTGGCAATAGGTAAAAAAAATCAGTAACCTTTTAACCGGACCACTGCCAGAGACGAGATACCTCATTATGCTGTCTAATAAACAAATTTTAAAGTATCACACATACTGACATTTATCCAAATCATTAAATCCAGTTTTTCAAACTGTTTTTTGCATACAAAAAAAAAATAATGATTTATCTTTAATGTTTCATTTTAATTTCAGTTTCATTAATCAATTTATATTCAGCGTGACAGGTACCTACCTACTGTCATTTTTTTACAGCTGTCAAAGATTAATACAAATTATGGTATTTCACATTTAGGTATACTAAAAGATGTCATTAACACAGAATATTGCAAAATTGTATTTATTGCAAGAAAATTATTCACATTTACAAATTTAAGAGCACAAAAATATATCATTTATAAACCCATTAACATTAAAAAAAAAAAAAACAAGTGAACATGTTGATTTGAGTTTTGAAATAACCATAAAAAACATATAACATAGTGTAATAATAAAATTGTTGGTGGGCAACAAAAAAACACAAAAAGGAGAATGAAAAGAAAATTTATTTCACAAAATAAAGAAGCACTTATACATAATATAATATGAAAGTATGAAAATATGTAATACAAATGCTTAGACCTACATTATATTAACATTATAAACTCGAAGATACAGTAAAAACTGCAAATAAATCATTAATAATTGAGGAAGACAGATCTTCAACTACATATAAATAACTTAATACTTATACAGTCAAACAGCACCAACTTCTTGGCACTACACCTTTCTTGAACTCATATAGCATTTGTTTCCACCCAGGTCCTTTTTAATTAACAATGGGGCCAATCTATCCATTTCTTCATTACTAGTATGCAGTTGTCGTATCAGAAATATATGCCCGTCCAACCTCTTTGGGTTGTATAGTACTGACATACAATTCATGTATAAATAAAACACAGTTCTTGACGGTTTACAGAAAGCCAGAAGCAAACAAATTTTGAAAATAGCCAATATACTGGATTATTTGTTAGCTTAAGTTGGGTTAGGTTTTCATTCTTGATTTCATGAATTTTGCCAAAATCAGCTATGAAAATTAAATTAATGTTAATATTGAATCTAATAAAATTGGAGACCGTATAGTACACGGTCATCTCTTTCCGATAAGAAAGCTCACGGCAAACTGTGCTACGGTGAAATGTTTTACGTACAATTTACATGTAACCTTCAGGAATTCCATAAAGAAAAATGTAGGCATTATAACAACTCTGGGGAGGCGCATATATCGAGGGTATACTGACAAAAAGCATTAAGTCATTAAAACAAGTTCTGAGATAATCGCAAAAAGGACTTTAATTTTTTTTTAAAGCGTTCTCCCACGTAGATTTTTTTATGTTTTAAAAACATTTTTTCTACATTATAAAGACTAACCTTTATGGCAAACACAATATACGATATGTTACGAGTCCTGTATTTTTTATAAAAATATGCAGAACGCATTAGGTCATTTTCATGCTTTCTATCAGAATAAAAAAATAACAATATGATTTAATAATGTTTCTATGTTCTCACCATTATATCCTATGCCTTTGTGCGTTTTACCAGGACGTAGAGCGTAAAATTGTATACATTTTGGCATTTAAAACAGAAAAACAGCAATAACTGAGTTAATGCGTTCTGTTAGTATACCCTCGATATGATCTTATAATCGAACATGGTAAAAATAATAAAAATCAGCATGACTTAATTTGAAATTTAAATGTGGACTAATTATTATAATTAAACTGCCTTTTTTTTAAATAGATGTACCTATTTCAAGCTAAAGATTTATTACTCATTCTCTCTTGGCTCAACAAAAACTGATTTCTCTGGTTTCTATAATAATATACAATATTACAGGCATGTCCAACTTCAAATCGACTGTGATCAGTACAATCCTGTATCAAAAAACTGGCAGTGATCTACCACTTGACTCTCCCATTATCATACTTCAACTCGAACATAAATGTATGTATATTTGGCTGACACTGAGGTGTAACAAATTAAGCAACAACACTAAATTTGTCTTTCACCATCACAAAAAAATACTCAATATCCAGTTCATCATGAAAATAATAAGTTTATATCTTCTTTTGAGCACTCCGTACTGTATGAAGAGCAGAAGTATTGCACGACAGTAAGGGAACTTTACACCTCAGCATAAAGTGAGACGAATAAGTGCGTATTGACTGAGCGAGGAGCCTCGGGCAGCAAAATGCTCAGTCAATCGTTGTCGGTTTATCGATGCTCAAAGGTTCTGCGCGCGGCTGCCTCGCATGACGTTAATTTTGCTGCGAGCTGTCTCACGCAGCGTTTTTCGCGAAGCAAATGCCCGAGGCTGCTCACTCAGTCAGTACACGCCTATTGACATCTTTTTCTGTCACTTCCATGGCGGGCCATGAGTGTTCAAATACAAATCAAGTGGTATGACAAGGTCACACAGGCTTCCTCATGGTTACTTTGATAAAGATTTTTAACTGGTTAAGGAAACAAAAATAAAAATGATTAATACCTTTCCTTCAAACGATCAACCAAATCAAATTTTTATGCCTCTGAATACATTACATTTTCAGAACTCAATTATGATGCGATTGCCCCAAAATCCATGCATTGGATATGCTTGCAATATTATAACATTGCTTTTGTATTCCTGTATAGGGTTGTTATGATAGTAAACAAATTATATCGATATTCTAAAATCATAAAATAAAGTAGATTATTTGAGACTTCCACATTTTTTGTTGTTAAGGTGACGCATCAGTGAAACGCCAAATAATGTTCAACTGTACGCGCGACGAAAATTTGTACTTGCTTCGCATTCATTGAGAGAACGTGGAGTCGGACGCACGTCACTTTGCTGCGTGATGGCGACGGGCCAATTAATTCTAAAATCGTGTAAAGATGACTAAAAACTTTACCCATTTACTTTAAAAAGCAAACATGTCAATGAATATATTATTATTGATACTAATAGAATAATAAACAGAACATAAAATGGACGTATGTTGGATTTATATGAGAAATAATATTTCGTTTGACAGGCGTCATTTTCACCCGCGACCCGCAATCCGCACATCGCCTAGCAACGATCTTTTTAGACCGTGCCTCAACTAATGCATGGCCTTAATACATTTTCGCATAGTATTTCTCCACGAGTTTTTTTTTTATAACAAAATAGTATTAAAATTAGAGGTTACCTACTTTTAAACTCAGTAAACTCTATGAGCTGCCATTTCAAATATTTTTTTACCTATGGCAGTTTACGATACATTTCGATTTCAATAGTAACTCAGCAAATAGGTGGAAACAATATTAATAATTTTGTGATGTGTTAATTGAGGTTTTAAACCAAAGAGGAACTATCTCATCTTCATTCCTAATTACCTGTTTTTAATATTTACATTTTCTGTTCAAATGTATGGTTATTTTTACCATTTTACCGTATAATATCAGGAGTGCCAATAAGGTCAATCGCGATCTACCAGTCGATTGCGACATGATTTTTGGTTGATCGCCAAAAATATTTAATTTATTTATTCATAATTTGGAAGTATAATGGGATTACATTTATTATAAATATTTCTATTATCCAAATTTTTTATCTATTATCAACTTTTTCATAATATGGATATGTTGAAGCTTGAAGAGGAAATAATTACGCTGCAAAATGATATTTACATTAAAGCAAGAACTTTGGAAGATAAATTTTGGAAATATTTACCAGCAGATAAGTTTAATACAGTATAACCTCATTTTTACGTGCCCGGAATTCACGTTTTCCTGGCAATTGCGCGTAATTTTTTCAGTCCCGATGTATTTCAGTACATTTAATACCCGCATTTACATTTTTCTTTCCCGCGATTTACGTCGGAAGTATTCAAAATATGCGAGTTACGCGCGCTTCTGAAGAACTGTCTGATGAAGAAGAGGTTGATATTCCAACAAAAGAAGAAGCAATGAGGTTCACCGAGGGTTTAACAACCTACTTTACAAGCTTTGCTGATATTCAAGATGACACTTTTAAATGTTTATAATATAGTCTTGAAAGATAATTACATAATAAAAAAACAAAAATGCAACAAACTAATATACATGATTTTTTTAGAAACATAAAATTTAAATGTTCTTTTTTTCCCCCCTTCTACATTTTCCCTCCAATTAGGTCTTTTTTTCCAGTCCCTTAAAAAATGTAAAATAGGGGTTATACCAGTGATGCCAACCGTACTATAAATATAGTACAATACTATAATTTTGATTTCGCGAAAAATGTAAAATACTATAATTTTACGCCAAATATACCAAAATACTATAATTTTAAAGGATTCAAGACAAAAATTGTTCCTGTACTATATGTTTTTCATAAATACTATAATTTTTACGCCTTTGTACTATAATCAGCATAGAAAAATATGGCAACACTGGGTTATACTGTATTCAAATCTATTAAAATGTGCTGAAAATTTTTGTGCATGTTTTGGTTCGACATACTTGTGCGAATCAGCCTTTTCGCAAATGAAAATTATAAAATCGAAGTACAGAATAACTTTAACGGACAAACATTTAGAATCATGTTTGAGAAATGGTTTGAGTAATTACACCCCGAATTATACAAAAATTATAGACACCTTGCAATTTAGGATAAGTATTTCAAGCTCTGTAGCATCTCAATAGAAGCTCAAAATAAAATTTATGTAGCTATTCAAAATAAAATAACTACAGTTAGGTAAATAAATTTTGGTACTGTTCGGTTATCAGGAATACAGCGTAAAACACATTTTGAAATTACACGATACACTGGATTATTTGTGAGGTTGACCTAACCAAACCTAACCTAACCTAAACTAACCCAAACTAACAAATAATCCAGTATATCAGGTATTTTCAAAATGTGTTTTCCGCTGTATTCCTGATAACCGAACAGTACCTAAATTTTTTCTATGTTCGCTTTATTTAATTTTCTTAGAAAGATTCTTTTTTGGTTTAAATATATACCTATTATTAATATACTATACTTATATAATATATATGTATGTCCTTAATTTGAGAAAAAGCAGATCGTGGAGGATTTTCTTCTCCAAAGTACATGTTAAATAAAAATTAGTTGACACCCCTGGTATATAATATCTACATTATGGATGCCAGTCTTTCGAACATTAAATTAGTTTTTTTTTAATATCTGTTACGATTTATTGACTTATATTGTTTATCAAAAATTTACCTTGAGTTCAAATAGATTAAATTACTCATCACAATTGTGATATTATGTGTTGCAGGTATACAAATACAGGGTTTATTTTATTTTGACAATAGATTAATCCATAATGGGTGTCATGTCGTATAAACAATATGGCTCTGATTGAAACATTGAAATGAGAATCAAGCGCTCAGTCAGTATCAACCCTGGTAAACTCCAAAGGTGGATTGCAAATTCAGTGACATCCAAGCTTTTAAGATGGTTTTCTAATAATTAATTGGAATGTATTTTAAGTAATTTGATGTTGCTATTCGCATTTTTTAATTATCTGACTTTATATAATTTAGAAAAACTATATACATACATTATATACATACTACGGTGTGACATACTAATAGCGACAAATTTAAACTATTATAATATACTCTCTCAGAAAGTGTTTTTCTAAATTATATAATGTTCAATAATCAGAATGATATATTCTTAAATCTTGTGAATTATTCGTTTGAATAAAAAAAATAGTTAAATATAAATTATTAGCAAGTGCAAGTAGTTACTTCTAAAAAATATTGGAGAAATTCCACGACGTCGGTTAGTAATCTATAGTAATAGTAAAATAGTTACCTACTTTGATTTAAGAAACAAAAACCGATTGCCAAAGTAGCTTGATTTCGAAGAACGCTAATGAGTAGGTATTCAAATAACCAATAGTTTAAATTTGTCGCTATTAGTATGTCACACCGTAGCATATTGAATAAAATGCGTCGGTTGGGGCGTTTACCCATAGGAGATGCAGGGTTCGATTCCCGGCCGGGTGGCTTTCTTTTTTCAAAAAAGATTTTTTCTATTGGTTATAATATACTCTCTCAGAAAGTGTTTTTCTAAATTATATAATGTTCAATAATCACAATGATATATTCTTAAATCTTGTGAATTATTCGTTTGAATAAAAAAAATAGTTAATTTTAATTATCTATTAATATTCTAATAGATAATTGAAATATATATAAGTCCTGCCTGTTAAGTAATAAGTAAGTGTAGTTGTGCCTGGCAGTTTCTGTCATTATTACTAAATAATTAATGAAAGAGAACAATATATCTAATTAGTTAGTTAGCTACTTTTAAAACAAAGATTGTCAAGAATAATCAAACGAGGACTTTAAGCACCTCGAACAGTTTTGGCATAAATAAATTTGAGAAAAATGTAATCGAACTACAGTAAAATGTTATTTCAAGTCGATTTTCTCATTTTTACAATATTACCAAAGAGTACCCAGCACTGCTTAACGATTTCTTGATATCGCGCCAATTCCAAATTTGGAGCATATTCCTGAAGAACTGTAATGTGTGGGTATAATTGGTTTACTGTAGAAAGAGCAAGACTTCTGTTTCCCATAAACAGTCTATTGCGCAAATCATCGAAGCATGTGTTCGCTATGTACGTCGCCTTCACTTTGTCAGTGATGTGAGCACGGGGTAAATCATCATATTTGGGCCAGTTGTAGACGCAAGCTTCACACACGCATTTAAATCTGTATTGAAAGTGTAAGAACACCTGACGTTCTTCCAGTGAACGGGTTAAATGAATAAATCTGAAAATAATAATCAATTATTAAAATAAATCTGTTTCAAGATTTCCAGACATATCTGTCCGTTAGGTAGTGGGACACATGGTAAAAAAAGTTAACATTTTCTTACCACTATTTCAAGTAGGTACGTACTTATAGGGTGGAAGCAGTGATGCCAACAGCACTATAATTATAGTACAATACTATAATTTTGATTTCGCAAAAAATGTAAAATACTATAATTTTACGCCAAATATACCAAAATACTATAATTTTAAAGGATTCAAGATGAAAAATGTTCCTGTACTACATATTTTTCAGAAATATTATAATTTTTACGTCTTTGTACTATAATCAGCATAGAAAAATATGGCAACACTGGGTGGAAGTTATCTTGATTTGATCCTATTGAAAAATAAATTTATCCTTGCAATAAAAAATACAATCATGGACGATAAAGATATTTTATAGATAAGAAAACTTTTGAATGATATTTAAATTAATTATTAGTAATGCATGTATTTGTGGCTGTTAAATAAAATGGCTTTTGGAGGTTGAGCTACAATGAGGAGTTATAGACACCTTATGAGGGGTGAAAACATTGTCGTATATAAAAATACAGACGGCGCTGAATCGGCCACGTGCATATAATGCCAGCAGGAGTTATCAGCGAGGCGGATTATATGCGCATCCCCTTGAGAGGAACAGAAGATCTGGACAGCCAAAACTGAGATGGCTGGAGTGCGCCACAAAAGGATTTAAGCAACTCGGATGCGAATAAGAGATTTTTTGCAACTTACCCATAATTATCAAATAGCTGTTCACCCTTTTTAATCAGTCTTAGGGCAACAAGTGATATACTTGTGCCGTTACAAAATCTTGCAACATTTTGATTACAAGAATGATTGAAAAGACTTAAAAATGCATAAGCGCCTCCGCCCCAAATTACATCTTTATCAAACCTGTTCTCTGCGTCTTCCATAACAGAATTTATTGAGTGCATATTTGTAATACTGGTATTATTATGGTGTAACAAAAGACCCCCGGTAAGTTTGATACATTTGTTTCTATCGACCATAACATTATTGACATCATCACGACTATTGTCTGCACAGTCAGAAAAAAAGTCGGTATATTCAATGAGAAAATGTAAGAACACAGCGGCAGTAACACTCCTCGGGAAGAAATCACTTATTGATAGCTTTTCAATATTTGTGGCAAGAGTATGGATTGGAGTATAACTTAGAGAATCAAAAGACAGTGTCTCATTTCCATCAGAATCGATTTTCTTTGAAAACCCTCTGTACAGGGGATTCATTTCTGATTCTGCCGCATTGATAGTCGTAATTAATGTATCCCAAGACATACTGCATTTCGCCTGTATCACTGTTCGAATAGCCAGCAATTCCAAGTCACTAAATTCCATGGTCATGAGGAGAGGCATTATAGGACATTCAATTTTATGAAATCTTTCCCAACACATCTTCCGACATTCCTCACTGCAGAACATGACTATACAACAATGTTCACACGGAAGTAATGCGTCACTATTTTTGAAACATTCATAACAGTTTGTCATGTAAAACGGCTCTAATAAAACATTACAGTATGGCTGTTCTGTAACTACAACTTCTCCTGCTTTTATATCAGCTGTAGCAACAATGCTTCGACCCATTTCTTCACTGTAAACTATCTTGATGTTATTCGCCGCACAAGGAATCAAAGGATTCGGCTCTCTGGATAGTCGGAACTGCCGTTGACATTGCATTTCTATATTGTCCCTTTCATCTAGGACTGCAATGGCCTCCTCACACATGGCTTTGCGTTTTAAAAGTTTAGGTTTTAAATTATTATCATAGCCCACAGTCAGTGCATTTTCTATATCACTTAGGCATTCTTTATAATCCTTAAATATGTAATTCACAGCTGATCTATTAGCGAACGCTAATGATAGTTCTCTTGATAGATTTGGAGCATGGCAAACGGCTTGGTTGTAGCTTTTTAGAGCACTGTTATTATTTCTTTTCCTGAAATAATCATTGCCAATATTTCGAAATGAAGTTGACTTTTCCGCAGACTTATGGATTTCTTTCTTTTTAGCAAAGAAATTATTATCTTTCAACAACTTATAGACAATCTCAACTTTCTGAGCTTCAGAATCAAGATTCACGAGATTTTGGGAAAATTTAAAACCTTGTCCATTTTCAATAACAAATTTCATAACATGATCATAGAGTTTGTCAATGTTATACAAAATATCATCCATTTTGAGGTTATGTGTCATGATAATATGGTTATTATCGATTATTACGGTTTTAACCTAAAAAAAAGTAAAATTTGACCATCAGCAAAATGTAAATAAGTACCTACATACTCGGAAATTTATTTCATATCAACTTGGGGTGCAAAATGTATAACAAGGTACCGAAATAGGAATAGGTAGATGTGAATGGATGTTAAAAATAGTTTTAATTTCATAATTTGAAAAAAAAAATAAAACTATTACTTACCAATACTTTGGCGGTACAACTTAGGTACAAATATTACTGATTTATAAATTCCTCGGTCGTTGGACGAATTATTCGATCAGAGTGCCAACACATATCGTCGTGGTAAATGCAATGGGTCGTATGTCAAAGATACCAAACTTTTCAGGAGAGACAAAAAACTATCCCATCTTAACCCCATTGCACTGATTTTTTTCACAAATTTATTTACTTAGTTGAATTTGTTCCCTGTTAAGACTGTTATCATCATTTTGACGTAAGATGAATATTTAGAAAGTTAGGTTGACATATGACTATTTGCTCGTCAAAGTTGGCCACCTTTGTTGACATAAGTCCAATTTTTATGTAAACATACCTAAATTGAAAATACTAAAATTAGGTATTTAGAATGAAACATAATATATTATTATATTAATATAGACATATTATTATAAACGTGTACATAAACGTTTAAAAAGTAAGCTTAGACTAATAAAAAAATCTTTTAAATTATAAATTGGAGATCTGTTTAAAAATCTGTGTTTAATTAGGCACTTGTGTAGAAACAATTTCAATGTTTAAAAGAAAAGATTAAAAGTTAATATTCAAAACATACAATATTTTTAAAAAAGATTTATTTGAAAATATCATAAATTAATTAAGTATTTGCATAAAAATAGACCAGGTAAATACATACTTAAAAGAAAAAAGAACAGTTTTAAAAGAATATTTTTTTAGAAAAGTAATTTGTAGGTAGTTTTATTTTGTTATCTTCCAAAAATTTGTGAATAGCAAGCTGCTTTGTTCCATCACTGATTGTATCACACATAAAGGCTGTTTTTGGCCTACCCATTTGAGCATGTCACTATGCCCACCACAACATGGACCTATGGTCTTAGATTCTTTTTTAGACGTCTGTCTATACTTGCCTGCATAAGACTTGCCTAGCAATCGCAATTGTGAGTTTTTTTTGCCTTTTCCACTCTTTACAATCATTGCTTTGCCCTTTTCGTTTCCTTTAATCGACTTGCTCAGTAGGTTCGTCACTATAGGTGTCAGACTGCATAGCAAACTCCTGTAAGTCTTCTGATTAGCTTGATTGATTTGATTCAGGTTGATACAGAGCTTCAGAGTCACTACTGATGTCAGATAGTGAATGTTCAGGGCCACTTAGATATTCAGTCATCGGCATATCACAATCTATATTTTCTCTCGGGGCTGATTGTGTTGATACAATGTTGTTGTTGCTTTTGATGAATGCTGTTGATGCTTGTTCTAAAATTGGAGTTTCGACAGTCAAAGTATTATTAACCTCAGCGAAATCGAGTTCTATTTCTCAACCAATATTTTGAAAAGTGACTTCAAATGGATGCTCTAAGACCAAGAGTTCAAGTTCCACTGCATTCCCAGGTTCAACTTGTAACGCCATATCGTCAGTGGTTCCTACTACTCCACAGGTTATTTGAGGTCCTAAAGAAAATAATGATTTTCAAATTTGATAATCTTTAATGCATCTCAGCAAAATCTCATCTCCATTCCACATCTTATTGTTTTGTGGCGATATAATCTTATTTATTCTTACCATTATTATCTGGTGAAGTAATGTTGCTGACTGCTAAAGACACCAAGTACCGCCCACGACTTCCATTAATCATTTTGATAGCTTTCTAAATAATTATTAACTAAATAAACAGTGTCTTATTAAAACTGTCAATCGTGATTGGTGAACAAATAATTACCTACTTTGGCAATAAATAAATGAGACAAAAAGTAATGTTAGATTATCTGTAGAAAGAATCTTGAAAATTTTACTAAAACTAACAACAATAATGTAATTATAAAGTAAATTTAAAAAAAAATACTGATTGGTAAATTACTTACAGCGTATTATTTGACGAATTCTTTAGTATAAAGTCAAGAACGAGGAATAAAAACAAACAAAAACATTACTATCATTATGATGAGCTCTGACATACGACTGTTTGGCTTGACCAATATCAATGACGTGTCGGTTCGTCTTTTTGCAAGAGTTGGGATAGTCGACTTCTTATTGGTCTAACGACATAAGACCTATTGGAGGTAGTGTAGATGACTGAGCTGGTCACTATGGTGCAATAAAACAAAATTGAGATTTTTTGACATACGACCTATTGCATTTACCACGACGATATGCCATTCTCACATGGATACATAGATAATATTAATATGTAAACTTAAACACGGATATGCGGAACAGGCCGTTCATCTAGATATCGAAGGACATAATTATTTTAATTATGTTACCACTTGCCGTATTTTTTCATGATTGGAAAAACCAAAACTTTTGACAGGATTCAGACTGGCGGGACTTTCCAATCAGACTTTCGGCCAGTGTTGCCATCTTTACAATTATAGTACAGAGCCTCCAAAATTATAGTATTTGGGGGGGAAATATAGTACGCGTTGTCATATTCTGTTGAAAATGTATCAGATTTTTGTTTCTCAGCAAAAAAAATAACTGAATTTGAGAAATTTCAATGCTTTTTTTAGTTAAGTACCTCTTCCGACCAAAAATGCTTAGCGGCAAATTCAAAAATTCCATTTTAAATCTTTGGACCTTTACCTTTTTTGAAGAACTTTTTTTCTCGGCTCGCCAAATTTTCTGAAATTATAGTACTTTGCTCCACTCTATATTTTACGGAAATTACAAAATTGTAGTATTTTTGGCGTATTTTAATGTCGAACTTAAATCTTTAAGATAAGAATACATTTTTTCCGATATTCAAAATCATAGTATTTTGGGCGTACTATACCTTTTTTATATCATACCGTCTGGCAGAACACACTAACTGGAGAATACTAGTTTTGAGTAATTTGACTTTGAGGTTGTTAAAATGTTTGAAATGGTCTATCATGTGAGTTTATAAGTAATCGTAAAAAGGATGACTTTAAAATAAAGACTGTTTATTTATTAAGAAGGTTTCCAGACGGTAAAGTTTGAAATAAGGAACATATTGGTATAACTAACTCAATATGTCATTTTTTTGAATTAGTGTTTTCTGCCAGAACAGTGACGATACATAGTACGAGGATCAAAATTATAGTACGAATAATACTATAAGTATGGTACGGTTGGCAGCACTGCTTTCGGCTTCCGATCATGGATAATAATAGATTCGAAAGAGACAAAAGACAGCCCACTAAAATAGCGCCATCTCTGGTACGTCCTTTGAAAATAAAATTAAAAAACCCTCCAAATTAAAAATTAATTTTCATATTCAAAAATGGGAAAAAATAAAAGTCATTTATATAAATTACATACATTTGTATACAGTCCTACAAACTTATCTAAAGAACTGTCAAAAATGGAACTACGAACTACCATATGGACGCCATTTTGAAAACCTCAGATTCTGTCCAGTTGCGAGTCTTGATTAGGTAGTTTTCGACAGTGGCTCCCCCATCCATTCTTTATATAGGTTTGTAGGTCTGTAA
Organism: Rhyacophila brunnea; assembly: GCF_057557595.1. Lineage (NCBI taxonomy): Eukaryota > Metazoa > Arthropoda > Insecta > Trichoptera > Rhyacophilidae > Rhyacophila > Rhyacophila brunnea. The sequence goes on from NW_028232965.1 coordinate 15,903,145, forward strand.
TTTAAAATTAACAATTAATATTAACAGTTATCAAGTACCTATTCATAATTAGATACAATGACAATATTGCGTATGTAATGAATTAGTTTAACGGTTTAACTGATACAAATATTAACAAAATAAATGGGAACATATTATTATTACACTATGTTTAATAGTGAAAATAAATTATGCTTGGCCTGGCAACTACATAAGACACTAGATTTTTTAAAATCTATGTTGCTCGCTAACCTTGTTGCATCTTCCAACGTCCTACCATCAGTGTACTCAGTGTTGCCATCTTTTCAAAGTGGAATTATAGTACAGAGCCTCTAAAATTATAGTATTTGGGGGAAAAAAATATAGGACGCGTTGTCATTTGTTGAAAATGTACAGGTTTTTTGTTTCTCAGAAAAAAAATAACGGAGAATTTGAGAAACTCCGAGACCCCTTTTTATTTAGGTACCTCTTCTGACCAAAATGCTTACCGAAGAATTCAAGAAATTTCATTTTAAACCGTCAACGTTGACCGTAAAAGTCAAGGGATTTTTTTACGTTTTTCGAGCAATTTTTCCAAGTTCTCCAATTCTTCTTATAGTGCGAAATTATAGCACCTACTTATTTCATCATCATCTTCGCCCAATATGCTATCGACTATAATAATTAGTGGTAACATATAAATATAGATTCATTTTAGTTTACGAAATCGTTTTCTAAAAAATACATTAATAATTATACAAATATAAATAACTAAACGTATATGAATCTAATTGGAGTGGGAAACATTATTAAAATACATGAAATAATAGACAAACTAATCACAATTTCCCATTGGTTTCGTTAGTAGTTTGAATAAAAATATGCACCTAAGAGTGGATAGAAATATGAGTGAAGATACTTCGGTACAAAATACATGCCGCTTTTTTCAAAGCTCTGATTTTTCGTAAATTCGAAATATTTTGATTATGGTAACTATTTTTTAATCAAATTAAAATCCATCGTATACGAAAAAGCAAGGGCATGGTTTTTAATAAATTAATTAAAAAAATATCTAATACACAAGTTTTACAAATGTAGCATTCTTTATTAAATATGAATCATTTTAAACAACCTCAGAAGTGCAGGTAAATATTATTAGAAAAAAAAATATCTACATCATGTGGACATGTAGGATAATTTATTCTACTAGGTTTCCAATGTTATAGAAATAGTTATATACAGGGAAATTTTTCATATATTTATCCCGTTGGATTCTGATTGATTTATTTGAATATTTTTATTTCGTATTGTACCTTAAACAATACAAAAAATTTTAACATGCATACGATGTTCACGAATATGTATATATATTAATTATGGAATTATTTGATTTAAGTTATTAAATCTATTATTTTATTAGTTTAACCATCAAAAACACAGTTCATTCAACCCGAAAAATATACATATAAAATTATAACAATAAAAATAGATGAGGAAATGATATTTTTTTTTGTCACTCAATGTAAAATATTATAATACGAGGGTGGGTCAATAAGTCCTTAGAAAAGCCGACAGGTGGCGCGACTAGTACTGTAAGCGGTTTGTTTTCATGCAGCGGCACTACCGATTCAGTATGCTGCGAAGTTTCAATCAGATTGGTCGGGTTGTTGTGTGTTTCTCGTACATTTAAAAAAAAATTGCTTGTGGAAAATGGAAAAATGGAAAATGGAGAAAATTGAGTTTAGAGCTGTTATTAAACATTTTAATATAAAAGGGTTAACAGCAAAGGAAATAAAAAATGAGTTGGATTTAGTTCACGGCATATCTGCTCCTTCACTTGCAACTATTTATAACTGGTTAAATGAATTTAAACGTGGTCGTACATCAACAAAGGATGAACCACGCTCAGGACGTCCTGTAGAGGTGACTACACCAGAAATGATCAATAAAATCCACGATATGGTGTTAAGTGACCGAAGATTAAGGTTGAGTGAGATAATTGAGGTTACAGGGATCTCAAAAGGTAGCGTCATTTCTATTTTACATGACAAATTGGGCATGAAAAATATTTCTGCAAGATGGGTGCCGCGTTTGCTCACAGTCGACAATAAACGCAATAGGGTGGTGGCCTCTAAAGCCCTGTTGTCGCTCATGCAACGCAATCCGGATGAATTTTTTCGTCGCTTTGTGACTGTAGATGAAACATGGATACACCACTATACTCCCGAGACGAAAGAACAGTCAAAGCAGTGGATTGCGAAGGCAAACCATGTCCAAAGAAGGCGAAAACCGTAAAATCAGCTGGTAAGGTTATGGCTACTGTATTTTGGAATGCACGTGAAATTATTTTCGTTGACTATTTGGAAAAAGGAAAAAAAATAACAGGGGATTATTATGCATCTTTATTGGACCAGCTAAAAAACAAAATTGAAGAAAAACGGCCTCATTTAAACAGGAAAAAAATCCTCTTTCATCAGGACAATGCCCGTGTTCACACATGTTTACGATCAATGGCTAAAATTGAAGAATTGAAGTTCGAATTGGTCGACCACCCACCGTATTCGCCAGATTTAGCCCCCAGTGACTTTTTCCTTTTCCCAAACTTAAAAAAAATGGCTAAGTGGACAACGTTTTTTTTCAAATGAAGAAGTCATCGATCGGACAAATGCTTATTTTGACGACCTTCCGAAAACTTATTTTTCTGACGGTTTAAAAAATATTGAGAAACGTCTAACCAAGTGTATTGAGCTCCAAGGAGATTATGTTGAGAAATAAAAAAAAATACAAAAATAAAAACTGTTTTAATGCTTTTTTCTAAGGAATTATTGACCCACCCTCGTAGATTAGGATAAATAATTATTATCTGGCGATTCCGTAACGTTGAGTAGGTAGGTAAAACAGCAAATACGTATGTTCTGGTCACAAGGAAAAGCATGACTGTATTTACTATTTAATATGAAATATTTTACCCCCTTAGAAATTATTAAACAACAATTTAAGCTATTAAGTACCTACAAAGAGTTTTTAAACGATGTCAGAGCACAAGTTTTTTCGGAAATTTAAAAATTTAGCAAAGCAGCTGCAATCGTTAGGTTTTTTCATGTATGCAATAATAATTATTTAGAACCCAACCCATCAACCTCGGTCGATCCAGTGCTGGATGAAGGCCTCCCTTATTTTATTCCATCTCTCTCGGTACCTACTTAGTTTTTCACTGCAAAGTATTTCCGTTGAACTTCATCAATTCATCAATAATGTAAGAAATATAAAAAATAAATTAGTGTAGAGCAGCAGCAAAGCATGGGGGGGGGGGATTAGGTAATGAGAAACCAAAAAAACACAACTTAAAATGATTAAATTTGGAAAAATAAGGAGTCTAATTTTGTCGCTTCTTCTGATGAAAACGCTTATCATTGGCTGCATACAACTTAACCCAATGTTTACGGGCCGCACAAAATTGTGTTTTTGCTAATTACTTTTCAAATGCAAATTAACACGTTAATTACAAAATTAATTAAAAGGGCCCGTAAGCATTGGGTTAAATATTGATAAACGACCAATGAACGACCCCGATTGCATTATGAAATACAAAAACTATGAACGCGTCAAACCCGTGTAAATTTCGCTAACATAATAATATGATAAATGGACAATTCGGTCAATTATGGTTGTCTCGATACAAAATTTAAAGTTTCATTACAAAAAACAATTGCCTACCACTGCCGTATTGATCATAAACGTGTGTTTCATTTAAAAATTTAAAAGTTCCAGTGTGCATTATAACTATTACGTTATTAACTCACTATATTTAGGCATGTACCTTAACCTTAACTGTATTAAAATAATATGTATGAACTTGCAAAAAAATAAATGTCTCGTTTTATAAATTAATACTACAGTAAATCTACATTCTAATGTAAAATAGCTTGCAACCTTTCCTAACAATCATAAAAACCTTTTTTTTTCATAATAAATTATTGTCCCATAACGTGCGACAATGCAAGAAATCTTACCCAGTGCTTTTCTTTGTATAAAATTTTGACGCAAAAGGGTCTGTCTATTAGTGCATTCAATGCCAAATTCGTTGAAAACAGTATTGTCTTGAAAAAGGTTAGTTCTCAAATACGTTGTCTTATATTTACTCGTATCACTATTTCAAAAAAACTTAAGTACATTATGTACGGGTCATAGAAAATTCAGTGGTTCTAAACCAGTAAAATTATTTTTTAATAAAAAAAAATATTTATGTTTTTGTACCTATCAATTCATTATCGTAAATTTTAAATCTAACCCGGAACGTAATAATATTAAGTATGACGCTTGAGGATTTTACTAGACGACTCGCTGTCCGTCGGATATTTTACGAACCGGTACGCCATTTTCGAGGTTTTAACGAACAGGAACGCCATCCTTGGAAATCCCACGAACAGGAACGGCGCTCCGGGGCGTTCCGCTCCATTCCGAGTGCTGTACTATATAGTATGTAAACGAGAATTAACTGTATCCGTTGACAATGTGCATTAACCATTGGTGAATGCGCATATTATTATAATATGTTTAATCCAAATTATTTCAACATAATATAATAATATGTTAATAGTAATCAAACATAATACGTGAACCTAATATTCATAGGTACTTACTACATATAATAATATATTCCTATAGTTTATAGTTTGCATACGTAAGGGGCGTATTTTTTATTACTGCCTTGTGCGCTAAAATACCTTGCTACGCTCCTGATATTACATATTTCTGTTTTTAATTTTTTTTAAATTTTGCACGAAAACTACCTACTTCATTTATCGTTTGTCGATTTATGGCTACAGCCGTATGTTGTAGCTTAGCCACTGGGAAATGCCAATAGAAATGGCGTATTTCAAAAAAATACGACCTTATTCTTAGGTCAATAATTATTATACTTAAACCAAACATTGTTCATAGGATGTTTATCACATTTGAAAGGTCAAAGACATAACTAATAATCAGTATCTTTAGAATTATCTTCAAATATGTTAATCGTGCCCATTTTTGAATAATAAAATGTATAATTCTTGTCAAATTTGGGATCAAAAAGATTATAAAATATATTTTTTTATCGTAAATATGTCACTATTAATGTTAACATTAATTTGGTTGGTGTGAAATGGTTTTGTAAATGCGTTTAAAAATTAATAAATCTTAGCACCACTGCACATGGATGTACTGAAATATGCCTATATTCTAAAACATTAGAGCGAGAGGTTTAAAAGAATACTATTTTATGTAATACAAACACTTAATGCAGTCATCAAATGTTTAAAATAAATATAAAGGATAATAAGGCTTCAAAATTATATAAATAGATTATCTATAACGTTTAAGAAATGTCCAGGGTTATGCTCTGAAAATACCATAAAAGCTCCATTTTGACCTACGCTGAGCATGTGGGCCGTTAAGGGCAGTACTTTGCCTATGTATGTCACTGAGTAGGAGTTAATGGCCCAACCAAATTATACCCATCCCGCACTACTTCTTCAGCCATATCAAAATTGGACAAAACAGGGACTGGAGACTGATCTGGACCCTTGTGAGCACGCCTGCTCTCATTTTAGCACGAAAAAAGGGAATTTGTGCCGGCTGAGAAAAATGCATTTGGATTCGGCAATTCGGATTGCACAAACCTTGGAAAATTCTTTGTAGCGCGAGGTAGTGGTGATTCAAATGAATGAATGGCAAATTGTCATGTAAAAATAAAATAAAAATAATACATTTTGATATTTGAAGTACGTACTTAGTACTACATGTAGCATGTTTGTGAGTAACATTCGCAAGTCTCCATGAGCACTAATTTCTAGTCGGCTTCTTTCTTTCGTGATGAGGTTCATTACTGCACTAAATCTACGTTCTACTAAATATGAAGACGGGAAAGCAATCAACAGCCTCTTTACAATGACCCAGTGGCGCACCCAGGGGGGGGGGAGCAAGGGCCCCTGGCACCCCCCAAACATGAAAATTATCAGAATGACTTTAAACATTGGAATTGAAAGGCAATAAACTATACCTTGGGCTTAGACAAATAAAAACACGGCAAAAAAATGATTTGTAATTATTCTCCATCACCCTTTTTAGAAAAATTTCTTAGATTTTAATTTCTAGCACAAAAATTTCGAAACACTAATGTCGGGTTTTTTTAGAAACCCAATCCCTAATGGAACTGTCAAAAAATTCTCGGTGTCCACCCGAATTCCGGGGTGGTGTAGGTCATGGATGGGATGAGTTCAGCGTATAAGTAGATAACCTTAATTTGAACTAAAACACAATTTGAAAAACGTTAATGTAGTGTTTCACACTGCCTTTAATCTCAGCGGTAGGTAGGGGGCCCACCAAATATCTTAGCCTGGTGGCCCGTCTCAGGATGTGGGGGCCATGGTGTAGGTACGCCGAGTGCAATAGACAAAATACCGATAAACGAGAAATTAGGCTGTTGTGTTGAGTAGGTTTGTATATAAGTTAAATGCAATAATCCTTTTTTTTTGTCCATTTTCAATTAATATTTTGGAACCTCAATGAAAAAACCAAAAATCGACGATAAACATTCGGCGAAAAGAACGACTACACCCACTACAGTCGGTGATGGTGTAAATCAAAAGAACATTTTTTTCAGTGGATTCGGCATAAATAATGTAGCTCTCTAGACCAAGCGGGTAGCACAGCCGATAGTATTTGAGTAATGTTTTAGCATATTAGGCGCACATGTCCAGCATGGTCGCTGTTAGTCACTTCCAATCCGTCAGTCGCTGATGACACGTTCAACGGTTACCGCCACTATGCCTCAAATTTAATAAAAACTAGGAGAAACTGTAAAAGTATGTAAAAATAATTATATGAAGAAAAAGAGCCTATGGGACTAATTTACATTTTCCTCCTTGGGCCCCCCCCCCAATATTAAATCCTGAGTGCGCCACTGCAGTGACCCATAATGCAGGATATAAAATTGGTATTTGTTTTTGTAACCAGAATTTGTGGTATCCTCTAATAAGCTAGCAATTAATCATCATCTCGTTTTTGCAATTTTGAAAGATTTGGAAACTGAAAGCATTCTCCTCTCCCCAAGTTTTGTTTGTATCGATTTCTTTTTTTTGCAACAAACGCAGATATTATAGTTTTAGTTTTGGTTAAATTTAATTGATCACCTTATAGCTTCAAATTAGTTTAGGCAAATAAGTCAGTCATATAAATGTGTCACAAATATTTTTTTATATTAAACCTTTCGTGGACCCCCCCCCGACGTTGTCCAGGCACCCCCAAATTTTTTTTTTTTCCACAGACCCTTCAGGAGTCGCAAGGACCCCTGGGGGTCTGTAGGAACCACTTTGGGAACCATTGCTCTAGAGTCTGTATTCTATAAGCTGGGGTTCACGTCACGTCGTTTGCGGACGGAAAGCATTGTGCCATCGCGTTCGACTGTTGCTAGAATAATTTGTAACTTACCACCACAATATACAATGGGAAATTCAAGATTTCACCAAACAATAACAAACTAATAAACCTTTCAAATCTCGTGATATGAAATTAATTATACCTACTTTAAAGTCTTCCCTGTATGGAAATAGCCGACTCTCCTCATTCTCCTTTTTGTGACTTGTGAAATTATGTTTAAGTCTAGCCTTGAAACGATCGCAAATAATGTGGCGTTCCATGGTTCCGCATGGCTATAAGAAACAAATTGGTACCTACCTATCATATTGACAGATGAAATAACTCTCCCATCTTTTTTGTCCTAGATTCACTTAACCACGGCCATATTCCCAACCATTGATTGGGAAAACTAAATGGACCGGAGCAGTGGCGGCTCGCCGACTTTCTAGGTGGTGGGGTTTAGCCATTAATTATTAAATATACATACATACCTACCTACTTTCTCATATTATACAAATTATACTTACCTATATATAAATAATGTGATTATCTGAGTCGTCCTTAGTCACATCGAAAAAGCGTGCTTAAAAATATTAACTTAATTAATACCTATTAATAATTATTATAGATTTACCATTATCAGTTATGAACAACGACGTACAGCGAGCGTTTTTACTCACCATGGGGTCATTTGATTCGCTCCCCAGTATGATAAAACAAATAAAATAGTTCATTTAATCATGTAAATAAGTATGTATATCGTGAGTCGTGACAGTGATAAAAATATCGAACTTCTATTTTTGACATAACGATGTGGGGATGGTCCCTACGAACCCTTGAGGTAGAGCCGCCGCTGGACCGGAGCCCACCGGAGCGCCGTTCCGGTTCATAAAACCCCCAAAATTATCGCTTCGTCTCATGGGAAAAAATATTTGATCGTCTGAGCTAGATAGGCTACATAAGAAAAAAATCGAGCCCACTTATTTTTATAAAATATATTGACATAAAATTGGATAGCTACGTTAATATTTTCATAAAATTATCGAGCGCTCCGGTTCGTAAAATTTTCCATTTCGAGTGCTGCATGTCTAGTATCCCATTAGAAAAGTCGTGTAACTTCACGAATATGTCCGTACCTGATATTTTTTATACAAAACGAGTGGGACAATCCAACTGTCGAAGTTATAAAGAAAGCAACTGTTTTTCTTTAAACGATTCTACAGAGACTGTTCGATTTATGGCAGTTTCACGGAGTTAGTCGGGTCTTTGGTTAAATGCTTATCAGCTTATCCATGTCCTAGCATCGGCATCCTTCTGAATGATGATGCCTTATGCATTTCTTTTGTACCATTCGACTTAGTTTAGGTACCTTGGTGCCTTGTACCCACCTAATTTAATTACATGGTTGACATGGATTATGCTGCCAGAAGACTGCCTGTACCATTTTATAATGTGATCTGTCGTTTCATCGGGAGTTCCATCAAGGCGGGAGCCTTTTGGTGCCTGTCGACAAGATGGCAAGCGGCCTGATTGTATCACGATGATTTCATAGAGGGGAGGAAAATGTACGATTTGGGATGCCACTGTGGTGGATACACTTGCGCCACCTCATCTGAAAAAATCAGTTGAATCGTCAAGGCTCAGCAGCTCTTTTAGCCAAGTCTAACAAAGTCAAAAAAATATGACTGTATGTCACGAAATTATATCGTATGTCCTCTGGATTTTGAGATATTTGGACCCTGTGGATCCTCTGCTTGTAAGACGGTGGCTGAGATCGATCTTCGTTTGTCTGATAAAACAACTGTTGTAGGTACTTGAGACAGCGAATAAGCTTATAAAAATATAGAGGTACTGCAGTCGCTGTTTTGGGTAATTTTAGGATTTGTGAAAATTTCCATTACGAGCGCTGATATAGTCGGCTTTGGGTTTTTAAACATGTGCGTTTTATTCCTATTATCTCAAAACCAAAACATTATAAAATCGATACTTTTCCTAGAAATCGCTCAATGGAATTATATTTTGAATGTCAGAAACTTAAAATACCTACCTAACCATAGAAAAAAAATGTTTCCCTGCAAAAATAAATACTATTATGGCAAACTAAGAAAATGATAGTTCCATGACAAAACAGAACATGGCAATAATGCATTTTTTTAGCCAGCGATTATTATTGGCAGCGCTCGAAATGGACAGGAACGCACCGGAGCGCCGTTGTGGTTCGTGGAATTCCAAAATATACCGTTCCGGCTCGTGGATTCATTTAAAATTGCGTTGCGGTTCGTTAGATTGAGGTATTTATGTGTGAATGTATCTTTTAAAGTTTTACTCAAAATTAAAAATTAACGAAGTTATGTCATGCCGGGCGTGCAAGGGTTAAAAATAAAATTTATGACATCCCTAAATTTCTTTCAATTTTCTTTTTTGTGTCGATACATCCGTGTCTAAATGCATTGTCTAAACACTCCAAATAATTGCATACTTACATAAAAAAAGTAACTACAGCTGCAAGCTACAAAAGAATTGTGCCTTTGCTGACATTGTTTGAAAACCTTTTGTACTTAAATAACTTAAATTCAATAAAAAATAAAGATGGCACCTACATATTTGTATAATAATTTCTAAAGTATGAAATATCTCAGTACAGTCTCGCTTTTACCTTTGACTGGTATGCATTGCGAATTTACTTACCTACTAATTTATTACTTATATTTTATTGTGAGTGATAAAACTTATTTATTTTCATCGCCATCTAATCGCCGTGTTAATTTTATACCCACGTCTATTTTTGCGGGCAAAATTTTCGGTGGTAAAATTAATATGATAAAGTTTGGTAATTTAAATCGTACAATTCCACTAAAATCTACTTATTAGTGATAATCGCTTGTTTTTTAAAACATTTTGTATTATTTAAATTTGTTCTCTTGAAATTTGGTTAAACATCTCAGCAGGCGATACCTTTCTATATATTACATATAAGTATATTTTTTGTCGTTGGTATCCAAACTGATTTAACATATAATGCTGTTGACCAGTGGCCACAAGCAGAATTTTTTCGTTTTGAAAATGATAAATATGAGTGGATATTTATAAATTTTATGAAGGTTTAATTAAGTAGTAGGTACTTCGTGTAAATCTGCTAAAAAATTAAGAATTCACTCCGATAAGCATTTAAGATCGACAATACAGTTGAAACAGGGTTTTCTGATTCAATGTCATTTCGACAATTGACTCGACGTGTTAAAAATATTTATGACGTGTCGTAAACCCTTATTTTTACAATGAGTAATAAATAAATGCACCATTATGCCATTTTCCTACAAAAATGTTTTTGGTATGAAACTATTGAATAGCCTACCGTAATTAGTTTATTTTTAAGGGACGTTTCTATTGTGTTATTACATACTTTGTAACTTGCTACTTTAAAAATAATAGAAATAATAGATACCTACTATGTAGAGAACTTTTAGTTAATTTTTGTTTGTAAATTTGTTTTAAAAAAAAAGAAATATCCTCCAATAAAATTTTATTACTATCATAATAATAAATTATTGTTCTGTATTATCATTATTCATCACCGTGACAATAATAATGACTATAATGAGACTAGGTAAGGACAAACATCACAAATTGAATCGTTTAGTTTAAAATACACTCACAAATTAGGTAGGTACGTGTTCAGTGCGGACAACAAATAATTTTAGATGGTAGTCATAGATTAAATAAATACGGTGGTAAGTTCTTTAATCTGAGGTGGTAAGTGTACGTATATTACAATAATGGTAACCAAAGCATCATCATTGTAACATATAGGTCATGGTCTCCACAACGAGGGGCTGAAAGGGCTCTAGCCTGGGAGCCCGTGCTCAGGAGGAGCCCGGCGAGGCGAATCGACCAGATAAGTGAGATAAACACACATCACAAATTTGCTTTAATAGTAAAAAAAAAGAATTTTCTTACAATACTATTATTTATAGTTATGTGGTTATACGAAACAATTCTTAATTGTTTATCAATACTCGACATCTCCATAATTCGTATGGATGTTTTAAAATATACAATAAAACACTAAATATACAGATTATTGTTACCCCGTACATACTGCCTTTATTCTTAGCGATAAGAAGGGGGCCCCACCAAAGATCCTAGCCTGGGGGCCAGCTTCACGATGTGGGGCCTATGGTATAGGTATATACATACACTACAATATTAGTCCTTATAATGTTGAATATAGGTAGGTACCTACTGATTAATGACAATTTTATATTATTCTATAGGAATCGTGTTTAGCAATTCGAGTTGCACCTTCCGTCATGTTTTATCTTATATAATTAATGATACTTCTTCTTCTACCCTGTCATGTCCTAATATTGGGGCATAGGGCAAGCATTGGCGCCACTTCCCTCGGTCCATCGCCATGCGCCTCCCGCCATGTCAGACCTGCAGCAAATAGGTCGCTTTTGTAGCACCGCTGCAGGGTGAGGGAGAGGCGGCCACGGCGATGGAACCCTTGAGGCTGTGCCACAAGGGTACGAAGTGCCGCACTCTTTGGCGGCATCCGGAATACGTGTCCCAGCCACGTAAATCGTCTCTTCGTGATAACTTCAATCACCGAAGGCTGCTGTGCTCACGAACTCGGGTATTTGTAACGCGGTCGTACCAATGTACCCCTAAGATTCGGCGGAGACATCGATTCTCAAAGCTCAAAAGCCGATAATTAATGATACACCATTAGTAATTTAAAATGCTATAATTACGTAGTTTGGTGATGATGGCTTGAAGCTTTTCTTAGAAGTAGGTATGGCCTAATGGCCCTTATGGTGGAGAAGGTCCAAAAGAAATCTTTGAGGATCCTTTGTTTGAAGCTGTGTGGATGCCATCCATGGCTTTATCCGATTGATTTATCTTAAGAACGCTTACACACTGTGTTCAACCAAATCGCTTCGGATATTGGTATATTCCTCATGCGTGAGAACGAGTTTATGTGAACGATTTATAAATTCTTAGTTTGATAACTTCTTAAATAATTAAATGGCGTAGTTAGCTCTATCGGTATACAGATATGTACTGTATAAATTTTGTATTTACTCGTCTCTGTATAGGTACTTACTATTTTTTCTAATAGTTGCTGCATCTATTTCTTTATTTTTAAACACTATTTTAATACTATTTCTTTGATTTTTTTTAAAATATTCTGAGCTCGTCTTGAATCTATAATCTGTAAAATTTGTTATATGTAAATTAATTTTTAATTTGAATCTTTATGGTAGGTATGTGGATATGTTGTTTTTTAAGTTTAATTAATTAACAAACTGAACTATCCCAAATGAGACAGTAATATAAGTTATAAGCAGTGACGAGTGGTGGTAGAAGTAACATGCCTGCTGATTATGGGTGGTAGATAAAGTAAGAGTAAAGAATAATACAATTCTTGACGGTATACTTTGTTGAGACGAGGTTCTTTCGCCTGCGGCGCTGACAATCCTTGCCCACTTGCTCAATATACATCCGCGTAAGAAGTTCAAAGTTTATTGTTGCATTTATACATCCAACGTACGTACGTATGTAAAGAAAAAAATTAAGCATACCGTTTTTTCGGAAAATTATAGAGCGTTCCTGTTCGTGAAAATTTCCATTTCGAGCACTGATTATTGGCCAAGCTCATACAGGCCTGAGGCCACATTGCAGTTATAAAGAAAAGTATCAGTCGTGCATGATTACCTAACAAAATCAAACAGATAAATTATTGAGGTTTATACGCTGAATGGCCAACATGCAATGATTGCATTATAAAATTTTATATATAAAAAAAAATGCATTATTTTCAAAATAACGGGTTTGTAAAAAAAATGTAGGTATATACCTATACCTAATAAACAGCAGTGGCGAAGGCTCCATAGTAGGCGATTATTTAAAGCCTACCTACTAAGAAAAATAGATCTTCAAGCAAATAATTTAAATTAAAAAAAAAAAATACACTGAAAAATCCAAGATAATTGATAGTCATCTATCGTCGAAATTCAGAAGTACATAGCTTTATTTTATAAATTAGTAAGGTTTATAACCATAACTACTGCCGCATGGATTCAACTATGTTATGAAATATTCGATGGGAATTTAAAAAGTGGTTTGTATGCGTTTTTAGTCACGTGACGCCACTGACGCCAGTCTCTGTCCAGCTTTTTATTCCGAAATCATAGGCTGTTTAGTTAGCGCTTACATCCGCATATTTATTCAAAATAATTAATAAGATGATTTAAAAAATAATTTCTATGGGATTCAATCACACATAAATATTGATTGGTGTTAAAAATATAAAATAATTTATCTCGCGATTTTTATTTATCAGTTATTTATACTTACCTAAGTCTGTCTTTTAAATATATAAGTATTTTAAAATGTCTAGTTTTACGGGTTGAATTATAAATTGTTATGGAACATATTATACCTACACAACAACGGATATTTTCAAAGATGATAGATAATATATTATTTTGGGCGTATGTTACGTGGAAAATACATAATTCAATCTAATTGCTTATTTATAAACTAATTATATCAAACTAATTGAGATTTTGAAATTTCATCGATTTAGTGTACCTATTCATCAGTAGTAATATAGGGTCATCTTCTTATTTTCCGTAAATATATCTGACAAGCTTGGTTACTCCACAGCCTACCTCTTTCCAAAAGTCACCCTTCGCCACTGATAAACAGTTGATTTTACTAAAAAATTGAAAATTTTAAAAATATTAAATGTTTATAAATATTTCGTTTATAAACTTAAGTTTTATACGTATTTCATTAATAAATAGATCCCATAAAAATGAATGTTTTATTTTTCCTCTGGCTGTTCTGTTTTGTCATGTTCTGTTTTGTCACCGTTCTATTTTTTTCCGGTTACCGAAAATTATATAATATGTAGGTACGTAGGTATATGGGGAAAAGATTTTTTTTGAACTTACTTATAACTATCAAATAGCTGTTCCCCCCTTCTTAATATGTTTTAATGCAACAAGTGATATACTTGTGCCGTTACAAAATCTTGCAACATTATGCGCACATGAATGATTGAAGAGACTCAAAAATGCATATGCACCTCCACCGCCGACTTACATCATAGTCAAAATTATTATCTGCGCCTTCCATTCGATCGCTTATTCCGTGCATATTTAAAGGCGCCGTCATATTGTGGTGTAATAAAAGCCCCCCTATGAGGTTGATACATTTGTTTTTATCGACATCATCACATCCAGAAAATAAGTCGGTATATTCGATAAGAAAATGTAAGACCACAGCGGCAGTAAGACTGTATTTGAGGATATCGAATGTAGATTGCTTTTCAATATGGGTATGGATTGGAGTATAACTTAAAGAATCGAAAAACATTGTTTCGTTTCCGTCAGAATCGATTTTTTTTGAAAATCCTCGGTACAGGGGATGCCTTTCTGATTCTGCTGCGTTGATAGTCATAATTAATGTATTCCAAGACATACTGCATTTCGCCCTTATCACCGTTCGAATAGCCATCAATTCCAGTTTAGAGAATTTCATAGTCACGATTATAGGACATTCAATTTTATGAAATCTCTCCCAACCCGTCTTCCGACATTCATTCACTTACAACAGCTTTGCAAATAGAAATGGATTGATAACATGTTAAAATATGGCTGTTCCGTAACTACAACTTCTCCTGCTTTTATATCAGCTGTAGCAACAATGCTTCGACCCATTTCTTAGCTGTAAACAATCTTGATGTTATTTGAAACACAAGGAATCAAAGGATTCGACTCTCTAGACAGTCGGAACTGCCGTTGACATTGCATTTCTATATCGTCCGTTTCATCAAGGACTGCAATGGCCTCCTCACACATGGCTTTTCGTTTAAAAAGTTTATGTTTCAAGTTCTCATCATATCCCACAGTCAGCGCTCGAAATGGACAGGAACGCACCGGAGCGCCGTTGTGGTTCGTGGAATTCCAAAATATACCGTTCCGGCTCGTGGATTCATTTAAAATTGCGTTGCGGTTCGTTAGATTGAGATATTTATGTGTGAATGTATCTTTTAAAGTTTTTCTCAAAATTAAAAATTCACGAAGTTATGTCATGCCGGGCGTGCAAGGGTTAAAAATAAAATTTATGACATCCCTAAATTTCTTTCAATTTTCTTTTTTGTGTCGATACATCCGTGTCTAAATGCATTGTCTAAGCACTCCAAATAATTGCATACTTACATAAAAAAAGTAACTACAGCTGCAAGTTACAAAAGAATTGTGCCTTTACTGACATTGTTTGAAAACCTTTTGTATATAAATAACTTAAATTCAATAAAAAATAAAGTTGGCACCTACATATTTGTATAATAATTTCTAAAGTATGAAATATCTCAGTACAGTCTCGCTTTTACCTTTGACTGGTATGCATTGCGAATTTACTTACCTACTAATTTATTACTTATATTTTATTGTGAGTGATAAAACTTATTTATTTTCATCGCCATCTAATCGCCGTGTTAATTTTATACCCACGTCTATTTTTGCGGGCAAAATTTTCGGTGGTAAAATTAATATGATAAAGTTTGGTAATTTAAATCGTACAATTCCACTAAAATATACTTATTAGTGATAATCGCTTGTTTTTTAAAACATTTTGTATTATTTAAATTTGTTCTCTTGAAATTTGGTTAAATTATTTGTCGTTGGTATCCAAACTGATTTAACATATAATGCTGTTGACCAGTGGCCACAAGCAGAATTTTTTCGTTTTGAAAATGATAAATATGAGTGGATATTTATAAATTTTATGAAGGTTTAATTAAGTAGTAGGTACTTCGTGTAAATCTGCTAAAACATTAAGAATTCACTCCGATAAGCATTTAAGATCGACAATACAGTTAAAACAGGGTTTTCTGATTCAATGTCATTTCGACAATTGACTCGACGTGTTAAAAAATATTTATGACGTGTCGTAAACCCTTATTTTTACAGTGAATAATAAATAAATGCACCATTATGCCATTTTCCTACAAAAATGTTTTTGGTATGAAACTATTGAATAGCCTACCGTAATTAGTTTATTTTTAAGGGACGTTTCTATTGTGTTATAATTACATACGTTGTAACTTGCTACTTTAAAAATAATAGAAATAATAGATACCTACTATGTAGAGAACTTTTAGTTAATTTTTGTTGTAAATTTGTTTTAAAAAAAAAGGAATATCCGCCAATAAAATTTTATTACTATCATAATAATAAATTATTGTTCTGTATTATCATTATTCATCACCGTGACAATAATAATGACTATAATGAGACTAGGTAAGGACAAACATCACAAATTGAATCGTTTAGTTTAAAATAAAGCATAAGCGTTGGACTATCATGCCGTGGGTCCCAGGTTCGAATCCTGGGTCTGGCAAGTACACATATTGTTTTTCAATATGTGTGTGAGTCAGGGTATGGACCTAATAGGTTGAGCAAGTGGCTGACATCCATTTCTCGTAAAAAAAATCTGTTAATACAAAACCTCTACTCTGTGGAGGCCCATATGATCCTATTAGGATCGGACATGGTCGAAAAAAAAAAAAAAAATATATCATTATTCATCACCGTGGCAATAATAATGACTATAATGAGACTAGGTAAGGACAAACAACACAAATTGAATCGTTTAGTTTAAAATACACTCACAAATTAGGTAGGTACTATCACTCCCCTCCATTTTGCGTGTGTGTGTGAATTTTTCTCAACTGTCACTTTTATTTTTAGTTTTCTTTTTTATCGTCTGTATTTGGGATGAAGGTGGATAATTGACACACTGGAATGGTTTCGGAAACGACGAGGTTTATTTGGTGTTAATTTATACTATATGGTTACATTTTTTATCATTTAATTCTACGGAGCGCAAAATGTACGCGTTCGCGATTTTGCTGCTTGTCGCGATCTGAGCGCCAAAAAAAAAAAACCGTTGGACTCGCGAGCTGTGCACAATGCGACGTTGCCATACGTGTTTTTTTTCTTTGGACAATGTTGCCGGTCAGATATTATTTATTAGTGGTATTATACATTATTTAATTATTTTCGCAATCAGCCGTTATTATTTGTTGGCTTTGATACCGATTCGGGCGTCTCCAGGTACACAAAGACACACCCAAATGGGGACCATACGGGGGTGTCACAGTACGTGTTCAGTGCGGACAACAAATAATTTTAGATGGTAGTCATAGATTAAATAAATACGGTGGTAAGTTCTTTAATCTGAGGTGGTAAGTGTACGTATATTACAATAATGGTAACCAAAGCATCATCATTGTAACATATAGGTCATGGTCTCCACAACGAGGGGCTGAGAGGGCTCTTGCCTGGGAGCCCGTGCTCAGGAGGAGCCCGGCGAGGCGAATCGACCAGATAAGTGAGATAAACACACATCACAAATTTGCTTTAATAGTAAAAAAAAGAATTTTCTTACAATACTATTATTTATAGTTATGTGGTTATACGAAACAATTCTTAATTGTTTATCAATACCGGACATCTCCATAATTCGTATGAATGTTTTAAAATATACAATAAAACACTAAATATACAGATTATTGTTACCCCGTACATACTGCCTTTATTCTTAGCGATAAGAAGGGGGCCCCACCAAAGATCCTAGCTTGGGGGCCAGCTTCACGATGTGGGGCCTATGGTATAGGTATATACATACACTACAATATTAGTCCTTATAATGTTGAATATAGGTAGGTACCTACTGATTAATGACAATTTTATATTATTCTATAGGAATCGTGTTTAGCAACTCGAGTTGCACCTTCCGTCATGTTTTATCTTATATAATTAATGATACTTCTTCTTCTACCCTGTCATGTCCTAATATTGGGGCATAGGGCAAGCATTGGCGCCACTTCCCTCGGTCCATCGCCATGCGCCTCCCGCCATGTCAGATCTGCAGCAAATAGGTCGCTTTTGTAGCACCGCTGCAGGGTGAGGGAGAGGCGGCCACGGCGATGGAACCCTTGAGGCTGTGCCACAAGGGTACGAAGTGCCGCACTCTTTGGCGGCATCCGGAATACGTGTCCCAGCCACGTAAATCGTTTCTTCGTGATAACTTTAATCACCGAAGGCTGCTGTGCTCACGAACTCGGGTATTTGTAACGCGGTCGTACCAATGTATCCCTAAGATTCGGCGGAGACATCGATTCTCAAAGCTCAAAAGCCGATAATTAATGATACACCATTGGTAATTTAAAATGCTATAATTACGTAGTTTGGTGATGATGGCTTGAACCTTTTCTTAGAAGTAGGTATGGCCTAATGGAGAAGGTTCAAAAGAAATCTTTGAGGATCCTTTGTTTGAAGCTGTGTGGATGCCATCCATGGCTTTATCCGATTGATTTATCTTAAGAACGCTTACACACTGTGTTCAACCAAATTGCTTCGGATATTGGTATATTCCTCCTGCGTGAGAACGAGTTTATGTGAACGATTTATTATAATTATAATAATTATAATTCTTTGTTTTATAACTTCTTAAATAATTAAATGGCGTAGTTAGCTCTATCGGTGTACAGATATGTACTGTATAAATTTTGTATTTACTCGTCTCTGTATAGGTACTTACTATTTTTTCTAATAGTTGCTGCATCTATTTCTTTATTTTTAAACACTATTTTAATACTATTTCTTTGATTTTTTTAAAAATATTCTGTGCTCGTCTTGAATCTATAATCTGTAAAATTTTTCATATGTAAACTAATTTTTAATTTGAATCTTTATGGTAGGTATGTGGATATGTTGTTTTTTAAGTTTAATTAATTAACAAACTGAACTATCCCAAATGAGACAGTAATATAAGTTATAAGCAGTGACGAGTGGTGGTAGAAGTAACATGCCTGCTGATTGTGGGTGGTAGATAAAGTAAGAGTAAAGAATAATACAATTCTTGATGGTATACTTTGTTGAGACTAGGTTCTTTCGCCTGCGGCGCTGACAATCCTTGCCCACTTGCTCAATATACATCCACGTAAGAATTTCAAAGTTTATTGTTGCATTTATACATCCAACGTACGTACGTATGTAAAGAAAAAAATAAGCATACCGTTTTTTCGGAAAATTATAGAGCGTTCCTGTTCGTGAAATTTTCCATTTCGAGCACTGCCCACAGTCAGTGCGTTTTCTATATCACTTAAGCATTCTTTGTAATGTTTAAATGTGTAATTCACAGCTGATCTATTAGCAAAAGCTAACGAAAGTTCTCTTGATTGATTTGGAGCATAGCAAACGGCTCGGTTGTAGTTTTTCAGAGCACCGTTATCATTTTTTTTCTTGAAATATTCATTGCCGATATTTCGAAAAGAAGTTGATTGTTCTGCAGACTTTGTGATTTCAATCTTTTTATGAAAGAGTTTATTATCTTTTAACAATAATTTATAAACCATTTTGACTTTCCGAGCTTTAGAGACTTCCGCGAGATTTCGGGAAAAGCTTATAAGATCATTATTTTTGCACAGTCTGTCAATATCTAATAACATCTCGTCCATTTTTAGTTGTTTATATTATACGTCAATATCAAATTATTATAAGCGTTTGAGTTTCGCATGCCGCTGCCGCCCCGCCGTCCACTCGACCAGTCTGGCCTAGCACCAGGGCTCGAAATGGACCGGAGCGCAGCTAAGCGCGTTCCGGTTCGTGAAATCGATAAATTTATCGTTTAGATTATCAGACCCGATGTTCCCATCCCGTAGCACATTTTGAACCAAAAACGAATATTGTCAGTTAAAAAAATTTGTCAAAATGGCCAAAACAACAATGAGGCCACCTCGCGCTACATCGTCAACCGCACGAGTTAGTGAATGTCTTTTTATTATTTTCTTCAAATTATTATTATTATTTTCAAAACCGGATGATCTTTATTTTATTGGTTAGGTCTACGGATTTTTTGATACGAGGGTGGGTCAATAATTCCTTAGAAAAAAGCATTAAAACACTTTTTATTTTTGTATTTTTTTTATTTCTCAACATAATCTCCTTGGAGCTCAATACACTTGGTCAGACGTTTCTCAATTTTTTTTAAACCGTCAGAAAAATAAGTTTTCGGAAGGTCCTCAAAATAAGCATTTGTCCGATCGATGACTTCTTCATTTGAAAAAAAACGTTGTCCACTTAGCAATTTTTTTAAGTTTGGGAAAAGGAAAAAGTCACTGGGGGCTAAATCTGGCGATTACGGTGGGTGGTCGACCAATTCGAACTTCAAGTCTTCAATTTTAGCCATTGATCGTAAACATGTGTGAACACGGGCATTGTCCTGATGAAAGAGGATTTTTTTCCTGTTTAAATGAGGCCGTTTTTCTTCAATTTTGTTTTTTAGCTGGTCCAATAAAGATGCATAATAATCCCCTGTTATTGTTTTTCCTTTTTCCAAATAGTCAACGAAAATAATTTCACGTGCATCCCAAAATACAGTAGCCATAACCTTACCAGCTGATTTTACGGTTTTCGCCTTCTTTGGACATAGTTTGCCTTCGCAATCCACTGCTTTGACTGTTCTTTCGCCTCGGGAGTATAGTGGTATATCCATGTTTCATCTACAGTCACAAAGCGACGAAAAAATTCATCCGGATTGCGTTGCATGAGCGACAACAGGGCTTTAGAGGCCACCACCCTATTGCGTTTATAGATTATAGATAGATATAGATTATATATGCGTGAGCAAACGCGGCACCCATCTTGCAGAAATATTTTTCATGCCCAATTTGTCATGTAAAATAGAAATGACGCTACCTTTTGAGATCCCTGTAACCTCAATTATCTCACTCAACTTTAATCTTCGGTCACTTAACACCATATCGTGGATTTTATTGATCATTTCTGGTGTAGTCACCTCTACAGGACGTCCTGAGCGTGGTTCATCCTTTGTTGATGTACGACCACGTTTAAATTCATTTAACCAGTTATAAATAGTTGCAAGTGAAGGAGCAGATATGCCGTGAACTAAATCCAACTCATTTTTTATTTCCTTTGCTGTTAACCCTTTCATATTAAAATGTTTAATAACAGCTCTAAACTCAATTTTCTCCATTTTCCATTTTTCCATTTTCCACAAGCAAATTTTTTTTTTAAATGTACGAGAAACACACAACAACCCGACCGATCTAATTGAAACTTCGCAGCATACTGAATCGGTAGTGCCGCTGCATGAAAACAAACCGCTTACAGTACAATTCGCGCCACCTGTCGGCTTTTCTAAGGACTTATTGACCCACCCTCGTAGATTATTCTGCTGGTTGGGTTCTGTTTATCTATGCATGCAATATCGTAAATAATTTTAACGTACCTACATACGCAAACGTAGAAACTGTTGAAATTAATTGAAATTACCATGAATCATGAATAATAATTTAAAATATTAATAAATTAGAGTAGGCAATTTCCATATATGGATTTATAGAGGTTGCTATCATTCAAAATATATCGCGGAATGACGAAACCATAGACTCAATTTCTCAGCATGACAGCATGCGACGTGATAGTAAAATGTTCGCCTCATTAAGAAAACATGTAGGTAAGCATATTTCTTTGTTTAAATGTAATTTTTTGACTAAAAACCTAAAATGGCGAATGACACGAACACCACATTTCGTAATTTTTAATTTTATAATAATGCAGGTAGTTACGCCTAATACCAATTCATATTCTTCTCCAATTAGACGACTAATGCTTCAAATACATTATCATAACGTTACGTGCGGTCACGTGCTGTCATAGTAATGGCTCAAAAAACAGACTATGACGATTTGTCATATAAATGCCGAAAAACCCGTTTCTTATATTGGGGTACTGTGTCACAGGGTGTCACAGGGTGTCACAGAGTGTAAATACGATGTCATAGCTGTCATACAATATCTCTATATATATAAAAATCTCGTGTCACGATGTTTGTGGTCGAACTCCTCCGAAATGGCTCGACCGATTTTTATGAATTTTTTTATGTATATTTGTTAGGTATGAGAATAGGTCAACAAGTATATTTCATAACGCTAGGTGATTAGGGTATCTCTATCCAGAAAAATTTTCTTTTATTTTTTTGACAATTTTTTTTTTTTGTATTTTTTTTATTAATTGGCATAAAAAAATACCTATAACCCAAAATTTTCACCCTCCTACCCCCACCCTCCCATTTTTTAATCGCGATTTTATTATTTTTGTATGAACAAATTTAACCGTCGTTCGTATTTCAAACAGAACGAAATTATTTATGTTGTTGAATGACAGATGGCGCTACGTCCGAGAAGAATTCAAGAGAAGCGTCGCGTCATTTTGACATTTCATTCGGCATATCACAACGCAGTGCGTGCAAAATTTTGTACGATTTATTTTAATTTATCTATTTTTATGTGCGTGTATTTCAGTGCACAGTGCCAGCAAGACGCAAGGGGGGCCATTTGTGCCGTCGAACGAATAAAGCAACAAACATGCGAAATAGTAGAGCAGAAAGAATAGACGAACAAATCTAACAAGATAACAAAAACGTGCGTGTAAGCATGTCGCAATTGCGTGCATCTCAATCACAAGAGGCACAAGCTGAACGAAATCAACAACGACAATTGGAACGGAGCCAAGCGCGCCGGTTCGTAGTTAACACACGCAGAGCAAATGACCGACAACGCCAACAAGTACATCGAACATTTACATCCGCTTCGTTCCTTCGTCTCGCATTCGAGTACGAGCCAGATATTGAATATTCCGCTCATCCGAAAGTGCTGATTGGTGCTATGGACAAAGAATGTCCCCATTGTCATGCGCTCAAATTCAAACATGAGTCAGCCGGGATGTGTTGCGCATCAGGAAAAGTGCAACTATCAGAAATTGAGATACCACCAGAACCATTGAACGGCTTGCTCATCGGCACGGTTCCAGATTCAAACCTGTTCCTGAAGTCCATTCGCACATTTAATTCATGCTTCCAAATGACTTCGTCCGGAGCAACAGAAATAGTTCACAATACTGCGGCAAATGGTCAAAAATTCTATTCTACGTTCAAAATCAACGCGGCGCGGCGGTAAAGACATCAATCATGTGGATGCACGTTGCGGCTACAATAGCCTCAATTCGCCTAATGCCAGGCGCATCGTCGGCGAACTGGACGCCCTGTTGAATGAGCACAATGAATTATTGAAATTCTTCAAAGCACACATACACGAATTGCAAAGTGACAATCACGCTATTGTCATCAATCCTGATAAAACACCAGCTGGAGAGCATGTACGTCGATTCAATGCGACTGTTGTTGACGACATTGCTGGAATCATGGTTGGCGACCGCACATCGTGATTCGAAGAAGAAACAATAATCTGGAGTTCATCACTGACACACACAGTTCATACGACGCTCTCCAATATCCGCAAATTTTCTGGAAGGGACAAGACGGATATTGCATAAACATTAAACAACGAGATCCTGTCACAGGTAATTCATTCATTATGAACATCATTACTCATTTTGAATTGAGAAAATGAATGGTTGATGTTTTTTTGTTTTTATCGGCGGTCATCGTCTACAGCGCTCTATTCCTCTTTCTGTCATAGATCCCATCCCCACAGACTTACGATAGATTCGTTATTTTTTATTTAACAACCAAAATATTCACTAGAAATAATTTATATGGCAGAACAACGTTTGCCGGGTCAGCTAGTGTATGTATAATATATCGGAATGGCATAGATATTATCATAGACACTCAATCACTTTTAGCATATATGTGCCCGATCGTCATATAGTTTATTTGAACCTTAAGCTGCCGCTAAGGTGGGAATAATGTGTAGACTCGGTTTTCTTGGTATTTAAAATGCTATCAGACTGATGCCGCATCCCGTAGCACATTTTGAACCTTTGAATTAAACGAACATTGTCAGTTAGCAAAATCTGCCAGAACAATGAGCTCACCTCACGCGTATCGCGCTACATCATGAACCGCACTAGTCAGTGAACATTTTTTTTCTATTTTCTGCAGGCCCACACATTTTCGACTCATGTAAAAATTGCGTGTTCTTTGTTTTTAGTGGGTTTCTCTGTAGATTTTCTATTAAAATTATTATATAATATGTCTGGTGTTTACATCTATTATCTATTGTCTGCTGGTTGCGTTCTGTTCAAAATATCATCTATGGATGTAAAATCGCAAGTATTTCGCAAAATGTATTTCTTCCAATAAAAATATTATTTGCTATTATCAACTTTTATGAGATTGTCTTACACATTCACAGATCAAGGAACATGAAAATTAGCAGTAGGTAACTCTATTTGCAGACATGTAAAACCTTATATTTCAATATTAAAGCTAATGAATAACATATTATTTATATAAGTAAGTAAATAATGAAAATGTCACTTGATCTACATTATACATGCATAGTTTAATCGTTGATGGGCAAAGGAAACACAGAAACTGATAAATAAAATTTATTTCGCACAATAAAGGATGAATATGGAAAATATACAAAAATGAAATAAATATGAACGCTTAGATCTACATAATAATATTAATAGAGCAATAAATTTCAGTCAAAATGGCAAGTAAAATGTTAATCTACAAGGAAGACAGATATTCAATTACATATAAATAACTTAGTATTTGCACAGTCAAACTGGACCAAGTATGCACCAACTTGATCTTGAAGCTTCAACTATAGTGTTTTGGAGATTCGGGGGACTTGGAGTCATCTAACTTTTGATTCCATCCAGTGGGTCTATTCTATACAAAACGCGGCTATCGACAGTAGTTTATCATATTTATGCATTGAGTATTATAATAATTGTTACAATAAGTTAGGTCTAAACTGTCACATGCAGCTCTTATTGCCGATTTTGGCCATAAAGCGAAGTATTAGTGTAGTGAGAAACAAAACTTTTCATTAATGTTCAAATCCTATAGCAATTTTTACATAATGTAATTAATTAAAAAAATTGAATAGGTAGGTACCTCACCATTTTTGTTGTAATATTATACCAGTATAAAACAGTGGCCAAGAAATAACATTGTCTCTGTTCTGGCAGAACTGGAGAATACTAGTTTTGAGTAATTTGACTTTGAAGTTGTTAAAATGTTTAAAATAGTCTATCATGTGAGTTTATTATGTAATCGCAAAAAGGATAACTTTAAAATAAAGACTGTTTATTTATTAAGAAGGTTTCCAGACGGTAAAGTTTGAAATAAGGAACATTTTGGTATAACTAACTCAATATGTCATTTTTTCAAATTAGTGTCGGAACAGTGACGACATTAAATGTCATAACAAAATATAATATGCTTTATACTTGATACTAAGGTCCATAGGGGTAAATTGTAAGAGACACATAAAGCAGTATATAATGACAAGAGACCGGATTATAATATATGCATTTGCATATTTAGCCCATTCAAACCGGTTATTGCATATTTTACCTAAAATCTAGTGATGATGCATATCGTCTCTGTTCTGGCAGAACACACTAACTGGAGAATACTAGTTTTGAGTAATTTGACTTTGAAGCTTTTAAAATGTTTGAAATGGTCTATCATGTGAGTTTATTAAGTAATCGTAAAAAGGATGACTTTAAAATAAAGACTGTTTATTTATTAAGAAGGTTTCCAGACGGTAAAGTTTGAAATAAGGAACATTTTGGTATAACTAACTCAATATGTCATTTTTTCGAATTAGTGTCTTCTGCCAGAACAGTGGCGATATTTTAGCTATATTTTAGACTGAATCTATTCAGTTAATGAATAAAATCCACCGAATGAACTCCGCACTGCCAGAGGTATTCCCACGTAAACTTAGAGAAAAGATTTAAAACAATTTGAACAATAACCCAGGCTTTGAACCTTTATGTCAAATTGGTTTTATTAATGGGACGGGTGAACTTTTGCTAGAAACAATAATTGCTAACATAGCACCCAAATTCAAATACTGCCCAGTTACCTCAATGGATGTGGAACGGTCCTATTCCACTTATAAATATATGTTGAGTGATCAAGGACACAATCTTACTATCGAACATTTGGAACAGTACCTGATTGTTAACATTTACAAGAGTAACAAAATGTTAAATAATTGTTAATTAATAATAATTACTTAATAATGATCGATTGAAATAAAAAAACTAAAAATCACTATTTTTTTATTATTTAACGTTGCATATTTTGACACTTTTCATGCATATTTTGAGCATTTTTCATGCATATTTCAAGCTTTTTATGTTGCATATAATGCGGTCTCTAATAATGACATATCTAGATGAAGTGTCACATTTCAGCAGACCATATTCCATCCATTAATATTTCTAATCTCAAATGTTATTTAAATTTGTTTTAAACTATAATATATTATTTCTGAGTGGCTATGCATTACATACAATGAAAATCTTAAAAATTCTGATACACATTATTTTAACAGTATTTCCACAGAAGTCCACATAATCAAGCCAAAAGTTATACTTATTATTCGTATTCATTCCTTAATTAACATCTGGGGGCTCCGGGCTTGACCCTGTGAGGTCACAATAATTATGTGATTTTCTCAAAGTCTGGGTGTATTACTAATTACACTACTGTCATTGGGCCACATGGCCTGTTGTAGTATTAACAAAAGAATATATAATATGTATATTTATTTCAATGTATTTAATTATTTAATCTAAAAAATTCTTACGCTGATCATCTGTACCGATTGTCAAATGTTGCTTTGAATCATTCACTGGAGCCGTGGTCAAAATAGAATTATTCCTATTTTCCCTTACAACTCAATCGAAGATTGGAATAGTCGGGTCGATCATTACCATATTGTGTTTACGGTAATCGTCGACTCAACTGTCACCGACCGACGATTGAGTTATGCGCGAAAAATAGTCAATCTATTTTAGCCATGACTCTAACGAACGATCCAGAATGACATTTCACGATCGGGGGCAGTCAGGACGGATGATCAGCTTAAGAGTCTTAAAATTTCCGCAGAACACTTGTTGGTAATCAATTACTGCAGCAGTTTTCAAATTGGAGGGCGCGAAAAGCAGGGCTTCGAACCGGAACTGAACTGACAACCAGAAAAACTGATATCTTTGTCAGAATGAAAACCGGAACCGAACAGAAAAAAATATAGGTTTTTTTCGGTTTGGTACATGTTCAAACACATGCGTTAACATGATCTTACTCCCCAATTCAGTTGTCATTCAGTTGTGATGCATCTTGATATAATTCTCATAATTTATAATGTATTATTTAAAAAAAAAAAATTTTAATACAGATAAAAAGGGAATGGGACAACTGGACGCCAGAACAATTGGACGCCGCACTGTCGTAGATACGTATACAGAACGTAGACGAGAAATTTTAATCAGTTTCTATCTGCTACTTAGTAGTTTTAATTCGCTTTACTCTTAACATAATGATTTTTTTATTGCGAATTGAGAATTACCATGCCTAAGGCTTTATATAAAATAAAAAACTCTTTTTTCGTTGGAACTTAAACATATGCACGATTAAATCATTATTTATGAGTGCATATTTAAATTTTCACCAGCTAATAAATCATAATACAATAATTTAAATATAAATGATAATATTAAATATTTTTTTTAAAGTTACTATAAGTACCTAACGTCTATTTAATTTCGAATTGCGTAGAGTCCAGTTGTCCCGGCGCCAAATCGTCCTAGACCCGATAAAAACATTTAAAAATTAATCACTCGGAGCTAAACTGAGAACCGGAAAAACCGTTATCTTTTTCAGAACGAAAACTGAAACCGAACCGATATATAGTTTTATACTTGAACCGGATCGAAAACTGAAACGAAAAAAATAACGGTTCGAAGCCCTGGCGAAAAGTTTAACCTTTAATCATTAATTGCTTTGTGTATTAAATTTCGAGTAAAAAAACATTTTTTTTATATGAAATTTTTATAGATTTTACATAGGTTTTGTTGGAATTGTTTGCGTAGCAACATAAAGTTTGAAAACCACTGAATTACTTAGTTAAATTAACATTGCAAAATTATATTATATAGTGAGAAAAAATTTCCACTTATTATAAAATACTAAACTTCTCTGTAATAAAATTAATGAAAATGTTTATATATTACTGCCTTCTTTTTTTTTATAATATATCATTATGAAACAATGGAGAAGGAAATAACATTTTTTTTTAGATAACCTTATTTTACATTCTCGGCTACATGATAGTCAAACAACTTTATGTCAATCTTTTTTAGATTCTTCTTAAATCGTCAGTAATTAACGTCAACTACATAAAGTTACCTTGTTTTCATATTATTTTAAAACCATACCTATAATACGAGGGTGGGTCAATAATTCCTTAGAAAAAAGCATTAAAACAAATTTTTTTTTTGTATTTTTTTTTTATTTCTCAACATAATCTCCTTGGAGCTCAATACACTTGGTTAGACGTTTCTCAATTTTTTTTAAACCGTCAGAAAAATAAGTTTTCGGAAGGTCCTCAAAATAAGCATTTGTCCGATCGATGACTTCTTCATTTGAAAAAAAACGTTGTCCACTTAGCCATTTTTTTAAGTTTGGGAAAAGGAAAAAGTCACTGGGGGCTAAATCTGGCGAATACGGTGGGTGGTCGACCAATTCGAACTTCAATTCTTCAATTTTAGCCATTGATCGTAAACATGTGTGAACACGGGCATTGTCCTGATGAAAGAGGATTTTTTTCCTGTTTAAATGAGGCCGTTTTTCTTCAATTTCGTTTTTTAGCTGGTCCAATAAAAATGCATAATAATCCCCTGTTATTGTTTTTCCTTTTTCCAAATAGTCAACGAAAATAATTCCACGTGCATCCCAAAATACAGTAGCCATAACCTTACCAGCTGATTTTACGGTTTTCGCCTTCTTTGGACATGGTTCGCCTTTCGCAATCCACTGCTTTGACTGTTCTTTCGTCTCGGGAGTATAGTGGTGTATCCATGTTTCATCTACAGTCACAAAGCGACGAAAAAATTCATCCGGATTGCGTTGCATGAGCGACAACAGGGCTTTAGAGGCCACCACCCTATTGCGTTTATTGTCGACTGTGAGCAAACGCGGCACCCATTTTGCAGAAACTTTTTTCATGCCCAATTTGTCATGTAAAATAGAAATGACGCTACCTTTTGAGATCCCTGTAATCTCAATTATCTCACTCAACTTTAATTTTCGGTCACTTAACACCATATCGTGGATTTTATTGATCATTTCTGGTGTAGTCACCTCTACAGGACGTCCTGAGCGTGGTTCATCCTTTGTTGATGTACGACCACGTTTAAATTCATTTAACCAGTTATAAATAGTTGCAAGTGAAGGAGCAGATATGCCGTGAACTAAATCCAACTCATTTTTTATTTCCTTTGCTGTTAACCCTTTTATATTAAAATGTTTAATAACAGCTCTAAACTCAATTTTCTCCATTTTTGTAAACAAGCAAATTTTTTTTTAAATGTACGAAAATAAAAAACAACAACCCGACCAATCTGATTGAAACTTCGCAGCATACTGAATTGGTAGTGCCGCTGCATGAAAACAAACCGCTTACAGTACTAGTCGCGCCACCTGTCGGCTTTTCTAAGGACTTATTGACCCACCCTCGTATTTTAACATCACCATATTAAGCAAGATACATGTACAATACATAATAAATTACAAAATATGAACATTAGGTTTTAAATAAAAATCTTCTTTGTTGAGTTACAAGAAATTAAATAAACGTTTTTTGGCTTTCCTGTAAACTTGCACTTTTGTAGATAGTGTTGTTTGAAATTAAACCCTCGAAACTATATTATGCTTTATAATAAACTTATAATGGTAGTAAATAATTTATAAAATCAGTACACATCTATATTAATATTACATACATTACATAATATAATAATATATTCTTTTAAAACAGTCAAATATTGTCATGAAAAATACAACTATGTTTGTAGGATATACATACAAATTTCTAGCACCTCAATTTTAAAAGTATTCTACCTATTAACTTTTAATATTTTTCGACAAAACAGTTTTGGCACAAATGCGAGAAGAAAATGCAATCAAATAAGGTCAATTTATTTCATCTTAATGATATTACCAAAAAGGGACCAGCACTGCTTAATAGTCTCTTGATATTCCGCCAATTCAACATTTGGAGCAAATTCCTCAAGAATCGTAACATGTGGGTATAGTTGGTCTACTGTTGAAAGAGCGACTCTTCTGTTTCCCGTTTTTAGGCTATTGATCAAGTCATCGGTTAAGACTTTTTCAGCTATGAACCTCGCCTTTTTTTTGTCCGTGACGAGAGCTCGGGGTAAATTGACATACATGGGCCAGTTATCGACGCATGCCTCACACATGCATTGAAATTTGTATTGAAAGAGCAAGGACTCGCGACGCTCCTTCAGTGAATGGATCGCATGATGAAATCTGAAAATGATAAATCATTTATTAAAATAAATATCCGTTACGCTCTGATTGCATGAGCAGATTCACAGACTCGACGAATCACGTAGATCATCATTAGCAATCAATATATATATACAATATAATATATACAATATAATATATATATATATATATAATAAACCAAAAAATATTATATATGCCGGTGGCTACACTAAATGGTGTTCCCTCATATTTTCTTACTTCAAATTTCACCGCAAACTATTGCCAAGTAATTTTATTGATATACTAGCTCAATATTATTTTTGTGTTATATTTTTTTGCTAACTGATTAATAAAATCACGCTAACTATATCGTTGAGTTGGATCGTCAAAAGGATTCAAAGTGGCATTTCTGGATTTGGCGAGATGTTCGGTGGGAGTAGTAGATGCTGCTCATGTAACTTGGGCATTAGATTGCGGCTACAATTAATAAGTAGGGCAGCAGTGGCACTAGTGTCATTACATGAGTATTACCGGAATACCGTGAGCAGTTTAGTTCTCCAAATGTTAGCTTTCCTTAAATGCATCACACTTTAGGCAGTGGTATTGTCCGTAGACATCAAACATCCTCCAGATGTTCCAATTTGGTTGACCAACATGTAATATAATTTTTTAAGTCTGAGTACATTGCAACCAAATCAGGTGTTGCCTCCAGACATCATGCTTCCTGAACAGAATGTACAAAAACATATCACTAATCTTTATCGGAAAACCAAAAATTTGGGATTGCTTTGGCAGCAGTGTTAGCCATTAGGGCTTGCGCAGACAGAGAGCGGTCGGAGTTCTGCGTTCAACCGACCGTTGACCGCTAACGTTCAGGGACAGCAGACAGGTGGCGGTCAACAATAAGCGTTCCATTTGTTTACAAACGTTGTACTGACACAAGCGCTGCATAATGCGAGACCGCTATATTCCGACTGCGAGTGGAAGTGAGAAAGCACCGCTGTTGCGTACTCACTCCCCCGTGTGGTTTCGCTCTATGTTGTGTGACTGCTCAAATTCCTATGACGGCACTGGACGGGAGGTACGGCGTTCTTTGTAATTCCGGGCATAGAACTCCAGAACTCTAGCGTTCCAATTGACCGGCGCGGTCTGACCGCCGGCTGTGTACCCATACAGTACAAAGAACGCCGAACGCGGAACGCAGACCGCCTGACCGCGCTCTGTCTGCGCAAGCCCTTAATGTAAAGAAATGAAAAAAGTGGGCGAAAAAAACTCATATAACAAAAAATGTATGTATCTATATCCTTCGAAAAGACATCTCAGTGCTACCTTGTAAACGCCATTTTAATTAAGGAATTAAATAAGTACTTTGCATGCAATGCAGAACCATTGACGTTGAGCGGCCGTTCCAACAAGAAAAATACATCACAGGTTCTTTCTCTCTTCTACTTATGAGTTCTAATAAGAACATTATATATGTTTTTCTTACTGAACTTAGGTAGTTGAAATCGGCCCCAGTTAGGCGTGTATCTTAGGGACTTATGCGCATAAGTATGGTTGTGCATCGCGCTCTTTGAAAGTAAGTAAGTACTAAGTAGTTAACTGCTGACCACTTAATGACCACATTTAATTATAATGTTAATTGCTAAGCGCCAGGTGCGGTTTGCGCATTGAACGACTTAATTAATTGAAAAAAAATGTAGAAGAAAAAAATTTTTGCAACTCACCCATAATTATCAAAGAGCTGTTCCCCCTTCTTAATTGGTCTCAGAGCAACAAGTGATACAGTTGTACCGTTACAATATCTCACTACACTCTGTGCACATGAGTGATTGAAGAGACTTAAAAATGCATATGCACCTCCACCCCAATTAACATTTTCAACAAAATTTTTCTCTCCGTCTTCCATAAGAGCGCCTATCGAGTGCATATTTGAAGGACCCGTCATGTTATGATGTAACAAAAGCCCCCCTGTAAGTTTGATACATTTGTTTCTATCGATTATAACATTATTGACATCATCGCGACTATTGTCGACACAATCAGAAAAGAAGTCAGTATATTCCATGAGAAAATGTAAGAACACTGCGGCAGTAACACTTTTTTGGAATACATCGCTTATAGATCGTTTTTCAATATTGGTGACCAGAGTATGGATTGGAGTATAGCTTAAAGAATCGAAAAGCAATGTTTCGTTTCCATCAGAATCGATTTTCCTTGAAAATCCTTGGTACAGGGGATTTATTTCTGATTCTGCTGCGTCGATGGTCGCAATTAATTTTTCCCAAGATGACAGAGTGCATTTCGCCTGTATCACTGTTCGAATAGCCAGCAATTCAAGTTTAGAGAATTTCATAGCCACAAGGAGGGGCATTATAGGACATTCCATTTTATGAAACCTTCCCCAACACGACTTCCGACATCTATCACTGCAGAACATGACTATACAACAATGTTCACACGGAAGTAATGCGTCGCTCTTTTTGAAGCATTCATAACAATTTTGCAAATAAAACGGCTCTAATAAAACATTACAGTATGGCTGTTCCGTGACTACGACATCTCCTGCTTTTATATCATCTGTTGCAACGATGCTTCGACCCATTCTTTCACTATAAGCTATCTCAATGTTATTCGCGGCACAAGGAATCAAAGGATTCCGCTCTTTGGATAGTCGGAACTGCCGTTTGCATTGAATTTCTATATTGTCCGTTTCATCTAGGACTGCAATAGCGTCCTCACACATCGCCTTGCGTTTTAAGAGTTTAGGTTTCAAGTTTACATCATAGCCAATCTCCAGTGCATTTTCTATATCACTTATGCATTCTCTGTAATTCTTAAATGTGAAATTCACAGCTGATCTATTAGCAAACGCTAATGATAATTCTCTTGAGAGATTTGGAGCATAACAAACGGCTTGGTTGTAGTTTTTCAAAGCACTGTTATCATTTCTTTTCTTGAAATAATCATTGCCAATATTTCGTAATAAAGTTGACTTCTCTGCAGACTTTTGGATGTCTATCTTTTTTGCAAATAGGTTATTGTCTTTTAGCAAATTATAGACCATTTCAACTTTCTGAGCTTCAGAATCAAGTTTCAGAAGCTTTTGGGAAAAACTTGAAACTTCTCCTTTTTTCGTTATGAAATGGAGTACATGTTCGTATAATTTGTCAATATTATACAAAACGTCATCCATTTTGAGGTTATGTGGATGTGCCAAAATATCGATTATTTTGGAATTTCAACCTGTAAACAGTAATATTTCACAATCAGCAAAATGTCCAAACACGGAAATTTATTTCTTGTTATCAATTTGGGGTGCGAAATGTTATATGTAATAGATCAACGATTAAGAGCACAAAAGGTGACAACCGATAAGGGATTACGAGGTAAGCAAAAAATAGAAATTATAAATAGGTACGTAAGTAGGTAAGGTTCAAGTAATTTGACATGTCAACATGAATTTAAGATTATCAATGTTTTTGTAGTACTTACAGATATAACTGGAATCCTGTTCAATCCTCGGTTGTTAGACGAATTATTTGAAGCACAACATTTAAGCAGCCAACAACATATTCGCATTCTACTGGAAGATATTGCTTCCGTTTCAATAATGCGCCTAGATCCATTCTCTATGACTAAATTGTGGGAATTGATGACAATGGTTTTTAAATGGCAAATTACAAGTATTGAGCCAGACAAATTATATTTTCTCACAGTTCGACATTTGCAAGGAGTTCTGCAATTAATTTCTGGGCAGCCTGTCGCAGTCAAAGTGGAACACACTTTAGACAGGTTTCAAAAATTAATGCAACAGTCTTCGATGGAACACATTATATTAACTAGGAATTCTTTAATTTTTTGGCTGAATGATTTTCGTACCAAAGTATCATTGCTACTCAGACTGGGTTTGCAAAGAAATGATGGTTCTTTTGTCCAAGCGAGCAATGCGGATAATGACATTAATACTTTTTTACAAGATTTGGGGGATAACATCTATTCATATCCCGATAATCAACCTTCAGTAGATAATTTGGAAAATGGTTCTAAGACACACGATAACCATAACATAGACGTATCGGAGGTTTCCTTTTTGGTTCATCACATATTAGGTGAAAATGACTACAAAAAAGAAAATATTAATCTATCACTACTTCATCAGGGAGGTGGCGCTTCTGACGGAGCCTCAGAAATATCGGGAGGCCACAGCTCCGTGTGTAAATTCCAACCGAATTCTCATATGAGGGATACCTCAAAATCTATAGAGATCTTGAGTAAATTTGATGAAGTAAATTTACCTGTATCAACTTTACACGAGGACCTTCTGACGATGCTCGATACGGAGAGCATTAAGTGAAGTACGGATTACCTTTCCGCTTGCTTTATAATAAAAGCTGGTCAATTATCTTCTGCACATTTACTGACTAATTCTTTAGCACCAAAAATTCAGTAAATAAATATTTACTATTTATTTGTCTTATTAAAAGTACCTGCCATTTTACTTTGTGATAATAATCAAAGACTGCTTCATTAATCAATTAAATCACAAGTATTATTGAGATTCATTTATGCAGTTAATATAATTATCTTTAAGTAATATACCTATTGTTTCATTGTTGATGATGCTTACTTGTTTAGCTGCATTATCACAATATCGTCGGCCTACTATGCAAACCTTCTATACCTGTTTTATGTAAATGTTCAGGAGAGAGTTAAAACGTATTAACTAATACATTTCTTTTATAAATAAAAAAGTTTTTTCTAGATATTATTTAAGGCACCGGTCTCATAGAATCGGGCGTGCGGGGCGCTCGCGCATATTTTGCAGTTTGGACGGTGAATCACCAAGAATACAATACAGCGTACATAGCGTATGACGAACATAACGCTTCGCGTGCCTTATATTTCAACACGCACTGAGTGGAGCGCGGCGTCTTTTGACGTCATAGCACGACAATAAAACGAAAATACTATATATTCAAATACATCACGGCCCATTGGATGTGACCAGCGAAAGGGGCGCGACGGTCTCTAATTTACTCGGCTGTCAGGAGCGTCGTTGTACAGGCGCGCGGTTATTCCGCATATTATAATTCATTCTACACAGTGCGCTTACATCGCTCATTGCAAATATTAACTTACTACGCTAGCACATTGACATCATTGTGAAAATGAATTTAGAGCCGACTTGCCGTTTGATGGGCACTATCGCAAAAGTTCACTCTTTTTTATATACTTATCACTAATTTAAAACTTTTTTATTTATAAAAGAATTGTAATAAATAATACGTTTTAACTCTCTCCTGACCATTTACATAAAACAGACATAGAAGGTTTGCATAGTAGGCCGACGATATGCAGTAACTTTGAATTCTATTGATTCAGATTACATAAGTACCAATAAAAATGAATACAAAGCAATGTCAGTACCTACTGAGAATATTTTTAGTGTCTGACAGCACGTTATTGTCTTCATGCAGGGGTGGATTTACGTGTACTCTGTGGGACCTCCCAATTCAAATAGTATTAAGCAACCAGTCATTCTGTAAACATTCCATTTTCTTTAAATAATTTAAAAAAACTGCACAATTGATTTTAAGGATATAGATTTATTATCCCCAGACATTCTGGGATAATATTTTTTGCATTCGATATAATATGTTGAATGTCTGTACAAAGAATGCAGATTTGTTTATGATTTACTTTATTTATACTAACCTTACACCTAATAACTTCACTTGGGCGTTATATGCATGTGATCTTTCGCCTTTTTTAATTTCTCGAGATTTGAGTATTCTCAATTTCAATAATATTTTTCTTCCCGAGAATTCGAGATTGGATTATTGATTTCTTGAGCAGTATTTTTATTTCTTGTTTTAACTGATCTAGTCCAAATTTTCTGTTGGCGGAATCCGTTTGACATCAAATTGAAAACTTTTTTACTGTTAACTTTTCTTGCCAACACAAATTCCACTGGCGAATTTAGAAAATTCTGTTCTGGGGTTCGAAGTCGAAGTTTTTTTCCCTCATGGAATGTTTCAATATTTCGTTTCAGATCAAAGATGCCGACTTCCTTTTTCTGTTATTTTTCCTAGTAGCAATTTATCGATATTTTCATTGCTGATTTCTTGAGAAACGAAAGTTCTCAAAGTTTTAGAAAATTGATTTATTGAGATTCAATACCTGTACTGATTATCTCTCGAGAAGAGATTTCTCAATCACAAGCTCTGACCACATGTATATAGATAATACGAGGGTGGGTCAATAATTCCTTAGAAAAAAGCATTAAAACAGTTTTTATTTTTGTATTTTTTTTTTTATTTCTCAACATAATCTCCTTGGAGCTCAATACACTTGGTTAGACGTTTCTCAATTTTTTTTAAACCGTCAGAAAAATAAGTTTTCGGAAGGTCCTCAAAATAAGCATTTGTCCGATCGATGACTTCTTCATTTGAAAAAAAACGTTGTCCACTTAGCCATTTTTTTAAGTTTGGGAAAAGGAAAAAGTCACTGGGGGCTAAATCTGGCGAATACGGTGGGTGATCGACCAATTCGAACTTCAATTCTTCAATTTCAGCCATTGATCGTAAACATGTGTGAACACGGGCATTGTCCTGATGAAAGAGGATTTTTTTCCTGTTTAAATGAGGCCGTTTTTCTTCAATTTTGTTTTTTAGCTGGTCCAATAAAGATGCATAATAATCCCCTGTTATTGTTTTTCCTTTTTCCAAATAGTCAACGAAAATAATTCCACGTGCATCCCAAAACACAGTAGCCATAACCTTACCAGCTGATTTTACGGTTTTCGCCTTCTTTGGACATGGTTCGCCTTTCGCAATCCACTGCTTTGACTGTTCTTTCGTCTCGGGAGTATAGTGGTGTATCCATGTTTCATCTACAGTCACAAAGCGACGAAAAAATTCATCCGGATTGCGTTGCATGAGCGACAACAGGGCTTTAGAGGCCACCACCCTATTGCGTTTATTGTCGACTGTGAGCAAACGCGGCACCCATCTTGCAGAAATTTTTTTCATGCCCAATTTGTCATGTAAAATAGAAATGACGCTACCTTTTGAGATCCCTGTAACCTCAATTATCTCACTCAACTTTAATCTTCGGTCACTTAACACCATATCGTGGATTTTATTGATCATTTCTGGTGTAGTCACCTCTACAGGACGTCCTGAGCGTGGTTCATCCTTTGTTGATGTACGACCACGTTTAAATTCATTTAACCAGTTATAAATAGTTGCAAGTGAAGGAGCAGATATGCCGTGAACTAAATCCAACTCATTTTTTATTTCCTTTGCTGTTAACCCTTTTATATTAAAATGTTTAATAACAGCTCTAAACTCAATTTTCTCCATTTTCCATTTTCCACAAGCAAATTTTTTTTTTAAATGTACGAGAAACACACAACAACCCGACCAATCTGATTGAAACTTCGCAGCATACTGAATCGGTAGTGCCGCTGCATGAAAACAAACCGCTTACAGTACTAGTTGCGCCACCTGTCGGCTTTTCTAAGGACTTATTGACCCACCCTCGTAAATATATAAGGTATTTTGCTTATTTTTGGAGATTAATGAGCAATGGTTACTAGTTATATCCGCCTCTTTTCATTATATTAAATTTCATATGAATGCACTTAATTTTTTTGTTTTCTGAATTGATGTTTAGCAGAAAAATAATGATTGAAGTATGTATAAACTTTTGGGCCAGTAAGCTATAAGCTATAAAAAATAAATAAAGAGTCTATTCGAGACAAACATTAATAATTGGATGAATGGAGACTTCAACAGGCTTCCAATTTGTATAAACTGCATAATAATAAAGTAAATTAAGTTATAAATAATATCCAGAGGCACAAAATATAAAATATTTATAGTTGTCATTGTATGTACCTATATCAAGAAATAAATATCTTTAAAAAGATCAAACTTATAATTTATTATAGGTTAATAATTGTATTTGATTCTATCATTTTGTGATAAGCGCATAACGTCAAATCAATAAACATGTTTCCCGTATTTTATTATTAAGATGATCATAGGGGCAGTAAAAAAATCATTAAAACACATAAGTGGTTATGAAAATCATTAACAAAACTTTATTTTAGAAGGATATAAAAATAATATCCTACACATAATTTTCTGTTATGAAATAGAAATAATATTTAAAATGAGTCACATTATTTTTCGAAATCTAAAATATATTTCTTCCCAACAAAGCCCTGGATGGAGAGTGTGTTCAAGATGGCATCTCTATACTGATCAAATTTTATATATTTATGAGCTGGAGCACGCAATTTCTGAGAAGTCATTAATTCAATAAGCTCATCATACATTTGTTTTCTCAAGGGGTTAGATGAATTATCTTCAATCCATTGAGTCATCCAAAATCCACATGCCGTTATATTCTTGAAAATAAGAGCCGATGTAGGAATGGTAAGAGGGTCTCTAGACATACCCCCGTATGTTACTATCGCTCCGCTATGGTTTAATTGACGCAATATTTCCAATGCGCTTTTACCGCCGACACAGTTCAATGCCAAAGACGGTCTGGGGAGTTTCTTAGTTTTGAAAATATCAGTTGTGCGAATTTCTTCTTCTGTTAACACATAAGTTGCTCCTAAGCCGGTCAGGTAGTCTTTGAGGTTTGCAATGTCTGGTCGATTTCTGACAATATTAACAGTGTTGATACCCCATGCTTTGCAAATTTGTATGACATTTTGACCGCATGCACTATTGGCTCCATTTTGTATTACCGTATCGTCTGGTTTCAATTGCCTAAAGTCTTTCAACATTCTGTACGCAGTGCAGGGATTGACTGTAAAAGTTGCTGCTTGGGGTACGTCAAGATCGTTTGGCACCTTAATAAGGTCTGCTTGTGAAAAGACTCCAAAAGTTCTCCATGTTCCAAGACCAGATTTTCCTGGAACAACTCTATCTCCAACTTTTAAACTGGTAACAGTGTCACCAATTTCAGTTACTTCCCCAAGGCCTTCGTTTCCTGCAATACCTGGCAGCGTCGGTTTGATTGGGTATTTTCCTGTAAAAAGAAGAAACAAAACCTCTTGAACGAGTTATATGGTAATAAAAGTTATTTTCTTTCACAAATTAGTTCTGATTGAAAACAATAATTTTACTTATTTGACAATTTAATAAAAAGCTAAGCTTGCATAGAAATAGATAAACAAACAAAACTATAAATGTACCATAATATTTTGACTAAAATTCGATACTTTGAGTAGGAAACAATTAATATTGGTTTTAGTGTCGAACAAAACAAGGTGATACAACAGGCATAATATAAAACGCTATCAAGACATTCCGATTTCGTTCGCTGAACATAATATAGTATGTTTTAGCGGTTGAGCCCATGGTCAGACCGATGAGACTAATTTAATTGTTGCCTTCAGATGGTCCAATGTTGTCGGTTGATGTCTATTAATGTAAAGGAAAGAAAAAAGTGGCTAATGGACATATCCACACATACCTATTCACACCAAGAACTCGACCGACAGAAGACAACCCAATAACGCTACAGATGTCTGGATTTCGTGAGAATGTCACCCTACATTAACTGACTTAATTATCTCACCTGACATGCCTATATTAAAGTTAATGATCCCACCAAACCATACCTGTCCTGCAACACAACCCTATGTTTCCTAAGTATCAGTAATTTTTTTATGAATGAGAATGTCTCAGAAGCAATTAATTTTTCAAAACAGGTCGCAACACACTCGAGTGCACTTTGAGTTGACATGACTAAGTTAAAATTGCCCATGGGAGAGAGCACAAATTAAAAATAGTAATAAGTGAGAAAAGCTAATAAAAAACTGCTTAACGATCTAAGTGAAGAGATCTTCAGGTTCACAGACACGCCTACAGATGTCCCAATAATAACCAAATTGAGCCCAACTAAATCGAAATGTCTGGAATGCTTATAGAAACTGTCTGGAATTGCAGCCATGAACATAGTTTGCCTAATTTCGGTGTACGGGAAGAAATTGATTTTGCACACCTTAATTGTTTACGGCCCCACGATGGCCGAGCGGCTTACGCATCGGCCTATAACGTTGTGGGTCTAGCAAATACACATATTGTTTTCAATTTTTGTTTGAGTCAAGAGTATGGACCCAACAGGTTGAGCGAGTGGCTAAAATCCATTTCTTGTAATAACAAAAATCTGTTAATACAAAACCACCACTCTGGAGGCCCATATGATCTTATCAGGATCGGACATGGTTAAAAAAATGTTAAGAGGTACCATTATAACAGCAGTACTAAAATCTAACCAGAGACCATCTAACTTTAGCTCCAGCGAAGCTTTGTAGGTGAACTATACTAATTATATAAAGTATTACGATTGATCATGTAAATATTATTTAGTTATTAGTTTCTCCAACATCAATAAAAAAATGAATCACTTCATGTCTCAAATTGAACTAAAAATCTGTGGAGTTTTCACTTATGCGATGATTGCATGTCACGTATGTAGGTACATGCATTTTTTCAAGGCGTTCATCGCACAAATAAAAATGGTCACATTTGAATGTATAATATATTCAATTAATTCGATTGCTATGATTGCCATTACAAAATAGAAATCACAGCTAAAACAATTTTACAAAGATGAATCAAGACGTTTCATTACGAAAGGTTGGAGTAAAAGCAGGGACGAATTTAATCATTCAGGGGCCCTACTCACAGCACCAATTAGGGATCCATGTAAAAGAATATTTTTACCAAATTTAACTGCCTACAAATAGTATGAAAACATGCAGTTCATAATTATTATTAAATTGCTTAAGGTGACGCATCAGTGAAACGCCAAATAATTTTCAACTGTACGCGCGACGAAATTTTGTACTCGCTTCGCATTCCTTGAGAGAACGTCGAGTCAGACATACGTCACTTTGCTGCGTGATGGCGACGGGCCAATTAATTCTAAAATCGTGTAAAGATGACTAAAAACGTTACCCATTTACTTTAAAAAGAAAACATGTCAATGAATATATTATTATTGTTACTAATAGAATAATAAACAGAACATAAAATGGACATATGTTGGATTTATATGAGAAATAATATTTCGTTTGACAGGCGTCTTTTGCACCCGCGACCCGCAATCCGCACATCGCCTAGCAACGATCTTTTTAGACCGTGCCTCAACTAATGCA
Source organism: Rhyacophila brunnea (assembly GCF_057557595.1). Lineage (NCBI taxonomy): Eukaryota > Metazoa > Arthropoda > Insecta > Trichoptera > Rhyacophilidae > Rhyacophila > Rhyacophila brunnea. The sequence goes on from NW_028232965.1 coordinate 15,945,083, forward strand.
TGGCCTTAAATAGACACAAGCAATATCTAATGAGTAGGTATTCAATAGTGTGTAATGCCCTCATTTTTTTTCTCTAAGTATGTCACGTAAAATGCAATTCCACAACACTAATACATCACAGGACAATGCTCTATGTAGAAGGCCTTTGCTTCCGCAATAAATTTGTTTCTTTTCAAAAATGATTTCGAAATAAGTATTCAGTTACTCGACAATAAATGTTTCCAGAGAAGATAATAATTCTGCAGCAATTAATGGATTAGTATTGGCTATTTGGTTTTCTTTTTTAGCACTCCGAGTACTGATAAATCCCTCCTCATGGGAGCAACGTCACAAAAACTAACAAGACTTTTCTACAGTTAACAAGATGTATCGAATGCTCTCTTCTGTAACATAATTAGGTTGGAATACAGGTTATAAATGATAGAATAATTGAAACATCAATATATTAGGCATACTATTTAGAACAGAGTCGTAATAAGACAATATGTAAAGTTTATCAATAAAATTGTAGGGTTTTTGGTACGGTGCACCCACACAAACTGTCACTTTGCAATACAATAGGAGAGTACTTTCTTCAATAGGGATCTATAATCAGGAGTACTTAAATTTAATTTAGAATAACTAACCTTCTATCATGTTTATATCAGCTGGGTTAACTGGTGCAGCAATCATTTTTACTAGAACTTGGTCTTTTTGCGGCTTTGATATTTCCTGTTCCATGGGAGTAATGACTTTAATAGGGTCTCCATATTCAGAGTACGTAAGACACACCGTCTTTGCACTGTAGAATCTGACGTTCATATTTATTTGAATAAAACTATTGAAAGCTTTTAATGAACGTCCAATGACTGCCATTTTTGAAGATATTCAACAAATGTATAGTAAATAAATACTTAGTATGGTGTAATAGTATTGATGGCGCTGACTGTCAAAGGTTAAACAAATCTTATCTATACCACCTACCTACTTCATCATTATCAATAAATTATTTCTCTATTATTGTACTGCCGTTTAGCGCCAGCAGTAACTGTCAGTGTCAAGTGTAAATGTCAAATAGTTTTCTGTGTTGCCCAAGAAATAATAAAATTTATCTATGGAAATAATAATGGGTGGGAATTAATCGCACAATGCAATAATCAAAATTCACAAAAAAAAAAATAACTTTAACATTTGGAAAATAGTTTTCACATATATTAAATGATTTCACAAATAAATAGATGAAATCACATAAAATAGTTTGTTTCACAAAACAAAAATCATAAATCACTCATTGTAAATATAAATTCACTCAATTTTGACAACTGCACACATTTGTAAAATTGTTTTCACCGATAAATAATATATCGCACAAAGAAAAGGTAGAAATTCACAAATGTCAAACTAATAATTGTAACAATACAATTTTATTAGAAGGCAATCGCAAAAATGAAAGGAGTTTTACCTACCAATAAAACTCTTATTATTCATGTTGACTTTGAAGTCCTTGAGATAGGGTTTGCTCTTTCTTCTTCGCGTGAGGATATATTCTACTAATTTATTTTCCCTTTTCTTGTCGTTGGTCGTTCCTGTTTTTATTTACTGGTCATACCCGCGCGTAAATTTTTTATGTATGTAATTTGGGATTCTTTTGTCTTCATTATGATATGACTCAAGGAACCAGGTAGAAGTTACCTGGACTTCAAAGTCAACATGAATAATAAGAGTTTTATTGGTAGGTAAAACTCCTTTCATTATTCGAATTTGACTTTGAAGTCCTTGAGATATCTGTTTGTTATCACCTGGTGTTGGGTATGCCAAATTCCTGTATGTGACAATGATTCATTGACGAGGTAAAAGACCATCGTGACTTTCCATGTATATGGTTGAATAGAGAAGTTAATGGGTTCTTTTCCCCTTCTGATGGTGGTGTATCCATCGTTCTCTGGTAGTTGTCGTGAAATGTTGACTCACTACGCCAGAATAATACTGGGTCGATGTTTTGACACGTGGAAGCGCTTAGCTTCCATTCCGATTGACGATGCTTGGCGGTATTTGTATTTGCGCCAAACATTGGCCTTACAATTATGTAGTCACGTTTTTCCACCAATCCATTGTCTACTATTAGTAGTGTGAGGCCATGAACCCTTCGCCCCGATGCGAGAAGCAGCCGAGTAGGTAGTTGTCCTGCGAGAGGTTTTGAATAGGTTGTACTCCACCGGTGTTGTTATCCTAAGATGATCTACCACTCGTCCTGGATCCCAAACCGGTGGTTTGACGGGTTTCGTTTTATGTACCGAAATTGCCTGTAACATATCGTGTTGTACTACCACGTTGATGCTGATATCTACAATGATAATCGGTTTGCAAAAAGTGGTTATGGCTGACTTATGCACCAGGATGGTGTTGTACGACAAACCCTCTTTGTTGTGCATGTTGCCTAGGTATCTGGCCAATTCCATTCGTTGAGGGCTATTATGATCCATTAGGTTCTTGTTACTCATGTCATTGTCTTCCATTTGTTCCAAGCTGGTTTGTAAGTTTTTAGAGTCGAAGGCCGCCATCTGAAAGTAAGGAGTGCCCTTTCTTCCACCATTCAATTTGATGTTATTTCCACCCCACCCGAAATTAGCCATAGTTGAAGGAACAGGTCCTGGGTCCTTGGAGGTGGACGGTTGGTCTCCATACCTACTAGTGTCGTATGTAGGTGCGGCATTGTATAAGGAGGTACTATCGCCCTTTTTCGTAAGTCCACTCCCCAAAAGCATTATTTCCAGCTCGGTGCCACTAGTAAGTACTTCCCTTTTTCTGAGTTCAGGTGCGCTAGGACTCGTGAAATTAAGTTTGGTGGGGGAAATATTCACGCCAATCTGAAGTCATACACTCGGCTGAAGGCGTCGTGAAACAGCGCGCCACTGTCTGTAACGTCTCGTGACACATACGTTGCAATGACATGTGCTGTTTCGCTTGCGAATAAATCCACCTCGGGAACAGAAACAGGGGGGTGGTTGCGGTGTTGATGAGGTGCCATTCGGGAATGAGTTGTCTGCGGGAGAGATGATCTGCCACGCAGTTGTGTATAATGTAGTAAACATGATGTTGGCTAGACTGGTAAATACTAGTGTCTGTCGGCATAGGTTTATGAGGGTGACAGATTTTGTGCCGCCCTCGTTGTTGATGTATGGCACCACTGTTTAGTTGTCTGTCTCCAGAAGCAGACCTGATCCTATGATTGATTGTACCTGAGATTGAATTGCAAACATTTCCTTCCTGTTGGAATGCCATGCCATGGTAACTGGTCTTGTTCCCACGTACCTCATAGGTGGTGTTCATTCAGTTGGGCTCCCTAGCCTGTGTCAGCTGCGTCTGTCATCAGGAAGTGATTGATGTGTGTCAACTCTGACGAGCCTATCACCTGGAGCCACCACATGATGTCCTGTTAGGCCTGTGGTGGGATTGTCGTCTATTGGCGAGAATGGGACCTCGACAATATTAATGACTGGAGCTTTGTAGCCGTCGGCAATGCAACCTTCCTCATGGAGGTAGGATGCGAAGTTAAGTCGCCCCATAAGGGATTGGATATGTGCCTGTCTGAGGGACCAACTGCCTTTTTGTACCCGCGTTGTGTCAAATCTGAGGATCCTTTCGCCTAGAGCCACCACATGATGCCCTGTTGGGCCTGTGGTGGGATTGTCATCAATTAGCGAGGATGGGACCTCGGCCATATTGATGACTGGAGCGTTGTAGCCGTCGGCAATACAACCTTCCTCGTGGAGGTAGGATGTGAAGTTGAGTCGCCCCAGAAGGGATTGGATATGTGCCTGTCTGAGGGACCAACTGCCTTTTTGTACCTGCGTTATGTCAACTCTGAGGATCCTATCGCCTAGAGCCACCACGTGATGTCCCGTTGGGCCTGTGGTGGGATTGTCATCAATTGGCGAGGATGGGACCTCAGCCATATTGATGACTGGAGCGTTGTAGCCGTCGGCAATGCAACCTTCCTCGTGGAGGTAGGATGTGAAGTTGAGTCGCCCCAGAAGGGATTGGATATGTGCCTGTCTGAGGGACCAACTGCCTTTTTGTACCTGCATTAGCAGATGGTGACGGAGTGCTACACAATTCTCCGGCGACAGGAACCTCCGCTTGGTGTGTGTGTCCTACGTGATGTCCAGGGACCCTCATTGTTGGCTTGGGTTCAGACAGGATCTTTTAATATTTATTAACCACCCTAAAGACTGTAGGAAGGTTATCCTGTATTCCACCTCAACCGAGACTGTTTCTCGTATTGGTTGGCTACTAAGAAGTCGTCTAGGTAAGTGAATATTCTCAGCCATTCTTTCGTAGGTGTTCGGCGACCCAATTGGTCAGGGATGCCAACATAATCGGAGCGGTTGGCAGCACGAACGGGAAATCGTGAATTGTAGGAGCTCCCCTTGATAGGCTAGTCGAACAAATCGACGATGTTGAGAAGCCATTGGTACCTGGAGGGACGCCTGGCTTAGATCTATTATTACTAGCTAGTCTTCTGTTTGTAAGACGGCTGCAACCTCGTAATGGTGAATTAGTTTGAATGGCTTTGGCTGTAGGAACGCATTCAAACGCTTTCGGTTGAAAACAGGGCATAGAGCCCCGTCTTTTTTCTTGATCAGAAACAGGGTTGAGAGAAAAAACTGGGGGTTTAACCCGCTTCTTCTAGAACCCCTGAGTTCTTTAAGTCCTCGATCTCGAGAGTGACCTCTGCTGATTGTTGCGTTTTAAAATCTTTCCGTAAAAGTAAAGAAGGACTTACCAATAGTGGTATCCGCACAAAAGGTATGCGGGCTACGGCTATTATTTTTTACCAATGTTGGGGGGGGGGGGGTACACTACGCCATTCAGACTCCCTGAAAGTCTCTTAGGCGGTCCCCAATGTTATTGGTCGTCCAGATGCGGTCACCTTCGCTTAGAGTACGGATCCCTGGTGGAGCCCGTACCTCCGATGGAGAACTCCCTTCTCACAGGACGTCGCCCCTTGGGAGTACCCCGGCCATAATTTGAGTTCGAGGGCCTTCCGGGACTTTAAGCTCGGAGGAATCCTTGATAGTGCCTCCCGAGTGAAGGTATCCTTCCGGTAAGGATCTGAGTCATGTTCTCGCAAATTTTATTATGTGTTGTCCCCAAAACCCCCTTCGATTTTTTGGTACAGGCTCATCGCTGTTATGATTTTTTGAGGATTGGTTGCTCAATCCACTAACCCTTCCACACGCTTTCAGAAGCTGTCCCGATGGGAAAACATCGCATTCTGGAGGGCCGCGATGGTCCTCTTCGTCAGATGGTTAGCTGATGACGAGTGGTCGCACCGACGCAACTTGTCATCTATTACTCTACGACCGTAGGGGCAAGAATTGTTTTTTGGGCGTTGTGCCACTCCTTGCTGGTCCCCCTGCTGAAATAAGGTACGTAACGAGGATACCTCAAACATTAGCATCTTAATCGACGCTCGTACCTACGTTGAACTTTTCCTCCTGTAGCAGTTCTGCTTCGCCGTCTGTTGTCCATTGCTTTTAGAATATCCTCCTCACGGTAATTCAGATGTTGCGCCATAATCACTGATCACTTAACGTTCACTTAACTATCACTTAACGTTCGTCCAAGATAATTTTTTTTTGATAATTAGAAACGTCAAATCATAGGCTACATCTGAAACTGTCAAAAGGCAAATCCATAATGAAGACAAAAGAATCCCAAATTACATACATAAAAAATTTACGCGCGGGTATGACCAGTAAATAAAAACAGGAACGACCAACGACAAGAAAAGGGAAAATAAATTAGTAGAATATATCCTCACGCGAAGAAGAAAGAGCAAACCCTATCTCAAGGACTTCAAAGTCAAATTCGAATAATGATGCTTAGGTGTCAATATAATTAATGCTTAACGCAGTAATATAAATATGTATATATATATTATTTGATGTAAATTTACAACCAAATAACACCACCTAGGTATACTTATCTTTTTCGGTTCATCGATATAAATTTTGGTAAATGTGGCGCAGATGCCGTCATGAGATTGTATAAGTATCTTTTTTTAACTAAACTTAATCTAACCTAACCTATTCTAACGTAACCTAACCTAATATAACTTAACCTAACCTAATCTGACCTGACCTGAACTAACCTAACCTAACCTAACCTAACCTAACCTAACCTAACCTAACCTAACCTAACCTAACCTAACCTAACCTACCCCAACCTAGTATTACCGAAATGAATATAATCTTAGTTTGTGATAATGAAGTAAGTATCAAAATCTATGAGCATTTTAAATTAACAATTATTAGATCGAAAAGCCTATGCGCCGACAGAAAAAGGTATTTATTATAATTGTCTACATGGAATAAACTGTTTTCGTAAAAAAAAAATCATAAAAGCTCATGATGGCATCTGCGGCACAATTACCTAAGTTTTAATTAACGTCACTTTTTAAATAGGTATTTATAGTATTATTTGAATCAGAAAGTAGGTACCTAATACATACTTATGTTTTGCCAAAATATTGTTTAAAATCATTAAACCTAATTTTCATAGTGTTTATATTCTTTTACGATTAATTGGGTTACAATAGTATATTGATACGTGAAGACTACTTTTTCCTTAGTGCAAATCGATCATTTGATTGTTGTAGTTGATTTGTGAATATCATCCATTTCCGATGTGACGAACATCTTTTTAAATGTTGTCAACGCTTTGTGAAAATAGTCTATTCAATTGTGCGAATATATATTCCCCAATAATAATGGGACAGAATGTCACTATAACGTGTACTATCTATGGTTAGGGCCAACAAAAATGTACCGTCAAAACTGGTAACATTGCCCTTCCATGGTAACTTTACCAAGAAGAATTAGTCGGACAAAAAAGTGATTTTACCCGACAAGGCATCTTCAAATAAAGTCGACCAAATATCTATGACAAAATATATTTGTTTACTTGCTACACTGATACCATTTTTCCCGCTAACTTCATTTAAAAGCCAAATATCCTACTCTGAAGTAAACTACTGTTTTGGTGCCCGTCTGCTCTTGTGTCAAACTTTTGATTATACATCTAAACTATGGAAGTCAGGTGAGTAAAATGTTAAGTGTGTCGTAAAATATATAACTGAGATCACAATTATAATTGAATTATTGCATTTTTCAAAGGTATAGCCCATATTTTCTTCTTGGGCAATCTTAACAATAGTTCCAAAGCACTATGCTGGACGCCCTTTCCCGCCGAAAAAGCATGTTAGGGTTATCAAAAAACCATCCTTGTTGATGCCAACTATATATTTTTAAGTAATAGATTGGTTAGCGAATGTTTATGAATGTGTTTGCAATGAATTAGATTCTACTATTTACTTTATTTATGCTTTATTTTCCGAATGGAAGTCATCACACCAGCCGTGAATAAGATGAAAATAGAACGCAGAAAACTAGGAGCGAGACCATAAAATAACTAAAACTCTGAAACGCTGTGTATTGCAACGGAACTGGTTGCAAGTAAAAAGATGACGTCCCGTGATACAGAAACACAATTATTCAGAATCCCCGTAAAACTATTCTAAATTTATAGTCAATACGCCGAAAGAAATCATACATGTTATGACAGTAATGGTAGAGTACAACAGAGGATTCAACAGAAGATGAGCTAGAATTGTTAACAGATGACGCAGGTGATAAAAATGAGGAATGCTTAGTAAAAATATGCAATTCTAATAGTATTAAACCTGAGATGTATGCATTGGTAAAGTTTTTAACTGTCAAAAGCGAAAAATTCAATATGGGTCAAATTTTAAAAGTTGCCGAAAACAGTGCAACTGCAAATTTTTTAAGAAAGAAGCCAAATACTGACACATTTTTTGGCCCAGAGTTGAGGATATTTCGGTTGTTAATATAGGTATTTGACATTGTGAAAATTATGCCAGAACCTCAGATTCGGAGGGGTCTATTGAAATTTCAAACAAACATGTCAAAATATAAAATATTGTTATTGCATGTTGTTATTGGAAAATTTTATTGTTTGATTTTCAGCTAAACTAATATAATTTTAAGTTTTTGTATGTCCCCTATTATTTGGACCTAATTCTTTTTTCAAAAAAGGTGTAAGTACTTAAATAAATCTGAAAAAATAACACACTATCATTATTATTTTTTGCCAACCCTGTGATGTTTTGGACATTTGTATGAAAAGTTTCAAAGTACCTTTGGTAACTTTACCCAAGATGGATTTTAAGAATACCACTCTGAATTTAATGGTAATATAAGGTACCACGTAAACTAGACCCTGCACAAAATCGAGTATTTTAAATAAATAGCCATAAGTCTTGAAATAGTACATTAAATAATCGTGGGCAAAGTTACCCGAAGTTTGGCTTATTTTGCCCATTTTAAAAAATGGTATATGGCACGATAATAGTATAAAAAACAGTTTTTCATGCAATAACATGTAAACAATCATTCAAACTTCATACCTAGCTGCTTACCAATTTACACCACTATATGAAAATGTGTCGATAAATAACTTTTTATCAAAAAAGCGGGCAATGTTACCAGTTTTGACGGTATCAATACTTTTTTCTCCATTATCAAAAAAAGTTGATATTTACGAGTTAGTAATTCTGTGTTTTTCGTCGATAAATATTATATCGATCAATAACAATGTTATATATAACACTATTATAATACTATTATTAATGTGTAAAATTATTACTATTATAGTAGGTATTTCTGGAAAAAATAGGTAGGACAAAGAGATTGGACTCCTCTATGGCTTGTAGGATGTAGGGAGGTAGTAAAAATAGGACATGTAATATTTTATTTTTCGTATTGAATAATTATGCAAACGATAAGCGATTTCGTATAAAATTACAGTATGATTTATAATTATTTTACATTTTTTGCGGAATCAAAATTATAGTACATTTTGTACTATCGCCATAGTACGGTTGACGGCACTGCGACATAGATAGGGCCGTCATGTAAAGTAGTAGGTATCGAATTTTTTTATATCACAAAAATACCATGATATTATAATACTAAATTTATGTTGTCATGCGGCATGACTTAGGTAAGTACATTTTAAAAAAATAGACTTAAAACATTGGTAGGTACCTACAAAATGTTTTGAAAATATATTGCTCTAATTTCACCCATTAATTGTGTTAGGTAGGTAGGTACCTACCTATTGTTGTTTTTATTTAATAAAACGCATTTTTTTTGTAGTACTTATTCCACTTTTATATAATAGATTAGGACCGGTTTCGTACGCCTCAGAGGGACATTTTAAGAGGCAGACGAAACCGGTCCTAATCTATTATATAAAAGTGGAATAAGTAAGTACTACAAAAAAAATTGCGTTTTATTAAATAAAAACAATACAATGCAGTTCCACCATGAATTGACAGTTAACAAAATAAAAGAAATTAGGTACCTACCTACCTACTAAAAATATAGTTTGAATAGTTTTGTCCAAATTTGCATGCTTTAAACAAAATAACATTCTTTTCGGCGAAACTGAAGTTTCCCACAATATTCGACTTAATTGGTTGGCAGGTATAAACATGCGTTAAATTTTAAACTATTGACTGCATTTAGACAAGTTTGTGAACCGTTAAAAAAATTGTTTGCGGTACATACCTACACCAGTATACCGAATGAGCCAATCAGACCCTATTTTAGGAATTTATAAAACAATGTCCACCTATTAATACTCATCCTCACGTAGGTGGAATATGTCCATGTGAAAGAGCTTACTGGGGGCACCATCCATTCTGCCCTGAGAGAAGCGGAAGACCGAGAAGGATGGAAAGTCTTGGTCGCTCAAAGTTTTATCCAAAGTGATTTGGTTGAACAAAGTTATTGCCCTCCCAATCGGCATTACAGATGGCAGGTTAGTTCTGCACATTGGGAGAACAAACAACTGATGCTCCCAATTTTTAAGATAGTTATCAGGGACATGGGTCAATACTACCAAGAATGGCAGAATTCTCATTTTCACCGCGTATAAATCGGAAAAAAATGGCCAAATATAAATATCATCTAGTGTTTAGACAACTCAGTAGGTGTATAAGCATATACAGAACAGATTAATAAATATAATTCTGATAGGCTATACCCCTATACACTACATTTTGATGCAGGATTTGAATGTGTGGTTGTCCTACGAAAATGAACCACATATTATAGACATACAATAGTGTGTTGCGACCTTCAAATACACCAATATTGAATGAGCATCAGTGCATAAACCGAGAGCAGTTGTCAGAACGAAGGAATGATGTTTTCTTGACACATGTTCAAGATGATCCCCTACTCTTCCACACTCGAGATCGGTTGCCTGATACTCCATACCAGTTAAGTATTTCAGTTAATTTCCCATTAATTCTGTGTTCCCCGTAAGCATACTTAAGAGGTGTTGTAGGTACTATGCGAATTTGACTGCATTTTTTTTATGAGAAAAGGTAAATACGGTGATATTATTTTGCTGTAATTTGAGAATCAAAACTCACTCACATCATCTTACTTGTTCAAGAAATGGCGAGGATTTAAAATAAAATCAATATTTGTAGGAAACGAATACTTTCGATAGAATTTTTTTTTTTTCTACCTACGTACAAATAATTGTCTTTAGTGCTTAATATTTATTTATCTACTCGTATAGCTATCCTCAGCTAGTTTCCTAAGATTCCCAACGGCTTGGAAATTGAGTCACTTAGAGAGGTTACACAACCAAGAGAATCTCCTTCCACGCACACATTTGCTGCTTTCCTTGCATTACGAATTAATTATACCTACTTGTCATTGCAGAAAACATGGCTAAGTATGCAGCTTTTTTCCACTCGATAGTAACCAAAGGTTTATTGGTTTGTCTAACTCTCCTCATTGGTAATGTGATCAGCCCAGAATATTTTCTGTTACATTTCACCGTAAGCTTTCTATCGGAAAGAGATGACCGTATACTTTACGGGCTCCAATTTTATTAGATTCAATATGAACATAAATTCAATTTTCACAGCTGATTTTAGCAAAATTCATGAATTCAAGAATGAAAACCTAACAAATCAGCCAGTATATCGGCTATTTTCAAAATTTGTTTGCCGCTGACTTCCTGTAAACCAACAAGAACTGTGTTTTATTTAGACATGAATTTTACCTCAGTACTATATGACCCAAAGAGGTTGGACGGTCTTTAATATACGTCCATATAATATCACCGATATAACTTTCACGGTGAAGTGTGATACGGCGAACTGCATACATACAAATTTACAGACACGGATATTTTCATGGTACACTGATACAGACATATCTCGAAAGCATGTTGTCATTGGAGCTCCGCAAACCATGTGCAATAATAGCAATACCACTGGTCCGACTGATAAGAGATATGGGCAAATGGAGAAACTACAGCTCCACTAACAAACCAGGTAACGGAAGGTAGCTCCTAATCAAAAAAAAACCTCACAGAAGAAGACAATGTAAAACCACTTAGCCCCCAGGGTAAAGATGCTTTTATGAAATAAATGTCAGTCAAGTGACCTAATATGACACAAAGAACTAGTAATTAATAATACAGGTTGTAGAAATTAAATAAATTTATGGATCGACTCCTGTGACCTTAAATATTAAATATGGTGCATTAATTTTTCTGCCAAAAATAGGTAAACGACGAATTGGAGAACTAAACATCTTGGGTATTATAACAGAAGACAGCGAAAATTTTTGTTCAATGAAAGGACATAAATGAATTACTTGGTCAAATTGTTGGTGAGGAAAAAAAACACAAAAACTGTTAAAGAAAATTTATTTAAAAATATGTATGTACATAATATTTGAAAAATATGCAATGAAAATAATATATTATGAATGCGTAGATCTACATAACATTAATATACATACATGAAGATACAGTCAAAATGGTAAGTAAATAATTACAGTTAATTGATGTGGAAGATTAAGATCTTCAATTACATATAAATTAACTTGGAACTTGCACAGCCAGAGTACCAAGTATGCACTGACTTCTTCTCAGCGCTATAACTCTACGGGTCTTACGACTCCTTTAGCACTCGCTTCCATCCATGTATGTCTAAAGCCCAAAGAAAGGCAAGCTATGTAGGATACAGTAGTAGCATGAATACTTTTTACGTTTGCAGTTTCTTCCTTATGTGATAATAGACATGGTCGTTGCAATAATGTTATACTCATAATACGTACATCATAATATGCGTAACCTCCGGCAAAGTCTTTTGGTTCAACCCACATAGACACACCCAAGTTGTATAAAAAAGGTTTTTTCGAGGACGAAATACAAGTCAAAAACTCGGACAAGGAAGGATAAACGACGAAAATCTTTAAAGTTCTCTACGATTATGCATAATTAAGCAATACCGCAATAATTAGTCTCATAGTCCAAGTGCAAGTGCCAATCCTCAATAAAATTTCTAATAAAAGTTTAATTATTTACCAACAATTATTTGTACTTATATAATAAAATATACATAGAATACAAGTTAAAATGTTGTATAACAATAAGCTTATAAATATAATAAGTAGTAATGTATTTTAATATACTTAATATTATCCTATTCCCATGGGTTACAATGTCAATATTTTTTTACCTTTAGAGAAAAACGACAAATCCAACGCTGACAGTGCCACATTAATGAAAGGTCCGTGAGTCCTTACTTTTTCATATAAATTAGCTTGCCCTATAGGTACATAAGAAAAACATGAAGTGCTATACTACTGTACCTAGCGCCTACCAAAATCCATTTGGTTTGGACGTCGACTTTGGTTCCTTACAGTATCCTGCATAAGCAACTAAAATAATGTATTTTTTTCAAAAACTTCACTTTGGTCGATTGTGAAATCATATACATACAACAATTCCGTCAAGGCAATCAAATTTCTACTATTGTCTGACAATATCAAATCGCTGTAGTCACATGTAGAATACTTCTTTTGAGAAAACAAATCCTGTGAAATTAGGTTTTTAATTTAAATAATAGAAAAATAAATTCAAATAATTTCACATCTTAATTATTATGATAGTTAGATTAATTAACACAGGGTAGTTATTGAGTTTGGAAGGAGATAAATCATTAAACCCACATTAGAGGATAATATTACTGTCAGTATTTATTAATTAAATAATTAAGAGAACACAAGTTATGACTTAATAAGTAAAAGTGAAAGCTATCCATATTAAATATATAGACGACCCAATCACATTTTTTTATAATTTATAAATAATGTCTTTTAATTGGTATTTTTAGTAAAGTTGTTGAAAAAACACATACTTACTGTAAAAATCATTTTCTATAAAAATATAAATATCTACCTACCAACTCATTATTATAAATTTTAAAACAATATGTATCTGTTTAAATACAATGAAAATAAACAGGGGTAAATACAAATAAGATTATAATATTGTTAACATCATTAGGTTATACACATATGTTTCGTCACATCAAAATATTAATAAAACACAATTACGATACACACAAATATAATATATACAAACATCATTCCCAGTATTTGGGGAAATATTGCTAGTACTGCAACACTGCATTTTGATGCAGCTGTCATGGCGGTAACGCGTGCTAGAGGAGTGTTGAAATATTGTATCGGCCCTCCTTTTAGATGCCACTCCTTTTCTTCTTCGCAATACGCCAAAACTTTACTAATACTATTTCTAACATCACTCCTAAGAGTTTAGACATATTTTTATTATATAAAGTTTTAATAGTAGCCATACACCACGGGAGCATAAAATGAAATGAGAAATTTGGGGGGGTTTCTCATTTGAAAATGGAAGTGTCACAACACAATTAGTTCACGGTTTTAATACGTGGACAAGAATTTCTTGTTTGACAGTACACAGATGAATTGTGTTGAGACCAACTTTTATGTACATAATAATGAACAAAAGTATTTATAACCTAGCGTCCCAATCATGCCAAAGTCACCAATGTGCAAAATGACACTTCTGAGATAATTGAGTTTAAACATTTTTGGGAATTCATTACCTTACCTTTGGATTATTATTAGCCTTACAATTTTGATGTAGTATAATAATATTAGTTATTCGGGGTCTAGTTTATAATTATAAAAAAAATAATATTTACGGAGTTTCGACACATTCATGATTTTTAGATAAGTTTAATATTTCTGTAACATTTGCGCTAATTCTATTTATTTTAATACCGGGATTTATAGGAAATGGATTAAAATAATTAAAAATTATATAACTGATATTCTCTGCTTTATTTTATAATATTTTAACATAATATATTATATTATACTTAGGGTACTTGGAGTAAATAATAAAAAAATAAATATTTTATGACTTATGGTTAACTAAAAAGCTATATTTTTATAATTACGAGGACATTTACATTTATATAGTTAGATTATAATTTTGTGTATCATCTTCAGTAGAATCAGGTTCGGGCAAACAACCCCAGACTCCGCGACATGATTTTAAAGATGAATAAGCTTTTGTTATCGATATATTTTCACTTTTTGTCTCAATCTCCAATTCAGTCAATTGGAAATGTATTATTTTTTTTAAACTGCGACCACCAAATTTTTTGGAATGATAATCCGGTCCAGATTCTACTTGCTGCAAGACGTTTGAAAACAAAAAAATTATAACCTAAAGTCATCACTTCAAAAGGTTTTAGATTCCGTGTGACTCTTATTAATTGTGCCCATCCTTCGGGCACATAGACGGGGACATGTTTTGAAACACGCTTGATTTTGGAATGTATTGAATCGCAATCCATTTCTGAAAGGCCTGGCTCGAAAAATTTGTAATTTATTGTTTCCAAATTTGGATGCTCTTTTAAGAGGAACAAATACGTTGCTTATGTTGAGCCCACATCCATCTGACATCATGTTAATAGTTTGTATCTCAGGATTTGACATAACAAATCTAAAAACACAGGTTGATATTTTTCGCCAAGTTGTAAATACTCAAGTTAAATATGGTTAACTTTCCCAGGTAGAATATTTGACCAGCTTGACCCTTTGGAGTATTCAGCACTGCTTGCAGATCAAATTTAATACTCATTACATTTGAATTTTCTTTTGCTAAGCATTTGTCACGATTCCTTTCAGCGCGAGCGTCGTGACAGCGTTCAAGGTGTTTATTATGTATTTCCTTTTCTCCTGTCTTCTCATCTTCCGTCATATTGTTGTAAATTATGCTTTCTTGGGTTTATGAAAATTTAGGTTGAAAACTTGTTTATATTTTGACAGAAAAACAGGTTTAACATTATTTTTCTCACATTCTGTTTTGTATATGTGATGCATTATAGTCAAGCGAGGCATCCAAATATTTCTGACTAGATTTTTGTCTGCAATAATGCGACTCAACTGAAGAAAACGAAAAAAATATGCTTAATACAATCCTACTCGGTGTCACTCATTGTGAGGAATGTGTCTACCTCTACATTTAAAGTGCGCTGGAAAAAGTCACAATAATTTAATGTTTTCGTAAGTGAAAATATACTTATTTGTAATAATTCTTCGAGAATTAGTTGTCTCTAGTAGTTCTATTTTTTGGTATTCTAGAAATATGATCAAATATAAATTGTCTTTGATCATCAATGGAAGAAAGTTGTCGGAAATGATCATATATTTCTTCAGTTATAAAGATGTTTGGATTTCCTTTCACACAGAGAAGGTAACATTTTACGACTTGATCTTTTTACGCCTTTATTACTGAAATATGATGGTCCTTTCAACCATTTATCTTTATGAATACTTTTTACCCAAAGTTTCGGATTTTTTTTCTTTTCAGTGGTATATCAGCTGTTTCACCAGTATTAGGGATTTCATCTGAAATGTAAAAGTAAAAGAGTAGATTATAATATTATATAAACAATAAAATGAGATAATTTTCCAAACTTCCCATCGTTTTTGGAGCTACTGTCATTACTAGACGGAGGAAGACGATTCATTGGTGTCACAACTAAAATCCAAATCACTCTCCACATTCATACTAAGAGTTGATTATCATCCATATTGACGATTTCTGTAAATTCACAAAACATTCTTCATTTAGTAGGCGAAAAACATAAAATAAGACAATTAGTATTAAAATTGAATCAAATTAAAACATTTTAGTAGACCTTATATTGTAAAAAGATATTTACCATTATTAGTCCTGTCATAATCATCATCATTGAAAAGTTGCAAGTCCTTCTTCCAAAAGAGATAACAAATTATTTATGTTATTTAAGTCACGCTCATTTATAGATTCTCATGTGCCTGTGTAATTATATTACAGATTGACATTTAGAGGATGGAGTCTTCTTGGAATCTTTATCAGCATTAACCTTCATTCTTGCTAGTTCCACCATTTTTCAGCTCTTCCTGACATATTCACATTATTAAAATCTATATTCCCAAATATTCTGAAAACAAATGGCAAGCCATCAACCATAAACTAATGGGGCTCGTAAATAAACAACTCTATACGGCACTATGATACGATAATTGTGTTGCCGTTAATAGTTCTGCAAAACATGAAAATAGTAGTCTATGGTGCCGAATTTTTCCATATATTGCGCATACTTTCTGGCAGCACGGTAGGTCGATTTATCGAATACCGAACACAATCGAAAATACGGCAATAATTCCTAGAGAAATCTATTTTCTTCTCCCTATATAAAGATCCAAATATGAAAAGGGTAACTGTCAAAGCTGCACAAATTTCTGAATCTGGAACAATGTGACCCGAACAGTTGAACACCCTGAATGAGTCTCCAGTTGTTAAAAATCGTTATTGGGAGTATTGCAGTAATCGGTGTTGATTTTTTCATAACTGTATCTACTTTCTTTTTCTTTGCACTAATTGAGCCCATATCCGGAAAACGAGCGTTACACCTATGCATGCACTCACCAAATATTACTTTGATATTCTAACAATAGGCGGCAGTAGACAGTCCAAACTGACCACGCGTTACACACTGTTTATTCGTATGCCATAATACCTATGCCGTACACTACATACCGTCCAACCAACTGTAATAATGTGAATAATGGTCAAAAATGGAACTACTAGAACCCATATGGACGCCATATTGAATACGCCATTCCAATGTCAGATTCTGTCCAGTTGCGAGTCTTGATTGGGTAATTTTCGACTGTGGTTCCCCCATCAATTCTTCACATAAGTTTGCGGCACTGTACACATAATTCGTGCTTACAGACGTTCGCAGCCTTACCATTTGTTATTGCGATAAATATTTTTTTACTCTTCAGAGTAAAAAATCTGAATCTATTTGTTCTAAGAAAGGCGTGTCATTGATGAAACTAATTATTACGTCAAAAACGAATAGTGGTCAAAATTCTAAAACTTTTAAAGGAAAGATTATCAAGAAAATATACTTTGATGTATGTGGGTAAGTGCTGTCAGAAGTTGTGCAATACATTTTTTTCAGCCGTTGAATAAAATAATTTATTTTCCAAGTTTTGGGAAATGGGAAATAAAATCCAACGGGATGCAAAATAAATGGAAGACATTTTTTTTGTCTTGTTTGCCTTTTGTGAAGCCAACAAAGTGCTGATTAATTAAAAAGTTTATTCGAATTTATCCCAATAAATGTTGGAAATGGATCTGATGAAGACATCACTTCAAGTGACTCACTTAAAAACTTAGGGTAAAGGATGTTACTATCAAAATCAAAGTTGTACGATTATTTTATGTTATACGGGAAAATAGCGTTAAACTTGTTACCGTATATTTTATTATAAACATGATGGTTTATCCAATAAAGTTTTTTTGTTTAATAAACCGTGTTCTCAATTACTCAAACTACTTTTATTCATCAGAATTAAATATTTTCAATAACGGGTATCTCCACAACAATCAACTGAAATGTTTAACTGTCAATATCTTTGAACGCCGTTTTCAGGATAACGCTCGTTTTCCGGATATGGGCTCAATTATAGTTAATAAATACCTACTCAAAGTAAATTTTTGACATTCTTGTAAAGTTTTAAAATAAAAAATTATCAATAACTAATTCCTGGCTTATATTTCTTATTGTTGCACGTTTGTATAAGTAGGACCGGATCCAAATCTTTCTTTGATTTTTGAATGTGATTATTTAGGACGATATGCTGCAGAAACTTCATTGTCAGCCATTGTTGCTTTATCTCAAGTCACGTGTACGCACAAAATATATCGGCCTCACTTGCCCGGCACTGATGTCGGGTCATACATTGCTCAGCAACTGGTCAATAGTTTCACCATTTTTTCTGGCAATAGCGCCGACAATCTGCAATTTTCGATGTTCATTTACAGCCCCTTATTATACTTTGTCAACTGACAGTTTGAAAAAGAATGGATAAATAATAAAACTGCTCATTATTCATGAATCTATCAATCATCATAATACAACATATTTTTAATAAAATTTATCTGAAAATTTTTACCAATGTGTTCAAATACTCATAATATTCAAGTTACAAAAGCCAGTCATGTATGTGCCACTTTCGCGAAAAAAATATATGGGTAATAATGATTGAATTATGCCAAAATAACAAATGTGATACTTCAGTGTCTTTGGTACATCGAAAAAGATAGACGTTTACTTTTCATACACGAATGTGGCATATTAGTGCCTTTGGTTAATTTGTATTTAGTATATACGAAAAATAAGGTCATTATTTCGCCCAATTCTAGAGCCAGTAGCACTTCAATGTCTTTGGCATAATGTAATTTGGTCGATTTCTAACCAATCCATGCACTTAAGTCAAATCAGCCAAAAAGGCACCCGTGCCTTTGGTTTCATTGGGACGCCTAGTATTTTTAAAACAGTGGACAATTAAATAACATTACATACCATAAAAAAATATATAATATGTTATACTTTTAATATTATAAACTAATTTATGAATATTAAGTACCCAAGTAACTTCTCTACTTATGTAAAGGTACTCATATACACTAGAACCTCGATATTCCAAACTAATTGGGATAATGATAAAACCGGATAATCGAAAAAAATAATAAAATATCAATTTATTTCAATTCTAGAATAGGTAAGTAAACTTTTTTAAAAGTATTTTTTGAAAATATATTTTTTACTACTTAATTATGTATTTTAAATGTACCCTTGTCTTACAATCAAATGAAAGTGACAATCAAAAAGTAGTCCAGAAACCCGAGGTTCTCATGTAATATTAAAAATAGTCAAAATATTAAAATTAAAAATTTTAAACACCTCAATTGTTGAAAGTACATGTGTCACTTATCAATATGTTAATATAAAAAGTTTTGATACAAATGCAAGAACAAAGTTAAATCAAATAATTAGTTTTGAGTTTATTTCATCTTAATAACATTACCAAAAAGTGACCAGCATTGCTTAATAGTTTCTTGGTATTGTGCCAATTCACTATTTGGAACATATTCCTCAAGAATTGTAGCGTCTGAGTATAATTGTTGGACTATAGAAAGAGCGACACTTCTATTACCTTTAATCAGGCTTTTGTACAAGTCACTGGTCATCATATTTTTAGCTGTGAACATCGCCTTTATTTTGTCAGAGGTGTGAACATGGGGTAAATTAAGTAAAGTAGGCCAATCATTGACACACGCCTCGCACATGCATTGAAATTTATATTGAGAGTGCAAGGACTTACGACGCTCCTCCAGTGAATTAATTGTATGATGAGATCTGAAAATAATAATCATTTATTAAAATGTGTCTAAGGTAGCCGGATGCATCTGTTATGTGGCGGTATCGTCTCACACATAGGATGAAACAAGGGTAGGTAAGTTATAATTTTTTTCAGCATTTATAAAACAGTACTCTCTCAGTAATCTGCCACCGCAAAAACCAGACAAGTGTCCAATTAGTGAAAGCGGCAGATTATAGTGCATACATAAAAAATATGGTAAAATTAAAACAGGTATTTCGTAAAAACAGTTTTTTTGAAAAATTTGTACTAGCAAATTACAGTTTGATTTATAATTAAAATCAAGTATTTACTAAATTATACATATTTGTAAACTAAGTTTATTAACTCAATATTAAACAGTAAATCACTTGACACAACCAGCTGTTCAGTGAGGCAGATATTCTTGAATGACTTAGGATTCCTGGCTTTCCCTGTGACCAAAAGCTTCAGTTTTTGTGTCCCGGTTGCATTGGAGCACGGCATAATTGTGATGCGGTCCTTGGGCACTTTCCTCCTTGGTACATTAGTCTTCGCGATGAACGTACGTTTTATGAAGGAGAAGTTTCCAAAATAATCCTGTCTCATCTGCGTTGTACGCGGTGGACTACTGAATTTGACAATCGAATACCGGTGAATTATAGAGCTTGATTTTGTGCTTTCAACTAGTAAAAATAACGGCAGATTATAGTAGTTGTCGGATAATCGAGCGGCGGATTACTGAGAGTGTACTGTATATACAACCATCCATAGGACGATATCCTAATAGTATTTTTTATATTGTTATCCATTATGCTACACAATATGGCCACTCTATGGTTGCACACTAGCAAAATAGCATAATAATAGTCCAATACAAAACAAAAAACTGTGTTTGAGAGAAAAGGGGAGATAATGTTTTGCAGTTTGGAAAATGTGTCAAATTGCGAAATAAACTACAGTGCATAAAATAATTATGTCATTGAACAAAACACATTAATTGGGGATTGTGCTTAATAGCTGGAGAAACTGATAAATACATCTGTTTAATTCATTATATTTATAGAAATCTATTTTTATTTGGCCAAAAATAAAATATTCAATTTTGTTATAAAACATAATAAATAACCCAATGTTTTATTTTACCAAAGTGTATAAGTACTAAGTACATAGAACTTAATTTTATTCATCTTAATTATAGCAACAATATCTATAGTAATAGCGCCTGTACACGTGCATGGTTTTATTTGCAGCAATAGTGTGTATTTAAAATTATCGCATATATATATATATTTATATAAAATATATATATTTCAAAAGTGCTGACTGTCTCGCCAATCTCATTTTTCAAGAGTAAGCGAGACGCGATGTTGTCATTTTATGGTACTATTTGACAGGTTGTGAATATTGGTTAACCTAAAAATGAGTCTGCTTGGTGTAGTTCGTTTTTTTACCGGCAGGTTCGCCACTATCGTTCTACTGTCCCAACAATCCCAACTGTCGCGTGAAAATTCAGAAGCTTCCGAACTTTCTTGATTCATGCATGCAATCTTGCAACTTGCATGATAATACATATTTACACATGCATTTTCTCATTATGGCCGCGATAATACGTACTGTCAGCAGTAAATCCATGCACGTGTAAACATGGTATCAAGTAAAGTAAAGAGGGAATGAGTAGTATTTGTTATTTTTGAATTTTGAAAAGGTCTGTCGATCACCTGGTCCAACACATGTGCATATGATATTATATATGTGAGAAATGGGGTGAGTCAAATCAACACCTCTAAATTAGTAATTTTACACAGAAACATATGAAATTGTCAAAAACTGTATCTTCTTGAAAAGGAGTGAATTTAGACTAAGCTCTGTTTTCCTCTGATACACAGTATTATGGAATTATATTTTGAATGTCAGAAGTCCAACATGATACCCACAGGAATCTTTATCTATCTTTGCAAAAAGGAATATTAATGGCGTACTGGAACCGAACCTGCATCTCTCGGGTTTCGTGCCCATGCACATAGACCACTATGCTAGAGGCGCCATAATTAATAATACCTAATTGTAATTTCTAATTGTATTTAGCATTCAAACCAAATCTTATCTCTTTTAGAGATCCCTCTTTTTCGCCTTTATATCATAATGAAATAATTGTACTACTTATGTATATTAACAAATTGATCGCCAACTAGTTTTACACAAAATAGTTAAAAAATGATTATTTGTTTCTAAGGTATTATTTGATAGGTTATGAAAGAATATAATGTTTTTTTTCATTTTGATGATTTTTTACGTAAATATTGGTTTTTATGATGTGCCGGCCACATGTGTCCGTCGCGGCGCCAACAAGTTAATTTATTCTATTGCGCCGGGCCGGCCATTTCGCCGGTCACCTATCCATATGTGTTGACGAGAGCATGGTGCCATTTCGCGGTCGAATTATATTTAGATTTAGATAGTATAATAAACAGAAAAGGCACAAATACGGAATAAAAGTTTTCAAATTGGATAGTATATAATACCTGGATACACATAAACTGGAAATATACGTATACATACCTTATAATCATTTTTGTAATTCTATTTTTCTATTATTTACATATTTTTTTTAACTTAACTACATTTTTATAATCTATTTAATTTTTATTTTTATATCAATAAAAACACATTTACAATTTAAAAGGAAAACTTTTTTTTTCATTATGTACATTCTTTACATTAGTGAGCCTATATTTTGTGACTGGGAAGACATATTTTCAGGCCAAGTGGCAGTAATATACAGAAGGGCCATGCCGGTCACCGCGTATCGAAAAATGCACTGCGCGCGTGTCCGCCGGCACTGTAGAACAACTCTAAGGCAGGTCTTCTTTGCCGGTCACCGGTGACCCCCTTAACGTAATCCAATGCCGGTCACCGGTGACCCCCATGGGGATCAACGTGTTAAGTAATAATAGTTTGGTTGTTCATTCAAAGTAATTGAATGTGGTATTATTTGATGCGGTGAATATACACAAAACCACACCACCGCCCCATCGACATTCTACTTCGCCCTGGTGATGATCAATGACGGCATGTGGTGGTTGTGCCTTCTAAGGTAGACCAAGACAAGCTGTAATAGAATTATGACGTACATCTCTTGATGCCTGATTATTTTATACAATTACATGTTAATTGCATGTTATATACACAAAATAAAGTGTAAAGCGATGACTATAATATGGTATTTAAAAACACATTCAAGCTTTTGAAGCAAACTTTTGAAAAGGCTTAAAACGCTAAATTTCTAAATTGTCTACACCATGGCAACAAACGGATTTTTTTAAGAAAGAATGGAAAAAGTTAATAAGAAAAGAGTTTTTGTAACTTACCCATAATTATCAAAGACCTGTTCCCCCTTCTTAATTGGTCTCAGAGCAACAAGTGACACAGTGATGCCATTAAATTCTCGTACAACATTTGAAGCACATGAATGATTGAAGAGACTTAAAAATGCATATGCACCTCCACCCCATATTACATCATTAACAAAATTGTTTTCTGGATTTTCCATAAGAGCGGTTATTGAGTGTGTATTTATAGTAGCTGTCATGTAATGGCGTAACAAAAGCCCTCCTGTAAGATTGATACATTTGTTTCGATCCACTATAACCTTATTGACATCATCGTGACTATTGACGACACAATCAGAAAAGAAGTCAGTATATTCGATGAGAAAATGTAACAATACTGCGGCAGTAACATATTTTTGGAATATATCGCTTATAGATCGCTTTTCAATATTGGTAACCAGAGTATGGATTGGCGTATAGCTTAACGAATCAAAAAACAATGTTTCGTTTCCATCAGAATCGATTTTCTTTGAAAATCCTTGGTACAGAGGATTCATTTCTGATTCTGCTGTGTTGATAGTCGTAATTAATTTTTCCCAAGATGACAGAGTGCATTTTGCCTGTATCACTATTCGAATAGCCAGCAACTCCAGTTTAGAGAATTTCATAGCCACAAGGAGGGGCATTATAGGACATTCGATTTTATGAAATCTTTCCCAACACGTCTTCTGACATCTATCACTGCAGAACATGACTATACAACAATGTTCACACGGAAGCAATGCGTCGCTCTTTTTGAAACATTCATAACAATTTTGCAAATAAAACGGCTCTAATAAAACATTACAGTATGGCTGTTCCATAAGTACGACATCTCCTGCTTTTATATCATCTGTTGCAACGATGCTTCGACCCATTTTTTCACTATAAGCTATCGTGATGTTATTCGCAGCACAAGGAATCAAAGGATTCCGCTCTTTGGATAGTCGGAACTGTAGTTTGCATTGCATTTCTATATCGTCTGTTTCATCAAGGACTGCAATGGCCTCCTCACAGATGGCCTTGCGTTTAAAAAGTTTAGGCTTCAAGTTCTCATCATAGCCAACTGCCAGTGCATTTTCTATATCACTTATGCACTCTCTGTAATTCTTAAATGTGAAATTCACAGCTGATCTGTTAGCAAACGCTAATGATAATTCTCTTGAGAGATTTGGAGCATAACAAACGGATTGGTTGTAGTTTTTCAGAGCACTGTTATTATTTCCTTTCCTGTAATAATCATTCCCAATATTTCGAAATGAATTTGACTTCTCTGCAGATTTTTGGATGTCTATCTTTTTTGCAAATAGGTTATTGTCTTTCAACCACTTATAGACCATTTCGACTTTCTCATCTTCAGAACCAAGTTTCAGAAGCTTTTGGGTAAAACTTGTAACTTCTCCTGTTTTAGTTATAAAGTAAAGAACATATTCGTACAATTTGTCAATATTATACAAAACGTCATCCATATTGAGGTTATGTGATGTGCCAAAATATCGATTATTTCGAAATTCCAACCTGTGAACAGTAATATTTCATCATCAGCAAAATGTCCAAACATGGAAATTTATTTCATGTTATCAATTTGGGGTGCGAAATGTTCTATGTAATAGATCAACGATTAAGAAAACAAAATGTGACAACTGATAAGGGATTACGAGAGAAGCAAAGAATAGAAATTATAAATCTAGTTCTAGTACATAATATGACATGTCAATATGAATCTAAAATTATCAATGTTTTTGTAGTACTTACAGGTATTACTGGAATTCTATTCAATCCTTGGTTGCAGGGCGAATTATTAGTTTATAAACATATAAACAGCCAACATATTATTCGCGTTCTATTGGATTCTGGATAATATTCTGGACATAGATAATATACGTAAAATTCTGGAAGATTGCTTATGCTCAGTGTTGCCACATTTTTTTGTCACCGAATTACGCAGACAAAAAAAATGTAATATTTCGGAAAAAAGTACAGTAGGTACCTACTTATTGAATGACCAATACTTTTCTGAATTTTCAAAAAATTCCACCGAAAATGAAAGACGAGACCTTTTTTTAAGCTCGTCCGACCAAAATTCTTAGCGCCAAATCAAATAATACCTATTTCCATTTAGAATGAGAGTCGATAGCTTTGTTCCCCTATGTTTCTTTTATTGAGAATATTGAGAATTTTTTTCCCCAAATTTCAAAATGTTGTATTTTCAGACTTTTATAATATCGTACAGGTACGCGGGCCAAAATTATAGTACAATAACACTATACCATAATTTTAATAATACTATAATTATTATAGGTAGTGCGGTTGGCAGTACTGCTTATATTATATTGTTTCAATTATGCGCCTGTCAGTGCTGCCATCTTTTTGTCGCGAGATACAGTTCGCGGTCAGAGAAATGTATTGTATGTATTGTATTATGTATTTCGGCAAAAAATATAGTAGTAAGGTAATACCTACGCGTTATCATTTTTTGAAAATGTATAAGGTTTTATTGTTTATCATAATAAAAAAACGGTTAATTTTAGAAATTACGAGACCCTTTTTGTTTAGGTAGGTATTTGTACCGGTAATTGACTATGTACCAGTAGTCAGTGACGTCCCTAGACAAAATGCCGCCCCATTTTTTTATCATCCTTTCATTACTCCAATATCTAAGAAATGTGTTGTATGAAGCATGGCCCCCTCATCCTGAAGCGGGTCCCATGTTAGAATCTTTGGTACCCCCCTACCTATCGCTAAGGATAAAAGCAGTATGACGCTCTACAGTAATGTTTTCCAAATGGTGTACGCGTTAAAATTGATGTGTATATTTAGTGTTTTTTTTGTATATTTTAATACATACACTTGAATTATGGAGTTTTTGAGTATCGCTACACAATTATAAATTGTATTGTGTAACCACATAATTTAAAATAATATCATTATTGAAGGAAAATATAAAATAGGAATTTTTTGCTATTAGAGCAAATTTGTGATATGTGTTTATCTCACTTATCGAGCCCGGGCCCCAGGCTAGAGCCCTGTCAGCCCCCCCCTTGTGGGGGCCATGATATGGATAAATTACTAATAAAATATATACCTACCACTAAGCTGAAAAATACAAAATTAAATTTAGATATCAATAAAAAAATATGCGAATAAATATAATATTAGTTAGACACTACTTACCTAAATCACCAGAGTCTGAGCAATTTGGTTGATATGTCTGACACATTTGGTTTGTATCATTATTAGTAATATCTACGCAGATGTATTATTTTCACACCATTTTTTCTATGCTATTATTGTACCCTACAACATGTAACCAAAATAATTTTACTCATTATTTTTTTAATATAAACCTAAATTTAATCATAAATACACTATTAATTAATAGTCTCTACATTCAACCGTTGATGATTGAAATAAACTACAAATCCACACTATTATCAGCAAAAAATGTTTCCAAAAAAACGACTTAAAAGAAGGTATTGCACAGTATTGTATTCACAGCACGATGAATATGATATAATCTAGGTAGATACCTACTAGTGTACATTTTTATTACAATTAGCTGGTACTTAACGTACATAATACCTATTATATGCACGAATACTAATTGATTATGTCAAATGTCAATAAGGATTAATAATCATTATGAATAGGTATCTATTTGCAATAGGTACTTCCGGCAACTTTTAAATCTCGCGAGTGACTGGCAAAAATATTTGGATAAATTAAAAAATACGGTATGTACCTACCTATAAATCTCTACCATAAATTCTCCTTGTTTCGTTACCAACGTTGATATACCTATATAATATTATTTTCTTTTAATAACTATGGCGCGACATAATTATTATTGTCTTTTGCGCAGTATACCTACCACTGTTATGAAAGGAACTCTTTAATCTGAGTAAATGACATTATATTATTATGACTAATTTATTATTCGTTTGTGGTGTTTTACATTTATAAAAATATTCATAATATTGTGTCTAGGCGCCAAGTTTATGAGCATTTGTATACGAAACCGAGCAGTCAAAAATAAAATAAAAAAATCACTAGCGGACCGTGGTGACTTCATACTAAAATCGCTGCGAGTACCTACTGAGTAATAATAAAAAAAAAGCATCCGGAACAAAACATCTCCAACGCTCTGGTTATAATATAACTAAGTTTAGGTAGCTATTTCTATATAATACCAAATGATTCTCCTCGATTTGCCGCCATTCGAGTATCTGCCGCCCCCAAGTGACGCTCAATCTGCCTACCCCCACGGGACGTCACTGCCAGTAGTTGACCTTTTTTCAATAAAAATGCCAAAAATAAGAAACGTAGACGCGATAGGTATTGCTCTAAATTGTAAAGATCAGACAAGTGAAGCCATCTGTGGTCGGATTGAGGAACTAACACATCACCATATGTCATAGGAGCGTCATAGCAGCTATTTTAAAACAACACATCACGCCTTAAGCATTTTATTTTTAATTTCTTAAGTAAATTGTTAAGGATATCAGTGGATGTAAGCATATGGCAATTTAATGTGTTTGACTTCATAATATCAAGTTAATACATTACGGGCAGTCATAATATTGAAGTATCTAGATCATTTTTAATTTTTAAGTTATATTTACAAGGAAGCAAGTTTCTGGGGGGGGGGGGGGTCGGGTCAACTACTCAAACTATTTTTAATACTTTTTCAGTAGTTGACCGGAGGCAGTCAACTATCAATAAATTAATTAAAATTATATGACTTAGTTTTGAACAATTTTTACATTCATAAGTGTGGAACGATGAATATTTATTAATTAGAAGTGTCCAGGGTGGTTCTATCCACTATCCAGTAGATGACCTAGAGGTCAACTTTTTTTTATTATTTTTTCAGTGAGTGACGGGTTTTGTGTATTTTTTCAGCATTTTTTGTTCGAAAAACAAAAATTTCTTGAATTATAGCCCTGAATATATAGCAACTGAATGAAGCAGGCCAACAATAGCCGACAACTTACGAGAAATAGCGACACGATAAAAAAAAATGCACGGCATCACGGAGGATTTACTTTGGTCATTATAACGTAGGTACCCATATAATTAATAATGTTAATGTTAATTTTGCCCCAATTGATTATCAGCCTACCTCACCATACTTTATTTATATAAACTGCCTGCTTCACCATACTTTCATATTATAACCTGCCGCCCCTAGGGGAGCAGGGTCTTAGCCAAAAAAGGAAACAAGACAGTGTACCAGTAGGTAAATGCCGATGATAAAGAATTCATGGGGCTGTCACACCAACGACAGTCCCCTACAAGTACAAAAGTATTCCTCAAGAAATTTCCGAAATTGTGGACTTTGTCCATGGACTCCTCAAGTTGTAACAGTACCAGGGGAATCTGTGCCTTCAATGGTTACATCAGAGGATCGCAAGCGGTATTTAGAGAGAGGACTGCAGTTCCTGAGTAAAAACGTTGATGAAGAAAATCTTGAATCATTCCGCTAAAACAACGAACCTGATCAAGATGACAAGTGACAACGACTTGTGATGGTGATTCGTCTCCAATTGCCAGTGCACCCGTGGCTGGTCCATCAAATGTTCGTAGTCCATTCAAGAGAAATTTTTTCTTTCTTCCTCTTTTTGTTTAGGAAATACTCCTGGCACAGATTTACCGGAAACAATAGTGGGGGTTTTTTCCCTTTTCGCCTTTTTCTTGAATTTTTATTCTCCATTACCGGGGAAGAAAAAGGCTGGTATAAGGATTTGTAATGATACTTCGTCTCCAATCACCAGTGAACCCGTGGCTGGTCCATCAAATGTTCGTAGTCCATTCAAGAGACATTTTTTCTTCCCCGGTAATGGAGAATAAAAATTCAAGAAGAAGGCGAAAAGGGAAAAAACCTCCACTATTGTTTACGGTAAACTGTGCCAGGAGTATTTCCTAAACAAAAAGAGGAAGAAAGAAAAAATGGAACGATTGAAAAAAGAACGAGCTGCAGAAAAGCGAAGCAAGAAAGAACTGAATGAGCAAGCAGACGAAGAAAAAAATGGGGAAATTCAAAGCAGTGAAGAAGAAAATGCCTTTTTCTTCTGAGTCTTCTAACCCAAGTGTTGACATTTCAGACTCAGCAGAGAGTGAATGGCATGAGTCTAATGATGAAAGCTTTAAGCCTAAAACTCGATGGCTGCCCGTTATGAAAGTCATTAATGACCATTATAATATAATTCTTCCCGGAGAAAATCGTCCATATTTCTAAAGTATAAGCTACTATTTCATCGATGCAAAAGTGCGGGAGACTATGGAAATGGCCAGAGCGGTCCGATGTACTTAGATATGAGTGGAAGGCGGTAGTATCCCACATAAATGACCCGACACAAATAAGCAAAACTCGTAATGTTTATTCAGTTCCGGAACTGGACTTTATTTGGAATATCTAAGGATTTTTATGTTAAGTTTTATTTTGGTAAGTACTGAGCCTATGCATTACTATGTAGTATGTATGTACTTAGTTGCTAAAATAAATATATTTTTGTATTTTTACTTTGATGAAGAAACTAATTTTGCACCTTTTGTTATCCGAACAAAGCTGATGATTGGCTGTCAAACAAAATCCTCTCCTATGTAACTTGTTCCTGAACCGCCCATTGCTACCAAGTTGATTCAAGTAGCTATGGGCTAGAGTGGTCTGACAGGAACCCCTGAGGCAACTCTAATGACAGATTCGCCATAAAGCCTAATGATTAGACATGGTCAACTACTGAAAAATATAGTGGTCGACTACTGGAACTTTCAATTTTTTGGATGGTCAACTACTGAAACAGCAACATGGTTTTGAAAAATTGAACACATTTTTTTTGTAACAGACCCTTTCTTATTTTTTGTCTTGTCATATTAATTAAGACATTTGATCCATTATGAGTAGACTTGCTTTGCCAACATTCGGTCTAATGCTAAAGTTAATCGTTATTTTTGTTAATTTTTTTTCTTAAGTAGTCAACTACTGGTACGTTTACCTTACTGGCAAATTTAATGGATATCCTACCTACCTAATTAATGCTTTGAAAAGAGGTGACTCAGGACGTTTTTGTCTAATTCTAATACATAATAATATTATTATGGTGCGGCACCTCAACGATCTCGGATATAAAAAAACAAAGTGAAGAAATTAAGCAGTTTATGAATAAATTATTGTATAATGTTCGAGGATGCAGCAGCAGAAAGTTATGAAAAAATCACGAAATGAAGAAATCGAAGAGAAGAGCGTATATACCTATTTTGATATGGTTCATTCAAAAGCGATCATCTGGATAGCCAATATAATAATATGTATGGTCCATTATTATGTGAAAAAATGAGATGTTTTAAATACATTATTGAATGAAGATTCAAACTTAAAAACAATTTCGGGTTGGCTCGGAAATTTAAAGGGCGACACGGGATTAGAAAAGTGGAAGGGGATATGCGTTCACCTGACATGCCTTCAGCAAATACCTTTAACGTGTTGTTTACGTTAAAGGTGTTTTTGGAGAATGAAGAATACGAAGAGTTTATATAATATAATGCTGATAAAAAGGTTTAGGAAGGTACCTACGTTGGAAAAAACCACCCAACAAATCTTTACCATCAAGACGTGAAAATACTGCACCGGGGTACAATAACGTTAAATTGGATTAAATAGCAATGCGGACGATCCTGGATTCCAAATTTTGAATGATGAGGAAATTACCTATTTGGGTGAAAGCTGTTTCCTCATGTCAGGCTCACCAGGCACCATTATCGAAGGCTGTGCGGCTGGTCAATTCACTCCCTAGAGATGTCTTAGACATTTTTAGCGATGCAAAATGTATTTTTTTTACGTTCTATTTTATTGTTGGTCTGCCGGCGTAACGTCGGCCTATAGCGTCGTGGGTGCCAGGTTCGAATCCTGGGACTGACAAGTACACATATTGTTTTTCAATTTGTGTATGAGTCAGAGTATGGACCTAATAGGTTGAGCAAGTGGCTGACATCCATTTCTCGTAATAACAAAAATCTGTTAATACCTACAAACCTCCACTCTGTGGAGGTCCATAATATGATCTTATTAGGATCGGACATAGTCGGGAAAAAAAGTTTTATTGTTTAATTTAAGTATATTTTTCTTGAATTATTGTTGTTGTTTTTTTATTTTATTTCTTTTGCTGTAAAATTATTTTTTTCTTTGTTTTTTTCTCTACTAAGTTGATTTACCTGTAATTTTTATTCTAAACAAGCTGAAGTACCCGGCTTCGCACAGGGTTGCTTCGTGGATACATTTATCTAAGATATTTAAAAAATAATAATAACTAATTTTCTTTTTAATATTAAAATATCTGTGTAATACAATATGGCAATATGAAAATAATTCTAATAGGAGTAAGGTCAAACAAAAGAACTCTAAATTAAAATCGAATCCAAAATAATATGCAAACGTTATTAATAGTATTAATATGTAGTAAAAAAATTAAAATTGGATGGAACAAACAAACAACAAACTTTGTATTTTATATAATACTATTTTAGAAACTTTCGCGGATGTGCGCATAACAACTGACGAAATTTTCATCGTAATCGGATGAATGGTATAGGAACCATACGAATAAAATAAGATAGAATGAAGAAGAAGAAGAAGATGGTTTTTCTAATTCAGAAACCTTCGCGGGTGTCCACACAACTCACCAAAGTTTCATCGCAATCGGATGAATGTTATAGGAACGCATACGGGACAGACAGACAGACAGACATTCATTTTTATATATAAGGTATAGCCTATAACCTTTGCGCAAGTGCAAGCAATAATTTGACAAAGTTTTATCGCAATCGGATGAACGGTATGGCAGCGCATAAAATACGAACAAACAAACAAATATTGATTTTTATATATTAGATGTCATGCTGTGAACGTCTTGAATTAATAATTTGTTATGTGCTCAATGTGTCTTTTTTAAATACATAAAATAATACTTGAGTAAATATCTGTCTCAGAGGAATCAAGAAGACAAAAAGGAAATTGCCGAGAGGGGAAATAATTGTTGGTCTTACACATTTTTATTATTATTAAGGAAACAAACAGTTACATATTGATCACAAAAAATTAAAATATAATAATGAAAAGTTATTGCATCAGCAAAGAAGTTTTCTGAAGCTTTTCAATAATTCTTAGATGTCGCCATGAAGTGGTTTGAGAGCGTAGAAAAATGTAACTCTTATCTCTTAAAAGTATTTGTGGTTTGCAAACTTCGAAAAAGACAGCTACATTTAAGAAAAAATCAATAGGTAATCGAATTTATTATTTCGATTTTTTTTCGATTATCTGGATTTCTTACTATCAGGACTACCTCCAACCCCCTTAGTCTGGATAATCGAGGTTCTACTGTATTGCGTTACCTACAAAAATTATAATATTTGTAAAATTAAGAAAAATCGAGCAGCAGATCACAGCATTCTTCGGCATATTTGTGAGATACCTACTTGTATTAATATTTTAGATATTTACACGGTATGAGATGGAATGGATTAGGTATAATATAGCTTAATATAATTTCCCAAATATGAAAGTACGACTGTGTGACGTGCCGAACAATTTTCACGGGGAAAAATGAAAAAAAATTGAATTCTTGAAAATTGAAAAAGTTTAAGGTCGAATTCTTAAGATTTCACCGTGTTTCTAACCGAAAGCATATCTTTTAATCTTTGAATAATTTTTTCCTTGATTTAAATTTTTTTAAAGATATCATGGGAGCATTTTAACCACGCATCTTTCGAATATTCCCCATCACCGAACAGTTTTCCATTTTTAGCGATTATGTTTGAAACGAAATAATAAGCAGCTGTTATATTTGAATGACTGCCGATAAATTTCATTAGTGTTGATTGAATATTTTTATTTTTAATTACCCGATCAATGAATTCTTTTTGGTCTTCCTACATTTTTAAGGGGGATGCTTCTACCTACCAGAGGCACCTAGCGGAAAAATACGAAGCTTGCAATTTGAGTCATTTTTTGATAATTTACAATTTCAACTGTATTGATTAATAAATATGTACTTATCTGAAAACATTAAAAAGAAAAATATTTTTTTAAAGTCGAAGATGAACTTACAGTTGTAAAAAAATCTGAATTTGCTACATATTTATGTTCACAGTTACGTTATTATTACATTATATGTTATGGTCATATTTATCATTAAAATTTAGTTTATTAAGTTTTCAATTTTTCCTCGTACAGATTTTTGATTAATTAATAGTTTTAATATTTTTTATATTTATTTTAAAAATCATCAATTTTTATAAAAATATAAATGTGTATAACTTGAAATCCTTTTTATTTATATGAAATCTGTAATTTATATGAAAAAGGTGCCAATATGTAACCTCGATTATATGGACGTCCATACAACGTTCGTTGCAATGTATTATTATAGGTATTTTGTCGTTTATATGATTTGTTTGATAAATGCCTGTTTTAAATTTTATTATTTAGTTGGTAATGTCCCCTCGAAGAGGACGAAACCGGTACACAATTTAATTAAAAAGTGGAAAAAGTACTATGAAATTGTGTTTTTATTTAATTACAAATAATTAATCAAATAATGCAATGCAGTTCCGCCATGAATTGACAGTTAACACTATAACAGAAATCTACAAGATTATCGATCTCGTATAAAATAATATATATTGCGTTCGAATTCCAAATTATTAAAAAGTAATTAAATTCACATAATATGAAGGTACTTTAGATACTATAATATTTTAAACAGACTTGTCGGAACCGTCTATGTAAACTTGTTATAAAGGTCGATTTTAATTGACAAAATTTGCAAGCCGTAATCTTGTATGGCATAAAGTTTAAAGATTGTTATTCGATTTGACCGCCTGAGCTTGGCAAGTGTATGTATAATATAACAAAAATCCAACACACTTATTTTATATTATAATATATATCAAATTACATAAATATGGCCTCAAATTCAGTGAGTGCCTCGGGCCTCTTAGTTCCTAAGACACTTTGCTGTAAAATAATCCAGTATATCGGGTATTTTCAAAATGTGTTTTCCGCTGTATTCCTCATAACCGAACTGTACCCAATTTTCATTGAATTATACCTACATGTCAGTTACTCAGCCTCGCATACACAATTTCCATATTTACAGTACCTAGGCATGTTATCGGATAAAGATCAATGCTTAATTGTATTATATACCCTTATTGCAATCTAAAGTAGAGTTCTTTTTTTCAGCTACATTCATTTTTGAACTCATATGTTTACGAAGGATTTAAATTGGTATGAGCAGGGTAATTTACGAGGGACTTTATATTGGTTCTTAAAATGTTGCATCTATAGTACATAAGTAAGTCAATTTGGAAAGTGTATAACCCTCAGAGTAATGATATAATATAACCTAATTTAGTTGTTTATAAAACAGTGGTTAAATTTTTTTTGGGTGCGCAACCTAAATACTATTTAAATACTTTTATTGCCTTAAATAATTATTGACACGGGTGAAGATCTGGTGAAAGCAATGGCATAATATCATTGGGTGAATGATACAATCAGGGACGTAGCAAGGTGTTTCAGCTCCCGGGCAGTAACAAGTTGCGCTCCTTACGTAATAAAAAACCTCTACCTATAGGTACTACTTTTTTAGTACCTATTAATTGCCTAACTATAATTAATACAGGTGATTATTTAATAAAACTTAGATTTTTTAACCATGTTCGATCCTAATAAAATCATATGGGCCTCCACAGAGTGGAGGTTGTATTAAAAGATTTTTGTTTTTTTTAATCGAGAAATGGATGTTAGCCACTTGCTCAACCTAATAGGTTCATACTCCGTATACTGGGTCTAAGCACATATTGAGATACAACGTGTATTTTTGCCAGACCCGAGATTCAAATTCGGGACCTAAGATATTATAGGCCGACACGTTATCCGCTCGGCCATCATGGGGTGGGGATAAATACCTAATTAATTTAAAAGTACACGCACTAAAACTGAAAAAAACATAGATCCTTGATTTACTTGTTAGTGTTAAAATCATAGTTGCTAATAAATGAAAAACATCGAATTTGTAACATCAAGACATAAAATATAACCAGACAAAAATGATAAACAAGCAATAATCGAAAAATATGTTATATATTAAGAAGATTATAATGTAAAAGAATCAATAATCATCGAAAATAGATTATAGATATAGTAAGCGTACGACCTTTTAAACAATAAAACTTGATTTTTAATTTGTAATAATACGATAATAAAATTGGTCTTCCCTTAATTTGGCCATTTCAGGATGAAATTTCCCTTTCACTATTTCCGCTTTCTACTCCTAACATTTCCCGCGAACTGGGAGCACTGTACCAGGGTCGTAGCAAGGTCTTTTGGCGCAAGTGCAAGATGTAGACTTTGCACCCCCCACAACACCCCACCAAAAGAATACTGCCGAGTGATTAAAAAATAACCTCACTTTTTTGACAGAAGAATCAGATAATGAAAGACGATTTGCTGTCGGATTTTTTAATAGAATCTATACTAGATACTTAATGAAAAGGATGAATAATAAACCTAGTTTCAAAACTACTTTTTTATGTTTTAAAATTATTTGTATACGTATAATACCAATTAAAACTTTTCACCCGGAGCGGATCTGGAGCAAGTATTAGGTCCCGGAGCGGAGCTGGAGTGGAGCAACTCAAAAAAGGGTCCGCTCCAACCCTCTGATCTCAACATATGTCTATACTTACGAGAATAATATATAAGAAAATAAAAATAAAATAAATTTTCTTAGAAACTATCAAGCTTGTTGGCTTACCACACAATATACATACTGAGATGAGTGTCGTATGTTGTGGATCGCGAGTGTGGAAAACTATGAGATAAATTTAAACTAGCATCAAAGAATTATTTTCAATAGTTACATATTATGTATTATAATATGCATTACAGTTTTTCACTTTAATGTAACACACATCCAATATTTGAGGACAATCGACGTTCTTTGTTTTACTTGAGTTTTGTGACCAGATCGTCATAAAGTATTCTGCTTCAAAACCTTGGTCCATGGCGATGGTTTTTACATATTTTCTATCTTATTAATCTGTTCTGTGTAGGGAATCCAATCCCGAGCCAAAATTTCGATCCCGGGATTGCGGGATTACAATTTGAAAATTCTGGGATCCCGGGACTGGCATTTTCCATAGTTAATATTAATTTTTTATATATACAAATAACATTGATAAAATCGGTCAAAAATAAATCTTGTACTATTTCAGACATTTATTGTTAATCTTGTGCAGTGGCGCACCCAGGATTTAATATTGGAGGGGGGCCCAAGGAGGAGAATGTAAATTAGTCCTATAGGCTCTTTATCTTTTTCACAGCCCAATTTCTCGTTTATCGGTCTTTTGTCTATTGCACTCGGTGTACCTAGACCATGGTCCCCACATCCTGAAACGGGCCCTCAGGCTAGGATATTTGGCGGGCCCCCTACCTACCGCTAAGATTAAAGGCAGTGTGAAACACTACATTAACGTTTTTCAAATTGTGTTTTAGTTCAAATTAAGGGATACAGTGAATTATTGACGATTTTTAATACATCTACTTTAATAATGGAGCTGTCGAGTATCGACATATAATAATCAAAAAATATATTGCAAAATTATATAAATAATTGAAAATGTTCATGGCCATGAAGTATAATAGCTCCGCAGGCGACTTTTTTTACTATTAAAGCTAATTTATGATGTGTGTTTATCTCACTTATCTGGTCAACCCGACATGCCAGGCCCCCCACAGCCCGGGCCCCCAGGTTAGAGCCCTGTCAGAAAGTATTTTTTCTGTTATATTTTCGTTTTTATTTCATTTTCTATAAAAGTTGATAAAAAATCAATCCTGAAAGTTTCGGGATTATGTTTACCAATCCCGGGATTCGTAGGTATCGAAAATAGTTCGGGATCCCGGGATTAGAATCCCTAGTACTGTGGTGTATATACACAATAACAGCGGAAGGAGGCTTCGTGGTGATCTATTATTTTAAATGTGGTCGTTGATCTAATTTAAAGGAGATGCGCGCGCATTTTTTTGTAGACAGAACCATAGTTTATCTAACCTTTTGCTTTTTCTATATTTTTTATTTGAACAAAGATACGATTTTGAATAATTAACAATGAATGGTCCATTTCCATTTATTTAATCTTTAATGTTATTATTTTGCCTTTATCTTTCTTAGCCCGTATTGCTAATGCATCAGAAAGAGAAAGTAGCATTTAAGCGGAGGACATAACAGCGATATAGATGCTTGAATATTGCGCGCGCAGTGTATTGGATTTCATTCCAGCGAGTTGTTGTGCAAAATCGCCGGTCTCTCAGTCAAAAATGTATCGTGTCGTTTCTGCGAATCGTAAAATATATTTTACAAACTAAATGTGTTGGCTAATAATCTAAAGCCATGTGTAATAAGTGAATGATTTTTCATTAAATATGAAACGTACAGGTGACCGTGATCGTTGACGTTAACCCGGCCAATAAGTGAATAAATTTCTTGTTTACAATAAATTCTTGAACGTTCGCTAAGAAACGTATAGTTTTATAATAATACCCAATTAATTATAATATGGCTTAAATTAAGTGTTAATTGTCGTTGAAAATGATAAATGGTAACAATCGAGCCTTTTTATTAAAACATGTAAATTATACAAAGATATAGGTACACTATTTTTAAATAATTTAAATAGTACTAAACTAATACTACAAAATTTCTATTATTATTATCGTGCATAATAATTTGTTATGTAATGTATTGTAAAATTCTATAATCTGCGTAAAAGTGATTTTTAATTGTATATAATTATAGTTGAACAATATTTTGATGTAACATAAATTCACAATACCTACCTATTCTATTCGAAATATATATTTTACTTAGAAGGTTTTGCATTGATATACCGGTTGTATATTATTTATCATTTTTGTTATTACATATTATTATTACAGACATTCTGTAATGAAATTTAGATTATTTTACATAAGTAATACATTAATAACTAATTACGAAATCGTTATATTACCACGGAAGTTATTTGGTAACTAAAGTGCAAGGCGTTACAGTGAAACTAAACAATGCGATTTATTTGCATTTGGTGAATGTTAGTTTAAAAATTGTGAAGAATAATTATTCAGCGACATGGAGGAGAAGCAGGAGCACAACACGAGCATCTCGAAGGAGCTCAGCCGGTCGTTCTCGTCGCTGAAGACGAACAAACTGGGTCGGAAGCTTTCCAGGAGTATGTCAATAGTGACGACGAAATTACCTGAGAAACGGGCAGCCTACCTCATCAAGACGGCGGCGAGGTTCAAGCAATCGCCTCTCAGAGGGAGGAAGGGCGTCTGGTCTTTTGAGCTGGTCGTAATTGCACCAGACAAGACGCAGCGGCAGGTAAGCCTCGAAATATACAAAACAATTTGTGGACCTTTAATATTATTGAATGCTCACTTCTTCGTTAACAACATTTGAGATTAATCTGTGCAAATTTAAATGGCTACAATATGACAATAAACGATAGAGTTATTTATATAAAGTTCTGATAAACTAAATTGACATACCCTGTACTCGTACCTGGCAGATAAATACTCTCTCTATGATTGATATCATCCTAAACACCCCTTTAAATCCTGTGGTATCAGATCAATAAATTATTATCACTTCACACTGAAACATATCTAAATTCAAGACGTGAGATTTACATTATAACAAATATTACCCTCTTTAGAGAGAAGAAGAGAATAATATAAAATAATAATAATAAAAGCTAGCCAAAACTCAGTTTAATTAAATTTACCATCATACCTATAACTCTACAGTTATAAACACCAATAATATATCTATTTAATTCATTCATAAAATAAATTTCAGATTAAAAGGTACATTCAGTCAATATATCTATAAAACACTGGACTGTATGTATTGTAATATATCATTAACAATAATTTAAAACGTAAAGAGATAATAAAACATTAATTACAGTTTATTTATACCATGCTTTCTGATTATCAACAAGAATTTTCAGTGCCAAACAGCCTGCCGATGAGTCATTGTAAAAATATAACGATAGGTAGGTACCTACTATAAATTGGCTCGTCCTTCGATCGTTTTGTATTTTTTATTTGCGGTCACTTTTTACTAACTCTGCCTCGTGTCTAAAAATGTATAATAAATACTAAGTAAATAATATCACCACATTATAATATTATCATTAATTATTATTGAAATCACCAGTATGAAGTTGGTTTGACGTTCAGGAAATAATACATATTTTTTACAGTAAATATGAGATGAAAAATGTTATTGTGTAGGTACAAGGGTTGTAGCCTTTATTACGAAAATCTCAGATATTTTCTAAAGTCTAAC
This sequence comes from Rhyacophila brunnea, assembly GCF_057557595.1. Classification (NCBI taxonomy): domain Eukaryota; kingdom Metazoa; phylum Arthropoda; class Insecta; order Trichoptera; family Rhyacophilidae; genus Rhyacophila; species Rhyacophila brunnea. The sequence continues at coordinate 15,984,542 of NW_028232965.1, forward strand.
TATTGATTTCTTTCTACGATTTATCTGAAAAATGATATGTACTAGATAATAATGATTTTAAATAAATATATGTATATCGGCTTTAGAATTTTTTAGCATTCTTACGTTTGTGTTATTGAAATGGATGTGTACCAATGTTAAAAAAAATTAATACCTGCGTTGATTACCAAAAAATCTTTGGGTTACCTTGAACGAAAGTGAAATACTTAATACGTTATTTATGCAAATTAAAAAAACGTTATCAGCCGTGAAAAAAAAGATTGAATTTAAATTAGAAATTTTAACTACGGTTTTTTTAATTTGAAGATGATATCAATATACACATACGCGTATCTGTTCGCTTTAAGTAATTTTAAATATTAATATTTTATTGGTATCATAATAGTATCATGAAGCGTGTTAAATACCTCAGTTGAGGCATGGTCTAACTAAACTAAAAAAGATCGTGGCTAGGCGATGCGCGGATTGTGCAAATGACGCGTGCCGAACGACATATTATACTTTGTCATATAAATCCAACATGCGTCCATTTAATGTTCTGTTTATTGTTCTATTAGTAACAATAATAATATATTCATTGACATGTCTTCTTTTTCAAGTAAATGGGTAACGTATTTTAGTCATCTTTACACTATTTAAGAATTAATACCCCCGTCGCCATCACGAAGCAAATTGACGTGTTCACAGCTCGACTTTCGCTCTCCGATTGCCAGCGAGTCCAAAATTTCGTCGCATGAAGTTTGTATGAAATCTGTGCATCAATCCATCAGTATACAACTGCTAATACCTATATATAATAATATGATAGATTGACAAACACTATTAATAAGAATACACGTACGTATGAGTGGCTCTCGAAATGGAAAATTTAATGAAACGGAGCGCTTGACAATTTTCTGAAAATGTTAACATTATTATAATTTTATGTACAAGTAGGTAATTAATATATAAAATAATTTTGATTTTTTATTATATACCTACCCAGCTATAGAATAAATATGAATATAGGAATAACATTCTTTAATCGCGAAAAACGGGGCTTAAATTATCTTCTTTTGACCACGCCCTATCCCAATAAGATCATAATGGCCCTCGACAGAGTAAAGGGATTCACAAATTTTTGTTTTTACTAGAAATGGATGTTAGTCACTTGCTCAACCTATTAGGTCCATACTCTGACTAAAAACAATGTGTATTTTGCCAGACCGATGATTAGAACCTGGGACCCACAACATTATAATCCGATGCGTAAGCCGCTCGGCCATCGTGGGCGTCAATCACGTTATGAATATTATTATTTTTACCGTGAGTTCGTTAAGTTCGGTACTAAACTTCGAATAAAATATATTGAGAAAATGAATTTAAATACTTTTCAATAATTCATGAACCGGAGCGCAATACTTAATTTTTCCACGAGACGGGGCGATAATTTCTGGGATTTCACGAGATGGAACTGCGCTCCGGCATATTTCGACCTCTGCAGTATGGGGCATTAATTAATTGATCTAATGTTTATTTCGTACTTGCTATTTTGATTATCAAATGTCAAAATGATAATAAATAAAGTGATTGTCGATAATAGTTTGATAACTATCGACTAAAATTAAATTAGCAGAAATGAATAATATAATTATTATACACCTAATTAGTCTACTTGTTTTTGTTTTACCATTTTACCAGAATTTTAAAGATAGTTAGGACGTTAGTTAACGATTATAATACATTGGAAACATTTTCAGGAATAATATTTTAAATTATACGGTATTGCATTGAAATAATGACCGAGTTTAGTAACTCTATACCAGCGGTTTCCAACCTGGGAGGCGCGCCTCCCAGGGGAGGCGCGATCTATTGCCAGGGGAGGCGCCAAAATTTTTCAATAAATTAATTTTTATACCATAATATCTACAAATAAATAAAACTTCATATCTTAACGTAACAGTGAAAATTCAGTGTATGAATGTTTATTTTAATATATAATACATAATACATATATTTAAATCCTATTAAAAAATATTTGGAGCGGAGAAATTAAAAAATGGCGCTTTTGCAAACGCTCTGTTTCGGTAATGCACAAAACGACCGCTGGTTGCATGAAAACAATAACCTCAAATTTAAATGTCACTCGCAAACAAAAATCTATTTCCTGAGTTCTTGGTTAGTTTGCTTATGCATTTTTCATATTATTTTATTATTAGTAAAAAAAGTCGCCTGCGGCGCTGCTTTGTTTCGGGACTATTAAATATTTTAAATATATGGGTGAAAGATCCTGGCCTGTGGGCCCTATTCAGTATGTGGAGCCCATGATAGAATCCATTAATTTTTGTCAATGAACGATGATGAATTTGGTTGACTTCTATTAAAATTGATTGTGGTAATAAACAAGCTCATTCGTCGCATGAAAAATTTTTTTATTAAAAAATGAATTTAATATAAGTAAGTAGTAAAAACTTGTGTGTTAAAAAAGTGTCTGTATTATTTAATGAAATAAAGGGGGGGAGGCGCCAAGATTAGATTTTTTTAAAGGGAGGCGTAGTAACATAAAGGTTGGAGACCACTGCTCTATACTATAACAATTTATTATACTGTCGTGATATTTTGCTGAAATCCCTATATTGGTACCTACAGCGTTACTTTGGATATAATATTATATTTACAAATATACATAAATACGACACCTATATTTAATTTTCTTGTTACATTTACAAATATGTAATACCGCTGGAGACTCAACATGGTTTAGTATTTTGTAGAAAAAACTCTTCTGTATTAAGTGCCAATGTATCAATATCATCATTGTAATGTTATATTTACAATAAGATATTTGTAATAAGATTATAGATTATATAATCATCAGTGACGTCCCGTGGGGGTAGGCAAATTGAGCGTCGCTTGGGGGCGGCAATTACTCGAAGGGGGGAAAATCGAGGAGAATCATTAGGTATAAATATAGCTACCTAAACGTAGTAATAACGGAAATGTCTTTCCATTAAAAAATCAGCTCACTGGTTGGAAACAAAATGTATTAATTAACTAACTTACAAGGTTTAATAGGACCATGTTTTTTGTTCGGTTCGCGATGTCTAGTATACTTCCGTTGTCCTTGGAGGTCACGTCCTTGATGACCAACAATGACACGTACAGATTTTTTGAATTATAGGCAGGTACATACTTGCCTAAATTAAAATTTTTGCCAGTCGCTCGCGAGTTTAGGAAGTTGCCAGGTGTATTTTTAAATGTATCTGAAACCGTAGAAATATTTCTATTGAAGCAGAGATAGCATTTAGATTTAGTAGTATATATTTTGTCGGTAATGTATGTATACAACACATTTCTTAGATATTCTTGTCAGAAGGATAATGAAAAATATTGTGTTGAAAAAATGGGGCGGCATTTTGGTGCTGCTTAGGGTGGCATTTTCGTCACTGATATTCATTGTAAGATAAACTACATGTATGATTAACTGTATAATACGTAAGTAGGTACGTATAATGCTTACTAGTTTGATTCAATTGGCTTGAAAACAATGCATTTTGTCTGAAGCTTTTGAATGAGTGTCAAACATACAAATTATTGTTATTAAATTCAATTGTTTAATTCCAAGAGATTGGACAAATTGCATGCATGCACAAAGCATGCGCTTAGGTAGGCGGATATTGGCCGGCCGCTTAAATTAGCTGTAAAGAAGTTAGACGCAATATTGAACAGTATGCATATGTTATAATAATAATTACCAATTCATTCATTCGTATGGAGTTAGGTTGTGGATGACAACGTGGAAATCAAAACAAAATCGCCACCAAAATTAAATCTAAGGATATCAAGTGCTTACGAGTATGCTTACCGAAAAATAAATAATATTAACTGACGATATGTACCTACTTGATATTAATTATAAAAAACGTCAATATACTTATTTAAATTCACACATGTTTTTTAAATGTTAATTTAGGACAAATATTCTTATTGGGCGATATATCGAGTAAAATCAAAGAAAAAATCATTAAAACTTTGTTAATTTACGGCATAGGTACTTAAAAGCATGAATTTTTATCAGACAATCGATTTTTTTCATCAAATAAATAACCTCTATACCTATAATTGATATTTTTTTGGTGAAATACTAAAACAGGTGTTGTTGTTTGTCGTGTAAAAATTTGAAAAGATTTCGTGAAAGGGAAGCCAACATAGCAAGCAAGGCCTATCCGTATATTATTATGTCCCAATAAGCCACATATTATTTATTGACATGTCAACAACTTGTAGATGCAATATGTCGAGTACGCTGGGTGTGCATCTGAAGTCTTTCAAACTCTTTCAGGTGTTCCCCAAGGATCAAATCTTGGACCAATTATGTTCCTCATATTTATCAATGATATAGTTAAAGCCATGGATGGAGTAGAATTTTTACTTTTTGCGGATGATTTGAAATTATATGCACCAATTCGGAATGAGTTGGACTGTTGCATGTTACAGAGAAATCTCTGTTCAATTGAAAGTTGGTCAAAAAAGAATAAATTAGAATTTAATACTGACAAATGCTTTTGTATTACTTTTTCTAGGTCAAGAACTCCGATTAAATACAATTATATTATGTCAAAAAATTCTTTAAAACGTCAATCTGAGGCGAAAGATCTTGGGATAATTTTTGATTCTTCATTATCCTTTCACTCGCATATAACTTCCACGGCTCTACGTGCGAGTAAGCTTCTAGGATTCATCATGCGACAATCCAAACCATTCAAGAATCCTAATGTATTACGTACACTCTACGTCTCATTAGTGCGTAGCATTCTTGAATATGGGTCGATTATCTGGTGTCCTTATGAGGTTTCCTATAAGCTTATTTTAGAACGCGTCCAGAAGAAATTTCTTCGATGTCTTTATTTTAAAACATTTAACTATTTTCCTTTCGATAATTCGTCAGATGATTATTTTCCGACTGCCTTTCTACAAGGCATGCTTACTTTTCACTCTCTTGAATCTCGTCGGTCTCTTCTGCTGTTGAAACACTTTTGCCTGTTATCGCGAGGGATGGTTTCCAATCCCGGTGTCCTAATGAATTTGAATTTCCATGCGCCTGTCAATTACCTACGTGGTCGCAGTCATGATTTATTCTGGATTGGAACCGTTTCCTCGCGTCAAGCCTATCAGGCACCATTAGCGAGGGGTGCAAGACTAGTAAATGCGCTCCCTAAAGACATAGACATTTTCAATGATGTACTTTGTATTTTATTTTTGAAACTGTATTTTTCTGTATAAAATTGTATATTTTCCGTTCTCAAAAATTATATTTTTCTGTATTAAATTATACTTAAGTATGTTTTGATTATATATTTTTTTTTGTTATTATTATTGTTATTATATATATATTTGTTTTTCTATATTCTCTTCTCTCTTGTGAGGGTAATGTTTGACTTATAATGTAAATCTCATGTTGTGTACGTCTTGAATTTAGATTTGTTATGTCCACAATGTTTTGTATTCTTAAATAAATAAATAAATAAATAAATAAATATGTCGTAGGTACATGTATTCATTGCACGCATTGTCTGAGTACAAAGAATGGATGGGGGGGGAAATTGCATTTCTTATGTCCAGACATTCCGGGAAATGGTCACGTAGCCTTGCGAGATATCGCATTTATCGTGTGCGGATCAGCCTCATGAGTCGGACAACACTGTCTCCACAGTGCCGGCGTCAATGCATTGGTAGGTAAATGACATTTTAATTTTGTAAACATCTGAATGAGTGTTTTACCAAACCAGTAAAATAAAAATATCCCTATACCTATACGATTCATGGAATCATGTAACTGATAAAAAAATAAAATGAATATAAATATATGAGTAATAGTCGTGGTTAAGAAGAGCAGCTGATAATATTATCACCAGATATGAACCGCAGTTAATTTTGAATTGTAAACCATTTTTAATTAAGTGTTTCTCGTGAATTATATGGGTTATCTTTTTGTTGAGCTGGGAAAAATTTAAAAATTAATGACTTACTTAGTTGAAGTTTTAGGGTGGCATTTAAATGTATATATGAAAACAACCACAGAGGTTAGATTTTTTTTCCAAGTAGTATGAATTATTTATTGTGGCAAATGTTTATATGTACTTACTAGGGAAATATGACTTTTAGTATTGAATAGCTCTCGCATTTAGTTGATACCAACCTAAATTATCAATGTTATTTATTATTATATTTTAAAAAAAATGTATAACTTAAACTAATCATATTTTTATAAATAAAATTTTAATATCGTCGCGTTTTTCAAATTCTTCTGATTCTAATAGCGTTGAAGCACAACTTGAATCATTACCTCCGATCCGATACTATGCGTCGTTTCTTCAGTTGTTATCTATGGTCAGAAGGACTATTAATTATAATCACTCTTCACACCCTCTAACTGGCTTCCTTCCTATTTTGTCCCCAACAAGAGTAATTTTTGATTCTCTTGTCTTCATTATGGACTGTTTTGTGAATCCATTATAACTGATTTTTCACACTCCACCTTCACTCACGGGTCTGTATAAATGACTTAATTGACTTGAGTTAATAGGTAGGCGATAAAGTTTTTACCTACTTTATTGTATTCATTTATTATATAAGTTAGAATTAACTGTATTCGTTGTCAGTATAATATTATTTACCATTGATGAGTCCAAATAGTACCAGAAGATGCCGAAAGGCGAAACCCGGGTCGCAAAAAAACAACTCAAATAATGGAATATTACAAAACTTAAATCCATTAAAATTCAAATTCAAATTCCATCAATTACCCTCGGTCGATAGTATTAATATTAAAAATAACTGAATCTAACATAAATTAAGTAAGTATTTATATATAATATACCTATCAGTAGAATTTTTATAGTGTGATTAATGTAATAAAAAATATACACTTAAACGAAATCATAATATTTAATAAAATTTATGCGTGGGTTATTAACCGCTGTTGGTAAGTACCTAATTTTACACAATATGTTATATTTTTTTCTCTATAAAAATTATGTATATTAACGTAATCAAATAGCATTCAGTATTATTTTTGTAGATATTTTGGCTTTTCCTGGTATTGTTTGATAATATAATAATAATAATATGCTCTAAGGACAAGTCAATTTCGTTAAAATAATATTATATTATATTAACAATGCCTACTTATTTTCAATGACACATTTTAAACAAATACATGTAATTTGTGACCAGGCACATATTATTTTACTAACAAGATACCTAATCGGTATGAGACCAGTGAACTTGAAGTAAAGAAGAATGCATCGGCATAGATATCTTGCACTTTGTCATGATTTAAAAAAAATGTTTTATTAAATTTATACAATAGAATATTGATGTACAGTAAAAATACATGAACTGATCACGATTGTTAGAAAATAATATTGTATATATACTCGTAATATTTTATTTATTCAAAACTGGTCTATCCCGGGGTTATTCGCATTTATCACTCACTATTACCAAACGAATTGAATTAGGTGATATCGGCCATAAATGTAGATTCTCGGGTAGAAATAAAGAATTTAGTAACTTTTACACTGTGATTATTTAAATTCAATCTAGAGTTGCGATTCCTGTATGTGGTATAAATTCATGAATTAAAAGTAACACAAACATAGACCCCTCCAAACCACAACTCGGTCTTTATCAAGCGTATCACGAGGCCCTACGTTTGGTTGTAAACCATCAGCAGTTTTTAACGCCTGGGAATGTGGAACTGGGAACACTACTCACTCAAGTGTGCGGAGCTAGGTGGAAATCACCAACAGTCTTAATTAAAAGAACTATGATTTGGGTTACTCTATCGATTTGTCCACGACTCTATAAACGTGTCAGAATGAAAAGATTTCAGTGTCACACTTTTTTGTTCCAAAAATAGAAGATGCACGAGGCTGATGTAGCAACCATGTACCTTGGTGCTTATAGAAAGCGTTTAGAAAATAAAAAAAAGCCTTGACTTGCTCTGTCGTCATTTATCGTTAGGGGCACGAAGTGTCATCTGTACCTGTGTACTGAAATTCTGCTGAAATAGAGGCAGTAGTTGAAAGTGATGAATCTAAGTAGTGATCGGAATTATTCCGTCCTCCATACGACGCAGAAAACTTTTCAAATGCATCAAAGTTGGCCTTGATTGATATCAAGTCGGCGTGGTCAATTTGGGTCTGAAAATAGCTATCTGATAAAAAACTACTATTTACGATTAGTCCGCGGATCCCATTATATTGGCTACTTCCAGTGAGAAATCGACGATACTGTCACTTTGGGTTCACTTACATAATGTGGTGAAACGGGGCGGAATTTTCGATCGAAGTGGGTAGAAGTCTATACTAATGATGGAAAACAATCATTTAAATTCAACACCACCCCAATATGCCAACAAGTATCTTGTAATAATTATTCGTTTTAATCACACCGAAGTATCTCTCCAATAGTTGCCAAAGATTGTGTGTACCACTATAAACATTGCTTGCATGCATACCTTACATTAATTGTCTCTTTTTTTGTAACTTGGAGTTTGATCACCTGTAATTCTATTGTAATTTTAAATCTAGGTATTTGTGGAGAAGTTTTTTTTCATAGTAATTGTGCAAGAATTGTTTTCGCTTTGTTCTCGCCAAAGCGTACTTACGAGTTTAATGTAGCTACCGGCTAAGTAATTCATAAATCGTAACTCAACAGAACACAATAAAATAGGTATTTTGATGCGATTGTTATAGTTTTGGTTGCTCGGCTTGCTGTGTGCAAATATTTGTGTAATTCTAATCTCGTGTGTTGGTATGCCTGAACTAGATACCGGAACTGAGGTAGGTAGTGATGTCAATGTGGAAATAAAATTTTAATAGCCGATTATAAACCAATTAGTTAGTCGCGTACTTGTCGGTTTTTCATCGTTAGTAATAAAATTATGTGTTTTACATATCAATTATTATTTATAATATATGTAATTCATTTCCATGCTTCACCGTTGCACGAATAAGTCTTGGAGCATCTTGGGCAAGCGCAAGGTCACGACGGTTTACCTTGGTCTAGCGTCATATCCTGCACTTTTTTCAATATCAAGTGGCGTGGAGATGGTCGCTGGGTGAGAGAGAGCCATGTATTATTTATAACAATTATTAATATGATTGAGTGTGAGAATCACACGTCAAATCACTATTTGACGACTTCGATGTGAAGGGCATGTGCAGCGCATGGATAACGGTGAGCCGTGGAAGCAGGTGTTTTACGAAAGTCCTAAAGTGGGAAACGCAGTTGAATGTCCGCGTCTTCGACGAGATGGTAGTAGCAATGTAGATAACATTTATTTTTCAAAGACATACAAATGCTTTTTATGCGAAAGAATGAAATCTGTCCAATATGTAGTTACTTATATAGTGGTTTACGATTGTCTTTTTATTCAGTGACAGTTTGGTACGTGGAGGACCTAAGAGCTGACAGGTTTGGAGGAATAGTTAAATATGTTGACAGGATTGAAAGTGTGATTATTTGTGCATTGATTGACACTAGAATTGTGAAAAATCTGCATTTAGAAAAAAAGATTTTCGTATATTCCATCATTATGGCGAATTAACCGCCTCATCTGCTTCATGGCAAATAGCTATTTCATTGATTATTCATTTGCTACGTCTATTAGTAAGTCAACACAGTCTCATTTTCCTGGCATAGATAGCCAAAATACGAACGCCTGTTACCAAATCTTATTATAGTCTGTCCCATGGGTTTCTGGAAATTTGAAGTTTGTTTTGAGTACTTGATCGTCGTTTGTCTTACATAATAGGTGAGCGCCACTCAGCTGAGTACCTGAATCAACGAATAATAAAGAGGTAAAGCGGTCGCTGTTTTGTGTAATCTTGAGGTATCCTGGGGAATGGAGTAGATATTTTACATACTGGGGGACAATATCTAGGCATGTTTAATTTTAAATTGTTATTTATTTTTATTGTTAGTATTGCGTATTCTGTGTAATGTGCTGTATATTTTTCATCAATAAATTACTACCCTATAAATTGAAGAAAAAAATAGTACCACCTAAGGTGCTAAAAGAATCCAAGAATTAAAATATAACACCTGCATTTAATATTTTCCGTGAACCTGTTGCAGAGTTAAGTTAAGACTGGTGTGGAAAAGAAATATTTCTAAGACTAAGAGTGTTTTATTATTAGTTATGATCATGGCGAAATAGAGATAATCACTGAGAAAATAAGAAAATCTTTGCCATGTACCTATTGTCATGAATCATAAACTTACGTAGAGCTCAATATTAACTTTATAATGAACTAGCTGAAGTACCTACCCGGCTTCTCATAAGGTCGCGTTATTGGTCAATACAAAACAATAATACCTGATTACATTTTTACCATGTTTTTATTAGCTCGTATTCTTGTTTGTCCAGTACAATTTTTTTCTTGTTTGTCCAAGATTTGTATTGGACGATTGAAGATTTTTAACTAACTTCCCGACTAGCTAGACATTTGAAACTTTTAGAATATATCATAACACGATGACAATGAATTCTTTTAATACTTTTAGCCATCTTTAAGCAGAATTAAATTCATTTTCAGTTAATTCTGTTTTGTATGGAAAGTTATTTCGGATAAAAAATGGTAAAAAGTAAAAAACTATTATTGGTTTCTAAGGGGCTCCTAGCAACTAAATTATTAATATATACAAAATGACATTTCAGTATTCTATATTTATTAAGTATTTCTATCAAGTACAAAAATAAGTATTTATTAATACAGAAAATTTAAAAACGTGGTATATAAAAAGTTCTTTTTATCTTGTAATTATTTAATATCAAAATAACTTTTTAATAATAACATGTCAAAATAAGAATAATTCTGACAGCAGTAAAATTCAAACAAAGAACGCCAAATTAAAACCGAATCCAAAATAAGCAAAACTACACTTCATCTAGGTACTGTAAAAATTCAAAATTGGAAGGAACACACAAAAATAAATTGTATTTTAATTATTATTTGCTTACAATAATTATTGTTGGTGGTAGGTGAATTGGTAGAAAAACTTGTCTAGTGATCTGTATAATATATTAGTCATCGCTGATTTTAGAATAAGCGTTTTTTTATTGCGTGAATCAACATTCTAAGAATATTTTGACTCATTCTGTTGTGGCACTTTCAAATAGTAAAAGCCTGTGTGACATATTTCTTTGAATACTTTGTGGTATTATGTTATGATATTATGATGCACTCCATTATTATTGTTGTTTTCAATCCGACACAAAATAATTAATTAGTCAAAGTTTAATAAATGATTGAATGCAATCTGACCGAAGATGCAATAAGGCTCGGTACAGACACAGCGGATTCGCGCATATTGGACCGTGCGGAAATTGATAACTGTTCAGGAAGACGCGGTTTCCATGTGGATTGTGTTTTTGGGTGCTCTATAAAAAAAAATCAAAGGAAAATTCAGTATTGGGTGCATCCGGGTAAAGCATTTTTTTCAACGAATCCTCAACTAATTCCTGTCAAGCTGGCTATTTTGTTATTTTATTGGAATAATATGAGCTCTGACTATCCCAAATTATATTTCTTTTCTCCACTTCATCATCTCTCAAGTTGTGTCCAAGCACTCCGTTATCATAATAAGTCTAGACTGCGTGGTTTCCATGCCTCAATTGAACAGTCGGTAGGCATTCCACGCAGGATTCATTTATTGTCGGCTGACTAGTGGCTTGCTGTTCCGCGCGGACTTAGTATGAACGATTGTAGATGCTAACACGAATTGGCTCCGCGCAGAATTCGCCATGTCTGAACCGAGACTAAAACACGAAATATGCATTCATTAAATTATGGTGAGTTTGATAACAGTGATAACAACTAGCCATGTGGATTCGCTTACAATATCAAACGTTTTAATTTTGTTGAAGTTGGATAAAAACTTAAATCAAAGTACACTTGTAAATTCGCTATGAAAGTAAATTATTGTGATTCAAATCAAAGAAAAGATGCCTCAAACCTGGCAAAGCTCATGCAAGATTTCATCCCCCAAGTCAGCATTCTTCTAAATAAGACCAAAGCAACGTCTGCATTGTTGGCGGGTGATTAAAGTATCGGGCCCTTACCCCCTTTTGGGGAAAACAGGGGGAGATCTGAGTAATTTGGTGTTTTGTTGAATCCATACGTCGATGACAAGTGGGATCATCGTCGCAGTGACGTCCCGTAGGGGTAGGTAGATTGAGCGTCGCTTGGGGGCGGAAGATACTCGAAGGGCGGCAAATTGAGGAGAATCATTAGGATTAGGTATATATAGAAATAGCTACCTAAACTTAGTAATAACGGATATTCCATTTAAAAAATCAGCTTACTGGTAATATTGTCTATTAGAGCAAAGAGGCATTTAAATTAGATTTGAATGACAATATGACTTTGCAACAAAAAAGGCCAGGAAAGTTTTTGTATTTTAATGGTTGAGTGTTGAGACTAATAATTAATAATATATTTATGATTGAAAGTATGTAAGTATGTGTATATTAAATACTAAATACTAAGGAAAGTTATTTTGTTTACATATTGTACAATAATAATAGCATAGTAAAAATGGTGTAAAAATAATAAATCTGTGTATTGCTAAATGGTACAAACCAAATGTGTCAGAAACATCAACCAAATAAGACCTCAGATTGGTGATTTGGGTAAATTTCTAACTTAAATAAGTATATTATTTTTATTTACTTTTTATAACTAAAAATAATTTTGTATGTTTAGTGATACATATTTTGTTAGTAATGTATCCATACAGCACATTTCTTAGACATTGGTATCATGAAAGGATGACAAGAAATACTGTATTAAAAAAATAGGGCGGCATTTTGGCGCTGCACAGTTGCGGCATTTTGTCTAGGGACGTCACTGCATCGTCGTCGTGTGATCTGTGTGATGGTGCTTTGGTCGTGTTTAAGGGATAACAGCCACAGTGCCTAGGCGTTCTATAAATGCAAGTAAAAACATTGTATATAATGTGTTTTAGTTGGCTACTGGGAATAAATCAGTGAATTACAATAATTATTAATTTATTATTGAAACATGACAGTATGATAACCGCAGACTTTAAGTATAGTAAAACTCGATGTGTCAGCACGGCCGACGATTGTTACGACTTCAGTACCGCTTGTGTACTGACTGGGTCCCCGTATGAGATTTTGCATTATATTACATCACCATTATCGATCTTTTGACGATCATATTACGGACCTCAAGAGGTTGGATGTTGTATTAGATTCTTATTTGTACGATAAATTTATATTAGCCACTTGCTTAACTTATTAGGTACTATATACTTTATACTTAATTGAATTGTTTGCATATGCAATAGTAAATAAACACCTTTATGCGCGTAATAATCAGATACCCCTCGTAGCTAGTGATTGCAATACCGGTATTTCAAAATATTTATCCTAGTATTTTACGATATCGGTTTTTAAAATCAGACAATACCGATAGGTATATTCTTTATTAAAAGTGGAAACAAAATGTATGTAAATTGATATAAAAGGCTTAACGGGGTGGGGTTATAATTTTTTTGCCGGGTTACGCGATATCTGGTTTACTTCCGTCGCCTTTCATTGTTCTTAGTGACCAATAATGACACAAGCAATAAAATATTAATATTTAAAAGAGATTTTTAGATTTTAGGTAGATATTTCTGTTTTTCCAATTATTTTATGAATACCGGTATTCAATAGAAAATACCGAAAAACCGGTATTGTTATTTTCATGCGGCATTGCAATCCCTACCTCGTACCTACTACCAAATCACTTGATTTTCTTAATTATTCTATTACTGTACGAGCATTTGAGAAATGTTATCTTAATATAATTCTTGTTATTCTGGCAGCAAGTGAAGCCAAAAACATTGTTATGACGTGTGAAAGTAAAATGTTACTTTATTACAGCGTAACCATCATTCATAGTCACCTCTGGTATAACACCTTCATTTAGTTAACTTTTGAGCGATCGCTATCTGCAATAATAAACCAAAACAAATAACTATTTGGACATTTTCAAGAAAACTTTCATTGTTCTATTGGTTTCTAAAAATACGCATACGTAGTCGCTCATTGTAGGAATAAGCCGTGTTCGCGTTGGTTTAATACATAACTAACGAGCAAGCGATATCTAGAGAAAAAACTAATTATTAAATCAGACTCACAATATTATAATGGAGTTAATTTAAATAATTTCCCAGAGATCAATCGACTGATTTAATTTGCATTTTATTATTAACCTCTGAAATTCACACATCTTCGTGCTGTTGTCGGTAAATCAAATGGGTAATAGAAAGTAATCTCTTACATGCAGTGTGCAAATTATTGTATCAATGTACAATTTTATTTTAAATTCCGATTAGGTACTATGTTCAGAATAATTTTCTTTTAGTAGATAAATAACGTTATCCTAATAAACAGCAATTTATTGGTCACCTGTCACTGGTACTATTGCTCAGGTACTGTTAAGGCTATACTTCAGCTGAGGCATGGTCTAAAAAGATCGTGACTAGGCGATGCGCGGTTTGTGCAAATGACGCGAGCCGAACGACATATAATTTGTCAAAAAAATTCAACATGCGCCCTTTTAATGTTATGTTTATTATTATATTCGTAATAATAATAGTATATTCATTGACATGTTTTCTTTTTCAAGTACATGCGGAACGTTTTTTAGTCATCTTTACAAGATTTAAGAATATATTCCTCCGACGCCATCACAAAACAAATTGACGTGCTCACACCTGGACTATCAGTCTCTGATTGGCGACGACTACGAAATTTCGTTCCATATATTGTTGAAAATTCTTTGCCTACTTATGTACGCTCTTAATTGTAAATAACTACAGTTTGTCGTTATTCACCACAAATAAAAAATAGATTTACGACACGTGTTTTGCTCACACGGTGAACTTTACCAGGTAGGTACAACAATTTACCTGGTGACAGTGCCACCTGTCTACATTGTTGGTTGTGGCTTAGTTTTGGAACAGAAAATATTTTGATTAAAATTACACTTAGGCTTTATTACTGGAAAACCTCTCTGAACACAACATTTCTTTCACCTTACCCCTTTTAATACTTTTACGTGTATGTTCTGTCTTGCTAACATTAATACTATATTAATATACTTTTTCTTCTTTTCTCACACATATATAGGTACTTATGTTTTCTCTCACCTTTGCCCTTTTAAAATGTCTTATCTCTCCCGCACAGTTTCGTTAATGATTATTTTCTTCTCCCTCTGCGTTACTGACAGACAGATAAATCAAGACAAATATATAATATAATTAATATTTAAACTTACGTTTGAGCTTCCTATTGTAATGTTATATTTTTTTAAATTTTGATAATATTGTTGGGGGCAGAAAAAGAGAAGCCGTTATGTGGAAATGCGTCAAAATTCAAGATTTAATTTATTGAATAGAAGGGTGGGAATTTTTAATCGGAAAATCATAATGATTAGGGTTTTAAGGTGTTATCAATGTGATGTTGCTATTAATTATTATACTTATTTCTATTAGCTTAGTCATTTTTAAGACTACGGTATTTGTGCGACGAAGGAACTATTTTTAACAAAGTTAATAATTATTATGATCATTTTCGATTAGGTGGTTTTTAAATTCTATTTTTTTAATGTTTAGTCTATCATCATTATGTTCATTAACTCTAATATTGCAGGTCCGATCGGTTTTTCCGATGTAGACCCAATCACAATCATTGCATGATAATTAATAAAAGTCGCTGATATCTAAACGTTTTTTTTTTTGGTCTTTGCTATTTGCTTTATTTTTATCCACGAGATTATTGACAGTCAAGAAATTATTATTGTATTTCTCTCTAATAAAAGTCACTGTTTCGGGTGTAAATATTGTGATAGACGAACTAGTTAACATCATATAATTAATAATATTTATATTTTTCATAAATTCAAATCAGAATAATTCGCCTGGCAACACATTCCATTAAATTCATACATATCTACGATGTTCATAAGTTTAACATAATCGTCTAGTCTAGTTTGTTCTAACTCACGTAGCCCCCCCAAACCGTAAACCGTGCAATATCTGATATTTGTAATTCAATGATGAAACTTGAATAATGACACTAAATACCACCTGTTAATTTTGTTTTTAGTTTAAACGATTTTCTATTTTGATTGAGGTGTAGGTATTATAGTTTGAGATAAGTTTCATTTATTTGAACGGGTATAATACAGATTTGACGGGTTTATCGTAATCTTTCATATATTATTAATAAATGTGCGGTTTCTTTAATCCTTCTTCGTGACATAGTATATGTATAATCCAATACTAAATATGTATCTATCATACTACAGTAAGTCCTCGACTTACGTGAATTCGTACTTCGCGATTTTTTAAAGTATGCTTTTTTTGCTGCAGTTTGTTTCTTTGCGCTTGTGTTTACATAGAATAATTATGTTATATATGTAAAAAAAAATAATAGTAATGCAATCTACGATAATTACCAAGAAAAGAGGAATATGAATAAGGAGAAATGCAAATATTGGTAATATGGATGGAAGTTATGCAGTAACAACATATTCCAATAAGCCTTATACTCATGCAGGATAAAGCCTAGAGTCGTTTTGAAGACATAAAGTGTAAAAATGATGACAGTGTTGATATGAAATGAAATAATTACAATATTAAAAGAACTTTTTATATACCACGTTTTTAAATTTTCTGTTTAATCAAATAAACTTGACAATTCTATGTTTTAATAAAAACTTTTTTTTGTACTTGCTGGAAATACTGAATAAATATATAATACTGAAATGTCATTTTGACATTTCATATTGATTTCCATAGTAACGCACGTATATATTAATAATTTAGTTGCTAGGACTGGACACACAAGAAAAAATTTGTACTGGACAAACAAGAATACGAGCTAATAAAAACGTGGTAAAAATAAGAAATGCGAACAGAAAGAAAATCACAGGCACTAACCCAAAATCACAGTCTTATTATAAAAATAGTTTCATCAGAGAGGCATCGATAGACCCCAAATTTTTACCAACACCGAAAACATACTAAATACATGCCTGATCAGTTGATGTAGTTTATCTACACTCACACGACGGAGACCTATATATTATTATGTATAGTTGGCTCTTTGGTATTTTACTTAGATATAGAAGGTACACATTACATTTATGATATGACAAAAAATCAACATTCAACTAAGTAGATATTTTCTTTTATAATTTTACAATTCGTTTCTTCCTCATTTTCTCCATGATTAAAATATATCATGACCAAATGGGAATACTGCAGAATTCATTGCTATAGTATAATCTGTCTGGAATATGTATGATTTACCTGCACTGAGAGGGATACATTGCTATTGGATGCACAATAATGTTCACATTTATATCTAAGTAGGTGGTGTATTAAATTGGTTCTTAGAACTGATAAAATAAATCAAAATGTTAATTACATATTATTACTGTTAAGTAATACGAGTCCAAGCAGCTGGTGTAAAATGATCTGTTTACCTTTTAAAAATACTCAATATTACAATTAAATTTTATAATAATACAAATGCATTAGAGCCGCAGCAACACGATGCAATGGCTGGTGAGTGCAGTCGCAGTGCAGCACAAGCAGTCGGCGTAGATTGAGTACTGTCTGGGTATGAGAGAGGAAGCGAGGTAAAGCTGCGGAAGTAATTCCGTAAGGTAAGGTAAGGTACCTATGTGTGAGGTCGCATGGGGTAACATAGAATCGCTCACTGAGCGTCAAAAACGTCTGGTGGTTAGCCCACTCATTAATAAGTGTTCCATCGTGTTGTAGCGGGTGACCGTTGTAATGGGCGGAGATGTTGAATCTTCTTTCAAATAGAGCCTTCTGTGTTTTCCCTGATGGTAAATTGACATCGAGTGGTTCTTTTTTGTCATCACTTTTCCTTCAAGAGACCCTCTTTTAAATTTTCTGACAGATAACTTGCATCATTTGCGTCAAAGAATATCGCCGCTGGTAAAGGGGGCTATTGTTGTGGTACTAAACTTCTATCTTCCATCCATAGAACCTCGTCAAAATTTTGGGGAACATAAAATTAATGGGAAGTGGCCAACTCTACGGGGCGTGGTAGCAGTTTTGAAGCAGGGTTCCATTTATTAATTTTGATCATAAAACCAAAAGACATAAAGCGACTGTCCGCAAATATTGAACGAGCGTTATGTTTACGTGACAAACCGTCACTATAAGATTGGTTTGTGGAATATCCGTTTTTGTCGAAATCGACCTTTTAATGCAAAATATTTTTTTGTATCTAAATGGATCAGAGCCATCCTTTTCTTTAAATTGCTTTTTAATGAAAACAGCATTCATATGCTGTAAAAAGAACAATTTAAATACCTCCATGTATTTAAATATAGGATAATGAAATTTGTTTTTCTTCTCTTGAACATTTGACATTTGGTCTATTCGACAAACCAATCCTACAGCGACGAAACTTTAATACATTGATGCTTTAATACACATTATAAGACAGACGTACTAATTAAAAATAACATAGGTATTCTTTAACTCGTATTAAATTGTATTCCATATTTCTCTATACCCAAGATCTGTATAGTCAATAGTTTTATAACACACCCTGGCTTACCCTTACAGCATTGTAGATATTTCAATGCTGCGATAGTTTAAGGAAATCCACCGTGTTAAGTTGAGTAGTTTTTCCTTGTTTATGGCTTTGTTTACAATATTATTATATTAAAGGACACGTAGGTATAGCACAGAATTTAAACAAAACTGCGGTAGTTAAATAATTAGAAACTATTCTGTAGTGAATTGATTGGTAGTGAACTAGTGAGTTGATAATTATTATTGCGAGTTGTGGGTACAAACTATTATATTCTTTGGATCGGTGTCGTGGTTTTCCATCCTTGAGTGTCACACGCAATACTCGAGATCTCCACAAAACATAGAAGAATGTGTACTTACATAGAATATGAATTGCAATAATGTTACTACACAATGATAATAACAATTATTCACCAGTTTACAATACATACTTCCATCTTTTTGTGCCTAATCCATTGTTTTGAACGATTTTACTTACTCAGCGCATTTCAACAGCACATTAGCAATAGTGCTTGCGCAGCTAGTGTTTTTAAAGCCTACAAAATTTTACATAAACATTGCTATTAATTTTATGTAATCTTTAGTGGGACAATGTTTAAATAATATTCTTATCGTGTTTAATTTTTGTTACAAAATGGTTTATAGTGAGAAAAAATTACGATTCACAATATTATACTATTTACATAAATTTCTCCAACATCAAAACGATCTCTTTTAATCAGGGAACTGAAATACCTAACGGGTAAGGAGAAGGAGGCAATCGATATCGAGTAAGGAATAATACGGGATAAATTTAAACACGTGCCAAGAATACCTACGTCATACGTCGAATACTGTCAACTGCTCTCGGTTTATACACGATTGCACGCCTATAATGCGTGGTTCATTTTCGTAGGAAACTCACACATTCAAAACCCTGCGTCAAAATTTACTGTATTGGTATATAGCCTATTGGAATGCTATTTATTATTTGTTTCGTGGTTTTAATACTACCATGATCTTTAGAGAGCGGTGGGAAGATAGATCTTGAGGACACCGTTCCGGTCTCAAAATCTTCAAAATTATCGCTCCGTCTCGTGGACAAAATAGTCTGACCGTCTGAGCTAATTATTTTTAATTTTTATAAGACAAACATATATTTAGATAACTACGTTAATATTTTCGTAAAATTGTCCATTTCGAGCGCTGTAGGGACTACAACATTATACACCCATACCCTAGATGTAAACAAATGTGTAATTATTATTGAAAGATCGGCGCTTACAGTTTGATAGGTCAGTAGACTGGAAATCTTATCTAGTGTGTATAATATTGATAGGCCCAAGCGATAATAATATATCGGCTTATAATGTCATGGGTCCCGGGATAGATTCTTGGGTCTGGAAAATTCATAATCTTAATCTACGTTGAGTAAGTGGCTAACATACATTTATCGTAAAAAAATCGGTGCGTGTACTTATTTATGTACGCGCGTTAGAAGTTATACTTCTTTGGCATAACGAAACAAAAACAAAACTTGTGATAACCTGATTCTTCGACTAGCTCTTAATTATCTTGTTAAATTACAGACTCAAGAAAAAGGGCCGCTTATTGGAACGCCGTTGGCTTATTTCTATACACTTTAACTTATATTACTAAATTATATATGTAATTATTTCTCGTTGTTTTTATTTTTGAAGTAACAACTGTCACTCCGACGTTTAATGGTTTGTTTACGTAAGGAATTGCAAATGGCCGACAATAATAAATTCGTTGCCTAGGCAACGGAACAATTCTACTGCCAAACTTGCGTTTGTATACAGCTGACTGATTAGCTAATTTAATACTGTCGGGCACTTTCGTAACGGAGTGCGCGTGCAGCTCTCAATTTTACTCTCTACCAAATGCCCCAAAAGAAGTATAACTTCAAAAATAACAATTTGTTCATATAAATTCTATTCGGCTGAGGCCCATATTATGATCCTTGTGGATTGAGCGAATGTAATAATATTGACTAGCAGAGTCAGCCGGCGGTCGCCAGTTTGTCTCGCTAGTAATACTATTGATAATTGAATGGGAAGAAAAGCACGTAAATTACAATGAGTACATTATTGTTAATAGTATTTAAACCACTTCTGTTGTATCGGCGTGTCTTGCTTGTCCCTTTACTGTCCGACAAGAAGATCTAGGCAATAACCGGAAGACGCTGGAGTCGAAGTGCGATTAACTAAATAGGAGTGGTTTGTTAGTTCACAGTTTTAACACGTTTACAAGAAGATCTTGTTCGACAATACTTCTCGTTATCCGCCCGAATTATTAAACCTTACATCCCTTACAATTATGTACATTTAGTATAAAGACTGATTATTTTTTTATTATTATTCCACCTTCCTTGTTTATTTAAAACTATTATATATACAGCATAGGTATATACTGGATATAGATTTGGTTGATTTAGGTTTTTTTATATCCTTCCAATTCAATTCGTTAAGCACCATACCGAGGCGAAGTTTTCCTCGTGAAATCGTATCTAATGATCTTACTTCTCAGAATTGTCTCGCGGACCGTGGGCCAAGGAGCAAGACACATTAACAAATAAAATTATGCAGGCAAAAAGGTTTTATATAATAAAAAATATGTGAATGATTATATTATTATCGCCATAAAATCAACTAAACTGGCACACATTTTATAATACTCTCAAATCGGATATATATGTACTGTAACTAAACATATATAAATCAATACAACAGTGGCGAAGGGTGGAGGTAGCCTGTTAACATCCGACATAAATAGTGCACAATACACTTTGTCAGTTAAACGTATTTGTTTTCATTGAACTAAGACTACAATGTATAGACAGTGTTTGTTAGTTTTGAAAATCCAAGCAATAGTCGATAATAGTCAAAGAATATTCGTTTATCTATAAAATATCTAAAAATATGCCATGAAACCACATATAATTTTAAATATGTTAAAGATAGAAGAATATTTTTATCGATTGTGGTTTGGTTGGCAGGGCTTAATGAATTAAAAAAAAAACTAACTAATATCATTGTAATATTATGTACCTATTCTTAATTCAACGAAAACAAATAAGCATGATTAAAAAAATGTGCACTGTTTTTGTCAGATCGCCCATCATACTTAAACTAATATGATTTGGTTTAGGCAGGGTTTAATTACATTTTAAAAACTAACAAGCACCCTCTGAAAAATATTGTATTCTTAGTTCAATGAAAAGAAATTAATATGACTGAAAAAGTTCAGTGTGCACTATTTTTGTCGATTCTTAACAGCCTACCTTCACCCCTCGCCACTGGAATACAATTCACCTACATTGGCTAATTTAAAAAAATCCATAGTCTTTGTTCCTAATTAGAATAGTCAAACGACAAACACCTTGAGACAAATTTTTAGCAACAAAACACAATTTCATGCAATGACGATTTTGTAAAGTAATTGGCCTTATTTCAAGGTGCATGATTTTACCTCAGCATCTGATTTTTTTAATGCAGGTAATATATATGTAACGTTATAGTTTTTTTCATAAATCAGTTTAGTATATTAAGGTACCTACTTAGTATTAATGTGACTATAATGAAATAGGTTTGTTAACTTAACAGTGTATATATACTAAGTGGAATACCCAAACCGAAGCGAATTTTGATGCAAAATAAAAGTATGTAATTTATATCAAAACATATACTTTTAATATATGTATGTTATAAGATGAAACCGGTATTTCTTAATCACATTTATGGGAAAATAATATATAATACGTGATAATAAAAATGGTTTCGTTATTTCAATTCATTAGCGTGATGATATTTTCTGATATGAATAATTTTGTCACTCACAGATTTACTCGCAAAAGTTCGATACTATCGTAATGAAAAAATATTAATAAATGATATTATCGTCACTTCAGTTCTAACTTGTCGTAAGATTGATCCGTTGGTTTTGATTTTAGTCTAATTTGAATTGGTAAGTATATTATAAAGAAAAGTGGAATTCCATGAACACCAAGTTTACTGAGAAATGAGACATGTATTATAATTTATAACCATGGCCCTCACATTCTGAAGTGGGCCACTATGCCAGAATATTTGGCTGGCCCTCCTACCTATCGCTAATGTTATAGGTAGTGTTACGCTATACAGTAGCGTTTTCTAAATAGTTTTTGTGGTTAAATTAAGTTAATCAGTGTATTTACTTGTAGCTATTCTTTGTATTATTTAATACCTACATCCACTTGAATTATCGAGTGTTACACACAATAATCAACAATTTCATCGCGCAACCACAAATTTTAAAATAATATTCTTAAAGTAAAATAGTGCCGCAGGCGACTTTTTGTACCAGTAAAGAAAAATTGTGTTGTGTTTATCTCACTTATCTGGCCGACTCGCCATGCCGGACTTCCAGGCTAGAGCCCTGTCACCCCCCCCCCCCATTGTGGTGGCCATAATGACAACTGATAAAAAAAAATCAGTTTTGAGATGA
This sequence comes from Rhyacophila brunnea, assembly GCF_057557595.1. Lineage (NCBI taxonomy): Eukaryota > Metazoa > Arthropoda > Insecta > Trichoptera > Rhyacophilidae > Rhyacophila > Rhyacophila brunnea. The sequence goes on from NW_028232965.1 coordinate 16,007,672, forward strand.
TTGCGTAACAGTCGAAATAGTTATTGTTTAAGAACTAAATTTAAATTCATTAAACGAATGCCAACTGAATCCTAACTCAATTACTACTTAATAGATTGAAGACTACATATTGAAATATATTATTTATATGTATTGTAGGCGCAGTCAAGATCACCTCCTCTTCATAGTATTGTATTCAGTTCTATTGTAACATTTTTACATTTTACTATGTCATTCTTGTAATTATAGTTTGTTGTAATATTTTAGCACGTTATAATTATTATTAATAGCTTTACTACTGCCAACAACAAAAATACATTAGTAGACAATGTAATTAATAATAAAAAATACAGTTGCACGCATAATGATGCCTCTAACACTACCCATCTATATTTAGTTACTGAAGCAGTGTTGCCAACCGTACTATAATTTTATGCCAAATATTAAAAAATAACTACAATTTTGAAGGATTCAGGCACCAATTAATAAACCAGAGACTCCTGATAAAGAATCGGCTTTGCAGAATATGACTGAGACGCATACTGCAGTTTTTTGAATATAATAATCGGCGCGGGCTATATAACCTGAAGAGACTGTAGCCGCCAGGGAAGGCGAAGCAGAGGAAGAGTGTCGGCGCGCTGGAGCAACTGAGTGAAGGAACTTACTGGGAGCAACCTTTATTCAGCAATAAGAGAAGCTGATGACCGTGAGAGGTGGAGAGCCGTTGTCGCTCAGAAGGTGACTGCATTTCTGGGTGGCGGTCATGAGGGAACGACCAGATGAAGAAGAGATACTTAATTTGTTTATTTGAACAGTGTTATTATGTTTATTTAATATCCATTATTACCGTTTATTATCCGATATATATTTTCTCGTCGTTTCCATCATCCATGTCGTCTTGGAGACTCCTTTACACGTGTCATAGCGATACTCACACACGGCATATTTACTAGTTTATGTCTTTTCTCGTTCATGCACATAATATACGTGACTACAAGACTTGAAGCATTAAACTAAGAGAAGATCATATGGAAAACCTTTATTTAATACCTCTATGGGAAAACCTGTCTGGAAAAGATGTCTAGGTTTTAATATTCACAGTTTTGTGAAGCACAAAATGATTATTAAAATCTGACATCTTATCATATTCATCTGCATGTTCATTGATAGACAATGATTACGTAAAAATCTTTTAAATTTGATGAATGCATTGCGTATTCCGCGCGGATTTTTCAAAACTGATAACGGTAATTTTAGACAATTAAATGCAAATTGCTGAGATCATGCTTACCACACTTTTCCTCTTATATAATATCAATTCACAAATAATACATTTTATATGTAGTATTTTAAATGCAGGTATGTGTTCTATTTCGGTATTTTTCAAATCCAGTGGAGGCGATAGTAGTCTCAAAACTAATTGGGGGCGTTGCATATAGATAAGGGGACGGTGGATTCACAATGAAAGCAGAAGAAAAAATTGATAAACTGTTCTTTCTAAGTTGAGTAACATACAGTCAAATTCGTAGTGAATAACTTTACCACAAAATGGATTAGGATTACAGAAGAAAGTATTTAAATGCATTGCCTTCATCATATTTAGTAGAACGTGGGTTCAGCATGGTCACCAATTTGTATATTATCAAAAAAAAAGAAACATTGCAAATAACTAATTGCGGTGATTTAATAAGAATGCTGCTGACAAAAATAGAGCCGAATATTAATACGTTATTAGCAGCGCACCAGGTTCATCCTTCTCATTAGGATTATGTTTAATAATATTCGTAATTTGTATTATAATACTTATGATTCACTATCTTCACTATTGTGTCTAACGCGAATGTTACAATATTATGTAGTTGATTTTAGTAGTTAATTTTATAATTTAAGTATCAAGGCATTTTATTTACAAAATCATTATTTACTATGTTTCGTAAGTAGATATTTAAATAGATACATTCAGAACGCAAATTTGTCACGGCATCTTGATTGAAGATGTCCAGATGGAGTCAAGAATCTAAACTTATTTATGAAGTAATTTCTGCCCTCATAAAATGAATAGCGTTAACATACATTTTTATCGGATTTGGAAGTGTTTGACTTTTAAAATACTCTACAGTCTACAATACCACTTACCAAAATTATTAATCTGGTAGATGTTAGACACATTTTTTAGATTAAGTAATACAAATAATCCATAAGTATAAATGGGTACTTATATTAAACTGTGTGAATGCGTATGGGACATAATAATATTTATTTTAATGCATAGACAGTTACATTATATTTTATTATATCGCTTTATTAATATATTTGCAGAAATGTAATAATTTTTATTCGTCTTCAGCGCCATTTATATAGTCATCACCTCACGTGGAAGGCAGAATACTACATTAGATTATAACAAAATATTTTCAGGAGAGCAGTCTAATCTCCAATGTAGATACTAAACTAATAGGTCCCTATGATTTTCCCATGATTATCTTTTTCGTATTAAGCACAATAAAATTCGTAGGAATTTAACAAATATAACCTTCTACAAAACGTTTGGTTAAAAAAATGAAGTACACTCATAATTGAAAATAATCCAAGATCGCGATGATTTTTGTTTACGTGGAGCAGGGTGTCACGAGTAGAAGAAGAAGGTTAAACTAATCTTATTGTTCTTTCTGGTCTTTGAAATACATAGTTTTAATATTATTAGGTACAAGTATAGGGCCTTCAAAAAAGTATTGATACTTTAACATCGATAATTTTTGACTATACTTTTTCCCTTGTTGACGATTATGTACCACGCATTATAATAAGAATATTTTACAGCATTTTTGCAATTGCAGTTGTTTAGTCATTTTTTCTATAGATTTTTAGTATAAGTACATGTTTTTTCTATATTCTATATTTGTGTATATATATATCGATGCCTACATAATATAATGTTTTGATGTTAACGTTTTGACAGCTGTTGTTTTATATGTCAATGTGTCGAAGTATCACATTACACAAAGGTTCCCAACCTGTCGATCGCAAAGTAAAATTTGGTCGTTTTTAATTACGATTGTGACTTTTGAAAATAAGAATGATTTCCATATTTTAAATTTACAACCGAGGATGAAAAAAATAATAAACTTAATAATATGATCAACATATATGGAAAGTACTGAATCCAAAAAAATACTCATATTTAAAGGGTGTCTATCTTCGAATTTTATTATGTTTAGGAAGTACATATTTATGTGAATCTTCATATATTTTTCTCATTATCGAACACGATTTACGGACTTGATGACTCGATGACTGTTTGCGTTTTGAAATTAAGTACTTAATTATAATCAGAATTATTTGAGGATTGCCAATGATACACACAATGTCAAATTTCTCACTAATTTTATTACACATACCTGCTATTAATAAAATATATTTGTATTAATGAAAAACTGCATGGAATATTATTTTATTCTTCCTTGCTTCCCCATATGTTTAAAAAAATACGAAAATATAAAAATTATTCTGTTTTTGTAGATATTTAGCGATATTGTGCCCTATAAAGTGAATATTTTAAACTTTGAAGAACTAAAAAACCAACATTATTTTTTTAGAAGTCAATCGCCATGAAAATTCAGATAAAAAGTAGCTTCCAACCTCAAAAAGGTTGAGTAGTCTTGCGATTACACTGTAATAAGTTATAAAACCTATTCTTTTAAACGCATAACGACATAATTTTATATCTTAAAATGGGGTGAAATTATACCAATGCCATCTTCAAAACTTTAATTACGTAATTAATGTTTTCAACTTCAAATTATGATAACCATCCTGCAAGACTTTATAGATGCAGTAATAGGTAGAGTATACGTTTTATAACTTTGCATTGATACGCCTCTTTGCCCGATTACCTCGCATAAAATTAGATAAAATAATATTCTCTTGTATGTAGTAAAAAAATATTTTTAGAATATATCAGGTACTGTTCGGTTATACCGGAGGCAGCGGAAAACGCATTTTGAAAATAGCCGATAAACTGGATTATTTGTTAGGTTAACCTAACCAAACCTAACCTAACCTAACCTAACCTAACCTAACCCAACCTAACCGAACCTAAACTAACCCAAACTAACAAATAATCCAGTTTATCGGCTATTTTCAAAATGCGTTTTCCGCTGCCTCCGGTATAACCGAACAGTACCCTTTTTTTTCAAAATATGTATTTAATTTTTGTACCTAATAATTATTTAAAAAGTTAGTTTTGATATTTCAATAATGATACCGTGTATCGATACTTTTTCTATCGATATAACAAACATGGCAGATAAAACTTAAGCACAAACAATAATAATAATAAATAATGTTTATATTAATCACCTGTAACTCTAGGTACGTGCCAGATCTACAGAATAGATGACACTGCGTATTGTTTGCGGTTTATAGCAGTCGATAACCATCGCAGTATTCAATAATACCTGTAAATATAGAGTTTCATCAGTCACGTGATATTTGGCATTGGTAAACAATCTGATTGGACCATTAACATTGTGTAGATGCCTACGTTTCATTTATTATGAATTATAATAAAATGCAATATCATTCATTCATTTTATGATGGCTGTCACTTCAAAACGATCAATAGCACTGATTTTTTGTAGTCAAACAATACCATTATTATTTACACGATCTAACAGTGGCGAAGAGTGACTTTTGGAAGTAGGTAGACTATGGGAGGCAATAGTAGATACTGTCAGTCATACTTACAGGACTTGAGAAGATATTAATATGACATTATTAGTGATGAATAAGTAAACACTAATGTCAACGTAGAATAATATCATAATATTTAGAAAATAGTGTCAGTTAGTTTTTAAAATTTAATTAAATCCTGATACCTGATATGAGAGATAAAATTTAAATTTTATTTTTAAAAATATCATCTTTGAAATGTTCCAATTTTTAATTATTTGTTGGATGCAGAGGGTTAGAACGGACCCTTTTTTTAGTTGCTCTTCTCCAGCTCCGCTCCGGGACCTAATACTTGCTCCAGCTCCGCTCCAGGATCTGCTACGCACCGAGTAAAACGTTTTAATATATATTGTATATAAATGTTAAAAAATAAGAAGTTATGAAATCAGGTCTTTTATTCGTCCTTTCAATTGTTAATTATATTTACATAATAAAATTTCCGACTCTTCTGTCAAAAAAGTGAGGTTGTTTATCACTCGGCAGTGTTGCCGTATTAAAAATAATTCATGTGTCGCAAAGTGTCAAATATAGTATTTTCATTGGATTTTAGGACGAAAATTGAATAATAAAAAAAACATCCGGGGCAGTGGAGCACTACACATGTTCGGTGCTCCGACTCCGCTCCTTCTCCGGGTAAAACCCCATTTCTCCACTGCTCCGTGCTCCTGCTTCGAGCTCCGCTCCAACGCTCTGGTTGCAAGGCTGATAATGAAAAAAGCCTTCCTCAAAGAATTACTTACTAAAATGAACTTTATGATGAAAGCCTCAGAATACAGAATATTATTAAAATGTAAAATATGTCATAATTTTTGTTTATACATGTTGATGACAGTAAAATATTTATTCTATTGGGGGGGGGCACCCGTGGCACGTCCCTGAAAATGCACAACTATGTCAGACGCCGCCCCTATTAATATATCACATAACCTCACAGATAAAAGAAAACACAAACAATTTGTGAGTAAATCAAAAATATATTATTATTAAGAAAGACTGCATTTTTTACTTGACCATGCATAATAAAAACTACCATTAAAGCTAATAGTAAGTTTATCAACGTGCATCAATGAAGTAATTTTGTTATTGGGCCGATAAAAAAATCTCACGTTGCGATTAAAATTGTTTAGCCGAGAAGTTGGGTTTCTGGACCCCGCCAAGAGTAACTCCCACACTATGCGTTATCCCAGGTAAATAAATTCATTGATATTGATCATGAGTGATATGGTTTGAATGCGTCTCATTTGCAGGCATCCATTTTTTTGGATTGATTAACGCGGCCTATTTAACTAGCAAATTTTTCCAGTGCGATATATGTTACTTTCATTTCTGGTTTCTACGTAAGACGTAATATAAAAATCTAATTACTTAACGTTTACCTTGATTAGAAGCGTGTGCGGTATGCAATTAGCGGTGCAAATAATGCAAACCAATTTATTTATCCGCATTTAAATTAAATCAGAACATAAAATCATAAATTAGAACATTTTCAGACCTAAATAATTTCAAGCAAAGAGAGCGTCACACTTGCCTTATTTTTTTTAAAGACACCATCGACTTCATTGTGCTAGTCGTGCGGTTTGGATGCGTGGGGAAATAAACTGTTCGCCTGCCGCAGTCCGTATGTGTGAACGAGGCATTATACTCCAGAAATAGTGAATTGAAATTGAAAAAAATTACTTGTTTCTATACGTTTACGTTAGTAACTCTTCGTTAGGTTGGTTTTTCTACAATATAGTAGGGCTAAATTTAAAAAAGAAACATCGCTGGGGTTCAATGCCATCACTACGAAATTTTACGTAAAAAGATACCCTCCTTCCAGCCTTCTTCGTCCGTTGTCAGTAGTTTTACCAAGCAGTAGTTTGGTAGTTTTCTTGCTTTAGTATAGCAGCTAGTCTTAGCATAATGCACCAAACATTTAGTACCTACAATGTTGTTAGGTCTCGTTTGAGCTAAAGAGTAATTAATTTGAAGCGTAGACTGAATAGTTCATGAGATATTATAAGAAGGCAGGATGAAAATCGTAGGATTTTTAAAATTAAATTTTAATAATTTAAAATTTCCAAGATCTAGAGTTAGCGCGCAGGCATATTATTTAACTTTAAAACGTTGCATCGATCACACAACGTAGGTAACGCGAAAGTTGACACCGCGAGCTCTGAGCTGACCCCCGGAATAGTGTATCGAAATAGGTATAAGACTTTGACGTCGAAAACATATATTTTTTTAGATAATCTTACTTGAAAGGCATATCAAACAATAATTTCTTTTAAATAAAAATAAAGAAGCATTTTTTCTGGTAGTGAAAAAATACATTCACTTCTATAAATCATACAAAATAAAGTCAATCAACGTAGATAAATCTCAAGTTTAAAACACGATTTCATTCTTGCAATTTTCACGATGTCCGTCAGCTTATCAAGTAGATGACTTTGAATAGGCATTATCGCAGAATTACTTACATCTAGCATAATGGAAAAGTGATATTATTATAATATCGGTTCTTTTATTCATTTCACTTTCACTGTAATTCAAATTTGTTATTATTTTTTGGTCGCTGAATAAATCGGTCACCGGCTTTTTATTAAGCGAACGCGCCTTCACTTTCAAATCGCTTTACCTCTTCTTCTACGTCTTCTTCTCGGCAATGTGAACAAAACCGGCTTAGCAAATGACCATTCCCAAATCCGGAAAGTCAATTGTGCGATGACACTCTCAAGAATCAAGGTAACGCACTTACCGCCACTTGATGAGTTTATTCACCAACTGTATAAAGGTGTACTTCTGCAAACACGAAACCATAAAGAATTAGAAAGAAATATTTGAAACCGTTTTAGTGATATAATGTATTTTAAAAAAATCTTATATTATGCGGCAAATAAAGCAATTAGATTGTTTGATATTCAGTTATATTTTAATTTACATAATATCGTTTGCTATTCATTTTAAATATCATTTCAGTTCCTAAGCAGAGCAACTAACTAATTGGCTTCCACAGAGTTAAATGCTAATTCGTCACTTAATGCAGAACTTTACTTAGTTGACTTTAAATCACATTATTACAAGCAATTTTTTGACACAGTTTAATTCAATTGTTAATAATTAATAAATTTCAGTGACGTCCCGTGGGGGTATGCAGGTTGAGCATCGCTTGGGGGCGGCAGTCACTCGAAGGGCGGCAAATCGTGGAGAACCATTTGATATAATATATAGAAATAGGCACCTAAACTTAACAATAACGAAAATATCTTTCCACTAAAAAAATCAGCTCAGTGGTTGGCAACACAATGTATTAATTAACATAAAAGGTTTAAAAGTTGTCAGGTGTATCTTTTAAGGACCTCAGACCAATGACATATTAAATGGACAACTCACTTCATACGCGCGCGCACGAGAAATTGTGCATGAAAGTCATTCACAGATGTATAGGTAGATGTCACGTGACCATATGACGTATCCGTTTCCATTATGCGATACAAGCTTCGAGAATGTATAGTAATATAACCTTTATTGAAATGGTGTATTAGTGTCATGACTCATTGCGTTAGAAACAGATTCTCGGTTACTTACGACTTATCGGAGATTAGACGCAAGTGAGCCCAGCGCATAGCAGGCGACTGTCCAATGGTTTCTGTCATTCAATTGCATTGAATAAACATTCATCAATATCTTAAAATGGCATTTTATAAATAATAAATAATACTAACACATGAAAAGTGATATCCCATCTTTCTTGGGGTGTTTAGTAGATTTTTTTTACAATTTTTAACTAGGCACATTGGCATTTTGTAACACAATAATAACGGTGGAGTCGAAACCTGACAGTCATAAATTTTGTATGGGCAGACCCAGTGGTGTCGCCAGACCGCTTGCAAGCAGAATGTTCATTTGAGCGTAGGATACCGATATTAAAATATGAATTTCGCCATCCGGCAGACCCGACACAAAGTGAGTGTCATTTTATTTTCTAGATGCTTCGTCCATATTAATGTCATTGCCTCAGACTCTTGTGGTTTTGTGTAAGTGTCTAACTTAGTTATATTATATTTATGGGCTTTTTATATCTAAATTTAATTTTGTATGTTTTAGTGGTTTTATTTTGTTAATGTATACATACATATAACACATTTTTTAGATATTGGAGTCATGAAAGTATGGTAAAAAATACTGCATAAAAGATGGGGCGGAATTTTGGCGCTGCCTAGGGGCGGCGTTTTGTCTAGGGACGTCACTGATAAATTTGTATACATAAAATATACGCATGAAACTTATGTGACATTTGTTGAAAAGCAACAATGTACTTAAAAATAATTTGTCGATACAAAAAATAAATAGTATATTTCAATTTTTTTAATGAATAATAACCCTATATTTAAAAAACGTAGCATAAGTAACTGAATATAAATAATTTTGAATAGTTCTGCACTGTAGTGACGTATATTAACATTCTTTTTTTTGGGAATTGTTGTTATCCATTCGCACAAGACATTAAATTTGGTTCTTTCGTTGAATTAAACACGCGTTGAAAAAAAACACGTTATTTTTGACAGATGCGGATGAACCCGCAACTACGTTTTGTTACTTTAGTGAGGAGTTATTTGATATTCATTTTATGTTAAATAACAATACAATTGGAAGGTAAGTAGGTAGCTACTGTCGAACAAGATCGTATTGGCTATGTGTTAAAACTGTGAACTAACAAGCTCCTCCTATTTTTAACCGCACTTCCATTATAAACTAACAAGCTCCTCCAATTTAGTCGACGACAGCGCATTCCGGTTTACCTATGCCTAAATCTTCTTATTGAACAGTACTTCGAGTATTTTTATCTGCAATTAAAACCAAGTACGTAATAAAAACTGTAAAGAAAAATTACTTACGTTATTGTTTTAATTCAATATACAATAATAATTTGCAATAAATTTTTAAAGTTGGTATCACTGGAAGCAGCTTGTACTTACCTATACTGTGATCGGTGAAGTACTGTAGTCAACTGGCAGCGAACGCAAATAAAAATTCTGTTTGCAAAAGAAAAAGGTCTTAACTAAGTCAAAAAAATGAAAAATGTGTTAAATATACAAAATTAACCATAATGCATGTGTGCTTTAATGAGAATTATCCTTACATGGAAAATACTTACGGATAACCTGGAAAAGCTAGTGGTTTTCGCAGTGACGTCCCTAGACAAAATGCCGCCCCTAGGCAGTGCCAAAATACCGCCATATTTTTTACAGAGTATTTTTCTCATCTTTTCATGACTCCGACATCTAAGAAATGTATTGTATGGATATATTACTAACAATATATGTACCACTAAATTTAATTTATATGCAATCTCGGCTTCAATAGACAATATTGCGAGTCCACGGTTTTAGACACATTTAAAAATACACCTGACAACTTCCAAAACTCGCGAGTGACTGGCAAACATTTTACACTAAATTAAGTAAGTACCTATGTAACTACTACCTACCTACATATTATACCTAATTCGCAAATCTGCACGTGTTATTGCTGTTCACTAAGGACGTGACGTCCAAGGACAATGGAAGTAAACTAGACATCGTGAACTCGACAATAATTATAGTCCAATTACTTAAAACTTTTTATAGTAATTACTTAATACATTTTGTTTCCAACCATTGAGTTGAATTTTTTAATGGAAATTTTCCGTTATTACTAAGCTTAGGTACAGTTAGTTCTATATTATTATACCCAATGATTCTCCTCGATTTGCCGCCCTTCGTGTAACTGCCGCCCCCAAGCGACGCTCAATCTTCCTACCCCCACGGGACGACACTGGGTTTTTGGTAACCTCCAGGAAAAGCGAAGCAGAGGAGAATGTCGGTGTGCAGGAGTGAAAGAGCTCATTAGGGGCATCCTTCATTCTGCCACGAGAGAAGCAAATGACCGTAAGGGGTAAATAGTCTTAGTCGTACTGAAGATGACTGCATTTCAATGTGGTCACGATCTTCACCCATTGGGGAACGACCAAGAAGAAGAAAACAGTCAAATTAACGCAATTCCACACAAATCATCAGCGTTCTCATACAAAGTCGTACAAAACTCATTTTTTTGGCTTTACCAAAATGTAGTAAGGATGTCTATGTCTATTTTCCTTTCGTACACAAAATTGTATTGCGTGAACTCTGGACATATCTTGTAGTTTAGGGATGATATTTTTTTATATGATGATGTTTCAGTCCGTGTAGGTAAATATGTTGATTTGAATTAATTCTTAACAGCTGTTATTTTGATGGGCGAGATGTTTGAACCGTTAATTACTTTGAATCGATTTGAAGATGAAATGAATACTTGATTATGTCATGTTTGTCTTATTATTCACGACAATATTATGATTATTCTTAAGACATTTTTAGAAGTAATATAGGTACTTATCACATAAATTTTCATACTTGTCAAATTATTTTTACAGTGAAATACTAATGGCCGCTATGTACTTAATTTAACTATGACAAAAGTTATTATTAATTTACTGAACATGTCAATGTTATAATAATTATAGTGTTGATATACAATTTCTATTCCATACGTCACTCAATTATTTTAATCAAGATTTAGAATGAAGTAAAACCAGTTTTTTCAGTCTACAGTTTGATAATTTACGTTGCGATTTTTGCAATGTGTTGCGAACAAAAAATGTACCTATTGTAGCACATTGATGAAGAGTTGTTTTTGTTGGACAACTATTATGTAAACTTAATAATAATTAGTAATGTTAGATTAAGACATAAAATATTCGTTTATTTACAGCAGTCACAGTTACATATCTATGAGTTACTGCACATTTATTACGCTATATTAATAATATAATTAACGGTAAAGGTTCGTAGTAATTGTGACGTCTCTAGGCAAAGTACCGCCCTTAAGGTGAAGCCTTTACTGAGCCTTTTTTATAGAGGCACCTAACGGAAAAATACGAAGCTTTGCAATTTGAGATTTTTTTTGTTGATAATTTACAATTTTTAAGTCAAAGATAAACTTACAATTGTAAAAAATGTAATAAAATGTGAATTTGTTGAATCGGACCGTACCCTATTATTACATATATTTTATGGTCATATTTATTATTAAAATTTAGTTTATTAAGTTTTCTAAGCATCACTTTTGACTAATTCATAGTTTTAATATTTTTTATATCTATTTTAAAAAACATCGATTTTTATAAAAAATATAAATGTGTATAACTTGAAATCCTTTTTATTTATATCAAATCAAGCTTCAATATTGGGACCATACATAAAAAAAATAAAATTAAAATAAAAAATATTTTTCTTTTAAATGTTTTCAGATAATTACTTAAATATTTATTAATTAATACGGTTGGAATTGTAAATTATCAAAAAAAATCTCAAATTGCAAGCTTCATATTTTTCCGCTAGATGCCTCTTTAAAAACGGCTTAGTAAAGGCTTCACCTTAAGACTTAGAATACCGCCCCCATTCATGTTTTGTTACAAATTTTCTGTAAATTGGTTATGTATCTACTTTTATGTACGTCTTTTATTATTTTATTCATTTATGTGTTAGGTATCATGTTAAACAGACAAATGCACAAAAAATCGGTAAATTGACATACACACAATCTACTAAGAATTAGAACATTTCCGCGAATCCTACTGTCAAACATTGACGGTTTTAGGCACGTGGAGGTCTGCGACGCTGATATATTTGGAGACACCCTAGTGGAAATCTTTCCTGTGTGACAAACCGCCATTACAATATATATTACAATAGGAATGAGTATTCCAATATAATAAATAATATTACGCTGTCAGAATTGTTGTGCTTCGATTATTCTTTTTTAACTAAGGTGTCATTCTCAAGTCACTCAAAACTTTTTACTATTTTATTTCGTTCCTTTATTTTTCGCCGTTTACAATGTGACACCCTTATGCAACGCATGACCCGCCTACGTCCACGGGACGTTACTGCGCAGTCATAAGTATTATTTTTTTTTAATTTAACAGTAGTTTTGTAAATGTTTTATAACAATACATTTATGTACTTACTTAAAATTTTTCAAAGATTAAAAAAAATAAAACATACTTAACCTATATACAGTAATTAATAATTGAGTTTATCATTACGGTGATGACTACATTATTGTATATATAATAATAACGTCAAAGATATAATGCATAATTATAGCAGGGTTTCTCAACTTGTTGCCGCATGCTTCGAGGGGGCCACATAGTAAAACGGCATTTTAAGGAGCTACAACCTCATCAATCATATTATTATATTAGGAATACGTCAACATTGTTTAAAGTTTAATAAGTTAATTAAATAAAGTAAGTAAGTGAAAAAAAATATAACGTGTACCTTATTCCCTGTGCCAAGACAGTCCGCGATTTGATTCAAGCAATGAACACTCGAGTTTTAGCTATAACCATCAGTGTGCTCAATTATGACTGTTGCGATAATGCACCAAAAAATGGCAATCGTGTGCGCGTGGCCTTACACGTTACCTGGAAATGCCATAACTAAGTGTTAGTACGGACAGTCGGCTCTCAATAAGAATGAACGGAATTGTGTAATAAAACAACACCCATAAAATGCATTAAAACCGTTATAAAATTGCCGAGTACGTCTGAATGGTGTGCAATACGTAACATAGATTTTTTGACATAGTCGGAATTCTAATCGTGGACCATATAAGTAAGTGAAAGCGTGGCAAATGATCACTTCACAGCCGAGCCACGATTTTCGATTTGGCGGCAGAGGAACAATGAGTAATTTACGTGAAAAGTCAAGGTCGTTCGCTGGATATTTACGGCTGACTGACGACGTAGCACGAATGTTATTGCGGAGTGTGGACCTAGATAATGGCTATATGCATCGATTATTTCTGTATCTAGCCGTGATAATAATGTCAACCGGACAATTTACTATGGAAGCGATAATAATGGTACACAATTTTATAAGTACAACAAAAAAATGTTATTAAAACATGACAAGTTATGACCGATATGCTATGCATAACAACATGTCGTCCAATACCGTAAAAATAATTTGATAAGACTGGTCTGCGAGACTTATCTCGCATTCGTAACCAGAGCGTTGGAGAGGAGCTTGGAGCAGAAGCATGGAGCAGTTTAACAATGGGGTTTTACCCGGAGCAGGAGCGGAACTGGAGCACTGAAAATGTGTAGTGCTCCACTGCTCCGGATTTTTTTTTATTATAAAATTTTCGTTCTAAAATCCATTGAAAATATTATATTTGACACTTTGTAACACTGTCGAGCGATAAATAACCTTACTTTTTTGACAGAAGATGCAGTAATAAAAGACGATCTGCTGTCAACAATTTGGTTTAATATAATTAATAATGAACAGGCCGATTAATAAATCTTATTTCAAAACTACTTATGTATTTTTTTTAAACATTTGTATAAGTATTATATTATACCCGGAGCGGAGAAAAACCCTGGTGCGGAGCTGGAGCAAGTATTACGTTCCGGAGCGGAGCTGGAGCGGAGCAACTCAAAAAGGGTCAGCTCCGACCCTCTGTTCGTAACTACTGATACAACCAAGGTTATAAGTAATGTAGATGCGCTTGCTAGAATATATTGGCTGGCTCTGTTCTATTCTGGAGTAGTCATGATGTTAGAATAAAGTTTGGCATCTGCGAACGGAAAGGTGATTTTTTGGCCCACTATTTATTTCTATGGGAATGTTGCAATCGCTCAAGCCGGTGGTGGGCTTAGGGACTTAGAGGCCCTGACTTATTTTGAGGTCCTCCACGATAAAAAAAAACTGTAGATTCCAACCACTCAATATAAATACCAATGTATCTCTTACCTATCCAATTATTGTAGATGACAGTGATGCTATACAACAATATTAGTGGTTCATTTTTGTACGTAACTACTTTTGTGTTAGTTATTAGGATTCTGCTGTGCTTTGGTTAATATCTAAAATATAATTTGTGAGAAATACACATCTTTTTAAAATTTCGGTATATTTCATTGTATTACTGGTTTGAACTGTTTTGTAGCCCCCGTTTAAATATTCTGACGAATCGATTACGTAATCTGTGTAAAAAGCATGGCCCCAAAAAGGGGGGACTTCAAGAGCTCTAGCATATGGGCCCGAGCTCGCGATCATTGCTTTATAATATGATGATTTAATTAAACATGTAAAAACTCTCTGAAATACACGAAATGACCATGGAGCTCTGCGGAATACCATTTGGGGAATACAACTGTAGAATACTACACCGCCCTTAAGCTTGGCGATAAATTGGGGGTCCCACCAAACACCGTGGCCTGGGTGACCGCTTCAGGATGTGGGGGCCATAGTCAAAATTAACATGTTTGCTAGAATATGTCCTGTGTGATATTGTACTGCTATTCGCATTTGTTATATGGTTCATTATAGATGGTGGATTATATAAGTATTACACTATATTATCGTTTATTATATTATAAGTCGCTTATACTAAAGGGCGTAATAGACATAATGGTTATAATTACTTACTTAGGCACTAGCGTGGCGTCTAAACTTCGGCAAGCTATTTCGTCATGACATTGCTTAGTAAAATTTGTCGATGAATACATTTTTTCCTCCCCTGTAAGTTGTAAATATTCGAATGTACTGTGCCCGTTACACGTGAAATTAACTAAACGTGATATTAATTAAATGTATATTAATATTATGTAGTATGGGTATTATTTATTCCCAAGAATAGGTATTTCGGATAATATTTGATCAATATTAGAGATCAGAAATGATAGAAAAAATATATTTACTTTTAGATTACCTATATCAGGATTATTTTATTGCCGATTTCAAATTTTATTTTTCATTCACTTTAATTAAGCGACTGGCTATTTTACAATAATTGCCAGCTGCCTTATGCCCAATTATGATTTTTATTGGTTATGCATTGTTAATTTCGTTGTTCATAAAAATCAAATAAATTCATTTCTTCAATGAAACAACGTTAATTCGATAATAAAATATTAGTAATTATTAAGTCAACTTACCAACCTAAAATTGCGGAAATTAAAAATTTATAGATTATGTATAATATTTTCCTATTGCTTGTCTGGCTTGTCTTTGCGTAGAAAGTATGACATGAAAAACGTTGTTATCGTGGCGTGTTAGTATGAGGAAATTTTCTATTATTTTAATAAGTCCAATAATTTTATTACAATTTGCGTCAAAGTTAAGTTATTTATCAAAACCTACAAACAGATGAGTGTGTAGTTAGTACGAGATTTCAATACGTCCCGGCCGTGATCTCTACTTTTGAGGTATCGGGATTGCAGAATAAAAGCAATATTATTCACATATACAGATATTTTTTTATCGTAAATAAGTAAGCAATAAAGAAGTTTTGTGCTAGGTATGAAAAACATTTCTTAAACCTGAGAAAATAAATATGTACCTATTATGATTAATTTGATGACTTTGTTCGAATATCGAAGTGCAATACTACGGTAGTTATGATAGCGACATCTTGTGACAGAATATGACCCATGCAATTTAACATGCCGTAGCTAGAATCGATATAAATAAAAATGATTTCATTTCTTTCTAAAATTATGTTTTTTATTTGAGTAATTAAAATATATTAAATCTATTAATTTTTCAAAAATATTGTCGTACATGTGAGAAAAATTACTACACTTTAATGATAAAAATAAAGAAATACAATATGCTGCCAAAAGTTGGTAAGTATATCGATAATTTAGGTATTTAGAGTTTGCGTCTATGTATAGACTTGTATGCTAGAAAAAAATCAATCAAAACATGCAGATATAACACGAAAAAATTAGCATTATTCTTGATTTTAGTAGACAAGTCAAACTTTTGAATTGCAATTATTACTCCACAACATGATTTCGAGACTTACCAACTTTTGGCAGTAACCCCACGAATAAGAGGAAACTACTTGGAGAATGCACGTTTTTAAAAAGATCGAACATGGTTAAAAATACATATTATTTTAATCAATTAATTAAAAAACCTATTTTAAAATTTAAATTATCAGAAAATCGTATTCAAATGCATGCTTCGTATTATGCCACTAGTTACCACTAGTCGCATTTCATTTCCTCTTAACGCTTTCGAAACTACAATTCCTACTATTTTAATACAAAATTATATTATAAACTAAATTTAAACACATAAAAAGCAAAGTTTATATTGAATATTGATGTATTGTTATTTATTCAGAAACTCATAGTTTATTAGATTTACACTTCTTTAGTTTACGGAAGTATTATAATATTTTTATCAAAATATAGAAAAACTAAACCCGAAATCTCGGGATGCGTGTCTTTTTCATTTCTGGAATTTCAGAATTTAGAGATTGATTAAGATTTTCAGTATAATCGTCTTAAATTAATAATTTGTAATGTTCACTATATGTAAAAATAAATTGAAATCCCGGGATTGAAAACCCTAATACCGATGTACCTTCATCGAGCTCTTGAATTTCATTGTTTGGCATATAAATAAAATCGTAAACTTCTCTTTATTTTTAACACTTTTCAAAGCGCAACGTAAAAACCGTGTACAATACAATCAATAAAAGAACATACTATAAGCAAATTTAATGTTCGCAAAGTTTGGTGCAAATTGGTATTATTAATTTTCATTATTGTATAAAACAACACATTCACCTGTATAAAAGACCAAGTTAACATGTTATTATAATTTATCGTATTATGAGTTTTAATAATTTATTGGATGGCATATTATACTGCACTATAAATGCATACTATATGGGCATATTATACCATACATTCGTGAAAAGGGTAATTTTTGTTGATACACATAATTTACTACATTTTACACCTGTCCATCTATTTATTTTGAGTACACATATTCACAATATCAAATACTTACCTCTTTTAAAAAAAATGGTTTAATACGAGTAGCTTATATTCCATACATTTTAACAAAACCATAATTCAGTTCTTGTTGGGATGTTCATGTATGTTCAAACCAGGGAACTCAGCAATAATGGGATCTAAAATACCTAACAGGTGTGGAAAAGCAGGCAACCGATCTCAAGTGTAGAAAAATACGGGATAAACTTTAAAAAAATATGTGTCAAGAATACGTCATACTTCGAATATGTAGGTACTGACAACTGCTCTCGGTTAATGCACTGACGCTCATTTGATATTGGTGTATTGAAGGTTGCAACACACACTATTGCACGTCTATAATGCGCGGTTCATTTTCGTAGAACACTCACATATTCAAAACCATGTGAATCCCGGAATTATATTTATTAATCTGTTCTGTGTTTAAAACCGAATCATTAACTTACTTTTTGCTTTCAATTATTAATATCCAATATCAATATAAATGCCGTAAGTGGGTATGTGTTACACTTTTTAAATTGTACGTAGGTATGTTATATGTTATATCTTAAATAATAATATATTATGTATATATTATTCACAATACCAAATTGTTATTTTAATTTATTATTCAGCATATAGCTACCTACAGGTCAGTCCAATGAATGTTTTTAATTTAGTATATTTTTTTATAAATTAATAAAAAAAATATAGAAAGGAAAATAATCCATGGTATAATAAACTAGTAAAAAAAGCTATAAAGTATAAGTAGATGGATGTACGAGGGTGGGTCAATAATTCCTTAGAAAAAAGCATTAAAACAGTTTTTATTTTTGTATTTTTTTTTTATTTCTCAACATAATCTCCTTGGAGCTCAATACACTTGGTTAGACGTTTCTCAATTTTTTTTAAACCGTCAGAAAAATAAGTTTTCGGAAGGTCCTCAAAATAAGCATTTGTATGATCGATGACTTCTTCATTTGAAAAAAAACGTTGTCCACTTAGCCATTTTTTTAAGTTTGGGAAAAGGAAAAAGTCACTGGGGGCTAAATCTGGCGAATACGGTGGGTGATCGACCAATTCGAACTTCAATTCTTCAATTTTAGCCATTGATCGTAAACATGTGTGAACACGGGCATTGTACTGATGAAAGAGGATTTTTTTCCTGTTTAAATGAGGCCATTTTTCTTCAATTTCGTTTTTTAGCTGGTCCAATAAAGATGCATAATAATCCCCTGTTATTGTTTTTCCTTTTTCCAAATAGTCAACGAAAATAATTCCACGTGCATCCCAAACTACAGTAGCCATAACCTTACCAGCTGATTTTACGGTTTTTGCCTTCTTTGGACATGGTTTGTCTTCGCAATCCACTGCTTTGACTGTTCTTTCGTCTCGGGAGTATAGTGGTGTATCCATGTTTCATCTACAGTCACAAAGCGACGAAAAAATTCATCCGGATTGCGTTGCATGAGCGGCAACAGGGCTTTAGAGGCCACCACCCTATTGCGTTTATTGTCGACTGTGAGCAAACGCGGCACCCATCTTGCAGAAATATTTTTCATGCCCAATTTGTCATGTAAAATAGAAATGACGCTACCTTTTGAGATCCCTGTAACCTCAATTATCTCACTCAACTTTAATCTTTGGTCACTTAATACCATATCGTGGATTTTATTGATCATTTCTGGTGTAGTCACCTCTACAGGACGTCCTGAGCGTGGTTCATCCTTTGTTGATGTACGACCACGTTTAAATTCATTTAACCAGTTATAAATAGTTGCAAGTGAAGGAGCAGATATGCCGTGAACTAAATCCAACTCATTTTTTATTTCCTTTGCTGTTAACCCTTTTATATTAAAATGTTTAATAACAGCTCTAAACTCAATTTTCTCCATTTTCCATTTTTCCATTTTCCACAAGCAAATTTTTTTTTAAATATACGAAAAACACACAACAACCCGACCAATCTGATTGAAACTTCGCAGCATACTGAATCGGTAGTGCCGCTGCATGAAAACAAACCGCTTACAGTACTAGTCGCGCCACTTGTCGGCTTTTCTAAGGACTTATTGACCCACCCTCGTATTCTAAAATTTCTCTTGTTCTAAATGTAATAAATCTCAAAATTTCACTACTTAATATGGAAAATTCAAAGATTTGTAATAAACATATTCAGATTATTCGCCAATACTTCTTATAAATTGATAATTATTGTAGGACCTACATCAATAGTTAAACGTATGTAATGAGCATTTTCGACTATTTTTACATTTGAAATGACATTAATATGTATGTACTTTTCTTGTATAACTTGCTACTCTAAATTCGAAATTAGTGATTAAAAAAACCAAATTTAAAATCAAGACATCCTGATGTATTTCCATAGAATTCATATTAACTTTAACTATCTGAAAAAAGCAGTTTGTTCTCTTTTGTCAAGAGGTTTTGTAAAATGTTTTATTTATAGAATTTTTTATATTACTTGATATTGATGTGACTATAAATAATAAGTATGCTGAGAATATGTAAATATGTATTTACGTATCACCAAATATGAATCAGTTATTGTTTCGGTTATTTATGTTTGTCTTATAATTATTATTTTACTAATAATATGCCTAGCGACAGCTTAAAATTCATTTGAAAATCTCAAACACTACTTACTTACATAATTAACATAAAAAGACCTTGTCAGTAAACGCTATCCACAATACGGAGAGCAAACCAGTAATATTATACGGAGCTATGATTTTGTCGTAATATTATGATGTCATTGAATACTAATAGTAGTTTCTATAAGAATTAATACACAAAAATAGATTTGCCAAAAATATCTCTACAATTATTATAAGTAGGGTACATCCACCTACATATTATATTCATTAAAATATATCAAAAAGTTGCATCGTATTTATATCAAATATTTCAAATTTAACCATACATAAAAAATGACTAATTTTAACACGATGGGAAGAAGCGATTCGTAGCTCTGCGATGAATGTGATGTTTTGGAGGACATTGTACTTATATCAGTGTAATGCCCTAAATATGATGGACACAGAATACAGCTGCGAATTGCAGATATCTTTGAGAATGTCGACGAATTGAAAGGTGCCCTGGCGGTGGGTAAGATGGTAGAGCTTGGCAAAATTGTAAAGTTCTTTAAAAGAATTGGAGTGAGGACCTGATCGGCGGATCCTCTCCTAGATGAGAAGAGGCGACATGACAGCAAGTCGCAGTCAAAGCCTCTCTGTAAAATCATAAAAACAATCTTATCAATTACAGTCATATTCGACATCACTAATCATGACATTTTGTATTATATTATTCTGTAAATTTTAAATTCCTCGGGAATTTTTGCTGACTGTGATAAAAATACGATATCCGAGGTGAACTTAACATGCCCAGTATTTCGAAATTTAATGTCAGAGGTGTTAAGTTCTCCGTTTGGGGGAATGTTATATAGATCTAACTAAACCTGTGTCAGTTTGCATTTGCCATTTAGTGAGTGTGTATAGTGTCTGAAGATGCCGAAAGTGCAAAAACAAAGAATGACTCAAATGCAATAATACAAACCATAAATAAAACAGAATTTAAATGATAATCTGATAACGCAATATTCGACGAGTATGCCAGAGTCGGGTTATTTTTGCTACAGGGGTTACTCATTATCATACTGCATTATGATGTGTTTTCTACTGACCTTTCCAATATCATGATTACGTCTTTGTATTGTCGACCAAGTTGCCTCGATTGTGTCAACCATGTTTTGCACTCTTAATCTTGGATCCGTATCAACCAGTGATTTTAAAGCATAATTGAGTAGGTAAAAAGCGAAATGGCGTTTCTCCGTTTTTCAAATACTCAAAAATCACTCTTTTAGATTATTACACCAAATAATATTATAGTAGAACCCGATATAACGGACTTCGGATATAACGGACAAAATATCCGGTCAAATGTGAAAATTATTAAAAACATCTAGTTAATGTTATACATGTTTAAATCCAAGGGTCTAATAACATTTATTGACTAATCGTCAGAATATAACGAAATTCAACTAAGTATCTATATTACACGCATTTTCGTAATTTTAGAGTGTTGATTATAAAAAATAGCAGACGTCAAAAAGTGCAAATAAAACAAGTTTTTTTAACGCAGGATTACTGAAAGCAAGCGCCTCGACGTCGAACATCAATACTTATCACTCCACAACGAATGTATCTGGATATATCATCCGAAGACGAATTAATAGGATTTCGTTTGCGTTTTTATATAACGTACTTTCAGGCTTAACGGACACACCCTCTTTTGCATTAGTACGTTATATCGAGGTTTTACTGTATTATTTGTAATTTAGAAAAAGGCAAGAGTAACTCGATAATAACACTATAGGTATTAATATAATATAATAAAAATAAATTATAATGTACCAAAAACCCCCTCAAAACTGTGTCATTATTAGTATGTACACTTCTTAATCTTTAGAGAGAATCTTTTTTGCTTTTCACCTACTCTATTGTCGAAATCAGTAGGACGCACGTTGAACACATTATTGACCTTCAAAGAATCCCCCGTTGATATCATATTTTTTTAAAATGAAACAACATTCAATTAGGTATGTACCTATGTGTTATTCTAAAAATATGATAGCTTCATTTTGTTTTAGAATAATATACATCTCTTTTGTTTCAAACATAAAATTTACAAACGTTTTCACAAATTCTAGGTTTAAAGTGAAGCTAATTAAGCACCCACGGTGGCGGCGTGGCTTAAGCGATGGACTATCACCCCGTGGGTCCCAGGTTCGAATCCTGGGTCTGGCAAGTACACATATTGTTTTTCAATTTGTGAGTGAGTCGAGGGGTATGGACCTAATAGGTTGAGCAAGTGGCTGACATCCATTTCTCGTAAAAAACAAAAATCTGTTAATACAAACCTCTACTCTGTGGAGGCCCATATGATCCTATTAGGATCGGACATGGTCGAAAAAAAAAACTTATTAATGACGTTTTGGGTAGGCATATTAAATTAACTTACGTATAGTAATATGTAAACATATTTGGTGGGTACTATATTCTAAAAAATCCCCCTGTTTGATTGAATGGTTAAAATTTGAAGGTTTGAATGTCATATAGGATAAGAAAGGAAGCAAGATGGCAGAAAAAAATGCCTGGACAATTGGGCGCTGCGCTGTCGTATGAAGTAAATAGACGTTCATTATGATTTTATACAGAAAGACGAAGAATTTTAATCAGTTTCCATCTACTATCTACTTAATAATTTTAATTTATTTTGCTTTTAACATGATGTTTTTTATTGCGGATTGAGAATTATCATATATAAAAATAAAAGAACTCTCTTCTCGTTGAAACTTAAACGTATGCACAATTAAGTCACTATTTACGTGTGCATATTTAAATTCACACCAAGTATTAAATAATAATATGATAATTTAAATATAAATATATATTTTAAAAGTTATTTCTTTTATTGTGTTAACTGTCAATTCATGGTGGAACTGCATTGTATTATTGAGTAATTTAATAAAACGCAATTATTGGTACCTACTTATTCCATGTTTAATAAATAAATCTGGACTGGTTTCGTCCGCCTCAGAGAGACATTTTCAACTGAATTATATTTATAAAACAGGTATTTACCAAAAAAAAATTCAAAAGGCGACACAAATAATCTACCAATACAATGCATTATCCGTCCAATAATACTTTGTCAATAACAATTAAATTAAAATTAATGAAATTTGATATTATATTTCATACTACACCATTAAGGACAAAGACATGTTAAATGTACCTACATATAACTATTGGCAAACATCTATTGATTTTCGAATTTCATTCGACTGCGTGGCGCCCAGTTGTCCCGGCGCATAATCGTCTTAGACTCTCTAAGCATTTCAAAAAAATTATGTCAAATGTTTAAACATTATTTATACAAGAACATAGATCGAAGAAGAATATCGTATTTTACAACTTTACTAATAAAATTAAAAAATAATAGGTACAGGTAAAGAATTTAGTTATTATTTTATATGTAACATTTGTTTTAAAAAGAACAGCACGTTGATTTTCAAGCAACTCTGGTATAATTCTACCTAGATTATGAGAATTTTTTAACCGTTTTCGGTATCGGAAAGCGCTAGATTTAACGCCATTTGCTAGATGCAAATTTTCCTAGCTGGATGCCTATTCAAAAATGCTAAATCTGATAAGAAAAACGTTAAGTTGGCAACGTTATATATAATATAATCTATCTCAAAATCTCAAAATAATAAAACTGATTCATTCACACTCTACTGATTTGACTATTCGATTTTTCGGCAATGTCATAGTGCCACAAAGACTAATCTAAAAATGGCCTTCAACTTACATTGTTTATTTCAATAGATTATATGATAGGTAGATTAAATTTGACTGTGTGAATTTTATAAAAAATGGTATTGTTATAATGCGATTTGCTTACGACGTATTATATTATTTTCGACTGAAAATACTAACTTATTGAGATAAATTTGTCAACTGTTATTGTTTTAACTTATTATCGTATTTTAAACCTGCTTAGTTTGTCTATTTATTCAATGTTAAGTTTAATAACAACATTAAATTTGAATCATACTTAATTCCAAATTAGACTACAATTATTATAATTATGTACTTATACAAATATATTTATTTTTTATTTTTAGCATCTTTTCACTTTCTAATAATAATAATATGAATGCGTTTCACATAGATTTGACTAATACACAATTACGTATATTAGTATCAAATTATTACTTTAATGGTGTTAATTGTATATTATATATAATACTTATTCGACATACATACAGTAATTTAATAACAATCAAGGCGAGTTTTGTCCACTGGCAATGGTTTGTATTAAGAGCATACTTCAGTGAAACGGCAAATAATTTTCAGCAATAGGTGTGACGTAATTTTGCATGCGTTGCACGTCGGAGAGCGATAGTCGACCTGTTCGCGCGTCAAGTTGTTTTGTGATGGCATCGGCGGAATAAATTCTTAAATCGTGTAAAGATGACTAAAAAACGTTACCCATTTACTTGAAAAACAAAACATGTCAATGAATATATTATTATTATTACTTAAATAACAATAAACATAAAATTAAATGGACGCATGTTGATTTTTTATAACAAATTATGTTTTGTTCGTCACACGTCGTTTGCATAATCTGTGCGTTGCGTAGTTAAGATTGTTTTAGACCGTGCCTCAGCTGAAGTATAGCTTTAACTTATGTAGAATAGTAGTAAACTATTATCTTTTATTTTAATTAATATCAAAGGTATACCGTTTCCTAGAGACATACCGATACACCAGTTCAATAGGGGAACAACTCATAAAACCTTGTTCTGAGATAATGGCGTTTGAATTTTTTGCACTAATTCTTATTTTAATTTTAAAGCCTTGATTTCGATGAAAGTGTATGTTTTTTTGTATTTGATTTAGTGGAATTCATCAATGCACAATGAAATTGTACATTTTAATAACAAATTAACAAATAAATTTGATTATATAATGGAATTACTGATTAATCTTAGAAAGGATTATTCGATTTTATGACACATTGAAGAAATTTTTAATTATTTTTTTGAATGATAATACTCTGAATTATAAAGAAAATACCTTTCTACATCAAATGGCATTCTTAACTCAAAACCTTTAAATTTTGAGTTGTTCCCCTATTGAACTGGTGTATCGATACGTTTTAAGAGATGTGCTGTATGGTTACCCTTTTTTTAAATTTGGTAATCTTTAATTTGTAGTTTTATTATATTATTATAGATTGGTATCTTTTTAATCTAAATGAGCATTGTGAACATCTTTATTCAATAACGGATATGTCGTTGTCGTACATATACCTACAGCCACACCTCGAAAGCGTCAGATCATGTTATTTATTTGTATAATTTCCATAATATCGTCGGTGTTTTGTAAAAGGGCGAATTAACCATTTTAATTTTAATGGAAAAACAATATGTAAGTACCTCACTAGCTTTGTTGTGTAAAAACGGCGAATTAGTATTTCCACAGTAAAGTACTTAAAAACGATAATCGTAAGGGCGAATATCCACTTAGTGTTACGGATAAAAAGCGAATGTGATATATTAGGCCTTTTAAAATATTATATCATAAAGCCTATAATAAAGACAGTATTCTTTCTAAGCTTTATTATAAACTTGTTAGACATTTACAATCAATCATCCACAGGTAATTAATAAATAAATGTCTAAAGTTAAAAATCCTCCTTCTGTAAAAGAGCATTTTGGTTAATTCGCCCTTTTTACAAAACACCGACGATATTCAGGTTATAAAAAAGAGTTGAGATAAAACAGGATACCTACTGGTATATATAAAATTGTTCTTTATTATCAGAATTTATTATTTATTGGCTTTTTAATTGTGGGATACTTCAAAAAAATATTTGGTACCTAGTATCTATAGGTAAGTACTTTGTTATCGAATTTTTTACATAATATGCAAACAAAACTATTTTCCATTGTATGCCAGAATGCAATCATTAATTAATACATTAAAGACCACGGCTGGCTACGCAACAAAAATTAGTATAATTTCCATTAAATGCTTCTCGCTTCACTTGAATGTGTAATCCAATCCTAAGGTAATCGCTGCTAAATCTACGCAAAATGCGAACATACAGTGTAGTGTAAGCCTTCATAGTGAAAAGTTCCCACTGTGCATCGAATACAACACGGCAAAATAAAGCACGCATATGATCCGTATTTGTATTATTGCAATTTAAAAACATTAAGAAAGCTCTCATGTGTTTTGAAGGTTGTATTAATTATACAAATTTTAAATACGTTAATAATATGCCATTTTTTATCACTCTCTCTTTCAGGAACATAATGATCATTTGATTCAATGTTCTTTTTTTAAATGTATGTTTGTTGTACAGACCTAAAAACTTATCTGAAGAATGGGATGGGGGAGCCACTGTCGAAAACTACCCAATCAAGACTCGTAATTGGACATTATCTGACATTCGAATGAAATTTTCAAAATGGCGTCCTATGGTAGTTTGTAGTTCCGTTTTTGGCCATTTTGCAGATAAGTTTGTAGGTCTGTATCTGCGACGTACTGATACCGATAAATAGAATATAACATTCGAACAGTACAGTACCTACATCTACTAAATGTTGCCATTTTGTTAGATTTATTTTGGTGTGATGACAATATCGACATTTAAAAACAAATACCAAGATAAATGCAAGGATCGAACGAAAATAATATACAAAGGGTCGTTAAAATATAATCAATACTTTCTTTCGATGGCGATACTGATTTTGCGATTTTTTCAGAAATAAATCCCTCGCGGATGAACGTGAATTTTCACCATGTTTCCTTATTTCAATGTCGATACCAGAAGTAGGTATAAACAAGAGCTGGAAGCTAAACCTAGCAATACCAATAATGACGGCGGAACTCATCGCGATAAACGAAGCAATTAAATACACTTTAAGCGATGATTTCTCGGCGCAATCCGCTGTCATTTTAACAGACTCCAAAAGCGCTTTACAACATCTTGCCGCAGCAACTCGCTCACATAACAGTAAAACCATAGCATATCACATCCTTGACCAGATCGACGCCAAGAAAAATAGAGGAGGAGATCTATGCCTTCAATGGATCCCATCGCACATGGGCATTGAGGGAAATGAAAGGGCAGATGATCTGGCAAAGGAAGCCGGCTATTCAGGGGTACCATATCAGTGGATACCAGAAAACCTGGACTGGAATGAGGCTATAAAGAAAATGTGCCATAGCATGTGGATAGATTTTCACCATAGGGCATAATTAGAAAAGGGGAAATGGAGTAAGTCGATTCTACCATCACCACGAGAGGTGCCCTGGTTTGTAGAGTCTTCTTTGACGAGGAATGAGCTTCAGTTAATACTGAGGCTAAGAACAGGGCACACCATGGGCAAAAGATTTGATGTCCTCATGAAAAGAAGCGAATCGCAGCTCTGCGATGAATGTCATGTTTTAGAGGACATTGTACATATAGCACTGCAATGCCCCAAATATGAAATTCACAGAGTACAGCTGCGAATTGCAGATATCTATGAGAATGTCGACGAATTGAAGGGTGTCCTGGCGGTGGGTAAGACGGAAGAGCTAGGCAAAATTGTAAAGTTATTTAACAGAATAGGAGTGAGGACCTGATCGACGGATCCCCTTCTAGAAGAGAAGAGGCGATATGACAGCGAGTCGCAGTAAAAGCCTCGGTAAAATCACAAAAAAAAAAAATTAAAACACAATTTAAAAATAACACTTATTTTTATATTAATAAAAATCAATAATCACTGTCGAAATGAAGACATAAATTCCTTTTCTTTATTTTATCTTCAGTGCCTGTCTAAAGATAACAGTGGTAAGGTTGGTGTGTTAAAAAAATACTATTCTGTCTCCACTGCCGTATGTAATCAAGCTGTTTCTATTTCGAATGTTTCTCATTTGCATATTAAACTAATATCATTAATATTATTGGCGTTTGCTTATGAAATCGACTCTATTTATGCAGTGTGGCCACTGGCCGCCGTGCGTTTAATATGCTTTCCTCGAGCATCGACACTGATCTACTTTCTACACAATTCGCGCTTCGAGCGCCATCGGTTGGCAAACCTGATTGCATTATCTTCGTTGAAAAAAGTCGTTGTAACCATAGAAAGCCTACTAATTAAATTTAATATGTATAGCTGGTTATTATCCACCTTTTATGAGAGTCGCCCGAAGACAATATTTTGGGAGAATTATACCAAACGTTGAACTCAGTAATACTAATAATGTATGATTGAATCGAAATTGCTGAATCAAAAACACGTAAAAATTACGATTAGAAATATTAAAGAAATGCCAATTAAAATTAGAATTTTATTAGTTTATTCGTATATTTTTCATTGACTACCTATTCTACCAAAAAATACTTAATATAACTTTGTCACGGAATAACTCTTGCTGATGCACTTTTGGGACGCTGGCAATCTTCTACACAATCTAAACTAAACCAATATTTTTGACAATATCTCTACTACGCCATTTAGCTTAGCAAATGTCGTATTGCATATCATAAGTAATTTATTATATTACAATTAAATTATTGTTGTTATACATATTATTTATTATGAGTGACAAATGTTGTGCAATTATATTATTTAACGATTGTTTGATAATAAAATTCACATCATTTCGACAACAAAGAAAATGAAAGTAAATTAATTAAATAATTATTACAAACCAAGTGTCTGAATGTTAGCAAAAACATGGTTTGAAAACAAACAATCAACAAATTATAAACATTGGTTTAGGTACATAACATTATGTATCTAGCAGTGGCGAAGGGTGACTTTTGGAAAGAGGTAAGCTGTGGAGACCAGAGAAAAAGAGCACACTTGTCAGGTAACTTACGGGAAATAAGAAGATAATACTTACGATATTACTACTGATGAATAGGTGCACACTAATGACAACGACACACTGGTCATAGGTTTCACCGCTGAATTTGTCAAATTATTTAAATCACTTGTGGCAGTAGAATTCCACGCAGACTTTTCTTTAGCAAACAATACGCATCGCCAACAAAAAAGTTTGTTTAATGTATAACTGCCAGTTAAAAACAAATATTTATCATATAAATTGTTGTGGAAATGTCTAATATAAGTTTTTTTGCTGTATTCAAATCTAAATGAACCCTTGGAAGGTCAAGCTTTGATAATAAGAAACGTCAAACTCGGGAATGATTTTTTTAAATGCAATCGTTCGCACATCTTCGATCGGGACACTACACAATTTAATAAATACTTATATATTTAAAGCACTGGCGAATGATTTCGGTACAATATGAGATAATTTATCCACATTCAAAACACAGTAACACACTGAATTTTGTATTATAAAATAAAACTTTATCACCGCTTTGAAATGTCAATATGACATGAACTGTGAATAGCATGTTATGTTTGTTTATGACTGAAGTAACCTAAATAATAATCGCGAATTAATACAATATTTATTTTTAATAACAATTTATAAATTATATGTGATCGAACACAATAGTTTTTTTATCATCCTTATTATTTATTATTTGCTTAAAAAGATAATCATAGACAATAAACAAATCAACATAGCGCATAAGATTGTCCTGTAACGCTTCCAAGTCTGGAACAAAAACGCAGATATGTATGAAGTTGGCAACTGAATTACGGTAGAAAATTCGGCTTGGATTATGATCGACATAATTCTAAAAATAGCACTCACGTTGTGACGTTCCGTCATTTATTTTTGATTCGAAATTTGACTAAATTAAACGCTCTACTTCTAAATACCGACAATAGATGACAATCAATATTTTTATTATAACCTAGTCCCAGACAATATAGATATTTATTTATTTAAATTAAATACTTGAAAATAGAAGGTAAGCTTTAAATAATCGCTTAGTATGAAGCCTTCGCCACTGGTATCTAGGATGACTATGTTTTTCTGGTACCAAAACAAGACAGACATTTATTGCCGTGCGATTTATACCTACCCATTTTCCAAACCCACTTCACATTGTAGGTAATTTTTATATGCGACGATCTTATTTGAAAATATCAGGATAAAAAAGCGATCTGCTTTATGTAAAAAGATCGTTAAGGTAGGTAACACACTTTCTTGTCTGCCTCTAAGCACTACATGCGATTTTTCTCTTCATTTTGAAAACTTCTACTGATTTAGAATTTCGTTGGGTTGATATAATAATTACTATATCTTATTAAAAAATAATATTAAATATTTTTTCGAAAAGGTTATCGCAAATTAAAATCCTAGATGTATTGGGAAAATATATTTTTTGAAATGTTTTATATATTTTCTTAAGCATTTTTTAGCTTTTTATCGAGGTAATATTGTAATTTGTAGGCTACCATTCGCCCTTTAAACGGGACTGTCCCTTTCAAATCGGGGAGTAGAGTCGATTTGATAAAATATGTGACTACTGGTGTTTTATAAAAATACGTCATTCAGTATAATAATATTATACTATGATGATTATGCGGTATAATAAAAAACCACAAACTGATAATGATAATGCAATATCTGGCAAGACTGACGTGTCATTAGCACGTATGGACGTGTTTTAGGGAACTTTCATTAGATTTGATTTCAAAATATTATATTCCATTGATAATGACTAATGAGATATGTATCTATAGGTTTTTTTCGTTATTTGGTACAGCTGAGTGTCGCGTCCTTCATTCGCTGGAACGGCTACCGTCAACATCCCTACCTGCACCTTAGCCCAGTCGCATATTGAAAATAGTCTCGACTGGGATAATAGTCATAAATCAAAACTGAGCGCAACATGCAACTTTCATATGTACGTATGTATAGGCACGGCCGTGCGAGGATAGTGACATCACACGGAAAGCCAACATGAATGACGAAGTGCGACATTTGGGGATTATACCTGCATGTCGGGTGAAAATAGTTGCATGTGACCAGCTGTTTTTTTTCCAAACTAAACAGTCGTATTCCACCAATATGCGGAGGTGTGTTTTATGAATAACGATGACGTCACATCGACGTATTCGACATGTTTGCAGACGGACGAGTTTAGATCTGCGAGCCGTCTGATGGATATAAATGTATGGAGAAGCTCGTGGCGTCCATCACACACTCATTCTAGATAATATATTATATGTAGGTATAAGCCTCTCAGAATTGTCAGTGGTATGTAGGTCCTTCATGCCTAGTCTAGACCAAAATACATCTATTCATGATCAAATTTTACAAATGTCTGCAAACATCTGTCCCAACACAAATATGCCTAGGAATTTGTTTAAACTAACACTTTTACACCACGTCCACGCCTGAAAACATGACTTTAAACTAAAAGTAGTTTGGACAGTCTACATCGTAAAATTTTTCTCATTTTAATGAACACAGTATTCATTAAGGTCACGCGCCATCACCTCAGATGAAATATTAGAATTTTTCACCTAAAAATGTATGTTTACCGTTTGACGGAATACAAAAATATATTCACATTCGTATAAATTTTTTTTAAATGTTTTAAACAGTTTTTATACAATTTTCGTTTGTCTACAACCAGATGTCCCCATGTAACTACACTTGGTCTAGACTCGGCTTCAGGATAGATTTGTTTGTATGCTTCTGCACCACAAATTATTTAGATTATACCAGGAGTCAAATGATTACTAGGAATATTACAAATCATTTAATGTTAAGTCAATAACTATCGCGTGTTTTAAATGTTATTATTTAACTTTTGTAAATCGGAATTATGTGTAGCAAATTTAATACTAATTAACTTACTCAATGAAGTAACGTGAGGTATTAGAATAGTTTAATGATAATAGTATGCATTCATAAAAATAACAAGTATAAAATATTTCTCACATATTGGATATTTTTTGCAATTTATTCCATCGGTATTAAAACAGCGTGGGTAATTACTAATCTCTGTGCTGTGTTGAAACATTTCAGAGCCCTGTGTTGGGGATCATTAACCCTAGCACGAATTTTGGATAACGGCGTGAAAGGATGCATGAACGTTCAAGTCAACCCACCTAGCAGGTGACATTCAATGTTCACGGGGATCAATAAATAATAAATTCAATATTTATTTAAAATGTATTTGGGTGCATTGGTCAACAGGTATTATTTAAAACGTAAATACCAAATAAAATATTTAATAAATTTGCATGTAGGTATACTTTAAAGTAAATTTACAGTTAGGTGATGATTTACGAAAGCTTGTAATCACCGGTAGTTTTTAATTAAATATACAATATTTTGTCAACACGTGTGTGAACATATGACACGTGTTCAAATGACATTGAGGAATCGAACTGGAGAGTTGAGTTAGGTATCCTATACTTTTAAATAGGTTGTCCCATAATTGTTATTGAATCACTGATGTTAATTATTGTACTAATACAATTTAACAGCGGCGTCGTTCTACGCCAGTGGCGAAGACTGCTTACCAGGTGATTATTTATAGCCTGTCTTAAAAAATAAAAGTAATATTAAATTATATCGGACATCAATAATTAACAATTTATTATCAACAGAGGCATTGATAAGCATAACGCATGCGTTGCATCGTACATTTAGCCGTCTCGCACATCAAAACTCGTCTGCGACGTGTCCAATACGTTGATGTGACGTCATCGTTATTCACAAAACATGCCAAATGAAGCTCCGCAGATTGGTCAAATGCGACTTACAAAAAAAAAAATCTAGTGCTGCTATCAATAAATCGCATGCGTCTCGAGCTACGAATTTGTCATTCCTATACCGGCTCGCCGGTCGCCGCATCCAAATATACATACATACGTATCGAGAGGTTACGCGCAATGATGTTGGTTACGCGCGACTGTCGTTAGGTAGATATGCGCGTTCTTCATATGCAACACCAGAGCGTCGTTCCTAGAAGGTTTGATTTATGGCTGTGCGGCAGACGAAACGAGTTTTGATGTGCGAGATGGTTTACACCCAATACACAGGCTGTAAAAATCCGTTCGTA
This sequence comes from Rhyacophila brunnea, assembly GCF_057557595.1. NCBI lineage: Eukaryota > Metazoa > Arthropoda > Insecta > Trichoptera > Rhyacophilidae > Rhyacophila > Rhyacophila brunnea. The sequence goes on from NW_028232965.1 coordinate 16,040,817, forward strand.
AATTTATCATTTTTTTGTACTTATAAAATATCATGACATCCATCGGAAAATTATCGTAACAGATCGGCAAATAGCACTATAGTTGAAGACTTTCTTTATCAGTCTTTTCAAGTAAGTATTTAATTAAAATTTAAAAACTAACGTTCGTTATTTTGTATTTCCAATAGATACGGAGCATACGTCTGCACACCCATGTTTAGAAGGTTTCAAATTTTATAAGCGTTACTCTGTTTGCATTCAAGCCTCCACTTATATATGGACTGAAAAGACATATCATATTATTACGTAATTATAAAATTAAAATAAACGTTTATTGGGGTGGTTTTATTGATGGACAATAAATAATATATAAGTAGGCACATACTTTTTATATTCACCCTAACCAATTAGCTACAGTGTAAACAATAGATTAGTGTGGATGAAAATAATTATTTGTTCATTTATGAAAGCTGTGAACCGATAAAATGGCAGAAGAAAAACATAACCAATAACTATAATTATCAATCGTAAAGTAAAATAGGTAGGTATGTAATAATAATATTATATTTTTATCATAATGCAACTGTCTGGTCCCTGTTAATTTTATTTATATGTTCTTTACGGCTTATTGCTGGCTTTCGATCGGGCTCAACACATTTTATAAAGTGCAATTCAGATATTTTTCAGGGTCGCCGTTGTACCTACACACGTCTACTGTTCAAATGGCACGGGTTGCAATTTTCAATATAATTATTCCAACCATGTGACTACTATAACTAGACCAATCTAGTCTTAATATTACGCAACTGCAAATAGTTCGCTTATTTCATGTGGTTCGTTTTTTAATGAGAATTATAACAAAGACCTTACTCGACTGATATGAATCCTTTTTCCATGTTTTATGAAAAACTATATGTACCTACCTACTTATATTATACCGATTGTTATTTTAATAAGAATATTATTAGACTTTTTAAAGATAATATTATCATATTCTACTCAGATCATACACCTCACTCACCTGAATATTAAAAAAATATGTCGCTTTTTTTTACAGTCGACAAGATTTAGAACTGGGCATACATTTTGAAAGAAACGATAAGTCAGTCCTATTCCAAAGTGATTATGGAAAGACTACTATACTATATTTACTAATAATATGATTGGTATAAAATGGTTTAAAAACTGATAAATGAATAGAATAAATTTAAAGTAGATAAGCAATTTCTTATTTCATTAGTATTTGTAGTATTTGCTGACTTTGATGATTTTCCTCACCCATAATAATTATATTATTTGATTGTTTGTGTATGTTGCCTATGGTTACAGTACGTTACAACATTCTATGCATATTAGTATAATTACCCTTAAAGATCAACTGTTAAACAATTAAAACCGCTCTGTATGCACCTGTCAAACTATTTTGAGAGTGTCATTTTGTTTTCTTTCACGACCCGATTAAAATAAACGATTCGTCCGATTTTTTAAATTTAGAATTTATATGTGTATGTTTAATACGTTTTCCTCCTGTCTCCCTCTCTCATACACACTTTCATATGTTTTCTCTCATATGTTACAGATAATTTATATATCCTTATATACAGTAATTATTTTCCTCATCGCATTATCGCCAAGTCGACTCTGATATAATGAGTAAAGGAAAGCTGTTATCTATATAATAATTACGTATTTGCGATCATTGACTTACAGTCGAAACTTACAAACCTATTCGGTGATTATAATCATATTTCAATGAACATCTTCATTAAACACTGTCCTTTCATTTTTATGATGTTAAAAATATGTCTTTAATTTAATTTTAATTAATTCGTATAAACGCAACTAATAAACTTAATTAATAAGTGGTTATTTTTTAATAACTGATAATATTGTAATATTGCAGCCGTTACTGCCATTCACTACCCACCTAGGCGACGCAGCAGTATTACTAGACCGCAACCACCAACATTAATTATTATTAGATGGAATATTATGGAATCGATTTGAGTATTTCACATCCCGTTTCAGGAGAAACTGTCCGAGGCTCGATTCAAGTGCAGTGGTGGGCTTAGGGACATGGGGGCCTGAGACACTGACTGATTTTAGGTCCCTCGTGATAAATAAAAAAAAGTCCAACTATCATCTTACATAGTTACTTAATACAAATATTAAAGACAGTACCTATCTTTTTCCTGGAATCATAATACGATGCACCAAGCAAAAAAATGATTATTAGGTAGGTATTGAAGATGAAAATAATGACACAGAATATTATTATAAGTGCTTACCTACTTTTAGTGCTAACGATATGTTTGAATGGTTATCTTATAGAACCTTTTGATACACGGTTTTTTATGCTTTAACTAATCTTTTACAGGTAATTTGTGATAAATAATCATTTTTTAAGATCTTGGTATAATTTGATGACTGGTTTGAAATAGTTCTAGGTTCCATTTTAACACGATCACTGTCAGAGACGAGACATCTGGTATATCTCATTAATACATAATTATTCCGTCTAATGAACCATTTTTAAAATAGGACAAGAAAAACTGTTTTTCGCATACAAAAAATAATAATTGGTGAGTTAATTATGATTTTATTTTAATGTAATTAAAAGACAATCAATTTTCATTAATTTTGACAGATACCTACTGCTATTTTTATACGGCAGCCAAAGGTTTTAAATCTTCTGACGAATCGATCACGTCATCTCGCCTCTGCATAAGTGCACTTACACTTTCGTTTCAGATGTAGTCCTGCAATATTGTATTGATACTCTGTAAGCCTATAATAATATAGGATATACGGCAGTAAATAAACCACAAAGAACTCTTTTTATCAGTGTCTATAACATTATTTTATATTATTACAATCGTTATTAAACTTTGATTCGACGGTCATTGATGCATGCTGTGTGGGCGTTAAACTGATAACTTTTTGCTGAGTTATGTTACGCTCTGAAGTAGCATTCCACGCATTTTGTAAATACTATTTCAATATAAATAAGTAGAATAATATTATAATAAATACATGAATCATATTATTTTTGGCCCAAATTATTATTTTATTAAATATGTCAGCGGTGTTTTGAACCTTATGTTACAGAAATGTCAATACTTATTTAAATAAAAAAAACAATTATAATATATGTACATTTATTTATTATTAGTTATTACAAATTACAGACGGTTACACACTCTACAGTAGTAGTACATAAATTAATAATAAAATACATATGATATGTATAAATAAAATATAAGTAATAATAATTAATAGTCACCAATCTTGGCTATAAATTTCTTTTCGGGTCTTGATCTCTTCCGGCAAATTTCTCCATTCCAGACGATCCATCGTTGCGATTTTCCAATCATTTTGGCCGATTGTCTTTAAATCTCCTATCCAATCACCGGTTTTTATCGTCAGGGTATTTTGTTGTCCCCAGAGAATGGATATATAGTCCACTTTGCTGGTTGCTCATCTGATCGGTGGGCAATCCAGAATAGTCTGCATTTTTATATTATGCCAAGCAGCGCCCGAAATGGAAAATTTTACGAACTGAAGCGCCGGATAATTTTACGAATATATTAACATAGTTATCTAATTTAATGTGTATTTTCAAAAAAAAGTGTGTTTGATTTTTTGTTAAATGCCTGTCTAGCTCAAACGGTCAAATAATTTTTTTCACGAGACGGAGCGATAATTTTGGGGATTTTATGAACCGGAACGGCGCTTCTTTGCGCTCCGGTCTATTTCGAGCCCTGATACCAAGTAATTGTTTTGTCGCCATAAAGTATATGTATATAGGTCATCGTTATATCGTGGTCTCCAACTACCATTTTAGGCTGGATAGTTATTTTAATATAAATATTTTGTTCAAATATATTAGGAAGACCAAAAACAAACACACATAACTATAAATAAATCAGTACTGTGGTGTAATTATAACGTTATTGCGCTAATTTTAAACGGTTTTAAAGAAACAAAATGAACAGTACAGAGTAGGCAGTGACGTTTATTGCTGGCAACTGCAATAATGTACTTAAGTTAAATTTAAAAATATTTGATTATTTAAAAATAAGTCACGTTAAACCTTTTATAATCTATTATCAATTTTGTTTCACGTTGCGCCTTTTGCGGTTTCTTACGGAACCTCGGTCGGGAATCACTGATTAGTTAGTATCTTATTGAAATGTGTTGTCTAGACTCTAGACTAGACTATAAAATCAATTTTGAACATACAGGTAAATTGACATTCTTAATAGAAACTGTTTCAGCCGATTAAAAATTGTATTAAATCATTTAAAGCGCATACAATTTTATTCGAATGCGTATAATATTACACCTAATCACGTAATATACCTACATCGCCAAATGAACGAATAATTGATACGTTTTTCGCCTCGAATGAAAATATAACGTTTTTGTATTAATCTCCCGGGTCCAGATTTACACACAATTACATTTATAACACTTTCTTCGCGTGTACGGAAATTATGGTTTAGAAAACACAACAACTAACTCATTTGTTCAAATGACGGTATGTGACAAGGCCTACGCAGGTATTTTTAGTGAAAATGATTATAATTTTAGTGATTATTTACGTAAGTAAGTAACTTTTTTGCCATTAGTAATGATTTTAATTCGCAATGTTATTTTATGTGCACCAATTGATTCTTCAACTATTCAAACATGTCGATATATTTACAATAGATACCTACTTGCCACTTACCCAATAATTTCCAGTGCCGCAATTACGATAACAGCAGAATAACCAATAATTAATATTATTATCATTGGGTACTCATATAGGAGTGCCTCTTGTCGATTGCTTATATTTACTTCATTGAAAAATTTAAAAATATATTATTTAAATAAAAAATATGTATAATTGATAATAAGATAAGCAATATCATTGATTTCATTGTCATTATGATATTACATAATGTTCATTTATATTGTTTTGTTATTAATATATAGATATAGTAGAGATCAGTGGTCGACAACTTACATACACTTACGCGCCACATATATATTTTTAAATATAGCTAACGTTGAGAGCTCATATGAGATTAATAATTGTTACAATGTAAATCTCAGGTTGTGAGCGTCCTTGAATTTTAATTTATGTCATCAATGTTTTGTTTTCTTAAATAAATAAAAAAATTAAGTAAAAAAACAAAACATAGTCAAAATTATCTTCAGATAAATGATTTCTGGCACCCACGGTGGCCGCGCGGCTTAAGTGTTGGACTATCATGCCGTGGGTCTCAGGCTCGAATCCTGGGTCTGGCAAGTACACATATTGTTTTTCAATCTGTGTGTGAGTCAAGGTATGGACCTAATAGGTTGAGCAAGTGGCTGACATCCATTTCTCGTAAAAAAAAAACAAAAATCTGTTAATACAAACCTCTACTCTGTGGAGGCCCATATTATGATCCTATTAGGATCAGACATGGTCGAAAAAAAAAATGATTTCTATACCGGTTTATAATTGATTTTATTCTTACAGTAGTAGGTTACTACGTTTAATAAAAGCAGCTTGAAATGCGACATTTTTCATAAATGAAAACATTCATGGGACAAAACTGCAAGAAAAGTGTGTGAAAATATTAATTTTCTTCCGATTTTAAAAGTAGTTGCTGACCACCTAGGGGTCATAACCCATAGATTAGGAATTCATACTTTAGAATCTGGGTTATGCCACCTGATGGCACGCGTGCCATAGGTGGCCGGCCGACCAATGGTATAGATTAATATATAGGATTTGATTACGTAAAGAATTAACATGTGCACAATAATAACAATAAAAAGAGTAACTACATAATGTATATAAGAAAAAACATTTATAAAAATCTGAATATTGTAGGATCCCCCCAAAATGTAAAATATGTCCCCCAGTCCTCCTGATACATTAAGTGCCCCTAACAGCGACCGCGTTATATCTTTGGGTTTATATGCTTATTCGCTGTGACAAGCACTCAGCTAAATAGTGAATAGTATTCATCTGTACTGACCGAACTCTGTATCGGTTCTAAAAACAGAGCCCCCAGGGTCCAAATGTCTGTTACTACGGCCTTGGTAACCATAGCCAAAAGAGCTGCCATCAGAGCGCTTACCATCTTGTTAACAAACTCCAAAAGGATCCTTCCTTGACTGAACTTCAGATAAAAAAGGAAACGATTTTATTATAAATGATGCGGTAATTGCAGGTATATGTTATTTTTTTAATAGAGGTCAAGTATCAAACAATTTTGTTTTTATACCCTTTGTGAAACCAACATTTTTGAAATAGATATTTGGAAAAACGGGAATAATATTATTATTCCCGTTTTATATATGTCAAATTATGTCAAAATTGAAACAGTGTTCTTTTTAACCATTTGCAACATTATTTTTAATAGACGAGCTATAAAAAATGTTTTTGTGATTAAGTCTATCAATTTTATTCTGTAATATATTACAGAGCATTCTCGTATTTGTAACCTTACTGATTGATCACTTTATTCCTTTTTCCAATATGCCTAAAAATATTTTTCTCTACCTACTACGTTAATTTTGATTACGCAATTAATTACGTTTCATCACCTTACCTGTATCAATGATAATAATATTATATCACAGTTGATGGGTGTATGTATGGCAGTTATGGTTTCTGTTGTATTATGTTATTTACCCACCCACGTATTTGTATATTCTTAAAATGTCTACTAAATTTAATATACGTAGGTAATTATTTGTCAATGGAGCAAGATTCCATATAGATATTATTTGTTATTGCTAAAATCGACATGAGAAAATAATTATTCACTTTTTAGGTAGCTACCTACCTACGAGTTTATTTAAAATTTTCCTTCTTGAGATTTTACAGCCTAAATCGAGTCGACTCGTCACTGAACATTAGACTATTGTAATAATGTGATTCAGATATTATCAATTTATCATGGTACGCGTTTTGGTGTTTGCGATGACGACAATGTCAGTCGTCCGGCTAATTTCGATGGCTGCAAAGAATGCAACGGCCAGTGGTCAACATTATTCAGCGGCCGAGGCACTGCCGATCGCCATTGATGGCTGCTGAGAATGCAAATTAATGCCGGCCAATTGAATTGTTCAGTGAACTCATTCAAATGTTATTTGAAAGCTTTGCGCATCGCTTCATTTGGAAATTTTGCATTGGAATCTATTCGATTTGTTGTTATTGCTTATGTACTTATAAGTGTTTTGTAACTGACGTTCCACATTTGAAAAAAATCGCGAGTGTAGCGATGTTTGAAACATTAAATGCTATTTCAAGCGATAATAACTAAAATGTATTTTAACCATAGACAACAATATTGAATGTTTTTAAAATAATAATATCAACCGGAAATACTTTTTAGAAATTGAATTATGATAGTTTTTAATAACGATATGTACAGGAACCGATGTTGGGAACCTGATATTCACCTATCTGATTATCTAAAATCATACTTAATGCATATTATGTAGGTATACTAGGTATTTTCCATAACAATAATGAAGTGTGACGTAGGGCGTAGGCCGTAGAACATAGTCTGTATTCTATAAGCTGGCATACACGTCACACGGAAAGCATGCATCGCGTTCAACTGTTGCAAGTTTTCAATGGGAGGGAATGAGATGGATGCTGAAGCTGATACGCCGTACAACGGCCTATAAATGTCGGATATTAAACGTCCATAAAACATTTCCCGCAATAAAGTCAGTGTTTCACGTGCTTTACGGCATGCGGCCCCATCCTGTTGAAACCACATGTTTTTCTAATCAAAATCTTCCAAATCCGGTCACAAAAAGTCAGTCTCTTCTTGTGGATTTTCCTCGCCCCAAATACGACAGTTTTGACTATTAACGTACCCATTGAGGTGAAAACGTGCATCATCACTGAAAATGATTTTCCTTGAAAAATCATCCTCGGTTGCCTGCTCTTCAATCGGCGAATCTGTGACGCTGTCCGTGGTCTTTTGGCTTTAGTTCTTGCGTGAGCTAGATCTTATACGGGTGTAGGTAAAGATCTCTTTGGATTCGTCATAAAGAGTCGTATGAGAGGCCAAGTTGCTGCTTCTTCTTGGAATCGACATTTCTGGCTCTTCGGCCACACTGGCGAGTAACTACAGCAGTGCATCTATTCTATACACAAGACTGCTATCGGCAGCTATCGAGGGTAGTTTTTCATATTTTTGTATCGAAGTATTTAGCACTTATTGTAACAATTACAATAAGTTAGTTGTAACTGTTACAATAAGTGCTATGTTTTAACAGCACCTCTCTTGGCTGTGCTAAATATTAGAGCGAGATAGAGAGTTTTGACTGTTTAGACGGCTAACTTATTGTAACAATTATACTATAAGATAGTAGATACAAACATATGAAAAACTACCCTCGATAGCTGCCGATAGCAGTCTTATGTATCTAGAATAGATGCGCAGCAATGTTTACACGTAAACGGGCTGGACGAATATGTACAGGTGTCAGGCGACCCAAAACACTAACAGTCTCTTCATTTTTTTTTAATTAGCTTGCGAATACAGCAGACTTTGGGCGATTCTACCGAATTCTGACCTTAATTTTCTCAGTATGACCGTCGAAGATTTGTGATTTTCGTAGTACGATTTTTATGCGTTGTGCGATGGAGAAACGATCCATTGTGTTGACTTAAAACTAACGAATTTGACAGGTACCAAATGACAGGAATGTGAAATTCGTACCTACCACAAGTGTAATTACCTCGTATATGATGTTTTCGCAAATGAAGTTATTTGTATTTTTAAATTATTTACAGGGAACATAAACAAATAAATTATTACTTTGTTTCGAGCACTTAACTTTTTCCCTGTGTTCGTGAATTACAATTAGAATTTTAACTTGTCGGTCATGCGATATGAATAAACAGTCGCTATACCTACTGCCTTCTTAATATAAATTACCATAATTCCATCTTATTAACCTATTGTAAATGGCTCTAATGTTTTTTTTATATAAACCTGCTTATATTTCTGTAAATATATTCATACAGTGATGGAATAATATATACACTTATACTTTTTATTAATTGAAATAAAAGATCAGTTCCCATAATAATTGTATAATGATCAGGATCTGTTTAGTTTAGTGAATAGTGTTATAAACTATAGAAAACAAATCTTTCAACAGTAACTACATTTTGAACAAATGAGAGTTAATGCTAATCGCTTTATGAAGTCAGTATTTCATTATTATATCTATTACTTGTCGGTACATTTTGTACCATATAAAAAGTGCACGTAATTACATTGTACTTTTAACTGTATAGTTTAATCTATTTTTTGTAGTCATTATGAAAGGTTTTTGATTATAGTCCCAAATATTACCTTTTAATCGTAGTGAAGTGACAAAAAGTTTAAAATCATGCCAATTTGATTTATTAATGTTACTTTCACTGAAGCACGGTCAAAGTCAGAGAGGAAGCATTGCTCTCAGTATTTTTTATGTAGGGAGCGAGAACTTGGGAGTGAATTTATTTTTATTAGTTGGAGTGCAGTGTTATTGAGTGGGGTCTTTCACTTGAATGCAGTTTTGCAACTCTTAAACGTAGTGCCGCCCACAAAACAAAACGGCCTCGGTCGTTTTGCACTATTCGGTCTCTTGGACTAATTAGTTTTTCGACTCAACACCTGAAAACGGACTTTCAAGGAGGTGTCTACCTACATGTAATATCACGCTAGACACTACTAGTATACGCCAAATCTAATAAGCTACCTACATATTAAATAAGTACTATGCATTCCATACAGCCTACCGTAAAGGAGTTGAATAACTGATTAAAACAAATAAACGTCATCGACATCACAAACTAATAATTCAAGATGTTCACAATATTACACTTCGATTAAAACTTAAAAGATAATACAATAATAATAATATGTTGGTTATACCAGAATATAGAAAAAATTCTTAAATATAAACAAGTTTACAAAAAAACCTACTATGTATGGAGACTAAGAAATCAGAAATTAATCAGTTTCTGTTCTACGGAGATAGTTTTACTTAATGAACTGATAAGTACAATTATGGACTCAGAACAGGCTAAATCAATATTAAGATGCAATTAAAATAATGATAAATACGTTATCAAATAGGGACGACTAAATATTATGATACAAATTCGTGGAATTTATATTTCATTCAAATTTATTGGTAATTAATTTTTGCATACATATCGGTAGTGTGATGGCAAGCGGTTATGACTAGGCTTAGGATTCTTAGGTATTTCAATATTTTTTTTTTTTGAATGGCCCCACAACAAAATATCAAAAATATCTGTCTGTTTCATACAATTTTGAAACATTCAAGCCCTATTTGCTAGCATCTATTTTTAACTATTTTTGGATAATTACATATTTTTATATATTTTAGGTTTAAGCACATATTTTCACATAAACACAGAATTAATTAACACAATAACACTAGTAAACACAATTGGAATGTTAGAATCGTCTACAAAGTCACTAGTGGAGCAAATTAATATTTTAAACAATTCTGCTGCTAAAATAAGAAAATGCTCCTGGACCAATCGGAAAATAATAACTACAAAATTTAATAAAAATACTGGACTTCGAACGCTTCAGAATATCAAAGCTGTTTTGAAAAATCCATCAGATGCCTCAGATGTTTCATTTTTTTCTACTTTAGAAAAAGTTTCATTTACATACGCAATAATAAGATCTGTAGAAGTGGAAAGAAGTTTTTCCATGTATAAAAAATTGCTAGGATCAAATCGTCAAAGATTCACTTTCGAAACTGTTGAAATATATATGATTTATGTATTGTAATACAAGTAGGTACTTACTTAAATTTTTAGCACCGATTTTTGTTTTTTAGCACATACTTAATTATGAAATTTTAATAACATATTTTCCAATTATAACTACATATTTTAGGTACCTATTATTCATTTTTAGCACCTAAAAATCCTAAGTGACATAACTGCTGTTTACACAATTTTACAGGAGAGCAAAAACAAAGTTTTTAAATCAGTCTTACAAGATAAGTTAGTTTATAATATATTTAAGTGTTCTATTAAAATAAGCGGAATTTGCATTCCAACATAAAACTTCAATGATATTTAAAAAAAAATTGAAGGTTTATTGTTAGATTCACATTTGGTCAGATGCAGATATCTTTGAATATTACTTTGTGATCAATAAATTTGCAGCTCTAAAATTTTGCCACATCAAACAATTTAGAACATATTATTATGGAAGAAAACATAAAACGTGAAAAAAACTGCAGTTATAACCGTCTGCCATCACAGTACCGATATACTTGACATGGTTAGGTTAGGTTCATCAGTGGATCATGGGTTCGAATGTCGTGGGTGAGTTTAATTCGCGTGCAGTTTTTTTCTTTCAACCAATATATTTGAATAGATGCACGCAGTTATATTTTTAACTAATAAGCTGTGTTGTTTTGTGACAAAATTTTAGCGCTCGAAATGGAAAATTTTACGAACCGGAGTGCTCGACAATTTTCTGAAGATATGTACATAGGTATCAAATTTTTATTTTTTAAAAATAAGTGTGTTGGATTTTTTGTTATATAGCCCAGTATTCTTCAATCTTTTAACACCCGCGGTCCGTCGAACATTGGAGAAATAATTCGCGGTATCAGCCAGAAATGAAAACCAATATAGATTAAATTATATTTATTAAATCATATGTTATAAAATTTAAAAAATATATAAGTGCGTCAACTGCTGATGCTTCTTTGTAAGCAAATTTGATATAAGTGCACGGTTGAAAATTCAGTATATTGACAAATACATCAATAGATCTACTGAAATTTCATTAGATATAACAACGCTGATTCAGCGGCCAGCATTTCATCTACTGGGAATTCTCCGAATTGTGTAGCGATATTATAGTCGGTTGAAAGCATAGTAAAAGCTTTCGCGGACCGTCAATAAATTCTTGTGGATCGGCACCGGTCCGCGTACCACCGGTTAGTTAGTGTTATCACTTTAATAGCCTATCTTTCTCAGATGGTCAAATTATTTTTTTCACGAGACGTAGCGTGAATTTTACCGATTTTACGAACCAGAACGGCGCTCCGGTCCATTTCGAACCCTGAAAAATTGGCTAGTTCTCTTGTGTAGATATCTGACAATATCAAATTAATATACTTTACGTAAAATTCACACATTCCATGTCACCGCTTAATATAACATAAAATATTTTAAAGACTTAAGAGAAGTATCATGCAAAATTATTGATAACGATAAAACTACACACACGACACTATGAATTATACTGATTTAATAATACCCGTATCAGTTTTTAAATACATACGTCTTTGTAGTGCATGTCTTTAGAAAGTGCATTAGTTTGTAAAAGCGTGTGATTAAAATAATATCAAACTGTCTACTGCGCAAGTTGATTATAAATTCCAACACATAACGAGCAGTAGTTATGCTTAGTTTTGTTGTTGACATGCATAAGTCACCGTCGAGAAGAAATGCAACTTGTTACGTTGATAAAGAAACGTTTCTCATTGATGCACTACTACTCTTGGTGTGTCATATCTTTGAACATGTCCATTGAACTAGATCAGCGAGGAATCAACTTTTTTGTGTATAGATAGGAAAAACAGCTAATATTATAGTATCAAAGCGTATCATACAATGTAGCTACTTATAAATAGAAGCCATTACTTCTGCAAAGTCTACGAGTATATTAATTACCTATCACTATATATATACGCCGCCTAATATATGAACCAAGGTTTTGAAGCAAGATACTTTATAACAGTCAGGCCATAAAATCCAAATAAAACAGAGGGCGCCGGCTGCCTTCAAATATTGAATACGTGTTACATTTACGTGACAAACTTTAATGCACATTAATGATATTACAGGTGTAACTATTGAAAAAGACATGTTCTTTACCAAGTGTTTCAGTTTTTTCAATACTTTTCCACACTCTAGATCAGCGGGGGGCAAACTGCGGCCCGCGGGCCGCATGTGGCCCGCCGGGTATTTTTTTGCGGCCCGCCATCATTAATTGTACTTCTGATTACGAATAACTTTTTTATATATTTTTTTAAAAAATATTGACAATAGATTAAAATTTGAAGAATTTGTTGTTTCGTAAATGTATTAAGTATCTCAGTAGGTACGTCTTCCTTGCGTCTCGTCTCACACTATGTAACCTCTATTTTCTACGTTGAACATCGTGATACATTTAAATACTTTTAGCTCCGCGTTGCAAGGAAAAAAAATATATGCCCATGGTATGGTAAAAAGTTTGAATGGATTACAATTAAAACTCAAGTTATTCCTTCGACAAATATCAAATAACAACGTGGACCACTTTCCAACGTTGAAGTTGCTGAATATACCTACCAGAATATAAATTTGAAGAATACGGTAAAATTATTAAAGCTCTGAATGACGATTTTTCACAAAGATTTGGTGACTTCCGAAAAATTGAGACAAGTTTAGCAATAGTACGCGATCCATTTTCAATAGATATTGATAGTGTACCGACAGAGCTACAACTTGAGATTATTGATCTGCAGTGTTACACTGATTTAAGAGAATTGCATCGTCGTGAAGAAATCTCCAAATTTTACAATGCCCTTAATTCAGACAAATTCGACCAACTTAAAGATTATGAAAGAAAAATGTTCATTATTTTTGGATCAATCTATATATGTGAACAAACATTTTCGATCATGAACCTCAATAAAAATTCTTTACGATCAAATATCTCCGATGCCCATTTAGAAGTAGTTTTGAGAATATCAACTACAAAATTAACACCTGGATTTAAAAAAAATGTACAACAGTTTCATTCTTCTCATTAATTTTTTTGTAATGTTTAGTTTTCGTGATAATAAATAGTGTATATCTAAAAATGGTATTTGACTTGCGGCCCGCCGCTCATTTTGAATTTTTGAATTTGGCCCTCCATCCAAAAAGTTTGCCCCCCTCTGCTCTAGATGCTGTAGCCAGTTTCCATTAATTTTGTGTTCCCTGATATACAATAATTTAATTTAAATACGACATTATAATATATTTACTATTATACTTATTCTCAGCGTTGACATATTGGCGTTTTTATTGCCAGATCTACTAATTTAAAAAATGCATCTAGAATCCTTTAAATAGTTATTTAATCCGTATTATTTAATTCTGCGATAACCTGACGACACCAAACTTAGTACCTACTTGTAGGTTGGTAATACTTTCGAACAAGAACTTCTTGTATACGTTTTAAAACTGTGAACTAACAATCCCCTCCAGTGCAGCTAAAGCCCATATTCTATTGGCAGATTGCGTCTGGCCCGATCGTCTGCCACGACTGTCAAACTCTATTCTCTATGGTTTTCAAGGATCGTGAGCGATCGGGTCGAAAGTGGAAAATTTTCTATTATCCGTCGTGCGATCCTTTCATTATCAAGCGAAGATTGCCGAAAGCGTACGAAAATAGCCGAATATGCGCCTGAGTCATGCAAACGGTCGTTCATTTCATTCTACTGGACACTGGTCGATTTCAACTGAACAACTACAAGATGGCGAAAACTTAAAAAATATATATGGAGTATCACCGAGGACACAGTCCTCGTCGAATAAATACACGCCAAAGATATAGTGTGGAACGTAAAAAAACCCGCCATATTCAATGACGATCACGCTGTTCTTCAGTTAGCCAACTTTTGACCCAGTGTTTTCGTTTACGGCGAGTCCTGACCGCCTGAGCCAGTTGAAATATAGCCATACTCGCTACAATAAATTAGTCTTTGGATTATTCGATTTCGATATTCGAATTACTCAATTGGTTTGGAGATTCAAGCTCGCCCAGTTATTCATGATGTAAATTAACAATAAGTATACAAACTTTCTATAAATGTCAAACGGCCGCATAAATTTTAACAGATCTGAAGCTCGCTAGATTTGACAGCTGACAGCTCAGTTTTGTTGACGTAAAATTGCGCGGGAATGCGTTCAATGTAGCCACCAATCTAAGAAATATCTAGTTTTCACTCAACCTATATTTTTAATAATAGCAACACTAGTATTATTTTAATGACATGACCCGGCTCACGGCTAGCTCAATAATGCTACCGGGCCGTCACTGAGGAGACTAGTGATGAATTAGGAGAGGTGGATCTCCTTTGTAGTATCACAACTTTTGAATTCCCGAATAAAACTCTCAGCTGGTGTGGTGCCGAATTTATTCAGGTACTAGAGTTCACGGTCACACAATAAGGTTAACTGTCATTGTTCCCGTAATTAAATCTCATTAAAGTATCAGCAAACTATTTATTTGTTCACTATAGGATCTCTGTGAAATCTTTCACAAATTCCCGAAAAGTCACACCTAATTCAGAGAATGTATACGCAGATATTCTTTGGATATTTTTAATTCATGAAATATTTTCCCATAAGAAAGAAAATATAAATTATTCTTTGGTCACACAGTATTAGGTTTATAAAAAAGAATAGAATTATTTTATTGTTGTTTATAAAGTTTATTTATATTCACAGTGTATTTACAAATATTTATTTGTGATTACAGACTTGTTTACAGAAGGTTTGCTTAATGTTTACAAATTTATTTACTAAAATTTGTTTTTATGTTTATGAATTTGTTTACAAAAGTTTATTTTATAATTATGTTTACTTAATAAAGTTTCAAAAATTTATTTTATAATTCCGAAAAAAGATTTGTAAAATTTATTATTACAAACTGAGTTTATTAATTTGTTTTTATAAAACAAATCCGATCACGTAATTTATCCCGATTACGTCACCTCGTATGATGAGTAATGAAAAATGAAATTACTCCGCGAGCGCGTTACTATCGACAGATACGTGGTATTCGAGCTACGTTTTAGCGGTCGACGTCACTACCGACAGATACGTGTTATTCGCGCTACGTTTTGCGGCACACGTCACGACCGGCAGATACGAGATATTCGCGTTACTTTTTGCCCGTCGATGGGGACTTATTGTAGGTAAATTTCACGAATGTTACTGAGAACCGTATCTCGTATCCGCGGAAGGACTGCTGCTTAGTAGGAGATCGCTGGTGAGAAGTGTAGAAACTAATGATTTTACGGAAAAAGGATGTCACCTTTTATACCCTCGGGATGGAGGTTTAACAGGAAACAGTCCGTAAGGGATAGCAGATGTATATCTTTCTCTCACGGGATAAATTTACGTATATCTCCCGTTCCTGGCAACTTTCTAATAGAGATATCTTCTAATTAAATCGGGTTAAATTTACTCTACTTTATTTCCGCAAAATTAAGACTTAATAGGGGTGTTTTAAGCACCCTCTAGAACATGTCCTTTAAATACGCAGTTACGGTGACGTCAGCAAAATAGTTGATTTTATATGATTTTTCGTGTTCAAATGAAGGGGAAAGTTTTTAGCTTTCCAACGAGGTATCAGAATAGGTACTCGTGTACTAAATAAGGGAATGGCAGTCTTTAAATTTAAAATGTCAAAATGAAAGGTTGACACCCACGTACTAGTCCTTTCCACCACTCTTGGCCTTTTTAGGCCAATAGAATTTTACTAAGTTTTAATAAAACTATTTGGAGCCGCAGAAAACGTTTCATTCGATATTTACCTTTCGGACGAACATTATTACGTGAAAATACTATAATATTATACTTAACATTTCAACTTAAATATATAAATGCTTAATCCTAACAAGATGTTATTTACAAGCGACTACAAATTTATTTCGTCCTTAATAGTGGCTTTTCCATAGTAATCTAAACGTAACCTTGAATCTATTTTTATCCGGCAACTCAACACAGCCGGGCCGTAAATTCTAGTCGAACAGAATTCAGTTAAGGTTCAAGGTCACGCGCCAATTTGTGTTTTTAGTCGCAGTATTTGATTCTTTTATTACTTAGGAGGCAATTAAGATTTATTATTGTTTATGGGTAGAAACCCATCTATACCAGAATCTCAAGTTTTTCCAATTGTTACTTTTACAATATTCATTATAGTCAGCAAGTTATAGCATTAACAAAATCTATAATTATAATTACGCGTCTATAGATATAGATACGCGTTTACAATATTTTTATAACGGTAGTTAACTCCTATCTTGTATTGATAAAATTAGTATTAAAATTCTTTATTTACAATTATACAGTATATAAATTTATAAATATTCAATTTTCTTTTCCAATTTTCATACACTTCCATTATAGCTATAAAAGTTATTGAAGCATGTACCTGCTTAATTTTACGTAAACAATCTCTCCCATAACTTATTTTCTAAGTTTAATGGAGATTTCCCGGAAATTATTTCCGAAATAGATCGATTTGAAATTTCATGGCGTGTCATTTCGAGGTCTGCGGTCACAGCGTTCCAATTACACTTGAACAGTCTCGATTCTCCGAGGCGAAATTTTTTACGTAAAATTTTATTACATTTTACAAAGAAAAGGTTAACAACATACATTTTACTTCCTAATACTAAACGATTACGCTACTGGTTACCTGTTCATGGTCTTTTTCGACCATTTCTTCTCTGCTTCTTCCATAGTTTAGGACCATGGGACTTATATATTCTGTTTGTACCTCGTCGTGAGGTTGTCGCACGGCTATTTGAGAAGTAGAATTGACTACAAGGCTAGATTTGTATAGTTATGTCGTTAAACCATACTCTGCCATAAACACTAACTGAAGGTCGGCGTTTTTGTTCGTGTCATTAACCAATCAAATCAAGGACCAACGAGATTGAATCGTTGCGTGTAATTGCAAAATGATTGCAAATAGCTAGCGACGACGGTTGGCGTCGATCGTTGGATCGGGTTGGGTCTGTGCGTCTGCCAATGGAATATGGCCTTAATCAAACTTCTGATTTCAAATGAGGAACGCCCCCAAATTAATCATTTAATTTTACGCTCCCATGGTGTACGGATCTGTCAATTTACGTAATTTATAATAAGATTTTTATAATAAATATACCTTTGTCTAAAACGATCAAGAGTGATTTTAAAATTATTATTAATACACTTTTGGTTAATTGCGAAAAAGAAATGGAGAAGGAGAGAAGATACATTATTTAAACACGCCTCTAGCACGCGTTGCCGCCATGATAGGAACGTCACTGAGAAGTTTCCTACATACGACTACAGCAACTTCCTGTTATCGCCGATTTCTTGTTGTCGGACTATAAGTGTTACAATCCTTTTCCACTCTCAAAATTCCTTAGACTGACTGGGTGACACAAATTGACGTTCTCAATCGAATGGGAAAGGACCAAGAAGTTCTGCGTAGTATCAATTCCAGGAAACAAGAGCAGCTCGGCTTCGATTTATAAAGATACCAGGCTCGTATATTAACAAAAAATGAACTTATTTTCACTTGTGTTTTTTTAAATCCAGGGATTAAAAAATCTGTATTTAAATAATCATTATAAATTAACAAATCTTTGTTATCGTATTACGCCAACTAATTGATATTATTTATATAGTTGTCTCTGCGAATGTTATGTCTAATCAATTAATCATTATCAATATTTAAACAAATGCTCATCGATGAGTGCATTTTTAGCAGTAATGAAATATGATAAATGCCTCTGTCTTCCGCAGCCACTGTTTTGTAAATATTTTGATACGACACTTTGTCTACGTAGTGTATCAAACTCAGCTGATAACTCAAGAATTTCATAAAAACATCTTTGGGTTATTTTATACTACGCGACAATATTAATTATTGTTTAATAATTTTGTAATACTGTGTAGTGACAAGTAGAGAATTTTAAGGTTTTCTTCTTGCCGGAAAACGCGGCATAGAGAATTTTCTTTACCAATGCAATACTAGAGCTGAATACTTTACTAAAGAATGCAGGCATAAGTTTAGCCGAGGATAGTTAAAAAAATAGACCTACTTAGCACTGTTTCAATCATTAAAGTTAACGACTTAGTGCTCAATATTGAGAGTAAATCACTACAAATTGTCTTGAAACTGTTGGTACATTTATCATTATTTAGTATTATAACTTACTATTAATATATTCCTGTTTTTAAACCTATTATTATATATTATATTTGGTATATTAATTAGGTTCTTTGAGAATTAAAGGTACAGGAATAAATTGAACTCGCACAGAAAAAAATACATTTATGAAAATTTCGAGCTTTGCTTCAGCGTATTTAATAGGAATATTACAGAAGGTTTCATCGGGAGAACAACGGTTTCTTCAACGTCTTTATTTCTGCACATTATCCACCACCATGTAAAGGTATGCAAGCGTCTCTTCTTTGGCCATGTCCACCCCTTACTCAGCACCACACGTCGTCCCAAGGATCCTTGTCGCTCGCCAGTCTTCTTGCGTCATTCCAGGCCACCACCATTCCGTATTTAGCAGCCTTCTATGTTGGCTTGAAGAAGAGGTGCACCGAGTTGAAGTTTTCTTCTTGCATCCGCAGCACGTGGTCGAGTCAGGTCCAACGTCATCTCTTCACTATCAGCGTGATGAGAGCTTGCTTGGTTCGTTCTTTTATCTCCGCGTTACTCATAAAAGACCGATGTGATCAATTTATTTTTCGTGACCCAGTGCAATCATCTGTGAGACATCTATACTTCGCAGTGGACGAAAAATAATTTTAAAAGAAGTACCTATTATTAAGCGCGCGCACAAGAGGGTGGTTTTCGGGTCCCCCAACCCCAGAAGTAGAAAATATACACGTTATTAAAGTAAATTGAATATTTTTTCGTCAGGACCTTATGTAAGGTTCGTGACCCGGATTATTTAGCTATCGAACAGTCTATGGACGGGTTGGCCTTACTTATCTCTCCATTCTACGACACGCAAGGCCTGTGGCCAATAGAAGAGCCGTGGCACTCATAAATTGATGCAACTATCTGGGGCATCCAAAGCCACGTGTATTCAATACCCGCTTGTGGATGCGACAGCTCGCAATAACTCGTAGAATACCTTTAGTTATACCTGAAGGCTGGGTGTTTATATCTAGACTACAAGTGTGGAGTGTCTGGATATGGAGAATGTAACTGGTAAGTGCGGTATTCTGTGGTGGGCTGAATTAACCACGCCCCTTCTCAGCATTTTAAAAATCAATAAATAAATATTATGGTAATGGATTCGATAAATGGACCTCCGAAACCATTTTCCTGTGTGCTTGCCTGCCATGAAAAGACGAAAAAATTAAATATAAACTTAATAATTAAGTATATAATTAGAAAATGTAATTGAGTATCTCCAAGGTATTTTATAGACATCTAATAGTGTATGATTCTTGTCTATTCATTATATACTAATCATTTTAGTTCAAAAGGACAACCTCGTCACAAATAATAATGTTTTCTTTCGTGCTCCGCATGTAGCAAACCAGTGTGGTGTTGCATACGGAATACATAAAACATGCTATAGGTAGGTAGGTACTATGAATTATTCAGAAAATCTTTTAGCGATAATTCTTTACGTAAACACGGTTGGTACGTTCACCTGAATGTTTCAATAGTTTTTTTTAAATATGATTAAGCATGTTTAACGACGTTGTAAAAACTCTTCGTATTAAAATTTTGTAGGTAAGTAGGTGCCGAAAGACTTTTTTTTTGTTTTTATGCGAATGGCGATAAATATCTGTATTTTTCCCTTTTATAAATAAACCTATCATTATTAAAAATAAATACACACCATGAAATGGGAATGCTGTAAAAAAGTAAGTACTTTTTATCTAGCCCTTAGTATTATAATTCAATTAGATTTCTTTTATGAAAGAAATTTCAAATGATTTGCATTTATACTTAGGATCTATGTGCAGCGGTGGTTTTCAATGTGTAAAAAAATCGAAGAAGCATAATAATTATTGCTGTATTTATAACACTAATTCTGCGCGCCGACGTAACCACAAGACGTTACGTTATACCCCGTCCCAGACGTCCCCCATCTGCTGTCTCCCACAATTATTGCGGGGGACGTCTGTGGGAAGTGTGGAGTGACACGACGGCCAGTACCCATAGTCCCCACATACCTAAAAATACCGCTGATCATGCTGTTTATAAAGTAAACATGTACTTCGATTATAATGTTCATTCATCATCATCTGCCGCGATCGATCCACTGCCGAATGAAGGCCTCCTCTAGCTTTAACTCTAACTTTATGAGTTCGTCTATTTAGCGAGTTTTAGTGAGTCCCTGTGGTAGTTTAGTGCCACTTGCGCACTACTGAAACGTTAGCCACGTTGAAACAATAAAATTATTATATTGTCATTGAAATATATGAATAAAATAATTTCATATTTTACCTATTACAGTGGCGCACTCAGGATTTAATATTGGGGGGGGGGGGGCAAGGAGGAGAATGCAAATTAGTCCCATAACCGTTGAATCGCCCACCGTCCAGCGCCATGCTGGACATGTGCGCCTAATACCTATCCTAAAACATTACTCTTTAATATCGGCTGTGCTACCCGCTTGGTCTAGAGTCTCTAGACGATAGCTACAATATTTATGCCGAATTCCACTGAAAAAAAGTTCTTTTGATTTACACCACCACCGACAGTAGTAGGTGTAGTCGTTCTTTTCGCCGAATGTTTATCGTCGATTTTTGGTTTTTTAATAAATTAAAAAAATAAAGTTCCAAAATATTATTTGAAAATGGACACAAAAAAAAAGTATTATTGCATTTAACTTATACACAAACTTAACACGACACAGCTTAATTTCTCGTTTATCGGTCTTTTGTCTATTGCAATTGGTGTAGCTACACCATGGCTCCCACATCCTGAAACGGGCCCTCAGGCTAGGATATTTGGCGGGCCCCTTACCTACCGCTAAGATTAAAGGAAGTGTGAAACACTACATTAACGTTTTTCAAATTGTGTTTTAGTTCAAATTAAGGGTACACATACAGTGAATTATTGGCGATTTTTAATACATCTACATTAAGTTACGTTAAGGGTACTTATACAGTTATGTATAAGTACCCTTATATATATTAATATATACTTATATGAATTATGAGCGATTTTTAATACATCTACTTTAATAATGGAGCTGTCGAGTATCGACACATAATAATCAGAAAATATAATGTACAGTTATATAATTTAAAATGTTCATGGCCATGAAGTATAATAGCACCGCAGGCGACTTTTTTTTACTACTAAAGCTAATTTATGATGTGTGATTATCTCACTTATTTGGTCAACCCGACATGCCGGGTTCCCACAGCCCGGGCCCCCAGGCTAGCGCCCGGTCAGCCCTCCCCAGCCATGACCTAGACCACTCCGGAATTCGTGTGGACACCGAGAATTTTTTGACAGTTCCATCAGGGATTGGGTTTCTAAAAAACCCGACAATAGTGTTTCGAAATTTTTGTATTAGAAATTAAAATCTAAGAATTTTTTCTAAAAAGGTAGCTGGAGAATTACAAATCATTTTTTTGCTATCATTTTTTGTAGTTTATTGGCTTTCAATTTCAATGTTTAAAATCATTCTGATAATTTTTATGTTTGGGGTGCCAGGGCCCCTTGGCCCCCACCTGGGTGCGCCACTGACCTATTACATAACATAACATTCTGAATTATAATCTAAAGCTTTTTAAATCGATATATATATATATATATATGTATCGTTAGAGTACCTACGGAGTAAAAGAATATCGAATATTATAATAGCGCCGCAGACGCAGATGGTCATAAAGCTCATTTTATCGAACTGAATAACATATTATATCTTTATTAACATCATTAAAATAATTTTCGGACTTTTGCCGCCCGGTTGTTTTGCACCCCTAACACCCCCGCTTGACGCGGCCATAGATGTGACGATTCCTCTGTGTTCTCAGTAAATTATCTGAATAGATCTACCAGACTCCCAAAGTAGTTGTGAAAATATGTAATACATATCATCAAGATTGTGATAGAATAGAGGTAGGTACTCAGTGAATATAATAAGTAGATACCTACTAAACAAGATTTACTATTGTCATAAAACCAAACCTTGATTCGATATTATGATATAACCTAGCGGTTCTTAACCGGTGCACCGCGGAGCACTGGTGCACCGCTGGCTTGTTGCAAGTGCACCGCGAAATAAATGATAAAAGCAGAAAAATCCGTAAAATTATGAAAGCCGAAGGATCCAATGTGATTTTGACTTTGCCGAAATGGAATTTCTTGAATGAAAAGATTGCATAATATTTTCCTTCCTTAAATACAAACGACTGGATACGAAATCCATTCGCTACGATTGATACATCGAGTTGTGAATTTTCGTGGCAAGAAGAAGAAGAATTGGTCACCTTGTTTGTCAACGCATCGGACTCAAACTAAAAATTTTATTTCTGAATTAACTATGGAGGAATATTGGATTTCTGTCCAGCTCTCTACATGAGGGCACTGAAAATCTTGTTACAGTTTTCAGCATCATATTTGTGTGAGCTCGGTTTCTCAACAATAACTAATATAAAACGAAAAAGACTTACGATTTTAGATGAAGAATTTCTTATGCCGCAAGTTTTTCTTATGCTCAAAAGTGCACCCTGACTTCGAAAAGGTTAAGAACCACTGATATAACCTCAAAAAAGAATTCAAATTATAGGTAGGTACGTACCTACATATTTTTTTTTTTTAGAAAACTCGAAATAAAACTATTCATTATTTAAAACCAAATAATAATTATGATCTTCAAAAGGTCTTATGAAGGATGATAAACATAATAAATACCCTGTGTATTTATTAAAAAATGTAAAATAGCAGAGTATTTTATTAAATTGGAAGCTTCATATTCTGTCGCTAGATACCGTTAGTAGGACTACCGTAGTAACAATTTACTTTGCCTTACCATATTATTATTATGTTTGAAAAAGCTGGGTAAATAATAATATTATAAAACTATGCATACAGTTTACAGTTTCAGAGTTTTCGTAATCATTAGATTACTATAGTCAAAAAGTATTTACAATGATCCGTACTGTGCATTGTGCAATATAGTATTAAATTTGTTATAATATTATATTTTTACGGATCTACCATTTCATCGAATAAAGTTTGTATTCTTCTTAAATTATTATTGAACTATCTAACAGATGTCGCTACAGTATACAAGAATATCCAAGCTCATGGACGAAACGATATTTAAAACTTTTCAACGTTGTATACAGATGGCGTTAACGACCGCGAAGTGAAACCGGAGATACAATAAAATTTCATATTATTTATTTATTTTCTCGTTTTATAGTCATGAAAAAGACAGTAGGTTTGTTTTTTCCTAAAAAACATGACAATTAATTATTTGGGAAAATCATACAACTGATCTGGTCCCATATATATCCCGTGCCACAAGCAGCCAATCTCTAGGACCCTAGGTACTTTTTGACGCGGCATAAATGTAGATAACTGAACTTTTGACACTTTTTATTGGAGTCGGAGAGGGGGATTTTTTATTTCGCACAGGAATGGGCCTGATTCATTCTGTATGTTTATTAGGCTTTTCAAGTAATATTTTTTTCAATAAAATATGCTAAATTCTAAAAACTAGTGTGTATACAGGGTCGGTCCTAGCAAATGCGCGCGAGGTTCCTACGTACTTATCTTCTTCTTCTTCTTTCACCTTATCACGACCCAGCATTGGGGCATAGGGCAAGCACGAGCTCGCGCCACTTTCCTCGATCCATCGCCAACTCTAGCGCCTCCTGCCATGCCAGACCTGCAACGCGTAGATCGTTTTTGTAGCACTGCTGTATAGTGAGGGCGGGCCGGCCACGACAACGGAACCTTTGAGGTGTGCCATAAGGGTACGAAGTGTCGCACTCTTTGGCGGCATCCGGAACCCATGACCCAGCCACGTAAAGCGTCTCTTCGTAATTACCTCAATCACCGAAGGCTGCTGTGTCCACTCACGAACTCGGGTGTTTGTAACGCGGTCGTACCAATGTACCCCTAAGATTCGGTGGAGACATCGACTCTCAAAGCTCAAAAGCCAAGACTTTTGAAGCTGCCAATACAGCCTTGACCTCCATGCGACTCCAAGTTGGTTGAATGCAGCCCGCCATACCCATGCGGATTCCAAGCTCACTAGAAATACCACCATCGTCGGCAACCGTGGCACCCCAGAATTTGAACCTGGACATCAGCTCGACGGGCAGACCGGAAACCCGCAAAGAAGTGTCGGCGTCAATGCATGCAGCACTGCACATGGATTTGGTCTTAGCCGC
Source organism: Rhyacophila brunnea (assembly GCF_057557595.1). NCBI lineage: Eukaryota > Metazoa > Arthropoda > Insecta > Trichoptera > Rhyacophilidae > Rhyacophila > Rhyacophila brunnea. The sequence continues at coordinate 16,066,009 of NW_028232965.1, forward strand.
ATTCAGATGAAGACCTATATATGCTCCAAAAACGGTTGACCACCCTTTCACCACGGTGTAGTAGTGTACATAATTATCTAAAAAACCTATTATAAAAAATCTTCATAAAGAAATTGCCAATTAAATAACAATAATTTACTGAGCAATTTGACATATGATAACAAATTTTCTTACAGTATAGTCGAACTCGGTTATTACGATCACGGACATAGCGAGATCTCGGATGTAATGAGGAAACATTCGTTGAAATTTTAGTTTATGATTTTCTCCAAACATTTATTCACTTTTATAACGAGCTACTTATCAGATATACCGAGCAAAAATATTGTCAAAAACTTTCTTAAAACTGTTAATGTGTCGATCGTTTAAAAACATTTCGACCCCAAGCCGCCGCGATCGGATTACGTTTATGACACTAGTTAAGGATATACCTCAGTTGAGGCATGGTCTAAAAGGATCGTGGCTAAGCAATGCGCGGATTGTGCAAATGACGCGTGCCGAACGAAATATAATTTGTCATATAAATCCAACATGCGTCGATTTAATGTTCTGTTTATTGTTCTATTAGTAACAATAATAATATATTCATTGACATGTTTTCTTTTTCAAGTAAATGGGTAACGTTTTTTAGTCATATTGAAAATTATTTGCTGTTTCACTAAAGTACCGTCTTAAGTCTCTAAGTACCTAATTGGTGTTTTCGCCGACAATATTGAAAAAGTATCCAACCACGCATATGGTTGAAATTTCATGTAAAAAATCCAAGCTGAAGTCAGTAGGTACCTACCAGCGTGCATTACAATAAACAATTCTTTTGTAGTTTATGAATGCCATGTTTGTTTCGGGGAAAAATTCTTATTGTGTATTTTTGTGTTATGTGACCGCTCATTTAATAATACCTAGTCTCTGATATTACAAGTAACGCTTATAACGAGCAAATTCAGTCGATTCCATCTTCCTGGTAATAACCAAGTTCGACCAAATTGACTTACAGTGTAATATACATAATATTCTGTTTTGAAATAATTAAAACGACCGCATCATGACGCGACTGCAATATAAAAATATGCGAACCACTCCCGAGGTCGTTCACTTTCGTCTCTTTACATTCTGACCTTAATTTTTTTATCAATAGTTTCAAATAAAACAATAAATTCTCATCGACAGGTTCTGATATTTCACTTCGCGGAACATTATATCATAAATAATATAGCAGGGGTAGTGAACCTATGGCAAGCGTGCCACCAGTGGCCCGCGAGATGATTTTGCATGGCACGCGAAAGTTTCATTTTGAAGAGAAAAAAAAATCACTATTTTATAATTATAAGTATATTTAAAAAATGATTTTTTATAGAAAAGTTTTACAAATAAATATATACTTAAGTAGGTACTTACTTATGTATAATATGAAAAAATAATGACGACATAGCCATGCGTATTTTCTTTTTTCATATTATGTTTAGGCACCAATCTATGCGCAAACTGAAACGACGAAATTCATGCATAAATAATGACTAATCGCATTCTATAAAAAATTGCAGGCAAATCATTTAAAAAGATAATCATTACGTTTAATGTAAATATATGATTGCATAGGTAGGTCCTTAGGATCGGGGAATTAAACATAACAATACACAATCAACAAACCTTATGAAATTAATCATCGGCAGTCATTCAAATATAATAATTGCTTGTTATTTTACCTCAAACATAATCTCTAAATGATGAGAATATAATATGAAAGAAGAGTGGTTTAAATGCTTCCACGATCTCGTTGAGGAATTCGAAAACAAGGGAAAAAATATTCAAAGAATAAAAGATATGCCTTCGGCTAGAAATATTGTGAAAGATAGATACATGACTCAATTGTAATTTTTAAACCTTTTTAATAGAATTCCTAACTATTTTTTTAGAAAACTTTAAAAAAAATTTCGCCATAAAAGAACTTCTTGGCACGTCGGACAGTTGAAAAATTTTATTTGGGAAATTTTGGCACGCGTACATAAAAAGGTTCGCCATTTCTGTAATATAGTATGATGTAGACATGTTAATTTAATTCTATATACAATATTTTAGATGCTATCGAGTCCTCGCTATTGTTATGTAATCTGCGATCTGACAATGTATCATAAATTAAATTTAGGTATCAGTGTCATATCGCAACAAAAAATATTTTTGTTTCAATTGATTTTTAAATGATAAAATTACGCGAACGACGATACAATTTATTATAATAGTTATATGTAGATAAATTTACTTATATAGCAATTATTTTTTGGAGCTGGCAATAAAAACGTGCGAAAATTTAATTAGGTATTTTGGAATCAAAACCTTTGCTAAATGTCGTGGTTACGGAGGTTAAACTTTTTTTTAAAATTTCTATTAGGTCACCAATTCACCAATTCAGCGCTCGAAATGAAACATTTACGAACCGGAGCGCACGGTAATTTTCCAAAAATATTAACATATTCGCCAAATTTGAAGTATATTTTTACAAAAATACGTGTCTTAAATCTTTTGTTATACGACTTATCTAGCTTAGACGGTCAAATTATTTTTTCCGCGAGATGGAGCGATAATCTCGGGGATTTCATAAACCGCAGTTGCGCTCAGGTCCATTTAGCTGCCAGCTGGGGACGAAAAATAATTGCGCCGCAGGCAGCTTCTTTCCTATCCGAGCGTTTTTCTTCAAATGTTGTACCTTTATGACTCACAAATTATAATATGTATGCAGAAATGCTTTATTTATTATGCTATGATCCTATTGAATTTTCAAAAGAATGCTTTTTGGTATTTTTTTACAATATAACTGTGGTGATTTGGTTACAGATAGGAGATATTAAACGCCTAGGAATGTAGGCATTTTTTGTACAACTCTTCGATATGCCTCTCAGTGGTTTAATTCATTAGGGTTTTTCAAACATGTTGTAAAAAATCTTATTCTATGGGGGCTTAAATGTATAAATTTGAAGTAAAAAAAAGAAAGTCTGAAAACTCTTTGGTCTGGAATCTAGAATGTCTAAAAGCATAGTTTTGCGTTTACGTTTATTTAGATACTACTTCTGATAGTTGTTTGTCAGCGATCAATAAATAATATAAAAATCACCATTAAGTCTGAACTTAAATTAAATTACAACTGGATAAGCAGCTACATACATTTATGCACTTTCCTTGTTTCCAGCAATAATACCGCGCCGTTGGCTGAAGTCAGAATGGTAAAATAATATACCTAAATAATGTATTTATGATAAATAGGGTGGAGCAATTATTTGAAAATTAATTTATGTAAATAACTGAAAAAATAATAATTTTGAGAAATTTTGCATTAGGTAGTTGTACAGATATTTCGAGTTTAGGTTTAGACCATGTTCAACAAAAATAATAAAAATTCATAAACATACATAATTTAGAAACACCTTAGTTGGGATTTGAACCTTTAAGCACTGGATTCGCGCCAATGTACTTTACCAATTAAGCTATGGGTATCCTATATAATTATGAAGAAAGTAAGGTACTGTTCGGTTAAAGCGGATACAGCGGAAAACGCATTTTGAAAATAGCCGATAAACTGGATTATTTGCCGCACTGTCGAATGAAATAATTAGACGTTCATTACTATTTTCTACAAAAAATAGACGAGAATTTTAATCAGTTTCTATATAGTACTTAGTAGTGTTAATTGATTTTGCTCACAATATAATGTTTTGATGGTGGACTGAGAATTATCTTGTCTGAGGCTTTATATAAAAATAAAAGAACTCTCTTCTACTTGGAACTTAAACATATGCAAAATTTACGTATGCATATTTAAATTGTCACCAAGTATTAAATAATATTAGATATACTAATTTAAATATAAGTAATAATATTAAATATATAATATTTTTAAAGTACCTATAATTTCACCATCTATTTATTGTTGAATTTCATTCGATTGTATGGTGCCCAGTTATCCGGACGCCGAATCGTCCAAGACCCAGTACGTATAATATATATGTTGCCAGAGCAAAATTGCGAGACAAACTCAGTTGATACGATTTTAACAAAAAGATTGAAGAAGGCCAACACAATATTATATTTTTGAACATATATAATTTGAAATATAATATCTATTGGAAATATCTTTAAATACTAGATGGTGTCGGACAAGACTCGAACCATTAATTTAGCCATCTACACTCTTACTAAATGTTAATAAATTAATTAATAGTCATGCAACTGAAATATTTCAAAGATTTTTTCTTAATAGGTGTGTTTTTATTATTCTAAAATTAAATGACACAACCAAACTACCTATTGTCAAATTTAAAAAAATATATTTTATCTGTACTGTAGATATTCGGTTACCCAGATCTTGATTTTTAGATCATCCGTTTCTTATAAGAATCACACTACAGAATTACTACAGAAAAGTGGGTATATATAATATAATAAATTCTGAGAGTAAAATAGATGAAATCCGGATTTATAGTTAAACATGGCTACGTGAAACGTAATCGAGATTCTACCGTATTTAGCTTACTTCTGACTTATAATGCACTGATTATCAAAGTTTGTATTGTTCACATTGATCCACTCCACCCCGACTTAGTCGTTGGTACGGAGTTTGCTCGTAAAGTCGGATGTTTACTGGCCGATTTTTCTTTTCAAGACATGGCCGGTAACGATAGTAGCGTACTTTGCCGTATGTACAAAATCGTACTTCTCTCATGTTACGACTGTTTTGCGTGTGCAGTGTTATTATTGAATTTGTCGTGACCCATTGCCGTATTTACGTTTTATTGTTGGCAATTGATGTCAACGGTCACGAATGTATATTATTTACACTAATCAACGCTCCAAAGGCGGATAATATCGCTGTACTTACTTACACAGCGATATAAACGCACAATTTGTTGAAACGTGACCACTTTCATGGTACATTCGTAAAATAATTGTAATCTGAATAACATTCCATAAAAGTTACAGACTTCTCAAGTATCCAATAAGCATAAATTACTTCAGGGAATGTCTAATGGCCTTAATAAGGCAGTATATAGTACTGGCGAGGGGTGGAGATAGGCAGTTAATATTCGACATAAATAGTAGGTACATACTAAACTTTGTCAGTCATACTTCTTCGTTTTCACTGAACTAAGCTACTAAGCAAACAATTTGCAGAATTCTGATGATGTTAGTTAGTTTTTAAAATTCAGTTAAGCTCTCCCTAAGCCAAATCATAATAGTTTAGCTGGTATACTATGGGCGATCTGTCAAAAATAGTGCACATTTTTTCAGTCATAGTCAGGTATTTGTTTCCGTTGAATTAAGACGATACATCAGTGAAACGGCAAATAATTTTCAACTATACGCGCGACGAAATTTTGGACTCGCTTGCATTCGGAGAGCGAACGTCGAGGTGTGAATACGTCAATTTGTTTCGTGACGGCGACGGGGGTATTAATTCTTAAATCGTGTAAAGATGACTAAAAACGTTACCCATTTACTTGAAAAAGAAAACATGTCAATGAATATATTGTTATTGTTACTACTTAATAGAACAATAAACAGGACATTAAATGGACGCATGTTGGATTTATATGACAAATTATATTTCGTTGCATGCGTCATTCGCACCCGCGACCCGCAATCCGCGCATCACCTAGCCACGATCTTTTTAGACCATGCCTCAACTGAGGTATAGCCTTAAGAATACATATTACAGATAGTGTTGGTTTTTTTTAAATCAGACGAACATTTTTTTTACTATTAAGTGTCATCTACTATGGCTTAGATTATGCAGGATTTAATTCAATTTAAAAAAAAAACCAAGAAAAACTATATGCACAGTTATAGTCTTAGTTAAATGAAAACAAATAGGTTTGATTGTCAATGTTTAGTGTGCACTATTTATGTCGGATCTTAACAGCCTACTTCCACCCTTTTACACTAGTATATAGGTACCTATATAACATACTATTGTACCACCTTAGCATACTAGTATTAGGCCGAGATGCTTAGAATGTCACTTATCATTAAACATTAAATCGGTAGCTGTTATTCGGGAATCCAGTATTTAGTGTTAATGAAGAACCAGTATGCGCATATAAGTTACTTTTAACATAACTGGACATATACGCGTGCGATGGACATCCTCCAAATCTGACTGCTATCATATTTTAGCCAGAAATTTAATTAATGCAATAGGAAAATTATTTTGTGTGTGTACCGAATATAAACGCACACACGAATGAATACCAGTATTAACTACGTCTTGTTATATTTACATCTATTATGTAAATAAATGACATTTTAATGATACTTATGTACTTACATGAAATTCATTGGTATGTTATTAAAACAAATATATGAATGAGAAGATACAGTAGGTATATTGCATCCGCGATGCATCTATTTATTCGATTAACCACTGATAAAGAAATCATTATTTTATTTAAAATTCATATTAACTATAACTATACTTAGGTACCTATTATTAATTCATATTACATATGCAGTTTTCACATTTTCCAATGAAGGTATATCAATTCAAACATATTTTAATAATTTTATTATCGGGCTAACAATTTTTATTGCGGAACATGACGTTGCCTTGGTAACTAATATTTACTCTCGATTTCTTGACTATTCGTCTTTAGACTATTAGATTAGACTATTATTCAGGGATTTAGGATAACAGGGACCTATTGTGTTATTGTTAACATAGTTTTGAGATAAACGCAAATAAAGATTTTGCTACAATGATATTCATTAAATAACGCTCACTTTACTCAACTAGATCTTGTAAACGGATATAGGTATGTATGACATAGAGCTTTGTGTCACAAATAAATGTGATTACGACATTATCGAAACCGGGGCTAACTTAAAACATTCATTTTTGACGTTAAGCCTCTGTAATCCTAAAACACTGGTTTAATCCCTAATCCGGTAGGGCTTAATCTATCTATCTTCATAGCATTTTGGTTAGGTACATATAATTGTAATAACTTAATCATGCTAAGAATAATATAATATTAATATACTTACGTACATATTGATTTCAAATACTATTGCGCTTGATATTTCTATTATCACACGAATAACTAAGCTATAAATTATGTGACAGTCATTATTATATACCGTATTGGTATTGAAAATTACTATAACGACCGTAGCATTGCCGATACCGCCCACCAACCGTGAACTTGTATTGCATGTGACAAGTAATTCAAATAATATTTATTAATTAATTTGTTTTTATATTACCGTTGAAAAAGTCACAACATATTAATTAATCATCAAAATACCACCCTTATATTATATTATTATCTATTTTTTACGTCAAAGAGATTAACAATTTACATGTAGGTACTTACCTATAATTAATTAGTAAACCCTAAACAGCTTATTTTCGCCAAAATGTCCGTTATGTTGCTCGATTTTTTAAGTTAATCGGTACCTTAAGGGGGGACATGCTCGTCGTAGGTCAAAATTGAGTTTTTTTGTATTTTCAAACCATGATCCTGGACATTCCTTAAACGTTGTAGATAATCTATTTATATAATTTTGAAGCCTTTTTATCCTTAATATTTATTTTAAATATTTGATGACTGCATAAAGTATTTTTATTACATAAAATAGTATTCTTTTAAACCTCTCGCTCTAATGTTTTAGAATATAGTCATATTTCGGTACATGAATGTGCAGTGGTGTTAAGATTTTTTTAAATATATTAATTATTAAATGCATTTATAAAACCATTAGTATAATTAATGACGAGATAATTTTAGTAAAATATTTACGATAAAAAATTATATTGATAATCTCTGTGATCCCAAATTTTACAAGAATTAGGCATTTTATTATTCAAAAAATTGGCAAGATTAACACATTTGAAGATAATTCTAAAGATATTTATTATAAGCTATGTTTTTTACCATTCAAGTGTGATAAATATTTTACGAATAATGATTGCTATATAGTAATTATTGACCTAAGAATATGGTAGTGTTTTTTTGAAATACGCCATTTATTTTGTCATCCCCCAGTAGTTAAGCTACAACATACGGCCGTAGCCATAAATTGACAAACTATAATTGAAGTAGGGAGTAAAATATATTAACGCGCGTGTTTGAACATGTACCGTTTAAAAAAAATTTAAAAAAAATTGGTTAGGTACATGTTCAAACACGCGCGTTAACATCATTTTACTCCCTACTTTAATTATAGTTTGTCAATTTATGGCTACGGCCGTATGTTGTAGCTTAACCACTGGGGAATGCCAAAAAAATGGCGTATTTAAAAAAAACACTACCTTATTCTTAGGTCAATAATTATTATAAAGCAATCAATATTCGTAGAATGTTTATCACACTTGAATGGTCAAAGACATAGCTTATAATTAGTATCTGTAGAATTATCTTCAAATGTGTTAATCTTGCCGATCTTTTGAATAATAAAATGCCTAATTCTTGTAAAATTTGGGATCACAGAGATTATCAATATAATTTTTTATCGTAAATATTTTACTAAAATTATCTCGTCATTAATTATACTAATGATTTTATAAAGGCGTTTAAAAATTAATAACTGTTAAAAATCTTAACACTACTGCACATTCATGTACCGAAATATGACTATATTCCAGGGGTGGGCAAACTTTTTGGCTGGAGGGCCAAATTCAAGAATTCAAAATGAGCGGCGGGCCGCAAGTAAAAATCATTTTTAGATATACACTATTTATTATCACGAAAAATAAACATTACAAAAAAATTAATGAGAAGTATGAAACTGTTGTACATTTTTTTAAATTCAGGTGTTAATTTTGTAGTTGATATTCTCAAAACTGCTTGTAAATGGGCATCGGAGATATTTGATCGTAAAGAAATTTTATTGAGGTTCATGATCGAAAATGTTTGTTCACATAATATATAGGTTGATCCAAAAATAACGAACGTTTTTCTTGCATAATCTTTACGTTGGTCGAATTTGTCTGAATTAAGGGCATTGTAAAATTTGAAGATTTCTTCACAACGATGCAATTCTCTTAAATCAGTGTCACACTACAGATCAATAATGTAGCTCTGTCGGTACAGTATCAACATCTATTAAAATGGATCGCGTACTATTGCTAAACAAATTTTAATCTGTTGTCAATATTTTTTTTAAAATATATAAAAAAGTTATTCGTTATCAGAAGTACAATTAATGATATCGGGCCGCAAAAAAATACCCGGCGGGCCACATGCGGCCCACGGGCCGCAGTTTGCCCCCCCCTGCTATATTCTAAAACATTAGAGCGAGAGGTTTAAAAGAATACTATTTTATGTAATAAAAATACTTTATGCAGTCATGAAATGTTAAAAATAAATATAAAGGATAATAAGGCTTCAAAATTATATAAATAGATTATCTACAACGTTTAAGGAATGTCCAGGATCATGGTTTGAAAATACAAAAAAAAAAACTTAATTTTGACCTACGACGAGCATGTCCCCCCTTAAGAAAATGCATATTTAATTGAATGTCAATTCATCGATATATTACATTTCCGACACTGTATGTGAATAATTTATTTTAGTACCTACCTACATACCAGGGGTGAGGGGTGTGGGTAGACTGTTAAGATTCGACATAACTATTGCACACTAAACTTTGTCAGTCATACTCACTTGTTTTCATTGAACTACGAATACTATATGCAGATTATGCTGGTTAGTTTTGAAAATTCAATTAAACCCTGCCTAAACCAAACCACGATAGTTTAGGTATGCTATGGGCGATCCGGTAAAATAGTGCACACTTTTTAAGTCATATTTATTTGTTTTCGTTGAAGTAAGAATACATAATAATATTATGTGATATTACTACAGATGTTGTTCAGCGCTCGAAATGGAAAAGTTCACGAACCGGAGCGCTCGACAATTTTCTGAAGATATTACATAGTTATCAAATTTTATGTGTACTTAATAAAAATAAATGTGTTACATTTTCTATTACATGCCTATCTATCTAGCTCAGACGGTCAAAATATTTTTTCCACGAGATGGAGCGATACTTTTATCGATGTCACGAACCGGAACGGCGCTCCGGTGCGTTCCGGTCCATTTAGAGCCTTGATGTTGTTGGTTAATATTTTAAAATTCATGAAACCCTGCCTATACTAAACCATGATAGATAAAACTATTCGTCTATCTATAAACAAATTTAAAATTATGTATGGTTTAATGGCATAATTTTAGATATTTTATAGATAAACGAATATTGTTTGACTATTATCTACTATGTCTTGTATTAGGCACTGCTTAATTTAATTTTTAAAAACTAACAAAGACCACCTTAGTTCAATGAAAACATAATAATTATATTATATTAAATAATATATAAGTTTGACTGACATAAGTTTAGTGAACTCTATTTATGTCGCATCTTAACAGCCTACCTCCACCCGTCACCACTGCTGCATGCTTGTTAGAGCGATATCTTGAAAATGTGACTAGGTATACTATTTCACTTGATAGTAGCTAATTATAGGTACCTACGTTTTATTGTTTAGTCTGGGTAGATAAAAGAAATATTTTTATTGGTATTTTTATACGGGGTTCACTTTATTGTACAGAGTCATATTTCAAGATAGCTGTTACAACGATTAACTATGCAAAAAGAACTGTTAAATTTGCTTGTAAGAATATAAATATAATCTACGCTAACATTGATTTTTAAACATTTTAATGCTTGTTCTATTATCAACATATTGTCGTCATATTAAATAAGTCTCATAGATATTTGAATTTTAAATTTCGGGACAAGCACCCACTTGTGGTGTTGTTTAATGTTATGAAAATTATGAGCCTAAGATTATCTATGCAGATACCTATATATTATATTTATATCAATAAATCCCACGTAGTAAACGAAAGGTTATTTTTTTAACATTAAATTACCATTTTTGCGTATAATCCGAGCACATAAGTTATATTATCAGACTGTTTACTAGGAATGGTTATCAGCCGTTCGTCCAACCCATAAGATATTTGCGATGAATTAAAGTTGAAAACCCAAAATGTATCTTTTGCTAGACGACGCAGGATTGGACCCGCTTATGTATAGGTATAGCTTCGACACGAGCGATTCAAACACATTGAATTGAACGAAATTCTTATGATCAGAATTAAGTACCGATTCGTTTGTATTATTAACTATCTTTTTTATTTTATATCCTACTGTGTATTCTTTTTAACTGTGGCAATACTACTAAAATACGCTCAATGTGAAAGCGCTAAATCCGGCGAACAATAATGGCGCGAATTTGTATCGCGCGATAATGTTTGCTGCGTATGATACGGGCGTTAACTACTCTACTAGGTCTTGGCGCGTGTGTGAACAACGAAATTTTGACTATTGGTTCGACTAGAGACTTCAACGATCGGTCATATTTGAACCCCAATTACCGTTTTTCTTTGACTAGAATGCTAGAAAATTTTCGTTGTGTATTGGCATGGAGAAGGAGAAACAGTATAATATTTTTTTAGCAATATTAATTAACTCGATTATTTCACTTTTTGCAGTTATCTACTTTTAGAATTAGATTCTCGTCATAGCTATTGTCAGTAGATTAATGATTTAATACTATGTTGATTATTTATTCAGTGAGCATAAAACAATAGGTTTTGTTTTATCAGTCTATGTATCTGCATGCACCATATGGGTCAATGGTTAACGAGGTCGTAACCAACGCCGAGGCTATACTATATGACCCGCAGTTCAAACCCTGCAATACGGATATGGATATGTTTTTCAAAACAATTTTATAATATTTCGAAAAATAAAACTCTTGAATATTGAAATCTATATTCTTCGAGTGGATTTTCTAGCGGAGATACGAGATCATAGGGGGTTTATGTAAAATGTGATAACACCTGAGTCCTGTCTAAGAGGCCATCCATGGACTGAAACCGTATGCGGCTTAGATCCGTGTGCCATACTAAACTTATGATTTTTGTTCATGACAATATATTTTCACTAAATTTGTAAGTGTAAGCGTATAATATACTTTGTGAAAATATATTTCCATGAACAGAAAAGATAAGCTAAGTATGGCATACGGTTCGAAACCGCATACGGTTTCAGTCCATGGATGGCCTATTATATTTCAGTGTTTATCCGTTGATGTACCTACCTACATTTTTACCGGTGAATACCTATGTATATTGTATTAATATACCTAAATCAGCAGTGGTCTTTGCCCTCCCCCAGAGCATGCCCATCTCCGGCATGCCGTATAGCCCAACCACTCATTATCTCAGCATAATGGTCAGCCACCAGCCAGTGACTTATATGAGACATACCCTCATACAGAAATTTAAAATTCAATTTAGGTCATAGACATGAACGATTATGAACGACATGTGCACCCTTATTGCCATGTAAGTAGGTACCTATAGTTTAATTTCCAGTCACATTTATACCTACATGCCACTGTATCCATATTATGTTATGAAATAGGTACTACCTACTTGTATTCACCGACCCAGATATTTATTAACATGGATGTTTACTAAACCTCTTTTAAGATTCTTCATAGGTACCTGCTGCTTATAGGTATTCTTAGTAAGTCAATGAAATCAGTTTTGTAAATTGATTTATTCAATTCAATTCAATTCATTTTTTTTTTTTAACATATTGTGGACATTACAAATTATAAGTTTAAGACGTTCACAACATGACATTTAGAAACAAATATATATAAATATAATAGTATTACATAAAAAAAGAGATATATCAGTAGATGAATTAGATAGGTACAAGGAAGTACACCGGATGAGTTAAGCAGACCCTATTTTAAGATTTTATAAAACAACATCCACCTAAACTCATTCTCACGTAGGTGGAATATATCAACACCCGAAGCAATTTCGTTGAACATAGTTATCACTCTCCCAATTGGCATTACCAGTGGCAGGTTGGTTCTGCACCTTGGGAGAATAAACAACTGGTGGTCTCTATTTCTAAGATAGTTATCAGGGACACACAGGTCAACACTGCCCAGAATGGCAGAGTTCTCATTTATACCTTGTATAAGTCGAAAAAAATACGTAGCTAAATAAAGATTTTTTCTAAATTGCAGACTGCAGTATGTAAGCATGCCTAAGAGAAAGTCAGTTGGATAAAGCCACGGATAGTATCCATACAACCTCAAGTAAAGGAGTCTCAAGAATTTCTTCTGTACCCTCTCCACCATAAGGCCATACTTCAACTGGTGCGGTGCCCAAACAATAGACCCACTCTCAAGTCTGCTTCGAACTAAAGAATTAAATAAAAGTTTTAATACCGTAACATCTGAAAAGACCCGGGAAGTACGCATGACGAAGCCCAACATTTTAAGCGCTTTGTTACAAATGGTAACTATATGGCTAATAAATGTCAGTTTCCTCTCAAACGTAATGCCAAGATCCCTTACAGATGATATTCGTGACAGAACTCTGCCATGCATCGAGTATTGGAAAAACAACACTTTTGAGGCTCTGGTAAACGATAAAAGATTGCATTTATCAATATTGAACTCTAGTTTGTTACGCCTGCCCCAATTTAATACATTATCTATATCAAGTTGGAGCTGACGACAACCGTCCAAGGTGACAACTTCCAAAAAGAGTTTCAAGTCATCAGCGAACAACAAAAACATAGCATTTTTTATTACCAATGCTATGTCATTTATAAAAATCGTGAACAGCAACGGCCCTAAGTTTGAGCCCTGGGGGACACCAGAAAATGTGTAAAAGGTCTGTGACTGATAAAGGCCGTACGATACGTATTGTTGACGGTTCCTAAAATAACTCCCGAATAGTTTCAAAAATCGATCCGACAATCCAATAAGTTGGAGTTTTTCCATCAGGATGTCATGATCGACCTTGTCAAATGCTTTCGAGAAGTCATTGTAAGAACAGTCAACCTGGTGGCCTCTATCCAGTGCCGATGACACATAATCGGTAAATACCATCAGGTTAGTTTCCGTTGATCGGCCTGCTCTAAATCCATGCTGTTCATTTATTATGAATGACTCAATTTTGTGGATAAATCATGTTGTGCATGATCATCTCAAGAACTTTTGCTGGTGCAGAGAGAACAGCTACCGGCCTGTAATTCTCCACTGATGACTCTGTACCACTCTTATGGATTGGAGTAACCTTCGACATCTTCCACGTTTCCGGGAAGATACCTGTCTCCATTGCGAGATTAAATATATATGAAAGCGGGCCTTTAACGAAGTCAGTACAACCCTTTAAAAAAATGTAGGAACATAATCAGGTCCCAAAGAGCGAGTTCAACATCTTTCTCTTTTCTTACGTTTTGTCTTTCATATTATTTTGAATAATGTTATTATAAAAAAAATATTTCATAATTTCATACACGTATTTATTAAGATTACAATCATTACAATCATCAGTTTACAAGTAAGTTGGCGTTGAAATTATAAGTTGTTAAAATATAGGTAGGATAAGTGACCTTATTGTGATGTAATAAAATGTGTTAAGATAATTATTAAATTAACGTTTAAATCAATATTATTATACTATATTAAAACAGTGACTCCCAACCTTTTTGGCATTGCGACCGAAAAAAGCAAAAAATTGACGCGGTCTCGGAAATTAAAAAAAATCTAGCATATTATTTCCAAACGCTAAAATCTGCGATTGAAGCTGCAAAAGTAAAAACTTACTCAGCTGTCATGTAAAAAATAAAGGAAAACTATAAGTGTGTCCATTATTTTGTGTCCTATATTAGGGTATAAAATATTATTTATTATTAGCCTTCTCTTTCTTGTCGTTACCTTCATGATTGAGGATCGTGATTCCCTTGGTATTTGAAATCAGCTTTCTCCATATTTTTTATCATTTACAATCTTTTTAGCAAATGCCATAGACTTTCCAGTAAATTCCCTCACTTACTCACTCCATCTTACCAGTGTTCACCTACTGCCTAGTAAATTATCAAAAACAATTAACGTTAACGAGTTCAAAGAATCGTATAATATGAACTATGAATCATCATAGTGATCGAATAGAATAATGTATTGTTCTCATGCCTCTTTCATAACAAGTTCCTACTGACCATTTTGTAACAATTTTTCTTCTAAGTATTAGGTATTTTCTGTTTATTTTTTTCCAGTATTAACCTATTATTTGGACTATCACGTAATCGTTGACATTTTAATTTGTATTCATGAATATTGTAAAGGTACCTACTTCTGCGAATTTTACTCTTATTAAAAATAATAAAATAACAAGGTAAACAATATATAGCTTTCACTGATTCATATTTCCTGTGTCAAAGCATTAACTTAATATTCTGTCCATAATAATACGAGTATTATATTCATCAGCACCCGTTGCCAGCAGCACATTTTAAAATACGTCAAACTGTTTCGTCTCCTCGTTTCTGAAGGTCCAGGATATTCTCTCTCTCTCTTTTTGGTCGTTCCCTCGTGGCTTAGGATTATGATCACATTGAAATTCGATCATCTTTTGAGCGACCAAGACTTTCCACCCCTCTTGACCATCTGATAATCTCGGGGCAGAGTAAAGTCTGCTCCCAGTCAGTTCTGTCACTTAATCGCTCCAGTGCGACGACGCTCTTCTTCTGCTTCGCTTTCCCTAGAAGCTTCCCAAGACCACCTGTCTCTCCATATTATCCATAATATTTAACATTATAATAAAAGAAGTGTTTTTTTATTAAAAGGCTGGTACGAAAATTGATATTTTATTTGTATTTTTTTCATAACATCAAAACACGGTCCATTCCGATCCCCAATTAATGTCTCGAGACCCTCCAGTTGGTCACCACTCACCACTTGCCTAAAATATATATAAAAAACGGCACGTTTTACGTTTACCTTTCCAATCAATAAATAAATTTAACCTGGTTACCCGGTTTGATTTATTGTATATAATAATGTGTCAATTTGATATTCGAGATTTGACTCGACGATTGTTTTGTGGATAATGATAATTAATATTCAAAGATATTCCAAGATAAATGAATCCTGAAAGCAATAATAATACTAAATTATTTTACACTCGTTCTTAGGTAGGTATGTACAGTCAACGCAAAAATAATGTCAACGTCTTGTGTTTTGTTGTTATTAGGTTTTCGAAAGGCGATATTTTAGCGTGGGCGATAATCGGCAAACATTTTGATCAGGGATATTAATCACGACAAAAGATTGAACAGTTACCAAATACATTGAAATTTTCCTCTATATAGACAGATAGATAAAAGGTGCAGCCGAAACAAGGTTGGTCGACTAATAATAAAATTTTCTGCAAGTCATTTGGCATTGTAGATTTATGTGGAAAATTTCATATAATTATCGTTCACATAATAAGTCAAAATCCGCAAGCATTTCAACACAATTTCCAAGATAAACCACAAAAGTTGAATTTATAATTACATAAACAATCAAGTAAAATCGTAATAACTTTACAAAAGTAAGTAGGTATACCTATAATGCCAAAGCGTCAACTTTAGACCGTCAGGGTTGTTCTGAAAGCACTTCATATTATTGTTTTTGCTTATACCTGCATTTTATAACGTTAATACAGGACGCTATTTTTCAATGCGCCAACGTATGGAATATGTATTTTATTTATATAAAATAAAATACTCAAAAATCTTTTATTTAAATTTATTTTTGGCTTTAATACAATCAATGCCATTTGACTCTTTTCAGCTAGCCTGTTTTTCAAAATAATGAACGTAAAATGTATTCATTTTTAATTACCCCAGTTTTTTGTTCATATTATTATTTTTATATCTACGATCAACATCAACGTTTTTGTTGTAATTAGGCACTTGAAATAAATGGAAAATACTTGAACTGTGAAATTTAAACTCTCAATGACAGTTTATTATACCAGGACATTTAGCAAACAATGCCGCAAATACGCAAATAGGTACAACTCTATTCAACACAATATAACGATAGAATTTTGACAATCCAATTTTTGGGTCAACCACAAAATACTTAATTCTTTATTAAAGTCAATGAAAATTGAAGTTACAGTATAAAAATAATTATACCAAATCAACATTGGGTTTTTTTTAAATTGTGAATTTAACAATTAGATTTCAATTTTGTTTTACCATGTCCGATCCTAATAAAATCATAATATGGACCTTTTAACAGATTTTATTTTACGAAAAGTGGATGTTAGACACTTGCTCAACATATTAAGTCTATACTCTGACTCCAAACACCAATTGAAAAACTGTATGTATGTATATTTGTCAGACCCAGGATTCGTACCTGGCACCAACGGCACTATAAAACGACGCGTAGACCACTCGGCCATCATAGGCTTGGACTTTAACCACTACAATAATAAATCCAATGTTATTTATTGATGAAATGCTATGCATCATTTCAATCAGTAGATACAACACCTCCTCGTACCTCCTTGCGACAACTAACGTACCCATGATAGCGGCTGTATTTTCTATTTGAATTTCAATACTAACCCGCTACCTCAGGTATTCACCCAGACGACACTCACCAGTTCCCTCCCCTAAGCAACGCCTAATTTCTGCCGTTATTTTAAAAGCAGACGCATTCTAATAAAATAATTTACCCATCTAACTACTCGTAGTATGGCTACATAAGTTAGTATCCACTCAAAAATCTTAAAACACTTACGATTGTGTACCCCTGCAAAAAATCAAATGAAAAAATTATAAAGTAGTAAATTCTACTACAGTAGGTAAGTATAGTTAGTTGGTTCTCAACAGGTAAAGAATAATTTATTATTTAAATGTGAATATTTTATTTCTACAATAACGCATTATGTGAAAAGCAATTGTGCCCTCGTAAACGATTCTTTTCGTATACATCTGGGTCTGTACATATATTTAAATCGGTATGAAAACAGATTAAGATATTATACTTAGTTGAAAAATGAACTCTATATTATAATAAGGGTCGTTATTGAAAATTTGCGTTCGTGTCTATGTAGCATTTTATCTATACTGTTAAGTGCTCAATCACACGGAACCGCGGAACGCAGGCCTTACTTGATTCCAAATGCATCCGATTAGAATCAAGTATGATCTGCATCGACATCTTCTAACTGCAGTACAGTGTGTCTAAGCCATAAGACATCTGCAAGTATCTGCATAACTATTGTATTGTATACTATAAACTATATAGATAGTTGAAAAAATTTAAATTTACGTTACCGCCATATACCTATTATGCTAACGCTTCCAGTTAATTATTGAGGGTATTTTTTATTTAATTAATTGTTCTCATATTTCCTGTATAAATGATCAAATACCTGTTACGAGGTTTCAATATCAAACCGTTGACGTATTGTTTGTAGTTTAAAAATTACTTCTATCCACATTGCAGTAGGGTCGATTATTGTAAAGTTACTGTATTTGACCTATTTTACAACGTTTTTATTAGCTCGTATTCTTATTTGTCCAGTGGTTTTTTATCCAGTAGGTACATATCTTGCAATCGATTTTTAACTAGCTTCCAGACTAGCTAGACATTTGAAACTTTTAGAATATATTATTATCAGAACACGATGCCATTTGATGCCAATGCATTATTTTAATACTTTTTCAGTTAATTCCGTTTTGTATGAAAAGTTATTTCGGAAGAAATCCGTAATCCAATCCACTATTATTGGTTGCTAAGTGGGTGGTAATATTAATATATACGTGCGTTACTATGGAAATCAAAATGACATTTCATTATTCTATATTAGTTGGTTTGTTTGTTTTTTATTTACTTCATATCAAGTACAAGTTTGAACATATTGAGCATAATAATTCAACAGAAAATTTAAAAACGTTGTATATAAAAAGTTCTTTTTATCTTGTAATATTTTTTAATGTTTCCAGTTAAATATTGACTTAGTATGGGAGAGTGTGATTGTTGTAGAAATGTATATCTTAGTAGGATGTGCACTCAACTTCGTGCCTAAATGACCCGCTGATCCGGCGTGATTTGGTGATTCTTAATTTAATAATCCATTCGAGTTGAGGATCGCCGTCGTAAATGTCAAGCATCGCATCGTTTCGGATTGTTTCGAGCGGCCGCTGGCACTCCGAGCGACCTTAGCCTCAATGCGAAAGGAATTCACTGTTTACCGCGAGACCTGTCCGCTGAATAAATATACACCTGTGATTTAACTTGCCCCATGACATCTCTCTGAATGCCACATTCAAATGTTTCTTCATAATATTATTTTTATTGCAGCCGTTGCCCGAACCAAATCGGCGCGCCTAGTAATCGGCAGATTTGACAAACTATTAGGTGCTACGACACCTTTCTACTATTTCAGATATTGTCTTATAAGCGATATATTTTTTTTATTTAGTTCAACGGAGGGGATCAGTCACAGAAGAATAAAAATACAATATGAAGTATAAAATCAAATAATAAGCGATTGTTACAATAACAGGCGGACACAGAAAGCATAATTAAAACAAATTAAATATTAAGACGATACTTCAGTGAAACGGCAAATAATTTTCAACTATAGGCGCGACAAAATTTTGGACTCGCTGGCATTCGGAAAGCGAACGTCGAGGTGTGAATACGTCAATTTGTTTCGTGATGGCGACGGGGGTATTAATTTTTAAATCGTGTAAAGATGACTAATAACGTTACCCATTTCCTTGAAAAAGAAAACATGTCAATGAATATATTATTATTGTTACTAATAGAACAGAATTACGTTAAAGTGCCCACCACCACCCGTCATATATGCACAGCCGTGGATATGCACGGCCGCTTTCTATATAAACAGAACATTAAATGGACTCATGTTGGATTTATATGACAAATTATATTTCGTTCGGCTAGCCGCGATCTTTTTAGACCATGCCTCAACCGAGGTATAGCCTTAACTAAAGTTATATAAAAAAAACATTGGAAAGAGCTATTAAAAATGATAATAAATAATCATATTTATGAGGTAAGCCTTTTTAAAGGTTTTGAATAAGAGATAGACAGAGTTATTTTTATTTTCTATGACAAATTCAAGGAAACACCAACAACCATACTGCTGGTTGCTATTATAGAAAAACCTAAGTAACCAAACGACTGGAATATTATGTTGGTTGGTGACAGTCATTAAAATAATATCGTACGAGTATTATAAACTTCATAATTTTATTACATATTTGTTTATAATATAGTAATTTAATACAATACTAAAAGATACAATCTTTATTTCCTACTAAGTAAAGGATCAAGTATAAAAATAAATTTTGAATATTTGAAGTGTTTGTAAAAACCCGTAGTAAATACATTGGATAGGTATCTACTAATAACACATTCAGTAAATAAGCACATAAAATATGTTTATCTTTAAAGGAAAAAAAAACACATCCTAGGACCATAGGTAGTACTTATAAGAAAATATACCGAAAGCATCAACTATATTGCTCCACTATACCGTCTTGCCTCGTATGGTTATGGTTAATATTGAAATAATATTGAAAACAACCTACTTGTTTGCGATATAAAATCGTGTTGTAGTCATTAATATAATTATATAAGTATTATATTAAAATTTATTTATTAATATATATATTAATATAGTGAACTTTACAAATTAAAAATTCAAGACACTCACAAAATGACATCAAAAACAAAGAAAAAGAAGCAGTATTAGAACAAGACGATAAGAATAGTAGGATAGAGTGAATAATACTAAAATTATTAGTACATATACGCTATATATCTACACTCTACAGAATACACCTTTCATATAATATCTAACGGAATAAATGGTACTTTTTTATAGAAAAAAACTATTAGCAGATCTTTGAAAAATTTAATATCGCCCTGAAACTTGAAAATAAAAATAGCTCTTAATGCAATGTAGTTAGGTAGCGTTTAGTTTTAAATAAGCAAGTAGGTATATGTACAATATATTTCCTTTAAAATGTTTGGTTTGGTTTGGAGTCAGTTTGAAGGGGTCTATGTTTGTAACTAGGTACTACTCGTATCAATACAAATCATTCAGAATTTTTGCGAGCGATAATTAAAAATGTTGTAAGTAATACGCTTAGTAATTAATTATCGGGGTCAAATTAAATTAAATTATTATTTTAAAGATTTCAATTTATTTAAAATGATGTCTAGTGTTATTAAAAATAAGTATTGGCCTCGTATCTATTCAACCGCCCATTAATTTCCGTAGGTATATACTCTTATACTGCGACCCGTTGTCATATCGCTTCTTCTCCTCTGAGTGAGGATACGTTATTCAGGCCCTCTCTCCAGTTCTCTTTTAAAAATACAGTTTTACCGAGCTCTTTCGTCCTCATCAATGTCTAGGCATATTTCTGCCACTCAACGCTCTCAAGATCATCTGAACATCACATTAATTGTATTATAGAGGTGCGAATTGCTTCTCCCCATGAGGACATCATTTGTTTTACCATGACGTGGCCAATCTAGGAATGCCCAGTTGTAGGAATCGATCCACTCGGCACATTTTATTAACGAATTCGTTTCAATCTAATCATATTATTATGTAAACTTTTGTTTTATCAATGAATGAGTAAACATTTCTTAATAACTATAAATTACTATAATATATATCAAGTAGCGTGCGTTGACTTTTGAGATGAGGGATACTATTCAAAATAAGTCGTTTGTTGAAATGTATCTTGAAGTTACTATATTTACATACAGTATACATACTTATGGTGTATTTATTTGGAAAGTAAATAGTTTAATAAATACCTAATGTGCAATTTACAGCTATATTGGCAGGTTGAGGTCCATCGAGCAATCGCAACAAAATACGAGTAATATTCAAGTAGGAATAGTAAATATTTTTTTCTAAAATATTACTAGCAATCTATTCTAATTAATAATTTCTAATTAATTTATTAAATATTTGAATTATGTTAGAATAAATAAATAATTTTTTTATCCAACAAATAATTTACAATTATTAGCAAGTGCGACTACGTTATAACTAAATTTTGGAGAAATCCAGCTGACATCGGTTAGTAAATTAATGTAATTGATACTTTGATTTAATATACAAAAGCCGACTGCCAAAATTAACACAATTTGTGAAACATTTCAAAAATGTAAAAACTTCTAGTTGATTTCGACATAATTGCATACGACAGACGTTACATAGTTGGTAGAGCACATTGACGCAAATCCAGCGAACTTTGGTTCGAGTCCCACTGGGCGTCGTATTTTTTTTAAAAAAGATTTTTTCTAGTACCTACCTAGTTGTAATTATATCTTTGAGATTGTTTGGCTGTTTTGTATTAGGTTTTTTTACTTATTACAATTTTTAATTTTGCCTCTACGTGCTCCTTTCTCCCATGGGTACTCTTAACTTAAATTCATGTAAATTCAGTCAAACCACATTTTAGTGCACGGTGACCTCAGTCATGCATAACTGCTTTTCAGACGTTCCCGGTCATTAAAAAAAATATGCTTCACATCAAACGTAGGGTCACATGATACGACCGATTAACACCGGGTGTGGGTGGGGCCATTAACTTCAATGAGGTATTTTCGAATTGTGTATCTTAAAATAACTTAGGTATGGGTTGCATCCAATACATTTTATTTATCGTATGCCTCTGGTACCGATGTATTATTTATCTATAAATTATATGTGTGTAATTAAACTTAATTCTAATAAGTTATAAGAGTCTCCAAATAAATAATATTAGGTTACCTTGTATTTAATTATTCGATAGAAATTAGTCGATTGCGGAACTGAAAATAATACATATGTGATAGTCATACCTACTTATAATAGTTTTTAGAGATTTCAATTATCATAAATCATAATATATGGTCATCTCAGAGCATCAGTATTCAATATTTAATATTATAAAAAAACGATTGCATGTATAATTAATTTTGAAATACGCATTCTTGACTTTGAATTTTTGTCGTTAGCACTTACTTATATAGGGGCACGAGTATTAAAATTAAACCCACTTACATGTTTTATTTTTGGATCTGCGAGATGTTGTTTTATTTTTTCGCGATGTCAATTTGATACATCGAGTAATAATTTTGATATATGGTCTGGTATAAGTTCTTGGTATGCCAATCAAGATAGTACTGCAGTCCCCAAGTTTCTCAGAAGGTCAACCATATTACTTTATTATACGTGTTAAGTTTAAAGCTTATATTAAGATGAATGCATCCCCGCTGAGTGGTGTTTATTTATAATAACAATAATCGTCTCTGAACGCCAATATAAATTTACATAAATTAAAATAATCTACATTTCAAAAGCTGTCATATAAGTATACATAGCATTTTGTTGTTTGTTTCTAACTAAACATGTATTTAGCTAAACATACCAATGTATTTGTTTTTTGGACAAAAGAAAACATAAAGGAATATTACATTAAGCTTGTCAGTATTCGATGTATTATAATAATATGTGGTGAAACAAAAACTTCAAACTTTTATGAAATAGCAACTACTGTTAGGATTTTGGTCTCGGAACCGACTGCGTTTAGGTACATATTTTACAAGTTATCAAGAATGTATAATAATTGTTAACTTAGGAGTCGTCCATACATTTCATAACATGATTTACATTTTTCAACACCCCCTCCCCCTATTCGTTAAAAATATTGATATCAGTATAATCTTCCCACGGAATTTTATTCTTATAAAATATGAGTTATATTTTGTCGATTTTATGAGTCACATTTTATACAACTCTCATCTACCATCATTACAAATCATAATATAATAACACACCCCCTTCGCATTGGGCGTAATTCGCTTGACGTCATAGGTATATGGACGACCTCAAGGTTAGGAATTTACCGTATCTTGTTATTTCAATGACATAAGGTCTGAAGGTACATTATTTATACTTTCATGTTTCGTGTTTAAATGTCTGTCGATATTTCCTCTTTTGATTTTTGAATGCTGGTTAAGTTAGTTACAAGTAACTTCGCATTGCAGGTTATTTTGAAGAGAAATTCACACTAATTCTACTATGACATTCAACTGTAATTTCAGATTCACCTAATTAGTTAATTACCTATATATACATACATTATTCTATATGCAGATATTGTCAAAATAAGTCTTGAAATCTAAACTTTATAGGATTAGTAGATGGTACATCATTAAGAGGCCATCCATGGACTGAAACCGTATGCGGTTTAGAACCGTATGCCATACTAAACTTATGATTTCTGTCCATGTATATATATTTTCATAAAGTATATTATTATATGAATCTGATCGTATCCGTTTATTTTATACCATACACTTACACTTAAAAACTTAATAAAAACAAATTTTCATGAACAGAAATTATTATAAGTTTAGTATGGCACGCGGTTCTAAACCGCACACGGGTTCAGTCCATAGATGGCCCCTTAATTAAACTTCAATTTGACATTTCATGCGCATCACTTATTGCTGTGAAGTAGATATTTGAAAATTAAATTTAGCTATAATACCTGTAGAAATATACCTGCTTCCTCGTCACATTGACCACTATTTTTACAATGAATAATCACGTAAAACACTAAAAATACATACACAGGTAATGGACGTAGGAAAACAACAGCTTTCAAACCGGAACGCGAGCCACAATTTTTATTTTTGGGACTGACAATAGAAATAATAATGAACTTGTTATCAATACAACCACATGTAAGTATATTCCAGTTCGATTTGAAAATCGAACTGCCTTTAAGATTATTAAGGTGACGCATCAGTGAAACGCCAAATAATTTTCAACTGTACGGGCGACGAAATTTTGGACTCGCTGCCATTCACTGAGAGAAAGTTGACCCAGGAACACGTCACTTTGCTGCGTGATGGCGACTGGTCAATTAATTCTAAAATCGTGTAAAGATGACTAAAAACGTTACTCATTTACTTTAAAAAGAAAACATGTCAATGGAATATATTATTATTGTTACTAATAGAACAAAAAGTGCCCACCACCACCCGTCATATATGCACAACCGTGGATATGCACGGCCGCTTTCTATGACGCTTTAAACGTGTCTGAAAGAAGTGATTTTAAGTGCTCATTCCGTCCCGAGACGGAGCCGCACGGGACTGATGCTGCAACCATGCACCGTAGTGCTGAAAGAAGAAAGTTAAGAAAGAAAATGTTTGTTTTTGGACTGGCTCTGCTGTCCGCTGACGTTAAGCGCTTTGTGTACCCGCATACTGAGTGTCACGAATTGAAATGGATGAGTCTACAGAAGAGTCGGGACTATCCCGCTCCCCATACGACGCTGCAAATTTCTCAAATGCCGCAAAGTTGGCCTCGGTTGCTACCAGATCTCCATGACCAATTGGGCCCGTGTGAGGACGGACCCTGGCAAACAGCTCCGCTCGTTCGAATTCCATAAGCGGGCAATCCCAGAGGATGTGTTCAACATCTTGGTGGTCATGCCCGCAGGTACAACCCGGCCCATCTACTATCAAGCCAAACTCGTGGAGTCTGGCGGCGAAGTTGCCATGGCCGGTGAGGAACTGGCTAATCCAGTGCGAAGGTTGGAGTCTTCTAGTTTGGTCAATGTCACTTACAGTCTTCCTGTAAGGAACGTCCTCGGATCTCTGCGGTGGTGTCAGATGGACACCGGCGAGTATTGTGCTGATCCCCCTCAAGAGGAGGGTGATCGATCCTCTGACTTGGACGTGCAGATCGAGGGGTAGCACCCCCGCGAGTACGGCAAGCGCGTCAGTAGAAGTTGTGCGGTAGGCTTTGGTAAGCGAGATCAGCGCAAGTCGCTGCCCGCTTAATAGTGCGCGTCTCACGAGAGTTAAGGAGTTTACTCGAGAATGCCAAATGCTGGAGGCGTAACCGGCAATTCCCATGAAAATTGCGCCGTATGCAACCTTAAGGGCTCTAGGCTTAAGTCCCCAATTGCTGCCCGCCATTCGGGCCATTCTCTGATAGGCCGAATTGGCCTTAGAGACGGCCGTCTTGGCGTGGTGAACGAAAGACAGCTTGTCATCAAGAATTACTCCCAGATACGTAACCCTTTCGGAGAAACGCACTGAGGTCTGGCCAAAACGAACCGTGGGCGGCCGTCGAGTTATGTTGACCCGAGAACTACCCCTGAGGAGGACAGCTTCCGTTTTGCTCGGGGCAAAGGTCAGCTTGTTCAGCAACCCCCAATTAAGGATTCTGCCCAAGGCGTCCGTGGCTGCACGCTCAAGTGCCGGTCGGCTGGTCGCCCCAACAAGCAGGAGCAAGTCGTCGGCGTACGCAACGAGCGTGCAGCCCGGAGGCAGTGGCAGGGACAGAACGTCGTCAAACAGAATGTTCCACAGAAGGGGTCCCAGGACGGAGCCCTGAGGACACCCCATGGTGGTCCTCCTGTGAATCAGGCTGGGGCCGGAGTCGTAGGTTATCTCCCTATTGCTGAAGTAGCTTTGAACTAAGGCAAAGAGGTCCCCGGGGATCTGTTTCAGCCTAAGCTTTGCCAGAACCAAGGGCCACCACGCAGTATCAAACGCGCCCGCTATGTCGAGAAAAATCCCGGCAACGAGGTCCTTGCCAGAGCTCTCCACAGAATCGATCACAAAGCGAATCGCATCCTCGGTGGACTTTCCGGGTCTAAACCCAAATTGTCTTTGCGAGATTGGACAGTTTTCCGACAGGTGGGACTCAATCCTGCTGTTTATCAATCTTTCCAATATCTTCCCGAAGACGGGAAGGAGCGTAATCGGTCTATACGCTTTCGGGTCACAAGGAGGGCGACTGCCGGCTTTGGGGATCACCGTGAGATGACCCTTTTTCCATCAGTCGGGGAATATGCCACTACTCATGCATTCTTTGTAGAGTTGCGTGATCTCGTGTGAGGCAAGAGACCACGCCCTTCTCGCTAGCGCGTTATCTATGCAGTCAAGCCCCGGGGCTTTGCCAATCGGGAGGCTGGCAAACAGGATCCCTAGCTCGGACATGGTAGTGGCTGCGGATCGCGGAGTGTTTAAGGGGAGCAGCGCATAGACGCGAAGCTGCTGAAATCGGTCGTTGTCAATGTCGAGCGACTCGTTGTCCTGCGGGATAAGAGCATCCAACAGGACTGTGGCGGACTCTTCAGAGCTATTGGTGAACGATCCGTCGGGGCGCCGTACCGCCGACATGACTTTTCCGGGCCGTAGGCCAAGCTTCATCACGCGGAAGGGGGGCCCCACGGATCATTGCCACCCATTTCAGTGACGAACTCTCTCCAGTGCACCTTCTTAGCCTTACTGATTGCCTTTTTGAACTTGAGTCTAGTGGTCCTGTAGGTGACCGCAAGCGGATGGTCCGCGTGCAGCGGCCCCTCCAGCGATCTTCGCGCTGCTTGTAAGGCCCTTCTGGCCCTCCTCATCGTGTCTCTCAGTCCTGTCAGTCTCGGCTTCCACCAGGGTGCGAGGTTCGGCGGTCTCGGGGTCGTCCTTCCGATAGTGCCCTCCGCTTTTTCAATAATGAGATTCGTGAGGTCCTCAGCCGCAGCGTGCATGTCCTTTGGCGGAGGGCGCGAGGCCATCCTGTCCAGACCCTCAGCAAACTCGCGGTCAAAACGTACCCAGTCGGTTCCCTTGGTCCTGAAACGCCTCGGCAGTGACTCGCTCACAAGTGGAGCGAGAGACGCGTGGCCCCTCTCGGTCCTGTAGGCGAACGTGATCAGACGGTGGTCGCTTGCTGACGCTTCCAAATGGACAGTCCAGTTCACGACGCGTCCGGCAGAACCATTGGATATCAAAGTGACATCAATGTGAGATTCCCCATTGTTGGTAGAGAATGTGGCTGGACCATTAGAGTTATTCAGCACCGTCAGGTCGTGAGTTGCCACGAGTTCCTCGAGGGGCGCCGGATTGTCCCGGCCAGACCGCGGCCCCCGGGGGGCCCACAGCCATGATTGAACGTTGACGTCCGCTCCCACTATAATCTGTTTGCCGCGGCATGCAACCAGAATTTTATCGAGCTGCTCGACGCATTTCAGGATGTTTACGCTGAATTTAAAGTAAGAAGAGACCACCACAATGGAGTTCCCCGATCGGTCGGAGACCTCCGCTACGGCAAAGAGTTCGCTCGACAAGTGGGCAAGGTGTAGCACCACTAGGGTAGGATTCGCAACGAAGATGCAGGCCATGGACCCCAGGCCGTGGTGCATTACCCGACCCCCACTGAAACCCAGGTTGGGGCCGTAGGAGTAAGGCTCCTGCACCAGGACCAAATCGATGTCCATTTCCCGAACCGTCTTGATCAGCTCCGCCGTTATAGCCTTCCCTTTGCCCGCATTTAACTGACCGAACCGAATCATTGAATCGAATAATCCGTTCGGTTCCGCTCCTGTGCCATTGCGTACTTGCGCGCTGGGCAATCAGGGTCGATCGCTGCATGTTGATGCGGCTTCTTGTGCCTGGCGCAGGCCGGGCACTTTCCGGGGGCCTTAATATTAGGGCATTCAGCCCTATCGTGTCCTTCCTCGGTGTAATGGCCGCATGTGGCGCTTCTCGCCGAACAATTCTTTGCCATGTGGCCGTATAAGTGACACCTTGTGCACTTGACGACGCCACAAAAGTCTTTGGTTGGGAAGGATTCCCATCCCATATATATGCGCCCGTCATTGATGAGCGCTTCCCTCACCTTTGCCGGGACTGATATCACCATGTGACATTTTCCGATTCTGGGGCCTGCCCTGTGGCTCAGTTTAACATGGCGGTATGCCTCCGAGGGGAGACCCGTGACCTCTTGAGTGTTGGCCTTAATGGCTTCCTTAAGGTCGTCCTCCGTCGTCTTGACCGGCACGTTGAATACAATTATCCGCGGGAGCCTTTTTCCTGCGATTTCAGCCCGGAGACCGGCCTCCTTTAGACCAGGAGCGGCGGCCAGTCGTTTGGCCTCTTCCTCGGTTCTGGGGTGAATGATTACCCCACCTCCACGTACCATTCTCAAGCCCGTTATTTGGACTTTTAGTTCCGCGGGAACGATGGCTTTCTTGACGACTTCTTTAGTGGCCGGAGACTCCATTCCTTCTTGTGTAGGAAAAAAGAACACGCCGGGCCTTGCGGCGGTTGTTGGTGGCACAATTGGCCATTCCGGAGAAGTCTGTCTGACCGGCTTGGCGCCTTTTCGAGTGACGTCGCTCCAAGAATACTTGGTTCCTTCACTGACTGCGTCACCAGTGGCAGCGGCAACCGCGTTTATGTAGGAGGCACGATCTTCCAGTATGGCTTTGCTGGATTCAAGCTTGATTGCGAGAGACCAAGTCTCCGCGACGACTGCCTCCAGTTCCATTGTTATCGCCTTAATTGTCGATGCGGGGATATTTCCGTCGCCGGTGAGTAATTCTTTCACTCTTTGGATTGCTTGAGCAACCTTAGTAGCCCCGTTTTGTGAGTCCGTAACATCCGAGTCGGCTATCCTATCCCCGGGAGGGGCAACGCTCTTTGGATTCTTGGCGTTTGGCCTCGGGGTTTCCTCGGAGTCCTGTGGTATTTCCTCAGCCAGGGAACGTCTTTCCTTCCTGACCTTTTTGACCTTCTTGTTGGCCTTGGTGGCTGCCGCCTCTTCCTTCTCTTTTCTTTCTGTGGCCGCTTGGCGTTCGGATGCTTTGGCTTTCACGGCAGCTTCCGCTAGGATTTTTTCCGCTTTCAGATCCGCAGCCTTTCGAGCAAGGATTTTCGCCTTTGTGGCAGCCTCCGCCCTAGTTCTCACCGTTTCCTTTTCGGATTCGGTGGTGTCAAGCACTGCATCTGTGTCAGAGTCCTCGGAGGAGGGGTCGGATTGCGTATTGTACCAGTCCTCGGGAACTATTGGCTTATCCCCTCCCGGGGGCGGATCGACTGCAGGTTTTCCCATGCCGTTGCTTTTCTTGTGGAGTTGCTGTGGAGAAGCTTATTATATAATATATATATATAAGATTAGTGGCATAAGTAAATGACTAAAGTAAAAGAAAAAGTAAAAAAAAAAAAAAAAATTTTAAATTAAAAAAAAAATTATATATTTTTTCAAATTATTGAAAAAAATATTTAAAGAAAAAAAAATGTTATTTAAAAAAAATATTAAAAAATTATTTAAAAAATCCTTTTTTAGAATTATAAAAAAAAATTAAAATTAATACTAATAGAACAATAAACAGAACATAAAATGGACGTATGTTGTATTTATATGACAATTAATATTTCGTTTGACAGGCGTCATTTTCACCCGCCACCCGCAATCCGCGCATCGCCTAGCGACGATCTTTTTAGACCGTGCCTCAACTAATGCATGGCCTTAATACGAAAAGCATATAACACTCATTCCATCTATAATCCAAATTGTTTGGTTGAACATGTCTGAGCTCTAGATGGAAAAGCTTTTTTTAAATCTGATAATATGCCTGTAATATATCCACATGGGAACAAAACAAAACAACAAACTTCGTCTTATATTTTAATGTACGAGTGCCTACTGAAGTTCACCGTTTTTAGAATATTGATTTTGGTAATTGAATAAAATAAATCGTGCACGGAATTTTAATGAATCTGATTTGAATATTTGCAAAAATACTAAAGTACTTACACGGCGCAAAAGCAGAGAACATTAGCAAAGTTAAAAACAATCTCGATAACTTTTAAAAAAAAATAACCTGACATCTCACGACAAAAAAACAATTAGTATGGAATGTGGTTTTCCATCATAAAATATGTGTTATGTAACTTTTCTTGGTAGATATTATTAGTTTACAATAAGGAAACAATGCATAGGTTGTTATTATTTATATGTCTAAAGGTTTAAAAATTATGAGGAGGATTTCAAAAAAAAAATTACCTGATGTTTGTATTTATTTTGTTTAAAGCAAGATTTCGTTTACCTATCAACATCGTGAACCATTATTTTATTAGTCATTATTTTTATTTCCTTTGATAATATGCGCCACTATTAACTTGTATACTAGCCTGCCTGAGATGTTATGTAATTTTTTTGACAGTCGATTAGCTGTAGAAAATATCCATTAAACTGTTTCGTTTATAATTTTGAGGGTACATTACAGTTTTGTTATAATGTATAAAGAAATAGCTTTGAATACAGATTGGAAAATAATATTATCGCGAATTGCGTGCATTGTAATTGTACAAGTGGCGACATCTTTTGCGGTGATGCCACAGTAAAACCACATTGTAAAAACATCAGACGACAATGTTTATATTATTATTATCAGCAACTAGGAAGCAATTTTCCCGCGTTTTACGTTCATTCTTTTTTTTGAAAAAATGCACGCATTCGTGGCTTGGGAATATGGCTGGCAGTAAAACGGTTCTTCGAATGCAATGCAAAAAGTTACATATTTTATAGAATAAGCACGGTTTATCGTCATAAACATAACACGATGAGTGACT
Organism: Rhyacophila brunnea; assembly: GCF_057557595.1. Lineage (NCBI taxonomy): Eukaryota > Metazoa > Arthropoda > Insecta > Trichoptera > Rhyacophilidae > Rhyacophila > Rhyacophila brunnea. The sequence goes on from NW_028232965.1 coordinate 16,097,366, forward strand.
AAATAAAAACTCATACTTATAAACATTTTGAAGAAAACTACAAAGGTGACGAAGAAAATTTTCTTTACATTGATAAATATATGCAAATTACGCTGAAAAGGCCCACTATGACTAATAATCAGATAACTACATACACGTCAATACAGCATACCAGATTTATATGTAGGAGTAGATACCTACTAATCATCACACTTTATTACCCGGCTCTGTCAACAAAATTTCAGGTTCAATTAATGAGCCAGTTTCAAAAATTATTAAGTATTTAGATATTGCAAAGATAAACCATGGGACTTGATTTCCTTATAAATATATATATTATATTATACCGTTATTGAATAAATATACAATCACGTAAAATAACCAAAGCATTCTGGAATTAAGCAATTTAAAAACGCCAATATTATATTTATTTTCCAGGGTTGGACTAACATATAAAAAATTGTTGATTTCAAACGGAAAATATTTTGATACAATACTTACTTCATCTTTATTTAAAGTATTTAGATGAGCAATCGCAAAAAATATAATAGAGTTATTATAAATTTCATATTTACAACCTAGGGATTTGAACTCGTGATTCATAAGACAAGAGCCGTACTTGATAGCCACTATTTTACCGTTAGTGCAGAAATAGTGATCTTCTAATAAGCTTATTACAAATTTTATAATTGCGTAGATGCAAAACAGAGTTTTAAGAGGAATATTGTTATTTTATATTATCTAGGCTAAGCTCGCAAATATACCCCAAATTCTTAATTTTCGACCTTCACACAGCACCCCGGCCTTAGTAATAATGTAATATACTCATGTTAACTATACAATATTATTATATTTATAGCAATTAAGCAAAAAATGTGAAAATGAATATCACGCTTATTGTAAAGTTATGTAAGTATTCTATCGAAGAATGTTTATTTTTGATTGGTATCTACATAATAATAAATTAATAATTCAGATGAATCCGCTTATAATAATATAATTAGTAGGAATATTGTATGTGATTAAAACTCAAATTGTTGTTATAATAATATCCGTAATTAGATCCATATTTCAATATGAGTACAATAGAACCAGAAAAGGCCACAGTTTTTGTACATGAATATAAGGATTCGAGCCCGTTGTATCCGTGTTCGAAAGTCATGCAATCGTGAAACTTCTCCAAGGTCCAAGTTTGTGATTGCGATAGGTAAATAATTCGTCCCGTTGCGCCGGTGTGGTCCGAGATGAATGGATAGTAAGCAGTTTTTTACGCTGTTCTCAGTGATGCCACTGCACAACGTTTAACAAGAATAATATTAATTTTACAAAATATTTATATTAAAATATTATTTACAAATTCTTCATCTTCTGAGCCGTGTGAGAGAGATGCACCTCTTTTTTCCTGTGTATGCATTAGTCACTGTTATGGCAGCGTCATTGGTTTCAAAAATATCATCGCTGGTATATAATAGCAAATATATTATATTATATATTATGTAATATCAGAGAAATCTTTTATCATTCAACCATCCGAACGTTTTGCTTACGATCTGTGGCTTCATTTCGTTATTATTTCAACCATAGAGGCTTCTGATTTTTTTTTGTCGACCTGAAAAAGCTCTTCCTGCTTCTTGATTGCAGATACCCCTTCTGTCTATGTAACGAGTGTCATTCGTCACGTATTTAGAGATACATTATCCAACTGAGATACATTAAATTGTCTGTCTGAAAAATCCTCATGTTTCTTCCTTTTCCTACTCTTCCCTGAATAGAGGTCAAGATTTTCTCTGAGATTTTTTACATATTATCTGATGATAATTTTAAAATACAAATTTAATGTCCCATACGATTTAGTGTCCTAAATGAAAAAATACGAATGACAATTTTTTATAACTTAGGTACATAATATGAGAAAAGTTTTGATGAGCATAAAATAATTACTTAGTCCAAACTGTAACTTTATTCATATTTGAGGTAAGACTGACAAGTTGTTTGTTTACTATAAACCTATAATATTATTAATTATTTCACACATTTCACACATATTACACACGTTTTTTAAATATAAAAATACCATTTTCTATAAATATATTGTTGGCAAGGCTATTATAGCGGACGAAACCGGTCCTTTGAGGATTTCGGATTAAATGTGATTAAAAAATATAGGTTATAATGAATTGTTATGTATATGTTAATATACGACTATTCCTATTTTGTTTGCTATGATAAAATCGCTAATATATATCACATAAATTAATATATTAAGGCAGACCATCTTTACCAAAGGTGATTTTTATTTTCAAAGAGTTCATTATGAATCACCATGTTCAATCCTAAGAGGATCGTAATATGAGCACCCACAGAGTGGAGGTTGTATTAACTATTAACAGATTTTTGGTTTTATGAAAAAAAGATATTGAATTGATTAATATATATATTACCTAGGTTCATACTCTGGGTCCAAATAGACACTGAACATCAACACGTGAATTTTTCAGACCCAGAATTCGAACCCGGAATCTACGACACTATAAGTCGACACGTTGCGCTCGGCTATCGAGGGCAATATGATACAATAGATGGAGTATAATATTTTATTGACTAGGCAAATAAGTACTTGATTTTAAGTTGTGCATAGTATTAATAAGATAATTTATGATGTTAATGCTATTTTTATTATTTGCAAATAAATCAGTTGGTCTGTGATACTGTCGATGTAGGGGGGCATCACTGGCTGTTATCCCAATGAATCAAGACCTCTTCTTCATGCAAAGCATGGTTTTGCGTGAAAAAGATAATAATCTACGCGGATTGTGGATGGCGGTGTGCCCGATGCGGAAATTGGAAAACGACCGCAGCACACCCTGCGGCAGACTTGTTTGGTGCCTACCTTTGGTTCTTAGGTACCTGTTAATGCACTCTGTGTGCATTCGCTGCACTGCCCAATCTGTAGCGATCTTGCGACACGAATTAATTAATCAGCGTCGAGGAAAAAACTGCATTATGTATCTACCTGTGAGAATTGCAGCGGATGATGCAGGTGTATTGAATGTAGAACAATTTAAATAACAAAAAATACATCGACCAATTTGGCTCTTAGTGAAAGTCAACTGCATACACTTAATAATACTAATAATACAATAAATGCAACAGTTTTGTATCATAATTTTGAGTTACTACAATTTTTGACATTACTTGATAACAATTTTGCTAACAAAGCAATTGATAACAAATACAATAGTAGAATTTTGTATAATTCTATTGGAGTTGGTTTTAGTGACTCGGATTTGACAATTTGGTTTATTCAGGGTTTATACATACATCACTAGAATACCTATTATATTTCAATATTAAAAAGTCATTCGTATGGTGTAGTATAAAACTTGAATCATTTAAAAAGAAAATTCAATATTCATCATCAGATTTCGTTTTGAACGATTTTGATTTCCGATGGAAAATAAACATATTAATTAAGTTTTTGTTATTTATAATCAATAGCATTGCTTCTTGAATTCATATTATATTATGTTAAGCTCGTATAAGGCTCTACCAATTTAAATACTTTTAAATGAATATAATATGTTACTAGTGGATTCAAAATTTTATAAAATCCTATACTAATGAAAACAGTTAAGAAGCTGGATTATATAATAATTTTGAATACAAATTTGTCTTTGCAAAATTTAAGTATTTTATATGGAAAGTCTACTTACATAAACTAAATATCTCTAGCTACGTAAATATATTTGAATATACATTTTTTTCACTGACTACAGGTTGAGAGCCTGTAAATGTCTCGTCAATACATGTATAATGTTACGTTGTATTTATCCATATTATTTTGAGTGAAGATCTTTATGTTTCATTTTACGGTTAAGAGGTAATTATTTTGGTTGTATAAACTTCCCAGTAATGATTGGCCATACTTTCATTTACTTATTTGTGTTAAAGTATAATGTGCTTACTTTCTTTTCTGAATCTTTACAATAATATTGACCATCTTTAACTACTTAGACAGTGAAGTTATCGGCGGAAGAAAACTTGTGACGCTAAACGTCATAAATAATTATAATTAAAACTAATTATTCCAGCTGTAGGACAGAAAAAAATCTTGTGAACGATGCCCCTTTAATATCGACTCATCCAATCAAAATGGTTTTGAGTGTATTCTTCAAAATAATTAAAATATTGTGCTATTGAAATTCATAAATACTTACTGTTAACCAATTCTTGCAAAAAATCACGAAGAGAGAACAACTGTGAATTAGTAAGTCAAAAATATATTGGTTTAAAAAATATGAATTTGTAAACCATTTATGAAATAACGAAGTAAACTGCTGCACTAAAAATTAATAAAACAACGAAATAACCATTTTTTAAATATTACTCGTCGAATTTAGAAAGGATTTTAAAGAATTGAGAAAAATACATTGTCATTGATAAAGTTTATAGATACCTACTCTTAATAATTACTACAACTATTCAGAAGATGTATGTCTTAATGATACTGTAGACACCAGATCTGCACCCACTCAACTAATTGAATTTGTCCATTTAAAAAACGAATGTTTATTTAATTTATAATAAATTATAAAATACCGGTTTCACGTTATTTTTGGGTAGCTGGATAAATTTAGCTTGAATTATTTTATATTTATGGTGGGCAAAATGGTATTGCGAGTAGAGCCTCCAAATGCTTAAACCGACCCCTAATCATAAGAAAAGCTAACACACTAAAATAATAATTTATATCCATGCAACATCATAATCCAACTAACATCGTCAACTGTATTTCTCCACCATTTACATATATATTTTTATTGTTTCAGATAATCGTGCGATCCTCCCAGAAAATATGTGAAGTAATTGAGCCCTTACTGAAAGAATTCGGCCTAGAACTGGCCGATAAAGACCTTCAACAACCAAAGAAACCTTTAAAAAATAATAAAAAAATAAACGAGGCTATGCATGGAGTGATACTAGGAGATAGAGATGGCCAAGGCGACCATCATGACCCACAACTGGCTGCTACGAAACCTTCGAAGAGTGCCGCTATGCTTGTATTAGCTGGATCCAGAGCTCCTATAGATGCCTCTCTCCCGGTTTCCCTACTTGAGGGCGAAATTATTATTCTACAAGACTGTGCCCCCATATGGGATGGTATTAATTTGAGATGCTTTCTTCAGTCTGAAAAAGAGTATGGTGAGTTATAATGTTTTTAATTGTATTATAAAGACTTAATAAACATTCTTAATCTTTTAAATGAACAAACAAAATTAATACACGTTCTATGCTAAGTGCTCCGAAATTTTAATATTTAATTTTTTCTCGTTTTACCATAAATACCGGTTTCAATTAGTGAGTGCGCATAGTGCCTGAATATGCTGAAAGGCGAAACTCAAGTTATAAGAAATGACTGTAATGTAATGATACAAAACATAAATCAATTAGAATTTAAATTCAGAGTACACTCAGTCGAAAATATTAATTTGTTATTTTGATTATTTTTACAATTAGGTATAGAATCTGTGATTTTTTTGAATTAACATAATTTTCATAAACATTTTCAAACAGTTCAACAGAACTTTATACGGTACTTTTATAGACATAATATGATTGTTAAAATTCTAATAAACTTACCCGATACATAGACAACGTTATAAAAATGTATTTCAAAATAATTTAAGTACCTACACGAGGCTAAAAGTCTCATTCGAGCAATCAAGAGTGTGTTCAAAGTAGTCTTGTTACTTTTATATTTCGCATAACTCATGAATCCCATTGTGTTTTTAAACATTTTAAAATTTAGTGATTCAGATGGTCTTGTCTTATCGATATTAAAAATGACAGAAAATATTTAATTTGTCGGTATTTCGGATACAATAACGCCTTATTGGGTCACGGATGTTCCAATGGATGAATATTATTGAAGTTGACAATGCAAAAAGTGTTAACGAAGGCAAATTGTTCATTCATTAATTTATTATATTAATTTAGTTATAATTGATTAAGCATGACATTTTCTATTATTATATTCCAAGTTAAGCTCTTCATTGTAATTCAACAATAGTACAACAAGGTTACCTGTATTTACCTTATTGTCTCATAAAAAATCTGATTAAAAAAACACTTATGAGTTACGGCGTAGACACAAACTATGAAAAAATGTTAAGAACAATAGTATTATCAAATACGTACCAATTGGTATAACTATATTGTTATAAACGTACTAAGCAATAATAAGATGACTCGATATTATGTTGTATAAATTGCATATTAAACATAAAAAAACTTTAAAATTATGCATAACTTACCTGTGCTACGCAAATGGATTTAATCGTTATACTCTGTATTATCAAGGAAACTCCATCAGTCACCAGTCACCGGAAATCTACAAGTCTTTTTGTTACATGGTTACATGCGCTGTACGAATTACGTTTAATATTTTTTTTATCAATCTGTGAATTTAAATCATCAAATATTTTCAATAGTCAACACTGGTAACAGCATTTCGCGGATAAAATTAATAATTGTACATAATATCTACTATAAAAGCTTTACATTCAACACATACAAGATAATATTAAGAATACAACTTAAACGAAAAATTAAAGCACATTATTTACTACTGTGCAGTATAGGTACTTTTTAGTTTAATCCCTACTTCAATTATAGTTTGCCAATTTATGGGTACGGCCGTATATTGTAGGTTAACCACTGGGGAATGCCAAAAGAAATGGCGTATTTCAAAAAAACACTACCTTATTCTTAGGTCAATAATTATTATAAAGCAATCATCATTCGTAGGATGTTTATCACACTTGAATGGTCAAAGACATAGCTTATAATGAGTGTCTTTAGAATTATCTTCAAATGTGTTAATCTTGCCCATTTTTTGAATAATAAAATGCCCAATTCTTGTGAAATTTGGGATCACAGAGATTATCAATATATTTTTTTATCGTAAATATTTCACTATAATAATGTGAATATAAATTATACTGATGGTTTTATAAATGCGTTTAAAAATTAATAAATGTAAAAAATCTTAACACCACTGCACATTTGTGTACTGAAATATGACTATATTCTAAAACATTAGAGCGAGAGGTTTAAAAGAATACTATTTTATGTAATAAAAATACTTTATGCAGTCATCAAATGTTTAAAATAAATATAAAAGATAATAAGGCTTCAAAATTATATAAATGGATTATCTACAACGTTTAAGGAATGTCCAGGATCATGCTTTGAAAATGGAACAAAAGCTCCATTTTCACCTACGCTGAGCATGTCCCCCTTAATTATTCACAACCTATGTAAATGTACAGATTTTACACTTTAAAAGATTAATCTAATTATAACTGTTCTTCTAATTACTTTTGGATAATATGTGTTTATTGATTAATAATATTTTGATAACATTAACAAGTATACATTGAGCTTAAGTGGTAAAGGGTTAGAAGCAAACTTGATTATTGCGAAGAAAATATGCTCATTACTTTAGCGTAGGTTGAAAACAATGAACCGTTACCTATCATTAGTCATATGTTTGGAAGAGAAGTCAAATATGTAAATGTGCCACGACAAACAAACACTCCGAATGTTCTTAGACCACTGTCGGATTGGTTGACATTATTAATCTTCAATTATTATTATTATGATGCTGACATTTTCAACACGATCTCTCTTTTGGCGCAGAAAGATATGCAAAAATATGAATATTAAAATAAAATTAGTTAACAATGCGAGTTTTGCATGTCGTTATACCTATCTATAGTTTTTTCCTTCCATTTTATCAAGCATACACATGAATTTTATTTAAATATCTATTGCCTTTTATAAATAATTATAGTAATAGGATCGTAGGTATATTATGTATTCGTTTTATTTTAAGTATGCTCATGGAGAAATGATATATCGTTCATTTTAAGTATTTTATTTCAGTGCTTATAAGAAGCAACATGTGATTTTTTGGAAAACCCGGGATTAGAACCCTTGAACCACTACATTATAGGTCGATACGTTATCCTTTCGGCCATCATGGGGTGGAGGTGGAGATAAAATACAAAATAATATGTAATATAAATGTTTTAAATGTGTAGACCCACTAAAACTGAAAAAGATCTCCGTTTCGTTTATTAGTATTAAAATCAAACATTGAATTGTCAACATCAAGTGTAAATAACTAGACAAAAACACTACACAAGCAATAATCGATATATATATATACATAAATATATTATAGATAATAAACAACATGGATAATTTTAATGTTAAAGAATCAATAAGAATCAAAAATAATTTATTATATAAATAGCAAGGATATTTGTGCTGCAGACGATTTTTGAAACAATAAAACTTTATCTGTAATTGTAGTCATACGAAAATAAAATTGATTTTCCCATAATTTGGTCATTTCAGTATGATATTTCCTTTCACTGTTTCCGCTTTCTACACCTAACACTCACCTACCGTGATCTGGGAACACTGCACTGATGTTTGGTGAACAATTTAGTATTAAGGATAAAATAACATATGATATTTTTACCTTACCCACGAAATTCGTGATATGTCAAACATTGTATAAATTCGTTATACATAATATATCGACTATGTTTATTTGTTTTTGAGTGAAAAATCTGTATATGTACTGACAATGTTTTGACGTGTATTTATTGTTTTTCTTTTACTTACAGGTTCTACTATCAGTTCTGCGATCGAACTATTCGCCACGCCTCTTTTGAAAGCTGAAATCATCTCAAAATCAGAGCATCAAATATTATTTTTCCATTTACATTCTGTAAGTAAAGCCTCGTACTCTCTATGTGAAAGACTTGAAACTTATTTAGGAGCAGGGTTACTTAAAGAAAATCCGTCTATCATTGATAGTCCTTCATCTGAATTAATGGAAAGTAATGAAGAGAATTTAGACGAGAGTATCCTCGATGCACTCGTTTCTGAAGGTTTTCTCTGCCAAAAAGATATTGATCAAGCCAGCTCACCAAAATCTGACTCACCACTTAGTGCCAAATTAATAACCGATGATGCTTACGCTAAAGTAATAAAAGACTCTTCTGTAGACGTCGATGAAGTTGATAGTGAAATTGTATTGCATAATAAAATGCCAAGTATAATTTTATCAGATTATGATATTCCTGTTAAAAAGAAAAGCCTGAATCTTGAACAATCAGACCTCAAAGAAGCTATACCAAGTCTGGTGGAAGATGTTTTAAATGACGAATCTATCCTGTCATCATTTAATGGTTATTTAAATGATAAGTCAGTGTCACAGTGTGGTGATAATCTATGGCAAAACGTCCGGTGGAACTTTATAGAACAACACAACGAAGCCAATAATGTTTCAGATGTTTGTCCCGAGTATCTTCCGATGGACACTTTAAGAAGAAGCTTTTCAGAAATTAAAATATCAAGTAATACTCACGAAGATAATATATATGAGAGTTTAGAAAATGTGCAGTCTAAATTGGTCGGGACACCTTACGAATCAATCGATGACATTTACGAATGCATAAAAGGACAATCCATTCCAAATTTTAATGACTGTGATGAAATAATAAGTAATATGACTGAAAGGAAAAATGAATGCAATTCTTTATTAGTTACAAACAGTTTAGGCGTGTCAAGTTTACCAAAAATGGTTAGAAATAATTCAGGGAAAAGTTTTAAATCGGGTAGTTTCGTATCTTACGAGACTTCGTTTACAAGTGACTCTAACAAACTGTCAGATGAAGCAAGTGATATTGTTCAAGTTCGGGACGGTGAATACTTTTCAGAACTATTTCCAGGGAGAAATAGCTCTGATAATTATGAGCATATGGATACATCGAGTGTGAAAGACAATGAAAATATGATTCTGCTAAATCAACTAGTGAACGGGGACTTAATGGATGTGTATTCAGATTTCTTGTCGGGATATTCTGCAGCCAAGAATCTTCTCAGAGAGAAGATGAAGAATGATGATCATTTTCCAGCTCAGGCTGATCTGAGGAAAGGCGCTGCAAAGTTCACTATTGATGACTACTTGGAATTACCGGTGAGTATTTTTTGTTTGTCTTCTTTAAATATATTTTCAGGTTTTAAAATAGAAACATGAAAATGGGTAAGTACAAGGTGAAATAAATGTTTATTCTTTTAAATAACGGCGAAGCACTCAATACACTAGTTTTAACGCGCCTAAAATAAGTATTTTAAATAATTCAATTCTACATTTATGAATATACGAACTGTTATAATTATTAATTAAATGAAACACAATTTTACAGTAGCAATTCCACTTTTTTATTAAATACTAAACCGGCTTAAGTAATTTTAATCAAAGGTTTAACTTGTTTAAATAAGAAAATGGAATTAGTACTGTAAAATTGCGTTTTATTTAATTAATAATACAATCCATTTTCTCTATGAATTGACAGTTAATACCATAAACATAAACTATATAATAAAAATACATGATTTTAAAAGCCTCAGAATTATAAAAAATCTTGTGGCGTGTGGGATTTGAACTTATATCTTTCACTGTCCAGGTAAGTGCTCTTATCCATTACCAATCTATCTGTAATTTTTGCGAATACTTACTAATAATCACATCACCGGAAGTATTTTAAATTTCATTAATAAATAGTTATCTTGCATATTTTATCAAGGTAATGTCATATTAATTACATGAGGGGAAATCATTTTTTTTACTTATGGCATCCCTGTACATGTTAATTATTATTAATACAATATTCAAAATATTCAGTAGGTGAAGGACATCCTAACTAAAACGTTAGCTTATTGTTGATGCCAGCAGCTATAAATTGTGTTAGTACCTAATATCATTACCAATATTATATGTTATAAAATAGTTGGTACACATTTCGGTTCTTGTCGGTTTAATAATAAGGCAAGCCAGCGGTAAACAAATTTTAAAAAAAGCCGATATACTGAATTATTTTTTAGGTTCGATTAGGTTAGGTTTATATTCTTGAATTCATGAATTTTGCCAAAATCGGCATGTAAATTGGCGCGGTTCCCGCCTGGCTTCTCGTAAACCGATTTGTACTGACATTTCTTACACAATTACCTACCCTAATTTTGGGATTTTAAGATTTTAGTTAAACAGATACATTTTCCGAAATTACCATAGAAATAATTCTTTTTAATTTTTTTTTCAAAATAACTATTTCTTTTATTCAACGAATAATTCACAAGATTTAAGAATGTACCATTATAATTATTGAACATACATAATTCTGAAAAGACTCATAAGAAAATATAACCAATAGAAAAAATCTTTTTCGAAAAAAGTAAGACACTCGGCAGGATCGAACCTTCTTCTCTTGGGTTTCGCGCCTTGTGCATTGCCACTATGCTACGATTGCCATGTTTAATTGCGACAAACTTAAACTATTGGCTTTTAATATCTGCTCATAAGCGCTCTCCAAATGTTTAATCACTTTGTCAGTGTATAAAACTAAAAATCTTGATATTTATCTTTTGCAATACTTAGCAAAATTATTTTGTGCCCCGAGTTTCTCTGCTCGCTTTCTTTAGGTACGTACGTGAACGGAATACGTAAACATTATCCTAGCTAGAGTCTAATATCTACCTGTGTCGTGTATTAAGATCACATGAGTAACCACCACCTATTGAGAACTGATAATTTCAAAGTAGATCGGTGCTAGAGCACAATGGGTTGTAAGTATAGTGTACTGTTGTCGCTAATTCAATGGTAATTGGTACATGGGTAATGGATACAAGGGGAGTTACTACATGTGGTACGCTCGACGAGTGGGCAACCCCGCCTTGGTTTGACGTGCGTATTCGATGTTTTTACTAGGTACCTACTCACTTACTTACTGGGTGCATTACAATCATATTTAACATTTAAATTATCTTTATTAGATGTAGGTATAATATCCTAAAATACATATTTGTAGAATATAATAATTTAAAAAATTGGATTATGTACCTCGTAAATCTTGTTTTATTAACCCCATTAGTTGTATGTTCTGATCAGTGGATTTAGTTCTGTATTATGCGATTACATGTAAATTGTACGTAAAATATTTCACCGTAGCACAGTTCGCCGTGAGTTTTCTTATGGGAAAGGGATGACCGTATACTATACGGTCTCCAATTTAATTAGATTCAATATAAAAATTAAAACAATTTTCATAGCTGATTTTGGAAAGTTCGTGTATTCAAGTATGAAAACCTAACCTAACCTAACCTAACAATTATCCCAGTATATCGGCTATTTTCAAAATTTATTTGCTGCTGTAAACCGACAAGAACCGTGTTTTATTTAGACATTAATTTTATGTCAGTACTATAAGACCCAAAGAGGTTGAACGGTCTTTAATATACGGCCATATATTTCTGATACAACATTTCACGGTGAAGTGTAATACGGTGAACTGCATAAGTTTTCGGAAACTGTATAATTCACGTTTTAACTTGATCATTGTGGACAATCATTATGCGTACATACCATTAAAGTCCGTGGTCGACTGCACGAGCGACATCCAGAATCTCTATCCTAAGCTATCTCTCCAATTGGTCATACCCAGTTGGTGTTCGTTAATAAACTTCATGGAAATATCTAGACGAATTTAATGTAAAACGTGGCTGGCCCATCTGAGTTTTCACACTATCAAGTCAGGCTTAACCTGCTTGAAGAGTTCAGCATTAGATTAGTATAAATACAACACCTTTGGTTATCTTTAACCTGTCTAAGGGACTGTGACTTTTTCCCGTCTTTTTTGTCTCTCCGTCAGGCTCAAGGTTTCACACTCTCGGCTAATATCATACAGTACTTAGTTTATCATTTTTATTTATTTTACGTTTGCTGTATAGTTGATGATAGGATAATCATAAAAATCCTTCATTCGGTTGGCTTTCAAGTCGAAATATTTAAAAATGATACGTACCTATACTACAATCTATAGTTATTTGTAGGTAAACTTATTGTTTTGATTGCTAAAATTGTTTCCTATAACTGCATCTGAGAAAGACTTTCTAATTTATGAAGATTTTGACAATGACGACTGTGTTGCATATGACTTATAAGACATGTTATTTTCACATGTGAAGACCGCTCATTCACGTATGTAGAAATCGACAGTAAAAATTAAACACATACCTGCGCTTATTATTATTTTAAATGATGGTAATAGCATTGGAAATTCATGTAAATGGGATGTTAAATATTTCATAGGAAATTTTCAACGAACAGTGTACCTACAATCCGGAGTCGTACAATGTCCAACAGGATTGTAAATTTATTGTGTAATTTTAATTTTAGTGTTTTTTCATGAGTACAATGAATTGGACGTATATTTGCCAATATTATAATAATGTACCAATTATGCAGATCAACTACATTGTTGAAAACCTTCATAGTATATACTTTAATGACATGAAAGTGCAGCTCAAAAAATGGACTCATGATATACTGATTCAGTAAATTAGCTACAAGTCAATATCCCAATTTTTCCAACAAAACTGCACTCTAGCATAAAATTGTCTGCATGCTGCAAAACAAGTACTTTACTGCTGAATTTTTCACTTTTAAAAGTTTAGTAGGTACCCACGTCTTACTTATGAATTTAGTCTGCGAAAAGCACAAATATCTATTATGGGTAAACGGCCGTTAGAAAACCTACACGGTCTCTAATTTGAGTATGACAAATTTTGTAATAATAACTAATAAAGAATGTTAAGCATGACATATTTATATATTCACATTTTAAAATTACTAAAATCAAACTATTTTTTTAATACACAATAATTTAATAAATAAAAAAATTGCCTTAGGACGTCACTGCATAAATGATAAGGATATTCTCAGAATTCGAATTTTAACAGATTCGCTGAAAACTTTTAATATATACCAAAACCAAACGTTAGTGCATCCTCACGCGATGTATTTTCTTTAATGATCAAAGGCAGGCCGCAGAGTAAGTAGCGGACGGTCAATCAAACAACTTTCGCGCGGGAAAAGTTGTCCCGCTCCGTTTTCGCGCCTTTTTCGATAAGAGTGCACGTGTTCTCGTGGCTCAGATTTTTTGTGGCCCAACCACACGAGGCGTTGTCATTCGGGCCACGTGCGGTCGTCATCTCTCGCCGAGTGCTCGTTGCACCTCATTGTTCGACACAATGTTCTTGCATAATGATGTGTCGTGGGTGCCTAATTATGGACTTGGCATTGTAATGACGCCGTATAAGAGAACCTACTTACTCCGATCAAAGTAGAACCAAACATTTTAAAAATCGTACACTCCCCTTCGCTGTTATCAACGATAACATCTTCGAGCAGCGAAGGCTCGTTACTAGATGACTATTTATCGTTTACCTTGACTTGTATATATATATATTATGCAATTAGTTTATTTATATGTACTTAGATTAAACACAGTGCTTTAGTTAGATTAAACTAAAATTCGACCCCTTAGGACCAAATAAACCTATCTCAATTTTTAGTTACGTATGGTACTGGACATAAAATAACATATTTATGTTAAGTGAAAAAGGGACTTATATAAAAAAGATCAACAGATTTAAAATAGATCAATATATTTCTCCTGAAAACACTTTCTTGTTAATGCCAGTTCAATGTGATTTTATTTGTGTTTGGTGTCTCATGTAAAGTAGAGGGAAATGAGATACATAGTTTTAAGCTAGTATCGCGCCGTGAGTATTGCCGATGTATTTCTAGCTATTATATTAGATCTTAAAACTGCCACACGTCGAATAATTATAGTTGTCGGTCTCTAGCAAGTCATCTACGAATATTTTGTTTCATTGATGTCAAATCCTTTCTATGAACGTATCATCAGAATTAAATTTATGAAAAACGCTACCGCCATCCAGTGATAAAATAAATAATATATCCAGAATATTCATATTTATGCCACGTATTTATTTAACATAAATATATACAATTCTAATATTGTCTGACTTCTGAAAATTCGATGTCGTGTGTATTTTGTATCGCGAAATCATCAAAAGAGTAATTATGACTTTTCTGCCCAGTTGTTTTATTTCGGTTACGAATTGTTTGCCTACCACCAACGGTCAGTCTTCGCCATTCATGACATCCATGAAGAAAGTTTAAATTTCCATTTACACTCATAGTTGGAGCATATGGACTTCCACTAAGTGAGTGGATATTATTTTAGCATGCAATTTAAACACCCATTGAAAAAAATACGCGTGGACTCGATCCAGTCACAATTTTCAAATCGATATACTATTTATCTACCTAGAAACGAGCATTGTATAAACTACTCCAATACGGGGACACGATATCATGGTGTAAACACTTACTGAAAAGTGAAAACTGAATCTAATAAAATTTATCGATAGAGTTAAACATAAAAGTTCATAAAGTACCCTTTTTACTTTAAAGCTCAACTTTGTTAAATAAAAGTCAATTTTCTCCCTTGTTTATTAAAATATAGTAAGTACCTACGTTTATAATGCGTTTAGGTATATTTATAATATTTAAATTTTGTCATAATTTAAGACGTCACGTATTCTCTTAATTTTGAGATATCGTTGAAAATATTCTTCATATGCATATTTTCTTTATTTGGTATATTTTTTGTGGTATTTATAAGTAAGTGAGAATGATAACACTTATCATTTAAAGTAAATAGTATAAATAATTAAAAAATATTATTTTTCTATTTAAAGACATTTTAATTTCTGAATCTTATTTTTTATGAAATTGAATGAGATTCACCGGCGTTGTTTTTGAATTCAAGTTGATTCTCCGGTTCATTTGATTGAACTCACTATGATACATACTATGTAATAAATTGAGTTCGTTTGCTAATGGGTCTGTGTTGAAATCTCCATAAAGCAGAGTTTATACGGGCTCATCGCTACCGCATTTCAAAACGTCACGTTTCTATCATTTATGAGTTGTAAAGTTTCGTCACAATGAACCAATACAATGCCACTATGAGAGACTTCAAGCTAGCTCTACATAATTTAGTTGCTATACAATCGAGAATGCTTTAAATTGTACAATATTCACATATGCCAAAGGAAACTTTCTTCTTTCGAGGCCGAGCCTAAATATCTGAACTAAGGTATCATTAAATTATCTGTAAGTCATTTTGCATTGCAGGTTCATTTTTTAGCAAACATCAATCATTTTTATCTGAAAAATGCATTGCGATATAGTATGTAGCTATAGGTATGATTAATTACGAGGAATTCTAGTAGTTCTTACATGAAATGCTTATCAAGTTGCGTTAATGGTGGTTGTCGCTTTTTGTGTTTTATATTAAGGTATCATTAATTATTGTCCTAATTACTAACTACTTAAACTACTTACTAGTTAAACATACTTGCACTTGCTAATAATATTTAAATTTCAAATTACGTATAGAAATACTTAACATTATTTATAATATCCAGACGAACGATCACATAAAATCGAAAATAACAGCTACACTATATAATAATAACAAACATCGTAACAATCCGCCAAAATGTTTATCCTGCGATGTTTCAATGCTTCCGATGTATATAAAATGAGATTTCTCTGTCTTATTAAGAACATAATATTATATAAGCAAGGAGAAACCGTTTGTTAATGTAGTGTTGTATCTATAACCGAAATAACTATAGAGTGCAAATCTATACTAATAGCGCCTGTACACTTGCATGGATTTATTTGCAGCAATAGTGTGTATTTTAAACTATCGTGATAATAACTGTTTACTGGTAAAATAGCTGACTGTCTCGCCAATCTCATTCTTCAAGAGTAAGCGAGACGCGATGTTGTCATTATATAGTACTATTTGACAGGCCGTAAAAATCGTTTAACATCAAAAAGTGCCTGCGCGGTGTAGTCCGATTTTTTACCGGCAGGTTCGCCACTATCGTTCTACTGCACAGGCGCAGATGTATAAAAAATCCCAACTGTCGCGTGAAAATTCAGAAGCTTCCGAACTTTTTTGATTCATGCATGCAATCTTGCAACTTGCATGATGATACGTCATGTTTACACGTGCATTTCCTTGTTATGGCCGCGATAATACGTGCTGTCTGCAGTAAATCCATGTACAAGTATTAAATAACAAAACAACGCTTTGCTTGGTAATACGTAATTGCTTATTAATTAATGTAATAATATTTTTCCCGACAGTACTAATATTTTCGTTTCGAAGTCTTGAGTTTTCTCAAAAAAATGCAAAATAAGAACACGATTTATAGTCTTTTTGCAGGTTAAGATCTTACAAAAATATCGTTTTGTATGGCCACTATACTTACTGATAATGTCTTTGATAAGAAAAAATAATGCTCACGGTGTAGCATTGTTCGTTTTTGACCAAGACGAATGTGCTTTCGTTTCAGTTTGTTTCAATTGTCATATCAAATCGTGTCACCATTTTAATATACGACAAGTTTTATGTTGAGAGTTATTTAAACGTCATTTTGCTGTAAGTATTTCATTTTTTTTAGCTAATTTCCAGATTCGATGCACATTTATAAATTTGAGGGCGGATCGGTGCTCCGAATATTCCATCCCCTTACAAAATACTTACCTTTTTGATGGTGTTGCAATCGATCTATAAACTTAGCCAATCGATTTAAATATAAATGCCATAACTAGTCGTCATCATATTTAGTCGCTTTAATTATTTACAATGTGTTTTAATTTTTATTTTGAACCTATCTATACAGTTAAGAAACATATTTCGATAAAAGTCTGTTTACTGGAAGCCAGGCGGGAACAGCAGCAATTTTCATAGCCGATTTCGGCAAAATTCACGAATTAAAGAATGATAACCTAACCTAACCTAACAAATAATAATCCAGTATAATATCGGCTATTTTCAAAATTTGTTTGCCGCTGGCTTCCACTAAACCGACAATAAATAACCTATATTTCTTAACTACTCTTACTTGTTAGTCCTCATTTGTATTTCCAAAATTTGTTTTTATTTAAAAAAAATATAGTACTTACTTACGTCGAATTCTAATATAATAAAAACTGTACATGCACTCTAAATAAAATTACTTTATAACATAATCCAATTGTATTGTAATTAAAAAAGATATTATTAAAAATAATTCTTGTCGTGTATTTTTATTGTATTACAATCATTGTTTATCTTGGATCTGTTATTTTAGAATATGACATAATAATATCCATAATGCTGGGAAAAGAGTTGTAAACGACGATGATTTCATAATGCGTTGGCATATTTCGTACAAAGGGAAATTTTTGTGCCTTAAATATCCATTGAAGTGAACCAAGAAAAATGCCGAAATTTTCATCAACATAACCATAAATTGAAAATTTTTATATTAAATTAAGGAAATATCAATTGAAAAAGTGTTTTTATTTTTTTAAAAGGGGTAAACCGTCCTACGAAAGTTTCTTAGTTTTCAATCGATCTACGCTGCGGATTTTATCCTTACATAGAAATAAAAAATGATAAATCTTGTACGTATGTTGTGTGGTAGTATTGACTATTCCCTTTGTTCGTGTTAATTAAAATGTATATTGTCCACAGGAAATGATCAAATATTTTTTATTGACGATTTAAAAATAATGTTTTTGATAAAGCATTTTTTTATTCAACTAATAATTCACAAGATTTAAGAATCTAACATTAATATATTGAACATACATCATTTGAAAACACCACAGGGATTCGCGCCAATTTGCTTTAACAATTTACATTAACGTTATAACTAAAATTAGGAGATATCTTTACACCGGTTAGTAATTAAGTCAATTGATACTTAAATTCTGATTTAAAAATACAAAAACTGACTGCCAAAAATCAACGCAATTTGTGAA
Organism: Rhyacophila brunnea; assembly: GCF_057557595.1. Classification (NCBI taxonomy): domain Eukaryota; kingdom Metazoa; phylum Arthropoda; class Insecta; order Trichoptera; family Rhyacophilidae; genus Rhyacophila; species Rhyacophila brunnea. The sequence goes on from NW_028232965.1 coordinate 16,116,180, forward strand.
GTTCTTCAAGCTGTTAAAACTACTACTTAGCTAGTTTCGTTGTTATTAGATAGGAGGCACATGGCTCAATTTATAAAGTACATTGGTTCGAATCCAGTGGATGCGGGTTTGAGTCGCCCTGGGTGTAAGATTTTTTCTAGTAGGTACTTATACATCTGAGGTATTTTAAAATTACGTATATTCAATAATGTTTTTATTACAAGAAGTTCTGGCATCCTTGCTCCTGACAAATTGTGATGTTTCTCAGATGTGTTGGGTTCGAGGAATGTGCACATATATTATTATCTTCGTTCGCGATGGGCGCCCAATGAATAATACATATATTATTAAAATGGGGCTGAGGCGACTGAGAAGTGATTTCGTATATGTTTGCGAGTAATATAAGATCGTATATATATATTATTTTAAAGGTACGCACTTTTTATACTGCAAAGAATTTATGTACTAATACGCCAGGACGCCGATGAAAAAAATATGTTTATATTTGTTACTTGTGATCACTAGACAATACGATACATACGTTAAATAAACTTGTAGTCCTAAAACAATTTCAAGAATCGTTATATTATTATGTAGTAGGTACCACTCAACCCAGGCTCTCGTAGTCCAATGCGTAAGGCAATGGCCCTTCATCCGGGAGCTGTGGGTTCTATTCTCGATGAGGTCACAATTAATTTATGTACTTTCTCAATGCCTGGGAGCGCGTTGCGGAACCATCTGAATTAACTTAGCAATAAACACCATCCAGAGTAGTTAATTTAGTTCGACTTAGCTAGGTGTGTCTTGGTCGTATTTTAAATGGTTTCGTTCTGGGATACTGGCTCCGTAGAGTTACTACTTGCTCTATCAATTAATATTATGTATCGATACTGTAGAGTGTGGGCGATAGGAGCGTGTTTTAGGGTCTTACGCTCCTAAGCATGGCCCCCACATGGGTAAGGGGCTGACAGGACTCTAGCCTGGAGTCCGGCGTAGCAGATCATCCAGTTAAGTGAGATAAACACACACCACAAATTTGCTCTGGTAGTTAAATAGTCGCCTGCGGGACAATTTATTTTACTTAAAACATTTATAAATATGTGGCTATGATGTGCAATTCCATGTATGATGATTGATATAATTACATGATAATTAACATGTAGTTTATTTTAATCATTTGAAGGGCGCATGTTACTTGACTACCACAAAAAGGGGTGGCGATCAGTGCTTCATAAGTGGAATGCCGAGTGCCGACAACTCAATAATGCAAGTGCATTTATATAAAAATACAAACATTTGCTAGAAATACACAGAGCGTCCTTAATTTTACTTTGTGGAACCCTGAGGCTCCACTGGGGATACCATTTAGGGAACACTATAGTGTAAAATATCACACTGCCCTACCTTAGCAATATGTATGGGGCCCGCTTCAAAATATGGGGGTCATGTCCCTAAGTATTAGATCTGCATCGCACTCTGTGTTTTTACTTGATTCATTTATACTAATACATTACTGTTTCACTACACTAACTTACCATTTTTGCTCCTAAGCGGAGTATAGAGACTTCCACAGAGTACCTACCTATGTGGAACAACATCTAATTAATAATGTTCTTCAATATCAATGTAAGTTTTTTTTAAATTAATAAGAAGGTTTTTACAAGAAATGGTTGTTACTTATTTACTCAATAATATGGTTCCTTGTTCTTGATCAAACACACATTGCATAAAGAAAATGTATTTTTGTCAGATCAATTAATAGAAATGTAAAAGCCATCATCGTGGAGCAAACTTTTGGAGCGGGTACAGCGGCGGACAGGACAAACCCAAATATAACAAAGCATAACGAGAGCCTTCAATATTGTTATTCCACACCTAGTAGGGTAGTCAGTTCCCATTAATTTTGTGTTCCCTGATTCGAACCCATAAACACTGCATCAGAGATGGGCACTCTACCGCCGTCACTATCATAGTCTTTCAGTAAAAAATGGGTTGTAAAGATTAAAAAGATTTTCGTATAATATGTAGTAGGTACCTACATACTTACCAAAGAAGCTTTCTAGATGGGTGTCGATAAAAGAGCCTGCGGCATTGTTTCAGTTGTAGAAATGTGTCGAGATTACACACGAGATAATGTCGTATAAGTGGTATTATTTGGTCGTCATTGTTTTGCTCTGTGTGAGTACCCAGTACATACATATTAAATATACCAGTTGACGATGCGAACCCAGCGTGACATGGTTATTAAGGAGTTCATTTAGTATTATGCATCCGGCTCTTTGCCAAACATGTCACTTTGAGTGAGAACCATAACCTTGCATGCAAAATAATACCTGATACATGAGAAATTTAATATAAAATTATATATGTAAACTGTATAATTTAAGTGTTGACAGAAATATTTAAAAAAAAACTTTTATATTTGTTAGTTGTATAATTAATAATCATCGTCATGACAGTTATTTAAAATGAATTGTATGTCTATTAATAAAATTGTAAAATCTACCTACACATCAAATCTGTAATTTTGAACATCATTATGTATATGTACATTATAATTATTAATAGTCATTTTGAATTACAGATTTTTAGTACGAGTTTATATTATGCAGTTAACGTAGTGTGAATGTAATACATTTTCAAAATATCTCTTGGCATTTGGCACATTAATTTATTTTTGACGTGTGATTCGTCCATATAGCAGACATCAAGACTGGCTACATTCAGGCCGCGGAATTGAATTGGGATTTACTATGGTAGTGTGTAGTGTTTGATATAAATGAAGATTTTTGATTGCATATTTCGTTCAAATTATTACTAATTATTTCAATATACAACAATGATTTTCTTCATATTCGTTTACCATATTGCATTTTAAGTATGAGCAATAACTAGCACTTCCATCAAATTTTACAGTATCGTGTCACGGTTACTACAGTGGACCTTGAGCAAACATTATAAATACGGAAATTTTCAATAAAGTTAATAATTATGTACTTATATGTAAAATTAAGAAAACATATATTCTCTTAGAATTTAGATGTTCTATACTGAACGAGTATTGCCCATCACAAATTTAAATGAAGGAAGCTTTTGTCATTGTTATATAACATATTATAGTAGCTTAACGAATGTTTAATATTTGTTCCTAAGAAGATCATATTAGTCTCCACACTGTGCAGGATGTATTAAAAAAATGTTTTTGTTTTTACGAAAAATGGATGTTAGCGACTTGGTGAACCTATAAAGAATGTTAGTACTCTGGATCCACATAAAATGTGAATTTTTCCATATTCGGTATTTGAACACAGGACCCACGCCATTATAAGCCGATACGGTAACCACTCGGCTATCGTGGTATAAAGTTTAATAATACCCCAAAACCTATATTGCCTTCTTTAAATTCACACTCAGTAATGCCTACAAGACGTCACAACATTCTGTGTAATAAAAGAATATGGTATATACCTATACGCCAATACGCCCTACTTATTGAATTTCGGTCGCAGGTTGCTATTTTAATCTCTGAATGTATCTAATTACAATATCGTTTCTATAATTATATTATATTGTAATCAATATTTCAAATTATAATATGAATTAAATGGAAATGAATGAATTGAATCTGTACCATTTTGCTATATTTTAATAATGGGAGGCCATTTTTAGTAAATATTTATGATGTGTTTCTTCTATTTTAAATTAATTTTATACATACTACACCTGAATCGACAAAGAATGCTAATTAATAATAGGTATGCTCTTATCAATTAAATATAATTAATTTTACAAATCTGGTTCCTATTGAAGATTATCTAGGAGAGGAAATTACAGTTTGATAATATGAATAGTCAAAGCAATATAAATTTGGCAGGTAATATTTAAAGCTTGTAAATGTCAGAATAAAATAAGCAACTAAATTATACAAACATCTAACGCCTCGTTTAATCGGCCCACTCGTATTTTTAGCCTGTTCGTTAAGAAGAACTATATCAAAATAGTGAAATGAAAGAAATCTTTTCGAAAATAATTAATGGCGCAATTTTATTTAATGGTTTGCGAGTATGTAACTGAAATAATGATATTACTTCTGCGTTGGTGGCGCCCGTACCGCGTTAAGTGTAAAAAAACATCAATTTATATTAGAATAATAAAGCCTAATTTAACATACGTATAATTTTTGATGGTCAAATTTACACCCACGTCGGGGAACGTCGCTAATTAAAAAGTCAGATTATTTTAGTGGTTTCGTAAAAATAATCTAAAAAAATTATCATTACTTTTTCAGTAGGTGTTAACAATGATTAACACCATTCAGATTATAACATCTCATATAAGCACCTACTTATGTAAATTTTAATAATAATAATAACTCATAATAAATAACCTGTCATATTATTATATTTATAATAATTTCACCTATACACTATTTTTTTTAAATAAATATATGTATGCTAACATAAAAAAACTTACATAATTTCACGGCATATTGGTACATTATAAGTACCTCTATATTATTTTCAAAATTACACATAGTAAGGTCAGAATTATTATTAAACTAATTGTGAATTGATTAATTTTCGCAACATTTCATTATTTTGTTAATTTTAAAAGATGGAAATTACAGTTTTTATAATAACAATAATTCGAATTGATTTGCTGATTGTTTCTACAAATTTATTATCCTCAACTAATGAAATACGTTCATAATAATATTAACATTGTTGATGGACGATACTTGATGGAAAATTAAGTTAAATTCAAATTTATGAGGGTTGTGCAGGCGCATACACAATGTGGGGTGGTTGGGGTTTAAGTTCGGAACGGAACGGAAAAAACCTATAAATTATTTAGGTGAAAGAGATATTACTTCTTCTTCCTCTTCGTCAAAATCTCATGACTGTGAATCGTGACCCGGGTAATCATTAGTCTGTCGAACAACCTTCTCAAAGGGTTGAGACCCCGCTCCGACGGGTAAGTGCTATGGCCATTGGAAGACACGTCGCACTCATGAATTGATGCAACTATCTTAGACATCCAATGTTGGCATTAATATGACGCGGCATACGACACAAAATGACACTAACTGTAAGGTCACGCGAATCCAACAATCACTTGTGAATGTGAGAGCTCGCAATATCTCCTAACAAGCTATACCTGCACTCCAGTTATTTATCGCTGGATTCAAAGTGTCTTGGTATTGGGAATGTACCTATAAAGTGCAGGGTCCGCGGTTGAAGTGGCGAGAAGCTATAACTAATAGGTGGGCTAAATAATATGGAAGTCAGTGACTCCCGCTAGATTTTATTATTACCACCCCCCCCCCCCCCCCGCCTTAAAAATCAAGAAGGAATTAGTATGGATATTTTTTCGAAATAGACCCCCTCTAAATCATTTATCTGTGTGTGTACCTGAGGTCATGTACTATTTCTATACCGATACCCCATACAATAGTACAAAATTCTCTTTTTTAAGATTATTAATATTGTGTTTAAAAAAAAGTTCATTCTATATTTTGTATCATTTTTAGTTCAAATGACTTCCAATAGTAATGGATATAGTATACTTATACCTAAATATAATTAAGTAGGTATTGTAAAAGAAAAGTTAATAATTATCAAACTTTAATATTTACATAATTATAAGAATTATATACATATAATTACAGTAGTCTTATTATAGTCACTCTTCATTGGATGTTGAGCGGTGGTTAATACAAAATAAATTACCTAGACCAATATTTTACCGTACAATTCTTGAAAATCATTGTGCGATTATTGGAAGTCTATTTTGATACGTCACTAATCAATGACAAGGCTAAGATTAGTCAAGTTACACGGTTTAATCCGAAAAATCATCAATTTATTTATAATAAATCAAATTTATAGAGCTGCCGATTTGATATTAAAATTGGTCCATTTTTCGTTAGGTATTTTAAATATACTGTATTTTTCGCTGATTTTATAATTAAAATATTTATGTTTATATAAACAAGTATCTAGCTAAAAATTACGTGTTTAATTTATTTGTAAGTTGAAAATATATATTACGTAAAAGCACAGATTATGAAGTCGTTTTATACCAAAAAATAAATTAAAAATAACTAGGTACCTTAAAACATTGAGTTCATAATATTCTAACCCATATCTAATTAAATGAATTATATCATTTTTTTAAATTTAACTAAGACTAAAATAATAATAATATATTATTAAACAAGATATGTAGCATATTTGGCATATTTGGCACATTTTTCATTATTTTTTAAAATCAATCCGGCTTATAGAGTCGTATATTTTTAAAAACTTTTTTTTGCGATTACCTACGTTCTACTGCAACGTCTATAAAGCAAACGAAAAAAAATATAACAAAAATTTTTTCAACATATTAACAGTTGAGGATATTTTCATCGTCGGCTTTATGTTATAAATAATATTATATAAAAATTGTATATTGTAATAAAATAGATTGTTTTAAAACATGTATTTATAAAAAAAGGTCTCGTGTTATCTGGTGTAACAAAAAAAGTGTTAATTTTATTAACCGTATTCCAGGGCCAATTTATGTAAACTGTTAAATTTCAAAGGGTTCTTTTTCACGTCGCTAAGTGTGTCGGTCTTATCAAAGATGTCAATCTATGCATTTTGGATTGACAAAATACCCATTTTCGGCTGCATTGACTTCTATGGAAATGTCACGAGCCTTGATGTGGGTATTTAGGAATAATGTTTATGTTTAGTCCCTCGGTCGCATAGGCTGCATTTCAGTTTCCTTATGTAGCGTGTTAGTTGCATAATACTTAGGTAAATGAGCCCAACGAATAGAATCTCGAACAGTTAGTTATTCGACAACGGTCAAATTTATGGGCAAGAATAGATAAACCGGCTTGCCGTGGATGCAATCAAATATATATAGCAACGGTATTTTACCTTCGTTAACGATGAGTATTTAAAAAATTACTCTAAATACTTGAAGCAATATATTATTATTTTGTATCTACTCTCTTGACTTGACCATTGCTATGCTTAAGTGATCGTGTTTGAAATCGGAACTTCTTTTTTGACTTATATAATCTTTCTTAATTAAAAATAATTAAATAGGGCACGATTAGTTTGCTTTCTTTCTAGAAGCTTTTCATATTTATTAAAATTCAAAGTAAACACTCGCTTACGTAGGTAATTATTCCTTTTTCCAAATTTATATAAATTAATATATCTATCTGTAGGTATTTAATTAATATCAAATGAGCAGGAAATATAGAAAAAATCCATAGAGAAAATCCCTTAAGTAGACTTAGAATGTTGTCTTCTTTTATTTTTAGTTTCGAATTCTCTGGAAATTTGTCAGGCACCCTCGTACCTATTTTAATATTTATTTTCGGCTATCTTAAACAGACAAATAATACACAAAAAATCTTAAATTGTAGTACATATTATAATCTATTGAGAATTTGAGCATTTCCACGGAATCTTCCCTCAAAAGGTGGCAATACGTGGAGGCCTGTGGCGTTGAGAGGTTTGGAGGCAACCTTGTGAAGATTTTGCCTGTGCGATAACTTGTCATAACAATATGTATTAGATTGTGTACTTACAGTACAACAATAGTTATGTTATCAGGATTTTTTTTAAATTAAAGTGTCGTTACTTTCTAATGACGCGATCGCATCGTCTGCTTCATGAAAAACCATTACTTCTCTTAAAAGTTGCCATATTTGTTTTCGTTCATTTTTTCCCCATTTTATTATTTGCCACCTTTATGCAAAGCATGAACTGCCTACCTCTGCAGGACGTTACGGTGAAGAAGAGAAATCAGTGCACAAATATAGTCATCTAGTGGTACTCAAGTTGGTAGAAAACGTCCGAAAGAGGTCACCCAATTGACAAGTCGTCTCTTAAAGTATGTACGAACGCAATGCATATGACTAAGCGTATTGGAGTCGGCTTGGTGTGACCTTTATCCGGAAGTTGATTGATCATGAATTATTTGATTATAATTGAAGATATTGATAACCATCCTTAAATATTTTTAAAATTTCGTCGGCTATCCAAGGGATGTAAAATACAAACATGTTATGGAGTAATTGCAATTTTAAAGTTTGACATGCCCTCTAAAATCAGCCATAGTGCTAATTTATTTGTGATATATGTGCATTTTCCATATATCGGATGACCTTGATTTTTTTTAGCATACATATTTCTATATAGACACATAATCCGTTGTTAACTGTAAATACCTAAATTATCGACTTACCAACTTTTGACAGCAACCCCACGAATTACATAATTGATTATCTAAATGTAAGAATGTAATTATTGTAAGTGAAAATACAGTACATCAACTATATTATTTGTATAGTAAGAATAAGAAAAAGAGAATCAATAATTTTAGATAGTCTTAGTTGTTAGAGATATATCAGTAAATATAAATTGATATATGACTCTATAATTTTATAGATTGAAACAAAAATATAGCCGTTCCACCCCTTGGTTGAAGGAATCCAAATGATACACAAATTCTTATATAATTACACTTGTTATCTAAAGCAGGATATTGAAATAAATATAAAAAATAAAACGGATTGTTTCAACTCCTAGTTGTTGAAATAATAACCGTCTACCTGAGGAAATAGAAATAGATGATGTAAGGATTTTAAATTGCTCTGAGTTTTTCACGCACGACCAGAGCTATACTTTATTTATCTACCCTATTGACACGTGGCTTCCAAAACTAGTCACGTGCCGCGGTGGATTTTTTCAAATGATATTTTTTTGTTTTTTTGTTTGAACACTAAGGTCCATTGCTCTTGCTATGGCATCCGCGCATTGTTTACTTGGCTAACAAAGAAGAGTAAAGATGACCAGTAGACGATCCAGATAAAAAAAATAATCGAAGTGATATTTAACATTTCATATAAATGTGATCCCGTCCATTAAAATTGACATCGAATAAAACGATGGATTGATAATGATTTTTATTTGAATGTACCTACCATAGAATAAAAATAATTTTCATGAATATAATAATATATTATATAGATACTTTAAAAAAACAAATATCTTTTTAATCTTGGTGTCTTTTTCTATTGAAGGTTGTTGAACAATTTGCAGTGTGTACATTTTCTTATCCTGTGCCAGACGTATTAAATTACAAATACCTATGAGGTTTTGTAGTTAAGACGATTACTACTCTTGTGAATTGGAAGACATACTTATGTTTGCGGAAAATATGGATGAACTATGCAGATTTTTCATTATGATACTTAGTTAAAAGTTTTCTTAGCATATTGGTGTCTTAAAACCTTCTCATTGGTTACTTATGATCACAAAAACACCATAATAATAAAAACTTTAATCATTGTTTAAGTACCTGAATGGAGATATAGAACATGTCAATGTACGATCTATTTGAAAGAGATCAAGTCTGGCATTGAAAAGTTTGATTTCTAAGTAATCATCAACGTGAATTAATAATGGGTTACAATTTTTCGTATAACTTGGGACACGAAACTTGATCATACCTAGAATTTCGTGGCATTCAAATATTGAATTAACAGTTTTAGATACATATTCTAACAATACCTACATAGAATATTATTTAAACCACTTTATACTGAAGTGTTTATATTCTGATCTGATATTATACTAGTAATATGAGTTTTCCGACGTAAATACCAGTACAATTAATTATACACATTATGTAAATATAACTTCAATAAGTTTTTATGTAGCCCATGGCCACAAACATATAAAAAACTTAGTAAATAACTTATATTATCCCGATTAGGAAATAAAACAGTTTCATTTTTAATATTTTTTTTTCGATGTTTTCTAACCATTCGAATACTGCACAGCGTCGTAGAAACCCATTAAATAATTAATTATAAAATACTTATTATTATTAAAATAATTATTAAATTTTTGATTATACGCTCTTGTCGAAGAATTTTATTCATACATAAATAATAATATTATATCATGGCGATAATGGGTGATTTTTTGTTATCTTCTGTTTTCAATATTGCTTAAACTTTTTTTTTATAAATTATTGCTTACACATTTTTGTATCTATAATTACTAATGATCTACGGTGGCTTAATTGGTGCAGCGGCCGTCTTTGAAGCCATGGGTCGACCCTACGGCTGGTTGATCCAGTGCAATTTCCTAATAATTTAAACGAATAGCTAACAACCAATACTAGTAAAATTATATTCATATAACCTCGTCTAAAAGAGGCCCATATGTTCCGCTTTGCAACGAACATGATAATTTAGTTATTTTTAAAATTATATTATTCTTTCATTTACTTAAATTGCAAATACCTGATTGGTGGAGTTTGAAGTACCTTAGTTTAGACGTATCTATAAGAAATAATGTGCTTAAATAATATAAGGATCGATAGCTAAGAAGCTAAAGCATTCACCCGAAAAGTGACAGACGTGAGTTCGAGTCCCACTCGGTACAACCTTTTCTCTAGATTTTTTTCTAATTGTATATATTATTACATAGAGGTTTTTCAAAATTGTGTTTTTTCTATAATAAAGAATCTAACAATTTTAAAATAGTATAAATAAATGTTAATAAACTTCATAATATATGTCCATTACGTAACATTTTGAGCACTCAATAAAAGATTTCTTAAAAAATAAAGCAATAATAAAAAAATATTGTTGAAATTATTTATTGTATCTGTTTTATAAAGCCCAACGTAATATATCATCGGATTTACTATTTTCCAATATGTACAAAACTTATCATACAAATAATCATTCGACTGATCCATACGCTCAAGTCATAATACGAATTTTATTATTGCTTCTGATAAAGTTGATCGTTATTTTATGTCAGTTTAACTGCGATTCATATGATAAAGATGTATAAAAATCGTTTTTTTTTATATCGTAACTTGGATCAATATAGTATTGTGGGCGTATGGACGGGAAATGTGGTAAGAAAAATATTTATAGATAAACGGCCAGAAGAGTGAGGCAATGCATTTTCATAATACACAATAATCCATAAGAAGATAACTTTTTAACGTTTCAATCCAGATCTTGTAATAAATTGCCTCTGTCAGGTCGTAATATTATGATAAATTATTTAAAGCCTCGTTCACAATATAGCATAGTATCTGGGCGAATTGTCTGTCATATTATTTTACATTTTATACGCAATAGGTTTCTCATAGCATTGTGATAAATATTACGTATTTATGCATAATTTATATTGACATACCTAAACAACCAATAAAACATTATAATGGTTCTAGTTCTTATATTGTTGTACCTAGAGTTGAGATACGGGAATTCTCGAGACATTTTCAAGATTTTCCATCCCGAATCTTGAGGATTGAAATTTTTAACGTTTCGGGAAATACCGGATTTCGGGAATCTTTTCCCGGGATTTCTTTATTATCAAATTAACAACGATTTTCTATATGAAAAAAGTGGACACAAAACACAAAACGTTCACGGACTGATCAGGGGATTTAACACAATTAAGCGAACGTCGACTCAAAATGAGCGCAATTTTTAGAACATCAGGGAATTGTGTGTCTCAAAAGCATACGCGATTGTCAGACGCAGCGATTGACAGTCTTGAATATTGAAATTTTATTTTAATAATTAATATTTGAATTATTGTTGTTTTCCTATTTCTATTTTGTTTGTCTTCTTACATAAATAAAAAAAATCATATTTTTTTTGGAATTTTCACTGTCTATTTTTACACTGATTTTAGGATTTGTACAGTTTTTTTTTAATTTCCTGATATCTCGAGAATTCTCGAGAATTCTTTTCTGGAAATCCCGAATCTCGAGATTGAGATTTTCTCAGGAAATACCCAACTCTAGTTGTACATACGGCCAAACGAGCACATAATGAAGAGGTTTTAGGATCAGGAAGCTTCTCTCAGAAATGGAAAATCGTAAAATTTAAGAAAATCGAAAAAATAAAACATATTTTCAAGGAAATGTGTAGGTAAATTCCGCACACTAAACTTTGTCAGTCATACCTACTAATTTTCATTGAACTAGAAATACAATTTGCAAATGGTGCTGGTTAAATTTTAAAATTCAATTAAGTCCTGCCTAACCAACCCATAATAGTTTTACGATATGTTATGGGCGATAATGGCGATGAAAATGGACAAATAAATAGTGCACACTTTTTCAGTCATACTCATTTGTTTTCGCTGAATTAATAATACATATTATTACAGATGGATGATGTCGGTTAGATTTTTTTAAATGCACTGAGACTTGCCTATACTAAACCTTAATCGATAAAAAATATTCTTCTGTCTATAAAATATTTAAATTAATAATGTAAAGGTTTAATGACATACTTTTAGATATTTTATAGATAAACAAATATTTTTTGACTATTATCTACTATGGCTTTGATTAGGCAGGGTTTAATTGAATTTTAAAAACTAACAAACACTATTTAAACATTGGAGCTTAGTCGAATGAAAACAAATACGTTTAACTGAAAAAGTTTAGTATCTATGCAGCATTTCTATCGGATATTAACAGAATACCTCCAACTTTCACTACTAGATCCAGTAATAGTGATGTGAAGTTTTACATAATAGTATTATGAAATATTATGATAAAGCACGAAACATTCAATTTGTGTTATTTAGTAATAATTATTATCGGTTTTAGCAAATTTTCTTATAGTTTATTTGACGATTGTATATTAAATACTATTGCAGGTAGGAAAGTAAAATTAACGATAAAATATTTTCAAACTATAAAAATGTATATTTTATTGAGAGCACCGAAAGAATTACGCCCACTTTATAATATAGCCGCTTTCAAAACATTACAACGAAGTGACTCTGTAATAAGATTTAAATTAGGATAAAATTGGATTCCTGTTCACCAACGACCCATCTTTTTAATGCGGTCATTGCTGCGGTATCCGAAAACATAAAAACACTGACACTACATTATTAACTTTACGATAGATATAAATAAAGATCAATTTTATTTACTTTTATCTTCAGGTGATGAAATAGTTAATGATTTCTCGAATGTTTGTTTTAACACAACAGTTTGATGTGATTTATACTATTATATAAAATACAAAAATATAAGTATTTTGTTGTTTTAATTATTATTCTCATCAAAAATTAAATAATACACACAAGGCTTAAAATGTAGCATTCTTTTTTTGAAAATACCTACAAAATTTGGAGTAACCTTGAATTAAATTACAAAGTCAAATTCATTATTGCCGATTATTAAGAATGTTATTGGGTGATAATATGTGCATGGTTAGGTTAGGTGTATTTGAATCCTACTGGTTTAAGATTTTTTCTAGGATTAGGACAAAATAAAATAAAGAAAATTCTCTCTTTCCGTTATTAATTGGCAAATAGCATGAAGCTACATACATAGTATACATTCTCCTCAGTGGCGAAGGGTGGAGGTAGGCTGTTAAGATATCCCAAAAATAGTGCATACTAAACTATGTCAGTCATACGTTTTTTTTTCATTGAAATAAGACTCTAATTTACAGATGGTGTTGGTTAGTTTTTAAAATTCAATTAAACCCTGCAAAAACCAAGCCATAATAGACAATACTAAAAAAAATACTCGTCTAATTATAAAATATTTAAAATTATGTAATTAAACCATTTGAATATTTTATAGATAGAATAATATTTTTTTGTCTATTAGTGGTCAAAGCAGGGTTTAATGAATTAAAAAAAAACTAATCAACACCATCTACTAAAACAAATAAGTATGAATGAAAAAGTGTGCACAATTTTGTCGTATCGCCCAAAGTATACCAAAACTATTATGGTTTGGTTTAGGCAGGGCTTTATTGATTTTTAAAAACTAACCAACATCATCTGTAAAGTGTAGTCTTAATTAGGGAATCCAATCCCGAGCCGAAATTCTGATCCCGGGATTTCGGGATTACAATTTGACAATCCCGGGATTGGCATTTTTTTCCATTGTTAATGTACAATTTTTATATTTACACATAACATTGATAAAATCGGTCAAAAATAAATCTAGTATAATTTATAATATTTAAGACATTTATTGTTAATATTGCATATCTACGTTCAATCTTGGAAATACATAAGTTTAATGGAGTAAATAATATTAAATATATATATATAAAAATAATAATGTGAATTTAATACGAGATTGCTGTTTCTGATAGTAAAGACTTAACGAATGGATTAGCGAGATTTAAAATAGAAAGCAAATAAGCATGGCGTACTTATGGCCTTTCCGCTTCATAAATCTAATTAGTCAGCCAAATATGAAATTGCCGTAAAACGTATGAGGTCACGGTGGAATTACTTTGTTAAAAGTGCGAAGCATTGCTTTTTTCCAATCTTTCTCATTTTTAATAATTTATGTGAAAAAATAAAATGAATCGACAACTTACACATGGGTATAAATCAAACTTCACTCAAACTCAGTTTATTTCTAATGTAGTTATTTTTTATTAAAAGTATTTTTTCTGTTATATTTTCGCTTTTATTTTATGTTCCATAAAAATTGATAAAAAAATCAATCCCGAAATCCCGGGATTATGTTTATCAATCCCGGGATTCATAGGTATCGAAAATAGCTCGGGATCCCGGGATTCGGGATCCCGGGATTGGAATCTCTAGTCTTAATGCAATAAAAACAAATAAGTATGTCATTGTATGGCGGATGTTAACAGCCTACCTCCACCCTTCGCTACTGACTCTCGTTCCATTGAGATTGGTATAATATGAATCGGGATTTTTTTATTTATATCGAATCGAGCTTTTAGATGCGGTCGCAATACGAAAGCTTGAATCGATGTGACTAAAAAAGATTTCGAGTTGTACAATTTTTTTTAGTATGTTTTTTTTTAATAAATAACTGAGAATTTTTCAAAAATCATTTAAAGAACTTACCTACCTACTAATAAAAATCAAAATTACATATTTTACAGTAGCCTATTTTATATATATATATTTAAATTGTAAGTTTATTTTACATTCACACAGGCAATAAAATCACCCTAAAGTGCGTATTTTAAAAGACAAACAATGCTTTCTACACAATATCATATATTTCTCCAATACATTGTTGATTTAATACCTATACCTCAGTATAGCATAGGTACATAATTGCTGTATTTTTTAATTGGTTTTTTCTGTTGACTACTATCACATCGTTCGATTCGGTTGGGCTCAGAACAACTTAAGCAGGCAAGACTACATTTGATTTGATTGTAGACGCGATCTTAAAATCACTACACAAAAAATATTACGATATTATAAATGACGTATGTAACACGGTTATGCTTGTCAAAATAGTTACGTACTGCATACATTATTCAAACAAACCTAATAAGAAAAAAAATGAAAACGGTAAAGAGACGTACTTTTATGTGAAGCACATCCTTCACTAGATAGATAGATGCTCTATAGATTTTTTTTTATATTCTAGATAGGTACTCGTAGAGCCCGCGAGGTGATCACGGCCTAAATAGGTCCACTACTTTTTTTCTCGACCCCATTGTGTTCAGTTCTACAATACAGCTACTACTGGATGAAAAATAAAATAAAACCAACGTAGAGCACCACATCTTTTTGTAAGAGCGATCGTAGGTAGACATTTTTTTCTTCTTATTAGTTCGAAACCATCCAAGTGATAACAAGGGACATTGAGAGATGGGGTTAGGCCAGCGGTCGTAAATGGGTTCCTTATGAGCCAAGATTTTTTTTAAATCTTTACTGAATTTGGTATTTATTAGTAAACTTTATTTTATACAGATATCTAGTATCTGCTTAGTAATGCAATGAGAATATGGTTAATATTATTTTTGTCAAGTAGTATTGAATGGCTACAAGG
Source organism: Rhyacophila brunnea (assembly GCF_057557595.1). Classification (NCBI taxonomy): domain Eukaryota; kingdom Metazoa; phylum Arthropoda; class Insecta; order Trichoptera; family Rhyacophilidae; genus Rhyacophila; species Rhyacophila brunnea. The sequence continues at coordinate 16,132,014 of NW_028232965.1, forward strand.
TTTCGCTACTGAAGTACAATTTTCTTTAACTTATAGAATGCCATTAAAATGCATATTATCAGGTGTTCTATGCTTTGAATTTATTTGCAGTTTCAGACTTGACCAAGGATCTTCTATTTCACCACAGTATCACGAGTAAACCCAACCATGGTTCGTAGTATTCTGAGGGCTTTTAATATTTTTTGTTATTCAAAACTGTCTCCAAGACCCTTTGCTGATATTATCTACCCAGCAACGTCCCTAGACAACGTAGCTCCATTAAGCAGGCTTATAATACCGAACCCTTACATTTTTAGTTTAAATACTTAATTACATATGTTATTATTTATTTTCAACTACCTTAAACATAAAAAATATACAAGAATTTTTTTTTTAATTGACACCACATCATCCACCGATAAACATCATTTACTGATAATTAGACTATTTCAATGAAATCTACTATCAAAAAGTATGAGTTTCAGGTTTGACAGGTTTGGAGGCATCCTCGTAAAAAAATTGCCTGTTCGATAAACCACCATTAGAATATATAAATACATATTACAATGGGTATTATAATAATATAACAGTAGTTATGTTGTCTGAATTTTTTATGGTTTGATTATATTTTAAACTATCGGTACCTACTGTTGTCTAATAAAGCGACCGCGACGTCTGCTTCATGAAAAACCACCGCTGCTCACAAAAATTTGTTGACCCATTCGTTAAGATCCTCTAAACAGTCTAAACTAAACAAAGCTTCTCGATTTCAGCCTTAGTTTGCACATTTTTTACATTATAGCTAATTATTAATCTTACAAGATCATGAATGTTGAATATAGGTGAATATGCATTGATGCTTCCTAGTTAATTAGAGTATTTTTTACTATTATTTTATTGTCAGAAACGGTTTCCTGCAACTGTACAATTCGACAGACCAAGGAAACTTGTGCATAGAAATCGTCTAGTTATCTACCATACATGAACAGGCTTTATGAACAGTGAACATCCTTTATGGTTGGTAGGTACAGGTGTGTTTAGGTATAGATAAGTTCCTACTTAGATAGGTATCTAATAAGTATATATTTTTCTTTTAAAATAAAAATATTTCACACTTTGTTCAAATCAAACATTTTTACTATCTACAGTAAAAAAGAATAGGCTTCCTATAATTAATTGGTGGCTGAAAATTATTTTTCATACGGTAAGAGACTATCATTCAATATCTAAGTCAAGAGTACGATAATCGAGGGAGTTAGGGGTACGAAACACCCGTGCGGCAAGTCACCAGAAAATGAACTAATTAAAAAAGGTTCACTATTTCAAGAAAAAACATCTCGTCCATGAGCGCGTTTTACGGATACTAAAATTACCCCCTCCCCCAAATTATTTTTTAGAAGAAATATTGTACCTTTACCATACCATTAAATAATAATATAACATTCTGAAATTTAATGCAAAGCAACTTGAAACGATAGATATGTATCGATGGAACACGGAAACACAAATTTATTTATAAAGAATATTAAAGGATATGGAAGAAAATTGCACTACAGGCGATTTTTTTCATCATAATATACTTAGTTTATTTTATATAATTGAATATAATATATTTTAAAATAATATCATTAAATATGTTTTTTCCGACTTTTGCCGCCCGGGTGTTTTGCACCCCTAATACCCCGCTTGGCGTACCCCTACTTTCAATGAATCTAAGCCTAAGCTTTTGTTAAAATTCAGTTGCAACAGGTGAAAATAGTAACGTCTGCTACAAATGAACCGCACCTAATATGAATAGTAAGTAGTCCATGAATCCTTTTTTTCAGCATCATTTTCACATAGCGTTTTGATTTCCTTTAGTAGAGAAGGCCTTCTTCATCGTCTACGTTGAAATCTATTATACTTAATAGTAACAGGTATATTAACTACAATAAACAATATAAATAGTGCCTACCATAAAGTACTTTGTTCCGCCAATATTCAATATTTTTTGGTAATATTTTCCTGCTTTTGTGGTAACATTTGAATACACACAATTTGTTTTTGTTTTTTTTTTGTCAATTACTTACCGAGGGGTTTATTTATCTTCTTTTACAATTTAAACTAATAGGTTCGAAGTTATACGATGGTAATAAGTGGGCATTATTCAGAGCTTCCATAATCCCTTTGAGAAGTGTTAAGTCATTGTTTGCTTAGTGGGACCGCATAGCAACAAGTGGCACACGCTTATTTGTTTTGGTCCTTTGAGTACGACTGATCATTACCCACCTGTCTAAACTCAGTGGCGGCGTTCCTAGATCTTGAAATTGGTACGATTTCAAAATGGACGTGAAGTTGTATTAACATTTTTTCAAAGACATATAATTATTATATTATAAAAAACAACTCTTAAATGTGTAAGTTAATATTGTTTTTTTTACTTTTTACAAAATTATCTTGGTTTGTGCTACAATTATGATTTAATTGTGAAAAAAGTCCAAATGATAAATTTTATAACTCACTATTCATATTTGATCATTTATATTATAATAATTTTCACTCGATTCAGTGGTTATATATACTCAAAATTTAAGAAATATTTATTGTACACCAGGACACTCTCTTGTTTAAAACAAATATCCTAAAGAAGTCATGTTAGCAAATAAGTCAAATATTTTAACGCAAATTATCAATCTCACTAATGAACAAAAGAACGAATTTTGTATGAGCAGACCTAGATGTCTATGAGCAATATCGTTTGCGAGAGACTTTTTATTTTTCACTAATTTAAAGCAATGGTATCTACCTACCAACAAATAGGGCAGGCGTCGAATTTTTAACAAAATTACCTACTTACAACATACATATATTACATTTTCATTAATATAATTATGTTACCCACTGACATATCATGTGGATTTATGCCAACAAAATATATTATATATGAAAAATCATACTAATTAGATAATAACGCATTTTTTGTTTATAATTATTAATTGTGCATTTTTTTCCAATTTCGTAATTCAGTGAAAGTTAAGAGATTATAATATATAGAGATAGAGATTGGTATTTTTTTCTGAAATTTCCTTAGCTATATATATATTTATTTATGAATTAATCGTTTTCTTTAAATTATATTTATTTACTTGGCAAAAATTATATTTTTTGTTATAAATCATAAACTAATTAACAATAATTAAAATTCCTGTCCTTCAAATATTTTTATTCCAGGAATTTTAAATCACAATATCGAGTGAGTTCCTGGGATTGCAGCCCCCAATTTAAACTAAGTAGTTTTTAGCGTTACAATTTCCACGTCACTGATCTGTACTTAGTTAGAGTCTACCCCTTGCTTACACATCAACAGTCTTGTGTTAATTGAAAACAAGACTTGTCATAAACTGTCCAGCAGCATTCCTTTTTAGTCTCTGTATACAACGCTCTAAATGGTATTTCTAACTATGTACCTACCTATTTGACTTCAACGATACCCTCTTACCCATACACAACCTCTTTGCTCTTTCTAATAAAATGGTAAAGTCGCCTCCGCAACTGAGAGATTAAGTTATTTAATCTATAGATAAAGCTTAATTTGCTCGTACAATTAGCGGAAATAAGACGTATTATTTTATTACTGAGTTCAACAGAATAAGCATTTAAGATTGATCATCTTTAGATCTTTAAATTAATAAAGCCTGAGCATATCTTTTTGCACAAGCAACGAGTGGTCCACTGTTCAGCTGTCAAAATTAGATCCCAGATTGTTTGACATATTGATTCGACCTTTCTCGTTTCAAATTGAATTTAAAGAAATCTCAAATCAAATATATTATTAGCTATCAGTGTTAATTATAAATAATATACATTCCTGTTATTCATCAGCTCTCAAGTCAGACTAGTCCTTCACACAAAAACCGGTGGTAATATCGATTTCCAAAGAATATGTAGCATTGATCTATGCATTACATTTCTAGAAGGTGCTAGTGTATTATTTACCAGATAGCTCATCTATGCAAATCCAACCATTCCCTGTGTGAACACGACAGACGCGTCAGTATGAGCACACCATAGAACAATGACAGGCAATGACAGGTCATCCATAGACAACAACGGGAGAGGCGGAAAAAGTAGGACCAGTCGTTGTGAACCAATACTTGAGTCGGCAATGACTAAGTTCATCTTCCTTGGCGCTACATATCAGGGTGATATTTGGCTCTCCCAAAAGCGTTTTCTCATCCTGTTCTGGTTTCCTTCTACATAGTCCATCCACCTCATTATTGGTTTCCCTCCAGGTTACTTGGCCGCTGGTATACCTATCTGGTCAAAATATTTAGTATCCTGGTATTCTCTCAATGTGATTCGGCTACAGCAGTATTTACTACTTACAGAGTTTATGGGCCAATTTGATATTCAGTTAATGGTTCATTTTCCTCCTGTAAACTCCATTTTTTAAAGATGGTCGAAAGATTCTTTGCCACATTTTTCTTTCAAAGATTGCTATCTTATTTTTCTCAATCTAGGTTAGGCACCATATTTTTCATAAGCACATGTTTGCATATTAAGTATCATATTTCTAATGGTTCTGAATTTGCATAAATTTCATATTAAGCTTTTTACGACAAAATATAGATTCATCGTTTAGGTACTTGTTAAGCGGTCAACTCATGATCAATGTTCAATTTTTTTTTAAATCTTCAAAAATTATTTTCATCTTACACGACCTATAGGTTACCTATAATTTTGTCTACGCTCAATATTGTAACTTAATAATATTCGGTGTACCTACCTATATAATATGAAACATATTTCGTTTTTAAATTAAATTTAAACGTAAATATGCTTTATTATTCGATAATACTGATAGTTGAATATAATTATGGCGGATTTGTAAAAGTTCCCAGGTTATTTATTGCTGTCCCGATTATTTGACCATATCTGACAAAACGTAAAGAATTAATATAATTTTACGCATGTGCCATTGTCAACAGTGAAAACAGTTTAAATCTCGCAGTGGCAATGTTTAATTATGGTAGATACAGTGTGAAAATGTGTTATTTTTTCCCGGTACCATAATTTTCGATTATCTCACTTTACTGTTATCCTGCTTAGGTCTGATAATCGGGAATACTGTGAATAGACTACAGCGCGCTGGGTTTATCAGTATATCACCACTGCGCCAAAATCGTGAAAACTTTTTTCAGGAAATCATTAATGTTATCATTAAATTTTATAATCAGTTATCACAATATTGTTACATTAGTCCAATGAAAGATATTTGTAATTTTAATGCTGTGTGATTGTAGGAATGAAATAGTGTAACTTATATTTACATTGATTTGTCAGCAACGTGTAATCACGCAGATCAGTGATGTTTGTATCTATTTCTTACAGCATGAAAAAAATGGTAAAAATAAATTAATTTCTATGACTAATAATATTATAATAGGTAGACGCATACAAAGAAAACGAAAAAAAGTGAATGTATTCAATCGTTAACTTACTGTCAGGTTATTTTCATGTTTTGGTTTTTTAACTGGCAAGAATGTCGTGACAGTTAAGTAGACACGAGTGTGTACGCCAGAGACAATAAGGTCAATAAGTTATAGTTAGATTAATGCGAAGTCATCTTGATCAATAGACAATATCCAAGGTTACCAGTACTCCCACCTAACATGACGTGTTGACCGATATACGTAATAAAACATTCAATTTAACAACCGCACCTCGTATAACATTACATTTTCTTTGTCACCCCCACCATTATGATGCTGTAAGTTTAAATTGGTTCTTAATAAAAAAACATCACGTATGCCAGGGGCGAAGAGTGCCCGTTGGACGAAGGTTGAAGAAGTCAATAATTAATAAATATCGGTATATTGAGCAAAACTACATGATTACGGTGATGAATGACAAATTCATTCACATAAACGCAGTGATCTGTAAAATCCGAATAAATAAAAAGTTTTCATATTTTTGAGATATTATCTAATCTAACGGATTATGTTATTAATTTATAAGGACATCAGACTTTAAGAAATTATTTGAAAACTGCTTATTATGGATATTAAACATCTTAAGAAGAGAATAACTATTCCAGAAATTTAAAATTTCTATAAAAAATGAATATTCTTAACGATGCTAGCAATACTAATTGTAAATAGAAAAAGAAAATGGCGGCCTATGGTTGATCTATTGCTTTGGTTACTTACATATCACGTGTTGTTTTTTGTGATTATTTATTAAAATAATGATAATATATAAACGTTACATAACAAAGTTTTTTGGGGTGTTTACAATTTTATTCATTTTTATTCCATTGCTGCGACGAAAAATAAATAACGACCATAAGTGCAAATTCCGATACAAATTATCCTTGAATACAAAATAATATACAGCTAATTTAATGATCTGTAGTAACCCATGTTTGAGTTCACTTTCTTATAAATGTAGACATATAAAATGTTTATCTTCGTATTATATTCTATATAAGAAGAGGCCTCTTCAATATTTTTGATTAAAAAAATATCCCTGTAGTAGATACATACTGTAGTAACCTAATCAATTTTCAGATTATTGCATGTTTTTAATAACATTTTTCCTTAATATTAGTTTGAAGTAGGTACATACTACATATAGATGTTTTGCTATAAGTAAGATGACTCTGGAGTCTAGAATGTTAAAAAACGATTATGGCTTCTAATTATCCTCTGTTGAAAGCCTTCTGGCGTATTTTTGTCGTTGTCGTCCGGATTCCTTTTAATTTCTCTTTTATTTGCTTTATCCATTTAATTGCCATGTGGAATTTTTATCAGACCTCTGCTATTCTTACCACAAAGACTTCAGCCACAGTGAAAATGTCAAGAATTCGCATTTGTTGGAATCACATGCGTAGAAAAGAGGTCGATTTGGCATTTCTGTCTATTATAATACTTATTCGTTAAAGATATGTGAGAGCAAAGCCACTACAGCGCATCGGGATAAAAATGTTGGCATGCAATCCAATACTTTGTACTTATCCACGAATCAACTTACTATTTATACCACTAGCTTTTGTTCAATTTATGACTTTTACTAAGTTTTGTGAGCTCTTTCGTTTGGTCAATTAACAGTATTAAAATACCAAATAATATACATATTTGGTAAATTCAGAGCAGTGGCGAAGGGTGGAGGTAGGCTGTTAAGATACGCCATAAATGATCCACACTAAACTTTGTCATTCATACATATTTGTTTTCATTAAAATAATACTAAAATTTACAGAGGTGTTGGTTATTTTTTAAAATTCAAATAAACCCTGTGAAACCAAGCCATAATAAATAATAGTCAAAAAATACTTGTCTATCTATAAAATATCTGAAATTATGCAATTAAATCATACATAACTTTGGATATTTTATAGAGAGTATAATATTTTTTATCTATTATAGTTTGATTTAGGCAGGACTTTATGAATTTAAAAAAATGGACCAATAATAATATGTGTAATATATATATTTCTCAGAAGTGTTTTCAAACTATGTAGGTAGGTATGTTCAATAAAAGAACATTTACATTCTTGAATCTTATGAATTATTCGTTGAGTAAAAAAAATATTTATTTATTTGAAAATATATATATATAAGTATATAAATAAAGCCGAATTACAGTAATGTAGTGAAAACAGTAGTGAGGTAATAAAAGTGAAACAATCACAAACGTCGAAGCTTTGAATACCTATATCACATAAATATTTATTATGACCTCACCGAGAATCGATGAAAGTCTAGCATCTTACGCACTGGATTATGAGGGGGGGACTGGTCGTACTTTCAATGAAATACCTACACTATTGTTGAATGTTTACTATGCACAAAATTGTATCTCAGAAGTCACTGTACTGTTCGTTCTTTTTTAATCTCATTTTGTCTCTTCTTTTAGTCTCTTTTAATCTTAATTTTACATGCATCGGTCAAAACATTAGTTGTTGAAAGACGTGCAAAGCATACAGAAAAAAAGCAAAACCGATTGAACCAATCGGTTAAGTCGCCACAAGACCAGGTCTGATCGTACTAGGTACTCGTACTAGTTATTTATTACTTAGTGTTAAGTTTGTAAGTAAGTAAGAGCAATTTCATTGAAATACCTACATATAAATCTAATTAATATCAATTTGATGTTGATAAAAAAGTTATCTGGAGGTTTTGATGGTAGGTAGGTACCTACATTATAATATGGGTTTTTAAAATTATCTTTTCTTGTATAAATGATTTTTTTGCCCTTTTTGATTCATTTTCTAGGTTTTCTTAGTCATGCCCAACACATTGTGTTCATGTTTTCGATTAAACAAACGAAGATAAATCCATCGTAAATATTATTATGTAGTAGCCGTTTGTTAGATGACGATTTTTTGAGCAATTGCTTTATATTTATAAAAATATTGGTTTGTGACGTTTCTTTTAATCAATAATTCTCAATGTATTCATTTTCTTATTCCTTTCTTATTTCTTAAATTAATCAATACGTGTTTTTAATGATTAAAAAAATATTTTTTTTAGAAAATTAAAAAAATCGTTGCCTTGGTGACGAATACATTTTTTATACATCTGTAAAATTCAGAGATATTATAGTGCACCTGAGATACTCATATATTTTATACGGCTATTAGACCCTTTAGTAATCTTGATATCATATTTCAGCTGAAGTTGAAAAGTTGGATACTAATGCTAGAAACACATTACGTGAACTCATGCACTATAACCATCAGAATATTCAATAATAACACTGACAATCTACAAAAACATTGTGTCAAAATTAACATTTTCATCATATTTAGCTCCCTTCCAAACCACTGAAAATATTGATACGTGATGATGATTTAACGTTAACGTGAATGGAAAATTTGTAAATTTTCAAAAAAATTAAATGGGTTCTATCACGCGCGAGGTTGTGATACGCGTGGGAGGACCTTAGTTATGATACACTTTAGCTGATTTTGCTAACTGATACTATTTATTTTCGGCTCAAAATGTAGGTATCTACTACGGGATGAGAGCATCTGTCTGATAAAATTTGAATTTAAAAAATGAAAATTCTGAATAATACGAGCTTATTTGACGTGATGGCAATGTGTCATTTTGTGTAGATTCATTGTTTTTAACCAAATAATAATGACGCACTGAGGTAAACAAGCACAACAAGATTATTTCAATGGAACAATCAGTGACGTCCCTACAAAGTGCCGCCTTTAAGCTGATGTAATGCCTTCCTTACCTATTTTATTATTTATATTAGGCTCAAACAGACAAAAACACGCAAGCATTTTAAATCGATATATTATGTACAGATCATCTACTAAGAATTAGAGCTTTTCCAGGAAACTTACTCTCAAATAGTGTTGACTTTTGGTAATAGCCCGTGGCGCTGACAGGATTGGAGGCATCCTTGTGAAAAAATTACCCGTGTTATAAACCGCCAACAATGATAATTTGTCAGGAAATCGAAACCGCTACTGCTCGCAAAAGTTGTCATATTTGTATCCGTTTCTTCATGCGCTGTTCTCTATAATATGCCGCCCATATGCAATGCATGCCCTGCCTACCCTCACGGGACGTCACTGGGAACAATCGTGTATAATCATTAATCACAAGGAATAAGTAACCAAAGCAAGAGATTCAACAGTATTTTATTTGCAACACAATGTATTCACTGCTGTTAATATAGATACTACTATTAACCATAATAAAATATGTATCTATTAAAAACTTTCTGGAATAGCTTTCAGGATTTGTAAGACAAACAGTTCGATAGACTCTGTATTTGATTAATAGCATTTCTTCGTTAACGACGTTCGTATTTTAGTAGCGTAGGTAGATATCTGCAATTAAATTTAATTTTAACTCCAAGAGTGTATGTATATCGTCACTCTACATTGAAACACATCAAGATAAAAATACTCAATGAATGTTTAAAATCTTTTTAGATATGTACCCATTTATTTATACCAGTTGAATGTTTATGATAAGTGCTTATGTTTGTGTTTTATGTGATTTATTCTACTGAATATTATCAATAAATAGCGTACATATATTAACGGTCCGATTATAAGCACGATGCCTCGAGTGACGGCCGAAAAATTAACTAAAAAAGCGTCAACGGCCGTTGCGGCATAATCATTCCGAGTTCCGAGTCGCGTCCGACGATAATCACCCGCGGTACAATATTCTCTAATCGCATGCAAGAAGTGGCTCGACATGAAATCCTCTCGAATGTGTCACCTGTACGCGAGATCACCTCTCGCGCTGCAAACTTACCTGGCGAGCCTGCGCCGAATTCGCCCGACGACCGTCGGAAGCGTCCGAAAGCCGCCGCGGCCGCCTCTCGCTCCTCCAAAGCCTCACACCGTTTCCAAGTCAGATCGCGTGCGAACGCTTGCGCGCGCAGCATCCGACTGATTTGCCCGCGAAACCGGTCGACTCCATAGTAGTTCAAAGCAGTAAACAATCGCGAAGACAGCAGAGTGTGCAGTGCTCAGTGAAAAAAAGTAACTTACAAACTCTGTTCAATGACAACCGCGAAGAGTTGACATTCTCGGAAATTGGCGGACAGTGTTGAATTTTTGCAAGTGTATGTGATAGTTGCGATCGGTGAATTCGGATCGATCGGAGACCGCGTTCACTTTTCGGGTCTTGCGATCGCCAGCCCGTCCAGTATTCTGGGAAGCGGTGAGTAACGTGGCGGGGGCCCGTGACCGAGTTTCGCGTTGGGAGCGCCCGAACCGGTGGCCGGGGCCGCGGCGGCTCCGTAGAGCGTCCGCCCCGCACGGAATGTGGACCCGACGATCTGCTCGGATAACCTGTATATGACCCGACATAAGCCTCTGTATCCGTCGTATACACCCGAGCACATATTCCTGGAGATACAGACTTGTCATCAAATAATGACTGTGACAACAATGTCATCTGAGGATTGATATGGGTCAGATGGACGACATAATATTATAAGTGGATTTGATACTCTGTGAATGTTTGTTACTTTGGTTTGATTCCAGTGCGCTCATTTGATGTGAGCATTAGTTGATGGTAAAGGACAATCAACCACTTGGAGAGTCGTGTAATGATCAGGTGAAGGTTTTGTCTTATTACTTAATAGCGATATTATAATGCCAAGTGATGTGCGGTTTGAATGCACGTTCACTTCCTCTGTCAGTCCGTATGCCTGTTTCTTGTGATCGTTCCATCTCGTCGTCGCAATTTGCCTTTCATTTGGATCGTGATGTGTTGGCGAGAGTCTGCGGCCGCGGAGGCTGTCTCTCGGAGCAGGTTGCGCCAGTAATATTATCTATTATGCGAGATGCTGCTCTATCTACTTCGGCTGCTCGCTAAGATTACGGCCACGGCTGTTTGAGCACGGATTAGACAGTTTACAGACCGTGAAATTTGAATAATCTAATTTATCCATCCAAAATTAGACCTAATTTTACTAGTTTTTAAATCATTATCAATCTTAGCACTAAATGTTTTAGGTTTCATTTTATGATATTGAGAGTATCCATAAGCAATGTTCCCTGTAGTGTGTACTGATTTCAAGTTAGGTATACACATTTATATTTTTATAAAATTCGATGTTTTTTAAAATAAATATAAATAAATATTAAAACGGTGAATTAGTCAAAAATCTAAACGTTAAAAAATTGAAAACTTAATAAACTAAATTTTAATAATAAATATGACTATAAAATATAAGTAATGTAATAATAAGATGTGACCCTGCATCGAATTCACATTTTATTACATTTTTTTACAATTTTAAGTTTATCTTTTAATTAAAAAAAAATCTTTTTAATGTTTTCAGATACTTACATATTTATTAATTAAGTAATACAGTTGAAATTGTAAATTATCAAAAAAAAAATCTCAAATTGCAAGCTTCGTATTTTTCCGCTAGGTTTTCTGTTGGCATATAGAATGCCCCTTAAGGTTAACCCCAGTGTGTTATAAAAGCTAGTACTATATTGAATATTGATATACTTATTATAGGAGCAAAGGCTCAGACTGTAAATGGTTCAATCAAACCTTGTTTCTAGTTGAATTAAAAAATATAGGTATTTCAAATTTTCTATTTTTACTTTTATCCATGTTTCCACATTTAATATTGATGAGAAAATCGCTAACTACTACCCTCGTAAAAGAGTATATTCGGTATGTGAGCTAGGTATGTTACAATCTGTAAAGGTTAAAAGATTAGTTTATATGTAAAGTTTACAATTTTAGCAACATAAATTTAAAAATAGTCATACTGTAGAAATCGCATTGTTTCCACCTCAACTTCGAATATTTTTCATTTAATTCTACACGAGTGTAGGTCTGCAAACAACTTTACTGATAAAAATATTTGAAGTTATTTACGAAGATAGTTTTTCGTGAGACCTGTCACCCGAGGCTACCTCTTTCCTTATCATTTCCAGCTGAAACATGATAATATTATCAGCATTTCTAGGCAATGACCGTACCAATTATGTCAGTACTAGATTCCATATTATTATACAATTGCCAGTGTACCTATCTATAAGTTGTCGGTTAGGTAAGGTCACACCGTTTGAGCTCTCGTTAAACTGCAATTAACCGATCATTCACCGTCTCTTTGCTAAGAATCGGACGAAAACTCAGCTGAAAATACTACTCATTTCACTTGGTTGGATGTTACATTGCAGCTGCAATGAATTATTAAGGTGGTATTCTGCCGTCCGTTAGCGTGTATAAATAATGTACATACACATACAAACATGATGTGGTACGGTCAAAATATTGTACGAATATAAATAAGTCCAGTGACGTCATTATATAAAATAAAATGATAACTATAGTTGGACTGTGGCGCGAAATTCGGATCGTAGTGCTTGATAATATGTAGGTACTTCGAATGTAATGTATTTAACTACTACTCAAATGATTATTATTTCAGTTAAATAATTAAGAATGTAACATTATTAAATCTTGTGAATTGAGTGGTTCAAAAGTCAAGTGAACCAAGTCCATTCTGGTTAGTTTTGAGTAAGCTAGGCTCAAACATAATATTTGAGTATTTCTAATTCAGTATGATTGCCCCTACAAAATAACTTAAATCTACTCAACATAACACTTCAGAATTGCAAGCATACCCTTACAGAATTAGACATACATATTTGGCTTGTGAACCACTCAATTATTATTTGTGGAAAATAAAAATGGTTTAATAAATTATTAGTAAATTCCTACGTTAAAACTAAAATTTGGAGAGATCCTCACGCTAGCTAGGAATCAATGTGAGTACCTACTAATTATTGGTAACAAACTTTATTCAAACCATAAAATCCAGTCCTTAATATTAACGAAATTTGAGAAACGTTTCAGTTGCATTATTAGTTAATTTCGTCGTAATTAGGTAAGATGTAGTAGGTTAAATTTGTAAATCACATTGGCCAGAATCTGATGGATGCGGGTTCGACTCCCGCCCGGCAATATTATTTTTTTGTATACTTCTGAGGTTATTTATGTTCAATACAGAATGTTGAATTCATAAATCTTGTGAATTATTATTTGAATACGAAATGGTTTATTACATTATAATTAAATATTTTCACCGCGAAACAAACAATACCGTGTTAATACTTAATATTATATGTATATATTATATTCAATCGAAGGTCATGCCGTATCCAATCATTAGTGTATTTACTGCATTCGATGTATTATTAGATTACCAATAACTAGGGCTACTATCGGAACATGCAATTTTTTGCCACGGCCTAACTTACACTATAAAGAGTGTGAATTATATATTATACCGCCCGTGAACCGAGTTGACTTATTCTGTTGTTCATATTTTCGAATCATGATATTGAAATTAACTTGAGATTTAATTTGTCAAACAGTTAATTATTGTGAAATCTATTTAAAAAAGAAAATCACAGAAATGGGGTTAATTTTGTGGTAACGTTGAATATTTTATTTTCCACTCTTAATAATAGATAATAATATGCTACCCTCAAAAGCTTAATTAGAAAATTACCACGCAACTTGATATACTATCAATGCAAATAATAATATAAAAAATATATAATATAAAGACGATATGATAGGCGTTGATTTTATTTCATACAAAAAGAACTTCAAACCTTTTATTTATAAAACCTCTATAATATACAAGCTTAATCGAGATAATTATTTAAATGTATTACAACACATTTTATTTACACTACGTACTACATAGTGTAGTTTTGAATTAACTAAAGCACGTATGCAACACATTCAAATGCCTCTTTCTTTTACTCGTATACAAATTATATAAAATAGTCATGGATGACGTAAGAGTATAAGAAGCTTTCACGAATGTTTTAACATGTAGTCATTTAATATGCAGTTTGTGTTGGAGTTTTCCAATCTTGTAAGACTTCGTTGTTGTTACAGGCAAGTAGTGTATCTGAACCAAATAGGCAATAATAGTATAAGTTATGAGAAAAGTACAATTTTCTGCTAATATTCTTCTAATTACTCACCTGACAGAGGTTATTATGTAGCGATTCTGATCGATGGGGCACTGCTTCAAATTTGATTAGTGGCATAAATTTCCGTGATATTTTTTTATCGAATATTGTGTATTTGGAAAGAATACTAGTTTCGAGAGGTTGAGCTAATGATTAATAATAAATTATATCGAAATATCTCCACACCAAGGGCAGCAATAAATTAAATCAGATACGCTACAATTATCTATTTCTTCTCTTTTAATAATGCTATATTAAATTGTTTTTATTCTGGTATAGAAAAATAATAACATTATTTTAGTAGTCCATAGGTGTCGGCTGTATTCTAATAAATTCGAAGATTATATCAGTCATTTTAATATGGTACCCATGGTGGCTTAGTTGGTAGAGCGGCCGTTTCTGAAGGTGTGGGTCGAGGGTTCGTTTGATCCAATGTAATTACCCAATAGGTTGGACGAATTCTTAATAAACATTCATCGTAAAAAGCCTCGTTCTTTTTACGAGCTATCATGGACCTACTCAATTTATCGTAATGGATATTTGGGTTGTTACTGCGTGTTCTTCCTCTTTCTTTCCTCGACGATTTGACGGCTTGTTGCAGAAATCATTTTCAAGAGAAAAGAGAGAAACTTCTATTGATGACTTCTTAGAGCGTGATCCAGAACCATACTTAGGCGCGTAAGTCCCTAAGATAAACGCCTAACTTTAAGGGGTCAATTTCGACCACCTAAGTTCAGTGAGAAAAACATAGGTAGGTACATATATCATTCTTATCAGAACGCCTAAGTGGAAGAGAGAAAGAACATGTGACGTGTTTTTCTTGTTAGAACGGATGCTTAACGTCGATAACTCTGCATTACGCTCTTAGAGAATGGCCTCCTCTGCAATGAACCCTAAACGTCGAGAAAATAAGGAGTAAAAAGTCGCGATAACGACCGAAAAATCTATTACGATAAAAAACAACGGTGAAAGTCTGAAACATGGTATTTGACTTTTTTATATAATATTAAGTACTTAAGTACTTAATAATTTGAAAACTCTAAATGTTTGGCAAGTTGAAGCAGCTGTTTTTGTGTAATTTAGGTAAACTATTTCATTATTATGACCATTTTTCATTAGTAAAATGCATCTTAAAAAAATAAAATGTTAAAATTGTTGTGAAAAAATAAAATGAAATATGAATAATATTGGAGCTATCAGTATAACCAAATAGGAAATCATTTTGAAGTCACCCTAACCTGTTTCTTTTCAAATAGTCTATTTACGAATAATGCTTTCTTTTGGCCAAATAAAATAATACATTTTGACAATAAAGGTACCTACTTATTTGATTAATGTATATTTGGACACAAGTAAGAATATTATTCGTGTCAACAATTCTAATTATTGAACTTAAGTACATAATTTTGACATTTTAACACTTTCTGAGAAAATATATTATAACCAATAGAAAAAATCTTTTTGAAAAAAGTAAGCCACCCCGGCCGGGAATCGAACCCTGCATCTCCCGGGTTTACGCCCCGCCCCGCCCCGTCCGTCGCATTAACAATAATGAGAATGGTACATTCTTAAATCTTGTGAATTATTCGTTGAATAAAATAAATAGTTAATTATAAATTCTAATTATACTAACTTATTTTTAGTTTCGTGTAATTAAGGGGGTCAATAGAGACACTGGCCAAGTTCTTCGATTTGAAAAGGTTAAGCATTACTGCTTTACATTATTAAATATAAGTACACGTTTGTTTACAAATAATGAGGTCTCACATCAGACAGCTATCAATGCCTTGTTAGAAAATCATGATGCCTTTGAGATGAGTAAAGTTTCATCATCTGTGAATTGCTGTATGGATGGGCACTTTACAAGTAGGGATGGTATATCGAAGGAAGATGTACCAATACTTGATAATCGGTATATTATCGTAATACAAAGTATCAGTGATGTAGTATCGGAATTATCAAATTGAAACATAATATCTAACGGACGTTTTTGGTACTTCATTACTTAACCATGGCATCCAACCTTACAAAATAAATTACTCACAATATGTACACTTATACTTCACGTTGCGATAATTGTTGCAATAAGTACTCAGTACACATATGCTTCACTACACCTGCATAACATTGCCAAAACGCGACAATGTCTTTAAGGGTGACCTTATATGAATCACTAACCTAATCAAACCTAATAATATGTCTATGAGTTAAATGACCTTAGGTCTTTCACTAAAATTTATTTTTCATTATGTGACCATTGTCACGGTATTGTTATATTAAGACGTACATATCGGAAACTGTATTCCAATTCCTAAACGCATACTGCATGGAACAAAGTTTTTAAAAGACATCAGAAACATACATATTAGGAAAAAAGAAAAATATTTACACAGTGTATTATGGTCGCATTCCGAGCAATGTAATTTACCGCTTAAACCACCTACTTATTTACTTTTTAATTACGACGAAATTTCTCACATTATTTTAAGTACTGATGTATTGTTTAAAATTCCTCTTAAATTGAAAACAAATTGAAAACTGTCTTTTGTTATTTTGAATCAAGGTATTTATTTATAACTAAAAATATTAGGTTTTACGTTGTTTAATATTTAAATTTTAAATACATAATAGGTACACAAGATTTAACAATGTAGGTTAATACCTACATATTTTTTCGTAACATAACTGAATCAATCTGAAAAATATTTATCGAATGCTTACGAAAATTTACGTAGAATAAAGAATGCTGTTTTGTATATTTCGTGTATTTTTTTTACCATGTCCGATCGTAATTAGATATTATGGACCTCCACAGAGTGGAAGTTTTTATTCAATTTTTTTTTTATTTTTACGAGAAATGGATGTTGGCCACTCGCTCAACCTATTAGGTATATACTCTACTGACTGCAAATATAAATTGATAAAGTTTCTTTAAGTCAACTAGGTACTTACTTACTTGATTGTGTTAATATATAAATTTAAATAAAAACTGTCAACAGGCGCTTACTCATAGGGCTTTGAATAATGCGCGCCCTGTCTCGATAGACGAAAACATCTCGGCTTAATATAGGTGTTGTATCGAAACGAAAGTTATCAATACTTTTTTGACATCCCTACTTGCATGTGACTGATACTCGTAAGTATGTTCAGCGATGCTCCGTGCTTTGCGCACATAGCCTCGAGTTAAAACTTCTGCATTCGCTGACTGGCGACTGCTACAAAGAGCGTCGGCAATTATTATTATTAAGAGTTTTGCATTAACATACGTCATAACATGTTCGCGAGAGTTACAACTCTCCACGTCCGAGCAATGCATTAATGCCAGCCAGCTATAAAATGAACGCCACAACATCGGCCAAATGACAGGTCGAGGAACGGACGACAGTGCTTGTACAACAACCCTCACATTCCAATATGACTCTTCATATAACTTTTATAATACGTTAATTCCATACTGTAACAAATGTAATTTGTTGCTTTAGTTGTATGCATGTCCAACTTCAGGCATGTTGTGATCTACCGTGTCCGCAAGTTGGTCACATGTCGAACACACAATCAAAAATTTTCATTTACTAGTTAACAGGTTACCGCATAATATGACGTGACAATTCTGCAAAAAAATATAAAAATATATTTATACGGTGAACTACTATTGATTGGCCTGAATATAATCGGTCCTGCAGTTCACCGTGAGCTGTTGTATCACAAATAGATGACCGACCGTACAGTATTGAGATAGCTGTCTTAGATTTTATGTAACGCATGAGAGAACACATGTGTAAATGTGCAGGAGAGAGCGAGACGGGGAGAAAATTTATGTAATAGCGTAAGATGAAATAAAAGACACACGTAAACGGAAATTCAAAATTTGAAAAAATAAACTCATTCGAAAATTAAGTAGGTACTTAATAGTTTAGTTTAATTGGGTTGTAAAAGAAAACAAAATGGTACTCTCATAGTAGTTTCATTGATCATTTTAAAGTGTAGAAAATGTGATTTTAATCAAAATAATTTATGTTGCAAAACTAAGCAACATTTTAAAGAATGTTGACAGGTAGCACTGCAACCTGATATTTAACCGCTATGTATGAAAACTTATTTATAATATTTAATTACACTCAATGTATCTACTCTTGTGTAGAAAATGGTGTCATAATTTTCAAAGCATAATATTATGTATTTTGAATGCTTCGGCTGACTAGTCGTATTTCAAACACCAAAAACAATATTTCTTCTTGAAATATTAATATTGAATCATTTGAGAATAAGTAAGTCCTCATTTACAGAACGTTGAAAACATTTATGTAGAATTTTCAATCGCATGTTTAACTTTGAAGTTGACTTACACCACTTGATCATCGGTGCACTTGTAAAGTTGTATTCCTTCAATCCGCAGCTCTTCAATTATCCATTAAGATGTAAATAAAGTTACCCTGTTTTACGCCATTATAACATTGTGTAGTTATAAATGTCCAGACAACTTATTACATGTAAAGAGACATGCTGGAGTGTGGTGTGTTAACGATAGCTATAAATTAACGTACTTTGATCAGCTCATTACATATAATTAGTATTCTAGTCTTAGGAGACCCGATTGATCAATTGAACGAGAAGCGGTCGTGGGAAAAATATTACGCATTTGTCGTTTAGCAAGATTTATAATAGGCTCAAGATAAGTGTTTTATATAAATAATAAATAAATAATAACAGTAGGCGCCGTTCTCTTTCAAAATGACCATGAGAATTGAAAATTCCGCTACGTAACAGGTCAAACAGTTTAGGTACTGATAATACATTTTAAATACAATATTTAAAATGGTGATTCCCGTTTAATTGGTGTTTTAAAAATCACAATTGTTTCTATTTTTAATTACATATTACAAAATACTTGTCACTATATTCGTAACGATATCATTAAACTAATTAGGTGCTAGATCTTTACGTAATGCATCATTAATACTATATCGTTTCAAATAAACAATCCAAATAAATTTAAATTAATGGAAATACTACTACAGTCCTAAGCATACTTAACGATCAAAACAACATATTCATAGTTTCGAGAAAACATTGTTTGAAAGTATAGCTAGGACCGTCAATAAATTATTAAGTATATATATTTTTTGACCGATATTTCGATACTTTACCAACAGAAATAAATTCTTCAATATCATGGCCCTAGGTATGCCTCTTATTCGGTATATTTTTACGATAATTAAGTAACTAGGTACCTAATAATATGGTTGGTACGTTCAATTTTCATACGAAATTTAATGCTTTCAGTACAAGTCTATCTGAAGAATTTCTGTAATTTTGTTTTACTTCCCAAAAATCATCAATAATATTCTTATATTTTTTATTTATTTAAAAGTTGTATTATTTTAACCAAGTTATACCTACCTATATTATATCAATCCATACAAGTTAACTTATAATTACTTAACTGAAAAAAAAATCTGCACATGAAATCAAATTACGTTTATCATGTAAATGTTAGATATTACGTTATGTTTAATAAGCATTTATAATAAAATTTCCTCTGGATAACTATATTTAAAAGTAATAACATGTGCCAAAAGTTAATATTATAATAAAGATGTTATGTGTAATTTAACATTCAAATTCGATAAAATTCACAGAGTTAAAACAAATCCCATATGACATAGGAGACTATAATATCATCAAAAGTATCTTATCCCATTTTCATCAAAAGCAGAATAGGTAATCGATGTGTGCTAGATCCTCACCAATTATTAAATATTGAAACCCTGCATTTATGTTGCCAGTCAGGTAATTAGGTATTTCATGTCCAATATGTAACATTTTTATTTCTTCGTGTATTCAATGGAGTCTCGATCTATCGAAGGTTTTATATTATCAATCATAGTGATCATATCAACCAGACAATCAAGTTGAAAAATACGTTAATTTATTGATTGAATTGGGCTTGGGAATGTTCGTATGATACATATTGTAAAAGCGACAATATTATATTTTTTCACTGTCACTTACCTTGCAATTCAATTAGATTACTAGGGTAGCTAACAAGAGCAGTTTTTTTTCTAGTGGTGGTATCCATTTAAAAAAATATTTCAACACGATGATAAATATTTCGATTTTATCTGTTCTGGAATAATTTATTAGAATTATGTAACAGATTGTCAAATGTTTTTGACGTACGTAATAAATCATGTAGATGAACTATATTGAAAAATAAAAATAACAATGCTACAACCTACCTAATTGTGCGTAAGACGAGCAGTCTGTATCTTGCGCTTGCCCGTAATGGATCATTATCTCCTCTGGTATGAATAATTTTACCAAAGTAGCGAGGATAACAAATTGAAGAGAATATTATTATTTATGAACATAAGCTTCTTATTTAAATAAATAATAATTCTTATAACAATACAATTCGACACTTCACTGTGGTTTGATTTATAGATTTTTCGTACAAAGATTATCATTGTAATGCTTCTCAAACTGTTTACAATCCAACATAGATAATAGTATACATAAGCAAAAACTGTACGATGATTTAAGATTTAAATATTATTATAATAATATTTTAAATTCAATAAGTGTACGTAGCCCAATTTTATCAGCTATTAATTGTTATACGTACTGCTATTAATTTGTACTTACCATTTTTTTTTTTTTTGCGAAAGTTATGACATTTTAGTTTTTTATGTCGCTGTTCTGGATTCATTTCGTTATTTGAGTCACAAGCCCGCATTGGTTTTTTAACTAAGCGGAATTATAATTATCAATAGTACAGATATTGAAACATGTTAATGATTTAATTTCACTATTAGATAATGTACTTATATGTAATTTATTACAACTGCGAATTACTCGGGTTTCTTTTTTAAGATGTCTTTTAAACTGCGATCATATCTATTGTTATTTTTCATTCGTAGTATAAAACAATATTGTCATTATTTATTTGATCAGTAAGAAATAATTTAAATTGAAAGAATCCATAAAACCGAATAGAAGAAACTTTTTGGTCAATTTTGAGAAGTTGTTTATTATCCATATTATGTTAGTTTGCAATATTGGTTACCAAAAATATTGTAAGTAGGTACCTATCCTCGATTTTTTAAAACTTAGAGCGCGATGCTCAATCGTCTGTCATAATTACAACAAAATTACAACAGAACACTATCCAGAAAGCCTTTCATAGTTATGATCGAGTTGTCTATGGTTCACCAGATCTGCAATAGCTTCGTTCTGTTTAATTATGCCATGATATGAATAATTATATAGAGTGATTAAAACTAATATTACCATGTTGGTGTGTAGGTAACTAAGTACTTATATATTTTAACTACCTATCTATTGGTTTAATATTACATAAATATCTAAATCCGAATAAGAAAAGTTAATTCATAATTCATTGACACTGACATTTCAATTCGATAATCGGTTTTACTAAATTAAGACATGTACAGAATCAACGAAAGTAAAGGAAATATGTCGTATTAAATGTCACGGATATTTAATAATTGTTGAATACCCATATTGAGATCAATTGTTAAATGAATTTGAGTGTATGGGCTGTTTATAGACACGTACATTTATTTTGACAGCATCTGTCAGTGGTAATTGGTAATACAGAAGGGGGCGAGTTCATAACAAAAGTAGTCTATGGTTAAGGATTCCTTATCTCTATAATCTATAGTTAACAGATGGATTTCGGCTATTTACCAATTTTACTGTAAGTTTGTGGTAAGTATGAATTGAGCATTACGCCCTTATTTTATAAAAATATTGTTAATTTTGTCGTGATTATGTATTTATGTTATTTAAGTAACCTACCTATTAATATATTATCTTTTATTTTAATTAAACAAATATTTTGTTCCATTAATTTATTTATAACAATATGAGCATGACGTAACAATTTAGAAACAAAGAATCATTTAAGTAGTAGGTATATAATTTGTGTTATTTCTTTTATAAGGGTATAGCTGAAAAATATTGCACATTATTGGCAACAGAAATAGCATTTTTTATATATTTTAAATAACTAAACTTTTTAGAAATAAACAAACACGATATTAATAGATTGAGAGTATTCCTTCAAAATAACATCTCTAATAACGTCTCACCACCGAAAAAATATTGTTTCAACGGCTTCGTTTATTAAATTTATGCTCGTTCTGTGAAAATATTTATTTTTGTTTCTTTTTCAAGAAGCCCCCGATTGAATGCTTAGTACACTTTTTAAATTGTACCTAAGGCGAATGAAAGATTTATCTCCAAATCTCATGGGAACATCTGCTCGCCCTGTGGAGTTCGGCCTTAAATAAATTATTAATCCCGTTTTTATAAAGGGCAGCATCCCTCATAAGATGTACTAACTCACCAACACTGACCAATATTCACATACTAAGATAAAATTCTTGACATATTGAGAACCGTTCTCCAATTAATTAATTTTATATATTTTATTCCATATATTAATTCTATTGTAACGCTAAATTAATTAATTTCACAATAGAGATATTTCGAAATAAATATTGACCTTATAAATTGATAAGTATTAGCTATTGGTAGTATTAATTTCTTATCATAATACAAATTTAATATCCACCTATTGAGATAATAACGTAGTTCAACTGTCGACATTCAAGTATTTCTACGAACAAACCAAGTAATTCCCAGGAAATAACATAATTTCCATTTCAGTATTAAGGTATCTAGAAACACTGTGTAGCTAACATAATGAAGCATTTACTTTGTGATACATTTCTCTAGTATATATATTTAACAACTCAAACCTTATCAAAGATACATGGGCTTATTTGACTTATTTGAAAAATAAAAGTGCTCATGTCACAGAAATTTGACTTGAAACCATGCTCATACGAGTAGCAGATATAAAGCTCTACGGTTATATTAAGCATGATTGATGAATGAACTCTACTTATATTACAATAAGGTTGCATATTGCAAAAATTATTATTCGTCGTAACGTGCCCACGTAAAGATTGACATTTTGTGTAGAATGCTGTAGGTACTCAAGTCAGCACACAAAATAGAAAATTTTACGAACAGGAGCGCTCGATAATTTTCGGGAAATATTAATATCTGGTCGATTTTTTGGTTATCTACCTACCTTTAAATATACTGAATCGACTGGAAAACAAAAATCTACTGAAAATTTGGTCAGTCATTTTGGTTGGCATGCGTTGACGTAACAGACACCTTACACGAAGTATGTTCACTGAAAGCCGAAACAGAATAGAAACTGAAATTGCTTAAAAACATTTGTACCAAAATAACACAAAATCTTATTATTGTTCGTAGAAATAGGAGTTAACGACATGTCCATGGACTAAATTTTAAGAATAAAATATGTACCTACAATTTAAGTAAATGAATGTAATTAATTTTCTTGATTGTACACGAACCGGAATGCTATTTTAGTTTTGATGTAGCAGTAGTGAC
This sequence comes from Rhyacophila brunnea, assembly GCF_057557595.1. Taxonomy (NCBI): domain Eukaryota; kingdom Metazoa; phylum Arthropoda; class Insecta; order Trichoptera; family Rhyacophilidae; genus Rhyacophila; species Rhyacophila brunnea. The sequence continues at coordinate 16,155,928 of NW_028232965.1, forward strand.
AAGGATTTCCCGCTCCGGTACATTTCGAGCGCTGAGTCCCAAGTTAGTTAATGCATGAGATAATTATAATAAACAGTGTAGCATAGTTAATTTTCCTCATTTAATATGATAGCTTTAGGTAAGTACATACAGTAATCTATATTGTCATTCGTAACTCGCAATCTCTGACAGTTGCTCTGTGTTTCGATTGCATACATATTTAGTAAGAGGCATGGTTAGGTTTTTTCACCATAATTTTGATTTGATATTCCTTTTGATCTCGATGTGTTAAGGTGGTAGAAGACGTTGCTCTGATTCTTCTCTTTCTTGTTTGAATATCGCGTGTTGTAAGTAGTTGCAGGCCCTTGGATGCGTTTCGTTGTTAACAGAAGCGTCGGGATGGTTGCATGAGTATGTGTATATGCTTTATTTAAATCACGAAAGATGAGATACCCAGTCGTGTATTTTGCATACGATTTTGTAATAATCCACGAAAAAGGACAAACGATATTATGTTAAATTTATTTACAAACTAACTTAACCTAACCATATTAATTATTGCCTAATACAGTTATTTCTAACTTCTTTTTTTGTAATAGGTCAGTAAAATCTTATATAACACATATTAAATTCAAAATAGATTCAATGATAACTAATATGCAAATATTTAACTAAACTAAACATTAAAAATAATCTAATATTAGGTCACGTGAAACCGTTAATAAAATAAAAATATTTTACTCAATTTCAAGAAAGATGGCACGTTTTAATTTTGTTCGGAAATTTTTGCAAGGCTCTCGCGGGAATTTTGTAAAGAATCACTGAAATGTATAAGACATAAGTTTCAACTACGTCATATTATTATTTTATTGTAGCAGTAATTAAAATGGTAAAAATATACCTGCCTAATATTTTCAATTCTTAGTTGCCGCATTGTATAAATACTATATATTATAATAGTGTGATTCCATTATTTTATAATGTTTTATTTGACAAAATATGTTTAATGCACGCTGTTTAACATCATTAGATAAACACAGTCATATACGTTGAGAGATTCAAGTACTTACTTAAACCTTGTACGAAAAAGCAAATGCATGGTGGTTTAAAAAAGGTAAGTACTACTTTAAATAGTTATTTTGGATTGGGTAGGGTAGGTACAGTAAAAACAAAACAATTGAGATTGTGTCAATGATAGATATTATACTATTTCACGGCATTTTTTATAAGTAATAAAATGTAATATAATAGCTTACCGTAAAATTTCAATGAAATTATTACTGAATAGGCTAGTGTACATATTTAACTAATGATAATAAAACAATTGCATTGACTTATAAAAATGATAATGCATACAATCACCAATTGTTCAAGCACGGCCGTGATAAATTCATTTAAAAAGAAAAGCGCACATTTTCCATTATATCCGAGTAAAGTGTAACTATTTTATTTCCTGATTTTTTGGTTCAGCGATTTTTACCGCACCTAAACATTTTCTCTCTTTTTTTCCTTGTTAACATTCTGAATTTAATTGTAGTTTTTTGGATTAATTTAAAACGTAATTACTAGCAATGATCTTGTTTACAAAATATATTTTAACTATATTATCTACACATCTTTAGAAATTCAATACGCTCATTTTTTGTGAATCGCGCTATATTATTTCCAGTATGTGTGCTCAGGTGATAGCGGAGACCCCTTGCAGGTGTGTTCCTGGACCTCTACTTTTTAACGCTCACCTTCGCGTGTATTTATTTTGTTTATTTGAAAAGATGCTGCAATTATATTAGTTACTGGAATTGAGGAAAGAAAAAAAGGATAATTATTATTATGCGGTCATATGAATATTATTATCTTGTAAATAAGAATTTATAAACTCACCACTTATACAATATAAGATTAAAATACATTATTATAAAATATAAAGTAATCGGATAGGTTGATACTTATTTTGCTGACGCATTTAGTTAGGTACGACTTATGTATTTTATGTATATTATTATAATTATTTATGTAGAGATAAAACCGAGATATGACGTCGAATGCAGAATTTATGTCTCGTGTTCTAATATTATTGAAAGACATTATTGTTATTAAAATACTCTATATTTTCGTAATTTTCTTCCGCGTTTTTTGAGCAATGCCAATCGATGTAGAGAAGGTATCCCTACCATGTACCAGGGTACTACCCTGTTTGGAACTGATCATCAACTATTTGTATTCCAATTCAGTCATAAATATATTTCAGCCAGCAGGTTCATCATCACGCTCCTTTTGATCTATCCACCCATCAAACTATGTACTTGAATAGTGTTTTTAATAATATTTGCATTGCTAATGACAAAGAGGCACTGTGAATATGTAGGCATCTACATATCTAAGTTGGTCTCACTATCATATTATTATATTTGTACATACCTAATAAATATCCGCTTTAAAGGCATGCATGATTATTTCGTTAAAAAAGCCAACATCATACAGTAAGTACATAACAATAAACATAATATATTGGTTATATACAGTAGATTAGTGGAGTAACCATATCACAATAAACATTATTACTTATATTGGTTATATAGCTACAGTGGATTAGTGGAACTGGAGTGCACCAGATCGGCGACCTGGGACGTTTTTCCAGGCCGGACCGCGCTTCGGCACGGCAGTTAGTCAGACAGTTGTCATCATTATGTTATTATTTAATTATGACATTATTTTATAAACTATTTCTATTATTCAACGAATAATTAGAAAACAGTCAGAGTAATAATATATTAGAAATTAAGGGTACATAATTAACACTTTAATTTAAAATACAAAAGCCGACTGTCAATAATAACGAAATTGATTCAAAACCACTTGACTAGTGGTCGCAATTAGATAGGACACTTATAGCTTAATGGTCAAGAGTACATAGACGTGAATCCCGGGGGCGCAGCTTCGAATCCTGCTGGGTGTCGTATTTTTTCAAAAAGATTGTTCCTAGTGGTTATAATATTATTATATTTCTCGTATGTGTTTTCAAAATATTATTAAGTATGGCGTTTATATCTTTAACTTGGGAAACAAATTGTGAACTTAAATAATATGTAAGTATATTTATACCCAGTAAACTAGGCGTGAAATGCAAGAGAAGCGATTAGTCTGTTCAATACTGGAGTGATTATAAATAAAAGTATTACCCCTTTTTACTTGGAGTGGTGAAATTCGGAATTTATGGTATATAAACATCAACATATTGAATAGTGTACTTTTGGCAGAGTGTATTGAAGTTGGAGGAGATGATTTGAATTTAAAAAACCAGCTATCTGACCGTATTTTATTTAGCACTATGTCACTGGTTGTATAAGTAATAATACTAATAATAAATTGTTGATGTACCTATACTATACCTACCTACTTACCAACCTTGCTTTGAAAAAATAACTTATGCATGTTTTATGTGACGACTACTAAGTAATTCCTAAATACTTTTAAAATATATTATTATTACTCAGCATCCGAGGTTCTTATCGTAAACACCAGTAAGCGGCTAATGATACCTGTCATTAATTCGTGCTACAGTATTAAAAGATTTTCTTGTGCCGAAGGTAATTTTCATAATTAACAAACACAGTTGTCATTCTGTTGCTATTATTTGTTTTTCTACTCTATACAATACATTTTTGTTTGTCACGATTGAAAAATTATTCATCGTGTTTATTCATTCTGTGAGAACGTTACGTCACAGTAATGACAGTTGTGCACGCCAATGTGAACTTGCCATGAGATAATATTCCAAAGAAAAATACCATAGAGGTAGTAAATAAAAAAATACTAATATGAAGGTATTTAAAAATTTTTAGTCTGTAACTATATTTTATGTATGTATTTATGGCGTTCATTCAGAAGTTTACCCGTTTCATAACTCAGAGTAGCTTAATATCAAAGTGGGACAAACGCCACCTCTCACTAAATTTATGTTTTAATTGGTTATGGTAGTGCGATGATCTTTTCAAAATATCCACCAAAAGTGTCAAAAAATTAATGCGTTCAAAGGCTGTAATACTTCTTACGTAAATCTATAAAGTTTTTGTATAAATTATCGTAACAATTTGGCAAATTACACTAGAGTTTGAAGACTTTTCATTATTAACCTTCAAACAAATAATTTAAAAATTAGATCTATATATATATATATATATATTTTTTTTTTATCTACGCAGTTAAATCACGTCTAATTTGAGATATTTTTAAAAATAACATTGAAATTTAACCTCCAATGGTTTTTTGTTCAGGATTTAATTAATAATACTCCATCGCTATCCATCGCCTACCTACTTCCAAACATCATTCCTTGCCACCGATATATAGTCAGGCAATGTGAGATCTATTTACTCCTTGTATGTGGGGTTGAAAATGGTAAATAAATTGCAGTAAACGTTTATATAGTTTATAGTGGTTTTATTTTCACCATGTATTCGTCATTTTTTAAAAAATATCATTTTGAATCTAGTGAATCTAGTGAAATGAGTTTAAATAATATAATGAAAAACGATCACTCAGTATAATACCTATATAATTCGTATATGTACTAAATTCCAATACAAAATGATGTAGGTACATACATACATTTTACATTATAATGATTTAAGAATTAATAAAGGCTGAATCTAGTAAAATAAATCTGTAATAAGTACATACTTACATAATGTGATATGATAATAAAACAGGCTATTCATCAAGGGCTTAACAGGCTTATCTAAACACTGTTTATGTTTAAATAAATTTCTGACTGGCTATTATCAAAGGATAACCATTAATATACAGCCTTTATTAGTGCATTAAATATATACATTATAATTAATACTTAACATTTAGTGCTTTCTTAACATTTATCAAAGTATCTAACATAGGTATCGTTATTTGAGTTCAAAATCCCAATATATTTTTCTAGTTTCAATGTAACTTAATAAAACATTCATTACCTATTAGAACTTGAATTTATTTCCTTTGATAATCGAGTTTTTAAGGCTGTTTAAATATAAATTAGGTGCAAGAGTTTTGTTTAACTAAATATGTGAGAATCTTATATTGGTGGTTCCTCATAGAATCCTTAAAAGTGAGGGCAAAACCAAAAAAGAAACGTACTGCTTCCACAATACGCCGCCTAGTTAGGTTATACCCAGCATGTGGTATATAACCAATCGATTCCCTCAAAATTAATGTTCTCGTGTTTTTAAAACAGTGATTACTTACCTGAGACATGGACGTTATTCTTTCGTGAAGGGCATAATATCCTGAGCGGCGTAGCTGCAGGTATACCAACTTATTAAATCGGCTCCCACTCTACAGCATAATATCCTCTCAATAAATAATAACACTCATCCTGTAATGAGCGTAATTTGTAGGATCGTGTCGTCCTTCAAAGATGATTATTTTTTCACGATTTTGTAACATCCACATGGTACGAAACATTACGCGAAACTCACTCACGAGAAACACGACTTTTTTGTTATATATCCCTACCCAGTAGCAATTTTACAGACTGTTGAAAATTTTTTTTAGTAGCAAATGCAGCATCGTGTTTTGTTGTTTTCATTTGATTACCAAGAAAAATGCTGTACTTATATGCATATTTTTTGCGATACAGATAAACAATACCAACACACAATATCAATAATATTATACAAAAAATACTATCACACGGATGTATCTATAGTGTAAGATCACACGATAAAATATTTATAAAAAGTACTTTCAATATGAAATTTGTATAAAATCTGCGTATCAATCCGTAGAAATCACAGACTATTTAAGTTATTGGCTTACCAAACCACAACCGTTCCATACCACACCCTGTCTTAATTAGGAATTAACCGTGGCATATTTTTTATGACTCAGGAGTAGTTTCCCAAGACTGAGGTCACCATGCACTCAAGTGTGATTTGACTAAGTTTACATGATAGAGAAGCATCTCATAGGGGAGAGGTGCACGTAGATGAAAAATTAAAAATTGTAATAAGCAAAAAAAATCGACAGTCGCTATAGATCACTACTTTGAGGCTAGTTTTGGTTAATGACATAACGACGGTCAGATCATAAAATGCAAGAAATACAAAGCCCGTTGAAATGTATGCAATATTCCTTGTTCAATATTTTTTCATAAAGTTTCTGGCGCAATATTTTCCCACCTGAACGCTCCGCAAACAGGGAAGATTTTTTTCTCATCTTCTTTTTGAATGGGTGTTGATTGTATAGTTTCGAATAATGACTGTTGGGAACCCCAATTATCTCTTTTTTCCTACATCCAAAGGTATGCATCGAGCTCTGTTCATTAGGTCATCGCTTCAGTTTTGTTTGAAAATTTATGATGCTTCTTTGTCAAAAAAAATCACCATTTTTAACACACCCTATTGAAAAACGTTAAAAGGTGTTTTATTGAAAAATAATAATATTTAAACCAGGATGCTGTGATATTCTACTTATTATGTCATAAATATATCCTATTCCGATTCTGATTACTTGTATTGTGATTATAAAACATAACAAACAGCAAAATATTTTTTTTGACGTATAATTAAGTTTAAACTATTTTCTCAGTTCTTCGTCTACGCACATTGAAGTTTTTTGTATGGTGTTAAAAAGTAATACAGGCTCAACTTATGCCAATGGCTGAATTTATAATATTATTAACTAGGTACGCCTAGAACATTTTTACCAAATTGGATTATATTTTAGCACAGCGAAAGAATTCCATGCGACGATTTATTAACAGTTAATACTGAATATTTTTGATTCGGAACAAGAAAGCGAGTAAAATTAATTTAATACGTTATAATCGAAGAAAATATGCATTTACAGTCGAACTCGGTTATTACAATCTCGGACATAGCGAGATCTCGGATGTAATGAGGAAACATTCGTTGACATTTTGGTTTATGATTTTATCCATACATTTATTCACTGTTATAACGAGCAACTTATCGGATATACCGAGCTAAAATACTCTTAATGTGTCGATCGTTTAAAAACATTTCGACCCAAGCAATAAAATCCAATTGGACAGGATGCCGCCGGGGTCGGATTACGTTTATGACACTAGTTAAGTGTCTTAAGTACCTACCTAATTGGTGTTTTCGCCGACAATAATGAAAAAGTATCAACGCATATGGTTGAAAAGCCAAGGTTTGTTAAGTCCATAGGTACCTACCAGCGTTCATTACAATAAACAACTTCTTTTGTAGTTATGAATGCCATGCTTGTTTCGAGGATTTTTACGATGGTTTTCAGATTTTTAATTTTCGACTTTTTGTATTATGTGACCGCTCATTTAAAAATACCTATTCTCTGATACCTATAACGAGTTACGTTTATAACGATCAAATTGAGTCGATTCCGTCTTCCTCGTAATAACCAAGTTCGACTGTATTTCATAATTTCAGAAGTTCTTTTTGTATTTGTCAATTTTTTTAAAATTAAACACATTGGAAATGGTGTGTAAATTTCTTCACGTCCTATCTCTTCAGTGTTGTAGTTGATTTTTGATTTTTCAATTAGTAATCGAGAACCTATCTGAAATTTAGTTATAATATTAATATTTTATAAATTTATCTCAGACCTCAGCAGAGAAGAGTGCGATATAAATTGGGGCATGTTATTCATTTGAAGATGAACAACATTTTTCTATCTTATAAATTTCATGATAGGTATATCATGAGGCAATGCCAATCAATGATTTTATGAAGAAGGCCCTTGCAATCAACTTTAGTAATTATATAATTATTGTATGTTAATGCGTTGTTTCTGAAGCTTTTTCGGGTGCGTTTGAATTAAGCCCAATTTATATTCAAGCAGTGGTACTGAATTCGAATTACGATAGTAGAATATATGCTTCATAACTTTGCACTCCGGCTCTTAGGTGAAAACGATGTAATATATTCTAAAAATATTCTTTTACATAATATTATCTATTTATTTATTTATTATTACATATATTAATACAAGTGAATATCATTTGATCTAATTTTATGCGATGTAATCAGGAAACGTAGTAAAGGTGTGGTAAAAAGTGCAAAGTTGTAAAACGTATACTCTAGTTCTAGTTATTGATTATCTTCGAATGCAATGCGGTTACTTGTTCGCAATAAATGCATGTTTTCGATTGCATATTTCATTTATAATAATATGTAACAATCATAATGTTCTACGAACAGTTAACCATATTGCATTCGAAGCATAAGCAATAACACTACCATAGAAGTTTACAGTTTCGTGTGACTTAGTTTGTATATTTACAAGAAATGAATATCATGTCTTGTAAAATGGAATTCTACCAAGTAAATGCTAACTCAATTGATGTATATTTACAATTTATCGTATACATATAATTTAATCCATTTTTGCAGAATTATCAAGTTCATTATGTTGTAGCTGGTTTTACATACATACGTATGCATTGCAGGTTTTATTACAAAGCACGTGGTGTGCATCTTTATATACAAAATAACAAGATGTGATATTAAGTAACGTTTAGCTACCTACTTATAATAATAACATAATATTTCGTATGCTTATTTGTTAAACGGTAACATTCTTAAACGGCCGTTGCATTGTCAGTGTTCTGTCAAGATATTGTTCACATAACATTGTTTGATAACTTTAAATGGAAGTTAGTTGCCGTTACTTCGTTCTCTGTCTTCTTATCACTAGTTTTGTGAGACGTATTAGGTATAAGACTTATTAGTTTGTATTATAAATTATTTCTTATATTCAAAGATACTCGTTATGACTCTTAAAACCTTTCAAGAGATAACCAGTGAAAATGTGTATGGAGGAATTCGTTACGGTTCCTACCGTGACTTGTTTTGATTTATAATTATCCGATTAATAGGAGAACAATGCAATGTACCTCACAATTGGGCTGATGCAACATGTCCAATATTTGAAATACGATTCTATTCGCTTCTTGTACCAACTTCCATAGTTGATTATTTTCTTTTGTTTCTTCATTCACTAGGAAAGATTACAACAAAGATAGCTAAAATTCTCCGTACTAGATATAAATTTGCAATAAATGCTTCTTAAATAATCCATTGTCAAATTTAATGAAGCATCCGACTAATGTTCAGAACAGTGACGTCGTCAGGGTAGGCAAGGCATGCATTGGATATAGGTGCGGCTCATTATAATAAACATTGAGACATTGAGGTGTTACAAATTAAATAAACAACACTTGTCTTTCACCAAATTTCACATTCGTCGTGAAAATAATAAAATTTTGGGTCTTCTTTTGGGTACCCATTGCACTCATCACTAAACTTTTCGCCTACCATGCAAAGGGCCTACTGCGCGACGGTAAGGGAAAACTATGCATCGGTTTAAATCGCAGGGATTCACATCTTTTATTTCGTTATGTCATGCTTGATATAGACAATATTATAATAATACGTATGTTAGAGCTTTAAAAAATGGCGAATTATTTGGCGTTATATTATAATGTACGTATGAAAAATTGTTGCTCGCGACTTTTGTGACGTTTATCAAAATAATCTAAAAGTATTGTTCATAGTTTCACACCTCACCCTGAGTCCTGACAAGTACCTAAAGATCATAGCATTCAAATCTGTTATTTTCTACAAAAAATGAATCTACAATTTGAAATGATCTTCAGCTTATTTAATTATTAGCCTTACGAATCTGTTTTCAGCTTTATTTTCATAATATGTTTAGACTTCAAGTTATAAAAGGGTATTTTTCACCGTCTTTGTCTTATACGATAAATTCATGAGAGAAATATTGTGCATAATATACACTCGTTTGTAGCGAATATTATGTTCATGTGAAAACATTTTCAATTTTGCGTGGAATGCTTCGTGGAAGAAATTAATCATTGTATCATTTTACCATTGTCCTGATTTAAACCACAGTAATTATTGGCATTATTAGCGTTAGTAAAAGGTATAGATAGATACTCCTACGTATTACATTTGATAATGATTGCTCATAAATATTTTATACGGACCAGAACACAATGGTAGAGATAAACGTTCCGTAGATATGTACTTCTTATGCAAGACTCTCAGTGATTTGCGAAAGTTCGCCGGTGACATTGAATGACTAGTTTACTCGGAATTTATTATTGATTCGTCGATTTCTTTCAACCAAAGTATACTATTACTATTTCCTCAATGCTATTCTATGCATTGTTCTCTAGTTTTGAATATGAGTAATTCACAATTCTATATGTCGTTAGTCGTCCCGCCCACTACGTCAGAAAACAAATCACCTCAGGTGTTCCACATTGATTCTATCGAAGAAATGTGCATATGCATGCGTATACGATAACATAACATTTTACTGATAATTTTCATTTTAAATAATAAATACTTATGCATTTAAAAACATTTACATTTTTATTTCTCAGTAAAATATAAATTAATAGTTTAAAAATAACTACATAAGTATTTACCAATAAATTAAATGTGCGTTTTTGGAAATCGATTTTTATTACTTGGTAGGTACATTGTATTTTATATATATTTATATTATTACAATGCAGTTTGTTAAATTCCTTAGAAGGTAACTATTTGATTTTTTTAAAATATAGTTCTAACGTATATTTTAAATAAAATATCGATTTAAGTTTATAAATAATAGACATATAATATTGTATAGGTAACTTGTTTTTTTTTTAAATTTATGTCGCATCGAGCTTTGATGCGATCACATTACTATAGCTTGAATTATTGATGTAAATAAAATGGATTTCAACATTCATGTATATTTTCTATAGAAATATATATTTTTTAAATTCATTAAAAAAACGTTCAAACTATAATTTTTCCAAAATCGTTATGTCACCTTCTTAAGAACTGTTTATAGGTACTACATTTACATGATAAAACCATTTATAAAATAGCATGTAACTAATACCTAATAAAGATCGGACTTCTCAAAAGCATACATTTTATATAATTTTTTTATAAACTGTTTATTTTTAAAAATATTTTTTACCGTTTTTAAATACGTGTTAATTATTTAAAATAAAAAATATCAGTACTTAAATGTAGCTATTAAATTGTTGTATTAAAATTTGTCTAGATAAGAATTAACGGTATCCTTAATTGGCTTCAATTTCATTGGAGAAACGAATGCAAGATTGATAAATAAAAATTCTAATTTAAATATCCATGCCAAATAAGTAATATTAAAATACTTCTTATTTGTATGTAAAGGGATGTATTTCTGTATTATGTTACAATACCCAATTAGTTTTTCGTGGCATTATAATATAATATAGCGATGAAATTGGTATCCGTATTGACATAACTTCAAAAATTTCGAAAATTTTTAACATCGTTATCATTAGAGTATCAAATTATAATTATTATCTAGCATAATAATGCCTGTACCTATACGTGCGTCGATTTACTTGCACCATTAGTGCGTATTTTAAACTATCGCGATAATAACGGTTTACACGTAAAAGTACTGACTGTCTTGCCAATCTCATTCTTCAATAGTGAGCGAGACGCGATGTTGTCATTTTATTTTGACAGGTCGTGAATATTGGTTAACCTTAAAATGTGTCTTTGCGCGGTGTAGTACGGTTTTTTACCGGCAGGTTCGCTACTATTGTTGTACTGCGCGGGCGCAAATATTGCACGGTCCAATTGTCACATGATAATTCAGAAGTTTCAGAACTTTTTTGATTCATGCATGCAATCTTGCAATTTGTATGACAATATATGAATACGTGTATTAAATAAGGCTCTAAGTACCAAAAAGTAGTATTGCCTAAAATTTCACGAAGCAGACCCTTTGAAAAATGTAGTTTTACAGTGTGAAGCAATCACGGCAGCATCTATAATTTTAGGTATTAAGAACTCGCAAGTGTCAACACACCATCGTCAGCTATTTTATATTGAATGCCGTTGACCACTGCAGTGCTACTTACACCATTATAAATAAAACACGCCAACGGACCTACAACGTCGACAGGTTTAATTATTTTGCTGTATTTTTTTGACTTGCTTGAGGCACTTAGACTATGGTTGAAGTTATTGGCGTTGGTATGTAGAACATTTTTCTATAAAAATGTCAGTTTTAATTTTTTTGGTACTTAGCGCCTTAATTAATACACGTATTCATATGTTTACACTTGCATATTTGTGTTATGGCCCCGTCAGAAGTAAATATATGCACGTGTAAGAGGTCATCTTCTTATTGAAGTTTATATCTTTTCACTGATCCTATTCTTAAGGGCCAAGACTTAAATTTTTTAGAAAAATCTGTGTTAATAATATTATGTTTCAAGAGGCCGTTTGCTTATAATAATTTTATTTAGTAGAAGCAAACAGTACCTAAGTGTTGTTACCTACAGTAGTGTATTAAACACAAAACTATATTATTCACACAGCACTTGAATAATATAGCCTTGATTTCATATCTTATTTTCTAACATATTACTGACAAACTGGTGTCATATTATCTGTGCTATAATTGCATTATCATTGTTATCAACCTCAGCAGTATCGTATCTATCAAATTACTTCTCTTAAACATTCTGTTTTTAGAAGGTAAGTAAGTGTAAAGTCGTTTATTGTATTGTAACACAATGACAGGTGTTCGGTTTGAGCAGGAAATATTGTTTTTTATGACATTGAAATAGGACCGAGTATGCCGTTTCGATGGGTACGGTCGTGATTTACGTAAGGTCAAATTCAAATGGAATTATTAACATTTCATTATTCAATAATAGATAACTTTTCGGGTCTCTAAGTAATCTTCAAGCGTCACTTGTACCTGTAACATCTTAAAAAACATCACCTGAGTCATCGCATTGGTGCTAAACTATTATTTTATAACACTATTCAAGGGCATATTTATATTTACAGGTGTTAATTATGTTATATTATCGCATTTATAAATTCCTAATTATTTTTTCCTTTGTAATATAATAATGACTTAGCAGTCATTCTTGTAAGTAAAAAAAATATACAACGTATTTTATGCTATGAAAAATGTAAATCATTGAATGAAATCCAAAGTTTTAAAAGTTGTAATTCGCTACACCACTACATAGGTAGATGTTTTATTGTTTTCAATCATATGGAAATTAATGCAGGTTCAGTTAATGTTTTTGCGTGATAAAGCAAGTTTTTTTTATTATGTCGAAGGCCGGTATTGGACTATCAGAGTTCTTCGACAATTAATATATTTTATCATGAATATTTTATAAAATATTTTACAGTGTATAATATTATGTTTTATAAAATATGTTTTTCGTAAAAGATCTTTTATAAAAAGTAATTCCACGGTATTACCTTTTATCAAACACTAATCCATGGTAGTGTTTACAGTGAAAAATTAATTAGTGGGCTTCAAAGCGTGTTATTATTATAATCTTAAAAGAAGTATCTTCTAAAAAATCACGCAAATGTGAATTTTGATCCAATGTATATATTTCATGGGTTGCCGCGAAAAATTGGTGAGTCGATAATTTAGATATTTAGAGTTAACAACGGATTATGAGTCTATACTTATATAAATATGCATGGTAGAAAAAACCAAGGTTATCCGATATAATATAGAACATGGACATAAAGCACAAAAAAATTAGCACTGTTCCTGATATTAGAGGACATGTCAAACCTCTAATTGCAATTACTCCATAACATGATTTCGAGACTTACCAACTTTTGGCAATGACACCAAGAATATTCATAATATTATCAATAGGATTACAGGAATTTCAGTAAATGTTTCATTCATTGTTGTGTTGAACTGACAATATTAAAAAATACAAAATGGAAGACGGCAAAAAATTGACCAATAAAATTATTGATTGCAGAACACGAAAATGTAAAATATGATAATTACATCAATGACCATTACAAAAATATAAATGAAATACTGAAAACATAAACGCATAAGCCAATACAATAAAGTCATTCGTTTTTTTATAAATGTTTTACGCAATGTAATATATTATACCTTATCGTGTTTTTTAAAAGAATGCTCTTATATATTATTATATGCTATAAAAAATTGATAAAGTTTAATGGTAGTCTAATACCGGCCTAAGTTGAGGTTAATGAAGTGATTTCCATGCATGGTATTTTTTTATATTAATATTAATAGTGTTTTTTTATTATTTACTGGTTAACTCACTGATTGTTACAAATGCATTTAATCAAGTTGGTTTTATTAATTATATCTATACAAAACGTGCATATATTTTGTGGTGCAGGTTTTTTTTAGATTTAAGTTTTTTCAATAAGAAGTAAACATTTTTTTAGAAATACTAATATGTAAATACACCAATATTTAAAAAATGAGAGTAGTAGGTATGAGGTCAAACTGTCGTTGACTAGTCATACTAGTTAATAACTCTGTCAAGATATTTATTCAATTTAATTGAATACGTATTGTTGTTTAGTTTATTTATAAAGAATTTGAAGGAAAAAAACCTAAATAATTAAATTAGCTGCACGTCATTTTGCATTGCAGATATATCTGTAGCAAAATTCACACTGTCATCGCCCGCACATAACAAAACCGTATACATTTTAACAATCTTAATACTCGTACTATCGACCGAAGGTAGTTGATGTAGTTTGAATTTAAAATCTAATGGATTTAAGTTTTGTACTATTCCATTTGAGTCGTTTTTTGCGACCCGGGTTGCGCGTTTCGGCGTCTTCAAGCACTGTGTATTCGCCAAAAGGCAAATATACACTGACAACGAATACTATTATTAGAGTTAATAGTATTTGTTGTCAGTGTTTATTTGCCTTATGGTGAGTGTACGTACACAGTGCCGGAAGATGCCGAAAGGCGAAACCCGGGTCGCAAAAACGACTCAAATGGAATAGTACAAAACTTAAATCCATTAGAATTTTAACAATCAATTTCATAAATTATTAACGAGTCGATATTTTCAAGATTTCACACTCCTTTATTTAAATTTTAGTAGCATATTTTAATAAAAATAATTGTGGACATGGAATGTTGTATATCTTTCAAAAAATAGGTTCAACCGCGTACCATTTCAAATCTTTCACGTATCACTAGGGGTAAGCTTAACACAGTTTTGAATCTACTGCTCTATATTAATAGTCAGTAATGTTTGTTTTTTTTATTATCGTTTTCTTATTGATTCTTAGGACAGGCACCCTTTGAAATAGGAAATGTTGCATACTTGCTTTCAAATTTAAATATCAAAGTTACCATACGAGTTTTCTTAGCATCTTCATCGCTTCCAATGAGGTCATCGTCTCTTGTCATAAATTAGTTGCTTTAATACCAAAGCTTGGGTACATTGCAAGGTTGATAAATAAATAATAAACTTTTATTTTATTCGTTACGTTGGATTTAAATAATATATTTTGTTTTAGTTTTAATAACACACTGTTTTTCTACCAATTATGGTTAACACCCTTAAAGCGACTTGTGTCTGCTATTAAAACCTTTAGTTTTTATTAACTTATACCCTAAAAGCTCCAGCCCTGGAGCAAAACTCACAAGGCATTAAGATTAAGGGAAACACAAGATCAGCATCTTTCCATGTAGGCCCTTCAGCGCGAATATCGTCTTTGCAGCATAGCATCGCGTCAGTATTATATTATAATATGTACCCATATGTACCTCACGTATTGTATGTATGATTATGTAGAACATGTAAGTATCCCACCTTTCAAAGCCAATTCACATTTTGAGTAATTTACATAAACCTGAAATTCCTATAAGGAAAAGTATTTATAGTATCCATAGACGTCAATCAGCTGAAAATTTTCAAATTGCGTTTTCCTGAAAGTGTTCTTTTTGAACAGACGATAAATTGACTCTCATGCAGTGGCCAAGGACTGTTGATATCCAACATAAATAGCGTACGCTAAATTTAATCAGTCATACGTATTTGTTTTTATTTAAATAAGTACTAATACAAATTTCAGATGGTAGATATCAGTAAGTTTTTAAAATTTAATTAAACCTTGCCTAAAGTAAACCATAATAGATATCTTCTTCTTCTTCTTTGGCCATGTCCGATCCTAATAGGATCATATGGGCCTCCACAGAGTAGAGGTTTGTATTAACAGATTTTATTTTTACGAGAAATGGATGTCAGCCAATTGCTCAACCTATTAGGTCCATACTCTGACTCATACACAAATTGAAAAACAATATGTGTACTTGCCAGACCCAGGATTCGCACATGGGACCCTCGACACCATAGACCGGCGCTTAAGTCACTCGGCCATCGTGGGTGTTATTAATTAATAAATAGATATTAGACGGTTTAATTAAATTTTAAAAAAACCAACTAACGTGCAATTTGTATTCTTTTATCATTATTTACATGCGTTGTACCTTCATTATTTTTGTCGAATCTCTACAGCTTATCTCTACTGCTATGGTTTTGTTTAGGCAGGGTTTAATTGAATATATTAATACAATCTGCAATTTGTATTTTTAGTTCATTGAAAATAACTAAGTATGACTGACAAAGCTTAGTGTGCTTTCTTTATGACCTTACCCTCTTAGACCTCTTACCTCCATCCTTCGCCACTGCTCATAATATAATATAGATATTACTATGCTCCAGAACTGTATAAGTCATATAATATAGAAAATAGGAGTTGTTTTTATTTTTAAAAGGCTAAAGAGTGTTTTTAGTAACCCAAATTGATTTAATCACTTGTGTTATGGCGATAAGTGTCTATTATTAATATTATAGTTGTTTTGAGACTTGTTTTGGAAGTTTTATTGTTAATTCTACAATGTTTTAGTTATTTATGTTAACAACTGCTTTGGACTATGACGCCATCTTCAGAGAGACACTAAGGTAATTCTTAACGTAGTATGTAGTTACCTTAAAGTTGTTCTGAAGTTGGGTTCAAACACCTCTCACCATAAATAATACAAATAGGTATCGTAATAATATGTCAACGCAACTTAAATCAATTAATGTAATATAACATTATTCTCTATCTAAAAACAGTAAGTATGTTATTTTATATAGCTACCTAACCTAGACGCCACCGTAGAATCCCCAATTCACACTGTATTTTATAAAATAAAAGTAATATAAAATCAGTTTAAAAGAACATTAATTTACGGGGTCTATCAAATGTGTATTATGCGCCCTTGGCGTTTTTTACTTTAACGTCCTTAACGATAAAAAGATTGCCGACCGCTGGGCTAGATTAGTAAACGTCTTGATGGCGTCTCAATTTCTATGATTTTAGTGGATTTATGCAAGTAGGCTGCGTAGGGCATATCAATCAATGAAGTAGGCGCAACATTTCCATTCTGGTGTTAGCAAGTCGGCCTGACCGGCGGCGATGGCGGCTCTCGAACCTGGCGCCTGTTACTTACCTGCTCAGAAGATGTATCATCATTGGCCGCCAATTATTATTTTATTATCAAAGAGCCCGGTCCTTTCGCATCTGTGACGTCATCGGCGACTAGATCTCTTCTCTTCTCTGGGCCAACGGGTGATCTAACGGAATCAAATGCTTCAATCGGATCGGTAGGCGCGGAAATGATGTATAGCCAATGAAGCTCAATAAAATTATTTTGTTACTTCCATTATTTTTTTTATCGTATCGGAATGTTTATATTTAAAAGAATAAATAACAAATACTAATAGGTATATGCCTATTGCTATAGTATAAAGATATCTTGATGAACACAATATGCATGCCTTTATCATATTATGTCATATTACAAAAATAATGTGGTATAAAACAACCCAAATGGTTTAAATCAATATAATATTGAATTAAAATACAACTTAAAAATATTCGATATAATATTCTGTGATATCGCCAGTGGACCGGACCAGTGACGTACGTATAGAATATTGAGACCCTATGAAAAAAGTAATGTATACAAAAAAACCCGTTCATAATAAAAGGCGACAGCTTATTATTTGTATCATTTTTTTCCCTCTCAGATTCAATCGGATTTTCCTCCCAAAATATCTGCCGTTTAATTTATTATTATTTTGTAAATATTATAAATTGATAAATATCAATCCCTAATGCTTTGCATACTCTTGCGATGAGGTAGCCAAGCCACTGAACCTGACTTATTTTTATGTTAAATAAAAACATTACAATTATTTTTGCACAGTCACCACGTACCTGTAAAATAGTAGATACAAGACTTGATTTAAATATAAATATTAAGAACATAAATTTACTGCATTTTAGAAAATTCATTTAATTAAATTGTAAAATAATCGAATTGTTTCTATTCTAAGGAATACTTTACTTAGTCATGTTTTCAATTTACTATAATAAAAAAAAATTAGACAGAAAACGTAACATAAACACTCTATATTTACAATTTGTACCTGACACACATTTATTTAGTATTTTTTCATTGTGTTTACGTATAAATAAAATATACTATTCGAGTATAGGCTGTGAGTATAAATATTAATTTATTTAACTTTTTATTTTTATTAGAGATACATCATTTCTGCAGTTAGTTTACCATTTACATTCAGCCTCATCGGGTTGGTATTCAATGGACCGGACGTCGATGCAATTTGATTTCACACAGTAACATTGGCAACACTGCACATTTTCGTGAATTTGAATATAATCTCTTATGAGTCATGGTGATCGGTATTCAGCATTTAACAAATCGACAAATAAGTTTTTTTTAAAACCTGTATGTTAATATGTTATATTAGAACAAAGAATAAATATTAGTTTTAGTGACAGGTGTTTTTATCAAAATTATTGATTTTTGAGTTTACCTATTGAGTATATTTATGGCACCATACGTCATTTTCCGATGCACTTTTTTACGTTTGTTTTTTTAACATATATATTAATTATCATCATCAGCCTGAATCTATCTACTGCTAGATGAAAGCCTCTTCAAGCTGCTTCCACTTCTCTCGGTCCTGTGCATTGCGTTGCGAACTTTATCATTTCATCGATCCAGCGGCCTCTATGTCTACCTTGCGGACGTTTTGTACTTCTTGGATACGGCTGGATGACTAGATTTGTCCAACGATTGTCTTGATTCTTGGGATCTTGATTGATTGGGAGCCACTCTCCATTTAAGGCTTTTAATAAACTCTATTACATCGCAAACCCTTGTCTGCTTCCTTACCCACTCATTCCTCTTTTTGTCCTTATGCATGTCCGCGTTATGCTCAGCATGCACCTCTCCATACCACGTTGTGCTATTCTAAGTTTCTGGATCTCTCTTTTACTTAGGGTCCATGTTTCACACGCATATGTGATCACGGGAAGCACACATGGGTTGAACACTTTGCGCTTTAGGCACAGTGAAAGGTCACTTTGAAGACATTATTTAGGCGGCCAAAAGCACTCCAGTTTTACTCTGCGAACAATTTCATCGAATATACATCCATCTATAGACACTATTGTTGTCCCAGACAGATGTAGCTTTTCACCTTTTCGAGCTGAGTGCCATTGATGAGGATATCTCTTTGGTCCGCAAAGCAGTTGAACATGACTTTCGTCTTTGTTACATTTATTTTCAAACCTACTTTGTTGCTTACTTCAGCGAGTTCCTGCATTCTGCATTAATTATATAAGTAGTAATTTACCTTCGTAAATGATTACATTGATATCAAATTAATATGCAACCTAATTTTACAGCCGGTATCATTATCATAAAAATTTACGCGACACTCGCGTTTTTTATTATTTTAATAGATTTAATTAAAATAAATAATTTAAATTAGCTGCTGTTTCTTCAACAGCAATCAGTGTTTTTTTTTATTATAGTTACAACTCCAATTAAAATGTTTTCATGTCATTATAGTAACTTTAGATATACGATATACATTTATATGCTATATAGCTAAAATAAATATTTATAGGAACATTTATACTTTGAAATTATTCCTCGAAGATTGTAGGTGGGCAAACATAATAAGTAATTACTGTTTTTCATTGTATCATAGTACGCGATGTTACAATCATTTTTTTGTAATATCACTAAATCCACGTAACTAATATGACGCTTGAAAAGCAATTAGCATCATTTTTCTCAACGGTTCATAATCCAAGACAGAGATTTTCAATTGGTGCTGCAGTCAGAAATGCTAATAGTTACTTGGGTAGTAGGAGTAGGTACCACCATTTCTAATCATCTGCAAATGGTTAATTAATGGTAATGTTCAATGGCAAGTTTCTTGGTTAAAAATGTATAGGTACATAATCTTGATGTTTGTGTTTAAATTATTTAATATAATTCTTTAAATCAGAAAAAAACTAAATATTTATGTTTATAATATGGTCTATTGTAAAAACAGTTTTTCAGAAGTCGCAGAAGTAATTTTACTGTACATACGTACAGGTACGTAGAGGTATCGAATTGTATTATTTGGCTTTTTGTGCAGCCTAACGCCCCTTACAACCATTTTGTCACTTTTCAGTAAGTTGACATATTTCACATTTACACATTTTTTAAAAAAAACTATTGGAATTTGAAAGCACATGAGTTTTTCCAACTGCCATAAACCTCGCTAAATTGGATTTACTTGCCTACTTGCTGGTTTAAGACATAACGTACGTGTCGTACTTTATTCGCAGATTTTATTTATCTGTGTTGCGCCGAGATGTTCGTCGTCCAGTTGTTATGATATCATCCATATCACGGCGTCCAATCAACGGCGTTCAGGCGATGGTGCCGAATCGTTCCATTTCCAATAATAGTGACTAACATATTATTTAAATGACCATATTATAATATAAATGCCTGTACTAAATTTAGTATTACTTCTCAATACTCACTGCGAAGTTATTGCCATCTCTTTGGTATTTCCAATCTTTAGCTGGTTAGGAATGGCGATCGTCGTTTATGTTGTCAGCATATCTTTAATTCATTCAATAATAATTTATTCACTTATTGAATTCTTAACAGCAAAATCAGCCGAAGGAATTCGCTTGGGCAAGATTATGCGGCTACAAGACTAGCCGCATCGACAGAGGCATACTTAGGGTCGTCATATAGAAAGAAGAAGTATCGATACTGGATATCGGTACCGTATCGTCACCGGTGTCGCACCGGAAGAAAATAATTGATGCGAAAGTATCAAAGTACCTATCTTATCAAAGGATACATGTCATCACTAAAGTAGTGAAGAATCGGTCAAAAATTATCGATACTTGTAATATGGGTATCAAATGATGCTTGTCCGCGAGGATTTTTGTCTGATAACAAAAAACATCAGTACCTGTCGGTACTTATACAAAGAGTATCGGCAGGGCTTCGAACCGGAACTGAACCGAAAACCGGAAAAACCGTTATTTTTTCGGAATGAAAACCGGAACAGAATCGAAAAAATACCATTTTATTCAAATTCGGTTAATTTTGTTGTACTTCATTTCGAATAGGTGTGTCAAATTCAAGACTCAAAGAAATCATTTATGATCTTGTGACGTTCATAGGTATATCATGAGCTTGACATAATTATTGTCATAATAATTTATAATATATTATTTAAAAACAAAATATGGCTCCAGCCGTGCTGTTTAGCATAACCATTGGTTTCAGAGGGCGGCGCCAGACTATCATATCATAATAGTATCTACCATAAAATGTTCTAAATTATTATAGCAGAAAATATTTTCTTAAGCTGTTCAATACAAAAAAACATTTAAAAATTAATCTCTGAGCTGAACTGAAAACATCGTTCTTTTTTCAGAACGAAAACCGGAAGTGAACCGATATATATTTTCGTACTTGAACCGAAACGACAAAAAATAACGGTTCGAAGCCCTGAGTACCTATCGGTATCGTATCGAAAGAAAAGTTTCGATAGCAAAGTGTCGAAAGTATTGGTGAAAAAGTACTTTGCAAATATCGGTATCGAATGCTGCTTGTCACGACGGATGTTTTTTTTAAGTATTGATAAATCTGTCAAAAAGTATTGATACATTTTTGACGGCCCTAGGCATACTCAAACATAAAATAATAATATGGGTAACGTAACTGTACAAAGGCCGTCGATTAAAGGGGCCGAGGAAAGTAATGCGAGATGAAAGGGGGCGAGGGGGGCGATATCCGCGGCCACCAAACACACGATCTTTCATTTATTTGATCAATCTATCGCGAACGCAACTCCCATTGGATAATAATTAACAATTAATTTTCTCATACGATTTCGTAAAGCTGCTTACGCGGGAACGTGATGGCGGATTAACGGATTATCTGCTAAGCTGATCATCCTATCTGGCATTAATTTTTATTGAAATCCATGTCTTCAATATTTCACGGAATCTGTTTTCTTTTTGTTACACTCTTATAGTGTACATTCATCACGTCACGAGTATAAAGGTGTACGGTTATTTATAATCAAATAGGTGTAACGCAATTTAATTATTAAGTCATAGGAAGGTCTTGAATGTTTCATTTTAATAAAAATATACGTTTTAATTATATAGTTTGGATTATTCCAGAAAGAGTTAAATAGTTAAATGAACATTTAATATTATTTAAGAAGCTTTATTTCGTACCTACTAATACATTCTGCAGTGTTTTTAGTTAATTACAAAAAATATAGTTGATGCATTGAAAAATAGCGGATTGTTTATTGCTGCTATCTTTATCTTTGAGATGTTTGGTGACAGGGCTCTAGCCTAGAGGCCCGGACTCTGGGGGGAGCGGCTTGGCAGGTACACCAGATATATGAGATAAAGACACACCACAAATTTGCTTTAATAATAAAAAAAGTCATCTGCGGCGCTATTATACTTCGTGACCATTAACATTTTAAATTATATAATTTAACGATTTAATTTTTGTTTATTGTGTGTATTTGTGATACTCGACAACTCCACGATTGAAGTAGATGTATTAAAAATATTAAAAAAATAGTTAATACATAATCAATAGGTAATCTTAATTTGACCTGAAACACAATTTAAAAAATGTTAATGTAGTGTGTCACAGTTTTTAACCTTAGCGTTAGATGGGGGCCCGCCAAAGATCCTAACCTGAGGGCCTACTTCAGGATGTGGGGACCATGTTATGTATAAATATATACAATCGATGTTCGCGGTTGTTTATATAGATATTCGAAAAAATATAGTTTCTTTATTTGGCTGTAATTTTATGTAGGTACCAACAATAATTAACGCGAACTGCCGTTTGAAGTTATTATAATGTTAACGTTTTGGTATAAGTCAAACATCATCTTACGTGTTTGGGTCATGTTAATAAATCAATAACATATTATAATATGCACCAAATGTACATTTCAGGGTTTGCATTGGCATTATCCATTTAATGATTTATTGAATTAAATTTTCCGGTGAATCTAAGGTTGTGTTGAAATTCTTATAGTTTTTGATAGATATGGGCGATAATAGTGTGAATTAGTCTCTTACTAATGACTCCGAAATGAGATATGATGTGCAGATAATATAAACATTGTTACATACATGGATCGCTTTCATATATTTCTGCCTCGTCCAAAGAAAGTTCTTGACATCTTTGAACTTAATACACAAACATAATGTTTTAAAATTACTTGTATCATCTGCAATCTAGTTTTTAGTATAAAGTATTTTTTAAACATGTATTCATGAATCACCACATACCTTAATAAACGCAAACCATTAAAAACTACAAATTTTATTCAAAATATGTACATTTTATTTTCATATGGAAGCTCCGAAGAATTTTACAGCGTCTATCCAATATATTTTATTACGATTACGTACTATAATAAATTTTATTGTGGCTATAAAAAGAGAGACATCAACGCGTGACACGGGTTTGATGTTCACATACAAATAAATACAAGTGTTACGAATTATTCATAAGTAATTTTTGTGAGTGTTGACTGTATTGACAGCGGTTCCATAAGAAAACTTATATAAAACTACTAAGAAAAAAACTGTTCTCAACATAATGATCACGGCTACATAAAAATGATATTCATAAAAACCATAAATTGAAAATATTGTAGATCATAATATCCAAGCCGCTTTGTCCCAGATATAAAGCGGCAAAAAATATTAAAAAATGCGGAAATAAAATCTATGACAAATCACATAGTTAACGATAAAAATATGATGCTCTAAAAGATACCGTAGGTTTATTATAATAATCTCTTTTTTATTCCTCCGGTTCATGCGAAAGGTTTCTACCTGTTCTAGATTTACGCAGTTATTTATTTGATTAGTGGTTTATATTAGAAGAGATTAAGAAAATATTATTCTGCTTGTAATCAAATGTATTGCTCATTTTCTCAATTCACCCGTCTTATAGCTTTAATTAACACATACCTAACCTCAGACAATTTATCTTCGGACCATTAAATTTCGCTTAGTTAGCGTCTTTATCGAGCCGTTATATTTAATTGTTTTTGAGGTTTTATGATTTTAATTGTTTTTAACTGTTCTTGGAATAACTATCTTCATAAAAAAGTAGAATTCTTCGTGCGCGTTTTTATGATATACGATTTGTACCTAACATGTTGCCTTCAAGCACTCCGATATTATTACTTAACTCTTAACTGATTAACAGTTAAGTCTTCGGCAGTTTTTTTATTCTTGTTATGCTATGCCTCAGTAATTAATTAATAAATGTTTAAATATTTAATTAAAATCGCTTTTGTTGTTAATTTAATAAAACGCAATTTTTTTGTAGTACTTATTCCACTTTTAATCAATAAATTAGTACCGGTTTCGTCCTAATTTATTGATTAACAGTGGAATAAGTCCTACAAAAATAATGCGTTTTATTAAATTAAACAACAATACAATGCAGTTCCACTATGAATTGACAGTTAACAAAATAAAAGAAACATCGCTTTTGCTAAGTCAATATATGGTATAAGTAGTTATTTCTATATTATTCTAGTAAAATTACGTACCGCCTATAAGGAAGAACACTTTCTAGTTCTTAAAAATAAGTAACTTTTAAATATTCCTGACAGATTCAATTGTACAGAAATAAGTCTAATTCAAATATTACTATTCTTTTTATTTACAAAATTAGAGTAGGTAGAATCTTCAACATACAAGCAGTACCTCAATCAGCTTTTCAATAATCTAAAATTTCCTCATTCTCGATACTCAACTAGATACATTCCCAAAGATAGATCGAAAATTGTTCGAAATGGGTTTTAAAACTTTATTATTTTTTACTGTGAGCTTCATTCGATCGTATAATCTACTGTTATCTATCAAAAAATGTAAAAAGCAGTTGACAATATTGGAATTTGCTTTATTTTTTAATACTTTTCTGTCTTGTCTCTTTCGTTTAACATTAAAAATGCAACCGTCAACAATTCGTTGAATATTCATGATAGCAAATGTTGTAGATATTTAAATAATTACTTGTTTCTTGCACGATGAATTCACTTTGATGTGAATTACGTCGGTTTTATTTTAAAAATCAATAATTAAAATCAGTTTGTAACTGTGTTAATGCACTTAAAATATATTAACGGCATCATAGAAAAATGTTTTCGTATAAATGGTGTTAAAAGTTACGTTTAAAAGTAATTTAGTCAATACCTATATATTTTTGTCAAATATTTGTATGCAGATTGGAGTCGGATTGTTTGATGTTGTCACGAAATAGCTTACAGTCGATATAATTATAAACATGTTTAAAAATTCACTAAGACAATTTTCATTAGATTTAACGAATAGATCAAAGATATATTTATAATATATAATATACCTTTCTACTTTCACGGTCATAACTTAGAGTTAGACTCTTATATTATATACTACAAGGGTCTAACTGTAAGTTTGTTAGATGTGAGAAATACAATAATAAACAAGAAAAAAGCACATTCATCAATTCATTTCATTTTAATTTCTGAGTTTTAAAACTTTGCTTATATGAAAATTAAACCAATCTTATAGTCTCTCTAGATCAGGGGTTGCTATTTTTTATCAGGAGCACATTTTTAATCAAAAATGGAATGACAAATCAATATTAGATCCATTATAATTAAAATTAAAATTCCATCAAGTACCATCGGTCTATATTATTAAAATAAATATTAGTTCTATTTTTTCACAATTCCTAGTCAATAAATACCTCGATATTAATGTAGTTTTAAATATTATTAAAAAAATGTTATTAATTATAGTGAAACAGATAAATTAGAAATAAGTACGTAATTATGTTTTTTATCAATAAAAATATGTATAAACGTCAAAAATATCTACTTAACAAAAAAGAATTACAATTTAATAATTAGTTGGGAATCCCTGCTCTGGATAACGTTTATGATATGAATATTTTAGAAATCATCACTTCATGTCAATGCAAAAACAGTTGCCATATTAATTAGAAGCCAAGTATGTAATAGGAAAGCCATCTAGCACTATGTAGGTATATGTAGGTATATATTTTCTTATATTATTACTACATATATGTGCATAAACAATGGATACTTATGTATAATAAATTTCCGTCAAAAATCATAAATGATATTATACTCGTACATAGGACCGTCATATCGAATGAAAAAGTATTCATAGGTAGCTACCTACCTGGTATTGATATCATATGAAAAGAAAGTATCGAAACTTTTTCGATACAGTAGGTACCTACGTATTATCGCGGTCATACCAAAAAAATGTACGTGTAAAACACGTATTATCGTACAAATTGTAAGATTGCATGCATGAATCAAAAAAAATCAAAAGCTTTTCAATTTTCACGCGACAATTGGACCGTGCAATATCTGCGCCTGCGCAGTAGAACGATAGTACCTAACCTGCCGGTAAAAAAAAACTAACTACACCGAGCAGAGAATCATTTTGAGGTTAACCGATTTTCATGACCTGTCAAATAGTACCATTAAATGACAACATTCGCTTACTCTTGGCTAGACTGTCAGCACTTTTACGTCTAAACAGTTGTTATCGCGATTGTTTAAAATACACTCTTTGTATGCAAGTAGATAATATATATTATATAGTGCCTACATGTTATTCGTCTTATTTGTATTTTCAGTAACAATAAATACATTGATGGTTTAATTGTTGATAGTCAAGAAAAGTGACGTCCAGTTTTGTTGTAATAAAGTTAATCTCAGAGTTCCTGCTTCGTCCTCTACGTGTCTTTATAATGTAACCTGAGCAACGGAATGCCAGCCTGGTAATATAGTTACCGTTGTTTGCGAGAGATAAACTCCGGAATGCGAAAATCCTTCGAAATGTTGATATTTTGAGTTATTACTGAATGGAAAAGGTACAGTTATTATCCGTTATAAATTTATTGGCGATCGAGCGATAGTTAAAGCTCTCAAAGAATTAGCAGGTTTTTTTAATGTCTTGTTATATTGTGATTGACGTGTTTGGGCTTAGTATGATTTAATACAAATGATAGATTTAGTTGTAATAGAGTTAAAAAGCATTTATATATAATGTATAATGATTTAGTTGAGTTATCTTGATTATAGACATAATAAAATGATCAATAACAATATAATATATATTACGTTCACTGAGTTATGTTTTTTAAACATGTTAATGACTTTAAAACGTTCAAGCTCATGCAAGTAACACATAGATATTATTATCTTTTACATTAATTGTGGATTAACATTTAAATAAAAAAAATAGTTTTATTTATAATATTTCTATCAGTGATACACAATGCACTTATTATATAGGTAATTATTTA
The DNA here is from genome assembly GCF_057557595.1 of Rhyacophila brunnea. Taxonomy (NCBI): domain Eukaryota; kingdom Metazoa; phylum Arthropoda; class Insecta; order Trichoptera; family Rhyacophilidae; genus Rhyacophila; species Rhyacophila brunnea. Next base: position 16,183,543 of record NW_028232965.1, read on the forward strand.
TCATTTAAGTAAATATACTTACACAATTTTTCTTAATATATTACAAAAAAATAACAGCACATAATTCTCGAATAGGCAACCATAGTAATCCGGGAGCTGTTCTTTACGTTGGTGCTACTCATTAATCTCGAAGATATTAGGTATTTCAATATATTTAGGTATAATTTCAAATTCTGTTGATATCGTTATATTTCCTATTTTAATACTCATCACATATTTTATAAAATTGATAAATTCCATCTTTCGCCACATTTTCCACATTTTTTGGTTTTAACAATTTTGTATGTGTATATATTTTGTAATCGAAAGTCGCCGAACACGCGTCTGTTTCCGAAAATATCCTAATGCCTCATTTATAAAATTCACATCTACCTGATATAATTTACTGACTTTGCAATGAGTCCGTCAATTCAAATGAGATACCACTGTATAATCCTATTACCGACTGAAGAGAAAGCCGATACATTCACGACTGGTCCTACCTTTCCGCCCCTCCCGTTGTCTATGGATGACCTGTGATTGCCTGTCATTGTCTATAGAGTGCTCATACTGACGCGTCTCTCGTGTTCACTTATAGATTAGTTAAATGATAAATAATACACTAGCATTAATACACCGTCTACAAATGTAATGCATAGATCAATGCTACATATTTTTTGAAAATCGATATTATCACCTGTTTTTGTGTGGAGGACTAGTCTGACTTTGACAGCTGATGAATAACAGGAAGGTATATTATTTATAAATAACACTGATTGTAAATATATTTGATGTGAGAATTTTTTATAATTCAATTTGAAACGAGAAAGGGCGAATCAGTATGTCAAGCAATCTGGGATCTGATTTTGACAGCTGAAAAGTGGACCACTTGTTGCTTGTACAAAAAGTTATGCTCAGGCTTTATTAATCTAAAGACTTTCCTTCAGAGCCATGACAAAGGTCCATAACCTTTTCATATAATTGCAAGTCCTACAGTTAACGAAGATAAAAGGCTGTTTGGCCTTGGTAGTTCAAATCATACCTATATAATATTATTCATGTTTTATTCCATGAGGAATATCTCAGCATTCGTGACTCATTTTATAAAGTGACATTTAACTTTACAACCTGTGGCTAAGTAACGAGTTCGCTTACCTATACATACATTTTATTGCGGGATTAGAATAATAATCTCGCCCTTCAGGTGCAACGGCGTCCTTTTCCTGGTCACGCAACGTTTAACCCTTCCATATAATATGCAAGGGTCAAATTTTCTGAACGTTATAATAATATAATATCATTACTATGGCGTCCGTGCAATGGTGGATCCGGAAATTCTCGTTTTGGCCGCAAAGGATCGCGAAAACCAGAAAACAATATCTTCGGATGCGCGATTCTTTCGACCGCATTCCCGACAAGTTTTTTTTCCAAAAGACATGCGATCTTCGCAATTCTGCATCCATAGTTCACTCAGCGTAAATAAATTGCGTGTGAGTTGACTTGCAGATCGCCGATTTGCATTTCCTATATACTATAATTTATGTAGACGAATAAAATATCTGAAATTTTGTGTCATCATAACATATAACCATGTTTACAAATATCGTTATATAATTCCATATTGATCTTGAATGTATGAGAAAATTATTGAATTTAATTCGGTGTTTGATATCATGAATAAACAACCTAACAATTTAAACAAAAAAAAACTGTACCACTGCATTCTATAATGTATAAAAAGCCTGTTGCATGGAATATCACGAATCGTTTTAGCTTATGGAATAGCCGTTTAGCGAATGGCGAAAAAATGTCAAAAACACAATTGCACATTTGACTTGTGACATTTGCACCCATAAATTAAATACATAGTTTTAAATTAATGTAGTTTACTTGTTTTCGACAAAAAAAAATATATTAATTATATTATTTTCACTGTGATACCTAAAACATAGACAAAATTAAAGGAGCCATTTTGAAAATTAAATGATTGAATTTTTTTATTTCCATTTAAAAAAAACTTAGGTACTAGGTAGGACTGGTAGGAGGTATAGGTACTTGATTCTAAATGTGTTAATTAATTAATTTAATCACCGATAAAGCAACCATTTAATTATTTCAAGATTAATTTGACTATTAATTTATAATTATTCAATCTATATTGTGCCCATTGTATATTTTCACAATTTTTTATAATTTATAATTTTATTTATGATTATCGACAAAACTACAATAATGATGACGACACGCGGCGTGACGTCGCTTATTAAGAGTTTTAACAACTGTCATTGTATTTTGATCTATGCATGCAATATTGACATTATATGCATCTTGGACTGAGATCATACTAGTATATACGTACATGTAAGCTTAAAAAATCATCTAGATTAAGGCTATTGTAGCATCAAGCCAATATACAATACAATTGTTGAGCGATGAGTTAAAGTGATTAAAATGCATACTATGTGACCATGTTGAATTAACAACTTCGCTATGAGGATTTTTCAGACAGTTTTTATATGTGCTAATAAAATTTCATAGAAATCTATTCAATGTGTGAATCTTTTCTCACACATAAATATGTATGTGGTGATGTATAACACTTACATAACTTATGTACATTTTAATTTAATCCAGAAACTATACTTTTATATTTAAGAAAACAGTACGAAAGTAAATAATATAAATTACAAACACATGTAATATACCTAGTTATACCCGTGGCGCCCACATCCTGGAACGGGCTCCCAGGCCAGGATCTTTGGCGCCTCCCCCCCTACCTATTGCTAAGATTAACGATATTGTGATAGTTTACAGTAGTATTTTCCAAATGGTGTTCCAAGCAAATTTAAGGGTACCTACCTATTTTTAATAAATCCACTCGAATTATAGACTTGTAGAGTATCGACACACTATAATCAAAAATTGCTCAACTACGTATTATCTTAAAACCCCTCAAGTAAAAAAGTGCTATTTTTTTTACTATTAGAGGAAATTTCTATCTGTGAAATAATGTGTTTATCTCACTTAATTGATCGATCCGCCACGCCGGGCCCCCAGGCTAGAACCCTGTCAGCCCTCCCCCTAGTGTGGGTCATGGTTGTACCTACATTGGGCAGTGCGAAAATTGTTGTAATAGGTACGTATTTTAATACATTCAAATAATTGTATTATATACATTACTCGAAAAATACATATATCAAAATAAATCATAAAACAACACCTTAATCAATTCGAGTGGGGTTCAAACACATATATTAAGCTTACCTAGTGAGTTGTACCTACAACCATTAATCTACTGACCCAGGTGACCTTACGGATATTTTCAATGGAAACGGTTTCTATTCTAAATAAATTAATAAACTTAAAATTAATTAGGGTTATGAATACTTTTATTAATTTTCACTTCCTAGATTGCGATGTATTTATTCTTAACAAATCTACGATTCTTTCGAAAGTGTTATCGGATAAAATAAGTATGTATATATTTTAAATTAAATTTATAAAATACTGCAATATATACCTGTATGCTATTGTTTTATATGCTTTTCCTTCAACACGCATTTTTTTTAGATGAAATGTAATTAAACAGTCGTTTTAAAAATAATAATGAATCACACAATCTTCCCAACAAAGAGTGATGCTGATTAATATCTTCGCAACTTTCACAAAACGCTTAGGTCCCTCCTCATATCTATAATTTATCGCAATTCGTACAATGGGACGTTGCTGATAGAAAAAATACGAGATAACATCTCGTTCTTCAAAACATGGCTAGTGAAAATCTATTGCATAATAATTAAATGCGCTTCACACAAAATATTTTTGTCATTTATTTAGATTTCAACAAGTCTTATGTAACAGGTCACCGACTAGTGACTACTATTTTAATTTAACGTAGACAAATCTAACTTTCATAATTTTTTTGACTTATTCATTATGATTTTTAAAAAATAGTTTAATTTTAATTGAATAACTAGTTATTCTTCCTTTTTACACAATATCTTTCAGCCAGGTTAGTTTAGCAATAATTATAAATCTTTCGGGAAGAAAAGTTTTGGTGTCACAAATAAAATATTTTTGCCCACCAGTAATATATACCTAACTGGTGTTGCATGGTTTACGGAGTGGATGGATACGGGGTACAGCGTAGTGGCGAAGGGTAGAGGTAGGTTGTTAAGATCTGTTATAAATAGTGCGCATTAAACTTTGCCAGTAAAATGTATTTGTTTTCATTGAACTAAGTCTACTTTTGGGTTAGACAAGGTTCAATGAATTTCAAAACACCACCTGTAATATTTATTTTTAATTCAATGAAAACAAATAAGTATGACTGACAAAGTTTAGTGTGCACTTTTTATGTCAAATCTTAATAGCCTACCTCCACTTATCGCCATTGGTACGGCGATACCTATGCTTATAGTTACTTGCTGATTTTTCTCAAACTTAAAATCCTAGTTAACTAATTAAATTCTGAAAAGATAATATTTTTGGTAATATACAAAAATAACATAATTAACGGCTCATAAAACAAAGCATAACGTCATTTACGTTTTGTTAGAATTGATGAAATTCATCAAAATAATCAGTCAATAATTTTACGATAGGTACTTTATATTTTCAAGTGATTCATAGTTCTAATTGGTTGCAATATCATTTTATGTTAATTTCATATTCAGATTTCGTATTATTACATAGTGTAATCTATTCTTATAAGTCTTTTCAGATTGATATGTATTTCCGTATAGTTAAATGGTACTTATACTAATTAAGGTACATATACCTATCCATGAATAATTTTCACGCACGAATTATTTTAGATTTTATTCAAATTAGATCGCCAATTAGTATTCGCAATATAATACTATATCACACCGTGTTTTTTTTTTTTACAATGTAACATTTTCCTAATCATAATAGTCGAATTCTAACTTACACGAAAATAATATTTTTTATATTATTAATAAACCGTTTAAAAAGGTTTTGGTTGTTCCTTGAATGTTTATATACGATTTAAAAAAAAAAACTAGTAAAACTGGATATTATGTCAATAATTAAATACTTAGAAGATATTATATACAAGTAATACATATTCATATTTTTTTATTGTTTATCTAATATAATGAAATATGAAACCTCTGTAGAATTGAATTACTAGATCAATTCTCATAATATATTATATCACTTGATGTTATATATTAATAAATTTATAATCTACTCGTTTTCAATATTACTATGAGTTGACGCTTAAATTTTTCACACATTAGCAAGTATAAAATTAATGTATCACAATTTTATTCTCTGCATTGAAATCTCAGTATTATTGTTTGCGAGTAAGTATATTATTACTTATATTGTTGTCCTACAAAAAGTTGTTTTTGTCTTATGAAGCATATCAAACAATCTCCAGTAAGTAGGTATATTTCAATGTAATAAGACTAATAAAATGTAATAAATGTCATTAAAGTTTGGTAAAATATTTCAATAATTATTGCTTATGGACAAACTGTTTTTCTGGGCACTGAGCAACCAAAATACGCCATTAAATAGATTGGTATGTATTTAAATAATATATCAACTCCGGTTGAAATAAAAGAAGCTATATTTATTTATATTTTATACAGACATATTTATTTAGTGTGTCAAAAATATACTGTCTTTATTGAGGAATTCTAACATTCGTTTTTCGTAAAAATAAAAAATAAATCTGTTAATATAACCTCCACTCTATGGAACCCGTATGATCTTCTTAGGATCGAACATGGTGATGTGTGAATGTATCAGTAGCAACCGGTCCATAGATGCTGTAGAAGCTCAGCATCCCCGGAAATAGATAAAGTACATACGTTGTTGGTATGGTAAATTTACCTGAATTTAACTTTTAATGGCTATACTAAATTATTATTATCAATGTTAAGTACTTAGTTATTTAAAAAAATATACGTATATCAAAGCTTCCAGGCTGTAGCACTACACACTATACTACCATACTATCACCGGAAACCCGCCAAGATTAAATTAATTATAAATCTTCGTAATATTAGGTAACGTTCAACAATTTCAACAGAATATCTGTAAGTAAAAGCCGCCGCACGCCACTGTTGTGTATCATGTTGTCTTTTGACAAAAAATGTTTTCGATCAATACAAAACTAATAAAAAAAATCCTTTTGTATTTTGAAAAAATGGCGAAAGTAAGTCCACTGCGCATTTAAAATACTGTGTTTTTCTTTTGTAACGCGCAAAACCAAATATCGAGAAAGGTTTCGGTTCTTTACAGTTTATTTTTTATTAATAACATTGAGTAACAAATTTTCTCTGAAATGAGATTAATTTATGATAAATTATAATTGGCCACAGTCTAATAATAATGCGAATATCTCTGGCATTTTTTCACGGCCTCTTTTTGGACATTGCCTAAAATGTTTTGGCGAAGGTTTTCTGTTGCCAAGTGGAAGGCTGTGAATGGAATACCTACATTGCCGCGGGTCGGTGCACCGCGTTGCACATCGAAACCCTCCCGTTAAGCATCTTATAGTATTATTGCGGATAGTAATAATATTATTTTTATTTTGACTTTGGATTTATTCAGTTATCATTACAGCATACTTCAATATAGTTCGTTTGGAGCACCAAACAGATTCTTGTTTATTTTAATTTACAACGTTTTTATTAGCTCGTATTCTTATTTGTCCGGTGGTTATTTATCCAGTACAAATCTTGCAATCGATTTTTAACTAACTTATCGACTAGCTAGATATTTGAAACTCTTAGAATATATCAGAACACGATGCCAATGCATTTTTTTACTTTTACTTTTAGCCATCTATTTTCAGTTAATTCTGTTTTGTATGAAAAGTTATTTCGACACCATTATTGGTTGTTAGGGGTCTGGGGTCCTAGCAACCAAATTATTAATATATACGTGCGTTACTATGGAAATCAATATGAATTTCAAAATGATATTTCAGTATTATTTCTATTAAGTACAATTTTTTTGATCGTTTAAGCTAGTCAAGTCAAGTTTATATGATTCAACAGAAAATTTAAAAACGTGGTATATAAAAAGTTCTTTTTATCTTGTAATTATTTTTAATTTTAACAACTTTATATCAAATTTTCAATGATATAAGATAATATTTTTTGAAATATGCGTCCTTCGTAATTAAAATAATTACATCATAATATGTGTGTTGATTTATCTCTCTTTCTGTCTGTAACACATTACGGCACACACACACTCTGCCAAAGTTATGCACATAGTTTGCTTCTTTGTTGCGCGAACGGATAAATAGAATACCATCGTTGCATCCCTCATGCGTACTTTACTTCATACATTTTGCTCACGCGCTTCTCAACTAACACCAATAAATCTCGCGGAAAATACACTCGCTTTATCGAAATCATATCTATGTTGGTATACAAATTGATGTGCTATTTAGCTATCCATCTATAATGTTTTTCTTATATTATAAAACATAGTTTTATAATATAAGCTAAATTTTATTATTGAGTTGTTGACACTACCGCCTAATTTTTTTTCTAGTTAATATTACATTATTGCATGTAAATGGTTGTATCGTTTTTGTTCTACAAAGGCATGTACGTCTAAATTATGAATACAGATACGAGGAGTACCAGGAAACTCAGAAATAATGGGAACTGAAATACCTAACGGGTGTGGAGTAACAGGCAACCGATCTTGAGTGTGGAAGAATATAGGATAAACTTAAACACGTCTCAAGAATACGTCATTTTAAGCTTGTTCTTCTTTCTGACAACTGCTCTCGGCTTACGCACTGACGCTCATTCAATATTGGTGTATTTGAAGGTTGCAACACACACTATTGCACGTCTATAATGTGTGTTTCATTTTCATAGGATTCTCACATTCAAAACCCTGTATCAAAATGTAGTGTATTGGGGTAAAGCCGGTAAAGCCTATCTGAGTTTTATTTATTAATCTATTATGTGATATTTATGCACTGAAATAAATATTGTTTTCATGTATGTATGTACGATATACATATACATAATGGGATTATAGATTCGGCTTGGTTTCATCCGTTTATACGAATATTTTTTTTATTTTAATATTTTTTTTAAATTAAGTATGTGGATAAAGTCTTTTTTGTCTTTTGTTTATACTTGTCAAAAACACTCGACAGTCAGCCATCATTAGAGTATTGATTGGGGTAGGTACATGAAATCTCATTTTATAATAGTTAAATAATTAATTATGTACTTTTATGCCACACTATGGTAGAAAGCTATTCTATGAAGTCATGGTGAGCATTATAATATGTTGCTTTTGCAATGTGTGTTACTAAAGTTATGATTTAATTCTTTGAGAGAAAAACTGACATTCCCACCGCACTGTGGATGCCTATAAGTTCCGATTAGGAATGAAAACGGTCGTTAATTATCCATTTTGATTTAGTTTAAACTATTTCGATATATCCGCCATCAATTTATTAGATATCGTTATAGAATTGAGCTAATCGTAGAATTATAATTGAGTTTTTGACGATGAAAGAACATATCGTCACTGTTCTGGCAGAAGACTCTAATTCGAAAAAATGACATATTGGGTTAGTTAGGTATACCAAAATGTTCCTATTTCAAACTTTACCGCCTGGAAACCTTCTTAATAAATAAACAGTCTTTATTTGAAAGTCATCACATGATAGACCATTTCAAACATTTCAACAACTTCAAAGTCAAATTACTCAAAACTAGTATTCTCCAGTTAGTATGTTCTGCCAGAACAGAGACGATATTATTCACTATTAATTATAGTATTTAGTATCCATTTCGCTATGAAAGTAGATAGGTACTTAAGTCAATGTGTTAATTAACTAATTCTATTACCAACCGTATTGCACTATTTTCCGTTTAAAGAAATAAATAATTTTGTTGGTATCATCGTTTGTATTTGATTCGTGCAGTCAGACACCTGCGTCGAGTGAGCAACAATTTTAGTTCCGCAAATCGAATTCTTGGCCGTTGAGAAAATACAATTTGTTAAGCCCCCCCCCCTCACCACCTCTCTGTCGCTTCTAGGCTGAGTCAAGCCGGGCCCAGAGGTTACACATCGACGGCATGCGAAACCAGTGTGGCAAGTTTTTAGACTACTCGCCGACCACCGTCCTCGTCTACTAGCATTTATTTATTTATACAACTTGTACTCTGTACGAGATAACATTTTAATGAAATATTAAGTCCTCTAGAGTCGTCTTAATTTAATTGATTATGATAACAGGATTAGGATAAATAGGCAGTACCTACCCATTTAATATAACATACATTTTTTTTCAAAACCTCTTTTACCTTCCTAAATTATTGAATACCACCAACCTTTCAATTGTCGATAAAAATGCATTCTCTTAAATTAAATCAAAGTAATATTATAATGCCTAGGTAGGTACATAATTTTATTAAATATGTAACAATTATTTAGCATATTTTTCAATACCAACAAAATATTACAATATTACAATGATTTAGAATACACAAGGGAAAATACATAATTCACCCAAATTTAAAAATGTATTTTAAAATTTATTAACTACAATGATTAAAAAAACATAAATTTATTAATCAATTTAAAAAAAAAAGTGTTGATTACAGCTATTAACATTATAATAAATTATATTTGATTCACTGACTTGATATATCTGTGCAACGCAGCGGTACACATTGAATGTATTGAGCATATTAATCGACAAGAATTTTGACAAGTGGCACTGCCACCTGGTATTTTTTCTAGGCTTATTATGTGCATTTAACTAAATTATACTAACGTACTAAATGTTAATAATCAATACATTTAACGGAATGCAATTTTTAGGCTTATACTTCAGCTGGGGCACGATCTAAAACGATCGTCACTACGCGACGCGAAGATTGTGCAAAAGACGCGTGCAGAAGAAAACATAATTGGTCATAAAAAGTCAACATGCGTCCGTTTAATGGTATGTTTACTGTTCTATTAGTAAATGGGTAACGTTTTTTAGTCATCTTTACACGATTTAAGGATTAATTCCCCCACAAAACAAATTTACGTGTTCACAGTTCTACTTTAGCTCTCCGATTGCCGCGAGTAAAAAAAATTCGTCGCACCTATAGTTGAAAATTACTTGCCGTTTCACTGAAGTATGCTCTTAAGTAAAACAAAATCAATTACACTTCTCTTATAAAAGTTTGAGGGAAAATTTTATCAGCCTAGAAGTTTGTCTCACAATAATTATTATTCTTACAATCGCATAATTTGCATATTATATTTTTATCATAACGCAGCATACGTTACATTTTCCCAGCCCTAATGTAAATTCGTTTCTTGTAATATAATTCACAATTTTGTTTTGCATACAAATGGCTCGTTTAATATTTAAATCTGTATATAGTTAACCGGTGATTACTGGTGCTTTCGACAATATTTCAATTACTTTCCATGTCCAGCAAGTAATATATCGGTAGTTAGTTAGGCCCGAGAAGCCTTGCGATCGGCGAGATTGCCTGCAACACTTGTTCCTGATCGGCTGAAATAAGCGACAAGCTTCTAACTTGGTCTATGTTAGCATTCTCATATAATATCTTTACCAATCCAAACATGTACCAACAGTGTGCCGTTATCCCAAGCATGGTTAAGCATAGAATCAAAAGAGTATATTTTTCCCATTTATTATTTATATTTTAATAATATTATTACTTAATTTAAATAAAACACAAATTTATAATACTAGTTCCTTTATTATACATTTAATAAAAATGGAATTAATAGTAGAATGCGTTGCCATCATAAATTGACAGTTAAGAGCATAAACGAAATTTTAATAATATTATAATACTTAATTTTTTACGACTACCTTGAAACCTATAAAAGATGAATAAATATAAGAAGTTATTATTATTAGTCCATTGAGAGAGAAGAAGAGAATCATTAGGTTGATTACTTAATAATACACAATACAATATAAATGTAATACGAATAAAAATATTTAAGAATGTAACATTCTTTATTGAACATTGAAAACACCTCAAATTTTTAGAAAGCGTCTCAGAGCTTTAAAAGCGACTAGTTAACTTCTTCACAATTAGATAGGACACGACATATAATTTAGTTGTCAGAGCAGAAATAATGGGCGCGAATCCCAGGGAGTGCGAGTTCGAACCTGCTGGGTGTCATTTTTTTAAAGATTTTTTCTAGTGGTTATAAATATCGTTGAGGTGTTTTTAAATTATGTATAAATTTATATCATAATTTAATATATAATATGTAGTGATTATAAATTATTTAATATTTTAAATTTGACTGTCAACCAGCTTTATGCACTTTTCAGAATTCAACAACTGTGATGTCAGTCATTTATAATAATAATATAATATTACGTAACTTTATTATGAAAAAAATGTCAGTCAATTTGGATTATTATTTTCGAGACATATCTACATGCATTTGTGTTATTTAGCCGGTTCTTACGAACCAGTTGTTAAAATGCGAGCATGTTTTTGAACAATAATAATTCGCGTTATCTTGGCTTATAATTGGCGTGCAGTTAAAAGCTTCGGAAACTCTAATACTGAAATATAAGTCTCCTTCTTTAAGTGCCATCTCCTGTATGAAGATAGGCAATCATCAAAATAACCTTCACTCTTTGAGACGATACTGCTTTTTATGAATCCTGGGATTCTTCAGCCATGATGTTTGTCTTTTATCTGGATTTGTTTTTCTATCCTCTAAAAGAAGTTATATGAAGTGTAATCAGTTTCATACGCTTCAATGTGTGTAATAAAATAGCCATGTCGTTTCTTAGAGTGACCTTCTTCAACATTTTAAATATATATGTATACATCCAAAATTCAAAAGACTAGATCAATTTTTCTTATGTAATATACTTATAGAATATACAAAAAAAAAAATTTGAACTTTTACGTTCATCCTTCTTAAATAAAAAGCTTCGATTATTTTCCTCAACGGTCCCCTTTTTTTCAAGTTATAACCTTTATTATCAAGGCGTTGGGCATTTTCTTTAATACCATTACTATACTGAAGCCCTGAGGGGCCCTTCTCCCTTTTGATAGTTGACAAAAAAAATGCCGGATGGGGTACGAAAACAAGCTGTTTGGCAGGAAAAAATGAAGTCAATACTTTTCCTTCACTCCAATAATCTTCAAACTGATGTCACATACCTCAGCACAAATTAAATTATATGATACCATTTCACTATAAAGCCATGAATACTCATAATTGTTTCAACGTGTTAAATTATTTTGTTTTATTTCCCATACTGCTAAAATTGGTACCTATCGACATACCAGTATTAAGTATGTATCTGTTTGATGCGCATGAAAATAAATAAAATAAATATCTAGCGTATTTTCAGTATATTTAAAGCTGTTGGAGGGATCAAAAAATGCTAGTAAAAATGCCACAAGTCATATGCGTTTTTTGCAAACTAGATGCCTATCGAAAAATGCTAGATCTGGCAAGAAAAACGCTGGCAATTGGCAACGTTTGGCAACTGAAAAATTGGCAACGCTGATTCTAACGATGAAATTTTGTCATGTTGTTTTCAGTATATTTTACAAATTAAATATTACTTACTTTTAGTTATTATTACATATTATTAATTATTGTACTACTTGGTTATATAATATTATTATAGAATATATTATTTTTTTGAGTTTTTTTCATGCCCAGTTATCTTAATCATGTAAATACATACGTCGGATTAAAACATAGGTTACCTGGCCCAATAGCAAACCATGTTAATTCTTGTTTATTTTTATCAATATTGCGATCCACAACGTCAATCACAATTATGATTTAAAATAAACACAATGTAAGAGCATGTGTGAATTTAAACATTATAATATGCGAACAGAACAGTTGAATCTGGCAGTAGCTATATTATTCTATCCGCGTTGACCGGTTTATGCAAATCATTTAAACGTATTCATCTGGCGTAAAAATGCGCGAGCCAAACCTGTTCTCTCTCTTCTGAGGTGTGTATCATTTTTTGAACGTGCATTTTCAGTTCGTTCACGGATGATGGTTTTTTATCATTTTTTTTTTGCGAAGACCCATGCTCTTCTCGATTAAGCTTTAGGTCGCTTTTTGTAATGCTTACTGTAGACTCTGTTTCACGAAGTGGTTCCGATGGAAAAATTGGTTACTATTTAAGCACCAACTTTAACAAATATTCAACTATAATTGAAGTCATTGGATCGTAGATTCACTACTCCACTACTTCAACTCCTTATCTTTTTATTATCACATATTTCTACAGAAATTAATAAAAAATAATGATAATAATTATACACTCACTTACTCAGTATCATGTTCATCTATTTGCTATTTTCGCACTATTAGCAATGATCTAGGTATCACATTGATGGGCAAAAATTTTATTTTTCATAAGCGCATGGTGAAATAAGTACAATGGAAACTAAAATACTCCTCGAAGAGTGTATAAATAATATATTGCTTTCCTTCTTACTCCAATATAATAGTTTCTCACGGAAGAGGAAAAACTCAAACATTTGGAAGATTGGGAATAATTTATGCATGGCATTTGTTTTAAAAATAATGCAATATACATACTTATACCTAGAGTCAGCGAACCACCTCATTGCATATTATTAGAGTTGCTAATAAAACTGCCATAAACTAGACTATTTTTCGTTTGAAAATAAGGTAACCAATGATACTTCTAGTTAATCACATTGTACACTACTTTTATTTTGTGGATCTTTTGCCTTATGCCCAAGATATTTTTTTTTCCATTTCGCTTGGCAGACGTTACTCTTAATATTCGGATATCTGATTTATTAAACGTTAGTGTATTATCTACTTATAACTACATCATCAACAACGATGGTTTATACACTTATAACAATTAGGAATATCGCTAATACACCCAACTATTTACTTAATTAAATCCATTGATCTAACGTGGCCTACCATATTTTGTTTTGTTTTTGGCTGCCTTGCAAAATTCATCCCGAAATGCCTTATGACATATTTGTAAAGGAGTCGAATCGGCCAGATACGTTAATATTAAATTTAAGCTGACTGACCAGAATATTTACCACACATTCTACAAATAAACCAGGAGGAGGAAAAGCAATACACATGATATAGAGGTCGTCAAGTTGATTACTTAGAAATGGACCGGACATGTCGCTGGAGAAATCGGTTATTTAGTGATACTCAAGAGACGTTAAATTACCACGGCTAATATAGCTAGTTACAGAATAGATTGGAGGGATCTAGGGAAACGACCCCTACTGATGACACAAAATATACACATCGGTGGGTCGAATAACAAATATTAACATTTTAATTTTGGCAATACGTGGAGACTTTCCATTGATTGTGATTGTTCGAATATGTCAGTGATTATAAAACTTAAGTTAAGTGGTCTCTACCATTTGGATGTGACTTTTTAAGAAGACTGACTGACAAATCGCTGAGAGATCATAGACGCGAATTTGACGATGAATCAAAAGTTTGCGGTGCTAATAATATACAAGTATTACCATGTTCAATTTTCTGTCTGTCATTATATCTCTACATATATATTGTTTATTTATTATTGTTATATAACACATTCTGTTATGTTTTATATTATTATTAGATGCACACAGTGTCTATATTTTTAGGACAACGTACTAACAAGACTTCTTATAAGCTATTATAGACAAGGTATGAATTTTTAACTGTACTTACCACCCGAGTAACATTGATTCATCGGTTTAATATTGGCACACCTTTTTCTATAGCACAGGTCACACTATATTTTCTACGGTTATAATTATTTATTATGTTATTAAATTTGATCTGTCAATGTTTTTTACTTGTTTTAAAACAGTATACTTCCAAAACAAATAATATTCCACGTAATTGTTACACAAAAAGAAAACTTATTGGACCCTTTAAACTTTAAAGCAGCGATTTCCAAACTGGGAGGCGCGGAGTGATGCAAAGGGAGGCGCGAAAAGTTTAACACAATTAATGTAGCCACAGGTTTGCAGTTTGGAAATGCATAGTTTATAAAACGGCCGCTAGTTATGAACTACATAAAAAAAACAATCCTATAAAAGGTTTTTTGCAAACCAGTCTGAAGATATGGAGACTAATTTTATAATATAATTTTGTAATAGTAAAAAAGTCGCCTGCGGCGCTACTTTATTTCAGGACTATTGAATAGTTTGAATATGTTGTTGTGCGCTGCAATTTGATGTGTTACCTATATGATGATTGATATACTGAAATGATAAGTCCCGTATATAATTTAGAAAACACTACTTTAGAGCACCACACTGATCCAAAGATCCTGGCATTTTGCACTCTGGCATTCTGGCACGAGATTTTCTGCAATAGCTGCGATGAAATCCAAATATCGATCCCGTTTAGTAGAAAAAGAGCACTTTGTACGAACAAACACATTCATCGCATGAAAAACAAATTTATTTAAATTTTTTTTTTATTTATACATTTTTAACTATTTAAAAATATGTATATTATTATTAATGAAATAAAGGGAAGGCGCCAAGATTAGATTTTTTTTTAAAGGGAGGCGTAGTAACATAAAGTTTGGAAACCACTGCTCTAAAGCGTCTTGGAAATGATTCGTAGAATTTGTATGCAATTGTTATATTACTTACTAAAATAATTTGTTCGTAACTTAATATGGTTATAATATCATTACGACCATAGCATTTTCAAACTTCAACAAAGTTCTTCGACAAAGGATCAAAATAAAATCGCTGATCGATTTCATTGAAAATTTATCATAACTTTTCATTCGTAAAACGTCCTTGTCAAAAAGTTACAGATTTTTTTTAAATAGCATTAAGTTATACCGAGCTTCAAACATGTACCTTATGTAACTATGACGTATTTGTGAAATACGATATTAAATTTGTATTTATACAAACCGAATGTATAACTACTTAAAACGCACAACATGACACATACTAGAAAATAAACTATTTAAATGCGATGTTTGTCCCTTTTGTGACCACAAAACATGCAATTGAGGCTATTGGAAGCAAGCTTAATAAAGTACCTTCCTATAGGTATTAGATAGATTTGAATTTTTTACTAATTTTTAGTATACCTATGCCCAACGCCATCTAAGGCTTCCCTATCAGCAATAGTTACCAGGATTTGTTCATAGGTACGTTGATGATTGTTTAAACTTATGCTCCTAAGGTTTTGTACTTCATGGAAAACCGCCACTATGCAATTATATGAAAAGTATTTTCTTTTTACTTATACTTAAACCATTTAGAAAATAATAACTACTTATTTCATTTTTATTCTTGATTAAAAGTATTACTATTACCCAATGTAGGTATTTACTATCTTATCTTTTTCCGCAAAGTAAAATAAGCGAAACGTGATAAAAAAAAAACACTTTGGTAATTTAGTATAGCAGTGCTGCTTGGATTTAGGTTTATTGGAAGTAATAGTAATTATAAACACATTGTATGCAATCAACAACTAAAACTGAACACTATTTTTTGCGCTTAAATCGTTTTTCAATGTTAACAATTAATTACGTTATGAGGTCATTTTGTCTTTGAATGATAACTACGGCTAAATAAATAATCTGATATTCGTGCAGGCATTGTCTATTTTTTTCGTTGGTTACAATAAAACGATTATCAATGATTCATAATATTAAAAGCAGGTAATCCTGTTAACAGGTAGGTATCAACATTAAATTTGTAGCAGTGGCCAGTGACGTCCTGCAGCTGTAAGGTCACTGCTAACAGTGCTAACATACCTTATTCTTGATTTGCACAAATTTTCATAAGGATACGTTAAATCAGAGGGGGGCAAACTGCGGCCCGCCGGGTATTTTTTTGCGGCCCGCCATCATTAACTGTACTTCTGATTACGAATAACTTTTTTATAATTAAAAAAAAATATTGACAATAGATTAAAATTTGCTTAGCAATAGTACGCGATCCATTTTCAATAGATATTATTAGTGTCCGACAGAGCTACAACTTGATATTATTGATCTGCAGTGTGATACTGATTTAAGAGAATTGCATCGCCGTGAAGAAATCTCCAAATTTTACAATGCCCTTAATTCAGATAAATTCGACCAACTTAAAGATTATGCAAGAAAAATGTTCGTTATTTTTGGATCAACCTATATATAAGAACAAACATTTTCGATCATGAACCTCAATAAAAATTCTTTACGATCAAATATCTCCGATGCCCATTTACACGCAGTTTTGAGAATATCAACTACAACATTAACAACTGAATTTTAAAAAATGTACAACAGTTTCATTCTTCTCATTATTTTTTTTGTAATGTTTATTTTTCGTGATAATAAATAGTGTATATATAAAAATGATATTTTACTTGCGGCCCGCCGCTCTTTTTGAATTCTTGAATTTGGCCCTCCATCCAAAAAGTTTGCCCCCCCCTGCGTTAAATTGACCACCACCACCCGTCATATATGCACAGCCGTGGATATGCACGGCCGCTTTCTATGACGCTTTAAACGTGTCTGAAAGAAGTGATTTTATGTGCTCATTCCGTCCCGAGACGGAGCCGCACGGGACTGATGCTGCAAACATGCACCGTAGTGCTTAAAGAATAAAGTTAAGAAAGTTTTTGTTTTTGTTTTTTGGACTGGCTCTGCTGGCTGACGTTAAGCGCTTTGTGTACCCGCATACTATTTATTATTGATATTGCACGATAATAGTGTTAATGTTTTTTGATGAACAAACGCGAACGTTAACGTTAACGGTAACGCATCGCCCAGGGAACACAATTAATCGGAACTGAAATTATACGTCATTTTAAACTTGTCCTTCGTTCTGACAACTGCTTTCGGTTTATGCACTGACGCTCATTCAATATTGGTGTATTTGAAGGTTGAAACACACACTATTGCACTCTATAATGTGCGTTTCATTTTCGTAGGAAACTCTCACATTCAAAACCCTGCTTCAAAATATAGTGTATTTTATTTATTAACCTGTTCTGTGGCATCGCCTTATCTTGTCTGTTCATGTATAGGATATCACTTTTTTATTTATTCAAGACTAAATAAATATACTAATAATAATGTAGCATTCTTAATTTAAAATAAATAATTTTAAATAAAAGCTAGAAAACATTATGTAACGAGTGAAGCTTTACAGCGTTATGTATTTTCAATGAAGAATTCCATATTCTTAAATTTAATGTTGTGTATGTTTGGTTTTTAATGAAAGACGTCAAAATTAAATTTTAAGTAATCCTGTGAACCTAATGATATTTTTTGTCATGATTTGAATATCAAGTTATTAACACTTCAGATAGCGTTGTATTTGCAAGTTTAATACGTATATCGGTAGTAGATGGTAATGTTCTTTGCTCAGCACGCGAAAGACGTATGCTAGAATCCCACTTAAACCAATCGAGTATTTTCTCATTATATAATATGTATTTGCGATTATACCAAGTTTATATAGCTAAAACAAGCGATCCATTTTTATAAAATATAAAATCATTCCTTAAACGTCTTCGTATAGAGACGATTCCTTAATTAAGGGGTTAGAACGTCACTGGATGCGATGCTGAGAATCGAAGGTGATTACAACATAGTGAGCACGAGTTTACTGCAGCACTGTTACGTATTATATTATTATTTTTGCCTAAGAAGCGGATAAGGGAATATGTAAATATTGCTTGATCGTTTAGGAATGTAGAGTGCTTACTTACCGTCAGAGTGACTCTTTGTTTGGAATAATGTTTCTTAGTAAAATAAAACGTTAACAAACTCGGTTTACTTTGATCACCTTATAGTTCGATACTGTGATGACAAATAATTATGCCTTGACTGGATCACTAATTTTATAGGAGAGCAAAAATAAAGTTTTTAAACTGAGTGTATCAAGAAATTATAAACTGCTATTTAAGTAGGTATATCAAAATAATAATAATTGTCTTTTATTTTCAATATATTCACTATTATTTAAATCATTTAATGAAACGCAAATTAAGCCCATATTTTTGATTCTCGCCAATGTGCTTTACTAAGTGCGTCATACCTAAAGTACGACGAAATTAGCTGGTATTAATACATCTTAAGAACTTTATATATAGCTAATATATCTGAGATGTTTTAAAATTGTGTAAAATAAAATACAAAAACGTTCATTACATGTATTTTTTATGAATATCGTATCGTAGCGTATATTACAAATTATATAATTCGTCGGTGTTTTGTAAAAAGGGCGAATCAACCATTTTGGCGAAATCGAGATTTTAATGAAAATACAATATGTACTCCACTAGCTTTGTTGTGTAAAAACGGCGAATTTTTATCTCCACAGGAAAGTACTTAAAAACGATAATCGACTAAAATTAAATTAATTAAAATTATGAAATAAAAAGCAAATGTGACATATTAGGCATTTTAAAATATTATATAATAATACCTATTATAATGACAGTGTTCTTTATAAGCTTTATTATAAACTTGTTTGATATTTATAATCATCTACAGGTAAAAAACAAATACATGTCACAAGTTAAAAATCCTCCTCCTGTAAAGTAGCATTTTGGTTAATTCGCCTTTTTTACAAAACACCGACGATGATATCTTTTCTCAGTACGATAAATATAGATGTATATTGTATACGACAAAAGTACTTTTGCCACACTTACAGATTTTATGTCACCAGAAATATTAATTAATAGTTGTAGGTACCATCAATTCTTTAGAAAATTTCCATGATGAATACGATGATTTTTTTTATTTATTCGTCAAATTATGATGTGTTGATTTATTTCATTTTTCCGATATAAGTAAAATATTAGAAGATTTATATAATGCAATAAATTTATACGATACTGAATGACTATGGTTTCGAAGGATGACTTATGGCAAGTTGTCAAAGATTCTGCCATAAACACACGTAAACGTTACTTGCATTGTCTGCAGCCGGCTTTGGAACTGCATCATATTGTAGTTATTATATCTGTTGTGACAAAGAAAACTGATACAAATTATTTAATAACTTCATTTTACGACTTATGACAAGTTGTCAAAGATGCTGTTTGCGATTTACAGCATCAAAATAGCAGTACTTTGCGGAATCCGCACGATCATTTGCGACGCACTGCATAATATTCGCGGCGCACGCGTACTCACCTGTCACTGCACGCGCCCCATCCGAGAGTTCATCTAATCTCCCTTAACGTCTTCCAAATGCAGACGACTTCCTCATTCCATGTCTTAGCCATAATTCTGCCTTGTTCCAACGTCGCAAACGTCAGATTGAGCTGATGATAATTCACCGTGGAAGGTTAAATCTCCTCATATCTTTTCTCCTAAAGTTCTTAATTATTACTACTACTATAATAATTATTATCAATGCGGAAACGCAGCCGTACACTATCATCCTCATGCTTAAAAATAATCATTAGCAATTAAAATTACATTATTTTACAGTTAATGTAGCCAAATAGCTATCAGTAGAACAATCAAAGCGATACGCTGTTTAAACTTCATTAGTATCAAATATAATAATAATCTCTTGAGGTAGGAACACAACAAATAGGTTTCAATTAAACGTCATATATGAAGTTTTTTCCAAGAATCTGCACCTGAATCTGCAATTTGTATGTTACTCAATTATAAGTCAATTAGTAGCGGTTATTGTAAATGCTTAGTTGTGAATTAGGTAGAATTAATTTAATTTGACGGATGATGTTACCTAAGAAAAACAAAAATAAATAAAAAAAAACCTTGAAAAACACATTTAATATTCCTAATAATTAATTATTATAGAAAAAAATGTAAACATCTCAATATTCTAGTTTTATTAAAATATTCTTTAGTTATTACTGGGAAATTAGTTTTTACTGTACATTCGTGTTATTTTTTGCGTAGTTAATAATTATTGATTTATGTATTTTTGATCTGAATTTTATTTATTTATTTGAATTATGAAAGCGCGGCAAGTAAATAATATTGCTGGGCACTTGCAAGACTCTAATACGGTGGGGTAGTATGATTCGTGAACTAGAAGAGCTTACGCAGTTATCTTGTATCTGCACGTCAAATCAATGTATGTTAATATATAAATTGCTTAGTATAGTATAAATAAATAGATAATACTAACACACTGCTTTTGCTTCTTGGAAGATTTTTTGTCTAAGATCGATTCCATATAGCCAAGTGGAGTTTTCATTTTAATCTAGCTTATACCTACTCTTAATACTAATGCTATTATAGTCATGTCTTCAATTATATAATAATTATATGTAAGCTATACCGAAGTCGACATTCTCCACCTTGTGTCAGTACTGGTTGGTGGTTGATCTTCGATAGGGAATGGCCCAAGCAGTAGTGTTGATATGTATTTACATATTTAAGTACTTACATACTTATTTACTGTGTTACGTATGGCAATACCAATTATTGATTATTTTAATACTAATATCGGCTACTCAGTCATAAATATTTTTTATTATTTTCTATTATACCAATTGATTATATTAATAATAATATCGGCTACTCGGTCATAAATATTTTTTATTATTTTCTATTTTAATATTTGATTGCATTTCGGTCATTGCTATGGAAATCGGCTTAGCAATCAGCATTTTTTTTATTCCATAACTATGACTAAATAAAATACGGGCAGTTACTTCAGGCTTTATATTATGATCCTGCAGAATCGCGTTGAGTCATTACTTACGCGCTATCGTATCGCATATAAAATTCCAGCAAACCACCATGAGCTTTGATAGCAAGAGCTTTCAACTCTCCTGAGAGCTGGTCGTAAGCTTTATAGATAATTCCGAGAGTTGAAACATTGCTTATTACTATTACCTTCTTATTGAGTGGCTAAAATGATAATACATTAGAGAGAATTTGTTGAAGATTATTTGGGATATAGTATCAAACTATTTAATGTCAATGTCTTCGATATTGTATATATAAATATAATTATCATTATTCATTAGCAGAAAAATTATATTATAATCGTAGTGAAATACTTAAGTATAGTTTTACTTGGTTCTAATGCACATTATTTGATAGTGCTTTCTTATGTTCACAGTGCCAAAGTCGATATATTGTAATTATTATATGTGGCCATGATATGTCAGTTTTCAAAATTATCTAATATTTTCTCAGAAATACTGATAATTTTATTAAGATAATCTAAAACAGGTCCATCTTTTCTTCAGCTCTACAAAACTGGAGATCCTTTTTTACCTAGTGGTTGATGTATATAACAGTGATTTTACTTATACTGCTATCTTAGGTGCAGTTAAAAATTCAATAGGGGCACTGAAGGATAAATGATCGCTTCTCAAATGGGGTAAATAATACATTTTATCAATACATCAGATTGTCGACGTGTACGAATGATTTTGTATTTTCTAGTCACCCATTTAAATTTTTAAACATATCATAATTATAATTGATTTTGCATCACTATACATTAATTAATTGGCGATTCATTCTTATTGTGCAATAATAACGAACAATGCATTTATTTCTCCGATTCTGTATTCGGTCTGATAATATATTATCGTCATAGATTATAGGAAGGATGATTTAATTTTGGATGAAAATACATGTTTATTTACAGAACCTAGGAGATCAATTCACTAGCCTTTGTAAAGGTATCGATTACTCGGAGCAACGATATAGGTAGGTACTTTGAGAGCTTAGAAGGATCAAGATATCGCGGTATGAATCCGCGAGCCTGTCTCTGCTCATCACACGTGAGATTCTCGCATTACATGGACGGAATGGTGTTAAGGAATATTCCAACCGTGATAAATAACGTCTTATTTTTGCGATTCTATTTATGCAGCGCTGGGGTGGCATTTATATGATATTGATACACTTTATAGTGGTGATACTTGGTCGTTCCTTTTTCGAAAATTGAATATACATAAAAATAATAACTATTAACTAAAATATTATATTCTATTAATTATATTAAAAATATATTATTTGTGTCGCAGTTTCGTCATAGAGAAAACCAAAGGTTTTAGACTACGTGTATATAGGTACACCGTAGAATTTAAATTCTCTGTTATTATTTTAACACTCAATGGATATTCTTCAAAATGCTGTTAGTGTGTAAACACAAAAAATGCACAGACACATTGAAAAATGGTCGCCCAAACAAGATGACGTTCTGTTTTACCGAGATTGTTTGTGACTATTCATCTAAATATTTGAAGTAATTATGGTACATTGTATATAAAAAAGTCTCAAATTTCAATTTGCTACAAATGAAATAACTTGCAACTAATTTAATAGTTAGCTTTAGTGATCCTTTTGTCCAGCTTCATTTATATATTTAGACTTCATCTCCATAACGTAAGTAAGGTATTCATCAATATCTTTGGGGTAGGTACAGAATTTTTTTTCAATATCATTTAGAAGGATTAATTTTTCACCATTCGTTAAATTTCCTTCTTCTTCTTATTGTGCCATCCCCTAGCGGAGGTCGGCCACCATCAAGGCGATCTTAGCTTTGTCGTCTGCTACCCGGAACAGTTCAGTGGAGCTGCATTCGTAAAATCCTACTTTAATCTTAAAATACTTCAAATACTTTTAATCAAATTTCCTACTTTATGGTAAATGTGTTGGTATGATTGAATTTCAGGATTGGAGAGTTTATTTATATCACTATCTTTCTATATACGTATATATGTTTATAGTTACGGTTATTTTGATGCTTAAATCCTGAAAATTGCTTTATCACATTACACAATACTTTGTGTGGCTCGATGTTTAAAATTAATTTCACAAAAAAGTTTGCTTCTGCTTTCTTCATTATTTTCTATTGTAACAATTCCCAGAAGCCTTTGAAACGGTCTGGTGTCTTGCATACTGATACAATGATAAAATATTAACATGCGGCAAGTGTAAATCGTATTGTGTATTACATTGGATTGCACATAATATAAACATGTTCAATAAACCATTATTTTCCTTATTGGCTCCATTCGCGGCGGCCTTTGTCTCATTAATAATCTTCGCATGCTGCCAGAGAATCGAATTCAAATTGAAATTTGAATTTAGAATCGATATTCAAACGGACTTCGCGAGCTGTTGTGTTTAAAACAGCTACCTACCTCTATTATTGATAGTGAGAATCGAATGTAAAAATGCTAATGCATTGGTAAACGATGACATAACAGCAAAACAATTCGATTTATCAGGCGGTAGATTAACGTTCTCTTTTCGAATTACTGACATGTCAAAGGTTAACCAACTTGAAAATATGAACTGAACAATAAGTACCTAAGCACTTACAAATAAATCGATATACAAATATCATTTATTGTAGTGCATAATGTTTATTAATTGGGTAGAAAATATAAAACACGAAATTCTAAAATTCTAAATTCCTTAAAATTAAACTTAAATGCTATAATAATTTTATTATACTTACAAATACTTATGCAAAACATTCTACTCATTACGATTGTAGAAAACATATATCTAAACTTTATTTATGTAGCAAACGGAACAGAATTTAAAATGTTCAACAAAATTTATCAGCTCGATATTTAATTTGGTTTTTTAATTCATGCCTACGTGTAATTATATTTTAAATTCATTCGATTTTTATCATTAACTAGGTATCCACCAGAATACAATTTTATTTTACTTTTACTTTAGGTATATTATAGCAACAATATCGACAGTAAAAGTAACTAAAGAGGAATTTGAGTATTTGCGGTAATTTTGAAAAGAAATATCGAAAAATCATTGAATAAAATTGAGCGATACTGTCCGGTCAAAATAGGATATTAAAAAATATCTATCACTCTGTCTGGGCATAATGCCCTTATTAATCATTTGGTGCATAACATAGTATATATATCAGTGACGTGCGGTTAATATATGCTGTAGGGTTGGAGCATCCCCAGTAATAATCAATAAGTAAGCATTTATTCAACAATATTATATATTTTTTATTGAAGTACCTTTTTTCAACAGAATCCCTTAAAGCAAAAGTCACCACACACCACTAATATATACACCGTGTGATAAACGTAGATCAAATATAATAAAACTCATATTGTCCAATTAGTTTTTATTGGTTTATTGGTAGTTACGTTACATACGTTTAATTAATTAAATAATTAAATAATATTGTAAAAAAATAGGTACTTACACAAAAGAGTATTAATAATTAATTATTAAACAATAGAAAACAAAATGCTATATGTAGGTACTATCACTGTATTATTCGTCTGTATTACATTGGTGCTGCGAGTACCTATATCAGGGATGGGGAACCGTTTTACGTACTCGTGCCAAAATTTTCCAAATATTATTTTTTTTACTGTCTGACGTGCCAAGCAGTTTTTCGAGTAGTTCGAGCAGGAAAAAAATGAAAAAAATGTTATAAGAATTCTATTTAAAAAGTTCAAAAATTATAAGCAATTGAGTTCTAGAGTATTATTACTATAATACTTACTTAATTTGGTTATTTACGCACAAATTGACGCCAAAATTTCTCGGATCAAATGAGGCACCTCTCGCTACAGTGGTCTCAAGCATTGTAAAATGATTATAAATCGATCACATTCAGAGGTTCGCGACACGGCTTACCCCGCCGCCTGGTGAGGTCAGTGCTATAATATTATTATGTGGGACGTATAAAACCTAAGAGCCCATCTATGCAATTTAAATTAATTGTAATGCTTATTCTTCAAGAGTATCAGCTGCCTGTCTGATCTGTCATTTATGCATGAATTTCGTCGTTTCCGTTTGCGCATCGATTGATAAGTATTATTGGTAATTTTTTTATAAAAAACCGAAGAAAATATGCATTTTTAAGATTATATAATACATTTAGGTATTTGAAAAACTTTTTGTAAAAAAATATCTTATAAATTATATACTTGTATACTTTTTTTTCTTTTCAACACAACATATTCGCCATTTCTGACCTATATCTTTATCGCCAAGTACCAAACAAAATATGTGGCATTGTGGCAGTGTAATACATATTACATTTTCCGGTCATGTTTCTCGGAAACGAGACAACATTTTCTTATGGCAGGCAGCGTACTACAATAAATGCCAAAAATCTCATTTGACGAACGTTTACGATCGAATACGCGGGGATAAAAACGGTACAGCCACTTAATATACTTCGAGATATAAATCATAGAATTTATATCGAATGATAAATGATTTTGCCGTTTTAATAAACATTGATAGTGATTTATCGGACGCGTCAAACTCCCGCAGAGAATTTTAAAACTGGACTCACTGGATACATAATAATATATGCCATATTATATTATTCGGTTACATTAAATTGTACGTAAAACATTTCACCGTAGCACAATTCGCCGTGAGCGTTCTTATCGGAAAGAGATGACCCTATACTATACGGTCTCACAATTTTATTAGATTCCATATGAACATTAATTCAATTTTCATAGCTGAAAAAACTCATGAATTAAAGAATGAAAACCTAACCTAACCTAATCTAACAAATAATCCAGTATATCGGCTATTTTCAAAAATTGTTTGTTGCTGGGTTCCTGTAATACGACAAGAACCGTGTTTTATTTAGACATGAATTTTATGTCAGTACTAAACGGGCCAAAGAGGTTGGACGGTCTTTAATAAACGGACATATATTTTCGATACAAAATTTCACGGTGAAGTGTTATACGGCCAAGTTTCCGGACACGATAATATTATTCAATCCGTTTTATCGGAAACCACAAAATGACAAACAATAAAATCTCTACAATATTTGGTTTGACATAATATAATAAAATTTGAAACCTTGATAAAAGTGAGCCACAATAATTAATAATGTTATATGTAGTAGTCCCTTATTTATTTTACTGATTTACACAGAGTGTGTCAAACGAATAATTTTATAAAAGTGGGCTCTGCAATTTTTGATAGTATTCGTATGCGTATCCCTAATAATTACCTAAGTAGTCAGGAACATCAGTTGTTGCTAACCTAACCTGTCATTTATAATGGCAATTGGGAGGGCAATAACTGTGTTCAACCAATTAGTTTCGAATATTCATGTATTTTACTTGCATGTCACACCCACGATGGCAGCGTGACTTAAGCGTTGGCCTATAACGTTGTGGGTCCCAGGTTCGAATTCTGGGTCTGGCAAGTAAAAATTGTTTTTCAATTTGTGTATAAGTAGAGGTTGAGCAAGTGACTCACGTCCATTTCTCGTAAAAATAAAATCTGTTAATACAAACCTCCACATTGTGGAGGCCCACATAATCTTATTAGGATCGAACATGGTCGGGGTAAAAAAAGAGGATGAGTTTAGGTGGACGTTGTTTTATGTTTTTTTTCTATTTATTATGATTAGGCTGTTTTTGAATATTACATAATGGTAAAACTGTTATTTACATATTGCTGTCGTCATGAGATTATAATTTGTAAAGTTCAAGATATATTTTTATACATATTTGAAAGTATATTTCATAGAAATGTGACATTTTTTTCATTTGTGGCTTTAACAATGTGGACCTACTCTAAACGCTAGTAGCTAATAATATTATGTTTGTAATTAATTTAGATTCTTGATGTTTTTTTCTAAAAGGAAAAAAAATGAAACATAATTCATTGGTTCCTTGGTAAGGGATATTACTTTGCATAGGAACTCACTGAATACATTTGTCAAACTAATTTTAGGCGTTCGAAGAGATCAACATTGTTTAGACAGTGCCATATTGGTTATGTGGTCAATGGATAGCTGACAAAATAAATGTTGGCCGTACCTACTTCGTCGCAGTGTCGGTGTTTTTACATCGTTTATGGCCACTTGTCATCCACGTGTGTATATTATATTTCTTACTGTCTTACTGAATACCCATCTTCAGGAAACGAAAATTCGTTAAAGTCAAAGTCAAATAATAAAATTTTATACTGTAAATTACTTTGGATAGGTACCTAACTATTATTGGCATAATATAATAATAATGCATGCTCGTGAATTTTTCTATATTATCATATATATCAAATAACAAACAGTAATCGTATATTGTTGCGAATACTCACATATAGTTAAATGATGTTCTTATGGTACAATATTAATTAATTGTTGTCTCAGGAATATGTCGCGCGATCACGCACACACTTTTTTAGGAAGTCCAGCCATTGAAATATTATTCCTTCTCAATATCGCACATTGTTGATTGTACCGATTTATTTGCCTAGGGCCTGTTATATTGTTTCGTGTTTTTAAATACGTACACGTTTAGACAATACCTGTCTTCAGTCTTATCGTGAGTTCGACGATCAACAATAATTTCACACATAGTGGGCTTAAATGGCGGATTTGAAACTCTCCGTATGACTGAATACGACTATAATCGACTACCGCATTGTCAAATAGGTATAACCAGAAACTAAACGTGTTGTGTTAAATAGTAACGTAGTATTAAACAATTAAATACCAATTAGTAAAAAAATCTTTGTAAAAAATGTACACATAAGTACCTATGTAAAGTATATTATATTCACGTTTATGGTGATTATAGTTTCTGATATTTTCGTCATCAACCACCAATCTACTAGGTACTTTATGAATGCGTCCCATGTTTCATCGACCCGTTTCAGCACAAATATTTTTCTCATATGTATGCTGCTAAAATTAAAGTATTTTTAATAATAATTAATAATAATAATTAATAATAATAAAATAATAATAGTAAATTTTACAACGTTTTTCTTAGCTCGTATTCTTATTTGTCCGGTGGTTCTTTGTCTGGTGATTATTTGTCCGGCACAAATCTTGCAATTGATTTTTAACTAACTTCCCGATTAGCTAGACATTTGAAACTTTTGGAATATACCAGAACACGATGCCAATGCATTTTTTAATGCTTTTAATACATCTTTAAGTAGAATTGAATTTATTTTCAGTTAATTCTGTTTTGTATGAAAAGTTATTTCGACACCCATTATTGGTTGCCTGGGGTTTGGGGTCCTAGAAACTAAATTATTAATATATACGTGCGTTACTATGGAAATCAATATGACATGTCAACTACAATTTTTTCTGATCGTTTAAGCTAATCAAGTCAAGTTTATATGGTGCAACAGAAAATTTAAAAACGTTGTATATAAAAAGTTCTTTTATCTTGTAATTATTTAAAACTCAACTTCATTCCATAGTATAATGAAATACATCCACCATATTACGACTTCCACTAAATAGGTATATTATTATTATATATTTATCTACGTTCAAATCATTCCGTATTACCTATTCAAATCTTTACATATATTTTATTTAAATTTTAGTAACTAGATAGGTAACATTTTTGTGGTTGAATTTTGTTAGAAATTAGCTTATTAGCGATGACGTTATCTTTGCAGGTACAAAAATTCGCGTAGGTTTTTTACGTATAGGCCCTGAGTAATTTGGACCGTGTGGTTTTACACGTCTCTTATGCCTCTACCTGGCGAAAAATAAAATTAAAAAAGAAATCTTATATCCTCTCGCAACATTCTCCCGGACTGACATCATCCATCAGAATCTCTTTTGCCCGTTGCATCTTTTTGGTGGATGATTTTATTTTGTATCATTATTATCCCGTGTTTTGCACCAACATAGTCTAAACTTATGGGTTGGTTAGATTGTGGCCAATGTGGGTGTGTCACCGGAATGGATTAGGTATCATTTTGTGAAATCGGAATAAATTACTGAATGTACTGTATTTTTATTAACCTTTTACTGTTCATTTCACTTGGGCTATATATATATATATATGTTTATATACATTATATTATATAGATGTAGGAGCCTCAAAGCTAGTTAATTGTTTGTATGATCATTCAGAGTCAACACACTTTTTCAGTTTATTCATAATAGAAATTTTAAATTTCCTAAACCAAAAAGCTGAATGTCCATAAATGCATTATTCTAAAAGTGTTCTTTTTAGACACCCTCTTTTTTTCCCTTTTAACACTACAACAGCCCATGGGACCCAGGGTATGTAGTGTAGTAGTAAGTGAAACACTAGTAATTGTAGTGAAGTAATAACAGAAATACATAAGTTTTGAGAGAATCACCAAACTGTGTTGTGACTTCATCGGGAATCAGACCCAGAGCCTTTGGATGAGGAATCAGTGCCTTACGCATTGGATTACGAAGGTTTACTATACACTAGCTGTCAGGTACAGATATTTGAGATATTATGGTAAATTCTCAAAAAACATGTTAATTAACGTAATAGTCTCCACCAAAGTTCATCAAAAATGATATAAGGTACCTACCTATTCAGTAAATTTTATTACGAAAATAAAAAAAATATCATTCACGGCAAAGATTTGCAATTTAGAGCTGCAATCAGATATGTAAGCTAATATTTGGGATAAACCAGTATTTTATGGTGTTCTTTTCGGATATATTATGATACATAGAGACTTATACAAAAATCTGTACTTAAACTGTCAAAGACTTTTCCGCCTATTTCCCGTGTATAAGGAGCCTTGAGCTAACGTGGTGATAATAACATTCTATTAAAGTTTTGAGGCGGTGTAAAGCTCCAAATACGGGGTCTATACTTCCTTCTCCCAGAAACATGCTCATTCTTAAGCCTTACTATAAAATTTATGTATTGTTTCAAAATACTACGCATATACATACTCAACTTTAAAAAAATACGGTTGATACCCAATTGTTTTTTACGCAGGTATTATTTTTGTCTACTTTATTAACAATAATAACTTTATTAAAATTATTTCTATGAAATAAAGTAAAAATAATATTCAAAACTAAAATAATACTATTGATTTTATTCTTCAAGTATCATTTTTTTTTTAAATCTTTTTAAATCATAATAATTTTGTCAAAATAATTTATATCATTCAATAATTATATTTTATAGTAGGTACCTAAATACATACTGATTTTTTTAACGTCCCTAATAATTAATTAGGTTGGTGCCTACTAACAATATATTGATTCAAGTCTTATAGTAGTATTGTGAATTTGTTTTTAAATATTCTTATGAAACAATACTGACATTGAATCAATAAAATAAATAATGATATTAAGTATATTTTTTAGCGTTTCTTGCTATTTTGTGTTCAAAACTTGTAGTCATTGAATGTGATAAACAAAATTTAAAATAGACAATCTCATAAAGTTGTATGACGAAATAATTTAAAAATAAATTGTACATACTCATATATTATACAAATTATTATTTTAGTTGGTAAGTGAATATAAGTATGTATAACTATATATTATATTAAATTTGATGAATTATGGCCACGTTGTTATTCTTTTAGTCAAAAATAACAATTCAAAAATATCAAGTACCCTTAGGCGAAAATTGTCAGCTCTCAGTATTAACGGTTTAAAAGTAGGTTAATAATTAAATTTGATTTAGACACTCCGTGGCACGAGTGTTTTTCTTGCAAAATATGCAGGGGCTTTGACGCTTAGCTTGGCTTACATTCCATTCATTCATTTTATCTCTTTTATAGTTTAATAGCTGTCATTGGTTAGTCAATTATTTTGTTGTTATTATTTATTAAACACGATTACAAAATTCTAATAGTCTTAATTAAATAAATAACAACACAATCACTCGGTAGGCATTCATATTTAATTATTTCTACATTTTATTTTTAACAATCAGTTGAAAATGTCTGAAAACGAATGAAACCGATGTAAAAATAAAATCTGGAAAAAGTATCTATAATAAAAATTAAATAATTAAAGTGTTCATATTTATTTAACTACTACGGCCTTCCACCAAGACATAAGCAGTTTAGAAAATTAATTATACGGGGCTCTCGACTTTCGCACATAATATTGGTTCATGAAAATGTGTTCGAATGTTGAATGTACGAAAGTAGAGGTATGTAAAAAAAACATCAAAAAGTGTATGAACTTAAAAATATTTATTTATTAATGGGTATAATAAAGTTAACGAGGCGTATTGGCAATCAGGTGTTTTCTATAGTTGAATACTACCCTTTTATGTATTTGAGAAGGTAATGGAGAGCGGAGGAGAGAGGAGCGACTGCATGGAAGCTCACAGTTTTTTAAAATATAAATTTTAAGTACCTGCCTAATGTCAGAAATAGCGAATTGTCTGAAAATAGAACGTTCTAAAGTCGAGGGCCGCCGGTACCTACTTCAACAATGAATAGATACAGGGCCATATTTGAGGGTAAGTATTTATATAACATAAGTGTGTAAACGTCAATAACTAACTCTAGATAAAAAGACATTATTTTAAATAATAAAAAAAAATAACTAGTACGTTATCAACAGAGTTAACTATCAAACCGGTTTCGTCGTTTTCATTTGACGATACCCGTCTTAGTGGTCATAAGTGGAATTATGTACTGTATTATTTTAATCTATTTTATAAAAAAAAATGTTTTTAATACCATTCGTAGTCGTACAAAGTTGGCCAATACGTAACTTGGGCCATGGCTATCTATAATAGATTTTTTTTTTAAATTATATATATTTTAAATATATTATACACAATAAATTATGAAAACAGAGTTATAATTTTAAGCATTCTTAAGTACATAATGAATTATATACTACTTAAGTACATATTGTTAAACTATTTCAATAAAATAATGTTACACCCAATTTTTAAGTCATCCACAATTTTATTATCTTCGTATCTCGTATTTTTATAGTAACAATTCAACTACTTATAAAATTCAGACGAAGCATTTTTTGTGATTATTTTAAATATAATGCCGCCAGTTGGCTTGGATCAGCTGTAGTAACTCGCCCTGAGGTTTTCATAGACAAATAACGCAATATTATTTACGTTTCGGTTAAAGAATTTATAATTTTCTCGTTTGTGGTTTGTCTGCACCGCAAGAAGATATCTGATTTATATGAAAATTATATGAACACACTTTGGATTTCTCAAATAAATAACCTCCTTGGTACAAAAAATAGACATACTGAGTACCAACATACAAAATTTATTACAGACAGTAAAGATATTTTTATTTTATTCCCGGACGGAATGGTTGACTTGTCTTTCATACATAATGTTCGTTTTCCTAAAACATACTTTATATTATATTATTAATTACTAATATTAACCGATCAAAAAGAAAATTTCATATAAATATTCTTACTTAGGTACGTACTCATTGTATCTATATAATATTTAATATTTAGTGGCTCTATTTTTATTATAAATATGTTAATATAGTTGTCTTATTTAATATCTAAGGTAAATCGTTAGTAAATAAATTAAATGACTACGTTTTGGGTCAAATAAAAAGCAATATTATTATTATAATACATCAGCCGTGGTCGACCAACTGCTGAATAAAGGAGTTCCTATGGCTCGCTTCACTCTTTTCCGTTCATAGTTCTTTGCTGTCACGTCCTTCTGCCGAACTTTATGAGTTCGTCAATTCAACAGGTTTTAGAGTGGCTCTATGATATTGGCTTAGAGAAAATTACTAACTACTATTCTTCGTAAAAATCTGTTTATAGAATCTATACTCTGTGGTTCTCCAATTACGATAGAAATCGGTAACTTACTTTATTAAAGTTTTTTCCCTAGTCCTTGGGTACCACTGTGTGACTTATTGTCCATCAGCTCTCCACGATTGTCATTTCATCAGTCTGATGACCTGTTTCACGTCACCTACTACCTCTTCACCTATTCTTTTATGAGCTTTCCGCGTTATGCTATTCTTTTTTATGATTATTATATTTATTCCCCATTATCGATTATTACCGGCTTTCGTCTTCTACGTATCACGACATTATATACGTTACTAACTACAGTATAAATATATGTAGAGTGGTTATCTAATTATACTGTGGTCCAGAGTTAAAAGTTTATTGAGTGGAGTAAATTTATTGAAAATTAATTGTAGGTCGAGACTCGAGAATTATACCCAATATTTAAAATATTTTATTTCCCTCCAACGTCTTCTCATTTAGCAAAAAACTAACAATCGTAGGGCATTCATTAAATGTCTATCATGGTACACGCAATGCCTGGAAAGGAAATAGTAAAAATATATACGTTTTAACACTAACAATTTATCAGAATTTAATATATTTCGTAATTTAGAAGTAGGAGTACAATGAGAGGAACAGACCAAAAAACTTAAATGGAATAAATAATTCAATCTTGGTAATATTTTTCTTATTTCAATTCACTAACTTTCACTTCGTACAAATACCGTCTGCGGTCAATTATATATGAAATAATAAATTTCACGGTCATTACAATGATTTTTTTTCTTATTTCCACATAATTTATTAATAAAAAAAGATGATAACTACGTTCACATGCGGTGCTTTGATGGGCTTCGATAATTTGGATGTGTACTGTTGAACTGTGTACCAATTGAACATTTTGTAACACCGTACAGATACAATACCTGTATTATTTATTTAATCAGTGGTCATTGGCCATTGGTATTTTGAAAGCGATGGACAATGAATACAATTACGAAGTAAAAATATACGTACAATGAGACTTTCTTTATTAATATTTTATCTGATATGCTTACAAATTGAATACGACACCACAAAGATGGTCAAAATATATATTTATGTTTGAGGAATAATACCATACTAGTTTCTTGGCACTGTGTGGTACAAAATGTGGTATGCGACTTACTAGTTGGTAGTGAAAATATTATTAATTACATATATACGTAATTAAATTAACAACTATTTTTTCAGTGCGTTATGACAGGATGACAGAAACATTACATTAATTTGGATTTAAGATCTATCATCAACTATTCAGACGAAATAATGTATTTCATATTTGGAACGTTTTGATCTGATGAAAATGTATTATATTCTGATCTTGAAAAGAGAATTTCATTCGGATCTCCTTCGGTCTAAGATCTTTTAAATAATATTTCTAATTGTTAACTAGGTTTCTGAAACTTCTCCATGTTATAATTTTCGATAAAGAATTCGTCAATAAAACACGATAATTCAACAGATAGTACATAGATACGAGTACTATAAATAATTAAAGTTTTAAAAGATTCACTACTACGGAGTACGAAAAACACTATCTGTATGGAGATTGCATTATAGATAGATTTACATACTATCATAAATCATCAGGTATTCGAATTTAGAATTAAGCTCATCACAATATAAAAAATATTGAATGCTATGTCAAATGTTAGCATGTGGCGCCCTCACTCTGCGGACAACTTATAATGGTAGATCTCTAGCAAGCATATATTTTGTTTTTGCTTCGAAAAGCAATTGCCTGCCTGATTTAAACCCAACAACAAAAGTTGCTTAGTTGACATGTAACATTAAATAAAATACTCTTTTAAAATTCCAGTACATCAACAGTTTTCAACAATAACACCTGAAATCGAATATGAACATAGATATCGGCATACTGATACGCCATCATTTAGGATAATAATTTATTTTGAGTATTATTCTATCAAATAAATCGACCTCATTATATTCTACTAAAATAAATTCTCTTTCCTTTACAATTTCCTGCATGATAGTAGGTAGGTACATATTGTATAAAATGTGTTAAAATAAATTTTTATGGTATGCCACACACACACATAATTTTATTGCGACACCTTAGAATTCATCATCCAGTTAAACAGTAAGATGTCCTATTGCATATATAAAACTTCTAAACTGTAGACTTTATCAAACAATAGTAAGCGTGCATTGACCTCATGCTTTTGAAAAAGCTCTCGGAAGAATAAATTCGTTGCTAAAAAACCTTTAGAGTGAACAAGTACTTAACACTTAGTCATAAAAATATCGACGTTTGCATACGTGGTCCGTAAAAAGGTACGATACAATGCAATGCATCGTGCATACGAAACATATCATAAAATGCGTCAATAATATTATTTTACTGAATTATTTGTGGAAAAAAGCTCGCAATGTTTTACAAAAAATATACTGTTATTCTAAATCTAAAATACTAATAGAACGATCACAAGAAAACATACATTGGCATAGTATGTAGGGTTAATTTATGGAATACCACTTATTCCTCTTATATTTGGATAAAAATCAATTAAAAGTCATTTTTTTATATTTTTTTGTGTATTTCATTATTGAATCTTTTCTGTAAACAAACTTTCAGTGCTTTATAAATGTACTGAATTAAAATACTGATAAATTTATCACAAAAATACAGATTTGGCATACCGGTTTCTGTATATAATAGAACTTCTAAGTCTCAATGTTGCTTATTATTTTTTTTATAAATTTAATTTAACCAAAGTATTTTCCAAACTTACTATTTTTTTAGTATTACAAAAAATACTTAAACAGATAACTAATTATTATTTTTAAAGTAGACTGTTGGAACTCTTGGATAATGAATTTTTATTTTTTAAGGATCGGAATACGCGTACCAATGTGGAGATTTTGGAATGCTGAAAAAGACATTAAATTTGTGTTATAAACAATATTTTTTAAAGTGCTTTTAATAAAAAGAGTATAACGAAATAATAAAAGAAATATTATGACAAAAAGTTTAAGTGCCCGAGTCATTATTGTGATGTGTTGCTTAAATTTGCAGTTTAAAGTTCAAATGTGTACATAAAAAGCGTACGTGCCCGAAATTCTTTGCATCTCTCGGCAATAAAAGTTGAGTATCCTAAGTGATTGGGCCTCGCCGTAAAAACTTCGTTAGCAAAAATAATACCATTTTCCTCGTTGCATCATTAAAGCACATCGAATAAAGAGTTTGAAGAGCCAATATAAAAGATATTTTTTAAAGTATCGTAAAACGGGTTCGAAGTCTTTTTTCGTATTGCTCGCAACAATTATGAGTCCGACGGAGATAAATTTTATGGCTTCAAATGATTTATCTTCGTCAATATGCATTCCTTGCACAACTCCCAAACGGAGCCCCCTGGATTTTGGAGTTTAAACAACTCAAAGGACAGAAGATAATTCCTTAAAAAGTGACATCGGATCAATAATAATAAGAATGAAGAGGTTTACTTTATAGCTTGTAATATATCTTATTCAAGCGCTTTGTTAAATATTTTCATAGCGTATTTTTAAGTACTTAATTGAATACTGGTAATTTAACGTGTTGTGTATTGAGTGCTCATCGTTAAACGTAAGAGAATAATAGCGTATTGAGTGTAAGTAATAAAGTAATGCAGATCTCAAAGTGACAGCCGTGCTGAACATTTGTTAACAATAAATAAATCAAAATGTTTGAAACGCTGGTGTCTCGCTTGACGAGCCCGACGGCGTCCCGACGCCGCCACTCGTACCACCAATCGGCGGCGACGCGCGAGGTGCAGAGCGACCCGGAAACGGAAGAGCAGCCTGTCACCGGAAGAGGCGCGCGCCCTCTGCTGGAACGGCGGAAGCGCGCGAGGAGAGCGACGCCTGCGTCAGGTGATAGCCCGCGAGGCATGGCCGCTTTGAGGGCTTTTCTGCCCCTCAGGCCGTCGAAGTCACTAGGGCGTCTCGATGGAATCAAAGAGGTATGTCAAACTTACAATCATTAATTTTTAATAATTGTATATATTATTTTGTACAGTATTCTTTCTATTACTACATACTTAATATTATGTATTCCTAAGTTTTTGTTACCTTTAATTATTCAGTAATATTTTTAGTCACTATCTAAAGTAACCCGAGTGTCACGCTAAGTCAACACTTACTTTTATCAATATCGTTAGTCATGTAGGTACGAGTATATTAAAAACTTTAATAATAATAGCTTTCAATAATTTTGAATTTTAAAAATGATACAGCTTTAGACCATTAATTTATTGTCTAAACAAGTCGTCAGCTGAATTGAATGCAGAACTATTCTAACTCACATTTAGAATATTTTACTGAAGTATTTTTTGAAACATCCTATTTATGTTATTTATTGTATATATAGACATATTTATGCATAATTATTTTCATCAATAGTCCTACTAAAATATGATGTAAACATTAAATGTTATCTATGCAAATATTAAATAATTTAAGTAGGTTGTTCAAAAGAAATCTCTCCTAAAATATTTCAAATGTGAGTTAGAATAGTTCAGCATTCAGCTGACGAAGCATTTTATATAATGCAGTATATTTTAACCATAACTCTATACAATTTCTTACCCTCCTTGTGATGTCTAATATTAAAAATTCATTTTTTTATTTATTAATCGTCTCATTTAAATAAAAACCACTCCTTTTAATAATTCATTTAACCCTCAAGTGAATCTTGATCAATTTAGGTTATTGATTTTTTATCTCCTAAAATAATAATAAATCGATCGAGTATTTTTCTCTCTCAATATTTTTCCTCGTTTGCCATGATCCGCTGACCTGCCACACTTGCCTTGCATCATTCTGTACGGCGGCTTGCAAAATAAATTGCGGCTACACACACCACAGCAGAACCTACTTCACCATAAACATGTTATTATTACCCACATAGATTATGTCTAAGCGATGGTGCCCACAGAACGCGTCGGGCGCCGCACTCGCGCAAAATTTCTACAAGTGGCGCATAAATCATTGAAAATACAACGTAATCAAATACGCCAGCGCCCACTGGATATGGCGACGCATTATACGCGCGCGCCGCATGAATCATCGTTTTTTCGCGAATCACCGCTTCTCGGCGATACGAATGAAAGAAAATACAATGGAGTCCATTCATTGAACACAGTGAGCAAAAACACGCTGCGCGAGGCATCGTCGATCGACGGGCGGAAAACAATTATTTAATTACAGAGAAGTCATTGTTTTATTTTATTGCGTGTTCAGTTTATCGCTGGTTGAAGAATGTCGTCGTAAATTTTAATTACAAGCCCCGAAATAATATAATATTTGTATTGCTTTGTTATGAGAGGCGCTGTAATAATATTTATTTTGTGCTGCTTGGGCCGCTTACTACATAGGTGAAGGGTAATGCGCGGCGAGAGACGTGTGATTATGGTTATGAATAAACACTGCATACGCGGACTTCGCGCGCCCGACGCGTTCTGTGGGCACTATCGCTAAGCCTTTAAGAACATATCTATTTTTTGTGATATTGTTGAAAGCTATCCTTCAAATTTATCCATATACTTATTATTTACATAATACTAAATAACCTGTTTGTTTATCGTAAATTACTAGTTTATTATCAAACTAAAATTTACTGAAACAATTTAATAATATTTATAAAACTAGATATGTGTACCTATAATGCCAATAATGAATTATGATAAAAAATAGTTGTCTTATATGAATTTATTTTAACTCATTTTTAGCTCATTCATATTTTTTATGATTTACAATTTACATTTATATCGTCTCCTTAGAACACAACAAGCCTAACTGATTTTTTGTAAAAAATACTTTTAATGTACTAAAAAACGCTTTTTTGATTCTTTTTGTGGAATAAGAACAAGTGTATATGAACTGTGAACATAAAAAAGGTTATCAGCTTAGATAATTCCAAGCTTAACTTCAATATTAAAAAGTTTTGGA
Organism: Rhyacophila brunnea; assembly: GCF_057557595.1. Taxonomy (NCBI): domain Eukaryota; kingdom Metazoa; phylum Arthropoda; class Insecta; order Trichoptera; family Rhyacophilidae; genus Rhyacophila; species Rhyacophila brunnea. Next base: position 16,223,001 of record NW_028232965.1, read on the forward strand.
ACGAAATTAACCTATCTGACGTTATATTACAAAACATGTAACGTAATATACTTTGTATTGTTTTTTTTCACAACATAATGTTTTTAACTAATGATTTATCGTATATTTAAATCAATATTCTTGTATTACAGTTTTCAAATTAATGACAAAAAAGATTAAAAGTGCTCTCCTGTAAAATGTTAAAAAATCAGTTAGGCTTATTCTGTTCTAAGGGGACGATATGTTAATTTAAAATCTATCTATAGATAATATATCCTTTCCATCAGACTAGAGCACGATACATCTCCCCGATCAACATTACCTACAAAAACCTTAATCGAATTAAATGCTAATTCACTGTTTAACGTATTGACCTAAGTTTTTATCGGTCAACTTATGGCATATCTATAAAGGACCAACATTTTCAAGAAGTTGCTAAAGTAGTTTATTCTTATAAACTCTCTGCGTAGGTGATTTTCGATAAGTTGTAGGTAGTATCAGCGAACCATCAGCAATCATACATAATATATAAAATTTTGCTGAACTTTCCGTCGAGCAATATTTTCTAGCATTGCAATAAAACTGTTTTAAAAATATCACAACAAAATCATTGCAAATCATTTCTCAACAACCTTGCAATCTCCTAAATAATTGACAGCACTGCGCATCTCCACGAAGATGCTGCGAAAATAAAAAAGGAATAGTCAATTTAATCATTTTTTTTATATAATTAAAGAAGAGTAATTTTCTAATTTTAACATTAATAATTGGCACTAAAAATAGCAGAGTAGATATAACTGCAGGAGTATACAGGAAGGCGATGATTAAGTATTTTCTCAAGTTAAATGAAATATGATTATCAATAAACCAATACTTTTCTGAGCTACATACTTAATTTGATGATATTTTCCATTACATATTTCCACTAATATATTTCAGTTAAAAGTCTACTAAATGTCCAAATATTAATTAAAACACATAAACATAAATACAATGAAATATTATATATTATGTTTCATGATGCTAACTATAATACTTCAGCTGAAGTTTTGACAATGTCCCTGTATCCGATTTTCCGTGATAAAAAATTTCTTAGACTATTATTTTGTTTTGTCTTTGAAAAAATATTTTACAAATTATCTTCTTGTGAGCCTCTGCTAAAGTAAATAAAATACTATTGCATTGTGCCACAAACCATAAAGAATTTCTTTAGAATACCAAACTTATTGAAATGTTCATTGTGTGTTTCGAAAATTTGTGGCTTTATATTTTAATAGTTCCATTGGCAAACATTTCTATTGAATTGCAAAATTTCTCAGAACGAACGAACAACTTTGAAGTTATTCCAGTAGTATTTCTGACAAAACTATCTCAATTTAATGATTCATAATAACATTTCACAATTAGGTAGGTACTTTACACTATTACTCTCCAGTATTAGAATATAGTGTAGGCACACTGATCAGAGCGACTTCCTGAGCCATTTTCTAATTACCTGTATTGCAGCACATAGGTCGTTCTTGTATTGTTGTTGCTATATGAGGGTTAGCAAGAACGATGGAAATTTTACCATACTCAAAGAGGAGTTGTTGCTGTTTTTCTGTTTCGTGTTTATTATATTCAACTTATTAAATAGTTATACAAAATGATAATATAAATTATATTAAATTCTACTGGATGTTTTTAAGTCGATAGCTATTTCAGTTGTGATTGGTTTTACAATCGAAATAGGTATTGATTTAAAAAACATTCCGTATAATTTGATATCATTTTATTATCATATTGTAAAATGGAGGGTACAGTTCGGTTATGAGGAATACAGCGGAAAACACATTTTGAAAATACCCGATATACTGGATTATGTGTTAGTTTGGGTTACTTTAGGTTAGGTTGGGTTAGGTTTGGTTAGGTTAGGTTAGGTTAACCTAACAAATAATCCAGTATATCGGCTATTATATAAACGTGTTTGCCGCTGTATTCCTCATAACCGAACTGTACCAAATGGAGTTCTACCAAGTAAATGCTGAGTCCGTTAATAAATAGTTATATGTTATAGAACTTAGACTATATATATATAAGATAGGGAGCACTATGGATTTATTGTGTTTCAATTATTTGTCTTGATATTGATTTTAAAACGTTTTATTATAGAAAATTTGATATTCAGTGAGTTGACAGTATTTAATACATTGTTTATATGTAAATAAGAAAAAATGGCAGGCTGTTGTTTTGTGTATTACTTTAGAGACTTGCTTGCATACTGTTTGTCATTTTACGCGATTGTTCGTCTAAATAATAATTGTTAAATAATTGTATTTTAAAAATACTTGTTTTTTCTTGAATCTCTACAAGCACGAAGCTCATTATAATTGCGTACATTCAATAATTACTACGATGCGGAATGATTTACAGTTAATTTAGTCAGTATCCGTATTAATCCTTTTAAGTTTTGCTTCCATAATATTTTGTAAAATAATCATCTGAATATAAGTTTTTTATTCTATATCTTTGGTACTTTCTAACTTTTTTATTTCAATAGGGAGTGATCACACTAGTCATATATATTAAGATATTCATATTTGCAGTACAATTACTAAAACTGACCATAAACCAAACCTACCTCCAGTTCAGTAAAAAGTATTATGTAATACTGTAATAAGAATAAGTATGTCACACATTAATGACGTTTAAAAAAATATTACTAATATCAAATTGCATTTCGATCGGGGTCAGCAGAGATAATTAATTGGCTCATATTATTGTAATCTGATTTTTTTCTAAGTTCACTTGAGATTTTAAATAACAAAAGTAGCAATTTTCATTGTAGCTATATACGACATTTTTATTATTGCTTCCAATAGTTCACTCATGCGTTACTGCCTTTCACTATTTGAAGATATAGTTTGTGTTTTGAGAAGTATATTATTTCAATGTCATAATAATTATTTTAAAAATAATAGAAAAAATAGGTGATCAAGAAATATGATACTGGCATAATATTAGTTTTTAAAGTATACTTGGTATAAAATGGTGAATCTAGAATGGTGAAAAAGTATTTTTTGAATTTATTTGGAAATTTTACTGCTTTTCTTTTATTCTAATCTCCACGGTGTATTTTATCTTTCTTTTACAATTATTACTCTAAATATGCAGTTATTGCATGTAATATTATAACATCAGAAACATAAATTCTTAATAGGAAAATATTACTAGGTCCCGAGGCGGTGTATTTTTTCAAAAATATTTTACAATAATATATATACAAAAGTGTGTTTCTGAGGTAGGTATGCTAAACCAACAGTATTCAATATCGTATGCTGCATTCTTAAACCTTGTGACTTAGGTATTCGTTGAATATTTGTTTACACAGTTATTTAGTTAAATATATACGAAAACCTTATTTTCATAGAACCATAAAAGCTTTCTTTTATTTTCTTTATTGTGTTAACTGTCAATTCATGGTAGAGATGCATTTTATTATTAATTTAATTTAAGAAAACGCCAATTTTTATAGTACGTTTTCTACTTTTATTAATTATATCCTCAAAGGGACATTTTCAACTAAATAATCTTTACACAACATGTATTTTATACTAAAACAAATTCAAAATGTGACACAAATAATCTTCCAATACATTGAATTATCCATCCAATAATATTGTGTCAATAACAATTAAATTAAAATTAATGAAATTGGATATTAATATTCTTTTAGTTTATTTGGCTAGTTTTTAATGCTTGAATTTAATATGTATAATTAAATCTTCTTCTAGAACAAAAAGTTCAGCGAAATTGTTAAACTATTGGAAAATTGAAATTTACCAAGTAAACTCTTAAGTCAATTCATTCAGTAAAATAACAGTATTAATACATACTTTGTGATATGTTCTTATTTTCCGATTGGGTACGCCTGTATACGTTTACATTTTCTTCCACTTGTAATATTTTTCAATGATTTATAAAAAAATACTACGAAAAACCTGTACTTATGTGTAAAATCAATAAGATCTGACATTTCCTTAGTATATAATCTTATTGTCAAGGTAAATTGTTATTATACAATGCATAATATTATATTGGCAATTCTGATCCACAACACCTGTTCATCATTTCAACATGCAAGATAGTGAATGCTGGCGACCGGAATTATTGAAAAAAACTCTTGGAAAAAAGCCAGTGCGTCGGGCTTCGAATGGGGGGGATTGCGAACAAGCGCATGTGATTGAAAACTACTTTCAGTTATCACCACTTGGTACACTCTTGTACTCAGCAAGCACTTCGTCTCAAAGTATATTTGCCTTTGGCAATGTTTTAACACACCGATGCTCGATGATGTTAAGATGTTTGACCATTGCGAATTTTACAACTATTTCTACACCATACCATATAAGTTCATAATAAATATTCCATCTTCACGTGCAGTACAAAATACCTCATGCACATTTTTAATCCTCCGAAATTTATTATTATTGTGTTAACCATTTTATGATAATGATGGTAAGGTAATATAAATATATTGCCTGCGACGCTATTTTCTCTCTCTCTCTTTATAATTAACTACAACAAATTAATGAGCTACCAACTTTACAATACAACAAATCAGACTGTGGTGTCGTTACAAAAATAGCAACTCTCTGATTATAGTAATATAAAAAAATCCATTAGAAGTACACATATTATATATACCTATTTATTACTGATAAAAAACATAAAAATATATTTATTTCTAATAAAAAAAAGTCGTAGTTGGAATTATTTAGCATCCTGCAAATAAAATCGGTTACTCATATTGAAGAGTCTAGTTAGATAAAAGTGTTTGTTGTTTGAGCGGATTTTCATTTTTGATCACAATGATCTGTCGGTGTACAATGTACCTACATGAAACTTTGAAGTTCAATTTATTGTCATTCATCATTGATAAAGATGCTAGCCAAGTTAATTGTATTCCACAGATGGATAGGAGATGAAAGTAAATAAAAATTAGAGAAACATTGGAAAGACTGGGACTAGAAATTAACGGAAGATACTTACATAATATAAACTTCACAAAGAAAATCTCACACAGTAATCTTTGTTATTTTGTCAATATAGAAAGAGAGTAGAGAGACCTAGACTTATTTGTGTACACGTGAATGGATTTACTGGCAGCAATAGTGTGTATATTATGCTTTCGTGACAATAACTGTTTACACGCAAAAGTCCTGACTGTCTCTCCAATCTTATTCTTCAAGTGTGAGCGGGTTGCGGTGCTGTCATTTTATGGTACTATTTGACAGCTGGTAGTGAAAATCGGTTAACTTCAAAATTCGTTCGTAGTTCGTTTATTTGCCGACACGTTCGTTACTATCGTTCTACTGCGCAGGCGTAAATCGAAAAATTCTCAACTCTCGCATGAAAATTCAGAAGCTTCCGAACTTTTTCGATGTATCCATGCAATCTTGCAACAATCGTTGGACAAATCTAGTCATCCAGTGGTATACAAGAAGTACAAAACGTCCGCAAGGTAGACCTAGAGGCCGCTGGATCGATGAAATGATAAAGTTCTGCGGAAGTATGTGGCAACGCAATGCACAGGACCGAGAGAAGTGGAAGCAGCTTGAAGAGGCCTTCATCCAGCAGTGGATAGATTCAGGCTGATGATGAAGATGACACGTACATTTTCTTGTTATGGTCGCGATAATACGTACTGTCAGCAGTAAATCCATGCACTGTAAATGGGTATTACGTTTATCGAAATAATATTAATTGATGGATAGACGTATAATTTATATAAATACCTTTGTACAATTTTAATAAATATTCATACTCTTATGACTTATTTAGAGAGTAACGATGTTTCACAGTTTTTTTTTTTAACCTACAAACCTAAACTGGCATTGTGACTTTCTTTATAATGATCTGATTTTGATAAATCTATCTTTGTATACAAAATATAATGCGTATTTTATTTAGCTTCTATTATGAACGCTTTCCAAGAAGAATAAAAATTCATATCACGATTTCAGTAAACTCTTATATGAATTATAAATATTTATTAAAAAAATGTGATTGTGTATTAATAGCGTCATCCGAGTAAAATCAGCCGTAAAAACAATTTCAATGCCATTAACTGTTTTTAAATTTATATCAATTTATTTATTAAATCATTTTTAACACTTTCACTTCTATTCACTAAAACTATGCAAAAAAACGACTCGTTTAAATCATTTTCGCTTAGATCTTATAAGAATGGATACTTACTATACAAACTAGTTTATTCATGTGGCGATACGATACCACGCAGAAATATAATATTATTAATGATAATCGGTGATCGATATTCCGACGTAAGTCAGAATGTTACGTTGAATGAACCTGTCTTAGACTGTCGAAGCACCTGTGGTGCAGCCATATTTGATATTCAGGTCAGCAAATCAGAATATGGCATTTGTGTATAACACCTAGACATCGATTGATAAACATCTGCTCTACGACTATAAAACATACCTAAATATATTATGTAGGTACAATAATGTCGTTATGGAAAGGTTTTTTGGCGAATAAATTGTATTGGATGGATATTCAATTTTTGTATGAGTTGAAGTGACAGTTTCTGTTTGATTACATTTAAAAAACGAATAAATTGATTAATTAATGAGAACACTGCCCTTATACCCGAACCTCACCACTCCACCGTTACTATTTGACCACTTTATTTACCTACTCGTTGCATCTATTGTTGCAAGTAGTTCGGAAATTTTTGAGATCGATATCTCTAAATTGACAGAAAAATATAGTAAGTATATTTTTTATTAGTTTATAAGTTGAGTTTCATCAATGTTTGTCTTGTAGTTTTTGAGTTATAAACTATAGACATAATTTTGAAGTACTTAGGTATATTTTTTGCGTATGTATCATGGAAATAATCGAAATATTGATCAAAATGAAATATTTCTAAATTACAGATATACACATCAATAAATGTATTATTTAGAAGGGACATTATTATAATTTACTCAAATACACATAAGATTAATTACTTATGTTGTTTTAGAGTGATCTTGGTGTGTCTGGGTAGGGTTGCAGAAAATTAATCTACGTTGTTTAAAAACAAGTTTATTTTTCGCAGTCGTTTTAAAATTACCAAACAGAATGTCGTTATTTCCATAATTGATTGGTATTTATGATTGCGAAAAATTTAAGTAAGTAGGTCATTAATCGCCATGTTTAGAATAAGAATTGTGACAGTAAAAAATGCGAATTACATAAATATATCAAGTAGTAACTGCGAAAATAAAACTATTTAAAATAAGTCCATTGCCTGCCAATATTTTTTGCAGATCTATTTAATGAATAATTGTGTGACATCAAAATAGTATCATAGTGTTATTTACTTACCCACAATAAATCGTAAGGGGTTAGATGTTTATACATAAATATGCACTCTTTTTATCACACCGAATTCTATTTTTGAAAAAAATTAGTTCACTCAATTATACCTATTGATAGAACGTTTTTAAAACAAACGAATGTAGGTAGCATTTACAATGATTTTCATTACAAACTGATTTGGATTTGGAGCAAACTAAATTTTGTTGATATATTTAAAAAAAAAAATGTTGTATAATATATTATGATAATAATCCACTTATATGTATTCTTCGAAGTGTACAAATCTAAAGTTTAAAATATATTTTTTTAGCAATTTGGACATTGGAATTTGTATAGAAGTGATGAAATATAAATATTTTACAACGTTTTTCTTAGCTCGTATTCTTATATTTTGTCCGTTACAAATCTTGCAATCGATTTTTAACTAACTTTCCGACTAGCTAGACATTTGAAACATTATATCAGAACACGATGCCAATGCATTTTTTTTTCTAAATACTTTTAGCCATCTTTAAGTAGAATTGAATTCATTTTCAATTAATTCTGTTTTGTATGAAAAGTTATTTCGACACCATTATTGGTTGCTGGTCTGGGGTCCTAGCAACTAAATTATTAATATATACGTGCGTTACTATGGAAATATGTCAAGTACAATTTTTTTTGATCGCTTAAGCTAGTCAAGTCAAGTTTATAATGGTTCAACAGAAAATTTAAAAACGTTGTACCTATATAAAAAGTTCTTTTTATCTTGTAATGTAATTATTTTGTTTTACCTTCATCAAAATAATTATTAAGTGTGGCTATGGGCAATGTTTTAATAGTTTCATCTGAATAAAACTAATTTTGTCAAATTCACCTGGCAACCTTTATTATTTAATCGGCAATATTGCGGCTCATTTATTTAAAAGCTCAAAATTACCTTCATAACATCTGATAAAAATATTTAATAACCAAGGTAAATTACTTGACTGCAGAATTCCTGCCTCGCCCAGAATAATATGCGAGCAATACGCTAAGAAATAGTTACTCCGCCCACCTTCAAATCATTAACCCACCCGGCTAACATTTAACTTATAATAATATACCCAGGATCTCTACAAATATTGATGTAATTTCTGAATCCTACGTTTTATTAATTTATTAATAAAAGTCTAACAAGAGATTTTTAATTGCATATGCAACGGATGAAAACCATTAGCAAGCATAGTATTGGAATAAACAAGCATGTTAATGGGCAGTTATCACTCAATATATTCAATTCTTACTATCCAATGATATATCAAAGTTTGTATAACCTGGTCGTAGTAAAAAATGGTTGACTCAATATTTAAATATTAGGTACGTATATAGATACTAGGGATTGAAATACCGGTATACCAGTATTTTTCTATACCGGAATACCGGTTTTTAAAATCGGGAAATACATACTCGATATTGAAAGTGGAAACATAATGACGTATTAATTAACATATTAAGGTTTAACATGACTCAATTTGTATTGGATTACGCGATGTCTGGTTTACTTAGGTTGCTTTTGCAATGCCCTTGGAGATCAGCAATGGCACGTGCTATAAAATAATATTTTAAAGAGCTTTATTTATTCATATGAACACCGGTATTAATACCCGTATTCAATAGAAAATACCGAAATTCCGGTATTAGTATTTCCATTCGGTATTGTAATCCCTAGTACCTAACCACTACAACATTTATAATCTTATTCTGATAAAATGTAGTAGGTAAGTAGTATTTTTCTTCCCGTAATGGATTCTCATGTGGTCTTTTTATGTTTACTTGTTAAAAAAATAACTAGATATTACATACTTTAGGTATTAATTTATCTATTTAAATACATAACACTGTTCGAATTTTTATTCCAATTCATTCACTTTTATTTTTTTAAATGTTATTTAAATTAATTCATTGTGTTTTAGGCAGTGTATTTTATTTAACGTTAATTCTATGGCATCGATAATTATTTAAAAACTTGTTAAAAAGTTTAGATATAACAACTGAATAATATCTACTATTATTAATTGATAGTGATAATAAATAATAGATAGTTATACTTACTTATTATTTGTATCGGTTTTATTTTTCGTGATTTCAGCGCTGATAAAGAATCTGTCAATATACCTATATATTGTAGGGTCACAGGGTGCATGTTTCATTTTTAGAATAGACATCAACGAAATCAATGAATATCGGATTCATCGAAATAACTCATCAACTAGAATGTGGATTCAATCTGAAATGATCTTTTCTTTCAATGGTCACAAAATAAGCATCAGAATTTATTTATTAATGATATCAAGAATTAACTTTGTCATATAAAATACGTTTTTTAAAAAACCTCAGATTAATACCTATTAGAAAGATCTTAGAAAAACGTTGGACCTTGTAGAAAACCGTCTATGAATCATCCGAATTATTTCTAATAACTACGTTTTATCTCATCTTATCGAGAGGCGATTGGCTTTCTAAATGATTTTGTTTTATTATAATGCAATACCTACTGAATATAACATTCTCATAATATATTGTGTGTATTCAGTATTGAATAAAAAACTAATAATCAACTTATAATTTAGCATATTTCCATGTAGCTGCCATCTATACGTGTACGTATTTAAAAGCTTTGAAATATAGTATGAAAACTTTTCTTATATATTTTACAAAACTCTGTAGCTTACATTGTTCAAATGAAAAACCTTGTTTATTACGAAGAAGCGACGTGAAATTAAAAAGTAAAATCGATTAAGCGACGCACGCCAAGGATGACAGGTACTTCAGGTGAGGCGGTAGGTGTGTCGTCTGCCTGCAATTTCTACTCCCTCCCTTCTTCCTCAAGACTACACGCAGCATCATCTCGCCATTTTGTCTATGAGATCTTGGAATGCATTTTGCAGGTTCGTTGCACACGGTTATAATATTCAAATCATACATACAATGACGTTTTTCATTATATTGTAAAATAAATTAATTTTACGTAGGTACATAACACAAACAACACAAACATACAAACACTTATAGAGAAATATATTATTACAGACTAGTAAATACATTTTGAAAAAAAATACGACACCCAGCAAGATTCAAATCTGCACCCTTCGGGATTTGCGTTTGTATTTGAACTGTAAAATCATAAATTAGAAAATTTTCAAGTTATCTTTTTCCAATGGAAATCGATAAATGAAACTATGCTCTACGAAATTATATAAAAAATTAAGACTTTGTCAAGATACATTGTTATCTAAATTCCAAGTGATCAAAATGCTATTTCTACAGTTTCTTACTTACTTACTTAAGGTATAAAGCATATACCCCTCCCGGGGTCAAGTGGCGGTCTGTTGGATTGAGTGTGTAGGTTTGATTTGATGAATAAGATTTTATTTTCGCGCGTTCGCTTTGGGATGTCTGTCGATTTGAGTCTTTTCCGGCGTCTTTACTTCGAATTTTGGGCAGCTTTCTTCTTTACACCCCTTCATGGTGTCTGTCTTGGGGTTTTCCTCGGCGCTGTAGGCTCTCGTCACTGTGAGGGCCAGCTTCTTTGGGGGTAGGCTTGTTCTTCCTTTTTTTCCCTGTTTGAGATTCTGGTTCGGGTTCTTCCGTCTTGTTGATCTGGGTTACTTCAGTGTCTGTGAGTAGGTCATGATCTGTGATTAGTTCTTTCTGCTTCTTCTTTTTGGCAGTGTCTGTTTTGACACTGGTCTCCTCACTTAAGAAGGCTTTTAGTTTTTAGGTTTCTTCTTTTTCGGGGCTTTTTTTTGCGGTCTGGAAGATTTTTTTTTGTTGAAGGTTTGGGTTTGATGGTGCGTCAGTGCCATGGTCTAGTTCTGAGGGGAAGTGTTTTTTGAAGACTTCGCGGATGTTTCGGGTGACTTACATGCCGAATGGGTCGGTGCGAGCAGATAGCGTTTGGAGGTATTCAGCATGCTCTTCTCTGGTTTTGTATTCGTTAACTGTGATGTGTTGTAATGTGACCAAAGAAAATCCCATATAGGTATATGATGGGATACTTTCAACAATCCGGATTTGTATGTCCGCCATATATTATGCTAGTATTATTACAAAGCTTCTATTCCATTGCGGTCTTTTTATTGTTGAAATGTTATATAATGCACCTGGTTTTCTAAATTGGTGTTTATGGGATGAATTATGAGGGATAAAATGATTATTTGAGGCGTGCAGGGCGTGCTTTAATAATGCAGCGAAAGTGCACTCTGTAAAACCATGCGATTGCAGGCACTGTATATTATTACCTACGCATCAAATAAACTCCAATAATCTCGTTTGAATACTTAACTCACATGAAAGAAAGTATTTGTTAGATTTGTAGTATTTTTATATTTCAGATCTCTAAAAAAAAACACGGCGTCAGCGGCAAATTTCTTTGACGCAAATGACGCGATCGATTCGTCAGAAGATTTAAAAGGTGCCCCCGAAACAGTTCAAACTAGTCGTGAAATTATTTTATATATTGTACCAAAATCTTTAAAAGATACGTATTTCTCACAAATTAGCTATACAATATTACTCAAAGCATAACAAAATCCCTGAAACTAATATCAAACAGTACAACAAATATGTACAATAAATAAATCATTGGTCGTCTTCAATAATAATTATTTTTAGTTACAGGTGTGATTCTAGAGACTGGAGATACCTTCATTGCTATTTTTACTAGTTACGTTGGTAATTGATACTTATGGTCTTTATTTAATTTTTTTATCGTGGGGGGCCTCAAAATCGATCAGTGCTTCGGACATACACGTTGGTAAACCCACCACTGATTAAATGTAGACACACGCAACCTACGATTTATAGATGGTGATACTTGGGACTATTTTTGTTTAATCGTGCTGATTTTTCATACATTTTGGAAACAATAAATATATAACAAACATTTGACTTTATAGATAAATAATTATTTGTGTTGGTAAGTCATTAAATATTTATTACAAATGTGACAATACTACGACACTGGACATCGATATCAATTTACCTATAAATGAATTGAATTACGACGGTCAAACTGTAATAAGTCTTGACCCGCACGTTGTCTTGATGTAACTAACAGTTTAACAATCTCGATCGACTGATGACTACGTAACTAAGTTGATTGCCCAGAGGGCGAAAATAATATGGATTAGAGGTAGGAGGGAAATAGTGGGATGAGGGCGACCATAATTGGCCAACTATATTGTATGAACTACCAAATTCATTTTATTTTTAATTACAAATTCACGTTTGTTTGTCATTGTAAATACGTTTTATGTTATTTATTTTCTTCTCTGGTATTAAATCAAAGCCAATAGAATATAACTTACATTATAATAGAAAATCACTTGATAAATCTAGTCATCCAATGGTATCCAAGGGGTGCAAAACGTCTGAAAGATAAAACTCGAGACTGTTTGCCGGGCAAAATTAATGGAATGCGTATTGATCCAGCCTGATGATTATGGTTTAGTATTTTTTTGTGTTAGAGACTCTTTACCAGGTTTTCTTGGCATTTACAACCAGAGGCGAATTTCGCAATTTCATTTTAGATTGCCCACATATTACAACTTAATACCGCATAGATATGGCGGAAACCTTATTATAAAACCTAATTAGAAAATGCCTTTGTAGATCATCAAAATACATTTAAACAGAAGTTTACAATCCAATTCATCTACTATTACTTTTACAATATAATCACACCTTCAATTCATTCTTCACTGTGGTTCCCAATCGAGCTACCGGTAGAATCCTCGGACTAAATTACGTTTTGAAACTTTTTTTATTAAATACATATATATATCTAATAGCGAAATGGAAGCATTTTAAAAATTGGACAATATGGAAATATTATAAGATTTTGACAATATCAAATATGCTAATTTTATCTTCAATACTATTATTTTACTAACTGGGAGTGTCATGCATGGCTAAAATTGGTATATTCTACGAGATCTTTTGAGAGCAGAATCCGTGAAAATGACAAAATGATTGCCTGCGGCGCCAACAGTTTGTGTATATTCACGGATGATACTTCTTTCTATACTACGAAAGATTTTCTTTGCACATATCCGTTTATATAGTTTATAATATCCATGCGAAAACAAATTTGTATATAAAATGGACTACAAAAATAGTAATAAATACGATTTTAGCCTGCCAACTGTGACAATTTTCTTAGGTGTATCACTACTACTTCTTTACACATTTATTATCTTCCTAATTTACCCTACCGTGCCTCTCTTTATTTGTCTGGCAGGTAAAGTTGCCGTAAAAAAATTAAAACTTTATCAAAGGCTTAGCCAAACGAAAAAGGTTTTCAATCACTACTTAGGTTATATATTATTTTACAATATTCAAAATGGACATAATTGATTCTCTATTGTCTTTGAATACTGGTAATGAATCACGAAATGGAAAGTGGATTTGTTCAGAGGACAGTCGAGCGTGGACCAGTTGCTAGAATCACCGCTCAGCGTTTAAGTATTATTTTGACGTCGACAAGTCTTCTCGGTACTCCTTCCAGCGGCTCGGAGCTACTGATTGCATTCGGATTATAAAGCTTCTTACGATGCCGGTTAAAAATGTGAACATTTAATTCGCCGCCGGCAGATTGCCGACTGTAATTGCACTGCTCGAACAATTCACCCTTGGACGTGTGATTATTTTATAATTATTATAAGCAATACTAATTATAATAGTGATATTTTGTCCTACTTACCAGAGATGCTGTATCTTTGGATCATGGTGTGATGAAATATATTAAGTATATTTCTTTAAGAGTACTTACTATCTATTTGCACCATCAATGTTTTGTTGCAATTATTATCTGGCTATTTATATTCCTTTATTTTCCTTCTCGGTTATATTTAATATTTTTTTAATTGAAAATTATATACAATATATTGAGGCCCAAGTACTATCCGTGTAGCAAAACAGTAATGTATCAGTAAAAGTGAAATAATCAAACACCCAGGCTTTGAGAATATCAAATAAATAATATATTATGACCTAACGAGGAATCAAATCCGGAGCCCCCGGACGGAAGGCCAGTGCCTAGCGTACTGAACTACAAGAGCTATGAAAACATTAAACATTCTAACATAACATTCACTGACGTTTAGAGCACACATATGTATGTTGGTACCGTAGGCAAAAAGCCTCAGTTTCACAAAACCTACAATTAAAAATTATTTTAGTTGCATTATTTCCTTTATTAACCGCCTCTAAGCAACGCATGCTCTTATTACCTTGACTACGGGGCGTTACTAAATATTTGTATCAATTAAAAAATGTTAACACGTAGGCAGCAATTTAGTATTTGGAGGACTACATAAGAAGACCATGCGGCATTTTATCACTTCATTGGACAATTCTATATGGCATTCGGATTCTGGTTTTTTGTTTGATAAATAACTGGATATCTGTGTACATAATGTCACATTATAAAGTGGTGTGGGATTCTAGTGTGTCCTGGGAAAAGCAAGAATCGCGAGTGACAAGGATACTGATAAAATGCTTCAGTTGGAGTTAGAGAGTAAATATAGTATCTATGCAAACATATTTTGAAATCTAAGGCATTAAAAAATAACTTATTAATTTTTCACACGCGAACCCTTTCGCAATCTTTTAATATAGGTACATTAGAAGTAAAATGCCGGTTGTCCATTTTTTTTACAAAAATAAGTCATTCTCAAATAAAAACTGTATACATATTATTGAACACCATGAAAAATTACTAAGTTAAGCCTTTGTATCAAATCGGGTGTTTATTTTTTGTTACAGAATAATGTTAGTGACAAGAAAAATAGAATAGCACATAGGAGTCGTATAGTATCAAAAGTAGATCTGTGCGTTATTCATCATTTCGAGATAATGACGAAAAACGTTTTGTTGGGTTTTTTAGTGTTATAATAGCATGAAATATGTTTCTACATTTAGAAATTAGAAATTCAATTCAAATTCAACAGTTCTACTTTTGTTTCCGAAGTATTGAACAGCTCTAATTTTGATACCAAGCCCTATTTTCCATCACAATTTTATACCACACAGATATGATTTTGATTTGATGCTAGTCGTACATTATGGTCAGAAGAATAATTTGGCATTCTTAAGGTTCAAATAGACTATATGACGATCGGGCACATATATGCTAAGAGCGTTTTAGTGTCTATGATCAAATCTATGCCATTCCAACATTTATACATACATATTGTATGACAGCTATGACATCGTATTTACACTCTGTGACACCCTATGACACAGGACGCCAACATAAGAAACGGGTTTTTCGACATATATATGACCAATCGTCATAGAGTGTATTTGAAGCATTAGTCAAATTTCGATATATTTGCGACAGTTCTACTTTTGATACTATACGACTCATAGGAAAAAAGTAAGTTTAACCAACAAGCATGTGCCAAAACAGTTACATAATATATTATCTTATTGTTGCTTTTTCCTGAAGAATTTTTAATGTAATGATTTCCAACCTTTTACTTCTGACGTAGGAACATAATTTAATTCAGGATATCGTCAGTAATTATTGTTTTTAATATTTTTCTTCCATTATATTTAACGGTAAATTAAAACGTAAAAATTCTATTCGGCTAAGTAAAATTTTCACGGTATCAAAACATCTTTTTAATAATTAGAAACGCCAAGATGTTACTTTGGTATATTATATTACTTTTGAATTTGAAGACGTTGCAAATTTTTCACATTTTTTCCAGATGCGTTGATAAATTGTTTGTAGCAGTCTAAAAAATCTCAAGCTAGTTGAAAAGTATAGCAGGTCTGTGAGAGGCAGACATCGATCAGCGGACCGAGTATTGTTCGATTTCACCCCCTTTATAAGGCGATCTGTGGGACACGTCCACCGGTTTATATTGTTGTCGTTTTTATTATCTTCTGCTTCTTCTCTTGGAACTTGTGATCGAACCGCCATCCAGAGGCATGCCAAGGATTTCAAGTCGCGGGGATACAACATATTGGCGCCAAATATAAACAATATTATCAGTAAATACATAAATACATCGTATTTTTTGTTTGTTTTACAGATAAATATGTTGGTATTTTACTACCTACATACTTAAACATTATTATACATTTAAAAACATTCCAATCGCATGCAATCTTTTCACTGCACGATATCAATAAATTTACTTTGAAAAAAATATAATCTTGCCATTAGCTTTTCTTTTATTACCAATCTTGATTATTTTATCATGGCTAGTTGATAAATTAGGAATTTAATAAAAATGTAACAATTGTAATTATTCTATTGCTAATCTATTGGTGTTAAGTATGTTAAGTCGACGCGTAAACTGATCTGTGTCTACTAAGACATTATAATATTATCAACAAATAGTGCAGAAGTCATAGTTTCACAGATGCGTAAAGTGCAGTACCTTATAGCGTATCGAATATATCAAATGACATTACTATCAATTTGTGACAGATTGACGGAAATGTGTAAAGTAGTAGGTATGGTATCGGATAGAAAACACGATTTTGAAAATGATATATCTCTGAAAATATCATTTTCTATAAAAATATGCTCGATTAAATAAGCTACGTTGACAGGTGGCGCTGCCACGTGGTATTTTTCATAGTGTTTATAAAAATATATCACTTCGTTCGTAGTTCCTACATGTTGTATTATTGTACTGTTCATATCATAGAATTGCTCATCCAAATCGTTGAACCAAATATTTGACGATTCTTATATTATATCACACCATGACAGTATCACCGTTATATTGTATTATTTTATTTTGGACTGTCGCCGTGATTTTTTTTTCTTTTATCAACGTTTTCGGCTCGTCGCAGAAATGAAAATATAAAAAATGAGGAATCTCCGATGACATTACAAAAATAAAAAACAATTAAGTAAGTACCTACATACATCAAAATATTGTCGCTAGATTTCAAAATCAGCCAAGTCCACCTTTAGGTATGTTTGACTTTTTTGTGAATTACTGAAGAACTACTACTTTCTAACATTTTTTGCATTATCGAAATGTGGAACTTATTAATTTTAAATATTCTATACTCGAAATAATATAAACTTTCACCCTTGTAATTGTGTACTTGATAAAACAAAACAGCTGTTTTTCTCCTATTCATCCATTATGGACTGATTTTGAAATCTGGCGACACCTAGAATTATATCGAATATTTAAAGAAGTTCGCAATGTATCCACAATGTCTGAAAACGTGCATGTTTTTGTTAAGTCGTTTACTTTCCATTACATGCACGCGGCACTGTTGCTTTCCTTTTTTGCCCATTTTTCTCGTGAAGACTACTCGTCATATAGGTAGTTTACCATAATAATACTACTTTTAAATAACACGGAAGAAATCACAGCGCCGCTCTGGTAAGATGCATCGTTTTCGTACGAAATCCGATTTCCTCTCATTATTTCTCACACAATATTATTATTTCATCGCGCTGTTGTATCCAATTTAGGCTATTCCACTTGTTTAAACTGCCGTTTTATGTTATATCAAAAATAATAAACTAATTTATATGAAAATTCATATTTGACTTATAAAAATTTGAATAATTTGCCTCGTTTTTATTTCGAAATGAAGGTCATGTTTTTTCAATGGCACACATTATATTTTTTACTAGATTTTACTTACATAAATCATTCTTAATAGGTCGTCCAAGTATTTATAATAATATGAATGCAGTTTCTAAAAAAGAAAAATGTATTTTTAGTAAGTAATAATAATGATGTTTGCTGTTGCGTGTATCCTTTTTTATGGTCGTTTAAATTTAAGAACATCTACATACATATTATCTTATAAATATAGTATTAAAAAACGGAATCAGGAATCTGACAACGTTATCCAGTATAATACACCTACCCAACATTTTACAAATGGCATTTTTTGCTTTACAAAACTTGGCGTGTATCGGTCTCCTCCAAGAAACCGTCTTCATCAATTACTTTGGCCAACCATCTTCAAATAATTCATCTTACTATCAGCCGCCCAGGTTATCTGGTGCTCTAAGAAGATTCGTATGTAGTTGGGTGGTGGAAGGTAGGTCATATGACATTATATTTAGGTACGTGATTGATCCAGCGCAGTGTTTGCATTTTAATTTATTTTTTTAATACATTTGACGATTGGTTCTATAAAATTTATCATATAAATGAATATTCAAACCCTTCTAATAATCCAATGACCACAGATGTAATATGTAATATATTATGTATTATTTTTTTATATAATAAGAAACGACTTATATTATAATTTCGTAATAAGTCAACTTGAAATTTTGCGAAGGTAATATACATTATAGTCATCTTCATTATAACTGAGGTCTGTCTCAACATATTATAATGTGATTATATTCATTTAATAGTTGAATAGTAATCCTTTTTCACAATATTCTTGCAATAATGATATAATTTGACTTTACCTACTAATCATCAGACTACAGTCCAATGTGGATCTTTACCGCCCCCAGGGTTCGTATTCATTCCTCATATATCACAAGGTCTTTCTTCTGCCTTATCATCAGTAATGCTGTGTTTCTTGACCCAACCATTTCAATCTGGGTGTCTCAAATCTTGTTTCCTTCTACGAATCTTTTGGGGCAGTTGAATGTCTTCCATACTTGACGCATGGCTGCCCGATGAAATCAGGATGCTTCTACTTGTATAATGACAGGGGATTGCTATACAATGCATGTAGCTTAAGGTTTTACCTTCCTTGCCACATTCCATCTTCGTCGCGTCGACTCCGAAGATTCCTTTCAATAGATCCATATTTCATATTTTTTTTATAACGCCCCGCAATTTGATCCGTAGATCAAATATATCGCGTCTGTTAACTGACTAAAATATTTCATATTTCTTTCCAGTTTCTTACTGTTATCAACATTAATTAATGATCATTTTATTGAATTCTGATAATAATGGTTGCTCTACTTTAAAAAAAATCATTTTTCTTGTTTGTAAGAATATCAGACAATATTATTAGATTTTCAATTAATTTATGAAAACTTCCTAATGTAATTTATATAAATTTCAGTGTCAGTATGCTTTTTCACTAATTATCTAAATATCGATATCCATGGCCCTAGAGGCCTAGATGCCCGGGTTCAGGGGGGCCCGGCGTGGCGGGTCCACCACATAATCGAGATAAACACACATCTTAAATATTATGCTCTAATAGTAAAAAAAGTCGCGATATTTTACTTCAGGGTTATTACCACATTTTAAAATATATGGTTGTGCGATGCAATTTTTGGTTATTGTGTGTTGATACTTGACAACTCCATAAATCGACGTGTTAAAAATCGCTAAAAATACACTGAATTTTTATTGACCTCGAACACCATTTAGAAAACGCCACTATAGAGAGCCAGACTGCCTTTACCCTTAGTGATAGGAAGGGGGGCCCGCTTTAGGATGTTGGGGCCATGTTGATATCTATTCCACAGCAGAAATCGAATACCTATATTAAATAATACGTTACAATAAATCGTTCATTTATCATGAATTGATGCTGTAGTATTTCCATATGGATGCACCTTACCCAACCTGCAGCTCTAAGGTCCGACCTCCCATCGCTTACGTGTCCTTTGCACCGATAATAATGGCGCGAAAATAAATTGGCGCGCGCGGGAGAGTCAACCTGCGCGCGGCGGGGACTCCAGACGAATCATTCGACCTCATGCATGGAAATTTAACTTTGCAATAATTTAAGTAATAATTGAACGAAGCGATATTAAGTCTTCTTATTTATATGCCACTTTAAGAAGATGCAAGATGCAGTAAAACAGTCGTCACAAGACAGAAATTGGAAGATTATTTCCGTGAATTATTTAATATTGATTAACCATAATCTTTGCATACATATACATTGTAATAACGTGTAAGTAATAGTATTTACAGATTCAATTAAAACTGGTATCTAGTAGGCTTGAAGCATTTTATGACAACTAATAATTGGGTATAATAAAATTCTACTGAGCTACTTATTCCTATTTTTATTAATATCAGTATCAAGTGGATTAACAAAATATATGTGCAGACTCTGCTACTATTGATAAAGACAAATATTCAATATATGATTAAATCATTGATAGGTACCTACATAACCAATTATTTATAATGTGGGATAGCTCAAAAACGGCCAATAGTTATTCACTTCTGAGAAAATAGGACTCAACAATACTCCCGATCAAACTAACGAAAGTGAAAATGTGACTGCAAACTGCGATGAAAAAACAAATAGTGTGATACCTCAAAGTAATAATATAAAGAGTGTGGGTATTTTTCGGCAAAATGAAGCCGTGTTTCTTGCATATAACGCACAGTAGAACCTCAATTTTACTATTATTAACTAAACTATGAAACGTTATACCATCATGTTGCTTCTCAGTACGCCTGCCAAAATTAAACACAGCATAAGTCAACCATATTTTCTACTAAACTAACTAACAATAATTACCACTAAATTTATATTTCACACAAAAACAATAAATTTCAGCAACGGGTCTAGGACGATTTGGCGCCGCGAACTGGCCGCGGGCGATTGGCCACCAATAATTGGTCGCCGGTACAATTGGCCCATTCCCGGATTCAATGACTTGTTTATAAATATTGGCGAAGCAGTGAACTGAGAAGATTTATCCAGGATAAGAATACATATTATGTTAAAGATTTTTTTCTGATGATCTAAAAGTTTACGCACTTAAAACAACTAATAATCCCAAATATGTTTTTCTTCTAAAACCTTCTCAATCAATTTTCTATTTCCATATTTATAGATTTTAATATAACGGCCAAATTTAATTGATTTTCTCTCAGTAGTGGTAATCAAATAAAGAAAATTAAGAGAGGATGTACACATCATTATGACTGATGGGATAATAATATGAAACTGAATCCACCAGCGATTTAAATAATAAAATCCTATTAAGAATATGTCAGTTATTAATAACTAACTCTCCAAGGCTTCTTGCTTAACTATAATATTGTGCATAAATTAAAACCATGGAAAAACTTGTGGAAATAAATGATTTTATCATTTAATTATACATGCACCTCGTAGTTTTACGACGACGTATACATAAACTCGTTTTTGTCATGCAGTAGTAACTAATAAATTTTAAGTTAAGTAGTTAAAGTAAATGTACGAGTTAAGCCTAATTAATGTTTGCATCTTAGGATCATAAATGAACTATTAATTACATTCGAAATGATATCTAACGACATGAACAATAATCATTATTATAATACACATTGTACTTTTATTTATTATTGAGGATTGATGACAGTTTAGCTCGAAGTATTCATTAACCATTTCAAATCCAAGTTAAATATTATCTCAAAAATAAATTTATGAAAGGATATAACAAGTTGCAGTAACCTTGGACTCCAGATGAGGCGTAGGTAGTAAAGTTTCGGGTAACACTGTGAGATGTCTTATCAGAATGAGATATCCATATAGCATTGAGATAAAAAATAACGAGTTGTTCGTGTAATATTATGGAATGTAGTGTTCTAATTGTATTAGATTCAATAATTACATTAATTTGATAGGTACGACTTGGTACTTACGAGCACCTACTATAATTTTATATAAATATAAACAGTCACATTGTATTTATAATTTGGGCATACTTCTCATTGCATATGAGTTCAGTAAACTGTCAATTAGTTTCATACACTTACACATTATGCCGCCTTTTGCCTCACCGTAAAATATTACTTGATCGAATAATATAATGCAATGCATGAGGGTTGGTTCCTTTTTCCTGGACAAAAATTTGACAGGTCCTTAACCCTTTACTGCATGATTTTTTTTTTTTGAAAAATTTTATTTTTTATTGGTGTTAAAATGCCTTGTGAATGAAGGAAAAATAATGAAAAAAATATTTTTCGAAAATTTCATTAAATTTTGTATGTTACTGCGTGGTGTCGCAGATTTACGACATTTGGAAATCTTACATTTTAGTATGACAAAATACAAAACCAAATGAAAACAATTATAAAAAACTAATGTACACACCTTATTTGATGTGTAGATATTTTTATTCAACCAATTTCAATCTTCTGTATATTTTTTTTTATTTATTTACAAATACGGATTTTTTCGTAAATACTAATTCGTCAACTGTCAAACCAGAAATGCAGGGACTATAATGCAGAAATGCTTTATTTCTTGAAATGTCCAAACAAAATCGGTAAAGTAGGATGTTTATGGTAAAACAGTTTTCTAGGCATCGAAAAAGGATAGTATTTGATAATTTACACAGATGGCATTGTCTATATCGAAATAGTTTGAAATGTCGCAAATTTGCGACACTATGCAGTAAAGGGTTAATTTTTCAAAATTAAAAGCTGAATTTATAGAACAATAATTTACATTTGCGGCTTATTTTCTTTTTTCACAACGTATATTTAGCTGTATACATTGTGAATAGCAAATAAAAGCACTTTTTTGAGGGTGAGGCTAAAAAGGGGTGAGGGTAAGAGAGTAAATGAGGGTTAATCCCTTTTGCGTGTACAAAGTTGAGTGGTCTCAGAGACTGTGTCTGAAGTATAAGAATAATTTAGGTAATATTAAAAATCCCTTCTGTTCAAGTAATCCTAAAACTTTTCTAAATTATGTTGTGAATCGTTGTGTACCTATTCGTTACAGTAATATTTTTATGTTATATCTGAATTATTAAGATAATTTATTTCCGAGGACTCCATCCAACTGAAACTAGTAACAGACTGAATTTTGCACATTTATGTAATTTACGTTTTTATCAGTATATTTATATTCAGTTTCATGTATAATTTAAATAAATTATGTTAGTATAATGAATAAATAAACAATATACATGTTAGGTTTCTTTATATTACATCAGTATCGTACTAACACTTCTCAGGGACATCCTGTGTCAAAGCCGACTATATCAAGGGGGGACATGCTCAGCGTAGGTCAAAATGGAGCTTTTGTTCTATTTTCAAAGCATGATCCTGGGCATACCTTAACCGTTGTAGATAATCTATTTATATAATTTTGAAACCTTATTATCCTTTATATTTATTTTAAACATTTGATGACTGCATAAAGTATTTTTATTACATAAAATAGTATTCTTTTAAACCTCTCGCTCTAATGTTTTAGAATATAGTCATATTTTAGTACATAACTGTGCAGTGGTGTTAAGATTTTTTACATTTATTAATTTTTATTTTTTTATTAATTTTTATTTGACCCACGCTGAGCACGTCCGCCCTTAAGACCATGGCACTGAATTGCGAATTACGATGGTAGCGATAGTTATTGATTATCTTCTAATGCAAATCTTCATTCAAATTATTACCATTTATTAACAACCATCGTGTTCTACAGTTTATCATATTGCATTCGAATTATGAATAATAACTAGCACCATCATCAAATTTTATAGTTTCGTGTCGGCCTGATCATGGTGGGACTTGTGCTGTGTTCACAGAAACCATGAAAAAAAATCTCAATATATATAGGTACATAATTGGCATAGAATATGAACAAAACTTTAATTTTTTGGGAAAAATTAAATGTGTATACAGGAGGTCCTCATTTTCTGAGTATTTGTTATCCGAGTCCCCGCAGTTACGAATTTACAGGAAAATGCAAAGAAACTATAAAACCACATAAAAAAACACAAGCGCAATAGCTCACAATCGTCAACTGTCACTTTCAATCCCATACTTCTAGGCTATTTCTGTCTTGCTCACGTGTATTTTTCTTTTCTAAATGTGCCCCAATTAAACTCATTTACTAAGTAATTTTGGTCCCCGTTTTAAACGTATTCGCTTTAAGAGGTATTTTTCCGTCCCAATTACCCTTGGATATCGAGGACCCTCTGTAGATGGGTTAAACGTTAAACTCTGAAGTAAATTACTACAAATACTATACAAGTAAAGTTCATACTCGTACATACTTCAATATATATCAATGGTCTAATATTAATACTCTGTATCTGACATATATGACGAAAATGACTTTTTGACATACTAAAAGAATAAAAATAATGCCCATCGACTGCAAAAGTCCCGTATCTGTAGTTATTTTAACAAAAATGATACAGCCATTGTAGTAATATCCCGTATCTGAACATTGTAGTAATAAACCTGTAAATAGCCCGTGTCTTGCATCTAAGCTGTCAAGCGTGTTGCCTGATGTGTGTTGAATTCAGCTTCAAAATGTCACTTTCAAATTATAACAAATTATAAGATAAAACAATAAGTGATATATCAAATTTGGAGGTTTATCTTTATATATTATATATATATATATATCACATTTTTTTTTCACTTTTTACGTTACGCATGCCTATAATGCTTTATAGTTACAATGTGTGTGTGCTATTAACAGTCAGATACGGGATATTAAATATTTAGTCTTTTTAGCTTCCTGCACAATTTGTAAAAAGTCACTTACGGGATATTAACATTAAGCCATCGATATATGATATATATGATAATAAAACTTCATTGGAAAACAATAAAAAAGTGTATTATTTTTATTCTGTTTGCCTTGGTAATTATGTTATTAAACGTGAACGTGCTTAAATGAACACTTGCATTATAAAATAAACATTTTCATCGGAACTTGCATCGGGTAATTTTCTCCTCTCATTTCTTGTACCACAATGATGAAAAAAAATACTTTGTTGTATTTTTCTCACAGAAGTAGGCATAAAAGTGCGATTATTTATTAATAAGTGGGGCGAATTACAATATAACCGTGGAAACAAACTTTAACGGATCAGATAAACAATAACTTATGAAATATGCAAATAGTCGCAACCGTTGCGGCGGCTGTTCTTGCACTGATTTTCATGTATTCTCATTAGAAAATATCTTATATTATTATATACTACCTCATAGTAATACCTACGTTTGTAAGATCATGAGAAAATGTTATTGAATATCATAATGGAAAATTTTCATGGGCTTTGTATTTCAATATCTATTAAGTCCTAACTTAGCTACAGCTTAAAAGTAATTCTTTGTGATGTAGCCGACACATAAACAATGGTGTAAAGATTTTTCCAACTCGTGTACACAATCATTAAATGATTAAATCATATACTTAGTCCCTATGAAAGAACATAATGTATTGTTATAAGAATCTTATTATGCTAATCATTAATACCTACATTGAATTTTATATAAAAAAACTGTTTATTAGATAATTTCGTTTGAATAGGAATTATTGAATGGAAGTTCACAGTATATTTTCCTTTTTCATATATCAGCGGCGAAGGGTGGAGGTAGGCTCTTAAGATCCGACTTAAATAGTGCACTCTATTTACTAAATTTTGTTAGTCATTCGTTTTGTTTTCATGAAGACCTGTCAGCGAAGGTTGGATGAAACTACCAAAGACCGGCACACATATTTGTTTTTCTCTAATATTAAATGGCGATTGGAGATAACCATGTTGACTCCAGACCACTACACAAGTCAATTTTTGACAGGCCATGGTCGATTTGCTGCCAAGCTCTTTGAACCCGTCCGATATGTCCATGGAGCGGAGAAAAACAGGATGCGTTGTCCGAGAATGTGCTCCGAGAGGGAAGATATGCTCAAGTCGGTCCAACCAGCTGTTGGGCCCATTGGGCCATCCAACTCGGCTACCAAAAAGGCCAATTATGTTACTTTTCATACATTTGCGGCGTCTTAATGCGGGCGTGAAGATGTCTTCACATAATTTTTGCCGTCTGTTTTGCTAGCTTCGTTTATAGTTATACTTAACTAAATTCATTTTCTTTTATGTAATTTCCATGTGACTTTCTCTCCCCGGCACCTGCTATGGTATCCCGGGACATTACCAGGCGAAAAGACTATACAGATGCCTCACCTCGCTAACGTAATGTGCCTCGTGATTCGCTCGACTAAGCCCGAGTGTGGTGCGGGGCGGTTGGTTTGGAGGGTCCTTCATTTTGTTTTTTTTAACTAATTATAAATAATTGCAGGTTAGCTTTTAAAGTGTAGTGTGCACTTTTTATGTCGGATCTTAACAGCCTACCTCCACTTCCCTTCCTACACTTAGTCAATTTTTATACAACAATTTAAAAAAAAAATACTACATTCATACTCAAAAATCAATCGATAACAAAGTCAATAATATTTTTTTTTCGATCGTATGTGAAAAATGTTTGTATTGAAAGTGTTATATTATCTTATATATCACGTATTTTATATTGTTTATGTCTCAGCTATGACGAATCTTTGAATTTAATTACTCATTACATCATTTATTTCCAATGTTTACGTTGACATTTATTTCTTTATTAGTACCTAAGCGTATTTATATACCTACATAAATATTTAAATTATGTAATATTGTAGTTGGCAGCTAATGATACATTTCAATTTTAGAGCTGCCAATAAAATGAAAATGAATTATAAAATTTATTGTAACTTGCCGGGAATAGTTTCCTGTGTCAATTCTCTTGATAGAAAATTACAATGACATAGTTTTATAATCTCATCTGCAAATAAAATATAACTTTAGTAGTTACTATGTTCACCGAGAGTGGCGCCACACGGGGTTCGTGAGCGTCTCTCACTTTGACGTTTCTGTGTCAAACGTCAAATTTTTCGCGCGCAAACATTGTTGCGCAAGTTCATCTAACACTGTTATATTTTTTATTCTTCGGTAATAGAGAATGTGCTTTGTAATGATACAATTGAAATAGCAAAGATTGCTCTTCAAACTAAACGTAGGTACTTAGATAACTAAAAGTATACGATGCATGCAAGATGTAACTGTTCTGCATTCAATTAATTGTACTAAGACTTCTAAGTGAAATATTTGTACACATTCTTGCCAGTATGAAATGTTGAATTTATAAATCTCGGTTATAGTAATTATAGTATAGTTTTTTAAATAATTATTAACAGTAGGTACCATAGTTCTCTCCACAGTTTGGATGTTTCTAACAGAACTTTTACGAGAATTGGTCGTCGAATATTCGCTCAACATATTGGTTCCATGCGCTGTATTCAACAGCTCATATTGATTGACAAAACAGCACTTGGATTAAACGAGTGATAAATGTAATTGTATTAACTTAACTTAGGTGAAAAGACAAGACAGTTAAAAAAATTAAGTACCTACTTATTATTTTAATTTCTTATTTTATACGATCCCAATGTGATAATGTCGTAAAACGGAATTGGCAATGAACGCTATAAAATGTGAAAAATTTACTGAGAGCATCATAAGTAAATAAATTATGTTGTTTTCTTGTTTAATGTCATTTTCTTGTAAAGCCTTCAGTTTAAATTTATTCATGTAGCAACACTATTGATGGATGTTTCTTTGATACATTTATGACATGCGTTAAAAAGATTACATATATTGCATTTTGCATAATATATTATGTAATAAAAGACAAAACGCTAAAGCTAATTATCGTAGTTTCGCAGTTTTAATCAGATCTGTTGATTGTTCTTTCAACTTACTGGGTAGAATATAATAACTGAGGCCTCTGGTTTCATAACTCAGAATCTTCGTCAATGCTTGTTTTTGACAAATTGAAAAAAAAGCAAATTTCTCAATACAATTTAATAAGACTAGTGTGATTATTGTTGTATTCAATGCATTATCGATAAAGAAATGGGCTGTAATAAAAAATGTTAACTTCTTCTAGAAATACAAAATATCTTCAATTTAAACATGGAGATTGTTAGTTTAGAACCGTGGAACAGACGTTTGCACCATCACAGATAAATAAAAACTGTCGGCCATGATATTTCAATTTTGCACTCTTATTTACTGGAATGGAGACTGTTAGTTTAAAAAATAACAAGTATTTGGAGAATCTAAGTTTTGAAAATAAATCATTCTGTCACATTCGTTTTAAATGGAAGTTTGTGTGTTTATAATGTTACGTCATAGGGTAAAGGATGATTTGGCGCCGGAACAACTGGACGCAACGCAATCAGAAAAATATCACGCAATTTAATATTATTATTTATATTTAAATTATTATATTATGATTTGATATAAGTGAGAATTTAAATGTGCACACGTAAATAGTGATTTAATCGTGCATATGTTTAAGTACAAAGAAAAAAACAGTTTTATTTTTTATTTTTATATAAAGCCTTAGTCATGGTAATTCTCAATCCGCAATAAAAAAACATTATGTTAAGAGTAAAATGAATTAAAACTACTAAGTAGTAGATAGAAACTGATAAAAATTCCTCGTCTCCGTTCTATTTACGTGTCTACGACAGTGCGGCGTCCAATTTTCCTGGCGTCCAGTTGTCCTGGCGTCCAGTTGTCCCATTCCCTACGTCATACGTTAAAATTATAGAACATTGTTACATTCATAACTCATTTTTAGTAGATATTATATTGTGGAGTTTGTGAATTTTAAAACCAGAGCTCTCAATTATTGTATTACTATTTTTAAACACAATATTCTTTTACGTAAACATTACATTCTTTTGTGGCCAGTACCTAGTGAACAATAGTTCTTATTTATGCCAACAAAAATGAAATTCAGATCAATTTACATCTGAATGTTTAATACGGTACTGTTCATACATAACCGATCGAATAATGCGTAGACCGCAGCCGACACTAATACAGCGCTTTTCCGCGACCGATTACCGACCACATCTCTTGAAATGCTGATGTTTGACGTCGCGAAGCGTGCGGTTGGTGCTTGCGAACCGTCCACCGTCACGCTCTGCATCTTCCGCGACGAAGAACTGACGTATCGCACTGTCCCACTGTGGCGTGTCAGATGGACGGCTATTGTGACCGAAATAAACCAGGCCGGGCCAGTCCGCTTTGGAATATACTATCACCAGCCGCACAAAATCTGGTGATTCTGAAATCCATTATGGAAAGGTCGAACTTAAAATTTAGTTAGAACCGTCGAGTTTAAAAAACAGTCAGATTTCGTGTCGTTCACTTCATTCAATAAAAAAAATGCTTCAAAACATGCTTGGAGGTGAACATTTGCTTCTGTGATAAAGGGCTATTCAGCGCTCGAATTAAAAAAAACACGAACCGGAGCGCTCGATAATTTTCCGATAATATTAAAGTGTGATCGTTTTTTTTCTTTGTAATATACTCAACAAATCCTATGGAATGGTACAAAACTCTCATTAACCAGAGTTTATTTTATTAATTAGATATATTATCAACACATATTTACGTATATTCATGTATATGTATTTGTATATCAATCATTAATAACTATTACTAGAGTAAGTAATTCTAAGGTAATAGTGATAGCAGACTTCGTTTTTATGAGAAACACTCGATAAAAAAATAAAGTACATAGGCATGTTCACTGAAGGCCGAATATGGATAGAAATTGAAATCACGTAAGAAATTATAACAAAACAACAGAACTGTAAACTATAGGAAAGAAACTATAAAGTAAATAATTAATTGTAATTATGTTCATACTTCATAATTCCCGAACCGAAGTGCGATGTTTATTTTTTCCACGAGATGAGAGGGATCATTTCGAGCGCTGGGGCTATTGGGTATTAAAATAATGCAATATTTGTGTTGTTTGTAAAAAAAAATCTTTGACTATTTTTTTTTACAAACAACATAAAAAATATGCTTATTTATATGTATTTCGTAATACGAAGCGACTGCCTCATCTTCTTTATAGAACCCGCTACTGGATATGTTGAGTCCATACAATAATGTTTTTATATGTATGTGAATAGGAAATCGGTACCTAAGCATTAAACTAATTTAACAAACGTCAATTACTAAGCAGGTGTGACACTTGCGAATGCAATTTGAATAGCTACGAATCTTTATAATGAATTGCATTTTTTTTAAATAAAAATAATATTACTACAGGTATTTAAGTATTTATTACAGAGGAATCGCGACCAGCTTGCCTCGAAGAATTAATTGTTTTTAAAATGATATCTGCTTGTAAACGTAGTTCTAATAAACATTATTTTGATGTTGTGTTCGAAATAGCTTTGCGAGATTCCGTTTGAGATAGACAAAAATTAATGTCAACTGAGAACAACTTTGATGAAACATTAAATAAGTGTTCCAGTGTCTGACTACGCCGCCAACATCATAAATGACAATAATTATGTAACCTTGTTTTTGTTCAATTATTAGCAAAACAAAATGTCGGTATTCTTCTACTCAGACAGATATATATCACAAAATGATAATATCCCGATGTAGTAAATCTATTAAAATAGGAAACAGGTAAAAAAGAATCGCTTCAAATTACAACGGTTATCTTACATGTACATTGAAAAAGATTTTTTAATTACGACCATTTAACATTATATCCACCCGCCACAAATAGCATACCGACTAAATTAAAAATGTATAATATGTTATGTGTACTTATACTTATAGTCTTGTCTATCAATTGTATAAAATTATCGGCGAGTAATTTGATTTTAAATTTTATATGAAGCCGTTCGTAAATGTATGTATATCATTAGCGAAAGAAATTCGCGAAGCTTATTGGTGAAATGAATAATTCCGAAATAAAAATGAATATAAACCAGAGGATTGGAGCGGACCCTTTTTTGAGTTGTTCCGCTCCAGCTCCGCTTCGGGACCTAATACTTGCTCCAGCTCCGCTCCAGGGTCTGCTCCGCTCCGGGTAAAAAAGTTTTAATCGGTATTATATGTATACAAATGTTAAAAATAAATAGTTTTAAAATAATGTTTATTATTCATAGTTTGTCAACTAAATTCGACAGCAAATCATCTTTCGTTATCTGCCCCTTTCAAAAAAAGTGAGGTTATTTATCACTTGGCAGAGTTGGTGTATTTCAGATAATTTCAATATTGCAGTGTCCCAATATAATCTTACTTTCATTGGATTTTATGACGAAAATTTAATAATAATAAAAAACATCCGGAGCAGTGGAGCACTACAAATTTTCGGTGCTCCGGGTAAAAGCCCATTGCTCCACTACTCCGTATAAGTATAAGTATAAGCTCTAGTATAAACTACTCCGATAGTTTTGGCATAATATTTACTATAATTATTAGAGTATTTTACTGATATCTTGATTACAAAAATAAATGATAAAATTATCAAACGTACTATTTTTATTGCACAAAACTCACTGTAAAATACTTGAAAACTAGAAAACGAGATTACCCAAATATAATATGGGAATCTGAATAATTCAGATATTATAGTTATTCCGATAATATAGGAGTGTCCGCTGAAATTAAAGTATTGCAGGTACTATTATTTTGGTCAGAAAAATAAGATAAAATTAATGATATCACTAACATTGATAAACTAACTTTAAATGTGGTTGGAAAAATATATAAATTAGACACACGATGATGTACAATTAATTCAGCAACAATCTCTCGTTATATCGATGAAGAAAAACAAGTAATAGGTATTAATTTTTCTGTCTTCAAATGTCGTGTTGGTGCTTGGGAACTTTTTATGATTACTTAGCTATTTTAAATTGCAGCCAAAAAAGTCTACACGTATAAAATTTCGCGAAATGAATTTTCTCGCGTCTCGTCGTGCTGTACCAATATCTGACACGCTTCGCCTTGCTTTGCGCACTTTCTATGACATTTGCGTAAAATAACATAATATCATTTTTACACGAGAATCTGTCGGCTCTCTGCCCACTTTCCAATTATTAGAATTGAATATTCATTTCCTCCTTATTAGTCAAATCTCTGCGGTGAAGCTATTAATTTATTAAGTGTATGTAGGCGGATAGATACTTATTTTAATAAATCAAGATAATATTGGTGTTTTACGCTTCAAGACAGTGTAGACAAGACAGTAATAGACCTGTCAACATATTTTAACAGATTATTTTTTCCGAGAAATAGTTTTTAGCTATTAACTCAAATTACCCTTAGATCCAATGAGGTACATTAATCAAACAACATGTGAATGTGACCCATCGCTGGATTCGAATTATCTGATTCGATTTGCATTTAAATTAAAACAGTCCTGCCAAATCCGTGAATTGTTCTAATATGTGAATTGTGAATAGATTGGACAACAAAATAATTCATCTCTTACTATGTCTCGCATTTTTGCCTAATGCCAAGAAATAATACATATTATTATACGAAGATGTGGACTTATAATATGTATACTTTCATCTTGATTAAAAAACTAGCCAATTATTTTCGCCTAAACCGCAAAACCCGTTTCTAAGGCTAGTTTCAGACGGGACACCGGTGTCGCGCTCGTATATAATAAGAAGACCTTTGTATTCGAATAAAGGGTCATTTGTATAATGTTTATGAACGCACCAGAGCTAATGAGTCAACGCGTGTCCGGTACACTTTTCCGTCGGCCGCTACATTCTCAAGCCGCCGATACACTTGTTTTTATTACCGCAGCCTGTTTTATGTTCTAATTTATAACGCGAAATTATGCGTTTACTCATTAGCTCTGGGGCGTTCATAAACATAATACAAAGGCACCTTTATTCGAATACAAAGACCTCCTATATTATATCGAGCGCGACACCGGTGCCCCGTCTGAAACGGGCCATACTGTTTGTAAGGCGAAAAATATTTTATTGAATTGCCATCGAGGCTTTGTCATACTTTATCAATAATTGTCTTTAAGTACATCAATATTATGTAATAATTAGATAGATATATCTACACTTTGAATTTCATCAAAAAACTCGGTTGATTTAAACGTAATAAATTGCACTCAGAAACAAAAGTTAGAATTGGGGTGACGAATTAGCCAAGTTGGCTCATTTCAAAATAATATACCATTATCTGCCAAGTATCGTCGTACCTATTCGTATTGTGCCATTCAAAGTAAAAACTATACCGATTTTGCAACTTGGTGAACTGGGCATAAAGACACCTGCAAATTATAGGCAGGTACTGAACCTACACAATATTAAGCTTAATTAATTAATGTTGACTTTTAATTATTTGAGTGATAATAATGACTCGTATAATATTTTTTACGTGTGTTAATTATAATTTAGTTAATTATTCTTTAAGTGATTTAGTTGTAATTCAGTTAATTAATTAGATGTTTTATATGGTGTCTACAATTTTAATTGTTTGATTGGTATAGCACTTGCTCACTAACTGTCATGTTATATTAAGCTCTTGTGTTTACTCTTATTTACAGTAAGGTTGATCTCTAATTTAAACTTTAGGAACAGTTAATGCTGAGTCGAGTTAGTTGTAATCTGACGGATATGTCACTGGAGGGAAACTTCATATCATGCAATAATAAACTTATTTTACATCAGATGTAATATAACGATAAAATAGAACACACTAGAAAGTAAATACTTACTCATAGTTACATTAACTGTTTTAAAGAACATATTTTTAATTACATGAAAGTCAATACGATAAAAATGTAATATAACGGTTCGGAGCGGTAGGAAGTCACTTGACACTACCGAGAGTGATGTTTATGGCGTAAAACCCACTTAACGGAGCGAGTGGGGCTCTCCCGCAAAATTTCACAAGTGGCGTGTAAATCATCGAAAATACAACGTAATCAAATACGCCAGCGCACACTGGATTTGACGACGCATTGTGCCCGCCTGCCCCATAAGTCACCGTTTTTTGGCTTCTCAGCGATACGACTTAACGAAAATACAACGTAGTCCATTCATTGAACACGGCAAGCAAAATCACGCTCCTCGAAGCGTCGTCGATAGACGGGCGAGAAGCCATTATTTAAGAACAGTGAACTCTTTGTTTAGTTATTGCGTGTCCGGTATTAATTACAAGCCCCGAGAAATTTAATAATATTTTTATTGCTTTGTTATGAGAGACGCTGATAATAATAATTATTTTGTGCTCCTTGAGCCCCTTATTACATAGGTGAAGGGTAATGCGTGGGTGGGAGGGGGCCTACTCAGTAGTGAGCGCACCGAACGCTTTTTTGGTGGGCTTTATGCCTTAAGAGTTAACTTTTCTATATATCTTCTTCTTTTGGTGTATTCTTCTATCGAAGGCTGGCGGCCAACTTACAGTGGTAGGTACACTTCTCTATCCTAGGTCAGTCGTATCAGATCCTCAACGCCTTATATATTGAGTTACTTACGGAGGATGCGTAGCCATGAGTATAATTATTCGTCTACCCATGCTTCTGCTGCCATGCGTTGGGGTAAAAATATAATATAAGTATGTAGCTTTTCTAGGCTTAAGAGTAGCTATAAGTTATAGGTTCGGCTTTAAACTTCCTCATTTGTAATGGTAATGAGGACAGCCACAACTCGAAAGCCTCCGGTATTCTGATAGTCCAAGCATAATATATGCAAGTATATCGAAATAATTGCAGGCATATGATGGAGTTATTGGATCAGCAGAATAACTTGGGTGCCCTTAAAAATATTTAAATGTATTTTCTTTGTCGACTTAAACATTTTTATTCAGTTTTTTTGGTCAGCATAGAATTCTAATAATTGTCATGTAACAAAATTGCGTGTGAATTGGACAAGCGAATTATTATTTAATACCTATATATTATTCTACTCTTATGTAATATTTAAATCAACATTCACCAAATCTCACAATACACCACATTTTCTCCCATAGGGAATAGTTCCGGGAAGCTACTATACTATTAAAATGGTATGGCTCAGATAAGCAAAACAATATTTATTGTCTACTGTATCATAACACGGGTTCCGAAAATTATTATCACTGCACAGCATTTTATGGGAAGTGAAAGGTAGGAAGACCACGGGAAGTGTCGAATACCATGATATGAATAAATGGAATTAAGGAGACCGTCAGTCAATTTGGAATATAGAATAATAATAAGAAAAATACATTATATTAGATTGTATTGAGCTGTTAGTCCGGCAAAGTTTACATGCAATTCTATCTCTCCACTTATCAGTTTCGGTTTCGGATGGAAAAATGTTTTTCCGAAAACACTTAAAAATTACTTTGGTTTGGGTACCTACTGTGGAAAAGTCCTAATGCACCAATAGCGTCGTGAACAGAAAAATCTTGTTAACCCCCTGTCGTACGTAACTATATTTATAGTTTATTAGTAACTTATTGTCCTTTAAGCTTAAGACGGTACTTCAGTGAAATGGCAAATAATTTTCAACTATAGGTGCGACGAAATTTTGGACTCGCTGGCAATCGGAGAGCGAAAGTCGAGCTATGAACACGTCAATTTGTTTCGTGATGGCGACGGGGAAATTAATTCTTAAATCGTGTAGAGATTACTAAAAAACGTTACCCATTTACTTAAAAGAAAACATGTCAATGAATATATTATTATTGTTGCTAATAGAACAATAAACAGAACATTAAATGGACGCATGTTGGATTTATATGACAAATTATATTTCATTCGGCCCACGTCATTTGCACAATACGCGCATCGCGTAGCCACGATCTTTTAGACCATGCCTCAACTGAGGTATTGCCTTAAGGAATGTTTTTATTTTTTTTTAACTTTGAGTTTAGTTTTAGTTGACAGTCTTCATAATATTATACTAGTGTTATTTGCAATACAAGTGCAAATCAAAAACTTATCTACCACATTGATTGACAACGAATTCGTATTTTCTACGTTACGCGTACGATTTTCTCGGTTGAACACTATGTAATTTCTTTTCTATACCCTGCTATTAAATGCATAACTGCTAGATTCTTATAATATGATTATATGAGTATATATTATATGCCTGTGGATAAGAGTTGCGTGCGTACTACACGAACAGAAATTAATGCAACAGGCGTAATGATATCTTAAGTAGGTGAACTAACAGCTTCGCGATAACTGGAACAAATTCGCATGGCGAGAAAATTGATGGCAAACAAGATTTAATCTAATCAAATATAATCAAAATTACACTTGGTGATATACCTGGTGTGAATTACACATATATTACACTTGATGTATATAATGTGGTAGACGCTGAACAAATTGCGAGAACTAATTCGTTAATATGGCGAAGACGTGATCTATACATATAAATATTTGGTGTACTTATATGTATTTTTTTTATCATATTAAGTGTTCATTATTAAAATTGGTACTGTCTGAATAAGCAACACGTTTGAAATATTTCGTATACATGGCTATAATAAGTTGACTCACCACAAAGTGATATTTTGGTATTTTTATAAAACTCCAATGCCATGTATATTGTTCAAAAAGCTGGGCATCAAGCATGTTGATACCTTTGAGTTAGGTTTTTTTTTAATTGATAAAAAATGTATTATAATGCCGAGATATAGGTACCCTAATAGTAAAATTCACTTTGACCAATACTGCAACGACGTTATCCGTTTTGGAAAAAAAATAATTATGTATAATTAACTATATCTTTTATTCAACGAATAATTCACAAGATTTAAGAATGTACCATTCTGATTATTACATTCTTAAATCTTGTGAATTATTCGTTGAATAAAAGAAATAGTTAATTATAAATTATTAGCAAGTTCAAGTAAGTTATATCATAAAAAATATTGGAGAAATCCACGACGTTGGTTAGTAATTGAAGTAAAAAACAAAAACCGATTGCCAAAGTAGCTTGATTTAGAAGAACGCTGATGAGTAGGTATTAAAAACGCCAATAGTTAAAATTTGTCGCAATTAGTATGTCACGGCGTAGCATAGAGGTAAATGCGACGGACGGGGCGTAAGCCCAGGAGATGCAGGGTTCGAATCCCTGCCGGGGTGGCTTACTTTTTTCAAAAAGTTTTTTTCTTTTGGTTTTAATATATTTTCTCAGAAAGTGTTTTTCAAAATTATGTATGTTCAATTATATAAAAATTAGGCCCTCATCGCTTCCTTGCCTTCCTTGTCTCGGAACAGGCAATGGTTCTACAAAGTCGCAGGGAGAGGTACGGCAACGTGTTTCGTGAATGACAATAAAATCACATTGACAAATTCTACGTGTTGCAGTCGAGACGAGTTTGCATGTGTGACCAAGCTAATGTTTAGGTGTCATCCTCAGATAGCTACTTCTGACTTTAAGTGTAACTCTCTCGTATTATGATTGTCTGGTGTGGCATGAACACTACCATAAGGCAGTTGTCATAAAGATTATGTCCACAATGACCAAGCAGCTTACGCGTCGGTTTATAATGTCGTGGGTCCCAAGTTTAAATCCTGGGTATGGAAAATACACAAATTGTTTTTCAATTTGTGTTTAGAGCCAGAGTATGTACCTGATAGGTTGAGCAAGTGACTAATATTCATTGCACGTAAAAAAAAAAACAAAAATATGTTAATACAAACATCTACTCTACCATATTATCTTATTAGGTTCGGACATTGTAAACAAAAATAAAAAAAATTAAGTGAGGTTTTAATTAATAATCGCCTAGTATGGAATCTTTGCCACTGCATAACAGTATGAAACTCCAGATGGCAATTTATAATAATATATTTAATTTATTCATGAAAACAGAAAAACGTAATGTTGTAACCTTAAGTGTTATATTATGGAAAAATATATCTTGTAGTAAGTTGGTACTAATAATATGTGTGTTCAAATCCAATTTAATAAAAAGAATATTTAATGCTTGACACATTCTTTACACGATATTAATAAGGTGCTGTAATAAAAGTAAATTTGCCTAAAAACAATCAATATTAACTCGATCAATCAAGATTATCTGTAAGTATATGTCATGCAAATTTTCGCTTCAGTAAGTCAAACCTGCAATGATAATCAATAATGTATCATGCTACAAAAATAATTTTTGACGAAATTTTCCAGAATAGCTATGTATTTTCTTTATTTACGCCTGTTTGATGTTTTCTTTTAACGTTGGTTATATTATTTTTCAAAGCATAACGTATTGAATGAGTACCCGTTAGCTTCCGCGTGTAGATAGTAACTGAGTAGCTACAATATTTCTCTTCCCATTAATTTCATCCTATCCATAAGTGTTCATTACCGCTCAGTGTTCAATTAAGCTATTATCCGCGTTCATATTCTTTATTTTCAAACAAAATTTTCCATCCGGCCTCAGTGTGCGGCGACAGTTTTATGAAATTATTTCTACTTAAATATTACATTTTATAATGCGAGCCGAGGCATGAAAATTATACTTTAGTGAAGATTATTTACGGAAGACAGCATTACTTTACAATTTACATTAATGTATGTAGGAAATTATGTTGTAAGTATGCCACTTTTTGCTGTGCAGTTTCTTTTATTATAATGTAGTATTGTTTACTATCCAATGTTAATACATCGTTTGGAGATTAAGGTCTCTCCAATTTTCTACCGCGTGTGGACCAGGTGCAGAGTTGCATCGTTAAATTAACCTAACAGTCCGATTATTAGCCATACGTATGTAGATAATTTGCCTCACATGTCTCTTAAATTTATACGATAAAATCAACCATTTAATAAAAATTATAAGAAAGTATATCAGTTATATATAATAACTATACGTACGATAACAATAAACAGACATTTTCATTAATATAACCAATTACAATGTGTAGATTCATATTATATTTGATTATTTTGACAGCTACCACTGTCATTTGTCAATTCTGTCATTAAGTGTAGTTAGTAGTACTGGCCAATAAGAAACCATTTAAGGTTTATGATGCATTGAATACCATTTATGTAAATAAGTATGACTAATTTTCTTGCACTTAGAGGGGCTCCGCAACAAACGTGACAGTAAAAAGAGGAAATTTCTCCCATTTTCTTCAGTAGCGTTTACGACCTATTTTGCTGTATTTATTAATATTATCTGAATATTAGCTTGTTGTCTATTCTATGTAGATATTTGTATATAATATATTATTAATATATGTAATTATTGTGTAATAGCCA
The DNA here is from genome assembly GCF_057557595.1 of Rhyacophila brunnea. Taxonomy (NCBI): domain Eukaryota; kingdom Metazoa; phylum Arthropoda; class Insecta; order Trichoptera; family Rhyacophilidae; genus Rhyacophila; species Rhyacophila brunnea. Next base: position 16,262,151 of record NW_028232965.1, read on the forward strand.
GAGAAACATACTTTGTCGTTGTTTAACATACTAATATTTTCTTTTTCTTCTTTTGACCATGTCCGATCGTAATCAGATCATATGAGTGGAGGTTTTGTATAAAAAAAATATTTTGTACGCGAAATGAATGTTAGCCACTTGCTCAATCAACCTATCAAGTCCATACTCTGACTCTAAACACAAATTGAAAAATATTTTCTAGACCCAGGGTTTGAACCTGGGACCCACGACATTATAAGCCGATGCGTAGGCCGCTCGGCCATTGTCGACTATATTTACATGGACATTTCAAAAATACTTGGGTATAAAAAGTTTGTAATATAAAATTCAATGAACAAAAAGCTCCCGCGCCGAGGATACTGTAGTTTGGAGGATGATATTATATCCGATCGCATATCAACATGAGTAACCAGAACCTAGGAGCATATAACAGAGAAGTGAAGATACTCCGATAATCCCACAAACTTCGCTATTGCACTAATAGTTCCCTCCAAACCAACCCGCCCTGTACCACAATCTGTTTTAATAAAGCATATCACGAAGCCCTACGTTTAGATGTGAAGCATCAGCAGTTGTTTACCGCTGGCAATGTCACAGAAGCAGATGCCCATAGTGAGGTCGCCACGAACTGAAGTGTGGTTTGACTGAGTTAACTGAGACTCAATTTAATAAAAAAAGCGTCCATGAAAGAGAGGAGCAGGAGGAGGTATATCCGCTTCCTATATCGACGAGATTATATTGAAACCCAACGAGGGCGCCAAAATTATGGGCAATGTGTATATCGGAATAGTTTAGGTTTGGACGCATCTCTTGCATGGATGCAACAAAAGAAGACTGCACAGTTAGAAGGTTAGATGGTAGTTACTTACATTGAGTCTTGTATAATCACCATGGCTAGCTGCTTATAATTTGTGATATGTCAAACTTGACTCTTACATAACGTCTATGTTCTGTTACAAATGTATTGTAATCTCAAGCCAATTAGGTATTGAGTGCGTAAAACATACCATAATTTTGTAATTTATTATAAATACTCATATAAACTCACTCTCTGGTACCTAAACTGTATTTAATATTGTATCAAAACCATATTATCTCCTGATTCCTGAATCATATATAATATATATGTTATCAATATTATCATATACACTTTATTACGACATGTATGTTATTCACCACGATTGCAGTGACATTCTTAAATTTACGACCGGTAGCCTAAAGTTAAGTTGTAAATATTTGCGCAATCAAAGTGATCTTGTTTTACGACCAATAATACCACTGGGAGAGTTAGTATTATTTCAAATTGTTTGATCTGTATTTTTTGTTCTGTTGTCGCAACACTAACTGAAATATTATTATTTTTAGGTATAAACCTACATCTGCATTATAAATCTGGACCGTAGAGGATATGTGTATGAAAATCTACGTTAAAAATTTTACGCCAAAGCTATTATGATGCGAACTATCAATAAATTAAATTTTAAAAAATCGGTACTTGTCGGTATACAGGAAGCCAGCGGCGAACAAACTTTGAAAATAGCTGATATACTGGATTATTTGTCAGTTGAGGTTAGGTTAGGTTTTCATTCTTGAGTTCATGAATTTTGCCAAAATCGGTTATGAAAATTGGCGCGGTTCCCGCCTGGCTTCCTGTAAACCGACTTGTACCAAAATTTCTTACAAATTAGGCTTAAAATGGATAGTTTAGAATTCACAGAAATAAATTAAATTATTAATAACAGTTTAAACCGTAATTACTTCCCACTTCTTACGTTTTTCCTGATAAAGATTCCCTCGATATTAATTCAACAGGAAACTTTGAACAAATAATATGCATTCAATGACGGAAGTTATAATTGTTCGATTATTTTGAAATATTAAAAAAAGAGTATAAAAAGTTACAAGATAAAATCTAAATATTTATCTATTAGGTTGGTACCTATTTTTGCGTCGTTTTTAATTTTTTTATAGACCTGTTAATGGATTGTCAATGGAATGGAATGTTATTTCTTTATCATCGAGTACATCGAACTGATATTGTCAAGTTGTTTAAAAATGAAAACTTGTTCATAGTTAACTATCTGTACAAATGTAACCTTGAATTTAAATTGAAAAACATTCATTAAAAGTTACAAGCCTCATTCATTCAATATCGGCTATATCGTTATTCTGTGCATCGTAAATGCGCCGATATTTGCAACGCTATGCATTTAAAATGAGGATAAAGTGCATAAACGAACAAGTGCTTAATGAATGCCAAGGTTTTACGAACACTCTTGATGTATGATTCGATTTTAAAATATTTTCTTATGAGTCATAGATATAATAATATTATGAACTCGTAGAGCGGCATGCACAATCTAAGATTTCGATCCTAAGGATAAGTCGCCGAAAAGCATGACTTAACTATAGACAATCCTGAGTATAGAGTTAAGGAATCGTTAACCATAGACTACTTTTGTTATTGACACGCCCCCTTCTGTATTACCATTTACCTTTGACAGCTGCTGTCAAAATAAATTCGCATGTCTATAAAACAGTCCATACACTCAAATTCATTTAACAATGTATCTCAATATGGATATTGATAGTGTTAATTCGTTTGGCATGTACTTGCAAAATATTATTTTACTTTTATACGCCAGCCAGCCCGCAGAAATACAAGATGCCAGGTGATAGAATGACACTTGACGCTAGTGTTACCATGTTAAAAAAATATTTTGCGGTGCCTGTGGAATCACGTATAATGACTTATAACGGAAACATAAGAGTATTATAATTAAATATTAATATGTATTTATAGTTATTGCATTTATAAAATGCAGTTGTCATATTTTTGTCATCGTTTAACAATTATAAAATAATGTACCTAAACTATAGGAAAGAGAATTTTTAAATATGGTATTATTTTCAATAGAAATGATCTTAACTAAGGACAATGTTTCTGCATAGTGTTTTCTGCTAAGGAAATTTTAGTTATGACAAATGTTTCTGCATTCCGCTCGTAGTATACAAATAAAAGCAATCTTTAATTATGCAGACGTAATCCGTATCGTAAAAGTAAATTACCATATTCGATCTTAAGCGCATAATATGGATGGGCTTCCATGAGATGAAGGTTGTATTAACAGATTATAATATTTACGACGAGTAGTTGTTAGCTGTTCACACAACCCGTGGGTTCTTGCATTGGATCAAATACCTACACACTGAAAAACAACATGCATTTTTTTTTCAGAAAAATATTTTGGGCGGTCCATTTAAAAAAAAATATAGGTACCTACATAATAGGTTTTGTTTATTGATTTTTAAATGGGCTCGGTTCCCACATTTACTCTGCCCGCTACATCCCATCGCTTTAACCGCGGAATACCAAACTTTTCATATACATTTTCCGTCCCAGACACTCCGTAATTTGAGTGTAGCGATGGATAACCTGCCCTTCAGGTATAACTAAAGGTGTTCACCTACGAGTTATTGCCAGCTGTCGCATCTACAAGTGGTTATCGAATACGCGTTGCTTAACGCCTATAATTATTAGGAACGTTAATGTCCGTTTGTGTCGTCCGTCTTGCCTTGTTTTGTCTTTTAGACATGCAGTATCGGAATATTAAAGCAAACATTAGATATCCCAGATAGTTATACCAATTTATGAGTGCCACGGGTCTTCCATAGCTATTATAAGTCCGGCGTGTCGTAGAATGCTAAGAGGAGTGGTGTCAAGCCGTACATATTATTCTGTGCTACAGCTAAATCATCCAGGTCACGATCCTCAGTCATGAGGTTCTGACAAAGAATAATAAGAACTAATATTCCACTTTTGTATTTTTCTGTTTTTTTAAGGGGTCCGGACCTGAAAATCCTTTTTATGTGCGCTCCTGATCAAATCAATAATGCTGTGGGATTTTCATTGATTTCGGTAATCGTCGGTCAACAGAATAGGAGTTTTTCTTCAAGATTACGATCCACGAACCTATAACAGTGATAGCTGTAGGTACTATGAACGCAAAATCTCTTGAGTATAATAATATTATGTCAGTGTGCAATTTTAATATCGTTTTGTTGGTATGAGTATAAAATACATAACTCTGGATTATTTCTAATTACTATTACGATACCCACTTATCTGCAAATTCATTCTCAATATTTCATAACTACTTTATACTGACTCCATACAATATGGAGTCAATGTAAGCAGCATTGAAATTGTTGGGCTTCTGCAATCAGCAATCATAATGCTTTATATTCAACTCTCACGTTCTGTGATCACATTGCATTTGTATTGCTCCCATCATTGCCGTGCATATAGCATGTAATAATATTTCTTGATACTAAATGCTTGTTATCAACTTGCTCTGTTGGTAATTTTAGTTTATAGCAAGCTCGTATGCTACGTTTAGGTTCCCAACATTGATATTTCTCAGTCATGGACAACTATAATAATAATATATATTATTTTGAAAAAAACACTTTCTGATATAGTATATAATAACCAATAGAAAAAATCTTTTTTGAAAAAAGTAAGTCACCCCGACGGGGAATCGAACCCTGTATCTCCTGAGTATACGCCTCATCCGTCGCATTACCATTATGCTACGGCGTGACATACTAATAGCGAACAAATTTTAACTATTGGTCAATTACTATACCTACCACCCTAAAGAGCTTAATGCTCCAATTAAAATGTTTGTATAGAAACAAAAATCAATATATTATTTCCAGTGGGATATACGAATTGCTACTGCTTATGTTTTGTTGTAATTGTGTTACAATTATTATTATCAAAATTTATTTCAAAAACACGAATAATATAATATTATTCTGCTACCTACTAGAGTTAAAAAATATCAATCATTTTCTTCGAGCTCATAAAATGTAGTTATTGATAGCAAAAAGATTTTCTATAACTGTACTGCAGCTAGCATGTCGGGTTGGTTTCCTGTACAAGTACATTCACTGTCTTGCCTCTTCTAATCTCATAGCTTCGTCTGTATATCGACAGATGCCACCGCTTTCTTGTATACAATAAATAATAATTATTTACATGATAATAATAGTTACGGTATGACAAAGTATCCCTTATTATAAATATATTAATTACTATGTATTATAATATATTTTAATTTAATATGTATAAATCTAAAATAATAATAATAAATAAAAATGTTTAAAAAAACATTTCTTTTCAATTTATACGTAATATACTTTTTTTATACGCCACAATATTATAAATAAAATCGATTCTTTTGAGATATATTTTGGACACCATATTGTTTTTTTTTCAATCAATATGAAATATTTACCCTTTACTTTATCTTTTCTAATAGCCAACATGATTTATTCATATTCATGATTGCAGTAATACAAAATTATAACGGCACGGTACAATATTTTCTCTAAAATTAAGTAAATTGCTCCAGTTTTCTTGACAAAATGGAGCCCAGATTTACATTTAACTTTCTCATAAACGTAGTCAACGGCCGTTTTCAATCAACATATTATTATTATTGAATATAAGCCGTATACTCCATATCATTATAATATTATTATAATAGTATTTCTCAGCCGAGCAGTGCGCATTATTTTGCTCATGATCCAACGAAATCAGAAAAACGTTTTGAATTTCTCACCGATTTCACATTATTATAATTCCATCGATCTCTGCGACAGTTTAAATCAGGGTTGCCTTCTCTTTCACATCAATAATTTACTAATAATAATACATAATTTGAAAACATCTCATGCATATACCCACTACTTGATTTAATATACAAAAGCCAACATTATTAATGCAATATAATAAGCATTTCATGTAAGAACTACTAGTTAAAGTAGTCGTAATTACGTGGATGTCCGTAGCTTAATTGGAAAACCACATTGGCGCGAATCCAGTGGTTACAAGTTCAGGTCCCGTCGGGTGTCGTATTTAAAACAAATCTAGTTAGTATATAGCTACATGAGATGTTTTCAAGGTGTGTATGTTCAATATATACATGTTACATTCTCAAACTTTGTGAATTATTCGTTGAATATAATAAATAGTTTATTAATACATTATTTGTTGTATAAATCAGTGACGAAAAGTGCCTATTGGACGGAAGTGGACACTGGGTATGTATATACATAGGTACTGACTTATGCGGCGATGTCTAAAATTTAAATTATTCAAAAAATATGTAGGATTTGTATGATAAAATCTCGAAGACACTAACAATATAATATATTATATAGGTTCCTATTGTGGGTACCTATATATGTATCATTTCATAAAAGTATTATTTTTTAGCATACGAGGCCTAATGACATTAGTGTAACAATCACAAACAAACAGGCTTTGAAGAAATCACATACCTATAATGTGACCTCACCGGGAATTGAATGCAAACTCCCCGGTTGAAAAGCCAGCACCTTATGCTCTGAATTTAATATTAATAATTATGTCCAGCTATAACACTGCAATTAAAATATCAGATACCATTATTTGTTAAATATTTTTATGTAAATTATTATTTAATTTTTAGTAAAAATTCTAATAAAATTCAAAGTACTATTAAAGATATAAGGACGAAAACTGACATGGAATAAATAAAAGAAGTATTAAAGTAAAAATGTAAATATGTTTGTGTCATGTCACAAAGAAAAAAACGGCGAAAATTTTTATATCAGTATAATAAATATTTGGTAGGAAATAATTTCTTACTGAAACAATTAGTATACTTAATTATAAATTTACATATGCTTTAAAGTGTAATATACATGAGAAAAGTTTCTTTACGTACTCATTGCATCGATTTTGATTTAATATAGTATTTTTATTAAACGTTCCATAATAACGTGTCGAAGTATATTGGCAGTTTATAAAATCTGAGAAACGTATTCTTCTTGTCACATTTGATCTCAATTATCATGGAAAATAAATCGACGACAACCATGTTTTTTGACGTTATCGGCCAAAATATGTTTATAATACCAGTTGTAAATAGGTATGATAATAAAAAGTATTTGTCATTTTTATATCGGTGATACTTTATGCTGTAATATATATTACGATTTTTGCATTTTAATACCACCCTGTCTGTAAAAAATGACTCACCAATTCAAAAAGTTTTCATCTATTGTGACTACCTACTTCGTATCGAACTCTTTCAATTGCAAGTTGAATTGTTCCTAGCGAAAGTAGCATGGCATTTTCTGTGCCGATAAATAAAATATGACTCCGCTAAATATGTAATCAATATCAGTCACGATTTCCGGACGCCGTCATTCGAAGATAGAACCGGGTGAACTTGAAATTAACCACTGAAATCTTTTTTTATAAGTGACATTAAACTTGTCATATTTTAAACAAAACTGTAAAATGGCTTTGATTATATTAAACTGAATATAAACAGCGTTCTTAGAATGCAAATCGCCATAATTTGTAAAATAAAACCTCAGAAATATAATAATTTAGAAAAACCTTCTGCTTTGCATTCTAAAATTCTTATATTTAGTTTTGAATTAAATTAAAAAAGTGTAGGAACTCTAAATATTTATAATAAGCCAGACACCGTCTATGAATCAAAGTAATAAACCCTGGCTGTGATATGTGAAGAATAAGTGATATTCTCGAAATAAGATACGGCCTTAGCAATTGGGACCTCAACCTAAATCAGAGACTTGGTATGGTTAGTTATGTCATTCCAATATTTTCTATTGCATGGAAATATCGACGCGAAACCAGAAGATAGCAGACGTATCCTCATTGAGTCTTGAACAGACAGGGTGACAAATGCTTAAACATATTATGCATATATTATCTAGTTGTTGGGTAAGAAAAAATATTTTAAATTGCAAACATATTATATTTTATACCCTTTGATGACAGATTGTATTGAACGAATAAAAAAATGCATGACTATTGATGATATGCATGATAATGTTTGTCCACTACAACGTCTGGCAGTCGTGTTTGAACTCATCGTATACTTTCCCCATATGAACTATAGGCTACAGTAGACGGTGGACATCTGCACGGGGCAGAGCGGAGAGGAAAATACACCAAGTCTTGTGTTTATGACGGCGTGTGGCCCAAATGCCAATGTAATATATTTTTTTTATAATGACCTCCCAACCGAAATAGCTAAACTGTAGATTTTTAAATGACATATTAATTAACAGTTATCGTAATAATGCATTATCATCACTGTCATCAGCAGGGGTCGATCTACTCATGTATGAAGGACTCTCCTATCTCCCTCCACTCATTTCGATCTTCAGTTCTTGCTACCATGGACCTGATAAGTTAGTTCCAAGATATTTAATAGCCATCCTTAGTTTAGTGCAACTTGTATAGGTACCACTGCAAGTCCAGCGGTTGTCCACTCGCCGAGCGCCATCTACAGTCTATTGGCTTATCGTTGGCGACTTTCAGCCCACCGCGTACTCTTACCTGCTTCCGTTTGTTTCTTTTGTACGTTCTTTCCGCGTTATAACCAAAATACACATTTCCCTTTATTGATAACGATTTATTTCGCAATTCTGTAATTGTTATTTTGATGGTCGAGTTATTCCATGGGAGGGCTGTAGCAAATTAATTTACGACGCTGAATTTGCCACAATATTAGCAGTAATATAATTTTATTTGAAATAATAGTTGTTTGAAGTCAGTTCGCTCACCCGCGGCCACAATCGCAGTCTCAGCGAGATTTATGAACTGTGGTGAAATCGGCCGACGAATTTACTCGCGATTTCATTTTTAAGGGCGTGCCATTCATTTTCTGCAAACTAGTTTTAATAAGTTATTACTCTTGTAATAAAATTTTAATCACATACCTTAGCTGCAGTATGAAATGAATGAAAGTTTCAATAATTACTATGAATATACCAGTATCAAATACTGATAAATGTATTATTTTTTACAACTGGTGGTTCCCAATTTTATACAATGTTATTGTATATAAATTCTCACAGTGTTTCCTTTGTGCGACACAAAAAATTATGTATGGAAAATATTTTTTACAGCCAGTTTATTAACGTAGCACATACCTCATATAATATTTTATACGCAGACTCAATCTGTGGAATATGTACCTACATACATATCAAATAAGACAAATTAAAAGCGAATAATGTCAACTATCTATGTCTCATATTGGGCGAAAAATTAAAATAAAATCATGTAGTTCCTCGCTTATAATTTTACATTTTTCAAAAAATGAAGTCTGACATGCGCAGGGGTTTTCTACGCGAAATAATATTATTGTTAGGTAAGTAATTGTATATTAATGGCGTTAACCGTCCCAGTTAAACTAACTGACTCACATATTATGATTGTCATATTAAGCTCACGAAACCGATTCTGATCGTTAGATATTTAATTATTTGAAATAAGTTTTTGTATGTATATTATGTTATATTGTAAATAATGGATTTTCTCTTTATATACTACTAATTTACTACTTTATTTAATACTAACATGTTTGACCGAAGTTTTCGGTAACTACATTATACTGTACAACCGTGAAATAATAATAAAACATGATATCTATATGCAGGTTACATGTAAGTTGTACGTATGCAGTTCATCGTGGGACACTTATTCGTGCGAATATACTCCACGGTGAAATGTTCAACGAAGAACTCGTCATTAGATTAAATGTTACACAAACTCATATTTCACGTACTGCGGCGCACGATTAAGTGTCCTGGACTGTTTACGTGCTAATTTCCGGATACGCTGTATGCATACGTTCAATATGGGGTCGCCCTTTTGGGTTCTGATATAATGTGATAATTTGTGACGGAGGGAATAGGGGGAGGGGGTTGTATAAAACGCGATGTCACAAATACAATTTAAACTCATTAATTTTTAACGAGTGAAGGGATTTAGAAATATGACGTAACTTTTACAGGAAGGTAAAAGATTTTACGACAAAAGTCGTGTGTTGTCGTTATGTCATTTAATTTAAATAAAAACATTTATTATTATTACAAATTATAATGATTTATTAGTTCTTGTGAAATTTAACAATACGAGTATGTACCATAATATTTTCACTTTTAAATTTACTTTTTTTAATTTACTTTAAAAATTAACTATTCCTACGATTTGAGTATTTATATTTTACATTAATTCATTGTTAATCTAGTTTATTACAAATAGCGTTTTATGTTTTATATTTCCAAGGTTCCTGTTACAATTATTTAATCAGTCAGCATCCGTTAGTGAAAAGAAATTACAAGCTATCCACAAATGGTTTGTTTCAATTATGCCTTCTATAGTTATAATTTTAAAAAAAACTAGCAGTCGATCAAAATACCCTTTGAAGGAATACTTTTATTTCTTTTCATCTTATTGTAGTCGGAAGTCAGCAAACCTCTTGAAATCATATGAAACACGATGTATGTATTTCTGTAATTATGATTTGTATGCATGAATCATACACATTTGCACTCGCAATATATGTAGTTATTTTTTCTTGTTTGCGAACTGCTTTTCCACAATATATGGAATAAACAACATTTTCTTATGCGCACGTATTCTCTTCAACTTTCTTTTGTCAACATAATGAAATAATTGAATAAAATTATCAAAAGGTATCCAGTTTCTTTTCACAAGATAATATGGTCATACGAACTACGTTTAAATAACTGGACGATATTAATATTAAGATGAAGAGCCATCTTTTTTTACATAACAGCAGTAATATTTTATTACATATTGATTCAGAATAACATACATAATCAGCATTGCTAACTAAGTGATTTTATTTCTAGATTTGTTTTATCTAGTTTTCAAAAAATATATCTGCCGTGTGGCTTTAAATTTAGCGACAGAGTTTAAAAAAATCAATTTATTTTCCTTACACATAATATAATAGGTAATATTTGTTTATTTTTAATATTTTTTTATTTTAAAACCAGCGATATATTTAACATGATAGTATTATAGACGTACAATATCCGTTGAGTTGTTCTTGCACATTTTATTAAATTATTTAGCAATAATAGTAACTTAAATTTTGTATAAAAATCGATGACACCATCTAGTAGTCAATCATCAAAGCCGAGCCGTAAATGTGCGTCAGCAAAAATGTAAATTTCAATACCATGGAAAACACAGTATATTATACTTATAATATTATAAACATATTTCGGTCTATCTGAAGAAATATTTAGTCATTACTGAGTCATCTTTTAGTCTGGAATATTAATTGTAATTCTTTGCACTCACTCCATAGCGTAAATATTTTTAAATTAAAAATTGTACTACCTTATTGTGCTAGAAATATTTCACACTTTTATGTTAATGATGCTCTGTAACTGTGTTTATAATAAACCTACTTTAAATAGTGTGTATAATATTAATTCTTTTTTGTTTCAGGTAAGTTAACATACGTACATACAGTATACAGTGTTCAGCTCTGTTTCGCGCCTTCCGGTGAGTACCCACGACAATTTATTAATAATTCAATTAAATTAGATTACCTATTCAGAGTGGCCTCTTTGGCTAATCAGCTATTGAACTGAACTTGCAACTATGTTAAACAGGGACTAAAAAGCATTAATATACATTTAAAAATATTTCTATAATGTAATTTTTATGTTGATGTCTTTCTTGCCTATGATTGACGTTATTGTCCCCAATATGTAGGCGTCATTATCAAGGCATACACTTAAATATGTTTAACTAGTAAGTACCTACTAGTTTATCGACATCTAATAACGAAATCATGTTTTTCAAAGCCTTTTCTTTCTTGCTACTGCACACCAGGTCGAATATGTAGCCTCCTTGGCAATTAGTGTCTTCCACTGCCAATTGTCAAGCCTTTCCATCCATTTCTAGTTCCCCTCCACAATAAAACTACCTACTTCGTGGTCTTCCCTTAAGCTTCAATGACGTTGAACTAGGTACGTTGTAAGCTGCTTGTTGGCGAATTTACAATGTGCTTGTAAATTCGCCCAGTGTCATCATCGAACAAGCTAACAAGCAGATTGTAAACAATCTACCGAGAAAAGTTGAAAGCCGGTCAAATTTACACGCTACACGCTGGCGTGTGGGCCTACCGCGTCTGCGCAGTAGAGCGATAGTAGCGACCTCCCGGTAAAAAACGAACTACTCAATACGTCCTGTCAAAATAGTACCGAAAATGACGATTTCAACTTGCTAGCTTGTTGGCTTCTGAGCGAGTGGAAAGTTTTGTGTATCATCATCACAATCGCAGTAGCTGACTTGCCCGCTTTTAAATTCGCCAACAAGCAGCTTGTAAAGTAGCTCAATGTCATTGAGGCTTTAGGTTACATCCACTAGGGTGACTAGGGCACCCATCCCAGAATATCGTTCAACATTTCGGCATTCTTTCAAGATGCCCATCACTGTCATTATGACAAACAGAATCTATATCTACATATTATCATTTTACAATGAGTCCAAATTGTTTACAAAATATTTTTCTCTCAACTTAAATTTCTCATTTTCGTTCTGCGTTAGATGGTGATAATGCCGCATTGCTAGATCCTGTGTTGGAATACTACAAAGTTCTTAATTTTTAATTAGAGTGGAGGGGGAACACGTTTATTCATTTAAATAAATTTCATTTATATAAAAAAACAGACGTGACAAAGAAAGTTCTGATTATTTTAAAGTTTCTGATGGGGGATTCGGGCATTAATTTTATTGTGTAGATTTGTTAACTTTGCCTACCTATTATGTCTCACTATTTACCATAATAATTTGTTGTCTAAGTTACTAGTGCACGCTCAAAATGCGCATATAAATGTTGTACACCGTGTTCAATTGTTGAAACATGATCCTTATCACCCCCAATACTTTGACAATGGAAATAAAATTTATCTTGAAAACAATACTAGACTAATCAAAAGCTTTCTTTATATTACTGCCATGTCGTGATTCATCAAATGATAGTATTATTCTCTTACAAAACAATACTTCTCATGTAAAGTTTGACACACCTGATAGCAAAGCTTTGCCCAATTTCGATGTAACCTGTTACGTTTTAATTATCGTAAACAGTTTTTTTTCACAAACTGCCAAGTTTTTTTTTGTTACAATAAAATTACGCCTGTGAACTAGATTTTTAAAACGGCGCTAATATTTTAATAACGGAGTGGGTGTTGCTGATAATTCTCTTTGATACGCTTTGCTTAATATCTTTTTAATTTTATAATTTAGCAATAATAGCATTATAATTTTAAAGATAAAACTCTTTTTTCATTATTACTATTTTTTGCTCATGCCCATTGAGCATAATATGGACACCACGAGGTGCCTTCAAGAGTTCCTGTTACTGCTTCTTATTTGTCTTCCCAGCATCCTGCAGCTCTGTCGTATAAATATACCGTTTGTATGATATCAACCTATTATGCATTTTCTTCACGCCATCCGGATCCAGGCGTCCTGAAAGATCATATAATCAAATAACAAGGTTCTGTATTACTTGGGCTACAGGACGAAATTGTGAATTTCGTTAGTAGTGTTAGCTATTGATTATACTTTCAATGCTCTTTGTAGTAAGTTATTATTATCCCAAAACAATAAAAACGGTAATACACGAACGAAATATTCAATAAAATGTCTCATATAATGAGAATATGTTTACATAGGTGATTTTTTGATATGCATTATAACATTAGGTACTATAAATTCGTAATAAAGTTTTAAATAAATACTGATATGTTTGCGGATTTTTCACGCTGCGGAGACCGTAATTTATTGATTGACGGACACCATACAGTAGTGAAACACATCACATCACAGAAACAACAAAAATTTAAAATCACATTTTATTATAAAATTTTGAATAGACTGTAGATTTTAAAACGTTAAATTATTTTTATCAAAAATACATGAACTTAGACTAAATAGATACATATTAGAAAAAATCCTAGAAAATAAATAGGCTAAGTGGAAGTCAAAATTTTTCACCGTCTGGACGAATGCTCTATTTCTTGAGCTACTTGCCTGACTATGTTTCATGCGAATTAAATATACGTACTCTTGAGGCATTACTCCCACTTGCTTTAGCTTTTTTTTTTTAATTATAATATGTACTTATATTATGTATTTATATTATGATCTCACCGGTAATCGAACCCGGCATTCCCAGTGTGAGAAGCCACTTGCACATTTAACTAATAATCGCTCTGAGTTTAATTGCAAATTGACTTTAGTATTGTATAAATTGCCATTACACTGATGGTAGGTAGGTACATGCATACGTTGTGATAAAATTGCCCAACCTGTTATTCAAATTACCCACTGGTTCAACCATGAATGATGCTGTGTGATGCTGCGATCTCTTCACACCCGTGTCACTTTCATAATATCACTCGCTCTAATAGCCGAGAGATTTCGACTATTTCCGAGCGCTTCCGGCGGGCGCGGGTCGCTGAATCAAACAGGAAGTGATCTGCCCGCCGGATATCGGGCATTTTCCCGCTCACAGATTCTATTTGTGTCATTCCGTGCACGTTCTATGGCGGACATTTTTTTACCGTAATTTACAGTAGCGAGTATTTAGTAATCGGACTTGCTGAGGTATTGGTTTTAATTTTTTGGTCACGCTTTGACGTCGGTCGTTGTTGAATTGGGACACCTTTGGGCACCTTTTTACATAATGTTAACTTAAATGTCAAAATGTGAAACATCCACTTTCAATAATACGCGAAACATGGATTTAATTGGAACACAGAATTTGCACAGTTATATGAACCGGTGTCAAACATAGAAGTACATATTTTATTTTGCCAATAATAATTAAACGTCAGTGAATTGTGGAGTCCTCTTAATGCCTATACTTTTTAAGAATATCAGTTGTTATTGTAGTCATTTGTTATTGAATGCAAACACACATTAATTGAAGAAAATATCATCACTTTAATTTTAACCAACTGCTTCTAATGTAAATATGAGCTAGAATGTTTTAAGTACTCTATTTTCGTACTTTACACACACGATTCTAACCATTTAAATTAAATAAACCACGTTTTTCCTGTTAATATTTTACAGCTTTATCGAAATAGAAATACTTAATTATTTGCCATTTTATGGATGTATTTTAATCTTACACGACTTTTAATACATGAAAGTATCTATCTATCGGCACCAATATTAATTTTATTGTTGAAATGCATTTTATTGTATAGCGGTTTTAGTAATAAATTTTATAATAATAAAATACTTCAATAATACATTTCCCACATTTTAACACAATATGCTGGTTTATAATAAAGGTGGTTATCAATCATTGATATGTTAAATCAATGAAACTATCACTTTAATGTCAGAAAGATACTTGCCAACGAAAGTTCTCGCCACTTTACCGATGATCAGTTATATTCTGCTCGCAATTCTTCTCCTATCGACTCTTGGGTGGATTACCGATACAATTAATAAATCTTCTTTCTCATTATGTTTTTGTGTTCTTCCTCTTCCTGTATTGCTTACTCCTTAATCTGTCACCCCTTTCCGTTAAAAAAACGGTTAAGAGCCTTATCTGGGTAATTTCTACAAAATGTATTAGTTTACAACAATATTATCCCTTTGTGTTGAATGTGACATTCAAATTCTACCAAATATTTAAAACTTAAAATAGTTTTAAAAAAAAATCCATTTGAATGCAGTCATAAAAATTAAAAATAATTATTTTATAGGTAGGTGTGAGTACAGTATAAGGGTAGGTACGATGAATAAACTCAAAAAACAAAACATAAAATAGTCAAATAAAAAAGAAACTGCGTGAAATAAAATAACATAGGTGCCTAGACAGTACATATACAAAATCAATAACAATCTAATTATCGAATCAAACAATATAATTGAAAACATTTCCACTTTAAATCTTGTATCCTCATCCTTTGCGCGCACACAGCAAATGGGGGGGGTTCCATTTTGAAAAAAATCAATAATATTATTTATCGATTTTTAAGGCGGCGGGAGGAGGTGTATCAACTTTTCCAGGTACATTCTCTAAACCCAGACACTCCATACTTCGAGTCTAGCTTTAAATATCTGACTTGCAGACAAAACTAAGGGTATTCATCTACCGTTATTGTGAGCTGTTGCATTTCAAGTGGCTATAGAATGCGCGTGGCTTAATAATCATTAGAATCCGGAAACTCTCCGCCTCTTGTGTGCGCGACCGCCCATATCTGATTTACATTATTGCCACCATTTGTATATTTATTGAATCTTCACCTCCCCGCATTTTCATGGTAATTACCAATTTACCCCAGATCTTCGGCGCGTGGTTTATAATGAATGATCAACGGTTGGCAATGAATTTAAATTATATATCTTAAGTATCATGTCTAACTTTTTTTTTACTCAGTGAATCATAATACCTATATCATATTTTTACGAAAGTGGAATCGACGGTGGGTTTTTAACTTAGAATCAGGTCCGACACATTAAATAGCGTACGGTATTGCGGCGTTGTTAAAACTGGTTTCTAATATTTCACATATGACAATATTTTTGACGGAGAACTCTCCTCATTGGTTTTATTAATTCAATTTCACTCACGATTTGAAAAAGTTTAATTTGATTCGTGGTCAATCAGGTTTTGGATTCAGTGGCGTGACAAAAGATTTGTACCTATTTTAAAAACAATGCAAACAAAAACTTCAGACTGAAAAAAATAAACTGTACATTCGTTGGCTATTTTACAAATCATTCAAGGTATACGATGGATCACTATTGACTATAAGCGATTATTGAGTCATTCTTCTAGTTTTTTTTATTTTTTAGATAAAAAATCAGCATCGTTAAGAGTTAGAATAAGTAATACGACAAAATACCTTTTTTATAGAGATGGAACCTTAATATATGAAAATGAAGTTGTAACAAAGATTATTATGGCTAATGACTTAGCTGCAAGTAATTTTCTAAAATCAGTGATTAATTTTTAGCAAACATTACTCCTTTGTGTTCTGAAATTTATTATCTAGGGCTGTAGTGAGATATTAAGATGCCAGGTATACAGCCATCATTATTCTAAATTTTAGAATATTTAGATGTACAAATAATTTTTTTTTAAAAACAGTGTAACGTTCAACATAAGTAGACATAAATACAGGGCGCTATCTTGTTTATGTCGACATGTTTATATCATGCCGATACATTGAATATTAATAAGGGTAATCTTGGATCGCGAGTCATATAACTACCGATCCAAGAACACAAAAATTTCTCTGGAATCATCAACGAGTGTTATAAAAGTTTCATATGAATCCCTCGTTTAAATTACAAAATAAAATACGTCCACCATTTGTCTTCGCACACCCAATTTGTATGATACTAATTCTAGCATAGATTTACAAAATACGAACTGGTCTTTGTTATGTATCCTCTAGTAATTAGGTTATCATTATTAAACAGATTAATAAAATAAAATTATGAAAGCCAGTCGCCATGGACTAATGTTTTGACGCCGGATTCCGCTCATTACGTTGTGACCGTCTGGCCATAAAACCCGTGAAATACAAAGCCCGACGAATGTACTCAAATATTATCAATATTGAATGCGCGTTTCGTTGACATGACAAACTTAAATGCATATTACGATGCAGACATGACTATTGAAAATAACATATTATTCTATAATACGTGTTTAATTTTATTATATCACATATTATTTATTACCAATCGAGATATAAATCTTGTTACAGCCTCACCCAGCAGGCAACTCACTTCACATTATTGTCGCGTATCTTGGTTATCACAATGTCCTTAAAATTCTTTCTCGTTTTCAAACTATTAAAATTATTTACACTCTCCCTTGATAACTGACTTTATAACTAACTCTAAGCGTCAGGAAAAGACGAATTAGATAATGCAAACAATAATGTGGGGAATACAACAATAGTGACAATTTTAAACAACGTAACATTTTTTTTATTGTCTTGCATGAAATTCCAAGCATAATTTAGCTATATTATAATTAATATAGCTTAGAAATAGAAAAATATTGCCATCATCATTGATGGTGGTCTTACTTAACTATATTTTGTGCTATTTAAAAAGAAAATCTCAACATAAGATTAATAATTGCCATATTATCTAGGTGCATATTATAGTATCCATAAATAACAGTATTTGCATTCATTGATTAGCTTTTGAGCTAATCAAGAGATGTCACGGAGACTTCAAGCTTTCGAGATGTGGCTGTATAGACGCATTCTCAAAATTCCTTGGACTGACCGGGTGACAAATGTTGAAGTTCTCAATCGAATGGGGAAGGACCGAGAAGTTCTACGTAGTATCAAAACCAGGAAACTACAATACCTCGGCCACATTATGAGAGGACAAAAATACAGCATTCCCCAACTTGTCATTCAAGGAAAGATCAATGGGAAGCGTAGCAGAGGACGGCGCCGCATTTCGTGGCTTAAGAACCTCCGTGATTGGTACGAGTGCAGCTCCACCGAACTGTTCCGGGTAGCAGACGACAAAAATAAGATCGCCTTGATGGTGGCTGACCTCCGCTAGGGGATGGCACAATAAGAAAACATTAGCTTTTAATACAATTTATTTGTTACAAATAGGTACATATTATATATTACAAGTGGCCCACACTCTAACCCGTCCCTGAAAAAAATGCAATCAGAATTGTGCCACTTCTGGGCGTCTATTACAAACTTATCATTACAAAATTTACGATTGTCTCCAGATGTAGACCATACATCTGATGTTTTATTGTTTGTTAGGTATTATTAAATTATTATAAGTGAGGCGACACAGTGGTAGGATAGTATTCTGAAACTCGCATAGTTTTTTGGTGAATCTTTATCCGAATTCCGGTTTGATTATTGCGATAGATTAACAGACTATTTGTTTCTTGACTAACCTACTTGCGTGAGCGTTAACACGACTCATTCTTAGAGTTAAATTCTTGGCCGGCAATCATTTCAGTTTGGTACCAATTGGACTACCATTGATAATAATGATCTTTGGGCTAGTGTCATTGGCCATTGCAAAAGGTGTATTTTATAAGAAACAACAGCTGAGGTCCATATGTTGGTGACCAATTTATAATTTACCGCCGTGTACATACAGTATCTTCGAAGTTCCAATGACCTATGAAATAGTTTCTTAATGAAAATACAATAATAATATTAATTAAATAATAAAACAAAAACTTAGTAAATAGCTACACAAGATTAATGTAATGTGATAATGTCGTTAAGACCAAACCGGTCTCGGGTTTATAATATAAATGTGTAAAAGGTACTAAAACTATACACTTTAGGTAACTAAACTAATTATTATGTGTTACTTATTTCAATGTACCTAACTCTCATAACTGAAAATACATAACTAATTGTAATAATCTCAGAAATATGCTTACATAATAGTACAAAAGCTTTTAATTTTTTAATTGGACATATCTATTGTATATGAGTGCTTCACCAATAATTTACTAACGTAATTATTATCAGCTGTCGTCAATAATGAGTAGTGCATGTTATCATATATTGAAAATCCGTAAGATTAGGCAACCATAATAATTATAACTCGACGTCATACCTCAACATCATCTGAAAATCTTAAGTGACTGTATTTGTATACGTTTCATAAGTTACAAAAAATTGCCTGCGTCGCTATTTTTGTACTACTTATGTATAAGTCCATGCCGTCTATATAGTCAGGCCGTGGCACTTTATTGCAATTTCCGATAGTAGTGCTATTTACTGCGTAATAACTTCGAATGAAATGAGGTAACATGTTCGCAGTAAATGAAATTATTATAGTTAACCGTTTACCATATTATTGTATCTTACACAGTTTCGTGCCGCGTCTTCAATGGAGTGAGCTTTAGTAAAAGCCATATAAGTCATCAGTCTGCATAAAAAAAATAGTTTAGATACATATATCTAGTAGATATTATCTACTATTCTAATGATTGTGATTTTTTAAAATTCTAAAGTGGGGTCCGGGCCCCCCCATCTCATTGTGTGCGCGCCTGTATTTACTACTTACCAAAAATCTGCGTATTTCTACATATTCCAGACGTGATAGCGTTTTCTATTAAGAATTTCAATTAAATTAATTCTTACTAATGAGTAATAAGATAATCATGATTAAGAATTTAAAAATGGAAATGTAATCGTTTCAGTCAACAGGTCTTTAACCTTTAGTAATAATATATCTGTTGAAGTAACAAGTAACACTGATTTTGGTGCATCATCTCATTCATTATGTAACTAGACTAGAACATGAGACTGTTCCCAGCGCTTTTGAACAATACAAATTTCCCTTTTTACATTCTCATGGTAATCTAATCACCAATTATTATGTAGGCAGGCGCTTACAAACGTTCCTATTTTGAATTCAAGCTGAGCATGATAAATTCAATTTTATTGTTCTTTTTTTGAAAACTGGGTGGGATCTTTTGGTGATCAAAGTAAAAATATGGGTTAATATAGTGTATTATGAAATAATGCACACAAATTAAATAATCACCGCATAGCGCTACTGACGACATCTAGTAACTTAATAACCAAGAATGCAGATTAATACAGTTTTAAAAAATCAAACATGCTTTAGGTAATATCGTCATCCAGAGTGAGTCCTAGCTTCCTTCAAGAACTTGGTTGCGCCGGCCGCTTTAGCATCTTTGTTGGCACCATCCAAACATCAGACTTTGTGGTCTACTCGTCGACCTCCGACCGCCCAGTCTGGTATCCAGAATTCCTCTTGATGATTGAGGACTCTAGATCCTTGCAACATGGCCCGCCCATGCATACATTCTTCTGAAAAATATTATAGAGCTACAGGTTTTGCTGAATACGCTATTCTTTTCCTTTATGTTTTCGTGATCCAATATTCATATAATCATAATAATCAACATTAAACTATATAATGTATGTATTCAAAGATGAACTAACACTTAAAAAATATAAAACAAGCTTTCTGCAAAAGCTCTCAGTTTATTAATACATTTTTTATTATCACAGAACAGTGTAGGACAGTTTTTGAGTAAGTCAATATATTATATTATTCAAACCACCGATTTTTATAATAAGTAAAACGAGTTTTCTTCAAAAGCTCTCAGTTTATTAATACATTTTTTATTATCACAGGACAGATTATATTATTCAAACCACCGATTTTTTTAATTTATTTTAAATCCACTATATTTATATTATCTATAACCGAGCTTCGGTATTAGCATAATAACAAACATACCAACGAAATAATTATTTTTACTTGTTCTACATCATAATATAAGCCTAGTTTTGTATTTATATCCCTATTATTATCAATGTAAAATATGTACCTACTGTTTAATTACGTGATCATAAAATTTAATACACTATCTCGATTTATTCATACATATAATTGTATCTGACGAAATAAAAATAAACAACTGTCCATTCCTACATACTTTTAATCTTTAAATGAGTCCTAAAGACTGCATTCTTCAAGTCACACTCAAATGTTTCCGGGGTCGTTATATAAAATGTTTACGGTGAAAAAATGCTAGACTAATTAGAAAGAAACATGTCCGAGAAAATAATAAACTTTAGCGATGGTGCCCACAGAACGCGTCGGGCGCCGCACTCGCGCAAAATTTCTACAAGTGGCGCATAAATCATTGAAAATACAACGTAATCAAATACGCCAGCGCCCACTGGATATGGCGACGCATTATACGCGCGCGCCGCATGAATCATCGTTTTTTCGCGAATCACCGCTTCTCGGCGATACGAATGAAAGAAAATACAATGGAGTCCATTCATTGAACACAGTGAGCAAAAACACGCTGCGCGAGGCATCGTCGATCGACGGGCGGAAAGCAATTATTTGATTACAGAGAAGTCATTGTTTTATTTTATTGCGTGTTCAGTTTATCGCTGGTTGAAGAATGTCGTCGTAAATTTTAATTACAAGCCCCGAAATAATATAATATTTTTATTGCTTTGTTATGAGAGGCGCTGTAATAATATTTATTTTGTGCTGCTTCGGCCGCTTACTACATAGGTGAAGGGTAATGCGCGGCGAGAGACGTGTGATTATGGTTATGAATAAACACTGCATACGCGGACTTCGCGCGCCCGACGCGTTCTGTGGGCACTATCGCTTATAGTCATTTAAAATATCTCCCTTATAAACATACTAACAATTCGTTAAATATTTCTATGTCTCTTATACTCTCATTTATTAATAGACTTCATAGTATGAAGATTTATTATTAGGTGTACGCACTAAAACAATTCTAAGCAATCGGAAAATCTCTTAAAAAGTCTCTTGAAAAGTCCATAAAAAATGGAAATGAATGATTGTGACCAATGATATTAAAAATAATTATCCTCTGCAATTATCCATTATGCAACCCCACATACAACATCTTAAATATTTTATAGAAAATAAACTATGTTATGTCTATTAAACTATGTTTGGTTATGTTATGTTATGGCTATTTTCCTGAAACTGGAGCCACGAATCTTCATTTGATTTTTTAGGGGCATCACTTTTCTGTTAGGTAATTATTGTCATACTTAAATTTATCATTTTGTTTAGCGTATTTTAATAATGCATTTTCTTTGATACCTACATCAATGTTAAATCATTAACTATACTCCGTTTTGATAACATTATCGAGAAAATCAACATATAAGTATGTTATGTATATATTTTTTAAACTATATTCGATCCTACAGAGATCATAAATGGGCATCTACAGAGTGGAGATTTAAACTAATTAAGACTAACAGATTTTTGTTTTTACGAGAAATGCATCAACCTATTAGGTCCATACTTTGGGTCCAAACACACATTGAAAAACATCATGTGAATTTGCCAGACCTGGGATTTGAACCCGAATCCCACTACATTATAAGTCTGATGTGTAAACGCTCGGCCATCGTGGGACTGTAATCAAATAATATCGACTTAAATTTTATGACGTATTAATTAGTAGTCTGACGAGTTGACATCATAAAACGTGCAACACTGCTCGACGCGCTCATTAAATTAAAAAAATCTTTTTTTTCTGTATATATACGTGGTGTTTTTAATAGAAAGATCGCAACATTCAAATAATTTATGCTATGCTGAATATATAGGGTTGGCAACCTTTTCTATGTGTGCGTACGTGTGCTAACGACAATATATTATGTAGCAGGGAACAAAGAATTCATGGGAATTTAAATACTTAACTGGTGTGGAGTAACAGGCTACCGATCATGAGTGTGGAAGAATATGAGATAAACTTAAACACGTGTCAAGAATATTTCATTCTAAACTTGTCCTTCGTTCTGACAACTGCTCTCGGCGTATGCACTGACGCTCAATCGGCTCAATCAATATTGGCATATTTTAAGATTCACACACACACACAAATTGCACGTCTATGATGTGTGTTTTATTTTTGTACGACACTCACACATTCAAAACCCTGCTTCAAAATGTAGTGTATTGGGGGTATATCATATCGGAATTCTATTTATTAATCTATTCTGTGATCAAAACCCTATTGATCTAATAGTTTGGTGTTTTATTTGAATTTTGAAACTATAATTGGATACCTACTCTTGTCACTTGACATAACGATAAATGTGTCATCCATTTTTTACTTACCAACTTACTAGGTTATTATATTTATATTAGTAACTATACTAATAATTATCTACGTATTAAAAGGTATACATCAATTTATATTATTTATACAGAAAATAAATCAATACTCATTAACAACGCTTTTAGTTTAATGGGTAATAATCTTTCTATACCTGCCTATACTAAAAACACTTAAACAAAGGTCGAACTTCTGAATGTAAGTAAATAAAGCTTCTCATGGCATACAATTATTAGTATATGTAGCTACTTAACTGCATAATGTTCTACGCTTGGCTGACTTCCGTTTTTTCTCATGCACCCTTATTATGGGAATGGTAAATTAAAGTAAGAATGTGCAGTAATTATAGCAATTTGTTATTAAAGACCACGATACGTCCTGAGAAGTTAATGAATGCAATAATGGGACTTATTTAGATCCTGCGATTTTAATTAGCTGCAGGATCTCGGACTATTGCAGTTGTACCTATACACATGGTTACACGTAAGTTGTACGTATGCAGTTCATCGTGTGACACTTATTCGTGCGCCGCAGTACGTGAAACATGAGTTCGTATAACATTTTATCAAATGATTAGTTCTTCGTTGAACATTTCACCGTGGAATACATTTGTACATATCTTATACGTGCGGCGATAGTTTGCAAATAGTACTGTGTCAATTAGATTAACCCTAACCTAACATAACCGAACCTAACCTAACCTAGTAAAGACATCTCCACATGTTGTAGCATACGTACACATATACTCCACGGTGAAATATTCAACGAAGAACTCGTCATTTGATTAAATGTTTTTCGAACTCATGTTTCACGTACTGCGGCGTACGAATAAGTGTCCTGCGGTGAACTGTTTACGTACAAATTTCCGGATACGATACACATTGCTCGTTTTACTATTATTATTGTAAGGGTAGTATTTTTATGAGACAATAAAATTGTACCATACATATTAATTATCTAATATATGGCAAAGATAATATTGTAATAATAAGCCATATGATATTAATACGTGTAAGCTATGAGTAAGTAATTTTTAATGATGTTTCAAGAGAATGTTTTAATCATTTAAATATGGATACAGATAATTTTCATTACAAAAGGTAGAAAATTTAATAATTCTTAATAAACAGAGGAACTGCAATTAATAGCCCTCGTAAGGCACTTTGATGTAACCCAGGGGTTTTGATTTGATCCTGGTGAGGACACGATATATTTATGTGGTTAAGCCTGCGTGTTCATATGATCGTTTTACTTCTACTACTGCACTACTGTTTCACTACACTACTGGCATGCCTCATGACCTGTTGTAGTATTAGAAAGAATATATAAAATTATCCATCAAATACAATTATTATTTTATATATTGGATAGACAAATCAAAAGAACTCACACATATTAATTAAATTGTATACAAGTCTATCTCAAAATTATCAATTATGCGCACACGCATAAATTTACCAAAGACAACAGAAATAATATATATATTATAATGTATTTACTACTTACCTACAATATGTGTTAAAATATAGGTATTAAAACGAAAGGAAGCATATTAGAATTTTAATCCAAGTTGCAATCATTGAATAAAATCTATAGGTATTATCTGAAATCTGTGATATTACTAAATGAATATGACAGTTCATTTGTCATTAGATATCATTTGTCAGTTCAGAATGTGATTATGTTAAGCTTAAGATTTGTTTATCACATTAATATACCCATGTTTATTTAAATTTAAACGAATGCATTATTAATATATTTTAAAATCTGGTTATTAATGTTAGTATTTTTATATAAATAAATACATCGATTTATATTAGACACGGTAACAAGTATAAACAGGTAGGCACGGACTTTTGACACAATCACTGAAATAAATAATCGTATTACTTCATTCGTTCATATTTATGACTGCATCCATTATTATAAAGGTATTTCCAGTACCCGAAATGGGCCGAATTGGACCGGAACGCAACTCCGGGTCGTCAAATTTTCAAGACTATCGAGTTCTAGTTCGTGAATTACTGAGAAAATATGAAATTCACTTTAATATGAATGCACGGTACCTAGGTATATAACAGAAAAAATTAACACGATTTAATATTTTTGAAAAATCATCTAGTCCTCCGGTTGTTAAAATTTTACATTTTGAGTGCTGAGTATTTTCAATAACAGCATTTTACAGCCATTTAAAAACAATTAACAGTATCTATAGATAATAATTTGTAGTTACATTTGGATGTAAACGTTTCAACAGCAGTATCAAATCGACATATTTTTTTAATTTTATATAATACAGTATATTTGGTGATACGAAACGAGCCCAGCGAACCTTGTATCCTTTGATATTAAAACATTGTTATCTTTCAAATAATTAACACCGATGGAACTTCCTGCCTCGTCTCTTAATTCTGTATTATATTCCGCTTTGCTAACATTATAATATTACTAGCTGACCCGGCAAACGTTGTTCTGCCATATAAATTATTTCTAGTGAATATTTTGGTTGTTAAATAAAAAATAACGAATGTATCGTAAGTGTGTGGGGATGGGATCTATAACAGAAAGAGGAATGGAGCGCTGTAGACGATGACCGCCGATAAAAACAAAAACCACCATTCATTTTCTCAATTCAAAATTAGTAATGATATTCATAATGAATGAATTACCTGTGATAGGATCTCGTTGTTTAATGTTTATGCAATAACCGTCTTGTCTCTTCCAGAAAATTAGCGGATATTGGAGAGCTTCGTATAAACGGTGTGTGTCAGCGATGAACTCCAGATTATTGTTTCTTCTTCGAATCACGATTTCTAGCGTCGATGTGCGGTCACCAACTATGATTCCAGCAATGTCGTCAACAACAGGCGCATTGAATCGACGCACGTGCTCTCTAGCTGGTGTTTTATCAGGATTGATGACAATAGCGTGATTATCACTTTGCAATTCGTGCATGTGTGCTTTGAAGAATTTCAATAATTCATTGTGCTCATTCAATAGGGCGTCCAGTTTGCCGACGATGCGCCTGGCATTAGGCGAATTGAGTTTATTGTAGCCGCAACTTGCATCCACACGATTGATGTCCTCACCGCCCATGAAGTAGATTTGTAAAAAAATATGTGGTTCGTTTGGCATTGGCAGGAATGAGCCTACTTTTTGGTATACTTGGCCTTTGATTTTGAACGTAGAATGGAATTGTTGACCATTTGCCGCAGTATTGTGAACTATTTCTGTTGCTCCGAACGAAGTGATTTGGAAGTATGAATTGAATGTGCGAATGGACTTCAGGAACAGGTTTGAATCTGGAACCGTGCCGATGAGCAAGCCGTTCAATGGTTCTGGTGGTATCTCAATTTCTGGAATTTGCACTTTTCCTGATGCGCAACACATCCCGGCTGACT
Organism: Rhyacophila brunnea; assembly: GCF_057557595.1. Lineage (NCBI taxonomy): Eukaryota > Metazoa > Arthropoda > Insecta > Trichoptera > Rhyacophilidae > Rhyacophila > Rhyacophila brunnea. Next base: position 16,289,134 of record NW_028232965.1, read on the forward strand.
CATGTTTGAATTTGAGCGCATGACAATGGAGACATTCTTTGTCCATAGCACCAATCAACACTTTCGGATGAGCGGAATATTCAATATCTGGCTCGTACTCGAATGCGAGACGAAGGAACGAAACGGATGTAAATGCTCGATGTACTTGTTGGCGTTGTCGGTCATTTGCTCTGCGTGTGTTAACTACGAACCGGCGCGCTTGGCTCCGTTCCAATTGTCGTTGTTGATTTCGTTCAGCTCGTGCCTCTTGTGATTGAGATGCACGCAATTGCGACATGCTCATACGCACGTTTTTGTTATCTTGTTGGATTTGTTCGTCTGTTCTTTATGCTCTACTATTTTGCATGTTTGTTGTTTTATTCGTTCGACGGCCCAAATGGCCCCCCCTGCGCCTTGCTGGCATTGTGCACTGTAATACACGCACACAAAAATAGATAAATTAAAATAAATCGTACAAAATTTTGCACGCACTGCGTTGTGATATGCCGATTGAAATGTCAAAATGACGTGACGCTTCTCTTGGATTAGCGTAGCGCCATCTGTCATTCAACAACATAAATAATTTCGTTCTGTTTGAAATACGAACGACGGTTAAATTTGTTCATACAAAAATAATAAAATCGCGATTAAAAAATGGGAGGGTGGGGGTAGGAGAGTGAAAATTTGGGGTTATAAATATTTTTTGATGCAAAATAATAAAAAAAATACAAAAAGAAATTTTCAAAAAAATAAAAGAAAATTTTTTCTGGATAGAGATACCCTAATCACTTAGCGGTATGAAATATACTTGTTGACCTATTCTCATACCTAAAAAATATACATCAAAAATTCATAAAAATCGGTCGAGCCATTTCGGAGGAGTGCGACCACAAACATCGTGACACGAGATTTATATATATATAGAGATGAACATTTTCGATTTTCAGTAATACCAACTGTAACAAAATTATTTTTTGTCTTAAAAATCGAACCGGAGATGTCTCCTCAAAATTGGTTATTTATGTCTACATTTTTATTAATAAATACATAATATTAACACTATTAAGAGCTTACTTCAGTGAAACGGCAAATAATTTTCAACAATAGGTGCCACGAAATTTTGGACTCGCTGGCAATCGGAGAGCGAAAGTCGAGCTGTGAACACGTCAATTTGTTTCGTGATGGCGACGGGGGCAATAATTCTTAAATCGTGTAAAGATGACTAAAAAACGTTACGCATTTACTTGAAAAAGAAAACATGTCAATGAATATATTTTTATTGTTACTAATAGAACAATAAACAGAACATTGAATGGAAGCATGTTGGATTTATATGACAAATTATATTTCGTTCGGCACGCGTCATTTGCACAATCCGCGCATCGCCTAGTCACGATATTTTTAGACCATGCCTCAACTGAGGTATAGCCTTAATACTATCCACTAATTGAGGTAGCTACTTGCTTTTGCAAAGTAATTTTAAATCACTAACTGACGTAGGTACCACGTATTTAATTTTCATGTATTTATTCTCTATATTTATATTGCAATAATATACTTAATATATTTAGAAATACCTAGTTGTATTTTTCCGGATCATATTACTGTTTTAAGTGTGTCAGAATCAAAATTTGCAATGGTATATTAAAATTTAATATGTTCACATAGCGTTTTTTCCAGTACGTACCTGGGATGTATCCCGCTGTCATTTTTAACGAAGGTGGGCAATATATGGGCGTATGTTTTTAAATAATCTTATTCAGGGATACTTAATTGTTTTACCACTCTACAGAAATTCACTATTTCTCTTTTGTATTAACATTATTGGTGACTTGCGAAAAATCATGGTCAATGTGTATTAGATTAGGTATACAGCGACTATAGGTATGAACAAAATGCACTTTTAGTGGTTTTTTCACACCCTCAATTAGCAAATTTATAACAAAGACTGCCTGCCCACTCTACAATCTCTCAATGATCAGTATATTCTTTATAACGAAAAATCTGTGAACTATTTTTTCGCACTATAAACACTGATAACCATTATTGATTTTTTAATTATTTTCATGTCTTTAAAATCGTGTGTTGATTTGGGCCGTCTCACGAAAAGATTTCTTAACATGATAAATGAATGTTGACCACTATATTAGGTTCATGATTTTAGTCCAAACATATTATTTATGTTGAAAAAACTACATGTAAATTTGCCAGATCCGGAATTCGAACCCGAGATCTACGACTTTACAAGCTGACACGTTACCGCTCGGCCAATTCGGGCACATACAAAAATAATAAAAGTACCTACCTACCTATTTGGTTTCTACTTTTACGCTAAATTATATTAGCTTTCATATTTAAATCTTTGTTTGGAGTCAGCGGTGAATTAAGAGGTGGAGGTAAGTACTAGGCGTAAACTATTGTAAAAATAGCAAATCAGTAATATAATATGTAGTATAATTGTGCCATTTAACGTTTTTATATATCAAATTAGAAAAAGAAACACAGAAAAGAATAACATGTAGATACTTGCAATTATTCCTACCGAGGGCAAGCTCTTGAGGCATTTGTCTTTCAAGATTTTTAAGCAGACATATCTTGCGCGTGTGGTACTGTAATTTCCACTGCTTCGGACCTCAAAAATATCGATAAATATAATTATAATATTTTGACAGAATATGTAGGATTTCCGAAATCACTGTAAAATTTATATCTCCATACTGCTAAAATGTATTTGTATTCTTTTATTGAAATCATTTTTATGTCAAAACTGTAGAAAGAAATCCAAGTTACTTTTGTCTTGTAAATTTTGTTTAGGATGCTGTCAGATAATTTACCTGGAATTCGAGGGCGTCTCCTCTTTCGCGGCTTTTGCTCGCTGTCTCACCTGTCGGTCTCCGTTCGTATCATATCAAACCCGAGGATTCACTCCCTTGGAAGAAATTGAAAAAGTGATAAACGTCAGTTTTATTTATGAAATTTTAAACACATGGTGCGCTTTGGATTGGAAATTATACATGCAATGTAATTTTCAAGGAATCTTCATCCTCAACAAAAAATAATATGAGATAGGTACTCTCAATTCAAAAAGTTCCTTTGCATTATTTACATAACATACCTACTTATTATAAACTATTCTTTCGACTCCAATCCAACAGCATTTGAAGTTGTCAATTTCGGAATTCAAGCCCACAACCTACAGTTTCAGATGGTTACGTTCTGCCATTCGACTATTGCTAATGCTACGTAACTGTAAAACAGGGGCGAGAATGAGGGAAATAACTTGTCGAAGAAAAAGTGTAGAATATTTTAGGAAGAAAACTCAATCAAACAAAATGCTCGCGACTTGGATTCTCGCTGGAATTGGGTGGAAAGCTAATATGATTGAGGAAAAAAAATGAAAGGAAGCGCTTTAAAAAGCTCTCGATTTTGATTCAGGCTGGATTTTGTAGGAGCGCATAGTATAGAAAAGTTTGGTACCCTTGGCATCCTAGAGAATTTGAATGCACCTGTAAATTACCTCATTACTTATTCTGGGTTAGAACTGTTTCCTCGTCTCAAAATTATCAGCCACCATTAGCGAGGGGTGCAAGAATAGTCAATGCGCTCCCCGAAGACGTAGACATTTTCAGTGATGTGATGTGTATTTTATTGTATAACATCGTTTGTTTTTTATTTATTTTTTCTTCTCTCTTGTGAGAGTAATATTAATTGCTATACAAGTATGTATTTTTTACAACATTTTTCTTATGTCCTATTCTTATTTGTCCGGTGGTTGTTTGTCCGGTACAAAACTTCCCGACTAGCTAGACATTTGAAACTTTTAGAATATACCAGAACACGGTGCCAATGCATTTTTTAATACTTTTAGCCATCTTTAAGTAGAATTCATTTTCAGTTAATTCTGTTTTGTATGAAAAGTTATTTCGATACCATTATTGGTTGGGGGTTATTTTAAAAATCTCTAAAAGTTTAAAATCCACTGATAAAATATAAATCCCAGCATTCGGAACAATCTGAAACATTTTCAAGTGTTATTGTAGTGACAAATGGGGGATAATTATAGGGCTTAGTAAAATGTACGTTTTATATTATTTTCGTTCAAACAAAAACAATTTCTGAAGTAAAACTAAAAGCTTCGTACATTATATTTAGCTTTATCACTGCGATTATACAGGTATGCTCTACATTTTCCCTAATGGGTGTTATTAAAAAGTATTTATGTCGATCTCTGATATGATTTTAAACATAAGTTATTTTTTTATTTGTTCCTGTTGGATCTGCCTTATAATAGTAAATTCAGATAAATCATATTATTTTAAAACTATGTTTCTACCTTGCTTGTTATTTAAAAAATTGCAATAAAGCTAATTGCTGTATAAATAATAGATAGGTACCTACATATAATTTTAACGTATATGCTTACAAACCTTATTTTTTTATGGATACGTCTAAAACTTTAAAATATCCACCACAATTCGTTTATTGCATTTTTGTCAAGGTCCTTTTTGTAATCTCCATCGGTATATCGAATTACTGTATCAAATGTCCTGTCTAACCGCACACTCATCAGATTTTGATTCAAGGTTTTGAACGTTTTTTTTTTCAAATTCACATTTATTTATTTTAAATACCTAGGTATATTGAACATGACAAATTATAAATTCAAAGCGATCATGACATGACGTAAAAATAAGCGTTGTTAAATATTGCAATAAAAATACAGAGTAATATGAGTAAATAATGAAATGAAGCACACCGAGTGTACTAGATTGATAGATACTAATAAAACAATGTCCACCTAAACTCACCCTCACATAAGTGGAATATATCAATATCCGAATCGATTTTATTGAATATATTTTTTCCCCTCCCAATATGTATTACCAATGGCAGGGTTAGTCCTGCACATTGGGAGAACAAACAACGGATGCCCCGAATTTTTGTTTTAAAAATCTCCTGAAATTAAAATAGACATGTAGTGTCAAATTGTATAGATATAAATAATATTATGTAAAAAACTTCTCTTCTAGACGGACTTTTTAGAAATGTCAATGAAGTTTAAAGAAAACAAAAATTCAATGAAAAATACGTAATATAATAAACGCTCATTTTATAACCGGTATTCTAAATTATAAGTTTATGTTTGAAATTAAATATTTTTTTAATTTAGAAGCCTGTCGCTAGATGCCTCTATTCACAATAAGTAACTTCGCGCCTATTAGAATAAGAAAGTAATCAAAATAACTTATTTTATGGGATAATGCGCTTTTATTATTCAACCGTCTTCAGTTCTTGAATTTTCCTTAAAAATAATATGAAAATAAAGCTGTAAAAACCTAAAGTGCGAGTAATAAACAATTTTAAATCTTGCCTGTCTTTTGTTTACAACCGAAATCAAAATCATACATGGAGTATATTATTATTTCTTCCATTTTGACATTCGTCAATATTTTTTTTTTATTTGGTTTGCAAATTTGAATCATTTTTTTTCATTCTTGGAAAGGTGGCGGTATTATAGGTATCCTCTGGCCGCGTAAAGGACGCTGTAGGTCGGCAGTGCCATGCCCTCAGGATGGACGTAATCATTTTACAACATCATTATCTTTTTTTTTACAGTGGGATGTTTTATCCTTATATTTAGGAATTCAGCGTGACCGTTTGCGATTTGTCAGCGAAACAAATCTGCAATATATCTCCCAAAATACCAACATTAATATTATCAGCATTGTAACTTAGTTACACTCAGTGATATTCTACGATTTATACAATTGAAATGAAATAAACATTTTCTTCAATCATAAATATACAAAAAATTATATGTAATCAAAATCTAATTAAAAAGTGGCACATCACTGCGCGGTGCTAGTTTGTCAACTAGAGATGCTCAAAATACATGGGTACTTACTCAACTATTTAAATAGAAGATACTGCTACAATGCAGAAGAACAGCTTAGCATTTCTGTTTTTCATGTCACCAACAACCTGCCTCCATACGATTGAATGCGGATGAGTTTAATTAATCACAAATACCCATAGTGATAACCACACTAACGTGGCGTGAAGCGCAGCTACTGTGTAGTCTGGATAATTCAAAACAATTTTTTTTTTTGAAAGAATTAAAAATGTGAATTATTATGTAAAAAGTCACCTACACTTTCGATAAATTTATCAAACTATAATGTTTCAATGCTAAAAATGTGGTAAAAATAAAGGTAAATATTATAAAATAGTCTTTTTCTATCTAATATTTTAGACACGTACTTACCTATTGATTAATTAAACACTTTTGCATGTACCTACGTGTTCACTTAATGGTATGTTACTGAACAGATTTATCTTACTCCAACAAACAATTAAATAGGTTAAACATTAAAATTTTGATAGTTTTTACAAAATGTCAAAATGAAAATAATTCTGACAGCTCAAGTCAAATAGAAGAACATCAAATTAAAATCGAATGCAAAATATTATACAAACTTTATCTTGATCTGAAAATTTAAAAATGGAATTGGCAGGCAAGGTAATTTTGTATTTTTATAATAATAGATGTCAGTTGGGGCCAAGTAGATAAGAAAAATCAAATAAACATAAAATTTGGTGTCTTTTATATAAATATAATAATATAGATAATTCCTTTTCTAGTTGTCACTAGTATCGCAATAGGTACTCTGTCTAATAATGGAATTATCCAATCGAATACGTAATTTTGTTTTAGGTAACATACCATGTTAATCAACCATGAATAACCTCGAACCTTCTTCAAATAATAAGTCAAAATAGTTGACCGCAATGATTTTATTGATCCAGCACTCAATATTGTTAATAATATAAAATCAACAAGATTATTTTGATATGTAGTTGATAAACCATAGTCCAATTAGACATTGTTGTTAGAAAGACGAGCTATGCAGGCCAGGTGATTGTATACGATAATAAAATGCTCTTCGGTATGCATGCCTTCCCTGGGTCAATAGTTCATTATGAAAATATAGGTCGAACGCATTATCCTTCGTTCTATAAACATCTAGTACCGCCCCAGGTGGTACACCTCTTAACAAATAACATCACGGTACTAACTAGAATACATTCTAATTGTATTTTATTTGGGGCTTTCGTGATGCACAATTCTTCAAAGGTGATGGTTGAACGAATTTTGGTAAAATAAGTTAAGATTCAACATGGAAGGAAATATTAATTTATGGTTTTGAAACACTTGTTGTTAACTGTACGACGCCGACTAGGAATCATTTAGTAGGTAGGTATTTATTATCAACTGTACGACGCCGACTAGGAATCATTTAGTAGGTAGGTATTTATTATCTATAGTAGCATAATTGAAACCACAAAAGCCGGTTGTCAATATTAACAAAATTTCAGAAGCATTTCAATAGCATGATTAGTTAATTTGGTCTTAATTAGATAAGGTGAAGGTGGTTAAATCGGTAACACTTGGCACATTGGCCGGTATCCGGTGGGTGCAGTTCCAGTTGTTATTATGTGGGTACTTTTATCAAAAATATTTAATGCGAATTTGTGCATTCCTATGCTCCAACGCTGGGGCGTGACAGGGTGGAAGAAGTAAGGAAGGAACCGGGTAGTAGTTTCCTCCAGTTACTTGGTTGCCCTACAGGTTGTAAATTACATTAATGACGTTGTTTATAATAAGTGTTAATACATTTGATTGATTTAATAAAATCTTAGAATTCATTTCTCGCTTTCAGTCGACAACATTTCTATTCTTTGAATGAAAGTGACTAAGTAAATATTGCCATACTTTTATATTAAAAGTATCCCTAATAGACTAAATAAGATGATTACCCAATTCTTGTGTAAACTGCAAACATTATTGTAGCATGTCCATTTAACTAATTTTAAAGAATCACGATATTATTTTATCTAATAATATTATAATTTTACATTTTCCAAAAAAATAACACTGAAAAATACTCACGGGTTTTCTATGCAGTGTTCCAATTTTAAAAACATTATTCTGAAAGCGATGTCAGTTGAAAAAAAATAGCGTTGCTTTTATTCGCATTACGCACTGAAAGAATAGTTAATAATATTGTGCAACATTTTGAAAAGTATTAGAGAGATTTATTGGAAAGTTTTAAAATGGGTAGGTACCTACATACTGGCCATTTGGATTACCTTCATTTAAATTGTGGCGTGACAGCAGAGATGGCAAAGGGCAACACTGGCGACAGGAGGAAAATATAAGAGTAGAAAACCATAGCAACCAAAATCAACAATATATACAAAATCGATCGCAATGGACACGAAACGAATTATTATTGTTATTACTAATACAATCAAATTGACACAGAATCAAAAAAAGACATTGAGCATTATAACGATTATTCTAAAGTGGAAACAATACTTGTATAGTGGTAAAAAATGATCATGCGATTAAATATCAATTTAACAAAAACCTATTATTTTATATGTGTTAAATTCTAGTGTGTTAATATTTTTTTGAAATTAATGTGTTGTTATTTTAGTGAAACTAGCTCAATTTTCCTAAATTAGCTCGTATGTCTCTTATGTCAGAAGTGTGAAGCATGGCACAGCATCTGCCTACGTTATAAGATTGATGTGCTTATCAAATTTATATTGATGTATTATATTATAAGACTAGTTACTTCCATAACTAGGTGCCTATATAATATTTACATAATATGTTCAAGAGTTGAAGGGAATCCCGAACTAACATTGGCCTTTTCATTTAAAATTTAAACGATTGATTGGTTTTTTTCTTTTTATCGCTAGTTAAAAGGTATAAAAATATATATGATTTTTAACAATAATTATTTTCCTCAGTTTTGGGATTAGATACGTGGATGCCTGAAGCACTAGCAGATTTTGAGGCCCTCACGATAAAATTAAAATAAAAATCATAAATCCAACTGTCAACGTAAATACGAAATAGAAATATCAATGTATCTCTTTACTAAAAAAACTAAATGCTGTAACTATAAAATATTATTATTGACAATGACATTGATTGGGTCATGTCGCATAAACTATCTTGCGATTTATTTTTTATACCTATGAAAGTACCACATTGAATTTGTTACCTTTGATGATAGTTTTAGGATTTTTTTATGCTTTGGGTATCTTTTTGGTCGTTCCTTCATGGCGGAGGATCTTGACTAGGGAATCCAATCCCGAGCCAAAATTCTGATCCCGGGATTTCGGGATTACAATTTGACAATCCCGGGATCCCGGGACTGGTCCCGGGATTGGGATTTTTTTCCATTGTTAATATAAAATTTTTATATTTACAAATAACATTGATAAAATCGGTCAAAAATAAATCTAGTATAATTTATACTATTTAAGACATTTATTGTTAATATTGTATACGTTAAATCTTGGAAATACACAAGTTTAATGGAGTAAATAATATTATAATATAAATAATAATGTGAATTTAATATGAGATTGCTATTTCTGATAGTAAAGACATAATGAATAGATCAGCGAGATTTAAAATAGTAAAGCAAATAATCATGGCGTACTTATGGCCTTTCCGCTTCATAAATCTAATTAGTCAGCCAAATATGAAACTGCCGTAAAACGTATGATATCATGGTGGAATTACTTTGTTAAAAGTGCGAAGCATTGTTTTTTTACCAATCTTTCTCATTTTTAATAATCTATGTGAAAAAATAAAATGAATCGGCAACCTACACATCAAACTTCATTCAAACTCAGTTTATTTTTAATGTAGTTATTTTGTATTAAAAGTATTTTTTCTGTTATATTTTCCATAAAAATTGATAAAAAAATCAATCCCGAAATCCCGGGATTATGTTTCTCAATCCCGGGATTCATAGGTATCGAAAATAGCCCGGGATTGGATTCCCTAATCTTGACCACCTTCTAATTCAGTCATCTTTTCAGCGACCAAGACTCTCCAGACCTCTCGGTCCTCCTATTCTCTCAGATTAGAGTGAAGGTTGCACCCAGTAACCTCATTTTATTTCATACCTCTATGAACCTCATTCACTCGGTCGCTCATGGAACAAATACATTTTATAATCAATGTTGACATTCATAAGTACACGTAGATTCAAAATCAAATTGTCTTTTATACATACATAGGCACATACAATAATATATTACATAATATACCATTGTCCTAGTTCTGATTTGACATCTTTGTTTATACTTACGTTATTGTCAAATTACAGCGATAATAATAATATTAATGAACTTAGGATGTAAAAGTTTGTTATTATTTAATTGTCAATATTAATAAATTAATTGAGGTTTTAATATTTCTTAAATATATTAGTATATTACAATTAATAGTTACTATGTACATATCGAAACTAATAAAATTACGAAAAATAATAATTCGTTTATCCTGATTCGTGGCCACGGCGGCTACAACTAGCGAGCTCTATTGGGGAAAGTTAGAACTGCGACTATTCGTAGTAAAGGTTTGAGTAACGGCTAGGTAACATAAAGCCTTACAAATTTTCCACTCACGTATAATTTTATTGTTTTTATTAAATATTATTACGAAATAAAAATACACCTGGCAATTTACACAGCTTTACTAATTTATTATTTATCGAATAAAATGGTATGACACAATATTATAACCGTAGTTTTTTTTTATATATACAACAATATCAAAAAATACATAACTCCATTAGGAATCTTATTGGCGAGTAGTTATTGATTATAATATTGCCATTTTCTTACTGCTTTACTATATACCTACATATTAATACATTGTCATGTTTTACCTAATTTAAACTTTTATTCTGATAGGTATTTTAAATTATCATTTACGTTCTAATCTAATGTGTGATTTTACTTATGCGATGATTGCACTCACAAGTACCTGCCATTTGATATCATTGATATAGTTTTAATAATCGCACGGGAAAATTCTGCGATGATTCTACATAGTGCAGGATCCCATAGACTTGTCGTATACATAATATGCGGAACGCATTCTGACAATTGGAATAGGTTTTAGGGGTCACCAAGATATATAATGTCGATGTTGCCAGGCGATATTAGTGGTCAATTTTTTTTTATTGACGTTTTAATTTTTTTCTTATAACCCACCAAAAATTGTTCCGAATTCTTCAATAAAACCAAGACCGAATCAGGGATTGATTGAAAATGCAATAATTGTACCATGCCATCGGCATGGTCGTAGAACGGTTCGTCCCATTCGAAAAAATAAAAATAGCGGGTAGTGCAATGTGTTCAAAATTATCGATTCTTAGGATCCTCCTTGGCTTAAATTATTTTATTTAGTAGCATTTTTGTATAAAATCACCCAGATTGGTTTCTTTACTATATCTATGCATATGACATTAGTTTTAGTATTATGGTTAATCTAGAAACAGTGTAGGTTGTATATAGAGGTAGGTGAATAAATGAAATAACGATAACCACTAACCACACTAAGTACACATTTATTTAAAAAAAGAAACAGCAAGTCAAGTGTTCAAACTGCTTTAAGTAAAGTATCATGATCACAGTTTTTACAAATTCTACTTACACATTTGCACAATGATATACATGTCAAAGCCGATCTCTTATAACTACATGATAATGTATGGCAGTTAGAATTACATTTGCATGGTTTAACTAAATAATTTGTTAGAGGTTCATTCGTGATTAATTGTCTTGGATACAAATTATTTTCTCGTAACTCATAGCCAAGTTGTAGAAATCAATAGGCTCAAATAGTGGATCAGGTGAGCTTTTCCATAAATAAACTTGTGCTGAAGCCTTTAAACATTGTAAATACAATGAATCATATGTGCATATCACTCTTGACAAATTTAAACTAAATCCAATATTTTGGGAAATAAATTTATATCGAAGTTCATCCGCTGTTGTTTTTTGTTTATAAATAAGTAAGTGCAAACTTTTTCCAGGTCTTGAAACTGCTGTGGTCTCCAACAATCCATTTCATAAAGCTGAAAGTGCATCTTGAACAAAACTCATTAACGAGATGGTTACAGCTTGTTTTTTCTGTACATATTCGACTAGTGGTGTCGCAGCCGGTTAAAGAATGTAATGCTGGCAAAATATTACAAATATTTTCGCCAAGAGAGTCAGCTGCCAAATGGCATCCTAAAATACGGGATTTCTTCTGAGATCCCTGAAACCATAATCCACGGCAACCAATCGTTGCAAGTTTATTCCAGAAATAAATGCCTAAGATTAAAACATCTGTATCGGGACTGTAATAATCTCCAAATTTTGCATTCTTACAGCATGAAATATATGACAGAATATTCTAGAGTCTGCTTCTAAATGATTTTGATTTTAAATCAATGGCGTCAGTGAAAATTGATCCCTTCAATTTAAACCATAGTGTGTGGTCGTCAAATCCACCATAAATGTACAGCTCACTTTCTTCGTTGAGTTTTGCAAATGTGAGGCATTTTTGCAAATAAATTTAAAAAGCTGTAATTTATTTTGAGGGCTCACAAAAAAATCTTTGCAATTAATCCACCACATCTAAGGGACGATCACCAAGGCTTACATATTATAAGTATTTACACTGTTTAAGGGCTTCAGCACAAGTTTATTTAAGAAAAACCTCATCTGATCCACTATTGAACCTATTGATTTCCAACAACTTGGCTATAAGTTACGAGAAAATAATTTGTATCCAAGAAAAATGACGAATGAACCTCTACCAAATTATTTAGTTAAACCATGCATATGTAATTCTAACTGCCGTACATTATCATGGAGTTATAAGAGATTGGCTTTGACATGTATATCATTGTGCAAATGTGTAAGTAGTGTTTGTAAAAACTGTGATCATGATACTTTACTTTACTAAGCAGTTTGAACACTTGACTTGTTGTTTCTTTTTTTTAATAAAAATGTGTACTTAGTGTGGTTAGTGGTTATCGTTATTTAATTTATTCACCTACCTATATATGCAACCTACACTGTTTCTGGATTAACCATAATACTAAAACTAATGTCATATGCATAGATATAGTAAAGAAACCAATCTGGGTGATTTTATACAAAAATGCTACTAAATAAAATAATTTAAGCCAAGGAGGATCCTAAGAATCGATAATTTTGAACACATTGCACTACCCGCTATTTTTATTTTTTCAAATGGGACGAACCGTTCTACGACCATGCCGATGGCATGGTACAATTATAGCATTTTCAATCAATCCCTGATTTGGTCTTGGTTTTATTGAAGAATTCGGAACAATTTTTGGTGGATTATAAGAAAAAAAATTAAAACGTCAATAAAAAAAAAATTGACCACTAATATCGCCTGGAAACATCGACATTATATATCTTGGTGACCCCTAAAACCTATTCCAATTGTCAGAATGCGTTCCGCATATTATGTATACGAGAAGTCTATGGGATCCTGCACTAACAGGTAAAATCACTGCAATTTGCATGTACACATTCAATACGGTTGCGTTCATCAAATAAATATAATCACCTCTTAATGACGCGTGAAATCGTTCAAAACATCTGACCGAGGTCCATATATTATTAAAGTAATTTTTAAGCCATCTTTCCTGACAGGCTTTGACCTTAATTTCACTCTTAAGTTTCTCTACATATATGTCGGTACAAAATATATTATAATATAATATACATAATGCGTAACCGATAGTCACATAAAGAAGCCTCACATAAGATTTCCTTGAACTTGCATTCGTATTCGTTCATACGTAAATAATACAATATTATTATACCTAAATTTTGGTCCACACGGCGACCAGTGACGTGGAAAATATTAGGTGTTTTAAAATACAATAAAAAAAACTCTCAGCATAGAAATCGTTTTTTTTTATTATGACGTTATCTTCGATTTTATGACACCTGAACACAATATTATAATGTGCTGAAAATGCAATATTATACAAAATAAGCTGATAATATTTTACGTAGTAGGTAGGTACTATATTAAATTGTGATATGGAATATCGTTAATATTAAATATCTAGTTGTATATACAATTAAATAAAGATGCAAATAAAAGTGCACGAAAATTTCCGAAAAACCAGATTAGGCAAATTCCATAAAACAAATGGTAGCTACGTATATGCTTTGAGATCAGTCGGATTTGCGAATTGATTAAATTCGGTACTAATGCGTGGCAGTGAAAGGCTAACGACCGATAGGAGTGGAAGAATTCTAATGAGGATCACTTATTATTGCAACGACGCCGGTTTCTGATCATGGTTTTGTTAGTAGGTGTTATTGTATGTAGATTCTAGTGAGATTTGCGTACTAGGCAGGTAAACCTATACAGTATGTGCCTATAATATAGTCAGTACTGACGGTTTTTAATGAAGTTAATGATCCGATTGCTAATTGGATATCTAAAATCTTATAAACATTCCATAATTTGAGTTTGTTCTGGTAATATAACTATTTTTTTCCATTTACTACAATCTGATGTGAAGAGGTTTCTTAACAGATTTGTATGCAATAAATTGAATAAATTTTGTGTTAGCACTTGCTTAACCTACTGCTGCTCTGGATCGGCGGTTTACTTCACAAGAAAAAAAAGTATTATTATAATTTTAAAGATATATTGGTTTTAATCCAGTAATGAGTGTATATTATTTCCAGACCACACGCTGCAACTTGCAGCTAATTGCAGCGCTGTGTGGCTTGAAAAACGTGTGGTTACCTAGGGCCGTCATATCGAGAGAAAAAATATTGATGTCGTATCGATACCAAAGTGAAAGTATTGGTCAAAAAGTATCGATGCGTTTTGACGGTCCTAAAGATACATAATACAGCAAGATCTTATCGATAAGTCGCTGTAGTCGATAAAGGCCCACCCACATTGAGGTGCATGTCGCGGCTATCACGTGAACTCACGGCGATAAAAATGTCTATGCTTTCATTTTGCAGAATATTTTGAACGTGCACCATCTCGTAAATTCACTGAATAATGACACTGATGAAGAGTGTCTACTGTAATGTATTAGTAATTTGAATTATTATTAATTATGCATTCTAATTTCAATTAATTTTAACAGTACGTGTACGTACGCCAAAATACATGCGGCATGGCATTCATAGATAATAGAACACAGCCTGCAGACCATAGATAATAGACAACATTCTTATAGAAAATACATAGTGCCAACTACTAAAAACAAAAAAGAACGTCAGTTTGATAGTTTGACGTGACATTCGAAAAGTGCAGGCTTGTGAAATATGCTAAAAACGTTCAAAACGTCATGCAGGTGCCGATGCAGTGAAGTTCAACGTGAAGTGCGCGTCATTCTTGTTATAATGATTACGGCAGATTTTGCCAACTGACAATGTTCATTTAAAGATTCAAAATGTGCTACGGGATGGGTGCATCAGTCTTATAGGATTTTAAACACCAAGAACAACGACATTACACACTTTTTCCCGTAGCGGCAGCCCGTGACAGCAGGCGACAAGCACCGTAACATGCACCTCAATGTACCTTGGACTTAAGACTTCTCGGTGACATGCCTGTCATGGCAGCAACGCGTGTTTAAATAATTTATCGGCTCTCTTTTTAGATGCGACTCCTTTTCTTCTTCGCAATAAACCAAAAATGTACTAGTTCTAACATCATTCCTGCGCATCTATTCTATACACAATACTGCTTTCGACCACTACGGCAGCTATCTAGGGTAGGTTTGTGTCGAAGTATTAACACTTATTGTAACAATTACAATAAGTCAGCCGTTTAAATAGTCAAAACTGTCTGTCGCTCTAAAATTTACCACAGCCAAAAGAGTGCTGTTAAAACATAGCACTTATTGTAGCACTTACAACTAACTTATTGTAATTTTTATAATAAGAGCTAATACTTCGATACAAACCTACTCTAGATAGCTGTCTTATAGGCCAAAAGCAGTCTTGTGTATACAATAGATGCGCTGATCGTTTTAGACACATTTTTATTATAAAAAGCATCAAACTACGTAAATTGTTAGATCCGTACACCACGGAAGCGTAAAATTAAATGATAAATTTGGGGGCGTTCCTCATTTGAAAACGGAAGTACGATTAGCTTGTTAGTTCACAGTTTTAACACGTGGGCTAGAAGTCTTGTTCGACAATACATTTTATTTTGAAGTTTTTTTGAATGACCCTTTTTGATGAATCGTAGTACGCCACTTATCACAGCGTGTGTTAATTTTTGTTTTGTCCGTACCTAATTAAACTGTCATAGTGTGATTAAAGCAAGCGATGCACATTTATGGTTCATTAAAATATTTGAAAGAAAATAGGTTATCAGGTACCTATAGTTATTTATCACTGGGCATTCATGAGAGGATATTTAATTTGAAAAAAGCCATGTGAAGTATTACTTTAAATTATTAATACTTTTAGACTGATTCTTTTTCTTTCGATTTTCTTTCAATGTGGTACTAGGTATCGTTTGAATTTGTTTTTGATGACTTGACCTAAAAACAAAGATCTGACGAACAAAATTGTCGATACAAAAACATTTCTTCCGAATGATACCAGTATTGACACTTTCTTTCGATAGAATACCCATACGATGATTTTTCTTTCGTAGTGACACCCCTCTCCTTTAATTCTATTTTTATTGAGTTACCCGAGTCATAGATGTTTGACTTAATGCTTAATGCCTCTTTATTGCGGGTTTAATTAATGATCATCAAAATATATTTTATATATCTTTTGAACTTGCCTCACCCTCCAAAATTCCATATTTTTATAGCCAAATGCGACATTCATAAATCGGAATTATATTTAAGCTCGTAATAAGGAATAACACGCGTTCTTAGAATGCGTTGGGATAGGCAACAGAATTTAAATCTCTGTTTTATTGACTATTGCTCGGTTCAAATGAAAATATATTTCAAAAAAAATATTTTTAAGTAATAATTTTATAAATAAAACACAACAGTAATATATTTACTCCATTGATGTATTATGTTGTTAGCTTTAGGTATGTGTGGATTTCAGTCAAACTGTTATAACTGTCACCTGTCAGATAACATTATTATATTAAACTTATTAATTCTTATAATAAACATAATAATAACCAACAACCTATATATAGTATATGCACTACTAGAAGGTAGGTACCTAACTATTACTATTTAGATAATAATCGGGTGCATTAAAATGTTATTCATTATTTTAATAAGACGATAAATGTGGAATATAAAATTTATTAGCAACATCTACCGGCAAAATTAAGGGATATACAATAAAATGCAGTTTACTGGAAAATGACCTTAGAAAAAATCAATGACTATAATCTACATTATATTATATGTGTATTATATTATAGTGGGGTATTATTAATTAGTATTACATATGATTTAAAAAAGAATTCAATTACAATGATCCCAAATAGATCACATGGGCCTTGTATTGAGGTTTGTATTATGTAAGATTTTTTTTTAACGAGAAATACCTATATGTTATCCACTTGCTCAACCTAATAATTTCATGCAAACACACATTGAAAAAAAATATATGTATTTGACGGACCAGGATTCGAACCTGGGACCCACGACATTATAAGCCGTGTATACTAATCTCAATTATTTTACTCGATTTGGCATATAGCTACGGTTTACAATGCATATTAAAGTAAAACCAAATTAAAACGCGTTCTTATTTCATATAAAAATAATTGTCTTCTATAACGTGGTGTAAACATTTAAATCGTTTTTCATATAAAAACATGTAGGTAATAAAAAAATATCTAAGGAAAGTTCAATTAGTACTTAGTTTTTTGAACTTTTAATAAAACATTTTTCATATTTACATTATAAATAATATAAACAATGTATAGGTAACTTTCGTGTGAATTGTATTTTATTTCGTATTTCTGTCTCAAGGTATCCTTAGTACATATTACACCCCCTTAATATTAAGACCTTTTTATAGGTTGATATAAAAATCATTTGATCATACCAGCAAGACCACTATTGCAAATTAAAAATATGTGCAATTCCTCTTAAAAGTCTTGTTACAATACTGTATACGTTACGCAATGTTCCATCTGTTTAGACAATGCTGAATGATCATGTTATAAAAATCTTATAAAAATTATACGTGTAACGTCTATGTAACTACTTGCTTAGGTTTAGGTACTGCCGATGCCGGGACGCGTGGGTTATAATAAATGTTTTTGTTAGTGTTTCGTGTTATTACTTGGTAATTTGAGTTGTTAAATGCTTTTTTTAATATTTACTTGCCGCAACCGGTTACTATAAAATAAAATTATTTTTAACAACAAGTTTTTACGAATTACTGTGGATAAAACATATTGAGTAGGTACTTTTTCAAATTAAATATTTCTTCTAATAATAATAATTTTGTCGGATCTCCACAGCTTACCACCACCCTTCGCCACTGATCTTAACACATGGTAAATTCTTCTAAATTTCACTTTAATTTTCCTCATTCTACTTAAAAAAATGTTATCATCTCACCAACACATTCTAGATTTTTTAAAAATTCCTACGTCATAAATTAGTAAAGTAAATTGCATTTGTAGTTAATTTACTTACTAGCATTGAAATAGACATTACAGCAAACAGTTCAAACACATCAGCGAATCGCATATATTATGGTTCTAACGCATACTGATTTACCTATAGATACCGATTGAAATAATGTAATACCTACCTATGTCGTAAAACTCAATTATAATAACTCTATTTTTAAAGAATCATTGGAACCAAAGCTCACGGGCTGCAAAACGAAGTCGATACCAATCAGTAAAATACAACATTATGTTTACAAAAGTTAACTGTATGAAAATAACAGTTTGCCGATATCGGTTTAGTTTTTCTGGCCGGTTTTTGACACGATCGACCGCGTTCTGTAACTCGTATGCGCTGGCTTATGAGTATTTCATTCCTTATGGCCTAATACAGCTGTCAACGAAAATTCACTAAAAATGTTAAAAACCAATCAAAATCATTCGACGCGGATCACACGGCTGCCGTGTCCCCGTTAAGCGGCCGATCGATCCAATTAGCATGTTATTTAAATGCGGTAATTAAAAATTAATTAAAAATCAATCATGCTTTTATCAAAAAATACTATAAAGAGCAGCGCTCGAAATGGAAGATGTTACGAACCGGAGCGCTCGACAATTATTTTCTAGTAGTAGCTATTATATAGAAATACCACGCTCAGGCCGTCAAATGGAGTAACTGTCTTTAAACTTTTTAATATTGTCGATGAGGCTGACAAAAATCGAGACTTAGGTACCTACGTCACGTCTACATCATTTTACGAGCAGAAGCTGCGCTCCGGT
This sequence comes from Rhyacophila brunnea, assembly GCF_057557595.1. NCBI lineage: Eukaryota > Metazoa > Arthropoda > Insecta > Trichoptera > Rhyacophilidae > Rhyacophila > Rhyacophila brunnea. The sequence goes on from NW_028232965.1 coordinate 16,308,398, forward strand.
GCGTTCCAGTCCATTTCGAGCGCTGAAAAGAGGAAACAATGTACCCACTGTTAATAAATTAAATAGTCTCTTGCAACAGTTAAAATTTCTGTGTTCTTTTATTTTATAGGCAAAATTAGTATCATACTGCAAATTATGTAGATATAATGCCGGGTCCACACTGGCAACATGTCGCGCGACAATCCCGTTAAATTTTACGATAATTATCAAAATTGCTTAAGAAATTTTACGATAATTATCATACTTATCGTAAAATTTAACGAGGTTGTCGCGCGACATGTTGCCAGTGTGGACCCGGTATAAGACGGTCGTCTCTTAGCTGTTTTTTAAAAGGGGTGGTTATTAGCCATTCGCCTAATCTATGGGTCCCACGCTCTAGCTAGAGTCAGGACTCGTCGCATGAACTGTTCACTCACTGATTTAGAGGCGGACATTCTGTACAGTAAGTACTACACTGCGGATGAATAAAAATTGTGTAGGCAGACTTCTAGAATGCATGTATCCAGATAAAGCCATAAACGTACAATAGCCCAACATCATTATTAAGGGCAAACATAATCTTCGCCTATATATTTTTTACTAACACTAACAGATAAATGAGATAAGAGAGTCGCCTTGCTTCCATAATCGCGGTCGTTTTTAGTTTAACGTGTTTTTTTAGAAGTTGTACACTAGTATGTATTAACTAATGTGTAGAGAAGAAAACCACTGCATTTTCTAGGGATAAGTCGCTTGTGCCTTTTAAAATGCATTTTTACAGGTCAACGTGGTATTAAAACTTTTATCCTCTCGTAAAGCTGCATACAAAATATAATTCTGGTATTTGGGTTGTCATTTTTATCTTCGATATGTACAGACTTCTGTGTGATGAAATTTTAAATAATATTTCGAATATATTATATTTGAGGATGTATCTATTTAGCTGCCTATTTGGTATAATTCCATTTACAATATAGCTTAATATTTATATCGAATTTTAAATATTTATTTCATTTTAAATATTTTAAATAAAATAAATTTTTAATATTTATTTCATTTTTTACATATTTATTTCGAAATTTAAAAAAAAATATTTATTACTTATATAATATGACATTTAGAATTCAAAGAACAGGTAAATCATATTCTTCTTCTTCGATGGCGCTACAGCTCAAGTCGAGCCCTGGCCTCCTCCACCGCCGTCCTCCAGCCGGAACGGTCCTCCGCACGTCTTTTCCAGTTCCTGATTTTTAGCAGCTGGTTGGCATCTTTTGTAATGTTATCACCCCATCGTGTGCATGGTTTTCCCATTGGCATCTTCCCCCCTGTGTTTCCTTTGAGGATCTTCTTCGGTATCCGTGACTCAGGCATGCGCTGGACATGGCCTGCCCAGTTTAGCCTCTGGAGTTTTATGAAGGTGGAGGAGTTTTGAATCTTCGTATAAGCGGCATAGTTCCGTGTTTTACCTAATTCATCATCATTCATGGGTCCGTATATCCGCCTCAGGATCTTTCTCTCAAAGCAGTCCACCATTTCAGCTGCTTTCATATTTAGCGTCCATGACTCGCACCCGTATGCAGCGACTCTGCGTATGGCGGTTTTATAGAGCCGGGTCTTAGTTTTTCTGCGGACATTTCTGGATTTGAATATGGCAGCAGTGAGAATTACGATTTATTTGCAGCGGTTATTCGGGCTTTTATTTCTTCCAGTTCCTCGTTCTCTTTTGTAATATCGGAATCCAGGTATGTGAATCGGTTGACAACCTCAAATTGATGGTTTCCAAAACTGGAACTTTGGCCCAGCCAACTCTGATTTTGTCGGCTTTGTACCATGACTTTAGTTTTGTTTTCATTTACTCTTAAGCCAATTTCTAGTGCGACCCTATGGAGGTGATCAAATTCTTTCTTCACAGTCTGTATGAATCTGCCCATCATGTTGAGGTCGTCTGCAGGTCAGGTAAATCATATTAGTTAAGAGAAAAAACAATCCAAAAATAATATTATAGCAAAAAAATAAAATTAAAATACAAATTAAACAATTGCATTTTAAAAACAAAATACATAGCGCATCACTAAAAATGTATACGTCTCCAGGGAATGCATTGAACAGCCACACAGTCCTCGCTATTGGTGCCCGATAGTGATAAGTCTGACACGAGGAAACAGTTTTAATCCAAAAGAGGCCATGGCTGCGACCACGGATCTAATTGACGGGTGCATATAAATTCAGATTTTCCAGAATATCAGGATACCAAATGTGAGCAGGGGAAAATTCTTTAAGAGCAGATGTGGCCTACGGGCTTCAAGAGAATGAAAGGCAAGCATGCCTTAAACAAAAGCTAGTTGGAATATTATATTATATTATTTAATGGAATACTGGTGACTTTGATGCATGAAAGCTGAACCGTACAAATTTGTACAAACTGTTTTTTTTATACAGATATGATATATACTTACAGACACCATTTATCTGGCTACTCTGATCATTCGTTAAGCCTGTAGTATCTATCATCCGTTAGCGTTAGACCGTTGAATTGTGGAAGTTTTCCAAAATACAAATCAGACAGATAATTATTTACATGAAGAGATCGAGAAATGAATATAATTTTTAATTCTAATATTGTGTGAAGGTTACGGAAGAACAATTATTTTAACCAACGCCATATATAAATAATTAATGTGTACGTAGTCATAATGTATTCGTAAAATTATATTTGAATTGCATAACACAATATAATATAGGTACTTCAGTATAGTATTATTCCTTGTGAATACGTACACTAATATCCATGTGGGGTTTTTGATAAGGGTCATTCTGGAAGTACAAAGTGTATAAAAAAAGCTTTTAGCTGTTGCATTGCGTTTGTTTTTATTATTTTTGTGTCCCCAGACAGTCGCTGAGTGAGAACCAGACAGTGCCAAAAAAAGACAAATCTTTACGAGCACTTGCCAGTCGAAGATGAAAACCCTGTCTCGATTTTGACAAGTGAAAAAATAACAATATTCAAACGGCATTATCGCGATCATCAGCGGATGTAAGGAAAAGGGTTGGCACCGTTTACATGACGTCTGGATGTATCTATTGTTTGTTTTTGTTTTAAATCGAAGATTTTTGTGATTTAGCGGAAACAGCTTCCTGCACAAATACTATTTTTTATTTGTATTTTATTTTTGAAAAAGGATGTCAAAATCGAGATGTCTCGCCAGTATTTATATTATTTGCTTTTTTATCTATACTAAACATTTTCATTACCTACATTTAAGTGGGTACTGTATGTCATACTAGATTTGATGAACAACATAAATGTAAATTGAATCGCTACTTAACTTGTTCCTGGCAGGATTGCATCCTGCATCCATCTAGTTTATTAGTCGCCTTTGATTATCTCGCGATATCTTCAATCCAAACTGTAATCTTTATACATAACAGAATCCAAAAATGATTCGCTGATTGTTGGAAAGCTCTATATAATTTTGAGTTTCATGATTTTATAATGGAAATCTGAAGTAGTTACCTACATATTTACCTGTAAGTTCTTGATGATATTATTGTATATTTTGTCCTTTGCAAGCCAACAGAACGATATTATATCTCATGAGATTATATTATCGTAAAAAATATCAAATGTTTGCGTTCCAATTAATTTTCAACACGCAATCAATTATTAATGGATAGTAGGTACCTATATGGGACATCTAACGACAAAATACTAAAAGTGCAAGTTACGTATTTAATTATTATGCTATGCATAAATGTAGTTAAGGACCTATCTAAATATACTAGAAAGTTAAATACTTACATATTTTTTAATTGATTTTTTTATTTAACGTTGTTATAAAATGTGCGTTTAAAAGGTCTAATAAGTAATATTACACATTAAATTTTATTGTATATTGCATTAAAATATAGTCTCCAATATATAAATCTCTGGAATCTGTTTTGATGTATGATTAATTAATGTAATATATTATATTAGAAATGAAAATACGTATTTATCTTGATTTTATACAAATAATATGTATCAAATATATATCAATGGGATTAGCTATTTGTCATATTTTGATCATTTTTAAGTCAATTACAATTTATATTGTGATAATAAAATCTCGATATTATGACAAGGTCCATTTGAAAAGTGTTTGTTTTTTTTTACATCCCAACAACTAAATAAATACTGACGCGTGTCTCCGAATTCTGTCCCGAGTTATCTGTAAAAATACGCTCTCGGCACCGGGAAGTCTAGACTCGATAGGTACTGTCCATAAAGACTCCCACTAAATGATTTAGAATAAAAAGTTGTCGTGCCGTAAATAATTTTTCATTATCTCAGGTTGGCCTGTTGTCTTAAGATAGTAAATACTAAATATTTGTTAGGGAATAACAATGTATCTTAATATGAGGTAGGGGCTTAACTGTGACAGGAATTTATAAAACTATTTAGTTTAAAAATTGGGTAATAGACAATATAGTACCTAACTAAAAGCTTTTTACTACATTCAAGTTATGCCAATAAAAAACTATTTCACTTCAGCATTATATCTAGGACCTTCACAAGTACGAATTATGAATTTATAGTAATATTATGTTAAATCAATTCAGTCACAAAACATAATAGATTAACCTTTGTATCAGAGTACGGTAACATTTTCCCTTGGATGGTGCAATAGAATAGTTGAAAATAACTAAAGTCAAATACTTAAATATTTTTTTGGCCGATTAAAAGCTTAACACTTAAAAATATGTAGTCTGTATAGCAAAAAGAGTAATTTTCAAAATGTTGAAAAATTAACAAACAAAAAAATTCACAGGTGACTTTTTTTACTGTGTATGGAACAACATTATGAGGAAAGTATACTTATATGTAAGAAAATCCAACTTTTTATCAGAAACGGAAAATATTTAAAGGAAATCTAGCTTCGTGGCAAATAATTGTTTATTTTCTTACTTTGTCTGCTATATTTTTGTCGACGACAATGGCAACACTAGTGAGGGCGTATCAGATTTTCTCCGAAGGTCCACTGCTACTGTTATACATTATAGATTCTCGTTAAATTGTTTCAGTACATAATATAGCATTCACCAAATCGGAATAGGTTTCTAAATGAAGATGCTGAAGAAAATCATCACCTGTAATATTATAGGGCCTAAATATATGAAACTGCAGCTATGAGAGTTTAGGTATTGATTGAATTATCTACGAGTCATTTCGCATAGATTCCCCTTAACAAAAATTACTACGATAGAAATGCCTTATATTTATGCGTACACGCGTAGACTTTTTTTTTACAATGAACCATCATTATTTAAAATATTTAAATGAACAATCACAAAAATCTTAAATAACAAAAACCTATTTAACCAAACATGAACGTCAAAACTAAAAACAATCCGCGATCTTGTTTATTTACATGTAATGCATTCCTGCCAAGTCTTTCAATATTATTTTGTTTATAACTACCATTTAAATCACTCTAAAACGTTATGGAATCGCGATCAATCCAACCACTAACTCCCTCTTATACAGTAGTAGGTACAATCTATTAGATTCGGAACAATAATTCTTAGTAATCAGTTTTCTATATGTGTTTGACTCTTCTTATATAATTAGTATGCTTATAAGACGGTTGCATGGAATTTTAAAATAACAGGGATGCTGGTCATGGCATGGCGCCTAGTCGTCATTTAACCTTTTCGATGTCTCAAATATTTTGACACGAATTATCCACTTTACGAATAACCTGTCTAAACACCCTTTAACATATTATTATTATCTTTATATTTTTATAGAGTCATACTATGACTAGGAGTTGTGTTTATTTGAATCATAATTAATGAAGACCCCAAGGTGAGGACAGGTTAACTGAGTTCTTTCGTATTATAATCAGTATTGTCACTATTGATAACCATATAAATAGTATCAGTTTTTTACTTGACTATTAGTGATAATAATTCAAAATACTAGACAGTCAGTTAACATGATCTTACCTTGAGGTTTTCTATTAATAAGTTCTTGGATGATTAATAACTGTTTGTTTCATTATCTATGGATGTTTTAATCAGTGAAAAGTGCTGTAATTTCTTTGTTTCAAACTGTTTGGTGCATATGTGGCTAATCTGAGCCACATTGAGTGGCTAATAATAATAATAATTGTCTTGTCTCACATATAAAATGTAATAAAACTTATTATTTAAACAAAAATCTTATAAAATTAAAAGCAAAAGATGGAAATATAAACCTGCTGGGATTTCTGATTCTATAATTTACTTGATTTTATTTAGCTAATCACGAAGTCTTGTCAGCACTTTTCATAATAATGTTCTCCGAAGACCAAACCTGTGAGCGCGGTGAAATGTAAAGCATGGAGTACCTTTTTTCATGCAAGGCTTGCTAAGTATATTATGAATGACTAAGTTATGTATGATTTAATTGCATAATTTTAGACATTTTATAGATAGACGAGTATTTTTGACTATTATCTATTATGGCTAGGGTTTCCCACGGTTTAATTGAATTTTAAAAACAAATTAACACCGTAAATAAAATTGTAGTCTTATTTTAATGAAAACGAATACGTATTTCTGACAAAGTATAGTGTGCACTATGTATGGCGGATCCAGCCTAGGTCCACCCTTCACCACTGACTTATGCAGTAGATATTATGCTTTCATTGTGAATCTTAAAGTCATTTAAATAATAATTAATCCGGAACATCCTTATTTCCAGCTTTTCTGGTCAAGCTGAAGAGAATAAACGCGCTGTACGTAATGTTATATTTCCATCAGAAAGGTGCGGCGCCAGAATCACGTGCCCAGGAAGATATCAGGTTGCAAGAATAGCATCCTGCGATTGCATCTTTACAGCAATTTCGTAAATACCCTCGCATCGAAAATATGATCGAGCAGTTTGCGTGTAAATTAAAGTCACCTACACTACATCAAGCGGGTACAAAATACAACGTCTTATAGGTACACAACGAGTGGATTTTGTACCTGTCTGATTTTATATCCGTGGCTATAGTCGATGTTTATGCTATATTAACTGCATCTGTGCAGACAAATGTGCGTCTCACCTTTTGCGAATTACGCGCATCGTTGGATTCTATCGGAAGATTGTGTTTCCTTTGGATGCTTGCCGGCCTATAGGCGGCGAAGCAATATTGAGAAAAATTATATAGTATCCATTTGTTGTAAAAAGAGATCCGAGTAGCCTGAAGAGAAGAGTGATCTCTGGTGGCGACGGAGTGAGCAAGTTGTGAGAGCGTGCGACGGAACTGAAGAAAATAATAATTTCAGTGATTATAACCTTCAGAATTAACGATTATTTGATTGGTTAGTTTCTCGAGGAAAATTTGTCAGAAAACCGTGTTTTGTTAAAACACTGAAATTATGAGCTTTTCATATCTTTCATCGGAAAATTTACCCTCCAGCTCAACTATTCTATTGAGAAGGCGGCTATTGGTGACTATCGAGGGTAGTTTACCATATTTATGTTACAATAAGCTAGCCGTCAAAACTGTCTATCTTGTTCTAAAAGTTAACACAGTCCAGAGAGATGCAGTTAAAACAGCACTTGTTGACAGTTCAAACGGTTAACTTATTGTATCTAACAATTAACCGCTTCAATACTTAAATATTATAAACTACCCTCGATAGCAGCCTTCTATACAGAATAAATGCGCAGAAGAAGATTAGAGAGCTTTTTTGAAATGTAAAAATATTTCTATTCAGACTCAGAACAATTCAAATAACATATGAAAATATATGACATCTAGTGAGCAATTGTGAAAGCTTACCCCTTGCAAGTGGGATTTCGAAACATACTATAGAAAAGCGAATATATAAGTATTATTACTTCGTCTAGTAGTATTTCCATTTCTACTCAAATTTCAAAATTTCTGCTGAAAATAAATACTCTTATAAATACTGGTTAGAAAAGAAGACGAAATTATTATTATTCATCAAGAAATTATCACTTTGTTCTATATGTAATCTAATTAAATTGTCTGTGATCGTGCATCAAAAGTTATATTTAGTGATATTTTCAAAATTAACATACTCAAATCATTTACCTCCAAGCAATAAGCACTATTCGCCAATCAATATGAGGATGTCTTATGTTATATAATTAGTACTTATTTACAAGCACATCTCTAAAAAATGGATACAAGAAAACAGTACCTTTAACTGCATTACGTACAATGCCAGAACGAACAAAATGACGACGTTAGCATACTATCTATCTATACAATGTTTCTCACGAATGAAATTGAGCCGAGTGATATTAATTGAAAAATCTGTCAATTAACAAACTTTAATAACTTTTACATATATGATAAAATTTCCATTCATATATTCACTTTTAACAATAGTAGGGGAAAGCATTAATGGAAATTTAATTGGAAGAGATAATAAATAAATTGCCAATTATAAAAACTTCCCTTTCTATTTGTTACTATTTTATTTTTGTTCTATCGAAGGAATTGTATAAGGGGTTTGGTATCATATCACGTAATATTTTCTTACTTCCGCCACATTCGAAGCTAGCTCAACATTAAATTATGAGCATAAAAGTTTATTTGAGGCGTTACGCTATCTTGTGGAGTTATCTACCAATATAGGAATTCTCATGCTAACCATAATCTTGTTTTATGTGCAAACGCAGGGTACTTATTTTTTTTATTACTTCTTCATTTTGTTTTTATCCAAACTATTTTTTAATTACTTAATATTATCATAGCAGATGCATCCATATTACTATATTATCCCAGAACTTGATATTACACAAAACCCTAACATCTTCGTATGAGAGTAGCATTTTAAAAATAATCTTGTATCTACTGCTCTCGGCATTCTTGATTTGGTCTAACCATTTGGAAGGAGCTGCTCCATGCAGGCTATTAAAAAGAGAGCTGCCTCAAAATTATAAAAATATAAAAATCAAAATAATATTCTTCCAAGTACAAATCGTTGTTAATCATCATCAACAGCCAAGGTCGATCCACTGCTAGATGAATGCCTCCCTTGGCTGTTTCCCCTTCTATTACTCCCCTGTTGTTTGCTGCCACGTACATATCGAAATTTATGAGTTTGTCTATTCATGTCGTTTAGTACCCTTTCAGTATCACTGTATGACGGCTGTTTCCAGCAGTTGTTACGTAAAAATTATATTGTCTAACTATCTTCATAAGTAAAAAAAAAGCTTTTGTAATTATTATGTGTCGTATTAACTATTTTTGACGTGAATAAAAAAGCTCGTATTGAGTAATACCTTATTTTTATAACTCGATAAAATTCAAGGTTCGTGAGTTCTTTCTTTGCATTTCTTTATATCATCAATGTCATACATTATCGCGCAAGGCCTTATTTTAATGACTGTTAAAACATAAAAAAAATTGTTCACGTCATTTAAGGCTCACTAACTGTTATTAGTTATTATCCATTCAAGCCATTTAACATTAATGTAAAACGTATTTGCATAATATGTAAATACTCCATATTTCTCGATCGACGATGATTTGGGAATGTTATCATGTTTTAGTTGGACGGTCATTCTGAATGGGCAATCAGTGGCCACGTACCGTGACATCCTGTGGCATCTATTGTTGGCATTTTACTTCAAACATGTCACGATGGCAATGTTATTAATGTCATCGAGAATCGACGCGCATGCGCGACGTTTCGTTGGCACGGGCTTAAGATTTCACCCACGATGGCTGACAACTTAGACTTAAAAAAGCATTTAATTTATTATACCTCGTGTATATTTTATTGTATTCGATCGACAAATAAAGTAGTCGCCGAGTAATTAAAGCTCAAACGTTTTCCCCTACTATAATTTACTTGATTACTTTAACTAATCACATGGGGATGGGTGGAAAAAAACTTAACCCCCTATCAATAATATAACCTGTATAAAGGGTGGATACCTTACCTACACAGAAGCATAGAGCTAAATATGTCTAGCAAAAGCCGGTTGTATTTAATGAGGATAATAATCTTAATTCGTATTTAAAGATAAAATGTATTATTCCTAAATACCCAATTAAAGCCGGCAGCAGCTGTTATCATCATGGGCGACATAAAAATATATTTTACACCAGAAAAAGTCTATTGAAATATATTTGTCAAATATCGATTCAACTTACATCCATAGCAGGTATATCCAAAGCATCGATCGTGAGATGGATTTTGGTCGACCACATACCTGGAAGAAGTAGAAGAAGGAGTGGCGAAGAGTGGAGGTAGGCTATGGAGATCTAGATAAACAGTACACACTAAACTTTGTCAGTCATATTTATTTGTTTTCATTGAACTAAGAATACAATTTACAGATGGTTCTGGTTAGTTTTCAAAATTCAATTAAACCCTGCCTAAATGAAACCGTAATAGTTATGGGCGATCCGAAAAAAATATTGCACACTTTTTGAGTCATACTTATTTGTTTTCGTTGAATTAAGATAAAATGTATATTACACATTACAGATGGTGTTGGTTATTTTTTTTAATCGTAAAGCCCTACCTATATCAAAATATAATCAATAAAAATATTCTTGTATCTATACAATATATAAAACGATGTATGGTTTAATGGAATAATTTAGATATTTTATAGATAAATGATTTGTTTTACTATTATCTACTATGGCTTGGATTAGGCAGGATTTAATTAAATTTTAGAAACTGACAAACACTTTCTATACATTGTAGTCATAGTTCAATGAAAACAAATACGTTTGACTGACAAAGTTTAGTGTGCACTATTTATGCCGGATCTTAGCAGCTTACCTCTACCCTTCGCCACTGAAGGATATATATATAAAACATGTTGGCAAGACGATTAAAGAAAAAACCTTTAAATATGCATTTCTGAAGAATAGGAAAAATTTGATAAATATTCTATCTTATATTTAGTCGAAGTTACGAGTATTATGAACTTTCATTTTGTGACTGATATTTTCATTTCATGAGTCACGCTCTATGTTATATTTTATTCATTAAAGCTATTCATAAGGTCAAATTTAATTGCGTTCCTACACTGTGTTTGTCTGAATAAATTCGTCGAGTGTGGGTACAGTTTTATAATGTTCTATTCACGGCGTTGTTAACATAATGTAGCACCACTAAGTTATGTACATGTAATTTGTCATTCAGAGACGGGGCATTTGTTGCCACGTGCCACGCATCATCGGGCATTAATAATATGTACGACCGTTCTCCTGCGACGTTCATGTCCACAGCGACCACTGCTTTCTACCTTGGTCCTTTGGAATATTTTACAGATATTTCATTTGATTTGTATCTACTCAAAAACTACAAATATTGATTTATACTGTAGAGTTTACGTTTATATAAAGTTTTTTGTGATCAATCACTAGCATGATGTGGGAAATGAGAGAGGCGAATGACCACAAAAAGCGCCAAGAATCAGACATATTAGAGAAATCTGTGAAACAGTTAGTTATAGACCAGTAGTTGATATATTTGTAAAATTTAAATATTAAAACTTTTGACCGCAATAAAAACATTAATAATTATTAATCCTTGAGGTTCAATTCCAATATTTTTGGTTCTTGAAGTTTTTGACATTATGCACGTTTCCGAATTTTATACACTTAAACGATTTCTGTGTTTCATTATTGAGAATTTTTTCTCACAGTAAGTAATCCGTTGTACCGAAAACTATTAAAGATGAAAGGCGACTTTTCTTTTACACGAAAATTTGTCTGGGATTTCATTTCACATTTTAGTTAGGGGCCGTCCATATATGACGTCACGCTCTAGGGAGAGGAGGGGTCAGTGAAAATGTGACGTCACAAGGTAAAGAAAAAATATAAAAGGATCTGAAAACACAAAATTGGGGATGATTTAAAGCCAAATAGATATAAAAAAAAACAGAAACTATTTTATAACATTTAAGTAGGGTGTCAAAATGTGACGTAATATATACAGGGTGGTAAAAGGTTATGTGACGAAATATAACGATTAGGGTCGAGGGGTTAAAAATACCCAAAATCGTGTAACGTCGTATGTGGACTGCCCCCAATATACCAAGCTCTGTCATGTCAATTTCCAAATTGAAATGTGTTGTTAAATTCGATCAATTCTAAATTCAAATACTTACTCAAAGTTCAAATTTGTTTAAGTAAATGTTTTTTTGTTGCTAGCTGCATAATGTGCATATTTAAACATATGTGAGTATGTTTGTAAATCATTAAATCTTTATGAGTGTGTGTGTGTATTTTTTGTTGCAAAGTTTGTACATTCGTAATCTAAACTGTCGTTAATAACACTGTACTTCTCTAGATTGAATCAAGACTCAGGAGTCTAAGCCGTGCCACTAGATGGCACGCGTGGCATAGTTTCAACCACACATGGCTTGATCTTAGCTGAAACCTAAGACTATAGATACATCAGCTGAAACGCTTTAAAGAAGAAAACCATAATTCTATTCTCTTAAAACAAAAAAACTCCATTTTAGGTGATTATGAGATAAAGTTGTATATAGTAGGTATCTACCTACCCACATTATAAGAACGCTCATATAGTTTTTTTAAATAGCTCAATAAAGTGATCGTTTATGATGAGTAAATTAATGTTTTATTGATTGAAATAAAACACAATTATTCACATAATTTATCAATGATGAACATCAGTTCCATCTGCTTCGTAGAATATTACCAACATAACAAAACTATGACTATACCTACTATTAAATTAATCTAAATCGATGGTTTACGGTACAGATGATTGTAATCTTAAGTAATAAAAGGTATTAATATAAACGACAAAGCAATAAACTTAAGACACTTAGACTATGTTAAAATGAAGCTTCCCTGCGATAACAGCACGAACGGTCACTTTGATCGAGCATTTTGCTTAGTCCTAGAAGTGGTGCTATTATCAATTGCGTAAAATATCACCGAAATTTAAGTGTTAAAATATAATATGCATTTTAAATTAAGTTCATTCCTCTTCCCACCATCCTCCCAGCGCATCCGGAGGTTCCCGACTTACACACTACTGGAAAATAATATTAAGGTAACTTGTAATATATAACTTAATATATGACCTGTAAAATAAAGAATAATATATAATAAATTTACAGGAATTGTAAAGTGCCTTGTTTTGCATATCAATATTGTCTTTGGTGTCTCTACGATGTCACCGATGTCGTTTTTAAGCACGCGACAAAATTAATAATTTCCTTCGACACATGAATAATAATAAAATAACACATCTACGACTAAGTAATACAAATATTTCAATGAAGGCTTGGCACAAGTCGTAGGATCTATGAATATATTATTATTATACGTGCTATTAATACACACAGTATCCTTGTAGATCTATTCTAAATAATTTTTAATTTTCGAATCGAAGAATGTTTTTTCTATTACGAAGACGATCGGGTACCCATTAGAATTATCTCTTTCAAATTAGGTAGTATTAGTATTTAACTGATCTTTTTCCTATTATGTACTAAAACTATATTTTATAAAGCAAACTCTATAATCTCTAGCTAGGTTAACACTCAACAACTCTGTTTTTCAAACTAACTATAATTTGTAGATAATACCCGTATTTACGTATTTGCATTTCGTATTTCGTTAGCATTTTTCTCCTTAGCTCCCCGCAATACGGTGTGAATCTAGGATACTATATATTTTTTCTACGAGGACCAGTTATAAGTAATATTGAGGCCATACTCTGGAATTAAAAACTTTTTGAAAAAAACAAAATGCAAATTCGAATCAGATCGCGGAATATAAATACATGATTTATGAACTTAGCGAGGACGTCCACCACTCCATGTGTGTTTTACATTTGGGTAGATATCTCTTTTCAGTTAGTACCTACATAGTCTCAGTATACACCACCTTGTACGAAAAACCAAGGACACGGTTAATAATAATTCTAAAAAAAATATATATATATACAATAAATAAATACATATTCAACACTACTAAATTGATAATACCACATAAGATAGTATCATCACTCATATTCTTCTGTCCTGTCGTGAAAGAGATGCACTTAAATTGTGTTAAGGCTGCGTCATTGGCTTTCAAAATTATTATCGATAGTACAGCAAACTGCACAAAATTCGCAGTTTTTAAAATCAACGACTATCCAGACCTGGTCATCTTACCGTTGGTTATAGTTACATTGATCCGTATCGGTGTATATGTTACACCGAATGTGTGAAATTACGTATTACACGAAATCGGCAATATTTTGACTAATTCATGAATAAGGCAACGGGCTTGCATTATTCATGAATTAGGTAATTTATCTGCCGAGTGCGTGAATTTGGCAGGGTATGGAATTCTTAAACTGTCAACATGACAGTAGAAAAAGTAAATTTAATACGGATGGTTTTATTAGTTATAATTGGACATAATATTATTGTATTATTAGGTTAGGGTAGGTTAGGTTTTTTAATTCTGAATTCAACTGAATGTCCATTTTGAGGTTAGCTAACAAGTGTCAACAAACTATCAAATCATACTATCAAAACAACAAACGACCATTGCCTGATACCCAACCACGAATAAAATCGCGAAAATACCTTTTAATAAAATTCTTCCGTTATCATATCATAGTTCAAGACTTTTTTTGGGCATAGTAAATGGATATGAACGTCATTGTAGTTATTGATTGGTATATTTTTATATAATCAATGACGTTTGACATATTTGGTTAGTTTGATAATTTGCAAAAAACACAACCGGAGCGCGACCATCTATTTTGACCAATGCATGAGCATTTGACACATTTGGTTTAGTTGCGAAAAACACCACCGTAGCGCTACTATCTAATTTGCCCAATGCATGAACTAGGGAGAAAAATTACTGCCGAATTCACGCACTCGGTAGATATTTTGCCTAATTCATGAATAAGGCAACGGGCTTGCATTTTTCATGAAATATGCAAAATTTTGCCGATGTTATGTAATACGCAATTTCACACATTCTGCGTAACATAAATACACTATTAATCCTACACCATACCGATACTCTAATGATTATGATATCCTAATTATCTACATACAGTATTATTAGTATTGTGTATTAATTAATAATTGTAGTTATATTTCACAAGACCTTTATAGTTGAGCTGAATTATATTGGGTAAAGACATGTTTTACTTTAAGTGCTCACTTTGCTTATACGGTATCACCTAGTTTACCTGTAACTATCTACAAGTGTAAATAGGGTAAGTGATGGCATACTTAAATAAAACACTTGACTGACGTTGATATATCGAATAATTCAGTTAATATTATCAATACAATCCTTAAGTTAACCAGTTTGTTAAAAGTAAATATATGTTCCTAATGAGGTTGTATTCTTCGGACATGGGTACTTTTAAATGCATCGCGACCTTAGGAAGTACATTGGCCCATCGGTTCCATTGAAGTTTCAAAGATATCCCGCAAACGGGCCCCTTATCAACTAGTTCTTATCTCACAAAACGTGAGTCAACACACTTTTCCCAATGCCGAGCGGTGTTTGTTTTCCATTCGTTGACTTTTCCGCGAATCACCTGTTATTACATTTGACCCAAGGTTTTCAAGGGATAAACCTATTATTATTTTTCATTATTTTATAATCTCCCTTTAATGGCCTATAAATGTTATACAAACTCGATGGATGATTATATCAATCACTACTTATTAGTAACTGAACTGCGCATATTCATCTATTATATTGATGTTTTCTAGTATAATGTATCAGTAATCCTAATACGACTACATAATCTATTGATTAATGAAGGCCACACTGTTTACATAAATACAAGACTAATGACTTACCATACATTATTGTCCCGTAGAAATCCATTCTAATTTTAAACTACATACTCTGTTCATAATTTAGTGATTCAAGATTCAACACAATATCTAGTGCATACCCACTTTCTCAGGTAATTTCATTTCCAATAGTTAAGTAACTACGTATGTCGGTATCCTGTATAAATCATCAAATTGCTTAAAATTAACACTATTGACTGAGGATACTTGTTGCAGATGGGATTTGAATTTTCCAACAACCAATACAAACCATAACTATGTATGTACAGACCAGAAATCCCGTAGGGTGAATCACCAGGGTTGCTAAACTACCCTCAGCCAAACTTCAATTAATTATAATAATTACAATTGCCTAACAACATTATCGAAATAGTGTACCAATGACCACTGCTAATAGCATAGTATATATACTAATATACAATGGTATTAACACGGATCATATAGTTAACATGTTACTGTAGTTTAATTATTCAATTAAATTTTACACATTATTACGGTAATATTTGCGAAGTCGATTTGTATTACCTGGTCCCTAGCTCATGCTAAAGCTTGTGATTTCTCAACTTTTTTTTCATTCTTAATTCATCGGCGTTCGAGAATATTTGTTTGCTCGAGAATTCGAGATTAGCCTTTTGATTTCTCGAGAATTCTCGAAAAATCGACCCTACTATGAAACTACCACTTCTGGCCGAATATTGTCTTCATATTCAGAATCATACTTATTTTACCAGTCATTTTTTAAATTCTGTTTGCGGTCGGCAGTTGATGATTTCTCTGAGAATTCTCGGAGTTTCTAAAAAATGATTTATGGAGAACTCTCCATAAATGGCCATTTTGTTAACATGGGTTGAAAGATTCGTGTTGACACAAATGTAGGGTATATAGGTATATAAGTTAACTAAACATCGAATACAGTGCTTATTTACAAATCGATTTTTTTTAAATGCTTAAAAATCACGTGGTATCATCCACAATCGACATAATGCGTGTTCGATCTGATATGTGGATATTGTGGTAACTTTTAAAAAAGTGTGTGATAAACTGATAAATGAATACAGAGCGATTTAAAATTTGTTACATATTTTCATGTCAAGCTTCACGTTTTCAATCATATTTTTGTCTAGTGATGCAAACAATAATTTGCGGCTACTTTTTGTCGGATGTTTTCAGTGTTCACGTAATTTATTCCATCGGATAATAAGATTAATTGTTTTTTCGTGTGATACGGAAGTAACGTTTGGTGCAATTTGTGGAGAAATTTCTCTTCGGCTTGAACCCACAATAAATTTAGATCGCCTGCTTACTGAAACGTGTAGAAACTTATTCGGTAATAGATGTATTTTAGTTATAGCCATTTATACCTGTCCACTATTAGCAACAGAATAATGGTCATACCGTACGTGAATAAATGAAATATTCGGCAATTTTATAAATCGTGACCAATAGTAATTTAATCAGCATAGATAAACTACTGTAATACATTATGCAATGTAATATATTTAGAGAAATAAATGTCATGTATTTTTTTTAGTGAAATCAATATATTATCATTAGTGTAAAATGCGAATGTCCATTTCCTCTCAACATTTTTAAGTGTGTAAAGTTGTCTTTGTATCTTGCAGTAGCGGAAGGTGGAGGTAGGCTGTTAAGATCCGGCATAAATAGTGCACATTAAACTTTGTCAGTCGTTTTCATTTGTTTCTTACATCGGCAATAAAATTAATATAATATCCAATCAACCAATACGAAAATTCAATTGCAATTTTATTATTTCTAGAGAAATGAATATATTTTAGGTTTTTAACATTATAAAATGCACAAATAAGCGGGAGCTGGTTGGGAATCTCTACGTGAACTAGTTGCAGCATATGTATAATCCATATTAATTGGAAAAATAATGGGTGAATAATTGATGTTCATGAATTACGAACTCGCGATCCCTGGGACAAGAGGCGATACTTCTACCCTGTGCTCTACAATGGATGGTGACCTGTTAGTTTTTTGACTTTTCGGGGTTACACGGATTAGATTGTTTTATTGATTTTTGAAGAATTATTTTTCTTATGCGAAGGAAATATTTGTTAAAAATTTGAATTTCCATTCGGTCAGTTTACACCGAATTAAAAATAATCCGTTCAGAATCGAAGTTGAGAGCTTTTATTTAGCTTTTCTTTTATACGTTTCGACAGCTACCGATTTTTTTGTTATCCATACGGTTTTCTTCACTGAAAATATCCCTACTGAAACAGAGTTAAAAGCTCTTTTTTTAGTTTCACATTCCGAACTTCCAGACAATCTCACGGATTCATTTTATGCTTGGCGGAAATTTCTCGAATTCTCAATATTTCGTATTATTTGTTGAGAATTTTCGAGACATAAAATTCTTGATCACTACCTCTAAATAGGTGCTACAAAGTAATTTAAAACTTCCTCTCCTAATCGGAGTATATAAGCCACAGAGTGAAAGCTACTGACAGTATTTTTAAACGGAATAATAATTGTTAAATATTCACCTAACTGTCCTAACTCATTGTACCCTTGCTCTGAATGGAGTTTTACCTGTCGCTGAATCAGAGACGAATGCTCTACCAATTACGTAGTTGGGCACAATACAAAAATCAATATTATTACATTTTTTAACACTACGGCAGGCTATGTGATCCAATGAAGTAATATAGGCGGCTCTCGTGGTGCAGTTGGTAAGGCGCTCGCCTTCCACCCTAGAGTTCCTGGGTTCGATTCCCGGTCATGACAAAAAAAAACAATTATGTATTTTTCTCAAATCCTGGGTGTTTGTGATTGTTCAAAATTACTAACAACCACCTTGTAGGAAAAAGCAAGGACATGGTTATTAATAATTCTAAAAAAAAAAAAATTAAGTAATATAGTGAAATAATATTGCAATAGTAGAATTGACACGTTCACCCAGGCTTTCAGGAAATCACATAAATGTATTGTGACTGGGATCGAACCCGGAGCTCCCGAATAATAAGCCATTGCCTTACAGCTTACACACTGGACTACAAGATCCGCCCGTCATACTGAGTAGACCATTCGAAATATGAAATTTAATTAGTTGTGTATTAATTCAGAATTGTATCATTTTCTCTTACTAGACATCAGTGGCAAAGGGTGACTTTTGAAAAGAGGTAGGCTGTGAAGATCTGAAAAAAGAGCACAATAGTCAGCTATACTTACGAGAAATAAAATGATAATACGATTTTACTACTAATGAATAATGGACACTAATGACAACGACACACTGATTCGATGAAAATTCAATAGCTCACTAACGACTGAGCGATGAGTTTATATTACGCATTTTCCTAAACATTTATACACATCAATCAAATCGTCATCATTTTTTTTAACTATTTTTAATTTTTAAAAACAATGTACCTAAGTATATTTATTTACTTATGTGTGATTAAATTCCTTAGAAATTATTTTTTTTTAAATTTTCTAATTATTAATTATTTTCTACAAAGGTGCAGCCATAGACAATGATATTATGCGCAATCGTTTTAGATTTGGCGATCGAAATCTACCATATTGCTTACAATGCGATAGACAGACCAAGGTCACGTGACGTGAAGTCCATAGAAAAAAACATCAGCATTCCTTGACGAATAATCCGATAAATACGTTAAAAATAGATGGCGCTCTGTGGCATATGTTTTAATCATTGACATATTGTTCTGTAATCTGTATATCTTTATAATACATTCCTACATATACGACAGATGCCGTTGGCAAAATAAATTATTTTTATATACTTTAATATAAAATAATCAGGTGATTACTTAAGAATGTAGGCTTTAAATAATCACCTAGTATTGAGTCATCGCCACTGCCAGACATACAATTTAATTCATTTTATATGACCTTCAATAGCCGCCGTTTTTGGTCGTGTGTAATTATTAAGTAGATACAACAGAAAATCGATCATGTGCGTGCTGTTAATTTTCATATTTACGTAGGTTACCACCATAGTTTGTGAACGGACGATTGATTAACTATAAATAAAACGAAATCGATGTCGTCGCTAACCAAATGTAGACACTGCATTACAAAAACTACTCAATAAAACTGTAATGTTCCGTGAAGGCTTTATGGCGTTATTAGATACATAGATATAAAATAAACCCAACCACAAAAACACAATGTATGTTAGCGGGTACTTATATGTAAAAACTTTTTTTTTTATTTCTTATACGCCAGACAATATTTTTTATGTTGCCAGATCGTATCATTATGGATGTATTGTATAGGAAAACAATTTATTTAAGGACCGTTAATTCCGTCTTACATACAACATGCTGGTCCTCAATTGATCCATTTATCATTGTTAGAAAACCATCTGTATTCTGTAGGTAGGTTAGTTAGGTCCACCATCTTTGAATTAATGCTCTTGGTATGTTTAATACTGTCGCGGTGCGCTAATGAAGTCGGGCATTGTGACGCCCACGCGTCCACACTTTGAAGAGTCTGACGCAACAGAAGATCAAGGAAATATTCCACTTCTTCTCCCTATTTTTGCCTTGCATTGTCGGCTTGGTAACAGATAGATTTAATCACTTAAAGTCGTGATGAAAAGACATTGTATTAATTAAAATAAAATCTGTAGTACATACTTATTCTACATAATTTAATAATGGTCAAGACTGGTTTCGTTCGCCTCAAATACATATTCTCAACTGAACTGACGTTAATTATCCCGGGTTTTAATTATTTATGTAGAACTTTTAAAATAGTTAACAAAAATTTGTTAAGCTGTTCGGTGTTAGTAACCGAATCATTTGAGACACCTATTATAATTTTAGTCTTCAATAGTAAAAAAAAAAAAATACACAAGATAACTTTTAAGGCAAAAACAATTTCAATTATAAAACCATTATCAAGACTATTGTTTCTTCTCTTATAATTTTGATAATGGTATTTCAACTGAAATACGTATTGACTTGTGTATCCCTAATAACTATCTTTGAAATCGGGAGCATCGGTTGTTTGTTCTCCCGAGGAGCAGAACTAACCTGCCATTGGTGATGCCAATTGGGAAGGCAATAACTCTGTTCAACCAAATCGCTTCGGATGTTGGTATATTCCACCTACACAAGGATGAGTATATGTGGACGTTGTTTTATAAATTCTTAAAATAGGGTCCACTTAGCTCATTCGGTGTGCTTCCGTGCTTTATAATTAATATTTTTTATAATTTTTGTACCTTTTACTTTACTTTTCGTACTGTTTTTGTAATACTCAAATACTGCATATATTTATTTCTTCTTTACACTGTTTCTTTGTTTTTAATTTTCATGTTGTGAACGTCATAAATTATAATTTGTAATGTTCGGTATGTAAAAATAAATAAATTTGAATTTGAATATTTTTTTTAATTCAATGTCTTATTGTTTTGATGAAATAGCATCGACTTATAAACCGATATGTACAATTTTAAATGTCATATCCTATACTGTTTGTAAAATTTGTAAATAACTAGTCATTAAATCCTTACTTTGGTATTATTTTTTAAAGTCGTCTAGAGTCAACACATTTTCTCTTATAGATAAATAAATGAACTGGAGCACATTATTGCTCACTGTACAGTGTTTTACCGCAGTAAAGTCACTAATATACAATCCGGTGTGTGTCGGTGACTGTTGACACACTTACCTGTGACTCTGAGCTTTGAACAAATAAATCTTGACACACCTCCATACAAACTAAGCGACTCACATTAATTTTGGTCTTTTGACGATTGGGATAGTTGGAGTTTTACCGTGTCAGAGGATATCCGTCAGCCTACGCCTACGATTTGACCATTATCTTTTTTATGGAAGTACAGGTGTTACTCTGTTATTTTATTTTTACCCTTTTAAGTTCGATGATATTTATTTTTTTGACAAATAAATAAATATAGCCTGATTTAAATATAATTAAACAATTTCATTATTGAATATACGTAATTTTAAACACAATAGAAACATTACTACTTCACCTTCTCACGCTCCAGTGTTGGGGTTAAGGGCAAGCACAAGATCGCGGCGCGTCTCGCGCTTACCGCCGTCTGAGACCTGCAGCCCTATGCTCTAACTAGTGATATGAAGTCACCCGATGACATGACGTAATTGTGACGTCAGCCAATACACGCTCGAGGCAATCCGTCCAACGCACACGGCTTACCATAGATATTATTATACTGAAACACCTATTTGTGTATGGGGACAATGGATAACGCCACTATTTTAGTAGCGTTATTTTCTCGAATGCTATTATGACTCCGGTAGTACGTCACAATGATGTCATATGACGTCATGTCGACCGGGCGAATACAACTCGCAAGTTCTAACATAAGGCCCCTGTAGTGCGTAGTAGTAGCTGTAGTTTCGCTTTGGTAGCACCACTGCAGCATGAGGGCTGGTCAGCCACGGCGGCGGAACCCATGAGGTACCTTACAAACATACTCGATTGAAAATATTTTTTTGTGTGGGGGAAATGAACTTGCATCCGTCGAATTTCTGTTAACGTGCTTCACCAATAAATGGGTGTGTTTCTTATAATGTATGCAACATTATTATATCTTATCCATTTTAATAAATTTAATAAATACTTTAGTAGAATATAATCAATAGTTTTATAATTTTATTAATTGACGAATCAACCTCGCCAACAAAAAAAAAGCTTCCAAAAGCTTCTGAAGATAGTGAAAATAAATAGTCTCATCAATATTATCACACACCCACCCATCCGCGTTTTACAATGCAAGAGGTTATAATCACCTGTTCACGTAAAAAAAACTTATGGATTACGAAACCACAATGTTAGTGGGAACATAGTTATCATTATCAATACTGACTTAATAATAGTGTTACAACTAAACTAACTGTCAACCAGCAGCGATTTTCTTTGACGCAAGGTCAAACATAAGAACACT
The DNA here is from genome assembly GCF_057557595.1 of Rhyacophila brunnea. NCBI lineage: Eukaryota > Metazoa > Arthropoda > Insecta > Trichoptera > Rhyacophilidae > Rhyacophila > Rhyacophila brunnea. The sequence goes on from NW_028232965.1 coordinate 16,331,122, forward strand.
AAATTAAAATCGAATCCAAAATATGAAAACGTTATTAATGTTATTAATATGTAGTAAAAAAAAAATCAAAATTGGATGGAACAAACAAACAACAAACTTTGTATTTTATATAATAATAATTTAGACACCTTCGCAGGTGTGCGCACAACAACTGACAAAAGTTTCATCGCAATCGGATGAATGGTATAGGAACGCATACGAATAGTAGAAGAAGATGATTTTCTAAATCAGAAATCTTCGTGGGCACGCGCATGACAACTCATCAAAGTTTCATTGCATTCGGATTAATGGTATAGGAACGCATACGAATAGAAGAAGAAGAAGATGGTTGTACTAATTCAAAAACCTTCGCGGGCAAGGGCACAACACTTGATCAAAATGTCATTGCAATCGGATGAATGGTATAGGAACGCATACGAATAGAAGTAGAAGATGATTTTCTAATTCAGAAATCTTTGTGGGCATGCGCACGACAACTCACCAAAGTTTCATTGAAATCGGATGAATGGTGTAGGTAGGCATTCGAATAGAAGAAGAAGATGATGGTTGTACTAATTCAGAAACCTTTGCAGGCGTGCGCACGACAACTCACCAAAGATGGATCCAAAAAAACGGATGAATGGTATAGGAACGCATACGAATAGAAGAAGAAGAAGAAGGCAGTTGTACTAATTCAAAAACCTTTGCGGGCTTGCGCACAACAACTGGTCAAAATTTAATCGCAATTAGATGAATGGTATAAGAACGCATACGAATAGAAGAAAAAGAAGAAGAAAATGGTCGTATCAATTCAGAAACCTTTGCGGGCGTGAACACAACACTTAATCAAATTTTCATTGCAATCGGATGAATGGTATAGGAACGCATACGAATAGAAGAAGAAGAAGATGGTTGTACTAATTCAGAACTCTTTGCGGGCGTACTCACAACAACTGGTCAAAATTTCATCGCAATCGGATGAATGATATAAGAACGCATACAAATAGAAGAAGATAGAATAGAAGAAAAAGAAAATAGTTGTAACAATTCAGAAACCTTTGCGGCGTGAGCACAACACTTGATCAAAATTTCATTGCAATCGGATGAATGGTATAGGAACGCATACGAATAGAAGATAGAATAGAAGAAGAAGATGGTTGTACTAATTCAGAAACCTTCGCGGGTGTTGACACAATTACTGACGAAAATTTTATTGCAATCGGATGAATGGAATAGAAACGCATACGAATAGAAGAAGAAGAAGAAGAAGATAGTTGTACTAATTCAAAAACCATTGCAGGTGTTACCACAACAACTGACGAAGGTTTCATCGCAATCGGATGAATGGTATAGGGACCATACGAATAAAAGAAGATAGAATGAAGAAGAAGAAAAAGAAGAAGAAGAAGATGGTTGTACTAATTCAGAAACCTTCGCGGGTGTTGGCACAATTACTGACGAAAATTTTATTGCAATCGGATGAATGGAATAGGAACGCATACGAATAGAAGAATTTAGAATATAGAATAGAAGAAGAAGAAGAAGATGGTTGTACTAATTCAAAAACCATTGCGGGTGTTACCACAACAACTGACGAAGGTTTCATTGCAATCGGATGAATGGTATAGGGACCATACGAATAAAAGAAGATAGAATGAAGAAGAAGAAGAAGATGATGATTTTTCTAATTTAGAAACCTTTATGGGTGTACATACAACCACTTACCAAAATTTCATTGCAATCAGATGAATGGTATAGGAACCATACGAATAAAAGAAAATATAATGAAGAAGAAGAAGAAGATGATAATTTTTCTAATTCAGAAACCTTCATGGGTGTGCATGCAACCACTTACCAAAATTTCATTGCAATCGGATGAATGGTATAGGAACGCATACGGGACAGACAGACAGACATACAGACAGACAGACATTCATTTTTATATATTAGTATAGCCTATACTCTTCCCGCAAGTGCAAGCAATAAGTTTACAAAGTTTTATTGCAATCGGATGAACGGTATGGCTGCGCATTAAATACGAACAAACAAACACACAAACACACAAATATTAATTTTTATATATTAGATATATATGATGTGATTTTAGGAAGGATGTACGTTGATATATTTGTACTAGGTACACCTACGTTGTAAGTTTAAATTTATGTTTTTCTATTTATATTTATCGTTGGGCCTCAAAATCAGTCAGTGCCTCGGGCCTCCATGTTCGTAAATCTGCTGTCGACTAGAAAAATCCAGGAGGTCTTCTTACTCGACAAGAGTACAGTTAAGACTAGGTACCTACTGACAATTTTTCGTTCGAGGAAAAATCATTTTCCGTTGGAATGGCATAAAAATCTAGCGATTACTTTTCTGTTATTGTTAAATTGCTTAATGCAAACTTTGAGGATATAATATTATTAAAGATGCATTGTAAAATAACCAAGATTGACAACGTACTTACGCATACGTGCATCTCTTGTTTACCTCTTTTAAAGCCGACATTATTCTTTTGGATAAAGCTTTTTGGTTTTCTCCGAAATCAGGCATTATAATATGCGTGTACGCGCATTTTTTAAATCTTGTATTAAAATCAGTAAACATTGTTGACGATGCGATGACAAAGACGTCTTGTTTGTTTTTTTTTCTAAAAAAACATAAGTATACTTCTTATTAGCATAGCAAAGGTAACGCCACAAAGAAAATTGAGTTATTTTAAGCTATATCAGGGTTCTTAACATAGAATTTTATTATTATCTATCGATAAAAAATATTATGATGATGCTTGAACTGTACCTCCTATACTATACCTACCTAATCACAGAACAAACGTGGTGTTGCATGATGCTAACTATCGTATGTTTGACCTATTCAATTGTGCATATTCAATTGATTATGTTTCTAATTGTTAACATCTTTTGTTATACCTACAGGTAATATATTAAATCTGGTTATTTCGACGTTTAACTTTTCACTCTATTTACTTGAACCTACTATATTATATTAAAAGTTTTTTGGTATTACGTACCAACTTTAAGTAAAGTAAATTTTAGTATTTAATACAGACCAAAAATGAATGATAGTATAATGTTTTGTTGACTTAATAATAAATAAATAAAAATCATTTTTATTATCCCATTAACTAAAATCATCGACACTAGAACACAATGTCGACTCCATGAAAATTCTTCATTCCCCTCTGTCTGCCGCAAGCTCCCAATATTCATTTTTCTTCTTGAATTTAACTGCTTGAGTATATTCTGTCTTTGAGAGAGATTAATTAGATTCTCTTAATATATTTTTATTTGAAAAGAATAGGGAGATGAGTGTAAAAATATTACTATAGTATAAAAACATATTTATCTTAATTATAATTCAATATTCTGACTTGTTTTTAAAGCCTAGCCGTGAAATTTATTTGATCATTAAATCACGTAAATATTATATATCAATAAATGAGCGCGGACGACACATTAAAATATTTGACATTTATGAACGTTCGCCATCTTACAATGGGCCATTAATTACCATTTTAATATTCTAAATGAGTCGGCACAAAAAGAAAGTTCTGTCTCTCTGAAATGCCAAGCCACCCACAAACAATCAGAAAAATGTTGACAATCAAACGTATGATTATGTGCAAGTATGTTAAATTGTTTAATTTGTTTATTTACTTTATTCTCTATAGACATGCTATGGTCTATGGTCAGTGTAATAACAATTTACCTATTTGGCATTTTTCCCCGATGAACTTTCTCGCTTTAATTAGATCGCATTGTCAACTTAGTACGAGGCATATAGCCTGTTATTATTTGCAAAAGCGAACGATTGGAAATGTAAAAGAAAGTTATTGCTCGGATTGTTAGCAGTCTGACCTGGATAATGTTATTATCCCCGTCTTATCGATGCCATTTATTAATAATGTGTCTTTTTGTTTTGTTTCAGGTAAGTGAGCAGTTTACATTAATCTGCAGCTGGCCTTGGCAGTCCAGATGATCGAAAAGCAAGAGAGTAGCTTCATAATATGTAAGAAATTCGTGTTCACTATAAACCACTGTCGATGTATTACTATCGGGTAAACAAAATATTACTCTGTAGACATTATAATTTATAATACATATTACATTTTATTGAATACTTATATTTAGCTGTCGAGAAAATTAATTTTATAGTCAAACAGGGATTCGGTCGTTTCGAGAGTAACAACACGTTAATGAAGTTAGGTAGGTACTCCTTCGCAATCAATCCCACGTTTTTTAAACTACCGAAGAGGCCGCTGGGTCTACGAGTACTAAGTAGGTACTCGTACTTGACAATATAACTCACATAAACGAAAGGAATAAGCTCATCTTGGGTTCCCCTTCATCCAGCAGTGGATGATTATGATGGCCTTGAATATAAGAATCGTTACGAAAAGTTTGATTAAATTATTTTTAGCTCCGGAAAATTTAAAAAGGCTAAAAAAAGTAAGTACATAATTTAAACATTTTTTTTTTCAAATACATTTTTATTAAAATCATACATTACATGTGAATAAATAAACAAGTAAAACAAAATAACTGTACATATATGTTTAATATATAAATTATTATTTAGAAACCCGTTGATACCCTAGGTTACACCTCAAGAGTACTCGAAACAGCAACTGCATTACCTCTTTGGATTTATATGCTTATTCGTCGTCTCGGGTACTCCGTTGAACGGCACTCACCAGTTTTATCAGTCACGTGACCACCGATCGTAGCCACCGACCGTCTTTAAAGCAAAGGATCCCTATTTCAGGACGCAGAAATCCACAACACTTGGCCGAGCCATGTCCAACGTCGTCTCTTCACTTTCAGCGTGATGAAGGGGTGCTTAGTCCGCTCTTATCTCCTCATTACTCCTAAATGTAATTTATTTCTCATTTACTCTCCATTTCATTAAATGTATAATATTAGTTAATTTCGATAATTGTTATCCGTGGACTATTCAAATCCCAGAAGGGCGTAGTTCTTCCGTTGAAACTTTCAATTATTGATGTTTTTTGAAAGTCGTTTTATTTGGTCACTCAGGAATATAAAACATAAGCAAGCTCGTTTGTTTAAGCTTGCATTATGGCTTTGGTAAGCGGGCAAGATGCTTTCATCGCCATTATAAATCGTAGCAATTAGTTAGGAGCGGGCTGGGGTCGGCCGCCTTATGTCCGATTCATTAATACCCACGATCGACTGTAATTTACTTACAAATACTGCCAAGTAAATATGTTTTTTGTTACTGTGTACTCACTCTGCGGACGGAAATGGCTTATCATCGATGGCGAGTAAAGAAAGGTGCTAGCAATTTTGTTGCTAGTCGCTTAACTTCGTGCACTTTCATTATAAGTGTAATTATTACTCTATTTGCAATGTTCACCCATTCACTACTAGCCTAGACGTTTTTGTTTCTTTTTTTTTTGTTGTTTAACTATCTTTGTATTCATTATAATCAAAGAATATTAATGTCAGCTATGAGTTCATCACACTAAACAGGTTTGTCGTTAATATTCATTCACTTAATCATTTTTTTTTGTATTGTGCTATTATTGAATAAAAAACTTGACCAAGTTCGTAAAGTATTTTAAATATGGTGTCAGAACACTTTTGCGCCTTTTTGTCTATTATTTTAAATTTGCATACAGTTTGTACTTATCCGTATTTTACCAAGATGTCACGATATTTTTCATCGATAATAATTATTTAATATTTTCTTCCGATACGATACTTTTTAGTCCAATGGAAAAAGTTTAGATTTTTGACAAGAAAATAAGATACAAGTCTGTTTACTGGAAGCCAGTCGGAAACAGCGCTAATTTTCACAGCCGATTTCGGCAAGAAGTCATGAACTCAAGAATTTTAACCCAATCTAACCTAACCTAAAATCCAGTATATCGGCTATTTTCAAAATTTGCTTGCCGCTGGCTTCCACTAAACAGACAGAACCAAAAATAATATTGATACAATGGTTATATCTGTTATAAGATAAGTAACAGGATTTTTAGATTTAGCATTTTTTTAACTAGCCATTTATTTTTATAGTGTATTTATGTGGTAGATTATTACATAATATTTAGTAGCGATTTCTTATGTTAGTATTCTACCATTTTATTATATCGTATTACCTACTTGTTACTATATACGCAGGCACAATTATTTTGCAGTTGAATAAGTACAAATGTATACTCATTATAATAAATCCAACTCTTACTTATTTATAATTATTTTCATACATAAAATAATACAAGGAGAAAGCATAATAAATTTAAAAGTAGTAAATATTTCCACAAATAAAGCATTGCGATATCACTACTTATTGCAATTTGCGATTTCCTTTCACTCCCTTTAACGTTATCATGCAAATTAAATAAGTACCTACATACACATACTATACTAATACGTGTATTTACATCATTATTAACTTATAACTTCTAACGTATGTAATTTGTACCTTTATATTTTATTATTTCTTACTATTAATAATTAGTCGCTATGTTTACTTTTACTGCGCATATAATATTATTTTGTATTTAATGATTGCAGTACTCTGATTTTTTAATAGATAAGTGCATCCTGTATTTTACAGCCTCATCAACTGAAAAATAATGATGTCAGATGAGCGCGTTTTACATTTAATTAATGTATCCATAAACCCAATAACTATCTTAACCATATCTCATATTATTTTATTATTTTTTTTAAATGAAAATTAGTCAAAATATTTTCTTTCAGGAAGAACGTCTGTCTAAAAATATGATATTAACGTGAGCATAGTAACGTATTTTATAAATCATGATGTGTTAAATTTTAACAACAAAAAAAAATGTTTGATGCCAACATTTTATTATAATACACTGCATGCCTGCCTTTACATAGTATAAACTAAATGTAGCGCTATCTTTATTCGATATGCTCTTAACCGTTCCCATTCTATGATGTCAAGTTGTGTTACACAGATTCATACATACGCATTATTTAAGTTAATATGCACTCTATTTTATTTATATTAGAAAAAGTTACTGACAAAATATATTGCAAATAATGATAAAGATTTATTTATAAATCCATGTATTTTACCAGCATTAACATTTTACAATAATGTATTTTCTATGAAATTATTACGGTAACATAATGTGACGGCACGGTACAGAAACGTATTTGTTAGCGTACTATAAGAAAGGTTAATAAAACTATAAATGTTAAACGTGCTTAAATAATTTAAAAAAATGTAGGTGTGATAATTATTTTATTAATTATTTACGGACAGTTAAGTACTACTTGCAATATAATACCTGCTGCATATTAATCTCTTATTCCAGTTTAATAAGAGCAACCTTTCTAATCAACATGGATACTTTACTTTTTTAATTAATCGAATACACGTCGTCGCAGAGACGTGATCGGTCAATTATAAAAATAATTTAAATTTCACTTAATAATGGACAGTCGATTTCATATGAACTTGGGTTATCAAGATTTTGCAACGTCGAATTAAAAACCCGATTTTATTTGGCATAAAAAATACTGAATCCTATGTATTTTTCTGAAATAAGTGGAACAGGTACCGATTAAAAATATTTAAAATATACGCCAGCATTGATATCACATTACATGACAGGGTGATTTATTACACAAATAATCTTTTTTGGGTCCTATTCTAATCTGTGTTAGTAGTTTCATGTATAAGCAGACTTATCAATCGTTTTGGAAAGATAATTTTCCAGTTTCATGAAATCAGGCTATTACCAAAAACTATTCTAAAAATAGAAAAGAATCTCAAGCTTTTATGATTTATACTTATATTGATAAAAACACAGAGATGTTAAGCGAAAACAAACCTTGCTAATACAAATTTAATCAAAGATAAATATTTGTCCTATGTATGAATGGTCACATTTTATGATCCCCAAATAAGTCCAATCCAGGGAACTCAGAAATAATGAGAACTGAAATACCTAACGGGTAAGGAGAAGCAGGCAACCGATCTCGAGTGTCGATCGTAAGAATACGGAATAAATTTAAACACGTCTCAAGAATACTTCATACGTGGAATACTGACAACTGCTCTCGATTTTATGCATTGACGCTCATTTAATATTGGTGTATTAAACACAATATTGCACGTCTATAATGCGTGGTTCATTTTCGTAGGATACACACACATTCAAAACCCTGCGTCAAAATTTACTGGATTGATAATATATAGCCTACCGAAATTCACCAAAAAGTACCTACACAACAAAATAATTATTAACCCATAATATGATGTAAAGCTATGTTATAAATGAAGGTTTTTTCTTTGCTAATTGTATTAATTCCGATTTAACATACTATATACCATTATAATATAGGGTTGTGTCATTCTGGATAAATTCAGAATATTATATAATATTTACTCGAAATTTAATATATAAATGCATTTTCTGACCTAAAGTTATTAATATATAAAAACTATCTACTGTAAATGTAATACTACCAGCTAGCGTTTGCAATCCTGGACAAGATTTTCAATCACAGGATAGGTAAAAATAAATCATTTGGCAATTTCCCGTCACTTTTTAAATGATTTTTTGCTAATAAAATAAGCTTGTGATTTATAGTTTTGCCATGATTATGTAAAAAGTTCTCGAAATTCACCCGGAAATTCTGACGTGTGACAAAGATTGTTTTAATATCAATGAGCTCTTTAAAGACAATCGTTAAACTACTATCTCTATTATTTCTGATGATTGAGAATAATGTCTGCACTACTTAAAATAAAGAACAACAATATTTTGTATATTATAATCACTAATTAATAAATTATGGAAGACTGAATGATTTTTTTTTTCAAACATAAATAGTGAGTAAGACACAAGTTTAAATCATATTACGAAAGTCATGCGAAAGATATTCCTGAAATCATGCAAATCCAGGATGAAAAAATTGAATTGGTTTCTGGGATCGCAAACCCTGATGTCAATGTGCTGTATGTAGATCGAAGTCGGGTTATAATATTATTTTGTTTTCTTACTCTTGCAAATAATGACTAATATCTCTTGCAACAATTCAAACTTCTCTCGTCGATATTATCAAAAATTCAAATCCAGCAGCCGGTATGCATGCCGAATATTTTTTCAATGCTTGCTTTCAATTATTATTTTGATTAATTGATATTAGCATGCCGGTTGAGCAAATCGATCAATCATTACATTTTTTTTACAATACCGAAACAGCTTTTTGTTCCTTGCGATATGTTTAAGTATCTACTTATAACTTTGATAGTAATTATTGTCCAACGTGGTTGTGTCGACTACTTCAAATTTATTACATCACGTCTTTTGATAATATTGTCGGCTAAGAGTGGTAAAATATAATTTGCGTTATTGAGTTCCGCCGACAATATTGTATAGTATAGATGTGTGAAAATGCGTCCACGTTTCAATGTTAACAATTTTTCGTTTCGTTTTTATATGATGTAAAAAAAGTATTAAACAATATTGAAAATCTCAATTGTTATTAAGAATCTTATTATTACAAAATGAATAGTTATATTTTATTAATATCACAAGATATTGATTTGTGATGGATGGATGTACATACCTAGTTGTAATTTAATAACTGAAATAAACGCTGGTACTTATTTAAATTGCAAATACTAACGCTGATTAAAGCTAACTTCATATTGTTATTTTTTTTTTACTAATATACCTCATATAATTACATTGTTGTTGATTAGGTTAGTGGTATTCAAATGTAATGCCACGAGCAACTTCCAGGGTGTCAGTGTTTTCGTCTTATATTGTTATAGTTGTTCGTGCTTCGTATTTACTTTCTTCGAGAAAGAAAAGATAATAAAAAGCTCTCGACTTCGATTCTAGATGTAATTTTTATTTTGGGAAAATAAGCTGATGGCACTGAGATTTTTTTTGAGGAAGATCTTTTGATTCTAGACAGCAAAATCTTCTGGAAATAAAAACTAGAAAGCTAAAAGAAATGAACATTTAGGGCGCCGTGAAATAAAAAAGCTTGAAATCCACTGGTGACTAGATTAACATCGTACAAAGCTCTACTGCACTATGTTTCTATTTTTGCAAATTACAAAAACAAAGATTCTCTCTATTATAAAATACAAATAAGCTGAAATCAATCTTTTTTCATATACAAATGCCCTTTTTATTAAATAGGAAGTCTTTTTTTTAAATGTTCAAATCATTACCAATTTATTTTGAATTACCTATGTACCTATGTAATATGTGAAATAATAATGAGAGGAGCTTTAGGTGCATATATGATAGAGGTACTTATTTCAAAATGTGTTATTGACATCGAATATGAATTTTCATTAGTGCTCATTTGTTAACATCGTTATTTTCGAGTGCAAAACTAGTGCATAAATTACTGAAAAAGTTTTATAATGCGAGTATTTAAGTTATACATAATATTATTTAATGCTGTTATATCTGTGATCGTTCTTTTCGCGAGGACCTAAAAAGACTTTATGGGGCCCGTATTCATATAACCACATGTATATTTTTCACACACTTATCCCTATCGAATATTTTACAAACCAAAATCTTATTCATAAAAAAATGCATGTTGCTGGGCTGCATATAAAAAATTCTGTAGGAAACGGGTTGCTCATCACTACATAGTACATACTATAAAAAATACGTTGTTCCTCTAATATAATATGTACGAAATTAACAACATTAAATAGATCCGTTTATAACTGTATACCTATATTATAATTTGGTGTTATATAAGGAATAAAGGCTTAAGGCTCGGAAAAGCTTGAGACCTTCACGGGATTGCAGGATCGGAGTCAATGATAATGCATTTTATTAATATGTTTACATACTTTGAATTGCGTTTATTTGTAATTTTATACCTCTGCGTACACACTTTTCGTGAATCCCTTTTCTGATTTTCTCTCCACTGTATGCAAATCGGAGAAATTCGGAACAATTGAAAGATTTTAAAAATCAACTAGAATCGTGAAGCTTTGGCTTATATTCGTGATGGTATCGATGTATTGCATTGTCAATGGCATCAAAATAAAGCATTTGAGCTTATGCAAATCACAAATCAGACGAGCGAGTTTTCTCCACAATTACTCGGCGGCCTATAGCTACGTGCACTATTAAATTGACACTCCGAGGGCGTTTTTGATACCAGATCAACTCTCGTATTAACATTGAGATTATAGTATTATCAAGCGAAATGTATATGCTTGATAGTGCAATGTTACCGTCAATTGTAACGTGAGTAAATATTTACATTTCATGTTATTTGTACCACAGTTAAAAATATTTTTTACGAATTACGGCTTTAGTGAATTATTGATTAATGTCAACGAAAACCACAGCATTTTGCTGCCAATTTGCGTGCATGTTTACCCAATAAAAAACAAACTATAAATATTGATACTCTTTTATGAATAATCATCGAAACGCCCAACCACCAAAGAATTTTAAAATGTTAAGAGAAAAGTAGGATCTATTTTGAGGTGATCGAGCTGTGTAGAAAGAAAGATACATGGCATCCATGATTCTAAGGCAGTGACCAGAGCTTTCTACAGATCGAGGGGAACTGAACTAAAGCACACATTGGCTTATAGACCGGATAAAAGATCGATATATTCTCATTATAATAATTATTTTTCCAGCTTCCGACTTCTTTCAAGTTACGAGATTAAGGTTTTACGACGTCAACATATGAGTCAAACCATAGATGTATTAAAAGTAGAGATAGGCAACGATTTGGCTTCCTCATAGAACTGAATGAAGCATGCCGACAACAGCCGATAACTCACGAGAAATGGCGACGCGATAAAAAAAAATGCAGGGCATCACGGAGGATTTACTTTTGTCATTATAACGTACCCATATAAAATAATGTTAACGTGGAAATTTTGCCGCAAATTGATTACCAACCTGTTTCACCATACTTTTTCGCCATACTTGCCGGCTTCACCATACTTTCATATACCATGCCGCCCCTAGAGTCAAACAATACTACAATAAAGCTCTTTATACAAATAAATAATAAACTTTTTTACATTGTAAAATACAGCTTTGTTTACATGGATACCATTTCATAAAAATGTATGCAATATTTTAGCCTCGTAGACGCCAAAAAGGCCATAATATAGCAATAACCATGTACTTACGTATATTAAAGTTTTACTTTCTGATTTTAAAATTATATTTAAATTTGATAATTATTACTATCTTTGACAAGCGTTCAAATTTTTGTTTAATTTTTTTTTTTTTTTTTTTTACATACTGTGAACATTACAAATTACAAATTTAAGACGTTCACAACATGACATTTAAAAACAAAGAAACAGTATAAATAAGAAATAAATATATGCAGTATCACAAAAATACTATGAAACAAACCAGGTATATCATTAAATATACCCCATCCTAATAATTAACTTTATCACAATTTTCTCCATTTTTTTTCTGATGTGTGTATTTTTTATTTACATAAAAAGTATATTATGTAGGTAGTAATAGCAACGAGTGTGCGAACATAATTTTAATCAATCAATAGTGGTTCATTCCCAGTTCCCACCTGTTAGAACTATTTTACATCTTACCTTTTTATTAATTATAATATATCGACGCCATTATATTCGTAATTACCTTTGTTGAAGAATGCATCGAGCTAGGAATCTTAATTATTCTAAATACTGTGATGCATTAGACATGCCAATGTTAATGTATGTAAATTTTTCGTGATTATAATACCTATAATATGTGTACTATGTGTTATGCTATAGATATTACATTTTAAATAATTGATACATAATAATATATGAATGAATTCCAAGAGAAACATCATAGATAAATACGAGATTTAAATAATTTTATTTTATCATAATTAAAATAAAATTAGTTGTGTAGTATATTATATATCCAGATATGTTGAATGTAAAATTTCAATTCATAAGTATATTATTAATTATTTGAAGAGAAATTCGTACAAATTTCCTTGTCGGAAAAGCACTGATCGATGACAATTTCATTCGGTTTAAATAATAAAAAGGCGTCATATTTTCTAAATCCGTCTGATTAATCAGTGTTTTGTTCCTTTTTTAAATATATTCGTACACATTTTGTAAAGTATTTTTAGGTAACTTACTTACTTTTGAAATCAAACGATATAACCTAATTATTTTTGAACGATTCTTACTTTTAAATAAATGAGGCGTCTAATTCCAAAAAGCGATAAGTCCACATTTGGTCAAAACCGAGAAAAAAATACGCACGCATTCTTTGTATAATTTCACACAATGTGTATTGATCTATATATTACAAAACGCGACATAACCCTACGAAAAAAAATATTTTAAGTCTCGATTTATTACAAAAAGCGCCAAGTCCGTGTTTCATATTATTTAAAGCTTGGTTGATTTCGCGAGTGTCTAAGTCAACCAATAAGGGAACGATCAATATTGAAAAGGGCGTCTCCCATGCTGTAGCATCTGGTAAACTCATGACAGTGCCACAGAAATTTGTGCCGTATGCGGAATAAATTAAAAAGTGAGGTACAAGTAGCGCTACGTCCAATTATATTTTGCCTATATTTATTACATTTAATAGTTTATCGGCTAATACAAATTGCCATTTGGTTCTAATTTCGACATATAATACAACGGAAAAAATAATCTCACGTTAAAATAAATAATTGAAGCTTGAAACATAAAACCGTTGTTTCCCGAAAATATTAAATTGTGGATTTGTCGCTTTTTGTAAGTAGACGCCTCAAAAAGTGTATGTTTAATCCAAGTTTTCATTATTTTTTCAATGTCAAATTGTAAAATTCTTCATAATAAATTTGATAAGAATTAGTGTTGTTATTTGACCTATCGCAATAGAATTAAAGTATATCAAGCCATACGGCGTACATTATTTGTAATGCCTTGCTAAGTAGGTTCGCGTTCTTAAAAGGTAAACGCTTTAGTTTATATTTACAAGATTATTTCAGCAAATATATTGCGTAAAAAGTGTGTCACACGTGTTAAAACATTCGACTACATACAACGTGTGAGATATTAAATGAAAATAAACATCATTGAATGTGGAGTGGTTTTAACATTGTCGGCTATTTCATCAAACGAGCATATTGTCTCATTTATGTTGTACCTATGACCGGAGAGAAAGACACCTGAAGAGCAAACATAGATAGATTCACGAAACAATATCGATGCTTATATATTGTAAAAGACAATATTGACGAATAACATTACTTAAAAAACAGACAAATCTATAAAATCTCCGTCAGTAGTCTTTCTCATATGTAGGGAATCCAATCCCGAGCCAAAATTCTGATCCCGGGATTTCGGGATTACAATTTGACAATCCCGGGATCCCGGGACTGGTCCCGGGATTGGAATTTTTTTCCATTGTTAATATAAAATTTTTATATTTACAAATAACATTGATAAAATCGGTCAAAAATAAATCTAGTATAATTTATACTATTTAAGACATTTATTGTTAATATTGTATACGTTAAATATTGGAAATACACTAGTTTAATGGAGTAAATAATATTGTAATATAAATAATAATGTGAATTTAATATGAGATTGCTATTTCTGATAGTAAAGACATAACGAATAGATCAGCGAGATTTAAAATAGTAAAGCAAATAATCATGGCGTACTTATGGCCTTTCCGCTTCATAAATCTAATTAGTCAGCCAAATATGAAACTGCCGTAAAACGTATGATATCATGGTGGAATTACTTTGTTAAAAGTGCGAAGCATTGTTTTTTTACCAATCTTTCTCATTTTTAATAATCTATGTGAAAAAATAAAATGAATCGGCAACCTACACATCAAACTTCATTCAAACTCAGTTTATTTCTAATGTAGTTATTTTGTATTAAAAGTATTTTTTCTGTTATATTTTCCATAAAAATTGATAAAAAAATCAATCCCGGGATTCATAGGTATCGAAAATAGCTCGGGATCCCGGGATCCCGGGATTCGGGATCCCGGGATTGGATTCCCTACTCATATGCATATATTTTTAATTCGTACCACTACAAATATATTATAATATTATTATTAATCCTTTCTATGCCGCAATCAGTTAATTGATAGTAATTAACATAAGAATTAGTGTAATTAGGGCGTCCAAAGACGCTTTGGGCACTTAACCGGTTAACCGCAACCATTCATTGTAAATAATCATATTTATTTAATGGAATTTTACTAAATAAATTCCAACACAATTATTAGTTAGCTTATGTAAATTTAAAGTCACATCAACTAATTAGATTTGTGATAAAATAAATAACCTATTAACACAAAAAGAAAATATGGCACAGTGAAATAAAATTGTTTAAATACTATTTCTTCCAGTACGAAAGAAGTACAGGCAAATTTATGCCTACAATTATTTATTTGATCGTGTTTACATCTCTCCCATCTGGATGAAAAGAAAGTTTTGAAATAAAACATATATGTTTAGTTCCCCCCCTACCTATCGCTAAGGTGAAGAGCAGTGTGAATTTTTTTCATTAGTGTTCCCCAAATAGTATTCCGCAGAACCCCAGGGTTCTTTAAGGTCAAATTAAAGGTTGTTCGTGTATTTTAGCGATGTTTGTATTTTTTAAATAAATCCACTTGATTTATTGAGTTGTCGCCACTCAGCATCATATTATGAAGCACTAATCGCGACCCCTTTCGTTGTGGTCAAGTAACATGCGACCCTTCGATATATTGAATAAATTATCATTTAGCTATATCAATCTTCATATCACATCAAATTGCATCGGACACCATGTAAATTCTTTACATATATAATAGCGCCGCAGGCAACTTTTTTTACTGTTAAAGCAAATTTGTGGTGTATGTAAATCTCACTTAACTGGCCACACCGGGCACCCAGGCTAGAGCCCTGTCAGCTTACCCCCACTCATGCATATAGGTATAATAAATTATAACAAACTACTAAAGATCTTAAATTCTTCCGTACCATTGTTTCATATTAATTAAATATACTACCCCTCACTTCAAGCATTCAATCTACCAGGGTAGCTGTTACCCGAACGGCCGTATTATAGTTTCCTTGAATAACAGGAATTTATCGCACTATTGTTTTTCCTAAAAAGTTATTTTAAACATAACGATTTGTTTTATGTCAACGATATGTTGCGTTTAATACTATAGTTTTTTTTTCTTTCAGAAATACTATATTTTTTACATATTCTTACTATAATCACAATAGAAAAAGAAGGCAACACTGCTTTCGTTCAGGAACGTTTAAAATAAGTAGCAAGAACGACACGTTCGATTGACGCAAACTAAATTTTTACTTCGCGAGAAGGCTTCACATATTCATTAATCAATAATATTAATATGTTCATCGTGCCCGAGATCAGAATCATAACACTATCGTAATAATCACCTCTTCGGTTAACTTTCTTGAAGTAATAATGCTCATCTGTCATGATTATTTAAATGGCTGCCTTAATATTCGCCTGACACTGAATCACTCACCCGATCTCTTTGGATCACCGGCCGGCGTCCATTAAAAAGAAAGCGAACTCGTCCGTCTATTTTTTGTGCAATGTTATCGCATTGTATTTCCAATTTCCCGTGTCCGAGGCTTCGGAGGTAAACACTCTCCCTGACCACGTGTGATTGTAATGAACACAGACCACAGCAGACAGTTGATTTACGCATAATAATTCAAAATCTAACTGCTTAATCTAACAATAATCAATATTATTGTATTGTTCTTTCCAAGTTCACGTAGCAGTAATTCTGTCTCACGTTTGTCTCAAGTGTAGAGATTACAAGATAATTTTTTTTATTATTTATTATAATAATTAACTGACGTCATGAATAACTAGCACTTAGGCAATCCGATTAGATCTGGTGAATTCAATCGTGATCATTATTAAATGATGTGGACTCATTGACATAAGCCGTGGAGTATCCACTGCTGGATGATAGCCTCCCCCAGCTTGTTCCACTCTTCTCGTTCGAGTTCGTCGATCCAACGGGCTTTAGGACTTCCTCGTAACCGTTTAATTTCTACTCAGTTGGACACCATTGTGCGACCACAAATTGTCCGTTCATTTCCGTTTCATCACCTTGGCGACTTTTATCTCATCGCGTATGTATGCATATGAAACACGGAACCTCAATTTAAGAAAAATTCAAAAACAACGAGTAGCGCAACATAACATGAAAGTGTGCACGTTGGGCATAACGTGGAAAGACCACTAAATAAACCAATAAATAATGAAGCACAAGGAGTATGTAAATATGTGGAATATTAATTATTATTATATTTAAATAAAAGCAATGTCTTTTAACCAAAAATTGACAGTTGACACCATTATGAAATTATTAATACTCTCAAATCTACATTATTTTACACTGAATATTTTTGACTAGCAAAAGATATAAAGACTAATATTTTTATAGAATTTCAATGCAAGTATCTTAGTAACTATAACATAGTATATTTATGGAGATTGAATGTAACTTTTCATGCATATTTTCTTATTATATCAGCCTTCAGAAATTCCTCATACATCGTAGTTATGAAGAAAATTCTGCAAGGATTGTGCGTAGGTTGATACAATAATGGCCATAGCGCAGAGCCCTCGGATAGTAAGTGAAAAATGTGATTTAAATCCGACTCAGTCAAAGATTTTCTCCAGGATTTTTCTATTTCTAAGGCATTATTATAACATTATAAAATAACATTAATATTTGTGTAACTTCAATAAAGAATACTTACTACATTCTTAAATCTTATATATTGCATAAAATAGTTAATTAAACATCAGTTATTCAGTAAAAAATATTGAATTCTATCATAAATCATACGATTTAAACTCCTGTATCTATCATAATTTAACGTTTTTAAAATATATTAGAATTTATTTTTGTCGATAACTGTTACAAGTCGTATATTATAACATTTATAACATAATTATAATAAACTTCAGTGTATATATTCCATACACAAGGCAGCTATCGGCGGATATCGAGGGTAATTTATCATATTTATGTATTGATGTATTATAATTGTTACAATGAGTTAGCCGTCTATACTGTCAAAACTGTCGTATCTCGCTCTAAAAAGTTAACACAGCCTAGAGAGGTGCGGGTAAAACATGTGCACTTTTTGACAGTTCAGACGGTTAACTATTGTAACAATTAACCGCATTAATACATACACATGACTACCCTCGATAGCCACCGATAGCAGTCTTGAGTATAGAATAGATGCGCAGGAGTAGTCTCGCAGTATTTATTTTCTACGGAGGTAAGTACCTTTTCAAAGTATAATAAAATTATCTGAAAACAATTACCCTTTTATGATTTGAAGCAAGTTGATAGGTACAACATAATATCTTGATGATCTCTAAACTAACTACAAAATACTCTTCATATATTTCGCCTGCAGCAGCGAAAGTTTTGAAGTGAGAACTTAACGTGCGGTTGTGAGGTTTGCCCTCTGACACCTGGTTTATCATAACTTCTCTCTCATTGTTTAAGTAAAGTTAAAAAAAAACTATTTGATTTACCTTCACAATGCGATAGGTATACCGCAGAGAGAAAACACTGATTTTTGCCATTAACACTTAGCCAAAGTGCATAACATGTGCGAGTCAAATGTGGAACATGCATTAAAGTAAACATCATAATTGCAATGGCACGTAGTTGTTTTCATTACGTGTTGCAAGTATAACAATTGCCTACTCATTTTAGAATTGTAATAGACATCTCTTTTGACAAATATAATGACATGAAGGTACAACAGTAGAAGAAAAAATAATCCATTTGGATAGAAACTAGGTTGAATAAACTAATGAAATATAATGAAACATGAACGGTGAAACCAGTGTTTCACCATAGTAGTACATTTAAAAAATAGTACCTTGTCATGGTCACTTTTTATTGTAAAATATTAGCGAATTATTATACAAATGATGCGGTCAACAATTGAAGCCTCCCCCTCAATAATTATCTATGTTACATTTGGGCATTTTGAAATAATCAAATAAAACTATTTTGTTGAAAAGAAATTATTTATAATTAAAAGGCTTCTTATAATAAAATTCCTTCATCTCTTATTTTTATACTCGTAGCTCTTCCAATTTTCCATGTGAATTTTTCTCTTGAAGTCTTTTTGCATTCGCATTTTTAACAGTAACTCTCGTGTCATCCTCCATTTTGATAGATGCATTGATTATTATTGTAGGGAGGTCAACAAATAAATAAATAAACAACGGTTCAAAAACATGTGACTTAATGTTGCTAGATCAAAAAAATAAATATGCCAAAATAGAGGCAAATTGATGTAAATCATTGTTGCATATTTAGTTCAAAACAGCCAAAATGTAGCATAGATCATTATTGAGCGAGGTGCTTCAATTGTACTGCATTAATATCTACAAAACTTTATTTATGAGAGAGAAAAACAATAGTCTTTCACTCAGCGTGTAATATATTCTTGTGTTGTATTCATATAAAGCAGTATTAGATTAACATTAATTGAATTATACTACTTCAAATAGGTTTAAATTATACCCCCTAGTTGTAAATTCAATCGAGATCGTGTCGAATTAAATCTAATGTCTCGTCATTCGGGTTTGACACATAGATACATGTGCTTTATTAAGGGACATCTTTGCCTCACGACCCGAAAGCTGTGGAGGTCAAAAGGGAAATCTAAGTACCCACATAACAAGATGTCACGCTTAAAACATTTTGAAAATACTCACATTAATAAAATGACACATATTTATTCCTACAATGCCTTTCTCGCCCAATCTTTTTCCATTATTTACATTCGTTTTTATTTTCATGAAATGATCGGGGCGACATTGACCTACTGTTTTTTGGCCTTGACTTTCCACTGGCTGTGAACAATTTTCAACGAAAAAACCTATTACCTATCCAACAAATCATCTCATACTAAAAAGCATATGAATATTTTTGTTAGATACTATTTAAAAATTCAAATGACCCTCTCCCCAAAGCTCTTCAATAAATATGATAAAGACTACCTACTCTACATACATAATAATA
This sequence comes from Rhyacophila brunnea, assembly GCF_057557595.1. Taxonomy (NCBI): domain Eukaryota; kingdom Metazoa; phylum Arthropoda; class Insecta; order Trichoptera; family Rhyacophilidae; genus Rhyacophila; species Rhyacophila brunnea. The sequence continues at coordinate 16,351,172 of NW_028232965.1, forward strand.
AAAGATATAGTCATAGTTGATGCATAAATAAATATTAAATTGAGCTTATTGCATTCGTATAAAAGAAATCGTCTTTTGTAATCTCTTCAGTAGTATTTACGATCATATTTTAGTATTATAACTGTCAATGAATAATATAAAAAAACTTTTACTGGGCCCAAGGTTTTTGGTTAGCTATTATTCATATAAAAAACGCTTTTTAAGTGTCCACATATTATCTATTAATATATTTAATAAGACCCTCTGTAATGTGCGTAATCAGCATGATATTATAGTACCATTTTGCTGGTAAATTAGACAAAAAACATATAAATAGATTTCATATAGCTGCGTACCTATGTATTTTTTGTGCAAAAAAAAAACTGGCATAGTAGATAAAAGCGTTTTTTATCATTTTGTATTACCTATTCCTCACGGTATAACAATATTATTTTATACTTAAAATAAACGTTTATAAATACAATAACAATGAATATTCGTTGATTATTTCGGTATAGAATCTTTTAAATTTATTCATATTATCGTGTTTTTTGTTGTTGTTAAAAACTGGTTGTATAATGTGTATGTCTAAAAATAAAATAACATCAGTTATCAATTAAATTTAACATCATCTTTGTATATGTATTCAGCCCCATGAAATACCTAGTGTATCTAGGAATGTTACATTCTCAAATCTTGTGAATTATTCGATGAATTACAAGTAAAATTCGAAGAGTCGGCAAGCAATTAGGAAAGCACCTGTTATGGGTACCTAGATTCAAACCGAAAACCAATTGCCAAGATTAACGCATTTTGTCAAGTGCTTCAGATGTATATACTACATATTAATTAGGTTGTAATTAGGTAAGTTGCACGTGGGTCAATTAATAAAATCTCATTGGCGCGAATTCAGTGAATGCAGGTGCGAGTCCCGCCGCGCGTCGTATTGTTCAATACAATATTGGTATTTATCCTAAAATTTTGTCTGTGAGACCTGTTTTAGGCAATAAACCTGAAAGCGACAAAATTACGTGTAGTATCAAACGAAAGTATCGGTATTGTATAGGATAGAAAATATTGATACAGGAGTGTCAAAGTATTGCTCAAAATATTGATACATTTTTCACATCGCTATGTACACACAGCTTCAAGTTTGGTTGTAAATAAAGCGCAATTAAAATGATAAGTTGTTTGTTTATATTTTTTGGCAATATACGCCAACGTCATTTTAAAGAGACATGCATTAAACAACAATGGAGCTTAATTTAACAGCTATTAAGATGTTATGTTCACATAAGAATAATTAAATCATAATAAATCAAATATACTTTCTTTAGTATGTACTTTACTATTGTAATATCACCGGGTAAGTAACATTCAAGTTTGGCTACTTTTTAAAGAGCTCTCTCTTTTATTTTTGATTTTTTGCCATTATGACAGCCTTCATGTTGGATAATGATTATAACTTTTATATCAAGTAACAGAAGCATTGAAGTTTGAATCGATTTCTGCATTTGTTTTTTTTTATTACGTCACAATGTTCCGCTGCCTGTTGCCTTTAGACCTTATAAAGATAGTGCGTGTCTCACCGCGCTTTACGCTCGAGTACCAGATAAATGTGTACTGCGCCCATACAACGCGGTTCATTTGGCAGTGAACAAGCTAGGTGATGCAATTAATTTTTGAATCCGCATAAAAAAACAAGTGCGAGTGCGAGAAGAACGGACAACAACTCAAGCATGACACACAGTTCCTTTGAGATTTTATATATCGCGATAACTGGCATATTTTATTTTGAAATTCCCATAAAACTGTTTCGAGCTCGAAGCGGTCATAATTAATTTTGGAATGGCCATAAAAACGACGCGTAGTCGAGAGTCCAGCGATCGCTTGCGCTTGTCGCGCGACAGACGTCAAGGCGCGAGTACATGTGGACGGCTTAATGGTGTATTGTTATTGTCATAGACAGAAAATCGACAAGATGCTACATATCATATTTACCGAGCTAATTAAAACAGTCAATACATTTTTATTTTAGAATTGGATTGAATTGCATTTATTGCATCTAGTTTCCTGGGTATGAATTTATCATTTTATGCTCTCGATTTTTTTCCAATTTAAAGTAAGTAAATATTTTTTTATATACACGTGATTAAAAATAATTGAAGTTGGCGGTAATTGTCTGGAAAAGTGCAGGAGCGCCAATCCTACTAAACCACTGATTAGCATCTACTTGCCTTATTAGAGGTTAACGATGTCACAATTTTTTGTGTTGTGATATTATCAAATGCTAAATTTCTTGTCGATCAATGATTCGGCTTTATAATATGTCAGCAATTCTAATTTTTATACTCACACTATTATCTCTAGGTAGATCGACGTGTTCAGAATACCGTTTCGACTCTTACCAAATTGTATATTGGCAATATTAAATGCTATTGACCGCCACTAATCAATTCAATTGTGATCGATTTTTTTGCTTGTTATTTATTTGTCTTCGATCTGATTTCGCTTTCATCATCGTAAATAAATACTTGAGATCAATTATCTAAATCGACAAGTCGTGCCCGTTGAAGACTTCTACGTCTTCTTACCTCATACAAATAAGTGCTTATTCGCCGGTTGCGTGTCAGGATTAGCAAACACGAGCCAAGCATATTTAAGATATTATTATATTCAGAGTTATTTAAATTGATTGCTACAGGCTGTTTATTAAGAGCAATGCCTACCAGTATTATGATTGTTCACTAAATTAGACATATCTACCTACCCCGCATAACTATATATTTTTAAACACATTGTTTAACTTTTCACCAGTTGAATTACTAATATACATAAGCTTGAGATCGGATGCCCACCTATAGTTTTTACATATTTATATAGACTAGCTTTTATTTTAGGGGCGGTTTTATGTTTTAATGTATTTTGAACACTCACTGATGGTTTATGGCATAGGAAAACTTTACGCACGAAGGCTTTTAAACTTGTCAATGTACATAAAATCTGGAACTCTGTAATAGTAGTTTTTAAACTTTCTGGCGCCCTAAACCAGCGGTCCCCAACCTTTTGGATCTCGTGGACCACTAAACTCAACATCTTGAATCCGCGGACCACTGCCACGTATTTTTTCCATACTTATTAAAAATTCGATATGTCAATATAATGATCAAAGAATTATAATAAATAAACTTATTATTAACACAGATATTCATTACGAAAAATGCAAAAAGAAAACATTTTAAATTTCATTTTATTAAAAAAGAATTCTACGTCGACATAGAGGTGCATAAAAGATTAATTACAGCTAACAGAAAGATAATCAGTGTGACCTTTGCTGCTGCTTATTTGAAACAAGCTGTTAGATTCTTAGTTATAATGACGTTGAGACGAATGAAGAAGAAGATGAATATGCTGAAGGCCCATTTCTTCACAAAGTGCTTCAAAGATTCGAGAATTTCAATTACAATTTTAATTACATCAGTGCAGTTCAGGAGATAATTTTTTCGCAGCAAGTTGCTCAAGATGTGTAATACAATGAGTAAACAAGATATCTGGGTATCCAATGTCTTTAACTTTTGCAACAACTCCTGAACGATGTCCAGTCATTTAAAATTGCAAAAAAAATATTATAAGAATATACTGAAACTTTTTAATAAAAACGAAAATTTCAAATATATTCAAATTACTCTGCGGACCACCAAAATTCTCTCACGTACCACCGGTGGTCCGCGGACCACCGGTTGGAGACCGCTGCCCTAAACTATACCGATTAGTTAAATGAGTGAGTCTGTGACACCACCTCTGCGCAACTTCATTTTTTTTTAAATTAAACTAGATAAACTGTAGGTCAATCAATTCAGTGGTACCATAAGCGATTCACGGGTGTGTTGGTATTATTTTCTGCAATGTCTCTTTCTGTGCTAACAAACAATACCACTACAACTGTAGTACTTTAAAGCACTTTTACCATGTCCATGGTGCCACTGTATACTGATTTACCTATACCCAGTAGATAGCCAAGCAAAGTGTCGCCGTTAGACTCAAATGCTGACTGTTATATTGGCAAATCACATATACCTATTTATATTTTATTCAGTAGTTAATATTACTTTTTAATAAAATCAGGACACATAGCATATAAAGTAGTGGATGGTTGAAGTATATTCTCTTTGAACACCGTGTGTATTCGTGAATGTTCAACAATTAATATATCAATTATTTATATTGGTCGATAATAATAATATTTGATATGTTAAAATTTCAAAGCGTTTTGTAAATAAAATTAAAGTCTTGCTTAATATCCTTAAAAAATAAACCAGCAAAAATATATTTTAAATTATTTTAATATATTGCAGTGTAAGAGTGCCTATTCTTTTTCAAACTGCGTGTTTTTCAAAGATTAACTTTTTAATTTAGTATTAAAACTATATAGGTACTGTACAATTTTTTGCTCCTATTGTTATAATTTCTTCGATTTATCTGCACGTGAACGTACAATACTGGATTGTAATATTTAATCGAATACCTAACACTTTTTCTTAACCCAGAGGGCATTGTAGTTTAATTGATAGTAACCATTTTGCTTTTGCTACTTGTTACGAAATATTTTTTACGGCTGCATTGTAAAATGTGTACGTAGGTACCACATATTCAGCTGTACATAAAACTTGATTAGATCTATTGTCTTTTTATACAATGTGTTTCGTTTTGGATGCAATTAAAATCACAAGTTTTTAATCGAATTATAGTTTATTGCTTTTTTTCAATTCATTTGATAACTTTGAAGTGCATCGATTCTATACATTTGTAAATAATAACTTCTAATAATTGTCCAACCAGGATGCTACTTTATCTCTTTGTAAAACAATATACAGTTATATTATACAATACCCTAAAATCAGTAAACCTTATTAGATTTTCCCGTTCCGGATTTTGCCTTTAGCCTATGCTGAAGACGTTGAAAGGCAAAATCCGGAATAATAACGTATAGACGTAAGCCGTGAAATGTAAACGTCTGCCAATTTACATCATCAAACTTTGTCAATCGTATTAGATTTTTGGGGTGTCAAAAGGATGTTACAAACACCGTTCCGACCGCGTGTTTCTTTAGTATCGACTCCATACTTCCTTCGATAGTGTTTTTTATTTATGGAATATTTAAAATTGTACGCTCATCTCGTATAACTGCTGAGAATGTAACTATGCAACGAGCCCGAAATGAAGAAGATAAATTTTATTCTAATTTAAATATTTGTGAATCAACATTCACTAATCAGTCTCAGACAGTGTAGAGTTTAGGAATGTGAATGCCCGACGCACCGACTGATTTTGACCCCCCCCCCCACCTCGATAAAAAAAATGAAACTATAAATCACATCTAAACGAAACTATTATTGAGGATGGCAGTATTTTTTTTTGTTTACAAGTATGTACCTATTGGAGCGGTTATGTTAGGGGCTTTTTTAATTGTCCCCTTTAAAATCTTCTGACCATTCAATTGCGTCTCCTATATCAAAAAGAATCACCCCTCCTCTCAGACAACAGTGAATGTCAATTTTCAGAGTATACCTTTACGTAAATTTCTGGATCGATATCATAATAGGACCACGTTATCAAAGCTCGCTTCCCTTGGCACTTCTAAAAAAGCACCTGAACATCATTATACATGACAACATTATATTATAGTGAAATATTAATTCAACAGATGACTGTAACTGTGAGACTATCATTGTTAGTGTATTTGAAACAATTGCTGACAGGATATATGATAAATTACTCGTATTATAAGACAACCGAAAGTCCTTGATTTGTGTAGTCATAAATAATTTAGAGCGACCATCTATCTTCCCTCCATCATCTCATAATGGTGATTATTAAAAAGCCATCCTGCTGTGAAACTTCTCTTGGTTAATTTCTAACAAATTTAAAGCCATCATTTATATTTATATGCCGTGTAATAATTGTTGAATAATATAAAGTGTTGATCATTATTAGTTATTACATTACTGTGACCTCTCTTTGAGTGTCCATAAAATTGAAAAAGAAAGTGGTCGCCTCATTCAGAGACAATTTTCTCTCATGAACCCTTACCATAATGTAATATTGTAATATTACTCTCTGAATTCTTTGCTTACACATAGCGTCATGTTAAAATATATTTTCGATTTTTTTTTTAAACATTAATGAATGATCTTGATAAAAGAAACGGCGTGTGTAGATTTTTCTTAATTCTTTCCAAAAACATGGCTTATCTTTAATACACATATCAATACACAGGGCTATCATAACTTCAGTGATGCAGTGTCTAGTATTAATGCCCTGAACATTTAAAAAAATGTTATGGAAATGTAATTTCCATGCATCATACGCTATTTTGTAGGTTGGGATTTAATTTGTCTTAAGCATCCCCTTTCGTTTATTTTTCTGTTCTTATATATCAATACATACATTTTGTTATTTCTAACACTACAATTATTATTTCATGTGTTGCTGTTTGTTTATATTTGTTATTTAATTATAAGAAGAATGTTGTCTGTCAATTTAAATGTAGGTTTATATTTTGTTGGCATTTGAATAAAAAAATTGGTTTTTTTTAATTTAGAAAAAAATATTATTTTACAAATTCAAAGATGTGTATTACCTATCTATCTTCGTAATATTTCAATATTGTTGATTTTCTTTCAAAACCTATCAAAAAACATTTTTAAACATATGTACTGACTATCTTCTATATTTATACATTAATAAAATATATACTTACGCAATTTTATTTATTCTACAATACGTTCTATAACATATAAATCGTCAATATTTACTTAAATTAAGTGCCTAATTTATTATATATTTTTTCAAACTGTGCCTAAACAATATAACAATTATTCGTGCAATAATTTAATAATTTTATCATCATCAACTTTGATCAATATATTTCCTGATAAAAGCCTCCGAGGGCTGATTGCATTCATCTTGGTTTTGTACAGTGCATTGTCAAGTAACTATTTTTTTGTTCCAGCGGCCCCATATCTAACTTTCAGACGTTTTCTACGTCTTGGGAGTTTCTCAAATGATGATCTGTTACATGTTTACCTATATTATAATCGGATATTTTCGATATTAATTGCATAATAATTATACTCATTTTATTGCTTTTCCATTTCCATTACAACCAAAGAAGTTTGAAATTTTGTCGCTACCAATTAATTACAACTGATCTGAAAGCTTTTATGATTAATAATAAGTTCGCTTTTATCAGTATTATTTGACTATACAATACAACCCTTATAAAAAAATATAACAGCATTAGATGTGTGCACTATTATATAGTATATATTTATATTTAAAAGTAATCTATATTATGACATATTGATAACCCTGCATGTATTCGTATTGTAGTAGGCCAACTTTCAAAAGCACTTCCAGAGTAAATAACTAGAGTATCGTTTTCCATGGCATAGTAAATTATATACGCCCATACGGATTTATTATTTGATACAAAGGTGTATGTAGGTAATTGGGTATTTCTTATCCAGGCTTACTACGTTAATGCTCTCCAATAGTATACAAGGGCGTATTATTCGTGCACTTGGAAAACAAGAGATGCGCTGTTAACTATAGGTATAGGTAAATCGTTTTACAGTGGCACCATGGGTACGGCAAATGCGGCTTGCAGTTGTAGTGGTATTGTTTGCTAGCATTGAAACAGGCATTGTCGCAAGCAATTCAATACACGCGCTAATCGCCTATGGTGCCACTGTAGAATGATTTACCTTATACGAGTTGGAAAGAAAAATATTAAGTATTTTTGTACCTAATTACAAAGAAATTACAGCATTTTTTTAAATTAGATTCTACATTGATGCTTGAATTTTGCACGAGTCTACCTAGAAAGTATAGCCAGTTTGGTACTACTTCATATTCGTCGACTTCTCTGTGACTAAGGATCAAGATCATTCTGGAAAACATTACAGAACTCAGCTGTCTTCTACTAGTTGTTTTTTCTGCAATTTATTTTACCTAATAGGTCCACCTTATTAGTACACAAACTGCTCGGAAAAATCTCTAGTAATTGTACAATACTCATAAGCGGACATAACTGATATTCTCTTCATAATATTTAATTTCTGCAGTATCAAAAAGTTGGTTTAGTTTTCTATCAATGATTTTTTTCATTGGTTTTTCCCGCATATTTAATTGCTACAAACAATTTACTTTCAATATATTTATAAACAATCAACTTGTATAAACTATACACACTCTTTCCATTTTGGTTAAGTATATTATATTTATCTGTATATTGGTTTGAAAGAAATCGATTTTGTATCAACTTTAAAAACGAATAATACATCAAATCTAAACTAAAACAAATGTTAATTATATCTTAATGTCTACATATATTTTTGCTGTCATCAAACGTTTTCTCATCCTGCACTTATCAACGGCTACAATGTCGATCTACGCAATGCATGGATTAAATTAGACGATAAAGGACGCAGGTTGTGATACTGGACCGAGGGAAACGGTGCGATCTGTTGCTTTCCATATCCTCCGAGGCTGTACCGCAATAGAGTGAAAGGCAAGTTTCCTACTTAAAGTAACACAAAATGTTAATATGTACATAAATATAAAATAAAATAAAGAAAAACATGCAGTTCTCTGATAATGGTTTCGGTACGTTAGTGGAATAACAATTATGTTCTTAAATACGAAATCGCCTTATACTTGGCCGGGTGAATTTAAATCGCTCTACATGTATGTCACTTGCGATTTTGTATCATTGGTGTTTCTATTGTTTTCTCTTGAAACGTTTTGTTAATTCCATAGAACATTCATTCTTGAATCAACAACATAGGTTAAGGAATCGCAAACAATGTAAAAATAATAAATATACTTAATAAAAAAAACTGTCAATCTGTATAAAAACATTCAATAAAAATAATTTGAAGCGAACTATAAATTGTTTTATATCAAATGATAAATATAGTATTTTATTGTTTGTTTTTAATATTATTTTGTTATTTAGTTATTCACGCCATTCTTGATAATTATAGACATGATAATAATTATATAATCATCATCATCAGCCTGGCTTGATCTATTACTTTATGAGTTTGTCGATCCACTGGGATTTAGGGCGTTAGTGGTCGTTTACCACCACTATTGATTGCATGGTCGACTCCACGATGGCCGAGCGACTTACGCGTCGGTTTTTAATATCGTGGGTCCCAGGTTTACACATTGGTTTTTTATTTTGTGTTTGGATTCAGAATATGGACCTAATAAGTTAAGCAAGTGGCTAATACATATTTTTCTCGTAAAAACAAAAATCTGTTAATAAACACCTCCACTCTGTGGAGGTCCATATGGTCTTATTATGATCGGGCATGGTCAAAAGAAGAATTATAAAGAAGTTTAACTAAATATTCACAATTAATTGTAATATATTATGAATTTAAGTTAAACGCAAGTGCAGAATATTTGCAACAGTGTCTCATAGACGTTAACACATCAATGTATATATATTTTTATCATTTAACCACAAAGTTTGATTATTAGTTTAATAACAAGTTAAAACGATTTGCCGTCTCGAAGAAAGCAACGAATCCTTTAAAATTGATTGCATTGTACTCGCTGAATGACATTTAGCTCATTTCATCTGCTTGGCGACCTTTACCATACTGCGTACTCTTGTCTGTATCGTTATGCATTAGTTTTTTGACGGTCTTTCCGCGTTATGCCCAACATGCACGCAATAATTTGGGATGATTCATTAAATATTATAAAACGATATTCTACGGATGCTGACTTGATTAACAATTACGTATACCTACCTATATATATTTTTTTAAATTTCCAGCCTGTAATGCTTTCACTATTGTTAGTAAATTATAATTTATCACTAGCGCAGAAAAATTGAGTGACAGTAATGTAATTAAATGGTAAAGAATCTTAGGACTTGGTTTTATAAGTGCACATCCTTTTGAGAGTAGTCTCAAATATGAATCTTTGCATAGTACCTACATAATATACGATTCTTAAAGGAGAAACTAAAAATTTAGTTCTGATACATGAATGCTCAATATAATGTGTACATTTGTATGTTACAGAATATTTGTATACGCTACGATGTTGCGGTCAGATGAATGCATTAGATTAGGGAATATAAATTATATTGTATGTTATTGTACAAAACCTGTTGAACTAGTTCACGCTTACTAATCCGATCCGATTATGGGCAACCGTATTTGTTTAAATTTTATACTCTAAATATTGGCAAATGGTGTATTAAATAATTTGTAGCAGATATAAAGACATAATATCGTATGGTGAAACTTTATTTATAATGTCAAAATATTCTTTATGACCATTGCAAAAAAACAAGTTATCGACAAGGTTTGATATTATAATAATTTCAACATTTGAAATATTTGAAATTTTATATGGTCAGTTACTTCATTAATACGAACGATATGCATAGAACTAAATTTCAATGAAATGCGTTTTTGATGAAATAAATAAACAACGGATCTGGCGAAAATGAAAAAATTGATAAACGATCCAACAATTATTTAGTGTGTTATAGTTTGCTAAAATAAATATATGACTGAACAAAACGCAGCTCAAAGAAGAGATAATCATTGAACAAATCTTTCTGAATCTAGTGGTAAGATACCTTGGGTAGAAAACATCCGAAAACTATACGAAGAGGCCTCTGAATCGACAACCTTGTGATTAGGGAATCCAATCCCGGGATCCCGGGATCCCGAGCTATTTTCGATACCTATGAATCCCGGGATTGATAAACATAATCCCGGGATTTCGGGATTGATTTTTTTATCAATTTTTATGGAAAATATAACAGAAAAAATACTTTTAATACAAAATAACTACATTAGAAATAAACTGAGTTTGAATGAAGTTTGATGTGTAGGTTGCTGATTCATTTTATTTTTTCACATAAATTATTAAAAATGAGAAAGATTGGTAAAAAAACAATGCTTCGCACTTTTAACAAAGTAATTCCACCATGATATCATACGTTTTACGGCAGTTTCATATTTGGCTGACTAATTAGATTTATGAAGCGGAAAGGCCATAAGTACGCCATGATTATTTGCTTTACTATTTTAAATCTCGCTGATCTATTCATTATGTCTTTACTATCAGAAATAGCAATCTCATATTAAATTCACATTATTATTTATATTACAATATTATTTACTCCATTAAACTTGTGTATTTCCAAGATTTAACGTATACAATATTAACAATAAATGTCTTAAATAGTATAAATTATACTAGATTTATTTTTGACCGATTTTATCAATGTTATTTGTAAATATAAAAATTTTATATTAACAATGGAAAAAAATCCCAATCCCGGGACCAATCCCGGGATCCCGGGATTGTCAAATTGTAATCCCGAAATCCCGGGATCAGAATTTTGGCTCGGGATTGGATTCCCTACTTGTGATCGAAAAAGTGCAACGTACAGGACTGGGAGCAATGAAATCAGCTTGGTGATACCTTCACCCACTAGTGGATTCATCCAGACTGATGATAATGACGAAATAGTAATTTGTAACCGATACATTTTTTCAGTTTCAAAAATCTTTTTGAAACATATATAGGATTTTTCCTTAACATTTTATCAGACAACATTTTAATGTTTTAAAGAAACATAAATGGTATGGAGTATTTTTCAAAATAGTATATCGTACCTTATTTCCAAAACATGTATATTAGCTGTAGACGTGCATGAATTTACTTACACCAATAGTGTGTATTTTAAACTATCGCGATAATAACTGTTAACACGTAAAAGTGCTCACTATCTCGCTAATTTCATTCTTCAAAAGTAAGCGAGACGCAATGTTATCTTTGTTTGGTACTATTTGACAAGTCGTCAAAATCGGTTAACCTCAAATTGAGACTGCGCGGTGCAGTTCGTTTTTTTATCGGCAGATTCGCAACTATCGTTCTACTGCGCAGGTGCAGATATTGCACGGTCCAATTGTCGCGTGAAAATTCAGAAGCTTCTGAACTTTTTTGATTCATGCATGCAACCTGCAATTTTCACGATAATACGTGTTTACACATGCATTTTTTTGTTATGGGCGCGATTATACGTAGTACTGCGTACTGCGCGTGTAAACGGAGTATATGTTTAAAATAATTCTCATTTTAGAGGAATGATGTGGGCGCGTATATTTTATTTATGACAACAGTTCATTATTCAGATTATGATCATATAGATAACATAGGCATTTTAAGCCAAATTATAACAAATTTGTGTTCACCATTTATGATAAAAAAAAATATCAGAGCAATAAAATATGATACACAGGCTAGATGAGTAGCAAATGTGACTAATATTACGATTATTAGAATTTTATATCCCCTTATTTTCTTTAGACGTTATTGTTAAGTGATTCATGATTCGAGAAATAATAAATAATGATGAGTAAATGACAGGTGTACTGTTAAATTATATGAACTATTGTTAAATACCGTCTGATAGTAAATATAATATCCGTGGTCGACCACTGCGCTGGTTGCATGACTCAACTGGTGTAAATATGAGCGCGAAAACTCTGTGGAAATGACCGCCAAGTTGGTTGTCTGAAACTACTTAACATTAATTTTGCGGTCACAATGTGGCGGACATTGATTGTTTCTTGTCTTTGCTATTTGTATTTGAACTTCGATGTATGTGGAACAGTATTGCCATTTTAATAAAGCAATATACACTATTTCTGTTCGCTTTCCAATGTTTACTGTCGACAAAAATATTATTCACTTAGCAACATAACGTATCGAAATCGAACTTGAATTAAAAATAAAATTTGTGGAAGACAGCTTTTATATCATTATGATAAGGACCAATGTTTCGCAAGGATGAGGATATTAAAGTAAAGTAATTTTTATTTCATTTTAAAATTCTTCTTTACTACTTGGCAACCGTGATGGACGCGTCAAGTCAACATTATATCATCGAGGGTGCAGCCAACATTCGGACAGACCATCACATGCTCAGTTTCCTCAGTTCAGTCCACGTTCGCAGGATTGAAAGGATCATTACAGTATCCTCGCTTTAAAACAAAAAAGCTTCAATCCTTTCCGTCGTTCGCTTTTAATAAAAATCACTGGATGTATTCATTCATTCTATTGAAAATAATAAACCCGTTAGAAATATAGGAGTTTGACAATCAGAGTTTTACCATGGCTTTCTTTCACGAGTCTCTACAGTCTACACCAGGGGGGGCAAACTGCGGCCCATGAGCCGCATGTGGCCCACCGGGTGTTTTTTTGCGGCCCGCCATCATTAATTGTAGTAGTCGTGAAGAAATCTCCAAATTTTACAATGCCCTTAATTCAGACAAATTCGACCAACTTAAAGATTATGCAAGAAAAATGTTCGTTATTTTTGGATCAACCTATATGTGAACAAACATTTTCGATCATGAACCTCAATAAAAATTCTTTACGATCAAATATCTCCGATGCCCATTTACAAGCAGTTTTGAGAATATCAACTACAAAATAAACACCTGAATTTAAAAAAATGTAAAAAAATGTAAAAAAATGCACAACAGTTTCATTCTTCTCATTAATTTTTTGTAGGTAATGTTTATTTTTCGTGATAATAAATAGTGTAGGTATATCTAAAAATGGTATTTTACTTGCGGCCCGCCGCTCATTTTGAATTCTTGAATTTGGCCTTCCATCCAAAAAGTTTGCCCCCCCCCCCCTGTTATAGAGGGTGCAGCCAACGTGCGGACAGACCACCACGTGCTCAGTTTTCTCAGTGCCGCGTTCGCAGGATTGCAAGGATCATTACAGTATCCCCGCTTTAAAACAAAAAAGCTTCAATCCTTTCCGTCGTTCGCTTTCAGTAAAAATCACTGGATGCAGCGTTTCTTTAGAAAATAATAAACCCGTTAGAAATATAGGAGTTTGACAATCGGGGTTTTACCATGGCTTTCCTCCACGAGTCTCTACAGTCTACACAGTGACCACTTCCCAATTCGGTAAATGTTCCAACGATACAAAAGTCCATCTAGTGACTAGTCAGAGAATTTCTGGCCTTCTTTGTATGTATGAGTTGCTTGACATTATTTCTTATACTCGCGCAATCTCCCAGTCCTAATTATTGATTAAACTTCGTTGAAATCTTTATTCAAATTTTAAAGTTCAGTTTGTAGTCAATTAATAATGAGTGAACATAATAATCGATAGTAACCTGTACGGGAATGCGGGTAAAAATTTACTGTGTGTTCTTATTATTCATGATACATTTCGGGGACCAAAGATGTGACTATATTTGAAAAAGTTGTAGGCGTTTATATGTAGTTACTGTATTCTTTAACATACTTCACATTATCTCCGCTCAACTTTTACAATCATTTCTTTATGACTCTCACTCGTCCTTATTTCGAATCTGTAATTTTGTACGGAGCGTTGAACCTATCGTATAATACCATTGATATGTTATACTATTATCAATGTATAAAACCTATTGTGTCGAAGAAGGTCACCAACACACATGGGCATTTCGAAATGGATATATTGTGTCTTGTATCACGGTTGACTTCGTATTTTCGACAGGCATGTCAAATTGTCGACCCGAACTTTATTAATCTTACCTTTGTTCTAAAACATTATTTCAATCACGTTATTACCAAATACGTAATGATAAATACTTTGATATATCGTTGTATTAATACTATCCTGAAAGCTATTTAATTGTGAATTTATTTGTTTGCTTATAAGTTTAAAACAGTTTTAAGTATTATGTTTTAACAAAAGAATTGATATCGATAGATTTATTTTATCTATTTACTCTACAAAATCTATTTCAACTATCAGTACATATTTATGCTAATAATACCTACGTTTAAATCAAAATAACTCTAATTTTAGACACACGTTATTTTAAGGGTTGTGGTACTGTGTAAAGGGTCAAAAATAAATAATTTTGATTATCTTTGCGAGCTTAACTTAAATAATCTGTCGACACTTTTGAGAAGTACGTATATGTCATTATGATACATTGTCCTTTCTCATCTTTGAAATAAACGTTTAACGACATACAATATTGTAATATCATAAAAAAATAAAGCCATAATATTTAGTATAACATCAGTATTCGTTCATTCCATCCGATCCTTGTTATTGCACTTTTTTAAATTATTATTTGTAAACACGTGCAATTTTTTCAATGTAGTTTGTATTTGACTGTCTTCATGTTCTGTTCTATACTTTTTTGCCACGATACAATAATATAAGTAGTTTATGGAAATTTAATATATCATTATTTGAACATCAATTATTTTACATTAAAATAATGCTTTAAAATTGAATTAATATTTTTTATGCATCACGAATTTGCTCTAAAGTCGCTAAAAATACACTGAAGGCCCTTACTTTTACCTCTAACACGATTCTGAAAACGTTTCTGTTGACACACATGCCATTAAACTTAGCGATAGGTAGGGGCCCACTTTAGGATGTGGGGCATGACAGCAATTATAACTAAATAATACCATACTTACATATTTTTGTAATTCAGTTGAAAATGTGTGAAAGAAATACGGACGAAACTGTGTTATTTCAAATAAGCGTATATTTTCCAGCGTTTGTTTTTTATTGATTATGTTTTCTTGATAATATTACCCTAATAATTATTTCAATTTAGATGTTATCCGTAAGAAAATACTAAGAAAAGATGTAACATCCCATCCTAAGCTGTTCTGTTTACCATACTTTTTTTGTGTTATGTTATGGTGATCACAAATTTTATGTACATTTTTTAAATTGTTAGACGATCCTTTTTGTTACGGACGAATGATTCCAGTAGCCGGCTTATTAATATTTCTGTTGTGTGTTCACCTTTTTTTGTGTACACCGTGGATGAGAAATCACAATCTACAATTATTATAACTTCCATACAAAAAAATCCAAAGCTAAAATGTTCTATATAAGTTTCAAACCAGCTAAACGATTTCATCGAAAATAGATTTTGTTTAAATAATTCAAGTATTTACTGAAAGTAGTAATCGTAGTGGTTATTGATTGACTTACAATCACTGATTACGTTAACGTCAGATTACACTATAGATATAAAATATTAACGTACCTTTTTCATTAAAACTCAGGGGCATAATTTATAATACAATACCTATAAATACATGGAAATTACATTTTTTATTTAGCATTTTTTTAAATACCTTTAAGAGATTAATCTCGTGTATATAAATCTATATCTAGGCACATACATTGGCCATTAGTCGATTAAGCATACACGGCGACTTCTATATTGTGTGTGTGGCATCGTAGCGTTATATTTAGTGTAAATGACAGACGCGGGGGTCGGGGTGAATATATATGCACATGAAGTTCGGGGCAGTTATTATAGTTCGCTATGACGTCGCAGACATTAATATGTAATTATATATTAGTTTAAAATTTTGAACTGGTAAGAAATACTCGATTTTACAATAGTAAAATGTAGCACATAATTTGATTATATAATACATATGTCAATAGTTAGTTTGTATTGGCAACATTATCAAATCTAGATATCATTTAGACTTGATAATGGTGTAAAAGCCGAAATAGTTACTTTTGATGCAATATCTACAGTTTTTAATAGGTAACTGATTTCAGTATTGATATCAAACTAGTACACACTAATTTCATTAATCTTTTGCCAATTATTGTTTCTACTGTAAATTATTAACCTATGTAGGTAATACTATATGAATGTGTTATACCTATATATTATGCATTTACTATTTATTATAACTACGTATTATGATTTGAAATGATCATTTTAATAAATTATAGCCGTTTTATGTATGAAGATAAAGTATAAACATTTATATATCCTAGAAAAAGTCTGCAGTTCGGTTTCATTATTAATTAGTGTTTAAATTTTAAAACATTGTCAGTTTTAGACCACACTATTGTAAACTACCTTACTTGAGCCGCGACAAGCATATTTACTAGACATTAAAAAAAAGTTCCCGCTACCTTTTTACTCTTCGCCTTATAGTATAGTATTTCAAATACTATAATAACATAACTATTTTTATTCGTTAACGTGTGGCGAGTGATTTACGAACATGCCCTACCTACGACAAGATAATCCAAATGAAATGATGGAATATGTAGCAAGAATGCACAGTATCACAAGTTTTACATATAGGTATATAAATATAATATACTGCCCCCATACAACTCACAACATGGAGTTTAGGGTTTGCAAGTTTTTTTTATTTTTACTATATTATAGAAAACAAACAAATGCGAGGGTTATTTAAAAAGCAACTCTCTTGGGGGTGGAGGATACCTTCATATACGTGCGTTAATTTGTAATATTCTTTCTAACGATTCGTTTCAAAGTGGCTGTCCAATCGCCGACCGACATCTCCAGCCCATTGCCATTTCATTTGCTTGGCGATACTCTTGTCTGCCTCCATTTCCATGGATTTCTTTCGTGGTCTTTCAGAAATATGCACCTTTCCATACCATGTTGCGCTACTCATAATTCGTATATTTATCTTATATTATTGGTCCATGTTTCACATTCATACATGAGCACTGGTAGTACACATTGGTTGAACACTTTACGCTTTAGATACTGGGGGATCACTTTTGAAGATCCTATTCAATCCCCAAAATGCGCTCGATACCAGTTTGTCTACTCGCCATATTGGCATTATCTTGATAATTGTATTGATTTTTATAATAAATAGAATCGTTTAGACTTAAGTAAATATAATGAAATATGTGTGTTTTTGTAATATTTTCAAAAATAAATTTTAATGTTCATTAATCAATAAATTTCAAAATTACTCAAATTGGTGACTAGTATATTTATAAATCTCAAATTTAATGAAAAAAACTAATCCAATACGCTGTTAATTGTATATAGAGAATTAATTGGGTTTGGATTTTGGTGATTGCAAAAACAATATGTCATGTTTTACCTTCATTTAAATTAATCAATATCAAGTTATGTTAGTGCCAATGAAAGTTAAGGGATATTTGTATACCGTACCTTTAAACCTAAACCATTCCTTTAGAGATAGTTATATAAACTCATTGGCGCCGTAGGTTTCGATTATATAATTGGTATATTTTGCATGAATGTATTTTTAATATTTTTTTCATTACAAATTACAATATGTTATATATCTTAAATATAGTATATCATTTTAAAAGTGGCCTCACTCATGCCCTTGGCGTGCATGCATCAGCGCGTGTGCGCCTAATTCCCTCAAACACGATCCTTCAATCCCCGTCCCTTCGGGCCCGATAGGTTCCCTTTACCCCCTAATGATGCTCACGGCTTACCTTTTCGGTTTACGACTTCAAATCTAAACGAACGTCTTCAGGTGTGCCTTTATATCTACGAGGATAGGGCGCGCTAGTGTAGATAGATTCAAAATGCCACTATTTACAACTTTTTGGCTGCTAACGTAAAACGCTAAACGTTTAGTCAGTGTGAAACTGCCGCCGCATGTGGACGCGCGCCGCGTTACCTGTACCGCCTCTATTCCGAGTGTTAATAATATCAAATTTTGTTTACGATAGACATTTCATCGAAACCTACGCTCGTCGAATGGAAAACAGCGTATGATTGCTTTGACCTTTCCACAAAATGACATCTCCAATTTAATTACACTTTCGTTAGTGTTATATTCGATTTGGCTCGGTGGTGTAATGGTTTATTGAGTAACTCGCTCCGAGGGCTGAGTTTTGGCGGGTAATCGATCAGACCGATCGAGAGTTAAGGTCGTTGAAGCAATTGTTGCACTCCGTATCCGTCAAGTGTTTCTTAATGGACAGTGATTTCGCTTGTGGACTAATATAATATTAATAACTTACTGAAGTTTATGCCGGGATAATGAAATGATTTTTTCAATTCCCTATCAGGACTTTTTATTGTTTGTTTGAAAGACTCTGCTTACCAATGGGTTACGGATCGTCGTTTCGGGAAATAGCAACTATGCATGTGAGTATTAACATACCTACTTATTATTTAATCAAATTTACGATTCTATTACGTAATTTATTTTAATTTTAAAAATATTAACATACTTCATTATAAATGTATGTAAGTATTATGGTATTATTATCTATCGAGACAAAAATAGTAATCATTTCGTAAACTTCTTATACGTTTTTATATTTTAAATAATATTAATTGTTTTATCATATTTTTGTAGTAACGTAAATATAAACTATTTCTTCGTTGAAATTATTGAATGTTTTTTTTATTAAATTTCTTATCATTTTGAATAAATTTTATTGAAATTTTTATTCGAGTTATAAAAATAAGTAAGTACATTATTTGTTTTCTTTACGTATTTACATTAAAAGTAATACTGTGGTTTAACATTATCGCCGAAAATCTATTTTTACATTAACATTAATAACATAATATTATTATGATAGCTTTCTTTTATACGTAATAATAATATTTAGATGTTAAATATGTCAGTCGATTTTAATTTGTATATCTAACACATATAAGACGGTTTCCACACCGGAAATTGTTGTACTAATATTCCATGTAATAATAAGACATATGTATTAAAAAAATATATTATAATCAAAAATTACATCAACAAAATCATTAATAAAAAATACGACAACAATATTAAATACATCAATACTTATTTGACTACGTTATTTAAAAGGTCAAAATAGGCGAGTATCGGGGTTCGAATCCCATGTCGGAAAAACTTAAGAGCATACTTCAGTGAAACGGCAAATAATTTTCAACTATAGGTGCGACGAAATTTTGGACTCGCTGGCAATCGGAGAGCGACAGTCGAGCTGTGAACACGTCAATTTGTTTCGTGATGGCGACGGGGGTATTAATTCGTAAATCGTGTAAAGATGACTAAAAAACGTTACCCATTTACTTAAAAAAAAAAACATGTCAATGAATATATTATTATTGTTACTAATAGAACAATAAACAGAACATTAAATGGACGCATGTTGAATTTTTATGACAAATTATGTTTTGTTCTGCAGGCGTTTGCACAATCTTCGCGTCGCGTAGTCACGATTGTTTTAGACCGTGCCCCAGCTGAAGTAGCCTTAACAATAAATCCAAATAAGATGTTTTCAATATCTTTTTGGGTCCAAAGCATGGGTCTAATATTTTTAACAATGGCTTACAATTATTTATCATGAAAAAATCTTAGTGATGATTAATATTGATATCAGAGTGTAGAAGAAAAAAACAAAAGGTGAAGCAAAATAGCTTAGGAATATTAATTTAGTTATAATGTAAAAATGATAGAAATTTATAAACAAATAGGTTAACGCTAATAAACCCACGCAGTTATATAAAAAAACATTTCTTTTTAAGTCGTTTCTGTTTTTATTTATTTATTTGTTTGTTTAACTGTCTTTTTTTAATGAATCGGTTGTTTTATTATCACCATAAATGTTAAAATACTATCGATGATTCAAAATCACTTTCTCCGATACACTTACGTATTTCATTTCTTCTGAACTATTAGCAGAATCGGCAACGTAAATCGGTATGACTATTATACTAGGCACCCACCTACTTATACGTAATTACACTTTTCTAATAATTTGCCTTATAAAACAGTTTAAATACTTACTTGTTTGAAATTCATTGCGGATTTTTATTATTTATTTTAGCTACCGGTGATGCATTTAGTTTAGTTAATTAACTATGCATATATTCCTTAGTAGAATAAGAATATTATATTAACCACTTCATTCAATTTTACATAATAAATATAATCATTTTTAGATATGTAGTTAGTTACTTATAACTTATAACATACACCACGAAATTCTTTCAGTATGCCAAACTGTAGCTCTATCATTATTATCAAATTATTTACCTTAGAACTGAAAATGCGGAAGTTACATTTTATCGTTTTTTAGTTAAATAGATTTAAATGTGTATTCACGTTCTGTGAATGTTGAAAATTTGGGAGTCCAATATCACATGGTTTTCAAAATACCTATTTCTAAAACGACGGTAGTCCAATTATTATACTTTAGAGCTGCAAGAGTGGATGTCCAATTTAAGTCATTTTGCTTTAATCTATAGAAAAAAGAGTAATTGCAAAGTGCGGAAGTTCAACGTTAGCAAAATAATCTAGGATATCTGAAAAGTTTCATTTGTAGAGACATTTGAGTGAAAAGAACTGCTCTCCTGAATATTCAATATGTGACTTCCGTACTTTTAGCTAAGTATAAATTAATAAATACTATTTTTCTCCTATTTTATATTTGTTGTTAATTGCTAACAACGCAATCATTTTTAGTGACAAAATCATACGCTTTTTTATAGTAATGTTAGAGCAAGACAGCACACTTAGAATTCAATTAATAATAAGCACTGCAAGTACCTACTTTTATCATTGTTATTTTACTTACTCTCCAAACAGCTGCTCTCCGTGGAAACGTAAGTAGGTACCAACATACCTACCTACTAAAGATTCATTCTATCGACTTTTTTTTCATTTCTTTTGTCACCGGCGAATTTTGTCAGGGGGTATCCCAGCAGTTGAAGGTTGAAGACATACATGAGAAAATTTGTTTCTTTTGTCGATTCCTTGCTTCAAATTATAACAATATGTGCAGGGGAAAAATTGAATGAAACGTTAGCAGGATACTTTTTTGTAACAAAAATTTATCCCATGACAGTTTATCAATGCAATTTGTATCAAACGCTACAAATTGTATTTTATCCATGAATTCTACCTGATTGTAATAAAATTGTGTCGTATTTCTATCATTTACCGTACAATATTATGATCAAATTTTTAAACGATAAAGAATGATTTCGTTTGCTTTTAATATGTGAATATCATATATATGAAAACTACATCCTTTTTTTAATTCAGTCTACAATCCGATAATAAGAGTAATGACAGTAAAAGTAAGACAAATAATTATAAGCCAACGCGTTACTTACTATTCGACTATCGTGGGTGTCCTTACAGATAATAATTGTACTTAAAATTTATGTTAATGTAACAAAATTAGGTATTAATAATTAAAGTTTTAGTAATTATTACTTACGTAGTTTTTTATCTTTAAATTGTTAAGTAGGTATATTATATATTGTGGTAAATAGATGTAATGATTATCAGTCGAGTGTCCTATTAAAGGTAATGAAACTGATCAAGATTGTTATTAAATTGTCTGAAATACCTTGGCATTTATTATATTATAATATGCTCAAGATTGTTTTTTATTTAAATTAATAATAATGATATCGTCTGCTAATTTTAATTTTGAATATTGCGCGCAAAGAAAGTTGGTTAGATTTTTTTCATTGCCATTTTATATGCTGACTTTTATATGTATTTGATCCCATCGACTTAAAAGGAAATACGAGATAAACACACCCTCACTCGCGTATTATAAACGTCAAATAAAACCTGATAATTTAGTTTCTCAAATTTCATTGAACTCAACGTAAAAAAACTTCGATTCCGAAATGCGTGGACGTTCATTACAATAATATACACTACGCCTTCTAAAGCGAGTTGCCATTACGCAAATATATTTTTTTCGCTGTTATTATTTATCGCCACTGACAACATTGATGTCACTTTCGCGAAATATGTAAATTATTTCTACGATCGACGATTCTGCGTTACAATTTCCTCGGCGCTCCCTCCCTATGACGTTATTTAATTATTTCCGGTTCTAACCATTATACGTAACGATAGTTTATTCTAGTTGCGAGCAAAACAAGCCATTTTGTATTTAAATATATTGCAGTTCCCATGCTATCAGACTATCAGTGGCTTATAAAATATTGTATGCTGCGAAAAACAGAAGCGGATTAATGTCCGAGCAAGATTATTTAAATTTAGTGAGTATATTAATGTAGTTGCATGCTCTTATATTCCAGATAGTTAATGCCATTTTACGATCCTTTGTTTAATATACATATAAACGTATACACTTATCTTTGTCAGTTGAATACATATTGTAGGTAGGTACATAATATGTAATATATTATATTACATATTATGTATATTAAAATACAAAACTATTTAAACTATTTCTATAAATAATCGGTCAACGGTTAATGACTGTAATCACTTAAATCTAGGTTATTCACTTATTACACTTCATACTTCAATGAATAAAGTTAGAAGCAATCTCTATTTTCAACATTGTATACAATATATTATTATGTAATATAATAATGAACGTTCTAACGTTAATTTGTATTTAAAAAGCTTTGTAAATTCCTGTGAAATCCTCTTTTTAAATCTCCACAAGGAAAAGGGCTTTTTACTTCTCATCAATTTCAGACATCAAATGTTTATATTGTTTTGGTATCTCTTCAGTAAGTTAGGCCCGTTTCAGACGGGACACCGGTGTCGCACTCGTATATAATAAGGAGGCCTTTGTATTCGAATAAAGGGTCCATTGTATTATGTTTATGAACGCCCCAGAGCTAATGTGTCAACGCGTGTCCGGTACACTTTTTCGTCGGCCGCTACATTCTCAAGCCGCCGATACACTCGTTTTTTACCGCAGCCAGTTTTATGTTCTAATTTATAACGCGAAATTATGCGTTGACTCATTAGCTCTGGGGCATTCATAAACATAATACAGAGGCCTTCTATATTATATCGAGCGCCACACCGGTGTCCCGTCTGAAACGGGTCTTATGTTTGCTATATTTGGATGCCGACACTCTAATCTTTACTACACACAATTATAAATATTCATAGGTATAACGCCATATTATATTTTAATTCAATCATGCATCCCGTTTAACTCATCGTTAATAAATCGCATCTTTTGTATCTATATTGTGAAAATCGGGGTGACGAATTATTAATTTTGCTGCAGCCTTATTTTAATAAAACCATGTTTGGACAAAAATCTTAATAACGAAGTTAAAATCACCTTGCTGTCGCAGTCTTGTAGTTTTAATTTGCTCCTGGTGACTTTGTAACGTTGTCTGAATGTACCTTCTCTGTGCTACGTACACACGAAGCCCGGGGCGTAGAAAATTATTAATATGATCGCAGGTAAAAATGAGAGTTTAGTGATCCGCGCTTTTCTATCACCTGTCCGATGTTTCATTTTATAGGAACATGATTTAATCTGTCGTCGTAATAATAATTTATTATACACATACTGTTGTTTTTTTTTTACACTCAGATATACAAAACAATTAGGTACTTAATGGCGCAGTGAAAATGGCATTAACATTTTTTCTTTTAAATATTTTTGTAACAATTTGAGTTAGAATGTAAGTGTAAAATGATTTATTTCTTGTATACTATCGCTTCAATACTAGGATCCAGATTACATTGATTTTTATATTATTGGTTAAATTAAATTTAAACCTAAGTTAAAACAACTACGCAGGTATCTCAAAATATTAACAATGTAGTCAACAGGTAATAGAAGAAACATAGTTGCATACTCGTAAAATAAAATTTAAGAAGCGATGTGTATACAATTATTAAGTATATCGATTTTTCCATGCCATTTATGAACGATGCCCATTGACTTATATCCTTTAGATCCTTTTTTGACCATATCGTAGAGGTTTGTAATGTGTGTATTAACAGATTTAGCGACTTGCTCAACCTATTATGCCCATACTCGGACTTGAAACACAAATTGAAAAACAATAATATTTGTAGGTATTTGCCAGACCCAGGATTCGAATCTGGGACCCACGACATTTTAAACCGACGCGTAAGCCGCTCAGCCATCTTGGGGTTTAAACATAACTTAAATCAAGCTATCTAGTCATAGGTAGTATACATAATTATTTTATATAACTGTATTGTTATTATGGTTTATTTTCGCATTATATTTTAAATATTATTATGTTCATACTAGGGCTACTATGGAATTGAAATAAATTGATGTTTCCGTTTCATTTTGACTAACAGTTAAACATGCATACGGTAGTATCGAAAAAGTAATTAAATTATCGATGAACTGATTCATGTTTTCAATTATATAATATAATGACATGTTTTATCAACTTTTATCTTGCATAATAGTATGAGAATACAAAATACATATTGATATTTTATTTAACCAGTTTAAAAAAGTGTTAACTCAAATATTAATAAAATTGATCTGTTAATTTAAAACCTGAAATTCTTCTCGGAATATAAATCATCAAAAAAAAAATTACACAACCATGTAGGTACACAGGTGGGCGTATTACGTAATTATTCAATTATTTGCCCAGATTTACCTGCCACGAATAAATTATCATTAAAAAAAATTGTAAGAAGCTTCGCAAATTTTTGTCTCGGTGAAGCTAAAACGAGTGTGCAACAACATTCACTTTTGCCCATGGCAGTCGTCCGTCCTGGGAGGCAGGGCTGGCCGGGAGAGGGGCGTCTCCCGATCGGCGAATAAATCAAAAAGCGCGCCGATTTTAATTAACAATCAAATTTTTTACGCTCCAACCTATCTTAGCGCGACCCGACACTATCGCTTTTGATGTGATGGACGTGACCGATCGGCCAGATTAACGAAAAATTACTCAATATCACAGCTGAGATATCTAGAAGCCTTACTTTGTTGTTATATTATATTGTCACTGCAGATTTTAAATTTAATCTGAGACATAAAATAATACACGTGCCCCTTCTACAACGTTTAGGGTACATAAATATATACCGGAACAGGTTTGACAGTACCAATTCTTATATTTTTAAAACGGGAGTCCCACCGACGCGTTCATCATCAATAATTCTATCTTTACCAGTCGGTATTTCAGCTTTTTCGCAGTCCCTTTAAAAATACATGCTTGTGCATTTTATCCCGCCATATTGAGTCGTGTTTTCGGTAATCATTTTATTAATATTGGCGATTACCATCAATAAGATTGTTATCCAACATTGTATTATGCGCATGCGTTGAAGTTATCTTGTCCCTAAAGAATAATATCACTTCTCATTTCACTCAAACAATGCACTCGAGCGGCATAACCTTTGCGCGGCAATTTTTGATTGTATTGTTCTGCGTGGAACAATACAAAATTTGATAGAACATAAAATATAATACAACATGACAGTACGATGTTGACTTGTTTTACAATCAAAAATCAATATTAATTAAAATCCCTTCGCTTTTCAAGCAAGATCTATAATGGAGAAAGGCGGAACACACGTTAAGTTAACAATCCTAAAGTAAATAACAATCTACGTTATCGATTGTTCGTTTAAATATAAAACATTGCTATTCATAGTTTTTGTCAAAAGAACAATATTTGAAATATGATTTGGAAAATTGTCGATGGTCTTCTTTTGTTTGTGAATTTACGTGCATTCTATTTTTGTATGAATGTTGCCATAATGAATATTGAATCAACTAAAATCAAACGAATGTGTTTATATAGCAATAGGGGCGGGGCAGTCCTACATTATGTAAATTCCTGTAAAGTTGAAAATATTTATTTTCGGACTCCGTGTCCACTTGAAATATCCAGAGGTCGACGTTCTGAATATTGTCTGAACGTTGTTAAGAAAAGTGAAGTGGTCAGTGTGACATTATTGTATCCAAGAAGTCAAGACACTCATGTCATGAGTCACCCTCTCGACATTTTGAACTCGTTTAATTAATTTTATTATCCAGTGTGTGGGCTTTCGACTGTACCTATGAATAATCATCACATCAGCCCATGCAACGTCAATTAATGACCTTAATGACGGCCGTGATGCATTTCAGTTTTGCCATGGTTAAAAAATAATATGCCCTAGGCCGGTAATTTATCACAATGCAAGATTCTTTTTTCATCTGTCATAAATTTAAATTTGGAAACCGGGCATAGTACATAGTACAAGACGATCAAAATTAATGGATTCTATCCGGGAGCTGTAAACAAAATCGAATACGTACATAAAAATAATCTATTTTTTTTAAATTAGAGAATTTAAATTTATGAAAAGGTTTATAGAATTTCGCCTTTGTGCTGTTTGTTAATGGTTTGTTTTGAAGGTCATTTTCAAAACTCATCGATACATTATCATTTATATCACTCTCAGAACGGTTGAAGGCCTCCGACTTCCTGACTAGCTCAGGCACTTGGAAGTTGAGGTTCATTAATGTGGAGGAACAGGCAGGAACCTCATGGACGTGGAGTAACCAAGAAGTCACGGGGCACAAAGTCAATTAAACACCAGATGAAATCTTCAGAACTCGTATTTTATTGTTTTTAGAATATGTTTGGCCTTATGGCATTCCTTCATCAAGGATTATAGTCCAAAGGTATCATTCACATTGGTATCGAAAGTCCCAAAGGTTATAATAATGAAAAGAAACTCGATTTATTGTTATTATCCATACACCACAATTAGTAAAAAAAGAAAAAAGTCAAATCAATTAATATTCGAAGTTCACAGTTCGAAGTCTCAATAAACAAGAGTCAACTAATATCCGAAGTCACAAAAATAACCACATTTATTACTGATTAATTAAAAATTAATTCGAATATTATTATTTAATTATTTAAAAATTAACTTGATTATTATTAACTAATTATTTAACATTAACTTAATTATTTCTAATTAGTTATGCAGACGTAATCGTGAGGGTCCCGGGACAACAAGCGTCGCCGAAGCGACCTCCGGAACCCACAAGTGACAAAACAGACTGACTTTGGATTTAATAATCTTGCCTTTTTATCCGTTAGGGGTGGTTGTATTTCTTACAAATCCACACTGATCACCGATACTGCCATATGCTACACATTTATATAAGGTTGACGGATGTCAGACTATCAACCAAACATATAGCGATATCGATGTACATAATATGATTAATATTAATATTACTTAAATTACATTAATTCCTTAATTATCTTAATTATTTTAACTACTATAAACTACTAACGCCCATCCATAAGTCCCCCTTTATTACCTCGTTAACCCTTGCATTACATATTAATTTACAATTTACAATACATATTATAATTACAAATGAAATTTTATATTACATCTAATCTAACTTAATTAACCCCTTTATCCAATATACATTTAATTCAAATTTAATCCTATAACCTTATTAACTTATTACCTATATTTACATGGTCTGCGACCGACTTATACATCCACAGTTCACCCTGAGAAGTCGTGGGACCTGCCAGAGCAAACTGCGGGACTTATACCTATGTAATATTTCGTATGTTTTTGTTCGGCCTTGTCGAGGGTCATCATCATTCCACCGGTGGCACATTGACTACCAGGGTCAGACCGAGCGGCTGGGGAGTACTACTCCTTATGGGAGCGCCCCCCCACAGGGGCGAAAAATCAGTGTGTGACACGGTATTAAAAATAAAAGGTGCCATAAATTATCTATAGTCGTATTACATTACATTATTAACATTTAAAGATATGCCTAGTCTAAATTTCAAATAAAAGAAATGGAAGAAAATACAACGTATGAAAATGATTTATTTCTGTTGTAAACGCGGCTTTCTATTCTATTTTTGAAATTATTGGATATTCATTACACCTCACAGCAATTATTATTTCTTTGTGTTGTATTTGATTATATACAATGACATTTAGATGTCAATAATTCTAAATAGTAATACATTATACTATTTTGTATACAATTTACCATTTTACAAGGCAACATGATTTATTCTCTTCACAAAGTAAACGTTCTTAATATTAGATATTATCTCATTTTTTATTATGGAGTGCCAAACATTTATAGCTGATTTTATTCATTCTCTTCTGACATAACGGACAATAAGCTGACTCTTGTATTATGCTATCTGCTCAAGGGTCAGATTTCGCACATTACTCAACCACGAATGATCCCCGAGATCATACATCAAAGAATACGCATTAATGAGGATTGGACCATCAGTCATTAGAATGTCCACCTTCTGCTGAAAATGTGAATATTTTCCCAAAAGGAAAAATAATTTTTCGTCTTGTACCATCTTCTATCAAAGGTTGATTACTGTCAAAGCGACCTTCACATTGTCGTCTGCTAGCCGGCGGAAGTTGCAGTCGTACTGAGCATGGAGGTTCTTCAGTCACAACACACGAAACTTTCCTCAGCTGCATATAGGTACCGTTGATTTTTCTTTTGACAACGATCTGGAGAATCCTGTTAGGTATTAATATGGGTAAGGTACTGAGTTTCCTGGTACTGTAGTTTTCTAGTATTGATCCTATGCAGTACTTCTTCGATGGATTTTTTCATGTTTTGGGTAATATTGTAGGTACACTACTCAAGACGTAAACATTTAATTAGTGAACTTATCAGTCCAACCAGGGAACTCAGAAATAATGGGAACTCAAATACCTAACAGGTAAGGAGTAGCAGGTAATTGATCTCGAGTAAGGAATAATCCGGGATAAACTTAAACACGCGTCAAGAATACGTCATACATCGAATACTGACAACTGCTCTCGGGTTATGCGTTGACGCTTATTTAATATTGGTGTATTACACACACTATTGCACGTGCATAATGCGTGTTTCATTTTCGTATAACACTCACACATTCAAAACCCTGCATCAAAATGTAGTGTATTGAATATTGCCTATCGGAATTTTAATTATTATCTGCTAATCCAATAGTCCAACTAATTTTAAGGATATGTTTACACAATCACATCTCTTCAAAACTTTATAACTACCATTTTTGTGTTTAAATAATAGCGAATCATTCTATGTATACACTGTACAGTGTACAGTATTGCTTGGACTCTTTTTCTCCTTCTCAGACCATATCCGCTCATTGGGTGAAGCATATGAATATCACGTGATGCATACAATAATCCCCGTTGCTTGCCAGTCTTCTTGTTCCTTCCCATTTCACGCTAGGACTCTGTATCTCCTATATACTATTTTTAAAAAATTATACATTTTACATTCAAAAAAATATAATATTAATCTGTTTAAATTATAAACAGGTTAGGTTCGGTACGGTTTTCTGTTTTATATTACGTATTGTTATATAAATACCTACATAATGATAATTCAAAGTAAGTAGGCATATGACGTGTAATATGAGAATGATTCGATATTTGAATCCGCACGCCAAAATTTATTCAACCTTTAGGTGGGAGAAAAAATATATGATAAAAAAACTCAAACGAGAATAGCAACATCGATCTCCGCGTCCGATCTCTTATGCCCAACTAGAAAGCTTTTTACTAAAGAATATACCTCCGCGGCCAGATTGACTTAACCGCCAGTTTCTTGACCTATCGATAGTCATGATGGGTATGTGTATATAACGAAATTCTTTATCGGGTTTTTTCTACGTCTCTCATAGCGTAATGCACGTTTTTATACGAGTTAAACGTATCGTTTACATCTGAACAGCGTCGGTGAGGCATCAGACAACAATGTAACTCTCTGTACAAGTCATACATTGTACAGATTCAGTAACCGAAATCGAAAGCTGGAATCTATTCAAATGCTGCATGTCGTGAATGCAGCATTTGATTCTGGAATTCTTTAACGTGAGACCAAATGCGTTGGGAATCAAATGCACGCATTATCTTCAACTGGCCGATATAAAAAAAAACCATCGGTACTTTTTTCGTATTCCAAATTCAAATTTAAATTTTCATTGTGATAACTCATTGTTCTATCTATATTATTCAAAATGTATTTTTATTTTCCTTCTTTGAACATTACTTTCCAGTAGCGGATTCGTATGTGGAAGTTTTTTTTTTTTTTTTTTAAATAGTACCTAAATGTCAGAAAATTTGTGATATTTAACTATAAAAAAAACTTAATATCAACTGTTTACCAAACAGTTTTTTATTTATATGCATTAATATACCGTAATATACGACTGGAAGTATCACCAGCTTGAATACCGTATCTGCAAAATTCACTTGCTGTTTTTTCAATGTGTGTTAAGATCCAAAGTTAGATTGAGTGAATATCTATCAAGCATTTCTCCAAAAAAAATCCTAATATGTTTAAAAATCTACTTATATTTACATATTTTCAGGTATCTAATTGATATAATATGACTTTTATATATATGTCATTTACACCCATGTAGGCCTAGTTGGTACATTTTGCCCATATCTGAAGTCATGGATTGAATATTTGATCCAGTGCAAGGACCGAAAGGGTTGGACGAATTGAAAACAACAATTCCACGTAAAATTAGTATTAGTATTATCTCCACTCGAGGAATGTTTATATTATGATCCTTTTATGAACGAAAATGGTAATTTGCTTAACTTTTTAAGATTCGATTAGTATGTTTTTTTAAATACCTATATAGTATGTTCTACCACTAAAAATAGATACTATAGGTACAATGTTTCAATAGTGTTAAAAGTATAGACTATTCCTATTGTAATAAATAAATATGATTTTTCTTCGGTGTATTTTATTTATATTCGTAAATAAAATAGGCAATTATAATTATTACCTATTTATTGCACGTGGATGTAATAAAATTGGAGAAGATTGTATGATTTTATTTAATTACCGTCATAATCCAAAACGCTGTTGCATTTTCTTAATATTGCATCTAAATGACGTTTCATCAACGGTGAGCACTGAATATCACAATTATATTTCAAAATAATCCGGCAGTAAATCTATCAGAACTTATTCTTGTCTCATATTTCACCGGGTGGAGATCTTCCCATAGTGCTTGCCATTGCTACAAGTCATGAGCTCTTTTCGGCCAGTTCGGACATCTGTCATATTTTACGGGCTAATGCGTTAGTTATCACTTATCAGTGTTATCACTTATCACATCACCATGCTGGGTAAATTCATTACCATACATAAAACGTTCAATTCCTTTTATCCTTCACTCTTCGCTACAATGTGTTGGTAAATTCACAGATCTCTTCGATTTTATCGGTTCGTTTAATAATACATAATGTAATAATTATTGATACATTTAGACTTATTTATTCGTAAACCGATACATCTAAAAGTGTGTTGATGTGTTCTTGTTATTATAGGTACCTATTTCCAATATTGAATATCCATTTATGAAGAATATCTAATGCATATTCCAGACACTGATGCCAACCGTACTATAATTATAGTACATTACTATTCTTTTAATTCCCCGAAAAATGTAAAATACTATAATTTTACGCCAAATATACCAAAATACTATAATTTTAAAGGGTTCAAGACGAAAAATGTTCCTGTACTATATATTTTTCAGATATACTATAACTTTTACGCCTTTGTACTTATAATCAGTATAGAAAAAGATGGCAACACTGATTCCAGACCTAAATTCGTCTGTCCTTAAATAAATAAACATTGTGTAAACTTATACACAGGCTAATACACAGGATATGAAAGTGTTTTTTTATACGAATGACAATGTTTTATTTTTTAATTTATAAATTTATATGTTGTCATAAATGTGAAAATGTACTGACAAATAATCAAGTATATTGTGAAATGTTGTTTTGATTAAATAACGCAAATTTGTATGATGTGACATAATATGCTAACTAGATAGGTAAATTTAAATCCGATAGCAATATCTGTAGAGGGACGTGCGTTGATTTTCGAAACATTTAAACATATTATGACTGCGCGTACATTTGTGTTTCGGCAAAAGTTTACAAACCATTGTATAATGTATACACGCACATAATTATCTAGGTCTAGAGTAGGCATAAAATCATTAGTCATATTTTTCGCAAATACTTTAAAAGAATAATTATTACTTATTACTCTTACGTACGGATTAAAATTCTATGCTCATCCTATGTGGTTGTTCCTCATTACCCAAAAATATTGTTATGTTATTATATTATCTTATCTTATCTATCGAAATTCCATCGTATAGTTACTTAATAAACTATTTATGACACCTGCTTCTAATGGCCCATACGCCATAAAGCCATAAATGATATTACTATTACACAAATATTTGAAGATTCTGATATTAATATTATGCCGTGAATTAAAATTGTGCTCTTCGTTCTTTATTGCTCATAATAGAAAGTAAGTGACTTTATAGTAAGGTGGACCATAAATGACAGGAAATAATAAATCTTTTTCTTTATAGTTGTTTTACTATTATTATAATAAACAAAACCAATCATTTAATACAATATTTTACGTTTAAATTTAATGACTTTTTTCTACGACTGAAAACAAAATTGTTTTTATTTTAATACAATGTATGTTCTAACTTGGGCTCAATTAGATCAGATATGTCACATATATTGTAATTCTATCAATATAGTATGTCTCAAAAGAAGTCCAGAATATAGAAGGGGGCTTGTGCACATTCCGTATTAGGAATTTTGAAGGCAGTTCGAACAATTTTATGTGCGGTTGCATTGGTAGCAATTTCACTATTTTTTATTCCATTGGCAACACTGATAACAAAATGGCTGCTAGCGTTCGCTTGGTTTGAAGTATGTTGCTTTGTTTACATTTTTCGTTGCTTTACATACTTATTTAATTTTAAAATAATGCTCAATTAATATAACACACAACTATTGAGAGAGTATTTTTTTATGCCTCGGAATAACAAATTCCGTAGTAGAAGTGT
This sequence comes from Rhyacophila brunnea, assembly GCF_057557595.1. Taxonomy (NCBI): domain Eukaryota; kingdom Metazoa; phylum Arthropoda; class Insecta; order Trichoptera; family Rhyacophilidae; genus Rhyacophila; species Rhyacophila brunnea. The sequence continues at coordinate 16,384,698 of NW_028232965.1, forward strand.
GAAGTTGTCTCCAAATAAAACTGTTATTTGTGGATTACTTAATCAGTATACCACAGATCATTTTTACTTCAATTTCATACTAATTCTCCATCTCTATAGAAGTACAATATTTTCAACATATTTGTTATCTTCCTTTCCATGATGAGGATATAGCGAATGGCTATCAATATTTTTTTTAATCTGTTATAATACGGTTTTCTTAACCTGTAGTGAAAATATTACTTAACATCTTTCCGTTCATATTTGATGTGAATCATAAATTGAATGAGCGTACATTATTCAAGTGGTTATCTATCAGCTTTTTCTTATTATTTTATTCACTAAAATCACGCATTAGTAAGGAAGTAATACGTTCATTTTTATTGAATTTCCGTACGTGCGTTTAAATGTTGTAACACTACAATAAAAAAAATATAACAAGAAATCTCTCTCTTTTATCCAACGTGCATTTTCATCCGGTTTTCTCATGCGTATGCAATTTTATTTACGCTTCATTGTTTAATATATAATTATTGCATTCCTAATGAATGAAATTAAACGGTCACAAGAACATCTAGAAGTTCTACGGAATTAGCCGGCAAAAACGCATCATCGTCAAGATACCATGGATGAATCCTAGCTTCCTCCAACATCTCTCTCCATCTATCGGTTATCCTCATCCAAAGTGGTAACTTTCCAATTCTGAACTCCAAGTATACGGCAGCCATTAGTATCTACCTCCATTTATCTACCTCCATTTAGCATTCTTTTCATAAAGCGATTATTTTTGACGCAAATGATTTGTTAGTAAATTTATAAGGGTGTCTCCAATCACTTTAAACCAGCTTTAAAGATACATATCAAATGACGTAGGTATACCGAAATCTATAAAATGTGCGTACTTCTCACAAATCGATGATTTTTTTTAATAATATCGATGTAGATATTATCACAGAACAAGATGTTCAACTATCATTCAACATTGTTAAAATCAGTGACGTCACGTCAGACTAGGCAGATTATGCTCTGCTAAGAGACACAAAATTAGGGGAAAATTGAGAATATTATATACTTACATCTTCTATAGTAGATTTCGTGCACTTGAAGTTGCTATTTTTTGTCGTATGGGGTCTCAAAATCAGCCAGTGCGTCGGATCTCTACTTCACTAAAAGCGCCACTGAATATTTAATATAATTTTGTTTCGATGACCAATAAAGTTATTTACTGTCTGCTCAGTCTAAAACCGCCCTGCCATTAGTCATTTCAATCAATGTAATTATATTAGTACGGACGTACAATCGATACTCTGGGAACAGAAAATATATTTATAATAATTGTTCTGTGTCGATACTTTAACATACTGGTAGCGACTATTTTATTTAGACAAGATATCCCTAACTACATATTTCAATTTTTTGAAATAATTAATGAGTATATTACATTTATATCAAAAAGATATAATATACTTTGCGTTTGCTAGACCCTTTAAATGTTATACCTAGTAGGCAATCAATAAGTGTAAGTTCTAAACTAGTTTTGTTAATTTTTTGTCGTTATCACGTTAGCCGTAGATTTAAGTAACTTGTAGCTTAATGACTCGCACGAAGATATTCTCATGGTTTAAAATTTTCTTAGTAAAAATTAACAGTCGTGTATTGAGATACACGTAACTCAATAGATTGGGGTTTACCTCTGGTTCTCACACCTGTCAGACAATCAGGCACTGAGACAATCTCTTACGTGCCAAACTCAATATTTTTTGACTGAATATTCGACAGAGTATTTTATTGGTGGTAGGTTACCACCGCCAGATTATAACTTCCAGTTTTTGTATATAGCACGCGCTACAATTTTTCTCACCTGTTTCACAGGTGATCCGTTACTTCTCGGTAATGTACATTCATTTTGCTCACAGATCATTTGGCATGTTCTTGGACCTTTCGTAGAATTTCGCTTTAAAATTTTCTAAAGATTTTGTTCATTTGGTTGAAATGTCATGAAATCTTGTTACAGTATTCACGTACACAACGAATAGGTATCACTCAATTTCTATACAATAAAATACAAATAGTAATTCAATGAAACTACCTTTATATTATATTTTATTAATATACTTACTGTTCTGAACACACAATTAAAAATGTATTTCATTAATTGAAATGACATACTTTAGAAATTACTAATTTTTTCGTAAGATGTAATATTAAAATCGCTTTCGAGGTTTTGGCTCATTCTATTAAGCCACCAATTCAACTGTCGTTCTTGCGAATAATTGTTTATAACTAACTAATTTTATCTGAGGTATTTTAAATGTCATCAAGTTAGTAGTTGGAATTTGATAATATTCGAAAATAATTTTGCTACATTGTGCTAATATATGCTCTGCCTGGAAATAGCTTTAAGATACCTTTTTTATTGATGATATATTTTAATTCAATATTTATACTGCGTACGCACTATTAATTGTTAGTGCAACATGAATATAAATACATATTTTTTATATTTATAAGATCTGTTATGATGCAAAGCAATCTATATTCTCATTTTTATTTGATGTCAACTTACTTTCCTAATAGCATTCACTAGCCTTAATTGAATATAAAAAAAATCTATGACAAATCTCAATTGATAAGCATCATAATATTGAAGCATATTGTATTCATCATTAAATCTCACTATACTTACACAGTCGTACCAATCACTCGGTTAAAAACTTATTACGATCCAACTGTAATTTGCCAAGAGATAAACCGTTTTGAGTCATGGCTCAAAATTTGTCATCATCGGTGCGAACGACTTTCTAATTCCATATTAATTATCATGCCTACGGATCTTCCATTGACGAGATATAATTCAATTTGGCGACGAATTCACTGAGATTTGTCATGGCGTCAGTCGATTTTCATGGCGGCCTTTTTGACACGTCGATCGACAAACTGTCGTGGGCACTATTCGGCCATACATGGCAGGAACATTAGGCAAAGCATTTTATTTGATACTATAGTCGATTTATCATACTTTATCCCAAACATGGATGAACAAGACGAGCTTGATAGGACGTAACAAGTGAGGACCTAAATAATATAAACATTTTTTAATACATTTGAATGTGGGCGTATCATTGCCAAATTATTGTCGATTATAATCGTTCAGCCTTAAAATTGCGTAAAGTCTCCGCGACTCTTAGATTTACACAGATCATCATGATTCAGATAACAATTATATCATCTCGACACTTTTTGTAATTGATTTATGTTTATAATAATATTTTAATTGTATTTTCTAATTTCAAATATCACCGCAAACTATTAGAGATTATAGTCGGACAAACAATAAATACCGAAGACCGTATTCACTATGTTCTATTCAAATACTGAAAATAGTATCATTTTTTTTAAAGCCAAATGTCAGCATACCAGATCATTTGGCTGTGGCGTGTCTTTGTAAAGAATCGTTCTCATTCGTTTAGTCGGGTCTGGCAAAAATATAAGCATTTATAAGTATTCCACATCATACCTACAGGCTGAAACAGATCCCCGGGGACCTCTTTGCCTTAGTTCAAAGCTACTTCAGCAATAGGGAGATAACCTACGACTCCGGCCCCAGCCTGATTCACAGGAGGACCACCATGGGGTGTCCCCAGGGCTCCGTCCTGGGACCCCTTCTGTGGAACATTCTGTTTGACGACGTTCTGTCCCTGCCACTGCCTCCGGGCTGCACGCTCGTTGCGTACGCCGACGACTTGCTCCTGCTTGTTGGGGCGACCAGCCGACCGGCACTTGAGCGTGCAGCCACGGACGCCTTGGGCAGAATCCTTAATTGGGGGTTGCTGAACAAGCTGACCTTTGCCCCGAGCAAAACGGAAGCTGTCCTCCTCAGGGGTAGTTCTCGGGTCAACATAACTCGACGGCCGCCCACGGTTCGTTTTGGCCAGACCTCAGTGCGTTTCTCCGAAAGGGTTACGTATCTGGGAGTAATTCTTGATGACAAGCTGTCTTTCGTTCACCACGCCAAGACGGCCGTCTCTAAGGCCAATTCGGCCTATCAGAGAATGGCCCGAATGGCGGGCAGCAATTGGGGACTTAAGCCTAGAGCCCTTAAGGTTGCATACGGCGCAATTTTCATGGGAATTGCCGGTTACGCCTCCAGCATTTGGCATTCTCGAGTAAACTCCTTAACTCTCGTGAGACGCGCACTATTAAGCGGGCAGCGACTTGCGCTGATCTCGCTTACCAAAGCCTACCGCACAACTTCTACTGACGCGCTTGCCGTACTCGCGGGGGTGCTACCCCTCGATCTGCACGTCCAAGTCAGAGGATCGATCACCCTCCTCTTGAGGGGGATCAGCACAATACTCGCCGGTGTCCATCTGACACCACCGCAGAGATCCGAGGACGTTCCTTACAGGAAGACTGTAAGTGACATTGTGTACAAGACCGCATTTGCGGCATGGCAGGCGAGGTGGACCGCCTCCCCCAAGGGGCGGCACACTTACCGTTTTTTTCCAGACGTATTCTGCAGGCACCAAACTAGAAGACTCCAACCTTCGCACTGGATTAGCCAGTTCCTCACCGGCCATGGCAACTTCGCCGCCAGACTCCACGAGTTTGGCTTGATAGTAGATGGGCCGGGTTGTACCTGCGGGCATGACCACCAAGATGTTGAACACATCCTCTGGGATTGCCCGCTTATGGAATTCGAACGAGCGGAGCTGTTTGCCAGGGTCCGTCCTCACACGGGCCCAATTGGTCATGGAGATCTGGTAGCAACCGAGGCCAACTTTGCGGCATTTGAGAAATTTGCAGCGTCGTATGGGGAGCGGGATAGTCCCGACTCTTCTGTAGACTCATCCATTTCAATTCGTGACACTCAGTATGCGGGTACACAAAGCGCTTAACGTCAGCGGACAGCAGAGCCAGTCCAAAAACAAACATTTTCTTTCTTAACTTTCTTCTTTCAGCACTACGGTGCATGGTTGCAGCATCAGTCCCGTGCGGCTCCGTCTCGGGACGGAATGAGCACTTAAAATCACTTCTTTCAGACACGTTTAAAGCGTCATAGAAAGCGGCCGTGCATATCCACGGTTGTGCATATATGACGGGTGGTGGTGGGCACTTTTTATCCAAATATTCAAAACGTATCATTTTTTATACATTTCAGGCCTGGCGATCGTCCATAATTTCATTGTTTTGTATAATTTGGGCATTACTTTCATTTTTATTTATTTTTTGGAGTTAAGCTTTCACACTAACTTCCATAAAGTTAAGTTTAGTTACAAATAATAAGTATGTACCCTTTAGCGTTAATTTTGCTATAATGTATTATAATTAATTTGTTGAACAGTGGCATATATTCTACACTTCGTAATAATATATTCAATAAATATTACGGATCCGGCAGGACATCTGTTTGTTTATGGAAACTGATTATAGGTAACGTCTTCAGTATAATTATGTCAAACTCGGATTTGGAATCCCACGCGATATCTTTTTAACCGTCATTTTAATTATACTCCTACTTTGTGACAATACGCGCCTATAATAGAAAAGTTCTCAAAGTGCCGAATGGTTGGTTAAATAAAACGAGGTTTAAGATGTGATACATAAATTATTTAACTTTGGTATTGAGTTCTTCTATTCTCACTTCTCGTGATAACTTGGTGACATCATTCTACATTAATTTAGTTACCAATACGCCTCAATTTCTTTATCTTGATCCTCCCTAGTTCGCAACTCCACGGTTTGTATCATAGAACAGATTAATAAGAATACAAAGAAGCCATATTTTGTTTATGTCATAATGGCAGTCAACCCATAAAATACAAGCAGTGATTGAAAATGACATATATTGTTTAACTTAAACATAAGATTATTGGTATATGATGATATAATGGTAATATATTATGAATTTAAGTTAAACGTACGTGCAGAATATATGCAACAGTGTCTAATAAACGTAAATACATCAATGTTTAGGACGTTTAGGTATATATTTTATCATTTAACCACCATGTTTAATTATTAGCTTTATAATAGTTACAACGATTTGCCGTCTCGAAGAAAGCAATGAATGCCTTTATATTATATAAGTTTAACAAAAATCGTGAGTATAATAAGTATGTGTGAACATTTTCCAATAATTTTAATCTTTCGCTAACGATTTGAAATCACTATCATTAAATTAAGTTTAAAGTGATAATTTTACACCATTGGCAATTTGAGTCAGTCTGCATTGTTGTTAAAATATCCAATCGTGTATTTCAGCTTGTTTTTGTTACTTTTTCTCGATCGAAAAGGTTTTAATGAAGAAGTAACGGTAGGCAGGGGTCAATCGCAAAATATATGAGTAGTGCAGTTCGGCTTCAATGTAAGCATAGCGCTCAATAAAAACCATATCATAAATCCCGTTCTTCGGCATATTGAATTGCACTTACGGTTTACAGCTTATGTTATGTAATCATTTTAAATTACCCACTTCTGTAATAAGACAATCCGTAATATTCTGAATTTTATCTCTTAAATACAGGACCGTACCGTCAATATACCTCACATTATTTTTATTATGCATTCACAGCGACCACCAATATTCTTTCATTCGAGATTACCTACTGATTATTCATGTTCATGACCCTCATTATTTTTGCATGCTTCATGCTTATTTAAAAAATAATTTACTTCTTAAACATTTGCTAAAAATTGGAAATGCTTGGATATATTTATGTAAAAATACCTCAGCAATTATCAAAACACTAAAAAAAGCCCGCTCTGCATTTTATGTGGCTTAATAATTCCGCTAAACAAATTATTTTATTGTAAACAAAATTATTTTGAGATAAATGCAACCGTAGATTTTGTCCATATAAATATCACATCTGATGTGTTGTATTGAAAAAATGTTTTTTTTATGTACGGTTGGTTATTTCGTTTGAATTTAATATACTTCTGCAAAGATAGCATTTTAAATGATCCATGTTTAACATTTTTTTTTAATATCTTTTACCAAAACTGCTTGCATTTTATTCTCTATGAGTCTATGATATCATAATTATAAAAATAATTATTTATTATGATACAAATGTACCACGTATATAATATTGTTGACAATATATTACAAAAAATATTAATAAACTTAAGTATCATTGTAAAAAAATAAACTCATTAGCAGATTTGTCTAAAATATGACGTGATAAATTTTAAGATAAGAATTTCGTGTTTTACAAAATTGCTCCATTGATGTTTGAAGTTATTTTTACTGAATGGCCGACTTATTTTAGAAAATCATTCAATTTGTATATCTTTTTAAAATCTCTTTAACTCGAAATCATTTGTTTCAATAGTCCATTCAAGGATAACAGCGCCATAAAAATGTACGAAGTACGTGTTTCGAACACGTAAATTTACCTGTGCCCGTTTTGTGTAGTTACACGAACCACAATTACTTACCTGAATTGTTTCAATTTATGAATGACATATTTGCTCATATATTTTTATGGTGATAAGGTACCCTAACAAGGTAAGTACGTGTTTAAATAGTATGTACATAACCGTGTTTTAAAAAGTATCCAGTTTTCAAACATATCAAAGTACCAACTATAAATTTATGATTCAACCGATGACAAACAGAAATACCTGATCCATAGTTTAACTCCTTCTTTCACTGATTTTTCTTTATTGTTATTATATTAGACATTATTACACAACTATACGACAATATTAGACTACTGCTTAAATGGCTGTACAGAATTTAGACTCAACTACAAACAGCTCTTCACTAACTCGTGTTTCTTGCTAATCTTCCCCACGCAGCTGAAATCTTCTGCAGTCAAAATAATATTATATATTATTCTTCACCGTGTACCGCCACTAAGGGCATTAATCAAAAATTATTTTTGTTGTCCTCTTATCATGTGGCCAAGTGAAGGGCGATACAGGTCTCGCAGTACTTTCAGCTATGCGGACAACAAAATCCAGGTATCGCTGGAGAAACATAATAATTAGGACATTGAAGTCAAAATCGTTTACAGTGACATAAAAACGAAGAATTGTCACGTGTCCAAAAATATTAATATAATATTATGTTTTCCCCAAAGTTTTCTACTAATCACTCGCGGCTCTTGTTGTCTAGTGCGTAAGGCTATGGCCACTCATTCGGGGGCTCCGAGCTCGATGCCAGGTGACGTCACAATATGTGCATGTGATTATTTCTTGTTATTGATTCACTTATATTAGTAATTACACTCACTATGCCTGATGATCTATTGTAGTGTTAGTACAACAGTTAGTATATAATATACTAAAATCTGGTGATACTATTAACGTATGTAGGTACTAAGTCTTGAACAGAATAAATTCCTCTCCAATTTTTGGCAGTTCGCTGTAAATCCATATTATACTTATCATGAATTCTTCAATCTGTTTTCAAAGAGCAATCTCGTCGAGTCTCATACCCCGTTGAGTTGGTGCTGCAAAATTATCTAACGGCGCCATTTCTACATAATAATATTTGCGACTTGCTCAAGAATTTGACATGTTTTTTTTTCTCTGCAAAGAATGATTCAATGTGTCTACATAATACTTATCTCGGCGTCTGCAACATTACCTATGGCTATGGCATAATTCTAAAGCGGACATTTTTAAAACTCACGTAAAAATTCCATCGCTCCGATAAACAATAGTCTGAGAGATAGTGTGTTATTGATTGTAATCTGTAAATATATCCTCTTTGTTTGACGTTTGATTCATTGTGTGCATTGTTAACTATGAAGAATTTGAAAAAGAGATCTACAGGAAGTGAACTATTATTACCTCGAGTAACTATGGGAGACAATATTAAAAAAAATTGTACCTACCTAAGTTTTGTTATTGACTACAAACACAAATTTCCAAAATGCTTTATTGATGAAAAAATTACTAATACATAAATACTACTATTAACCCACTCGCCTTTTTTTCTTTGCATATTTTTATTCAACGAATCAGACACACTGGTATTGTATAATCTTTTGTCATATAATAATATATGAAATGATAAGCCTAGTTATAAGTAACAAAATTGTGTACTTATATAAAAAAAGATGGAATTATACTAGTAGATATTTGCCCACCCAATTCAAAAGGACTTGCGAATTCATAATTTCGACAAAATCGCATTTGAAGTTTTGCATCTACTTAAAATACAGGTTTGACATCAAATATCTCGAGTTTGAAGATATTTATCTTTTGTTGTCCTAATTACTTATACTTCTGGTATTTTTACTGTATAATTATATGAATCATACGGTTATTTTTGCATTTAAAACAGAAACTCAAGATTTTTAGCACTTGTTGTCCTTTTGCATTCGATGGGCGATATTACCTCTTACCTTTTCATAATGTCACTTTCCGTGAGAATACGTTAGTAGGAACAAATAAGTAAGGATGTACCTTCTTATATTTTACAAAAATATGTATATTTTTCAAATGCGCACGCACCCTGGATATTCAAAACTAACGCAATAAAAAATCATAATATTTTTTTACATAAGTATAATTATAATTTAATCTTAAGCAAGACGTGGATACGTTTTTTTTAAACAGTTTTTTTATCCGATGTGGATCTAAGTGAAATTACACCACGACCTATTAGGTCTCTGGATCTAAAACACACATTGAAAACAAATTTGTTATTTCCGGGGATTGAGTCCGAGATACATGACTACATAAGCACACATTTTCCCACACGTCCATTGCAGGGACAAATTCAATTCCTATTCAAATTGTGCTACTACATCACAAGAATAAAAATAATATTAGCCTAATAGTAACCTACAAAATGGCAATTATTGTAGGCAACTATTCCATATTTGTATTTCTATACTTATTAATACTGGCTATAGTAGCTACTAACTCATAGCCGAACACTATGTTGATTTTTGAAAGCTGGCTTCCTCTGCGTATTACTTACATTAATTTTAGGACATTACTTTTCCATTCATAGTAGTAGCATTGCGCTGGAACTGCCATCACGATAATAATATATCCGCGTGATGTTAACTTTGTAAACAGTATTGAACTTTTGAAAGTTTCTGTTGGCTATTATAATAACTAATAAGTTTAATAATAATATGCCTTATCTTTATTATAGATTGTGAATAAAATAATTTTATTATGTTTACGAATGTTGAACATACGGCCGGGTTTCTGTTCTTACCGCCCGCGGCTGTCACCGTGTGAGTGCCTCAACTTACTTGATTCGCGTTAGTATGTGTGAACTACGAGAGAAAGTTTTCATATAGGGTTGCACCTAAGTTAGATTTATTAATCTTATTAACTTGGCAATTGCTAACGTTAAATCATTAGAACCCTGAAGTGTGAAATAGCCTTACTAAAGAATTACTGTTATTCATTACTCCTGATCTATCCTAGCAATACTTATGTCTATGTGTAATAGTCAAAACATTTTTCTTTGACTTCCTTTTCATATTTGTCCTGAGATTTACGCATAAAAATACAAAGTTTGTGTATTCAAGTTACCTTTGCTGTCAATTGCAATTTTAAATTTTCATGACAGATTTGGCTGTCAGTTTCAGAATTATTTTCATGTTGACATGTTGTATGCTTAAATATTATAGATATTTAAATATCGAAGAATGTAATTATTATTATCTTGTCAAGTATCAATGAAGTTAGTCAAGATCAATGAAGTTAGTCGGTATTATAATATATACAAGAGCAGAAACATGAAAGACTTGTATATTTATTAATTTAGAAAATAGTATTATTGCATTACAGTTATTACACCATAATATACTTACATAGTAAAATTCAAAGTTTAAAATAGTAGATAAAACAAATTTTAAATATACTTAGGTAATTACCGGTGACAACAGATATAAAACAATATTAGTATACTAGTACAGAGGAAGCAATATCTTATGTAATAGGAAATTAAATTAATAAAAATGATTCAATCCTATCCTTCCATCGCCCTATAAGCCTACTTAATTTCCCTCTTTCTTTGCAGTGATTCAATTAAATGACTCCTATTTTTAGTCGACTGTTTCGTCAAACGTTATCAGCCAATACATATAACTATGCAAGCACAACCCTGCAACTAAATCATATTGTAATTCACATACGACTGACATGAATCAAAACCTTTGAATATTTTAACATGCCCGCGCAAACTCAATCAGAAAATTATATAAAGTGAAAACGGTTGACCTCCAAATTGGTAATTAAGTACCTAGATGCACCTACCTTCGTAATAGAGAATATATTGTTCTCCACGGCAAGAAATGTATAAAATAAATTTGAAATAATTTTCGTACTACCATTATTATCATTTATTTTTTTCCACTAAGTAGAATTCATATAAATATGGTTACTTTTACTTCTAGATAATCATACCAATTCTGATAAACGTAATTACTATTATTCATTATGCTGTTTTTTTTTTTCATTTGTTAGCTTAGTTAGTTTCTGAGTTAATAAAACTGCTGCTACCAGTCACTTCTCCTTCGCCTGAAGCATTCTGGCAATTTGCCACCTGTTGTGTTACGCACCTGTACTTTTAAAATGTTTTGTCCTTGCATGACCGTCGTAAAGCGCATACTTACCTACTTGCTTCATTTGCATGATGGCTCTAATATTTCACTTTTCAACACGCCTTACTTTATCAGTTCAGCTGAACTGCTGGAAAAACTATTTAAGAAAAATTAAAGACTAATTTATATTGTCTACATATGAGCGAAGCTTTTCAAATCTTTTTTCTTTAATATGTTACCTATTATGAATAGACCTTTATGATACAATTGACAAGTTTTTCGTTTAATATAATACTTAGATGGCTCTAACAAAATTAATGAATTTTAACAAATGTAATATTTACAACATTTTGTTCTGTTAAAATGTCCGTTAGGGTGAAACTGGTCGTGTAACTATCAATTCTTCTTCCACGGCGCTACATCCTGGGGTGGGATTTGGCCTCCTCCACAACCGCTCTCCACTCACTCCGGTCTCTCGCCACACTTCTCTAGTTACCGGGTCTTCCTATATGAAGCCAGTCCACTTCTACGGCGTCAGCCCATCTCCTTCTTGGACGGCCTCTGGGTCTCTTCCGTTCGGGTAGCCACTTCGTCATGATCCTTGGTGCTCTAACTTCAGGCATTCTCTCCACATGTCCCGCCATCGTAGTCTTTGGGACTTACAGTATCTTATGATTGTTTGCTGTTCAATCAGCTCTTCCAACTCGTGGTTCATTTTTATTCTTTAGTTCCCATTTTCCAATGTGGGTCCAAAGATTTTGCGGAGTATTTTGCGCTCGAAGACAGCTAATTTGTTTTCCTCGTTTTGAGTTAAGCACCAAGTCTCACAGCCATAAGTGACCACTGGCCTTATAATTGTTTTATAAATTAGAAGTTTACTTCTACTGCCTAGAATTTTCGACCCCACCAGTCGCTTGCAGGCATGCCAGCATTTATTCCTGGAGATAAGGCGGATTTGTATCTCCTCTGCTGTCTTATTTTGGGTATTTAGGCTGGATCCAAGATACGTGAACTTGTCCACCCCTTCATATGCATGCTGTCCTATGTCTATATTCTGCAGCGGTACCTAATCGCGTGTGCTGACCATATATTTAGTTTTTGACTGGTTTATTTGCAGCCCAGCGTTTTCTGCTTTTATTTTCATAGTGCCACCATGGTCGATCATCCTCTGTTTGGATCTGTTTGTAATTACTATGTCGTCAGCATAAGCGCACATCTGCGTTGTACTGTTATCTACCCATCCTCTTATGTTGGTTAACTATCAATTAACTGTGAAAAAAGTACAAAATATAAATTACACCTAACTTACATATTGAATTTTTTTATATAGAAATGTGTCTTTCGATCAATTAATAGTAATGCAAAAAAATACAAACTGAATTTATAAATCCTGATAATACCAAAACCATTTTCTAAATAGTCAGTAAATTTGTATAATCATGGCGAGCTGTTTTCGTCTGCTATTGTGTTAATAATAGGATGACAAAGTTTAGTGTAATCGATTTTTCAGTTGCAGCTTTAGCTAAATTACAATTTATTATAGATCAATCAAGCTCAAAAGCTGTCACTGAAAAGCCGAGGTTAATATTCTCATTGTACATTCAGCGGTCAGAAGATTGGCTTCGTGTGATCCTTCATAAAAAAAGCTTCTGTCAGGTTTTTATCCAATGACAGACGGCAAAGTCGTGAGATGCGACACCGGTTCAACAGATCACGCCGTTTCTTACAGATAACTGATGACTTTCGCTTAATTTTAAATGCAGAAGTCGTTTCTTTATATGGCCTCTTTTTGGCGGTAAAAAATAATAAAGCAAGATAAAAATATTATTTTTTCTTGGTTTATTTTAAACGTTCTTATTATACCTATAACCAAATAACGAACTTCCAAGGGAAAACTTAAGATACCAATCGTTTTTCTATATACAATGTAATTGTTTTCAGAAGATTCATCCAAGAATATATTATATTTAAATTTTAAAAACATTATTCCAGCTGTCAATAGATTATAAGTTAATATACATATTATTATCTTATGATTTTATTCAAAGCAGACCATAACATTATTAATAGATTTTAAACTTAGTAGCCGTTACTTTAGTAGAAACGCTACGCACAAATAATAGTAAGGTCGAATTTTATATATTTTCAGTTTGTTATGTTATGTAAAATACAATCTATATCTATATACATCCGGCAATTGTCTAGTATGTAATATGATGAGAACATAACATTATGATTTTGCATTGGTTATGTCAGCTGTCTTACTAATTGTCAATTCAATCCGTGCAAGTTATCATAAATTATTGAAAAATGTAACTCCTTACTCACTTATGTAAGTATATATATTCATAAAATTACAAGACTACATTATGAGAGAATAAAAGTACAGCACTTATTCAGTGTATTGTCCAAGGAAAGATCGATGGTGTACGTGACAGATGAAGGGGTCATTTTTACCCAACAATTCCGGACAGTAGTCCTACTAAAGGTATCCCTGATGGTGGCCCACTAACTATGGAATATGGCATATGAAAAAAAAATACATAATCATTCCTTTAATAATTAACCAATTTCTCCCATTCCGTTATTGACTATTGCTGATTGGATGACTACTTCATTTTAACTGTTTTCCTTTTATTTTTCAATTGAAAATAGTTTTACTTCCAATCAGTATGTAGGTAAGTAAGTTACCATTTTTGCTCTTAAGCTGAGCATATTATGTGACTCCATAGAGTGGAGGTCATGGTCCCCAAATCCTAAAAGTGGTTTGGCGGCCCCCCTACCTATCACTAAAGTTAATGGCGGTGTGGTGTTCTATAGCAATATTCCCCAAATGTAATGGTATTCCGACTAGTTTAGCGATTTTCTAAATATTTAAATAAATCTCCTACAATTATTGAGTTGTCGGCATTCGGCATCACATTATTTTGATTTATGAAGAACTAGTCGCGACCCCTTCTTGCGGTATCCAAGTAACATACGAGACTTCGACATTGGATAAATAGACATTTCTATTATTCAGAAAACACTACAAATCATTTTAATATAAATTATACACGTGAATTCTCATTTAGCTATGTCATTCACCAAATTATATCATTAATTCAATTATATAACTAGATAGTTTAAAATGTTATATGTAGATATTAAAGTGAAATAGTGCCGCAGGACTAATAGAACAAAGTTGTTGTGTGTGTTCATCACACTTGTCGACCCGCCATGCAGGGCCCTTTATACAAGAATCACCCAACCATGGGTAACACTGTAGGGTAACAGTTTCCAATCAGTACCTACCTATTGATAAATAGCTTAAGATGGGTATTTATCTCAGTTGTTAATCGTCCCATTGTCAATAATTTTACACGCCTGATTAATGTTACAAGATATCCGCGGATTGTTATTTAAAAACAATGGCAGCCTGCTGGTATCGAGGGGGGCTCTCTAACAATACCTCGTTGATATGACGATAAAAGTGAAAGGTTTTATCGATACTTCTCGTGACAGTTTTTATCGAATCGACGATAAAACTGTTGCTCCGAGCGTTAAGTGATTTGATTGTGTGCCAGCTATACGACAGCTTTTTTGGCAATGGCGAAATTTGGACTCTCCCCTTTTTTGAACCCATTCACGTATTATTGTAAACGAAATGTATTGCAAAAGTTTTTGTGCACATTGCCCTAAATTATTTTTTGTCCATATTGCAACAATAATATCTTAATAATGTCTCGTATCGAATGGTAAAACAGCCTCTAAAATTTTTACACTAATCATTCAACAAAAAATGTTAAAGCAATTGTAAACATTAAAGCCAACTTATTATCTATACAGGTATTCCATATTTCACACTAATAATAATATCAAAACCAAAACTTTTTAAACTAAATAACTACACGTGTAAAAAAATACTGGTTTATCCAATTGTTTTTTTTCTTTAATTAGATAATTTTAATATTCTGTACAAAACTCAATTTACGAAAAATGTATAGAAATGTAACTCAGTTGGAAGTCGAGTAATACCTACCTGTACTTCACATCATCTTCCAATAATTATATACTATGACTAGATTCAAGACTGTGGATTTCAACATACTTTTACAGGGCTCACGTATTTGCTAATCTCATAATTCCTTTGATTATACACAAAAATACTCATAATTAAATTTATAATAATAAAGACACAATATTTATTTTTAATCATCTGTCAGAATTCTAACCATGATCAATTGGTCGTAAGCTCGAAACGTTCAGTGTATTTTTAAGAAAATTTATACCTACAATAGTATTTTACATTAGAATATTATCTAGGGAACACAAAAATACGTGCGTTACCTTGCGGGTGCGGTTTTAAGAAGGTATAATTCTCGAGTGTGAAATTTAAATAGTACATATTAATGAATAAGTTGTTTTTCAATTGTTACGTCTTATAATATATTCAACTTTAAGCATTCGATATTGGTAATATTTGAGAATATTCAATCGAGATTTGTTTTTTTTTTACGTTTTATTTCATGTGAGTCATAAACCAAAGGTGATTTTGTCTTGATCGATTGGTAGTGGAATCACATTTATATCTTATCAATTTTGTTCTGTATTGTTTACTTAATTAATTCATTGATCAGTTTCAATGTATAGATATTACATTGTATTTAAACTATTTATACTGAATCTAAAAGTCGTCATCTTGGTGAGTAGATGAGTAGATGTAGCTATTTGGGTCGTTTCGGTTTCACTTGTTTCTTGGAAAAACTTCTATAAGCCAGTTACAAAATCTGATTACAGAAATCACTTTTTTTAAACGTGTGACTACGTTTTTTATCTGTCAGTATTCCATACATAGAGTACCTGCGTAGTTAGTTCGATGCACCAACGAAGAGTTATTATTCGACCCGAATACAGATATTTTTTAAAAATAAATTATTAAAAAAACGTGGTTACATCCGTCCCTCTTAAGTTTTATATTGATTGTATCAAAAAATTAACAATGTGTTGCTGACAAAACAGAGCTTACCTTTTGAGAATCGCCTCGTGGTTACTTTTTATATTAGGTACGCTAGGTACACATTCACCTCTTTTACTCTCACTTATTGACATCACGTAGCTATTTTACTTTTAATAAATGTTTTCCAGTAAAAGCTAATGTCACATTAAATTAAAAGAAGACAAGTTTGTTTACGAAATGTATTATTGTATTAAACTATTTTTTTATTCAACGATTAATTCACAAGATTTGAGAATGTAAGATACATGTTCAATGTAGAGTACATTCTCAAAACTTATGAATTATTCGAAGAATATAATATGATATATATTAAATTATTAGCAACTACATGTACATTATAACTAAAATTTTGAGAGATCCTGATATCGGCTAATAATTAAGTTAAGTACCTAATTATTGGTACCTTGATTCAAACTTGCGGCCCTCGTAGTCCAGTGCGTAAGACCAACCAAGTGACCAACACCATTCATCCAGAGTTTGATTCTCGATGAGGTCACAATATATTTATGTGATTTACTCTACCTAATCTACTACTAAATTCAATTGGACGTACATGACTCAATTGGTAAATCACATTGCCGCGAATTCGGTGGATACGGGTTCGAGTCCCGCTGGATGTCGTATTTTTTTCGAAGATTATTTCTGAAGTGTGTAAACGGTTGATTTATTTTTTATTCTAACAAATAGCCTCAATTTCTTGTAGATTTAACTAAGCAGTATCAAAAAATTATACCGTGCTATATAATTTTCTAAACTTACTCAAAGACTAATATGGCTGTTTGGACGCGTACCTACATCAATGTTATCTGAAATATTATTTTAAAACTACAGTTTGTGAATTTAACAAAAAAATCTCATTCCCCTGTGGGCAGGTGCGTGCTGGGGCTGCTTTTAAGATCTCATCGTCATCACGCATTTTAAAATTATATATCTATGCAATACAAAACAAAATGCATTTTTTTTTTTAAATTGGTGATTCACAAAAAATATTCTTTATATTTCAGGCGAATTCGTTTATTTTAATTATGATCATAACATAATTAATTTTCTGCATTCTGAATATTTTTCAAAAGTATCGCTATTATTACAACGTTCTTATTAGCTCGTATTCTTATTTGTCCGGTGGTTGTTTATCCAGTACAAACCTTGCAATCGATTTTTAACTAGCTTCCCGACTAGCTAGACATTTGAAATTTTTAGAATATTTCAGAACACGATGCCAATGCATTCTTTTAATACTTTTGGCCATCTTTAAGCAGAATTGAATTCATTTCAGATAATTCTGTTTTGTATGAAAAGTTATTTCGGATGAAATCCGTAATCCAATCCACTATTATTCGTTGCTAAGTGGCTGGTCCTAGCAACTAAATTATTAATATATACGTGCGTTACTATGGAAATCAAAATGACATTTCAGTATTCTATATTTGTTTGTTTGTTTTTTATTTACTTCATATCAAGTATAAGTTTGAGCATAATAATTCAACAGAAAATTTAAAAACGTTGTAAGTATATAAAAAGTTCTTTTTATCTTGTAATTATTTTTAATGTTTTTTCATACAAACATAATCAAGGAATCGAAAATATTATATTCTTTAATCTATATTCGTTGAAGTACAGCTACACCATTTAATTTATATTATCTTCTATCATGTTTATTAATTTATGTGTTTCCAAGTAGTGTCTACAAATTTGAATTAAATACTATATTATTTCAGCTGATAATTGACAAACAAAAGTCGTATTGAGCACCTACCTATCCAGCACAAGAGTTCGTAAATCGATTCGATCTAAAAAGTATTGAACATGTCGATAGACGAAAATTGTTTATATTTGGCGAAAAATTTTGCTTTTAAATATTTTATTTGTGAAAAAACATAAGTAATTAAGTCTTTAATAAAATATTCACAGGATTGACACTAACAATAATATATACCAGTACCAGTAAACACATACATCTGTATTGTGATATTTTATATTATCATAAAATGCCTAACAAATAATGGTTAATCTGAATATTTACTTGTTTTCCACATAATTTTTAAGTATCATATTTTGATTTTAGACAACCTATTTAAAATAACGTTCTGATATAAAAATTTATCCCGTTAATGTAGTATTTCATTTACATAATATTAATTACCACTTATATTAAGTATATTATACCTATTTGTTGATCTTTTTATCAGTATGTAAGGAGTTTTTTTAAATGAACCAGCACCATGTTATTTAGATTATGCAATTTAATGATTGATATTACTACTGTATATAATAGCACATTGTAAGTTTTTTTGACGTTTAATTTGTCTCTATTACATTTTTATGTTAAAACAATACTGAGAAGTAGCACAGTGGTACAATAAACAAATTAACAAAACTAATTAGCAATGTATCTGTTCCAATATTTACTAGTATATTATTAGGTATAGCTTAAATTAGATATCATCAAGACATAATATATCAAACATGTACCTACCCACATAGATTTCTTAATTGGTGGATATACAGTTTTTTTATAAATATTATTGTTAAAATAACAGCAGAAAAAAAGTCGTAACATCTATAAGTAAGTAACATATTATTTTTATACCAAAAATATAAGATTTCAAAATATTTTACCTGGCTACCTGGCAGCAATCTAGCTCTCGGCGGGGTATTTTTCCACGTATCAATTTTTCACTTTCGGTAAGCTTTTGCCGCCTAATTATCTATGTGTTTTAAAGTTATTTATGAACGCTCAGCTTTATTTCTTTTCTGGTTTTAAGAAAGAGTACATAATGTTGCATCTAACAATAATGTAATGTATACTTAATGATATTAGCATTTTATTTTAATATTTTTATTCGTATAGTAAAACGAATTTTAAATAGTTAATGCCCGGATTCTTAAATCGATTAAAAAGTCTACCACAATAATAATGTGATTGTGCTCTTTTGATGCATTATAATAATAATAGAGGCGTTATATGTGTAGGTGTGGTGTGGTGTTCTCCGATAATACGAAATCAAAAAACCATCACTGACATTTCACTTTTCTTTTGGCGAACGCTCAAACGATGAGACGACGCCTGGTCATAGAGATTTCTACAAATTAAACTCTGACCTAATGGGATTGGTACACTTTCAAGGCAATCCGCTGGAAATACATTATTGCTTACACCTGTCGCGGCTTATTCGATTACACTCGAAATCTTTTGTAAATAATTATTTTTTTTAGTTTTGATTGGTCTTTGTCGATTTCGTTAGTTTCTATTATTATTCAAACAGTAAATAAGTAGTTGCAGCAATAGATATCTTTTTTTTACTTCACATGTATTTGATGTTTCATCTTCTATTGTGAATTAACATCGAAAGTAAATAAAGACAATTTCAAATAAGCATATAGATGGTGAATGTTAATTATTTAAGTAAAAATGTATAAATTATATTAATAACATAAAATAACAAATCCACGTGTGTTCCAAAAGATATCAAATTTAATACTTAAATAGTTATCTGTTTAATTAACCGGAAGTATTTAGAAATCGTTAATGAGTTACATTACTTAATATAAATTACATTTTTAATTATAGGTGTCCATTATCATTAAATTCTATCAATTTCATTCCTTTCGTAATCACCTTTAACAATCTTCTGATAACAACAGTAGCTTCTAATGATAATCGTAGTACAGTCACATGCCCTTTTACTAAAGTTCTTTCATCTTCTTTAACTTTCGACTTTGCATAAATTTAAAGGTTAATCATCATTCTCATTTTTAAATGTAAATGTTTTCTTATGCAATCCAGTTTTATAAATCTAATCATATAATGATATCGCGCCGGAGTCGCATTTAATGTCTAGTTCACCATCTCATTTTAATAATATAATAAAAGCGACATCGAGTTGTGTTTAGTATCTGGAAATCTCACGTTATCAATTATTATTATTATTTTGATCGTAATACTAATAACAGTAATAACACTACCCATTTCTACCGATCGAATATTACATGCTTGTCTACATTTGCCATCGACTTTCACAATTTGACGAGTCATTCGTATCGTCATTATTTTATTATACCTACTAGCACTCGTAAGCAATGCAAACTTAATAGATATAGATATCTAATCAATGCAATACACCAATAGAAAAAATACGGTGTGAGAATATCAATTAAAAAACAGATCTCTCTGTCAACCCAATTACAAGCAACTTACATCAATAAGTTTCTTTATAACAATGTAATGTTTAATTGGCTCTTATTTTTGGTCATTCCCTTGTCTTGTATGAGGATCGGGACCACCTTGAATTGCAGTCATCTTTTAAGCGACCAACACCCTTCACAGTTATCTGCTTTTTCTCAGGGTATAGTAATGGCCACCCCCAGTAAGCTCATTTGGTCACTACATCACGCGGACGCCCTTTCTTTGCTTCGTCTTCTTGGAGGTTACCAAAAACAACCAGTCTCTCCAGGTTATCTGGTTCGCGCCAAATAAGTTTAAAAAAACATACTATCTGGTCTATGTGCTCTATTTCTAAGGCATTAATTATTTCCATCTCCTTGCCCTTGACTCAACGCCGTACAAAAATACGGAGTACACAGTCTTCCAATGTTTGTAGATTGAGAGTGTACTTGCTGCGAGTAAAAGATTGGCCCGAGCAATAACCAGAGACCGTGTTTGCGACTCTCTTCTTCTACCAGGTGTGGCAGTTCTGTAAGTTCTCTTACACTATCAGCAGCGATTAATGTAGTATCATCATCAGCTATTTATTTTCTAGCCACCAATTGTTATTCTGCCGTGCCAATGAATAAGGGCTTTCCGAATTATAATATGCTCTCCAAAATATATTGAATACCTGAGGAGATAAAACACTTCCCCGACGGACTCTCTTCTCGATTTATAAAATGCGTTATTTACTCTTAATTTTGTGTGGCATGGTTTTATAAATTATTTTTGATAGACAGGTTTAATTGATCAATGATAATAAACGTTCTTTTTACTTCAACCAATACAAACACTACAAAATTAACTAGTACATATTACATAAAGGCATACACATATTATTATATATATTAATAATCCTTTATGTTTATTAGATATACGGAAATCGTGATATAATTTTTCCATAAGTAGTTACTTTTCATTCCGGCTTAGCTTAACAATTGATATTTTTATTTAAATATAATTAGAAGTTTCCAGTACATCGTATACCTACCTTTCACTATAACGGTGAATATTATTTAAATGTTTAATGCAATTAATTGTTGGTGAATTACAACCTGTTGTACATAGAATAAGAATACATCTGAACCCATTATTTTAATTACGTATAATTATGTGATCTCTCTACCTGTCAACAGGTAAAAATAATAATTACAGTTTAAATTCAAAGTAAGTTAATTTATAGTTACATACTTAAATCAATGGTTTATACTTCTCACTGATTGGTTCATATAAAATATAACGTTGCAATCGAAGAACGTATAATTCCAGGGTTGTACCTACATTGGGTGTTAAAATGATTATTTTATTCACAATAGGAAAATAGATACTTCATTACTGCAGTGCAATATTATTTTACACAACACAAACTTAACATATTTACCTTAACATAACACAAATAACGACTATCTTGATTAATAGTAGTTACTAAGTTTATATACTGTAGGTATTTTGCACACATACAGGTAGGTAAGTAGGATATATTTTTGTCAGAAATTTCGATATTTTCTTTTTATGTAAGTATTTGTCTTTAATATCAAGACAGGTTCATTATATATTGCTAGCCTTACACATACAGAATATTCTATGAATATTATTATTAAAACATCACTTATTTTTACTACAATTATTATAATTAACAGTTGAAGTATTTTCAATATACATAATTATATTGGATGATTCCGTACGCTAACCCAAAATTTACTTAACCGTTTAGTAGATTAAAAAAAACGAATGGCTAAAAGCAAGCGAATAGGGCCAAAATATTATGTCTGCATACACTGAGTACCTATATACAGAGATACTATAATTATAATCTTATGTAAACATCTAAATTGGGGCTATTGTTCCTTGCAAGTCACTAGTAGTTAATAAACGTATAACAATAATTTATCATCTTACCTTGATATTTTCTATGCAAGCAATTAATTAAAATATTTTAATCAAATAACGATATACAATGCCTCACCCCTGCAAGGACCCTAATGATGACCATCCCTGACAGTAGCGCATGCACGCTACTACCCCGTGTGTCTATAATTTGATATCTAAAATTGGTCATTGTTGTTCAAGCAATCAGCGCGACCGTTCGTAACCGAAGTGTATCGTCTTCCCTACTTTCGGCTACCTGATAAAATTCTAGGAATATTTTTTTTTTTTGTTATAAACAGTGTTCAAGTGATATCATAATTCTGATAACGTGTTTATTGTGTGCTTATCGTTGAACAAAATCGTTATACATTTTAGTGAAATCTTAATCAATTTAATATTATGTGATTAGTGTTTGTTTGTTATGAAAACGTATTTAAATGGGATCATCATTTCTCGTTTTGTTCACGCTCAAATACAAGTACAATGTATCTAAGGTAAGAAACTTGATTTATCTTTAAACTTCGTAATGACAAAATACATTGTTTTAATATTATTTTTAAACGCCATAGTAATTATGTATGTACAGACTTTATAGTTTCTATTATTTATTATGTTTTTTATCCTTTTATTTTCTTTTATTTTGTTAACTGTCAATTCATGGTGGAACTGCATTGTATTGTTGTTTTTATTTAATAAAACGCAATTTTTTTATAGTACTTATTCCACTTTAATTAATATATTAGGACCGGTTTCGTCCGCCTTAGTGGGACATTTTCAACTGAAAATGTCCCACTAAGGCGGACAAAACCGGTCCTAATATATTAATTAAAGTGGAATAAGTACTAAAAAAAAATGCGTTTTATTAAATAAAAACAACAATATGTTTTTTATTATAATTGGGTTTTTTTTATGAAAACAATTTTATTTTTGATTTGGAACCTAACAGCTATTTTAACCGTATAATAAACCAATCTTCAGAACGACACTATAGATTCAGCAGATTGATATATTTAAATACTTACTAATTTAGTGGGAAAATACTTAAAATAATATATTCAATAGTGTGCAGGTAGTAGGTACATTCAATAATAATATATTTTTGAAAGTATGTACATAGTCTTAAGTATTGGTTACATTAATAATTAACAATGGATAATGGTAGTTTCCGATAAACATATCCGATGGATTTTTTCAAAGGAATTAATAAGACCTATTGTTTTTACTTCTTTTGCGAATTGCATTTGAATGATAACGGCGTTCTTAGAAGGGCTATTCTTGTAAATTAATTTAAAACATATCAAAACCAAATTATATTTTTCATTTTGATATTTGAGATACCTATACCCACCCATCTACAAAGCGGTGAGATAAAAATATTATAATAACGTTGATGTTTCACGGTAAAATAATTTCCAGAACAATATTTAGACACCTATTTCGTCTGAGAGTGATTTTATCTACCTGACGTTCAGGTGTCATTTTGTTGGAGATCGTTTCCTAAACTTTTGTCCGGGCTCGTCACTGAATAGCGTTGTCAAACTGTCATCCTTGATATAACTAAGAATCAGTGTCTTCCAAATGTAGAACATTAATAGTGTTTTTTATGATAACTAAAAGTCTCAGATGAATCGCAGCTGTTCGAATATCCTTATCAAAGTGATATATCTTCTCAGAATAATTATTATATTGAGTAGATAACATCAGAGAGTGCACATTTAGGGATCTTATATGTTGATGCAGAACTGTAAATCAAGAACCGTCTTAGCCTTAGCTATGATAATATAATAGGTAAACATTATTATTTAATTGTATTAATATACTAGTGAAACGAGAAAGGTATGCATTTTTTGTGATATGTTTGTAGAAGTGAATAATATAATAGATAAATGAGTGGAATATAACAATTACTTAAAGATATATTATCGGGAATAAGATGAGAAATTAAATATAAAAGTAATTGTACCTACTTGGGTATATTGTGTATAAACGCAACCAACTGTACTCAGAAGGACGCCATGCGGGGGTGATGGAGGTTCGAAAAATTCTTTCTGGTGAAAAAAAACTCGCCTGTGGAACAATTATCTACAATACCAATTTAAAATGCTCTACATAGTCCACAACTCTACATTATAATTCAGAATGTTATATCATTTAATATTTATCTAATGTATGTCATAATTTTTGTTATGCCAATAAAATAATTGTGTCAATATTTCTTTGACTTCTGTCATATTTAAAAAAAAAATGCGGGCGGCAATTTTAAGCTGGCACCCAGGTGGCAGCTTCCTTTGGCGCGTCCCTGACTGAGCTATTATTATACATGATGATAATGAAAAACATTTGGGATACACTGAATAGTGGTGTGATAGAAGATACCTACAAACTGCCACTACTTGTAAGATGGATCAAATAATATCACATTAATGTCCTCAAATGTAAGCGTGGACCCCATTTTTATCTTTATAAGCTGCATTCCTATTTGGATTATTTTCTAGTGCAACTTAATACAGTGTTTATTGTACTCACTAGAATAGAATTGTGAAATTAAATTCAAAGCGCAGTATTTTTTCTATACTCGAAATCCTGCACACTAATTTATAACCAAGGTTTTGGGAAATTCTTCCTGGGACTTTCCTAGTATAATTATTAATACAACGCTGAAAGTGCTCCACGTTAGGTTATTTCAGATGTATAAAATTTCCCCCTTTTAAATTTAATATCAGCTTTATATCACTGGCCGATACTGTTCCCAACGGGAACAAATGTGGTATGGTGTAGCTCATGCTATTTTGTAGTTTATAATGCTATTATTTGGCAGTGTATTTAATATTACATAAAAGTTTAATGTTATCACTTATCAGCATACATATAAGTACTATTGATAAGTATTTTTTCAAATTAGATAATAAAATTTAGCTTGCCCGCTCTACACGTAAGTAAATGCATTTTTTTTAAATCTTATCTCATTAAATTTCAAATTTAGAATATCCCGTCGCATACTTACTAGACACATACTTATATATGAAATAACCCCCTTACGATTTTAGTATACCTACCTATATGAAAATAATTTTTTTAATGACCATAGAGAAAAAAAGCTTTTTAATTTCTTTACCGTCTGATTCTATAATATCATAGATTTTTTATCAACATATTGTAAATAATACATTTTATTATATATTTCGCTACCCTTTTCATAGGAAAGGTGTTCCCTTAGCCGGGAACCCCGCTGGGATGCCCCCGTACAGATTCGGCCTGTGGATTTAATCCCACTGTAATTGTCCATCAACATTCAACATCATAGCAGACATGATCGTCTTAAATCGTCTGCAGCGAACCGGCCCTACCATAATGTATTAACGTACCTACATATATTATACTGTAGGTATGCCTTTGGGGATATCAAAAAAATAACACATTTTGATGTTTTTAGTCTCCACGTCAGATTGTTCGTATAGGTCAGATTTGAGCTCCATTTATTTAACCGTTGTGTCGTGTAAGTTTTTATTGTTTTACACACGCAAACGTAAAAAAAATATTAACTGCACACGACACATTGTACCGACACATCAAGTATGCGTAGTTATTTGTTATTATCAAAAGTTTATATTATCACCCTGTTATTAATGTATATTTGAATCCAGAAGAAACAAAAGCTATGAACATCGGAAGATCCAATTCTATTACTACCTTCGCTAGGTACTGTGTAGGTAAATCATTTTACAGTGGCACCATGGACGATTCGTATATGTATTGGTATAATTTGCTACAATGTCGGTTTAAATTTAAAATGATAGCAAGCGATACCAATACAACTGCGAATCGCTTTTGCCACTGTATAATGATTAACCTATACTATAGTGCTAGTTATAGTTTATATGATCTCGAATGCAATACGGTAAATGATTGTCAATTAATATGAACCAAACATTCGATCGAATACTTATTGTGATTCTTTAACAACTAATCACAGTTTAGTCTTAATATTTTTGTAATTTTATCGCTTGTAATGGTGAGCAATAAAATGAACTGTGGCTTCTTTCTACTGTAAATATAATTTATTAGCTTTCGAAAAAAATGGGACATCTATCGGCGAGCAAAAAAAT
Organism: Rhyacophila brunnea; assembly: GCF_057557595.1. Taxonomy (NCBI): domain Eukaryota; kingdom Metazoa; phylum Arthropoda; class Insecta; order Trichoptera; family Rhyacophilidae; genus Rhyacophila; species Rhyacophila brunnea. The sequence goes on from NW_028232965.1 coordinate 16,411,383, forward strand.
ATCTTCTCATTAAAATCACGTATATCAGAATACGAATTACGCACCCTATTGCACGCTCAACAAAGTTTTGGGCTATTACTCCCGACACTCAACTATGAAGAGCGTCCAACGTACAATACACAATGATATACGCCAACATAACAAGTACTGTCAAGGTACCGAAACGAAACTAGATCTCTCTCTAGTAACCAAAATAAATTCCTTTCGCTCGATTGATGCTTTTCTTTTTTATGTTTTGTTTTCTGTCGAAACTATCAAACTGCATGGTAATGTGGCACGTTTATTATAGCCTAATACCTAATATGTACCCATGTATAGTGCAAGTGGTTTTGTTTTTAATCTTTGCGTCAAATCATTTCTATCTTAGATCTTTTGGTTATTTACCAGAAATATAATATAATATTAGGTAGAATATAGGTAATGTAATTTTCTATATTCGTACATAAATGCATTCCTATTAAATTTACTGTATTGAAACATATACATCAATAATTGAAACCATTACTTTAACAACAGGTCGTTACGATGAGTTCTAGTGTAAATAACTGTACACTCATTTATCATTCATCATTTATTTACAGCACGTGTAAGATACCTGCATTATATAAAATTGTATATGTACTTACTATACCAGACTGATTGATTTCCGTTACCGCACCTTCGAAAAATGCATCTAAGATTCTTACGTAATGCATTATAATCTCTAATTTTCTCCTATCAAACAAACACACTTGACCCTTTTTATGTAATCCAAACGGATGACATTTCGATGTAAAAGTTGACAGCGGCTTAAAGGGAATCAACTTACTGATTATGTAAGTAACGTAAATATTGATCAACGGAATGGAACGTAACCGATATTCTTTTTATATGAATTTATAAAAAAAAAAACACTACGAATTATTGTATAATCAATCGGAAAGGGAATGTCGGCGAAATGTGTGTTCCGCATACGGCTACTTCCAACAAGTATCTACTTATTACATATTATTATTTATTTTTTATCGACATACTTCTTAGTCATATTATGTAATTTATTATAGAGAAGTTTTTCTTCAGCGTGCTTGAATTTATTTTTATTAAGATAATCATCTCAGGGTACATGATGGACTTTTAAAATTTTGATTCCAATTGATTTTTAATCTCATGGCAATATAGAAAATATCCAAAATCACTTGAATTTTCAGATTCGTAAGGTCTGGGTAATTCTTTACTTAAAAATAATAATATATCCTAACATATTTTAATACGTTAATTTAGCATATAATTCGCGTCGGTTGTATAAACATAAACTACCAAAGATGCCGAAAGGCGAAACTCGAGTCGCTAAAATCTATTAAAACAGAATAGTAGAAAACTAATAAAACAATAAAAAAAATAGTAAATTAAATATACCTACTACTGTAAAACTTACTGTTGTCGTATTGTAAATAAATTTATTTTCGTCGTACATTTAGACGTTTTAAAACCACTTTACCACTATTCTCCATCACGCTAATTTGTAGATAGCTATATTGTAGTAGGCATATATCACTACTTCCGCTCCATCGTCATCATTTATGGCACTACAACCCTTGGTGGGCCTTGGTTTCCTTAAAAAAACTTCCTCACTCTCCAGTTGCTTTGGCCGGGCATTTTTAAATCTCCCGTGTCATAGTCCAGCCATCTCAATTTCGGCAGTCCATGTCGTAATCAGAAAAGTATCGAGTGCTCCAGTTCGTAATGTTTTCCATTTCGAGTACTGACTGGTACTGTATCGGAATAAAAGTACCTATCCATTATTTCAACGGTGCAATGTTGTCCCATAATTTAAATTGTGACTGATTTAAGCAATGTCTATTGATTTAATATCGACAAAAAAAAATAGTCACTTATTTTTCATGATTTATGGAAAATGTTTAGAAATTCCCCTGGAATGTGTGGTTTTGCATAGTATTTAGCATTTTTCTTCATCGTAATTGGGAGGTATGTCTAACATATTTGTATGATGAATTTGTTATGAAGTAAGTAGGTATACAATACTGCTTTAGATATTGGATTGAATCGCTTAGCATTCCGTTATCCTGATTATACTGATCCTAAGTGCTTCATTCCCCAGGCTACTGTGCCAGCACGCCATGTTGTACGAGTATGTAAATACTTTGTTAGAAATGTGTTTATATTATAAGCTTAATGGATAGATAAGTACTTTTCGCTGCCATAAACAAGGGTATTTAAAAAAATAACCGTAATCTTTTAAAATATAAAAATAAGTACCAAAAAATATTTTTCACCTAGCGATAACCCGCGACTTCTCCACGTGAAATACGGAAATAAAAAAAAATAGATTTACAGAATGAGGAAACAGACAGATTTGATTTTTTTTTTCAAACATACTTATGATAAAGACAATGGATGGATTTTCCCTTTTATCCGCACCACACCTCACACTCCACTCCACCTCTGCTATCAGATCACTTTACCCACTCGTAGTGAATTTTTTAGATAATAATTCTACAGTCATTAATAAATTACATGTTTTAATACAGTGCTTTATTTACTCTTTGTAATGAACGGTTCCATAATGCATAGTAATTTTTCAAACATTGTTGTTCGAGTCTTTTACTATTTTTGTTTAATGTTTTTTTGAATTTGAGGGATCCTTATTGCCGCAAGACCCTGATCCTGTGTGCACTCAGAGTTTTGTTAAATCCACCCCTAACAATGGTAATAATTTGTATCTAATACATACGCCGAAAATGTGATAATTTTCTTCTGTGGCCTAAAAATCAACTCGAATCAAATGAGTTCCGATACCATTCTCAATATATTTAAGTGGGAATTCAGGCTTGTCGTTAGTTTAAGCTTTAAGCAGATGGGGAATTTCAGGAATTCATATTGCACCGATTGCAATGTGCGTGACCGTAATAATAATGTATTAAAATATTACATTCTCTTGTAATCAGCCGATTGATGTCCTGAGGGATTTAAAAGGGTCAATAAAACCAAGATAATCGATTCTCAAATGGCTTTCCATAAGCCATATTATTTTTAATTAAACTATTAGGATTAGAAATTCCATGGGTAATTTTATTGATTAAGTCTTCTTAGGTACCTATATTTAGGTGTTAACATTAGCCCACTTAAAATAATATGTCGGGATTTTTAAAAGAAGAAAAACCTTGAATCAACTCATTTATTTCATCAGTTTGTTTTGTTAGCTCCTACATTATAATCAAGCATTCATTATTTCTTTAATCCTATGATTTTTTGATAGTCCTCAATCTTTCTCAGACTATGCAATCGTATTGTTAAAATAATAATATTTCTTTTCTTAGCTCATAGCAACGACTTTACACCTTTTACTACTTACAGTGGCGGGTTTAGGAACGTGTAGGGCCGACGAACTGAATGATTTTGAGGTATCCACGTTAAAAATATGAACAATATTATATTCCAACTGTCTGTAAAAAAAATGTTCTGATTGGATACCTTTTTCGTAAATATGCTACTTTATATACATTAAAAATATTAACATGTATAATCTTTATATCTTATCTTAACAAATATTATTGAAAATTACAGTAACGATACATACTAATTACTATTTGTGGTTTATCTATTTGAGTAACTATAATAATTATTATACTCAATTTGTGATAAATACGCTTTTTTTTTTAAATTTTATGTGAGTTAATAATTCTGGTTTGAACTGTTTAAAGGCACCCTGTAAATATTGTGCCAAATCGATTGCGTCATCTGCGTCAAAATAAATCACCGCTACCTACTTAAGTATATTGATAACACCATCACCCAGCGTTAACTACTGCCGCATAAACCTCTCATCTGTCTCCATCCATTCTACTCGTCGCCCTATTTTTACTGCTACGTGCTTCCAATTTTATTATTATCGCGATCGACAACGGTTGAATGTAAACGCGTGGCTCTCTCCCACCACCCCACCGCTACTATATGACCTTTTTTATCTACTCGTGATGAATTTTTGCAAGCATTATTATCGACTTAACGTCGGAACCTTTTGAGATATTGAGTTTAGATTTTCACTTAATTGGTACCATTAAAGTAGTGTATAAACTGTATAAGTTTCGTCACTATTATTACTGTATTTTACCACGTTTTTATTAGCTCGTATTCTTGTTTGTCCGGTACAGATTTTTTCTTGTTTGTCCAAGATTTTTAACTATCTTCCCGACTAGCTAGACATTTGAAACTTTTAGAATATATAAGAACACGACGACAATGCACTATTTTAATACTTTTGGCCATCTTTAAGCAGAATTGAATTCATTTTCAGTTAATTCTGTTTTGAATATTTCAGAAAAAATCGTTAAAAGTAATATTCACTACTCACTATTATTGGTTGCTAAGTGGGTCCTAGCAACTAAATTATTAATATATACGTGCGTTACTACGGAAATCAATATGAAATGTCAAAATAACATTTCTGTATTATATAATATTTATTCAGTATTTCTATCAAGTACAATAAAAAGTTTTTATTAATACATATAATTGTCAAGTTTATATGATTCAACAGAAAATTTAAAAACGTGGTATGTAAAAAGTTCTTTTTATCTTGTAATTATTTAGTTATAATTGAATAAAGAGGCAGACAAAATAAAAATAAAACTACTTACTTATATTTTTTACTTAGATATATTGGGAATAGTCAAAACTCTGTAGGTACATATTTCGAATTCATAGACATTGGTTTTAATTGCATTATTAGTATAGGTGTATATTTTACAAACTTTTATTCGTAGTGGACACACAGAGTATAATAATTCGGTTATTTAACATCCTTACAATTATTAAGCTGCGTGATATCGACATTGTTACTAAAGATATGATAACAATTAATCTAAACATACCTGACAGGCTTTTGTCATTGAACTTTCTAGAAGAAAACAACAATGCTCAATAACAATGCTTATGATTGCGTTTTTTCATTGTTTCAGATCGAACGCCTCGCCCAGTATGAGAGACTAGCGGGCGGCGGCGCGGGCACAGGAGCGGGTAGCATAGCGGGCAGCGGCGCGGGTAACGGTGGGTCAGCGGCCGTCCGCAGACGAGGACAGAGGCTCTCGGACTTGGAACGAGTTCAGCACCTCTTCCCCAACGACTTCCTGGCCCTGCACGAGCACGATGTCATTGCTGCTACAGCAGGAACACTTGTAAGTGAATTTAATTGTAAATATTACTAGCAGCCATTAGCTGGTGTAAGTAATTAACGCAGACTTTCATATACTTATTATGTTTAGGTCGGCACCCTACAATAATATGTTCAATATCAGATTTCAATAATAAAATAGCATTGATAACTTAAGAAGGATTTTGCAAAGATACTTATTTTAATTATACTATTATCGCTCACTGTTTTATAAAATATACACACTTACCATTGGCGTGCGGTCTACAGATACTGTGGATGCGGAGCACCCCTAGAAATATTAGATAAATTACTATTTGAAAATATTATATATTGCTTCAGACTTTTACGGTTGGTTAGTAATATTCACGTTACTTTATTATAAATACTACACACTATACTAATTTATCGGCTACTTGCCATAATTCAGTTAGTTGCAAATTCCTATTTAGATATTATGTATTAAATTGTATTGTTCTAACAGCATCCCTATAAGTATATACTAAGGTCATCACACGCCACTGATACTAACACACCGCATATTTATATTTTTAAATTTAATAAGCGGCTATGATCGTAATTGTTAAATATATTGTTAATGTAGCATTCTATCCCTGGGAGATCTCAACTCCACCAAAATCCACGAATATATTCCTCTGAATTTTTACTCTTCCGGAAATATTTTAAAAAGGCACCGATTACCAATAAAACAGATTATACCAGTTAAAATATTGTCTGTATTTAATTTGATAAACCTAAGAAACATTCGTATTTTTTTATAGTTTGCTTATCGCATTGTATGACCTATGAAGGCTATTTGTGTCGATATATGAATCAGTGGCAAGTGGTTCATAGATGCTGTAGATACACAGCATTCCGTTAAAAATAATCGATAAAAAAGTACTAAGTATGTAATAATATGATCAATCAATGGTTAATCTTATTTTAGTTAACTTGGCACGTTAGTTAAGTTAACGACTTAGCGATGTATAAATAATCAAGATTCCGCCAAAACTAAACTAGTCAGAAACCCTAAGTAGGTACATACATATAATATAGCGAATAGTGAGTAGATACTTTTAACAGCCTACTAGCATAGGTTACCGCACGCCACTAATATGAATGTATGGTAAACGGCGTAATCGTTCCTGAACGAGTGGCCAATTTGAATGAGTCAGTACCTATACGTTCTACATCAACATCACTAAAAATATTTGATTTGGATTGATCTTATTCTTAAATAATAAAATTATTATATTTTACTTATCAATGATCCAGTGCAATGATACAATCATTACAATCGAATGATAAATGTTCTAACGATTGACATTATGCTGTGACCAATCTGCACAAATTTTCAAAATACGTCTTTATTTTATTATGCGACTGAAGAAGAAATGAGTTAAACTTTGATTATATATATATAAATTTCTGACTTTTCAGCTATTTTAACATGTTATTTATATGTCAGACATATCAACTAGATACGCATTTTAATCCCCTTTATAGCATTATTAGTTGTAATTAATTGCATCACGAACACGAAAAACATGCATGTTGTAAAACATAGGTACCATAAACTTCTGAAATAACGGTAGAAACAGTGTTAATAACGTTTATTATTTTTAAAACATACACAACTCGTATTGAACGATCTGTATAGAGTATTTTCATACTCTTCAGTAGCTATAATTAAGTCATTTATATCAAAGAGTAACAATCGCTACCAATTTTGGGTAATTATAAAAGAGTTACTGAAACAAGTCGGTAATAATAGAGGCTACGAAATGTATGGCAGCGCTGAGAAGAATGGCGGTTCTTATTAAATTTGATCTCATTAGTCATTATTTTTACATCCACTCTGATTACTTAATTGTTGATTACTTCATTTAGGCATGTAATGAATACAACAAAAAAAATGTTAGTCAACAAAAAAACATCATTTATTTTTCATTACCTACATACTCAATAATGATTAGCATTACCATCATTTGAGAATGTGCCATTAAAGCGGACAAAATTATTCCTGGCCATTATTAAATTATATTGAATAAGTACCTAATACACATTGTGTTTAATTTTAATAAATAATAATTATCAATCTGTCTACTGTAGAGTACTGATTTTCAAACTACCGCCGTGCTTGTGGGTACTCCTTTAAACACTCGTATCCCCTTTTCAGAATCAGATTTGAGAGATTATTTACTTACTTATAATCACAGTATCTATACGCAATTTTTATTTTATAGTATTTCTGATAAAATTATTCTACTGAACTGCAGAATTGTCATATGGGATTCGCAACAAACACTGCACAAATCATTGATGTGTCAAATATTTTTTATGAAAAAGTTAGTGTACCACTGTTTGGGAAACACTGCGTAGAGTATATACTATAAATTTCAGTATTAGGTGTAATAAATTATACCGAAATTCAATACCTGCTCGCGCACTGGTAAAATGTACGCCATTATGCGCTGGTTATATTTTTTACGATAATAGTAACAATTTATTGTACATATCTACTTGATTATAAGGGGTCGTCCATATATGACATCACCTTTTAAGTGGGGAAAGGGTCTGGTGGCATTTTTCTCAGCCGGCACAAATTCCCTTTGATTCAGAAAAAAATAGACCCGATGAAATAATCAAATATTGTATTTTTCTCCGCAGTGATTCTTCGTAAAAGACAGCGCTAGTTTTGTACGTTGTGAGCAAAATTCTTCTCATTATTTAATGAATTCAATGCAAATACTTTTAAGCTGTGAATGTTAGTAGGCGTAACCGAAATGTGTGTAAAAAGGTGACATAATGTTCTGTCAATATAACTTTTAGACGTTCACCTTGATTCAGATTTCAGTGACAAGGTAAAAAAAAAATGGAATCATAATGAAGTTGTTATGCGCCTACCACGTGTTTATTTTAATAAAGATAATTAGTTTTTTCCTGAATTGTGTTGACATTTTATTTGTTATAATTCGTTTCTGTATCAGCAGTCCAAAGTGTATTTTATTGATGAATCCTACAATATGTCTACTGATTTGGTAGTGTAAATATTATTGGCTATTCGTTTTATCATAATGGTTTATTCATAGTTATAGCAAGTAAACAATGTTGATAGCTAGTAAATGTGATGTATAATGGTTTAATTTATATTCTCAATTGATACTGTGTCATGAATTATTATTAGGTAGGTAGGTATTTACTGTTACAGCTATTGGACTGCGTGTGGTGATACCTATTATTTTTTTAGTCAGATAAAATACGATAAGTATTATCTCAAATGATAAAACTTCTTTAATAATATACCCTTATTACTGTAATCATACGACAGAATTTGCATGTAAAATTTAAGATTATCTCAGCCTCATACATTATTTTCAAAGAATTTCGCGTTGATAAAAATACTGTAGTGGTAGAACGCCTTACTCCTGCAGCTACCTCAAATTCATGTATTGTTTTTATTATTGATTAATTTAATAAAACGCATTTTTTAGTACTTATTCCACCATTTTTAGTACATATAAAAGTGGAATTAGTACTACAAAAATTTGCGTTCTATTAAAATAATCAATAATACAATACAGTTCCTCCATGAATTGACAGTTAACACAATAAAAGAAATTATTGTTTTTATGTCATACTTTTTAAATGGAAGGATAACAATAATTATTAGTAAAAAAAACTGTTATGATAAAACCTCATACTCATTGCTTTGTAGCAAAAATGGTAATTTACATATTTACCTACCTAACTTTATTCTACTAAATAATTATGTGACTATAATGAGGTAGGTAATCATAAAAAAATGTTTAATAAATACTTATTTTTATGCTACGAGGGTGGGTCAATAATTCCTTAGAAAAAAGCATTAAAACAGTTTTTATTTTTGTATTTTTTTTTATTTCTCAACATAATCTCCTTGGAGCTCAATACACTTGGTTAGACGTTTCTCAATTTTTTTTAAACCGTCAGAAAAATAAGTTTTCGGAAGGTCCTCAAAATAAGCATTTGTCCGATCGATGACTTCTTCATTTGAAAAAAAACGTTGTCCACTTAGCCATTTTTTTAAGTTTGGGAAAAGGAAAAAGTCACTGGGGGCTAAATCTGGCGAATACGGTGGGTGGTCGACCAATTCGAACTTCAATTCTTCAATTTTAGCCATTGATCGTAAACATGTGTGAACACGGGCATTGTCCTGATGAAAGAGGATTTTTTTCCTGTTTAAATGAGGCCGTTTTTCTTCAATTTTGTTTTTTAGCTGGTCCAATAAAGATGCATAATAATCCCCTGTTATTGTTTTTCCTTTTTCCAAATAGTCAACGAAAATAATTCCACGTGCATCCCAAAATACAGTAGCCATAACCTTACCAGCTGATTTTACGGTTTTCGCCTTCTTTGGACATGGTTCGCCTTTCGCAATCCACTGCTTTGACTGTTCTTTCGTCTCGGGAGTATAGTGGTGTATCCATGTTTCATCTACAGTCACAAAGCGACGAAAAAATTCATCCGGATTGCGTTGCATGAGCGACAACAGGGCTTTAGAGGCCACCACCCTATTGCGTTTATTGTCGACTGTGAGCAAACGCGGCACCCATCTTGCAGAAATTTTTTTCATGCCCAATTTGTCATGTAAAATAGAAATGACGCTACCTTTTGAGATCCCTGTAACCTCAATTATCTCACTCAACTTTAATCTTCGGTCACTTAACACCATATCGTGGATTTTATTGATCATTTCTGGTGTAGTCACCTCTACAGGACGTCCTGAGCGTGGTTCATCCTTTGTTGATGTACGACCACGTTTAAATTCATTTAACCAGTTATAAATAGTTGCAAGTGAAGGAGCAGATATGCCGTGAACTAAATCCAACTCATTTTTTATTTCCTTTGCTGTTAACCCTTTTATATTAAAATGTTTAATAACAGCTCTAAACTCAATTTTCTCCATTTTTGTAAACAAGCAAATTTTTTTTTTAAATGTACGAAAATAAAAAACAACAACCCGACCAATCTGATTGAAACTTCGCAGCATACTGAATCGGTAGTGCCGCTGCATGAAAACAAACCGCTTACAGTACTAGTCGCGCCACCTGTCGGCTTTTCTAAGGACTTATTGACCCACCCTCGTATTAACTGTCTGTGATGAAAAACAGTGTATTAATTAAAATAAAACACAATAATATTATGTAGTATCCTCAATAATCAGTTGACGATGTCATATTGAAGCGGAAGAAACCGTCATTGATTATTAAGTGGTAAGTAAATCACAATAGCATAAAGTAAGTACTGCATATTAATGTGTTTTATTTTAATTAATAAATATAAATTATTATATTGGTATACCTATATACAACTTCGTAAGTAAGCAGATGCACAGGCGCAGGGCGCAGAACTAAGATTATCCTGAAATGGCAATGGACAAAGCAATTAAATATGCCTTCAAAATTATTGGGGGCTCTTAATTGATTTTGTACTAATATGCATAACACACAAACATGCAACAGCATTTCACGCAGAAACGGAAATAATATTATTACAGAGATTGCATATTTAATATTGATTAAAAATAAGATTCCATTAAATTGATTCAGATTTCCTGCAAATTTGCAATTTAATACGATAATAATTATGTTTACAACATAATTATCGCTCAATTTGTAAGTCATGAAAATTAATTCGTGTCAAAAATATTTAAATGCAAATATGTAGTTTGAATCTTTGGCACCACTATCTTAAACTACTGATCTACCTTCATAATTCGTATTGAATAACACATTCGTTTTTTGGGAGATGATTATGGGTTTTATGTCGTGTCCAAAATGGCGATTGCAACGACGGTAGGCATATAATTTGTAGACACCGTGGGCAATGTGTAATTTGGCTGGCGTTTTTCGTTAATTAGAGAATATTCCAACCCAGTATCTTCCATCTGCCGTAGGCCGTTCGCCCACGCGTCCTCATTCCTTAGAATCAATTGTTATAAACATCTCCTTAACTCTTCAGTATACCAACGACACTCGAGCTTTGCAAAGTGCTTCTTGCCAATACCGCTCAAACGGCAAATTCGTATTATTTAAACGTCTTAAAAGTACATTTAAAAATAAGCTAATAATGTTTCTGAGAATCACTCATAGATCTCGCCATCTAGTTCGTGTCTAGTATGAAAAACATCGCGCTTAACTGTCTGAGTCTGATGGCATTAATATGAATTGAACGAGAGACGCACCTTCGAATTGTATAGTAACATTCGTCATAAACAGTTATAATCATTGTTTTTTATTCATTATAAGTCAGCCAGAACGTTATTCGGCGTCTATTATTTGGCCTAAACCTATTACTAGGTACTGATCCGTAAAATGTGTTTAGAATTTTACTGTAACCCAGTGTTCCACCGATCCGCGAGTTTCGCTATACGATACCTGTTTCAGTGTTGTCAATTCTCATTGAAGTCACTGCACTTGATTAATTGTTATTGCAGTGTATATCAGTTAATATATCGCATACCACAAAGGCGATATTTGGTTTGACGTTGCTATTGATAGTTTCCTCATCAATTGAAAAGCTGTTTTAGCTGATTTGTAATTTAGATGTACAACCAAATGCATTCTATTCACGGGCACTCTGTGCGTATATTATTACAATAGTGTTGTTTCTATATGCAAAGCAGGAACCGTCGGCTGATCACCAGAAGATAAATTGATATGTTCATTAGTAGTCAGATTTGATATGCTTAAGCCGCCACACCCATTCGTGTAGAAAATTGTTATTGTCGGTACATCATTACAACATCATAATGAAGTCCAAAGCAGAGAAAAAAATCGTAGTTGTAATTAAGCGAAGAAAGGTAATAATGAACTGCATTTTACACTTACCGCGTCATTAATAAACCATCACTCTAAATTCATTTATATCAATGTCATTTTTCACAAAGGCTAGTTTAAGACAGAAGATTATAGACACCTTTTAATGCAGCTTTAAGCTCTTCATTAAAATTATTATAAATTAAGTAATGAGTACCAAGACGTTTCCTCAGCAACATTGCATCAGTATATGTATAAATATTTAAAAAAATGTTCTCACAAATAATAATGATATTTTAATTCATTTAATATAATATATTTATTAATTAATATTTTACAACACAATTGAAAGACATTTAGTCTAAAGCAGAACCTTAGGCATAAAGTCCACTAAAGCAGGCTTGCGGGGCGCTCGCGCATTTTCTATGTGAATCATCGAAAATACAACGTAATTAAATACGCCAGCGCACACTGGATTTGACGACGCATTGTGCCCGCCTGCCCCATGAGTCACCGTTTTTTGGCTTCTCAGCGATACGAATTAACGAAAATACAACGTAGTCCATTCATTGAACACGGCAAGCAAAATCACGCTCCTCGAAGCGTCGTCGATAGACGGGCGAGAAGCCATTACTTAAGAACAGTGAACTCTTTGTTTAGTGATTGCGTGTCCGATATTAATTACAAGCCCCGAGAAATTTAATAATATTTTTATTGCTTTGTTATGAGAGACGCTGATAATAATAAGTATTTTGTGCTCCTTGAGCCCCTTATTACATAGGTGAAGGGTAATGCGCGGGTGGGAGGGGGCCTACTCAGTAGTGAGCGCACCGAACGCTTTTTTGGTGGGCTTTATGCCTTACTGTTACTGTTATTAAAAATTGAAAATCGCCAAGGGTGCACAATATATACTTTTTTTAAAACTTCTTAATAATTATCGATTAAATTGCGTAATATGGAGATGTGTGAATCAATTACTGCATAATATTGCTATGGTTTTCTAAGTTTATTATACGTTCCATATTTCTGGCGTAATCGTCAATAATAATTGTTGTTTGTAGTATTGTGCAAGCATATTTTGTTAAACCAAATATTGTAACATAAAAATATTTTTACTACACCCGAAAGAAATGTATGACTATAAGAAAATATGACTTTATGTATAGAATTTATATGGTTAGAACAGGGAACTCAGAAATATATAGAACGAACAAAAATATCAAGAACACCCACGGTTGTTGTATTGCCAACTTTTATCTAAATAAATCCTTGCATCAATCCAGTCGATCAGAAGCGTTTCTGCGTTTAGCTTGATTTCTATACCCACCTAAATAAGAAAACGCTTGAATTTCTTCTATTCTAAAGACACTTAAACAGCCAATGCAACTATTATACATTATGCTGTATGATAGATATAATTTATGTTTATAATTCTCCATAATAGTGCGATGTCGCTTAGGATAATTCGGCTTCGTAAGGACCGTTGTTAATGGCGTGTAATTTAAGACGTTTCCCATAATATCTCTATTAAGTACCTACCCATATGCTAGACGTATTGTGAGTAAACCCTTTAATGCAATTAAGGAACGATTGCCTATTATTATATTTCATTTTTCGATAATTACCAAAATAAGCTTCAAGCACGTTACTCAACTTGGCTTGATAACTTGATTTGACTCGTTGTTTGATGCTTAAAAACCACGTCAATTAAGGCCGCTGCCTCTGAAAAGCTTTTGAAATGCATTATGGAACTTAGGACCGGATAAAGTTTACATAAGTACCTAATACACCGCAAATGATTTTTTTACATGAATGGTCAATATAAATTATCATAATGAAAAACAGAAGACGTTAAAATATACCTACCATTATTATTAGAGCAGGGTCATCACTCGTCATATCGAAAGAAAGTATCGATACCTTTTAACGACATAATGAAACCTTCGTAATTGCAAGAACGTCATTAATAAAATTTATTTAACCTGACGCCACTTGTTAATCTTACCTTGATTAATTTCAAAAGCTTGCTTCTCTCCAGTAGCAAAATTTAAAAAAAAATCACAATTAACGTACGCTCATTTTGCATGATTCATAGTCATACCGGTAGATTAAAGAATAACAACACTCACAAGGAGAGTGAAATATCTAAGTTAGTTCGAATTTCCGTCAGTTCAACTTTCTCAAATTTATTTAAAATATATTATAATATTATGTTTGTTTCTGAGTTTTTTTTTAATATTATGTATTTCCAATAATCTAAATCTAACATTCTTATTTTTTTGAAATATTTATTTTTGAATAATAAATACCTATGCATAAAATTTAGATACTATGTGAACGAAACACATGCCGTAAAATATGTATTAGGTACGTGTGATGGATACACTGCACTAATGTTTTATAACACCATATTCACGCAATAAATAGATTTCTTTTTACAGAAAAATGTTTCGTGAAATGTCTTGTTTAGTATCTAGCTATTGGTTGTATTACCTTCGTATATACATACACAATTGTATCTTGTTATTTATTACGTACATTGCTTGTTTACAGAAGACCAAAGCCCTCCTGCGAAAGCGCCCAAGCCTCGAAGCAGCAGTAGGCGCCGGTGTAAGTGGATTGATCGGGGGTGGAAGTCCTTCAACTGGTCGCCAATTCCTGATGGAGGCTCCATGCACCCTTGCCGCGGCGCAGGCCGTACTTCCAGCGGCGTCTCCTAACACTCACTCACAGGATCGCCACCTGTTCCTCTTCACCGACCTGCTCCTCGTGGCCAAGTCGCGCGGCAACAACTCTTTCAAATTAAAGGTTTGTATTTTTATCAAAACACTTATTTTTTTCTTTTAATCACGGATTCTTTAATAGAAGGTTGACTATCATTCGATATATTGTATCGGATAATGTTGGTAGTTATCTAAATCCAGGATATACATAATATTATACATTTGGAATTAATAATTGATGAATCAGTTTTAGCGTCCGGATTTTAATTTTCTGTATCTTTGTCAAAAATTTACATTGTAGGTATATAATACTTTGTGCCTGAAGATGGTTGCTGAAATCGATTCTTATAAAATAGTACAAAATTTTCATCAATTAGAATTTAATCAAAATTCAATCTAGATCTACAATCGTTAGTAGCAAGTTTATAATACATAGGAGAAGATATATCGAACTATTAGTATTCCATTTTTGATAGCGATGGTAGATTGATATAATTGATAAATATTTTTTAATAGGTAGGTACATTGCAAATAGCGGACTATTGTTGATGTTCTAAATTTGTCAATGATGGTTAATTTTATATAGAAATACTTAGGTTTGTAACAATAATACATTGCGATTTATCTCAAAGCGGCACTGGCAAATAAATCACATTTTATAAATTATCACGATGTCCACCAAATAAATGCCGAATCTCTTGAAAAAGTATTTTTAAGATACACGGTTTTATCTCGTAACATATGCATCCTTTTTATTTTTAGGCCGTTTTGAAATTCGTATAAAAATTCTTTCTGTTTATCTTATTTAAGATGCAGCATTCTTTCTAACGGTTTCGTATGTCTTGGATGTTCGAAGAATTCCATGCACCAGGAACGCTGGCTGAACCAGAATATCCCGAAAATAAACTCACACTATAAACACGTCACACGTGCATTTCGTTAGGTGTTTATACAGCAGTCTTATATTATGCGTTCAGCCGTTGCACCCAAAAGTGCATTCTTGAAATTCTCATATTTTTATACATGCATTTCCGTATATTATTATAGAATCATTACTGAAAATATAATTTCGCGATCTTTGTATTACCAACTGTATGTAATGTATAAGTCTCACGGTTAATCTATTTTTAGTAGTAATCTATGTACCTATTGGGGTTTGCAATTCCGGGATCTCGCTTTTTATTAATCCTGAAACCTCAGGATTACGTGATTTGATTTCATGATAATTTGATCTGATATAAGAGATTGTTGTGAACTAAAGAGCAATCTAAATATTGTATAAAAATAGCTAGTTTCTCAAAATAGCAGTACCTATAAAAAAAAATATGACGTCCTTATAAGTTAAATTACATCGAGCTTTTTATTATATATAAATTTATATGGTTATAACCTATAATCTACCTAAGCCCTCGTTCACATCGCGCATTTTGACTCGCGCGCATTCCAGGTACATATGACCTCATTGAGCCGTCCACACGCACTCACGCTGTGACGGCTGTCGCGCTCGGTCGAGATACATGTAACCTTATTGAGACGTCCACATGCACTCGCAGCTAGACACGCACCATGTGAACTAGGTCTAAGTAAATTATTCAAAAAAAAAACATTGTTATTTTTTTGTTCATTATAAAGTGGTTTCCGCAAAAAAAAACCTCATTCAGTTCGGCCATTGAGCCATAATAATTCAGCGACTATATCGCTTTCCCGGATCATATTCTTATGTTGTGACGTAAGTAACAGGTACGTATTTATTATTCGTATGATAAATGAAGTTGTTACCTTGAAAACGTCTGCTATCATTATAAATTAAAATCAATGATTGGCGAAATGTGTATTACAAATTTCAACGACACGTGTTGAGTGCAGTAATGGCATTTCGGTTGTTCATGTTGACATTGCGTTTATTTGCTGTTATTTAACATCCGCTGAAAATGTTACGATTGCACTTTGCTTTATTATGTACAAACTCGAACTCGTAATACCATTTTATGCATCGTGAAAGTGGAGCTGTACATCCTAAATATTTTACTACATTTGGTTTTTTATATTTGTAAAATAAATTGACATTGCATTTCGAAAATGGTAAAAGAAAAATTAGTTCGAAATGCCAAATAACAAACGCGTTAAAATTGACTTTTATCAGATTTATTGCTGAATTTGTATAAGTACCTACTTCGCGAAAATTTTGACGATGAAAGTGTCTGAATTTAACTCGTGTAGGTACCTAATGTAGGCCGTATATGATATATTTTGATTCCACGTTTGTTTAACATTTATTTGTTTACTGTATGATACGAGGGTGGGTCAATAATTCCTTAGAAAAAAGCATTAAAACAGTTTTTATTTTTGTATTTTTTTTTTATTTCTCAACATAATCTCCTTGGAGCTCAATACACTTGGTTAGACGTTTCTCAATTTTTTTTAAACCGTCAGAAAAATAAGTTTTCGGAAGGTCCTCAAAATAAGCATTTGTCCGATCGATGACTTCTTCATTTGAAAAAAAACGTTGTCCACTTAGCCATTTTTTTAAGTTTGGGAAAAGGAAAAAGTCACTGGGGGCTAAATCTGGCGAATACGGTGGGTGGTCGACCAATTCGAACTTCAATTCTTCAATTTTAGCCATTGATCGTAAACATGTGTGAACACGGGCATTGTCCTGATGAAAGAGGATTTTTTTCCTGTTTAAATGAGGCCATTTTTCTTCAATTTCGTTTTTTAGCTGGTCCAATAAAGATGCATAATAATCCCCTGTTATTGTTTTTCCTTTTTTCAAATAGTCAACGAAAATAATTTCACGTGCATCCCAAAATACAGTAGCCATAACCTTACCAGCTGATTTTACGGTTTTCGCCTTCTTTGGACATGGTTTGTCTTCGCAATCCACTGCTTTGACTGTTCTTTCGTCTCGGGAGTATAGTGGTGTATCCATGTTTCATCTACAGTCACAAAGCGACGAAAAAATTCATCCGGATTGCGTTGCATGAGCGACAACAGGGCTTTAGAGGCCACCACCCTATTGCGTTTATTGTCGACTGTGAGCAAACGCGGTACCCATCTTGCAGAAATATTTTTCATGCCCAATTTGTCATGTAAAATAGAAATGACGCTACCTTTTGAGATCCCTGTAACCTCAATTATCTCACTCAACTTTAATCTTCGGTCACTTAACACCATATCGTGGATTTTATTGATCATTTCTGGTGTAGTCACCTCTACAGGACGTCCTGAGCGTGGTTCATCCTTTGTTGATGTACGACCACGTTTAAATTCATTTAACCAGTTATAAATAGTTGCAAGTGAAGGAGCAGATATGCCGTGAACTAAATCCAACTCATTTTTTATTTCCTTTGATGTTAACCCTTTTATATTAAAATGTTTAATAACAACTCTAAACTCAATTTTCTCCATTTTCCATTTTTCCATTTTCCACAAGCAATTTTTTTTTTAAATGTACGAGAAACACACAACAACCCGACCAATCTGATTGAAACTTCGCAGCATACTGAATCGGTAGTGCCGCTGCATGAAAACAAACCGCTTACAGTACTAGTCGCGCCACTTGTCGGCTTTTCTAAGGACTTATTGACCCACCCTCGTATATCAGCGGTCGAAATGGAAAACTTTACCAACGGGAGCGTTAGAATGATAATTTGCCGAAAATATTAAAGTGCGTAAAATTTTTAAACGCCTAACATTCTACTGAAAATCGGACACATAAAGTTGTCAATGCCGTAAGCTAAAATAATCTCATTTACACAAAATATACTATTGAAAATTTCATTATCCTCTTTTCTTATTTTATCTATCGCCCGTAAGCAGTGGATGATTCGTCTAGTGACTAGTCTCACGGATCATCACTACTAGTGCTTATAAATAATATCGTTTTATTGATTAATTTAGTAATAACTTAGGTACAATATATATACAGACCCCGAAAATATTGGAAATGTAACATAAATTAACTTCGAAGATATCGAAGATTTCACAAACCGGAGTCCATTTCGGACATTGGTCAACACATAAAAAAACACTTATCACTTTATTCATAATTCATTATATAACGTTATTTGTGGTTGAATTACAAGTAGTAAATATTTATTGTATTTTAATGTCATGGTGATTATTAATTTTCTTCCAATGGTATTTTTTTAACAAACTTGTGAATCCATCAGCGTTCAATTGGTTCAGTACCCATCCCTGATATTTGCGTTTTTGTTGATGTGATGATATTAGCATCTTACAAAAAATCAAAAAATAAAGACTTCGTGAATCTTTTTTGACTTTTCTACAAACCGTTACAGTAAGTACATACTTATTAAATTTCCAACATATTGCGTGTGAAAATAGGCGTTTTTGCTGAAATAAAAACGAGAAACTCCCTTGTATATTAACTTTGTCTATGTATCCTGCATTAAGGTACCTATATTGATATTTTTGATGGACTAATGTATATTATTATTATATCCGTAACTAATATAGACATCGCTCATCTTTCCTTACGCTGTTATAAAACGTATCCGCGAGGAAATAATATGGCGCACAAAAGTCGTGCAATTGCTTTGCGAAATGATGCGACCACTGACCCGCCAAAAAAGTTTCAGTCGCCAAAAAGTTGGTAGGTACTGTATGTTTTTCTTACATTCGTAATCAAGTTATTATAATACTTATTCGTTGCATTGTCATTTGTGTCATCTAAGCATTTATCGCAACAATTCTTACAAATAAGAAAACACGCATACACCTACATAATAATATTATAATACTTATAGATACAAATTATAATGTAAATTTATGAACACATTCGAATTGGGCGGGCGTTTTTGAATATTTTTACGTAGGTATATATATTAATGGACAATAAAGATAATACAGAAGGAATAGTCCAACCACTAAGTTAAGTATAGAATATATAGTATGTAATTGCTTTATGCGTTAATATGAATCAGGAATAAAGTGTCATTATCCGGGTATAACAAATACCCACCTATTATAAAATAAACAAACCACATACGCTTACTCTTCAAATTGTGGAACTGTAAACTTTCAATTAGATTTGCTAGATGGTACGATATTATGTTTGTTTTGTTTATAACGATTTGCTCATCTTGTTGATATAGTAAACATTAGGATGAATTTGAGATAAATATTCAGGTTTCTGATCCCGCGTTTCATCAGTGATAATCATTCTGTTGATTCAATTCGAATCAATATACAAGCTTTAGGAAGCGAAACAACTTGTATTATTTATAATCTAATTCATCTATATGTCAAAATCAATCTTATGTAGTTATTTACAATTCACAAATTAACATATTGATACCATCGATCGGCTGAGCAGATTCATAGATCCACCAGTATAAGTTGTCCGCTGAGTGAGGGCGCTACATGCTTTTGACATTTGACATTATTATCATTCAAAACTTTTTATACTGGGATGAGTTTAGTTCTAAATTCGAATTTGAAAGTGGGAAGAGATTCTGATTGAGGGAAGGGGGGGTTTAATATATGTACCTATATGTAAATGTTATTATTTGTGAGCTTGTTACAGGCTTCTCATTGTACCCTACTTTTCGTTAATTATCATATGAATCTTATAAACGTGTCAGTAATACATTGCTAGTAAATTGTGTAGATATTCCTAAACTATAAGAAAGTTTAAAGCAGGGGTAGTCAACCTTTTTATACCGCCCACTTTTGTATCTCTGTTAGTAGTAACATTTTCTAACCGCCCACCGGTTCCACAATAATGGTGATTTATAAAGTAGGGAAGTAACTTTACTTTATAAAATTTACAGCAAGTTAAAGCATATAATAATTAGGTACTTACCAAATCAGTTTATATCAGACTTTCGCTAAGTTTGGCAGAATAAATCTTTATAAAACAACTTACTGTAGTTAAATCTATCTTTTTCTTTTTGCTTTGCATACATAGAAACATGAAGTCTCATTAAATTACATTTAATTAATTAAATGATATTATTATTAATGATGAAATTATTGTTTTCGTCCAATCGCACTATAGCGCCATTTAGTTTCACTTTAAGTTTGTCCACACTGGCAACAAGTTGCTGACAACCTCATTAAATTTCACGATAATTATCAAAATTTGTTTGACCAAAAATTATTTTAATCGAAATTTAATGAGGTTGCCAGCAACTTGTTGCCAATGTGGACACGGCATTACGTAACGTGACTTAAACTTATGCGAGGGCGATACAAGTAGTATATTTTCTGAAATTTAAATTGTCACGGGGAATATTATGAAACATAATGAAAATTTTTAAAACCCCCACCGTCCACCATGAAAGCTGGAACGCCCCACTAGTGGGCGGTAGGGACCAGGTTGACAACCCCTAGTTTAAAGGGACATGTTAACAAATAAGAATATGTATGAAAATATAGTATTAGTGGGGGTTTTATATATGTGAATGCCTGAGGCACTGAAAGGTTTGGAGCCCCCTTACATAAATCTTGCCAACACAATAAACCGCAATTGAGTATTAATTCAACAACAGCTACGTTGACATGATGTTCATGGTGTATTAATTAAATTTTCTACACTCAGATTGTAAAATATACGCATATCCGCCGCCGCCTCTTATGAAAAACCGCCATACAGTTTATTTGGCTAAAGAATACGTTTATTAACAGTTCTTTCATTTTTTCTACTGTGTTCACATCATGTGTACATTATCACAAATCTATTAATGAATGATGTTATTATTGTAATTTTCAGGAAGCTGTCCGTCTGTCGGAGATGTGGGTGGCGGCCGGCAACGCTGACACCAGCTTCATGCTGGGCTGGCCAGGATCCGGAGCGCCCACCAACTCCTCTCCCCCCACCACCTACATCGTCACATACCCCACACAAGCTGCCAGAGATTCATGGCTTAGGTAAAACAAAATTTCAACCTACATAACTATTTAGTATAATATCTACCTAAAACTATTACGTAAAACTATTACGTAAAACTATTAATTACAGAACCTAACTGTTTAAATTTCATGAAATTGTAATATAAAATAATGAATTAACTTTAAAGTCAAAGTATTTTTTCTACCATAGCTGTACTAGGAATATCCAGTGATAGAATACGGAAGATGCGATTTAATACAATTTACTAATATTTTGCATTTTACAGTGACACTTACTTATCTAAAATCAATAAATAGACAGCAATATTTATTTGATTCACATAATGACAACTTCCAATAATTGAAACTGATTCATTCAACATGATAATCTAATTATTTTTTTATGATTATAATACCTATTAATTTATCTTTGTAATTTTTGAATATTACAGTGAATTTAAAAAAACCTCGATTTGTATAAAAAAATTAAAATACATATACATATACAAAAGACAGAGCGTTTTCGTCACTTATCATCATCATCAGCTGGATGAAGGCCTCTCCTAGCTCCCTCCACTCTTCTCGGTCCCTAGTTTGTCACTGCCACGTACATCCACCGAATTTTATGAGTTCGTCTGTCCAGCGGATTTTAGGGCGTATATATCACATTATGATTATTTAAAATTAATTTTGTCCTAATTATTTATTTTCAGAAAAATACAAAATGCTCTCAACTCACAGCTGACCTTTGAACCGAAGACAACAAACATCCAAATTGTATACAAGGACAGCACAAATGGAATAGAATTCGTAAGTTGCGACTGTATTCCCTTATTACTTTAAATGCTATGTTAAATAAGTCAAATAACGACATAATATTTAATTAAGCCATGTTTGCATAAAAATAAATCATCGAAATACATCTATTCAAAATATAATTTGACATTCATCAGGTGAGATATTATGTGTTTATTATAATAAGTACCTACGTATGAAATCTGATTTCCAATTTTATTTTGATAGGGCAAAACATTGTCGGTTACACCAGAGATGACAACGGCAATGGTCATCCGACAAGCGTTACAACTCGTTCAAGGAGGTGTCGTAACGGAAAATGGATCATCATGGGGGCCAGCGAGAGACTTCTGTTTATGGGCAAAAGCATCAAGAGAATCTACATCTATCCCGCTCATCGGTTGTGAAAGACCCCATGCCATACAGGTTAGTTATTAATTAACAATAACTATTTTTTAACTCCATATGCATAGTGTCAACGGATTTAATATGGATGACAATCGCATATTCATTCACACAATTCCATGACTCAAAAATAGATAACTAATACAATTTATTTGATTAGAACTATAAATGCTTCATATATATACAGTACCTAATGATACATATTTCACCCACAGAACAGATAAGATTGAAATGTTAATAGCCAGTCGCCACGGACCAAGGTTTTGAAGCCGGGTTCGATTTATTACTTTCAGGTCAGGTCATAAACCCAAGTAACACAAAACACGCTGAGCGTCCTCAAATATCACCAATAGTGTCACAATCTTTAATGTACCTATATTAGGTATCATAACTATTGAAAATAACATATTCTTTAACATGTGTTTAGGTTTATTCCATATTGTTCCAAACACAATATAATTATAGACCTTGTTACAATCTCACCCAGAAGACAACTCGCTTCTCATTTGTGTTCCCTGTTGATCCCATATTCAGTGCTATGCTAGCGGCAGGCTGAGGGTCAGCTACGACAATGAAATTTGCAAAGTTATAACATCAGAATGCAGAGCTTCAGAAGGGCACTGTCGGTAGATTTACCTGAGATTAATTGTCGTAGTGTTATATTTTTTCCATTGTTGTCACGTCATGTATCCAATAAAAATATTATACAAGTTTGATATAAGTAATTCAATTTAAAATCAGTCAAATCAGAATTAACCGTAAGTATATTTTTTTTTCAGATGGCAAGAATACGTCAGACATTGTCAAATGAAGAAGGCTTTGATTTAGAACACGTCAACTCAAGAAACAACCCATGTGGAATGATCTTCGAGTTAAGAAAAATTAACAAGAATATTGCTAAACCGTAAGTATCTTCACAATGTGTCAACGTAATGTAGCTTATAAATTATGCTAATGAAGTATTCATCTACAGTGTGTTTTGTGAGATTTCTGACTATTAATGCAAATTGTTTTATTTTTCTTTAGGAAAACACCTTTAAAGCTATTCAAGGGAGTTTCATCAGGCAAGCTATTCGGAGTAGCGTTAGGCAGACTGTGCGTGAATGGAGTGCTGCCTCCGACAGTTCTTACCATGTTACGAGCAGTCCACCGTCGAGGACCACTCACGCAAGGAATCTTCCGGAAAAGTGCTAACGTCAGGGCACTAAAACATTTAAGAGAAAAGGTAAAAATATTCGAAACACAATTTTCCTCATTATGTATGTATTATGTAAAACTTAAATTGATATGCTGACATTGGACCAGGGTAAATTAAAAAAAAATGTTGAAAACCCAAAAAGATGTACTTATCTTAATGACAGTCCATTTTTCATATTATTAATCACTCCATCATTGTGAAAATAGCTGAAAATAGTACCAATGTAAATATAATACGAATTTTTTGCTAACAATGTTTTGCATTTGACAGGTTGACAGTATGGGAGTCAATGGTGCAAGATGTCCAGAATTAGACAGCGCTCCTGTCCTGCTTGTGGCTTCTCTCTTGAAAGATTTTCTAAGAAGTTTACCTCAACCACTGATGTGTGACACCTTCTATCCAGGATGGATATCTATACTTGGTAAGATGTTGAGAATTTTTTTAGTTTCCATGTTTGCTCTCTAGCAAGGCATAATTTTTAATGTGGTGTATATAATTATATTATAATGTCACTGCCATGACATGGATTGAGACCCATTATGGAGTAGATAGTGGTAGAGTGTGCTTCTAAGCCCATTGATCGCGGGTTTGAATCCCACATCAGATGAAATTCACATTTTGTTTTTAATGCGTGTTTGATCCAGAACAAGAATCCCACAAATTTGAATAATTGTTGACAACAGTTCTTTGTGTTTTCTTTCAACCTTTTTGCATATTTTACCCTTATTAAAAACTAAAACTGTTTTATTTTTGTTACAGGATTGACTTCACAAGAAAAGATTCTATCCATGCGCTCTCTATTATTGAAGTTACCGAAGCCCCATTATAATTTGCTCTCTCACTTCATTGCCCTTCTGCAAGCGATAGCAAGAAAATCATCCATCAATCTGATGTGCCCCATGAATTTGGCTGTCTGCGTCGGGCCTAGTCTCTTATGGCCTACCCATCCCTGTGAGACCGCTCCCAAAGCTGTGCCCCTATTGATTGAACTACTTATCATTCATGCGGAAACGCTCTTCGGACCTCAAGTGAATAGCATTTTTGGCAAGGGTAGTCCAGAACCGTCGGCAAGCTTGTCATTGGATTCCGGCGCTGAAGAAAGCGACAGCCTGCACTCCGTAGGTCTATCACTGGACTCGCTGGATCTCACCTGTCCACGCAAAGAGAAACTCTCTTTGAGTCGAGATTCAGGATTAACTCTTTCCGAAGACGATTCCAACAGTAACGGAGGAAACAGTCCCGCCCCTCGAAACGGTCAAGTTCAGCAAGTTTTACCCCAAACCGGAATTCGGATGCATCAAGCACAGAAAGTCTACGCTAAATGTTATACGACGGATTTACAAAATGTCACCGGGCTCCCGAAAGCGACCATCGGTAATTATGATGTAGCCAGAAAACGGAATATGTTTGCAAAAAGCAATGATGTGGATATCTACGGCAGGAAAATTGCTAGTGAAAATATATATGGTACCAATGCTGATGTCAAAAAAACTATTGAGTCTCAGCAAAAAATTTATAACGCAATAACTGCACAAAATCATTACAACTCGAATTACCATGATGCGCAAGGAATTTATGGAACTGCTAACCAAACTAATAATATGAATAATAATAGAATCGTACAAAATGGACTTCAGTCAAATACTTCTCTGGCACATAATAATAACTCATCCCCTTCAAAATACCTTACCGGATATGAACCTGAAAAACCACCAAGATTAGGTCTCTCTCGAGCTACTAGAAGTGCTAAGGTGCAGAGTATGCATGTTGAAAATGCTAATCAACATAACCTTTCTCCGGCTAGATTATATTGCAGAGCGAAAAGCTCTGAAGACTTATTAGAAAGACGTAACGATAGAGTAGTCGAGAATATCTATGGGACGAGAGGAAGTCAAGAAAATATCTACGGAAATGTAAACTACGACAATAGACAACGCCATATTAGACCAAAGTTACAAAAGAGTCAAACGCAATTCGATTCTGAGAAATTAAATCCTTCATTACAAAGTTATTCCAGAGTTTACGGCGGTTGGGAAGAACGAGTTTCAAAACTTACAAATAATAGTCCGTACAAAAATGAGTCCTCGTATTCGAAGGATGCTTTTCTAAATAATTCAAATGAAACTCCTCCTGAAAACATTTATGATGCGGCTCCCGGAATGTCCAAACGAATGGTGCATCATCAGCAGGACTGCGGCCAACCGCCGAATTCGACAGTTTTCACTAGAAAAGATTGGTCACGGCAAGCATCCAGAACAAAAAGCTTAGAAGTATCCGCACCTGATGATGTCTACCTGCCGGGAGATTACCATGCGGAAGAAGATAATCAGAATATGCCTATATACCTGTCAAGAAATGAGATAACTCCGATAAATCAAGAATTGCGAGGCGGAAATTCAAATCAAAGACATGGAAATCAGTGCAAGATGAGAAGTGTAGATCCTGCTCATGTTTGTACAAAAAACTGTTCATCGTTAAATATGCACAATGATATTAGTGATCTACAGAAAAACCAAGGTAATCCTCTGCAAAATTCTCACAGTATGAAAAATATTCCGCAAAATTGTCGTACAGTTGAAACCAAAAAATGTTCTCCGGTTTCCAAAATGAATACCCGGAAAGTTAACAATACTAAATTTGATAAAAACCCCTATGGAAATAAATTAGTACACTCAAAATCGTTAGCTAATATTGTTCTCCATAGTAATTCAAGCAGTAATGACACTCTCTATCAGCCTTCCAATAAATATATGTCACATGATTCACCAGCAAGCAGTGAAAACTCTGCATCCAACCATTACAGCTCCGAATATTCCGATCATATTTATGGAACCGCTCGGCATATAGACGTGTTCTGTGAAAACATTTACGGCAGGATGGGAAGCCGCGACGCGATTTATTCTTCTGATATTTATACTGCAAAGCCTACATCCGTAGGCAATATCAACAAATCTGAGAATGATCATCAAAACTCTTTAAATAATTCTCCCGATCATAAAATTTATGACGGAAATATAGGCAGAAATCTTCCAATACCGCCACCCGTCCCACCGCGGAAAGGTTCGCATAATAGTCCCTTGAAAAATTTACCACCTGTTCATCTCATTAATGATGATAGAAAGACAAGATCCAAGTCGACATCTTCACATAGAGAGCCTTCACAAGAGGCGAAGACAATTCATTCTTTAAGTGACGAAAACACTCATGTCAACCTACGGGCTCCGATTACCAGTTACCACATGGGAAAATCAGAAAAGTTTATATTAGCTCTTGAAGATTCTGGTACAGACACGGAATCTGAATCATATGTCTGAGGTCTCTCTAGTTTATGGATAATGTTGTTTATGTACAAGTTTTAATGTAAAATATATCTTATAAGAATAGTTCTTCAATATTGTATGTTACGTTATAAATAAGTACCATTATTTTGTATTCATTTTAATCATCATGACATTAATATTAAAATTATAATGTATTAAGAAAATGTCGATTATTAATGTTATTCGATAGGTAACATAATTTTCACTTAGGAATATTGTAATAGGTATTGATATAAAAATGATAGTCATTTTGTGCTATCGCTATCACATTTAAAAAATTAGGAATTTTGTAGTACACAATATTAAAATTTTTGAGAAGTATTAATTATTTTCGTTGAATCATTTGCTTTTTATACATATCTATAATTATTAGTCCTATTAAGCAAATGGACTTACAAACTGAAAACAATTTGCCATATCAATGTTTCAAAGATTTATATTAAATAAATAGAATAATTATTGTTAATATATATTATTTTTTTTTGTTTTTGATAATAAGAAATATATTACGTTTATATTTTAATTCAAGATATTTTGTTTATGTTTAAATTCTGTATGTACAGTTTTAATTATAACCTAAGTTAATGTAATATAATATTATATTTAATTATCTTTATTAATATTATGAATCTATATCAATATCAATAATATTCAATGTGTCATTAGTTAATTACCTACCCATGTGTATATAAAATATATAAAAAATAAATCTTTTGCTATCTACAATTTGGCATTTTATTATTTTACAATTTTTTATATTTTCAATCATTACAGTACCATTCTGGGTGCGAAAGGAAGAAGGGCGTTAAGTCTAAAATTACTACTTTTCAGGAGAACATAAAGAAGATTGATTTTAAGACTATTTTGTATAAGAAGTCGAATGTTTCTGTGTGAAATTTAGTAATTCAGTAGTGTTGATTCGACTCATCCTTTTTCTCATTTGTGCATGTATTATAGTGCATGTATAGTTAACTTAGCATGTTTAATTCATTTTTAGAATTTTAAGAATTATCGCCCTCTTTATTTCGCTCACTGCATAATTCTCTGTACATTTTGAGTTCTCCAGACTAGGTACTACTTCAAAAGTATTTGAGATAAAATACAAGGCAATCTAAAAAGAAGAGAATAATACTTCACTGTAGTTATTTTGACTTCTGGTGATCGGATAAAATTAGTAAGGTATTTTATGATCACGAGTGAACTCACCTGCCCTCCTGGTAACCTTTCATTGGTGTTGTATGGTACCTAAAATAAATATTGTCAAGCCCAAAATTCTCAGTATTGCTCGAAAATGGATTGACGACATTCCATAAAACTGCTCGCCAGCACAAACCACACAAAATCTCAGATGGATTCAAAAAAGTTCTCACCCTTTAATTGAATATTGGAATTCGTAAAATTTTCTTTATTTCTTGCAATTAGCCACAATAATGCTTTTTGAGAATTAAAATAGGATAAGTTTTATATTTACATACTTTTCTAAACGAATGTCATAAAGTATGTATAAGAATTAGGCTGTGTGGATGGTGTTTGGAAAAATAAACACAGGTATATGTGATATTTTCACTCCTCTGGAGGATGCAGCAAAGCCAATAAACCTAAAGGTAAACAAACATTGAGAAAACCGAGAACTTAAGAATGTTGACTTAGAATAGGTACCAAGGACCCAGTATAGGTCCTTTCTTTCGATATGATGGCCCATACCCAGAAAACATTTTGATGGATAATTCAATTTTCGAAAGCACCTCGATTTTTAGGTACCTACTTTGGAACAAACATCTGCGAAAAGAATGATATAAACCTCGATTTCGCTGGCTGACTGAAGAGTCTATTCAGGTAAAAGAAGAAAATATTCCAGGTGTAAAGCGTGACTTTAACCAATAATTCTGTATTGGTGTGAGACCAGGAGAATAATAAAAAGATGGATATTATGAGTTTATCGTCACCGTTTTAGCAAAACCATCTATGTGTCACTTTTATCAAAAATGACTTTTAAATACCAAGTCATTCCTTATTTTTTTCTCTATAGGCCAGTAAAATGATCTATGTGTTGGGTAAACTCGCTCCGAAGTTATTTAAAAAAATAAAAAACAGCTATGTGTAAGGTTCAAAAACCACGGTTCACAAAAACAACTATGTGTATATTATAGTAACATAAATAAGTAAGATGGTATTTTGATATCGAGAGTGTAATGTTTTTTTACAGTTTGGCTACACATTGTTTGTTTCTATGTTATATGCTATGCATTATGGTCTTGCACGACGGTTTGAAAGATGCTTTCTCAAAAAGAGAGACAGGAAATATTCAATAATTTCTGGAAGATGCCTACATGGTCAATAGGGTATAGGCGAGAATTAATTTAAAAGTTGGATAAACAACTACAAACGTCTCGATGACAGTGGCCAATTGAAAGCAACAATGACAGGTTATAAGAATCTGACTGAAGATAAATAATTGGTAGTGCAACCAAAAATCAAAACGGAGAGATTTGTGGAAAAATGTTACATTATGGTTGGATCTAATTCCAAAGTTCCCAGCCATTATTGCAGAGAAAATACCTCCAGGGTGTATGTGGAATCGTGTTTCCGATCCAAAATACAAATGAATGATGAATATAAAAAATGGTCTCTGGAAAATGGTCATAAAGCAGCAGAATATACTTCAGTATATTTACCACCAAAAAATCAGTATCCACCAACCACGTAAAGATCAGTGAGCCATCACTGCCATCTGCTGTAGTTATAAAATTAAGAATGTTTCAGAAATGGAATACAATAGCCACATTATTAAAAAAAAAAAGATGGTAGAAGACCAAAAATGAAATGAAGAGAGTACCAGAAGTATTACTGGATGGTTAGTAATCACAATGAATCTCCAAAGTGTGCTGCTATGTCCAAAACACAGGCACAAATGTATTATAAACAAAAGCTGCAACTACACAATTTCACCATATACATTCTTCATAATGTATCTTCTAATGAATTTGTCTCATCTCATCGAAAGCAGGACAATACAATGAAATAATTCTAATATCGGATGGGTGTGGATATCAAAACCGAAATAAATTATTCGCTACTGCTCTAAGTTATATCTTTAGAGAGAAAAAACATCGAGATTCAACAGCTTTTTCTGGAAAATGGCCACACCATGATAGAGGCCGATAGTGCACATGCCACCTAAGAAAAGTATTTTAAGCCTCCAATATATTCACCATCTGATTATATAGCACGTATGCGGCTAGCAAGACCAAAACAACCTTATAAAATTAATGTCATTGATTTTTAATTTTTAAGAATTATGGATAAGATTAAATCTGGATTAAGTTCAATCAGACCAGGAAAACGAATCGGAGATCCTGTTGTATATGATATTAAAATGTTACAGTATCTACCAGATGGAACAATCTTTTACAAACTCAACTTTATCAGTGCAACCGTTTGACCGCCTTTATAATATATATATTGAATCATTGCCAATATCGCAGTCGAAATACATACATCTTCAGGAATTAAAAAGTGTAATAGAGAAAGATCACCACTATTTCTACGATAACCTAACATTTAAACCTGCTAATAGAAAGTAAACGAACTTATAAATATAATATCATCTCACTATTGCATAAATAATTATTAATAAAATGATATTGAAATTTATCACTAACGCACTATGTATATTTCAACTATTATTTATGTAACAGTTTTTCATGAATTTATTATTATTCACATTTTGATGAATAAATTAAACTATGTGTATTTACAAAACGGTCAAAACAACTTATGTGACATCACAAACTGTATTTTTATTATTTTTGTATTAAAAATAAAAGATTTTAGTAAATAAAATAATAATCTAAGACCATTTTCTGATTATAATAAAGCATTCTTCATAATTTTAATGTTTAAATGTAACATTATTTTTTTATTCAGTTTTATCCTTCTCCTGCACAATTTGAGAAAGTGCACATAGATGGTTTTGCTAAAACGGTGACGTTATACTGTATTTTCTATTATATAATTTAAAAACTGGCAATATTACTTCTTAAGAATTCTGGTATCTGATTAGTACACCTAATCAATGAAATATGCCTACTTTCTATAATAGAATACAAACAATAAGTTTGATTCCCCGGAAAAATATGTAAAACAGTACCTACCTAAAGCCGCGTTGACACGGTCCAAGTACACTTGGACCAAGTGCCATCCAAGCGCACTCGTATGAGACAACTTCATACTAATTATTACTATCCAAGCTAGGTTAGATGAGTAGGATGCGGTCCAAGTAGCTTGGATAGGAGTAATTTGTATGAAGATGTCCCGTACGAGTGCTCTCGGTCCAAGTGTACTTGGATCGTGGCAACACGGCTTAAGTAATATTATAATTTTGAAGGATTTAATACGAAAGATGATTTGTTGAACCTCTATAGTAGGTATTTTACTAAATAATTCTATCTCATTCTTTTACACCTTCGTACCATAGAAAAATAATGGCAACACTAATCCCCACCCCATACCAGTTCAGTGTCGCCATATCTACAAAATATTCAGTATTTTTATTAATATTTTGGCTACGGAAAGATAATTTGGTTTTTCATCAAACTGATATAATTATTGATAAAATGTCACTTTTTACAAGATATTATAAAGGCATTTGTAAGATTATAAAATATGCTCAATTTAAAAGAAAATTGTTCAATTTTTTCGTCGACTTTCATACCTACTGATATTGGAAAAAATCAAAAAAAAAATCGACTGACTTTTGAAAATTGCATCTGGCTACACTATACCAGTTTATTTTTGACATTTGACGTTTATTCGATGCATAGGTAATAAATATTAGTCTATGGGTAATAATTAATAATATACAATGGAATGCATGGTCTGATATTTGATTTGATGGTCCGCGGTTAATCACAGTTATTTGATTAATATATTTAATGCAGTGAAAGAATACATTCCTAGCGAACATGGAAAAAAGCATTGTTGAGTATTTTGCGGAGCAGGAACACTGCCGCTGCGGATATTGCAAGGAGCCAGACAAAAGTTACAGTCACGGTACCGTAAAATTATTTTATTAAACGTTTCGTTTGTATGATGAGAATTTTTAGTTTCCGTGCCAAACGATTCGATAAATTTAACGTATCAACTCCCATTGGTACCCTATCTATAAATGTATAACATTTTGAATAACTAGATTACATTTTTGGTTTGGTATTAATTTCTAATAATGGAATAAGTAATAACAATGGATTGAATTCAAAGTAATTCGTTACTAATATATTATATTATAGGTACTAGGGATTGCCATCGCGGACAGAATCTAAAGGTTTCACATTTAGAGACATTTTTTTTATTATGGTTGAATAGGTAGGGAAGAAGTTTTCTAGTTACTTAACTATTTTTAAAATTGGTAAATTCCTTTTAACGTCTGGAATATTCAATGGCACGTTTGATGGCAGTTCTACCGTATCGTTCATAATCTGCATTACTTGGTGCAAAAATTAAACAAATAAAATATTCATGTAAGTAATTACAGTCATTTGTACTCAACCAATATCGACATTGACTATCAACCAGCGGTATTACTTATAATTACGTTGACTATGGTCCAAAATCTTACAAAGGGTAAAAGTATTATTCGGTAGTTCTTTATAAAAAAATATACTTTTCACATTTTTGAAGCTGAGGTATTATGTTTTATTGTTAATGTAACTGAATTAACATAATTCGTGATATTAAATGAAATACCAGAATTATGGCAGTTTTTTGGAAAGTCGTTAAATCATTTGAATTTAAAGTATGATTATTTACAAATGATACAGTAGAACCTCAGTTATCCAGACTAATTGGGAATGAAGGTAGTCCTGGATAATCGAAAAAATAATTAAACATATATTTTACTTCCAGAAAAAACATTTTTAATGTTAATTTTGGAAAAATTCACCATTTTTACTCTTATTTTGTATTTTAAATTCTACTTTTTTCTTATCTTCATACAAATTAGTTATCAAAAATAAATCCGGATAATCGAGGATCAGATAACAGAGGTTCTACTGTATACTTACTTAGATCATAATGGGAACTCATATCATTTATGTATGTATTTCATTAAAGGATGCCAAATCAAGTAATATCATTAATTTAATTTTAAAGTTTGGCAATGTCCTCTGTATGATACCCAGAGAGAGTGGCTTCTTGAGGACTAAGTAAACAAAAGTACCAATTACCAATGGATCTTACGATATTTTTGGCTCGGCCGAATATTAATGTGTTCCAGTGTTTCTGAGGGAGTGTATAAATTGTTATTTTTTTTTGCGTAAATTTAAATTGTAATAATACATGATTGATTGTAATAACAATAACGTAAAACAAAATAAGTCTCAGATGAGACTTTGTAGCTTAATTAAAGAAAAATATATCTTAATTAAATGACTTCACTATCGTAGTATATTCTTGGGTTTTCACCGTGTCTCCTTCTTCCTTCTTTACTCGACGTTTCGGGTTCGTTGCAGAGGCCATTATCAAGAGATATGTTTTATGATGAAATGTAGTGTAGGTGTGTGAATGTAAACGTTGCTCTAAGAATGTCAAAAGGAATCCGATTATCTAAGAGCAAACGTTGCTCAGAGTAATCTGTCAATCATTACGACCGGGGATACCGGCTCGAATATTAGATTTTGCTGGTAGTGCCGGAAGCCATGACGTTTTTAACCGTAATCCATCATCCCTATTAATATTTTCAGGGTTTCTGTGGATTTCAATGGCCTCCTTTACCAATCGTGCAAAATATCCTTTATTCCGACCCAATATCTTGGTCTCAAAGTCAAATTTGTGCTCTGTATCCATCGAGTGCTCGGCAATTGCCGACATCGTGTAATGTTTAAGTCGGTATGCTCTCTCGTGTTCACTCACACGCTTCTTTACTGTTCTAGAAGTCTGGCCTATATACTTTTTTGGGCATCCACGACAGCTTAACTGGTATATACCTGCCGAGTCCAAAGGTTGTGAGTCCTTTACTGGTCTTAACATATTTCGGACCTTTGTCGATGTTGAGAATATTGTTTCAATATTATGTTTCCGAAGTATCCTGGAAATAGTATGGGTGGTGTTTTTGATATAAGGTAGATAGGCCCGGCCTTTGAACTGTATCTCTTCCTCCTGACTGACCGGGTTAAGGTTGATTTTGCTTCTGGTGGCTTTTTGGATCATATTGTGAGAATATCCGTTTGCTTGAAGAGCCTTTGATACTCCTTTTGACATTCTTAGAGCAACGTTTACATTCACACACCTACACTACATTTCATCATAAAACATATCTCTTGATAATGGCCTCTGCAACGAGCCCGAAACGTCGAGTAAAGAAGGAAGAAGGAGACACGGTGAAAACCCAAGAATATACTACGATAAAAAACAACCGTGAAAGCCTCAAACATTAAATGACTTCACTCTTGACTTTGTTATTTTTTTTCTTCAGGAATGTGGGCGCACTTACTAATGGTAGAGGACTATCAAAATCTTATTGACAGGGGGTGGAGACGTTCTGGAAAGTATTGCTATAAGCCCACAATGGATGTAACATGCTGCCCCCTTTACACGATTAGGTGGCCATTACATTATTTCTATTAAATGTTTTATTTCTTTATACTTTACTCTCACTTAACGGAGGCTCGTTTCTTGGAATAAAATATATATATTTCAATATATTATGGAATATTGATTTATGGACAACTTTTCGAGACCAAAAATTTCCATTAAATGTGACTTGGGCGTATTCTTATTCCATGGCACCGCAACTCAAATCGAGCATTCTTCAAAGTTCTGCAGCTGGCCTACTCCTGTGCAGGCTTTTTTTCAATCAATTTTGTTCTGTGTCGAGTAGTATACTGTCAGTTTCTTTTTATTTGATATATTGTCAAACTTACACAATAAGTTTTGGAAGTATTTTAATCAATTAATAAATATGCCTTTTTCCAGGAAAACCACTGCAATATTACGTATTTTGTGGTTGATTACTTTTATCTTAGTTACCCTGATCAGTGAACACTATTAGATATTTATATAATAGTTGTTTTATCATTTCAGGTGTGATATTTTGGAATTTAAACTATCCAAGTCACAGAAAAAACTTATGAAACGTTTCAATAAATATCTTTCGAATGATGTAATTAATGACGATTCGGTAATGGATAGTAAAACAGCTGATAAAAAGGAAGATCCTAAATCATCCGACGCTGGTCAATCACACACAGATGCCGAAATAAATGAAATCGATATGTTTGACACATTGAGAAATAAAAGTCACACAGTTATCGATGTACAAAATATTAAGACCAATCCCATTTCTGATGGAATGGCTCAGAAAGGTAAAACATTCATTCATCCAAATGAAGCTAAAAAAAGTGCCAATACTCTCTCTCCCTTTTTTCGTATATTATCGTAAACAAACATGTCTACCCCATTTTATTTCAGCCCAAAGCATTATCAATATATTCCAGTATTTCCTTTTTGGTTACCTTAAATCAACCATAATTTTGTGTACATCGACAGTGTTAACTAAACCAGTGAATAATGATTCCAAAATAACATATCGGAGTTGTAATTTTAATACATGGGATAATCTACCAAGTCTGCCAATTAAATATTGATATGATAATTTATTAATTATTGTACACGAAATATTTGCTTATTTAGAATGATTGGGTCTTTATGTCTGAGGTTTTTTTTTTTAAAGTTTATTGTGGGTTATTTTACTCTTTTTAGCACCTTCTCAACCTACTGCCAATAAATTGAAAGATGATTTAATATCCACCAAAGAAATTAATGAAGAATCAACCAATACAAAAGGTATTAATATTACATGAAGTATTATGAAATAGCATTGTGGTGGTGTTACACTTCATTATTTTATATTGTTTTTTATGTTTCATTTTTTATTTCAGTTAAAGGACCTGATCCAAATAAGCAACTGTGCAAAAAAGCTAAGCAGATAAGAATTGAAAGAAAACAGGAGAAAATGCGTTTAAAGGGAATGGAATTATCGTCTGTAAAAAAATCAGCGCAGATACCTGAAGGGAAATCAATTGAAGCTATCATAAATGACTTATCTGATTCTATTAAGAATAGATTGCAAGTATGCAATATTTTTTCAATATTTGGTTGATAAAATTTTAGATTTGATCTAAATTATTGGAAATTTTCTTTTACCTTTTTGTGTCCAGACATTGATAAAAATGTTATCTATAAAGACCTAAACATCTTAAATTATTACTGAAAATGAGGTTACATACTAAGAATTAAGTCGTCACTTAAATGCGCAAACAACAGTATGTCATACGTACATTATAACCAAACGTCAAAACAGGCTACCATTTCATGCGCCAACGTAGTAAAATATTTTTTTTTCAATGGCTGCCAATTTTGTAATTGACACTAAAAATACTTTAATATTAGTCCAAAGACTCACTCTAGTTTTAGTCCTCACTCTTTGTTGGCAACTAGATCTTTATGTTTCTTTAAGTAATTACATCTCGCCCTATCCAGGCTGGACGCGTTCGGCTGAGCGTTGAGCGGCGTGCGCAACTCAAACATATAACCGTGTGTAAAAAAGTTTGTAGACAATGTCTTTTTCAGGGCAGTTTGAAGGCTGCCCCCAGTCAGCTCCTTCACTTGGTCGCTCCAGCTCGCGAACACTGTTCCTCTCCTCCGTCTTACCTGTAGGTTTCCCAAAACTATCGGTCTATAAGTTATCTGGTCCGCGTCGAACAATATGTCCAAAAAACTACAGAATACGTCTCAAACAAATTATCGAGAGCAGTTCTTTTATTTGCAGTCTCTGAATGATTGACAGGTTCGACCTATGCTCTGTCCAAGAAATATGAAGCATTCGGCGCCAACACCACATTATATAATATAATATGTTGTAATTAATCATTTATTTTAAATTACAGATGAAATTGGTACGGACAAATCCCCCTAGTAAAGAGTGGGAAGCCACGGCATCTCAAACATACGACTTATATGTTTTATATCAAGTGGCTATACATGGAGATGATCCTAGTGAATGTACTTTCAGAAAATTTGAAAGATTTTTAGTTGAGAGCCCCTTAATGGTAAGTAATGATTCTGAACCTCGGAGCTAAAGTGTACTTGCAGAAACCAATATTTTCACTAAACGCAAGAAGGCTTTTTATTTTCCATTCGCTTATTAATATGAATATTGTTTTTCCAATAAAATCCAGTAAAGTATTAATTTTTTTACTTCACCTCGTGAAACCAAAGAGTATTTAAGATTATCTCGGAGTAAAACCGCTATTTATTAATTAGCAAAAATCGTGTACCATGTTTTAGATAGTCAGTAAAAATAATTGTACAAAAATCAAAAATATGAATTTTCTAAATTTATAATTTGCCGCTTTCACTCCTTTGGGCATGTTTGTGTGTATGTTTAAATAGCAAAAACTCTTACCAAATACATTGTTACGCCTCTAAAGTAGGTTTGAAAAACACAGCAGTATACCTGATTTATCTCTCTCATCATTAATAAATTTCATAATATTTATTTATGCCATTCAATAGAGCAAAAAACCTTGATGGCAACATACATGAAAATCTTAAAGGCAATTTTGTCTGAAATGACACTTTACTTCTGGTTTTAGAATCATTTACTGAATTATTTTTTCTATCAAATTTTATGCATCAATAATTGATGCAAATGAAATCATTGGCACGTAACTGTTTAAAATTTAACTTTGAATTCTAGGTTGAATACAGAGACAATGGACCACCAAGTGGATATGGTTCGTTTCATCAGCAGTATTGGTTAGACGGAAACTTGATTGCCGTTGGTGTAATAGACATTCTGCCAAAGTGTGTCTCTTCAGTGTACTTTTTCTATGATCCAAAGTATTCTCAGCTTACATTAGGTACATACGGTGCTCTCAGGTATGTGTTATTTTTACTATTAATAATAGTAAAAAATAAATATAGGATTATATAATATGTTGGCTGTCCTAAGTGGCGGACTGGCCTGGAAGAAATCCCGGTATGTCGAGTCCCAAATGCAATTTTTTTACTAAACATTTTTATAAAATATACAGTTTCTAATAGGGGGTGTTCATCCAAAATTTTCGAATGCGATTTTACGCCAGATATATAATACGCCCGTATAATTGCGTTCATCCAAATTTAGTACATAAGCATCTCGCCGAACCCGAACACCTAATGCCCCTCTACCATAAGTTTAGCGAAACCGATTGCTAAATTCGGCAGAGTCCATTTTTGACAGATCGCAACTGACAGCCCGCGTTTGTTGATAATTGTCATAGGTTCTTATTTTCTTCCGTATTTCATTATGATTCAGTGTATTATTTTGATTATTGTCTAATGGTACTATCTATTTTACAATTGATTCTATAATTGGTGCTTATTTTATTCAATCATGAATGCTTTATTTATAGGTAGTAAACTTTGCTTTCGTAGATAAAGCTAATCTACAATGCCGCAAATTTCGTAAAAGAGGCGACGCTTTCAAATTTAAGAGTCTCGTTAGTAAATACACATCAGACGCAGATTCATGAAATCAAATAAATACAAGTAATATAATATTTTGAACAACTCAATTCACATGATTATGCTGGAATCGATTTATGCATAATAATTATATGGTAGGTAGGTATACTATCACGATAACCATTTACTTTCATTTGTTTATATTGTAATGATTATTTATTCAATAACGTTTATTCGGCATTCGGATTATCCGGCCATAATGTAGTATTAATCGAAAAATAAAAGAAATAATATGAAAGTAAATATAATAGCGAGTTCAAAATATATGGACCACTAGGGATATCTAGCGGCAAAATGTGAGAAATTGTCATTTATTTGACAGTTAAGTGCCCATAGACATCAAAAACTGACCATAGAGAAAAAATATTTTTCTGTTTTAATATAAGGAATACTTGTTTCAAATAGGCGCGCATGTACAAACACCGTTATTTGAATAGAGCATAATGGAACACGGCGGCGCCCGTATATACAAATCCGAAGCTAAGTGGGTGAACACTTGACAAGTTTTATTACGGCAATAAACGGTTTCGGCGTAAGGTGAGACCGTCATAAACCATTCGGTTCGGCTTATTTCCATGGAAACCCTATAAATATGGTGTCACTGAAATTTGAAACTGTTGACCATCCATGATAATTCCTGATTTTTTGTCATTTTAATATTTTTATCACCGTTCGATCCATTCAATATTCAACAATAGGATCCATTCATTATCATGGTAACACTTGTTTTGACAAAATAGTTTTTTCATATTCATTGACTATATCACTATAATATTAAATATCGCTACCCAACCTAACTGACAAATTACTAATTGTTCAGGAGATTGTGCCAAAGGTTCCTTTATTTCATTATTTCTGATAGCAGCTATGTCGTTTTATCGACATTTTTTAAGTACATAATATGTCATAATATCGTGACAATGATTATAAATAATAATTTGAAACATTTCTAATAAGAAATTTTGAATATAAAGGCGACATGAAGAAACATTCATTTTAATGCAGATCAAGCCTGACTAAAAAAAATTGACTTAGTTCAGTTCATCATTACGGAAATGGTTTAATAAAAGTAATTTTCAATTTCACAAGCTATCTTTCATCACAGCATATAGGACTGTGGTCGCCAACTTTTTTTGAGACAATTCCAGTACAAGACTCAATTTGGGTTAAAATAACACTTACTCTAATTCTGCATAGTGAATTATAATTATGTAGATACAGTGAATCCCATACATTTTTGAAGGGACTGACAAAAAAACGTAAATTATATATTATGTATTGAAAATTTTTACAAAACAAATTAATTTTTTTATTAAAAAATCATACAAATTGGTTTGGAGCTAGGGGCGGCAGGTTATATGAAAGTATGGTGAAGCAGACTGGTATGGTGAAAAAGTATGGTGAGGCGGGCTGGTAATCAAGTTGCAGCCAAATTTCCATGTTAACATTATATTTTATTGGTACGTTATAATGACCAATGTAAATCCTCCGTGATGCCCTGCATTTTTTTAATCGTGTCGCTATTTCTCATAAGTTGTCGGCTGTTGTTGGCCTGCTTCATTCAGTTGTATGAGAAAGCCGATTTGTTGCCCCTCTTTTTATTTAATACCTCTA
Organism: Rhyacophila brunnea; assembly: GCF_057557595.1. Taxonomy (NCBI): domain Eukaryota; kingdom Metazoa; phylum Arthropoda; class Insecta; order Trichoptera; family Rhyacophilidae; genus Rhyacophila; species Rhyacophila brunnea. The sequence goes on from NW_028232965.1 coordinate 16,451,810, forward strand.
TGGTTTGGAGCATATTATGTCAACGTGTTCTTTCACCTTTTTGAGAATGTTCCTTTTCTCTTGAACTGACAATGCTTTTCTTTGCTGAGGCGTTGTTTGAATGGGTGTAAAAAAACATCAACAAAAAACTTGTACAATCATGTTGTATTATAACGTTGGTCTTGGGCATATCAGGCGTGTCTATAAGTAAAAACACACACTTGTGTCTAGAATTCGTTTTAATGATTGCTATGCATTGAACTGAATGTAGTCAAATAAATAGGATGTTTAATTAAAAATAAATTTTGACTATTTCAGATGTAAATTATTGCTGGAAATATAAATTTAAAACTGGGAATTAAATTATATTAAAATTTATTTATTTATTTTAGGGTTAACTGAAGAGAAAATTTCCTGGCTAATAATATCATTTACATTTACCAATTAAGCATGTGAAATAATTGTCTTCATAAATAACTTATCAAATATCACATTCATTTCAGGGAAGTGGCATTTACAAGACATTTGAACTCCCTGGTCCCTCAACTTAAATATTATTACATGGGCTACTACATTCATTCTTGCCCTAAAATGAGATATAAAGGAAACTATTATCCATCATATCTGTTATGCCCAGAAACATACACATGGCACACTATTGAGGGGTGCAGGAATACATTAGAAAAACAACCCTACGCTAGATTAAATCCTGACATTGATGCAATCGATACTAATAGTTGTGAAATAAAAGACTTAGATGAAGCGTGCATTCTACTTGGCAATACTTACATGAAATATAATGTATTCAAATTGCATGGTGCTAGGGAGTCAGCCAAAAGTCGGAAAAAACAATCGAATGGTAGTATGGACGAAGATGTCATGCTTCAATATGCAAACCTCGTCGGGAAAATATGTTCTCACAGTATGCTTTTAGTCAAAGTCTAACTGTATTAAAAATCTTTAAGTTACCTTATTGTATTCATTCATTCTTGTTTTAGTGTTCTCAAAAAGAGTTATATCTTTGATTTTATGTTTTAATGAATTTTAATATATGGATATGTAATGTGTTATAAAGTTGATCACGTCTCAGATTCATCCCTGTATTATAATATAACTTATATGACATTTATAATAATATAATACTTGCGATTCTTTAACAGTATGGAGGTAAAAACATATTATTTTTGCAGATATTTTGAAAGTATTTGTAACAAAGATTTTAAAATTCCTCAGATTTATCACATTAATGATAATATTTGTGTGCATGTATTTGTGTTCCATGATTTTTATTTAAGTATTAATGCTTGTAAAAAAAGAATTGCTATTTCCACAGGTATTTAGGTAGGAGGTATATCGTTGAACTGTTAAAAACTACTGTATATGCTCAAAAATGTAGATAGACTTCATTTTTTTTTGCAAGTCTGAATAATTTGATTTATCTGAATAGCAGGTAGTGGGGGACTCGTTATCATTGAGTGTTTGTAATAGCTCCGATACCATGACCTACATACATTCTAGGTCTTATTATAATAAGACGTGAAATCGGAGGTTTCAATTATTAATTATATTATTTTTATTTTGGTGGTTTTACTGAAATCGTAGTTTTTAACAGTTCAACAATGATATATTATTTTTATGTATAAAATACATTCACAAGAAGAAAATAAATACTATTAATTGCTTTTTAAGATCTGTTTTATTCATGGCCTTAAGTTTTGCCATTCACATGTTTATTTCCCCCAAAATAATATTAAGAAAATATAACATTAGTATATTAGTCGATGGCTATAACTTATTAGTTAAACAAAATCATTTTTCATAAACATCCAATGTAAAATCAACCTACCAATGTCAGTATTAATTTTAATTAAATTGCATAATAAACATTGATGGAATGACAATTTTATTCAGGTTATTTGGAAATATAACAGTTTAAAATAAAATGGCATTGAGATTCAAATCCTATATTTTTTTATAAATGCCTTTAAAAAAGAATCATTCCTTTAATTTTATTTAACACTTCATTCGTAGATACATAAATTTTAAAATTAAATACCTAAATATGAATTTACATAGTAGATTTTTTAAATGTCATAAGTTAGAAATTTTTGCCATTCTATTGCATATTATACAAACATCATGGGGACATGCAGTAGGTTTGCAGAATAAAATAAATTATTAATACAATGCAACCTTCATTACCTGCAGAAATTGGGAATGAACTTATAGCGCCTGTACACGTGCATGGATTTACTTGCAGCAATAGTGTGTATTTTAGACTATCGCGATAATAACTGTTTACACGTAAACATGCCGACTGTCTCACCAATCTCATTCTTCAATAGTAAGCGAGATGCGATGTTGTCATCTTATAGTACTATTTGACAGGTCGTGAAAATCGATTAACCTCATAATGAGTCTGCACAGTGTAGTTAGTTTTTTTACCGGCAGGTCCGCCACTATCGTTCTACTGCGCAGCCGCAGATATAGAACAAACTATTGCGTGAATATTTAGAAGCTTCCAAACTTTTTTGATTCATGCATGCAATCTCGCAGCTGCAGAATAATACATGTTTACAAATACATTTTCTTGTTATGGCCGCAATAATAAGTACTGCCAGTAAATCCATGCACGTGTAAACGGGTCTCGATAATGAGAATTCTGAATAATTGAAAAGACAATATCTTATTTATTTTCGGAATAAACATTTCATTGACAGTTTTATCAAGCATATATGCCTTTTTCTGATGCCCATATGAAATCATAATAAAATCCTGATAATTGAGGTTTGAATGTATTTACTATTATGACATGAGAATATACTAAAATGATACCCGTAAAAAATCATATACAGTAGACTCCCGATTATCCAGGCTAATGGTGGGGAGATGCGGCACAGATAAACGAAAAACAATGATAATCCGAACTATGGTTTTTTCTTTTAAAAATACTACATATGTATTATACATTTCTAAAGCAGACAATTATTTTAACATGTTTATACTCATTATTTGTTAAGAAAATCTGCGATTTTGGGTTTGCAGGAATCTTTTAATGATTTTCTAATATCAGTTCGAATTTTTCTAAGAGCTTATTCTTTAGTTGTATACATCATGTCATGCATGGATAATCGAGAGTTTACTGTAACTATATTATCAGAATAAATCTCTTAATTCATGTTGATATCCTTACTTATTTAAATAAATTTATTTTTCAGTGATATGAATACCTATTATATCAATAAATAAAATATTTTTGTTGTTTTTCATAGTACATACTTATCAAATTTAAAATAGTTCCTATTCTTAAAAAAATAATATCACGGTCGCATAAAGATTTTCACTTTATCCTGACATCTGTTCACAATATTTGTAAGCACGCATCGTTACTTTTAAACATTATCTTTATTTCCCGGTGCACTTTCTTCAAGCGGTGCGACACGTGGTAATGTTTCGTCGGGAACAGTCTCTGGTTTGACTTCCTCATTTTTTACATTCCACGGTTGTGTTACTCCAGTTCCAAAAATTATGAAGAAAATCCCGCATGCGATGTAAGCTGCCGCTCCAATTAAGAATATTATTCTCCACTCGGCTAGACCATTCTGAAAAATAAATAATATTTAAACTGTATAATACATTGCTTATGTTGAAATTGAAAACTTTAATGACATCATTATGATGCACTGTCTTTTCTCATCCTAAAAATCAACATTTCATATTTATATAAAATATATTAATATAAATGTATTATCGTATACATTGTCGTTTTAAATTGAAAATAAAGCTATATTTTAGTACATGAGATGTCAGTAGTTATACCACTTAAATTTTTTTTTCAGTACATGCAGTATTGTTAAATAACTTTATATAGTATTCACTAGACTTCCCATTAGGTACAACATCTTAGGATCCGTAATTTATGATGAGAAAAGACAGGGCATCGCAATGACATGATTATTCAAACTTAACTCATAAAGATAACACAAATTCTTTATTTACAACCTTTATGCCACGTCAGATGGGGCTTTAATTATTATATGCCATAAATAAAATGTCAACATAAATCCTTCACCATAAACTTGTATCAAATCGTGTTTGTTTATTTAATTACATTAACAATTCTAGTAATGATAACAATATTTATTAATTACTCTTGAAAATTTGATGTATAAATTTATGAATATTCTCAGTTAGTTAATCAAAATAGTCTTATTGATTCGTGAATGAGCTAGATAGTGTTGTGTCAAATATTTAGTATGTGATTATTAATACTACACTTACATTGTCCCTCGTAAAATATGCCGTGATAGCCGGGGTAATAAACCCTGTAGTTCCACCGATACAGTTGGCTATGCCGTATAGCGTTCCCGCATAGTTTGGTGCCAGATCTTGGTGATTCTGGAGATTGGTAATGGTTGCAGCACCATTAATACCAAGAGAGGCTGTTATAATTATAACACTTAACAGAGGATTGCACCCTATGAATGTTAGAATTATGAGTAGTATTCCAGGTATAAAATGAGCTGAAAAAATATAAATAATACTTTAAAATGTTGTTTTACAAATAACAATGTATCATTTTAATGGGGATAAATGTTCTTCTTTGTTAATTGTTCATAAAAGAGTTCTTGCCTCGTTACTCTTTATCCTATATGCAGCGTTGAAATAAAAGATGTGCAAGAAGAGTAGCTGCCCAAATTGGAGTACAGAAATAAAGGTTTGTTGAGTGTCCAAAAATGAATAACAACCTATTTTCTCATGTCAGGAACCAGTGACAATTTAGTATTCAGAACCATTAGTTTACGTAGATAACAGTAGTAGGTTCGGCTGAATGCGAGCTTAGAAAATTAAAATTAATTTAGAATTCAGATCAATGAAACAAGAGTATTTATCAGAATTAGGTATTTACCTATTATTTAATAGTAAAATGGTTTTATTATTATGTAAATGAACCCATCAATAACACTCACTACTTATATTATAATGCAATCTAGATAAAAATGAATATTTCTATGGGTAAATCAACTAAATTGGTCATATAATAAATATTCACAGCTAAAATATTAAGTGTTCAAAATGAAATAAGTAAATAATTAGAAAAAAATTAATATACTTACAGAATACAACAAATAATTTTCGTATTGTTGTCACAGAAAAAACTCCTCTCCTTCTAATGGCATCACCGATGGCTCCGAAGGCGAAGCCCATCAGCATCCGACTCATATAAGGAAGGCCGGAAAGAACTCCAGCTTGGGAGATATCGAATCCTAGCACTTGAGCTATAAACTTGGGGGCGGCCGTTAACAGAAAGTATAGACCCCACATGTTTCCAAAATGAAGGATGATGAACGACCAGAAAGGGAGGGAAAATAATAATTTCTTGAACGGCGGAAGTGCCTGGAATAAAAAAACGCAAAATAGAATTTATGTACTACCTGTATCAGCTTATTAATTACATTATTTTTAAAGCACGTGCAAATGAACCCCAAGCAGCCACTGTAAAGGCGGGTAGAGTATACTCACTACGGCACGGGCCGGCCCCACTTGACCGCAGAAAACAGGGCGTTTGTAATTGATTGCAGTCCACGTGCGTCGGTTTTTAGGTACCTACATATCACAATACTGTTTATGTTATTATGTATTCAGCTTTGCTTACAGTACACTCTCAGTAATCCGCCACCCCAAAAACCAGACAAGTGTCCAATTAGTAAAAACGGCGGATTATAGTGCAAAATACAAAATAATATGGTAAAAATTAAAACAGGTAAGTACCTACATATTTTGTAAAAATAGTTTTTATTGAGAAATTTGTACTAGCAACTATGTAATGGTTTTCTCTACAATCAAAATCAAGTAAGTATTTATTAAATTATACATATTAAATAAGCGAAATTTAATCCTACATGTATTAAACCACGGGCTGCCAACCAATATTGTACATTTTAGCAATGTCAAATGAGTAAAATTTCCAATTTTTGTTTTAAAGTTAATGTGTCATGTTTACGCTTTCGAGAAGACTCCATTTTGTTAACTTATTCAAACAAAGAACGTGGGCAGAAGAGACGAATGGAAACACATTTGTTAGTTGTTAGAAATACACAGCGAACTAACCTATGGGACTAACTGAAAGAAATCGATAATATTATTGACTCAGGTTAAATTTAATGGCCAACGGAACTGGGCTAGACGGCGGACAGCTCATAAGAGTCGTAAGTCATAATATTGGCACGTGGCGGACAGCCCATAAATCATAATATATTGGCATGCGGCGGACTACTGAATTTGACATACGCATAACGGCGGATTATAGAACTTGATTTTGTGCTTTCAACTAGTAAAAATAGCGGCGGATTATAGTAGTTGTAGGATAAGCGAGCGGCGGATTACTAAGAGTGTACTGTATTTTTTAAATTCAAGCAACAAATTTGACCATTTTTATTTGCAATTCATTTAAGGTCAACAAATACTCAGCCTATCAAGGGCAGGCACCTAGCGAAAAAATTCAAATTTTCTCAAACTACTAGCTTTATATTTTCGTGTCTGGAAATTCGTACGTATGCAGTTCGCCGTATCACACTTCACCGTGAAATGTTCTATCGGAAATATATGGTCGTATATTAAAGACTTGGGTCGTATAGTAGGTACTGAGATAAAATTCATGTCTAAATAAAACACGGTTCTTGTCGGTTAACAGGAAGCCAGCGGCAAACAAATTTTGAAAATAGCCGATATACTGGATTATTTTGTTAGGTTAGGTTAGGATCAAATAAAATTGGAACATTATTGTCTGCAATGCATTATGAACAACGCGTAATTTTTTTACATCTCGGTGCTATAGAGATGACCGTACAGTTATCTCTTTCGCTCAAGCTAAAGCTCACGGCGAACTGTGCTATGGTGAAATGTAATATGTACAATTTACATGTAACCTTATATTTTTCCGATATGTGCCTCTAGCAGACTGAGCATTTGCCTTAACCACTTTTTGGGATGATTGTAAGGGGGCAAAATAATATTAGATACAGATACACCATGAAACATCATGATTTAGTTGAATAAGCCAAGAATTGAATTAATTCCACTCTAATGATATATTTTATACTGCAACAGAATATTTATATCAATAGAAAAAGTAACAATAGTAGGGATTGCAATACCGAATGAAAATATCAATACCGGTTTTTCGGTATTTCTTATTGAATACAGTTATTCTTGAAAACATAAGTACTTATCAGTAAATATGGCTATACAATCTCTTTAAAAACATTATTTTAAAGAAAAAAACCTACCTACCTGCATTTATTATAGTGACATTTTAAAGTCACAATATTGTAGAATTGGTGAGTATTACAGATAATTTGAATAGATTGATAATTTCAACTAAATCCCTGCAAAAAGCTGCAGGAAAAGCTTATTCATTTAAACATTTGTACAATCATCAATAATATTATTATAGAATAATAAATTGTACATTTGTTACGGATGTTTTTTATTTCGAAATAATATCAGTAGGTATGTAAATTTATCGAAACAATTTTATAAATGGGTATATTTAATGAATTGTGTTTTATTGTTTTTTTACATATTATGTTGGATTCAGTCAATATTTTGCATTTTATCAGCACATAACTTATACACCTAATTTTGAATAAGAAATACAGTACACACTAATGAAGAAATAACATTAAATTCATCGTCAAAACGTAAACGAGTGTGGTTTCTTAATACCGAAAATTTCGGTATTTTGGGTTTTTAAAACCGGTATTTCGGTATTGATAAATACTGTAATACCGGTATTGCAATCCCTAAACAATATGTATGTACTCAACATCACGGCCCTCATAGTCCAGTGCATAAGGCATTGGTCTTTTATCCAGAGGCTCCGGGTTCAATTCTCGATTGAGTAACAATATATTTATGTGATTTTCTCAAAGCCTGGATGTTTGTGATTGTTTCTCTTCTATTACTAATTATTTTACTATTGTCATTGGGCCTCATGGTCTGTTTATACTTATAGTGTTAAAACAATTAATAATCATTATCGTATCAGAAGAAATTTAGAAATATTTTTTATATTGCATGAAGGTAGCAGTGGCGAAGGGTGGAGGTAGGCTGTTAACTCATTCACTGCATACCAGTTAATTAACATGCTAATAGTATCTAATGGCAACACACCAATTGCGTTGTCAGTACTAAATGAGTTAAGATCCGACTAAATAATGCACACTAAACATTTTCTGTCATAAGTATTTTTGCAGAGTGTTTGTTAGTTTTTAAAATTCATTTAACCCTGCGTAACAAAGCCATAATTAATAGTAAAAAAATATTCGTATATCTATAAAATATCTAAACTTATGTACGATTTAATGGCAAGAATAACATTTTTTATCTATTATGGTTTGTTTAGGCAGGGCTTAATTAATTTAAAAGAACTAACCACCGCCATCTGTAATATTATGTACCTAGTCTTAAATCAATGAAAACAAATAAGTAGGTATGACTGAAAAGGTGTGCAGTATTTTTGTTGGATCGCCCATAGAATACCTGAACTATTATGGTTTGGTTTAGGCATGGTTTAATTTAATCTTAAAAACCAACCAGCACCATCTGCAATTTGTATGCTTAGTTCAATGAAAACAAATAAGTATTACTGCAAAGTTTGGTGTGCACTATTTATGAGCCTACCTCCACTCTCGCCACTGCAAGGTAGTAAACATCCTGTCAAATTTTATTTTAGGTTTTTTTCTCACGTGTAGGTTTCTGAAGTCAAAATGTTCTATATTCTTACAATCCTGTGTACATTCAGTCTCGAATAAAATTTAAAATAAAAGCAAAGTGTAAACCTTTTTCTTATTGACAGAGTTGCCAATACAGTCCATGATATATGCCTTTTCCTTTTCATTTATCCTGGGATGATCCAGTGGCGTATTTGAAACTAGTGAAAACCATAAGACAGACCAGGCCAGCATTATCAGTCCGGGAATATAGAAGGCCCACCGCCAGCCCATAGAAGATATTATGACGCCGCACAGGGACCACGTGATTACAGTTCCAAATGTCCCGCCCATCAAGGCGCCGATGAACTTGCCTTTCTCTTCTGGAGGGGCCCAATTCGCCACAAGACTGTGAAGCGATGGGTACAAGACGCCCTGCAAAATAAAGAAATCATTGACCAGTTTAATTAACAAAAACTTTGTTAACAAGATGTTCACATGAGTGAAAAAATATATTCACAACCAATGAATTTATTTCGAAAGTGCAAAAACGATGATTAGGTATATCTTTTGAAATCATTCTACAGTGGCACCATGGGTACGGCAAAAGCGTTTCGCAGTTGTATTCGTATTGTTTTCTAACATAAAAAACAGACATCGTGGACAACAATACAGATACAATTACGAATGGCTTTTGCCGTACCTTCTCATGTAAGGTACCAATGTAGAATGATTCCAGAGTACAATATTATATAAATCTTTCCCTTCGTATTGATCGTGGTTAACACAACCGCGGTAAACCGAGAGTCAAATGAATAATAAAATGGTATTCAATAAACTTATTACATAGGTATATTATGAATAGGGCCTGGATTTGTGTGCAACAAAAAACATGGTTATATGCATGCACGTATGCACTTAAAATCAATAAAATATGCACTAAAACCGAAGAAATATGCAGTTAAAAATTGACATTTTTTGTGGGAAAAAATTGTAAATACCCACTTTACCCAATATTACTGACAAAAAATCGAATAACTAGTTAATAATTTTTCAACATAAGACGATATCAGAACAAAAAACACAAACAAAGAATATAAAGTTAATCAATTACAATTTTAAAAATAGTTTTTTTCACAAGTATAGGTAAATCGTTTTACAGTGGCACCATGGTTACGGCAAATGCGGCTTGCAGTTGTAGTGGTATTGTTTGCTAGCATTGAAACAGGCATTGTCTTAAGCAATTCAATACACGCGCGAATCGCCTATGGTCCCACTGTAGAATGATTTACCTATACCTACAAATAATTGAATAGTAAATGCAATGTAAACCAAACATAACTTAAAAAACAAAAACGACACACTTAACTATTCATAAATACTATTTTCTGTTTTTTGCCCGAAAACATTATTTTTTTCAATATTATGCTCAGGCATTAAATTTTTCCGCATAGGTATTTGTCAGTATTTTATTAATATGCGGAAAACTACCTCTTAACGTCCAGTTGGGCAAACTTTAAATAATAGTGCCCGAGTTGACTTCACTTTTCCACTGATAAATCCACAGATAGGAGATGGCATTAAAAATGCAAGTGCATCTAAACTATCTTCCTTCCTAACTTAGTTATATTTCGATAAAATAATTTAAAAAAACTAAAATTATACATTCAAAAGCTCTAAAATATGCATTTATTTATGAAATATGCACTAATGTCTCAAATATGCTCTAACGTCTCAAATATGCATTTATATGCACAATAAAATTTTATTTTTGGATTCTGTGTCATTCAAAACAGATTTCTGTGCAACTCTCATAGCTGTGCATACACCCTAACAAAACATGCACTAGCATATAAATCCGGGCCCTAATTATGAATTAGTATTATTCAATGTATAGGGAACTTTCAAAGGAAAATGAGATTCAAAATTGAATTATTATGAAATCTCAGCATGATGTACCTACCCCAAGAGCTCCAAGTATAAATCGGAAAGCCAAAAGGACTCCGTGGTGAAGGTCGGCCCCTAACGGGCAAAGAAGCGTGAATATTCCGGACAAAAGGGCGCTCCACCCGACCACCACGCGGGGGCCCCATCGGTCTGCAAACATTCCACCAGGAAGAGATGTTATGATGTACCCCCAAAAATAGGAACCCAGAATGAATCCTTGCACACTCGGAGTCCAGTCATACTTTGTGCTTTTCTGAAATAAATAAATTAAAGTTGCATTTTATTCACAAAGACTTTGAACTAACTCTATGTAAAAGAAGTTTCGTTACGATATCTTTGATTTTACTATTCTGTTACGTTACAAGGTGTCCACGTTTTACCATAGCATTTACATAAGGACACGCTTAAAGTAGCGATTCAACACACTTGGGGGCCTGAGAATATACCTACCGAAACCTAAGTATATCTACTCATTACTTATGTTTTATGTACATGAATTAATAGGTCTCTACCAATATAGTATTTTTATTTTACATGTGTGCAAAAAATCTTGGTGTCCAATGTAAAAAGTTCTTGTACGACAATTTATAAACACAGACATCAGCGGCGATTTTCTTCGACGCAATCGATTCGTCAGAAAATTTAGAAGAGGATCTCCAAACAATTCAAACCAGTGATGTAATTATTAGTTACTTATACCGAAGTCTAAAAAAGATTCATATTTCAGACACAAATTGATTTACAAGTATGGGTCACTGCCATATGTATGTATTATGATTTTAAAAAAATGAGTGTTTATGTCGTATGTATAAGAGTCGATTGCATTTTTTTTAATCGTAGAGGGTCTCAAATTTATCCGGTGTGTCGGCCCTCTGCATCGCTAAGCACGCCACTTACAGCATCGAAAACACGCCAAAATTGAGTTGGCATAGAATTGCTAAATAAACGATAATTTTTAGAGGCGGTTCTTCATTTCAGCTTTATTTTAAAAACAATTTATTTGGCAATTCACAAATTTATTCAAGTTTTTAAGTCGATTTAGTTAGTGTGGCAATGAATCTCTCATGTTCGCTCTCTTCGAAGCCTGCGGATTTTGCACGCACTGCACTATTTTTTTTAATAATAAATAAATATGTACCTATGTACTTACATATTTAGTATCCAAAACAACTTCTTTATGAACACCTCGATCATATATGTCAGTAAAGTTTGTCTCCACAACATCCGTACACGCAGAAGTTTTTCTACTGCTAAAAAAAGAATATAATTAGTGGTTATTAAATTGAAAGATTCATTCGATACACCTACACATTCAAGCAGGGGTGTTAGGGGTGAAAAACACCCGGGCGGAAACGGCCCCAAGGACCAGTCACCAAAAAATGAACTGATTAATACCATAGTGATGATTAGTATTTAGTGATTAGTACCTACAATATAGCGGGGAAAACCATTTGTCTCATGAGCTTGTTTCACGGATAGTAAAAAGTTACCTGCGGCGCAATTTTCTTTAATATCATTAATTATTTATAAAGTATGTATAAAACCCGGTCCATATTTGATACCAGTCGCGCACACAATGGGTGGGGAATCCTGTTAGTTTGATAGGTAATTTTTGACTTGACGTTGAAACGACGATATAAGGGTAAAGAAATGTTGATAGAACATAAAAATAGTATAATACATATTATTATCATATAATAAATAAGCTGAATGCCAGAATATGTTTTAAATTTAATCGTCGCAGCGGTAGTTTTATTTAGACGAGGACCCTTTGCGAATTTTCAACGTAGGAGGTATGCGATAACGGATAAAACAACATTATTGCATCATATAAGTACAGCAATAACTATATTTGATTGGAGTGTATACATCCAAATTGTGAAATAATATTGACCTTGGCAAAGCGTTGGCTTCATGAAATATTGCCACTGTATCAGAGATCTAAATTCTGGATTGATAGTGTTAACTAGGAACTAGGGTTGAAAAGTGTCAACATACAACTCGTGTACCGTCGCTAAAAATATGGGAATTTTAAAAGTGAATATTAAAATCAATTCGCTGATGTGTCCATTTTTCGAATAGAGCAGGTATGTCCAACTGCAAGTAGGCTGTGATATCCAGCATCAAAACTAGCAGCAACTATCACGCTCTACTCTACCATTGTCATTCTTCAACTAGAACAAACATAGGTATTATAATACTCGTATATTATATAGCTCAAGATACTGGGACGTTACAAAGTAAACAACATGTCTTGTTTTTCACCATCATTTCTTTCCCATTGATCGTGAAAATTATATGTTTTGTTCTTCTTTTGGGCACTCATCGTCAAACTATTATCCTACTATCCAAAAAGCCTACTGCATATGTTAAGGCTATACCTTCAGCTGGGGCACGGTCTTAAACGATCGTGACTACGCGACGCGAAGATTGTGCAAACGACGCGTGCAGAACAAAACACAATTTGTCATAAAAATTCAACATGCGTCCATTTAATGTTATATTTATTGTTATATTTGTAATAATATTAATATAATCATTGACATGTTTTCTTTTTCAAGTAAATCGGTAACGTTTTTTAGTCATCTTTACGCGATTTAAAAATTAATTCATCCGACGTCATCACAAAAAAAAATTGGCGTGTTCATAGCTCGACTATCGCTCTCCGATTGGCAGCGAGTCCGAAATTTCGTCGCACCTATACTTGACAATTATTTTATTAAGTATGCTCTTAAGGGGCACCATGCTTCAATATAAATAACGAGGATTAACATCTTCTCTTTCTCTGACTCCTGCGATGATACAATACGTATCAAGTGATACGACTAGGTCACGCGGCCTTCCTCATTGTCAATTTGAAACAACTTTCACATAAGCTGGTCAAGGAAATAAGAATAGAAATGGTTAATTCTTCCCCTTCAAAATCTCAATGAAATCATATTATACTACAACTTAGTGAAGGCACAGGCTTTTTGCACGGCTGGATTTCAATTGACGGTGATTGAACAAAATACACCCCGTGAACGACGCGTTGGAATATCATAATCATAAGTACCGTAGTAGGTATTAATATAACAATGTCATAAATTATTATCAAACTACTTTCAGCACATTTTGTCGACAAAAATGAAGTGTAACTATGTTGTCCAACTGCCTTGACTGACTAAGTTAGCATAGATTAATATTGTTATAATAGTGTTTCGAGGTTTTTGTTATATCATATACGCGAATTGAATATATGTGTAAATTATATATTTCAATGTAAGTATTATTCCATTGAATGCGATTTTTATACAGCCTATGAAATAATTTATCACAACCTTCGAACCCGGCAGATTGTTTTTAAAAAAACCTTCAAGTTCAACGTGCCTTGTTCGATTCCACCAATCGAAATTTTATTTGTATGTATGTTACGCCGAATGTGTGAAATTGCGTATTATTGCCTATTTCATTAAAAATGCAAGCCCGTTGCCTTGTTCATGAATTATGCAAAATATCTGCGGAGTGCGTGAATTCGGCAGTGTTTTTTCTGCCTAGTTCACCCATTGGGCAAAGTAGATAGTGGGGCTTCGGTGGTGTTTTTTGCAACTAAACCAAATATGTCAAATGCTCATGCATTGGCCAAAATAGATAGTCGCGCTCCGGTGGTCTTTTTTGCAACTAATCAAACTAACCAAATGTGTCAAATGTCATTGATTATATAAAAATAGACCAATTAATAACTACAATGACGTTCATTTCCATTTACTATGCCCAAAAAAATCTAGAACTATAAAATGATAACGGAAGAATTTTATTAAAAGGTATTTTCGCGTCGTGCTTGTGTATCAATCGTGCAATGGTCGATTGTTTGTTTGTGATATTATGATTTGATAGTGTGTTGACTGTAGTTAGCTAACCTCAAAATGGACATTCAGTTGAATTCAAAATTACAAAATTTAACCTAACTTAACCTAACCTAAACCTTGTATTATGTTATAATTATATTATGTCCAATTATAACTAATAAAACCATCCGTATTAAATTTACTTTTTCTACTGTCACGTTGACAGTTTAAGAATTCCATACCCTGCCGAATTCACGCACTCGGCAGATAATTTGCCTAATTCATGAATACGGCAAATGGCTTGCATTTTTCGTGAATTAGGCAAAATTTTGCCGATTTCATGTAATACACAATTTCACGCATTCGGTGGGACATGCATACCATTAAAACTACCAAAAAATAAGCTAGAATCTAAGTAGTAAATAAAACCGATCGTATATACCTAATATGGATAAATAATAGGATATAACTAATCCGCCAAATTAGATCTACTGTCATTATGGAACAATCTTTTTTCTTCTAGGGTAATTCTGTCAAATTATTTAAATAAAAAAACCTCTCTATTCTCTAATGATTGAACTCCATACGAACCTACTACATTTTCAGTTTACGTGCCCAGCGCATGGGTCATTTACTCATTATTGAATAATTGTTGGTTCTTAAAAAATATCTTAATTTTCAATCTGAGAGGAAAATTATTATTCGGAAAATATAAATTATACATTTTTTTATTTAATATGAAATAATGGACCATGAGATAATAATATAATATATATAAAATCATAAAATACATATATTTTACAATATCTTCTTCTCTCTGGCGCTACAACCTTATGTGGGTCTTGGCGTTATCCGGACCACATCAATTGTATGTACCTACCAAAATATGTCTTCAATGTGGATGCCTAAGATGAGAAAAGACAGTGCATCATAATGACACTGATATACATAATACCCAAAATTCTTCCTTTTAGGGTCATAATTCAATCCGCTTAGTTTCCATTATCGTAATCATCAAAAAAAAAAAGGAAATTACCCGCTGCTGGAATTTTTTGTGTCCACCTCGACCATGTCCAAAATATTGATACTCATGTTGACCCTCAACATGTACGACATCATGCATGCCGTAAAAAGCATCACTCCTATTACAAATCTTGTCGGGATCGCATCTGGAAAAAAAATTGTACATGTTTTAAGCTCATATTTTACATATAAAAACAAACGCTGACATAACCACAAGACATTGAGTTTTCCTTATATGCCCTGCGTAGACATCTCCTGCCAGCTGGTACATACAATTATTACGGGGAAAGTGTTTGCGGCATAATATATGGCGGGTCAGACACGATGGCTAGACGTTGTAGTGGGCGGAGGCCATAATAGTTCTTATCATACAATATATTGACGACACACAGGGAGATTTCTTCGCCACTTTCGTAAAATCAGTGCTGCCTAACCTTTTTACGTCACGACACGCTAATTATTAATCTTACACATTTTTGAAGTTATACTTCTTTTGGCGCGTTTGGGAAATCAGAGTGTATTTTTGGCGTGTGACATGTAACACATAATTTATTTTTTCACACGAATAAAAACGCACTCGATTGGATTCGAACCACCGATTGTTCGGTTATCAGCCGAACGCACTACCTTTACGCTACAGTATGATACTGTAATCGTGACGATTATACAGTATAATATTATAGTTTAGAATTGTTCCGTTGCTAGGCAGCGAATTTATTATTGTCGGCCATTTGCAATTCCTAACGTAAACAAACGATTAAACGTCAGAAATAAAAACAACAACAAACCATTATATAATTTAGTAATATAAGTTAAAGTGTATAGAAATAAACCAACGGCGTTCCAATAAGCGGTCCTTTTTCTTGAGTGTGCAATTTAACAAGATAATTAAGAGCTAATCAAAGAATCAAGTATATCACAAGTTTTGTTTTGTTACGCCAAAGAAGTATAACTTCTAACGCGCGTACATAAATAAGTACAGACACTCAACTTTTTAAATTTTTGACGAGAAATATTGTTCACAGAGATAATAATTATTATGTTATCGTCGATATCATCGCGCTGAAATATGAAACGAATAGCAAGTTTAGTGTTGGCTAATTTGACGCTTGAATTTTACTGTACGCAAGAATACACATCTCAATCGTTTGCAGAACACTGGTTGGGAAGCTCTGTCTTAGATGATTAATATTACTTAATTGATCATAAAATTAAGAAAAAATATAATGAGCGGCGAGATATGTCAACAATTTATTTTAGGTGGATTTTGACCCCACGATTTTGATGATGACAAATGACACATAATAATATTACATTGTGGTTTATTTTTTTGTGTAAAATAAGTATATGTTTGAATGATTATAATAATATAGGCCTCTTTCGTGTAATTTTTTTATGTTTTATGTAACTTCTTATACTCAATAATATGACATAAATACAGTGACGTCCCTAGATAAAATGCCGCCCCTAGGCAGCGCCAAAATGCCGCCCCACTTTTTTATACAGTATTTTTTATCTTCCTTTCACGAGTCCAATATCTAAAAAATGTGTTGTATGGATACAATACTAACAAAATATTAGACTGTAATTATTCGGAAATCTGCACGTGTCGTTTCTGGTCACCAAGGACGTCGAAGGGTAATGGAAGCAAACTAGTTATCGCGTATACGACAAAACCAGTGAGATGATTTTTTTAATGGAAAGATATTTTCGTTATTACTAAGTTTAGATAGCTATTTCTATATATACCTAACGATATTCCAAATGATTCTCCTCGATTTGCCGCCCTTCGAGTAACTGCCGGCCCCAAGCGACGCTCAATCTGCCTACCCCCACGGGGTGTCACTGCATAAAGACGCATCTCAGATTTTGGAATAAATTAATAATCGTATGACACGTACATATGTGTTTCGATAGGTACTCTCTTTTAAATCTTCTAACGAATCAATTGTGTCATTTGCGTCAAAGAAAATCGCCGTTGATTTTACATAATTTTACAGTGACCATGCTGACAAAAAGTTGTTGATAAAGAGAAATATCATCGTCTATGTAGGCAAAGAAAGAATTATTATATAAAAATGCTGAGGTCCCATTTACCTAGTCAGTATCGAGTATCGACCAGAAATAAAAGTATTGATTTGCACCTATCGTATCAGTATTGCAAAAGTACTATCAATACTTAAAAGCAAGACTTTTTTTGTAATGTAATGCAGTGGAACGGCGTTCCGGCACCTTTTTCACGATATTTTTAATATTTCAAAAGTAATTAGACGAAACAATGTTCGCGCTTACATAGTACAAGTTACTTTTCGTGAATCATCTCATATGAAAAAACATATGCTGAAAAACTATCTCGTTTGATATATGCATTGAATTCCATTACCATTTCTTCAAGTGAATGTGAACGCGAATTTTCGCAAATGAATCTAATAAATCATTACCCCATTAAGAGCTTCATTGAAG
The DNA here is from genome assembly GCF_057557595.1 of Rhyacophila brunnea. NCBI lineage: Eukaryota > Metazoa > Arthropoda > Insecta > Trichoptera > Rhyacophilidae > Rhyacophila > Rhyacophila brunnea. The sequence continues at coordinate 16,469,763 of NW_028232965.1, forward strand.
ACCAAAATAGTTTCGGTACTTTTGTTCATCAAACTCGTCGGACCACCTTTGACACTTTTCGATCCTATCAAAATACGTTGATCGGTGGTTACTTAGTGGAAGACATTCGGCCATAGACTCTAACACTAATACAAGGAATCGAGAGAATTTGCCAGACGAGAATTGGACTGAACTTTGGAAATTACCATTGCCACTACAAAGGGGGGGGGGGTGACAAGGCTCTAGCCTGAGGGATCGGCTAGATAAGTGAGATAAACGCACATTACAAATTTGCTCTAATTGTAAAAAAATCGCCTGCAGCGCTAATTTTGCTTCAGGCGTATTAACATTTTAAAATATGTGGTTGTGTAATTGCATGTTTTTGGTTAATGATTATTAATACACTGAATACTCTTAATTTTACCTCAAACACCATTTGAAAAACGCTACTATGCTATATAGCGTCACACACTGCCTTTAACCTTGGTGATATGTAGGGGGCCAGCCAAAGATTCTGGACTGGTGGACAGTTTCAGGATGTGGAGGCCATGGAAATCACTTTATACTTTTATTCAAATATACGATGTTTTTACAATTTTATTTTTTACAACTTTATTTGTTTATTTGTATTAATATTTGTTTGTTTAATTTTTCGTGCGCTTCGTGGCACAGGAAAAGTTACTTTAAATGATATTTGAACGTAATTTTCTTTAGTGGGTAAAGTTTGGCAATAAGTGAGTTCCGGCACCTTTATCTTTCAAAAAAATCCCTGCTTAAAGTATCATATTCAAAAAAAAACTAACTAATTACTTTCAAATCAGACATGCTACCGTTTTTTAGTTAATATACTTATAGTATTCAGGTAGAAAATGTTCATCTCAAAACATTAACTATCAATAATTCTTGTAGAGCCATCTTGAAATTCAATTTCTCTGCGACATTTGTAAGTATATAACATGAAAACCAAACCACATCAATTCATAATCAAATGGAGCCGCGAGAATCTTTCCCTGGCGCCTAGACGTACACCGATTACACAGTACTTAGGTATAGTATACTATGATAATTATTGATAATACTGAATACAACCAAAGACATTCACTTTGGTTGGCATGGTCTCTAAGAAGTAGTAAGAAAATAATAATATTATGCAGTGGCGAAGACTCCATACTAGGCGATTATTTGAAGCCTACCTTCTTAAGAAAAAATATTTTTAATTGCATATTGACTTATTTATATAATCACTTGATTATAATATTATATTCTATACAATAACTTATTTTGCTAACGACAAATGCCGTATGACGTGTATGAATGTATTACACAGATAATTACAAAACAATCTGCAAAGATTTTAAAAAATATACCACAGCACGCCATCTGTCTTGGCGTAAATAAAGGTCGGTTTATGTTTCAAATAATTCTCATTTTTTTTCATATGGACTTTACGTCACGTAGCCCCGCCCAGTCAATCGAATTGTATGAACTAAGGTAAGCTCCGATCGCAGAGCCTAAAACAAAATAATTAATAATTAGATAATTTAAAAAAATTATTTAAATGGTGTTTAATCGAATATTAATAAATTTAAAATAGACTGTTTTTAAAATAAAAAGAACTTGTATCTAATGATTTTTGATGTGTATAAATGTTTTGAAAAAATACGTAACTTAAACTGATAACTTAATTTTATGTCGTCAGTGAGTTTTTAAAGTTTCATTAAATTAGTGTGTCGTTGTCATTAGTGTGTACCTATTCATTAGTAGTAATATCGTATTATCTTCTTATTTCTCGTAAGTACTTATACCTGACAAGTAGTGTGTTCTTTTTATCATATCTCCACAGACTACCTCTTTCCAAAAGTCACCCTTGGCCCAACTGATATTATGTATGTATGTCTGATAGGAAAATAAATTGTCGATATGGTATAGGATTATTTATTATATATTTTTAATGAAACAATAGAACAGTTTAATAAAATGCATAGCTGCACTTGTTATATACTATAAGTATTATATTTAAGGTCAAGATTATTTATAACAATATATGTGCCACAAGTCAGTATCTTCGTTGGGTTTACGCCAAAATGCGTAAATTTGCTGTAAGTATTTACAAAGACATTGACATAATTATGTACTAAAGTTATTAAAATTATAATTTATTTATAGTATTAATATAATATATACTAAAATAACTATTATAGAATATGTACCATACCGTTGTTCCTCATTTTATTTGTGAAAAATTATATTAAGTGGGTGTGCTAAAATATTATAATTTCGAATTTCGGAAAAAAAACCAGTGAATTGTGACTTTGAAAGGATAAGTTTTGCTTGACTGCTCGGAAAAGCTAAAAATATTTCGTCAAATAAATATGGTTTTTAAAGGAAAAAGTTTCAAATGGCCGCTCAGAAAAAGGGTACCTATCGAGTCTGGTTTCGAAAATGAATTTTTCAAAAAGAGCTTGTCATAATGGAATAAAGTCCAAAAATAGGCCGCACACTACGTGTTATTATATTTTTGCGGAAATGATAATAATTTTGTCCACTTTTTTTAAATGTACCTAAGTAGGTACTATAATAATTGTGTGTAACCAACCGAAAACATTGACATTTCAGTTGTGACAACAGAGTGGATCCATTAATAATTATTATGACAACGACAGCGTCTTTTAGTTTTGTAAGAACAATCATTTAAAGAATTTAAATGAATAAAAAACCATGAAACATTCCGATTTAATTTTGTTTTATGATTATAGGTACGTCATCTTTCTCTGTTCTATTGACCTAATAATTCATACATTTGATTACAGATCAATCATTTTGGTTGGGTACTCTCTATTTTCTTTCTAAATTATTTATTTAATAAAATAGATGGATTGGATACAATATGATATATTATCATAACGATGTTTAGAAGACCTTGAAATATGTCGAAAACTGCACTGCAAGGGTTTCCATTCAATGAAAAATTTCTCCATATTAAATGACGTCAAGTAGGTAATTAAAAGTTGATTAAAATTAAAACAAACACTGTAAACTACCGATTATCTGGGCTATAAATGAGGGGGAGTACGGATAATCCTAACTATTAATTTATATTTAGTTTTAAAATTCTATTACATATTTCTAATGCATACTATTTATATAATGTTTGAGGCTTTCACGTTGTTTTTTTTTATCATAGTAGATTTTTGGGTTTCCACCGTGTGTCCTTCTTCCTTCTTTACTCGACATTTCGGGCTCGTTGCAGAGGCCATTATCAAGACATGATAGAGGCCATTATCATCTCTTGATAATGGCCTCTGCAACAAGACCGATACGTCGAGTAAGGAAGGAAGAAGGACACACGGTGGAAACCCAAAAATCTACTACGATACATAACGTTTATCGTGTTTAATAATATGTAGTATTTATTTTATAAGAAATGAAACTGTATTGTTTTACAGAATCTTTTGACGATTGTCTAATATTAGTACGAATTTTTCTAAAAACTTTTCCAAATACCCGCAGATAGAATCACCTTGGTGGATGTACTCTAATAAAGTGCCAATGCAATCAATCTTGTGACCAATGATATTGATACTATTTTTCTCCATCTTCCTCTTTTGGTTAACTGACTTTGAAAACAATATCTGCAACACAATATCCGATCACGTGAACGTGAATCATGTTTTAACCACTCCACGATGTTTCCTTTATCGACATTTTCAACGCCGTGTACGTACATTTTCTATTAGTTTAAATATTTCAGATATTTCACTAGTCTCAGGTTCTTTTGAATCCAATTAATCTCTCTCTATACCTTGAAGAATTTTCTTCTACGATAGAGAATTACTGACTTTAATTTATTTGGACCGTGATTGAATTACGGCCTGCATAGCATCCAGTATTTGCTTTTCAGCTTCACGTATCATGTATCTTTGTTCTGCGTCAATTGTTATAATTCCGCGCCTGGTTAGTCGAAAGTTTACTTTATACAAATTACAATATTTACCATTTTTCCATTATTACTGTTATTACCTAGGTACCTATTGATATATTATATTAATTTTGTTTTATTTTCATCATAAGTATAAAAATCAATCAATATTATGATGAAGTCATGTATCTAAGCTGCAATTTTGATGATATTGTTCAAAAAGTTTATACTTACCCATATATAAAAACGTAGTTATCCACGACATCAACATGAATTTTTGACACAAATTGAAAATAAATGTACCGCCTGCAAAAACAAATATCTTCGGTAGTGTATGGTTTAAATAAATAAAATGATAATCCCTGAAAAACTTACAATATAAAAGAACGACCAAATCATTGGAATGGTCCTTAAATATGAAATACACATAATATAGATTCGTCAACATTTTTTAGCATAATAATAATCTGAACAATACACGAAGCGAAACAGTAAAGCGTGATGGCAGAATTAATAGCTAACATTCACCAATCGCCGGCGACGTGAAAATTTTTTATTCGTTAAAATCTCTGCAAATTAACATAATTTATAAAATGTCAAATTATTACACGCGTACCTACGCATAGAGACGATGATTTTTGACAGCTATTCGGTGTGCAATTGTTTTATTTGGCGAAGAATATTTGTATTCCAATTACAAAATATTTTAACTGCAAATAGTATGGAGGTTACTTGTGAAAATACACGGTCACGTTTATATTAATGACGTATCCATTTTTTTGTTACTGACGTATTATTAACGCTGGCAAATTGGTTAATAATATTAATAACAAAATAATGCTAGTTTGTAAATTGTAATGCCTGTACAGAAATTATATAAATTGACAGAGACTATGTAAAACAGCTAATTTATTTTAGGTTGGGTAACCCATTTTAAGTTATGTATTTAAAAAAACATTGTGTCCATGGCGAATTATAAATTCACGACGATAATAATATGAGATTTAAATATGAGAGAGAATAAAACAAAAATTTAAAATAAAAAAAAGTCAAGCAATACAATACTTTTACACAGCCCATCACTGAAAATCTGGGGAGAGCATTGACTTTGACATTTTGATACCTGATAAGCTTGACACTAAAAACAGTTTTGATTTAGAAGGGGTCATGGTTGCAACCACGCAAATAATTGATAGATGTCATTAAATTCAAATGTTTATATCGTCAGGATTGTTAACCACCCGGATCGTGAGAGCAACAAAATGTTTTAAGAGCAGAAATAGCCCACAATTTTCAAGAGAGTGAAAAGTTAGCATTCCTTGATACAGATGATATAGGTACCTTGATATTCGGAAAATAAAAATATCAAAGAAATTTCTTCTGAACGCCCTGCCCTCTAAAATAAGTCGCAAGAAACTTCATTACCAACATTTCCATAAAATAAATAGATTTAATAAAATGGTTTATAGGTATAATATGAACCATTTAAAAATTATTTCCATCACAATATTCCAGTACCTAGACCGTCCACTGTCAATAATGATATTTCGTTAGGTTTTTTTTTGTTGTTTTAGTTACCTACGTGTTTTCATTATTATGTATAATTATCGCAACTAATTGTACAACATTTTATAAATTGTAAGTAAATTATCACATTCGAACCCATGCGGACCGTTTGGCCCTCTATAGATTTCTGTTTTGATGTTAACCACTTGCTCTATCTTTTGCATTTGCCAGACCCGGGATTCTAGCCCGAAACCAACGTCTTTATAATCCGACGCGGTACCGCTCGGCCATTCAGTTGATTATACCATACAAATTCCGACCTTCTTTTTGATATCACTTAGAAGGTTATTTAAAAAAGAAAACATTTGATTAAACATCATTATCATAAGGCTAATATTTGATTTTGCTTGCCACCACACTTGATTGAATTATATACAATAACACAGTGTCTAGTTCTTTAATATACATATATGCGAAATTATAATGTTATGGTACATATTATATACGAGTATTGTATTAAATAATTAATAATCAAATGTATTTTTAAAAAAATCACTCCCATTATTATATGATACAAACTCGTCATTATAATCTAGTTATCTTCGCATTAATGTTTATAAACTGCAATCGCCGTTCTTCGTACGAGGAACCTTCCAATGGCATGTTTGCCTATACGGTTGGGTTATGTGATTATAATCTCACATAATCTTCACACATCAAAATCATAAAAAAAGCTGAATCAAAATTCAAAGAACATAATATTTACACGTTTTTCGTTTTATCTATGATAACGCACGCTCCAAACGCATACAGTGCCGCGTTTAGTGCCGTATATGCCCGACGCACTGAATGATTGTTAAAAAATAACATTTACGATTTTGGTATAATTTGTTAACTGCACGACTGGTTTGGACTGTTTCGAGGCCCCTTTTTAAATCGCCTGACGAATCGATTGCGTCATTAATTTGCGTGTAAGAAAACCGCCTCTTTGCATGTACATATTTGTGAATTGGCATTTGTTCATAATATTTAGTAAGTATAAAGAACTTATACTATTCAGAAAACTCAACTTATTTGTGTTGATATTTTAAAATATTTACATATTTTCATGGAGGAATTATATTATATCTTGTAGGTTACCTACGTAAATACTGACATGATTAATATAATATAATAAGCGATAACTACCTTACTCTTTTGTATGTAAACTTAATACATAATGTAAACTCAATACACACACAACTCAATACATACAATACAACTTAATACATGGAAAAGGATACATACCTACATATACATATTTATTTGTTAGAATAATTATATTTTATAATAGTAAGTATAATATTAAATATTAAATATAGTGGATTCTATAAATTAATTTTTATTTTAATAATTAGAAATTATTACTATTTCAGTTGCCACACCATTATCAAGACTATACACTGCTCTTGATAATGACCGATATAATATATATTATTTACATCTAAATGAAAATAATTTAAAAGCGTAAATAACAACGTTGTTTATACATCATTTATTCAACCCATTATAAAACGGTATAGGTACGAGTACATAGAGGGGAATTGTATAGTTGAAAAATTATTCTGGATTAAGTATTGGAAAGTGATAATTGGGTTTTCTAAGTGTGTGTGTTTACAAAACATAACCATATTTATCCATGTTAAAATAAATAAATGAATATACAAACTTCAAATCGTATGGAATCGTTTAGCACTATTTTATATTGATAAATACACTAAAAAATAATTCACACAGGTCAACAAAATGACGTAGCAGTTTATTTGTACAAATAATAATTGTCTGTAAAGTGTTTAAACTTTCTATAAATTACCAAAAAGATGATCGGTATGTACCTAATTCATGACAAATATATTATATATTTTGATAAATCAATAAGCCAGTCAATTCATTCTAATTAGTTAAGTACGTGCTCACATATAGATTTTTATTTTATAATACTCAATCGATCATTATATTCATAGATAATTAATGTTTATTTATAAGCCCTAAGTACCTATCTGTATTCTAAAATAAGTATTTAAAAACATGTGGTTACATTCTTTAATTTAAGTAGTCTATGGATGTGAAACATTATAAAAGATTCTTAATTTAAATTATGTTCTAAACTCAATAAAACAATAGATATTGTAATATCTTACCAGAAAGATTAACAAACTTCTTTGGGAATATAATCCTCATTGTGATTAGATTATATTCGATTTTTGTGTAAAATAAAAGAAATCACTTCACAGGTATTTCAACACGATAAGTTTATTATCTTCACAAGCGTCTCGTATCGCGGTAGATTAATTAATACGTCCATAGAATAATCTTGCGGAATGAAAGCAATATATTATTATTTCAAAACGACAGTCGAGCCATTCTCGCGTTTGTATTATTTCGCGCGGAACTTTTACCATCCGTCCAATCGTACACTTGCCACTGAACTCATCAAATTCGCGAATCGGCAAAACATTTCACCTCGTGCACTCTTTCTTGCTCGCAGCGACCAGAGCACAAAAAAACCACCGATTGTATTCTAACGGACCTCTGATAGATATTTCGCCACTTCTAACAGGTAGTATTCCCATACCTTTTGACATGGTGTGTTATTACTTATTAGTGTTAGTACAATACATATTGCAACCTTGTTACAAAATTACTATGCCAAAGACCTGCTGAGATTGGATGAGCCACAGGTGCCCAACCTTTTTCTAGCCACAACCCCCTTATGAATAATCATTTAAGTATATCAATCATATTATCACATATTTTAAAATTATAATATCGATAAAGTGAAATAGCACCGCTGGCAAATTTTTTGACTATTAGACCAAATGTGTGATGTATTTTTATCTCACTTAGCCGATCGAGACGTTACGAAACCTTCCTGAGTCCGGCCTCCAAGGCTAGAGGCATGTAAGCCCATGAACAGATAAATTTTAATAGGGTGAAGACAATACGTTAAAATATGCATACAATAAAATTTTACACGTGGGTTAGCAATCATCACATTTCTTCTTACTGTCTGTGAATTCACAATAATCACATTACATTTACTTCTCTAATCCCAGATTATTTAGTATGTATAGTACTTTTTATTACTGGATAAGCAGTCAGCGCTCGAAATGGACTGGAACCCACTGGAGCGCAGCTTCTGCTCGTAATATCCCGGAGATTATCGCTCCGTCACGTGGAGTAATTAAATATTGCATTATGGTTTGTGAATCAGTACAAGTAGACACTAAAATACGAAACTTAGTAAAATGGAGCTATAGAAATATATATATATATATATATAACGTGACGTAGGTACCTAAGTCTCGATTTTCGTCAGCGTCACCGACAATATTATGCTGCATGCCACAAGTTTAAAGACAGTTACTCAGTTTGACGGTCTGAGCTTGACATTTCTATGTAATAGCTACATACTTAAATATGTAAATATTTTCGGAAAATAATTGTCGAGCGCTCCGGTTCGTAACATCTTCCATTTCGAGCGCTGGATGAATTCTACTTTTCAATTCGCAAACAATACATTTGGTTTCATTTTACTAATGTCTGTTCGTATATAATATACAACACTTTTTTGCTTTGAACTATAAGAATTTTTCTATATGAGAATAAAGGCCTTACAAGTGTTATATAAATAATACCATATAATTATATTATACTTACACAATGGATAATTCAATCCGAAGAACTTCCACATTAATTAACAGTCTGTTATTCAAACATCACGACACCGACTAAACAATATTTTTTTAGTTGGCTACCCCTAAGGCCTAGACAACACATTGCGACCCCTTCGTGTTCACGACCCATAGGTTGGGAACCAGTAGGATAAACCATCTCGCTATAAGATCACAGTCCATGTGCAATACCAATATACTTATCTATTTACCCAGTTACAAAAATATCTAATATTATAAACACAGAAAAAATGCATTAAAAAAACATTATTATGCGATTTCACGCCATTATTTTGAAGAATCGTTATTCAAAAAATGTTTTCCATATAATTCAATAATTTTATTTATTTTTTATTGATTAATTCAATTGTACTTACAAAGAAGAGGAAATTTGAAAATGGATATATTACTACACTTAAAATACTGTACACACACAAGTTGACGACATAATAATAACGGCAACTCGGCTCGATTCACTCATTAAATATAGTAAAAATTAATCAGTTGTTAGCACTACAACCCATTTAAACAAATTATAGTAAAATAAATCATTTTAAATAATATGTTATGTCGTTATATTTTTTGTGTAGAAATACCTACACAAAAAATATATATTTTTTGTGTAGGTATTTATGACTTAAGAAACACGACAACACAGTGTTTGTCAACACGTTGCTAATATTATTATTTATTATATAGCGTCACTGGCATATCTCAATCTATGAGAGAGCCTATGGTCTAGTTCGGTGGATGGTCAAAGATCATCTATGTTCACATTATCGATAATAACCCCTAAGATTATCAGGTACCAAAAAAGCTAACGAATACGGTCGCAATGGACGTAGATATTTTGAGTGATGTGTATTTTGCCATGTTGAATTTTGAGTATATTTGTTTCATGCTTTGCTTGTGTCTATCATCTAGTGTTTTTATTGAATTTGTTATTGGAACTAATTGGAAAACTTCTCACTGTTTGCCATATTTTTATAGAATTGTTAGTTTATGTTACTATTATAACTTTTTATACCTAGTTTTTAATCTAAATGTCAAGTTATTAACGTCTTGAAATGTATACTATATATTATGGAGGTCGGCTGTGAGATCCTATATAAATAGTGCACATTAAAATTTTGTAAGTCATACTTAGGTATTTGATTTCATTGAACTAAGAATTAGGTACATATTGCAGATGATATGTTGGTAGTTTTTTAAATTCAATTAAACCCTGCCTAACCAAACCATACTAGACATACAATAATATTCCATTTTTAAAATATCTAAAATGATGTATGATTTTACGACTATAATTTTAGATATTTTATAGATATAAGAATGTTTTATATCTTTCTATCAATTATGGTTTGGTTTCGGCAGAGTTTATTTTGAAGTTTAGTTTGAATTTTAAAAACTATCCAACACCATATTATGCAATTTGTATTATTAGTTCAATGAAAACAAATAATACATAAATAGTGCATATATATGTCGGATCTTCACAGCCTATCTCCACCCTTCGTCACTCTTATAATATAATGACTATTAATAAACGATTAAAAAGAAAATATATTTTCAGAGTAACGTTAGAATTTAAAATTTAACATACCAAGCATCGATCATTTTTTTTTTAGATAAATCGTTTTTCGATTCTTGAAAAAAAATATTGTCAACATACTCTTCCATCTCGCGTTTGATTAATTTGCGATCTAAATTTTTTGGTTGCGAATACTGATTACTGAATACTAATAAGTATATTGATTTGATTTGAAAATCTTTGAAAATGTAGTTATTGTTGTAATAAACGTAAACTATAAAAAAAATATTCCACTAGTTCAATGAAATCCTTGATAAATCTACTTCTAGTTATATATTTACAGAACCTAGTAACAATTTGCAGGTATGTTGGTATATTACGGTATTCTCATAACAAAATAAGGACACTTATTTAAATGCTGGAAAATCATTTAGCAAATGACCTGTAAATCTTTTAATCGTATGTTATGAGGTTCTAATAAATAAGTACAACACAATTTGGATAACAACAGTCAGTTGAGATTAATCATCTGGCAAACCGTTGTAAAATCAGTCACTCATTCATTTTCATCTCGTCTGATGTAATGGAGATATTTCGTGGAAGTAATTGATTACCTATATAATTAATTTCATCATTCGAATTAAGCGCCGCTAGATATATGGTTTCATTCAGTTGAGGGTCTTCGCATTCTCTACTATTTGTAATCATTTACAAACAAAATATGCCCATATCAATTTATTAAATCACAAATAACTGTTTTCTTTTGTGGGTATAATATGATAGAAAGGACTACATTATAGAATGCTTTATTTATTAATACAATTATAATTTAATTAAACGATTAAATTTGCAGAACCTACCTACTTATATGGGTGGAAAAAATACTTGTTTTGTATTTGATTTAAATTTTGTGTTTGTGGTATGAGACGTACTAAGTGATCCGCTATTAATTATTTTTTTTTTTAGAATTATTAATAACCATGTCCTTGCTTTTTCGTACAAGGTGGTTGTTAGTAATTTTGAACAATCACAAACACCCAGGCTTTGAGGAATACACATAAATATTGTGTCCTGACCGGTAATCGGGTGGAAGGTAAGCGCCTAACGCACTGCACCACGAGAGCCGCCAAGGTTATTCTGATATTTATACGAATTAAACAAGTATTATTGGTGTGATATAATAATATGTAAGCCAATACTTACGTGCAGTACAATTGGGTTAGAATATTATAATATATAATTGTGTAGTTTAGACCAGTGCTTCGCAAACGGTGTGAAGCGAGACGATGCTAGGTGTGCCGCGGTGCATTGCTTAAAAAAACGAAAATAATTTTGTATATTATACAATACTTACTTACCAGCCAAATTTGCGTACATGGCTGGTAATATATTTGAGCACCTGCATGAACTTAATAAAACAATGCAACGTCAAAATGAAAATATATTGACGTGCTCTAATAAATTAGAAGGAGTTAAGACAAGGATCTCTACAAATGTACCAAAGGACATACCATACCACCATTGAAAACAAGCAATTAATTTTGGATCCATTTCAAAAATATTTAACTTTGCTTCAAAAGAAAATTCATCATTACTTTCATACAATCAGTACGACTGGATTCGAAACCCTTTTGCAACCAATACCGAAATTTCTATAGAAGCGCTTTCCCTATAAATTCGAGAGGAATTGGTTGAATTGAGAAACGACGGGACGCTAAAACTGAACTTCGCCGATGTTCCATTGGCTATTTTCTGGATTTCGGTTAATGAAGAATATCCTCGTATTTCTTACAAGGCTATCGCAATTCAGCTCCTTATTTCTACGACATATCTAGGTGAGAAAAGTTTTTCAACTCAAGTTATAATTAAAAATAATAAACAGTCTTGCTTGAGGGTCTTGACCAAGAACTTCGGGTTGCTCTTACAAATATCAAGTCAAAATATATAAAACTTTTACGTTCATTGAAACAAGCTCAGGTATCACATTAATTAGTTATTTTATTGATAATACAAAAACATGGAAATATGTACATTTGGTTCTTCGTCGTGTGTTATGTACCTAGTAATGTAATTTTTTTTTAATTTTTTGGTGCAAGGCCCCCAAGGTGCCGGTGACAGGGCTCGAGCCTGAGTAACGGAGTAGCAAGTCAACCAGATAAGTGAGATAAACACAAATTTGCTCCGATAGTAAAAAAAGCGCTATTTTACTTTGCTGGCATTAATATTTTGAAACATACGATTTTGTTAACAATTTATTATTATTGTGTCAATAATCGACAAATAATTATTATTCTTAATCCGACAACTAACCATAATTTACGTGGATATTAAATACAAAAAATCGCTAAATCGGAAGCCGATTATATAGGAATCGATTTTTCTTATTTACCTCAGCAAATCGAAAGAAAACACTACAATGTAAATTAATAATTACCAATTTATTACAATATCAATTGCCAATGTACGATTCTGTGATTGCAGGGTAAAAAAAATTAAGTCCCGAAGATATTAAGATTTGAATGATTGAAAGATTTTGTCACATGTAAACAAAATAAATAGATATTTTAATTTGTAGAAATAGGTTAAATTGGGAAAATAATTTTTAACTCTAATTAAAATTACTTATTCAAGCCATTGAATATAACAAAATATCAAAAACTTAATTATACCTATAGTAATAAACGTAAAAAAGAGTTAAAAAAAGTACCTACACCAATTAACTTCTAAGCAAGAATATTTTGAGAACTGTGATTTATTTTAAAAATGATTATCTCAACTGTAACGAAACTGACATTTTAATTTAAATTGTAGTACAATTGTGGTATTTTAATTATAGTTGGTTATTGAATAACATTCCCAATAACGCACAAGTAAAATCCTGCTCAGATCTTGAACTCAGATTTAAAATATTATCATCCGTCTACGTCTACAGCATTCGTAGTCATAATAATATGAATGTTATTCGAACCCCTTGAAGAAAAAATCTAAGAATGTTTATGACATTCTGTAAAAACACATTGTTTTAAGGCTTGTAGAAACGGTAGGACCATAATCAGTATATTAATCACAAAAGTTTTAATGTGCGTATTATTTCCTTAATTGGCCACCCATTAAAATATGACGCCCTTGAACAGTGCATGACTGCTACCCATACGGGATGCCACTGAGAATTATGCCACATTATATAACATAGCAATAAAAATATTATATTAAACGATAACCCTATTGTTATATCTATTATTGCTTATTTATTACATTTCCACCACTTTTATTGGCATTAAATATATACATAAAATGAAAAAATATCACGAGCATTTTGTGTTGTAAGTTGCTAGACGGAATTTTCCAATTTTTCAAACGTCACCTAACGTACAGAAAACTAATTAATTATTGCCAAACCTAAACAAGTTTATTGTGATGTTTATTTAGAAAACCTAATTCAATTCTTATTGTTCTTTTAAATTGTACCTACGTAAATACCTACGTATGTAATAATTGTGTAATGATTATTATTATATTAAATTTAGAAAGTATAATTTGTAAAATAATACCAATCGGAACCGGTCTTCCGCCGGCCATTTTCATTAATACCTACATACATTATAATATCTATCATTATTTTGGTTCATAACTATTATCATCATTATCAGTCTGCACCTATCGACTCTTTTATATAGGCCTCTCCGAACAGATTCAATTCTTCTCGACCTGTACAGCGCTCAAATTTCTTAATTTTCAAATTTTATTTATTTTTACATATACTTGGTGAATATTACAAATTATTAATTTTAGATGTTCACAACATGACATTTAGAAATATTATTAAAACAATATTATATTAAAATAAAGAAATAGATCAGTATTAAGTTATTAAACAGTAGAAAAGGTAAATACAAAAAAATATTAATTAAATACAAGTAGGTACACCGAATGAGCTAAGCAGACCCTATTTTAAGGATTTATAAAACAACGTCCACCTATACTCATCCTCACGTAGGTTGAATATATCAACATCCGAAGTGATTTGGTTGAACAGTTGGCATCACCAATGGCAGGTTAGTTCTGCTTCTTGGGAGAACAGACAAATGTTGCTCCTGATTTCTAAATTCGATTCCGCGTTGGCACGTACTTCAACAGAACTCAACTAAACGTTATAATAAGTAATAACCATATTGTTATAAAAAAAAACTCTTCTTATGTGAAGATGGAGCTTGTATAGATAGAAACTGAAAATAGTTATTGATGATAATGATTAGGTAGTACCCACTGTAGAATTATTTGAAGAAAACTTTACGCCATGAACTCTAAACCAGGTTGCGTCGTACATCTAAACTCATCTTCACTGCAATACATCGAATATGTCAATGTGATTTTGTTAGTGTTCACAAAACACATCTAACATAATGTACCTCCGCACACAGCTCGAATACGACATTCAATGTGCGACCGAGTTAAGCCAGCTCTCACATCTAAACTCGCCTCGTCTGCCGCACAACCATAAATCAAACCATCCAAGAGCGTCGATCCAGTATTGCATATGAAGACCACGCAGATCTACCTAGCGACAGTCGCACGTAACCTTCGAAACGTATGGATATTTGGATGCGGCGATTGGCGAGCCACTATAGGAATGACCAATTCGTAGGTGTTTGTATGCGTCCTGGCGTCTTCGACTCGCAGCCCGAGAAGCGACTTGTAGATTGCAACAGCAGATGTTTCTTTCAAACTAAACTGTCGCATTCTACCAATCTGCGGAGCTCCATTTGGCAACGTGTGAATAACGATGACGTCATATCGACGTATTCGACACGTTGCAGGCGGATGAGTTTTGATGTGAGAACCGGCTAAGATTTATTTGCTACAGCTACACTGAGATAATACTGAGTTAATTGCATTCGTTATACAAGCCTAAAATATATAAGTACCTAAATGGCACACAATTTATTAAAATAATAATTGATTTTTTCTAAACGTTATTAATAAATTTACTAAACAATTACTGAATAATTTGTAGTCATTGAAAAAAAATGTTCTACTTGAAATATATTAACAAAGCGATAAATTATTTAAAGATTTATATTATTATTTCTTCACTATTACAGATAGTGATTCTTGTTCTCATTTAATATAATTATTAGATTATATAACATAACTCTGGGAAAATATGTTATAAAAACTCTAAAATAACATTTTATAATAGACAAATCGTCACTGTTCTGGCAGAAGACACTAATTCAAAAAAATGACATATTGAGTTAGTACCAAAATGTTCCTTATTTCAAACTTTACCCTCTGGAAACCTTCTTAGTAAATAAACAGTCTTTATTTTAAAGTCATCCTTTATACGATTACTTAATAAACTCACATGATAGACCATTATTTCAAACTTTTTAACAACTTCAAAGTCAAAGTACTCAAAACTAGTATTCTCCAGTTAGTGTGTTCTGCCAGAACAGAGACGAAATAATGTAGATGAAATTATCAATGTTGAATTGAATGTTTTGAAAAAATCGAATGCTAAATGGACATATTATTATTACTTACATACAAAATTAGAGATGGGTATTTCCCGAGGAAATCTCAATCTCGAGATTCGGGATTTCCCAAAATGTCGAAATTTTGTATTCTCGAGATTCGGGATTTCCAGAAAAGGATTCTCGAAAAATCGGAAAATTAAAAAAAAAACTAAAAATCCTAAAATCAGTAAAAACAGGCAAATTCCAAAAAAAATTGATTTTTTTTATTTATGTAAGATGACAAACAAAATAGAAGTAGGAAAACAAAAATAATTCAAAACATTACTTACGAGTATCAAAATAGGATTTCAAAAAACAGACTGCCAATCGCTGCGTCTGACAATCGCGACCGCTTTTGAGTCACAAAATTCCCTGATGTTGCAAAAATTGCGCTCATTTTGAGTCGACGTTGGCTTAAATGTGTTAAATGCCCCGATCAGTCTTTGAACGTTTTGTGTTTTCTATCCACTTTTCATATAGAAAATCATTTTTTCAATTAATATTTGATAATAAAGCAATCCCGAATCCCGAGAAAAGATTCTCGAGTTCCGGGATTTCCCGAAATGTTAAAAATTTCAATTCTCGAGATTCGGGATGGAAAATCTCGAAAATTTCTCGAGAATTCCCGAAACCCAACTCTACACACAATGTACCAGGCCAGCATAAATTAATTAATAAATAGAAATGTAAAATCCATCGTCATGAACCAAGATTTTAAAGCAGGGTACTTTATGACTGCTAAGCCATAGAATCCAAGTAAAACAAAGCGCGCCGACTGTCCTCAAATATTGAATGCGCACTACTTTTACCCGACAAACTTTATAATACAGACGTAACTATTGAAAATAACATGTCATTCTTTAACACACGATTGAGTTTATCCCATATTTTTTTACACTTGAAATCCGTAGCCCTACACCTGATAGGGTAAGCGAGTTCCCGTACATTTTGTGTTCCCTTGGATCGATTAAGTAAATATATAAGGGTGGATTTCGGTAGGTACGTGGATACCCTGGACGCTGACAGGTTTGAAGACCCTGTATTGAATATTTATCCATTCAAAATACATCAACATGTCACGAATATGTTTCTAACTTTAAATGTTTCGAAATATAAATATTGTTTTATTATAGATAGATTATAGATTTTTGTAGTTCTTTACGAAACGATAACTTCGGCGAACTTCGTGAAAAACCGGCACTGACCATAACAGCCAACAGCCTACCACATCCGGTAAATTTGAAAACTTAGAAGAAATGTTACGTGTGGCGATTGTTCGTACATATTTTCTATTTTTAGAACAGGGCCATGCTTAAATCCGCTAATATATTTTGAGGTTTGTGGAAGGGGGGAGGGGGAGTTGAGTAAATCAATTATCGACAATAATATAATATATATAAAAAAGTTCAAAATATAAAAATTTTACTGATTGTTGTATTTACTCTGTGAAATGAACGCACAAAATAATATATAAGTAATGAAAAAATAATCTTCACATTGGAGTAAAATAATTAAATTTGCAATTAATGCTAATAGTGTTAAATTGTATACTACCAACTCTGATGATTGGGCAGGTTTTAGCTAAAAGAAAATTGATTTGCGTGACCATTGATCAATGACTAGGTCACTTCACCATTATCATTATCAAGGCTATTTCCTTGCTTTGCCGTTGGCCGATCGCGTGTTCGTAATTTTTGATCAATCACATTATCAACAAATTTAGGTATGTGGTATGTTTCTTGTATACCTATACCTAATAATTTACAATAATGTGTACATAATATGTGGGTAGCATTTTACGTGCTATCATTGAATTCTATTCCATCACCGCTATTATCTATGGTTAATCTTGACCATTATTATTCATAAGGTTGACATACACATAACGACATTGTGCTGTTTGATAGACAAAGAAGTATTTTAAGTACATACTATGTTTACAATATCAGGGTATTATATAATAATAAATATTGCTATCATTGAACACCTGTATTGGAAACAAAGTGTGGTTTTACATGCAGTACCCCGAATATACTGTTTAACAGTGACGTCCCGTAGGGGTAGGCAGATCGCGCGTCGCTTGGGGGCGGCACTTACCCGAAGGGCGGCAAATCGAGGAGAATCTATTTATATATAGAAATAGCTACCTAAACTTAGTAATAACGGAAATATATTTCCATTAAAAAATTCAGCTCACTGGTTGGAAACAAAATGTATTTATTACTATAAAAGTTTTAAAAGTTCGCGATGTCTTGTTTACTTCCGTTGTCCTTGAACGTCACGTCCTTAGTGTAAAGCGAAGACACGTGTAGATTTACAAATAATATTTGAATTGTAGGTAGGTACATACTTGCATTAATTTAAAAATTATCCAAATATGTTTGCTAGTTACACGTTCTGGAAGTTGTCAGGCGTATTTTTAAATGTAGTCGCAATATTGTCTATTGACGCAGAAATGGCATTTAAATTAGATTAATTAGTGGCATTATTAGTAATGTATCCATACAACACATTTCTTAGATATTGGAGTCATAAAAGGATGATAAAAAGTACTGTAAGTATAAAAAAATGTGGCGGCATTTTGTCTAGGGACGTCACTGCTGTTTAAAATATTATTAGAATCCAGGGGCGGCTCTACGGCCCACATGCGCCAAGTAGGTCAACATGGAGGTTGTGTGGTATTTTCAGAGCATAAGCCTGGACATTCCTTAAACGTTGTAGATAATATTATATTTATATAATTTTGAAGCCTTATTATCCTTTATAAGTATTTATTTTAAACATTTGATGACTGCGTAAAGTATTTTTTTTACATAAAATAGTATTCTTTTAAACCTCTCGATCTAATGTTTAAGAATATAGTCATATTTCAGTACATCCATCAAATACATCAATCTTACCCAAGTATCTATAAAACATTGATAACATTTTTAATGGGGGGTGTTCAAAAAAGGTTCCGGTAGTGCCTATTTTGTCACGTACCATCATAAAAATGCAATCAAACGTCATACATGCAAATATAAATTAGACATGTAAAAACGTATGTCGATTTTAGAATTTTAAATATACAAGTCGGGTCGATCATTTTTCGGGTAATTCTATTGTCAACGTAGGTGATCATATCATTATGTTGATCGCATCAGAGCACTGCGAAAATGCAGGAGACAACATGGTGGCTTAATTTCTACGTATATGGCAAAGCATAATAATTATGATTAAAAATAAAAATAAATCTCTATTGCTGTATGACTACACAATAATATGATATGCCAGCTTGGTAATCAATAATATTATTCGGTACCTAGTTATAGTCTCACATCTGTGTATCATAAATTGTAGCAATTGAATTAGTAATTACAAATTTCTTAGTAATTATTGTCCAATACAAAAATAAAAATAGTTACCGATCTATTTTTCCTATTTGTGTAAATATTCATTTCCTTATTTTCATGATTGCATAACATGTACAAAGATGGCACCAATTAAATAAAGCACAGCGCCATCTCCATATAAACCACGAAGTAGATTTTTATCTTTTCATGTATTATTGTGCAAAATTACTTTAGAAACTTCTCTGCGTGTACAATAATAATTATCATCTATAATGATTTCTTTTTTCAGTGTGTAATCACTAATCAATAATCATCCGTTATGGCATTTTAAACTTATTATCAATATATTTTTTTAATTAATCTATTTTTATTCAGGATTCGATTTAGGACTTAACAATTATATGTATCATTGAATGCGACTAATAAATGCCAATAGAAGTTCTGGTACGAATTTGTTCTTTACACGCAATAAAGCCAGTGTTTCACGAACTGTAAGAGCCGTTTCACACGGGACACTTGTGGCAAGCCATCGGTGTGTCGAGCGACTGCATATACATATAAATTAATGGGCGCGTTCAGACGGAAACACACGAGTATCGCGTTAATGTATATATAAATGTGACATCTTGACACACCGGTAGCTGGACACGGTTGTCCCGTGTGAAACGGCTCTAACAAACGAAATCTTTCAATTCCGGCCACAAAATTCAGTTATCATTTGCTTATGACGAATCCAGTCTATATCCGCACCAAGAACTAACTTTCGCAGCATGTAACGGCCTATCTTGAATCGCTTTAAATATGGCAATTTTGCTTATTAACGTTAACGTCCACACTATGGTGAAAATTTGCCTCATCACTTAAGATAATTTTCCTTGAAAAATCATCATCGGTTGTCTGTTCTTCCAAGACCCAATCGGCGACACTGCTCATGCCTCGTGATCCGTTGGTTTTAGTTCTTGTGTGACCTGTATCTTCTACGGGTGTAGGTGTAAAAATATATAAAAAAAATATATATATAAACATATATATGTGGGTATAAAGAGCCGTATGAGAGGCCAAGTTGCTATGTTCTTCTTAGAATCGACATTTCTGACTCTTCGGCCACACTTAGGACCTGGACAATCATGTACAGGTGTCAGACGATCAAAAGCACACCAGAATATTCAAAAAAAAAATAACCACCTCCGAATACAGCCTTCAGTTGCAGTGACGTTCCATGGGGGTAGGCAGATTGAGCGTCGCTTGGGGGCGGCAGTTATTCGAAGGGCGGCAAATCGAAGAAAATCATTTGGAATACATAGAAATAGTTACATAAACTTAGTAATAACGAAAATATCTTTCCATTAAAAATTTCAGCTCGATGCGATATCTAGTTTACTTCCGTTGCCCTTCGACGTCCTTAGTGACCAGAAACGACACGTGCAGATTTGCGAATAATAAGTCTGATATTTTTGTTAGTAATGTATCCATACAACATATTTCTTAGATATTGGACTGAAAGAATTATAAAAATAATGTAAGTATAAAAAAATGAGGAGGCATTTTAGCACTGCCTAAGGGCAGCATTTTATCTTGGGACGTCACTGTTCAGTTGAGCGATGATTTATACCGAATTCTGACCTTACTTTCTGTAGCACGACTGTCGAAGATTTGCCATTTTCGTACCTAGTATGATTGTACGATTTCTATTCGTTGCGCGGTGAAAAACGATACATTGTGTTAAATGGTGTGAAAAAATACGTTCGAAATATTTGAATGGTAACAAAAAATGACAAAACTTTGAAATTCGTACCACGAATTAGATAACCCTATTCTAGTAGATATATTTACATATTTTTGAGTAGATAGATATATCAAAAACATATAATATTATAAAAAATGTGTTTTTGAATAACATTTCTACCGAGCGGGAGGTGAATCCGGGCACATTCCGGACAATGTGCTTTGCCATTTCCCACTGAAGAAGGAAGCCGACTACACGACTGGTCCAACTTTTCGCCCCTCCCGTTGTCTATGGATGACCTATCATTGTCTATAGAGTGCTCACACTGACGCGTCTGTCGTGTTCACTTGTCGGAGTATTCTTAGTTTCAGATTATTTTAACGTATGTTGGAGACCTTGGAGTTCATCTGATTTAGTGGTTATGTGTTATTAATAATTGGAAGTGACGATCAAAGTAAGTAAAATTCTTATGTGTATAATAATATCATAATACACTAAGACGTTTGTCAATGTGACAGTCGATTCTAAACGACAATAACTAATAACTTATTTATACTCTTCAGTCATTATAGAATACCAAACACTGCTTGCAAGTACGTTATCAATAAATAGTATGGCAGTGGACCACTCGTTGCTTGTGCAAAAAGTTATGTTCAGGCTTAATTAATCTAAAGATGGCGGTGGCTTTACCAATCAAGCACTAATGATGACGGAATTTTCTAACAACGATACGTCCGTTGTGATAATAATATATAACCGAGTAGGTATACTAGATATTGTGAACCTGCCGTGTGTATTTAAAAATAATTAAACACATTAAAAACATTGACATATTCTCATTATAATATGATGAAATAGGTATTTTTTTATTATTCAGCGAATAATAATTCACAAGATCTAATTATTGAACATACATAATTTTGACAGCACTTCTGAGAAAATATATTATAACTAATAGAAAAATCTTTCTGAAACCTGTATCTCTCGGGTATCGCGCTCATGCACATAGACCACTATGCTAAAGGAGTCATACTTAAACCATAATATTTTTGATACGACAAAATTGTGCACACTTTTCCATTCATACTTATTTATTTTCGTTGGATTAAGAATACATATTACAAATATTGTCGGTTCATTTTTTTTAATTCATTGAGCCCTGCCTAATCCAAACTATGATAAATAAAAATATTATTCTATCTATAAAAAATCCAAAGTTAAGTATAATTTAATTACATAATTTTAGATATTTTATTGATAGACGAGTAGTTTTTGAATTATGGTTTGGTTTCGCAGGGTTTAATTGAATTTTAAAAACTAACTATACATTGTAGTCTTGGTTTAATGAAAACAAATATGTATGACTGACAAAGCTTAGTGTGCACTATGTATGGCGGATCTTAACAGCCCACCTCCACCTTTCGCCACTGTATAAGTCCTATGCTGTAGAAAATCTGTTATTAAACATTTTCGGAAAACGGCTAATATTCACATCGCATTGTAAAGTATATGAAAAACATCATAATAATGTTATCAATACCACGTCCCATAAGGAAGTTTGTTGACATTTTAACCAAGTATTGAGTATAGGTACTAAACAACATGCCATTGTAGGTTTTTAGTATTCATTGGTATGTGCAAAATATTATTAAAATTGTACTTGTTTTCATTTTTACCAATACAACGAATAGGGATTATGTTAGCAAACAATGAAATGTTTTTTAAACATTTATATGATGTTATAAACATAAATTAGGAACAATATGAACTAAATTAAGAAGATATAATTTTTCAATCGTTGTGCCGTAAAATATTATTGGAATTAATGTTTGCTCCTGGATTTGAAAATTGATCGAACGCTCGAAGCTTGGTTCAAAGATATTCAGTTGTTACGATTCAGCAGTGATGTCCCTAAACAATGTGCCGCCCTCATGCAGATTTAGAATACCATCCCCTTTCATTTTAAGTCTTCAATTGTAGGCAAATTTGTTGGGTAGGTACCGTCGTATTTTTTCAGTAATCACCTACTGAGGGTTAGAGCATTTCCACGAAACACATTCTCAATCAGCGGTGTTTTTAGGAACGTGCAGGCCTGAGGCACTGTCATATTTTTGGAGGCCCGCTCGTGATTTTTTCCCCTATGCAATAAACCGCCATTGTGTATTACAGCACAAAATAGGAATAATAGAATTGGTTACCAGGATTTGTAATGTTTCCATTATTATTTCCATTACTTATATTACTTATTCGATTTAACGTAAGTCTAGCTTGACTAGGTTTTGTATAGCCAGGCATGTCCAACCCATCGATCTATATGATCGGGGACCGGGGTGTATTTTTGACGATCACACCATAGGTCCATAGGAATCGACTCGGGAAAATGTAAAAAACGTGTATATTCAGTTACAATAATAAATTCATACATACTTTTATTAATCAGACCATATTGTAACGACAAAACTAAGTAAATTTCCAGGAAGTTTCTGTTTAAAAAAAACTAACTGTTCAAATACTGATCGATAATATTATTATTATAAGCGATTTATTTGGTAATTATATTGTGAATGTAGGATTGTGATATTTGCGTAATAATTGAAACTCTGTAAAATGAATAATATTGATTGAATTGAGAAATGGAAACCATTATGCGAATGAAGCATTTCTTCCAATCAAAACGGGATGAATTAACAAAATATTGACTTCGATCAGCAACAATTTTCTTTGACGCAAATAACGCAGTCGATTCATCCGAATTATAAAAAAGGGACCTCGATGATGATTAAACTACATACAAAATCTTAAAAAGATGAGTACCTATTTCTCACAAATTAATATAAAATATTACTCAAAGCATAAACAAAATCCCTGCAACTAACGTCAAGGAGATCTATAAAATAACCTCTCATTCAAACATAATATACATAATTGTACACATAAATGAATCAAATAATAATTTAGTGTGTGTCATCTCTCATCTCAAATAATACTTAAATATTAATGATTTTTTAATTGCAACCTTTAAAATTCACGTTAATTACATCGATCGGCCACCTGGTCATTACGCGCCAGGTGCGTCTTCAGCGTCCAATGTATTAATTACAGGATGTGATTCTAGGAAAGTGAATTGATACCTAATAGTTCCCTCCATGCTAACCCACCTTCACCACACTCGGTTTTAATCGAGCGATCAGGAGGCTCTACGTTTGTATATGAAGCATCAACAATTGTTTATGCCTGGGAATGTCTTAAGAGCAGATTCCCACGATGCTACGCTCTCAAGTGTGCTTTGACTGAGATTACTGAGACATAATTTAATCAAAGTGTCCACAGGAGAGAGGAGCACGGAATATTAACAAAAATAAATGATTTTAATTAATTTATATATACCTACATATGTAAAAACAAAGCCAAAACAATACGGACATACTAAACTATGTAAAAGATCTTTACATCCACAATAAGACGCCCCATTTTTTAAAAGCATTATAGTTGGCCTTTGTGACGACCGGGTCCGACAGCCCGATGGGCCTAACAGATAGTTGGACCGACCTGAGCATCTCTTCCATTTCGGAGCACATTCTCGGAGATTCCGAGAGGATATGATTTGCATTTTGTAGTTATGCGCCACATGGACATGTTGGTCGGGTGACAAATCCAAGATCAAAGAGCTTGACAGCGAATCCACCGTGCCCAGTCAAAAATTTACTGGTGTGATGGTCAGGAGTCAAACTAGTTACCTCCAGTCGCCATTAGACATAAGGAAAGATCAAAATATATGTCTGCTCTTGGTGGAGACATTCCACTTTGCTGTCAGGTCTTCGACGCCGCATCCAGCGTCATTTGACGTATTGTCCGCTTCCTCAGTGATACTTTTTCAGCATCAAGGTTTGGAGACGGGGCAAGGTGAGAGTCACCAACAACAGCCTTCTCACATTTGAGGAGTATCGTGGATGTACTGCGTACCTGTATGTGCAGGTCAATAGGAAGGATCTCGGCCAGGACAGAGACCGCGTCCGTGGATGTTGACGGTAGGCCTCAGTAAATGACAACAGAGCACTGCGCTGTCCGCGTCTCTAAAACCGCCATTGACTTCGATGAATAATACGAATGATGTATTATATCTAA
Organism: Rhyacophila brunnea; assembly: GCF_057557595.1. Taxonomy (NCBI): domain Eukaryota; kingdom Metazoa; phylum Arthropoda; class Insecta; order Trichoptera; family Rhyacophilidae; genus Rhyacophila; species Rhyacophila brunnea. Next base: position 16,495,110 of record NW_028232965.1, read on the forward strand.
ATCTGTAACAGCTTAAAATCTATATGGAAAATTAATATATCCTCGAAATATTCATGTGAACCGTTACCATGTAATTTTCAATGTTATAAAAAAACTGCTTGTTTTAACACTAATTATAGTAAAAAGAGTAACACCCACGATGGCCGCACGGCTTAAGCGTTTGCCTGTAACGTCGTGGGTCCCAAGTTCAAATCCTGGGTTTGCCAAGTACACATATCGTCTTTCAATTTGTGTATGAGTCACAGTAAGGACCTAATAGGTTCATAAAAATGGCTAACATCCATTTCTCGTAAAAAAAATCTGATCATATGAATACAAACTTCCACTCTGTATCCATATGATCTTATTAGGATCGGACATGGTCGGAAGAAGAAGAATAATAGTAAAAAGAGTGTATATTGGATGTGCCTATTCAATTTTAGAAGTTATTTAAGAGCGAAACAAATTCTTATCTTACTATAAAATTAATTGTTTATTGAGTGTAATGTATTATTAATTATCTGTAATGTTGCTTTACGGTGAGCTACCGGTTTTGTACTATTAAATACTTCGAATGCAATGAGAAAGTACAGTAAAAAGAAACTGACTACTTATTGCATAAGATGTTTTCACCAAATCGTTATCATTTCGTTAACAAAATGCAAATAAGCACATTGGACATGGTCATGTTTCAATAGTGTTCTTTTTACACTACCTACTGAATAATTCATACATTTCTTTATTGCTTAGAATCCAGAACACCACGTACCATATAATTAATTATATTTAAGCATTGATGTATCTAATTATATACTCATTGTAATATAAGTATCTTTTGACTATTGTACGTACATACTTATTAAATTAATTGGGTACAATGTTTCGGCTGTTTATATTTTTAATATGGCCAGTTAGAGTCGTGAAGATTTTCTTTTTTTATTATTCATGTCACCAATGCATGTAACTATCAATAATTATATGTTCTTGTTTTGTCTACGAGTAAATTAGCGTTTTTATTCATTCAACTTACTGGATCATGCGGAATCCATCCCGACTCCCAAGATCGCAGTAGCGAAGGGAGGAGGTAGGCTGTTAAGATCCGCCGTAAATGGTACACATTAAACTTTGTTTGTCAAACGTATTTGTTATTATCCAGAATATAATGGAAAGAAAAACATCGAGAGTATCGACGTCTTTGAGTACTTATCTGGGTCAGTCAGAACCAAAGTGCTACCTGTTCAATGCTTGCATTCCGGGTGCGCTTCTTTGCGGTGTAAGTCATGGCATCTTATTAATTATCTTATTATGCTGAGCTTCAAGAACAGACGCTTACGGCGGATATCTACTAGGTGAGCGGTGATACGACTTAATAAGATACCAGAATAGATAACAGAACAAACCATGCAGGTTACATTGAACGTGAAGAAGCCACGTGCCATAGATACTTAAAGAAAATTTCAACCCGTGGCTCGGGTGTCCCAGAAAGTGATTAAATACAATCCGTGTGGTGATTAAGAAACTACGGGATGCTGGTGTGACTTGAGAAGACGTATAAAGACTGCCGAGTGACAAGGATTCATGGCGGCGCTATGTGGTATCCATAATATGCTCAGTGGCGCGTTTATTGACATAAAAGCCCGACGCACTGACTGATTTAGAGGCACTATACGATAAAAATGCTAATGTATGTTAAATTTTCCAAATAATAAAAATAAATGTTTTACTTCAGTTTGTGAAAAATGCAAATATTTTTTTAATATAATTTGGCTGGTTATAACTCTTCCAAAGCCCCCTTTTAGAAAATTCTTACGAATCGGTTTCGTCAGTTGTGTCAAAGAAACGCACAGCTAAATATTATGTTCCGCGTAAGGATCAAATTTGGTTAGGGAACTAAAACCATCTAACAGGAGTGAACCGGTTCGTAAAAGAACAGTAAACTGTTTGTGACACATTAATTTATAATATGACTGACAGCTTAAATAAAATACCTACGAAAATTCATAAATATTATGCTATATTCTTAAAAATGTTTTTGACAAGACTTTTCTCTTTTTTTGATATGATTATACCTAACGTGAACTCACGTCCCGTTTTTATTTAGCCTATCCCGCTGTCCCCAAGCACAGTTTCGGGACGCCGAAATGTCCCGTTTTCAGAAAGAGAGCAATTTCAAGAAAGGCGTGAAAAATACCGGTATATAGAAAAGCACCGATAGAAGAGTATTTTCTCTTATTTAAGAAAAACACGGTTGCAAGTCGCAGTTCCTAAAGCAATGTTAATTACCAAAGTAAATTTTAAGAAGTCGCCAAGAATTTCATTCTTATCTGAAATCAAAACCAAATATACTTTGTTCTTCAGAAAAATATAAGACTAGATCAGGCACGTGCAAACCGCGGCCCGCGAGCAATATTATATTTTTGAAAAAGATTCACGTTTTTATCTTTTAATGCCTTTCTCAACTACAAAATTAGCACCTGAATTTTAAAAAAATATATGAAAGACGTAAAACACTTCCATTCCTCTCATTAGATTGTTTTTTTGTAATATTTTTTTTCATGATAATAAAATAGTATATCTACATATAAAAATGGCATTTTACTTGCGGTTGGCCGCTCATTTTTAATTCCTGAATTTGGTCCTTCATCCGAAAAGTTTGCCCTCCCCTGGACTAGATACATAAATTATTTATTTTCACGTATTCATTCCTGTTCTTTTCATTGAAAAATAAAAACTATAAAGAAATGTGCGTTTTCGTGAATACACACAAGTAAGTACTATTACCTAAAAATTAGTAGATGTCCCGTTTTGAGGAAAAAAATAAATGGTCACGATAGGTATTAATGCCATGCCATCTGATTATTTGTTGTATTGTCGTAGATGGCTTGTCTACAGTCTACATCTACACCGTAGAATGACGTAGGTCGATATCAATATTGGGAACTCTACTCTAGAATGTTGTGCATTTACTTATCATGTTCAAGAACATAATAATACATTGTATATTCAATTATTAACATGCATAAGTATTGTTTCTAAATTAAGTTAAATTAATTAAAGTAATAGTGATGATCATTCTTTGTATGTTTCACATAAAAGTGATGATAACCATATTATACAATACAATCAGTGACGTCCCGTGGCGGTAGGCAGATTGAACGTCGCTTGGGGGCGGCAGTTACCGAAGGGCGGCAAATCGAGAAACATCATTTGGTATATATAGAAATAGCTAAAATTATTTGCTTTACGTCATGTTGTATAATAATTAATAGTTTAGTAAAATGGTGTGAAAATAATAAATCTGTGTATTGCTAAATGGTACAAACCAAATGTGTCAGATATATCAACCAAATAGAACCTCAGAATCTGGTAAATTCGCTTTTTATATCTAAATTATCATTTACAATAATAATTATTTTTAGATACAGGTGTGATTCTAAGAAATAGATGCATTGATATTTTTATTAGATAGGTACCTATGTTTATAGTTATAATTTATAGTTTTATTTATAGGCCTCAAAATCACCCACCGACTCGGAAGGTCTGACTCGGCACTGCGTAAAAGAATTTTACAAATCTCTTTGGAATGTGAAACAGACAACGAGGTATTATTAAATATACCTATACATTGCGACAGTTCTGTAACTAATTTAAACACGTTGTCCATAATAGATTTATAGCGACATTAATTTAACGAACTCGATTGATGTGATGCATGCAGTGGCTGTGCATGATTGTGCATGATGATTGTGCATGCAGTGACGTCCCGTGAGGAAGGCAGGCCATGCATTGATTAGGGGCGGCAAATGAAGGAAGAACACGATCATTACACCTTTTGAAAGGAATGTCAGTTTTCCATGAAGCAGACGATGTGATCGCTTCATTATAAAGTACCAATATCTAAGTTAAAAAGACAAAAAAGAGCCTCAAACATCTCAGTGCTATAAACCTCCATGTAAGTACCTAAAAACACCGCTGTTTGAGAGTAGATTTCGTAGAACGTTCTAATTCTCAATGGATTATGTTATTATAGTATTTTGCACCATGTTATATTACGGAAATATCGAAATTTTAGTACTTTTTCCGCGTATTTTTTCCGATACCTATTCAAAACTATAGTGTTTTGGTCTTTTTAATATCGTACATAGTACGCGGACCAAAATTATAGTACAAATACGGAATAGCACCGAATAGCTAATGTGTCTCTCGACTTCAGAGCCAAAGTTCCAATATTTATGTCCACATTTTGGACGAGTACCATTTTCCTTTCTTGTATTATTTATATGAACGCCTCAGTAGCAAATGAGTCAACGCATATTTTCGAGTCATAAATTGGAAATACAAACAATCGAGACATAAAAACACTGAAAGAGGGTGGCACATTGGTTAGGAACGTTGCTGGGTGCATAATATGTGGTAATATACAATTTTTATTGAAAATTAATTGCTCTATCATCGTAAATTTTATTAACCTCGACCACACATTAAATAATGTATATCGATAACAATTAATAGGTAATTCCAAGATTACAGAGAAAAAATTGGAAGTTGCATAGAATTTCTATTGGACACAGATTTATTTTGTCGTTGCAAATTATTTGTCGTTTTTCACACAATACATTGACAATTCAACGCGAAGCTTTATCAGAAGTGATGGGACGAATGATGTGTAATAGATTTGCCGAATTCACGATAATTACAGGATATTACATATCTGGCAATTTCAAGCGATTTTTCCGGTCAAATATAATTGTTGTTTACTGACCTTGTCAGAAACACTACATGACGTAAAACATGCAGGTATACTTACGGTGACCATACATCCATTTCTCTAGAGCAGTGCTCCGCAACCTTTTCTCCCCCACGGCACATCAAAGGTTTTCCCAGAAATCCACGTCACATCACAGTAAAAAAAAATATACACCAAAATTACATTAATTTAGGTTTTTTTTATTATTTGACAAATAATTAAATATAAGGTGAGTCGGGGTAAGTGTAGCTTTGGGGTAAGTGTAGCTACTAAGATATATCAGGATCTACTAAAAATTGGATGATGCCATATATCGAAAGGTGATAGCAAAGTCACCGATTTATAAAAATAATCAGAAATGGTGTCGATACCATGTTTTTTGAGGTGACTACATGGATTATTCTCCAGACGACATTTTGAAGTCGACGAGTGAGATGGTAGCTGTTTCTAAACTATTTTTAAAACACGGAAATCTGCACATGATGGTTGTAAAATTTGGTAAGTATATGTGTTTTGATACCCTGCTTCACGTGTTGTTATCGTTTTATTTATTGATAAGCAATTTAAAGCTTTAATCGAGTTGACACACTTTCCCCACGAAAGTAAACTTGTGGGGTAAGTGTGCCTTTGTTTTGTGTCACACTTCCCCCATATATTTTCTATGAATTCACATAGTCATTATTTTAACTAGTGACGCATTATATATATCGATCGAAAAAATGTTCGCAATTGAAATAAAATGTTTATAATTTTATTGCTATAGTTTTATGTTAGCTAAGTAGATAGGTACTCGGAAGAGTGCATGTGTTTCAATTTATTACACAAGTTTTTAAAATAAGTGCTTATCTAACATACGATAATTATTTAATGTGCATTTTTTCCACATGTAAATATAAACGAAAGACAGATAAAAAATCTTACGACCAAGGAAAATTACAAAAAACAGTTGAATGTGTAATAAAACAGGATATGTCATATAGATATGTATAATCATGTTTACGAAAGAAGAGAAGACAGTTTTAGCAGAAGTACAATATTACCCAAAGAAATTGAAACATCTTTTGCAGAAAATTTGCATACGTTGGAAAAGCATGTCTCAAAAAAGTAGTCCTCGAATTAATTGGACAGTATATTAGAGAAAATAATATTAACACACCGTTTAAAAACGAAGTACCCGGACAAAATAGGTAGTTTATAGGTTTTATTAAAAGAAATAAGTTATTATTTAAAGATGATGGTTACTTAAACTCTAACGGCTAAAATTATTAAACATGGAACATGCTTTGCCCACTGACTCTCTGAATATTGATTGTCCAAATTCGAAGGAAAATAAAATAAATTGCAGGGCGCGGGTCACACATTATTCCTGAAGCCACGTTCGCAGCCGACTGAAGCCACTCCAGCCCGCGCCGCGCTACTTTCGTGACTTTATTTTTTGTTTTCGTTACCGCTGCCTGTGCGATGTTTTCGTAACGAATCCGGCCGGGTGGTCAAGACAAATGTTTCATGCTAAAAACCGCAAGCCGTAGAATATGTTTGAAAAAAAGTTTGCGATCCTTTTGTAATTAATTGGTACTATAACTTGTCTTATTAAACAGTACAATCATCAACCTGACATAACAAGTTTTTCCCATGATCCTTTAAAAAGTAAACACATTAGTGTCATCGGATTTCCGTCAACTACCTACGTTAATTAATAAAAATACGTCGTTTTTCTTTCGGGACATCACTAGCGCTTCATACATTAGTATGGCACACTTCCCCAAAAAAATATGTTTTAGTCCATTTTGTTGAAATTCTATACTGTAGTTTTAACTCAAGACTCAATACCCATTAAATGAAATATTACCTTTCTATGCATGTAATACGTTATGGTTTTGAACTACTTTTGGAATAAATATGAATTATATGTCACACTTACTCCGACTCACCTTACATATCATACGAGGAAGAACTAAATGAATATATTTCCACATATATCAATATAATATACGTATGTATTTACTTATTTGATCAATATAACATAATAATTATACAATAATAACTAATTAATGTGATACCTGAGCTTGTTTCAATAAAAGTAAACGTTTTATATTTGGCTTGATATTTTGAAAGAGCAACCAGAAGTTCTTGGTTGTGTCGAAACCCACACTACTGCTTATCATTTTTAATTAGAACTTAAGACGGTACTTCAGGAAACCGCAAATAAATTTTCAACTATAGGTGCGACGAAATGTTTGACTCGCTGGCAATCGGAGAGCGAACGTCGGGCTGTGAACACGTCAATTTGTTTCGTGATGGTGACGGGGGTATTAATTCTTAAATCGTGTAAAGATGACTAAAAAACGTTACCCATTTACTTGAAAAAGAAAACATGTCAATGAATGTATTAAGTACTATTGTTACTGATATAACAATAAACAGAACATTAAATGGACGCATGTTGGATTTATATGACAAATTATATTTCGTTCGGCACGCGTCATTTGCACAATCCGTGCATCACCTAGCCACGATCTTTTTAGACCATGCGTCAACTGAGGTATAGCCTTAAATTGAAAAACTTTGCTCACATATATATGTCGTAGAAAATCGGAGCGGTTCTGCGATAGCCTTGTCGGAAATTCCGAGGATATTCTTTATTAACCGAAATCCAGAAAACATCCAATGGGACGTCGGCGAAGTTCAGTTTTAGCGTCCCGTCGTACCTCAATTCAACAAATTCCTTTGGAATTTTCTTTGTTGTTGTTTTCAAACGTGGTCTGGTAAAGTCATTTGGTACATTTGTAGAGATCCTTGTCTTAACTCCTGGCAAAGTTCGAGTTTATTTTTGAATCCTTCTAATTTATCAGAGTATGTCAATATATTTTCATTCCCACCTTGTATGTTTTTTATTAAGTTCATTCAGATGCTCAAATATAGGGTCTATGACGATTTGGCACCGGGACAACTGGACGCCACGGAATTCGAAAATAAATAGACGTTATGTATTTGTAGGTACTTTAAAAAAATATATTTAATATTATTATTTATATTTAAATGATTATATTAAGATTTAATAGTTGGTGAGAATGTAAATATGCAGACGTAAATAATGATTTAATCGTGCATATGTTGAAGTTCCAACGAAAAAAGAGTTTTTTATTTTATATAAAGCCTTAGGCATGGTAATTCTCAATCCGCAATAACTAATACATTATGTTAAGAGTAAAATGAATTAAAACTACTAAGTAGTAGACAGAAACTGATTAAAATACCTCGTCTACGTTCTGTATACGTGTCTACGACAGTGCGGCGTCCAATTGTCCGGAGTCCAGTTGTCCCATTCCCCAAATATATTATCAGCCATGTACGCAACAAACATTATATAGTAATATAAAATTAATTGCGTTTTTTTGGAAGCAATGCACCGCGGTGCACCGGTTTCGGAGCACTGCTCTAGCTAGAGGACAACCTTTATTTTGGGTTATTTTATTATTATGAATTGCATTATAATTCAAACTATTTAATGTACCTACTTATATAAATTCAATTTTAGAACGCATGAAATAGTTGCGTGAATTAATGAACGACAAACTATTTTCAGGAACGACAAGACGTTATAATACTGTATTACGATTTGGTTACATGTAAATTGTAAGTAAAACATTTCACCGTGGCACAGTTCGCCGTGAGATTTCTTATCGGAAAGAGATGACCGTTTACTATACGGTCTCCAATTTTATTGGATTCAATATGAACATTAATTCAGTTTGCATAGCTGATTTTGGCAAAATTCATGAATTCAAGAATGAAAACCTAACCTAACAAATAATCCAGTATATCGGCTATTTTCAAAACTTGTTTGCTGCTGGCTTCTTGTAAAGTGTTAACCGACAAGAACCGTGTTTTATTTAGACATGAATTCTATGTCAGTACTATACGACCCAAAGAGGTTGGACGGTATTTTATATACGGCTATATATTTCCGATACAACATTTCACGATGAAGTGTGATACGGCGTACTGCATACGTACATGTTTCCGGAAACGTTACGTTTGAGCAGTGGCGGAACTAAATTGCGCAATACCCCGCAGCGGGAGGGGGGCTAAGAACAACACACCCCTTTTTAAGGAAAATACATTTTTGTAATTATTATATTATATTTTTTTTGTGTGGTATACTTCTGGATACATTGTATAATCAGTCATTTGAATGTTTGGGGCAAATCAAATAAGTACATTATTGTTTTCCAATGAGTATTCAATTCCTCATTAGGTACCTACGATTAAACAATAACCAATTTAATTAAAAATAACGCATTATTTGGTATATACCTAATGAAAATATTTTCCGTGTTCATAGATTTGTTTACGTAAGTATGTAAAATAAAACTATCCGGTAATTAAGTTCTTGTACAGAATTTTGTACGTATGCAGTTAACCATATCACAGTTCATCGTGAGTTGTCGTATCGGAAATAGGTGACCGTATAGTATTGAGATCAAACTCATATATAAATAACACACTTAAAAATATGTAATAAAAACCACCGGAATAAAAGAGAAGTACATAAGACAATAGGTATGTAAGTAAATTAGAAACGCAGTCATAACGTATATATTATGTATATAAAATTCTAGCAAGTGCTCGTGATATCTGATAATACTGACAGCATTATTATTAGATAGTTGATACCAATCAGTATCAAATTGATGTTCTTATTGAATTTAATAAAATTGGAGCATTGCTGTCTGCAATGCTCGACGGACAACGTGTATTTTTTTAACTCACTGATATACGGTCATCTCTTAACGGTAAGATAGTTCTCGATGATATGTAAAACATACAATTTACATTTATAACCATTTTAGTTGGGCAAACACTTATTTTTGCGGGGGGATATACAATTTGAAGTTCAGATAATATATTTTTTCTGAAACATATTATTGTGAAAAACGCATACGTACACATATTGTAACTATTAGGATTAGTTGTGTTGGTGTATAAACGCTTGGCTCCAAAATGAAAAATGGTTTCAACTAGAAGTTGCAGAAAATATCAACAATGGAAAGTGACGTAGAATGCGAGAAGTTCTCAGTTACTTTCTGTATCACAAATAATAGTAACAGGGCCACAATTACGTAACATTACCAAACATCGGATGTCCGATGTTACGGCTTCCGCCTTTTCTCTTTTTGAAGCATGCGTGCCCGTTTTATTTTAATACTAAAAGATAACTTTACTTTTCTATTCCGTGCATTTGCCCCGCCCTCTTTTTAGATATTGTGTCACTTATTTATTTTTTCCAGAAAATATGGTCACCGTAGGTCACTTACCGATATGATTGATTGTTGATGGCATATTTTGAGCACTGTATTTTTTATTCTGACTGTAAACTAAATGCTTAACACAATGTGTAATGAAACAAAGAGGTACACGGGTATCATGAATCAGTCGAAAAATACAAATTTGAAAAACTTAAACTGAAACCTGCACGGTCCCTCGTGACACAAAATTCTAAATGCAACGTCTCTTAGCTAATTCGGCACCAGTTATTAATTATGATTGTTTGAACAATAAATTAGTAAACAATGTTATCGAAATTATAAATATTTTCAGCTATCATTACCAACCTACTTATTACATGTAAATTAATAATCAATCGGTTCGCCGAAATATTGTTACGTAGGTAAATAATAGAAAGCACCTACAGTTTTCATTTATCTTCACCAGTGCTTCCCAAAGTGAATGATAACTCCCCTGAGGGGCGCTGGAGCGATCCAGGGAGCCGGTTGTAGCCTCAGAAACAATTAAGGAGCGTTGAATAGGTTATTAGAGTAACCGGACGAAGAAACAGAACGGTGACAAAACAGAACGGCCAGTGGAAAAATAAAACATTAATTTTTCTCGTATCTATTTTTTTTCTTTTATTTTGTTAACTGTCAATTCACGGTGGAACTGCATTGTATTGTTGTTTTAATTTAATAAAACGCATTTTTTTGTAGTACTTATTCCACTTTTAATCAATAGATTAGGACCGGTTTTGTCCGCCTCATAGTTTTTTGAGTTGAAAATGTCCCTCTGAGGCGGACGAAACCGGTCCTAATCTATTGATTAAAAGTGGAATAAGTACTACATAAAAAATTCGTTTTATTAAATTAAAACAACAATCGTATCTATTTATTAATTAAATACTTATAAGCCTTCTTTGCATGTTGTAACAATCTCTGCATGTTGGCCATTCGGCGTAAAAACCTCAATTTATCTGCTTGATTTTGATAATCATGCAGAACTCCACAGAATTATTAAACTCATTATTTCGTTGAACCCCAAGCATTTTGAACATATTAGATTGATTATTAAAACGAGATTATACCTAGCTTGCGGCAACACCGAGTTGAGTCCCATTTAATTGAGGCTTCCCAGCGATTAGGAATGCAGAAATTATATAATTTGATTTTTTACGGCGTATTGAAAACCTGTGTTATTAAAAATCTACACAATATAATATAGAGATACGACAATTTCAATATTAAATGTTATATTTTTCCTGAAATGTCACCGTTCTGTTTTTTCGTGTTCTGTTTATCGCTGTTATGTTTTGTCACCGCTCTGTGTCTTCATGTTCTGTTTATTCATGAGCATCTATTATATACACAAGACTGCTATCGGCAGCAATCGAGAGTAGTTTTTCATATGTTTGTATCGAAGTATTAGCCGTCCAAACAGTCAAAACTGTCTATCTCGCTCTAAAATTTAGCACACCCAAGAGAGGTGCTGTTAAAACATAGCACTTATTATAGTAACTAACTAACAACTAACTTATTGTAATTATTACAGTAACATGAACAAGTTTCGATACTAAGTATTTTTTTATACTGGTAGTAAGTATACTTAGTCTTCAAAGTCGAGCAGTTTTCCCACCTCTAGTGTACTTCGACACGAGAAAAGTAGAAGTAGGTAGTTCTTGCTCTGGAAAAGTTCGCTCACTTGCCTACTAGCTCCTACCCTCTACCCTCTAGATTCCTATCAATAATTTAAATCGAGACCGTTTTTAGCTCTTCCTACCAAAATCTTCAGTTTTCTTCTAAAATCGTGTCTACAGCTTTATAATGACTGGGTTTTGGGGTCCAGAGCCTTATTATGACCCATGGGTCGCGGCAAGGCCGGCAGTTACTACTCAAACTACTAAAACAGATACGGACTTAATCACAAAAAATAAACCACTAATATTATTGTTTGTCATCGCTGTCATCTTCAATAATAATCGAATACGGAAGAGATACATTGGTATTTCTACTAGGTGCCTAAGTGAGAAGGTAAGTAGTTGGAATTTATGGTTTTTATTTTACTTTTTACCGAGCCTCGGGCCTCCATGTTGCCACTGTAATGAATGCATAAATAAAATTGTTAGTTATTAATAATGTCCTGTCATATATTTCAACGATTTCTTTTATGAAAACATTAGTTTGATTTCATCGGTTTTAGAACGAGTTCGGTCCTGAAGAGAATGTGTATAAAAACGACATAGTTTTTAAAAACTTTGAATAAATCATAATTTTATAAAATTGCCAAACCTACGAAGATTCAGAGGACGAGTAATATTGCAATTTCAAAAAAACTTCATTTGGATATTTAATTAAGTACCTATGTGCAATGACGTCCTATGTGATTGAATGTATCGCAAATATTATGATTGATAACAATTGCACAAATGGATGGATAATTTCGTTTTTATTTTAATGTAATTGATTGCATGGACTATATAGTGGAACAACTTTTAACATTGAAATTACTCAGATTGAGATCTCTTCTACTGCGCACGAATTGCATCGGGTAAATTTAAATATTGTTACCGTTATTATATCCGACTGCTCTTACACGAACCCTGTTCCATTTCTCGCTCTGGATTGCTCTAACTAGGTACGTCATATGTTTTGCTATCACAACTATTTGCTGCAGTTTTTATTGCATCAATTAAAATAGAAAATAACACCGTGTCGACAATATTTACAATATTATAAAAAATAAAGATTTAAGTACTTAAGTACTTAATTAAACCATTATTCTGCATGCCCGAAGGCCGAAGTATTACCAAAGCATGAAGTGTTAGTTTTTTCCGATGTTGTTACGATTGCGTAAGGCAGCAAAAAATGGTTGTTTATTATCTGGTGTTTCTCCATGTGACTAGTGGGTCTCTAAAATAGCAATCTCTGGTAGTGCGCAATGGTTTACTTTTTATAAAAAGAAGACAGATTAGGTGTACGAGTAAATGGCTGAAACGTCTAACTAAATGTTCCTTGATTTATTTACTCTATTTCTCAAATTCACTTCACGGATGTTACTTGAATTGTACATACATATGTGGATTTTTCAATTTATGTTAAAACAATTTACAAATCTAAACGATTTTCATTTATAAAATTTCATAGAATCTATATTGTCTTTAGTGTTCACATAATATATTATATGAGATTGCTGTTTCTGATAGTAAAGACTTAATGAATGGGTTAGCGAGGTTTAAAAAAAGTAAATCATGGTTTATGGCCTTTCCTCTTCATAAATCTAATTAGTCAGCCAAATATGAAACTGTTGTAAAAAGTATGGTGGAATCATTTTGTTAAAAGTGCGAAGCATTTTTTTTTCCCAATATTTCTCATTTTTATTAATATATGTGAAAAAATAAAATGAATTGGCAACACATGGGTAATAAATCAAACTTCATAAACTCAGTTTATTTCTAATTTTTAGTTATTAAAAGTATTTTTTTCTGTTTTTTTCGTTTTCATTTTTTTCCCATAAAAATTAATAAAAAAAATCAATCCCAAAAGTTTCGGGATTGTGTTTACCAATCCCGGGATTCATAGGTATCGAAAACAGTTCGGGATCCCGGGATTAGAATCCCTAACCTTGACCCTGCCGAAGGTTGATTCGATTTTTTTGTTTAGAAAAATCGAAGTTTTTAAGTATTATATTTTTTTCCATAAACCTACCTATTTTGTGTTGTGGAATATTATTTATAATTTAGACACTCACAGGGATCACAATAAAACGTATTACATATTTTTCTGCCACCTTCCTATTTAAATAAAATGATATGTTTGCAGAGACATCTCTCGGTCATCCAATAGAAAAGAATTGACAGTTCGCTGTCTGCGCTGTCGGCTGTCATGCGAAAACGTAAACATAATAATATTATTTTGATAGCGATAGGTTTATAAATTATTCAGAACATTTAGCGAAAAAAGTTTTGCACTTCGGACCCCGTCATAAGTAATATACCTATTATCAGTTAGTTCAAGATCCAGGTGAATAGCAGAACTGCTGTTTAGTGACAAGTATATTTTTTTTTAAATCCCAGTTATTTGATCTGTGATCTAAGATTAAAAATGTCTTCAGAGGACGTTGAAATTAACGGGGATACGATTCTAGCAGAATCCTTGAAAGCTCAGGTATGGTGACATTATTTCTTAATCTAATTTACTAATTTTATGAACTAATCAAACTTAAATGAAACAAGAAAATAAAACTATCATTACCATAATCCTAATCTGTCTTCAAAACGCAGCTATTTAATCTTTCCTATGTCAGTGCTGAATTTATTTCCTGTCAATTCAAATCATTGCTTTGTGTCCCTAACCTTTTTCTTTTTTTCAAGAGTTTTAAATTTATCATTCTATATAATCGATTGGTATTCTTATCAACACTGTTTTCCCAACATGAGATTACCTATCAACGTTATAATATGAGAAAATAAAATTAGTAAATTCTCCAAGAAAATAACTACTTAACTATTTTTATATTACAAAAAATACTATTATATTTCTATTCTGAATAAAATATAAACCTTTGCAGTCATGGGTCATGAACTCATATTATGAGTATTATAGCTATGAATACTACCTAGCTGATAGGTTAACATTTCCATATTCTATTTTAAGTAGGTACTTACCTATTGTACTTAATGTTATACAGGCGGACCTCGACTTTCGCACAATTCGCTATTTCGCACATTTCAAAAAAATCGTTTTTTTAAAACGTCGCGCTGGCCGTGGGGTTAAGATATCCTTTTCTCGCTCGCTCACAAGCAAGTGCATTTCTTGCGTCACTTGCATCCTGCTCGCACCCGTCACTTTGCTTGTGAGCTAGCTAGGATAGGTTTAGTCTTGCGCAGGAGCGCGTGCGGGCGTTGTCGTGTTGTGCGTTTTGCTAATTTTCTTCATTTGAAATATTTCACCCTAAAAATTTATAAACATGAGTGAGAAACGGAAAAACTGCAGTGTTGATACGAACAAAAAGAAATCAAGGACATATAAACTTCACATGACGTTCTGATTGCGGTGAATCTTTTGCTTCAATCGGACGTTTGTATGATACAAATAGGTCTACTACGATATGTTCAATTTTGAAAAATAAAAATGAACTTAAGGAATACGTTCAAAATTGTGGAAATATATTATCTTTAAAGGTTATTTCCAAAAGACACGGCATAGTTATGGATGAAATGGAAAAATATTTGTCATCATGGATCGACGACCAACATCAAAAAGATGTCCCTCTGAATATTTCAATTATTCAAGCGAAGGCTCTTAGTTTGTACAAAGATTGGAAGGCTAGAAAAAGAAGATTCTAACACGATTTTTCAAGCAAGTAACGGTTGGTTTATATTAAATTCACTGGAGAATCGACTGATGCGGATAAAGATGCTGCAAAAGAATTTATTTCCTCATTATCCAAAATTATTGAAGATGGAGAATATTCCTCTAGCCAAATATTTAATGTAGATGACACAGGTTTATTTTGGAAAAAATGCCTAGTCGTACATTCTTATCTAAGGAAGAATCAGTTGCCCCTGGGCATAAACCTTCTAAAAACCGATTGACATTGCTTCTTGGTGGAAACTTGGCTGGTGATTTAAAATTGATGCCAATGTTAATTTATCAACCAGAAAATCCCAGAGCATTGAAAGGGAAGGATAAAGAACTGCTTCCAGTAATCAAATAAAAAAGCCTGGGTTTACTGCGTTAATATTAAAAGATTGGTTCACTTTACATTTCGTGCCAGCAGTTAAGCAATATTGTAAAGTTAATGATTTACCATTTAAAATATTTTATTTAAAATAAGAAAAAGAAGAGTGGCAAACAGTTAACTCTTGATAACTTTTTAATGGAAACACCCGCATACCCCACTTAAACATGTCTCTTAAACATCTTATATTTACTTGATAAATACATATTTCAAAATACACACAATTTAATTTTTTTTTACTTCCCTCTACTTTCGAACATTCAACATTCGCACACCTTTTCAGGAACCAATTATGTGCGAAAGTCGAGGTCCTCCTGTATTATGTAAAATGCAGTTACGTCCCGTGGGGGTAGGCAGATTGAGCATCGTTTGGAGGCGGCAGTTATCCGAAGGGCGGCAAATCTAGGAGAATCATTATTTATATATAGAAATAGCTACCTTAACTTAATAATAACGGAAATATCTTTCCATTTAAAAGTTCTTGGTGAACAGCAATAACACGTTATTATATTTACAAATAATATTTGAATTATGTTTAGGTAGGTACATACTTACATAATTTAAAATTTAACCAAATATGTTTGCTAGTTACTCGCGAGTTTTGGAAGTTGTCAGGCGTATTTTTAAATGTAGGTACCTATCTGAAATCATTGTCAATTGAAGCAGATATGGCATTTAAATTAGACTAATACCCTATCCATCCAAAATTTTCGAATGCGATTTTACGCCAGATGGCGTGCGAAACGTATAATTGCGTTCATGGAGATTTTGTATATAAGCATCTCGTCGAATCCGAACACAGAATGCCCCTCTACCATAAGTTTAGCGAACCGATTGCAAAATTTGCCAGAGTCGATATTTGAGTGGGGAGTTTGGGAGTACCATTTAAAAAAAAAAAAAATATTTTGGTTAGGTACATGTTCAAACACGCGCGTTAACATCATTTTACTCCCTACTTCAATTATAGTTTGTCAATTTATGGCTACGGCCGTATGTTGTAGCTTAACCACCGGGGAATGCCAAAAGAAATGGCGTATTTCAAAAAAACACTACCTTATTCTTAGGTCAATAATTATTATAAAGCAATCATTATTCGTAGGATGTTTATCACACTTGAATGGTCAAAAACATAGCTTATAATTAGTATCTTTAGAATTATCTTCAAATGTGTTAATCTTGCCCATTTTTTGAATAATAAAATGCCTAATTCTTGTCAAATTTGGGATCACAGAGATTATCAATATAATTTTTTATCGTAAATATTTCACTATAATAATGTCGATATAAATTATACTGATGGTTTTATAAATGCGTTTAAAAATTAATAAATGTAAAAAATCTTAACACCACTGCACATTTATGTACTGAAATATGACTATATTCTAAAACATCAGAGCGAGGTATAAAAGAATACTATTTTATGTAATAAAAATACTTTATGCAGTCATCAAATGTTTAAAATAAATATAACGGATAATGCTTCAAAATTATATAAATAGATTATCTACAACGTTTAAGGTATGTCCAGGATCATGCTTTGAAAATAGAAAAAAAGCTCCATTTTGACCCACGCTGAGCACGTCCGTCCTTAAGGGTGGAGTGTAAAAATATAATGTGATTAATACTACTATACGAAAGATTTCTTGGCTACTTTGAGATCCATAACTGTGAGCGTTGTATAATTATTGCCAGTACTAAATATATTATTCCAAATTTCAGGGAATAGAATATGTATTTGGGATTATTGGACATCCGGTTATAGAACTGTCGCTGGCAATGCAAGCAGCAGGACTCAAATATATTGGAATGAGAAATGAACAAGCAGCCTGCTATGCTGCCCAAGCCATTGGGTATTTAACAGGTTGGTACTTAATTACTAAAAAAATACATTTTTACCACGTTTTTCTTAGCTTGTATTCTTGTTTGTCCGGTGGTTGTTTATCCAGTACAAATCTTGCGATCGATTTTAACTAACTTCCCGACTAGCTAGACATTTGAAACTTTTAGAATATATCAGAACACGAATCCAATGTATTCTTTTAATACTTTTAGCCATCTTTAAATAGAATTGAATTCATTTTCAGTTAATTCTGTTTTGTGTGAAAAGTTATTTCGAAAGAAATCCGTAATCCAATCCACTATTATTGGTTGCTAAGAAGGTGGTCCTAGCAACTAAATTATTAATATATACGTCAAATCAAAATGACATTTCAGTATTCTATATTTGTTTGTTGCAAAATACCAAAAAAATGATTTGGTGACAATTGCCTTATTTGTCCTAAATTATTAATACATAGAATTGTCAAGTATATATGATTCAATAGAAAATTTAAAAACGTGGTATATAAAAAGTTCTTTTTATCTTGTAATTAAATTATTTAATAATTCGTTTGTTATGTTAGTTAATTATGTGTTTTAATAATATTGTTTACTTGATATTGTATTAATCCACAGTCGAACTTGGTTATTACGAGGAAGATGGGACTGACTGAATTTGCTCGTTATATCAGAGAATAGGTATTTTTAAATGACGGGTCACATAACACAAAAAGTCGCAATTCAAACAATAATATACAATTAGAATATTTTCCCGAAACAAGCATGGCATTCATAAACTACAAAAGAAGTTATTTATTGTAATGAACGCTGGTAGGTACCTACTTACTTCACAAACCTTGGATTTTTTTTTCAACCATATGAGTGGATAGTTTTTCAATTTTGTCGGCGAAAACACCAATTTGGTAGGTACCTACTTAGACACTTAACTAGTGTCATAAACGTAATCTGAACCCAGCGGCATCCTGTCCGGTCAGATTTTATTGCTTAGGGTCAAAACGATCAACACATTAACAGTTTTAAGAAAAAAATTTACGATATTTTAGCTCGGTATATCCGATAAGGAGCTTGTTATAAAAGTGAATAAATGTATGGAGAAAATCTTAAACTAAAATGTCATCGAATGTTTCCTCGTTACGTCCGAGATCTCGCTATATCCGTGATCGTAATAACCGAGCTCGACTGTATTAGTTATTCTTAATCCTTAAAATCTGCAATCCTACTGTAAAAAATATTTTAGCATGCTACAATTTTGATAGCAAAATGAAAAATAACCAAGTACAATATATTTTTCTGAAATACTATAATTTACATACCTTATTAAGATTATATTATAATAACTCAACATAAAAAAGATTGTAAAACAGTCATGTACTCTTCTTCAACTATCCATAGAATTTGAAGATTTGTCTAGAAGTGTGATACACCCCTGTTACAGGCGGGCTTCTCCCGGTGTAAAATAATCATTTAGTAGCTATAAGTCGAAACGTAACCCTGACCTCTAGAAACGGCTTCATAAAACATGTAATCTGATTCCTTGCTCAACCACGTAAGTATTTTTTATTCATAAGTAAAGGCCTTCGTCCGGTGTGTGAAAATCACATATTGGGCGGAGGTGTAATTAAGATGAATTTAATTTAATTTAAAAAGTTTAAATGATGATGGATGAGAGAGATAATTTTAAGACTAAATATAAGTATTCATATATAATAAATTTTGCCGCACTTGCCGGCAACGTTAAAATCTCCATGCGCCCGTACCCACGCCGTCCAGCAAAAAGGACTCGTGATTGGCCAAATTTTATCGCGTGAAGCTTATGATTTGACGAATCACGAGGACCACCCCGGCGCAGGTGCGTGGAGATTTTAACGTTGCCGCCATGCGCGGCAAAATTTATTATATTTGAATACTCATATTTAGTCTTAAAATTATCTCTTTCATCCATCATCAGCATCGGACGAAGGCCTTTACTCATGAATAAAAAAAATAAAATTACGTAGTTGAGCAAGGAATCAGATTAGATGTTTTATGAAGCCGTTTCTAGAGGTCAGGGTTACGTTTCGACTTATGACTTCTAAATGATTATTTTACACCGGGAGAAGCCCGCCTGTAACAGGGGTGTATCAATTGGTTATTGGAAAAGTTTGATTGTAAAGGTTTAACACTTTTTTTTTTAGAAAGTCATTAAATATTTAAACAAAACAGCCGTAGCCAACGTGCAATTAATTACATATATAGATGAAATAGCAATTTTATAACGTTAAATAAATTTAACAGAAACATATTTTTGAGAAAAGGATACAGCATTGCCAGCATATATCCAGAAAAAAAGCACTGCCTCTAATGAAATTATTGGGATCAGATAATAATTGGTCTCATACAACACCATCATGCAATGTTTATTTCAAAACTATATATTTCATTACTAGGAAAGCCCGGTGTGTGCTTGGTTGTATCTGGGCCTGGTCTTCTTCACTGCATTGGAGGTATGGCCAACGCGCAAATCAATTGCTGGCCACTTGTTGTCATTGGTGGTTCTACTCCGCAGGATCATGAAGCAATTGGTGGCTTCCAAGAATGTCCACAGGTATATTATTTCAACAATTTACAGCTGCACCACGCAAACTCCTACTTTACGACACTCACATCTAATATCGCCCGAAAACTTGAGGGATGGCGAAATTTCATGAGTTTTACAAAATCACCTGAATGGGGGGGCCAACCGGTAATCTGAGCCTGGCGATCGAACTGTAGGCCAATACTGCTTGTCTATGTGAGTAGCAGATTTATCCACCAAAGATATGTATATGGCCGCCATTACGTGTCGATTGGCAGGTTCAACCTGCTACTCAACCTCGCCGTGTATGCCCGGGTTATGAAGCCGAGATATAACTAAAAGTATCTTCAATAGTAGTAAAATGTGGCCTCTCAAATAATAGTAAGTTGTCTTAGGGGCCGTCCACATATTATGACATCACACTCTAGGGTGGGCCTGATATGTGATAATTGTGACCAAGGGGGATGGCGAGTCAGATAAAATGTGACATCACAAAGTAAACAAAAATATAAAAGGATCTGAAAACACAATATGTATTGGGGATCGGGGATTTAAGGATAAATATTATTATATAAAAAAACATTTTTTTTTTTTTAATGGGGGGTGACTTCATATGTGGATGGCCCCTTATGGAAATTGAATGTTAATGTTCTCATCAGGTGGAAGCTTCCCGACTCTATTGCAAATATAGTGCCCGACCACCGAGTGCTCTCTTGATTCCTCAGCATGTGGAAAAAGCTGTCAGGTTAGCTTCTTATGGCCGACCTGGTGCTTGTTATTTGGATTTCCCCGGAACACTATTAAAAGTAAGGAGTGATTTCATCTCACAATAATTGAATGAAATATCTTCTATAAAATTTATTAATCACCAAAGATATGTATTTTTTTATATTCCTAGAGTGTTATTAAGACTTCTTCTCTTCTACCAACTTACACGGCTCCACCACTCGAACGATGTCTGCCAGCGCCTACTTTGGTGAAAGATGCAGCCAAATTGCTCCTGAGTGCCAAACGTCCATTAGTTATTGTAGGCAAAGGAGCTGCTTTTGGGAGGGCGGAACATGCTGTCAGAAAATTGATAGAATCTACCGATCTTCCATTCTTACCAACCCCAATGGGTATGAATGCAAAACTAAACATTATTTAATTATTAGATTAATTACCTGTGTTGCAAGTTTTAAAATTGTTGGTACACTTATGAAAACAATCTTTGAAAAAACGCTTATTGAAATAAAATAAAAAAAGACATTCTCCTGTTTAATAAACTATTGTGTGTGTGACAATATATATTTTTTATAGGGAAAGGTGTAGTGCCAGATAATGCGCCACAATGTGTAGCGCCAGCCAGGACAACAGCATTATTGAAAGCCGACGTAATTCTTCTCTTGGGCGCAAGACTCAATTGGATCTTGCATTTTGGAAGGCCGCCGAGGTTTTCAGGCGATGTCAAAGTCATCCAAGTAAATAATCTTACCTTTCCAAACCACAAGTTTAATGAATATCCTGTTTTGGCAACATTATATTGTTGAAAATACAGTATTTTGAAATCTTAGAACATACTTGATAAGAAAAAACTGAGTTGGATTTGAGAACACATTTTACACTATCCGGGTGAGTTCTTTTAACCATTTAACCCATTGGAGATAATCGGCGCCATTTTACGCCGCTGTTGACTAAGTGATTCTAGACCAATAAGTGTCAATTTGGCGCCGCTTGTCCTTGGTAAAAATGTTTTATTTTTGATTTGAAATTTAAAAAGATAAGTTTAAATTGAAGTCTTTCAATACCTACACAAGTTTTGAAAAAATATTAAAATTAATCATATAATATAAAACTTGTAGCAGTTTTCGTAAACTCTTGTTAAATTTACTACAAAACTTAACTAACCAAACTACTTTTCTGTCTGTCTCCAATGGGTTAAGCTACCAATCCAAATGTTCTTCCTGTGAATAATAATTATTAATTACTAAACTATCTGTGTTTCAAATTTAAATCAATGTAACAACGTTAATCTACGAAAGTGGGAGCGTAGAGCATAGATATGTGTGAAAGAGCGAGGGGATTTTTAGTTCCGCATATCGGCAAAAAGACATACATAGCCGTGATATAATGGCCACTCTATATCTTGGTTTATAGATGGCTTAAGGAGTACCTAATCCAGTTTAGTTTTGATATTCTTTTACTTATTAAATAATGTGTGATGGTAAAAAATTATGTGTGAGCTTTTCAAAATAATCTATTTTCAATAGAAAAAATAGAAGATTAAATAAGAAATAAATAACCTCTTCGGCCCTGAATAATGAAGTCATGCAAACGTTTTTCCCATTGATAGGTAGATATCTGTCCAGAAGAATTGAATAATAGCATACTGTGCCAGGTAGCTGTCCACTCTGAAATTTTACCATTCGTAACACAACTGACAGACGAACTGAATGCTTCCAAGCTCAAATTGGATACTAAAACAAACCCATGGTGGATAACACTCAAAGAAAAAGAAGCTGCAAACAGACGCTTTGTTCAGGTAAGCCGTAAGGAAATAATTAATATTAATTATTTTGTTGGCATCAATAAATCTAACCGTGCTTGTAATAATTATTGTTTTATTTTAGGAACAATCTTCCCTTATAACTCCTCCATTGAATTATTATGCCGTGTTCAATAAGATTCAGAGTTTAATACCGAAGGACTGTATCATAGTTAGCGAGGGTGCCAATACAATGGATATTGGGAGGAGCATGCTTTTAAATATTCTTCCTCGGCACAGATTGGACGCAGGAACTTTTGGAACCATGGGAGTAAGACATGTTTATTAAATGCTACTACTTCACCCTGTCATAAAGAATATAATTTATGTAGAATTTTCATAAAATAATTACATAGGCTGGCATTACAGACCATTCAGATCCATAGCTCACTGCACAACGATCCTCCAGGCTCTCTATCCTGACATCTCTCTCTCTAACATGTTCTTTGCTCAAAAATACCAAAAATCTTCTATAACTATTGATAATATTCATTAATTACAATAAAACTAACAAAAAAAAAATATTTCCCGTCAAATATTTTGTCTCTAAAACGACAAGAACGCGCCAAGCGACCGATGTAAATGACAGATCAATTCAAACTGATGCACAGTGACAGGTCGCCCTGTGCTGAAGCTAGAAATGAATCAAAGCCACGATGCGCATGTTTTTTAGATCGGTTCAAACTAAACTGGCAGCTCAACGCGCCTGTTGCGTTGCGAGCATACCGGTCATGTACGTGTTAATCACATTCAGCCTATCTGTGTCTGTCTTATTATCCACCCATTGCAAAGTAATAATTAATGACTACACAACAGTACTCTCACTGATGCTAACTTATAATGCTCGTACAATTAGTTGGTTTAATCAATTAATGTTTATGCTCATATATTTTATTATGTTGGTGTTCCTCCCCATTAAGTATTAAGGTTGACTTTCTATAGATTATGGAATTGAAATGTATTAATATAAATTTTAATCCAGGTATTTACTATTTTCTGTTATCCTGAAGGTCGGACCCGGTTTCGCCACAGCCGCTGCATTTTGGTGCAAGGATAACGCTCCCAACAAAAGGGTTGTTTGTGTCGAAGGCGATTCTGCATTTGGTTTCTCAGGTACCTATCGAATATAATCTAATAATTATAAGTAGCTGAGGACGGCACCACATTTTGTGGCTCAAAAACCTATATGATCGGTATGAGTGCAGCTCTTCTCAAACTGTTCCTGGTAGCTGACAATAAGGCTAAAATCGCTGTGATGGTGGCCAACTTCTGATAGGAGAATGCACATGACTGTCTCCAAGTTTCATTGTATCTGGTGACTATGCCATCTCAATTTTGGCTTTTATCATTTCTGCATAAGAACTTTGTACTGTGCACACCCAGATTGTTTTTAGCACATATGCAATGTAAAATTACAGGAAAATTGCCAAAGCAGCATTTATTATAACCTTTTATTGAGTTAATTTGATCATTTTTATATACCTACACTTGAAATTATTGCAGGAATGGAGATTGAAACAATGTTCAGATATCGTCTGCCTGTAATTATAATAATTGTGAACAACAATGGCATCTATGGAGGATTTGATAAGGAGACATTTAAGGAAATTCAGGAATCCGGAGATATTGCCAAAGTGTAAGTTGATAAGACAAAATTTAAGAAAAATTACTATCATTCAAAACATTACAAACGAGATTGTGATTTGTTGGATAAATACAATGAATTTTGATTTTTTTAACCTTGTTCTGTGATGTAACGCTACATATACAAGTTAATTATTTTGTACCTCATCTTCTTCATCATATTTTAGCTATTCCTACAATCATTGACAAAACAATTAATAACGAATACAATAAAATCTATTTAATCGTTGACAATACCGGCATTTTTAGAAGTCAGTTTCTTGCTGAAAAAGTGGCTCAATTTATTGACAAGTGGGCTATAAACTGTTAAAGTTACTATACTGCCAATCTTTGTATAGCCAAAAATGCATTGTATGCGTCAAGAGTAAATTTAAAAATGTGTGACTGATACCTATTTGTTTTATTTTTTATGTATAATGCGTTAGAATATTTTGCAATAGCCTCGGTTCAGACACGGCTGAGTCAATTTGTACTAGCTTCTATATATTCACTCACACTTGTCCATGGCGGAGCTAGTACAAATTGACTCCGCACGGTCCAATCCGCGCGGAATCCACCGTGTCTGAACCGAGGCTTAATTAAAAATTGGGAACATGCAGAGTCCATTTGCTAATTTGATAACTGATTGAAAGATTATGCAGTAATTGGTATTTATATATAGTTTAAAATTTTAATCAAACTATTAAGTAATCGGAGTATTTTTATATACTTTTAAAAGAATAAATGTCGGTGACAATAATTTTCTTGAAAATTGCAATCGAACATATTAGTTAAGAAGTTGTGTTGATTTAGAGAGTACTATATTTTTGCACAAAACACTGAGTATGTATTAAATTTGTATATACAAGGATGTGAAAATAGTTCATTTTTGTGATTTATTACAGTACTCCACCACAATCCTTGACAGCTGAAACACATTATGAAAAAATGATGGAGATGTTTGGAGAAAAGGGCCATTTGGCAACGACCATTGATGAGTTAGAAACTGCTGTGATCCAGAGCTTAAAAATTAACGACAGACCGAACATTATCAATGTGATGATAGATCCATCTGCTGACAGAAAGCCACAAAACTTCAACTGGCTTACTGAATCTAAATTATAAACTATATATTTGTAGTATTGGTGAAAATTTTATAAATAATATTTTTGGAAATTTTAAAGAAAGGTTGCTTTGGTATAGGTACAAAATAATATATTTTTACATTAATTTTAATGAAAGAAACGTTAACCATTGTTATAATCTGTTGTAATTTTTTAACATTTTAAATAAACAAAGTTTTATTACGAAATATTCTTATTATTATAATTGACATCACAATATAATATTTTATTTGCAAGGGCTGTTTCCACAATTAGTTTTTTCACTTATAAATACCAAAAAAAATCATGCGACTTGTACAGTTTCAGCTTTTAAAAAAAAATGTGTATATGTCAGTGGCGAGGGGTGGAAATAGTGCACACTAAACTTTGTCAGTCATACTTATTTGTTTTCATTGAAGTTAGAATACAATTTACAGATGGTGCTGGTCAGTTTTTAAAATTCAATTAAGCCCTGCCTAACCAAACCATAATAGTTTAGGTCTGTTATGGGCGATCTTACAAAAATGGTATACACTTTTTCAGTCATACTTATTTGTTTTCGTTGAATTAAGAATACATATTACCAGAAGGGAGGTAGGCTGTTAAGATCCAACATAAATAATGCACACTACAATTTATCAGTCAAACATATTTGTTTTCTTTGAACTAAGACTACAATGTGTATAATAGTGTTTGTTAGTTTTTAAAATTCAATTAAACCTGCCTAATCCGAGCCATAGTAAATAAAAGTAAAAAATATTCATTTATCTATAAAATATCCAAAATTATAATAATATAATTAAATTATAATAAGTATAATTTTAGGTATTTACCCATAGTTAATATGGTAACTATTATGATTTGGTTAGGCAAAGTTTGA
Source organism: Rhyacophila brunnea (assembly GCF_057557595.1). Lineage (NCBI taxonomy): Eukaryota > Metazoa > Arthropoda > Insecta > Trichoptera > Rhyacophilidae > Rhyacophila > Rhyacophila brunnea. The sequence goes on from NW_028232965.1 coordinate 16,521,369, forward strand.
TTGAATTTAAAAACTAACTAGCACCATCTGCAAATTGTATTCTTAGTTCAATGATGTATGATCGTATGACTGACAAAGTTTGGTATTATGTACTATTTATATCAGATCTTAACAGCCTACCTCCATCCTTCGCCATTCATGTGACAATATGAGTCACCCATGAAACCCGACAGGACTTAAACTCCTGAGTCAAATGCGCAAAAAGATAAATACCGCAAAAAGAAAAATATTTCAATTTGGTAAATACAATAAAATGAAGCAAAAATTCTATAGTTTCTATATGATATGATTACGTGTCACTCTATTACACGTTGTTATGGGTTGATACGTCACATGGGTGATGACTCTTACAAAATTATCGCAATATGGAAACAACCCTTTTCACTCTTAATTAAACCTAGAGAAAGGAAAACATTGAGCTTAACATATATCAATAATTCTCAAACGTGTAACAAAAACCTTTTATCAATTTTGCTATTTCGACAAACTGGCTTGAGGGTTTCAAAACTTTATTCTAATAAGTATTAATTAAAAAAATACAAAATATAGATAGGTACTTTTTCACCTTTCATATTTAAATTAATTACTATTGTGAATGAACATTATCTTTTCCTTCAGCTTATTCAATTACTCTAGGTCAGTGGTCGGCAACCTATGGTACATGGGTCACTGTGTAGCTCAGTCGAGACTGTAGAATTAAGTGAAGGGGTTACTGAGTGATTTCTAGGGGGCCAACAACATACTCTTAAATTCTGATGAAAATATTGATATATGATAATTTCATTAACACAATCACTGTTATTCATTCATATACATAATTTATCTGCTGAAAAAATACGGTAATTCTGAACTATTGTATTCTTTTATCTAAAAGAGCAATTTTAGATCACTGTGTGAAATTATATAAATTTAATCTTGAAATAGAATAAAACTGGTTTGACCATTATCGTGAAATCTTTCTTGTATACTTCCTTGTTCATTGGTTTCTTTTGCGGCCTTTCCATGTAATATTTTTCACTAGAATCGACTGAATTATCAAATTGATTATGTTCACCGAAAATACGAAACAGCTAACATTAAGGACTGGGGGAAATTAGAAGAATCAGTTTAGACTATTAATGAAAATATCTCAATATTGTAGAACAAAAACTTTGTTTCCAAACAATTGATAAGCCACGTGGAAACATAAAGAGTGAGAGAAGATTTATGATGATTGATAAATGATAATCCACATATGAAATTTAATTTGGTGCTATTTTTTATGTATTTTCTCATTCCATTAAAAATGTCGTTACGTGCTAACGTGGTAGTGAGGGGGGAGAGGGTTGTGGCATGCCGGATGGTCCAATACTAAAAAAAATGTGTCCACAGATGTAGGTTGCCGACTGATGGTCTAGGTTCAAAAAATCTTTTTCTATGGTAGGTCATTCATAACAAAACTTATTATAGTACATTATATTATATTATTAAGTATATACAATAATTCTAGACTAAATCCTCTAGAGAAAAAAAATATACATTTGTTTCCATGCTTCAAGATCATAGAAATAAAATATTATTTGAACCCTATTATAAAAATTTGGTGTAGCAATTTAGCATACAAATGAATATAAGTATTTCTCCTCTTAATCCAAGAGTAGATTCAATATAATACATATCTACTTTAAAAGATAGTATAAAGTATAATAGCTGCACTTTCTATTCTATATATTATGAATGAATTTTTGGGTAAGAGATTCAATTAATATTATAATAACCAGGCAAGATTGCTTTGGACCCGAAAGTTAATAATACTAACTTATAATGTAAAAAGGCATATTATAGTATGGTAATATGAGTAATATGACAGTAAACATAAATTAAGAAATACGATCGATCGGTATAGTATGATTACTATATACTGGTTTTCATTACATACAGCTGTAGAATGTGTGAGCTGTAATATAGAAGTCGCACTTCAACAGACTATTTGAAACAGCTGATTGAACTATTTTTCAATAGTACAGAAGTTCATAATTAGTTTTGTGTCTACCTCTCATAGAGTATTCGATAAAAAAACTTAATTCATAGAATTCAAAGTGTCATTCTGTAACATCTGCACGATTTCATCTGGAATGGCGAGTTCATCCATTGCAAGCAGTTTTTTAAGGACTTCCGTGAATTTCAAGCCCTGTAATTGAATATACATGCATAACATCAACAAACTTCATCTCAAGTTAGTAAGTATGACATTATGTTTAAACAGTGTGTAAAAAATATACATATAGCTCACACTAATGCGTGGAAAAACATCAAATTCCCACACTTGTAAAAAATATTTATGGGAAATGTGATTTTTTTTAAAAATTCGTAATACATAATTATTTGAATTTTTATTTTCTAAATTATTGTCATAAAAATATGGCATGTTATTTTAAAATGACTTGTTATATTGCTAAAATATAACTCATTAGTTATACAATTTCGGCACGGTTTTCGGTACATATTCTATTATGGTTTTCTGGCCTACACTAACATTTGGAAACGTTAACATTTTTGACTATATAAAGAAATTATATAGTATAATATATTAAACTTGCTCTCTCAGAAAACTGGTAAGGTCGCGAGGTTGCCATATGCTTCATAGGTGGATCCAAAGGAAGCACCACCATGGAAACAAATTTAATTTTACATTATATATTCATTCATATTCATCCATTCATATTTTTCATAAGTGATTAAATTTTTACCATTACAGCGACCTACTGAGATAATTGGGGTGCACATGAAGAGGTCTATAAATAACCAATAGTGGGTAAAGTCCCTGTCTTCAATAAAATTTTCTTTATAATATTACATACATATATTAGAGTGGAATCCCGATCTACAGTTCTCGCATAAATCGTTTTCCCGCACGGATCGTTTATTTTTGAAAGTCCCCCAAACACCCACAAGAACAATGTTAAATAATTCCGCATTAACTGTTCCCCGATTTATCGTTTTCCTCGATCTATCGTCTAAATATTATAGTCCCGTCACAAACATTATCCTGATTGACCGTTTTTGTTGAATATTTTTCATTTCGCTTTCGTAGAATTATTTACGATACATACTATTACAGACCTTTCAGTCGCGATGCTTTGTTTGCACAGGTCGGTCGACGCTCGGCTTGCCTCGCATCTCGTATAACGAATTTTTATAAGTCGTAACTAAAATGCCCCCCATGAAAAATACTAGAACTCTAGCTGAGAAACTGAAAATAATTCAAGACGTCAAAAAAATCCAAGAGAAAAACGAGTTTTTTAAAAAAAAAAAATTGTAAGTATAGCATTTATTGTTATTTTTCTTGGGTCCCTTGAAAATTGTAGAATCGGGGTTTCACTGTATTATTATATATTCCGTTTTTGATCATTTTATAATTTCGGTAATGATAAGTTAAGCTTATGAATCGAATATGGACTAAGAAAGAAGAGAAGGTATAAGCTCACTGTAGAGCAAGGGTAGAATGATTATGTCTTGATCTGTAGGTTCCTGTCGAGGTCCGTATTATGTTCCATCTTATTGTGTAAATAATAATTGTGATATACCATTTTTACAAACATATAGCTTTAAAAAATATAATTTTGTTCACATACCTCTTTCATGGCCAAAACGTGGTATCCATCTGGCTTTGTCATTCTATTTATTTCATCTAATTTGGAAAGGCTAAAAAAAACAAAAAGAACTAATTAATATCACAGTAAGTTAATAAAAAAAGATTTTTTTAACATTTACCTGACATACCTATATTGGTAATATACTGACTACTTAGAGCAAAATTACTGTGTGAGCCAGTAGAGAAGGGTGGAGGTAGGCTGTTACGATCCGCCATGAACAGTGCACAATAAACTTTTTTAATCACACTTCGTTTTTATTGAACTAAGACTACAATAATTGTAGGCAAATTATTTGCAGATGGTATTGGTTAGTTTTTAAATATCAATGAAACTCTGCCTAAACCAAACCATAATAGTTTTAGAATATACTGAGCGATACGACAAAATTGTGCACACTTTTTCATTCCTACGTATTCGTTTTCGTTGGATTAAGTATACATATTACACATATTGTTGGTTAATTTTTTTAAATTCATTAAGCTCTGCCTAAACCAAACTATAATAGATAAAAAATATTCTTTTATCTCCACAATATCCAAAGTTATGTTTGATTTAATTGCATAATTTTAGATATTCTATGGATAGATGAGTATTTTTGACTATTATCTATTATGGCTTGGTTTCGCAGGGTTTAATTGAATTTTATAAATCTGCAAATTATAGTATTATTTCAATGAAAATAAATACATAATGCCTGACAAAGTTTAATATGCACCATTTATGGTGGATCTTAACAGCCTACCTCCACCTTTCGCCACTGGTGTGAGCAGTAGGGTATTGCTTTTCGAGTGACATTATTTAACAAAAACATCCCAATGAATGTAGAAATCCGAATTTGTAATATGCACTGAAATTAAATAATGTCCAACCAGTGATCACAGTAGAGTAAAAGCCGATTCGTGTCAGCACTGGGACATGCCTTTGAAGGGGACAGACCATGATTGTCATTATATTTTAAATGAACACGGTGTTGACTGGGCACGGCCTGATGTAGCATGAATCAATCTAATGGGGGTATATTACTCCAGTGTAGCCAAACTAAAAATATTATTATAATACAAGCCAAGTGTACATATTTGATTTATGTTTTTATGTCCAAAGTATACCTACAACTACTGAAATGTATAACTGCCATTAACCCGGAATAAAGATTTGTAATAACGTTTTATTACAGTTAGTGGATCAATTAGCGGAATGGGTAGCGTGTTGTTCACCACTCACTTTGTCAAATTTTGAAATTATCAGTTAAGTCCCGTTTACACGGTTCATTTTTGACGATCATCGTGGAGGAATCATCCGCAGTGACCCGTGTAAACGCACATTCATTGTCGAATCATCGAAAGTGATCATCCGGAATCGAAATCGAATAAGGTTAAACATGTTCTACTTTTCGATCACAGCGGATGATTGCAAAAGTGGCGCGCATGCGCACCACGCCACTGCCCATGCCACGCATGCGCAATGCGCCCTTGACTACTGTCATCATACTATTTACATAAGTACTTAAACTGTCATTCTGAATTGAAAAGAAACCGGTTACATAAATACTCCCATTATATTACGTCTCATTACCCATGGTTTTATCCACCAACGTCTCTTTTTCCTATTCCTCTTTCTCTCTATGAAATTTCTGTATTCATACAACAAATATTCACTAATTGTTTGAATTCCAGCCTGCACTCTTATTTCAGTTGACGCCATTTTGAAATGATTTGAGTATTTCACTTTCGGTGACACGTGTAAACAAGCAGTATGCAGTTCCCTGCGGATGATCATCTGCAGTGACTCGTGTAAGCTAGCCTTTACCATCAAAAATCCAGCTTCGCATAGTTTCACAAACGGAACCCAGATTCACTTAACCAAGTATAATAATATCCTTTACTGATATTGAAAACACAACTAGTGCCATACTGACGAATTTTGTTAATAATATTGTCGCAAGACACTCAATCAAATTTACATTCACAAAATACTTCATCGACGTAGATGAAAACCAGGCCCTAAATGTAATTTTGACTTCATACATGTCTGTGATAAGGGAGGAGCAATATGCTGTGATTATTGGCTGAAAAAGAGATATATCATATGAATCCGTCAATGTGACTGCGGATTTAATTAAGATTACCTGGTATTATAAAAATATTGAATATCCCGTGTGCCCCCCTAGAACACAATCGACAAATGCACACACCAGTTCTCGTAGTCCAGTGTGTAAGGCACTAGCTCATCTGGGGGTTCCAAGTTCAATTTTTGGTCAGGTCACAATATATTTATGTGATTTTCACGAAACTTGTTTGTTCATTTGAAGTGTCAGAATTCAAATTTAGAATTTGCAGAAATAATCGAAAAAATCTGACATTTCAATTAGCATATTAAACAATCAATTTTAATCAAGACATGTATTGTAAGATGAAGGGAATTTTAATACTGCTATCAATAAACTGAATAATTTCAGACTTACGAGTAATATAAGAAACTACATTATATTACACATATTACATTCTTCTCAATATTATAGTAAGTATCACATATCAGATAGTTATCCTGATTCAGTAATAATTGTATTATTTTTACATTTAGGTAGGCAAATGAAATTCATGTGACGTTTAATACAAGTAATTAAAAATGAATGATGTTTACATATTTTATAATAATAATAACGCCCACGGTGGCCACGCGGCATAAGCGTTTTTTTTTTTTTTTTAGAATTATTAATAACCATGTCCTTGCTTTTTCGTACAAGGTGGTTGTTAGTAATTTTGAACAATCACAAACACCCAAGCTTTGAGAAAAACACATTAATGTTTTTGTTATGACCGGGAATCGAACCCAGAACTCTCGGGTGGAAGGCCAGCGCCTTACCCACTGCACCACGAGAGCCGCCAACGGCGGCATAAGCGTTGGACTATAAAGCCGTGGGTCCCAGGTTCGAATTCTGGGTCTGGCAAGTACACATATTGTTTTTCAATTTGTGTGTGTCAGGGTATGGACCTAATAGGTTGAGCAAGTGGCTGACATCCATTTCTCGTAAAAAAACAAAATCTGTCAATACAAACCTCCACTCTGTGGAGGCCCATATGATCCTATCAGGATCGGACATGGTCGAAGAAAAAAAAAATTATATATAAAATTACAGTAACCTTTCTTCTTCTTTTATATCATCAGTAACTATTAATACTCAATAAAACTTTAACTGCAATAGTGTTTCTTTTAATAATGACATTATGCATGTTGTTTGTAATTTTATCTTTGATCACTTCTAAGTGAAATATAATATATTATTTATAGTCAAATATAGTCAATTATGACCTTTTTACGATTTTACAATTAGGTACAATAAGTAAGTACCTGCTACTTTTTCCATTTTTGTACATGATAAAAATAATATTTTCCCCAGCCAGATAATTTGTTTAATAATAAATTTAGCATGTTGGAATTTATTCATTAGTATATTAAGTACTTACGAATTTTAAAATAAAATACCATTTTTGCTCCTAAGCAAAGCATATGGACACACCCCTTCAGGGTGGTAATTATGAGTATCTTAAAGTACATTAAGTACGAGAAATAGTTTTTACATCTTTTCAATCTAATGGGATCTTATCCCATTGAGTAAATAAAACATATTATAACGCAATAATCTAAATGTATGAAAAATTAGACTATCCTGCAGTGGCGATAGGTGGAAGTAGGGTGGATCCACCATGTATAGAACAGACTAAACTTTTTCAGTTATACGTATTTGATTAAATTGAACTACGACTACAATTTACAGATGGTGTTGGTTAGTTTTTAAAATTCAATTAAACCCTAGGAAAACCAAGCCATAATATGCATCTGTCTATAAAATATTTTAAATTATGCCATTAAATCATACATCATTTTGGATATTTAATATTTAGAAAAATATTGTTTACTACTATTGTTTGGTTTAGACAGGGTTTAATGAATTATAAAAAACTAACCAACAACATGAGTGTTATAATATGTATTCTTAGTTCAACGAAAACAAATAAGTATGAATGAAAAAGTGCAAAATATAAACATATTACCTATATTCTATTAAAATGTCAGTTGTAGCAATCGGCGATTGCCAGCTGTTCTACTAGGCCTATCAGTCTAAAGTGGTGTCAGACGATATCGTGAAGGCCAGATTCCAGAATAGACTACGCATATGACCGCAAATATAATATATTGGCTGTGACGACTTGCAAATCGTAAAAGTGACAAAGCGAAATCTCAAACTGTCTGAAGTGAATGAAAATCCATCCCGAAGGGAAAACTATGACGCCGTCTATGCATACTTCACAACTATATTAATATCCAACACCGCCAAGCCGACTGCAAGACCTAGCGAGACAGATTAGCGACCGCCAGCTGGCTCTGCTAGTAATAATTATATAAGTCCGTCAAGGGAAATATCAAAAGGCAAACTTCAACATGACTTTTACTCACATGACTGCTGCAATTTGAAGAATTTCTTTCAAATTCTTTTGAATTTCATTCTGTAATGCTGCTACTTCTTCCATCTTAGGATAATATAGTGATAATCAGTTCGCACACCTACTGCAATTTTTTCAGAAATAAGTTCAGCGAAAGCAGTTTCTGAGTTTCACCCGTTTCGACCGTTTCCCGCTAACTCTAGTGTCAAAATTAAATTTCAAAACTTACGCCATAGACTAATATGCTTTTAATTCTTATCTATGAATTGGTTATTATTTTGAGATAATAATAAGTTAACATTCAAATTATTCACGGTAGTCATACGTGTGCATAATAGGTATGCGAATGTACAAATACAGATAAATTAATATAGGTACCTAATAATTTTGGACTTTAAAACTCACTTACCTACCTATTCCTGTTATGTGAGTTTTCAAGTTTAAATTAATCTCTTGATGTTGATATTGTAAGATCTCTCGTCTTCTTAGGCATTCCCTCATGACTGAGGATCGTGACCACATCGGAGACTTTCCACACCTCTTGATCCTCTATTAGGTATATTTCTTTCAAGGCAAAGAGAAGGCTGCTTCCAGTCAGCTCTTCCACTGCTTCGTCTTCCTTGAAAACTACATACCTACCCAAAACCAGATTTTAGATCATTTTACAGGAAATATTGTCAAAAAATAATTTTCTGCCTACTAAGCAGTAAATCATAGGTGGGTACCTACCTACTTATGTAATATAATAATTGATATTTTAGTCAATGTCTATGGTTATCTATGAGTCTATGGGCACATGAGTGACACTGACAATTCATAATAAAAATAATAATATGTATGTACTACATATGTACCTACATATTATTATTTGATTCTATATAAAATTTTATATTAATACTTACTAGTAATTAATAAAATATTTCATGATGGTTAGAACCTGCTGTGTCGTAAACTGTCGTTCTATAATGAATAAACTGAACACGGTTCGAGGAGTATCATTCCATTTGTATGTTATTATTTTTACATTGCTTCTCCAATTTTGTAAAGTAACCCGGTAGTTCTTAATAAATTGTACCTACTTATTGTTTCTTCATTTTAGATTCCCCAAATCAAATTTGGAAATTCTCTCTAAGTGGGTCGACTTTTTAGATTATGGAAGTGATTGGAAACCATTGAAATCTTCGTCGATTTGCAGTCTTCATTTTCTTGATACCGATTATAGATTGGGCACCAATTTGAGAATGCTGAAAACTACTGCAGTGCCGAGTGTCACCAACACCACACCCCACGATATTAGTAAAGTGGAACCCCAAGAAATCACCATTACAGATGAAATTCAATCTCAAGGACATTTTGGAACTTGCCGTCTGTGTAGTCAGGAATTCAAATGTGGCTTGAGTAATATATTTGATACTGATAATGACTTTCCATATAAAATATTCAAATGCTTGCATCTAACAGTGTCTACTAATGATGCCTTACCGCCGTTTATGTGCTACTTATGTCAACAGAAACTAAATGATACGGAAAGTTTTATAGATGATGTCATGAAAGCTCAAGAAGTATTAAATAGTAAAAATATTCCTTTACCCAATGATAATCAGGGCGCATTATCATTCAACTGTAATGAAATTGAAGAAAATTATCCTCAGTATGATATGAATATAGTTTCATCAAAAATATGTTACAATGAAGTTGAAGAAAGACATCAAAATTTCATTACATCCTGTAAACCTTCCATCTCAATTATTCCAGTGGAGTTTTCTAAACCTGAGAATTATTCTTCGACACCTCATAACAGAAATGATATAACACGAGATGTCTTGTTAAATCCAATAAAACTTGAAATAACATCAAATAGAGAGATTTTGGGAAAAATACAGCATGGCTCTACCAATACTGAGAGATTAAATAAAAAGATAGAGATTCTTGAAGATATTAAAATAGAGCCTCCATTGAATCAGATCGCTTACAAGTCTTTCAAAACGATTTATGATGAATCTTTGTCAACAATGAATAGAAGTACCGCTCAAAAAATTGTACAGCCAGAGATTGCAAAGATACCTAATGCAGTAGTTCCTAAGAAGAAAATTGTTGTCGAAAGAAATAAATTACTTTCAAAAAGCACTGTTGTTTGCAATAATTGTAAAGCAAAGTTTATTAGTAAATATGCTTTGAATCATCACGTCAAACATCTGTGCTCAAAAAAAGAAAGTAATTCAACAATGCCACTAAAACGTATTAAATTAAAAAAGACACCTGATCCACAAGTGATTATTAATGATAATCAAAAAAATCCTTCTGATTATATTAATACATCACCATTGATGGAAACCCAACTAAAACATAAGAGAAAAGCAATTTTAACTGTCAAGAGTGAATATTATTGAGTATTCAACGACGATACGTCAATCTTTTGTCTAAGACTGTTTAGTCATGAAATTAATGGACAACATATATGAAGACTGTTATAAGTTCCAAGAGATGGTTTTGAGAGCAACCCAAGTTCCTTTGAGGATTTATTGTATGGAAGTACGTCATATCGTCACTGTTCTGGCAGAAGACACTAATTCGAAAAAATGAAATATTGAGTAAGTATCAAAATGTTCCTTATTTCAAACTCTACCGTCTGGAAACCGTCTTAATAAATAAACAGTCTTTATTTTAAAGTCATCCTTTTTACGATTACTTAATAAACTCACATGATAGACCATTATTTCAAACATTTTAACAACTTCAAAGTCAAATTACTCAAAACTAGTATTCTCCAGTTAGTGTGTTCTGCCAGAACAGAGATGATATTATCTTAACAGTGAGTAAATTATTAAATTTGTACGTACATGCAATCACTATGATTTCATCCAAATATACAATATGTATGATTATCAAAAACTTTGATTTGAAAATTAATTTCTCATGATTTAACAATGGATTAACTTTAGTAATTTGTTGATTAGACCTACAATAAGGTAAAATTTGTCTTTCTATAACTTGAACCACTTCGATTCATTGTGCCGCAAATTTGTTTACACCCTTTATATATTAATAAGGTCAACAATTCTAATATATTAGGATATCACTAATCTGGCACTTTAGAGGTTCATCATGTCCAGCAATCCGTCACACTATCAAAAGACGTTTGAGGCTTTCACGGTTGTTTTTTATTGTAGTATATTCTTGGGTTTTCACCGTGTCTCCTTCTTCTTTCTTTACTCGACGTTTCGGGCTCGTTGCAGAGGCCATTATCAAGAGATATGTTTTATGATGAAATGTAGTGTAGGTATTTGAGACCAAGATATTGGGTCGGAATAAAGGATATTTTGCACGATTGGTAAAGGAGACCATTGAAATCCACAGAAACCCTGAAAATATTAATAGGGATGATGGATTACGGTTAAAAACGTCATGGCTTCCGGCACTATCAGCAAAATCTAATATTAGAGCCGGTATCCCCGGTCGTAATGATTGACAGATTACTCTGAGCAACGTTTGCTCTTAGATAATCGGATTCCTTTTGACATTCTTAGAGCAACGTTTACATTCACACACCTACACTACATTTCATCATAAAACATATCTCTTGATAATGGCCTCTGCAACGAGCCCGAAACGTCGAGTAAAGAAGGAAGAAGGAGACACGGTGAAAACCCAAGAATATACTACGACTATCAAAAGACATTTTTTTTTAAATTACGAGAGAGTTTTTAGACAAAGTTTAAATGAGAGAAAACAATCATCGATAAGAGATTATTTAGGTGGACAATAAAAAAATATTATGATTTACTACTCTTTTCTATTATCTGTTTTTTCATACATTCCAGGTATGTATCTGGCAATTCTAGTAATCCAGCACCATCACGTTTTATATAGTACCGGATTAGTGAAATTCTACTGCATATCAAGTTTGCATCACATTTATGATCTCAAATTAATTAAAGAAGATATTTGAAGACAGGAGGAAACAAAGGTAATATACATATTTGAAGATTTTTATTATGGTTACGAAGTTTGTGCACACCATAATTATTATATTGAAGATATATATTTAAATTGTGAACGTTTCAAACCAACTTTAAGGCCTTGTTACAATTCGAATGTAATCTGTATGCATAACAATAACAAACACGAAAGTTATGCAGCTTTGCAGAAATTTAATACAGGCTCTCTCAAAGGCAAATACAATAATTGTAACCCGTATGATAACTCAATATCATAGGGCCTTTACACATGCAAAGATTTATTGCCAGCAATACTTATTGTTGTGATAATAAAAAGAATATTGTGATAGTAAACACTTAAGTAGGCCATGTACCAAAGACGCACACAGCAAGCTTGCAGTAGATACTTCACGCAAGATACAGAAGCATTTAATGCACAATGCAGTACCTATGCACTTAGGGCAAGCATTTGCTACGTGAGACAATTTGGGGAGAGACAGCGTGTGTGCCACATTATAGTCTTTATTATTTGCTGTTCAAAATTCGATGGTTGTCAAGAACTTGAAGTGTTTAAAAAGAGAAACGGCAGTTTCCATTTTCATAAAATCTAATCTTAAAAATGTCTTATTTCTTTCTTACAGGTATAATTTATGAAAAAAGTTTTCTAAATGATATTTTTATACTAGAATAACAAATGTATAACAATTAACAAAATATTTTTCAAAAATTAAAACTGCCCTTGAGCGAAACCCTTCAAGATTACAGCAGTAATGGAATTGATATGGAACAAATTTGGTGAAAAAGTTTATGAATTCGGTAAGTATTTTGAACAACTGTTTAACTGCACACTAAGAACTATACTTATTTTGCCAGGGCACGGACCATAACATTTTTTTTTTATATATGTTTATCGACATAAATATCAATATTGGTCTTCCTTGATGATTGTCGCGATAGCAAATAAATGTATTTGCTTTAGTTTATCTTAATGTGTTTAGTTGTTTTAGTAAGCAAACAACTTTAACAATTTTGACAACTTTATCCACCGTTTCGATCTCATGATAAACGATAATTAAATATTTGTCGAACATTCTTAAGTTATGGCCCTTTCATTAATATGGTTGCTAAGAGGAAATCCTTCATCTTCAACAAAATAAAAATCGAATGGTCGTCCAAATTCTTCTTCTGCTGAAAATGGAATTGGTTTTGGGATGTTTAAAATATTATTTGAATGTGTTTAGCGGTTTAGCCCAATCCGGAATTGCGAAATACTCCATAATTAATATTTCTGCCATAGTTTCCAGCATCAATACTCTTGTAAATAACCCATCTGCTTCTGTGCATACCATAATATGAATAGGGAAGTACTCTTTATATTAATTAAAGTAACTACTTCCTGATTAACTAGTTTTTAAGGCCACTGGCCGATGACAATTAGGCATATTCCACAATTCCAGAAAATTATTTTTTTATTTAAACCCAGTCAACTTGTTTTGGAGTTTTCATGTATTTTCTTTTGTGTGTATCTTGGCCGCCTTAGAAATATATTTTGTACTTTTTTTCTTTTACGACAAATGGATATTACCCACTTGCTTAACCTATTAGGTCCATGCTCTGGATTCAAGCACACGTTGAAAAACAGTATGTAAATTTTATGAGACCCGAATTTCAACAACTCAGTCATCGTGGGTGCTTGTTTGGGCGGTATTTTCATGTATTGCGATTATAAATCTTTCAAAACAATAATTACAATCTTTGTACATTATTTTTCGAATTGTTTTTTCACCTCTCGTAAACATGTGCGACATTGATCGAAAGATGAATCAGTGGCCACGTACCTTCAACAAATTTACATTTTATTAGTGTTTTATTTTATTACAGGTGCAGACTGTAGAAAAAAAATGGTAAACAATTCTTTCATCCTACAACTGTAGTTTGAATACTAAAACTAAAAGAATTCGGGATAAAATATACAATCCGAAAATACAAACTCTAAACCAAGGCAGAAAGAACTGAGGATTTCAATCAACCTTTTCCACTACCGAGAATACTATTCTTATCAACAGCTATAAATACTTGTGTCCTACACAATCAATACAACGCGGAACAAAATTAATGTAATTTTTTCAGTTTATTACAAAGTTATATTACTTATATTTTATGTACATATGACGTTTATTTTGTTATTATTTCCGTATAGTTTATTAAAAAGGCATTTTTATAATTAAAATTTTAATGTTTTTAAAAGTTGTTTTTCGCAACTATGTCCAAAATGTATCCCCCATTTGCCCCAATTTCTATTATTATTCAATTCAGTATTGATCCTCCGCCAATGCATGAAGTATAATGCTGAATGACCTCTTGTCTTCATCTAGTGCTCCACCGAAATATGGAAAATTTCACCTTGTAAAAAAATGTTATGTATAATATTTTTTCATTATTCTGTGTTTGGAACCTCAAAAACGAATGATAATATTTTTGTATCATTTCATAGTATATGAAGTTCTACAGCTAGGATCTGTCAAAAAACATATTCAGTCAAAGAGAAAATTTTCACCTTCCTCTAGTGACATACTATGACAACAGTTATATGTTTTTAAATGTACCAAATTGACAACTTTTGTTTTGATGTGGTGAAATAATATCGTAAGATGTTGAGAAAGGGTCTACGAATAATAAAAAAAATCATGCTAAAACTAATATATTTTATTTACAATTACAATACATGGCCATAATACTTTATATACACTAATTTCTTAAAAAATATTTTGTTACAAAAAACACAGTATAAAATTATGTTACATCAATCATGAATTTGCATGCTGTTTTTTAGAAAACACAAATAATGGATTATTATATTTTATTACACGTAATTGACATTTTCAATGATATTTTTAGTACATTATCAACGCATAATTTATTTGAGATTAAAAAGAGATAGAAGAGACATTACATACACAATATTTTATGGTATTTTACTCATGATAATGAAATCAAATTATTAAAATAAATATAATATTAATTAAATATAATTTTTGTTGAGCTTATGTTGCTCAAAGTGCTGGTTACATTGGTAGATATATTAATTCACGTCACATTTAATCAGACGGTTCCGAAAAATGCATTCATTTTAATGGTCTAACAATATTTTTTATATTAGCTTATTAAAACGTGTTGCACATTTAAAAAGGACATTTTTCTTGCCATTTTGACAGCAACGTCATCTGTATGATGCATTTAATGAATATGGATTATTTACCATTTTGCACTATGAATTAATTATAAAAGCTCTGTTATGCATCATTTGGCAAATAAAAAGGTTACTCAGTTCCATTTAATAAAATGATATAGACAGAAATAAATGGAGGAACTACAATATAATATAATGAACATTCAAAGCAAGCTTATTAGGTAATGTAGTCACCCTATTATGATATTTAAATTAAATCAGGAACAATGTTGAACTTATTGATTTGTACACCCAATAATAACTCAGGCTTTTTATATTATATAGGTAGATATATATTTTTTGTGATTTAGGGATACAAAGTTAGAATTTACACAATATTTAAAAAAGTATTATTTTATATTGAAAAAACATAACTTGGAAATGCCTGTGCACCGTACATATTAATAAAACTAAAAAATGTAATGTTGATTTAATGTCAATGGTATTTAAAACATCTTCAGTTTGTCGCCCACGTTGGCCTAGTTGTATTAATACAAAGCTCTGAGTTCAAACCCGTGACTGGTAAAAAAAAATGCATACAGTTTTTTCAATGTGTATTTGATCCAGTGCAAGAACCCAACAAGTTACGTGAATGGCTTAACACCATTCCTCGTAAAAGACTCTGTTAATAAAAACCTTCATTCTGTGGAGACACATATCCTCTGCTTGGGATTGATTATGGAAATTTACTTCACTACAGTTATAATATTATGGGCATTAACAATGCAAGGATACTTGAGTAAGCAAACAATGTATTCGAATTCCACTTGATCCATCATTTTTTTCTGGGATTTTTCTAATAGATATGTTTCTAAGGCTTTTTCAAGTTTTGCATTTTAAATAAAGGATTTGTATTGTTTAATCTTTCAAATCGTCCGTTGATGAGTAGAAAATAATTCATGCTTAATATTCAAAGGTTTTATTATTAGCACGCCGTCTTAATGTTGAAAGACAGCCGCCTTCTCTTTGAACTGTGCGCGTCTTGTTGCTTTTTCTTGTACGTCAAGTTTCCTTTGTTCTTGTTCTTCACGGATCTCGTCATGGAATTTGTTTGTTTTCGTTAGTTCCTCGATTTTGGCTTCAAAGAATGTTTTCGCTCCATTCACTCCCACTTCGTCCACGTCAATTTCTGTCAGTCTCGCCAATTGACACAGGCCAGAGTCGTTGTCCAGTTCACCAGCTCTTGCTTTTCTGTAAAAGATAATATTATTTCAGTGAGACATAATGGAACAGGCAATATCGACTTAGAATGCCGTCTCCTTTTCATCTCATTTTACCAATCTCGTTTTTATTAGCTCGTATTCTTGTTTGTCCGGTACAATTTTTTTCTTGTTCGTCCAAAATTTTTAACTAACTTCCCGACTAGCTAGACATTTGAAACTTTTAGAATATATCAGAACACGACGACAATGCATTCTTTTAATACTTTTGGCCATCTTTAAGCAGAATTGAATTCATTTTCAGTTAATTCTGTTTTGTATGTTTCGGAAAAAATTCGTTGAAAGTAATATTTTACTACTCACTATTATTGGTTGCTAAGTGGGTCCCAGCAACTAATTTATTAATATATACGTGCGTTACTATGGAAATCAATATGAAATGTCAAAATGACATTTCTGTATTCTATAATATTTATTCAATATTTCTATCAAGTACAATAAAAGTTTTTATTAATACATAGAATTGTCAAGTTTATATGATTCAACAGAAAATTTAAAAACGTGGTAGGTATATAAAAAGTTCTTTTTATCTTGTAATTATTTAGTCTCAAATTGTAGTTTGATATTATATATAAATTGTGTGTTAGGTATTTACACCTACATATTTTAGTATCTTAAACTGACAAATGCTACATTTTTTGTTATTGAGGATTGGAGCATTTCTACGAAACCTGCTCTCAAACAGCAATGGTTTTAGATACGCCGAGGTCTGAGGCACTGACAAGTTTGGATTTCATTAAACTAATATATTGATACTTTCTAACGAAGCGACCACATTGTCCGCTTAATGGAAAACTGCCATTGCGTTCAAAAGTTGTAATGATAGTATTCATTCCTTAATTTGCCGCCATTAAGCAACACATGACTTGCCTGCCCCCACGGGATGTCACAGTAGCTACCTTCTTCTACTAAATTGGTCAAACATTTATCTTGAATCTAAATTTACTGAAATGTTTATAAAATAGCATAGGGCTGGGCTAGGCATAATAATCTTAGTCACTGAATAATTTAAAGATGAAGAAAAAGTTTCATAAAAGCAATGTCTCGTTTTTATTAATTTTCATAAATTTATTTCAGAACAGTTATAAGATACATATTACTTTAGAACACTAGGTTGGGCAGGATAAAACAAAGGATAAAACCACTTCACCAGCCAGTGGACGTAACCAATTTTGATTGACACATCCTACATTATTAAATTGAGTCAGAAATAAAATACAGACATTTAAAGTAACCTTACTGACATTCAGGAAAGAAAAATGACTTAAACAACTTAACGAGTTTAGAAGGTAGATAAAATTTAATGCTCTCGAGTATTCCGATTTTCACAGTAATATTTTTTTTTTTTTTTCAATAACGAATAATGTTAGATTCTTTATTATAGAAAAAAATACATAATTTTAAGAAACCTCAGACTGGACTTCTTTTATGATCAAGTTAGTATCTTTTTTTGAATTTGAAGCACTCATCCGGCAAGTGAAAGGCGAGAGTTCGAGTCCCACTCGGTCCCAATATAACATATATTTTTTCCGAGGTTTTTCAAAATTATGTTTTTCCTCTAAGAATATCTGATAGTTAAGTCAATATTTTTACCTGTAAATAAGAAGAAATTCTCTGAATGATATTTTCTGGTCAAAATCTTCATCGACTTCTGCTATCATTGCTTTGAGCCCAAGATGTGTCTGTGGTGCACCAATCCTTTCCATCATCCTTTTCAGCTCTGTGAGATCTAAATATCCATCTTTACCCTCATCAAACCTGGAAAAAAGAAGAATGTACACGTTAGTAAAATTTAAAAAAATATATATATGGCACACAATTAATTAATAATGAGAGTTTAGCTCTGTGTCAAGGCTCTAAAATTCGATACAAAAACATAAACATCCGAGTCCGTAACGCGAGAATTAAAAACATCACATTTATTTGAAAATTAATCATAATACAAAGAGATGGGTTACTATTACAAATAATGTCCTCATCTCAAATCGGAAATACAATTGGTAACGAAAATCTAAAAAAATAGTTTAAAAACCTACAAAATCTTAACACCACTGCACATGGATGTACTGAAATATGACTATATTCTAAAACATTAGATCGAGAAGTTTCAAAGAATATTATTTTATGTTATAAAAATACTTACATCACAATATGTTTAAAATAAATATAAAGGATAATATGGCTTCAAAATTATATAAATAGATTATTTAAAACGTTAAAGGAGGTTTAACAAGCTTATGCTCTGAAAATACCATAAAATCTCCATTTTGACCTACGTGGCGCATGTGGGCCGTTAAGTTGTTAATTTCAAAACTTCAATGACGACACATAAAAAGATTAACATCAAATAAACACCACCTATCCCATTCTGTTACATTCGCATATTAATTTTTCATTTTATAAAAGAAACTGTCTTGTCGTAAAATATTGTGATTACGAATTTAATCATGAGGGAAAGGGTTCGCCATCGTCAGGCTGCAGCCTGATTGAAATATAATAAGAATGTTATCGCAAAATTAATGGTGGCGATATTATTACTTATATTGTCTTATTTTAAGAAAATTATTAGTGTGAAGGTTAAAGGTGATAGAAAATGATTAGATTGCATGACCTCTGCTACTTCCATGTAGCTGATTTGGCACACAAATAAATCACTCCGCTTTTTCGCTTTATTACATTTTTACGGTGTTCTAATTTTATTACCACGGCGATATAGATATATTTTTTATTATCATGTAGAATGTAGATTGTAGAAAGATGTAGGTGGCATAATGGCGCATATATTAGACTTTCAATTCAATTGCTATATTGGCAAGATGCAAAAATTAAAAGTAATGACTGAAAAAACATGTGCTTGTCATGTTATATAATTGCAATAAATTATAATAAATTAAATTGAAGGTAGGTAACAATAATTATTATTAGCACCTCGGTCTATGATGAATGTGATGATTATGCACCTACCATAATTCTCCAAGATTTTCTGTATTTTTAACGCGGTATTGTAGACCTATTTTAATTGAGCTAACAACGGTACGCGTAGTACCTATATACGTAATATTAGACATAATAATCTTCAAACCAATATAATTAGGGAGATAACTTCTCTAGATGGTAACTCGATTCATTATCGTCAAAACTATTAATTATTTAGATACCTATAATTAAATATTTTTTAGAGATTGCTATTGGTATCCATAAAGACATATTTTAAATTAAAAAAAGGTAGGTACAGACCTACAAACTTATCTAAAGCTAAAGAATGGCCAAAAATAGAACTACGAACTACCATAGGACGCCCTTTTGAAAATATCAAGATTTTGTCCAGTTACGAGTCTTGATTGGGTAGTATTCGGCAGTGGCTCACCCAACACATTCTTCAGATAAGTTTGTAGGTCTATACCTACCTAAATTATAATAATCGGATAGGTAATTAATATGTTCCTGTTTACGCTCATAAGTGAAAGTATACAGGTCTTCATGTACCTAGTTACTGTCATATCAATACACTTTTTATGAGCAATGGTTCACGATTTACTCAACGCATTAGATTCTTGGTCTGAATTAGGGAATCCAATCCCGAGCCAAAATCTTGATCCCGGGATTTCAGGATTACAATATGACGATCGCGGGATCCCGGGACCAGTCACTTTTTCAATAGTTAATATTAAATTTTTATGTATACAAATAACGTTGATAAAATCGGTCAAAAATAAATCTAGTATAATTTATACTGTTTAAGACATTTATTGTTAATATTGTGCGAAGCATTGTTTTTTCCAATCTTTCTCATTTTTATTAAATTATGTGAAAAAATAAAATGAATTGACAACACATGTGTAATAAACCAAACTTCATTAAAACTCAGTTTATTTCTAATGTAGTTATATGTTATTAAAAATATTTTTTCTGTTATATTTTCGTTTTTATTTTATTTTCCATAAAAATTGATAAAAAAAATCAATCCCGAAAGTTTCGGGATTATGTTTACCAATCCCGGGATTCATAGGTATCGAAAATAGTTCGGGATCCCGGGATTGGAATCTTTAGTCTGACTAATGAAGACAATATCATATAATTTTTCGTGTCACCATGTTCACCGTAAGCTATTGTATCAGAAATAGATGTAGTATTGCGATAAAAAAATGATTGATTTAAATTAAACACTTGAAAAACGTAATAAAAATCACCGGAATACAATGTAAAGATAAGAAAATATGTAAGTAAATTAGTAATCATAATAATATCGTATATATTTATATAAAATTCTGAATGCTTCAAAAGTAGGTTTGCAAATAGTTGCTCGTTAGTATCAATGCGTACCTATCAAATATCTGATAATAAATTGACAGCATTATTATGTATCGGATATTTGCAACCAATCAATATCAAAATACTTGTAATAAAATTGGAACATTACTATCTGCAATGCTCCACGAATAACGCGTATTTTTCGATCTCGATGCTATACGGCGATCTCTTTTCGGTACGACAGCTCACTGAGATCACCGTGAACATAATATGGCGAAATATAACACGTACAATGTGCATGTAACGGTAATTTTAACCTGACTTAGAATTAGAATCCACACCGGCGGATTCAAAGACGGCTTTCCACCAACTACTCCACTAATTCATATCATATTATAAAATTAATTATTTCACTTGATAAGTATCGTAAAATTAATGTATAACTAAAGTATGCGGTATATGCAGTCTTCATTAATATAAATAATAATACCTATGTATTATGTATATGAAATGTAATTGTTTGGACAATTAACTACCATAATGAGTAATGACTCATTGATTGTGTTTTTTGCGACATGTTATGTATATTTTCCGACCCCTCATTTTTCCACCAACCTAGTTCATAATAGTATTTTAATCGTACACGGAATCTAATATAGAACGTTATCACAGTAACCAAATGCGTCAACTCATTGATCGGCCCCTTCTAGGCTGTGCTCTATATTTGGCTATAATATTATAGCCATTCACCATGCTCCGCGGAGTTTACTCGGTTGGGGTAGGCTTTGGTTATTTTGACTGCGTATCTCTGACGTCATTCGAAGAGGGAGAAAATGATAATAAAAAATGTCGCCTCTGTTGACATAATGCCATTTTATAGTTCACAATAAATTTATTTGTTTAAAAATATCAAGGTAAGTAAGTTAGTACTGGTATTATAGTATAGTGAATTAGGTTACGGCTAAATGTCGCCTAGAATAGGTGCGAAACCTTTTGAATAAAATTCACTTTGTTATTATTATGTTTGATAAATATTTTTTTTCTTTAAGTTTTCTTTGTTACATTTTTTTATACAGGAAATTAAAAATAATTTCAAAATTTATCGAGATCTTAGTTTTCTCTAGACATGTAGTAAGACTGACTAGGTACCAGTGGCGAGGGCTAGAGGATGTAGGCTATTAAGATTCAACATAAATGGTGCACACTAAACTTTGTCAGTCATACTTATTTGTTTTCATTTAACTAATAATACAATCTGCAGATGCTGCTGGTTTGTTTTTAAAATTCAACTAAACCCTGCCTAAACCAAACCATAATAGTTTAAGTATTCTATGGGCGATCTGACAAAAATAGTGCTCACTTTTTCAGTCATAATTATTTGTTTTAGTTGAATTAAGAATACATAGTATTTGTTGTTAGTTAGATTTTTAAAATTCATTAAGCATAGATTAATATTCTTATGCCTATAAAATATCTAAAATGATGTATGGTTTAATGGCATAATTTTAAATATTTTATAGATAATCAAATATTTTATTACTATTATCTACTATTGTTTGGATTAGGCGGGGTCTAATTGAATTTTAAAAACTAAGACACACTATCTACACATTGTAGTCTTAGTTCAATGAAAACAAATATGTTGGACTGAAAAGGTTTGAAAGAAATGATTTCATTGAAATTAATAACACCAAGCAAATCATATATACAGCATAAATGCCACTAAATAAATATTGATACATAGGTATTATAATTATAGCTCTTATCAATTGAATAATTATTAGGTACATACCTATACCTATTTATAGTATTATAGTAAAAAATATTTTAAAGAAATGATTTAATAGTTTCATTGAAATTAATTCGATAGCTATTTCACCTTAAAATAATGGAAATCTAAGGTACGTGGAGGCCCAAGGCGTTGACTGATTTCGAGTCCCTTACCATCGAAACTAGGCAAACAAAAAAATATATAAATTATCATTTTATCAATCTGTAGATCTTAACAGTGTTAATTTTATAGCATTTAATTAAATTATCAAACATATGAGTTGCCTGGAGTCATATCTCACATATTCACAAAAATCGAGTTTTGCGATAATCGCAAAAAACCCACCAAAGCACTGTTTTTATAATTAGAATAAAACTATTGAACTCCCTTGCATATTAATAAGTGAATGAGTTAATTTGCATTATTAAAAAAAAAATATATATATATATAATATTCCAAATGCTGCAGACACACAGCACACAATGAGAAATATAACTCCCTGATTGGTTAGAAAGACCTTGATGACAGAACTCACATTGTACATGACGTGTTTCGTGCCTTATTCAGCTTTGGAGGCATCTTTGCGAAATAAGGCGCCATTGAATGTTAAAAGTTAAAAATATAGTAGTGGGTAGAGTTATGCAACAATGATTTTTTTCGCTTAGAAACAGCATAGTGTAAAAAATGCGAACCCGTTTAAGTTTTTGACAAATTTACTGACGAACCGAGCGCCTCCTGCGCTTTAAAGAAAGCCAGTACTGTATTTAAATTCAAATCAATGTCATTTTATTATATAAAACGTCTGACAACATGCGTTGTTCAAAAAAAAAGAATTCTCTATTTAGGAATTAACGGTAATAATAATAATAGTAATAATTAATAAAAATAATCAGTGCAAATAAAAAAATGCCAAAATGATTAACGATTTTGTCAATTTAATAATCATTAAGTTTTTTTGAAGTTAACCCGCTTTGCTGTTGATAAAATATTACTCTGCAGTAGGTAGGTACTAAAACAAGACTTAAAAGTTGGATTTCGTCTGGTTTCAAATTCATTTTCAGTCTGGAACCGGTTTTCGGAACCTTTCGTCAACCTTCGCATTATTTTGGCCACTCCTCGCTTGAAACTGATACGATACAATTAATTGCATCTCCGAGGAAAATAAATCACAGCAATGTTATACATTTTATTACTATAAAAGAGCAATGTGATATCTTTGTAATAATACAAAATACAGAAAGCATAGAAAATTTATTGTATATTACTATATTGCATATTTTAGTATACCGAATTGGTGGTGTAGCTACCTAATAGCAGGAGAATGCAAAGCTTTGGGACCAGGGAACATAAAATTATATGTTGTATGTTTGGGACCCAGTCGGGCAAGGGGGCCTGAATCTCAGACCGATGGTTGTTAATGAATATCCTATTTTATAATATTATAGCGTTCACAAAAAATATAGATATCAGTGGCGAGCGGTGGAGGTAGGCTGTTAACCATAAATAGTGCACACATTGTCAGCCATACTTATTTATTTTCATTGAACTAATGATACAATTTGCAGATGGTGCTCGTTAGTTTTTAAAATTCAATTAAACCCTGCCTAAACCAAACCAAAATAGTTTAGGGCTTGCGCAGACAGAGCGCGGTCAGGCGGTCTGCGTTCCGCGTTCGGAGTTCGACGTTCTTTGTACTGTATGGACTTCATACTGTATGGGTACACAGCCGGCGGTCAGACCGCGCCGGTCAATTGGAACGCTACAGTTCTGGAGTTCTATGCCCGGAATTACAAAGAACGCCGTACCTCCCGTCCAGTCCCGTCATAGGAATTTGAGCAGTCACACAACATAGAGCGAAACCACACGGGGGAGTGAGTACGCAACAGCGGTGCTTTCTCACTTCCACTCGCAGTCGGAATATAGCGGTTTCGCATTATGCAGCGCTTGTGTCAGTACAACGTTTGTAAACAAATGGAACGCTTATTGTTGACCGCTACCTGTCTGCTGTCCCTGAACGTTAGCGGTCAACGGTCGGTTGAACGCAGAACTCCGACCGCTCTCTGTCTGCGCAAGCCCTTAGGTATGCTATGGGCGATCCGACAAAAATTATGCATACTTTTTCAGCCATACTTATTTGTTTTCGTTGAATTAAGAATACATAATATTTATTACAGATGGTGTTGGTTAGGATTTTAAAATTCATGAATATATACTAAATAAACCATAATAGATAAACGAATATATTTTGACTATTATATAATATTATGGCCTGATTTATGCTGGGCTTAATTGAATTTTAAAAACTAACAAACACTATCTACACATTGTAGTAATAGTTCAATGAAAACAAATACTGATGAAGTTTAGTGCTCACTATTTATGTCAGGTCTTAACAGCAGATAGATATAATATAAATTGCACAGAAATCTGAAAAAATGATACTTATTAAGTTAAAAAAAAAACTCTCTCGACATCGATTTAGGATAGAAGAATTTGGGCACAAAGTTACATAATTACATCGTAGACTATTTTTGAAGGAAGGGCTAAAAAAACTCTCGACTTTGATTGTGGACGATTTTTCTAGAAACACGAGGGCCCTTGCATTATTTTCTATTTTTTATAAAATTGCTTCAAAAAAATTTTCCGTCCATATTCGAAGTCAAGATTTTTTTTTATCTACGAATTTTACAAATTCTGTTCAAAGTAAAAGTCGTGATCTTTTTATGTTTTAAAATTCCATCCAGAATCAAAATCGACAGCTTTTTATTATGTTTTATAATGTTTTCATCGGAAAATTACTCTGTATCGCTAGATTCTAGCAAAAATGGGCTAAGTTGGCGGCTACGCTACTTCCTAACCTATTTTTGTATATTATATATTGCTGGTAAAAATATTAATCGTATTCTCGAGATTCTCATTGATAATTTCTTAAGAACGATTTTTTTTCTATTTTTCAAATATTAATAGCAATTATAACGTTTTCTTGTCATTTTATTTTGTATAACTATGAAGAAAATCAATATACCTACCTATAATATAATGTATAAGTATCTATATTATTAATAATTATTTAATTGCTTTGAAACTCCAAGCGTCTGATAGTTCGCAAAGTATGCGGCAGAATCCACACGTGCTCAAAGTAGTCATACCTGTTTCACTTAATAATAATAATACTATGTATGACTTTCGATAAAGTATACGAATACCTGGTTATCTTGTCAGTGGGGCAAATTTTGAATGTTTCAAAAACACATTCTTGACACCATTAAATTATTAACGGATATGCATAATTTCGTTTTTTTCCGAGATTTATAGGCATTTTGAACGACCTTTGAAAATATTTACCGTTCCCCAGAATTAATTTTAATAATATTTTTGTTTACGGATGTAAGTGATATCAAATTTAATAAAAAAATATATATATTATGTATTAGTGTAAAGCAGGTGGATAACAGTAATTATTTTGTTGTTTACATTATAAGCAATGTTACAAATATTTTTGGCACCATACAGATTTATCCACTGAAAATGTTTAATAAATATATCTCCAATGTTCGTAAAAGGCTAAAATTATGGCTACTAATTTCAACACTTTGGACATATGTATTTATTTTAATGCAACTGCTACCTACTCGCATTTTTTCATATACCTATGTTTTTACAGTAAATTTGTATAGATTCACCAAAAACAACATGTAAATGTAACAACGACTTTATTCGATTTTCGCCTTAATTTCTGCTTAGAATATTATGTAGATTTAAAACAAGCTTTGCCAACATTCTTTTTTTGTTTTATATTTGTAAGGTAAAGTACATATAGCTTTTCATCAGATTTCATTTTAAATTTCATTGTCTATTTGTCTAGTTTATGGTATTAATTTTGTTGCTGATGGGTAGTGGATGCAACGCTACAATATTATCTATATATATGTATTATATACTATTATTATTATTGATAATGTGTTCGGGTAGCCATGATTATTACTAAATTACCTGAATTATTATTTTACTTGGCCATAAACTTTTATTTCACCAACTTTAAATTAGTGTATCTGAAAAAGTTTTCTTTGGGGAAGTCATAGACAATAATTATTACGTATATTAGAGGTAATAAATAACTGATTCTTAGATTGACCATTCAACCATAAAATTCGTTGAATGAACTCTATTAGATAGAGTACCGAATAGTAAGTCGGAATGTTGGCGACAGTTTAATACTGGTTTGTTACTAAATTAGAATACTAATTATGTCACACTCTGTATGATAGAAATATAAATAATAATATTTTTCGTTTGCCATAAATACGCCTATATTGTCAGACAGACACCTTATAAATAATAATTCAATGACATAATGTCACGTTTGTGAATTATGTACCCAACGGGCGAAACGGTCTTGAGCCGTTAAAATCAGGCGGAAACGAATATTGAATGATTGAATGCTCAATATAGTATTGTCAATTTAAGATCGGTCACAGTTTTTGTAGAATATTACAATCAATTATTATATAGTTGGTTGGCATGGCATTTTGAAATTTTGATCAATCTAAATAATATGTTGTTCTTTCAGTTGTTTTAACATGTCCATAGGAAACTGATAAGAATCTAGGAAGATAATCAGATACCTAGGTGCCTAATCTGTATCAACAATTTTTAAAATAATAAAAACTTTAAATTACATTTTATCGATTTAAATTGATATGCTGTATAAGTAAAAAAATCAATTTCTTTACATACTCATACATTGATCAAGAATCAATCTATTTTATTGCTTTTATAAAACTTAATTAAAATTAAAACACATATCTTCGAATTATAATATTAAATTCTTTTTTATTGCACTATTATTTAAGTAGGTATAACAGAACTGTGAAGTCGCATTTTATTAAATTATATATATTTTTTAATTAATCATCTTTAATTGTAAAAATCTGAGTCATGGGTCGGATGTGGAGTTGAAGTCAGAGCTCGATTTTGAGATTTGGATTCGTATTTTTGCGGTAAATTTAGGTAACTTTTAAAGTTTTCATATAAATGAGATTCATTTAGACTGCGCCGCTAACAAAATACATAAGCAGACTGCTGTAAACATAAGTCCAGGTGTAGGTATGTCATAATAATTTATATAATATGATATCCCTCTGCATTGTTAGCTAAGATAAATAGACAAGAAAAATATTCTTGGTTCTTTAATACTAAAATATAATTGGTATGTAATGAATGGACTTATAAAAATGTGAAAACAATAATTAGTAACATGCGGCATTTTGAGTGTGACTAAGAGTGAAACTTTTCATAGGGTCGCTATTGCAAATGTTACCTATGGGTGTTTTATCCAGATTTACGTACTAATTAAAATACACCAACATTTTTTTAATTGGCTCTACAATCCTATGTTATCTGGCCCGCCTGGCGGAGAGGTTTATTCCATGTCAATTTAGAATATCTTGGGTGCTGGGATCGAATTCCGGGTCTGGAAAACTCACATGTTATTTGGACCAGAATATGGACCCAATAGGTTGAGCATGTGGCTAACATCCATTTATCGTAAAAACAAAAAATATGATAATACAACCACCATTCTGTGGATGCCCATATGATCTTCTTAAAATTGGACATGGTTAAAAGAAAATGTGTCACAATTTAATAATGGACTGACGTTAGATATTTATTATAATATGTACCTGTCTAAACTGTTCCTATTGTTAAGCAATTATACAGGTAAGTACTAATTAACCCATGTGTAACTATAATTATGTAATACTAGTATTTTTCATTTCTTCTGTGTGACCATGACTATTTATCACTAAAAATATCACAAAAGAGAGTAAAATAAACACTTTATTTTAATTTATTAAATTATTCTAAGCCCCTACTTGTAGTAGGTCTACTTTATGATGTCAAAGTGTATGCTATTTTTTTTCAATTGCTATAAATTAATATAATTCGTGTGTAGGTATAACATATTATGTCATATTTATTATTTGCAACTATATAGGACATATTATAATATGATGATGAATATAATTTATAAAATATTACTTTATATGAATACTCGATTGATTGAAGAACCAACTGAATTAGAAAAGTAGCTCAGTGAAGAGAATAATAATACATTATTTGTGACATGAGACATTGATTTTATGTTACCTACATATTGACAAAATAATGAAATTAGCATTCGTCTTTTTGCACTTAGTGATACTACAAACTATGCTAATTGACATTGTCATGTCTTACGAAATGCAAATAGACATAAATTGCACAATCTACATAACATGAAGTAAACAATAGATTTATATGTACCGCTAACAGTTAACTATTTGTTTCAAATGATATAAGTATCTCAAATGCATCGTTCGAGAATTCACAATGCGATAGATTTCTCATTTTCACTTTGTTTTGCATTCCCTGAGAATCGCATTAATTAATTGCCACTCAACTGAATAACCAAACACTTTCTTTCCAGGCAGAATCGAATAAAAATGGTTCAACAAAATAGTTAGAGGTGAGTGAGTAATTCAGATTAATTGCACGGCGTACCTATTTCCATGATGGCTAATAATAAAAACAAACGAAACATTTCAGATTGAACATAAAGATGGTTTTTAGTATCTCATATCCGACAAGGGAATTTCACTTCATTGCTGTTCTTGACGCTTGTATTATCATTTTGCGGTCTAGTTGTAAAGTTAATTTCATGGCTTTTAATTCGCAGCAACAAAAATTTTAATTCAACTTAAATGTATGAAAAATACGCCTATCATTTTGTAATTAATCAGACCGATGGCCTGCCCATTAAAAATAAGTTAATACAACGTAATACTTATTAAAAATGATTAATGTTACAATTCATTGTGCCAAATAATTCCATAATATTATAATTAAAATTCACATAAATAAAGGATTAGTCAAGTTAACTTATCGATTGACACAGCCTTATGTAGATACAAAATCAGAATAGATGGAATCAGGGAACGCCAAATTAATGGAAACTGGGGTACTGTCACACACTGAATTTTCTGCCCCTGTGGGGGGCGCTCCCATAAGGAGTAGTGCCCCCCAGCCGCTCGGTCTGACCCTGGTAGTCAATGTGCCACCGGTGGAATGATTACGACCCTCGACAAAGCTGAACAAAATTAACAATATTTCATATATGTAGAAGTCCCGCAGTTTGCTCTGGCAGGTCCCACCACTTCCCAGGGTGAACTGTGGAGGAGATAAGTCGGTCGCAGACCATGTACATATAGGTAATAAGGTAATAGGGTTAAAATTTTGATCAAATATAATATGCTTAGGTAAAGGGTAATTAAATTAAATTAGATATAAAATATGATTTGGATGTTAGATAATATGTAATGTAAATTGTAATATAATGGTTAATAAAATGTAATAGGCAATGGGTTAGAGAAATAATAAAGTAGGACGTATGGACGGGCGTTAGTAATATGTAGTAGTTAAAATAATTAAGATAATTAAGGAATTAATGTAATTAAAGTAATATTAATCATATTATGTACATCGATATCGCTATATGTTTGGTTGATAGTCTGACATCCGTCAACCTTATATAAATGTGTAGCATATGGCGGTATCGGTGATCGGTGTGAATTTGTAAGAAATACAACCACCCCTAACGGATAAAAAGGCAAGATTATTAAATCCAAAGGCAGTCTGTTTTGTCACTTGTGGGTTCCGGGAGTCGCTTCTGCGACGGCTTGTATCCCCGGGACCCTCACGATCTCGTCTGCATAACTAATTAGAAATAATTAAGTTAATGTTAAATAATTAGTTAATAATAATCAAGTTAATTTTAAAATAATTAAATAATAATATTCGAATTAATTTTTAATTAATCAGTAATAAATGTGGTTATTTTTGTGACTTCGGATATTAGTTGACTCTTGTTTATTGAGACTTCGAACTGTGAACTTCGAATATTAATTGATTTGACTTTTTTTTCCTTACTAATTGTGGTGTATGGATAATAACAATAAATCGAGTTTCTTTTAATTATTATAAACTTTGGGACTTTCGATACCAATGTGAATGATACCTTTGGACTATAATCCTTGATGAAGGAATGCCATAAGGCCAAACATATTCTAATAACAATAAAATACGAGTTCTGAAGATTTCATCTGGTGTTTAATTGACTTTGTGCCCCGTGACTTCTTGGTTACTCTACGTCCATGAGGTTCCTGCCTGTTCCTCCACATTAATGAACCTCCACTTCCAAGTGCCTGAGCTAGTCAGGAAGTCGGAGGCCTTCAGTACCCTACTCCTACTGGGTGTGTTAGAACAGGAAGCGGTTCTCGGGTGTGGAAAAATATGGGATACATTTAAACACGTGTTAGAATAATGTTATTTTCAATAGTTACGTCTGTATGACAATAACATGCATCAAAGTGTGTTACGTAAATGAAATGTGCATCCAATATTGACTGCCCTCGGCACGCATTGGGCCTGACCGCCATAAAATACTCTGTTTCAAAATATTGGTCCACGGCAATGGCTTTTACATTTCTATTTATTAATCTGTTCTGTGGAAGGAATACATGTACACGTATTGCAATATGAACCCTTATTTAAATTGAGTGGAATTAATTTTTCCACGACATTTAACCGAAAAAACATAACTTTTGAGAAAAAAAAGCTGGTAACATTACACTGTACTCGTTACAAAACATCATAGAAAAATAGTTTGACTAAGTGGGACTCGGACTCTTTCATTTGCCGAGTGAGTGCTCTAGTCTTTAAGCTATCGATCCTTCTATGTTCCATGCGAATTATTTATTATAGTTACGTATTTAACTGATATAGGTATGAACTTAGGGCAATCAGTTTTGTCATCAATTATAAGGTAAATGACATTAATTACAATTTACATAATCGTAATCGACGTCCGGTGCAAGCCAAATTTAGAATTTAATTATTGACGTAAATTGATATTCTCGTACTATAATAATCAAATTATTTTTTTATTATTCAACACTGAATGTAAATGCACAAGTTAAAAATAATAAAGAACCCAAAATACATTTATTTGTGTTACGAAATAAAGAAAGAATCGACGAGTAGGGTTGTTTACGAGAGTGCTTTTATTTTTAGGTGCCCATGAATAAGCCAATCGTTAAAAATACTATTTTCAAATTTATATAAAATGCACCTAATAACGTATTGTATTTGGATTGCCTTAATATAATGCACACATTGATCTTTTTAATAGCTTCTACGTGGGTTATTTACGATTGATAGGTATAATAAGATTTTTTTTTGTATTTAACATCTTAATTAATATAGTAATTATTAGTAGTTATTTAAAAAATGTTAATATAATTAGCAGTGGCGAAGGGTGGATGCAGACTGTTAAGATCCGACATAAATAGTGTACAATACACTTTGTCAGTCATACGTATTTGTTTTCATTGAAATAAGTCTAAAATTTACACATTGTATTGCCTAGATTTTAAATTTCAATTAAACCCTGTGAAAGCCAAGCCATGATAGATAATACTCAAAAAATACTCGTCTATCTATAAAATATCAAAAATTATGCAATTAAATCACACATAACTTTGGATATTTTATAGATAGAATAATATTTTTTATATTCTATTGTAGTTTGGTTTAGGCAGGGCTTAATGAATTTAAAAAAAATGAACCAACATTATGTGTAATAAGTATTCTTAATCCAACGAAAACAAATAATAAGTATGAATGAAAAAGTGTGTACAATTTTGTCGTATAGCCCAAAGTATAGCAAAGCTATTAATGTTTGGTTAGGTAGGGTTTAATTTTTTTTTTAAAACTAACCAACACTATCTGTAAATTGTAGTTTTAGTTCAATAAAAACAAATGCGTATGACTAACAAAGTTCAATGTAGACTATTTATGGTGGATCCTAACAACCTACTTCCACTCTTCGCTACTGATATATAGATGCCTATCCCAAACAAGAAGATTAACTGCCTACCTCAGTATACATTAGATAGATTAATGAAATAAAAAAAATCGTGCTTTAGGAAATACGAAAATCTTAAGCTGTCTAAAAAGATTACCATAAAAACTAAAATAATATGCGCAAATTAAATTTGAAAAGTTAACCACGACATGGTCATTATTTCAATAAGCTATACGAGTAAATATTACGTTAAATAAGTTATCAACGTGCTTGTACAACAAGTGCCTGGCACTTTCTCGCTAAGGCGTTTTTATTAATAATATTTATTATTAGGTTTCTGCACGAACGATTTCTTCCAACTAAAACAATAAAGTTACGTCCTACATTGGTACTACTTAACTGTGGTTACTATCATTTCATATTATAATGGAAATCGCGTAAGAAATTCAGGAGAAACATGCAATATACCGAATGTATAAAATCACAATTTCTTTAGAGGGAAACTAAACCCCATTTATCATTTCTGAAATAGAAAAATATCACTGAAATAATATAATTATACAAATTGAGTTTTACTATATTCAGGCTGAGGCACTGAATTATGTATTACGATAGTGGTGCCAATTATTAATTTTCTTCGAATGCAACGCGGTAACCAGTTCACAGAAGAGATGTACATAATATGTCGGTCCAGCCAGCTATTGGGCCCATCGGGCCTTTCGATCTGGTAGCCACAAAGGCCAATTTTGTTGCCTTAAAAAATGCGGCGTCTAATTGTAGACGTGAAGATTTCTTCGCATAGTTTTGTATGATGTCCGTATTGTTTTAGCTTTTTATGTACTATATACCAATTATTTATTAATTTGAATCATTTATTTTTGTTAGCTCACCGTGCTCCTCTCTTCTATGTAGTGACCTCAGTCTTGGGTATCTGTTCCTGAGAGATTCCGAAGTGTAAAAAAGCTGCTGATACTTATCATCGAAACATAGGGCCTCGTGATACGCTCGATTAAGACCTAGTGTGGTGTTACGTTTATGTTGTTCGCAGTTCATGAATATTTTCGATATTTCGTTAAAATTATTAATTACCCTTTATTTTAATATGCAACAATCATTTTCTACCATATTGCATTCGAAGTATAAGCAGCAACTTGCACTACGATCGAAGTTTACAGTTTCGTTCACGACTAACAGCCTGACAACAATAGTTCGCCTGTCCTCGAATCCATAGTTATTAGGGAATTGTCGCATACATAGCAATCGCACATACAAAGGTAATCATGCTGATTGCGATTGATGTGCGTTCATAACCCAATAATACATTTTTTTTTTGGAATGTTTTTTAATATAATATTGTTTCTGAGGTTATTTCAAATTATGTTTATTCAATAAAGGATGTGGCCTTCATATTCATTGAATATATTATAAAATATCATCATCATCATCATCATCATCAGGGGCGCGAAAACCCGGTGTGGGTCCTGGCCTCCTCCAACAGCTCCCTCCACCTGTCCCTATCCAGTGCGGCCGCTTTCCAATTTGGTACCCCCAGAATACGGCAGTCACTGGCAGCTCGATCCAACCAGCGAATCATTGGCCTCCCTCTTCTTCTACGTCCTATTGGATTGCTGGACATCACTCTCTTTGTCGGTCCATTGTCATTCATACGGTGCACATGACCTAGCCATCGCAGTCTCCCAATCTTAATTGATTGAACTGCGCTGCAATCTTCGTACAGCCCGTAGAGCTCAGCATTATATCTTCCCCTCCAATTGGTGCCATCCCTGATCGGTTATTTACAGCGGAGAATTTGTCTTTCAAAGATGTTCAGGGCTCGTTCATTTCGCAGAGTTAATGTCCAGATTTCCTATGCGTAGATGAGCACTGGCTTTACAAGTGTCTTGTAAAGAGTTCTTTTAGTTCGGCGAGATACTCGTAGTTTACAGGTATCCGGTTTGGATCGGAAAAGGTGATTTACTTAGGTACTTATTAGAATCATATTATGAAAATCTGATTAATTAGGAACGTATTATAAAAAATAGCAATATGTGGCTATATATTTCGTATAATGTTACTGAAATCAGTAAGTACCTACTTATCACACATACAAATTGGAATATCATATTTTTGTTTCATTCTATTTTCCGAATAACATCATATTGTATTTGTGTATTTTCTCAGTTGGTAGTTAAAGCTACAAAGATTCTAAGCTAAATATTTACTAAGCTGGTAACACTTAAAAACTGAAACACTCTGTGTTAAGTATGAGATAACTAACATGCTATTATTTTTACTTTCTTTCGTACCTATCATTTAAAACGATCATTAGCTATATATCAAAAATGTATGTTCAACATTTTCGTTGTATGATAAAATTATTTCGTGAAATTGTGTACCGCTAAAAATTATATCCATGAACTATTTGGCGTTTGATGAATAGATTTTATAAGAATGAAAAATCGTGTTCACTCGTTCGTGTTTGATCATTATCGTGCATATTTTATTTAAGTAATTGCGAACACACTACACACATGTGAGTCGAAATAATGCAAATTTCGACAAAAAATACGAAACGGTTCTCAGCGCATTTATTTGGTTCGTAGCCACGGATTTATTCAATAATCATCCACATTATAAACTTAATGAATATATTCAGTTTATTAATGTTTCAATATTAACGTAGAATCTGAAAAAATAATCTTTGATTGAAATACTATTATAGCCAAAGAAAACATCTTGTAGGTGAGCCTAAATTTGCAGATCTGTTCAAATTCATCTATAGTTCGCAAGTGTGGATTCGTTGATTACTCAATTTCATAAAGTAAATAAATGCTCAGATTTTGACTGCAGCGCAGCTCTTCATTGCCCATCCCGATTAACAATAATATTATAATATTTAAATTATACATGAAACAGGGAATATTTAAAGCAAATAGATTAAAAGTCTAAGCAGTATTCTGACATCACTTTTAATTACTGTGTGGTCTTTATATAAAAGAAAAAAATAAAACATTGTAAGATGTAATTTTATCAGCTTTTTTTATTATCATGTGGAGTCTCCTAACCAGTTTGCGGTGAAAGTGTTCTAATTAGTGGAAAAATGGTAAGTCGATTTCGAAAAAATATAATACTTAATAATACTGTATAAAATAATTTATATTACATATATAGATATCCACCGCACTTCCGTGTACATTCCCCTTACCCAGACACTCGAGCGTTTTGATTCTAGCAATAAACACCTGGCCTCCAGTTATACCAGCTGGTGGGATGTTATCACACGAGTCGCTGTGCCCTGTCGAACCCACTTGTGGGTATCGTGTGCGCGTGGCCTTAACTATTGTAGGCTTAAGAGGGCATCCACAGACTGAAACCGCATGTGGTTTTGAACCGGGCGCCGTATTAAACTTATGATTTATGTTCATGGAAATATATTTTGACAAGTATATAAGCGTCCAATCATATCAGTTTTTTAATTATAAGGTAAATATGGCACATGGTTCAAAACCACATATGGTTTCGTTCTATGGGTGGCCTCCTAGTGTTCGTTTGTGTCATCCGCGCCGCATTGCCTCACATGTCGATTTTAAAATCATTTTCATTTATAAGTAATAAAATAACCGGTCCTGGGACTCGCCCTCTTGTGCACGCATCTGATCATTATCAAAGCCGTGGAAGCCTGATAAAGCAGATTTTCGGAATGAGCTTACTGCATTACTACCAACAGTAATCCTCCTAAAAAACATGTTGATAACTATGATTACCAAGACTACATATGTTAAAGCGACTTGTATGATCTGCATGAAACGAATAATGAAAAATATAATGTCATTATATTACAGAATTCGTCGCAGTTCTGATAAAAGTCTCTATCAACAAAAACATACCTAGTTAAGAGATAAGTGTCTGACAAAATTTATTTAAAGGTCTATGAAAAATCACAATATAAACATCTTTTGCATCTGATAGATTGTGTTTAGTGTAGCCAACTGTTCTTGACAAAACCATACAGGATAGCGTAAAAATAAGATAGATAACATACATA
The DNA here is from genome assembly GCF_057557595.1 of Rhyacophila brunnea. Classification (NCBI taxonomy): domain Eukaryota; kingdom Metazoa; phylum Arthropoda; class Insecta; order Trichoptera; family Rhyacophilidae; genus Rhyacophila; species Rhyacophila brunnea. Next base: position 16,557,804 of record NW_028232965.1, read on the forward strand.
TTTTTTATAATTAAAAAATGAATGTATCATTATTTTCAAAAATATTGATATAAACTAAACTGTCACGAAAACAATGACTAAAGAGGAAATGATTGTATCACAATTAATTAATACTACCGAAATCACACAATTAAAAATTAATGTAGACACAAAATATAGTGATCACTGATCAGCCAGATCAGTGTGATCACTACTTGTGTGTGTATGGAAATATGCAGAGCCGGATTTACATTTAAATAGGCTTCGAGCTAATACTATTAATTATTATCACCCCTCTCCCAAAATCCAATCTATTAAAACGCAATTTTTGAAAATGTTTATTTTGCCATATTACTATCTAGTATCTAGCTATCTATATTTGCTTACATACTGAAAACCATTATATATTATTGCTTAATCTAAATTTTTAATACATGGGTTTAAGTTGTTAACAGTTAAAATAAAAACTGAAATGCAATACAATATGAGACGTCATCGGTATACCTATAGATATATTAATATATTGTTTGATTCACCCAAAGATTGTATGTGTTTGAACTTTCGGGCTACGGGACTCCTACCAATCAGGGTAAATGGTAAATCCGGCCTTGGAAATATGGTGCAAAACAGCAACATATTGTTTTTTCGAGAAAATCTAGCGTGGGAATATTGTAAGCTATTTACTGTGTCGAAAGATGCTAGATTTAACGCCAATGGTATAGGTAAATCGTTTTACAGTGGCACCATGGGTACGGCAAATTCGGCTTGCAGTTGTAGTGGTATTGTTTGCTAGCATTGAAACAGGCATTGTCGCAAGCAATTCAATACACGCGCGAATTGCCTATGGTGCCACTGTAGAATGATTTACCTATACGCCAGATGCATATTTTGTAAGTTCTTATCCAAAAATGCTAGATCTGACAAGAAAAGCGCTGGATCAACTTAGTATATTTTGTGAACTGCCATTTGAAAGAGTGTGTTTTGCATGTACTTAATAGCGTCTGTACACGTGTATGGATTTACTGGCACCAATAGTGTATAAATTAAACTATCGTGATAGTAACTGTTTACACGCAAAAGTACTGACTGTCTCGCACATCTCATTCTTAAAGCGTAAGCGAGACGCGTTGTTGTCATTGTATGGTGCTATTTCACAAGTTGTGAAAATTGGTAAACGTCAAAATGCTCTGTGTGATGTAGTTCGTATTTTCACGTCATGCAAGTTGCAACTATCGTGTGAAAATTCAGAAGCTGCTAAACCTCTTTTGTCAGTCTTGCAACTTGCACGATAATACGTTCTGCCGCCGGTAAACCCATGCATGTGTAAACGGGTAGGTACACGTTAATCTAAAAACTACAATCTCCGTTGATAGTGGCTTTTGTTTGAACAATGACGAGATATAAACATGTAATTTCAGATGATGATCGTCAGCGACGATCTAAATTCTAGAATGTAGAATAATATAAATCGTGTAAATGGTTAGGAATCCCTGACCTTTTACATAAACATTATTGTTCTTTACCCAGTCACCACGCTCATAATGTCAAGCGATATCTGAGTCCGAGCTCTGAAGCATAAAGCGTTGCAGATATAACTCGATACCTACAATATACTAACTGTTGTTATGTTGTTAGGACGTGACAACTAGTAAATATGTATGTAGACATTGTGGCAATGTACTATGGTTATACTATAGTAATTCTTTCTAGGCACGTAAGTAAATGCAAAACTAGTCTGCAGTGCGTAATATTAGATAAACACTAGGTACATAAAATATTTGTTCTCGATTTTTTTGGGTCAATCAAATGACATTTGATGAGTAAATGAGTGAGTTTTTAAATAAAACTACAAAAATATATTTAGTATGTATGTAATGCGGTATGTCAGAGGCAATGTGTTTAATAATTATTATTATTCTCTATTTGTTTTCGTTGAACTAAGTATAGGTACATAATTCCATATGGTGTTAGTTAGTTTTTTTTTAATTCAAAGCCCTTCCTAAACCAAAACTTATTCGATGAAAATATTCTTCTATATATAAACGAATATTTTTTGATTATTATCTACTACGGTTTGGATTAGGCGGGGTTTAATAAATTGAATTTTAAAAACTAACAAAGTTAGTCTTAGTTCAATGAAGACAAATATTATGTTTGACTGAGAAAGTTTAGTGCGCACTATTTTTGTCGGATCTTAACAGCCTACCTCCACCCTTCGCCACTGCTCAATAGTGTCATATCTAATCCACTACCTACTACCGAAAGAGTCTATATCAGGCTTGTCCAACTTCAAGTCGGCTGTGATCCACTATCCAGTATCAAAACTGGCAGTAATCTATCGCTTTCTTTCATTGTCATTATTCAACTTGAACAAACGTAAATAACAGCACCTGTCTGCAATACGAATGAGGACCCGAGGACTTGCTCATGGTTAATTTGAAATGGACTTTCAAGTTAACTTTAACTGGTTAATGAAATAAAAATAGGAATGGTTTATGCTTCCTCTTCAAAATCTTAATGAAATCACAATAATTATAACAAGTGAATGTATTCATCTTTTACACTTTCGTCACTCAATTCCTCTGAACCTATGGAGTGGTCGACCGAAATCCATTCCACGATCAACGCGTTGAACATACCTGGACATATTAAACGAGTAAAATATATTATTTTTGGCTTTACAAGATTATCTAGCATACCTACCCATAGATAACAGGCGTATATTGAACACACCTACGTTTTACAGTGCGGTTTTCTAATGCCTCAGTAAATTTTGAATAGGTTTGATTATTATCTGTACTAATATGAAAAACAAACATGGTAAAATAATATATAATTTCATATCATAATGCTGACAGCTGTTTCGGTAAACAAATTCCATGGTGCCATAACTTCAATGTACCTAACATACATAATGTAATAATACCGTAATTCTGTTGAAGTGCATATTACTTCAAATTACCATATTATTCAGTAGAACAACTAATTAAAATGTTACTATTCTTCATTCGACTGATACAGTGGTAATCAAAGTGTGCGCCGCTGGGTTATAGAGCGCCCGCGCCGTGACAAATACTCAGGGGCGCTTTAGGATGTTCGAATAAAATGATTGTTTGAGACTGTCTTAATTCAAAGTGTAGGTAGCTGGTGCAAGATCACAATGATAGACTCATATGATTTCGACCGTTTTTAGGGAAAATGGCGTAACCCTCACAGAACAAATTTTACAGGAGGGGCAAAAAACGCTTTTTGAATGATTTTGGTTTTATATATTTTTTTAAAATAGACAGACATTGGGTGCATGATGATTGATGATTTGGTGTAATTAATTTTTCATCTAATAATAATTAAAGAAGTTTTTACAGAAAAATCATTAAAATTGAGGTAGGTAAATGCTTTTTTCCTTTAATTAAAACTTAATTAAAGCTCAATTAAAACCAGAATTTAGATAATAATTCGGAATTTGCGGCTTACTTCCTTTTTATAGAACGTGTATTTAGTTGTATACTTTGTTAACTAATAAAAGCACTTTTCGAAAAATCGAGGGTTACGCCCTTTTTCCTAAACACAGTTGATTTGTTGGTTGATCACAAATTCATGTTGTTTTTCAATGTATATTTGACCTAGTGAAGAGTCCCAATGGGTTGGGCGAATGACTAGCGACTAACTTTACTATTCCTTGTAAAAATCCGATTATGTAACCTCCACTCCGTGGATGCACGCATGCTGCAATTAGGATCAGTGGGTCTATTCTATACTTATCGACCGCTAAAGTGATAAAGTGATAAATATTATCAAACTTAGGGTAGGTTTGTATCAAGGTCATGGCCCCCATATCCTGAAGCGGTCCCCTAGGCCAGGAATATTATCGGCCCCCCTACCTATCGCTCGCTAAAAACAGATGCTCTACAGAAACGTTTCCCAAATGGTAACCCAGGTAGAGTTAAGGGTATTCAGTGTATCTTTAACGTTTTTTTGTATAAATTCATTTGTGTTATGAAGTTTTCGAATATCGACACACAATATTAAAAATTTGCATCACATAATCACATATTTTACAATGGTAATATTCTCAAAGAAAAATAGCGCCGCAGGCGACTATTTTACCATTAGAACAAATTTGTGTTGTGTGTTTATCTCACTTATAATGTAGGTGCCCCGCGCGGGGGCCCCCCAAAACCCGGGCCCCCAGGCTAGAGCGCTGTCATCCCCCCCTTGTGGGGGCCATGATCAAGGTATTAGCACTTATTACAACAATTACAAACATCTTATTGTAATTGTTACAATAAGTGCTAATACTTTGATACAAACCTACCCTAAGTTTGATTTAGCGGTCGATAAGTATAGAATAGACCGACAGATAAGGTAATTTACCTATTAATAAATCCATCTACATAGGTAATACTTATGTAAAGTATATTGAGGTCTTAAAAATAATACTACATAATTATAATTTATTCCAAATTTGGTAACCAATAACTGCTAAGGATATTATTCGTAAAGCCCAAAATATGAAAAAAATATTGATCTAAACACTTGATAATATGCATACATTAGGCCTTTATACGATAAAATGTACCTATTAATGTGTATACAATAAATATATGTCATTTTTTATCAATGATCGGTTGCGTGATAGTAAAAATACTAAAAATGATAAAATGCCGGAAAAATAACATGACTGACTATATCACAATCACAGAATTCATTCTTTCAGTGTAAGAAAAATGACGAATATTCGTATTTGTAAGTATAAAGAGAATTTCATGTTTTGTACTTTTCATACAATGCTATTGTGGTCATTGTGGATCAATTTTATACACCACTTACGAGCAATGAATCAATGGCATTACAACAAAGGGTGATACAATGATTCACAATAAGTACGTATGTGATTGTGGTACATTAATACATTATATCAGGGGGGGGGCAAACTGCGGCCCGCGGGCCGCATGTGGCCCGCCGGGTATTTTTTTGCGGCCCGCCATCATTAATTGTACTTCTGATTACGAATAACTTTTTTATAATTTTTTAAGAAATATTGACAATAGATTAAAATTTGAAGAATTTGTTGTTTCGTAAATGTGTTATCTCAGTAGGTACGTCTTCCTTGCGTCTCGTCTCACACTATGTAACCAATATTTTCGACGTTGAACATCGTGACATATTTAAATACTTTTAACTCCGCGTTGCAAGGAAAAAAAATATATGCCCATGATATGGTAAAAAGTTTGATTGGATTTCAATTAAAACTCAAGTTAATCCTTCGACAAATATCGAATAACAACGTGGACCACTTTCCAACTTTGAAGTTGCTGAATATACCAGAATATAAATTTGAATAATATGGTAAAATTATTAAAGCTCTGAATGACGATTTTTCACAAAGATTTGGTGACTTCCAAAAAATTGAGACAAGTTTAGCAATAGTACGCAATCCATTTTCAATAGATATTGATAGTGTACCGCATGGCCCCCACAAGGGGGGAGCTGACAGGGCTCTAGCCTAGGGGCCCGGGCTCAGGGGGGGCCCAGCGTGACAGGTCGACCAGATAAATGAGATAAACACACATCTTAATTTTGCTCTAATAGCAAAAAAAAGTCGCCTGCGGCGCTAGCTTACTTCTAACTTATTACCATTTTAAAACATATAGTTGTTGGGACGTGTTGAGAAATACTGTGTTAAAAAATCGCTAAATTACACTGAATTTTATTTGACCTCGAACACCATTTGAAAAACAATACTGGAGAGCGTCAGACTGCCTTTAACCATAGCGATAGGTAGGGGGCCCGCCCAAGACCCTGGCTTCGGGGCCCGCGTCAAGATGTGGGGGGCATGGTGTACCGACAGAGCTACAACTTAAGATTATTGATCTGCAGTGTGACACTGATTTAAGAGAATTGCATCGTCGTGAAGAAATCTCCAAATTTTACAAAGCCCTTAATTCAGACAAATTCGACCAACTTAAAGATTATGCAAGAAAAATGTTCGTTATTTTTGGATCAACCTATATATGTGAACAAACATTTTCGATCATGAACCTCAATAAAAATTCTTTACGATCAAATATCTCCGATGCCCATTTACAAGCAGTTTTGAGAATATCAACTACAAAATTAACACCTGAATTTAAAAAATGTTAAAAAAACAGTTTCGTTCTTCTAATTAATTTTTTTGTAATGTTTATTTTTCGTGATAATAAATAGTGTATATCTAAAAATGGTATTTTACTTGCGGCCCGCCACTCATTTTGAATTCTTGAATTTGGCCCTCCATCCAAAAAGTTTGCCCCCCCCTGCATTATATTAACACAAATATACTCTGGCATGACAATTAATATTTTTTTCCGCATCCAAGAGTGATTTTATTATGCGTGGGCAATGATTGCCTACTAGGCACCAATATTTAAATCAGTCATATTAATATCGGTGTATTTTCCCTAGTAGTTATTATAAACCTTATCTTATATATTAAGTAACATTGACACCGACGCTTACCATTCTTCTTTTTTTATAGAGAACGGCCATTCATTTTATGGTGTTATTCTTTAGATTTTCCCCTTATAATCCACGTGTGTCTTTATGTGTTCCATTTAAAGTATATAAATATAATATTAGCTTTGGATTCCGTACATACTTTAACTACAAACCGTATATAATGAAAAGTGTCATTGATCAAAATTCAAAATGATCATATACTTACCAATTATTGTGGTGGTAAATACCTACAAGTGTAATTGTTATTATAATATGTAAATAATATTATTACGATTTAGTTGGTGCGTATGTATCTGATCAATGATGGCAGAAAAATAATCTGTTTTAACAAAGAATTAGAGTTAGAGATGAATAAATTTCAAGCAATGGAAAATTATGTCAAATAATATGAAAAACATTCAGTTTTGCATGGTATCGTATATATTGGCAGAGTCGCAATTTATACATTTAAAAACATCATTGATACATTGCTAAAGTTCGTAAAAATATATTGTGGATTTTAATATAACAACATGATTAAATAATATTATGCATAAGGCGGTAAATCCACGAGATTATTTTTCTATATGAGCACTTAGCCATAGATGAAGATAGCTTTTAAGATTAGCAAACCATGAATTAAACATTTTTTTACATAAACATTCGTTTTGAAGATACTTGAAGTGATAGAAACTGTTAAATCAGATAGTGAGGTGTACTTTATTTGAAATAAAAATTATGTAAATATTTTTTTTAGCATATGATAATATTTTCTAAAATCTTTTTTCACAATCAGCAATACATAAATTATTGTATTGCTGGATAATTTAAATTATGCCCAAACTTGTGGTGTGGTGCTACTAAATAGGTACTGAGTACTTAAGCTCGATTCGATAATATAAAGAAAAATGATTTCAACTTAAACCCGTTTTTATCTATAAGAAAAATTGATGTTTTTATTTAAAAAAAAAAAACTATGAATAATAAAAAACAATCACATATAAGTACATCAAACTACATTTCAATGCCAAATTTTATTTAATTACGTGTTTCGTAAATCCGTAGTACAATACAATCCCACTTAAAATAAAATAAAATTGTAGTTATTTGTAGTGTTTCCGGGATCTAATACATTTTTTCTGTTTTCTTATTCGTTGTAGATGATTTAATCAATTGATAAAATTTCCGACTTACTTGATAGTAAACAGAAATTCGGAACACTAAAGAAATCAATTGGTCACTTTAAAATATTTTTATACCATTAGTCACGTATTATAAATATAAAAATATGTTTTATTTCGCATGAAATAAAATATTTTCCCATGAATACTTTTGACTGTTCGTCGGCATATTTTTTTAAAAACTAATTGCGCATACCACGGCAATTACATGTAATATTATTGATTTTTTTTACCTGTTGCTAAAACGTAGGTATTTACAGCTGTTATTCTGTGTCAATGTTTATTTTTTTCTGTTGCAACTTTATTATGTTGATTTAAAATTGACAAATTTGTCACCAGAGGAGTTGACGTTGACGGTAAAGCTTATGATAAGTTGACATCCATCGACCTCAATAAAATTGATACAAGTTAATTTGTTTTGTTCAGACCGACAAAACTCTATAAGTACCTATCCATGTATGTTGTATGAGAAATGATAAATAAATTGTCAACCATCAGGTCATACCATTGGATAGGTGACTGAATTTCAATTACTATTTACATAATATTATTATATTATATTTCTACTAAAAACTGTGACAGCAAAGCACAATATTGTGTTTTTTTGTAAACCTATACTGCGTTTAATACAAACCAACATTTATTACTTCGTTATAAGAACAACATGATTTTAATATTATACATTATAATAATTTATTATAGCGTATAGCCCGTTTACACGTGCTTGGTTTTACTAGCGACAGTACGTATTATCGTGACCATAATGATAAAATGCAAATGTAAATACGTATTATCGTGCATATTGCAAGACTGCATTCGTGGATCAAAAAAGTTTAGCGGCTTCTGAATTTTCACGAGATAGTTGCAACATACATGACGTATGCGCATGCGCAGTAGAACAATAGAGGCAAACCTGCCAGAAAAAAAAGACGAACTACACCGCGCAAAGCATTTTGACGTTTACCAATTTTCACAAATCACCATACAATGACAACAAAGCGTCTTGTTTTCGCTTGAAGAATGAAATTGGTGAGACAGTCAGCACTTTTGCGTGTAAACAGTTAGTATCGCGATAGTTTAATTTACACACTATCGGTGCCAGTAAATCGATACACGTGTACTAATATGACACATAAAACGATGTGCAGTAATATAATATAGGTATACCTATACGTAGCAATGCATTTTTTTAAATCACGTATGTAGAGGAATTATAATATAATTTTATTATCAATGTGAAGAAACAAAAAAATATGTTTTTTCGATAACTTACAAATTACTCGATCAATATATATGAAACTGACACAGCTTATAGACGATATTGTTGGTAGGTACCAACATAGACTTGTAGTAATGATTTCCGATAAAGTAGACGATAATTAACGCACTTGCAACGATGGAAGCGTCAGTAGAAAAGCATGCGCCTATCATTTGAACCATTTTATTCTTTAAACTTTCTCACCGTATTTCATATGGACGGAGTCGTTGACGATCGCTAGCTATAAAATAAATATAATATAATACTTACTTACCCAAAAAAAAATCTAACACAATCAAATATATATATATATATAATTAACATTATACATCGATTATTTGTTAAGTATCTAAAACTTCCAATATAATATTTTGAAAACACATTGAGAAATATCTTATTAAAACGACAACATATAATTACGATGGTTCACCTTTTCTGAACATACGATGTTTCTCAATATTTCAATCGTATTTATAATAAAGTTCATGTTTATGTAATAACGCATTAGTGGGAAGTTTTAGATAATCAAAAAATATGTTATGCCTAATAAACTCTACCTGTAAACATTTCAACCAGATAGGCTGTTACAGCTTTAATTGATTTCGCAAACATCTTTATTTGGATCCACTGCCAGAAAGATAGTAAAAATATTTACATTCAACCGAAAGATTTGTAGAGTATTTTTTATTTGTTGAAAATCTGTTTAATAATTTTCTAATTTACCAAAACAACCCATTATCTATAACGTTATAATACCTATTATTACGTTCAATATAAGCCATCGCTATTTTCCTAATCTGGCAAATTTTATGTGTTCTGATTAGTTGGGTACTAATTTTAAAATAATATAAATTATAAAAAAAAACTAACGTGACAGTTTTTTGTGTGAGTAATGATCACATAGCGTTGTTATTAATAGAGTAAAAACTAAAAATTTAGTTAAAACATGAACTATATAATTTTAATAATGATAAAAGTGATAATATTGCCACATCCTGTTTCCCTACGTACGTACGTCTTAAAATTTAGAAGGAAGTGGCAATACTTACTCCAAGGATTTTCTTTCTTTTTTAAATGATGAATAATTTAATTATTGCATCACTTTAAACCTATAAGAAATGAGTCTATTCTTTATTGTAATTTACGACACAATATTCCGCACACAAGAGGGGGAGAGGGGTTCGTGTCTGGAAGATAGTAAAGTTATTGTCTTGTGAATGGTTTAATTGATTCATATTTATATTAATAGTTTTGAATGTGAATTTGTAGTAATGCGGACAATGAGATTCATGATCTTCTGAGGGAGAAACAGTACGTCGATTGGATACATAGTTAGGGAAAATTAGTCACGCCCACTTCACGAAAATCTTCCTTAATATATAAATTTCATTCGGCCCTATACCGGTAGTCCAGTGCGTAACGGGCTAGCCTTTCATCCGGAGGATCCGCTCCGGGTTCCCACAATCCATTATGTGATTTTCTCAAATCCTGGGTATTGTGATTGTTTCTCTTCTATTACTAATTACACTACTGTCATTGGGCCTCGTGGCTTGTTATAGTGTGAAAAAAATGAATACATTATAAATAATACAAAAAATCTTTGTTATTTTATGTTTTAACAAAATCGAGGGAAAAAACATTATTTTATATCGAGTTGATTTTTTATTGGTTCGCCATTAAATTTAAATACAACGTAGGTATCTAATCTAAGCAATCCGTTCATTGAGATACACTTTTTCAGATAACATAACTTGTTTATATCGTGGTCGATGCTTGAAAGTGATAAATATTATTAAACTTAGTACTAACTATACTACACTTTATCACTTTAGCGGTCGATAGTCGCCTTATGTATAGAATAGACTCACTGGACTGCAATTTTTAATTAAGTATGACCTTTTTGAATTTTTGATAGTGACAATCAGTAAAAAATAATTCTTTACAGAGATATTATTTGGTAGCAAATGCATTATTGCATTTCTTCAATGGACGGAATAATATGTTCTTTTACCGTAAATTTGAATTCAGACATCTGAATATCTTTGATTATTCTTGAAATCAAATATTATCTTTTGGCACACCCTAATTTCTCACGGCATACCAGTGTACCATGGCATACTGGATAGCCCTAATGTAGTAGTAATACAAAAGTTTTTTTTTATTTTCCATTAAATGTATCGTTTAAATCGGTAACAGCCAGTAACAGCAAACAAATGTCAAAATAAATATAGGCACATTTTTATTTTACAATCTTTGAACTCTAAAAGTTCAACGTTTACATTATTTTTGAATAAACTGTTAAGTTCAATTTTGTTTATTAATAAACCTGGTTACCAGTGAGTGATACTATTTATCTTTTCCTTTGAACTGTACGCGTTGGTAATATCATAAGAAACACGTCCATACTTCCATCACACGGGATTAGACCAACGCGTTTCCAAATATGTGCGCTATTTCTGTATCGCTTCTATTCGTCGTAAATAAAGCTTCTAGCATAAATATTTACTTGACTGGAGTGAGTGCCACACAATCGTACACATTTGTTAGAATTTATATCTTTATTTAACAAACTTGCTTTATCTTATCAGTTAGCATCCGAAATAACGTGATGACGTTGACTAAACAGAACTGTGCATTATTATTATTACGATAAAAACAGTTTAACATATTTATATTGTTTTTATGTTGTATTCACAATAGAAAAAATACATTGTTATATTCAACACTTCCTCTTGAAATACTGTGTATACAAACTGAATTAATAAAATTTACTCGTAATATCTCAATAACATTAGTAAGTGAGTCAAATACCGTTTAATTAAAATTAGTTTTGATAGTATGGGATCAATGAAACAGATAATAACAACCCACATAAATTGATACAACTAGGGCAGTGGTGTTTTCATGTCACGCGTTTGAAGTGAAAAAATACCTATAATAATAATAAATGACAGGTCGCATTGTATTAATGTAAATTCGGTCCTTACATTACATATAATATTATCGCACTAACTTCATCAGGCGGCGGAGGAAGCCGCGCGAACCTCTGATTTTGATCGATTTACAAAAATCTTGACACCAACCAGTGTAGCGAGAGAACGCCTCATTTGATTTCATTTCTACCCACAAAAATGGATGCACCAAATAAGAAATAAAAACTTAGTACCTAGTAGTAATTCTGGCTGGCAGTTTCAAAATATGGTGGACCGAAATGTATGACGTAATTGAAAAAAAATAATAAACCTATTATATGCGTGCTGTATATGTTCTGTTAAGCCGTGTTGACACGGTCCAAGTACGATCCAAGTACACTTGGACCGAGAGCCATCCAAGCGCACTCATATGGGACATCTTCATACAAATTACTCCTATCAGTCCTATCCAAGCTATTTGGACCGCGTCCTACTAATCCAAGCTAGCTTGGATAGGAATAATTAGTATAAAGATGTCTCATATGAGTGCACTTGGAATTGGATGGCACTCGGTCCAAGTGTACTTGGATCGTACTTGGACCGTGTCAACGCGCTTTTAAGTGGTATCTAGAACGTCATCATTTATAATTTTTAAAAACCATTTTCCTATGAAAATCTGCTCGGCACGTCAAACAGTTGAAAAATAATATTTGGGAAATTTTGGCACGCGTATGTAAAAAGGTTCGTCAACCCTGAACTACGGTTTTCAAGAAAAAAAAATCATTGACTGTTTTTTAAATAAAAATATGTTATTTATTATAATCAGCATCATGAGCGCTACAACCCTAGGTGGATCCTGGATTCCTCCAACAACTCTCTCCACCTATCACTACCGAAAAGTAACCGCTTTCCAGTTCGATACCGCGTATATACGGTAGTCATTAAAATCTCCATCTCTTCTTCTTCGTCGTATTGGATTGCTCGACGTTACACTCTTTACTATTCGGTGAACATGACCAATCATCATACAAACCATTTTAAAGGAATAGAGGGAAGAACCGATATGCGCCCTGCATAAAAAAGGAGACTGACTGCAATACATAATTACGGAGTAGTAACACTCCTTTACTGGGCATACAAAGTGTTAAAATATATTATATAGCAGTGACGTGCGGTTCATTGATGCTGTGGATGCTGTGGATGCAGCGCACCCCTAAATTCGAGTGCTTAAAGTCAGACAACGTTATCTACAAAAAAGTGTTTTTTGTTTTTTTGAGATAATGTTATTTTACATTTACGGCTACATGATAGTCAAACAACGTTATGTCAATCTTTTCTAATTTCTTATTAAATCATCAGTAAAGTTTAACGCTAACTACATAAGTTAACCTTGTTTTCATATTTTTTTTAAACTATCCCTATAAATTTTAACATCATCATAAGCAAGATAAATGTACAATACACAATAAATTATAAAATATTAACATTAGGTTTTAAATAAACATTTCCCTTGTTGAGTTACAAGAATCTAAAATAACGATTTTTGGCTCTCCTGTAAAGTTGCACTTTTGTAGATAGTGTTTTTTGACACTAAGCCCTCGAATTATTCCAAGCTAATTAAAATATTTAATATACCCTTAGGATCTATATTTATCAATAGCGAAGGGTGGAGGTAGGCTGTTAAGATCCGCAATAAAAAGTGCACATTTAACTTTGTTAGTCATACGTATTTGTTTTTATTGAACTAAGACTATAATTTACAGATGGTATCAGTTAGTTTTTAAAAACCAATTAAACCCTGCCAAAACCGAACCATAATAGTTTTGGTATATTTTGGGCGATAGGACAAAATTTTGCATACTTTTTCATTCATTCTTATTTGTTTTCATTAAGTACATTAAGAATACATAATATTACACACATTGTTGGTTATTTTTTAAAATTCATTAAGCCCTGCCTAAACCAAACTATGTATGTATAATAGATCAAAAATATTATTCTATCTATAAAATATTCAAGGTTATGTATGATTTAATTGCATAATTTTAGATGTTTCATAGATAGACGAGTATGTTTTGACTATTATCTATTATGGCTTGGTTTTCGCAGGGTTTAATTCAATTTTAAAAACTTACCAACACCATCTGTATATTGTAGTCTTATTTCAATGAAAACAAATTCGTATGACTGACAAAGTTTATAGTGTGCACTATTTATGGTGGATCTTAACAGGCCACCTCCACCCTTCGCCACTGAATTTTTAAATAAAATCATTTTACTGTCATGGATATTAGGTAATACATTATAGATAAAAATGTTTACTATAGTACCAACTTAAATAATACCCGTACGTTGTAGCGATCACTACATTTCCAATACTCACGGTTGTAAAATGTACAATATTTTTCTATAATATCTAGGTACTTACACACAAATCACTCATTAATTAAATTTATCCAGTTCAAGTAATACATATTTTAATCAACTATTTTTCCGACAAACTATACATCATCTTAAAAGTCAATTAATTGATAAATGTTAGTTGCAGGGATTTTGTTATGATTCGGGTAATATTTAGGAGAAAATTGTTTATTTATAATATTTTGGTATAATTTAATTATTCTATGACTGGTTTAAATTGGTTTTAACCCCTCTTTTAAATTTTCTGACGAATTGAATGCTGTAACTGGAATATCATTTGTAATTAGATTAGTAGATTAATACGATAACAATTATACCTATTCAATATAAAAATTATTGGAAATTTAATCATCAAATATTTTATTTAGTTATCGTTTATCTACTATGAATTATTGAGAAAAAATAATTATAAAATTCAAATTTAATGAAAAATCATACTTTTTCATTCATATAGACTGTGACTGTATACATAATATACCTAAAGCACGAAAATATCGAATGAAGATACTAGATTCGGTGAAACCGGTGTTTATTAAAATCACGATGTTTTAATTCGAATGGTTCAATTGAATTAAACTACGATTTTGTGTATGTACGATAGAAAACGTTTGATTGAAAACATCCGTACACTTCGACCGAATATGCACTTTAGTGATGATTAGATGATTTTAGTGATGGTTGAATTAACGTACCGTTAAAGTAAAATGGTAGTAAAGTGGAAATTATAAACTTCTCTAGAATCTGCATGGAAACGTTACAAGTTATAATATTATTAAATAATATAAGTACCTACCTAATATAATATATTTATTAATATGGGTTTTGATTATTTTCAATATTTAGTTTTTGATTAAAAGGTACCTAACCGTTGTACGATAATTATTAATACTTAGGTATTAACCGCGTCCGGAAACTTGTACGTATACAGTTCAGTTTACACTTTACAGGAAGCCAGCAACGAAAAAAATTGTATTTTGCAGAAATCAGCTATGAAAATTGAATTAATTTTCATATTGAATTTAATAAAATTGGAGACCGTATAGTATGCGGTCATCTTTTTCCGATAAGAAAGCTCACAATTTACATGTAACCCTTACTAACAAGATACTTACAATAAGTACAATTTGATTACGATTTGATATATCATATCTAGTATATAGAAATTAGTAATGAGACTTAGTAAAATCATAACTCATATTATGGTAGTTTATCTCGCAACCGAATCCTTACATTTCAAATAATTATTTTTAACTAATAACATGTTTTAACACCTGCTTCAAATACGTATGCATTTGACGGCTGCAGAATCATACTATTATTGATCGATTTGTGGGTCAATGTAAAACTCCGCAGGCAAAATAATCATTTAGAACAGATTTGGCTCTCTTGCTTCTGTTACAGTAAGTTCTGTAAGTAATTTATCGGGTTGAGTCACCATGTTCAATGGAAACAAAAGATTTCAATATCCCACTTAATTATGGACCTATCAACGTTTAGTGTCGAATAGAAATTAACTTTCAAATAATATATAATAAAATAACTAATAATGCGACTTTTCATTGTAAATAACTTATTTGTCTGTAATAATAATTACAAGTATTTAACAATTATGTGGTGTAATTTTATTGATTTCTGTAAGGTGTATTATTTTTATGGCTGAATAGATAAGTGGTTGGTTTTATGACATTATATCGGAAATTACATAACATAGAAAGTTCTCTTGTATTCCGGAAAAATTTAACGCTGATTAAAAAAACCTTTTCATTCATTATTGGCAAGACATTTAACATTTAATACAGGTAAAACAAAACGATTGTGTCATTGTTATCATGGGAAAGAGATCATTATTTCGATATAGTAACACTTTTTACATTATTAGGTAAAATACTTTTTTATCCGGATCAATGACACTGCAGACATTAATAATTACGTCGATAGCTTTTACTAATATAGACGTACCTACTTATATTATATTTTTTAAATTTTATTTATAACTGTGGTCTTTGTTCAATAAATTATACTTGTATAATTTGTAATTTAGACATCTGTATAGGTAAAATTTTACTTAAGTTTGAGAACTCTTTCGTTTGGTATACAAACTATATATAAATTAAAATTTATCATTACAATTTCTTCTTCAGTTTGTAGGGAGTAATTAATGGCTCAAATTATTCCACAGACCATAGACATTGAACTACATTAGAATAATTGAATATATCACGTTCGTTTTTTTGTTAGTTATATTATTATATAGTATGCACAACACAATGATATGGCAGTTGTAGCCACCCACATAGAAAAAAATGCATAGAAATTACAGACCTAGTTGTCGTACGATTTACATTAGCTGATTGCATTGACTTATATATATATGTACTTGCCGCACCCATACTTTAAAAAAATCAAAATAAAGTGTACATAGACATTAGCAGAATAGGTGAAATACATGAACGCGAATCTACAATTCTACACTATTAAAATTATTTCAAAACATTTGTCATTCGATCAACGTTTTGAAAAATATGATACTTACTTATTGTTTTTTTTTATTTTATTCCGTTATTACTAAAAAGCTATCGGACGAATATTGATGAAATTTGCATATTTTATTGACTGCATTATTGGTACCTACCAATTTAGTAGAGCTCAATAATATCTCAAAAGGTTCCGAAGTTACAAGATGAAACTTCTCAAACATAACCCACTTGCATAAATCCATCACGAGTAATTAAGGTGATCAGATAGCAGTGATGGAGTGGAGGGTGAGGGGCGCGTAGAGGCATGCGCGCCTAGATCCAACGGTTGACTATACAGGATGATAAATTACATTCGAATCAGCCTAAATATTATTAATTAATTTAATTTCTATATTATAAGCGGACGAAGTCGCGAGCGATCGCTAGTTTGCAATATATGTAGGTAAAGTTTATGTTTCAGTCATATTCTTTTTTTTATTTACAAAATATTGGCATTTGAACAATTAAATCCGGAAGTAGGGAAGTCATATTGAAAGAAAAGATATCGATACCTAGTATCGAAGTATCAGTCAAGAAATATCGATACTTTTTGACAACACTACCCGTAAGTCCATATACACGGTCTCTCGTAATATTTTATTTTTCAAATATTGTGCCAAAATAGCTGAATATATTCTAATCACTAATCTATTTTCGATATAAAGAAAGTACAGTCACTCTTTAAAAGGCAGATAGGACCTTGTACCTCCAATAATATACGCATTTCATAAAAATGTGGGTGTGCCCTTGTAAGCATTTTGTATCCAGGTTGCAGTAAAATACAGAACAAGCTGGTCGAAGTATTTACTAGACTTCTTACTGAATAGCACAATATTTAATCAGATTCTGTAGTTCAATGTTAGTTAATTTTAAGCAATACTTCAGAAGGTACCTTAAAGTCCCATGGCCTAACTAACAGTACGTACTACACCACTTTATGTGTTGTTTTATATTATGTACAATATGTAATTGATCATTTTCCCGTGCCACAATAACTGCAACATAATGTGAATGTTTCATGTTCAAAATGATTATAATATACTTCAAGTTTCAGGGTTTATCTTGACAATAACTAATATGTAAACATTTAAAAATGGAATTTACTGTTTGTTGAATCTAAAACTGTGTTGAAAAGTTTGTAGTTTTGACAGATGAGAGTAATAATAGTGTGAAGTTTGTTGCAAATTTTTCCAGAAATATTCATTGAATCCTCTTCTTTTAAATTTCACTCGTATGCAGGTATTTATCCAATAGAAAAAAAATCTTATCTGGCAATTCCATTATTGTTAATGCTACTTAAGTCCGAAATCGAAGATCAATAATTAATGCAATGAACACGTCCTATAATAAATTATAATATTAATTATACCATTTACTTAGACTACCATTTTGGACTTGGTGTTAGAAAATGGAGAGGAATCATATTTCACGCTGATAATATCAGAATTATTAGTAATAATCTTTACTTCTTTTTAAGGGCATAATAAAACATTGATATTATTTTAATAATCAAACTCAATGGCGTACGACAAACGTGTAATGATCTCGCTGTTTAGTATTAAAGATAGAACTGTCACATATATATTGAATATTTTCTACATTTGATGCCAGACGGCATTATTGATGATCGAACTGCAACGTATACACCTCCGCGAGTTTTCACGTGCAAGCAATTACCATTGTGCAAGACATTTGGACAGTGACGTGCCTAGAATATTTCATAACTGGGATAAAGACATGGTATTATAAATTACAAAATTAAACTGTGACTACGAAATAAAAATGTGACACAATATTAAATACTTCAGAATAAATCGTTCGATTTTAAAATTTGGAATTCAGCTCATCTGAATGACTCAAAATAAATGTTAGCATGCAGCGCCTTCACTATACTATATCCATTTAGGACATTTCACTTTTGAAGGGCATATTTAATTTTCATTTAGTTACGAAATAATACATATAAATAAGTTGATTCCCTTGCCAAGGTATTTATTAATTTAGTTCAGGTTATCGTAGGTAGATACATTATGTATTGCCATAATCAAGTATAAACACATTCTTATCTATTGTTAAAACATCTTATCTTCATAATTAAACTTATTATTACATTTCCATCGATAAGCCAAAGTTAGAGGTATCTCAATCTAGATATCTAACTAGTAACGAAGCAGGTAGGAATGTCAATTTACTATATTAAATTTGATAGGTACTATATTGTATATTATGGTCGCTATCGCCGACTGTGTTTTAATCGCTTCTGTCGTATCGTTTCGTCTCGCACAGACCTTCTCCCACTATTTTTTAGTTAGTTTAGAAATTGAAAAAATATTCATAACAAATATCTTCCTCCCGTTAGACATTGAAACGAAAAAAGAATTTCTTGAGAAACTGGAGAAATCAATAAACCGATCTTGAATTCCCAATAATGAAAGATTCTCTAATATTTTTTCTTGTATCTCGAATTGAGAAACTGCAATCTCTATTGGAGTTATATCTCGTAAATAGTCAGCTGTGTGAATACTTCGTTTCCGGGTTATATCGATCGAAATAGAAAAGTATATTTTACAACCGTACAGTTAATATAAATGACCGTCTTATTAAAATTTATTCGATCAATGCCCAATGCATGTGGGTATACTGTTACTGTTTGGAATATTATATTTTTGTCGGTCTCCAAAGCGATTGCAACTGGGTACATATAAGGAGAAACCGGAAGTGCATTTTGAATATAATCTGAATATGAATGAAAAACAAGATATTATTATCATATTTTGTTAACAACGAAAGTTTTGTATATTAGATCAATATATGGGCTATATGCACATACATTATTGACTAAAACACAATAATATTACAGCCTTCTGTTTTATCAACTATTTTCATTTTTTAACTTCTTTTAACCAATATTTTTTTCATAGTAACAATACTATCAAATTCTGTACGTGTACAAAATATATACCTACTAATAATATCACAATGGTATGAGTACTTTGAAACCAAACTAAGAGTCTGTATTATTATAATATTAACAAAAAAAAATATTTTCTATATAAGGCATAATACTCGTAGGTATATAAAAATATAATATAAGTTTACTTGGTCAAGATTCTTCTCCGTTTTACGTTTGACCACATTTAATCCTTGTCTGTATTGAACGCTTCAAATTTATAATTTGTTATGTTCATTATATATAAAATAAATAAATTTGAATTTGAATTTGAATCCTTTACACGCAGACGGAACACCTGTTGTACACTAATTAATTGGACATTCGATACAATTAGCATGTTATTTAAATGCGGTCATAAAGTTAAATAACATGTTAATTATATCCAATGGTCAACTACTCCAAACGCTCCAGTCGCGGTGTTAGCACTAAATTAGTGTAATTATTTCAATGTCATGATAATTGAAACATTATTTATCTAGAATAAAGAGATGCACTATAGGACATAGGTTAATTCGTTCGCTAACTTTCGATAGAAAACTGCACCAAAAGAAAGTGATCCTGCAAAGCTATTTTTTTAGAATTATTAATAACCATGTCTTTGCTTTTTCGAACAAGGTAGTTGTTATATAAAAATATATATATATAAAAAAATGCGGTGAACGAAGTTTTCTTTGTTACAAGCGTAGATAAGTCGTTGGTTTTAACGTTAGTTTATTTTTTCTACTGTATTGTATTTTCAAATAAGATCACTTTTTTTATTTTGATAAGTCATTAAATGCTTAATTGCGAACAAACATAACAACCAAAAATAAAATTGGACGTATGTTATCGACAATCATTTGTATGATTTTAGGTAAGTAATTAATTGATTTCTGTGAGTTAAAATATTTTTTTCGTATGCTTTCAGCGATTCTTGTATGAAATTATATGCATAATAATATTATGTACTTATATAATATGTATTTTTGGTTTTGTTGAATCTTCACAATGACCCAAGTCAGACGAATTTCAGTGGTCACGTGGTGCCCACAATAATTGTGAAGAGTGCAACATACGCGTTGGCCGGTAAATGTTTACCATATTACTCTATCTGCAGTGTCGGTGTTTCAATGCGCATCAAAGGACGCCTATTTTTGCTTAGCCTATTAAAGGGGGGGGGTATAGGGGTTTGAAATTATATGTCAACTTATCCGTTTTTGGAAATATACATTTATTTTAAAAAGTACGGTTCGTTATTATTAAATACTTTGTAACTCAGCATGAAATGACGCTGTTTTATTTTATTTTACTTAATTAATTATTCCAAAAATTGCACAAAAAGTAAACGACCATTTTACCTCCACATAGTGAAGGTTACTTAGAAATACTAGTTAACTATAGGGCCCTCATATTGAATCGAACACATATTGAAAAAAAAAAAACAACAGCAAACACAGGATTGAACCCATGACCACGGGTTCAGATACTAGGGCTATTTTGTTGGATATATTGAGTCCATTTTGCGGAATATTAAATTTCAAATTAAAAGGTGGAAAATAGGGAATCCAATATTTTTTATGAAGATTAGTTTTAAGAAACTCATAAAAATTCAATCCAGAAAGTCCATGTCCTGGGATCAAAACATACTCAACAACAAAAATGACATGTGATATTTACTCAGTTGCGAGATTCAAATCTACCGTCCATTTCAGAAGTAGATATTATCGTTAATTCCACAGTTGGGCGCCAGTAACAATATAATATTATGTACCTAGTAAGATAAAATAATTTATATACCTAGTATACCGATATAATACAGATAAAAAAGTCTTCCGTAAATGTTTTGATAAATTTAAGCAAATATAAGTATTGACTCTAAACAGGCGGGACATTATCGTGAAATGTTGAATATTAATTTGTATGTATTTAGGTGAATAATGTTATCGATGATGACTTTTGTATGAGCAAATTATTACTCATCGTCGACGATAGCTCCATAGCAATTTTACTGTAAATATTGTTTATAATTATTAATAATATTAAAAACCGTTTAGTAAGTAACATAGTAGGTATATATTAGTCATTTGCGGTAAGTGAATATTTTAAATTATACCGCAACATAAACATTTTGTCAGAATATTATATTGTCAAAGTTCATATTATTAGTGTACTATCCAGAACATTTTTTCATCGTGTATTATTTTATTTTTTTAAATTAATCTTTCATAATATAAAAATCAAAATGAAAAATTTTAACAACCTACACCAATACCAAAAATAATAAGCATACAACATAACAATCTATAATGATATGTATATTATCATAAATTCCATCTACGATATTAATGTCCATCAATGTACTTAACGGAAAAATACTTTAACATAATTGAAATACGGATTGGTTATATACATATAAAACTAGACAAGTATTTTATCATGATGTACCTATAATATTAGATTTTATATGACATTTTATTGTTAGTAGGAACATAATATAGAAGAAAAACATCGTTCATATTATTATGATTTATGAGTGTAGGTAAATATAAACAGATACATTCTATTTATAGAATAGATATTGTTATGATGTTTTTAATTTATATTGTGTTTGGATTAAGATGGAAAATTCAATAGTATATACCTATTTTGAAATGAATTAAACATACCGATTAAAGGTTGTCTCGTACTGTTTGATTTCTTTCCGGGAAAACTCATGAAATTCAGTGTAAACATTCACCACTTTGTATTGACGTTTAACCTCTTTGCCCTCCTCCAGATCTTCGTTGATCTGCTGCCTCCTGGAAAGGATTGAGCTTAGTTCACTGTCTGCAGACATTTTCGAGATTAAAAATGCGATCTCTATGTAAAACTTTGTGCGAAAATCGTCGCTCGGATTTCAGGCAATCCTTTGAAATGAGGCTTGATTGTGGAAACAACCTTTATGATCGGCGGCCGCGACGCAACTGTCTGCGTAGTGAGCGCGGACTACTGAGTAGGCTACTATCAGTTTGTGTTAACCTTCAGGTATGTCTGCGCGAATTTAATAAAGCGGCTATATTTTCAGGATTATTTAAAAACCCCTAAAAAATAGCCTGCCTTCAGTAAATAGCCAAAGGATTAAAAGGAGATAAATAATTATCCAGGAAAAGAAATATTCATTTTGATGTAAATAAACAATCAATCAATAACATGATACAAAAAACATGAATTTGTCACGATTTAAATATAAAATACCTACATATTTTTTACACAATAAATTATTACCTAATTGAAGACATTCACGACTTGACATATGGATTAAAAACGAACGGGTTGGAAAACAAGATGTAATATTATACAAAATAAAGGTTATTAATCTTTTCTTCGTATCCTTTGCCTCAATGGAAGGATGGTAATCAATGAATTTACGAGCATTTTCAACAAATATCTTTCCTCTGGAACGTTACTGCGCTGATATTTTTGCTTCCGTTATGGTTTATGCAGTCGATTTCATGACAGTTTCGCTCCATCTGGAAGGTTCTCGACCTCCTCCTTTCGACGCCACCAGAGATCACCCTTCTCCCAAATCTCAGAATAATAAAAAAAAAATAGGGAGTGCATTGATTAATCTCGCAGTCCCCGCTAATTGATGTCTGAAAAATCTGACTAGAGGAAACAGTTTTAGGTAATTGAGCGATGGATAAATTATTTGCACGAGCAGACCCAGTTATATATTATTAAGGATATGTAGTCCATGTTTACTGTCACATGTAAGTCACCACCAATAATTGACAATAAATTTAATATATTCTTTAATGGCATACATATCTAAGTAAAAACAAATGATAACAAACCTTTAAAGCATCACCTACCATGTTCATACTTCATTGTATCACAATGTTCAATGAACAGGCATAAAATGAAATTAAATAAATATATTGGTTAATTGATTTTGCTGAAGGTTTTTTTAGGCTTCAGCGGTTTTGTTTTGAAATAAAATCCTTCTGGATTTCCACTGTATTTTGACGTCAATTTGATGAAAATAATTACACTTTCGATTTTATTATTCACGTATCACGGAGGTTCCATGCACCTAAGATATTTTTTTTTTCGGAAAATTTTGATAAAATTTAAATATTATCAAAGATGTTTATTTTTTTATTATTATTAAGCTAAGAGTGTCAGCTGAGGTTTATTTAGCTGTTGTTACATTCACTTTATAGAATAATAATAGTTATATTATATTTAAAAATAATACATATTATTCATAATGGATAGGTACATAATATTACATGTCAACTTCAACCATGTGATACTATAATTTATACTTGCAGGTTAAATTCGCTCAAAAACATTTGAATACATAAAGCGCTTTGATGTTTGGCTGAGCTATAAACATCTCAATAATAAGTGGTAAATTTTTAAGGAGCCTTCGTCTTTGACCTTCATATAAAGTGGACGACATTGCCAAACGACGTGATGTATATGTTCATTGTCGCTTCCGCATTGACATTTAGGATCATTTGTTATACCTAAGTGAGCTAAGAATCCTGCAAGATTATAGTGATCAGCTCTGCAATTAATTGTTACAATTTATTGTTTCTCAATCAAATATTTTATGGACGTATTATTTTAATGCGTGTTAATTTTAACATTCGATTTAAGCCAGTTAGTACGTGCATCGCCAAAAATGCATCTTGCAAAATACAATATCTATTGGATATTTTGCAATAATGATAAAACGATACTGTGATAAACTGGATAAGTTATTTTTTCTATGTATTTTGTAAGCTCGTCTTGATAATAAACTAATACAAAACAGTAATCAAAGTCAAGAGAGATTTTGTTACATAACTCTCTGGATTATTTTATAAACTCCTTATCCGTCCAACAGCTTATGCGTCGTAAATTTGGATTTGTGAATGAATGTATTTATTTGGTATAAAGTGAAGAAACTGGTGTGAAGTCTGCGCTGTATTTATATTATACCACGCCTTTTCGATTTAAGGCGCACTGCGCAGTCGTCTCTGGCATATTCCCTCCACAACAATCGATGTGTTCAAAAATGTCTAAAAAAAGAATTTTCTCTACACGAAATTTAAAATCATATTTGGAATAGTCTTATATATTTTTTATATTAAACTTATATTAACTTCATTAATGTGACAGTATGAGGTGCTGAGGACGGAACTGATACAAGTACCTACACCGGTGATCAAGTTGACTAAATCGACCTCAAAGTTAAATATGCGACTGTACATTTTATTATTCTACTTTTGTAAATGAGGTCTAATTCTCAAGTGATCCTTTATTTATGTTATTATTGTTTGAAGGACAAGACAAGTCAAAAAATGTAATTACATATATATATACGGTAACTATGAAAATAATAACGAACTTTTATATACCATCTCCATGGAATATTTATTCAAATTTGTTGAGCAGGTATTCAACTTGTGTTTACAATTTTATGTTTATTTCATAATGATATTACAATCTGTTTATATAATATACCTACATATAATATTATATAATTGTAATAATTTATTGCTATTATTGAAGGTACTGCATAATTTTTATTGTTTTTATTAGACTGTACGTACTTATATCATTAGCATTAAAGTTATATCTAAAACTATATATATTGTGATTCTAAGGTGCATTTAAATAAATAAATATTTGCGATCCTTTATACATGTAAATATTATTACAAATGAAACAGATGTGATTATATTATATACATGCTAATAATCTGACACGTTCTGCTATTGCTCGAATTAATAATACTTGATAGACTTGACTGACTCTCCAACATGTTAGAAAAATACAAAATTCGCAACGAATGCAAAAACAAAATAACAAGAAGAGATAACTAAATTTGCAACTAATACCCTCAATTTAAAACATCCGTGGCTTAATCAAGCGGCTATAAAATTGGCTATTATTATTGCATACAAAATACAAGACAATGACACGCAACCATTAAAACAATGTGAAAGTTATTGATACTTTCAGTAGCCGATGTTAATTATTTATTATTTTTGTATGATGAAAGAGACTATCTCCGTGGTCCAATGATATGTAAACAACCTAAGTATGCACGCTTGCAATTGCATAAATTGAAAATTTAAAATATCAATAAATAAAAGTTCATTGATAGAATTCAAAATTCAAAATAAAGGAACGAAGGTCGGCAGTAAGTGTACACATCGCTGACGTGGGAGAGACTATAAAAAAGCTGGTGATTTTTGATAGTCTTTAGTGAAGACAGAGAAGAGGAAAAGGGTTAGAGAGACTGAGTGAACACGCTTGCTGGCTAAGAGAAGCAGATGACTGGTCGCTCAAAAGATCGCCATGTTTCAGAGTCACGAATCTTAGCCACAAGCAGTGATGCCAACCGTACTATAATTATAGTACAATACTATAATTTTAATTCCCCGAAAAACGTAAAATACTATAATTTTACGCCAAATATACCAAAATACTATAATCTTAAAGGATTCAAGACGAAAAATGTTCCTGTACTATATATTTTTCAGAAATACTATAACTTTTACGCCTTTGTACTATAATCAGTATAGAAAAAGATGGCAACACTGGCCACAAGAGAACTATCGATAAGAAAAACTATTATTTTACAAATAACAAATACTTGAAAAAGTTTAGTAATTTAGTTCTTTATTAGTTTTTTATAGTAGTTTATCTAGTTTATTAGTAGGTACTTATTTCATAATTATTATATTACACACAATTCCGATTTCAATACGGGTGTAATAAAATAAATACTGATAAAATTATAACTAAACATTTCGAAGTGTTTCTTAGTTCTAAATAGTTCCATCATTATTTCGTAGATATTTTTATAGATGATTTTACTCCGAAGCAGTTGATTTTATAATAAATCTTTCTTACATTTCAGTGCATATTGAACCGATCTGTAATAATAGTACATATTGTAACAGTGATATTCCAAAACACCATTAATCCAAAATAACAATTTTCCTTATTTTATACAACCGGGCTTAAAATCAAAAAAAATCAAAATATCTTTAATATTATGATATAAGTATGTGCTTAAATGTCAAAGTTCTTTGGTGTGAGCACGCGCACCCTTGTAAAAAATTGTCCCCACAAATGTATCCGACCTCCGTACACAGGGATTTTGTAGAAAGTAGGAGTAGATAGTTGATTTGTCCAAATAGTCTAAACAATGATCTGCATTTTATTTCGTTCGCCAAATTATTCACATTCATCACAATCTCATTTCTCACAATATGATTGTATTCCATTTTGTTCTCCATATTTTTGGTTTGTAGAGATGTAAACACACTATCCTCTTTAGTATAGTAATAGTAAATATTAATATAATTAAATATAATAGTAAAATTAAAAGGAAAGTTTACCAAGGTATCAAACAATCCTTTCCAAAATGCACTGATGACCTGAAAAAGTAGGTTACAAGCAAAGGGGCTTCTCTCCATTTTTGAACATCACTACAGTCACTGTATTAAATGTTCAAATTATACTAAATAACAAATATTTTTAATTTAATTAGTGATCAAAGTAGCTCAGTATACTCTATTAATATAATATGACTTATAATGTATCTAAAAATCTCGCATATTCAATGTATACTGTAAATAATATAATCCTTTTGATTTTAATCTATTCAATGTTACTTACTCTTAAAAACAGAGTGATAAAATGTATTAAAAACTGATATTTCCCTTGCACAATTGTGTGATTATAAAGCATTGTTATAACTCAGTCATAATACAGGAAGCGGTATTATCCTGTAAAAATATTATGATACCAAGAAAATCGAACAGCTTACCCAGCTACTGCGGAAACAAAACATCGATAAAATACAGTTTGTATAATAAATTAATGTCGATCGTTCAGTTGTAAAGTTATGGATCGCAATCCTGGAGAGTCTTTCTTAATCCAGAGAGTATGCGATGTTTTACATTTACGATTTACAACAGATTTCATTCAAGAAATTTTGCGAGAATGCAACCCCAAATTCAGGGATCAGGCGGTGAACCTATGGCATGCGTGCCACATATGGGACGCCTAGGAACTCCGTCGACACGCGAAAGAATTAGGTACTTAATGCGTCAATGCCATTGAGTTACTTTACAAGCTGTTTGTTGGCGAATTTAAAGGCGGGCGATTCAGCTACTGCGATTGTGATGATGACACACAAAACTTTCCATTCGCTGAGAAGCCAACAAGCTAGCGACCATTTTGACAGAACGTAGTTCGTTTTTTCCTAGGAGGTCGCTACTACGCTCTACTGCGCAGACGCAGTAGGTACACACGCCGGCGTGTAGCGTGTAAAGTTGACCGGCTTTCAACTTTTCTCGGTAGATTGTTTACAATCTGCTTATTAGCTTGTTCGATGATGACACTGGGTGACTTTACAGGCAGATTGTAAATTCGCCAACAAGCAGCTCGTAAAGTAGCTCAATGTCATTGACGCTTAAGACGATACATCAGTGAAACGGTAAATAATTTTCAACTATATATATAATAGTATTCAATATATATTTTGGACTCGCTGGCATTTTAAGAGTGAACGTCGAGCTGTGAAGACGTCATTTTGTTTTGTGATGGCGCCGGGGGTATTAATTCTTAAATCGTGTAAAGATGACTAAAACGTTACCTATTTACTTGAAAAAGAAAACATGTCAATGAATTCATTATTATTGTTACTAATAGAACAATAAACAGAACATTAAATGGACGCATGTTGGATTTATAAGACAAATTATATTCCATTCGGCATGCGTCATTTGCACCGCCGCATCGCCTAGCCACGATCTTTTTAGACCATGCCTCAACTGAGCATTATTTGAAAACGTCAAGCACGTGTGAGAAGTTTTTGAAATATAGTCGAGAACGCAATTTCTATTCTTGTGGAAACCCGACTACAAAAAGCTCTCAACTGTGATTATATAACCATTATTACAAATATTTTTTTTAGTTTTACGACATATAAGCATAAAAGGGTTCATCACCCCCGCCCTACTTGAAAATTATAAAATAAAATTGAAAACAATTTGATTTTATGTGGGCCCTTGAAGAATGATTATGTTATTATATTAGTCGGAAGTACGTGGCAGTGAAGAACTAGGGACTGAGAAGAAAAGATGAATCTAGAGAAGGCCTTTATCCGGTAGTTGATTGATTCCACCTGATGATTATGATGATCAGTCAACATATTATTATATACACTTTATATCATTGTGCATCGATGGTGCTATAATAGCCCAAGAAGAGTCCTGCGTATCTATTCTATACGCAAGACTGCTTTCGGCCGCTGTCTAGGGTAGGAAAGTATCCAACTATAACACTTATTGTAACAATTACAATAAGGTAATTGTTATAATAAGTGCAATGTTTTAACAGCACCTCTCTTGGCTGTGATAAATTTTAGAGTAAGATAGACAGTTTTGACAATTCAGACGGCTTGTCATTTGTTCAATTGTTATTTGACAACGTTTTTATTAGCTCGTATTCTTATTTGTCCGGTGGTTGTTTATCCAGTACAAATCTTGCAATAGATTTTTAACTAACTTCCCGACTAGATGACTAGACGACGATTCGCTGGACTCCTCAATCTTCCACCCCCACGACACTCGCATTCGACATAAGCACATAAAAGAAGACTATTATGTAACTGAACAAATATAAATCACGTTTGCGGTAGGTAGATATAATAATATTTCAATTAATTGATAAATTGTAAAAAAAAACTTTTTAAACAAACGTACATTTGCGTAGGTACTAAAATGCAATAACAAATAAAATGTATTGATATGATTCATTACAATGATTAATGAATCACTAAACTATTGTTAGAAATCAATATAAACATGGGTACCTAAGTTATTCTGAATCAACTTGAAACTGGATTAATTTGTTGACATCACACATAAAGTCGTTATTTTACGAGTACAAGTGTGTATGTATGACTGTATGGTATGTATGTAATATGATCGATAATGCAAAAGTCTGCAGACAATGTGCATTGTTGCAACTGCAACCTGATGATTTATGTAATGCGTATGTGTGTGTGATCAAAACCAAATTGCATACATTGCATACAACTGCAATACGATCATAACAGTATTTTTATTATACTATTTATACTGCATTCTATGCAGTACTATACTTTTCAGTGAAAGTGCAAGTTACTTGACAGTTTTTATAAAATATTTTAGATATACCTGTATGCAATATATTTAAATTCAAATAAAACGATCTATTTTTATTTGATTCGTTATAATATTATGTAACGATTTATATTATATTAATTCAAAAAATAAATAAAACATTGTTAACTTTATTAACCACAACAAAACCGCGGAAATATGAAATTGTATAGTTTAAAATTCTTTAAATTTCTACTAATAATATAATAATATAATAAACAAAATGATTTTAATAATTTGTAAGTATGTGTTTTTGTATACTTACTCTAAATTGAAAAAAAAACAGTAGCGGAACTTCAAATTCTGCCCCCCCCCCCTCCTTCGAAAAAATCTCTTACATCATACAATTCTAAAGTAATTTTTAAAATAGTTTATTTCGTGAAAAATGATATTATAAACCTAAAATTTATATATTAATTTAACTGGCGTTCACACGGTAAAACTACGTTATAATTTTTGTGAAATAAAGTTTTTGGTGATTCTACGGTATTTGAGTTATTTTGTCATCTGTTTTATGTTACATAATATAATATAAATCCATGATTAGAATGATGTAACAATGATGTAAGGTGAGAAACGTTAGAGTTACCTACCTCAAATAATGTAATTGTTTATTCATGTCACCCTCAATGCATGTGTAGACAAATTTACTTAGCATTATTATATAATATATTAATTATAATCTTTGCTAATATACCTAGGTATATGTAAAATATTTATTTTAAACTCCCCCACCTTGCGTAATATAGTTCCGCCAATGAATCATTATATTACCCATTTTTTGCTTTCAGAATAGTATTCAGGTATCATGATATGATACCTAAAAAAATATTTAAATTTTGATGACTTATATTTTATTTTACAAGATAACGTCATTTTCATAGCCTCGCGTTTATCGACGACGTCTATCAACGAGCTCCGTAAGCTGTAAGAAGACTGTATTATTTTTACATTGAAGCTTACACATAAGGCTTTTCGAGTTTTAGCATAGATGTCAGAGAAGGAGAAAAATATTTTCCACGTGAAAATCGACGTGTTTGTTTTTGAATTTTTGATGATAAATTGTCAGCAATTTTCCACTGCATGATCCAATTTTAGGAGTTTTTAACTGTTAAATAACAACGATTTACCGAAGTTACATCAAGTTTTAAAACAATAAGAAAAATATAAATCGTTTTTTATCTCAAAGATAAACCTAACGAGTCGAAATTTGAATACTATTTGTCTATTTTTATTATCTAAGTACTTATATTATTAAGGATTTTAGTTACAATGATGTATGATAAGTTGTTTCTACTTCAAGACACCGAAGATTTTAAAAAATCCTAGCATTCGCTTATTTACAACAACATCCAGTTTCGTAAGAAATAATACTGTTTTTTTTACTACTAAATTTCTATAAGAAACCGTTACCGAAACCGAAACCCTATAATATTATGATAGTATTTTTAGTATCTTTTGGGATAATAATATTTGGTATATTCTCGAGAAATTTTCGAGATTTTCCATCCCGAATCTCGAGAATTGAAATTTTTAACATTTCTGGAAATCCCGGATCTCGAGAATCTTTTCCCGAGATTCAGGATTTCTTTATTATTAATGTTTATTGAAAAAACGTTTTTTTTAATTGAAATAAGTAATGTAACAAAATTTGAGTTCGAGGGTGTCACACAGTGTATGAAAAAAGTGGACAGAAAACACAAAACGTTCAAAAACTAATCGGGTATTTAACACAATTAAGCCAAAAATTCTATTTTAATAAGTGATGTTTTGAAATATTTTTATTTTCCTACTTCTATATTTTGTTTGTCTTCTTACTTAAATAAAAAAAATATATTTTAGGATTTTTTACAGGTTTTTTAATTTTTTTCGATATTTCGCGGATTCTCGAGAACTCTTTTCCGGAAATCCCGAATCTCGAGATTGAGACTTTCTCTTGAAATACCCAAATCTACCTATAAGTACTGTGATTATTTATAGTATTTCTTAAAAAAGTTTTGGAGAAATGTGTGTTTTTTGCGTAATTTCGTATATTTAAAAAATATATTTCCTTGATATTAAATGCTTTTCTCTCATGCGACGAAGAACATAATATTATGCACCTATATTATAATATAGTATATCAATATTATCAATGTCGGTGTACATGGTAATAAATTAGGATTTCCTATATTGATGAAGAAGGATACTTGTTATACACAAAGCAGCCAAGCCACAATTTTGAAAAAAATGAGTTATTGTTATTTCCAAAATCTCACACGTTTATTTTACGTTCTGCATAAATCAGCCAAGCTGCTATCATACAAAAATCTCATATAAATACGTTTTAAAGATTTTACAAATCGCAGAATATGACATTTTCGATATGCAAAAAGCAACCACATGACAATGTTATTATGTAAATATTGAAATCCTGACTGTGTACGCGTAAGGTGTGTTTTTCTACATTATTAATAAACATCATTTTCTGAATTACATTAAGTAAGTATATGTTTTTCATTTTATTTTCTCTAATATATACATAATATAATAAAATATATAGATTTTTCATGTAAAAATTAGTGCCAGGCAGCTAAATATTAAATTAATAATTTACGAACTATTTTCGAGAATTATATTGCGAGAATATATTATGCAATTTAATACCTTTTAGTAAAAATTAACATTTCGAAGTGTTTTAAACAATCAATACGTATCTAAAAACATTTAAGGATATCAATGACGACTATATGAGTTTTTCGTAGACACTATAAGTGTTTTCACATTTTGCTTTTGATTTTTTGTTCGTGTTTTGAGTCGAATCGATTCCAAAGATCGTTCTTTTTGCGTGAATCAAACATCTTTATCCCAAACCTATAAGTATAATAGTTTTAAGTTCTGATGGATTTAATTTTTTTACTATTCCATTTGAGTCGTTATTTGCGACCCGGGTTTCGCCTTTCGGCACCTTCTCCTTCTTCTACTTCGGCTTCTTCTTGAAGATGCCGAAAGACAAAACCCGGGTCCCAAAAAACGACTCAAATGGAAAAGTACAAAACTTAAATCCTTTAGAATTTAAATTCAAATTCCATAGGTACCTTTGGTCGATAGTATTAATAGTATAATACTCGTAATTTTTTTCGATATGTTAAAATAATTATTGAAAAATAGTGTTGTTGGGATTGAATTATATTTATATATGCGTATTTAGTCGCTCTTGACTTATTGTCGATGGTGGAAGATTTTTAATCATTTTCAGTAGGTAAATAGGTAGAATAGTGTCAGAGTCTTCTGGCAGTGTAGGCGACTCATTTAAGTGTTGGTATCGTTACTTTTAGAGTGATTCATGGCCGCAATATCAGAAGCATCTGTCCTTCTTCATCACAACTTTATTTTTCTCCTTCTTCTACACTCACAGAGATGGCAAAAAATGAACACTATGCGATAATAAATATTTGAAAAAGTTATGTATTTTTGTTGCAAATTGAGGAACCTAAAATCGTCAGGTTATGGCCACGTGGTAAGAAGAGATCCGAGCATTCTGGAGAGAAGAGTGATCTCTGGTGGCGTCGAAGGGAGTGGGTCGCCAGGGCGTACACCTTCCAGATCTAGCGACACCATCGAGAAAGCGACTGAATCAACAATAACTTGAGCAACGAGATCAGCGCAGAATCGGTTTATAAAATTGTCGGTGACGCCTGTAATTTCAGTGAACACCATCCTCAGTAACGAGTCAAAAGATATGAAGAGTCAGCATTGAGGTACAATCTGCACGTAGATTTTATAAAAATAAAAAATATTTTATCTGTCTTGTTATAGTTATAATAGTTTGTTGAAATTAATTGAAAATCAGTCACGCCACTGAAGAAAATATATGTAATGATTAAAAATGTAGAAATATGGTTTTGACGTTTGAACACCACTTTTACAATAATGTTTTAAATTGTTTATATCTAATATTATGACTAATAGATAGGTACACAATATTTTGCGGGTAAGTACATTGGTACATGATAATATGTGTTTATGAAGATATGCATGTTGCTTAAAAATTCTTGGAACATTTGTAATTTAATAATATACCATTTTAATATCGTAGTCTTTTGGGGATCACACCCTGGCGAGCGGCGGCCGCACCTTCTGGAGACCATTTCATATGTAATTTTAAACTAACCCAATTACTAGAAGCGCCGTATCACCCATAAGTGACATGCATTGTCAAATTAAGCTGTTTACGCTACATACCGCTATGGAAAACACAATTGTTACCTACGTTGCCTACGTGATAATAATCTACAAGATTCTTACGTACCTTTTAATTATGATGAAAATAACGAGACTAATGAATTATTATATTAAGGTACCTATCAGGTGATCAGACATTTTGATATAACTTTTGATTAAAGAAAAAACGGAGGCTCGAGGCAAATCGCAATTGAATGCTACAAATACAGCGAATATTTTGTTGTCAGATTTGTTAATACTTTAATTTTTAAGGTCGGACGTGCTCAGCGTGGGTCAAAATTGAGTTTTTTTTCTATTTTAAAAGCATGATCCTAAAACGTTGTAGATAATCTATTTATATAATTTTGAAGCCTTATTATCTTTTATATTTATTTTACATATTTGATGACTGCATAAAGTATTTTTATTACATAAAATAGTATTCTTTTAAACCTCTCGCTTTAATGTTTTAGAATATAGTTATATTTCAGTAAATAAATGTGCAGTGGTGTTAAGATTTTTTACATTTATTAATTTTTAAACGCATTTATAAAACCATAAGTATAATTTATATCGACATTATTATAGTGAAATATTTACGATAAAAAATTATATTGATAATCTCTGTGATCCCAAATTTGACAAGAATTAGGCATTTTATTATTCAAAAAATGGGCAAGATTAACACATTTGAAGATTATTCTAAAGATACTAATTATAAGCTATGTCTTTGAACATTCAAGTGTGATAAACATCCTACGAATAATGATTGTTTTGTAATAATTATTGACCTAAGAATAAGGTAGTGTTTTTTTGAAATACGCCATTTCTTTTGGCATTCCCCAGTGGTTAAGCTACAACATACGGCCGTAGCCATAAATTGACAAACTATAATTGAAGTAGGGAGTAAAATTATGTTAACGCTCGTGTTTGAACATGTACCGTTTAAAAAAAAATCGGTTAGGTAGGTAGCGTGCAGGCGACATTTTTTTACTATTAGAGCAAATTTGTGAATTTGTGATGTATGTTTATCTCAGTTATCTGGTCTACCCGCCACGCTGGGCCACCCTTGATCTCGAGCCCCCAGGCACTGTCAGCCCCCCCTTATGTATTCCATGGGTATGTTTACGAGTTAATTACGAATATTTAGATTTGAGCTATCGATCTCATATCTTCACTTACTGTGCTCCTCTATATTATATTAACATCTACTTCATGGCGCTGTATGTGATGACAGTATAATGTCACGCGCTTTTTGCATGCTGGCGGTAATGCAACAGTTTTAGTTCCAGAAACGACCGTGGTGACGTGTATAGAAGACGCACTCTAGTTAATATAACGGGAATAAATATGTTAATATGTAACTCCATCGTGCATTATAATATTATTTTTTAATTTATCAGTAATCGTTACCCTGTGGCATGTATTTAACTTATTGCAAGGGGGAAATGACTTTCACAAGTTCTCAGTTATCACAAACGTGCGTAGTCTTGGTTTCTCCCAAAATCGACTATTAATATGTATGTATTGTTAGTGAATTACGTTTTCTAATGGATCCACTAGTGCCAAGATGACACAGAAATTTAAAATGGGGCTTATTACTTACCGTAAAAAAAACATTGAACGCGCACAATACAGGAAGTAGGTACAATAAATTTTCCAATCTGAGGGATTCCGTCACAGAAAATGCTTACGTATAGATCCAACTTGTTTACAAAAGTTCAATGAAAACACAGATGTGCTTACTCTTTCATGTTAACCGTTGCAAATTACGAAAAAACAATTTAACATACGTTAGCTATGATGTTGCCATTAAATAAAAGTAAATACACGATTGAAAAAAATGTATACGTCCAGAAATATAGCTTGTTGAAAAGTAACTTCTGTTGAAAACCTCTTACCTCTAGATACCTCCTTTTAATCTATATAAAACATTTCCACGACGAAATGAGTAGGTATAAAATATTACGGAAAGCATAAAAAATCCCTACAACTAATATCAAAATTGCCTACTTATAAACATAACCATGGGCCTGGGGGGCCGGGCTTAGGAGGGGCCCGGCGTGGCGGGTCGATCTCTTAACCGAGGTAAACACACACTACAAATTCGCGCTAATAGCGCTAATTCGCGCTAGAGTGGAATTTTATTTTATAATTATTTATAGTGTTGCCTGGATAATAAAAACGACTATTTTATCCAATACGGCGAAAGTCCGCTTGTTACCTGGCTATCACAAAAGGGAGTCGCGATCATTGCTTCATAATATGATACCGTGCCGACAATTCAAGTGTATTTATTTAAAAATGGCAAAAATTTCGGAAAACCCTTTATTTTACACAGAACCCTGCAAATCTGCAGAATATCATTTGGGGATCACTATTGTATTAGTAGAACATTTCACGGCTCTTAACCTTAGCAATAGATAGAGGGGCCCGCTTCAGTATATGGGGGCCATGAACATAACCATATAAACAGATGTTTATCGTGGGGGACATTGAAATCAGTCCGTGCCTCGGGCCAGCGATTCCCTAAGCCTGCCACTGCTTACATAATATACTTATAACTTTAATAGATGCAATTGACGTATTATTTTATCATGTTCAAATATCCATTCCACACCCACACTATGAAATAATGATGATTTGACAAATATCAAGACCTTCTGTGGAAGTTTGACATCCTTTAGGTTCTCTTGGGACATTACACTATGACATATCCTTTATGGTAATTAACAGAAAAGCGATTATAAACAAAACAATAACATATGTAGGTACAATAGTCGGTTAATTTACTGATGAATGTCATGATGGGGTCTACAGATAAAAGTACCAACGCATAGTTTTCGATGACTAAACGGAATTCGGCAATAAATTATTATTAATATGAATATTGTTCTTAATTCATTAGGTACCTAGCCATAAAATAGGGATGGCGAAACCATGAGACGCGATTCGCTTTGTGTGACACCCGGGCAAAGTTCGGATTATGTATGTAGGTACCTATATTATGAGCATATTTAAAAAAAAGTACAAATAAAAAATTCCAAGTTGTCTTTGCTGTCTGAAAATATAGTTAAAGACATTAACCTAAGGAAATAATGGATTATGAATGTAGTTAAAAAATAATTCGCTAAAATTGAGATCGAGATGTATGGAACATGTATGGTGCGGTGAAGAGTTTCTAGTTTCCGTCTGAAAATATTATGATTGGATTATGAACGTAGTTCGAAAAAAATGCTAAAATGAAGATTGAGCGACCGTATCCGCAAAAGCTTATGATATCCAAGTATGACAGGAAGGAATGTTTGTGTCATACAACTTTTGGAGATGGATATAAAGCAGAATTTGGCGCCATTCCACTGTAAAAAAAAAAGTTTAATGAGCTTCAAAACAGTACCGGTCCATGGGTAGGGTGAGCCGCACGACTCTCCGGGGCACCGATATTTACGGGGCGTCATTATTCCACTTTTATTAATAGTTTAACGCTCAGAAGGTTCGACAAACAAAATATTATTTAGATCCCATGTTGTTTCTAACAATTTTTGGTTATTTTGGCAGTACAACAATCTAATTGTTAAATAAAAATACAACAGGTAAAATAGATCATTATTTAACAACGACTTTAGTGACTAAATGGCGTATTTGACAATGATTACCTATTGCTCTTCATTCATACTGTAATCTTCCAACGGCTGGTTGACTTTTACAATTTTATTTAAATATAATAATATGAAAAACTCTTATGCCGTTATTTTTAGCATGCTTTATGATGCTACATTCAGTAGATACGACATAGTGATAAATTTTAAATTTAGCAAATACATATTTTAAGTTTTTAAAATGAATTCTTAAATATATCTAATATTTCAAATCCTTCTTTCGGGTTATTAGTAAAGGTCAGTAAAAGACGCCATAAATTACAACAAGTTTTATTAATTCAGACGTCTGATATCATTGTAAATGCTCTCGTGCATACGCAGGTACAAATGGGAAATTACAATTAGAAGTATTGTTAAGTGGATATTTTTAATATAGGACACCGTTGTGCATAGTTACGTTTCGACTTTTTTAATAAGCCATAAGCCCCACTTAATTTTCATTTGATCGCTAGTTTTCACGAAAGCAGCAAGCTTTTGCGTCGAGATAAACTTTTACAGTAAAAGCTCCGTGAAAATATTTGGTCATAATAATTTATTATCTAAATAATTTCAGCCATTGAGATAAAGTATTTAATGTGTTTTAATATATTTTAAAAATGAGAAGATCAATCGTATGGTATGTATAATTATTTATTTTGCTATTTTATGGAGGATTTCCATAAAACTTTACGCGAAATTTTAAATATGTTCTACAAAAAATACTTTTAATTCAACTAGGAGTTTGACTAAATCCTTATATTTAGTTTTTAAAAGATTTTCGTGTTTTAATAACATCTACTTAATCATTAAATCTCACCATTACTTTAAAAAATTGTCTCTAGTTTTATAACTAGAAATATTAGATTTTATAAAACAAAAAATAATAATAGGTAGTTGAATTTTCATTATACATATTATGTAGGTTTGTTGTCATATCCATTTTAATCCAGGGCTTTATTAATGTGCAACTTGTTATGAAAGCATTTTCAGGGAAGGTGCATCTAAATTCAATTAAAATGCTTTCAAATGTAATTAAACAATGCTAATGAGAAATTTTACAACCATTTTCGATTCACCATATAATTTTGCATTCATACTATACGATTAATTGTATCTTCGTAATTAATATCTTTTCAGTAGGTATTTTCCTACTGACTACTTTCAAGGAATAATTAAAACAATATGATGTTGTGAATGTATTATACTTAAACAAAAAAATATATTGTACTAGTAATAATATCTATAAATGCAATTTAATACAAATAATTTACATTTTAACATATTTTAATTAACCATGCATGTATCTAAAAACTTACAATTAAAATAAAACTGTGTTTGTTTAACGGTTCAATTTGTTTTATTAGATACATATTCTTATAGTTATTTTTATAATTAAAATATAATTTATGCTCTCGAATGTGTTTATTTGAAACTTGAAGAGAGATCATTTGAAAAATTCATATTAGTAATGTATTTTTTATTTATATTAAAAGATCTTCGGTATGGTCACAATATTCTATTTACGTACAAAACAGGTGAGTTTTAAGTAACACAAAGTGGATAATTTTATTTTTATCGTAATTGCAAAATATCGCACCTGAATACATTCGAGATATTTTGGCAAATTCTAGATACCTAAGCCAACTAGGCTTAATATTAGTTAATATTAGTAAAATTATTATGATACCGGAATTCTTGAGTTTATATTTATTATAATAGAAAGCCATGATGGATCATTTGTTTTTTATATCAATTCCTAGTGATATGGTATAAAATCCGAAATAGGCTTCGATTTTTAGAATTTAATTCAGTGTATTTTTTTTACATTTTTTTGTTATATGAGAAGAAGTCGACTAAATTATAGTTAATCCCTATAATAATTATTACTAAATGTCTCGGATAACAAATTGATTTCTATTTAAAGAAAAACAAATTAAAAGAAAAAACTTTACTGCGAAAAGCTAAATTATTAAATTCCAACAACGATTTTTTTTTAATGGCCAGTTAGTTGATTTTTTAACATTTTTACTACGATTTTTGCACTCCAAATTATCATCCAATTTATTTGAGTATAGATTAGAAATTTACATTTTCAGAAATTTATCTTTTACGAAAACGCGTTTTCTATCTAATGCCATACTTCATCACCATCATCAAAAACCAGTCAATATGTCACAAATCAATTATTGTAATATCGTTTAAAATTTTTATAAACCTACTCGATATATAACAAATCACAATAATTAGTATTATACGAAACCAGCCAACTGGCTCCGCTAGTTATACAATAAATACTTTTCTTTGTGATATACTAGTACTTTGCTCAACAGTTATAAAGAGTATATACATTTTTTGTCCAATGTGTTCAAGCCTACTTAATTGTATTGAGTACCTAACTAATCATCAGATATATTTTACGATACCTACCTACATGTAACAAATAATTAATTATGAATAATGCGAATATTTCAACGGAAAATTATGTTGAATGTCTGGAAGTAACAGTTTTACTGACTAATAGCTAAGAGTCGATAATCAATCAGTTTCATCATATTATATTAAAATGGTTTTGTCAATGTTTTGCGTAGGAATCGAAATGAAAAGTTCAACGGGAGTCCATCGAAAAACAGACATCTATTCGATTCGCCAGAGTCGGGAAAACTAAACGGAACAGCACCGTCAAGGAAACCGACTCGCACCAAGTCTTGTGTGAATTATTTTAAAGAATTCACTGCTAACACAAGTCTTCATGGACTGAAGTATCTTGGAGAAGACCGGAGATCCATTGCGGAAAGGTAGGAATCAACCAATAATAATGTACATTAAAATTATAATATCAAGTTTTATTAAGTTGGTACTAAATTCATGTTTAATATTTAAATTGTTATCTGGAGCTGTTACGTATCATTTACATTTTCAATCGATAAAGAAATGTATAAATACTATTGAATAAGGTTTTCACTATATAAAATCACTGGATATATTCAGATATGGGTATTAATCAATACCTGTCATTTTTCTATCATATATTATTGAACCTTGAAACAAAGGTAAGTATAAGAAAATCTCTCTGCCTGCCGAAAAGAAATATTACCTAAGTAGGTACTTATTTATTTATATACAAGCGACCAATAGAATTCAATTTGATCGTTTATATCGGTGGTTGGCAAATGTTTTATATATAGTAGCTGCTTTAAAAAACTACCATCATTCAATTTAAATAGTGATAGTTTTATGAATAAATAAAAAAACAAATTGTATTATTAATATAAAAACGTTTATTTTCAAGCATAATATCAAACAATATAACTAATCTACTATATAATATAAAACAATAAAACTATAACCTATTTTATAACCTATAATCTACTATAAAATATAAAACAATAAAACTATAACCTATTTTCCGTATACCCAGAGACTTGAAATTTGGTATAAGTACATATTATATTAAGGCGGTGACAATACGGGGTGGTTCGGTAAACTTGAGCACTTTATACAGTGTTCTCAATGTGTGACGCTATTGATCTGTAACCATAACTAATAGATTACTACTTATGGACGGTTTCTAAATAGAAATGTAAAATAAAACATACATGTCGTTGATCTAATTTTAGAGATAATATAACATCGCATTATCATCGTTGATTTTACACATGTTTGCATAGGGCAGGGATGGGTAAATTCAGATGAAGCCCCGTGATAGGGCGTTGCGCCGCTGATGGCAGCCAGGGGGCGGGGCTCCAATAGTTATAATATAAAAATCATTGTAATGCATTAAATTTATTTCATCAGGAATTTTTCATTAATCATGTGCGAAATCAGTAATAATCCTTACATAGTAGAGTTATAAAACAGAAAAAATATAACCTTTCTGATATCACGTGACCCGTTAATAAAACAATGTAGCTTTTTAGCTTTGAAAACTACTCGAGTGAAGGCTCTTAATTATAAATTTCATAAGAAAATACTTAACAAAAAGAATACTTGTGATAACCTGGATTCTTCGACTAGCTCTTAATTATCCTGTTAAATTACGCACTCAAAAAAAAGGGACCGCTTATTGGGACGCCGTTGGTTTATTTCTATACACTTTAACTTATATTACTATATTATATAATTATTAATCGTTGTTTTTATTTTTAAGTAACAACTTATGACGTTTAATAATTTGTTTACGTAAGGAATTGCAAATGGCCGACAATAATGAATTTGCTGCCTAGACAACGGAACAATTATTCTAAACTATAATATTATTATACCGTATAATCGTCACGATTGGAGTATCATACTGTGGCGTAATGGTAGTGCGTTCGGCTGATAACCGAACAAGCGGTGGTTCGAATCCAATCGAGTGCGTTTGTGTGAGAAAAAAAAATATGTGTAAAATGTCACACGCCAAAAATACACTCTGATCTGATTTTCCAAACGCGCCTCTTTAAACTTTTTGAAGTCATACTTCTTTAAGTATGACTTCAAAAATATTTACAAAGTAAAACATCTACTTGTAAAATATATTATTTTTTAATATAGTGTCTTGGGATAATGAATTATCGCACATCACTATTAAATTTTTCGGTACCCGGTGGGTATAATTTTAGCGTGCCAAATTTACTAAGCTCACCGCAATCTTATCGTTACAAAGTTATGCGTTCAATTTTTTCAATCGATTTCAACGTAATTAACTTCATAAATTTCATGAAGTCATTTATTTATTAATATCGTGTTATATCACGCTCTAATAATAACAGTATCGAGCTTTATAACATCATAATAATAATGTGTTCATCTCCTTAGAACAGTGTTTCCCAAATTGTGGTACGCGGACCCCAGGACGAGTTTGGTGGGGGTACGCGCTGCACCGGCCTTTGGTTGCGCCTAGTGCAACAAGCATACAACATCAATACAACATCCGTGCTAGAAGGTTTATTGCATGCGGAAGAAGAGCAATAAATTGTTGGAATTAGCTTCAGACGGATTCTTGAAAAATAAATATAAGAAGTGTAGTTTAACATAATTCTGGTTGCAAATGCAACATGCAGTTTTAACAGAGAAAGTCCTGAAATACATCTTGCCTTTTCCAACTTCATATAGTCTTCAATTTTTTTTGACGAGGGGTACTCAGTTTTACGAAAATTATAGAAGGGGTACACAGATTTCGAGAGTTTGGGAAACACTGCAGAGTAATAACGATGTACCTAAGTACTGTTATATGTACCTACGTATCAAGATATGTGTACATAGTTGATAATATTAATAATATTACAAAATATTTAATAACAACCAGTGTTGTTCAAAGTAACTTTATACAATGTCACCATATTAATTAGATTATCTAGCTAGTTCAGGATTACCAACCAGGGTTCCGCGAGTTTGTGTCGGGTATTGACTTATAGTCTTAATATACCAAGACCACGGTCCCCACAGAGGTGGGCTGATAGGGCTCTAGCCTAGGGGCCCGGGCTCTGGAGGGGCCCGGCATGGAGGGTTGACCAGATACTTAAGTGAGATAAACACCCATCACAAATTTGTTTTAATAGTTTAAAAAAAGTCGCTTGCGTCTCTATTATTATTCATGTCCATTATTGTACGACAACATCTTCTTGGCTACGTGAAGGAAGGCGCTGTTGTCGACTAAATGGGAGGAGTTTGTTAGTTTATAATATAAGGGGGGTTCAAAATGGAAGGAGCATGTTAGTTCACAGTTTTAACACGTAGCCAAGAAGACGTCGTCATAG
The DNA here is from genome assembly GCF_057557595.1 of Rhyacophila brunnea. Taxonomy (NCBI): domain Eukaryota; kingdom Metazoa; phylum Arthropoda; class Insecta; order Trichoptera; family Rhyacophilidae; genus Rhyacophila; species Rhyacophila brunnea. The sequence continues at coordinate 16,601,255 of NW_028232965.1, forward strand.
AGTAGTTAACATTTTAAATTATATGATTGTGCGAAGTAATTTTTGATTATTGTGTGTCGACACTCGATAACTCCATGACTAAAGTAAGTAGATGTATTAAAAGTAGAAAAAAACCGCTAATATACTTAATAGGTACCCTTAATTTGACCTAAAACACCATTTAAAAAAACTTTAATGTAGTGCGTCACACTTCCAACCTTGGGGATAAGTAAGGGGCCCGCCAAAGCCTGAGGGTCTGCTTCAGGATGTGGGGGGCACGACCAGGACACACACTTTCACACAAAAAGTGGACAAAACAAACGGCGCTGCAAATTCACGCAAACTGCGGCACCGACATGCTGATCTTGTTTGGATCTAATTGGTAGTGATGTCCCTTGGCAAAATACCGCCTTAGCAGACTTAGAATGTCACCCCTTTCATTTTTAGTTTCATTAGGTACATACTTACCTATTTTATGATTTATTTTCGGCCATCTTAAACATACAATTAATGCACCAAAAATCTTTAAATTTACATATACACCATATACGTACTGATAATTAGATAATTTTCACGAAATCTACACTCAAACAGTCATGGTTTTAGTTAAGTGGACGTCTGTAATGCTGATATATAATTTTATTAACTATTTCTTTTTAAGAATGTACCTAACATTTTAATTATTGAATTAATATATAATACATAATTTTGAAAAACACTTCTGAGAACATATACTACACCAATAGAAAATATCTTTTTGAAAAAAGTAAGACACCCGCCAGGAATCGAACCTGCATCTCTTGGGTTTACGCCCCAGTCCACGCATTATCCACTATGCTACGAGGTGACATACTAATTACGACAAATTTTAACTATTGGCCTTTTAATACCTACTCATCAGCGCTCCTCCAAATCAAGCCACTATTGGAAATCTGTTTTTGTTTAGCAGAATAAATAGCTCAAAACATGAACACAAATTTGCAATAATCATCTACATGCTTTCCCTCAATCATGGTAACCTGGTGATTCCGCCGTTCATTACGAGTCGCCATATCATTTCGGGCGTATACCAGGGTGTGATGAATGAGAATCGTTCTACAATATTGTACTGGGAGTGTCCCAGCAGAAATTCTTCATGATTCTAGTTGTGAATCGTTTGCATTTAAGAAATATTGTATTTTGATTTCTACTGCAACGATCAAGCTTATTGTATTGAGTTAATTTTTCAATGAGGTACATGCAAATTTATGTTATGTTAAATGTGGTAATATTCAACCATAAATCTGCGAACGTTAGTAGAGTATAACAACAGCGTTGTAAATATATTATAGCGATATTGCAATTTAGATAGAGTTCATTTTCAACTTTATGTATTTATTTGGTGAAACGGAAGAATTAAATTTCTATTAGCAGGCCCAGATGTATACGAGCTGCTTCGTTTACGAGGACTCTTTTATTATTCGCGTCTTGCATCCGTTAATAGAACAATGGCGCCAGGGCTCCGCGAAATTTCGCAAAAGCTTATAAAAATCTGCAATTAACCCCTCTTTGTACTTAAGTATACAACACTATTCACGACTAATAAAAGCACTGTGAAAGTTTATCTTCGTTTAATGTTCGCAAGATGGTCAGTTAATTGAACTGGCGTTGTGTGGTAAAATTAAATGGTTCTAAAACAGTATTTTGTTAATAATTATTCTACGATAGGTAGGTAGCTGAAATAATAATTTTACTTAAACACAATTCTTTGTAGGTACTGAATACAGTTTTTTTTATATTATAGGTATGTATTGTATAAAAAAGTGGATTTAGTACAAAAACATGACGTGTTTTATTAAAATTATTAATACAATGCATTTCCATCGTAAATAGACAGTAAGGTTAGCACAATTAAAGATAGCTGAGTTATTACTGAGCCCACGGTGGCCGCGCGGCTTAAACGTTGGACTATAACGCCGTGGGTCCCAGGTTCGAATCCTGGGTCTGGCAAGTACTCATATTGTTTTTCAATTTGTGTGTGTCAGGGTATGGACCTAATAGGTTAAAAACAAAATCTGTCAATACAAACCTCTACTCTATGGAGGCCCATATGATCATATTAGGATCGGACATGGTCGAAAGAAGAAGAAAGAGTTATTTATATGTACAGTTGTTTCGGGCTATGAACCCATCTTCAGAAAGAAATTAGAGAACGCGAACTATTTTTCTAAACTTAAAACTAAATGCGTGTAGATTGAAGCTCCCAAAACATGGCAGAAAGGGAGCGAGCGTTGTGTTAAGTTAAGTTTTGTTTTCTTTCACCAGTGGCGTAGTTGCATTTGCCCCAAGGAAGAACAAGACCATAAATAGTTAAATCCGCCCCCGGTGATAAAATCATTGTGTTAATAAATTATGTTGGATATTATTTTATATAAATTAAATAAGTTTGGGAATCGCAGATCTTGGTGATGCAATTTCTAGAAATAATTTTCTTATAATTAAACTTGACCTACGAATCTTGTTATATATTATGATTTGATAATTAATAATAATAATTCATACTTCTTACATTCCGCTTTTATCTGTCATTATTCATTAATAATAATATAAATAAGGTGTTTGTTATGTTGTTAATTGCACTACATAAATGAGTAGAGTTATTTGTTTTATCCAACTACCAATCAACATGACGTGAATTAAATTCTGTAAAACTCTATTAAATGACGTAATACCTGCCCTGTCAACTTTATGTAGTTACGTACAACTAATTTCAAAACAAATATCGAATAGGCACTTTTTAAATCAAGGAAATAAGTAACATTGCTAATTTTGATTCCTAGACGGTATCGAGAATAATTCTCGAAATTTTACATTTGGTGACGTTGCACTACTTGCTAATTTTAATATAATCAATCCATATACAAGACTCACAAGGCTAACATTTTTAAATTGTGTGTTATATGCCGATATCGGTACAGCATTGTCACTTCCTAGACACACTTAATTTTTTAACAACAATATCATATAGTTGGTTTAAATAATAAAGATACCTAAATATTTATTGATTTATTGTAAAAAATAAAATAAAATAATAAAGCTACATAAGAATGCATAAACCTTAATTCACATAATCTAATTAATAACGAGATTAGAGAATTCAAGAATGCAAGAGTTTTTGTTTGGTCGAGAACTCGAGAATCTCGAGAATTCTCGAAAAAAATATTTTCATTTCGACTCTCCATGCCGATTTTTATACCAGGTTATTTAACAAATTTCGTTGGGAGCTTTTTTAGGACTCTTTACCGACGTCTTTTATTAATTCAAATTGCAGTTGGCATCGTTTTTTCCCTTTTTCCACTTTTTCCACATTTGTCGAGATTTCAGATTGACTTTTCTGATTATTTCTCGAAAATTCACCAGACGAGATTTCTCGATCACAATCCCTACCGAATCAGGACTAATTTCGTCTGCGAAAATGAAAATTATCAACCGTGTCTTGAAACGGATAAATCTTATCCTAGTCGTATATAATATTATAAATTATATTATATTATAAATTCAAATTAAGTACCTATATTATTATGTACTACAAATAATTTATGTTAATTTATTTCATTAAATTTCCATGAAGAAATTATACTAAATACTACCATTACAGTGATTTACGTAATTAGTAAATCGAAATATTATACAAACTATTATACGAATCGATAATTTAAATTTCACCATTTATACCAATTTTCTGAATTCAGAAAACAGTACCAACTGAAAAAAAAATAATAACTTTTGTTACGACTATTACAACAAACAAAATCATGGATCCACCGAAATTAAAAGCGGTATATATTCAAAGCGTTATAACGTCATGTTTTATTAATTACTACAAGAAACAACATCTCTTCGCCAATTAAATTGTAAATTAAGATAAAACTGCATGTTTCTTAACAACTCTGGATTTCAGTGTGCCCAAATGTCTCGCCAATTTCAGTCCCTAATGGTTCATATCTCTCACTAAAACTTAACGTGTGGTACAAATCTTTGAATATTTACTTTGACCTTTTATGAATATAAATAAACATAAAGTAAAAAACTAACTCCGCGCTAAATCGTGAGAATTTCCGTTATTTTCCACATTAGTAAAATTATTATCATATCAGTTTTATTATGTGACGTGATCGGAAGTCAGTAAATTAGAAGTGCAGTAAATAAATAAAATTAATCAGTTATTGTTAACGATCGTTTATATTAGGTATGTGTGTCTAAAATTAAAAAATCTGAAATATATATACTTACATACAGATATTTAATTATATTATATTTTTTATACTTGAAAATTGAATGACGTTACAATTTATAATATAAATCGTTATTTTTAGGGAACAGTTTATTTAAAATAACTTAAATAAAAAAACGTATTGCTTGTTTTGTGGGTTATTATTAATATTAAGTATATATCAAAGGATTATAAAAATATACACTTAAATAATAGTAAAAACATGTAAAAATAAATAATTCATTTTTTTAAAACTAATATGTTAAAAACATTATAATTGAAAGGTACAGACTATAAAAAATTAGCAGAACATACAGAAAACAGCGTTATCAACATGGATTTTGTAAAAAAGGTTACAGAAGGACCGAAACATCAAAGGTAATTTTTCTTACTATCTTTACGTTGTTCCACATAAAATATTCTTAGTCTTTAAGTTGTTTCTGTTTTTAATTGAATGAAAAACTTCATTGAAAAATTTGGTGTCATTTGTAATAATGGTTCTTAGCAACACACTTTATAATTGTTAGTTATATTGACTATATGCACGACAAAATCACCTTTGATTGGGTGATCTGAAAAGGGGTCTTCTTAGCGTCAGTAATAATTGACATACGGATGATTGATGATTGAGTGACATTATAATTAACCATCGATTAAAACCCCAATTTGTAAAATTATGAATTTATTATTATAAAATATAATTATAACAAATAAATATTCAATCGACGAGCTTAGTTAAAATATTTTTTGTTTAAAAGATAATATTATTGTATTCATTAAAATAACACAAAATATATTACATACATGAAGGACACTTGTTCCTGGTTAGTATTAAAATGATCTAGAATAAGTTCATTATATCGTGTTTTATTTTAATTAATACTACTTATATTACGTAATCCATGACGTCATTGTAAATTTATTTTTATCAGAATGACAATGAAAAATATTTTTAATATTATATAATACATTGTATAACTTCACGGTTCCTTAATTTTAACATATTTGTATATTAAAAATGTTTACCAAATAACAAAAATATACTATAAAGTACCTATTTACGTATCTATGTTTCGTATCAGATTCTGAACCACGCGGAATAACTACTGCATATTGTGTTTTATTCTAATTACAACGTTTTTATAAGGTCGTATTCTTATTTGTCAGGTACAAATCTCGCAATCGATTTTTAACTAACTTCCCGACTAGCTAGACATTTGAAACTTTTAGAATATATCAGAACACGGTGCCAATGCATTTTTAAGTACTCGTAGAATTAAATTCATTTTCAGTTAATTCTGTTTTGTATGAAAAGTTATTTCGGATGAAATCCGTAATCCAATCCACTATTATTGGTTGCTAAGTGGGTGGTCCTAGCAACTAAATTATTAATATATACGTGCGTTACTATAGAAATCAGATTGACATTTCAATATTCTATATCTGTTTGTTTGTTTGTTTTTTATTTACTTCATAGCAAGTACAAGTTTGAGCATATTAGAGCATAATAATTCAACAGAAAATTTAAAAACGTTGTATATAAAAAGTTATTTTTATCTTGTAATTATTTTACATAGATTGTATTTGACATCTATCTATTGGAGTCATACATACTAAAATTAAAAAAAAACGTAGCAATATAGTTAAAAAGTATGAATGTTATTATTATTAGGGACATTTGCGCAAACTCTATTTTTAATAAATTCAAAAAACGGCAATAGTACAATTTATTATCATTGTTTATTCCCTACGGAGTACTTAGCTAAAAATAATTATGATAAAAGCACTTATCTACAGGTGCAATATTAATAGGATAAATTTATTACTAGAACGTTTTATAACCATTTATAATTTCACGCTATTCTATTATTAATTTATATTGTATCCACCTGTAGGGGATTGGTGGATGCGCGGTAGATGTTATGAAGTATAAAAATTTGAAACAGTTTGTTTCTTAAAAAATTAGGACAAAGTTTTCTCCAACGCTTAAGCTGTATCATCGCATGAATGTTTAATTGCTACGTAAAGCTCAATTGAGTTAAAAATCTAAATACAATAAAATATATAGTTCCTCTCCACCCCCTTCCTGTGATAGACTGTTGGAACTGTTTTTCTACACGTTATTTTCTTCAACGTATTACCTTTACATATTACCGATCGAGATCTTTTTACACGGCTAGATCAGTATTCATAATTGGGTTGGTTTAATAAAATATTTGTGCTTATTATTTTTCAGAATATGGTGGTTTATCATGTTCACGCTCAGCGTGGCCGCATGTGGACATCTGATGTTCAAAGTTTGGACAAAGTGGCAGCAAAGTCCGGTCATTGTCAGCTTTTCCGAGACATCCACACCAGTATGGCAGGTAGGTCGAATTGTTGATTCAATTCCGCCATTACATAGTAAGAATGTTTGGCGTCTCTCCGCAATAAAAATATGAGCTTTTCTGTAAAAGCTGCGGTCGTTATAGAATCGGGACCCAGTTACATAGGATTGACGTGAGCATACACAAGCTTTCCGGAAGCTCGCACCACGGGGAAAAAATCTATTTAAATGTATTAGAGCTGGGTCTAGGACGATTTGGCACCGGGACAACTGGACGCCACGCAATTCGAAAATAAATAGACGTTAGGTACTTATAGGTACTTTAAAAAAATATTTAATATTATTATTTATATTAAAATTATTATATTATGATTTAATAGTTGTTGAGAATTTAAATATGCACTCGTAAGTAATGATTTAATCGTGCGTATGTTTAAGTTCCAACGAAAAAAGGGTTTTTTATTTATATAAAGCCTTTGGCATGGTAATTTTCAATCCGCAATTGAAAAAACATTATGTTTAAGAGTAAAATGAATTAAAACTACCAAGTAGTAGATAGAAACTGATTAAAATTCCTCGTCTACGTTTTGTATACGTGTCTACGACAGTGCGGCGTCCAATTGTCCTAGCGTCCAGTTGTCCCATAGCCATCAGAACCACACTGAAGTCGCATCATACCGCTCACGAGTTTCATACTGGAACACCAAATTTACGCGTGATCGATTTTTGTTTTATTTCATGCAAATTTACACATTTTCAAGTCACGTGATTTTAATGAATTGGGTAGTTCCAGCAAAAATTTATGAGTTCACCTCACGTGCCGTGATGGTAATTTGTTTCTAGCTTAAGAGTGCAATATTTAAAATTTAAATAATCTGAAGATATTTTTTTAGCGGGCACAAATTTTCCGGAACGAATTAAAAAAAAATAGTCTTTTATTTTCGTACAAAATATTCTTATTCTGCTTTTCATCATACATTATGAGGTTTGTTTTATTCAGACTTTTACGAAGTTACGTTACAGCTGTTCTTCCATTTTTTTATAAAATCTGCCGTGGGGATGGCGGCCAGATAATCTTATGTACGTTACTAAATTACGATGGGTGGAATTCTAGTTTTGCCCCCCTTTTCCACGTGCTCATTTAAAAAAATCTTCCTTAACTTTTCCGTATGACCACGTCTTCGTCTTCGTCTTCACATTTTTTTTGTATTTATGAATTTCTTATTTGGTCTCTTAGAGTTTTCTTAAGTGATTTCATTTCCAGGTTTTGAAATACACATTTAGATATAGCGTTATATACTTTGTCCTTGATCCTATGTGTTATACATAATTGGACTAAGGCAAGTTTTCCAAAAACATGTGTTACCGTCTACTCTCATCTTTTTTTCCAAATAATGTCTTGTTGACATCCCGATGATATAACCTGCACCTTCGTTTACTTACCACTTAATTTCACTAATGAGATTTTTTTCATTTACTTTACGTGATAATGGTACCAAGCTGAGCAGATTCACCCCCAGATATGTGTATTGGTGTATTTACTATTTATTATAAAAACTACATAAATTAAATTTATTGATCGTTAAATCCGATCAACCAATTCTACGTCGGCGAAGGTTATTGATAATTTATCTTTGACTTGCGCTCTAGATATAAACTACATAATATGTAGATATGTATACTATCTATCTATAAGACCCGTCAACCAATTAAAATGGGCTGTACGCGGGAATGACTAAATGGTATAAGGCTAGAAATTTTTTTATTAGTTGGCTCATGACAACCACGTCTGTCTTTTTTTAATAACTGTACCAGCTCATGTAACAGATGTTCATAGACTGACTTGATCAAAGTGCTAATTTTGATTTTTTGAGACACAATGACTTACTTTGTCAAAAAATCTCAAAAATCGTATAAAATGACTTTGTCCCTTTTTGCAAAATACTCACGATACCCATATAAAATGATTTGATATCCATATAAGATGATATAACATAATATAGCTCAATACTGATATGATTAGCAAAAACTAAACTCATGTCACAATAATTGACGATGAGTTAGTTATGACAAATTCAGAACAAAAATCATATTATACAAAAATTACAGAAGCAGATCTCAAACGTTTCAAACAAAAATTGGTATTTATAATAATTCTAGGACAAATAACCCCCCCCCCCCGGAAAAAACCCCCATACAAAAATAAAAACTCCATAAATATATCTAACGTCAAAAAATATGGATATAAAATTAAAATTATACTTACATCTTGTGTGCCCATTTATAGAGAAGAAATATTTAAATCTTCAACAGAAAATGTACTTAGTTTAATGTTATTATTTAAAATTATACTCAGTCAGAAAAGTTTCTCATTCTATTTACTTATTAAATATTCTAATGACATTTCAAATGGGGGGAGTCAATTGTCTGCGATTATTTTAATATACGTGTAATTAATGACCGTGGGGGGTTACTGGCGGGGAGTTTTTGTCCAATGGATAATTGGTCTGTTACAATTTATAACACCGTACATATTTTATTTGCGTTAAATGGTGATGATTCAAATTAATGTTCGCATACATATCCGGCAAAATAATTCTACATGATATTGCCTTCACTAAACTTGACGACATCTTGTAATTGCAAAAATATATATCATAATCTTAAATATGAGTTAAATCTGATGTCATTATTGTGAAACTTCAATGAGTAATAAATACTCTACGCAGGGAATGGGACAACTGGACTCCAGGACAATTGGACGCCGCACTGTCATGGATACGTAAACAGAACGTAGACGAGGAATTTTAATCAGTTTCTATCTACTACTTAGTAGTTTTAATTCATCTTACTCTTAACATAATGTTTTTTTTATTGCGGATTGAGAATTACCATGCCAAAGGCTTTTTATAAAATAAAAAACTCTTTTTTCGTTGGAACTTAAACATATGCACGATTAAATCATTATTTACGTGTGCATATTTAAATTCTCACCAACTATTAAATCATAATAAATAATAATTTAAATATAAATATGAATATGAATATTAAATAATCTTTTTAAAAGTACCTATAAGTACATAACGTCTATTTAATTTCGAATTGCGTGGCGTCCAATTGTCCCGGTGCCAAATCGTCCTAGACCCCTCTACGCATGATTTTGTTTGTTTTTACAAAAGTTTTTCTTATATTTTCAGATTCCATTTCCAGCGATAACTATATGCGCCGAAACAAAAGCTCGCCAAAGGGTACATAACTTCACCGATCTCTACTACAAAAACCTAAATAAGAGCCTCACAGATGAGGAGTGAGTTTTTTGTCTTTATAACCATTTTATATCATATAATTTATCGAATACCAATCTTGATCCTTAGTAACACGAATTCAAATACTTTGAAGAAAACCTTATACAGATAATACAAATATAATAATTTATTAGTTAATTCCAATTTGCTAAGTCAAAAGGGCGTAAGCTACATTTTGGTGAAAATATGTTATTTATGTTGTAAAATTGTTTATAATGTCAACATAAGTGTTGTACAAGTGCGTCAGCAAGAATTTTTCCGTGACAAAGTTAAATTGTTTTTTAAAAGAGAAATTCTAGGTTCCCAACTTTTTTATTTTGCGGAATCCTTAAATCATTTTATGGAATCTCGAGGAACCCCTCTCTGGCTGACGCATACGATTCTTTTATTATGCCAATACGCATCTCCACAAGAACTCATACTTTTTGTCTTCGAGGAATCTACTCCCAAAAATTTTATTATAAACAACATTAAATAGATTTTTTTTGGGTTCTCAAAACCCATAGAATTTTCAAGTGAAAATCCGCCCCTGTACCTATTACTGTAGTAGGTATCCTCTTAATTTATCATCTATACATCTCCATTGAGTTGGCCCACATGCACCGCAATCTTTCAGAAAACTGCGGTATCTTGCGGTGATCTATCCGCAAGCTGCCGCAGGATACCGCATTTTATAACAGCGTGTGAGCGACCCTTCGCAGATGTTTGCAGTCAAAATAAATGAAAGATGATTTTTATATAATTTCCTATTAAAAGATGATTTGACGCACAGAATTAATAAAACAATTAAGCATTCATAAAATTTATTACTGACTAGTTACCTACCTAAATATAGAAAAACACTACAACTTCTTAATAGTTAAGATAAAGGTGATCTGGGAAAAAACTAAAAAACAATGGCTAACTGATTTATCGGCTATTTTATTATTTTCAATGCTATATAATTATTTCAATCACATATGACCTCTAAATTTAAAGCCGTTCTATTATAAAAAAAATGTTTTTATGACTACGTTTTCTCAAAATAAGTTTTATGTGAATACGTAATAGGTACTACATGAGCACCTACATTGGCACAATGTGTGTAATATTGTATGGCAATTCGTTAAATTTAGTATCTGTACCTACAATATATTTACATTTTCTTTAAAACCACTCTGAATATAAAGTTATTGATTTTTAGCAGGCGCATACCTAGAAAAATCCTTTGGGGGCGTCCGTTTTGAAGCATTATCCATAATATTTTTTTATCCATTTTAATGCGGAGGAAGGGGGAGGGGCATGGTTAACAAATATTCTTGTCACTTCAACCGCGGAATAACGCACTTTTCCGGGTACATTCTTCATACCCAGACACTCCACATTTTACATGAGTCCAGCTATAAACACCTGGCCTGCTGGTACAAATAAAAGTGTTCACCAACGTGTTATTGGGAGCTATCGCATTCACAAGTTGCTATCGAATGCGCGTGGCCTAATAGTCATAATTATTATGAGGATCGTTAGTGAACATTTATGTCTTTTACACGTACTGCATCGGTATATTAAAGCAAAAATTGGATGCCCCTGATAGTTTATACCAGTTTATTAGTTCCAAGGGTCTTCAAGTGGCCACGTGTCGTAGAATACCGAGAGGAAAAGGGCGAACCCCTTGAGAAGTCTGTTTGACAGTCAATTCATCCGGGTCATGAGGTCCTGACGAAGAATAAGAACAACTAATAGGCCATTTACCTAAATAATTTGTATTTTACCATTTTTTGATGGTGTCATGAAAATCAAATTAGCGGTATACCCCGTTTACACTGCATGGATTTACTGCTGAGTCCTGACAGTAACGTATTATCGCGGCCATAATAAGAGATGCACGTGTAAACACGTATTATCGTACTAATTGCAAGATTGCATGCATGAATCAAAAAAGTTCAGAAGCTTCTGAATTTTCACACGACAATTGGACCGTGCAATATCTGCGTCTGCGCAGTAGAACGATAGTAGCGAACCTACCGCGCAGAGACTCGTTTTGAGGTTAATCGATTTTCACGACCTGTCAAATAGTACCATAAAATCACAACATCGCGTCTCGCTTACTCTTGAAGAATGAGATTGGCGAGACAGTCAGCACTTTTACGTGTACACAGTTATTATCGCGATAGTTTAAAATACACACTATTGGTGTAAGTTATTCCATGCACGTGTACAGAATAGTGTTTCTATGTTTCTTTCTATATGACGGCCCTAGTATATTAGTATTACTGCAGGTATAATATTGTCTTATTTACATATCCGCAAGTACCTATTACTATGTTTTCCAGATATTTTTTTTAACTGCAACATTTAAAATTTCAGACGTCAAACATTCGAAGCCATATCATTGGTATGTGATCCTCATATTCATCAGGGCGGCGACAAGACAACGAATCAGTCCGCAATCGATATTATAAAATCAGTAAGTACACAAATGTTGTGTTTCCTAGTACAAACCATATTAGTTTATTCGTAGATGTTGCATATTGATCATTAGATTAGAGCATTCTTTGGTTCCCCTTGGAAAATGTTGGTTTGTTATATCAGTTGCTATGCAACAAATAAACAATATTTTTTCGACATTTGAAATGTTCAATAAAAAGTTGGCGGCAGGGGGTATATTGGTAGGCAAAACCATCGACACTTTTTTTTAAAAATTCAAATTATATTATTTAACACGGTCATAAGACGAATAAGAAGACGACGTTTAAGACGAAGCCTGGTTCACTGAAATTCATTCAAATTCCATCAAACATATCATTATAAAACCATTAAGCGCGAAATATATTATGGTGCATGTCGCGGACTATCACGTGACGTCACAGTAAGCTGCCGCTACGGGAAAAAAGTGTGTAAAGTCGTTTTTCTTGGTGGTTAAAATGTTATCACTGTTATCAGACTGATGCTCCCATCCCGTAGCACATTTTGAACCTTAAAAATAACACTATCATTCAATCTTCCGAAATCACTAAAACAACAACAAACAACCTCACGTTGAACCGCACTGCATCGACACCTGCATAACGTTTTGAACGTTTTTATCGTTTTCTAGATGTCTACATTTTTTCAAATCATTTCAAAATTACGTTTTTTGTTTTTAGTGGTTGGGACTATGTATTTTCTATAAGAATATTGTCTATAATCTATGGTCTGCAGGTTGGGTTCTGTCCAAAATATTATCTATGTAATTATCTAAAGTAATTTTAATGTACGCACAGGTAGAAACTGTTAAAATTAATTAAAATTAGCATGAATAATTAATAATTTTTCAAAATACCTACTAATACATTAGAGTTGGCACTTTTTATAATTGAATTACCTACAGATGGTGATCGTTCAAAATATTTTGCAAAATGTCGAAACCATAGACTAAATTTATCGCCGTGACAGTGACGTGACATGTATCTCAATTCTACCACAACTTAAGAATTTAAATTCAAATATTATTATTATGTTTGTTATTTCTGAGATATAAATTATAATTAATTTTGTTTTTTAGTTTTATCTTATTTTATCATCGCTATCATCAACCGGGGTCAGCAGCTGAAATACAATATATTTATATATACCTATATTTCAAAAAGTATATAGGTATAAAGTATAAACTTTTCATACCATTCGTAATGGTGTAGGTATTTATAACCTTGGTTTTATCATGATGAACAATTTTATGTTAACACACAATTATTGGAAAAAAAAAATTCATCGGTATTGAATTTTTCAAGTTTCATTAGAGCAGGCCTGGGAAAATTGCGGCCCGCCAAGTATTTATGTGGGGCCTGCGAGCTTTAATCGTTTAATAGGTAATAATTTCTGAAAAAGTTCACTTTTTCTACATTTTAAATCCTTTTTAAAAATAAAATTCGAGCATATGTGAATTGCACCGCCGAGAGAAATCTGAACTCGAACAACTCCAAAAATATTGGTTATTTTTTAATCAGCCTACATAATATTATGTGAATATCAATTATGAATATCAATAAAAACTCTACGGCCAAGGATCACCGATGAACATTTACAAGCAGTTTTAAGAATCTCAACTACAAAATTAACGCCTGAAATTTAAAAAAAATTTGAAAAATGTAAAACATTCTTCTCATTAAATTGTTGGCTATTAGAGATTCGTTTATTTTTTTTATGTTGAAATTCCTTTTTCAGGATAATAAATAATGTAGGTGTATTTAGAAATAGTATATTACTTGCGGTTCGCCGTTCATTTTATATTCCTAATGTGGCCATTCATCCAAAAAGTTTGCCCAGACCTGCATTAGAGCTTGTAGAAATTTGAAAACACATGGGCGTCTTTTTTCTGAATGCACATCTGTTGAAAAAAATGCGAGATTGACTTGTAGCTAACTTAATCGGTAGATCAGAGTAAAATGAATATTTTAATATCTATTCTATGCTGTTTTTTTAATTCAAAACAAGTAGAAAATTATAAAATTGGTTATTGTATTATATTATATTATATCAATAATTGATTTACGACATTTCAGGCAGCTCCGCAATTTGATGAAATGATTTGGCTTTGTAAATGGAAAACAGTAATCAAAAATTGCAGCGAACTCTTTAGTCCTGTTTTGACAGATGACGGACTATGCTTTTCATTCAATGTGTTGGAAGCAGACGAACTATATCGGAAAGACATGTAAGATTTATATTAATATTATCAAACTGTATTAGGTACATTTTAAATGGTAATTTACTGACCATTTTGTTAGTTTTTTACGTCAGCGGATATCACTGGTGAAGGGTGACTTTTGGAAAGCGGTAGGCTCTGTAGATCAAAAAAAAGGGCATACTTGTCAGGTATATTATCATTATATCTACAATATATAGATACCATAATGCCTCATACCGATACAGGTGATCCATTGACAAAAGTCCACGATAGAAAATTCGACTGTTTTTAGCAGTTTTTGGTAATGAACAATAATTAACGGAAATCGGAATTTCGGAACAAAATAAAATATTTATTTCAATATTATATGCGTTGGATATAACGTTTTATAATATATATTTACAATAATATATTTTGTCAATATCCAACAGGATGCATAAGGACTATGACTATTTCCACCATGGCAAAAAAACGGACGGCTGGTCTCTGGATGGTGGTTATCCAAAGAATCTTCCACTCGACACGTATCCTGAGAGGGGATCGGTAATATTTTATAATATGTTTCACAATTAAACATAATTGTTTCGAAAGTTACTCCATGATACTCGTACAATCATGAATATTTCCTTCAATAAAAGTTGTGCAAGTATAGTTTTATTTAATATTATATCATTCAAGAATTTTATTAAAATGGTGATTTTTTGGTCGAAAATTTTTCACTCAATTTTTGGTGGAAAGATGTTGTATTAATCAAAATAGAAAATACATAATACCTACTTAATTTTATTTAAACGGGTTTTATGCCGTTATGTGTGTAGGATATTCTCAACACATTATTATGATGAAAATTATTTATAAACAAGTTAACCTTATAATAATTAAATTAAACTGTACAAATTTGATGTTTAAGTCGATTTAATATATCAGTTGTCACATCGTTACCAACGCATGTAATATCTATATAATGAATTATTACATGGAATTCTATGAGTTGATAAAATATTAAAAGCACCAACATTATTAAAATATTCTTTAAATTTCAATGTCAAACGATTGGTATATTGTGTCACAGTTACTGTACAGTAGGTTTTAAAATATTCATTTTACAATAATTACATACCTAAATCTTGATCATGTTATCTTATTAGGGGTACGGACTGCAAGCAGGGCTCGTAGTCTTACTAAGGGCATATAATAAAGATATTGATTACATGTGTCGTGGACCAGTACAAGGATTTAAGGTTGGTAAAGAAAATTCAAGTAAATATTAGTACAAACCCATCATAGACTTCGAATAACACTGAATTATTCTCTTTCAGCTTTTACTGCATTCGCCATCTGAAATACATAGAATGGCTCAGCATTCAGTAAGGCTTCCATTCAGTCAAGAGACAACGTTGGTTATTAAACCAAATATGATGACCACTTCGGATGGACTACGAGACTACGAACCGACGAGGTGTGTGAAAATATTCATTCATAATAAATGAACAGCATGGATTTAGAGCAGGCCGATCAACGGAAACTAACCTGATGGTATTTACCGATTATGTGTCATCGGCACTGGATAGAGGCCACCAGGTTGACTGTTCTTACAATGACTTCTCGAAAGCATTTGACAAGGTCGATCATGACATCCTGATGGAAAAACTCCAACTTATTGGATTGTCGGATCGATTTTTGAAACTATTCGGGAGTTATTTTAGGAACCGTCAACAATACGTATCGTACGGCCTTTATCAGTCACAGACCTTTTACACATTTTCTGGTGTCCCCCAGGGCTCAAACTTAGGGCCGTTGTTGTTCACGATTTTTATAAATGACATAGCATTGGTAATAAAAAATGCTATGTTTTTGTTGTTCGCTGATGACTTGAAACTCTTTTTGGAGAAGAAATTCTTGAGACTCCTTTACTTGAGGTTGTATGGATACTATCCGTGGCTTTATCCAACTGACTTTCTCTTAGGCATGCTTACATACTGCAGTCTGCAATTTAGAAGAAATCTTTATTTAGCTACGTATTTTTTTCGACTTATACAAGGTATAAATGAGAACTCTGCCATTCTGGGCAGTGTTGACCTGTGTGTCCCTGATAACTATCTTAGAAATAGAGACCACCAGTTGTTTATTCTCCCAAGGTGCACAACCAACCTGCCACTGGTAATGCCAATTGGGAGAGTGATAACTATGTTCAACGAAATTGCTTCGGGTGTTGATATATTCCACCTACGTGAGAATGAGTTTAGGTGGATGTTGTTTTATAAAATCTTAAAATAGGGTCTGCTTAACTCATCCGGTGTACTTCCTTCTACCTATCTAATTCATCTACTGATATATCTCTTTTTTTTATGTAATACTGTTATATTTATATATCTTTGTATCTAAATGTCATGTTGTGAACGTCTTAAACTTATAATTTGTAATGTCCACAATATGTTAAAAAAAATAAATGAATTGAATTGAATTGAACATATTTTAATAATAATTAAAGGAACAAATTTAAACGATATCGCATCTGGTACATAATAGAAAGTATATCTTCGTGGCTACAGTTTGATTGGGGTCTTTATTTATTATAAATATAAATACGTAATTTTACAGCATATGTGCTTTAAATTTTTCTTCTTATTCTTAAAAGTTAAATTTTCAGGAGGCAATGCTATTTTCCTTCCGAAAGACGATTGAAATATTACAAAGATTATACGCAGAAAAACTGTGCATTGGAATGTTTAACGAATTATACCGCACAGAGATGTGGATGTGTTTCCTTCTATATGCCTCGTAAGTTGCTTTTATAATTATTATGTAATTATCATAGAAATAATAAAATTGCTGATATTGTCTTTTCAAAAATTTGTTGTTTCGTCAAAAATTAGACGTATTACCTATCATCTTGTTATAACACATATTACTCATTATATTATATTATGTGGTAAATTGATCATTTATTAATTTGTAGGAGACCCAAATATGGAAATCTGTTCATCTGGCAATAGAGCTTGTGTTATCAAAGCTGAAGGTAAGATTTTTTAGCATCCAATTATTAATTACAGACATATTAATTAGGAAATTTCAATTATAGCTCATTCTGGAATTCATGAAATTTGACTCCACTAGTTTTTAGAGTTATTTTGAAATTATATAATTAATTAGGTACCTATTCTTTTAGTTTTATGAATTTATGATATGTCAAATAATACTCTATTAAATTTATTTTAAGTATGTTATGCTAGGGTTCTGACTTCTGATATTCCCTCCGCACCTGTACATACACATCTGAATGTAACTACTGTATTTATTTTAATTGATTACCTTTTGGTTAATAGCTGACCTAATAATATGGGAAGTAAAGGCTGGGTTAGCCGATTATAAAAGCACTGTTAATGAAACCAAAGAGGAGAAAGAAATGCGTGAAGCGAGTGACAGAGTTGCAGCACAATGCGATTGTCTTTCTGGATGCACACAGATAAACTACGACGTTGAACCTTCACAAGCTGACTTTAACTGGGTTCAACTGTTTAAGGCTTACAAGGAATACAATGCTAGTGAATCAGAGTGAGTAATTTTTGCTCGGTTAATCTCCATTTTGGACTTTACTATATTATTTACACTACGAACCTACGGGAATGGGATGATTTGGCACCGCGAACTGGCCTCCGGCGATTGAGAAGATAGAATCATATTAAACTGACTTGCTTATTTACTACAACAAATCGTAACGTACGTCTATTCCTTTACGCATTTAATTCAACTGTGCGGCGTCCAATCCTCCCGGAGGCCAATTGGGTCGGTGTCAAATTGGGTCGGCGTCCAATTGGGCTGGCGTCCGATTGTACCGGCGGCCAATTACCGGAGGCCAATCGCCGGAGGCCAGTTCGCGGTGCCAAATCGTCCTAGACCCGAACCTACAGGGGAGATTCAACATTCCACCAGGGACACGACAAACGTGGTATTGGAGGTGCCAAACACCCGGGCGGCAAAAGTCCGACATAATACTTTTAAAATTTATTTTATAAGAAATATATTGTATTCAATTACATAGGTTGCCTACTGCCGATGAATGGCACTTACTACAGAGTAGAAAATTGACGAGTTAAAACGAAATATACAAATATTACCTAAATTCTTCTTTAGGTGTTTAAAAACTCCGATCTATCATCACAGCTGCATATACACCGAAAAGTATTCTTTCAAAGTATCAATAGGATGGGTCAGTGTCATTTTATTTAATTAATTTATTTAGGTCAACCAACAGGATCAATCACAGAGGATAAATGATATAATATTGAATATAGTATAGAAAAAAATAATATGTGATGGTCCCAATAACAAGCGGACACAAATGGCTTAATAAATAAAACGTATCTGCAAACATATTATATTATTTGTTTGATAGGGCGCCAGAGTCAAAAAGATACAACATTAAATTGATTAAATTGTAGAAAAACCAATTTGATTGTTTCACGGATAGTAAAATTTTTCATCCCATTGAATACTTTTTAAAATAAATTGTGCTTGATTCAGTTGTTTTAAACACATTATAATTCAGAATGTTATATATCAGTGCTCCGCAACCTTTTCCAACCCATGGCACACCAAAGGTCTTTCCAGAATTCCGCGGCACACTACACGTAAAACAATTTATACACCAAAACATGGACTCCACATCCTGAAGGGGGACCCCAGCCCAAGATCTTTGGCGGGCCCCCCTACCTATCGCTAAGGTTAAAGACAGTGTGATACTCTAAATTGCGTTTTTCAAATGGTGTTCCAGGTAAAATTAATGGTATTGATTTTAGGTTTAGCGATTTTTTGTATGGTTATATTCTAGTTATATAAATATGGTTAGTTGTCGGATTAGGAATAATTATTTGTCGAGTATAAATTGATAGGGCAGGCGACTTTTTTTGACTCGAAAATGGGAGATGAACTGCGATAGCTTTGTCGGAAATCCGAGGATATTTTTTGTTAACGAAATCCAGAAAATAGCCAATGGAACATCGGCGAACTTTTTTAGCGTCCCGTCGTTTATCAATTCAACAATTTCCTCTCGAATTTATAGGAAAAGCGCTTCTATAGAATTTTCGCCATTGGTTGCAAAAGGGTTTCGTATCCTGTCGCATTTATTGTATGAAAGTACTGATGAAATTTCTTTTGCAGCAAAGTTAAAATGTTTTTGAGACGGATCTAAAATTAATTGCTTGTTTTCAATGGTGGTTTGGTAGTTCATTTGGAACATTTGTAGAGTTGTCTTAACTCCTTCTGCGAAAGTTCTATTTTATTTTTGACTTCTTCTAATTTATCAGAGCTCGTCAATATATTTTCATTCTGACTCGTCGAGTCTCGCGGCACACCAGTGTGCCACGGCACACGTACACGGAGCACTGTTATATATTATGGCATAATTTTAGATACAATATGGCAAATTTTTCTACATAGCCTTTGCGCGTGTATATTTTGAATTTATGGCACTTTGACCAGGGATATTACTGGCTGAGAATGACATTGTTGTACAGTACCACAATGTCCACAATTATTACTTTTATGTATATAACTATTAATGCTAATGCAATATAAATCCTAAATACTTAGTTTTTCTATTTTATTTTTCAGTATGAACATGGCCCGAGTTGTGGTTTACTACAAGGATTACCAGTTTATAACGTCTCGTCGTTCTGAGTTATATGGTCAAACAGATTTTCTTGCCAACTGTGGAGGTTTGCTTGGACTCTGCCTTGGATTTTCCGTTCTTTCGCTAGTCGAAATTATCTATTTCGTGACGTTGAGGTGAGATCTACAAAATTTTCTACAGAAAATAGAAGTATTTAAATTTGTGTTATTTGAAAACGGAATAGATATTTTTCAATAAGAAAATGATATATGTAAAATCTTAATATGTTGAAAATGAAGAAAACCCTATCTGTTGGACTGAGTCAAATATATATGAAAATTTCGCTACAAAAATGAAATTAACTGCAACATGTTTTGTATAGCGGATTCATTATAGCAAAGTATTTTTGCCCGTGATTATCCAAAACCTTAACATTTTCAAGATTTCAACTCAAGTTTAGATTTACCGAAACAACTAATTCCATAAATTATTATTGCCCAATTTATTAAATTGTCAATACTAAGTGAGTATGTAGTTTAACTTGAAGTGGCATAATATGAAAATCAATGCTGAGTGATGATGAGTGAACAGGCATGATCAAAATAGTTATAGGTAGGTATGTTAACATCGGTTCTCAACATTGTATTGAATCGTAACTATTCACGGATTCAGAAAAACATGTGGAGATATTACAAATAATATACTTTGAGAAAATCACAAATATGTCAAACGCATATTATGACAGTTGTATCGAAAAGTCAGAAAAAATGTTTCAATTTCAATCCGCATCAACATATTCTATGATTTCATTCTGAAGGTGATGGAAAATATTTAAAAAGCTTTTATAAATATTTCATAGATGCCTTAACCTCACAACTTTGTAAAGTGTTGTAAGAAAAGACAAGTGATGTTACTTACATAATATTATTATTAATAATTATTAATAATATGTACTTTAAGAATATATACCAAATCAACCACACTAAAAACTTTCCAGAAATGAAAACGAGTATTTTAATACTACTCTTTTTATGACTACCTGAGAACGAGGTTTTTTTAAGAAAATCGTGTCAATGGTAATTAGAAATAAATGAATATAAAAATATATAATCTTGTAGTGATATGCAGTGCATGCTGTGGATACTTAGCATTCCCTGAAATACTCGATGAAATAGTGCAGGTAGACTGTAGGTAGATAATAACAATATTTACTTTTATGCAGTTGGATGATAAAAGAGAAAAAAGCATAAAACTACTTCGTTCGTTCAATTAATTACAAACTCCTAAGTAAATAAGCATGTAGCATGTATCTTGATATTGAAATTTCTGTTTTCAGGGCTTTCTGTAACCTGAGAAATAGGATAGCTAAACGGGCGCGAAATAATAGCAATTTGGCAACAATAGACCCAGGAGAAATAAATCA
The DNA here is from genome assembly GCF_057557595.1 of Rhyacophila brunnea. NCBI lineage: Eukaryota > Metazoa > Arthropoda > Insecta > Trichoptera > Rhyacophilidae > Rhyacophila > Rhyacophila brunnea. The sequence goes on from NW_028232965.1 coordinate 16,622,796, forward strand.
GCTGAAAACTGCAGACAATGAAAAACCTTCAACAGAGTAACGATTTCCGAAAAAATGATTTCGAAATTACCAAAGTTTATCATAGATATTTTATAGCCCATAATAATTTTATCATTTTAATGAATATTAGGTATTTAAAAATGCATATTATGTAGGATGATGTTTTGTGTCTCTCTACTTATCTGTATTTGTGGCTAACCTATTGTTATTCATAGTGATACAAATGTAATTGTCATTCTTTCTATGTTTAAAAAAAATGTGATATTATTAGTCAATTTGAAATTGTTGCTTACAAATATTGATTATTGATTTATTCTCTTATTCATATGATGTGATTATCAAAGACCTTATCATGCACGTTAAAAGCGTAACTTGTAAACATTTATATATATAAGTAAAAAAACATTAGTAGATTTAGTGAACAATATAATTATTATTATAAAATAATACAGTCTAATAAACTTATTTACGCTGTTTTTTATTAAAATAATATCCACCACCTTTCTTATGTAAATAATTCTATTCAAATATAGACCGCCATGTTGTTTTCCACGTCATGTTGACTTTATAATATTAGTTCATGCTTTCTACGCTAGATGCCATACGTGTATCACACCCCGTTCGATGCCATAAATTATTATTATTCCCCCGAATAAAATATTACAAATATTTTTTTAATGAAATATATTGTATGTATAATATTATTGATTGTTTAAAATTTTTAATAATGTAAATGAAAAATTATTATGACATCTATTGCAGTACACAAAAGGTATTTTCAAAAAAAATATAATACAATAGTTCAACAGCAGAACAAAGATGGCAGTAAAATGTATATGATATTACCATCAGCGTCGATTACTCTGTAGGACCTTTAGATATAGGTTCAAGATAGAAGTACCCAGTTAAGTTGTAAAAAATGATACTAATCTTAAACAATTAAATGTATTGTTAATTAATATGATGGAAAATCTAATCACAGCGAAAACAGTATAACCCATTCACAACAAATACGACCATACGTTGACGTCTGCTACAAACCTCTACGGAGGCGTAGCAGAGTAGACCTACGACGCTATGTTAAAGACAATACAATATTATCACTTTATTGATTCATCATCTGAATTTGGATGTGCTCTAACAGTCTAACTAACTCCTTCAATGTACTCAGACTTTGCTGCTACATTGTCTGTAGGTATATCCAATATAAGTATATTCATAAAACGGATCCTAATATTTTTGAAAAAAATTGAGCGCTGACGATATTTTTTTCATATGAATTGACAACAATTAATACTGACATTTATTCTAATATATCTATTAATATATAACATTAGCTATATATGTATTGAAACGGGTGTCTTGATTGTTGATATTATGTAGATGTGTAGATATTAAAAATAATTAACAATGGCATGCTGAAATTTGCCATTAATAATAACTGTTCAAATGATTGTTATATTATTATTTTCAAAACATATTTCTCACATATTACATTATTATAAATATTATAATATATTACCACCTCATAACACTAACAATATAACCTAACACAAACTCAAACGGATTTTTTTTTATAGTTATAATATTTATAGTTTTTATATTTATAGTTATAAGCTTAGAGGCCTCTCTAAGCTTCTTCCACTCTTCTCGGTCCCTAGTTATTCACTGCCACGTACATCTACCGAACTGCATGACTTCGTCTATCCAGCGGGTTTTAGGGCCACTATGAAAAAGAATAAGAAAACCAATATATTATTATAAAAAAATATGAGTCGCATTAAATATTTTTTTAATATTCGGTATAGGTATCTACCATAATATATTGACAGGTAGATATATAAAGAAAATATAATTCCGAGTATTCTAAATTGTTTAATATTGTTTGGTAAACAATAAAAATAAAATGTTTCTATTAATTGTATGGTTACTAAAATCAGCTACTTACATATTTAAATAATATACTAGGAAGAAGGAATTTAACAAATTAAGCACTTGTCATATTTACAAAGTGGTGATAAATTTACAAGTAAAATATCATTTAAAGTAAATAATTTCATTATGTGTATTATTTGCATTGTAGAATGCCAACACAATGATATAATACGCAATGTGTGCACATAAAATTGTTATTGTCCAAGTAAATTCAGTTGCTCTAATTAATTATTTACTTAGGTGGCCATATTACTGATTCACGCTTGTTTTTTGACGAAAATAAAACGTGTTGAAATTTTTCAGTAAAGCAAACTCCACCACCTTTACTGATTATGTATGTCGATTTTTTCAGCAACCCAAGGAAATTATTATGGACAAATACTAAAAACGAATTATGAACGAAAGGAGGTGAAATCAGACAAGTATCAATGTACTGCTTCATTTAATACAGGGGCGAAAGCAAAGGATAACGTACAAGAATCCGTATTACTTAGCTAAAAAAATCTACGTCAGTGTTCAGCAAAAGGGCAGAGTCCTTTTTCATCGACGCAATGAATAAGACAATGTTTATTAAAATAATGAATGATAGCCAACCTTCAATTATAATACAGTACCTACATCAAATGGAATAAACGGAATGATTACAATCAAAATAGTCAATCTCTTACATATTTTATACCGTTAGCTAAGTTATTTTCACTAAATTAATTATTAAAATATTTTTATCGCCATACTACCTGGTACCTCGTTACATTTTTTAATTATTTAAAATTATAAAAATAATGCTAAAAGAGATAAATAATCATTATTTAACTAACTACGTACGTATGTACATATTATGTGTTAGCAATAATGTAGGTAAATAATTAACTTAGGTAGGTACTTACTTGGTGATAAGATTTTTTTCATAATTAAATTTTTGTAAACGTGCAAATAATCACGTTTGCATAATATTATTCTCAATAAATTTCAATGGATAATAATAATAAAATAATGCTTATTGGAAGTTTAAGTTGAAATGTTATTATACAATACACGCTATATCGCAGAAGAACATCGTCCGATTTTAAACAAGTTCGATAGCCTTTGACATTCTTAACACTGTTTTTTCTGTTATCGGAGTAATAATTTCCGATAGTTTATCAGCAAGAAAATTATTATTGTTTTGTAAGACGGATTTCTTTGACTCGTGCCCGTGACGTGCATGTGACCACGCGGCGACAGTTATCATATAAGTCGATAAGAAGTCATAGATACGATATAAGTATTTTTAAATAATTATTATTAGGTATTGACTTCAGTCAGTTTATAAACCAATAATTAATAATAATTATTAAACGCATGCCTTATGGCACGTATACAATATTAGGCTATTGATTGTTTTTTTTATATGCGTTACAATTTTTTAAAACACTTGCAGGTAGGTACCTTTTTAATATTACATGCGTTACATTTTTTTAAAACACTTGCAGGTAGGTATGTACCTTTTGAATATTATAAAATAAGTATCCAGCATAACAGCTACCTACTTACTGATTTTGTATTGAATAATTCTTGTATTATGTTATTTTTATTTGATTATATTAATTACTTTATTATAATTTGTCCACTTAATCGTATTATGAATCTTAATAAAGTCGTCATAATAGTAGGTACCTATGTAAGTAATCTCTGATTTATTCTAATTGGAAAGAAACCTAAGAGATTATAAAAAAATCCAATTCATTAAAATTTTTCAAAGATATTAATATTATGTTCTACATTTATTTTTCCTTGACTATGAAAACAATATTAAATTTATCAATGGACGATCTGGCAGGTTAATTAATGTATAGTTTTATTTGTAATTCAGATGTTTAGGTATTTTCAAATAATTCATCTATTATTTGTAAAACAGGTACTTACGTATTAACTTCAATTCAAAATATTCCAAAGGGTAAAGTAGGTAGGTACCAAGGTACCGAGTGTAAAGTTTGAATGAAAAAAAACAATCAAAAGAGTATTTTTTAACGAATATTAATAACATGTAAATTAAATACTTACACAGGATAGTTAGGTATGTACTTACACTTTCTTGCATCATCTTCTTGGTAAGAATTTCATATTTTTTTTTGTTTTTTGAGTAAGTATATAATAATTCTCTCTTTTGTGATATAAAGTGTAACATCATATTTTTGTATAAATACCTAATGTGTGTAAAATGTATTAGATGATTAGTTGAATTAGGTATGTGTGCGTTATATATTATGATTGGAATAAGGTGGGGGATGGGGTGATTTTCAGAATGTAAACAACGTAATTTCATATAAATGGTGTATTTTATTTAATATATATTTTTTACCCATTTTGTATCACAGAAATGCAATAAAAAATAATGCAATGCAATAAAGATACAGAGCTTTGAACCAATCGTAGGTTACTCTGAACTAAAGACATGTTATGCTTGAAAATCTCTCCTATACAATATTACAGAAAAGCTTTTTCCTACTTAATCACAGGTACAATTACAATATTTACTCTCGTAGAAAATTGTGTTTAATCTATATCACATACGCCCTAAACCTATTAAAGCTGACAACCATTAAAAAACACTACTTTACTCCACTCGTTCCATTTATATTCGAATATTTTACTAATCTTATTAAAGCCTGAGATCTTAATTACATAATGTCCCTTATTTCTTTGAATACAAAAATCAAATTGAACAAATCATAGTTATAAAAACATTTAAAATGGAAACGTACATACAATATTTCGCGAAATAAAACAAACTTATATTATTATTTTTAAACGCGATTCTAGAGAACTATAAAAAATATAACTTATAATTTTATTAACTATTATTGGAAGACGTCGAACTAATCGCGGTAAAATTAAACTGTCACAATTACACAGTATCAAAAGTCTATAGTTTTAGATTCACAAAATTCGATGATCACCAAGGTCTCCACAAGGGCTCTTCTCGGGTTGACATTCTGAGAAGTCCAGCCGTTGAGCAGTCAAGAGGCTGATGAGGAGAATTCGGAGGCGCCGGAGAACTGGCAGGAGTCAGCGGAAGGCGGTAAGTGGGGCCTGTCATTCTTGGTGAATACATCGGCGAAGAAATAGGCGACGGGGATGAAGACAGAGAAGGCGAAGAACACGGGGTCACTTCTACACTGAGCGGCATCAACTTATCCATATCGTTAAGCCTGTGACCGAGATGAGTCATCAGCTTGGTTCCAAGAGCGACGTCCACTCCAGGAGTGGCAGCCAAACACCGAGACACTTCAGCAGCGGCATGAGTAAATCCAGCTCGGAACCTGTCAGTTCCAACGGTAGGAGTAGCGGCCAGCTTCTTGCTTTTTCTTAGAGTATGAAGATGACGAACTGTCAACTCCAATATGTCAGCTTTCTCCAACTTGGCAACGTTTTCACCCTCAGCTTGAAGGGCGGAAACCATCAGTTCCTTCAGCTCGTCAAGGCAGCGATTAATGCGAGCCCTACGCTTCCTTTCCAGCATAGGCTTCATCACCTTTCTGTATTGATAAGTCCTCGATAAGGGTTGAACACCATCTTCTGAGAACACGGGCGCGTTAGCGTATGCGATTTCGAAAGACATATTTGAAACTTGTTTTGTATAATAATTGACGTAAATATTAGCGTATAAGGTTTGAATGTCACGACAGAGTTTGTTTGCGTGTGCGCTCTCCGCGGCAGTCAGACACGGAATAGCGGATCGGTGACGTAAGCAGGTCTTTTATAGGCGGGCCACTCGGTCGCGATCGTGGGAAACGCTTTGGTCTTTGGGTTCCCACAGGCCGCGGGCCACCTGTGGGCTGCAGCTGCCGCGCACACTCCGCCAGTCGGCGGTGACGGTAGCGCCGTCCCGTTCGCGCGCGCCTCGCCGCTCGCTACCGCCCGCGCCGCCACGACCTCGCGCTTCGCCCTTATGCAATGTTTAGGAATTTCCGTGACTTACAGAATTGTCCAAAAACAATAATAATGCAATCCCGTCTGATTTATTTGACGTGCGCGCAAATTTTGATGCGCGTGCGTCAACAATGAATAACAAAGACCACAAAACTGACCAACTCTTTTTAATTCATTCCCGGTTTAACCAATCAAACATGAATGCAAATTATATTACATATAAAAATTAGCATTGCAGTTATTTTAACATATTTCTTACTGGTATACCATAAATAAACTTGCATAATCGTTAAGAAGCTTCGTGATTATTATAATTTGGTAAAACACGCCATTAAAAATTAAAATAATACAACTTTGTTGTTGTTTTTACAGCGGTGGGACATATTGTCAAAACTCAATAATTTAAACTTTATTACCTACGCATTTATTTGCTTATTAAATACTTAACAGTAAACGGGTACTACTGTTTCTTTGTTTTTAATGTCATGTTGTGAACGTCTTAAATTTTTAATTTGTAATGTTCACGGTATGTAAAAAAAAAATTGAATTGAATTGAATAATAAGTATGTAGGTAGGTAGATGTCATATATCTACTATCATAGTACATATTATATTCATTCTAAAAGTGAACTCACGACCCCTAAAGGTCATATAATAATCATATTTTAAAGCTACTGCTAGTGTTAGGAGTTAAAAAGTTCAGACAAAACAATATACTACTGAATGAATTCATCTATGTACTCACAAATCAATTCCATTATTCTCGTATTTACGTATATAATTACATTATTATCTTAAGTTGTCTTACTTGTCGATGACCACTGGATGATCGATAGATACAGATGAAATCTGAAATATAGCAAATAGTAAAAAAAAGTGTAAGCTCTACGAAATCTGCTAAGAGCTACACCATTTCCTTGAAAAGTGTAGCACTTAAAAAAATCATGTTAACATCTTTTAACGTCCTTGTATCAAATTCGATAGTACGTAGTAGATTGTGATTGAATGAAATTATGTACCGTGTAAGTAATTTAGCTATTGTCGAAGCGAGCCGTAATACAATGTACTTGTTGGACAGCAGTGGGGCCGGCGCGTGCTCGACCGGCCGCCGGTTGGCGCGCGCGTCCCACATATTGCGAACGCACTACTCACTCCGGTCATGGAGTAATTTCACTTACTCTGTATAAACTATGCCATAAACTAATCATATTAGATATTTTTACTTAACAATAAACAAACACATAAACACTATTATTATATTGCATAGTTGTAGAAAATTTTGACTACTGATTTATGATTTTAAATGAGAACAAATGCACGAACGACAGAAATTTGTACGTGAAATAATCTCTTACTAGTATTATATACATAGATATTTGCAATTCGCTTTGGTAATTAATTGTTTATTTATTTATTTACTTCTATCGCAGCGAATTGATTTTTATGGCTGCGCGCGGTGTGTCATGCTCTCGACGCGGATGTGTTTTTTTATGACTAGGAAAGTGTTGGTTTATTTATGCAGAAGTGATGCCAAATGACACGTAATTTTATAATGATTTACCTGAAAATCAAACCACAAGTGTATGCATTACAATCTTGTTGAATTAATTACGGATACGAATAGGGTTTATTTATAGAATGTAATTAATTATATGTACGTACTTATAATAATTTATAATTATACATGTGATAAGACTGATAAGATAAGTAGGTACCTACACGTAATTATCATTTCATGTTGAATTTATTGAACATAAGTGGGTTTTCTAGTAGTAGGTGGAGTATATGCTTAATAACTTTGCACTCCGGCTCTAAAATGAAAACATTTAGATATATTATTATCTATTTATTTTCTTATTACTACATATACATATTAATACAAGTGAATATTAGTTTTGATCTTATTTTATGCGAGGTAATCAGGCAAAGAGGCGTATCAGTGTAGTAAAAAGTGCAAAGTTATAAAACGTATAGGTAATCTACGTAGCAGTGGCGAAGGGTGGAGGTAGGCTGTTAAGATCCGACATAAATTAATAGTGCACACTAAACTTTGCCAGTCAAATATATTTGTTTTCATTGAAGACTACAATGTGTAGATAGGTAGTGTGTTAGTTTTTAGAATTCAACTGAACCCTGCCTAATCCAAGTCGTATTAGGTACCTAATAGCCAAAAAATATTCATGTAGGTACCTATCCATAAAATATATAAAATTATTTCATCAAACCATTCCTATATAATTTTATATAACGAATTTTAAAAAAACTAACCATCACCATTATTAATATAATATATTCTTAATTCAACGAAAACAAATAAATATGAATGAAAGGGTGTACACTTAGATTATAGATACATGTTGGATCGCCCATAGCATATAATATTATAAACTATTATGGTTTGGTTTAGGCAGGTTTTAATTGAAATTTAAAAACTAGCCAGCACCATCTGCAAATTATTGTATTCTTAGTTCATTGAAAACAAATAAGTAGGTACACTACTTATTTCGAATCTATTATTATAAATACATACTTAGGTATGTATTCAAAAATAATTAATGGTATTTGACACAGTTTCTGTAAATAAATGTAGGTAGGTAGGTAACTGATAGATACAGTACTTTTATAGTGTGATTTTATTTGTACTGATTGAGGTACCTACCTATCTAAAGTAATGATGCCTTAGGACGCCTTAGGTACCTACATAAATAAATCAAATAATAACAATAATTTCATCATCTACTATGGACAAGTGAAGAAACCGTATTCATCAGTAAAATAAAAGGAAGTAAACACAGAACAGATTAATAAATATAATTCAGATAGGCTTATACCCCCAATACACTACATTTTGAAGCAGGGTTTTGAATGTGTGAGTGTCCTACGAAAATGAATCATAGACGTGTAATTGTGTGTGTTGCAACCTTCAAATATACCAATATTGAATGAGCGCCAGTGCATAAACTGAGAGCATTTGTCAGAACGAAGGACAAGCTCAGAATGACGTATTCTTGACACGTATGGTGACGTATGTAAGTTTATTCCATATTCTTCCACTCTCGAGATCCACACCTGTTAGGTATTTCAGTTCCCATTAATTCTATGTTCCCTGGAAGTTAAGCTAAGATGAACACCTTTCTCAACGGGTTGGCCCCACAACTCTCGAGTCTCAACAATCTATACACGCAAGACTTGGGTCAGTGGAAGACCCGTGGCACTCATGAATAATTAGTGCAACCACCTGGGGCATCCAACTTGTGCTTTAATATTCTGACTCGGCATATCTAAAAGACAATACAGCACGAATGACACAAATGGACACTAACGATCCTAATAATTATTACTGTTGGGCCTCGATCATTCGATAACTACTTGTGAATGCGACCGGTCACAATGTTCATCGGTGGGTATGGAGAATGTACCCGTGAAAATGCAGCATATGTGCGAGTAGCTATAAGAAGTAAGGAATGTAAATACGGAAGTCAACAGAAGAAGGTACCTACGTGGAAACGCAATGATTCAAGTTAGCAATCAGAGAGCTGCATCTAACAGTGATCGATTAGTAAGTGTCTGAGAAGACGATGGGTCGCATATTATTGACGATAGGACCGGTAGATAATATGTACCTAGGTAGGTAGGTACAACTGAATAATTTTACTATGAAATTACACAATATTATAATATATGTACCTACCTACCTACTGATTAGTAAAGTGTGCAATTTATATGACAGTCTTATCAATAATGCATTTTCGATTATTGTATGATCACTTAATATTATTTAAACGTGTTCTTATCAAGTTCGTATATTTTGCTAAAAATCTCAGTGATCTTAAACATAATCATATTAGGTATATTATAACACCTGCATAAAATTTGCCAGAGAAATGAGAAATTTAAATTACTTATTATATTCGTCAACTAATTATTGGTAAATACTATTTATTATCATCACTCAATAAACGTGATCCAAAATGGCCAATGAATAATTTTTGCTTTACAGTTGTTTGTATGTGATTGATTGGGAAAATACTAAACAGGCTTGTAACGCCTACGTCCTACACACATTTGTAAAAATAAAGAATGTTTAATAATACCATTAAATATTTCCGTTTTAATAATTCAAGTAATTATATTAAAATACCTTTTTATGTAGGTAGTAAACAAACGTATGGAATTTTTCTTATGCGTCATTTTCCTGTACGGTATTTTATACGTATCTGTTGGGGAAAAACGTGATATATAACTAACTAACCTTATTTGCGGTTTTAAAATTAAATTATTTCCCAGTATTTATATCGATTTCCGCGCATATATTTTATAGAAAATATAGTAATTGATTGAATGGAATTATATCGTTGGTATATTTTTAATCATGTATTATAATTTACAATTCGTTATATTATACCTATCTGCCTTGGCATTTCCTAAATATCATAATTGTGTTAATAGATACCACGAGCCAACCTTTCTATTTAATTTATATGCCATGTTTTATAATATGATATGTACCTTATAAATATCTAATATAGAAAATTGAACAGGTACGTACACAAGTATTTTATCAATATTTACCTCCTATCCTATTTTGACGATAAGCTGTATAAGATAAGGCACATTTAAACATACGTACAATATAACGTGTAGAATAAAATGTAATATTTTACAATATACAACCTTCGTAATCGTATACAACGAATATAGCACGTCGCGAAGGATTTACATCCGCAGTTAATCCCTAGTCAGTGACTAACTGAATGTGTGATCCCCTATCATTTTACAACTACGTTGGTCAAGCCATGTCTACAGTATAGAAGACACCTAAGATGCTCCTCTAAAATAGTCTGAATGGTAAAATTGAGACGAAGATTGAGTTGAGTTGAGAACTCAATATATATTATATAGGTATAATATATTTAATAATCTGTTTGTGTGTTATTAATTACATACAAATTATTATAATGTTTTCTCATATAATGCATTTAAACGTAGGTATTTGGTTTTTGTTTGTGCATAGTGCTTTTTTTAAAAAAAAGTATTTTTCTCAATTTTACAATAATAATGTTTCATCAATTCGTGGATTTGTTTATAGGAAATCCGTTGATGGTCCCTAAGATAAGTTTTAAAAATTAGCTTGCTCAAGCAGTTTCTCCATCTAGAAATAAACGTAAAAATCCAAAAATAATGAGGGTTGTCAGGTAGCGCTTTATTGTTTTAAAAACAACCTTAAAAAAACAGCGGCCAGTCACGTTCATTAGGATTTAAAGAAGGATTTCTTATCTTTGCCTTATCACGCAAACAAACCCTTTTAATTAAGGGTGATACAAAGTTATCTGTAGGATTTGAATATAAAATTTTGAATAAAAACTGGCCGCATATTAAAGTCTATAGTAAAGAGTGGTTTTAATGTCTCAGTATCTACCTTAAGGCCTCTGGTCAAATAAAATTGTCATATAAAGATAAAATTAATATTATCCAATTAACATTCAAAGGCCGCCACATGAATAAAATTAAGTTTAGTTATCTGCAGGATACAATGTACCTACTGCAAGTAGCCAGGTAAGTACGTAGGTAGATAGGTACCTACCTGTATTACCTTGTGATTTTTTTTGCTTATTTAAAAATGCAAGAATTCGGAAAACTAATAGCAAAAAGTGTGCCTAACTGTTTATCACTGCACAGGTAGCCAACATTATGGACCTGTCTTGTTTATTTTATTTCTATTAGGTACCTATCGCCAATCATTGTTTACACATGGCGCCAAGGAAACGGTAAGTGCTTTACCTTAGAAATAAATTAAAAATAATATCTATTGTTGCTTTATCTGTATGCCTCTTTGGGGCGTGTTTTATTTAGATAATAGGGATTATTGATTTAAGTACAGATGTATTTACAGAATACAAAAAATAAATAATACAAGAAACCACGATACATTTAACCTAACCTAATTAAACTATCTATGTAACCTAAAAATCATCACCGTAGTAAAATATTAGTGATTTAGTATATTATAAGTATTTGTAGCAACTGAGCAGGCACATAGCTCGAAGAAAATCCATTCGCTAGGAAATGCTAGGTGCTGGAATGACGAGGTAGTGATGTTATGTGAAAGTAATGGCAACGCAACGCATAGTTATGATGGAGAGGAATGGAATCTACTTGAAGAAGCCTTCGTCCAGCAGTGGATTGATCCAGGCTGGTCGTGATGATGATTTAAACGTATTTTTAAATATATATCGACATATTAAATTTACTAACTTTCGTTTTTTCTTGTCTGCATCATATGGAGGACAGACTAATTCTGATTTAGATTCGTCACTTTCAACTCCTGACTCCTCTGTCTCCCCAGATTTTTGAGACACGGGTACTAAGGACACTCCATGTCATGTCACTAAGTCAATATATATATTTTTTTTAATTTAGGTATAAACACTATCATTAAACACCAAGGTGCTACATTAGTCCCGTGCAGTTTCGTCTCGAGTAGGTAGTATGGCACTAAAATATTTTCATTCGGACACGTTTATAACGTCATGGAAGGCGGCCGTGGACAGATTACGGCTTCATATACATCAGGCAGAGATGAGGTAACTCAAATCAGATTAAATTACAATATTATTTTGTTTTGTTTGTAAGTAGGGATATTGTATAATATTTATTTAGATATGTAAAATATGGTGTACGTAACGACCAAACTATTAAATTGACTAAAATCAGTAACTCCACAATAGTATGTTCAACAGTAATAGAAAATAGGTACTTTATACTTACAGTAAGCTGTCGCTTATATATTCATTATCTTTTTATCCATGAAGAGTGTTATCATTATTAATAATGTTATCATCTTGTAGACATGTGTAAGTAAGTAGGTACCTACTTATATTCTAACTTACTAACTCATAGAGAACGAAATTAAAGCGGTTATGTAGGTACATCTACAATTATTATACTTACAATATAATCAAGATGACAAATCGTTTCGTATCTAATTGCTCCGTTCGGTAGATTTAAAAAAAACATGAGTAGATACAATATTAAAAGCGAGTAGATACTCTACTATTTTTTTGTATCCAATTTATTCTGTGGCGACGGGCAGAGTATCATTCGAGCTTTTTGTGCAGCATCCACTGCTGCCTCTACTGGCACGCATCGCGCGTCGTGTCTATCTGCTCGTGCCATCTCGCTCTATCGTCACTTCCTGCGAGACTGTGGGAAAATCGGGCAGGTGCGCGCGCGACCAACACTCGCAACCCTCCGCACACACACACACGCACACTCGCGCGCGTACGAACAACACGCGCAAGAAACTAGTCGTGCCTTCTGAGTAACTGGACACCTCCACCGTCGATATATTTTATGCTCTCCTAATACCTGGACAGGATTTTTTACGTGCATCCTTTTTTTCTATTCCTTTTGTGGGCTGATGAAAATAATGTTGGGGTTTTGTTATTTTATTTTATTTAAGGCATAGCCATGCATGACACGCTTCAAATAAGCTTACAAAAAAACGGTCGTTAAAATTTTATTTTGATTTTGCTTTTATTTTTTACGGCTGCCAAAGGTAATTAATTATCCACTGGAAATAATCAAGCGATCTGATTGTAAAAAAGTTTATTGCGAATCGATATTTTCCATGTATGCTCACGCGTTAATTCAATGGCAAAAAAGGTAATTAAGGAACAAGATTCGATTCGACATGAAAGAATGGGTTTCATTAATGTCACATAGGAACTAGCTACCTACCTACATTTCTTCTAATTTTACCAGTTTTATCAGTAGGTAATTAAAAATCATGTAAGATTTAAGTACACCTACCTACCTATGTAAAATTTTGGCTCACAAACGTCACCCATAAAGAAGTAGTACATATTGATGCAAGAATGAACAATCATGCACTTTTTTAAAATGTAAGATTAGGTAATACTTTAATTTTGTTTTTTGATATATTATTTTTATACTAGAATAGAAATGTAATATTTAAATAATGCCTAGGACCGCTGTGAGGACTTACTATAGTGACTGAATATTTAATTAAAATACATTCACCGCTGACCGGTTAATTACTTTTTAATTACCACATTTAAATATCATGTTAATTATATCTAATGGCCAACTACTGCAAACGTGCCAGTCGCGTTGTTAGCACTAAATGGGATAATAATAACATTGAGAACATGTAGGTAAATTATTGTAGGAATGTACAAAAATAATATAAGTATAAGATACCTATAATATGTAGTATGTACCATAGCACGCGTATAATAATTGCGGGGAGTGAGGTTCTCAGATCCGGAACATCCCCCCAGGATCAAAAAAAAACACACACACACCATTTTGGACATTTAGCCGAATGTGATATTAAAATAAATGACTCGAGGGGAGGGTGACGGGTGACAGGGTAATAAAATAATTCGTAAATACCTAATAAGGTAGGTATATTAAAATAGATTTGTAGGTCATTTTCAAATCAATTTCCAATCAAAATATGCATGGTGGACATAGGTAATTTCGATTCTTGCTAATGTTTGTTTGGGTTTGCTAGCATCAGTTGGCGTCTTATTGCGGGCGTGAAGATTTCTTTACACAGTTTTGTTTTGACTTTGTTTTTTGTATTTTATATAAGTATATCAGTAAATTCATTTATTGCTATTAAGTTTCATATTAATTAAGACACCTACATATATAGATAACATATTAATAGTAGAACATAGGTATTCCTGTGAACTGTTTCCTCATACATGTCAGGCCCACCAGGCACCAATAGCGAGGCCTGAGCGGCTGTTAAATGCACTCCCTAGATATGTAGAAATTTTAAGCGATGGAATATTATGTATTTTGTTTTTAAAATTCAATTTTATTGTTTAATTTGTATTTTTCTAGAATTATTGCTGTTTTTTATTTCATTTCTTTTGCTATAAGTAAAATTATTTTTTGGTTTGTTTTCTTCTCTACTAAAAATTAACCTTTACGGTGTATTCTAAATGGCATGTTGGGAACACGTCTTGAATTAATAATTTGTTATGTGCTCAATGTGTCGTTATTAAATAAATATTATGCTAGTTATTTCGGTGTGATTGCTTGCTTTTTCTGTGTACCTACTTGAAATTGAATGAAATTTAAATAAAATCCGTTGTTCATTATTTTCAAAAATATGCACTGTCCACATTAATCTGCATATGCTATAGAAAGTTTTAATATGTAAATTTCAATAGCTGTTTTGATAGATAAACCCACATGCGACGAAGAGCGTGCCCGATTTCAAAAGTCACCGCACGCCACTAGAAGGTATGTAGGTAGATATTATCTCATTGCATTTAATAAAATTTTACTGTTTTGAATGTGTTATTTCATTTGTTTATATAGGTACCCATTTAACATTTTATTTTTGAATAAGTATCGAATTTTTTAAAATAATAACATAGGTAGGTAAGTAACATAGCTAATTTTATTGATATGATTTTTAGGATTTTAAACTTGATTGAAAAGTTTCAATGAATAATTTGCTAACCTATCATCATACTTTCTACTTAAACCCGATCAGAAAGCAGGATGTAATGCATTTAAAAATCTTAACAGTAACCTGCAATTATAATAAACGAGGATTTTCACGCCGATTCCAAAAGTGCTAAAAAATGCACGCCCACAGACCAGTTTCGCCGTGTTATTACTCGCTATTCAATATATTGTTATGCTACTGGTTTTATCAAATTAATTTGTATTGTATCTGGCACATGTATCACTCTACTTTTTAATGACTTTGCATGTGAAAACGTTGACATTTAAACACTGGTATCGTTTTATAGCTTTAACACTAATAACTACAATGACACGAATCACTATTACATTATAATTAAACCAATTGATTGAACCTTCATTCATGTAGTGTCCGGATAATTTTACGTAGGTATGCAATTGCCCGTATCACAGACAACTGTATCGGAAACCGATGGCCGTATAGTATTGAGATCAGATTCATATCCGGAATACAAGGGAAAGACAGAAGAAAATAAATCAGAAGGAAATTAGAAATACAATCATACCGTAGGTATAATTTATAAGTATAAAATTCTGGTAGGTGCTCGTAAGTATAATAATAATAAATATTTGATAATAATGACATCGTTAATAATAGATATTTGATACCAATCAATACCTAGTGTTATTTATTATTAAATCTGATAAAATTGGATCATTACTGTCTGCAAAGCTCCACGAACAAGGCGTATTTTTTTATCTCAATGCTATAACTACGTATCTCTTACATATCCTGTAAAACAACTCACGATGAAGTTTGCTACGGCGAAATGTAAAACACACAATTATTTACACATTGTAACCCATATGCAAAGGAATATTATGCAATAGGTAGGTACCTACATTTATTGTTGCCCAGTAGGATATAGCTCAGTGGTAGAGCATTCGACTGCCCAGTATTAAAAATGTTTCCTATTTTTGAGATTATGAAGAGAACGGGTATAGGGAGTTTACAATCGTTACAAAAATGTTACAATCACTAGTTATTAAATAATTTATAAAATAAATTCATGTTAATATATTAGTGTACTTATCTATTGGTTCCAAAGCGATTAGTATTTTACCTATTTTTATGTCCAGCAATGGTATATTAAATTTAAAACAACAATAATTATCACCTAAAACGAACTTTGCCTATGTCAACATCAGCTGGCTCCAAATATCAAAACCATGCCGGATTTACTCAGCGTATTTACTTGGTGGTGGATCGGTGATATTATTGTTTTTAATGGAAAATAGTATTGTCAATGTCAGTGATTTTATGGTACCACAATATTATATAATATAAAGTGCAGATGCGCCGACAGTAGGTACTACAGTAGAACCTCGATTATCCGGATTTTCGATTATCCGAATCATTTTCATTAAAAGACAAATGTGAAATAATCGATGCTTTAAAAAGCGGTGACTCGGGACGTTATCCATCTAATAAATATGGTGTCGGAACGTCAACTATCTAGGATATGAAAAAAAAACAAAGTGAAACTATTATGAAGTCAGAAGTTTAATGTCAGAACATGGAAGCTCAGAGCGTAAAGTTATGAAAAAATCAGGAAATAAAGAAGTTGAAGAATGTATTTTTATGTGGTTCATACAAAGGCGAAAGAGTCACGTCGGTAATACAACCGATGAATCAGGGTGTAATAGAAACATTCAAACGTTTATAATAATTATAGAAAACATAATATGCTTCGGCGATTATTGCTAGCAGACGAAAATAATCAAGAAACAGTTATGAGCTTCTACAAGAAAATAAATTTAAAAGATTATTGCTACATGGCAGCAGATAGGTAGTTGGAATTCTCTAGATGTGTCAACTTTGAAAAATCATGGATCAAAATTTTGAAAAAAACCATTAGTAAGTTCCAGTAACGCGGTAGAACCTGCTTTAAGCAATAATCGATAATTTTATTATCTAAGTAAGTAGGTATTGATTATTTTAATAAAAAATAATTTATTATACATATGTGAATGTACTTACTTATATGTAAATCTAGACAAATAAAAATTATTTATACTGAATATACTTATCTTTCCCTGTCAATTATGTTTTTTTCGATTATCTGGATTTTTCCTTATCCGGACCATCCCTAATTAGTAGGATAATCGAGGTTCTACTGTATTTATATCGCCACCTTAGACACCCTATCTGAAATTTCTTGTTTTTTTCCAAACTATCTAACCTTACTTATTACAAAATGGATTAAATACTAATTTTGCTGATAACAACGTAAGTAATTATTGCGTTCTTAGGTTTTGTGTGTTGTGTTGAATTATCCAAAACCTACGTACCCACTTACTTAGTTGAGGCATCTTCATGACTTGAAGGCAGACACGAACAATCATGATTCATGATTAATGGTAGTAATTTCAAAAGAATTACGTCGATTACCACATCAATCGATGCTTATCGTAACCACGGATTTTATTGCGTAGACTCTATAGACACGTTCGATTTGCCATTATGAGAAGAAGTAGCGAACATTACATTTGTCATACATGAAAATTCCTTCGCGTCACACGACCGGCGAGCGAGAGCGACTTTTCCGCTCGCGTGCCCAGAGTTGGAGCGAGAAGGCGACAAGCTTCGAACATCTCACACACGTCAAACAGGCGTCCGTACACACGACGGGGCACACACTGAAAGAAACGGGCACACACACGAGCACGGCAGCACGCCCAGAGGCCGCTTGCCGCCGGAACATTCCACAACGGCGCGAGCCAGTACGTGCTACTTCAAAAGTACCCACAGTTACCAAGAACAATCAGTACTGAAAACGAACAACATTTTAACAAACACCTGTATAAATATGCTTAAATACACATATATTAATACTTTATTTACAGATATTTTTAAAACAAACTATCGTTATTTAATTTATGAAATAATCGATGTAAAAAAACGTTGGATTCTTGTTGTTTTTTGAGGATAAAGTTTACCTTTGAACGTCCTCTGCGTAGTACGCCGGGTTGATTTAGTGAGCCATTAGTCAACTGACTCTTTTCCTCGTGTTGCTGTTAATGTTTGTTTGTCTCTTTTCCGCTAATGGGGCTCGGTCTCGGCTGAGAGCACGTGCGCGAGAGACTTTCCCACGGTTCGAGTCTCGATGATGGAGGTGAACGGGCTGCGGGGCCAGAGAGGGCGGGGGCATTCGACCCGCGGGTTTCATTATATGGTAATATAAATATAACATAAACGCCCAGACCGGCGGCTGCCCGGTGGCACACGGATCAAAGTATCATACTGTTTCATCACGTCATGATTGTATGCTAACTGCCGGGTAATTTGCTTGGCACGAACGCCAATCTCGCGCTTTGTTTCTAAAAAACATTTACTAATCAAATTATTATTACTTCTGTTGAGAAGTCGTGATTGACGACTCTCTCAATGGTCCGCTAAAATACTGTATTAATTCATGTAAACACAAAATCAAACTAACTACTAGTTCTATACTTACAGTACAACCTAAAATAGAAACCATATTCGTTCGAGCAAGGTTAATGATTCATGTGACGTGTAACGTGTAGGATTCAATTTAAATATTTATACCTACACTACTCTCCATATTAGTATCACATGTTCGTATTCTGAGAAAATGGTGATAAGTAAAGAAATCATAAAATTAATAAGTAATCTTATTTGTTATTAATTTATTACTAAGTACACGATTGAATGCTTGATTAAACAAAAGAGCGAATACATTTTTCACACGGATAGGTACATTTTTTTACTTTTCGAACTAATGAATAATTTCCAAAAACTGATAAGTACCTCAATATAATAACAATTTATCATCAAAATCTAACACTATTTAATTATATGTTATGCAATTTTACACAATATTTAAACATCTAGCTTTCAAAATCATATAAAAACAATTAAAACGATACCTACAAACAAATAATAATAGGTTTTTTTTTAAATAGGTATATTCATTGCTGTTAAAGGTTGATCGAGTAATAGAAATGGGTATATTGTAGAATACGATGGGGGGGGGGGGGGGAAATAGCGTTAAAATCAACCATTTACAAACCTCGTTCAGCACATAAAATATTAATAGGTAGGTAGGTACCTCAATACTGAATTGTTGTGGATATCGAAACCGTCACATGCACAATAATTCTTCGACTCATTTCTCGGAAGGCGAAGGCCAAGTGCGACTACCGCGAGCACGAAAGTGAAATTTTACGTCGAGCGGAATCACTATATCCGTCCCATTCTATCGCATGCCAAACTATACGAAAAGAAGATACGTATTTTAGTGTAATGACCACCTAATAAAATGTCCTACATACCCTCTGAGAGGAGAGATATGAAAAACATATTATCATTAAATAGCAGCGATATAAATTTAACCACGATTTTACCGTTTAGTATTTAACATATTTTATCAACGAATACTTTTTTCTTTATTTCCTATTTTTTTTATTTAGGTACGAACTATAAATAAAAAAAATACTATTAAATCACTAAAATTAATAAACACCTTAAAATGTAAGTTTTAATGAAAAATTGTATGTGTGTTTGTGGGGGGGGGGTATAAATTTACCGCACCGGGTCACTTCGCCACTGCTCAGATGCGTTGCTGATCCGCACACACAATATAAAAATTAGAGGGGACGTTGATTATCGGTATTATTTTTTGAAAATTGACTTTCAATTATTCAATGTGTCGTGACTTTTTTTTTGTGAAAGACGTAGGTAATAAGTGGATATATAATATTTCAATTGATGAACACTCATTTCATTCACTATCCAAATTAATTGTCACCTTGCTCCGAAAATTCACCAACCGACATTTTCTTAGAATATGGGCAGTGTAATTATTATAAGATTACATATTGAGGCTATTTAAACTTATAAGTAACCTGATTTAGTAATCTGAAAATGACCCTTACGATTTAAATGTGTACGTAAATAATATATATAAGTATATGATTACAAATTATGTTCAATTTGATAAATAATAGGTAGGTACTACAAATATGATAAGAATATATATCTAGGTTATCAACATTACAAAGAATAATTAATGCAATGAGTGTTGAAGACCGCTGATATTCTAGAGATATTGGTAAGATAAGACTTACCAGCACGTTAATTTGCATGCAAATATGGTGCAATATTATTATGGGAAATTGAAGCTGTTTGTGATATTGAAAAACGCTACATTTAACGATATAGGTACGACGGATGAGTATTTTGCGAGCTAGATTGCATATTATTTAAAAAATTCTAGTTCTGGCAGCAAAAACGATATGTTGGTAACGCTGACATGCGTTCGATTGGGTAATGATAATTATTATTGGCTGTGTCTGGAATGTGAGCTTGTGCATCGACAGATTAACCTACAGGTATCCGCATAAACAACACTGCAGTATCAGTAATTTATGAAGTAGAATGCAATAATATACAAAGTGTCAACTAACGTCTTCAATATTATCTTCTTTGTAATATAATAATATGTAATATTACTAATCCGAGCGTTTGCTAGGTTTCTGAAACACATAATATTGACACCAATGTCATTAAAAGTACCTAACATCAATTTCAATTATTGTAAACTAAATTAGTGAAATCCAATACATACCTAAGTACCTCATTTTATTGGAAATTTAAAGGCAAGGTTTAATCGAATATTAAAAACTAACCAACACCATCTGCAATTTGTATTGTTAGTTCAATGAAAACAAATAAATATGTGTGACTGACAAAGTGTGAAATATTTTTGTCCACAGTCTTATATCCACTGTTACAAGGCTTAATTGAATTTTAAAAACTAACAAACACTTTTGTATTTATAAGTTGTTGACAACATATAAATATGATGTCTGATAAATTTTAGTAACCAACCTACTATTTATGTTGGATGTTTATAGCCTACCCTTCGCTACTGGTAGAACCACAGAGTAATGATATACCTACCTAGGTATAAAGAGCTTCGATTTTTCGGCAAAACGAAACCGTGTTTCTTAGATATAACGCAAAGTAGAACCTCGATTTTATTATTATCAACTTAACTATGAAACGTTATACCATCGTGTTGCTTCTCAGTACGGCTACCAAATTTAAACACAACATAGTTACCCATATGTTCTACTAAAATAGCTAAAAGTAAGCAAGTAACCACTAACTTTATATTTAACACAAAAACAATATATTTAAGCAACACGTGCTCGCAGTTTTTAAATGAACTAATCAGTCAAATCCATATTTACCGGTTACATTTACAAAAAATATTTAATTCAACCGTAGAAATTCTTCTTACTCTACCCTCACGCATTGTGTGGAGATATAAGCGTGCCGAATGCTCAGTCACTCGCAGTTATGGTTCGTTTATGTTCAGGCCTTGGGTATAGCCCATTATTATGCTGAAAAAAAAATCTAATTTCTAATACCTATGTCTTATTTAGAGTCTGTCTTCTATAAGCTGGCGTGCGGTTCCCCCCCCCCCCGCTTCAGCATTCACCACTGCATTCCCTCTCGTTTCCTCCCATTGAAAACAGTCGAACGCGATGGCACAATGCTTTCCGTCCGCAAACGACGTGACGTGAAAGCCAGCTTATAGAATACAGACTCTAGTCACTGATTTATATTATATGAGGTCATTATTGTTATTATCTAAATCTAAAACTAAAAAAGCACATTAATTATAAACTTTGAAAAATATCGTATTATTAAGCGGTTCAAAAGTTTAAAACTAATTAACGTGGATGGAATTTCATTAACTTCATTTCATTATGGAACTAAAAGCTTTATTTCGTTGTTAATTTGTTTTCTGAGAGGTATTGTTTTAAATTTGTAAACACCGTTTTGTATTACTAAACTATTTTTACGCTAACACAAAAAAGTGATCGATCGACTCTGAGTAGGCATTATACTTATTTATTATTATTTCTGTATGCAGGTATAGTAATAATGACTCACGAGTCACGTTCTTCGAAGCTTCTTCGGATGAACAGCTTCAGATTGGAGTCATCGCTAACCTTTTGTGAGTCAGATATTAATTCTTCTGACAATTAAATTGCAGTTTTCATTGAAAAGTATATATTCTAAGTATTCACGCAGGTATATGTTTTACAAGTCATGTCGCATAAGTACTACGGATTTCATTGTCCAATGAAATTTATCCACCGCGGGAAAATGACTGCTACTGAAAAACTCAGTGTTAAATTCGAGTTATCTGTTGTCGGTTAAAATTGATAAATAGAAAAATTTACTGATGTAACCTCAAAATAGAAAAAAAAACTATTTCTTTTCTTGATTATTCTCTTCTCAGTCGGCTCAAAACTAGAATAAATTATTCAACATTTTAACGGAGACACTCCAATCCGTAGTATCAGACGATATAGTAGCGAAACGCAGTAAGTATGAGGTAAAGTGTAACTGTATCGTTGTGTAATCTCATAATAGTTATTAATTTTCTATAATACCGCAGTGAGTAGGTAATGGTTTTTCGAATAGGCTTGTGAATATATCTATTCGCGCGTGCAATTGACAATAAAACTGCATTAGTTTGTATAACTTTCACATGAAATTATAATAAATTTGATGTAACAGTGGATTCATTCTAATTTATAATGTGGATAATTATTATAAACAGTTGCACACTAAAGAAAGGAATTTATATTCTCTATAATCATTTTGAAAAAAATTCACAATTTTTAATAATTTTCTGCTGGATTATACACAAAAACCATCTTATATAATATTATGTATGTATTTCTAGCAAGATTTTACAAAGTTTTTTTTTAAACCTGCGCGCCAACATAACCACAAGATGTTGAGTTTTTCACATGTATACTGGCAGTCTTCGTCGGCTGACTCGAACATTTATTATCGGATGCATATTCATAATAATATAATGTGTATATTCAGTGGCGGGCTTCAAGGATGCCGACGAGGTTGGCCTCTTCGTCACCGAGTACCAAAATCTTAAATTACAATATGAGTGTAAATAATCCATCTAAGATTTTTTAAATACTTACAACCTATTGCTATGTTTTAATTCTTAATGCCGACATATTGCATAGGTAAATGACATGACCAATGGCGAAGGGTGGAGGTAGGCTGTTAAGATCCGCATTAAACTTTGTTAGTCATACGTATTTGTTTTTATTGAACTAAGACTACAATTTATGGACGGTGTTATTTAGTTTTTAAAATTAAATTAAGCCTTGCCTAACCAAACCACAAAAGTTTTGGTTTACTTTGGGCGATACGACAAAATTGTGCACACTTTTTCAGTCATACATATTTGTTTTCGTTGTATTAATAATACTTATATTACTTATTACACATATTGTCGGTTTATTTTTTAAAAATTCATTAAGCCATGCGTATACTAAACCATAATCGATAAAAAATATTCTTCTATCTATGAAATATCCAAGTTATGTATGATTGAATTGCACAATTCTAGATATTTTATAGATATACGAGTCTTTTTTGACTATTATCTATTATGGCTTGGTTTTTGCAAGGTTTCATTGAATATTAAAATCTACCCAACACCATCTGTAAACTGTAGTCTTATTTCAATGAAAACAAATACGTATGACTGATGAAGTTTAGTGTGCACTATTTATGGCGGATCTTAATAGCCTACCTCCACCCTTCGCCACTGATGACGTCCATACCTCTCAGAAACTCGGTCCTCTATATATTAGCTAAAACCTCAACGGTTCCAGATACATAAGGTTCTAATGGATTCAAATTCAAATGTCATCAAGTACCTTCGGTCGATAGTATTAATATTAATAAAGTATTAAACACATTATTTTAATTTATAGATGGCCTTCGTAGAAATTGGCTACCAATCTATTAGCGCTGCGGGCTATTGTATAGTCAAGTACAGTGGCACCATCATCGCAAAAACGATCAGCAGTTGGATTGGTAATGTTTGCTAGCATTTAAATAGGTAAAATAAATCAAACTATGGTGTCAATGTATGTATGTATAATAATTTCAGTAGAGAACGGTTTACTAAGTCTAATTTGATTGTTTCACTGGTCGAGCTTCACTGGCATACTGATCAGAGGCTTTTCGACGTGTTATTAAACAGTAGATTGTTGGCCGTGGAAGCTCTTTCAAAAGCTCGCCTAAGGCCTCCAACAGTAATCTATTATTTAACATGAATATTTTAATGAGTGTAATATAGCGCTTCGCTTAACTTTTAAAGTAGCTACCTTATTAAAGTTACCTACTACAAAGCAATGCATCACTTTGATCTATGGTTTAATTTAAATTTACCTGTCAATATTTTCAAATAAAAAGGAGTATTATTTTGAGGATTAATATGAATTCCATTCTACCCCAATCGACGATTTCTTGGTATCTGTGGTAATAATAAGCTCAATTATTTTTTAACCGTACCTACCACTGAATTGCTATGTACACAAAATATTGACTAGGTCATAACCTAGGTACCTACTGGACAACATGTCGGAATAGTAATGACAGACTTTGAAAAAACAAGAATTATTCGCATGACATTCCTCTTCTTCCTGTGCTGTATTATATTGAGTTTGGTGGTGACTAAATTGAATACATAATAAATATGTAATGTAACCCTCCTTACCTGTGGCCACAAAACAGATTAATAAAATAGCAGTTATTTTGAAGGCGGTTTTAGTAAATAACTAAATAATCGAGATAGTAAATATATACCTACTTCATAACTAACTTAGATTCGGTATGCAAATTTAATATTAAACTTGATACTTTATATTATTCTAGAAGAGTTGATAGAAATTCGCGCTTTGTTTGAAAATGGAACAATATGACAAACCGGCCGAGACTTTGGGACGGATCCTCAAGCCTGGATAATCCTGGTCCGACCAGGACGTACCTACGGTAAGCATAGTTATAACTTATAAACATGGTTTTTAAAAAAAGCCGGGAAGATATAACTAGCCGGGGACACCACTCGTCGCACTAATTGGGGCCGTCACTAATATTGACGTAAATACTATTATTTATTATAAGTTAAATGCCATGGTTCTTATGCTCTTCATAACGTTTACAAAGAAACCTGAGTAGACCTTGGCCTTAGGGTCGCCTAAGGAGAAGGTGGGCGACAATGTCAAGAAGTACCCGATTATGACTGACTGAGGAGAGAGAAAAAGAGCTCGGTTGTAAAGTCAACCATGGATATGACATTAAGTCTCAGTGAAATTAGTCAAAGCACACAAGACTTAGGCATCTGCTGCTGAGATATTCCTAGGTGTAAACAACTGCTGATGCTTTACATATCATACATATCGTGATACGCTTGATTAAGACCGAGTGTGGTGCGGAGTCATGAACTTGAATGGTATCTGGCGTCAGATTAAGTACATAAGTAATTTCTAGACAATAATATTATGAAATCTAAATAAGTTATAAATAAAAGAGAAAAATATTAGTGGGTACATTCCTTTGATACTCGACATCCTTCTATCTATTAAAAAAAGAAACGACTACGAACATTAGTGTCGATACACTTCTGTACACATTAATAATAAAGTGTCAGATTACTGATAGTCCCATAGTTTTCTATGGACGGCCTCTACGAGACAATACATTTTCTATTCTGTCCAGACCGGATGCCGTAGTATTCACGAATATCGAGGGTCTACGCACGTACATTTATTTATTTATTGCAAACGCAACAATATAAGAAAAATATACCGTTCCTCTCCACTTCGTATTGATTTCTCTTTCAAAGAACAGACGGGCAACAAGCACAAAAGGAATTAATCCCTAAAACGGTCAGAAGAGAAAGATCTAAAAAGATGATAAAAATCTTTTCAATAAAATCGAAAAGCTTATAATGACGCTGTAAATCTTCAACACGTGGTCCGGTGTTCAAATAAAAAAATGAGCTTATTTTATCAAAAATATAACAATAAGGTTTGCTAATGGTTGGAGTACCTACCTATCTATATATAATATAATAACGAATTGGACACAAAACATTAAATATCTTCGCCATTACAGCGAAAAACTGAGAAGAGTGGAAGAAGCTTAGGGAGGCCTTCATTCAGCAGTGGATAGACCATGCCTGATAGCGATGTTACACATTAGTATTTATAGATAGGTATTTAATAATGATTTCTAAATAAACACGCAGTGTCGTAAAACAAATTTTAAATTTAAATATACTTAGATATAAATCTCTTCCTTCTTCTCTTGAACTTTTTAAGTCAAATGTTTTATTTTGTTTTCAGAGAGAGATGAAAATAAAAATTCTTTATGTAGGTATAAAAATAATAAAATTAATAAATCTGTGAAGAATTAAGTATCTACTATTGATGGTAACTGATTGAGATTGATAGTGGAAATCAAGTTACCTATAATTATGAAATCTAATTTTAATATAGGTATTGTACATAATTATTTAAAAATCTGCATTTAACAAGCTAAATGAGAGAATCAATTAAATTCAATTTTAAATATAAGTTCACTTGTCTTATATACCTACCTACACACTTACGCTATAATATATAATGAAATAGTTATTATATATATTAATCGTATGAATAATTTAATATTATGAAATGAATAAATGACAAGACTAAAATGTACACAATGAAATAATAAATAGAAATAAAAAGGCCTGTCCAAAAATATTGGTAGGTAGGTAAGTATATTATTCAAGTTATTACAAATATTATGTTTAAAAAACATATAATTGACTGGATAATAACAATATATGTAGGTAAAGTAGGTAAGTAAGTACCTACATAATATGTAGGTATATTGCATACGGTGAAAAATGAATAAAATGTGCATAATTGAAACTCAAAAATCTTTGATTTCTATGGAACAAAATCCAACGCGTGTTCAATAAGGAATATTGCGCACAATGCACAGAAATGACAAAAAGGTGGTTCGTTCTAAAGAAGGGTCCTGCTTCCCCTCCCCCTTTTTTCAATAGTTATCTTTATAATGCCCCCTCGCTATTTATTGCTCGACAGAAACTTGGAATCACTTTCCCACGGCCTTCCATAAGAAAATGTATTCATTAAAACATAATACGCGTACAAAAAACACACATGTTGTCTGACAGTAGGGTAACTTTGTTGAAGTTTACGCAACGGAGCTTTCGACAGTATACAATATAAATCCACATTTATACCGTCTACCGTCCTGTTTCTTTTTATGTAATTATTAATTGAAAAAATGAGATGGATTATGACCGCATTTGATTTGGTATAATGTACTCAATACTTATAGCTTGGGTATATACTTTTGTTGTAAAAAATAGACTCGTGTAAGGAGATCCACCAGGAACTCAAGATGAAAGAATCATAAGCGCATAAAATATTATCATGCGGGCGTTATACAAATTGCTAGACTCCGTAAAAGTTTATTTTAATTAGACTGCCACTTACATTACTACGTGCAAGAATATATTAATAACTACTATTGTATTCTACATGGGAAGACAATGTTAATTATTTTCAGACTCTTAATTTATAATTAAAGACAAGTAATCGAGCACCTTTTTATTGCATTATTTGTATAAATTACCAAGGAATCAATCTATCATTATATTTTAGGTAAGTATATTATTTTGTCTCCGAAAGTTTGTAAGTATGGTTGGCCGTACCACAGTGAGATATGACTAGGAAAAAGATGGCCGTGTTGTAAGTATTGAGATCAAATCGTGTCAACATAAAACTCCTAAAATACATAGTATAAGTCGTCGTTATTATCAGACGGCTGATACCAATCAATATCAAATTAATGAATCTAAATAAATTTTAACATTACTGAGCAACGCGTAATTTTTGATCTCAATGCTATACGGCCATCTAGTTCACGGTAAACTGTAATGTGTACAATTTACATGTAAGTAGGTATCCAGTGTTTATCCTTTGTGGACTTACAGTAAACATAGACCCTTATTAAAAGATACATAAGTAAATATTTTTTTAGTAACACGGTGTGCTATGATAACAAACGACATAATTGGATAAGGTAAAAATTAAAGGTTTGCATAATGCACAGATTAATAAATGTGTCGGTCGCCATGGAGAAATACAACTATTTTTAAGATTTTGTATAAGTAGTTTAATTATTGTACGACTGGCTTGAATTGTTTTGATGCGCCTTTTAAAATCTTCTAACGAATCGATTGTGTCATATGCGTCAAAGAAAATCGCCCCTGAAGAAGAGATAATCGCTGGAAAAATACACCTCCAGTGGTATCCAAGTCGTTGACAAAATATTTATTCTATATCTACGTGACGAGTGACCGAGGTAACGTATCAGCTTGGTTAAACTTCAATGATGATGATGATGATGATGATGACGATGATGATGAAGATTTGCATGTAAGGATGATTAGCTAAATAGTAAATCGTCACCGTTCAGGCAAAAGTCACCAACCCTGAAAATGGCAGTTTTGAGTTGAGTATGTCACCCGAAGCGTAAAATTATGTTCTTTAAGATGCAAAACTCACCACGGTACATTAGTTAGTAAAATTTTGCTTAAATCCGAATTATTTGTTTTTCACTAAATGACTTTCGATAAAATCTTAACAAGCAAAAGTCATTATAGGTGAATAGACATTATTGACTATATAAAAAAAATAAATCCTTCGTTATAAATATACAAGCAAAAGTCACTATACTATGGATGGTGAGTTTTACTGATCCTTCTTTTGGCTAACATTGTTCAGATTATTAACAAGCAAAAGTCACCAAACCATAATTGAGCTACCTTGCCTCCTTCAAAACCTTCCAGATGTTTTAATTAGCATCAAAAAGTAAAATTACCTTAAAGAAATTATCAAGAAGACATGAGAAAATAATTTAATGTAGATAAAACCTTAAAAACATTAAAATCTGATTTTTCCTGCATTTTCAAACTTTCAAATTGCGATATCTCAAAACTATGTTTTTAGGGTTGGTGACTTTTGCCTGAACGGTGACGAAATATTATAATTATGTAGGTATTATTCAGACTCGGCTATCATTTCGTTATTTTCTCATAATCATTACGATGATTGAAACAATGTAGCTTGAAAAATAATGGCGTATTTGATATGAAAATATTACAAAACCACGTGGCGTAGATTTTTATTCGATATGTTTTATAAACACCAACACGCTTAAATTCGGGCAAGCTGGACGTTCGAGATATAAATAATAATTATTATAGAAAAAATGGTTCAACCGAAAAAAAATCAAATAATAATATACGCGCCATATGGCATTTATGTGGGAACTCGAGTGACGAAAGTATGCGAGAAGATGCAATGTGTGCGCCCAAGCAACCCCTACGCTACGACTACACAAACCAAAAAGGCCCAACTATCATGTTCAAAAGTAAACTATAACAGTCCAAATATAAATATATTTTAAAGGTTAATTTGGCTTGAAGTTATTCTGTTGACTATTTTTGTATGGTTGTGCTTTTTATAAGCTTGCTTAATTTTTTATACGGATCCTGACATGCGCGTTTCCTTGCGTATTTAGAATCATAATGCTTTCAAAGTATGTACAACTGGTACCGTGATACGAAACCGTGGGAATTGTGGCTAGCTGTATTTCTTTACAAAAGCTTTCGACTGAACGAACATCTTGGGCGAACACTGCACAGAAGCTCATAATAAATATTCACGTCGCGCATTACTGAAGTATTAGGAATGAGAAAGAAAATTATGTGTAGCTTTCGTAATGGTGTTCGTCCAGTTCGATCGTTCATGAGTTATGTATTTTTTTTGTTGTTTTTAATGTTTTGAAATTATAAGCGGTAGCACTTTTATTTTTCGGTTTATAGATCCATTATAGGGCGATGTGCTGCTGTCAATTCTCTGGTTCGGTAATGCAGCTTTACGGTAAATAAAAGCTTGCGAGATAAACCATACATTTTCAAAACTCGAGACGTTTTTTGAAGGAAGTATGACATACGGCACATGTTTTTGGCGGGAGGCGTGACATAGTAATTTGAGATTTTTTTTTGCATATCTATAGGTACGATTACAAAAAATATGAAAATATAAAACACAGGTAGGATATAATTTACCACTTTTCTTGGGATGTTATGTTGGATTATTTATTGGAAAGTTTGGCGGTTAGCTAGTCTTTTCTATGGCTCCGCTCTATCCCTGGTCTATAACCAAATTTGTAGGGGGTGTGTTAGCGGAAACCCGCTGGTAGGAACTCGTTGATATCGTCCGTACATCTGAAGTAAGCTTTTCCTCGTTTTTTTTCCGACTTCCTTCTCCTTGAAGGCTGTGTGGATAAAATCTTACATAATATCTTTTATAAAGTAGGTACCTATACTTATGTAAAATGGTTAGATATTAGAATTGCAACGAAATACGTAGAAAACAAATCTAAATGAGTGTAGATCGTAGTTTTAGGGTTGTCAAAAAGTATCAATATTTTATGACCAATACTTATATACTTACTTAAGTATTGATACTGTACAGAAAAGTTGCGATTTTTTTCACAAAAAAGACAATCGCAGAGGACGATTATTTGACACCAATACTTTTGCGTCAAAATCAATACGTTTGGACACTTTTTTAATTGATACGATACTAATAAAGGAAAACATAGTTTTATAGAATGCAACTGTATTGAAGAAAAAATAATTCTGTAGAGTACATAATTATATGCTTAAACATTTAAGAAATATCTTTATTATTCTCATAATAATGAGAATAATGAAAAATGTATCATTATGATCAGTTATGTAGCACGTGCTTAACACAAATTTTTATAGTAGATAACTCAACTTCACTCTTAAAAAAGTAACATATTTGTTTGGATAATAACGTAAGCAATAAAAGAGGTATATTTCCTATCTACCTATAGTACCTATAATAAGGTTTAGAAATATTACTGTAAAAAAACTCTATCCCCCTTCTAACAATAGATAATATTATTACAATCATTGGCGATCATTGTCTGACCCTAGACGAGCGGCATCAGTTGACTGTTGACCTCTCTAAGCACAAATTGAATTGTCCGATATAATCGACAATCATCGACAACAATCGTCGGCGCGCGACCGCATAGGTACCGCAACGGCGTCGCGCTCGGCACGCGGCAGCCGCACGTAGAGCACGCGTGGACGATACCTGGAGCGATGTAAGTACGTCACGATAACGCTTCGATAGAAGATGCATTCCGATGGATTATAATATTATGGTCAATACATACCTACACTGATGAGATTACACTCTGATAATATGATAAAAATTTCAGCTCAAATTTAAATCGTAAAACAATTTATTTTAAAGATTACTAGAATGATAAATAAGTACTGTATTAACCACAATATTATTTAAAAAAAAATATTGAATACTTATTAAATTTTAGGTAAAATGCATAAGTACTCAAATGCACTTAATATTTTAAATAAATCGCTTAATAATTATTTGAGTTAGTTATTACAAGTTTAGTGGAGTTTGGTGGAATTCCATTTTACAATATTTTAATATTTCTTTTAAATTATACTTACACATTCTTAAAAGATACAACCTCCATTCAATCCACTTCTTTTCAGACGTGAATTCTCCTTGCATATTTGTTGCGGAGCATAATAATATGATGCATTTGACCCAATCATCTCTTTCCGAATGAACAAATATATCACCAATTCTTACTTTTTGCGATTGCATTGAAGATGGCATTTCTGTTTCAACGATTTAAGTGAGTCATTCCATTTTAAATTTATCGCAGGATTTCTTCTTAATTATCGTATTTGAATTAATATCACATCCACTCCTTTTTGACCTTTTTAGGGGATAATTTCTCTATATTAATAAATACCTATAATAATTGTACTATATATATATATATAACTGTGCAAGCAATCGTATTATTGTTCACTTGAATTGTTTGTTACGTACACCGAACACACCTGTAGTTATTACTAAAATCTGGCAAAGGAAACTTTATTTTACAATATTTTTGTGTTGGACTGTCCGGGGATGAAAACATGTCAGCGGACAAATTTTGGAATGTATGTGCTCGCACACGCGCACACCTTACAGGGAACATTGCTTCGTACCCAGGCTTTTTGCGTTAGATCCTCGATATGTTTATAAATGAATAATCTCACCGGTATATAATTATTATATATATAGGTAAAAAAATATTTAAAGCTTTCAAACGTTTGTTAAATTAGTAAACAGACTGACAGGTAATGTGAAATGTGCTGGTACCTATATTTCTGGTAAAATATTATTCTCCTATGACATTCTGTTTATATTCGATCATCTGACTTCTGAGATTGCACTATTTCTTGTCTGTTTATTTTAATGTTATAAGTGTTATGATATGAGATATGACACATGTATTCAATTAAAATAAATAGCATTTGTACGCCTCATGGGACATATTAATATAATAACAAGTCGGAATCATCTGCCTGAAATGAATCAGAATTTATTTTATAAAACTGCCTGTTCAGTTTTTTAGCTAATAAATTAATTGCTCATCTCAGTCTCTCGGACATGAGAAACGTTGAGATTTTTTTCTGTGTGGAATGAATCCGCGGCCAAATTTGGTATGGGCAGATGTGTCGACCCGTATGTCAAGTTTCCATCCAGAATCCATGGGAACCGGAGTTGTTTACTCACTCGCATGCACACAAGGCAATCAATTTTACCTTTTCGCATATAATTAATACCGGCGAGGAAATTGACCGTGAGCCAACTTAACCTTGTGGAAATGTGTGTGATTCTTTCTTTGGGCGCCAAGTCGTCATGTGGGTTTTAAAATATTCATTTCATGTGACACTCGATGGAGTGACTATTTTTTGCGACACCTTTGAACACATTTCGAATGATGCATAATTAAGATTAGGCCATTACAAACAACCTGCGAATCCTTACATTTATATTGTCAACAGGT
Source organism: Rhyacophila brunnea (assembly GCF_057557595.1). Taxonomy (NCBI): domain Eukaryota; kingdom Metazoa; phylum Arthropoda; class Insecta; order Trichoptera; family Rhyacophilidae; genus Rhyacophila; species Rhyacophila brunnea. The sequence goes on from NW_028232965.1 coordinate 16,656,037, forward strand.
CTTTTTAGAACAATAAAATATTATTCACATACATATTACACACATCCAGGTATATAGTGACAACAAGAAAAATAATAGCGGATATGTAAGTATACTAATTATTTGTGAGTTCCTCTATCCAGCGGGTTTTAGGGCATACCTGCGGTCGTTTAGTTGGTCTTGGATACCACTCACTGTATGACGAAATTTGTCCAGCAGTTGTACACTTGCCGAGAGACATCTCCCACCCATTGTCATTTCATCATAAATATTAAATATTGTTGATATTTCCACGTCTCACGCCTAACGCAGTGTGAGACATGCAACGAATAGATGGATCGCTTTTGTAGCACCGCTGCAGGGTGAGTGAGAGTCAGCCATGATGACGGAATCCTCGATGCTGTGCCACAAGGATATGGACTGTGGCACTATCTGGCGGCTAATATTGATTATCAAAGCTCAAATTTCGACGCCTTTGGACCCTGGTAAAATGCCATGTCTCAGTCATAACCGAACAGGAGTACGTCATACATAATAGCATGTGGGCATTTTCGCCAAAGTTTGTACATTGCGTTTTTGGCATGTCCCATGACTTTGATTGATTTTTTCATAGTTATTATATTATAAAATGTTGGAAAGTTATGTACTTTTAACATGCAAATTTATTAATTTACTCTATTCAATCAGTTAAATACAACTATCTGACCTGTATATATTTTTAATTGATTATTTAGATCGAAAGGTAGTGCGTTTTTACCATGTCCCACCCATAAATTCAAATAAACAAAGTCTGATTTCGTCATTAATTTTGAGTGTGTAAAATTAAATTCGTAGTGTTTTCAACAGCTTACATTATATATTTTCCAAAAATATATAGTTTTTTCGTAAATTTGTACCAATATTGAAAAAAAATCACGTTTAAAGTGTGTCCCAGGATATTTGAAAAAGTGGAACTCCACATTCCGTTACCACGATTTTAGCATGAAGGCGAAAAATTTTCACTATAAATATGTTTTTTTTTAATGTAGCAACATTTTTGTATAACACTGATCGCCATGTACACTTTAAATTGTTGGTGTGTGTCGGTATCGCTATCGGAACAGGTTGCTTTCTGGGTTGGTCATTTAAGAAGTTCCACTACTGTTACCACGATTTATAAGGTAAGAAAACACATATTTCTATTTCACATACTACACATATGGAGCTTATCTTTCATACTACAGATATAATAAAACATATCGCAGGTTTAACAATAAAACTAAGCTAAATTTTGGCTTCAAACACTTCTGAAACAGAATCCGTTACTTCCATTCCGAAACTATATTGGTGGTAACGTATATGTGGAATGTAAAAGTAACGAAATGGCATGCATAAAGTTGGGTTTACAGTGTGTGTTTAGTTCTTCATAGATTATAAAAAATTTTATTTTGTCTGTTCGTATGAAAAACAAAAATATTTTCATTAAAAAATATAGAAAATAACCTGACTATAATATAATAATATAATAAAGATTAAAAAAGTATGTGATATGTCTGAATACGCAAAAATAGCGCACATAAAAGTATGGAGATAAAAAAAAACAACAGAAGGAAAAGAAAAAACACCAGACTGAAATAATTGCGAGACAGGCACTGGCTCTGTCATACTCTTTCTGTTATACGCCACCAAAATTTTAAAACTTCTCCATACATTTTAGGCATAGAAATTTATAAAAATGTATGAAAAAGTATTTTTTTGTCACGTTTAACAGAAATGTGTACTCGATTAGATTTAATACCTAGAACTGTAGGTATTCACGAAATGTCAGAAAAGTACGTCTTGATTACAATCAACCTGTATAGCTACATTTTATGTTGATGAATACAATTAAATTTCAAGACAACATAAAGTCGAACTTGGTTATTACGAGGAAGATGGGACCGACTGAATTTGCTTGTTATAAGCGTTACTCGTTATATCAGAGAATAGGTATTTTTAAATGAGCATGTCACATTACACAAAAAGTCGAAAATAAAAAATTTGGAAACCATCGTAAAAATCCCCGAAACGAGCATGGCATTCATAAACTACAAAAGAAGTTGTTTATTGTAATTAACGCTGGTAGGTACCTACGGACTTCACAAACCTTGGATTTTTCAACCATATGCGTGGATACTTTTTTATTATTGTCGGTGAAACACCAATAAGGTAGATACTTAGACACTTTACTAGTGTCATAAACGTAATCCGACCCCGGCGGCATCCTGTCCAATCGGATTTTATTGCTTAGGGTCGAAATGTTTTAAAACGGTCGACACATTAACAGTATTTTAGCTCGGTATATCCGATAAGTTGCTCGTTATAACAGTGAAAAAATTAAATGTATGGCGAAAATCATAAACCAATTGTCAACAAATGTTTCGTTATTACATCCGAGATCTCGCTATGTCCGAGATCGTAATAACCGAGTTTGACTATAATTATTTTCGTAAAAGTTATATACTCCGTGCCGCGCTAGGAACTCGCGTCTGAATCCCTTGCTGATTTTTTTTTTCATATATTGTTAATTTGCTTAAAAATATTTTTTATCTGAGTTACAAATAATATAAATGCCAAATAAAGTTATGGTAATGTATAGTGTGTCAAAATTATTACCTACCTTATTTTACAAGTATTGTGAAATTTATTATAAAATATGTCTATTTTAGTGATTAAGTTTGATTTGTTTTGTTATTTTGACGCACGTTGAATATTTATCTGTCTATCAAAAAATTCAAATAAATTTCATAAAACAAAAATTTGTTTTTATGGTAACATGTAACTTAAGCTTTACAAATTACACTCCGTTACCATTTCGTTCCATTCCGAAAATGTCCCCAAAAAAGTTGAACGTTAACTATTTTTCATTTGATTATTAAATAACGAAACTTATTTATTTTTCCAATAAAATTTAGTAAAAGTGATTATTGTCTTTAAAAAAATAGCAGAACGAACATTGATTGGTTTTTTCAAATACTAAAGGAAAAATGCTCTGCCATTATAGACATAGGGTAACGGAGGGGAACGAAATGTGCCCAAGAATTAAAATTCAATAATATTTTTTGACTATTTGTAGTTTTATTTTGAAGTGTATGGTTTTTTTAATCTAATAGAGCTCTTTTAAGTGATAAAAAGTGTTTCATTCATGTTTTAAAAGCTAAGTTTCGTAGTCACGGAACGGAAACTTATTATGCCCAATTTCATAATAAAAATGATATAAATATTGTATTAATCAATATTTTGCTGAAAAATTGCTATCACCAATTCAGCAATAGAACAAGGAATCTGCTAGCTATATAAAAATGGTTAATTTGAGTGAAAAAATAATATTACCCAAATTTCAAACATGTACAAACTTTGGCGAAAATGCCCATGTACGCGTTGAACAAACAATATATTATTTTGGTCTTTATTATATAATACAGCATTAACCTCCACGTAAACCTGTGAACATGACGCAAAAACGCAAATTAAGACAAGCATGTTATTATTATTATAATATAAAAGAAGGAAATGAAGAAATTGGTGCAAAATAAGTATTTTTATTGAAACAAAAGTCACAATATCCAATAACTATGTACTGTATTTATGAAAAGGGCAATAAACCTGTTTACTATTAAACAAAACTTTTACATTGACAGTTTATTAATTGGCTTGTTGTAAAATTTAATTATAACTAAACAGTTTGTAGGTATCTACTTATTTTCTTTTCTATTATTTCTGTATATTTTACACTCTTAAGTATAACTACCAAATTAAAAATTAACTAGGTATCTAAATAAGTATCGTATAAATATCATAAAATAGCGAAATCTGGCAGTTTGTATGTGAACGATGGAGAAATTACACCCATTAAAATCATCGTTAATTATGCGAATGGGTTAAATAATATTCGTTATAATGAAAAACTGAAATACAACTTCAATGCTTAGTTAATCAATTTAATGATTACTAAATGGGTTTTACAAGCAATATAGAATGCCGCAGTTTTAGATAATAATAACTCTTAATAACGCTACTAGTGTGCAATGAACCGAGACGTTTATTATTATTTATCGAGAGTACTAAGAAAAACGATAACAACTCTTTCGTCGAGTAGAGCACACGCATGTAGGGGTACATAGTACGTCTCCCAATATGAATAAACATTGTCGGATGTTAAAGTAATGCGCTCGCACACATCTGACACCGCGTCACAAACACACGACCCGAAGGCGAGGCGAATAGTATCAAGAAAACTGAGAAACATCTGCCCGAAATTCTCACGGTAACCCTTACAACCGAGCTCCACTATCTACTTTGTTGTACACACACTCGACGCACGCACACTTTCTTGCATTTATCGGGAGACTTTGCGTCATGCACCATGAGCGATTTTGTCTAAGAAATGTTAATTGTATAAAGGCAACACATAATAAAAAGTGTTAGTTACCTTCTGGGTGAGAATGTAAGATGGTATAATATTATAATAAATATGGGATAAATTAAATTTAACAATTGCGTTTGTATCATAATACGCATTACAGTTTGTCAAGTAAAAACAATACGCATACAATATTTAATATTTGAGTGTCATTACTTAACCAAAAACTGGCTTCAAAACCTTGGTATATGGCGGCTGGTTAATCTATTATCTTTGTATGCATAACACATACGGTGGTATTGAAACTTTTTTTAAAATTAGTTTTGTAGTCGATTTAGGCATTGGTTCCTAATTCATTTGTTGCAATGTCGTGGTTAGTTAATAGTAAATTTCGAATATCACCTGTTGGTATCTACCACGATTTGTGGTAATAATGCGCAATGCTAGCCACTCTCTCGACCAACTGATACCGTGAGTGTGATAGAGAAAGCGCAATACGCTGTTCTCACCATTGGAAGTACATATTATATTCAATTTTCCTTTCAATTCGATTTCCATTTAAATAACACCCTTAAAGTAGTTTCACTATAAAAACAAATCATAGATAATAACAATGTAAAATGAAAGAATTATTTAGTTGTATATTATACCGGTATTGGTAGAAATATTATGAAGGTTAATGTGATTATTTAAAACTTAAAAATACTCCAAAACCTAACACAATATTATATCAGTGGTAAAGTTATGTAAGGACCTTCAGTCAGTGCCAGTTTAACACGAAGTAGATGAAGAGGTCACTTGGTTAAAAAAGAAATCTTAAAAATATGCATTCACAATCTACATCTAAAGATTCAATCAAAGGATAAAAATCCGACAACATATCTATTGTTGTATTTAATAATATAATTGATATTATTCATTTTCATCGCTCAATAATTATTTATTAGAAAATTTTCTTTAGGGTGAATATGTTGTAGAGTACATCAATAAAATTAACAAAAACTTGTTTTATTATGGTCATTGCTCAATTTTCGCGAAGCGTATTTTTATTAATATAACAACATGCCATATTTAAACATTTAAACAGGGTCCAATAATAATTTTTGAAGGAAGAAAATGATCGCCACGAACATAACAACACACGCTGTTTTTTTTCTTCATTTATAATATTCAAGTACCTACCACACTGGTGGATGATGATTATAACCATTATGATTTTAAAATTTCATATTTGGAATAAATGATTTTGAATATAGGTACCTACTGATGTTAACTTTATGTTAACTATTAAAAGTTATGTTATGTTATCCGTTTCGGAAGACTTAGTAATAGCAATGAAGCAGAGGATATGATGAGATAGAAGACAGAACAGACCTGCTGGAAGAAAGCTGTAGTCACGCCATGTCAAATCAAATAAAAGAATAGGTACAATTTACCTGTTTGGAGTGGCTATTTATTGATTATCTTGCAAAAGTACTTAAAGACAGTTTTCCAAATCACCCTTTTAACAAAAAGTATGTAAGTAGTTACTTAATTGAAATGGCTCCACTTACAAATTTATTACAATCCACTTTAGGATTTTAGCTGACTCCCTAAGAGGTTTTATAACAAAGATTTTTACGTGAAATACCTAGTTGTTCAAATTAATTTTCAGTATAAAATACAAAATTTTGTAATTATTGATAAAATATTTTCCTATAAGTATAAAAATCTGACAACCAAAACAGAAACAGACTGCATGGTTACAAAATTATAAGAACACAACACGTGTTTGATATTTAATACCCATCTTCAAAGACATCAAAGCCTTTTACGGTGTGGATATTGTCTTTTATTTTTTTGAAAAATATAATTTTTACCCTTTTATGAAAGGGTATTTTTAAAAAGAACCATTTCACACTGTGAAATTCGAGGAAGCAAAACCAGACAGGTATTTACCTATCTCTACATTATTCTATACTTAATAATTTTATCGCAAACTTAATCTATGCCGCAGATCGTAAGTTTTCGTTTATTGCAATATAATTAGGGATTGCAATACCGAATGAATTTATCAATACCGGTATTTCTTATTGAATACCGGTATTCGTCAAAACATATTATAGAAAAAAGTACCTGTCAATAATTGGTATAGATCGGTTTGGTATAGATAGACCATAATATTTTAGAACTGCTAATTTTTACAAAATTAATATTAGTCGGGGCACAGGAAAATCTCTCTCAAATTCAACGTTTGTTGCATGTACTATCAACTTTGGACCATTAGTTATAGAATAATAATTGGAAATATTTGCCACAAATGTTTTCTTTTTCGAAATATGTTGATTCATCGCGACAATTCTATAGGTAAGTATATTTGAGGGAGTTTGATTAATAGTATTTAATTTTTGTTGGTTTCAGTCAATATATTTGCGTTTTGGCAGCATACAACTTATAAGTACACTAAATGTAATGTACAATACAGTTGTAAGTAATGAAAAAATAACATTAAATTCATTTTTTTAAAACACACACGTGTATGCTTTCTTAATACCGAATATACCAGTGTTTTGTACTTTTGAAACCGGTATTTCGGTATCGATAAATAATTGAATACCGGTATTTCAATCCCTAAACATAATCTAATAAGCTGAATTACTTGGCTTCGCACGAGGCTTCTTTATCTTAGTTAATAAAACAATAATAATTACCTACTTCAATATCAACATATCTATTGGTACTTATGTAGATATCAGTAGCGGCCAAGTAGGAAAACGAAATCAAACAAATATATTTTAAGTTTTATATAGTTTTATAATTAGAAATACATATATTTTATCAAATTCCGGTATTTTATATTACTTATCAATTTGTTTGATACCTAGGTATGTTTAATTATTTGTTATTTAATACACAGGATTTTGTAGCAAGATTTGAGTGGCAGTTTAAAGAATGCAGATAGGTAGGTGTTGAGGTTTGGAGGATTCCTTGCAAGAATGTTGCCTCTGTGAGGTAGCTAGGTCCGCTATGAGGTGTTAAAAAATAAACCAATACCTACTTTTGTTTCTACACTCTGAATGTGCTTCATGGAAAATCGTGATTGGCAAGAGCATTCATCAATAATTTATTTAAAAAATATATTATATGTATCTTACTTAGGTTGTAGATTGATAATAGACAATTATAATATGTAATACTATGCAGTTATTTAAATGAAATATTTTAAAATGAGATACCTACTTACGTAGTCAAAGGGACACATATTTGTGATACGTCAATTTCAAACAATCGAAATAGTTTCTGTTAAAAACACTTTGTAGGCAACATTGATGCAGGAATAATAATATACGACGCGCGCATCATTCAGACTGTGTCATACATTATTAATTTGGAATCTTCTTTTGTTTAAGTTTACCTGTACAAACTACAAATAAGCGCATTGAATGCCTAATGAGGAAGCGGGTTGACAAAAAATCCCCTCGCATATCTGACAACTGCCTCGATTGATAATGTCCTTAAATTGAAAGTCGCTCCGAAACGTAACGGTTCTGATTCCTTTTCAGTACCTATTGGATTCGCATTCGCATTCCACTATCCTATTTGATACATTGCGCTTTTGTTAACATTCTTTCATGTTTCTTATCGTTTTATCTTAAAGAAGGATTCCATTTTATTTATAAAAAAAATATTATCGAACAATAAAAATTCAAAAATATTGCGTATCTACAGTATGATGTACAACTAGGTACCTACGTCTTTCTATACGGCAAGGTAGATCACCAACTGCTCGGTAATGATGTCAAAAAATGTTAAAATCGCTTATAACTTTTAAAGATGTAAGTAACAGCGGAACAAAAATTATGCAACTGTGTCAGGCGCATACCCAAGGGAGGGAAGGTTTAGGGTTCAGACCTCCCCCAGGAACTAAAAAAACACAAATAATTTAGTTAAACGGAATATAACTCCTTCTTGAGATCCCTTGACTAAGGATTGTGACCCGGATGATTTATGCATTTTACGATACGTAAGGCCAGTGACACTGGAAGTACCGCTGCGTTAGGCTAAAGACATTCGATAATTATTTGTGGATGCGAGATGTAGGTATTGACTCAAAGTGCGGATTGTTTGGATATTTGGAATGTACCGCACCAATCATCTAAATTGGGCGTATCACGGGACACTTCGTATGGATGTAAAGGTAAGCATCAACATGTAATCTTTTAGGGGCAGTTACCCAAAACAGGTCGTCACGATGCGCTCTCTTTGCTCTGATTAAGTAAAATACTAAGTCTGCCCATATCAGAATATGTGAAAAGACCACTCCGAGAATCGTAAAGCCGTACTATTTTTCATATTTGACATTTTTTTCTAAGATTCTGCCAGTCAGTTGAAATGATACCGATAGGTCCTACAATTTAGCGCATATCAATAATTGATCTATGCTTTCTTTATCTTTTTCTGTTGTCTCCGTGCGAGAGTCACACCCAAATTCTTCACAAACACGCCTTGGCCACCGTGATGGTCGCGTCATTGTTTTTAAACTTATCATCACTCGTGTCACATTTACATTTTGAAGAGTCATCGGAGTATCCCCAGAGTGACCAGAGATAAAACAATACATTATATTGTTTTATCTCTGGTCACTCTGGTTTGTATTCGATACATCGTCAGCCAAATTACAAAGTTGGAGCTTCTCATTGGGTTGTGTAGTCGCATTTCTAGCGCCGTTATGCTCTTATTTCCGCTACAAGTACTTGGTGGTTCCGACATCTTATTGGATGATCTAAGGAAGTTGGATTTCAGACGTGATTACGACAGTATCTGAACCATACTGTGGATGTCTATCATATACAAAATCTTGATATGCAAACTGCTATTATACTTTTCCTACCACCGGATATATTATCAAGGTTTTCTGTTAATACTATCAATATTAATCCTCTGCTACTATTTGCATATTTTTATTAATGAAGCTTTTAAGTCACTACGATATGGCATATGGTAAGAAACTGTTGCCAGCGTATAAAAGTGTAACTTCTCAAATAACATAATATGATGCAAAAACCAACTGTCGTGATTTGATTTTTAATGATGACAGGGAATTTAATCGAGCGAAAGCAAAACGGCAACACGCTTCCTCAGAATTCAGAATCCAATAGGAAAGTAAAAGCTCGCCTTACAAAGACAACATATGGCTGTACTGTAGTACTACTTAATTTCACCTCATGCCCATAGCTTTGGTAACTTTTATATTGATTTTTTTAAATATAATTTTCTATTAAAAAGTTGACGTTTTAAGTAGGTACCTATTATTTATATTTTAGATTTGTAAATTTATAAAAATAAAGTAATATAATGGAATAGAAATATCTGTTTAATATTTTGTATTTTAATTTAAAAATACTAGTTATTAGGTATTAGGCAAGTATTCGTTTTCCCTCTCTCTATAGTGCCTTTTGATAATATACATATTATTTTAATTGGACAAATAGAGAGTTAAGGCTTTCGAAATGTGGCTTCACGCGGCCAAGATCGACATCAGATTGTAGAAAAATAAACAATTATTTAGGTACATACACTTCAATGAAAACATGTGTCGCTGGTGAAAACGGAGGTAATAGGAAAATATCAATACACACTAGACACAGACACTGACCAATATGTTATAAATACCTACTTTCTATATAATATACTTCTTGTAGTACCTACCGATATAGAACATAATATTATATTGGCGAGTTTTGTTTTATATTTTTGTTTTTATTTTATTTCATATATTCGGCATAATATGTCAACATTTCAGAATAAGTTGAACTCGGCGAGCTTATTTCGAATAATACTTTTGTACTGAAGCTTTTTTTATTCTTCTTTATTTCTTCAAAGCGCGTATATAAAGTATTTATGAATTTAAGGTCACCGTAACATAATCAATTAATATGAAGTCTTCTCCGTTGACCTGTATTATTATACCTATAGTATTTAAGAATATATAAATCGATATCCAGTACGATTTTGAAAACAATCATTGACAAGTTCACACATAAACACTAGATACGGACATACAGACATAAAAAAGAAATCAATAAAAATATGTAGTCTCGTTTATTGATTTTATTTTGTTCGAAACCAAATAACAGATGCGACATTGTTATGCTAATATTATTGTTATGTCTGTGAATATATGACCCCCTTTCCATGTGGTATCATTTTTTAATTGTTGCCATTGATTTTTACCCCTCTAGGTCACAAGGGTTCATTTTTAAAAGTGGAACGTTTTACTATTGTAATTGGGGGAATGATAAACGTAAAAAAATCGGTTTGAATAATATGCTGATAATTTTATACTAATTCTAAATTAAGTATAAACTTTTTCATTTAAAAATAATATATAAAATTGGCATTTAGTACTTAACACCTTTAAATTCGTTATTCTGATGAACAGTCAAATATTATGTATTTTTTTCCACGGTTATTGGTGTTATGGCTAGGTTCTATAATGAAAGCGAATGTCAAACCAGTTGTTTCAATTTTGGTGAGGCTGCGAATCAGTTGTTAGAATTAAGAAAAAAAGTTTTGTTCTGAAAAAAAAAACACATTGTCGTTTTTTTAAAAGCATTTGCATGTTATAATGATACTTGTGTATTTCCTAAATAATTAAATTTAATAACAATTTAATTAAGAAACATCTTTAAAAAAATAATGAAAGCATCTTGTCTAGGGATTCGAGATACCTAGTAGTTTAAAAAATATTAATAATACATAATTACAGTTAAATATTTACTGTCAATTATTATTTTTGACGCAACAACATTATGTATAGGAGTATAAATAGGTATTGTAAATAAAAAAACACAATATTATGATGTAGGTACCTAACATTATTTCCATATAATTTAATAACTGATACTGTACCACAAATTGTTGATAGTTAGGTACTTATTGTCATAATTTCAATTTAAAGTAGCAAAAATATTTGGATGAAAATAAAAATGCTGAATCGTTTTTGAAAATTCGAATGAAATAAATTTCTCCAATTTGACCTTTGGACGGTAAATACCAATGACGTATTAAAATACCAATAAAAAGTTGGCAACCCTAATATTCATACTTAAGTCAATTACAGTAAATATATTAATATATTATACAATATACACTAAATACAAACAAAACATTTCCCCAGTATTATCTTGATGATTGGGAAAGGCATCTTCGTAAAAGAATCAAAATATTTTTTTCTATGGTTTGAAAAAGTAAAAATATATTTATTGAACCATTGCACATTCAATGTGCATAATGCAATCATTCAGTATGGCGGCAGACTACCGATTGAACAAAACGATCAAATTTCATTTATTGTCCGTGTTTTCCTAAAATTCTCAAAAACATTCCTAAATATTTTGCAGTTTAATGGCCAGAATCTTATTCGCAGTACAAAGGAGAATCGTGTTACACGACATTTCGTTCAGTAATATCCAACGGCGGAAGCGATTATCTCGTTAATCTGAAAAGGAAGATGAATTTGTATGAAACATAATAATATTATTATTGTATTACATTATTTAGGCATGCTTCTATTGTATAACGAGACACGTGAGTGAAATGTTGTGTGCCTATGTACGTAATTGTTTGCGATTCTTTAAAATACCTATGTGTCGTGAAAAGTAAATATTATTATACTTACTTATATACTAACTAATTATATAACATCGTAACATTCGTAACCTCAGAGGTTTTGTAACATTTTTCTTTTTACGAGAAAAGTGTGTTGGTCAGCACAACATAATAGAAATAATTACAAGATAAAAAGAACTTTTTATAATATGTATGCTACGTTTTTAAATTTTCTGTTGAATCATATAAACTTGACAATTCTATGTATTAATAAATACTTTTGTTCTACTTGATAGAAATACTGAATAAATATAGAATACTGAAATGTCATTTTGACATTTCATATTGATTTCCGTAGTAACGCACGTATATATTAATAATTTAGTTGCTACCCCCTTAACAACCAACAAGTGTTTTACTTTTTACGATTTTTTTCCGAAATAACTTTCCATACTAAACAGAACTAACTGAAAATGAATTCAATTCTGCTTAAATATGGCTAAAAGTATTAAAAGAATATCATGGTCGTCGTATTCTGATATATTCTAAAAGTTTCAAATGTCTAGCTAGTCGGAAAGTTAGTTAACAATATTCAATCGTCCAATACAAATCTTGGACAAACAAGAAAAAAATTGTACTGGACAAAGAAGAATACGAGCTAATAAAAACGTGGTAATAATAAAATAGGTCCTTGTTCTCTGAAAAATAATATGTAAGTATATTTTTGATAGACCCGGAATTACTTACCACACGGCCATCGCGGACGAATCCCGAAGATTTATTCTAAAACCTTATTTATTATTCTCGGCCAGTTATATAACATTATAGACTCTGCTGATATTTTTATACATATGAACATATGCTATTTATTATTGCTTTTCTATACGATATAGACACTGTCTATTTAGAGATTATGTCAAAGAAAATCCAATAGTTTTACATACCTAATATAAGATAAGAGAAAATGTAGTTTCAAACTTGGGTTCTCATTTCACTAAAATCAAAAATTTCTTTTTACTCAGCAGAGCAGAATACATCTACCATATTATACAATATCTGAAATCAATAAAATATTTTTTTGTATTAGGTTATGTAAATGCACATTCGATTTACTGTATTTAGTTAGTGATCGGCTCCTACTACAATAATTATTAAAATCAATCACTGATAATAATTCTTAGTTTATGCTGATGTAGTAGGTACATTTCGGTGAGGTCTTCAGCTAATTATGGAATGTGTATAATATTAAACATAATTTCAACAACTTTTTTTATTTCCACTTAATTTATTTATTATCCTGAACCTGTGTTATTTTAAATATAAATCAGTCAAAAGTACCTGCTACCTTACAACAAAGTTGAATTTTGTTCAAATTATCTTTCTATTCAGTCTGCATAAGAGTGACAATAACCTGTCTACAATCGTGAGATAGGGCTTTTTGGTACTGTCTTGTTTTTGTATTGAAGAAGCCAGTTTGCCTCAGGCGATTCACGTGTTCAAATCTTACAAAAAAATAGCCGCGATATGTCTTAAGTCACCAATAACGTTATGGACGAAAATGGATCGTATGTATACTTCACTGAAAGCTTGATTTCCTTTACAGGCTGCAGTCGTCCATGAATATCATCATACCGCAAAGGTATGCAGTTAATGGTATCTTATCCAAAAGGTCTTCATATAAATATAAAAAAAACTTCACGCTTCAAGGGTTTTGTAAAACCACCCTTAATTTAAAAGATTTTATAAAACATTAGTGGTTTTGAATAGAGATATAAAAAAACTAATTATTTTATGGAGTAAAATTTGATTTACTAGGTACTTATCTATTTTGTATTTTATTGAGGTTGGTACCTATGTATTTATTGTTTTGTAAATTATTAAAATTTGTAAAAAGAATGCAAATTTTATATAATCGTAATAGTTAAACCATCAAACTGAGACTGTTATCATCATTGATAATATTGATATCAATGGTTATCATAGTGCTTTTTTGATAAAGTAATATGTATACAATTTAATTGTGTGCAGAGAACGTAAAGAAATTTTAGAAAAAAACATTAGAAATATTTAAGATTAATTTGATTGATTACGTGGTCGGTTGTCTACCACCATCTAATAATATAGGTTTTAGAATATTTCTGCGATATGTATATACTTAGCTTTAATTTATTGATTACCATTACATAAATGGGTCAATTAGATAATTTGTTCTGTATGTATGTGTGTGATGAGTGTATTTATAACCATTCCTAATTTAGTTATACTACATTAATTATATAATATATAAAATCGTGCCATGTTTATAAAGGACTTTCATTTGTATTTATGGTACCTTATAGGTATGTGACCAAAATAAATGTTTTATATAGGACAATAGGGTGATAATTGGGATATCATTGTAATAAAAAATAGAAAATTTATGTTAATATAGCAATGTTTATTCACAATTGTTCAAATACTGGTAAAAATACCAAATTGAATGGAAGACATGGTTTACAAAAATCTTATACCTAATAAATCTTAATACATAATTAAAGCATTTAAAATCACAATACTTCTACAATAAATTTAATTCAATGAATACTATCACAATATTTTGTGACAATGAATTTAAAGCGTTTTATAAGTAAACCTAAAATGATTTCAGTTTCATTTGAGCAATATCAGGCATTTACTATCATAATAATACAAGCTAAATCACAGACATATTTATAATCTATATAAATTTACTTGTAGAAAACTGTTAAAAATCGAATTCTTTACACAAGAAAATAATTAAAGCAATCTATCATCGAAATTAATCGCACATTATAAAAATTATCGCCACACGTCTACAGGAACAATTAAAATCGTGGAACAATTTATTATTGGCACTTCCACTTAATTAAAATTAATTTATAAGCGTCATTGGTATCACAAGTTGGAAGCTCTGAATCAGTTTGATGTTGCGAGGGTCTACGCCTGGACCCATCGATCTTGCGAGAACCATATTGGTTTCTGTTCAGCAGCATCTTGACACTCGGTGTAGCAATGGCGGGAAGCGAATACGTCAGAGTCAGCGGAGGCGGAGATTGACGTCCAGAAGAAGGTACCGGCAGTTGTTCTGGCAAAATGAACAGGAACGAAGGCCTTTTCTTTTGATACAGGGGTGACGTTCCATCTTCCTTCATCACAGACGAAAATAGCGGAGCTGGGCTTGCAGTAAGTGATTTCTTCCATGATATTGGACTCCAGTTCTTCATTGGCTGAATTATCTTCGCATTCAGTGCAGTATTCTTCTTCGGAAGTATTATACTCTGGATAAAACTTGCTCTTCTTATCAGAAGATCTTCTCAGCATCCTCAGAAGAGGCTTCAGGATTGACTTGATCCGGTAAGACTTAGCAGCCTTTTGACTGTTGTATTTGTTATCATTCATCGAATTGTTCGACGAAATGATGTACTCGTTATTGGCGTAAATAGACATGTTGTAATGATTTAAAAATCGAAACAAGTGTTTGATAGAAAATACAGGTGAACAGAGTTCTTTAAAAGCGCGTTAGAAAGCTCGTTACGTGGTTGATGCGAACGGCAGAATGTGGTTTGGCTGGCCGTCGCGGACTTTTATAGCGCTTTACGGTTTTACGGGGGCACGCTGAAGCGCGGGGGGTGTTCAAAAACCTGTGAGGGTGGCTCGGCCGATGTAAGTTTTATATACACATAATAAAAATCTAACAGTGATTGTATACATTATTAACATCATTAAATATTATATTATTGGATTGGTTCATTTTAATAAGCTTTTTTAGCAACGTTAAATATGTAGTGCAAAAGCTTTAGGTTAATTAAGATCATTATAATAATAATATTCAGGTAGTTACAAGTTATTTTTTTAAGCAGATCATTTACACTATTCCATGTATCTTCTTTTGATATTATGTATTATAATAATAAATCCCAGAATAAGGTGTTACTATAAAGTTTGACACGACCTTACGTACAGGTAGGTACAAAGCTCGTGCATCTATTGTTTACCCCCCTAGCTTTGCAGTTCTCCCTAAATCCACCCCTCGCTTTTAAATATCAATATAGTTCATCTTTGTTAGGCACTTGTTTCATGAGATTCATTCATATATATTTAATCGACTACGTTAGTTTATAAAAATATAAAAACGTAAAACTTTTTCAAAAAACATACTTATTACTTAATTAAAGCTTAAAAATATATTATCAATATCGATGTTTTATTTTTGATGAAGAAAACTATAATATTATTCTTATGTAATTTGTGAAATTAAAATCACCTTTTATTAATATCCCTTCAGAGTTGTTATTAAACTTTCATGTTGAAACTCCTACAAGAAGCTGTTTTTCTACCTTTCAATCTCTTCAGACTGAATACTTACAAAAATATACACACACACGCGCACGTGGAGAACGCATACAAAATTACCAGCGTTTTAAAACTATTTTACAAAAAATAACTAAATTTATAATAAATTAAATATACTTACTTAATTTATTCTGGCAGTGTATTCTTGCAAAAAATATAACACATTGATACTATTGTTAATATCGGTACTTAATTATAATGTTATATTTTTATTCAGTGGAAAACATTTATATTTTTATGCACGTGCTAAAATTCCTAATTATTTCTTCGAATAACCTTTCTTCGGTAGGAACGTGCATCTCAGCCGAATATTTTCATACAATTTTTGCTTCTTATCATTTATAACTCGTTATAACTCTTAGTACTTAGGTACTGTACTGAAATTCTTCTTTTGGTGCCGCTTTATATATCAAAATTTGGCGATGAAACTCCAGTGCATCTCCATATCCTGAGCCAGTCATATCGGATCACCAGGGACACAAAATTAATTGGAACTGGCATACCAAACTGGGAGTGGTATAACAGGCTACATATTATGTCGAATGTGGAAAAATATGTGATAAACTTAAACACGTGTTGAAAAATAATAATATTTTATGTCTGTATCATAATAATAATAAATGCATTAAAGTTTGTCACGTTAATGTAACATGCTTTCAATATTTATAATATTATGTTCCTATTAAGTACCTACTATTTCATGGGTATATTACAATATAATAAACACCAGTGCGTAATACTTAATTTATACAAAAACATTTTGGGAAACATTAACCATTACCTATATAGAAATACGAGGCCCTGCAAAAATAAAAAAAAATAACCAACACCATGAAAATTGGGCGCCCTGTAAAACAGGCCTGTCGAAGACACGACACTTTTCAGCTAAACTGTAATCATATATTTTTTTAAATCACATATTCGAAGATACCCGAAATCCGTCCACCAATCAGATACGCGGAAGACGGCAGGTGCGCGATGTTTTCATGCTACCTTCTGAGTCACTTCGCGAACACGTGTGCGCAGAGCGACGCTCTTATGCGGGGGCGTGCATTAGAGCGAGAGCCGAGATACGATGCAAGTGTTCCTACGTCTCATCGTTGAATGCACTTTTTTTTTCAAATAGGGTAAGGTATGTATTATTTCGCTGTTAATTTTAATATACAAGAGGGGTTGATTCGTGGGAATCCGACGAACCCAAGTTCCCAGGGTTGATACGAGAGTTTTTTTTATAGAGTACATTTATCGCGGCAGATGGCAAGCGAGGGGAGAATATTGGTTCGAGTATTAACTTGTTATAGTGTTGAGGTGGTTAGGATGTACGTAATACAATATTGATGCTTTTAACGAGAGGTATGCGAGCAGGGTAGGTATATGAGTAACTACTCACATGTTATCGAAGGATTGAACACGCGGCCGATCAGGAATCAATACATTCATTCTATTGTAATGTAAATGACGAAGCTTTCCGAGAGCTTTTTTTATTGTAATGTAAATCAAACAGTAGAGTGATTTTGATGAATTTTTTTGTGAAGTACGGAGTTCAAAGCAATGTGTTTTATTTTATTGATGACTATCGATTCTGATACCATTTATATTAATTATTATAATTATGAAATTGACCTCAAATAATGAATAATTTATCTTTTTTAAAACATATCTTGATTATTGTTTAATCTGAATAATACTAAATTTATTCATATATATTTAGTGTCAAATTATAAGGGAATTATACCAGGGTACTTTAAAAAAATAACATAAGCATATTTTTTGTTGTTCGTAGTCGTACTACCATTGTTAGATATACAAAAGAAAAATGAAGCAAGTGTTTCTGTTCTACTCATGATTAACTTAACGCGCTAAGGGGTCTCAAAAATTCGCATTGTATCGATGGGTGCTATGGTTTTACTTATCACGTATCTATAGGGACGTGGTTTGACAGGTTTATTTTTTAATTTAATTGAAACCAACATTTTCAGGTTCAGTTTTAACATACCAACTGTCTACACTTATTTAAGAGTATTTTCAAACATAATGTATGTAAACCATAGATTAAAATAACATCCAAACACTTAAATATTATTTGAGATTTGTGATCGATTCATTTCCTACGTTTTATTAGGTACGTAAGTGTAGTTGTCGAATCAATTAAGCGATAGCATTTGATAAAATTATATTGATATACCTACCATTTTTTTAGGTACTAAATTTGTAGTCTTATATGGCTCTGTAAGTATATGAATGTATTACGACATAAGTAGCTACTTACCTACTTATTATAATTTTAATAAAGTTACCTACAGTCTTTTAAAATATGACCTTTACCTTCCCCTCATATTACCCTCACTATTACATGACCCAGTAACTGAGTAAAGTAACAGGTGAATAATGGTGATTGGGGAGAAATCTTTCAAGCAAGGGATTTTAAAAGCACTCTGGGAGACTAAAATATTTCGAGGGGTGAGATTACCCCGCCCGATTCAGGTATAAACACTTGTTGCAGTGATATACTTGGATTAAAGCCTGCTCGATTTAAGAAAATATACTAAAATAATATTATGCGTATTTGAAAAAACAAATTACCTATGCAGGTAGCTATTTCTTTTGCTAACTTATTTCTTTCACTGACACACTTAATATTATGTAGTTCCATGGGATTGGGTTGGGTACTGAGGTAGGTAATACTCCATTGTTTTTTTTTTGTCTTTGAAAATATTCATTGTCACTGTTCATGCAAAATAAATCTTTTCCTTTTCAAAAAAAAATATATCTTCAAGCTATTGTAGATTTTTAATATTTTTATCCTACTGATGTCTTAATCAGAAAATTGTTTTATGATTGATACACCTAATCATAATACGTTTAATTATAGGTACATTGTCATTTAAGTTAATAGATACTTCCATTTGTTTTATCATTTTATTTATTACTATTACATAAAGATATTATAAGCTATGCTACTCTACACAATACCTAAAGCTAATAATAGATTGAACCGTAAATTTATTCTTTTCAATGTAGGAAGCTATTTTTTTTATAAACAAGAGCTTTTAATAAATTATAAGTAGAAAGATGTCATCATTTATAGGGCAATAAAACATATAGATCATCTAAAATCTATTTAATCGAAACAATAGCATTTCGTCGTTGAATTAAGAATATTATATATTACAGACGGTGATGGTTAGTTTTTACCTGCCACCAAACCATAATAGATAAACTAAAATCAAAAATTGTGTATGGTTTAAAGACATAATTTTAGATATTTTATAGATATACGAATATGTTTTGACAGGCAGGGTTTAAATTAATTTTAAAAACTAACAAACACTATCTACACATTGTAGTATCTATTAGAATTAGGTTAATGAAAACAAATACGTTTGACTAACAAAGTTTAGTGTGCACTATCCATGTCGGATCTTAGCAGCTCACCTCCACCCTTCGCCACTGGCATGGTCGTCCTACCCCCATAGAACGTCACTGATTTGTTATGTAACCCAACTGATCAATAATTAAAGTACATACCTACTGAGAATTGAATCACAAATGCACCGGTGAGTGGTGATCGAGTTGAGTAAATCCACAACATGTCTATGTCAAAAGTTATTGTCGTAGAATTTAGATTTACGTACTTTTGATGTCTTTTATTAATAAATTGCCTGTACCTACAGATGTGATAGATATCCGGAATTCCCATCAGTAACCACACCTATTTTAGTTTTAACTAATAAGTATTTATTTTTATATTGCAATGTTAATTTTATCAAAAGTACCTATTGAAATTATGTATTTAAGCAGATGTTTTTTTTTTATCTGAGCGATAATAATTTTCTCACGGTGTGAATACTATTATTGGCATTATCTGAAGAATGAATTCAAAATGGTTTCGTGTATTTAACTTAAATGTTGTATAGGTCTCCCATTGTTGGGTTGAAGAAAAAATAGCAAAACGTAGAGATTACAATATGACGACAAGTTGAAACTTGTTGCGTAAGATTTCTTGAAAGAAAACAACTCCGTTGCAAGTCGAAACATGTATGAAAAGTTTGCACCTTTACCTTTTCGGACATCGGAGCTTTTTTTAAGCGCACTGAGAAAATAAAAATCGACACGAACATTGATTGATTTAATATTAAGTTCTCCAATTAAAGTTATTTTATCACTTAAAAAGATTGGACCATTATATTTACATATAAATAAGCGCAGGCAATTAGAAAATGAATAAGTACCAACGGTAATAGGTAAGGTCTACTTATTGATTTTTCTTCTGGCAACCTTAAAAAAGTTCTATGTTAAAATCAAATGACTTATATCATCGATGTTTTGTTTTCATGAAATCTAGCGTTTTTCGCGTAAAAATTTTCTTATCCCGTCTGTCGAATATGTATGTTGTTTTTTTTCAATAGGAGTATGTTAATCCAGTGAAACGACAAAGTGAGTTTTACAAATGGTTAGTAACCGCGTAAAAATAATGTTAACACAACTTTCACCCCGATGATGCCCATATTCTCAGGTTAAGATCTTACGTGGTGGTTTACCAATTTTTACTTGCATTTATATTATGTACCCTTCATAGGAATATATTGTGAAGAAAATTAAATGTATAGCAAAGGCGTATTTTGCACTCTCGTTGACGGATGAATTAGCGTAAAGGTGTTTGTAAGTATTTTGTTAATTTAATATAATATAATATAATATTAACGGTGAAAACGAAAGATGTTTAACTCCCTTTGATAAATAAATTGCATAAAACTGAAAACTGACATACTTACCTACTTAATATTTTCATGTACCTATTGGATTTAGCTTTAAATATCTACAAGTTTTTTTATTTATTTAAATATCAAATTAAAATGTTTTTAGTTGTTTGTCGGGACAAGACCCCCAATCTATATTATAATTATGTTATATCCCTCTATCAGGTGTCCCAAACTATATTCCGGGGAACACTGGTGTTTATTAGCGAATTTATTAGAAGAGTACCCCAGTGTGTCAAAACAGGCTATCATTGTTTTATTTCCATTTAGGTAGTAGGACATATTTATGCGAAGCAGGATTTTTTATAATGCTGCAACGAATTCATAGTCCAGGAACAGGCTCCACACCACACCAGATAATATAAGAATTCAACTTTATCAAGATCAGGCCTGATATCAAGAAGATTTGCAATTCAAGGACATATTATCGAAGTCATTAAGAACTTCATTCAATTATATTTTATTTGTTATGTTTCGTCTATGTATTACTACTTACCCGACAAAATAAACAAGGTGTTCCGTTGAAATTTCAGGATTTTTACTCGATGAAAAACTCACCTAAGGATGTACGGAAAAAAATGAAATTCTTGTTATTCGTTAGGAATTTTATGCTGACATCAATAATTTAAATAAAAATCTTATATGTAATAATATATAATTTAAATAAAAATAAAAATCGCTCTAAAAAGTTTGCTCTTAATTCCATTATCATGATTTCCCACTGCTAAGGAAAATGTCTCCCACATTTCCACAATTTTATTTATAATTACCTAGTGAATTCATGCAAATCGCCATGTCTTCTAAAACCTTCCAATAAATCTGTTTCATGCTTTGCAAAATGTTTCCAATTATTTTAAGGAACCAATACAATATTTAAATATGCACGTATAATTTAATTAATAACCTATTTTTCAGTGCGAAACGCGAATGGCGGAAAATCTATGTTGTTTTGTTCATCTGTTAATGATGTTTAAAAAAAAACTGAAAATCTGAAATGCGCAGAAGACTCGAAAGCTTTACAGGCTTTATTTGCTTAGAAAATGGAAAATTATTGTTTTAAGTACCTACCTATATGAATAGATAATTTTGCCTCTATCACTGATTCGAATGGGTTAAGTGGTTTTCGCATGATTGCATACAGAATTATATTATAACATAGGTAAGTAGGTACTAATAATAAAGAGTCATTGCAAAGTGTGAAATATGTTTATTTTCACTGAGTATATAATGAAAATCTGAATCTTGGTAGGTATCTATACCAGGACTTGTACCTACTATGCTTATTCTTTTGAAATAGTTTTGAAGCTTTCATATCATAGATTAATGCAGCGATTTCCAAACTGGGAGGCGCGGAGTGTTGCAAAGGGAAACGCGAAAAGATTAACACAATTAATGTAGCCACAGGTTTTCAGTTTGCAAATGCATATTTTATAAAACGGCCGCTAGTTATAAACTACACATAAACAGTCCTATAAAAGGTTGTTTGCAAACCTGTCTGAAAATATGGATAATGTTGAAATTTGAGGCAAATTTGTTTAGGAACGATAATTTTGTTGTTAAACTTGTCTATTTGGTTTAAATTTATAAATAAACTGAGTGAATAAATCAATGGACCAATAATGCATTCACTGATTTAAAAAGACAAAGTGAAGGCATTCATA
The DNA here is from genome assembly GCF_057557595.1 of Rhyacophila brunnea. Classification (NCBI taxonomy): domain Eukaryota; kingdom Metazoa; phylum Arthropoda; class Insecta; order Trichoptera; family Rhyacophilidae; genus Rhyacophila; species Rhyacophila brunnea. The sequence continues at coordinate 16,678,779 of NW_028232965.1, forward strand.
AAAAATTGGAGCTTTGGAAATCAAAATTACAAAAAAAAATAAGTTCGCCATGTCTACCCTTTTAAATGATTTTTACGCCAGATATTATATTGAAGTAAACAAAAATCTATTTCCTGAGTTCTTGGTTAGTTTGCTAATGCACTTTTCACATTATGTTATTGATAGTAAAAAAAGTCGCCTTCGCGCCGCTTTGTTTCAGGGCTTTTAAATATTTTAACTATGTCGTTGAAAGATCCTGGCCTGGGGGCCCGCTTCAGAATGTGGGGCCCATGATAGAATCTATTTGTCAATGAACGATGATGGATTTGGATTGACTACTATTGAAATTGATTGTGCTAATAAAAAAGCACATTCGTCGCATGAAAAACAAATTAATTTAAAAATGAATATAATATATGTAGCAAAACCTTGTTTTTTTTCTTCTTTTTTTATTTTCGTATTAGTACATTGTTGACTATTTAAAAATGTGTCTGTATTATTTAATGAAATAAAGGGGGTGGGGAGGCGCCAAGATTAGATTTTTTGAAAAGGGAGGCGTAGTAACATAAAGTTTGGAAACCACTGGATTAATGGTTACATAAACCATTTAAAATATTTGGGCATTTCTACAACATTTTGTATAATATCTTAATATGTAAGCATGTCAAACTACCATACTAGTATTTATTACGAATTATAAAAATGTTGAAAGTATGAGGCGCGTGTAATAAGTCAAGAGTTGGGCTTCGGGCGTTTGGGTTACCACGCCTACTCAGATAGCGCTGCACACCGCGCGTTCCTCATTAGGGTAGATGCATCACAATACTTCCGTAACTAACGCAAACTTGTACTTGCTATCTTTGAGTATCTGCCGAATAATTTATAAAACTATAACTTTAAAGGCATAAGTTGCAATAACTGGAAATAATATCGTACTTGAGTATGACATATAAAATAAAAGAATAAAGCGCGAAATATATTTAGGTGCATGTCGCGTACTATCACGTGACGTCACAGTAAGCTGCCGTTACGGGAAAAAGTGTGTACTGTCGTTTTTCTTGGTGTTTAAAATGTTATCAGACTGATGATCCCACCCCGAAGCACATTTTGAACCGTTAAACTAACACTATCGGTTAGCAAAATCTGCCGAAATCACCAGAACAACAATGAGATCACCCCACGTTCTACTGCACTGCATCAACACCTGCATGACTCAATGGACGTTTTTTTATCATTTTCTACATGCCTACACATTTTCGAATCATGTCGAAATCGCGTGTTTTTTGTTTTTAACGATTGGCGCTATGTATTTTCTATAAGAATGTTGTCTATTACTTATGGTCTGCGGTAGTAACGTCCCTAGATAAAATGCCGCCCCATTTACTATTTGTATATACTTTTATATACTTTCATCCATGGACGTGTCGTTTCTGGTCACCATGGATGTCGAAGAGCAACGGAAGTAAACTAGACATCGCGAACTCGACAAAAAAATTACAGCCCTGTTAAACCTTTTACGTTAATTAATACATTTTGTTTCCAATCAGCGAGCTATTTTTTTAATGGAAAGATATTTTCTTTATTACTAAGTTTAGGTAGCTATTTCAATATATACCAAATGAATCTGCGTACCCCCACGGGACGTCACTGGTCTGCGGGTTTTGTTCCGTTCAAAATACTATTGAATTTACAGAGACTCGTTACTAGGTTACTCCATCATTGAATTTACATAGATCGTGTTCGTTCAAAATATTCTGCAAAATCACGAAACCATAGACTAAATTTGTCGGCGTGATAGCGTAACAGTACGTGATATCCTCAATATAATCACAGTGACATGAACGAACAGGCGGACACAGAAAGCATAAAACAAACAGAGAATAAAATACAGCGGAGAGATCTGGTACCTAAGTATTTTTTTTCACCATGTCCGATCCTAATAAAATCATATGGGACTGGCCGTTAGCCACTTACTCAACCTAATAGGTCAATACTCTGACTTAAACACGAGTTGAACAACCATAATATTATGTGTATTCGCCAGACCGAGGATGCGAACCTGGGACCCACGACACTTAAACCACTCGGCCCTCGTGGGCGTTTGTACCTAAGTATAGAAAATGAAAGATAAAATAAAAGTACTAAAACATTTCTTCAACAAATAGGTATAACATAAATGGAGAGAAGACAGAAAAAATACAGTCATCCAGTGAAATTGGTAAATCTTGGAGCAACTTAATTTAAAAGACGCAAGAGAATAAAACAGTTCGGCCGAGAAAAAAAATATTTGAAATAACTGACGCTTAATTACTAGTTAATTAATTATATTTTCATTTTTCCTACTTATTTTCGCAATTATAATTACAATAAGACCTGTTTCGTTCTTGGAACATTCACAATAATAATTAGTGATTTTTATTTATCCTTTATATTATACCTTTATTATATTGTTTATGATATTATAGGTAAGTGACGGAATTATTATCAACCAACTCTAAATTGATGTGAACAATCAGTGCTAAAGAGAATGTTACAAGTCATTATTATGGTAGGTCGATTTTCGCTCTTGACTGCTCGTTTAAGGTTTTATTAATTACTTTCGAAACGAAGGTGAAATTAAATTTTCGGGTGAACCGCATCCGTTAATTGGGCATTGTTGAATACCATTTAAGATAAATCCTTCATTTTCAACCTGCACATTATAAAAATCGTTCAATCAAAAATAGTAATTAATGTTTCATTTTATAAATCTTATAGCTACATTATTTGATCTCACCAATGCGTATATGCCATGAAAAATAATATCAGTTAGTTAATCATTATAATTTTACAAAGCGAAATTATTATTATATTAGTAATAATTGATAGGAATTGATAGCAATTGAATCGATCAACAAACACAAAAACATAGTAAGTAAGTACCTAGTTTGCATAATTATCTACATACGAATATTATGTATTTAAAAAGACGAATAATTAATGATGTATTTTACTTTCATCTATACCTAATGATTAACTCGTGCTAACGAATTTTCAACATTTTCTGCTTGCATAATAAATGTGATGTAAAAGATGTTAAAATAGTCAGTAATTGTGGAGAGGATCGTTTTGTTACTGACACTAAAATTATCCACATTTTCAAGTATATAATCTATATAATATAATAATAATCCATGATAATAAGATTAATAAGTAATACGTCATATTACATTACATCACTACGTTCGATCTTGAGAGGATCACACAGGCATAGGATCATAGAGTGGAGGTTGTTTTAACAGATTTTAGTTTTTACCAGAAATTGATGTTAGCCACTTACTCAACCTATTAGATTCATCTTCTGACTCCAAACACACGTTGAAAAACTACAAGTGAATTTGCCAGACTCGTAATTCGAATCGTCCCATGATATTGTAAACTGACACGTTACCACTCGGCCATCGAAGGTATTAATATAAAAGAAAATGTAAACAACGGTGAACTGTAATACGGCGAATTGCATGCGTACAATTTACATTTTACCAATATGAACATAATATACCTATAATAGATTTTTTTATTATGGAAAATATATAAGTATTATAGAATTTCATGTAGGTACCTACCTACGTACATAATGTGGAAGTAGATTTGTTGATTTGATTTACATATTTACAAATGAGTCAAAATAATAATTTGAAAGATTGTAATTATTTTTTTTTATTCATAAATGTCAGAGGTTCAATTAAATCCCTATACCTCCTCTATACTTAGTCGACACGTAATGATATATAAACTGCTCCAATAAATTCATAACGAGGTAGGTGTCGCTTGTAACTACTCGCGATCAAGAAGCCTGTCATGTGTGAAATGGCCACCATCAATCATCTGAAATTTTCATTAAAATTACACATATTAGTCATTTTGCATTGAAAATTTTGGCAGCATTGCCTCAAATAACATGTAATTGTAGCCGAATTAGATTCTCGCGCCTTATAATTTGATTCGGCGAGCTTTCCTTTGATAGAGGACAGGCTACCGCTTAGATGAGGAATTTATATTTAGCGGGCAGGTGCATTCTAGGGATGATGATTACACACTTCCGATTTTTTGCAAATCATCGATTTAGGTAAACCAATCAACCTTTACATAATATAAGGTAAATATTATATTGGTCGAAATATATATTTAGTATATTATTATTTGCTATTATATTTTGTGGTTTTCCATGATTTTTGTATCACCATAAATTTAAAAAAAAACTTTGAAATTATTAGAACACATTTCAAAATACACATAGTAGAAAAGCCTCAGACCTAACCTAATCTAATTTACGTTAATTATAATTTATTCAATCGATGCTTTATGTGCCTGGGGAGTTTACCAGAGAGTCAGAGAGAAAAATGTTGAAAAACAATGAGGCAGTAGCGAAGGGTGGAGGTAGGCTGTTAAGATCTACCATAAATAGTGCATACTAAACTTAGTCAGTCATACGTATTTGTTTTCGTTGAAATAAGGCTACAATTTACAGATGGTGTTGGTTAGTTTTTAAAATTAAATTAAACCCTGAAAAAACTAAGCCATAATAGATTATAGTCAAAAAATACTCGTATATTATCTATAAAATATCTAAAATTATGCAAACAAATCATACATTACTTTGAATAATTTATTGATAGAATAATATTTTTTATCTATTATAGTTTGGTTCAGGCAGGGCTTAATGAATTTAAAAAAAATGAGCCAGCAACATGACGTGTAGGTAATATGTATTCTTAATCCAACGAAAACAAATAAATATGAATGAAATAGTGTGCACAATTGTGCCGTATCGCCCAAAATATACCAGGTTTGGTTTAGGCAGAATTAAATTGATTTTTGAAAAATAACTAATACTATCTATAAATTGTAGTCTTAGTTCAATAAAAACAAATACGTATGACTAACAAAGTTTAGTGTGCATTATTTATCTCGGATCTTAACAGCCTGCCTCTTCCCTTCACTACTGCACTGAGGTAGGTAATAATAAAAACTTAGATTATAGAAAAATATAGATAGAGCGATAGTGAGTGTTTGTTCCTGAACAGATGACGAAATTTTTCTCGCGCTTGGGTCGACCCCACCACGCGTCCTTCACGCCCCTTTCAAGGGTTTTTCGGAAATACGTGACAGTGTGCGTGAACATTTGCTTGGCGTTGTGTTGCCAGATTTCAAATTATTTTACAGGCGATTTATTTTTATATTATATTAATAAATATTAGCAGAGTGAATTTTGGTAATACGAAATATATTTAGGTAACACACAATCTCAAAAATACGATTAATATTTATTACATTCCTATAGTGTTCGGAGAAATAAAAAAAACATGTTTTCATAAAATTTTATTTATTATTAATCAAATAATACATTCAATTAACGATTCAAACATATTTGCTATATAAATTATGTAGCAGGTACCTACCTATTTAGAAGTATAAGTAAAGAAAAATATAAAGCGTCAATTACATTGAGCTACTTTACGAGCTGTTTGTTGGCAAATTTAAAAGCGGGCGGTTCAGCTACTGCGATTGTGACAAAACTTTCCATTCACTGAGAAGCCACAAGCCAGCAACTATTTTGACAGAACGTAGTTCATTTTTTCACCGGGAGGTTGCTACTGCGCAGACGCAGTAGGCCCACACGCCGGCGTGTAGCGTGTAAAGTTGACCGGCTTTCAACTTTTCTCGGTAGATTGTTTACAATCTGCTTGTTCGATGATGACACTAAGCGACTTTACAGGCAGATTGTAAATTCGGCAACAAGCAGCTCGTAAAGTAGCTCAATGAAATTAACGCATAAGTAAACACAAAAATACCACAATTTATGAAGACTTTAAAAATAGATCCATTATGATAAAAATCGGTTTATTCTGAATTTTAAATATCGAAACATTAGGTAATGATTATATCAGAAAAAAAAAATTACAAATCTATGGATACATGCTTTCCCCTCCACCACCCGCCACGTCTCAACACCCTTTCAGGCATATACCATGGCGTAACGAACGAGAAGCGTCCTTCAAAATTGTGCTGGGAGCATTCCCTTTCAACCGATGAATGGGAACACTACCAGAGGATGTGATTGGCACCCTGCTATTTGCCACATAAGCATGTATCGAATTTTATTAAGCCAAGCTGACAGAGCTCGTTGACGAAGCCTCCGTGACCGGTTAAGAACTAGGAAGTCCAATGGTCTGGAGTCTTTTGGTTATCTCCATGCGCCACATACTATTCGGAAAGAACAAAGACGTTTACACAAATCTAGTAAATCTAAAAAAATAACCTAGTCAAATCAGACACATAAAACAAAATCAATAATTCACATTTACGTAAATTTACAATCATATAGTAGGTACATCGGAGATGCGCGTTTTAAAGAGGCAAGTGTCGCGTTCGATAAATGCTGGAGAACACGTTATGAGTAGCTAACACTAAAAATAAGACATATTTAGTTTAAATGCGAATAAAATATGTACTGGAATTTGCTAGGAAAATAATTCTGAAAATTAAACATTTTAATATAAAACGAAAATTCATATAGACATTCAAGGAATAAGAAATTATAGCCCTTGGTTTTGGATTAGTTTTTTTTTTTAAATTGTCGTTTTGTATACAAGTTTTTCAACAAACTCTGACGTTTCGAAATATAGTGTGGTACTTACTTACGGTGATACGAATCCGATAAATAAGTGATAAATGATATTTAAAAACTACCGCTATATTTTATACACCAGCAGCCGTAGCTGATTTATTCATACAACAGATAAGCTTGAATACGAAATATTAAAATATGTGTATAATATCGTAAAAATGTGCAATATTATTTTAAAACAGATGAAATCAAAAATCACAAATCTGGCAACATTTTTACCCACACTTGCAGAATTCTGGCGTGTACGCAACGAAATGTTACCTAAGCAAGGAAATGATTTCAGATTACAGATTAATATAGATTAATTACTGTTTATGAAGTACTTATAAGTGGAAAGTAATCCCATCTTCCCTTTTTTGGTTCCTAGATGTGTTTTGACATCGTTTTATAGAACAAGACGGCATATTTTCCGATTTTTGTGTAGATGTTGTCGGCACAATGTCAGTTTATCGACTGACTGCCGTTTTTGTGGCGTGTTGGCTATGCACTTGCTAAAACATGACTCACTAAAAGCGGCTATTGCGGAGGGCTTGAATAAAAATTACAAAGAATTTAATTTATCACTGTATTTAGTGTTATGTTCGATCAGTAAAATAACGCTGTCAATTTCGCCGAGCTAAAAGCTCAGTAGGTAGGTAGCTAATACGACAACTTAATGAAAGCTTCCGATAAATAACAAAACGATTTGCATTCATTACGAAATTTCAAAAATTACCTTTTGCGTCGACTGTATACCTCTAAGTAGATTCTCGTTATAAGGCATTTTTTTTATTTTTTTTTATTCTTGTTAGTGCTTCCACGTTGATAATTTGAGTCGATTTTCATATAACTAGGTGTAGAAGAGGTAATCTTAGTCGGCCGGCTAATCATTCTACAAAGGAGCCGACACGTAAGAAAAATGATAATTTAGGTGGACTGTGGGCGGCTCGGGGATGCAGTCACTCTTGCCTTGCCTCCAAGATAGTCATGTAAGTATAATTGGGTACGGTATACCCAAGAGGAGCTTTCATTTTGAAAACTGTACCGAAATTAAAAAAAAATGTTAGAACCTCAGAGTAATAATATAAAGACAGTCGGTATTGTTCGCCAAAATGAAACCGTGTTTCTTGCGTGTAGTGCACATTAGAACCTCAATTTTATTATTATTATTACGAAACGTTATACCATCATGTTGCCTCTCAGTACGGCTACCTAATTTAAACACAACCTAGGTAACCATATTTTCTACTTACTAAATTAACGAAAAATAATTATTACTAATTTTATATTTAACACAAAATCAATAAATTTCAGCAACACGACGTGCTCGCAGTTTTTAAATGAATGTAGTCATTCAAAACAATATTTATCGGCGACGTGTAAAAAAAAAATTTAATCCAGCCGTAGAAACTCTATTTTACTCTAACGCATATTGCGGAGGTATAAGCGTATGGAATGCTTTCTCACTCGCACTTATGGTTCATTTTTGTTCGGTTCTTGGTTAGACCACTGATTCTAAGTATGAAGTTGTCACTAAGTCGATGAGCGTGTGCTCGATGTATTCCAGAAACACGTGCCGCGTACGATATACGAGGCCATATTGGAAGGATCAAAACAGCGTATAGGTACATACAACATAATCTACAACCTCTATCAAATATTATATTGGATCTCCGAATTCGTTAAAATATATATGGGCGGGCTATGTACCAAGAATGGACAGTGCCTAGCCACTGATGGTAATCATGGATACAATTGGATGGTCGAAGGTCATTACGATAATTCCTGGCACGTGGTAAATGTCAAAATATCTGCGTGACAAAAAAAAATATTAATAAAAATCGATCGCGATTTAACTACGTCGCTCTCGCCGGGGTCGTCACTCGTGAGGGTTATATTGGGCGATATTATAGAATATTTAAAGAAAGGACAATCTATTTTATATGCCTTTGGGCTAAATGTCTTTAAGAATATTGTATTTTAATTATAAAGTGTGTAACGAATTTTGATATTTTTGTGTATAAATATTAATTACTCTGTTAAAAGTTTAGGTTAAAAGTTAGCAACAACGGTTATTGTATCATAAAAATGTGTGGGGCAATTTATCTTAAGCCGATTAAAATGTTTATAAACTTTAAATTGTGCACAATATGATGTTTGTAATACTTTCTTAAAATAATGCCAGGTAGAGTATAGACGTAGACCTAGAGGCTGCTTGTTCAACCAAATAGTTAAGTTCTGCATAAATACGTATGGATTTCATTGAGGTAAATGAGGGTAAATGACACAACCGATTTTCAAAAAAAATAGAAAGGGAGCTCCAAACAGTTCAAGCCACTAAATTATACTAAATGTTATTTTAGTATAAAATTAAAAAAACATTCTATAATCTAAGACTAAAGGTATGATTTCAAATGCGTATTTCTCACAAAATGATGATTTCATAATATAATAATACCAATTTAGATTTCACAGAATAAACGCTCAACAATGTTAAAATCAGCGACGAAATGTGAGAGTATAGATATCATGCGTTGCTAAAGGACAGCAAATTAAGGCAGAATTTTTTTACATGAAATTGTTATAAATTTGAAAAATGGGGCGTCAAGATATGGGGCATAGTATCAAAAGGTTTAGAAACCTCCGCGTTATGGTATGAACTGTTTTGTGAAGCATATTAATAAATAACAACACACATTGATCAATACGGCAATCATAGATTAATTATAAACGTCAATCTGCAAAAATGATTCAATGGCATGATTTTGTTTTGTTTATGTCAGATTTTAGTTGTAGATGAAACTTATTTATTTATAATATTCATAATTAGTCGCCTTCATCTTCTTCAAATTGTATTATATTAAAATGTATTTTAATACAATCTCCATCATAAAATTACCCTTAAACGGCTTCCTTTGATTCCGAAATAACCACTTTCAAGAGATTGCATTTGGTCATTTGATATTCAACAGGCACCTGTAGGAAAGTGATAGCATAATAAAATCTTACGAGGACTTTATACCATAGTAAACGCATAGTAAGGCTTCATTTTTTATACATATTTTTAAGCTTTACAATTTACATAATGTAAATTGGCTTCTAACTTTTCTTATAATAACTCGAGGTACGAGTAATAGAAAATTATTCGATATCTCCTTACATGCACATTTTTGTCTTTAGAAATTAGTATTTTATATGACTTCGGTATAGTATCAGAGGTTTGGAGTAATAGAGCCGAAACTATAAAAATGAATTTATAAAAAAATATTGTCTTCAAAAATGGAAGCCTATTAGTCATATACATATGAAATTTGTAACTCGGTGTATCTATGAAACTATTTAAATTTAAATTCATCATCATCAATCCACTGCTGGATTAAGGCCTTCCCTAGCTCCTACCACTCTTATTGGTCCTCAGTTCTTCGCTACCACGTACTTCCACTGAACCTTATGAGTTCGTCCATCCAGCGGGTTTTACGGTTTAGTGCGCCTTAGGTACCTTTGTATGACGGTATTTGTCCAGCGGTTGTCCACTCACTAGTCGGCTAGTGCAGGAGTCGGCAAACTGCGGCTCTTTGGATATTGGGGTGTGGCTCTTTGCCAAATTCCCAATTCACAATTTTTATTTTTGGCATTGATTTATACACTTATTACTTATAATGACATTATCGCGAGCCTAAATTTCTCTCCGTGATGGTTGATGAAAAAAGGTATGATTGTTGTTCTTTTAAATCCGCCCATTGCAAAAGTCGACAAATTAAATTTTTCTCTATTTCATATTGACACGAGCACTTTTGAAATTCAATTTTATTGGTGGATTTCACAAGCGAAGGGTTATGGAGTTCAAAATTTATAAGTCTTGCCACTAAAATTGAGGATATGGAGAGAGAAAAATGAAATTTAATTTCACAACACAGGTGGAGCACTCTAAAATATCTACATAAGGTATATACTATGATTTTAATACATGGAATAGCTTTCCGAGCTCATATTCCAGTCTACATAATGTGTATGTGAACAAACATTTTCAAACATGAACAATAGCATTCAGAGAAGCCAAACAACCGATGAGAATTTGGAGTCGCGCCTGAAATTAAAAACTACAAGTTGCATAAATTACCAAACAAACAGAAACTCTCCAAAGAAATGCAAGGAAGGTCATTGTTCACATTAGTTTTAAGGAATGCGTGAAAATTGTAAATAATTAATAATCTGTAAAAATTATACTTATTTATAATTTCAAAAATTAAATACATATATTTAGTTTTATCGAGGAAATCTTCTTCACTCAATAAATAAACAATAAATATAAAATGTAATTACTTAATTCATTTAAATAAACCATATTTACAAAAATATACGTATGGCTCTCGAAAGTTTTTTTTTCCGTTGTGCCACTCAATTTGGTTCCTTTGGTCCAAGAGTTTGCCGACCCCTGGCTAGTGCATTGTCATTTTATCTGTTTAACGACATCATTCTATCCCTTAAGTTATATTATATAAGTATATCCTCTTACGTCTGTGCGACTCTAAAATTGCTTTATATAATAATGAAAAACTATTTTAAATAGGTAACTACCTAAGTAGTTTTTTTGTAGTTCCGCCCTTATGACCCTAGATCATAATAATATATATACCAACATACTTAGGTATGTCATTTTATTATTAAATACTTATGTAAAAAAAAGATCACTCGCCGAATTAACATAATAAATGCACTTTTAGATTTAGATTAAAAATAAAGTTTCAAATATTTCACATAAATTATGCTCCATTAATCCAATATTAAATGACGTGCAATAATATTTTTTTCTTTCAGATAAGTAATTAAGTAGTAAAAAAAAATCAATCGCCAAAATCAGCATAAGCCACAGATTGTTTTTTAGGTTCTGAAATATTATAAGTAATAAATTTAATGTTTGAAATTTTTGCAAAATTTCTTCTTTTCTTTATCGTCATGATCCTCATAACCGATGGTCATGACTCTTGATCACTAAAAATAGGTACTCTGGATCAACCTTTTCGAAGTTTTCTCATCCTCTGCAATCCTTTCATTCATAAATGTTGATTAATGGTAGATATTAATTACTTACCCATTTTTGTGACCATGTTTTATAGTTTTTTATGTGTGTGTTAATGTGCTACCTACTCTTAATTTAAAATAATTAATTTATCATTCACAAAAGACACCTTTAAGTATAAATATGCATTAAAAGTTTTTAATTTTACTGACATTTTTAGTGGCATTTTATGTTTATTTTTTTTTGCTTCCTCCGGTTGGATCATTAAAAAAAGTCTTCATGACACGTGGGTTGAGAATGTTTTTAAATTAATGGTTTAACGAAAACCATAGACACCCTCAGTTTAATATGAAAAAAATAGTTTGAGCCTAGCGGGATGATGACTGATTTTTTTTATATACCTATAACGTTTCTTATCGTCTGCTTTTTATTTATAGCTTATAACACGTGCTCGAAATATGTGGAATTAAATAAAAAAATGTTTCTTGGTTAGGAATGAAAATTGTATTTAGAACCTATATTAATGTATTAATCTATATTGGAACCACAGATTGATTTGGAACTTATTTATCCTAATCCGAATCTGTAAGATGCCATTACGATGTCTACATATTTGTAATTTTATTATTCGACATTGGTACGGATTAAAATAAAGGGCTTCTCGAAGCAATTTTTTGAAATACAAAAATCTATGATACATAATATGTAGGTACCTACTTAGTGTATAAATTTAATCTATCTTATTCTATCCACCAATTAGGTATTAAATTCTAAGTTAATCTAATAGATAGGTATTTAATATTTTAAACGCTCATTTAGATCTGAAACTATAGGTACTTACACATAAAATTTGTACAAAATATATTTTTTGGTAAGTACAAGTCGGTATGACAATTAGCGCAGTTCCCGCCTGGCTTCCCCATAACCTACTTGTACCTATTTTTTTAATTACTTTTTATAAAGGTGCGGAAATGCTGAATAGTATAGTAAATACACATGGAGTGTTTTTTTATACAGAAATACTACTCAATAGTTAGAAGGAATTTAAGTCAATTGATGGCCAATTTTAGAAATCGAAAATGTTGAAACAATTATTGTGCCACATAATCTATCTACTATTTTCATTTTTTTCTAAAGGACAAGTTATCGCGTTTCCGCGTATGGAGCGTGGTTAAAAATGGATGTCGATTTCCACGCAAAAGTAATCAGTGTAGATAATTAACTAAGTAGATCAATGTTCAATATTAAAATCTCCTGACTTGAATAGTGGTTGGATTTAACATAAATCTGTCAAAATGTTGTAGGTAGGATAAAAACACTCAATGATTGCCTTGAAAATAGTTGAGCATTCGAAATTGCTCGTTCATTAGTCAAAGTTATTTTCAAAGACATGTGGTTTACATTAAAAGTAATAAATCGAAGTCACTTTGGTGGAATGAGAGGAAATATGTGGAATATCTGTGGAAGTCGCGTCAAGTGTCTTGCAAAGTGGATATATTTTACAATTTTACAGCATTTCGAAATATTTAGGGTCGCGTTCTTCCATTTTAAAATAAACATTAGATAAGTAAGCAGCCCTATAACCTACCCTATACAAACGTAACGTCGTATCAATATTATTTCAGGGGTTGTATAATAATGTTATGATAGATAGTGTAAGTATTAATAAATTATATCAAGATAATAATGTCACATTGCTTGCTCCCACTCTAAGAATGTTGAGTTTTTTTCATTTGACTGCTAATGAATGACAGTTAACTTTAAGGACAGTACATAATATGTAGATTAATTGAATTAAAGCACAATATATTACAGTAGGTAACTACTTATTCCAGACAATTTAATAATGACCAGGACTGGTTTCGTCCCTTAAAAAATTCTCGACTGAAACAAAATATACATTCGTACAGCTATTGATAGGTAGTAACAAATTTATAGATATTTATTGAAAACGTCAACACTGATTCAATACAATAGTCAAACAAAATACAAATTTCTCTATTCGATTTGTTAGCGTTTGCTATTTCAATTTAAACATCATCATAGACGTACTAGTGGTAGGTATAGCCAAGAATGTCAGATTAACTTTATACGATTATAGTCTTATAAAGGATTATGTATCATCAAATTTTTCAGATTTTTGAATAATTTACTACTTGGGGGACATGCTCAGCGTACGTCAAAATGGAGCATTTATGCTATTTTCAAAGCATGATCCTGGATATTCCTTAAACGTTGTAGATAATCTATTTACATCACTTTGAAGCCTTATTATCCTTTAAATTTATTTTAAACATTTGATGACTGCATAAAGTATTTTTATTACATAAAATAGTATTCTTTTAAACCTCTAGCTCTAATGTTTTAGAATTTAGTCATATTTCAGTACGTCCATGTAAAGTGGTGTTAAGATTTTTTATATTTATTAATTTTTGACAGCATTTATAAAACCATTAGTAAAATTTATGTCGACATTATTATAGTGAAATATTTACAATAAAAAATTATATTGATAATCTCTCTGATCCCAAATTTGACAAGAATTAGGCATTTTATTATTTAACAAATGGGCAAGATTTACACATTTAAAGATAATTTTAAAGATAATGATTATAAGCTATGTATTTGACCATTCAAATGTGATAAAAATTCTACGAATAATGGTAATATGTACATTGAGTACATGCATAGATTAACTAAAACATGGAACCTACACGAACCTGACCATATTATATTAATACCTACGCATAATATTGCGAATCTCATACAATCGAGGAATTCGAGCAAGTAGCAATAGGCGTAGCAATAGCGTTCTTGTCACTCAGGGAACTCAGAAATAATGGGAACTGAAATACATGACGGGTAAGGCGATAGCAGGTAACCGACTCGAGTAAGGAAGAATCCGGGTTAAACTTACACACGTGTCAAGAATACGTTTTATGTCAAATACTGAAAACTGCTCTCGGTTTATGCATTCACGCTCATTTAATGTTGGTGTATTACACACACTATTGCACGTGCATAATGCGTGCTTCATTTTCGTAGGATACTCACACATTCAAAACCCGGCATCAACATGCGGCGTATTGAATATAGCCTATCGGTATTCTATTTATTATCTGTTCTGTGTTGCCACTCCTCCACTAGTGAAGAAAACTTTGAAATACAAAATACATAAGTATAATATTTTTTTCTACGGCTGTGAATTATTGACATCACTAAGTACTACTAATGTTCTACATAGGTATTATGACGTTATAAAAACAATTCTAAAGTTTTCTATACCATTTCGGAGGCATCAATGAAATGAATTTATCTATCCTGGAATAATAATATATCTATGTTTCTTCTCAGTATGAATTAATATTTAAATTAATTGGTTTTCCATGGAAACGTGTTAGGTATGGTACGTGTTAGGTGTTCGGCTTTCTTTGTCTGTCTACAGAGGTTTAGTATTTCATTTGTAGCGATTAATGGCTCGCTTGAATTTTAGTTTTTGCCCAGTTTTTGCAATCTAAATTCCTTTGAATATAATATTTATGTTGCAGGTTAAGCCACATGTGGTGATCACGTTTGGTTGAAAATTCAGGCAACTATAAATAGGGGTGAATTAGAGGATTGCTAATAATAACACGTATCTAGTGAACTTATTTGCAATAATTCTGCAAAATTTAATTGTTGGCATAGTTAGTTATCAATGAAAAAAATATTATTTAGATCAACCAATGTCCAATAGGATCAATCACAGAATAAAACAATATGATTAATATGAGATATAAAATAAAAGAATATGTCGTCTCTGTTCTGGCAGAACACACTAACTGGAGAATAGGTACTAGTTTTGAGTAATTTAACTTTGAAGTTGTTATAATGTTTGAAATGGTCTATCATGTGAGTTTATCAAGTAATCGTAAAAAGGATGACTTTAAAATAAAGATTGTTTATTTATTAAGAAATTTTCCAGACGGTAAAGTTTGAAATAAGGAACATTTTGGTATAACTAACTCAATATGTCACTTTTTCGAATTAGTGTCTTCTGCCAGAACAGTGACGATGTGATCGTCCCACTAATAGCCAGACACAAAAAGCACGGTTGAATAAAACACTAAATACTAACAATACAGTTATAAAAAATACTGTGCGAGAGTTACTAAAAATTGATTAAAAGAGAAAAAAGATTGTAGTTACCTAACTATAAGAAAATTAAAATATTCTAAAAAAACATTACGTTTAGTATTATGGTTCCATGAATAAACAGAATATGAAGAAACAGAACAGTGATAAAACAGAACAGCGATAAATAGAATTATGACCTTTCAGTAAAAAAATTAATTTAATATTGAAATTGTCGTATCTCTATATTATGTTGTATAGATTTTCAATAACACAGGTTTTAAATACGCCGTAAAAATCAAATTAAGTATATAATTTCTGCATTTCTATTCGCTGAGAAGCCTCAATTAAATAGGAGTCAACCACTCAACTCGGTGTTGCCGGCAAGCTTAGATATATCTCGTCTTAATCAATCTAATATGTTCAAATTGCTTGGGTGAATAGGTACAACGATATAATGAGTTTAATTAATAAGTATGTAGAGTTGTGGATGATTATCAAAATCAAGCAGATAAATTGAGGTTTTTACGCCGAATGGCCAACATGCAGTGATTATATACTTATATTAAATATATATTTATATTTCTTTTATAAATTTAATTTAATTGATAAATGACAAAAATAATGTTTTATTTTACCACTGGCTGTTCTGTTTTTCCATGTTCTGATTATTCATGTTTTATTCTATCATCATCTCGTTCATCTCATTTGTAACTTGATACAAAAGAAAAATGACTTAAATTGCTATCAATAATAATATTAGTATTACGAATGTACTAGTTTCGATCTCTTTCTACTACTTAATTGTAGATGTGTGAAACATAAACGTTTGCAGGTTTTCGATGCATTCATTTTTATAACAAACATAGGTACCTACGATGGCTTGTCTCTACCCCTCTCGGCATTCAGCGGCACGTAGATCCTGTATCAGTGAAAATCATGTGGCACTCTTGATTTTGGTATATCTATCTAGAGGCAGCTCTTCTACGTCCTCTCCGACCATCAAATATTACCGAATTTCCAGACCAGAGGAACGCCTGCCAAGATTGTGAAGATCACTGATATTGAACTTGTTTTTGCGTTTGGTCACCCACGACATTCATAATACAGGCAAAAATATTAAGTAGGTACTTACCGCATACCGCATTCGTTAAAAAGGGTAAGTACCTACTTACAATTCTATATATGAATATGAGTTATCTATAAAAAAGCCTTTTTTTACATAATTACAATATTTATATTGAAAATTTACATTATAAACTACCTATCAATCATGGCAGAGACACTTAAGTTAATGATGTATTAGGTACCTACATAGTAAAATGTAGGTAGATACTTTCATCAGTTTATAATTTAAAATATGTTTGTTTTAAAATATTATTGCTGTTGCATGCTACGTTGAGAGACACATTAATAAACACGTGTGCACGTGTCAGACGGTTTTCTTGCTATCACATGGGACCTCAGAATTTAACTACCCCTAAAAAAACATACAATCACTTCAGTGTTGTTTCGTCGCTTGGAAAGACATTCGATATTATTTTTTTTATTATCTAATCTTTGTGTGAGGCGCGTGTGGTTGTTAAATTTTGTGGGCCTTGTGGTATTTCGTTAACATGTAAAGAAGCTTGATTGCTATAAAAAATATTCAGGGATATTTACCATAATAATTTATTTACTTAATTAAAACTTAGATTCTTTTTACCAATATTGCTGACATTGATACTATTATTCCTGGATTAATGTAATACGACAGAAACTTATTATAAAAAATCATATAGCTATAGATTATATAGAATATAGATAGATATCTATTAACAATTATTATGTACTTAGTCCGAAAAATAATAATCTACGTACACTATATTACTTATATTATTAATTAATAGTAAATTAAGAATATGTAGTTTTAATTGGCAGTTGCACAATGTTATTAGTTTGATTAGGTAATTATATTGAGATTAATTTTAATGTAGGGTCTTAATTAATAATTTGTCAAGACCACATGTTTAACGAGCGAGCCCTGTACATATGTTTATTGCTATTTAATATTAAGTACCCATGTAATATATTAATAATATTGCAATCTCAGATTAGGTAAAATTACATTATTATACTGATATGACGTCGACCCATAATTTCGACCGTAATTTGTAAGATGTCGAACGGTGTGCCCCGAGGGTCACTTCAAACATGTCCGGAAAATTTTACGTATGGAGTTGGCCGTATCCACGACTCACCGTATCGGAAACCAATGGCCACATAGCATTAAGATCAAATACATTTACAGTAAATAAAACACTTAAAAATCATCAGAATACAAGTCAAAAGCATAAGTAAATAAGAATTACAATCATATCGTATATATTTTAAATAAATATTATACTTAAATGATAATAATGTTAGCATTATTATCATATATTTGATAACAATCAATATCAAATGTTTTTTTAAATAATAAAATTGGAAAATTACCGTCTACAATGTCCAAAAACTACGCACCATTTATCTCAATGCTACGCGGCCATTTTTTCTGGCACAGCAGGTCATGGTGAACTGTGATATACCTAGCAAAATGTAATGCATATAATTTACACGTAACCTAAGTAAGTACATAATATATTATGAAGTTTTATAACTAATAATTATAGGTAGGTACATAACATCATTTCCGGTCCAGAAATTAGAGGTGAATGATATTTTGCTGACTATCCGTTAACTAACCGGTTAATTTAAGTTAAATTTATTTGGTTAATTAATCATGTATTTATGTAAAAAATCAGGTAAAAGCGATTCTAGAATTTTTGAGATCACGAAATCCTGTAATAGCTATTATATAGATGATTGCAACTTGAACTACATATTAATTTAATTAAGTACTTACCTATTAATTTCAATAAAAAAAACTGTTTGAAATATTATTATGAACCTACCCCGGTAACACCCTCGACGCCTTCAGATTTGTTAGAAAAAGGAAACACAAAATCGACCCAATTAGATTGGGTGTCAAATTTCGTATGATAAATTTTAATGTCCTTGGTGATTTCCTTTCGGGGGTTGTCTGTCATTATGAAAATATTAGAATAAGGACCTGTTTGTTCAACAAACCATTATGCAAGCAGGCGAACTGGCAGATTTAAATATGTTATGTTTATTTTCCTTTCTACAAATGATGTTAACCACATGTTTCACACTCAAATTATCATCATATATTATTAAAATAATAAAATTATTCTATGAGCAATATGTTAATGGAATTCAAACATCAAAAATATTTGAATTATCGCGCTCAGCTCACCCATAATAATAATATGTAAATTTTCCGATAGGTGGAGGTTCTACCTACTAAGTAACTACAGGCATCGTTGGTATACCTACCTATATATTTTTTTGTATATTAATGTTTCAATTAAATATGTATATATGCTTAAAACATTAAAACGTAAAATAAATAATTTAAATAGTACTAATAAAATTATTAATTAAAATCGATATAAAATGTGCGTTTGTAAAAAGAGGCTTGATCTTATTATTTTAATACGTTTATGTTTTTGAATAAGTAAATAATTATTCGATCCTATGAAGTTCATCGCATCTATTCTATATACAAGACTGCTATAGGCCGCTATCGGCAGCTATCGAGGGTAGTTTTTCATTTTCTGTATCGAAGTATTTGCATTTCTTGTAACACTTACAATAAGTTAGCTGTAATTGTTACAATAAGTGCTATGTTTTAACAGCACCTCTCTTGGCTGCGATAAATTTTAGAGCGAGATAAACAGTTTTGACTGTTTAGTCGGTTAACTCAGTGCTCCGCAACCTTTTCCCACCCACGGCACACCAAAGGTTTTCCCAGAATTCCGCGGCACACCACACGTAAAACAATTTATACACCAAAACATGGACCCCACATCCTGAAGAGGGACCCTAGGCCAAGATCTTTGGCGGGCCCCCTTATCTATAGCTAAGGTTGAAGACAGCGTGATACTCTAAAATAGCATTTTTAAAATAGTGTTCGAGGTAAAATTAATGGTATTGATTTTATGTTTAGCATTTTTTCGTATGGTTATATTACATTAATATAATTATTATTAGTTGCCAGGTTAGGAATTGGTCGAGTATTGACACAATAATAATAAATTATATCCTACAGTAAGATGTCTTAAAATATAGCACCGCAGGCGACTTTTTTTGACTGGAAAATGGGAGCTGAACTGCGATAGTTTTGTCGGAAATACGACGATATTTTTTATTAACCGAAATTCAGAAAATAACCGATGGAACATCGGCGATGTTCAGTTTTAGCGTCCCGTCATTTATCAATTCAACAAATTCCTCTCGAATTTATAGGAAAAGCGCTTCTATAGAATTTTCGGCAATGGTTATAAAAGGGTTTCGTATCCAGTCGCATTGATTATATGAAAGTACTGATGAAATTTCTAGTGCAGCAAAGTTAAATGTTTTTGAGACGGATCCAAAATTATTGATTGCTTGTTTTCAATGGTGGTCTGGTAGTTCCTTTGGAACATTTGTAGAGATCCTTCTGCCATAGTTCGAGTTTATTTTTTAATTTTGCTAATTTATCAGAGCACGTCAATATATTTTCATTCTGACCTTGCATTGTTTTATTAAGTTCATGCAGGTGCTTAAATATATTACCAGCCATGTACGCAAATTTGGTTATTGCACCGCGGCACACCTAGCATCGTCTCACGGCACACCGGTTGCGGAGCACTGGGCTAACTTATTGTAATTGTTACAATAACCTGGAAAAAGTATTTTTTAGTTATTTACCACTGTATGCACTGAAGATACTCATATCTATTTCAACTTGTGTGTGGAATTTGTCATTTTGTTTTTGTATATTATGTACCTAACTAAGTCATGTACCTATGTAGTATTTATTAGATTAAAAGTTTTTTTAAAATTTAAGATTAGTATTTGATCCTAATCTGAGTGAAAAGTACAAACCAAAAACTTCAATACAATGAAAGTATATCTTCTATTCATATTGTGTTATTGTGTTGTGTGCAGTGACGTCCCTAGACAAAATGCCGCCTCTAGGCAGTGCCAAAATGTCGCCACATTTTTTTATACTTACAGTAATTTTTATCATCCTTTCATGACTCCAATATCTAAGAAATGTGTTGTATGGATACATTCTTCTTCTTCTTTCTCGGCACTACATCCCGGGGCGGGATTTGGCCTACTCTACAATTGTCCTCCACACGCTCCTTTTCTTGGCTGCTCCTCTCCAGTCTCCAGCCCTCCCCATCTTTCTCCAGTCCTCTTCGATACAGCCAGCCCACCTCTTCTTTGGTCTGCCCCTAGACCGTTTCCACTGTGGGATCCACTTGGTCATGATTTTTGGCGTCCTGTGCTCAGACATTCTCTCAACGTGTCCAGCCCACCTTAGTCTTTGGGATCGACAGAATTTCACCACCGTTTCATGTTTTATTAACTCTTCTAACTCATGGTTCATTTTTATCCTGTAACTTCCATTTTCCAATGTGGGCCCGAAAATTCTCCTGAGGATCTTTCTTTCGAATATGGCCAGTTTATGTTCTTCCCATGTCTCACAGCCATAGGTAGCTACTGGTCGAATAACTGTTTTGTAGATAAGCAGTTTGCTATTCTTGCTTAGGATTTTCGAACTCAGTAGACCCTTACAGGCGTAGAAGCACTTATTAGCAGCTATGAGTCGTATGTTCACCTCTTCTGTTGTTTTATTGAGTGTGTTTAGGTTTGAGCCCAGGTACGTGAAGCTCTGAACCTCTTCCCATACCTGCTGCTCCACACAGATATTTCGAGGTGGACCCTGCTCTCGCGTGGATACCATGTATTTTGTTTTGCAGGCGTTTATTTCTAATCCAAGCTTTTCCGCTTCCTTTTTCAATGTTGTGGCATGGTCGATCAGTCTTTGTTTGGATCGGCTGGTTATGACTATGTCGTCAGCATAGGCACACATCCGGGATGTGTTAGAGTTAACACAACCCCTTATGTCAACCTTACGGGCTATGGCCTCGAGAACCAGGTTGAACATCATGGTGGATGATGGAATGGATACATTACTAACAAGATATATTCCACTAAATCTAATTTAAACGCCATATCTGCTTCAATAGACAATATTGCGAGTCTACGATTTCAGATGGGTACATTTTAAAATACACCTGACAACTTCCAAAACTCGCGAGTGACTATCAAACATATTTGGTTAAATTTTAAATTAGGTACTTAAGTATGTAGGTACCTAGGTACCTATAGTTCAAATTTATTTGCAAATCTGCACGTGTCACTGCTGTTCACCAAGGACGTGACATCCAAGGACAACGGAAGTAAACTAGACATCGCAAACCCGACAAAAAATAAAGTCCTGTAAAACTTTTTTTCCAACCAGTGAGCTGTAATTTTTAGTGGAAAGATATTTCCGCTATTACTAAGTTTAGGTAGCTATTTCTATCTATAAATAATGATTCTTCTCGATTTGCCGCCCTTCGGGTAACTGCCGCCCCCAAGCGACGCTCAATCTGCCTACCCCCACGGGACGTCACTGGTTGTGTGTATGTTTTACAATATACAGTAAGTACCTACTTAATACGTATTGAAAAACAACTAAGGCCTCTTGATACTGAGTTATTGAGGCATATCGTGTGTTTGGTGTCTTGATTTAATGCGTTGTAAAAAAGATACACATCGCAAAGCAATAAAGTGTATTTTCAAAGTAATCTCCCAACTCAATCGGAGGTATTTATTTGAAACCCAACAGCTACTTTTAGATAACATCTTCGACCGTATGATTTTTTTCAACTCCCATTCTACTCATTATCCAATGAAAGGTCTGTAAGTGTACTCTATCGTCTATCCAGCATCTTCATTTAATCAAGAATTTAAAGTATGAAAATAGAACCATTCCACGCATGAAAGTAAGTAGGCAGGTAGGTAGGTACTTGATGAAATTGTGTTTTTTTGTATTAAAAAGGAGAATAGTTATCGTAAAAAAGACTAAGAAAGGGGATGACGATATAATATTTAATTTAAAGTTACAAGAATAACTTTAAAAAAACATATTATGGTAGATCCAACAACGATTAAGTTATTTATGCCATTAATAAAATGAAAACTGCAGATATTCTTAAAACAATAAATCAATTCAATCAATAAGTTCATTGCCCAATATCAATGTTGTTATAGTGCAGGGTCCCATAGGCTTTTCGTATACATAATATGCGGAACGAATTCTGACAATTGGAATAGGTTCTAGGGGTCACCAAGATATATAATGTCGATGTTGCCAGGCGATATTAGTGGTCAATTTTTTTTTATTGAGGTTTTAATTTTTTTTCTTATAACCCACCAAAAATTGTTCTGAGTTCTTCAATAAAACCATGACCGAATCAGTAATTGATTGAAAATGCAATAATTGTACCATGCCATCGGCATGGTCGTAGAACGGTTCGTCCCATTTGAAAAAATAAAAATAGCGGGTACTGCAATGTGTTCAAAATTATCGATTCTTAGGATCCTCCTTGGCTTAAATTATTTTATTTAGTAGTATTTTTGTATAGAATCACCCATATTGCTTTTTTACCATATTATATGCATATGACATTAGTTTTAGTATTATGGTTAATACAGAAACTCTGTAGGTTGCACATATAGGTAGGTGAATAAATGAAATAACGATAACCACTTACCACACTACGTACACATTTATTTAAAGAAAAAAATAAGAGACTATCATGTAGCTATAAGAAATCGGCTTTGACATGCATATCATTGTGCAAATGTGTAAGTAGTGTTGGAAAAACTGTGATCATGATACTTAAAGCAGTTTGAACACTTGACTTGTTTCTTTTTTTATTAAGTGTCTACTTAGTGTGGTTAGTCGTTATCGTTATTTCATTTATTCACCTACCTATATGTGCAACCTACAGAGTTTCTGTATTAACCATAATACTAAAACTAATGTCATATGCATATAATATGGTAAAAAAGCAATATGGGTGATTCTATACAAAAATACTACTAAATAAAATAATTTAAGCCAAGGAGGATCCTAAGAATCGATAATTTTGAACACATTGCAGTACCCGCTATTTTTATTTTTTCAAATGGGACGAACCGTTCTACGACCATGCCGATGGCATGGTACAATTATTGTATTTTCAATCAATTACTGATTCGGTCATGGTTTTATTGAAGAACTCAGAACAATTTTTGGTGGGTTATAAGAAAAAAAATTAAAACCTCAATAAAAAAAAATTGACCACTAATATCGCCTGGCAACATCGACATTATATATCTTGGTGACCCCTAGAACCTATTCCAATTGTCAGAATGCGTTCCGCATATTATGTATACGACAAGTCTTTGGGATCCTGCACTATTAATAATAAACTATTTTTTTATTCAGCGAATAATTCACAAGATTTGAGATGTTATTAAGATATTAGTGAGTGCAATTTGCAGGGATCCTGACATTTGTTAGCAATTAAGGCAAGCACCTACTGTTGGTACCTTGATTCAAACCACAAAGCCGATTGCCAAAATTTACGCAATTGGTTAAGCGCTTTAGATCTATATACCTACTACTAGTTCATGTTGTCGTAGGTACTTAGATAGAAAGTACGTGGCTCAATTGGCAAAGCACATTGGTACGAATCTAATGGTTGCGGGTTTGAATCCCACCGGGTGACGAATTTTTTAAAAGATTTGTTCTTTTTGGTATATGATGTAAACCACATCCTCTGGGAATGTCCTAAAATGTGTATGAAAAGGGAAAGGGCAGGAAGAGCTGCTCATTTTGGTTCAATCAACTGTTTGGCCCAACGGTGGTTGACCGGGTTGACCTACCACGCCGGGCCCCTCCTGAGCCCGGCTCCCCAGGCTGGAGCCCTGTCAGCCCCCCTCTTGTGCGGGCCATGAGGTATCTACTTAAAATGATTCCGTCTGACCTGGCCGCCAAAAAGCCAATTTTGTTGCATTTAGAAAATTTGCGGCGTCATATTGCCAACGTGAAGTTCTCTTCACTTATATTGTTCCACTTACTTACTACAATTTTTAATTTTGCCTCTACATGCTCTTCTCTCACATACGTACTCTCAAATTAAAGTCATGTAAATTCAGTCAAAGCATCTTTGAGTACACGGTGGCCTCAGTACTTGGGTTACTGCTCCTGAGCCATTCCCAGTCATAAAATCATCAGTCATAACTTCATACCAAACGCAGGGTCCAGTAATATACCCGATATTAAAACGGGTGTGGTATGGTGGGGCCATTGACTTTTAAGTGGGTATATGACGTGTTTTAAATGCATTTCTTTAAATTAATAATAATAACAGTTTTATAAACGTTTATTTATTAATCGTCTGTTTCTCAATTCCTTTTTGGGGGATATCTTTGGGCTATCCCTTGATATTGGATTTTTACAACGTGCTTAGACGTAATATGAAAATAATGTATTCTGGTTGTATGCAATAGAATTATCTTTATTTCATGTGGATAGTAGAAAATCGTGTGTCTAAAATCTGAGACGTTGAGATGCAAAATCTTGGGTATAGAGATACAACAAATATAGAAAATATATTTCATATACTTAATTTTGAATACAATATTTATGTAGATAATAAGTTATGTGGATACGGTGGATACAAAACAAGATTGATTAACCTTCTAATTATTGTTTAAGAATCAATAAAACTGTAAGTAATAGTATTGATAAAACCATAATTTACTCGTACCTACTTACCTATAGCATATTGTGTGAATTAACATCAAATAATAAATGAAATGATATAGGTAGGTACCTACAAGTAAAGAAGTCAAAGCCTATTTAAGAATCGCCTAAGAATTTTCAGATTCAATTATACAATTTACAGGATCTTTTGTTGGACTATGCGTATCAAAGAAGCGACCTAAACCATTGTTGTATTTTCTATAATTTAGCAAACAAGATTGATAGAAGTTCCCAAGTTAACCTGTTGCCTTTGTCAAACTCAGTAATAAATATATCGGTCTTGTATACTTTATTTCATATTATATAATATCGTGGGTGAGGATGCTTCTTTGTACTGTGACTTTTGGCTTTTTTATATTAAGGTTCGAGAGCTTTTATGATTTCTGAGCTTAGTTTGACCTAAACTTCGAGCTTTCAAAAAGAATACGGTAACTTGAAAAAACATAATATTATATTAGTTGTTTATAATGAATACCATTATCAAGATTGTCATTGTCCTACTTATTACTTAATAGTAAGTACCTATTATACCTACCTACAAAAACCATTGCCTATATTACCAATATAATTAATATAAATGCATAATATAAAGAAACTTCTTTGAGAAACCAAAAATTAAAATACTATTTTTTCAAATAATTTCCAGTACAATATCGTTCAACGTGTGCTATGAAAAACATGACTACAAGATTACATTCCTGAAAAACATAATCAGAATCAATTACGACATAAGGTAGACTCCCTTTCGTTTTTAGTCTCAAAATTATATATAAGTATGCAAAATTATTTGGTGCATACCTGGACCTACTTACTTTATTATTTTGAACTCGTAAGACAGATGCAACGAAAATCTTTAAAACAATTACATAACTACATACATACCATCAGTTGAGGATTAGAACATTTCTACGAAACCAACTCTCTGACAGCGATGATTTTTGGTACGTGAAGGCGTTGATAATCATTGAATACCATTGAGTATGTATATAGGTGCTATGTGCCATAAATCAAAAGTGTGGGAAATAAAGAATTTTTTTTTTTTTTAAAAACATGTATTCATTTTTGTCAGTAAAGTTACAATGCAGCTCCCACATTACGCCTCATAGGTTACAATACTAAAAAAGCAATATGATAATAATAGGTAGGGAAAAAAAATGAAAATTAATGATGGAGTACAACTCACATTAATCGTAAAATTAGAAAGGGGCAAAATGCTGATACAATATTATTTTGCCTTAATTACATAAATACACAGATTTCTGTATAATTCCTTATGATCTGGATTAAGTCAAGACAAGTTAATAAATCTTTTTTCTTGTCTCTGGAAATCTCATTGGCCTTACTTACTAGTGTGATTTATATATTTTTCAAATCATGGAATCAACATAACTCAACATCCTCCGAATCACTAACGGTTAGTTTAGTTTCCACACAACTTAAGTTTTTACAGTCTACTCTGATTGCAGCTAGCTTAATAATGTTCAGGTGCTTTAAATTTATAATTTACCACATTTTTTGTTATTTTGTAAGATTTTCCGGCAACTTTTAGTTTATTCTGATGAAGACGAAAGCTTCCTGCTCCTTTGGGTTGTCGTTTTTTTGGAATTCCGGCTTGTAACATTGTTGGTCAAAGGTGTGATTCCTGGGTCTGGGAAGTACACATATTGTTTTTTAATTTGTCTATGAGTCAGAGTATGGATCTAATAGGTTGAGCAAGTGGCTGACACCCATTTCTCGAAAAACAAAATCTGATAATACAAACCTCCATTATGACCCCCCCCCCCCCTAAGCAACGTATGATATGCTTACCTCTATGGGACGTCACCGCTCAGAATTATTAATATATACCTATATTGTTATTTTCTAAATATTATGTTCCACGTCTTGTATGTGTATATAGTAGTTCCTGATAAGAATACATACATCTGAGTATTCGAGTTATGATAGTTGTTCTCGCAGCAGTGTTTCTTTTCAAAATTGATTACAAATGATTCCTGGGGGGATGTTTTGGGTAAAACTCTACAATGAGTCTAGAGGTAAGGCGTGGGTAGGCCGGGGTTAAATTGTGTGATTCACATTGTGTTCATAAACTTTACCTTCTTCAATAGAGAATTCTAACAACTAAGATATCACCTTCTATAATGATTACATAGGTACGTAGGTATATATGCACGTTATTTTTGAAGTTATACTTATTTAGGCGCGTTTGGAAAATCAGAACAGAGTGTATTTTTGGCTTGTGACATGTAACACATAATTTATTTTTTCACACAAAAATAAACGCACTCGATTGGATTCGAACCACCGATTTTCGGTTACAGCCGAACGCACTACCTTTACGCCACAATATGATAATGCAATCGTGACGATTATACAGTATAATATTATAGTTTACAATTGTTCCATTGCCTAAGCAGCGAATTTATTATTGTCGGCCATTTGAAATTCCTTACGTAAACAAACTATTAAACGTCATAGTGGCAGTTGTTACTTTAAAATATAAAAACAACGATAAATAATTATAAGTACAATTTAGTAATATAAGTTAAAGTGTATAGAAATAAACCAACGGCGTTCCAATAAGCGGTCCTTATTCTTGGGTGTGTAATTCAACAAGATAATTAAGAGCTAGTCGAAGAATCTAGGTTATCACAAGTTTTGTTTTTGTTTTGTTACGCCAAAGAAGTATAACTTCTAACGCGCGTACATAAGTACACACACCGATTTTTTAAAACAGTTTTATTTGTCTCCTGGACAATATGGTTTTGTACTAGCAGGTATTGTAGAATCAACGACGATATTTAAAAAAAAAATGTATTAAGCTCTCATAAGACCCCTGCAGGTAGATTGTTTATGAAAAATGGCAACACCTTCTAGATTTTTCACTTATTTTACTAAGCTTAAAATAATATAGATATTGCATATTTAAAAAAAAATGTATCAGGTTCTCATAGACCCCTGCAGGTAGATTTTTTATGAAAAATGGCAATGCCTTCTAGAATTTTCACCTATTTTACTAATCTTAAAATAATAGAGATATTGCATTTAAAAAAAAATTATCAGGCTCTCATAGATCCCTGCAGGTAGATTGTTTATGAAAAAATGGCAATGCCTTCTAGAATTTTCACCTATTTTACTAACCTTAAAATAATAAGCACTCATTGGGCGACATTTTGTTTATATTGAGTTTACTGAATCATTCTCATTTTTCAATCTTTCAAATTTTTTATGAAAAATGGCAATGCCTTCTAGAATTTTCACCTATTTTACTAATCTTAAAATAATAGATATATTGCATTTAAAAAAAAATTATCAGGCTCTCATAGATCCCTGCAGGTAGATTGTTTATGAAAAAATGGCAATGCCTTCTAGAATTTTCACCTATTTTACTAAGCTTAAAATAATAAGCACTCATTGGGCGACATTTTGTTTATATTTAGTTTACTGAATCTTTCTCATTTCACCATTTTTTTCATTTTCATGAAAAATAATTTCATACATTCGACTTTTTACTTTTGATTTGTAATAAATTATTATTGTTAAGTAAAATAGTTAGGTAGACAGTCATCCGTTTAAGCAAAGGTGGTCGAAATAGCGGTTTGCTAAATTTTTCAAACACAGGTTTTGAGATTTTTTTTCCAAAGTTTTTATTTGATCAACATAATCTTTCAACTGTACAGTGAAGTGTACTTTCGATTTTGACTATTCGAACACAAAAACCGATCGTCTACCGTAACTTAATTCGGAGGGCGCTTGTGAGCAGGTATTAAAAAGGCGAATAGTTAAAATTTGTCGCAATTAAGCATGGCAGTCGTAGCATAGTGGTAATGCACAGGGCGCGAAACCCAAGAGACGCAAGTTTGATTCCTGCCGGGTGTCTTACTTTGTTCAAAAAATATTTTTTCTATTGGTTATAATATATTTTCTCAGAAGTGTTTTCAAAATTATGTATGTTACATAAATCTATGATGTTACATCAAAATATATTTGTAAGTATACTCTTCCAAATCCGATTGGTTAGTTGAAAAATTGATTAGTTATCTACATATTATTGAACACATGTGTATGTAATTATTATAGTAGGTAAGTATTATCAATTATAATTTATCAACATATTGAAAATATTAGAGTTTCACAGTTTACTTTACCCTATAGAAAATATGTTATTTTTTTCTGGTAAATTCAGAGATATGCTCAAAACAAAATATATTTTGGTTTTTACCAATCGATTTGAATGCATTTTTATATTTTCCATAAAAAAATCGTCCATCTGCAAAGTTCCAAAACCTGTCAGTGATGTTCAATGTAAGTTCAGGAACCCATAAAAATAATATAATATTTAAAAAAAATGTTAAGACAAATATATCAATTGAAGGAATTATAATATATTGTTTAATCGATTAATCAATTATTAATATTAACGATTTAAACAAATATTAATAAGCTTAGAAACATTGTAGCATCCAACATATTATTCTGATAAAAAAAACCTTCATCTCAATAATTCAGTACTTACTTATTTCAAAAGAAACTTCCCAAAAATAGCTCACTGACAACAAAATGAAGCGAGGGCGCGGGTAAAAAAATGAATAACACGATTAATTTAATCAGTATACCTAACCTAACCTGACTCATTTTTCAATGACTCAAAAAACAATTGGGTATTAAATGTCCTGAATCCTGATTGTGATTTGTGTCATTCTGAAATATTACAATTTATTAATTTGCCGTTATCTTGGTATTTTATGTAAGTAGGTACTTACATTTTCTACATATACCTATGACAGTTTAACTTCAAAAATATATTCTCTACTGTTAAATACAATATGCCTCTTCAATTATCATATTGTTATTGTGGTTTTTAATATAAGTACCTACAAAGTATTTTCTTTTTTACTATGAAATATTAAAATCAAAGAATATGTACCTTTTTAAGGGGGAGAGGCACGCCAGCAGAGAACCTAGCGGAAAAATTCGAAGCTTGCAATTTGAGATTTTTTTGATAATTTACAATTTCAACTGTATTAATTAATAAATATGTATCTGAAAACATTAAAAAGATTTTTATTTATTTTTTTAATTTAAAGATAAACTTACAATTTTATTGTAAAAAAATGTAATAAAATTTGAATTCGTTGCAGGGTCACATCTAATTATTACATTATATTTTATGGTCATATTTATTATTAAAATTTAGTTTATTAAGTTTTCAATTTTTCACCGTTTAGATTTTTGTCTAATTCATAGTTTTAATATTTTTATATCTATTTTAAAAAACATCGATTTTTATAAAAAATTAAATGTGTATCTATAGCTTGAAATCCATTGTATTTATATGAAATCTTATTTAGGTATGGTCCCAATATTTAAGCTTGATAGCACCCACGAGGAAAGTTAAAGATGTGTGAGCTAATTCTTAACCTCTAAAGTTATGTAATTGTTTTATTGTTCTATGATTTTATTTGTTAAAAACTACTACTACTACTATCGTCATCAGTCTCTTTCAAGCTCTATTCAATTTCCTCGGTACTTTGATATTTACTGCTTCGTAATTCCGTCGAACCTTAATATTTCGTCAAACCTTCATACTTTCGTGTGAGCTTTCGATCGTCTTACAATTCGTCCAGCGATTATCCTGCCTACAAGCGATGTGTACGGCCTATTTGATTAAATCGTTTTGGCATACCAGCATAATAATTATGTAGCATTCTCTCGTTTGCTCCCTTATCACTTCGATTATTTTATCTGTTTTTTGCGTGGTGCCTAAACGTCTATGTGCCTATGTGCCTAAAGTGGTATGGCGTGATACGCTTGAGGTGACCTTGGTATAGTACTAATCATGACCCCCACATCCTGAAGCGGGCCCCCCTACATATCGTTAAGCATAACGCCAGTATTATTTAGTGTTTTTATTTTGTATATTTTAATACATCCATTTGAATTATGGAGTTGTCGAGTATCGATACACAATTAAAAATTGCATTGTTCAACCACATAATTTTAAATAATAACATTATTGAACGAAAATAGCGCCGCAGGTGCCTTTTTTAATATTAGAGCAATTTTGTGATGTGTGTTTATCTCACTTATTTGGTCGACTTGCCACGCCGGGCCCATCCTGAGCCCGGGCCCCCAGGCTAGAGCCGTGTCAGCCCCCCCTTGTAGGGGCCATGGTACATTATGACAGATTTTGCTAACTGACACTATTCGTTTTCGGTTAAAAATATGCTACGTGATGGGAGCATCAACCGTCTGATAACATTTTAAATACCAGGCAAAACAAAATTTCACACCTTTTCTCGTGACACGACCATTCCTTCAGCTCACGTGCGCTCGCGTGACGTGGTGGTAATGTATTTATGGCATAAGTGAAGTTTCGCATGCATACGTGAGCACTGTAAACTGGAACCACACGTTGGTTCTGTTAGTTTGGATAAAACCTTTATATAGGTAGGTAATTAATTACTTATCATGTCCAGTTAAGTAGTTTATGAAGAAGGGCCAAGTATTTTGTAAAGAAGCCATTTTCTACATATAAAAAGGTACAACATAATAATATATTATGCAGTTTCAATTGTCATCAGGGCTGTTATCCTAACAAAGCAATATTCTGCTCTATTGAGAACAAGACTACCTCAGCGGCAAAAAAACACAAAGAGAGACATTCGCTTGTTTGGACAATCACTCGAGCATAAATTTAATTGCGAGTGAGAATAAACTCTATTCAATGTGTTCTTTGCCCAAAAATCTAACGTGTCATGAAATTTAGTGCACCTAAGGCCACGTTTATGGGCAGGATAGGCACCTAATGATCCGAACACCTGAAATTATTATATTCCACTTTCATTACGCCTCGTGGCATCGTTACAATGCTTTGTATGTTTCATATATATATTTTTATTTTTTATATTTAAATGGGATATATTGGCGAGTTTGCTTGTAAAATGATGCAAACTTATGAAAATTTTGCATTAATTTTAAGTTCGTAGTTTTTCTTCATTATTAATTGATATTTTGTCATTATAAGTACTAAAATGTTTCTGACCATTTAAACTACTATTCATCAAAGAATTAATTAATTGTTTTTTTTAATTTAAAGTGCAGAATCAAAGGATGACGGTAAATAGACTGAACCTTCTTTACAGTGATTACAATTTTAATATCACGTCCTATGTGGAAGAAAATAAATAAATACCAAATACTATTTATATACTATATATTATATATATTATATTATATATAAATACTAGCACATTGGAGTAAGTATATAATTCAATTTTCATATTATAACTTACCTAATGGAATTTAAATTAAAATTACAGTTTGAAATTCTTGTAAATTTCTAAAAAGATCGATTTTAGTGATTCAGTTTAGGCGTTGGTTTTCGGCACTTCGGACTATGTGTGTACACCTATGCATACACAGAAGCGCACTTAGTGACATAATATAAACCCGCCACACTGATTATTCACATTAAAATAATATTTAAGATTTTGATATAATTGAATAATTGTATGACTGACTTGAACTATGTCAAGGCCCCCTTTTAAATCTTCTGATGAATCGCCATTACAACCTGATGTGGATATGGGCATGGCCGATTCACGACGAGGTTTCTCGATATTAATGTTAACCACATGTTCAATATATTTGGTTAATGGTAAGTGTCCAAACATATATTAAAAAACAACATGTGAATTTTACAAACTTGGGATTCAAGACCAAGGTCGACGGTTTCATAATGGGACACGATACCATTCGTTAATTAAATATAAATTAAAATAAAAAAAATATTTCGGCACATGGGAGCTTTCTATAAAATTTGTCTATTTTATAATAGAATTCGAAAAAATACCATAAGCAATTAACCACCAGGCCTTCAGACGAGGCTGTTTCGCTTTCAAGTTTAAAGTAAATCATTGAACATTTTATTTGATGGAACCTTTTTGTTATGTAGCAAAATATTATTATTTGTAATATTAACCATAAATACCTACACTCCTACACATACACTTAGTAGTATGAGGATCGAATAATATCCATCAAAATTCTTATGGTTGGGTAGTGTGATCCATCCATTGAATGATGAGGTATTGTTGATAATCATTGGAGCAAACACTTGTTATTTTAAAGGCTCAACGTCTTAGAGAGATTGTATGAAAAGAATAACCAATTCAAAGCTCCTGCCTTGAAAGCTTTGTCATGTGCACACTTCTTATAGATTGTTTGATTCTATTACTAAATATCTCATGGGCAGGTCCCCCCAACTTCGGCAATAATAGATTTAATACGATAACTTCATTAATAAATAAAACTGTAATTTATCATATTATCAAAATAATATTATATCGTTAATATACTACTGGATGAATCATATGCTTCTTAAAATGACGCCCGATTTTCAGCGAGTCGGCCTTTGTTAAAACTTACTGAGTAAGCCCGGTCTAGCTTGCATCTTACTCTAACTAATAGTCAGCGCATGACGACTTGCTCTGTCTGTTTTGCGTTGCAGCCACCCTTAGGTTCACTATTCCAAGAACGCAAATTTAGTTTTACAGCCAGGGCAATACGGGTGAAATTCGGGAATCCATGTTAACGGTCTTAACGCATTATACCTACAAGGAAATATTATAAGACGATATTCGTTATATCTTTTGTGGTACATTTTTAAAATGACACTTGTATGGGAACTGCTCATCTAGTAGTACCTATATCAATATATTATATAGATAAGTGCTCATTTTATTTATATATTCAGAATAAAAACATTATTATGACATAACAGTGCCAATACAAGTATTAAGTGTACAATAAATAGTAAAGAAGAGGACATCTAATGGACATCAAAAATATGTGTTACCAATGACAAAAATAAGAAACATTATTAGGTATAATAGTTATTACAAAGAGAATACATGCTTGAGCAATAGGTGAAATCAATCACAAACCAATTATAAAACATTTTTTATATATAAAAAAAAGTATATCCTATGTTATTAAAGAGCTATTAAACAGGTTACCCGCACGATAGACAGCATAGTGGAAATCAAAACATTCTTGCAGTGGTGTATCTTAAAGACCGCTGAGTTACGAGTGACGTTGTTTTCCTCGCAAGCAATCGACGTACAATGACAGTGAAAAATAAAATTAATATTATTACTTAATATTCAATTTTAAATTATTCATATTATTAATTAAGCCACGATTTACTTGATAATATAAATTATATTAAATTCTACAGATTTTTTAAAAGTCGATAACTATTTCGGTTGAATTTAATGCCACGGTAGTCTGATATTGGTGTTACAACCGAAATAGTTATCAACTTAAAAATATCGTGTAGAAATAAATATAATTTATAAATTATCTTATCATTTTGTATTCTTATTTTACTTACCAATATTTGGTTTCGTAGCTTGTAACCATTGGCTTATAATAGTTATAAGCCAATGAAAGATAAGCTTGCAACTTAAAAATAATCTACATACATATATTACGTACCTACATAGGTAGGAAGATAGTTATAGACAAATAATAAATTGTATTGTAATAAAACTATTTAAAATAATATTTATCTACAATAGGTAGTGTTATGGAAGGCAACTATGTCACTAAAATTAGCTTGTATTTTTTTAGTCATTCATTTCAGGACATACAAAATGATAAATGTTTTATTTGCAAAAGTAATTTTGACTATTATAGATACATTTATATTCAAATGAATGTCGCTGAATATAAGTAGCTCGATTTATGTATAGATTTTGTGATTTCTTCTAATACGCACAAAATACACAGGGTATTTTTATCATTGTTCTGGTTGCTATTCCCGACTGCACTTATACCAAGCCTATTGCATCGCTTTCTCTCGCTCAGCGTCGATCCGACTATGTCTTGTTTTCTGTCAAAACTATCACATTTTACTTTATGTAGTATGGAAACGTTGTTTGTCTGATATGAAATGCTACTAAAATGAGATTTGCAATATTATAGATCGGAGATACGAATATAGGTACGACTTTCATAATATATAAAAATGTTAATAATATTTATTTAATTATTATAGTGTTTATGATCAATAACTTACAGGTAAATAAATCATTATCAGAAATAAGACAGAATTTTAGATTTAGCGTAATTTTGTATTCGAACTTGGTTTAGTGATACCTGGAAATTGTGTAGAAATAATTCCTACAATGCATTATAGTGTGCGATATTTTATATTATTGTGTTTTGTATATCTCTTACTTGTACTTGTGTTTTCTTTGGGTTTAAAGAAAACACGAGTAGAAGTTAAAAAGAATGCGTATTGAATTTTATTGCAAACGTGAGGTAAAATAATTTCTATTTATAACAAACATATTCAATGGTCACCCACACCATTATGTACCATTTAATAGAATTTATATTCAATGTCCTTTATAAACGTATTCTTTTTTAAAGATTTCGTGGATAGATAAATTGGTATATACCTACTCTATATCCATCTAAAACTAAATGAATATATATTTACTTTTTTTATTTTAC
Source organism: Rhyacophila brunnea (assembly GCF_057557595.1). NCBI lineage: Eukaryota > Metazoa > Arthropoda > Insecta > Trichoptera > Rhyacophilidae > Rhyacophila > Rhyacophila brunnea. Next base: position 16,714,803 of record NW_028232965.1, read on the forward strand.
ATTAAGTTATCTGGTCAAATAGTGTAAGACCGATTTCCATTTAAATGGCTTTCATGATACCTTTATTAAAATGACAGTAATTTTAATATCACAAGAAAATTTATCAATCCATAAAAACCATAAATTTAGTCCATCTATTTATTGAACGAAAATTATTAGCAAGACAGTGCAAGTACGTGAAAAATATATTTTTGAGATATCTCGATAAGGAATCAAGGTAGGTGCCAGTAGTGAAAGTTGCCTGTTGAAGGAAGCTAGGCAGTGTAACCGAAAAAAAATCCTAGTACTTACATCCATATTTACGGGAGTGGTATTTAGTATTTTACTGATACTATTTGCTGAACATAAAATATTATAAGTACCTACTTATTTTACTTTTTATAAAATATATTTAAAAAAAAAAACATCCACTAAAATAGATATTTTACAACACAAAAAGTGTTGCCGAACTGGTAATCAAGCAAGCGCTAAAAAATTCTATGGCTTCGATAGTAGGGTTTCTTATCCGGCAGGTCACCCGGAGTTCGTTTACTATACGCAAAATAACGTTACAAAATATATCGTTAAAGCATTAGTCGTTTCATATAATGAAGTAGATAATTTTCTGATCTTAAGGACAAAGACCATTAAACGTTTGTATTATACCAAACCTTTGTTGGGATGTGTATGTAGAAGATTCGATAGACTTGGATAGAGTATCAATGTGTTTGTAAATCCTAAATTCTATACTAAGAGACGGGTGACTTTTTTACCTTTGAAATGTCTTTAGGTTATTTAAATTTATATTTCTGAAGAAGGTTGACTTTAAATAATTGCCTAGTCTAGTATGAAGTCTTCGCCACTGGTAGGTATCTATTATTAGTACATTGACTCAAACCACACAACTTCTTATAGTCCGTACTTTTAGCGTCCAGATATCGACCCCATAGGCCAGTACAATGTGGAATATGATCACCCTCAATCGAGTGCACATCGAGTGTTTTTTGCCATTTCAATTCTGATCTTGACCTTATGCTTTATCAGTCTATCTATCGGCTTGCCTTCAATCTACAGACTGACATAATCAACCTTTTGCTTACTTAAAAGCATAAAAACGGTTATGTAAGACAGATTACATTTTATAATAGAACAAATACTTATAAAAATAACGACACAATTATATAATAGAATATTACTCAATTATTTGTTAATAGTTTGTTCATTGACATCAAAGATGGAATATAAAAATAATTGATTATATCAAGAAGACGATGAAATAAGGCGGTCTGAATAGATGGATATTTTTCCAGTATATCTACTGATTTATAAAATTTAATAATTGATGTCCTCAAGTCAACCGTGAAAATTTTGCCATCAATAGCACGTTTATAATATACAATACACATTTTTCTATAGACTTTAAAGCTTATATTTTATTATTGTATCCATAAAGACTGTGCTAACTTGGCAAAGATGCGGACAATTGTGTCGGATGAACGGTGAATTGCGTTTGAATCAAATTTAATTGTACATAAATAAGGAAAGCATCGCAGAATTTGTAACGTTTATTTCTAAAAATTATTATGAGAGATATCTACCTAAATAATATTATCTTAAAAATGTTTTTTTTATTTAGAATACATATACCTAATCTAACTAAATAATCGTTCAATAAAAAATAATTGTTTATCGTAGTGTAGTGATCGACCTTTATCAACAAATTTAGTAAGTTATTTTAGATTAGAAAACTAACGACTGTAGTGACGGAGGGTGACTTTTGGAAAGAGGTAGACTGTGGAGATCAGAGGAAAAAAGCACACTTGTCAGGTATACTTACGGGAAATAATACGATATTACTATTGATGAATAGGTGCACACAATATGCAACAGTTGGCGCGGTCCCAGTGGTTATATGGGTTCAAATCCCATCGAGCTTCGTATTTTTTTCAAATATGTTTTTTCTAGTGGGTATATATATTTGTGAGATGTTTTCAAGTTATTTATGTTCAATATATGGAATGTTATATTCTAAAATCTTGTAAATTATTCATTGAATATAAGAATAAGTTCAGGTAGACGTTATAATAAAATAATTGGCGAGAGCCGGGTGTCGGTTAGTAATTAAGGTAGGTAATTAATATTCCTTGATTTAGTACACAAAAATCGATAGTTAATTAATAACGCATTTTGATAAGTATTTCATGTATAACCTACTAGCTTAAATAGTCGCAATTAGACAGGACGCTCGTAGCGTAATTGGACAGTTGGCGCTGTACCAGTGGTTATACGGGTTCAAATCCCGTCGAGCTTCGTATTTTTTTAAAATATAAATTTTTCTAGTGGGTAATATGTGAGATATTTTTAAGTTATATATGTACAATTATTACAAAGTTATTAGGTCCATAGATATGAAAACTAAATGAATTTCCATTTGTCACTTTCAGTCGATATTATCTATTACTATATAATCTATTACTATTACTATAGTATATAAATTATTACTGGTATGACTAATAGTGAAAAATAACAGTAAGTAGATATATAAGAAGAGTCTTAATAATTCTTTTTCAGATAAATAATTGAAATTCGTTTAAAAAAAAAGGCTACGTCTCACATTTCGCCGACGTATGATTGAGGTACCTTCATCATTGGATTTAGACCTCTTTCAGAATTTGATCTTTTCAAAATGTAAGAAAGCTTTCGGCCAATGTTTGGTTAGCTGCTCGTGTTCCATTGTTGTGTTTAAATCAGTTATTGTTGTCAATTTTGAAAACATTTATTTATTTTGCTATTATGATTTTATCAATAATATGCGTTTAACCTAAGTCGGCTCCAGAATGGAATATAACCAAAAATAAGATAATGGACATAAGAGAAAGCTGTGTTATTTTAAACTAAATTTGGCGTATGTAGATACGTTAATTTGGTTTGAGGTAGTCTCAATGTAAGTAAATTACTAATATTATTACAACACATCTAATGGAGATTGGGTGATGAAAAGTATAGGTACCTAATTACTTATTATAGGTAAGTACACATTTATTGAAAACCTGCTCTATGCTAGCATTGAAATTGAAATTATACATACAAGCAGACGCGCACAGAAGGTAAACACAGGAACGAAAACTATATATAAGGAATATTACTCCTTATTCACCAGAATCCCAGAATCTCATGAAAGTGATCCGGATAATTTGGCTGTCGAACGGCCGTTTCAATAAGTTGATATACTACACAAAATTCGGAGTGTCTGGGTTTGGGAAACGTACCCGGAGAAATGAGGGTTGCGCGGTTGAAGTGATAAGAAGCTTCGAATTAGTAGGTGCGGTAAATACGGATCAGTGGCATCTTGTAGATTTTTCTAAGCCCGCACTCTCCCGCCGCCTTTAAAAATCAAAATAAATTATTATCGTTAATTGATTATTGATGCCCATACGACTTTTCTGTGTGCGCACGTCTGCCTGCGGTGACACCCACAGTGGCCTGATATTGTCAAGATTCAAACACAGTTTTGGATTGAAAAAAAAACTTGAGAATTGACATCAGAACTTATTTTCTACATTATATTGAATATTAGGTAATAAATCCAAAAATATTTCACTAATAATAAATTAAAATAGTACCTCTCTGGATGAGTGTAGGACGTAAGTATAGGTACCTATACGTAATTATAATTGAAATTTAATAAATTCTAATGGTTTTAAGTTTTGTACTTATTTCATTTGAGTCTTTTTTTGCGACCTACCTTTTGGTGAGTGCACCCGGGACGCAAAAAACGACTCAAATGAAATAGTACAAAACTTAAATCAATTTGAATTTAAATTTAAATTCCATCAAGTAGGTACCTTCGTTCGATAGTATTGAAATTGAATAAGTTGTATTTTTTTAAACCTAGATGTTTATATCAGCATGATTGATTGATGAAACTTTAATTATTTTCCTATAATATTAAAGTTTTCCTTTCATTTAAGTCGTCGATTGTTTGTCTCCAGTCATGGTTGATTATTGACTTCATTCGCGTGAAAAATCTGCTAAATAGCCCATGTTATTTACAATCACCACTCACAAAAATGTAAAGGTTGGCTTGTTTTCAAGTAGATGCCCCACGCAGGCTTTTAATCTTGTTTGGACTAATGCGCTGGATTGTTTATTCAGGGTACCCATTTTCGGATAAGTGATAAACAAATAATTCACGTACCCATTCTTGCAAAGTCAAATTTACCTTTTATTCGGTTTCTTGCACATACCCATGTAGAGATCACAAGACTCTGAATTCTTAAAGCGCACGGTCGTTTGTAAATATATTTATTGGTACAGGATACTACCACTTCTGTGTGATATCTTCGTAAACATTGGACTTGAAAACAAACACTTGGTTTATAGAACGACCACTCTCAACTTTTACGAAAAATGCTAATCCAGGGATATTTCTTTAGGTGAATAAATATTTTCTTTTAATTGATCCTGCAGTCACCTACTGCAGTTCTGACCTATTCATATATTTTTATACTTAAACAAAACCTATCAGTTAATTTGTAATGATAACAAGGTTATTAATTGAGTTTGGTTGAAAATTATCATATTGTAATTAATAGTAAGGTTGTTGAATGTTTTCATATTAGAGAGAAACTATTGATAAAATCTATATCGATCTCTATAGTGTGGTTTTAGTAATTCATTATGTAAATATACACATAGTTAATAGTTACATACATGTATGCGATACTATCTTCTTTTTCTGCCTATATAGGTATACTCAGTGCATGGGCATAATATGTCTCTCTAATTTATCTCCATTCTGTCTAGTCCTGTACATCCAAAGCAGTCAGTGACGTCCCTAGTCCCTAGACAAAATGCCGCTCCTGGACAGCGCCAAAATGCCGCCCCATTTTTTATACAGTATTTTTTATCATCCGTGCACGTGTCATTTAAGGTCACCATGGACGTTGAAGGTCAACGGAAGTAAACTAGACATCGCGGACCCGATAAATAAACGTGAGTCCTGTTGAACCTTTTATATTAATTAATACATTTTGTTTCCAACCACTGAGCTGATTTTTTTAATGGAAAGATAATTTCATTATTACTAACTTTAGGTAGGTAGCTATTTCTATATGTACTAAATGATTCTCCTCGATTTGCCGCCCTTCCAATAACTGCCGCCCCCAAGCGACGCTCAATCTGCCTACCCCCAGGGGACGACACTGAAAGCAGTCCAGTGATTCGTCTGATGTTATCGACCCATCCAATAGTGAATAGGAATAGACTAATAGAACTACCTATTCGAATATTTCCATTTTTATTTTTATTCTAAATCCTTTTTTCCCCCACTGGTCATCCTTTATACTGATATCAGTTGTAGAATAGTATGATATATAACGAGTAATCGATTATTTATGACCCGTTATTCTAGGGAGTTATTAAGTCTTAATATACATAGGAAGACTATCGAACTTTGATATCTATATTGCATCGATACATAATATATTATACATATCACTAGAACAGTATCAATACTCGTAAGTAGATATGAATAAGATTCTAACTTTTAACTGTGAAAAAATCCTTATCTCAGAAAAGATAAAGCTCTTACAAAATAAAATGACATCACTTACGTATTTGGATTATTACTTGCATGATAATTTGAGGCCATATTTACTAAACCAATGATATAGAATGTCACACAATAATATGATAGAGGAAGGACAAATTATTCTGACATTGCGCCCACGACGAAATCACTTTTAAATGGTGATAATGGAATTTGAAAGTAACGATACCAACACCTAAATGAGTAGCCTAGATTGCCAGAAGAATATGACACCATTCCAGTGGCGAAGGGTGACTTTTGGAAAGAGAAAAGGGCACACATCTCGGGTATACTGATAAGAAGATAATACGATATTAGGTACTTACTACTGATGAATATCTACACACTAATGGCACACTACATCGATAAAATTTTAATAGCTTCCTGACGATATAAAATTGAACGATGTGATTAAATTATCTTATTATTGATTATTTTGGACAATAATATTTTGCGCAAAGGTTTTAGGCTTTGCCTGTCGAGCCTACCGTGTTGCTTAAATTACGGTAGACGGGACTGAGTTCCGTGAGGTAAAGTCCATACGAAAAATCTTACATTCATACGTACCTACTTTAATGAGTATACCTAGATGAAGAGAGATGGCGTTGTTGCATTTTTTAACATTTGACAGCAGATGGTTCTGTGTATATTTTGTAATAATACCTACACTAGATAATATTTCTACGACAGAATTGTCTGATGTCGTTGGCAAATTAAATTATTTTTGTAGAATATAAAATAATCAAGTTATTATTATTAAATACGTTAACACACAATTAAAAATTACTTTTCTTGAAAGTAGGCTTTAAAATCTTTAAATAATAGCCTAGTATTGAGTCTTCGTCACTGCACCATTTTATCTATAGGTATAATAATTTTTTTTTTTTTTTTTTTTTTTTTAAATAATAATAATAATAATATAGGTCTTAGCAGTGGCGCACCCAGGGGGGGGGGCAGGGGGCCCTGGCACCCCCCAAAATAAAAATTATCAGAATGTAATTCACCAGCACCTTTATAGAAAAAATTCTTAGATTTTAATTTCTAACACAAAAATTTCGAAAATGCCGGGTTTTTTTAGAAACCCAATCCCTAATGGAACTGTCAAAAAATTCTCCGTGTCCACCCGAATTCCGGAGTGGTGTAGGTCATAGCTTGGGAGGGCTGACAGAGCTCTAGCCGGGGGGCCCGAGTTATGGGGGCCCGGCGTGTCGGTTTGACCAGATAAGTGAGATAAACACACATCATAAATTAGCTTTAATAGTAAAAAAAGTCGCCTGCGGCGCTATTATACTTCATGACCATGAACATTTTCAATTACTTATATAATTGTGCAATATATTTTTCGATTATTATGTGTCGATACTCGACAGCTCCATTATTAAAGTAGATATATTAAAAAACGCCAATAATTCACTGTATAAGTAGGTACCCTTAATTTGAACTAAAACACAATTTGGAAAACGTTAATTTAGTGTTTCATACTGCCTTTAATCTTAGCGGTAGGTAGGGGGGCCGCCAAATATCCTAGCCTGAGGGCCCGTTTCAGGATGTGGGGACCATGGTGTAGGTACACCGAGTGCAATAGACAAAAGACCGATAAATGAGAAATTAAGCTGTGAAGAAGAAAAAGAGCCTATGGGACTAATTTACATTCTCCTTCTTGGGCCCCCCCCCCCAATATTAAAGCCTGGGTGCGCCACTGGGTCTTAGTTTTATACTCTTTCTTTAAATCTCTCACACTATCAATTATTCAAGTAGGACATCATCATCATCATATCCACTACTGAATGAGGCCTCTCCAAGCTGATTTCACTTCTCTCGGTCCTATACGTTGCGTTGCCACGTATTTCCGCAAAACTTAACCATTTCATCGACCCAGCGGCCTCTAGATTTACCTTGTGGACGTTTTGTAGCTCTTTGGTACCTACCACAGGATGACTAGATTTGTCCAGCGATCGTCCCTTCTTCGAATAATGTGCAGGTATTCGGTAACAATGTTATCCTACAAAATGTGAACTTTTGAGATTCAAATACGTATCTAGTTCGGTTAGCAACAAAAAGAAATTGATGGCACTCCTCCGAAAAGCCCCCTACTTGTTCTGAAGGACCACAAACATAAAACCACGATGAGTTTTTATAAGACACCGAAGAAAATAAAAAAAAAGTTTACGCCCTCCGTTCGAAATAATAAATTTCTTAACGAATAAATTCAAGACCTAGCAAACTGCTTCAATTCATAATGAGCCCGTATAACTCCACGAGGGGTCCACCTACTATCCTTTTATCAAAACAAAGCTTTGTTCGCGAGTGGGTATTTTTTAAAATCTCTTAGCTCAGGCGTTATAAACCCATTTATTTATACAATAATTAAGTATTCCTATGCGTGTATAACTTTTAAAGATTTTATGGCGATTTTTCGCATTATATATTTTCAATACTGTATAACATTTTTATTTATTCAACGCTTAGTGCATTATATTAGCTAAACACTTGCGGTGGAGTAAGAAACTACGCAACAGACATAAAAGATCATCAAATTGATGTTTAACATTGAAGTTAATGGCCCCAATCAAATCACTCCCGCCACGCACCATACCCGGTCTTAATCAAGCGTATCACGGGACGCTACGTATGGTTTTTATGACACTCAAGTGTACTTTGAACGAAGTTGCACGACAGAGTGCCCATGCAAGAGAGGAGCGGGTAGGTACGAGTATTTGAAATATGTTTAATTTAGAAAAAGCATATTAAAAAAAAAACCGTAAAACATACTTGTTGGTAATAATCCTTGAAAAAAAAGTTGGCCCAGTGGAACGTAAGTGCTCTCGCCGTTAAGCTATTGAATCATACGAATTATTTCCAATAACTACGTCTTAACTAAGGTAGGTACTACTTTCCGCCAATCAGGAGGCAATCTGCTGTATAATCATTTAAGGTAAATTAGATAACTAACTTAATCGTAACAGATATTTGGAGCTAATTGAAAATTATGATTTTTTTACTAAAAGAATCCAACATTAATTAACCTTGTGATAAATTAAAATAATAAAGGGCTTAATTTGTTGCAGTTATCAGTATGTCAACAGGTCGAGTTAAATAAATAAGAGTGTATTTAATTTAAATTGTTTTATATACCTGCCATCATGAAGTTTATCAGTAGGTACTTATAAAATACAACTATCAGAAAAATATTCATTTTGAGACTTGACAATAATTCGAAACGCCTTTTTTCGGTTTTCTAAGTGTGAATTCGTGAATCTACTAAAAGATTAGGGTAACAGAATCCACAATCATAACTGGCTCGCGTCCATTTATCTGCCAGGTATAATTTTACTCCTCAACAGTCAGTCAAATGGAAGAATATATATTATACCAGAATCTTCTCATGGGTTATTCAGAGTAGGTATTTTATATTTAAAATTTAACTGCATATTATAGATTAAATAATTGTATATATTATCATCTTAGAATTCGCGTTCACTAAATGTCAATATTAGATACCTGTGGGTACAACCCACATATTTTAAATATTGACATTTCTCACGCTTCACATTTTCGATTTATTGTCAATATTTAAATATTTAATCTAAAATTTTCGTTTTTTGTATACCTACGATTTCAGTACTAGAGTCACCAATGTAAGCAATAAGGACATGTTGTGTAAATATTATATTTTGATATCTTCTATAAATGCAATCGTAAAGGTTTTCATATTATTATGCTAATACTAGGCCATTATCTGTCACGTAGATATTATTTTTCATATTAGTATATCAAAAATGATTTTGTGTAATTATAGTTGAAAATACCATTTGTAATTGTTCTCCGAAGTCCTAATGATCATACCTTATAATTAATGACATTGCCAACGAAATTATATATTCATGTATGTCATAAAAAAATGATGCTTCATATATAAACGTAGGGTCCCGTAATACGCCCGATTAAGACTGTGTGTGGTTTGGTGAGCCCATTAACTTCAAAGTCTCTTCATTAGATCAGACGACAGCATGCATCGTTGTTGTACTTCTTTCTATAATCAGTAGATATTTCATAAATATAATATAATTCACAGGATTTACAAGAAATATTTCCGTATATTTTTAAATGAAAAATAATTATTGTTTATTGCAAATTTTGACAACACAAGACCAGGGACGGCTCTTGTAAAGGAGCACAAGTGCAGTGCACCTCCGTGTTAAGATTAAAAGACGATATCCAAAATATAATAATATAATAATCGATAAATAATAATAAAAAGAAATCGTTCATGACGCATTCAAATATGGGATATTTTAACCGTTAAATGTTCGTGTTCCCCCCAGCTCAAGATTGTCGAATCACTGCTTCGGCTGTTACGTACGAACATTACCGAATACGAATATCTCCTTGAAATGTTCGAGGTCACAGTGGTCAGTACGCGAATCTTTTTTGTATAAGAAAGTTCGTTAACTATTTACAGCATTGATTAGTGAGTGAATCATGTCGTTTTCGGTTGAATATATTAAAGACAATCGTCGCGATTTTTCAAAAAGACTGGAAATTAAGGCTGCGGGACGCCCTACACCAAGTTTAAATTTAATTCAAAAGTGTACAGTTAAAGGCAAAGTGATTAATCGAAAATTTAACGTGGAAATGTATACAAAAGTGCCATGGTTATGCGGTTCTTCATATCTAAATACTGTTTTATGTTTTCCGTGCCTTTTATTTACAGGTGAATCAAGCTGGTCAGAGTCTGGCGTGAAAGATTTAGTTCACCTATCAGATAAAGTGAAAAAACACAGTAGTTCTGAAAAACACATTTTAAATGAAATGCAACTTGCAGTGTTGGGAGCATTAGATATTCGATCTCAGTTAGACGCCGGGTATCGTTTGTCAGTGAAAAAATTTAATGAACGCGTAGACAATAATCGATATATTTTATCCAGGTTGATTGACTGTGTGAAATTCTGCGGGGCATTTGAATTAGCTTTGAGGGGACACGATGAATCCGTAGATTCAAATAATCCAGGGGTGTATCGAGGGCTTATTGATTTCGTCTCGGAAATTGATATTGCAATGAAACAACATTTAGATAGCAATAATATTTTTAACGGTACATCAAAAACAATTCAAAACGATATTTTAGATTCAATTTTAGAGGTTTGTCGCAATGAAATAAAACATGAAATATCGCAAAGTAAGTTTATCGCGATCCAGGCGGATGAAACCACGGATGTAGCCACAACTCAAGAATTAGTTTTGGTAGTTAGGTACGAATTACGCGGATAAATACATGAACGTTTCTGGAAATTTATGACGCCGAAAGATCATACAGCGGTAGGTATTGCATCTGAAATTTTCAAAGAACTCGAACTTCTCGAGATTAAACAACCCCAATTAATCGGGCAGAGTTATGATGGTGCAGCCGTTATGAGCGGGAGACTAGGTGGTGTACAGGCTTTGATAAAAGCTTCGTATCCATACGCACACTTCATACATTGTTACGCCCATCAATTAAATTTAATAATGGAAAGAAGTGTTTCCGCTAACACAATGGTCCGAAATTTTTTCGCTAATTTACGAGCATTTCCAGTTTTTTTTTCGAGATCTGCAAAAAAAACTGATATTTTAAAAGAAATAGTTAATAGAAAAATACCATCAGCACCGACAACGAGGTGGAATTTTAATATAAGAACGGTAACTGTTGTGCACACTTATCGCGAACAGTTAAATGAGTGTATGGAGCACATTTTAGAATCAGTAAATTTAGACGCTGATACTATAAACCAAGCTGGAATGCTGTTACGATATTTAAACGACGATAATTTTAATTATTGGTTAGATTTTTTTGCCAAAATTATGCCCCACTGCGATATACTTTTTAAGCAACTTCAGTCGAGATCAAAATAAAGATATTGAACATTTTACACTTGCTATTCAAAATATTCGGGAAAATAATACGCTACAAATTCAGCCCACGAAAAAACGTCGACCGAATGATTTACCACATTCTGTAATATGTCATGAAGTATGCGATACGATAGTGAACCAAGCTAAAGATCGTTTTGAATACCATGGTCATTTAGTAATATCTAAATTGTTTTTTAGTGAAAAATTTCGCGATTACCATAAAAAATTTCCAATTATAGATTTTAATACGGCAATGGCAACATACGATTTTATTGACAAATTGAAACTTAAAAATGAATTAATTGTTTTATACAGTCGAGAAGATTTTTACGTCACCGATGGAGCGTTATCCATACTACAGCTATTCACAAATAATAATTTACTCGGAGTATTTAGTGAAAGCGTTAAGCTATTGCAAATAATTTGTACAATACCGATGACGTCAGTAGAAAGTGAGCGTTGCTTCTCAACTTTAAAAAGGATTAAGTCATTTATGAGAAATACCATGTCTCAAGATAGGTTAAATGCTCTTGCGATGTTAAGTATCGAAAAAAAAATGATATCGTCAATGTCGGACTTTAATATTCGTGTAATCGACGTATTTTCAAGATCCAAAAATCGGAGGATGGACTTCTTGCATAAATAGGTGAGTCTTTTTTTGCACTCCCTAATATTCTTGTCACCAGCCGCCACTGCACAAGACGGCATTTTTTGTAATTTCTTGGAGTTTGTATTGACCCAGTGTCACGTTACCCGCACCGGCTCTGGCCAACGATGACTTCGATCAAATCCTACCAGAGACAAAATGGCAACCCCTCGCTAAAATCGACTATGTTCTGTACTTGATTCATTTATTAGAATAATCGTTATGTGAAAGTTGAAAACCATAATTTCTGGATTAACTATTATACATTAACTATTTTTAAGAGTCATATGCAACAAATCATATATTTAAGAAAATTATATAATACCTACTATAAAGTACCTATTCCACACTAAATAATATTTTTCTATAAGAATATTAGTTTTTAAATAGTAAGTTAATCTAGTATTAATTCCATGCATTCATTTTTGAAAACTGTACTATTTCTTCCTTTATTATAAAAATTATTATTGCTCCACACCCAAGAATATTTAAGGCGAATAATACAGGTATTTTTAAGTGGCCATTTAAACACGTGTTCAAACCATTTATTGTCAACAAAATATCTTCACAATCCGTAATAAAATCAACTTGAAAGCCAAACCTCTGCACGCGAAAACCGATGGACTCACTTGGACCTCATCTGGATATAAGGTCGCCGTTGCATTGTACCACGAAGTCACGTGTGACTGTAGGAAACTTATTTTGTTTGACGAAAACTGGCCATTTCTTTTGTTATCGCTGGAAAGATATTTTCAAAAGGTTTGTCATGAAAATATAAAATTTTCTAAGGGTTGTTTATGAAGAATGCTAACTTATTTATTTATCATCGAAAAATCCTCCAATTCAAATAGGTTGAATTAGTTTCGTAGTGGCTTTGTACGAAATAGTATCCATTAGAGAAATAAGTTCTACATGCCTAACTAAAATTAATAACCCGTGGGCCGTGGCTCTCAGGCTATTTTAAGTAATATATTATCTGCTTCTGTCACTTTATATTTTTTATATAACCTTCTTTAAAATCCATGTTAGTATTTAGGCAAGTATATTGTACCTACAATTAATTTATTATTTAATCTTGGTTATGTGCAAGTGAAATACCTACCTACAGGTATGTATTTATATTGAATTAAATTAACCCTTATTGAATTTAATTTTATGCTTAATCCTAAATCTAAAACAACACCTATCGTACTGTTTTCAGTAGATCGTATTTTAGGCATCCCATTTTCAGATAATATATTTCACATATTGATATGAATGGCCAATAACTAAAAGGGGGGACATGCTCGTCGAAGGTCAAAATTGAGTTTTTATTGTATTTTCAAACCATAATCCTGGACACTCCTTAAACGTTGTAGATAATCTATTTATATAATTTTGAAGCCTTATTATCCTTTATAGTGATTTTAAACATTTGATGACTGCATAAAGTATTTTTGTTACATAAAATAGTATTCTTTTAAACCTCTCGCTCTAATGTTTTAGAATAAAGTCATATTTCGGTACATAACTGTGCAGTGGTGTTAAGATTTTTTACATTTATTAATTTTTAGACGCATTTATAAAACCATTAGTATAATTTATTACGAGATAATTTTTGTAAAATATTCACGATAAAAAATTATATTGATAATCTCTGTGATCCCAAATTTGACAAGAATTAGGCATTTTAATATTCAAAAAATCGGCAAGATTCACACATTTGAAGATGATTCTAAAGATACTTATTATAAGCTATGTCTTTGACCATTCAAGTGTGATAAACATCTTATGAATAATGATTGCTTTATAATAATTATTGACCTAAGAATAAGGTAGTGTTTTTTTGAAATACGCCATTTCTTTTGTCATTCCCTAGTGGTTAAGCTACAACATACGGCCGTAGCCATAAATTTACAAACTATAATTAAAGTAGGGAGTAAAATTATGTTAACGCGCGTGTTTGAACATGTACCTAACCGATTTTTTAAAAAAAAATTTTTAAACGGTACATGTTCAAACACGCGCGTCAATATCATTTTACTCCCCACTTCAATTATAGTTTGTCAATTTATGGCTACGGCCGTATGTTTCAGCTTAACCACTGGGGAATGACAAAAGAAATGGCGTATTTCAAAAAAACACTACCTTATTCTTAGGTCAATAATTATTATAAAGCAATCATTATTCATAAGATGTTTATCACACTTGAATGGTCAAAGACATAGCTTATAATAAGTATCTTTAGAATTATCTTCAAATGTGTGAATCTTGCCGATTTTTTGAATAATAAAATGCCTAATTCTTGTCAAATTTGGGATCACAGAGATTATCAATATAATTTTTTATCGTGAATATTTTACAAAAAATATCTCGTAATAAATTATACTAATGGTTTTATAAATGCGTTTAAAAATTAATAAATGTAAAAAATCTTAACACCACTGCACAGTTATGTACCGAAATATGACTATATTCTAAAACATTAGAGCGAGAGGTTTAAAAGAATACTATTTTATGTAGCAAAAATACTTTATGCAGTCATCAAATGTTTAAAATAACTATAAAGGATAATAAGGCTTCAAAATTATATAAATAGATTATCTAAAACGTTTAAGGAGTGTCCAGGATCATGGTTTGAAAATACAATAAAAACTCAATTTTGACCTACGACGAGCACGTGGGCCGTTTAAAAGTTTAAAAAAAATATCAACTCCGGCGGTCCAGAAATAATATGCCATCATTGCGGAAGGGGTTTCTATTTAATACTTCAACTGTATGCAAATATCACTACAAAATTATCATACTCGTATAACATTTATTAATTAGGTATCTACCAAATTAATATATTGAATAAAAACCTTCTTCAAACTGGAACTGGAAGTATTTAACTTGCAGGCCATCCATGGACTGAAACCGTATGCGGTTTAGATCCGTGTGCCATACTAAACTTATGATTTTTGTTCATGAAAATATTATATGTTCACTAAATTTGTAAGTGGAAGTGTATGGTATAAACGGATACGATCAGATGCTTATAATATACTTGTGAAAATATGTTTCCATGAACAGAAAAGATAAGCTAAGTATGGCACACGGCTCGAAACCGCATACGGTTTCAGTCCATGGATGGCCTATTTATACTTAAGTATTACTGGATAATGATTAGGCTTATTTGACACTTACGTACCTACATCATAGTTGCCGTCAAAATTTCTTGTACTTATATCATGATCAGTAGGTATGTACTAATAAAATTGTTGTTTGTTCAACGTGTAGGTACTCACTGAATATACACATGGTTTAAATTTAAAATATAAGTGACATTTTTGTAATTTAAAAATACAGACTATTGAAAATATTGGACCGAGTGAGATTCGATGTTACCTACACTTAAGTATTTATTTTTACACGTACACCTCATCTCAGTGGAGACTGGAGAAGGGTGGAGGTAGGCTATTAAGATTCGACATTAATAGTGCACACAATACCTACTTTGTCAGTCATACTTATTTGTTTTCATTGAACTAAGGATACAATTTGCAGATCGTGCTAGTTAGTTTTTTAAATTAAATTAAACCCTGCCTAAACCAAACCACAGTAGTTTAGATATGTATGGGCGATCTGACAAAACTAGTGCACACTTTTTCAGTCAGATTTATTAATTGTTTCATTAAACTAAGAACACATTTTACTGATGGCGTTGATTGTGTTTTTTTAAATTCATTAAGTCCAGCCTAACCAAACCATAATCCATAAAAAAATATTCTTTCTATCGATAATATGAATGGTTTATTGGCATAAATTTAGATAATTTATAGATCACCGGATATTTTTTGGCTGGTATCTACTATAGCTTGAATTAGGCAAGGTTTAATTGAATTTTAATAACTAATAAACACTGTTTACACATTGTAGTCTTAGTTCAACGAAAATAAATACGTTTGACTGACAACGTTTAATGTGCAATATTTATTTTGGACAGCCTACCACCCTTCGCTATCGTTTATCTAAAGAGCCCATTTGAGATTGATATAATTATAATATAGGTAAACGAAAATTTTATGTAGATATTATCTTCAACGCTAATAAAAACAATTAAATTATCATCTAAGGATCTGAAAACCACTAGGTAAGGTTTTAGTTTATACTTATTACTAGATATTTGATTTTGCTAACAAGCAAAATTCGTTATCCCTATTTGAAATTTCATGTCTATTATATCAATAAATAACGCGTATTCATTTGTCGTCGAGGTGTGACGAATTATTTTGGTCGCCTATTTTATCTGGTTATTTTGTTCAACTTAATAGACAATCGAAGGAATATAATAGCTTTTCAACTAAACGTACAGCTCACCCAACAAATTTCTAAGGATTGAAGGTTTTAATAAAATCGAATATTTACTAAAAACCCAATATAAACACATTATTATACTGGCAATTTATAATTTATACCAAAAATATGGAAACCCACCTCAAGATAAGAAAAAAAAATCATTCTAAAGATGACAAGATAAGCATCGCTTAATCAATATAATTTTATTGTTTTCGTGTTTAAATAAGAATAAATTCAAAATCCACTAAGTTTGTTGATGCAAAATGAGCTTGCTCTGAATATATGCAAAAACGTGGAAGACTCTTGTTTTTTTTTTTACCACCAAATGACATACAATAAATTGTACAAAATCGACGTAAGAACACTGGTGAAATTGGAGGCGCCGGTGGTGTCCATGTGCTCATCGGACATGGACTTAAGAAGTGGAAGAATAACAAGTGACTAATTATTGTATCTCAATACTTAGGAATCAAATATACACAAAGTTCGAAAGCTTTTGGACTACTGTTTACTAAAATATATTGACACAATGCTTTCGGAAAACCGACAAACTCCAAAAATAACCGAATCCCTTTGAAACGAAGGTAGGCCTCATTATTATTATCGAAGGTGCCTTTGAATCGGTCGGCATTTTTCTAAACTTACAATATTAAATTTATCCTTACAGCCGCATTTCTTTCAACGAAATCTCCTCCGGCAGGGAATTATTCGCGTTGAAAAGATTTTTACAATCGGACTGTTGCGTATTTCAAATCCAGGAGCGTTTCTAATCGAAAATATAATAACGACTTCCTGCCTATTGATAGGTATATAATATATATTTTTAATCGTGATCCCCTACCATATTTATAGACATAGCATATTGCTGGATTCATAGCTTATAAACTATAAAGGGTAATTGATTAGAGATTAAAATAAAAGTAAATTTAGTCATACCCCATAATACATACACTTCTGAGAAAATATATTATAACCAATATAAATAATCTTTTTGAAAAAAGTAAAACACCCCGCAGGAATCGAACCTGCATCTCTCGAGTATCGCGCCCACGCACATATACCACTATGCTAAAGGAGTCATACTTAGTATAGTATATTATACTAATATACTAATAAACGGAAACCCATATAACATTACTTTACCTGAAGTCATAAGCGAGACTTGATTAGTAGGAAAACGTCTTGGAATATAATATATAAATTAGCGTAAAATTAAGTTCTGAAGCATAGCAAATTTTAAACAAAATTGTTAGGCACGTGTTGTAACAGTGAAAAAAATTCGGTACTGTTCGGTTATACCGGAGGCAGCGGAAAACGCATTTTGAAAATAGCCGATAAACTGGATTATTTGTTAGTTTGGGTTAGTTTAGGTTCGGTTAGGTTGGGTTAGGTTAGGTTAGGTTAGGTTAGGTTAGGTTAGGTTAGGTTAGGTTTGGTTAGGTTAACCTAACAAATAATTCAGTTTATCGGCTATTTTCAAAATGCGTTTTCCGCTGCCTCCGGTATAACCGAACAGTACCAAAAATTCTTCTAACGATGCAGAAATATTAGTGTGGCTGATTATAATATGAATTCAGAATCCTACATATTATGAAAGTGGTATCCAATAATAATATTATGTCAAGATTTCAAAGAAATTAAATTAAAACAAATTAAAAAGAAAAATATTTTTTATTTTAAGTCAAAGATAAACTTACAATTGTGAAAAATGTAATACAATGTGAATTTGTTGAATCGGACCGTAGCTTATTATTACATATATTTTATGGTCATATTTTTAAAAATTAGTTTATTAAGTTTTCTAAGCGTCGCCTAAGAGATTTTTGACTAATTCATAGTTTTAATATTTTTTATATCTATTTTAAAAAACATCGATTTTTATAAAAAATATAAATGTGTATAACTTGAAATCCTTTTTATTCATATCAAATTTTATTTATGTATGGTCCCAATATTGAAGTTTGGAGTCATGATGAGTGGATCTCTAGTCAATCATATTGTCTGTGGTTGTATCCTTTATACTAGAAACGATAAGGAGTGCGATAATAATAATTATTATATTAATAATGAATAATATAAGTATGCCTTTCTTTTGATGCCTCGTATTATTCAACTTGTTGATTCGACAGCCTTGCATTTATCGGGACTGGTATGATTTGGTATTCAGTGATAGTTCTGTTAGTTTGTAGTTTTATCTATTGTTTATAACATTTCCCACAACCACGTATATTGATGTTGTCATGCCGTATATTGTTTTGTAGGTGATAAAATAATAAAAGTACATATACTTTGTAACAGAATTATCCGTGGATTATTTAAATAAAATATAATTTTATAGTTATTATAATGATAACCGGTAAAAATTCAATAGAAAAGCAAAACCTACGAATGCTTATAACACAAACATACAATTACATTTATTTATTGTAACGAGATCGGTTCAAATGTCTATGAAACGCGGTAATGTATAGATTTTTTCAAGAAGAATTATTGTCAAAAGAACGCACGAATTCGCTACAATAGAATGTACCTTCTTCGATTAGTTCCAATCTTTGAAAATGTATGCTTTCCACACAAATCAAACGTATCAAAAGACCAACGCTAACTAAGCTACTCGACGCGCTCCTTACCGAAATAGGATGACCAAGTTATTCAAATGACTAGTATCTAGTTGAAGCGTTTTTATAATAAAAGTATCACAAAAATATTATCAATTCACCAAATGAAGACATAGATTATAGGTAAAAGAAATCAAATTTAATCAATAGACAACGACAAATTAAGTTAAATACAGATTAAGATATGGACTGTTTCTATGTAGAAATACTACGTATTAACAAGTTTGCCAGATAATTTAAGCCAATTCCAAGAATCAACAATGATTGTGAATACATTGTGGTATCTAAAAATTAAATCTATGGCTACCCCCTGTGCCGGTGGAGTGATAAAATGATCAACCGGTATATGCTCCAGAATTGGATACAGTTTTAATGTTAATCAATGATAAACGTACCATAATTGCGTTACCGTCACAGAACAGATTTATTTATAGAATTCCGATAGGCTATACCTCAATACACTACATTTTGACGCAGGGTTTTGAATGTGTGAGTGTCATACGAAAATGAAATACACATTATAGACGTGCAATAGTGTGTGTTGCAAATTTCATATACACCAATATTCAATGAGCGTCAGTGCATAGCCGAGAGCAGTTGACAGAACGAAGAACAAGTTTAGAATAACGTATTCTTGACACGTGTTTAAGTTTATCCCACATTCTTCCACACTCGAGATCGGTTGCCTGTTACTCCACACCCGTTATTCAATGAGCGTCAGTGCATAACCGAGAGCAGTTGACAGAACGAAGAACACGTTTAGAATAACGTATTCTTGACACGTGTTTAAGTTTATCCCACATTCTTCCACACTCGACATCGGTTGCCTGTTACTCCACACCCGTTAAGTATTTCAGTTCCCATTATTTTTGAATTCTCCGGTTACCGCTTTAGTGAGTAGGTATCTATTGTTTATGTACCCATTGTATTAATGTCAACTTTCGCATTGTTGACCAATAGTTGACAACCCAACCAGATTGACAGCAATTAACCTTACATAAGAAAGGAATAATCAGTGTTTTCTTTACACACATAGCTTGTAGAAAATTTCTGGCATTTTTCCGAGTAAACTAATATGGTGTGCAAACACCTTTTATGTACCTAATATTAATAACAAACATAATTTCTTATTAATCGGGAATGTCCGCATTTTTATAAAATATTTAGTGGGATAAACTTATGCACAACTAATAAAAACAATACGTATTTTTTTGTGTATTCCAATAATTGTCGTGTATCTGCTATTATATTTTATCAACTGATAAATTTAATATTTGTCACAATAATGTTTTTTTAGTTTATTGTACGATTCATATATTTATGAGAATTATTTTAGTATTGTATACCTATTTTATAAAACATGGTTACCCAAGTGCGTAAGATCGAGCGTGACTGATCAAAACCGTTGCGAATGGCAGAAAAATTTCAGTTTTTCGCTTTTTTCTTTCGAATTTGGACGCTTTTTAAAGGCGATTCGTTACGCGTATAAAATTTTAGATGAATGATTCCAACTCAAAATGAACATTATCCTTATGTTCATAGAAAATCGAATGGCATTATCATTATTTATTTGAACACATGGTCTTAAAATATGTCGTTGTTTACTGTGCAGTCAACCTATAACCAGGTGTGAAAATTTCCATCGAAAATCTTATTTTTCTTTTCATACTATAAAATAGGCATGACGAAATCATGCATATTATATAGATTGGCATATTAGGTAAATACCTACTATGTATATTAAATACATAAAAGAACCCAATGGATACGTAGGCAGAGAAGACTACGCATTCATACCTACAATATGTGAGAAGAGTGGAAGGAGCAAGACTTGCTGTATGTTTATTAGAATTCCTTTTATATACATATAAAATTACCTACACTCTACAGTATACAATGTATTGCATATAATTAACTGTAGCAAGTAAAGAGGATACTATTCATACTTGATAAGTACCTACTTATAAAATATTATAATAAATCCGTGAAAGCCTTCGCAATCGATATTACAATTATATATAACGCTATATAGTTTATTTTTATCGTAATAATAATAGTAATAAACAAGAAATTAATCTCGGTCAATCCATAAAATGATAAAGAAAGTTAGGTCTTTTAATTTGATAACATACCTACATAGTTTACAAAAATACGTCCATCACTCATCACTATGACCCTAGATCTAGAATCTAGATAATAAACAGTAAATTATTTACTGTTGGCTAAAGAAAGGCTTCTTCGCGCTGATCCCATTCTTTCTACTCCTGTGAATTTCATAGCCACGTATTTCTGCAGAACTCTATTACGTGGATACGGCCATACCATGTAGGACTTATAGAATTTCCTACATAGAGAATTGAAGTTTCTATTTTCAGACCAAAGTTTCTCATATTTTACAAAACTTGTAAACAAGAATTTAAAAAAAAAATGATTAAACAGACATAACGATTAGAAGTTATATGGGGAAATAAATCAAAATACCTTGGCTATGAATAAAGGCGTTTGAAAATTTTGTACAAATTCTCATTTCAATGTTAAAGCTTTTAAGCCTTGATTTTTGTTTTATTTAGTTCAAATGATCATAGCAATGCACAATGAAATCAACAATGTCATTTCCGTTTATAATTTAATTTAATTAATGATCAATCCCACTTAGGGTTATTCGATTTTATGACCCTTTGAAAAAAAATGTTTTTTTTTGTTGAATTATAAATAAAATACTCTTCTACATCGAATGGCATTGTTAACGAAATTTTTAGTTGCTTCCCTATGTAAGGTATCGATAAACTGGTTTACTATCGATAAACAATTCAGTACTTATCACAAAAAAATAAATAATGAAATTAATATCAAACGAATAGGACCTCGCACCAGAACAGATTATGTTCCCTAGGCATGCTAGGAGCTGACAAGGTTTTAGCCAAGGGGCCTGACGTAACTGGTAGGCCAGGTAAGTGAGATAAACACACATAATAACTGTGACTTTTAATCAGAATTTATAAAAAAAGAAAATATGAAGACTTCCTAAAAATTTTAGTTTTTAGCATAACTGGCGGATAAAATTTCCAGAATCTGGAAACAAATCGATGAAATACAAAGAAAATTACATTCGTCAAAAGATCTTCGGAACTCAAATCCGCATCAAACCGTATAATTTATTGTTACTTATATAAAACACTAGAAAATGATTAGAGACAGTTACACAAATTCGACAATCAGTAATCTATTAACTTACCACTTTTTCGTATGTATTATAGAAGTGGAAATGAAAATAGTAATAAATAATATCGGTACGCATCCGTAATTGAATTTATCAAAAAACTTAGTACACACCTAAAAATTCCACTGTTAGTTAATTCAAATGGTCATAGCACATTTCACTGTGAGCTGTGTTACCCTTAAGAGATGGCCGTATAACATTGAGATTAATAAATTAAGCGTTGTTCGTGGAGCATTTCAGATAGTAACATTAATTTGCTATTGATTTGTATCAAATATTCAATAATACCGCTGCCACTATTATCAGTTATTTACGAGTACCTAGGTACCATAATTTAAAAAAATATTAAACAGTATGACTGTATTGCTATTTTACTTACCCACCTATTTTCTTCAGTACCAGACTTATTTGTTTTCGTTGACTTAAGAATGCATATTACAGCTGGTATTGGATAGATTTTTTTAAATCATTAAGCCTTGACTATATAGCCATAATCGATAAAAAATATTCTTTGACTTAAACGAATATTTTTTGACTATTATCTACTATGACTTGGATTACGCAGGGTTTAATTTAATTTTTAGAACTAACAAACACTACATATTGTAGTCTTAGTTGCACTGACCAAATTTTATGTGTGCTATTTATGTCAAATCTTAACAGCCTATCTCCACCCTTCGCCACTGCGACCAACTTCATAGGTAGGTATGTAAAAATTTCTAAACATGAAAGCAAATAGTTTGTAATATTATTATAGTATGATGATAATTATAACAATTGATGACGTTTATTAAGAGCGTATCATATTATGTATTTGTAACTTTGTCGACTTTTCGTCAATAAAAGTGTTAGTATGATTAAATTTTAATACAATTAGTATTATTAAATTTAGTACCCACCTATAACTTGACTCGAGATTTAAAAACTATCTGCAGATATTCAATCAGTACGAGCATATAGGGTAGTAATCGCCATAACGATGACCCAACAGTAGCTGGAAAGGTGAACTCATAAAGTTCGTTGGAGGCAACGAAGAATTAATTAAGGACCAAGAATAGTGCAATAAGCTGGAGGAGCACTTCATGGCAGCAACCCTAGCATGGCATCATCCCTGGCTAATGATTATAATATTGTATATTATGAAGCTAGGTGTCCATAAGTGTTATTCTAATATAATCATTCTCAATTATTGACGAGTAGACGGAGCTTTGAAAGCTCTTATACTAATCATCTCGTCTATATATATTTATTTATATTATATACATATATTTTTACAATTAAGTAATTAATATGCATAACACTGATAAAGTGACGCTACAAATTATTTTATTCTTTTATTGTGGTTTATAATTTCGTTATAGTATTAATTTCAACATAATATTTGTAAGTAGTAATGGATTAACTACTGTCCAAAAGAATAAGAATAGTCTATATACAATTCTGAACGATATAAATAGGTCATTCATCTTTGAGAATGTATGGACATTATTGAGCATTTATTATATTAATTAATTAGTAATGTTATATTGGATTTTTCAGTTTAATATCTATTTTGTCTACTACATTTTTAATAGTTTATTAATTTATTCACGACAAATGAATTAGAAACATTTTAAATATTCATATCATAAAAATTTGAAGTAGGTAGGTACCTAATTTGAAAAAAAATGTGCCAATTGCTTTTTATTATTTTTATTGCATTTTAAATTGCCATACGTTATTGAAAGTTCAACTCAGGAAAGGGGTGGGAAAACATGTGGGTGGAATGAAAAAACAGTGTTTAATACGAAATTTTGTTTATTGAAACAAATGATACGATCTATAAAGCAAACAAATTAATTAGGTATACTTGAAATCTAAATATAAAAATTATATTTGAATTAAAATGAATATCAATTAATCCTAATATAGCTACAATATGGCATGCAAATTCTTAAAAAAAGGTTGTTGACATAATCGGAAAAAATCTTTTCATTTGAATATTCATTTTATATTTTTTAATCTGATCTAATAAGAAAACAAATGATTTATAAAATATATTTAAATTATTGACATAAACAATTAACAATAAATCACAAAACTTTATGAGCAATTAGTGATTGTATAAGCAAGTGCATTGGTGATTTATTAAAAAATGTTGTAAGTAAATACTATGCTAGAATAAAATTAAGATTTCACACACTATTTTTAATATTTTCAAAATATGGCATTATGTACCATTTTTGCTAAGCTTAGATTAAATTGGCACATTCGGCCTATTCAAACAGTCAAACACAAATTAATATATTGCATAAAACATAAGAAAACCAAAACGAACTCATTTCTTGAAATTTTAAAACATTATTAAAAAAATATTTTTTTAAATTAAAATTCTTAATTTCTAATTAAAGCTTTTTAGGTTATATCTATTACACAATAACAAATCACAGATACGCTTATAACAGTAAGGCAGATGAAACTATCGGGAAGTATTATCGATAGATAAGAGGTGAAACAACAATTTTTGAAGAATGAGAAGAGGCAGTAGGTATTATTTATTTATTCAGTAGTATTTACTTTAGTGCATTGTGATGTAAAAAATTAACGAGTTTTTTAATGAAATAGTGTTTCACCTGCCAGAATATTTTAATATTATATTTCTAATGGAAGACATTGTTTTTATTATAAACTTAAGACTATGATAATAAAACAGTAAAGTTTTATTAAAGCAAACAATTAATAATATTGATAATCATTGTTTATAAAGTGCAACCTTAAAACAAAACGTGCGTTATATTTTTAAAGCTTTTTTACCAAATTAATAAAATGTATTAAATGTGCAAACAAAAAGTTATGGAGAACAACTATTAATATATAGGTACTTATGAAAGACAGTAAGCATTAATAAATTGTCGAGTAAACAAAATAAATCAGCAATGTTTAAAAGCTTTTATGTAGTTAACGTAAAATAGTATGGAAGACGATTGATTCTCGCAATAAAGTAATAAATATTATCTAAATATTAAAATAATTACAATTTATCAGTATATTCTAGTTGAAATATGTTACATACATTCTAAAAATAAGTTTATAAAAATATATGTAGATTAAATCTGTGATAAAATTGACGAATCAAAAGTATTGTGTTAATACTGACATCTTACACGGTGATAACTGAAAATGATGTATCAAATTCTATAGGTAAACTTTACTGTAAAAGTTATAATTAATAATTAGTTATTATAATAAAAAAAACACACACTAAAACTAATCATTATTTACAAAATATTTTAAACACTGTTCATAAAATTACGTATTCAAGCACTTACAATCTATTATTCTCGAGTAACAAATCTCTCTGATTTCATTGGCCAGGTTATCATCGGATTCGTTTTGGTCGTCGTCAATAATGAGAAACCTGGCTTGTTCATTTTGAATGTGTGATGGGAACTCGGCAGACTCATTGCAATTGATTTCTTCGTCTTCAAAGGTTAATCTCTTCTTGGCATCAACCCGTGAAATGTCATCTTCCACAGTCAATTTAGAAAGACGGCTGCACAAGTTGTTCTTTGAAGACGGAGATGCAAGTAGATCGCCAAACTTCGTCCAGTATTTATTGAGATTCACTTTGGCGCTGGGTACTATCTTTCTGGATAATTTCCGATTGGATGCCTGAAACAACAAGGAGATATAAAATTAGTTTAATTTGTCTTTTATTATTAATGAGTCATCTAAGAAAATGACATTAGGTTGTTTAAGAAGTGATATTTAATGTCATATCATTAGAAGAGTATTAAATTAGATTCACCATTCAACGAAGAATAATAATATTATAATAAAATGTTAATATTATTTTATTCACAGACATTTTTATTGAATAAATGAATAATCTATACAAGTGACAGACATGTAATTACTAAGTAACTCAGGAGCACATAAAGTAACAACATGTCAGTATTTTAATTTGACGATGATTGAAAGTGTACATACACTATAAGTACGCCCATCAAAATCAAACGATAAATAAATGTCTGTACTGACACGATCATTATAAAGATTGCTACCCGTTGGCTAGCTTCGTAAGTAACTTGCCCCAAAGCAACACAAGAAAGAAAGCTCAGTAACATACCTGTCTGAACAACAATTTCGCCCACGGAGACCTGGGTGGCTGTACATCATCTCCAACGTTATCTGGAGAAATTTTGGTCTTCACAGGGGACTGCGGTGTTTCACCTTCCTTACTTACACACATTTTATACGATTTTAATATACAATTATCAAACAAAAAGTAAAATCAAAACAATTTTGTTTTGTTTTGATTTGGTCAAAAAAAGCTCTACGCGAGTTGTCAAAATATAAAAGCTCCGTGCGTAGACGTGCGCTACGACAGACGGCGCACTGGGAGTGATTTTCCAATCAAAGCAACAGGTTGCTTTTATGCGCGTATCCCCTCTCTCGAGTTTTCAGAGGTATGGAGAGGGTAACGCATGCGCGGCGCGCTTTTAGCTCGCGCCATAAGCGTGTTGGGCTCGCGCTCAACTACCAGATACCGACGAACTTGTTTTTGCCGCGAAGCCTGATCGTGCGACGAAGAATATTGAGCGTGCGCGCTGTTGTATTGATGATGCTGTAAGGCTTGTAAGCAAAGTCAGGTCTTCTCAAAGATATTGGAGAAAAACCTTTCTCTATCCATGCAGATGGAGAGAAATTGACAAAACGGGTACCTACTAAGACCAAATGCATGAGTTATCCACAAGTCATTTCGCATTGTAGATTAATTTACTTATAACAATAATTACGCTTTATTGAGAATTGTTTTTAGTGCCGCACTGAGTTAAAAAATACGTCCTTAACACTGTAAAGTTCTTAAAGTACCTAGTTTTCTTATACAACGAACCATTATTATTTAGAATAGGTAACCATGAAAAATTATAAACTATATCGCAATAATTATTACTTATAATAATTAAAAATTTAACATATAAACTAAAGACTATTTTTTTTATATAATACGTAAGTACAATTTTACCGAGGCTTCAACTGCGATCCGACAAAATTAGCAATATATAGGTACTTTATACTATAAAATGTAAATTATTGTTTAATAATATGTATATTATATGAATCTATAAAGGATTAAGGGGTTAGGTACCCACACACTTACTTACAGTAAAAATATACATAATCCCAATTTTTTGTAAAATATACATAAATTATTAATCGTTTGTTTGTTATCATTGTTTTTAAGTGAGTATTGTGAGGTATTATAAAAAAAATATTTGAAAAATATTACTACCTATCAACCTACGTAAGTACCTACCAACTTATTTTTTTTCAGTATATATAAACATAATCTCAAAACATTGTCAAGTGTACATTTAATAAATAGTTTATTGTTTTCAATATTATAAAAATAGTTTTCGAGAAGACGTTACTTATTCTCCCAATTGGATAAGTAGGTACATATATCAAGATTCCGATAAGAAAATTAGATATTATTTCAATCGCAGAGCTTTAAATTCCCATTTGTGTTATATTTTTATTTTCATATACATATATATACTTAGATACTTATATAATATTACTTTTATAAACTTGAGTAGGTATTAAGATTATTGTAAGTACTAGTTTACAATATGTATAGTTGTCGTAGACAACTCTTTATTTATATCTTAATTATCTTATATTAAAACATGATTTTCTAACGCGGTCTGTACTTACAAAGTTTTAACAGAGACCATAAAACAAAATAAAAAGTTGGGCAACTCTTTCCAGTCGAACTTCGTGACTTGACAGTATCGATTGATAATGGCGCAAAGTTGCTCAAACTGTCTGCTGAATATTTCAATAGGTATAAACATTATGTACCTACATTGTACAGTGTCAGGTATTTTGTTGCATTTTGTATTTAATTTTCTTGGTTTTATGGAAAATGCTTTTAAAACATCTGCAAAGCAAATCATTTTTAAGCGAAGTAAATAAATAATTTGAGTATTTATAAAAAACTACCTATTTCGTTTATCTCATATATTATTTTTATTTATATACCTATACATTTTATGTGTGAAAAAAGACGTTTTTATTATAATTGCTATTATTTACTGACTACCTACTATGTAAGCATCCATTTAGTTATGTAATTAATATACCCATAAGTATCTGTAAAATTTCCAAAAAAATATGTCTTCAGAAGTTCGTTCCGAGGATCGAAAAAGCTGTAGGTACATAGTTTGGGGAGGTCCATTAAAAAAAATATTGATTAAATGTGGTGGAAAGGGGGGGGGGGTTAAGAAAATCTAGCAGTACCCATTGGCTTTCACATAAATACTCAGCCTACTAGGTACCTACTTAAAACTTGTCATCGCTTCAACCGCGGAATACCGCACATCCCTTATACATTTAGACCTACTACCTACCCAGACACTTTGCACTTTGAGTCTAGCGATAAACAATTATTGGCATGCAGGTATATTTCAGGGTGTTCACATACGAGTTATTGCGAGCTATCGCATCCGCAGGTGGTTATCGAATGCGCATTGCCTAACGGTCATAATTATTACAAGGATCATTAGTTTCCGATCGTGTCGTGTACACTGGCTTGTATTTGAGACAATAATATCGTAAAGACGTAAATGAATTTTATTCTGGGCAATTGCAAAATTTTTTTTTTTGGGTTTTTCGACTGTTGAAAGGAAATTGACCAAATCAGCTAGATAAGTAGAAGTAGAAGATGTACCTTTCAACTACGAACAAAAAAAAATAATTAAGACAATCGTTTACTTATACCATAAGTACCTTTAAAATGGTAAGAATTTCAACCTAATTATATAAATAGATAATCTCTATTCTATTTGTTGGATGGTGTTAATTCTTATTGGAAAGACATTTAATTTTAGTAAAAATAATAAGTCGCTCTCTTAATATTAGATATGAATTTTATTTTGACAAATGACTAGGTAAATCTGAATTTTGTAGATGTAAAGTTTTAGTTATTTAAGTAGATATCTTTGACCAGAAGTATTGACGTAGAAGTATTTTGTTTCATATAAAATAAAACTTAAAGGTGTATGTATTGCAATTATATTTTTGGCTATGTGTAACGAATTAAAAATAATTATTACTTGGAGAAACTGTGTTTAGTAAGTAATGTAACATAATGCTGCAGGTATTCTGTACGAAGAAGGAAGTTTACTGTATATAAGATATAGCTAGAAAATACCTATACAATTTTGTTGCTCGCTTTAATACTTACACTCGAATGAAATCAAAGAGGGACAAAGTGAGAAGCCTCCGTGCATGAAAAAGTGGAAACACAAGTTGGAACACGAGAGGAGCAGGGTTTAATGAAACAAGACTTGGCTCTTGCAGTCACGACGGAGGAAGTGCGATTATTATGGGTAAGTAGATAATACCTACTTATTATGAGCATAGTAGGTATCTGGTATAGCATACCATGAATGGCAGAGCCTTTTCTCCATCATTTTTTTAATGGGTAGTTAACAACTTGCATTTTGATGAGTCATAATTTTGAATCATAAGATGTTATCTGCTTTATTTTGGGTAACGAAGCATTGGTTTTTATAATGTACTAGCTGAAGTACCCGGCTTCGCACAGGGTCGCTTCGTGGTTATATTTATCTTAGATATTTGAAAAATAATAAGAGGTAATTATTTTTTTTATTATTAAAATATCTGTGTAATACAATATGGCGATATGAAAATAATTCTAATAGGAGTAAAGGTCAAACATAAGAACACTAAATTAAAATCGAATCCAAAATATGAAAACGTTATTAATGTTATTAATATGTAGTAAAAAAAAAATCAAAATTGGATGGGACAAACAAACTACAAACTTTGTATGTTATATAATAATAATTTAGAAACCTTCGTAGGTGTGCGCACACAACTGACAAAAGTTTCATCGCAATCGGATGAATGGTATAGGAACGCATACGAATAGTAGAAGAAGATGATTTTCTAATTCAAAAATCTTCGTGGGCATGCGCATGACAACTCACCAAAGTTTCATTGCAATCGGATTAATGGTATAGGAACGCATACGAATAGAAAAAGAAGAAGATGGTTGTACTAATTCAAAAACCTTCGCGGGCGTGCGCACAACAACTGGTCAAAATTTCATCACAATCGGATGAATGGCATAAGAACGCATACAAATAGAAGAAGAAAAAGATGGTTGTACTAATTCAGAAACCTTTGCGGGCGTGTGCACAACAACTGGTCAAAATTTCATCACAATCGGATGAATGGCATAAGAATGCATACAAATAGAAGAAGAAAAAGATGATTGTACTAATTCAGAAACCTTTGCAGGCAAGGGCACAACACTTGATCAAAATGTCATTGCAATCGGATGAATGGTATAGGAACGCATACGAATAGAAGTAGAAGATGATTTTCTAATTCAGAAATCTTCGTGGGCATACGCACGACAACTCACCAAAGTTTCATTGCAATCGGATGAATGGTGTAGGTAGGCATTTGAATAGAAGAAGAAGATGATGGTTGTACTAATTCAGAAACCTTCGCAGGCGTGCGCACGACAACTCACCAAAGTTTCATTGCAATCGGATCAATGGTATAGGAACGCATACGAATAGAAGAAGAAGAAGACGGTTGTACTAATTCAGAAACCTTCGCGGGCTTGCGCACAACAACTGGTCAAAATTTCATCGCAATTGGATGAATGGTATAAGAACGCATACGAATAGAAGAAGATAGAATAGAAGAAAAAGAAGATGAAAATGGTTGTATCAATTCAGAAACCTTTGCGGGCGTGAACACAACACATAATCAAATTTTCATTGCAATCGGATGAATGGTATAGGAACGCATACGAATAGAAGAAGAAGAAGATGGTTGTACTAATTCAGAACTCTACACGGGCGTGCTCACAACAACTGTTCAAAATTTCATCGCATCGGATGAATGGTATAAGAACGCATACAAACAGAAGAAAAAGAAAATAGTTGTAACAATTCAGAAACCTTTGCGGCGTGAGCACAACACTTGATCAAAATTTCATTGCAATCGGATGAATGGTATAGGAACGCATACGAATAGAAGATAGAATAGAAGAAGTAGATGGTTGTACTAATTCAGAAACCTTCGCGGGTGTTGGCACAATTACTGACGAAAACTTTATTGCAATCGGATGAATGGAATAGAAACGCATACGAATAGAAGAAGAAGAAGATAGTTGTACTAATTCAAAAACCATTGCGGGTGTTACCACAACAACTGACGAAGGTTTCATCGCAATCGGATGAATGGTATAGGGACCATACGAATAAAAGAAGATAGAATGAAGAAGAAGAAGAAGAAGAAGAAGAAGAAGATGGTTGTACTAATTCAGAAACCTTCGCGGGTGTTGGCACAATTACTGACGAAAATTTTATTGCAATCGGATGAATGGAATAGGAACGCATACGAATAGAAGAATATAGAATAGAAGAAGAAGAAGAAGAAGGTGGTTGTACTAACTCAAAAACCATTGCGGGTGTTACCACAACAACTGACGAAGGTTTCATTGCAATCGGATGAATGGTATAGGAACCATACGAATAAAAGAAGATAGAATGAAGAAGAAGAAGAAGATGATAATTTTTCTAATTCAGAAACCTTCATGGGTGTGCATACAACCACTTACCAAAATTTCATTGCAATCGGATGAATGGTATAGGAACCATACGAATAAAAGAAAATATAATAAAGAAGAAGAAGAAGATGATGATTTTTCTAATTCAGAAACCTTCATGGGTGTGCATGCAACCACTTACCAAAATTTCATTGCAATCGGATGAATGGTATAGGAACGCATGCGGGACAGATACACAGATACACAGACAGACAGACATACAGACAGACAGACATTCATTTTTATATATTAGTATAGCCTATACTCTTCCCGCAAGTGCAAGCAATAAGTTTACAAAGTTTTATCGCAATCGGATGAACGGTATGGCTGCGCATTAAATACGAACAAACAAACACACAAATATTAATTTTTATATATTAGATAGTTGAAAAAATATTTTTTCATGCACCAATGGTACCTACCAATGGTTGTCTTTAGAGATCGGGTATACGGTATATACCTTTCCAAAGCATACACAATATATTGAAATCACAAGTGGTGTTTTGACACAATACTTAACGTAATATTTGTTGTCATGCCGGATATTCCAATTTTGAAAAACATGATTTCTACTGAATACTCGATGGCATTTTAAAATCTTAATTAATAATTAATGAATTTTATTTAAAAAGAATGCTAAAGATACTACAAAATAGTAAATCCCACACCATAGCATACTTTTTCTCATAGGGAGCAGTGCCAAATTTATTTATTGGTTTTATGAATATGTATGCTATCATATGAATATTTTGAAACAATTAAGGGGAAGACGCAAAGAAATTCATTATAATTCATTATCAAATTAATGCTTTAAACATATTTTAATCGAACTATACCTATCTAAATACAATGGAAAAAATAAAACATATTCAAAGAGAAAGCGACAAATAAGAAAAAACGGCTAAAATAAGGGTTTTACTACTAGATACATTTATTGTTCCAAGAAATTTCTTGACCCAAAATTATCGATTTAATGTTGTTTAATAAGTTTTCTTGGAACTTTTGTCAATTAATTATAGTTTTAATGTTTTTTTTTTTTCAATCTAAAAAACATCGATTTTTACGAAAAATAAAAATGCATTTTATTCGGTTATTTTTTAATTATTGCAACAAACGAATACGGCGACCTGTTCAAAATATGTATATATACATATATTTATAATATACCGCACGCCACTGATGCATATATACATAGCATGTATAAGATAAACAATTGAAATGTCATCGTGGCCAATTATTACTGATTTAGGGTCTGCATTGTTATAATGCAAAGGGTATATCTGTAGGTAGGACATAACGCTAGGTCTAGGAAACGGACGACCTTGTGCTTGCTCTTATGCTATGTTCCAATGTCTAAATAAAGTGGGGTAAGTCGTTCGTACATAAATACAATTAATTTCAGAAAAAATATTCAACCGTATTCGAGTAATATCTACTGCCTACTATTTTCCAGTTGCCAGAAAATGTTAACTTTATAAAATAAATACTTACCTACTTTTTCACAACATTTCTTAAAAATATAATATAGGTACCTATAGAAGACAATATTTATTTAGACAATAATATATAAGTAATATATAATATATACATATTTACTTAAACATATTGTAACTCTATATGATTACATCGCTAGGTATTGATTTTCAATATATTTTTAGTAATTGTTTACGCCCTGCATGGATTTAAATATTGAACATAATATTATGAATTTAAGAAGATACATCTGAATTTGACGTAGCGACCATACAACGATCCACAATCCACTAATCAGGTAGGTACCTAGTGCAGAGTACTAATACATATTACATCTGATTGGGTATATATTGAGCGGCAATGTTTATATAATAATTATAAACTTATTTCAAATATTAAAAAGTTTAACATATCGCGTAGGTACCTACTGGAATTATTTTGTAATGACTAATTTATCACTTGCGAAATAATAAGTACGTGTCTCATTTATATTATGTATTCATAACAATAAAGGGGACATAATAACCTGCACGCTGCATAAGACAGGTAAAAGGTAAATATTATAATAATTACCTGCGTTGATAAAGCTTTTTCCCTGCTTCCAAAAACGTGACCGACTTGTTGCGAGATTAAATTGTATTGTTACAGTACTTGTATTGTATAGAGCTTTTGGTATAGGTACACAAGCTAGTTACTCGGTCTAGTACACAGAATTAGTAGTCACATTGAAGACACCAGTGTAAAGTTAGTTTAATAAAAAATTGCAGAGACATAGGAAAAAGCTTTTCTTATTATTAAATGTATATACAGTAATTATTATTTTGGTTTCTCATTAGCTTATAAAATGTCGCTATCTTATCTGAACTTGGAGACTTTCATAAATTTTTAATAGAGGTGCTGGTATCGAACCTTGTATTTATATCATAATATTTTGTAAGTTATTGGAAATGCCTTAAGAATTAATTAAATTATTAGTCATGTAGCCATTATAAATAGTATCATGATCATATCCAGAAATTTTACTTGAGTTAGCATGGATTATGTAAGTAATTGAATTCTACAAATTTAAGAATTTTTTTTTTCGACCATATCCGATCCTAATAGGATCATATGGGCCTCTACAGAGTACAGGTTTGTATTAACAGATTTTTGTTTTTTACGAGAAATGAATGTCAGCCACTTGCTCAACCTATTAGGCCCATACCCTGACTCACACACAAATTGAAAAACAATATGTGTACTTGCCAGACCCAGGATTCGAACCTGAGACCCATGGCGTGATAGTCCAATTAAATCCCATACTTAGGTTTGCAAATTTGGTTGTGAAAACTGTTATGGGATTAGTATAAGAGCAAGTCAAAATATTGTTTAAACGCGTAAAGATTTAATACAAAAATACCCTTTGAAATGTTCCAATTATTTACCCTCCTGCATTATGCATCCCCTTCCATTTCAAAGCTACACACCTCGATCGTTTACCTTTGCCATGTTTCATTTCAATAGAATTTGAGGTTGAAAGTATTTCATATTGAAACGGTTTTTTTTTGTGATTCAGATTTTATAAAAACAACCCTAACGTCTTTGACCCATTCAAATATCGAATAACGATATTCGAAGGTTGAATAAATACAATAATAGGAGATGAATGTGTTTAAGGGCGAAGAATAATTACTTATTTTTATTTTATTTTAATAATAAATAATAATGACATTACAACTATTAATCTTTCAATATTTTTGCAATCGTCATATTAAATATAAGTATTTAATTTTATTGAGTTATACCATACCTACGCATTAAACTAGAATAGGTGTACCTATATACAAATGTTCGTATTATACATATTTGTAGCTACCTGTTAAGTACTCAGTAATATTGAAACAGACAATAGTAAGAAGTACCTATTACAATTTGATGGTAGTTAACTGAGTATTTTGGGGACGATAAAAAACATTTAAATATCTGTGTTTGACCGAAAAATCTAATTAAATGAAAGAAATTGACATATTATTATAGCATTTCGATAGACAAATGATAATAATTACAATCAGGCAAACATACTTGGTCAACATAATTCAACGACACTTCACTGACAGTTATTTTGTATTCATATGAAGAAAATGCTCAAATCACGTGTGGATTATATTAGTTTTACATATTCCAAGAAAGTATATTATATACATCACCAATAACCAAATAAATTAGAAATAGCTATGTTTTGTTTACCTATCTTTGAAAGCAAAGTATTTCACATGTCGATATTATTTCACAAACCTGTGAATGTGTATATTATATCTTAAAATAGAGCCGTTTTTTAAACCAATGTTTGTAATGAAAACTAAATATCGTATTGTAGGTACATTGTATTGAACAAATAATTTTCACTTTTTAAAGTCAATACTGTTTTATAATTTAATATAATTTTGTGTAGGTAGGTACATCAGTAAATGAGAGCTACGTTCCAAAATTAGACTGAGTTTTGAGCAACTTTGTTTGTGATAAATGTGTGAAAAAATCTCATTCAGATGTGTGGATTAGACTATATTCTCTCGTATTTACGCATTACTCATAAACCGGATTATGGTTAATTATCTTGCACACAAAATTAAAATTATGCCAAAATAACTTAAAATGCATAGGTGCATGTATAAAATAGAATCGATAGAGATTAATTAATAAATTTTAAGTTACAAAACTTAATGTTAGTTTTCGCCGTCCTGAAAGTATAGATTTTAGATTTTTTTATACTTAGATTTTTATATCCCGTTTATTTTCAAAGGCAGAAGATAACCGGTAACCACCGTTGAGTATTAATTATAATATAAGTAATCATTTTTTTCATCTTTGTCCGTTCGATTACCTTGTTACTTTTCGAGGCACAATTTCCTTTTGAGGCTACCAGTCTTTAGCGTGTTAATCGTCGGGCGTTCATGTCAAATAAAAAAAAACGCATACCCATAGAGGAGCGGGTGCACGCTTATGCACAAAATTCACTAAATGCACATATGCACCCGGTACCGGGCCGTGAGAACGGACCTGAGCCCTCGGTTCCCAGGGCTTGCGCACCTGCCGCGTCAGCCATTCGCGCTTCATAATAAAATAACAACACACGAACACTTGTGTCGGGTAATACGGTCGGGGGACAAACCAGCGGCGTGTGACGTCACGTGACGTTGTTACTTCACGTGGCCTTTGAAAGAGAGCACCCTCATTAATTTGTACCAATATTGAGCAACATTGTTGCGTAAACACCTCCGGTAAACAATGAAATGACATAAGGTTAGTTATCATTGTTATCAAGTTATCATATTGACAATTACATAAAACGATTAGTAGTAACATGTCATAATAATAACCACCGGCTTATAATTCCCCTTATCTCTTTTTCAAATCTTACAATTCACGTGCTTACATTGCTTTTATTTTATACTTAAGCATCACATTTTATGACGAAATAACTAATTGAAATCTGAACCAGACAAATCATAGTAAACAGAGGCGATTTTTTTTGACGCAAATTCGTGAGAAGACTCAAAAACGGGGCCTCGAAACAGTTCAAACCAGTCATTCAATTATTATATTATCACAAAATGTTAAAAAAAGATGCGTGCAAATTAAGTATAATTCCCCCCATTAAGTATAACTCCCAAAAGTACAACCGTAAACAGACAAAAACCATAATTAGTTTTAGTTAACTGATGCGATTCTAGAAAAGTTATATTTTTACTATGGTTATAATTTTATTTTCATCTTGGGCGCTTTCAAGATCACTTCAGTACTTTGAGCCCCTAAGTCCCTAAACCCGCCGCCAATGCCACGGTTTGTGTTAATTGACTGCAAATAGCATTGGCGTGTGGTATACTGAGCTAGAAAATAAAGAAGTGTATTTACCAATTGAACGATATGTAAATTAGAATAAGAAGAAATTCAATAATAATTAATGATGGGGACTTTTTTTGCGAATTGCATCACAGTCACCTGAGATACCTGGAGGAAAATATCTTATTTTTATCTTATTAATTATTTATTCCAATATCTTTGTATTTTCAATTTACAAATTCAAAAACAGTTACCTACACCAGAGCTTTCAAATGCATTGAAGAATAGTATAAGTAAACCAAAGCTTCCTAATAATTATATCAGAAACTATCATTCTTATACTGGTATGATCAAGTTTTTTTTGTTGATAATGATAATATCCATCACAAAAGTATGAAAATCATAATAATTTGTATTATATTCGTGTTGGAAAATGCAGAACAATAATTATTATGTTAAATTGCTGCCTTGGACTACCATCTAATTATAATGTGACACCTTTGCTTGTAGGTACGTAATAATACAAACTGTGGCTAAAGTTTCAATTGAGTTAGGTACCTACTAGAAGAGAATTAATAAATTTATTCAGTATCCATGCAATGCAGATGTCATCTGTCGTGACAATAAATACTGTCTTTTTATGATGCACTTTAATGGAAGGCAATTAGACACATATACGTTTCAGCTTTTTAATGACGGTGTTCTTTGATTTGGGCGCAGAGGAGAGTCTGAACTCAGCGTTAGTCACGCAATCATCCAGGATGACATCTGTCAAAGTGTTTCTTTTGACAATACATCGGAAAACACGAAGGAAATTAGTACTATACAAGAAAGGAAAAAATCCAATTCTACGAAATCAATTTTAATAGGAGCATTTAGTAACACTTTGCAATAATTGACAGTAATTTCACACATTTGTTAGCAATTGAAAATATTGACATGCAGTTGGAATTGTTACAGAGTATTATTTTGCTACCAGTTGGCATCATGCATATGTGTGATTATTTTATATAAAAAATACAATCAGACTATATTATTCTCAAGATGTGTAAGATGTAAAAAATGTATGACGTATTCTTACTTGTACATTAAGTTAAGAATTTTCTCAGAATCTTTAAATAGGTACATACTTACATTGTTGAAAAAACACAAGAATAACATATGTTATAAAAGCGGCTTACTGTGTTATCTAAAATTAAATTAAAAAAAACAATCTAATTTCTAAGAAGAAATTTATAATTTCTCTCTCACTAGGATGTACTTATCGGTATAGGTACAATGTGATCTCTATTTAAATTCAATATCATTCAGTATTGTTAGTTTTCCAACAATAATTATATTGAAATGAAACGATACATAATTGTAGGATAATACAATACGAATAATAATAATAACATATATGCCATTATTAATTTATTAATAAGTTGTAGTTTACTATTACAACGGAAAGCTTTATTTTTTTTCAATTGGGTCTCCTCCCGTATCACGTCGTAGAGCGATGTAGACATAGTCGTAGCAGCGTAGCACGTTGAGTTGGCGTATTGAATCCCCAATTTGTTATGTAAAACTTAAGTTATAACAAAGCACTACAGTTACTATAGCTATTTAATGAGAAAATAACTAAATAGTTTGTGGATAATAATTGTATTAATTTGTTTAACAATGTTCCTTTTAATAGTGAAATCAATTATTGACAAATTGATGATTGAGAGGAATTTAGACATATACACCCTCAGAACTATCAAACATTTCGTGTAAGTTAATGATATAATATTATATTATTGCATTGCAAAAAGAACACCGTGTGCATGTTTTTTTATATAATTTGTATACTTATTTTATAATATGGTGATTATTGTACATTGGAATTTTTCTTTGTAACAATTTTAAAGAATTTCAGAATATTTAAGAAAAAATATATATTTAAAATTATTTAAAAAACCATATGTTAGCACCATTGTATAACATTTTCTTCTTATTCAATTTCATGACCCATATTTTTGATATCCTTTTCATCAAAATTATTCGTAATGCACAAACAAATTTAATGAAAGAACTCTTTTTCGTATAAAGACGTTTTAAGTTTAAATACAAAAGAAAAAAATATCAGTCGTTTTCGAAAGCTCAGAAAAAGGTTTTCAAAGTAGTGCAAGGTCGCTAAGTATGAAATCGGTGCGGATTTTGAACGCTTTGTATTGGAAAAAGGCATGCTTTAATGCAACGCTTTCAATTGAATCCTTTCAAAGCGATTGCTTATCGGCACTTCGATCAATTTTACGAGTCTTTTGACATTCGGAGGCCATTGTTGTTGGAAAGAACTAACATAAGCGAATAAAATACTTTCAATGAATACTGGGTCAGACCAGTAATGTATTGCACATCGGAAAAAGGATTTTTCTATGAGGGATGTTTTGAAAATGTTTCGACTATAAAAAATAAACTTTACTAATTAGTATGTTGTTAAACGTCAACTTTTATGTTTTGTTTTTACCGGTTGGCAGTTGGTATTTTGTATTAAGTATGTATTTTCGATGTGTGTCGAGTTTTTAATTTTTCGTGTCCGATATAGATGAATACTGCAATACGAGTATTGCGCGAAAGATACAAACAAGTAAGTAGTTCTTTTCACCAATAAAAAAAAATTGGAAATGTCCAATATGTTCAAAAATTAATTTTTTAATTACAAGAACTTTTGGTTTTGTGACATTTCTTGTTTTGACCCTGTACCCTATTCTTCGATTACAAATTAATACTACTTATTCTTGTATCTTCTTCTTGGTCGTGCACTCATGGCTGAGGATCGTGACCACATTTAAATTTCGCCATCCTTTGAGCGACCAAGACTTTCCATCCTTTTTGATCTTCCACTTCTCTCAGGGCAGAATGGATGGTGCCCCCAGTCAGCTCTTTCAATTGGTCGCTCCATCGCGCAGACGCTCTTCCTCTGCCTCGCCTTCCCTGGAGGCTACCCAAAACTACCAGTCTCTCCAGGTTGTCCGGTCCGCGCCTGACAATATGTCCAAAAAACTGCAGAATTCTTCTCAGACATATCTTGTATAGTATATCTTAATATTTACCCAACTACATTATAATCTAGCTAGGACTTTAGTATTATTATTTGTAGTCTTAACTCATGAAATTTTATAATAAGTACCTATTAGTTTGTGATTTATAAACGTTACGTAATATCCCAATAATGAGCTAAATATAAGTCCTACTTAAATTAGTTTCATTCATTTAATATTGAGATTAATAAATCCTGTTAAAAAGTAATAATAAATGGTATTATCACTGCTTACTTTTTTGAAATGTTATTAACCTGGACGTGAAAATAAAATATTAATTCAATGGATAGTTTTCTTTATACCTACTTTCTTTTTGAATTCACTATTTACACAGCCCTCAAAATTTATATGGATGAACGGAAACCTGTGGCCTGAATTCGCAAAAGCACGCCAGGTTTTTTTTGTGTAAATTCACTTTGTTGTTTCAATTGTTTGCTTTCTTTGCGAGTAGTATATTATTAGAAACCAACAAAATGTGTACTTAGATACACATAATATACGAGGTTTTATTTTCATATAAGATCTAAGTCACGATAAAACATCCAATAGAAACTATTTTATGTACTGCAATGCATAATTTATTATTATTCCTCATTTTTTGTATGCCTTATATTATTTGAAAAGGTGTGTAGGTATCTAGAAATACACTACTGAAATAATTAAAATAAATCACTATTTTCCATTTAAGCTAGAAAGTATAGATCTTCACAGTATTTATAATAATACTAGCTGAGCCAGCTGGCTCTCGCCAGTCTGTCTCGCTAGGTCTTGCAGACAGCTTGGCGTCCTAATGAAATGATATTGGATTTTAATAAAATTGTGAAGTATGCAGAGACGGCGCCGTTTGGCATGTCGCTGATTTGTTACTTTTACAATTTGCAAGTCGTTACTGTCGATATAAATTTAGCGTCATATGTATAGTCTATTATGGATTTTGGCCTTCAGGATGTCATCTGATACCATCCCAGGCTGCTAGACCTAGCATAATACCTGACAATTTGATTGCGATTGAATATAATGTAATAGAAGAAGGTTAGCCATATAAAAAATAAATTTAAACTATTAAGTTGTTTTGTTTCATTGTCTAAAAAAATGCTTGCAGCCATAGAATAATATTTAAAAAAATTAAAATTTGAATTAAAATTTTAGCGATAATATGTTTCACGCTGCGGGACGTTCATATCGAAACAAATGTTGATAAAAGAAGAAACATATAGATCTGAGAGGAAGTAATTATTAGGTTGGAAAAGAATTCGTCCAGCAGTGTATTGATATAAACTGATTATGATAATGGCATTATAAATAGGTAGATTATGTATATTATATAGCGATTATTCATAGGACCAAAAAGAGTAGAATCGGCTTAGAGAAGCCTTCATCCAGCAGTGGATTGACCTGGTCTAATGATGATAACGATGAAATGAATATATTATATTGAAATATTTGATAAATGCAGCAATGTATATATGAAACAGGAATGGAATTAGTTTTGAGAGGCCTTCATCGAGCAGTGGATTGATCCTGGTTCATGATAATAATGACGATATAAATGGGTAGGTAAATTTTAATATCACCAATTTTAATAGATATAGCAGTTCATATGACCAATAGGATTATTGATAAAACCTTCATCCAGTAGTGGAATGCGAATAAGCATAGTGATACATATTAATTCTTCTATATAACCACGCGAATGGAAATAATGGATAATACGACGTAGACGACTCATAGTGTGATTAGGGTATGAAATTATCATAATTCACTATTTTATTTGCTTATACGCACGCATGCATTTTACTTATATTATGTAATAAAATATTTACAATATAAAATGAAATAATATTATATACGTTGTGTAATAATTACCTATAGTAAATGTCATTTTTAATAATTTACCTCCCTAAAAATAATTATGTTTACGTTGTCTTTGAATATAAAAGTTCGAATAAAAATATTTTAGTCTATGTTTGTTATTGTGAATTATTGTGAAGCTGATAAAATAAATGACAGTCGGATAAATGTCGAAAAATGCAATTAATAAGATTCTGCGGTACAGTTCTGTTATGAGGTATTCAGCGGAAGACACATTTTGAAAATAGCCGATATGTTAGGTTTGGTTAGGTTAACCTAACAAATAATCCAGTATCTCAGCTATTTTCAAAATGTGTTTTTCGCTGTATTCCTCATAACCGAACTGTACCAGTATGGACATAATAGGTTAACCGAGTGGCTAACATCCATTTATCGTAAACATAAAAAAATCTGTAGTAAATGTGCCGCAGAGGTGGACATGAGATTTTACAACTTTCTTTTTAGACCAAACCAAACCTAACCTGGAGAGTGAAAATAGTTAGTTTTATCACCACATTTCATAATTGGGGAAAGAGAATAATTGACCTCAATACTTATAATAAATAAATTTACTTCAGTGGGTCCAATTTCAAACAGTTTGAAAAATGTAACACTGATCGGTACTATCAACCATAATTGAAAAACGTGAGCAGAATAGTGCATAATATTATTATTTTAAATAACTTAATAATTTGAAAGTCAAGACAACGTACCTATCACAAAATATGTTATATATTAAATCCATTACAATTTAAATTCAAATACCATCGTTATACATTAATATATACATATCTACGTACTCACCGTAATTACTATATTACCAGATAAATAGAATTAGGTTGGAGAGAACTTCATCTAACAGTAGATTGATCGAGGATGATGGTGATAATAATAATGAATTGAATAGGTACCTAGGTAAATATTATCACAAATTTGATAACATAATTTGTGAACGAAAGGAATGGAATTACTTTGCTTGAACAGTTTGATGAAGGTTTGGATTGATTCAGGTTTTTGAAACCCACAATGACTGAGTGGCTAACATGTCGGCTTATAATGTCGTGGACCTGACAAATACATATATTGTTTTTCACGGTCTAAAAATATAATATCAGTTATGAATGTGACCGTAAATAATATACGTCAAGTGTTGCATTAAAATAATGTCATAATGACCAGAAAACCAGAATGATGTTTTAAACCAGGAGCATATGCACTTACCTGGCGTATAACTTCATCAACAGTAGATACACAATAGGTATTTGCTTCACAACTTAAATTAGAATGGTGACGGTGACACATCATAAACATACAGCAGCTGTCAGATTGATGTGACATGGTATACTTCGCCGGTAATATATGAATCTAATATTATAATAACAACTTCAAACGATTGAATGTATTATTAGGATAAGTATAGTGTTTTAATATAATATAGGTACACATGTATTAGGTAGTTTTATTTAACCTCTACTGAAAGGGTAATATTATGTTAATTAAGATCGCACCAAATCGCTTGATTGAGAATAATATCCGGATTAAAAATTCACTAAAACATAAACAATTCGCCAAATCACTTGATTGAGAGTAGTATCCGTTTCTAAAAGTCACCAAAACCTAAATAAACATCTTTTGTTTCTAATACAAAGGCATTATTTATCATATTGTCATTACGATTGACGGAGTAGCCGCCATTTTGAAATATAATATTTTCAGTGTTGCAAACACATCGAAAAAATAAATTCCCTAATTAATATGTGTTGTAAAAAAAGTCACGTGCCGATCGAAAATCTATTGTAAAACAGTCAAAATAACCCTAAAAAACCCTAAAACGCAACGAAATTTATCTAATTCCATACTTTTATACTTGAATAAAGAACGTTTCTCTCTTGAATTTTTCATTTAAACCTATTGGACATGACGAATAAGTCACACAATCGCTCGCAAAAACGGGCACAGCTGTAGGATAATAATATATAGGAGATAATATATGTCATAGCAAACTTTTTACGGTGTATAATTATGTAACTACTAAATTCATTCATTGGTTCAATGATGTTCAGGATCTAAACACAAATAAACTATTATTTATTGAAAAAACAACCCGTGAATAATTTTATCCGTTTGGCGCAATTGTATTATAATAATTAGATACATTACGCACCCCCAGTAAAATACTGTAGTAAGTCAAAAATTGGCATTTTGCAGGAGAGCCATTTGAAGTTTCAAATATTCTTTGTAAATACAGGAAAAGTCTGAATGTAAAAATTATTACTCATTTTTATGGAAAAACATGATCTATTTTCAACTGTATTCATCATTTTTCTCTAAAACATATACAAACGGAGATATTTGAATATTTCTGAGTTACGACTGTATTTTATTAGGATATTTGACAATTTCATGTTAAAATTTGAATCAACTCAATACTTTCTATGTAAATTTCCCTACCATCACTCTAATAATTTCAACTAATTTGTTGGGTACTGTAAAGGAAGGTTTTCAAAATATTAAGTTATGGTACAATCTTTAAAGATTTATTGAAAAAAAAAAGAAAAATACAATTATTAGTTCAAAACAACAAAAAAATACTAAATTATTTAATTTAATGGGAAAATAAATTTTTTACATACGATTTTTAATTTTTAAACATCACTTGGAAGAGAAGCAAAAAATCATAATAAAATTCACGATGTTTAGCGGTGCAGAGGAAAGCAAATCCTTCTTTTTAATTGTCGTTATTTTTGACCACTCTTGATATGCTTTGGATATATTGAGACCATCCATTGGTAACGGTTTGCCTATTTGCTGTTGTCGAACATTCAATTTCC
Source organism: Rhyacophila brunnea (assembly GCF_057557595.1). Classification (NCBI taxonomy): domain Eukaryota; kingdom Metazoa; phylum Arthropoda; class Insecta; order Trichoptera; family Rhyacophilidae; genus Rhyacophila; species Rhyacophila brunnea. The sequence continues at coordinate 16,759,741 of NW_028232965.1, forward strand.
TACATTCTTCGTGATAACTGGTTTTAAAAAAAATAATGTATGGATAGTCTCTGTCTAATTTTATAACTTTAATCTTCTGCCACAAAACTTTTTCTCCATTTTCATCCGTGTTGTAATTTTTACCGATTTCATCTGCTAGTTTTTTCATGTTGAGAAAATTATTTGTCGTCATGGGTTTAACTATGTATGGTTGTCCTGTTTTCTTACTTGTTTGTACAATGGTAATCATTTGGCTGGGCACAAATATTGGTCCACTTTTTAGAGCCCTGGTTTTCTGCTGCTCAATTGTAGAATGGACGATATCGCCTTCATTTTGTTTATGCCCGGTGACCAAAAACTTATGAGAGATCGTTGTATTTTTTTGTGAATTCCCGGTGGCATATAAATACATTGCAGCAATGTATTTATTTTTTTTCTGCCCGGCACAATTGTCACTGTAAAAAATAAAATGCTCATTGTGGTGATATTTTTTACATGCATTGTAATCGAGTACACAGCTACCAATTTTATTGGATCCTCATGCAGCTTGACTCTCGTCCCACATGTATCAGTTTGCAATATTTTCAGTGATATTATAGACTGTACGATTGTACATTGCCAAACTTTCGTTTATAATAGAAATTTGACACATTTCCGCAAGGAAGCGGTAAAACAGCCTGCAAATCATATACAGCTACATTAATGACGCTATTTTGGCCATTAGTTCGGGACTCTGCTACGTCTTTGATCTTTTCATCCCTTGCCTCTTTTTTCCAGGTTGATGTGTCTCATATGTGAATACTTTAGAACAATAATATCCATGCAATTAGTGAGAAAATTACGCTGTGTCTCAAGATTTTCCTGTAGTAACAGAGTTACAACAGTATTTTTTTGAAAAGTATTGTTTTAGTTTTTTAGAAAGCTTCTTATAAAATACTGTCGTAACTTAGTTACAACACTATTTTATTATCTATTCAACAGTTTTCGGAAAGTAATGTACTGTATTAAGTGCTTTCTCTCCGACACTATTTGAGTTTGAGATACGATAGTATTTTATTAAAATAGCAAAAAAAAATACGAATCCAACCACATCCATAACTCGAAAACGCCCATTTCAGACTTACGACAGTATTTTACTGGGGGTGCGATTATATCGTAAACAGAATATGACGAAATAGAGCAATATAAAAATATAATAATCGTAATGCAATATTTAAATTATATCAATATTTTCACCACGTTATTCTTTTATTGAAAATACATAACTTGCAGCACAAAAAATATTACATCAAGTGGGATTCGAAAACAACTTTCGGTTGCCGGGAGAGTGCTTGATGTATGCAGCTATCAAACTGCTTGGTTTGGTCTTGAGTAGGTGATTTTTTAAAATAATATTTCGAATAACACATTGTCTACTTATTTATTTAAATTAACTAAAATCATTTGCCAGTGACGCGTTTGGTGACGTAGAGGCCCGACGCACTCATTTTGAGGTAGGTACTCTACGATAACAATTGAATTATAATTTTCTATAATATCCGAAATTTTCGCCTTATTTTACATTATTTTAGAAACGCATCACTTATTTTAACATTGTTTGTTATGTGAAACTCAAATCGATATTATTAAAAAAATACATTTATGAGGAATACGCAATTTTTTAAGGTGTTGGTATAATTTAATAATTCTATGACCGGTTTGGAGGTCCCCCATTATTTTTTTCTGACTAATTGGCATCATCAGAAAAAAACATACCTGTTCTGTGGCCATCACCAATGGCAGGTTAGTTCTACACATGCTCCCGATTCTTTAGTAGTTATCAGGGAAACACAGGCAATAATGGAAAAGTTAAATTTAAATTATTTACTTTAAATTATTTAATTATTTTAAAAAGTTAAATTATTTACACCAAGTATAAGAAAGTCAGGAAAAATATGTAGGTAGTTAAATAAAGAAATAATGTGCGCAATGGGTATCTGCAAACAATACCTACGGATATTATGCCGGGTCCACATTGGCAACATGTCGCCGGCAACTTCGTTAAATTTTACGATAATTATCACAATTGCTTAAGAAATTTTACGATAATTATCATACTTATCGTAAAATTTGCCGTTGCCGGTTGCCGGCGACATGTTGCCAGTGTGGACCCGGCATTAGGTACCTACTTACTAACTTAACAATAGTGTTTTGAAGTAGGTATTTACTTTGCAAAATATTTCCAATATGACAATATATGAAGGGGTCTAGCAAATACTTAAAATTCCACTGTAACATGTGCAATTTTATACACCTACCCCACACGTACCCTTTGAAAAATCACTCAGCTGCATTTGAAATGTAAATCTTCACTATTATCATTTTCCATACTTCCATGCAAATAAAGATTGGAATGTACACCTGCGAGGGTTCGCAAAAGATGGAATAAATCTATTAAATTTGAAATGCAAAGAGTTTAAAAGTAGGTATACTTATGTTTTTGTGTAGATAACGATTCATTGTCAAATAGTTAGGAGTCATTTAGTCATTCAATTATGATTGTATTATTATAACTGTGACATGTAGAGAAAAGATTTTTTTTATTCATTTTAAATATGTATAATATATTATTATATCTAGACAAGTTCCTAATTTAAAAATGTTACTTAATACGAACTTAAAACATACTTAAAAATATAACTTTTGTCCAGACCCTCAATAAAAACAATTAATTTCGCCATCTAAAATTACTGCTGAAAACAACATTTTTTTTTCAGTCAGACCGTATCCGATAATATGTACGAAAACACTATTGTATAAAGGAAAATAGGTCAATTTGCATCTGGCAAACAATTTTCAAGCCGACTTCACCGCGTAGTGTTTTGTCGATGGTTTAATCAGTGTGTTTTTTGAAGTTATACTTCTTTTGGCGTGTTTGGGAAATTAGATCAGAGTGCATTTTTGGCATGTGACATGTAACACATAATTTATTTTTCACACGAAAAAAAACGCACTCGATTGGATTCGAACCACCGATTGTTCGGTTATCAGCCGAACGCACTGCCTTTACGCCACAGGATGATACTGCAATCGTGACGATTATACAGTATAATATTAAAGTTTAGAATTGTTCCGTTGCCTAGGCAGCGAATTTATTATTGTCGGCCATTTGCAATTCCTTACGTAAACAAACTAATAAACGTCATAGTGGCAGTTGTTACTTTAAAAATATATTAAAAATATTAATATATATAAAAAAAATATTACGATAAATAATTATATAATTTAGTAATATAAGTTAAAGTGTATAGAAATAAACCAACAGCGTTCCAATAAGCGGTCCGTTTTCTTGAGTGTGTAAGATAATGCTTGTTTTGAGAAAAAGATTGTTTTGTTACGTCAAATAAGTATAACTTCTAACGCGCGTATATAAGTACACACACGGATTTTTTTAAAATAATATGAGATCCTACATGTATTTAAGCATGGTATTCCATTAAACTTTAAAACAAAATTAGAGAATTGTTTATTAGGAATTTAGCAATATATATTATTTTGATTTATTAATCGACCTGTTGTCACGGATAATAATTTTCTATAGTACAAATAATGTTTTCATACATTGAAGTTAATGGTCCCACCAAACCACACCCGCCTGCATCATACCCAGTCATAATCGAGCGTTTCATGGGAGCCTACGTTTCGTGCAAAGCATCATTTTTTATGACTATGAATGTCTCAGGAGCAGTTACCCAAGACTGAGGTCGTCACGCTCTCAAATGTGCTTTGACTGAATTTACATTACTTTAATAAGAATACCAATGGAAGAGAAGAGCACGTAGGTCGTAGAGGCATAATTAAAATTGTAAGTAACAAAAGCTAATACAAAGCTGCTGAACAATCTAAGTGAATCTTCACGTCAGTAATATGACGTCGCAAATATTCTAATTGCAACAAAATTGGCCTTTTTGGCGACAAGGTCACGTTTCTATACAATTTACATAATATAACCATAGTAGGTACATTATTTCAATAGGAATATTATTTTTCTTTGCTTCTACAAAGCGATTAAATCTTGGTATTCTCCCAAATGTTCCGAAGATTCAAACGCACATTGAAAAACCAACATGAAAATACTCGCAAACCGCCGCTGCAGAGTAGTCGTCTGTGTCAAAGGTCTACAACGAGCGCATAATAATATCGATAACCGATAAATATATTTACCACAAATTCGGTTAACTATAATCAACACTATAATAGTGTATTGTTTACATAAAGTTACAATAAAAAGAAACATACATATTATGCTTTTTTAAGTATGGCTATTACCGTCATAATATATTAGAAGTAGATATAATTATTAAAAAGTATGTATATTCATTTTACATACTAACTACATAATATTAGGAATTAAAAATATATTTTTACATATTGTTCTGATTATATTAGCATTGTTGTCAAAGTAACTTTTAGTAAAGGATATAAATATATATAATTATTGTTAATTAAACTATCACTATATTCAATAAAAAATTCATATTACCTAAGTCTTAACCTAAACGATATATTACTGAAGTGTTCCAGAATATGTATATAATACAAATATGTTCATTTATTTTTATATAGAGGAAAGATAATAAACATTTTGGAAAATAACTAAATACCTAATACTTTTTTTATATGGCATGCGCGATACTAGAATATTATTATATCGGCGAAATGTGGAATAAAATATAATAGGTAATTAAACTTTCTAACTAATTTGTGAGTATGGATTATATATAATGTTTTTGATTAGAAAAAAATATTTAATGATATTTACAATGCGTACTAGGTTCTTAATTTCCTTTTAGTCATTCTGATATAATTAATTGCAAGTTTTTTGATAAAGTTGCACCTACCTAAATAATTATTTTCATTTTTTTTATTTAGAATTAATATAAGTAACAAAATGAACAAGATTGATTGTATATAAATAAATTAATGTTTTTTAATAAATGCTACTTCCTTACTGATCGATAAAAAGTCAATTTGACTTGAATGCATTTCTATCATTTTGTAAATCGGGCCCAATTTTACTACGTGTTTTCATACAAATTATCCAATCGGAATTGGTACGCATGGGTTTTTGATTCTTAATATTTTTTATATTGCGCATATTTGGAGAAATCAAATGTAATTCTATCTCAAATGGTAAATAAATTTCTAAGTAAATCATACATAATCACATTTTAGTCGTTGTACATACATTATCATATAAATGTGATATTCACATTTTTTCACGGAATATTTAGGGGTGGTATGGGTTTATTTATTAAATACAGTGTCGTGTACGAAAATATATATTTTAAATAGTCCTTGTAAGGGCTGTACACCAAGCTCAAGTTATACTCTTTGGCTTGATACTGGTCCCTACTGTCCCTAGGGGTTTTTATACCAACAGTGCTACCTAAATTGATACTATATATTGAGGTTATGATTATTGCATCGATATGTACGACAGGTCGTTAAAATATCGTCAAGAAATTTTCTTTAGGTAGATACTTCGGTTAGAACATTAACCTCCGAGCCATATGTGTATGTAGAATAATGATTTTATTCAATGATATCTTGTGGCGCTAAGTAGGTCATGCGTTGTTTAGGTGTGGCAAAATATTATAAAGGGCGGCAATACGATCATTAGGTACAATGTTTGAAAGCTGTGTCGGTTTTTCATTTAATGAACGATGCGATCGCTTCATTAGAAACTACCGACATCTTAGTTTAAAAAAATCATAATGGACCCCCAAATTTTTCAGCGCCTCAGAACTGCACGTACCCAAAACCCCCGCTGTTTGAGAGTAGATTTTGTGAAAATGCTCTATTCCACAGTAAGATGGTGGTGTGTATCTACTTATATATTTTTTAAACGATTTTTGTTGCATTTGTCTGCTTACGATAATAAAATAGGTAGGTATAAGCCTATTAATACCTAAAAATTTCGCATATACATATGCAATTTGATTATAAGGGAACGACATTCTAAATCTACTTGAAGGCAGCACTACTGACGTCACTGACTTTAGTTTTGTTTTTGATGTATCGTGTCATATGTGATTTCTGTTGATAGCTGCTGCTAGTCATTTTTGGATTTAGAAAATAGTTATAATATATTACTAATAGTAATTTCCTCATTAAAGAATTATACAAGTAGAGTATCTATAATACATGAGTCCTTGAATACACAGTAATAAAAAAATAATTGATTAGAAAAGATTCTTCTCGGTGCAGTTGGACTGTAAAAGCACACGTCCGGCTTTTATCTACGCGGAGGCACTATCGTCCGGGCGCGTACATAATAATAATATTATAAAAAGATAACATGTTTGCTCTGGCAGAGAGAAAACACCTGCCCGATTTTCCCACGTTCGACTTCGTCTTTCTTCGGCAGATCTCGGCAGGCTTCGGCCGAAGCGCCGCACTTATGGTGCGCACTGAATTTTAATTACAGCCCAGCGCATGTTCATCGAAAGAAGTGATTTTACTATTTTACTAACCTACCATTAACGTTCATGTATTCTCGTTGAAAATTACAAACTAGTTTCTTTTGTGCTCATGCGACATTACAAATAGTTTTTTTTATATTATTAAAAGAATGACGTTTTCTGATTATTTAATAATGAAATATCATATTTATAGAACATTACAAGATTAAGCAGGTCGATACAATAGTTTTTTTTTTATGAAATTGTATTCATAAAAACACTTTTAATGTACTGCTAATATAATATGCAAAATAAACTATGATACGTCTCAGAAACTTATATTGGACCGAATGGCTGATGTCTTTTACAACTAACTAAGTTAAATCGACGGCCTAAATACTAATCTTACAGCTAGGTACGACCTAATAACTTTGCTATCTGAGTTTTTTTTTTTAAATTATTGTCTGTGAGTCTTGCTCATGGCCCCCACAACGAGGGGGCTCACAGGGCTCTAGCCTGGGGTCCGGACTCTGGGGCGGGCCCGCGTGGCGCGTCTACATTATCAAGTGAGATAAATATCACAAATTTGCTCTAATGGTAAAAAAGTCGCCTTTTGGAATATTGTGTGTCGACATTCGAAAACTTCATAACACAGATGAATTTATTGAAAAATATAAAAAAATCGTTAAGGATACATTGAATACCCTTAATTTTACCTGTAATATCATTTGGAAAACGTTTCTGTAGAGTGTCTGTTTTTAACCCTAGCGATAGGTAGGGGGGGCCGACAATGATCCTGGCCTAAGGGCCCGCTTCAGGATGTGGGGGCCATGGTCTTGCTACATTCTTAAATCATTTGTGTATTCATTCAGTCTCAATTAAAAATTAATTAAACTAATTCCTATAATAAGACCTCTCCTATAATATAAGAAATTAGAATAATAGCTTAAATACTTGCACGTCGTTGTAGATCGATATAAGTAATAAGTATATGAACGTAGTTAAATTATACAATATTTATTGACACTGCGACGATGTGCAGTTTACTAGTTTAGTTCAATGATAAAATAACACGTTTGTTTGTAAATAGCAGTAGCTAGGGGTGGAGGTAGACTATTCAGATGCGACATTAAAAATACACACTAAACTTTGATAGTCATACTTATTTGATTTTATTGAACTAATAATACAAATTGCGAATGGTGGTGGTTAGTTTTTAAAAATCAATTAAACCCTGCCTAAATCTAACCATAAGGCCATCCTCCCACGGCGCAACTGAAATCTGATGGAACTGGTTTGTGAAGGAACTCATAAACTGACCAATGTGATGCTTCGCACACGGCGCTACTGAAACCCAGTTGAAATAATAATCACATAACCTCAAACTATCAAACTGGACTGTCAGCTGTGTTGTACAAAAACTGACAATACGCGCGCTGCAGCGTTTACAATTATGTTATTTTAATTTTCCGATTAATATTTACTTTTGACGTCTCTGGTTGTTTTGGTTTTTACGATATGACGCTAGCGGCTTTACGAAGTGCTACCAATTTTGGTAAGAAAATATGATTTTTCACCGATATCTAATGATGTTGGTACTACTGTTTTACGGTGACTGGAAACTTCAGAGACCGCGCGACTAGCATGTCGCATCTCTTCGCGACCGTTTTGAAGCTGAGAGATTCCAGTCTCGCCGTCAGCCAGCCGCCATTGAAATACATTAGCTAGATACTGCCTGGAATTTTAGTTTCAGTTTCGACGGACATAAGTTGCGCCGTGGGAGGATGGCCTAATAGTTTAGGTATGCTATGGGCGATCTGACAAAAATAGTGCACACTTTGTCAGTCAAACTTATTGGTTTCCATTGAATTAAGAACGCACATTACGGATGGTTTTTGTTAGTTTTTTCAAATTCATAAGGACCTGCCTAAACCTAACCTTAATATTTAAAAAAAAAAATTTTTTTTATCTATAAATGGCATAATTATTAGATATTTTATAGATAGATGAATATTTTTTGACTATTATCTATTATGGCTTGGTTAATGCAATTGAATTAAAAAAAATAACTAACTGTATCCGCAATAAATTTGTAGTCTTAGTTCAATGAAAACAAATACGTATGACTGACAAAGCTTAGTATGTGGCGGCTCTCGTGGTGCAGTGCGTAAGGCGCTGGCCTCCTCCGGGTTCGATTCCGGTATGTACACAATATATTTATGTGATTTTCTCAAAGCCTGGGTGTTTGTGATTGTTCAAATTACTAATAAACCACCTAGTACGAAAAACCAAGGGTATGGTTAATAATAATAATAATAATAAAAGTTAAGTATGTATTATTTATGTCGGATCTTAACCGCCGACCTTCATCCTTCGCCACTGGTAAATAGGTACTAAATAATAAATGTACCTATTGAAAAGTTTTGATTGAAAATATTAAATAGCTGGTGCACCTAGTAAGTTTTAATATTCCGTTAACCTTTACAATCAAGGTAAACTTAACATCACTACTCCCTCAGAAGTGTTCAAAGTAACAGTATTTAATTACACAAAATAAAATTACACTAAAAAAGAAGCATAAAGCGAACAGCATAATAAAGTTAATACCAGCCCAATTTCCGGGATCATATTTTATGCTGAAATTATACACTTTTCGAAAAATAATTACGAAGAGGGGCAATGGGCCTTGAAGCTGTAACGATAATTTAAATTAATGTACCTGGCTGTCCGCTTTACCTGCAAATCACAACAAGCGCTGTCCAATTAAACGGTAGCTCTAAACGGTAGCTCTACTTACTTCGACATTTTTTAAATAATGATGAGTTATATTTTTGTCATGTGCTTATTATGCAAACTTCACATGGTTTAAATAAATTAATTGCGCTGGCAAGTGATGAAGATTTGTAAATTGTATGAGTTTATTTCGGAATTTGAATAAAAAATTAAATTAAAACAAGTTAAAAAAAAAAAAAAAAACTTACAAATCATATTTTTTTTAAACTATGTGCTATCTTTAATCACTGAATAGATAGATAAGATTCCGACCTCAAAATACGTTAAATCAGTATAGTATAAAAACACAGTATTTGGTTACATTCCTATAAATTGTACGTATTACATTTCGTCGTATTACAGTTTACCGTGATATAGCTGTATAGCATTGAGATCAACAAATAACGCGTTGTTCGTGGAGCTTTGCAAACAGTAATTTTCCATTTTTTTTAGTTTCAATAAGATCATTGATTTGATATTGATTGGTATCAAAATAATATCTTATACTAACGCAGTCATTATTATTATTATCTATATAAATATATACGATACGATTATATTTCCTATTTAGTTATATACTTACCCGATTTTTTTGTCTGTCCTTCCCTTGTATTGCGGTGGTAGGACTTGAATCTGCATCCATCGGATTCCAGCCAATGTGATTTACAAATTTCGTCATCTGCGCCATACCTATGTACAGGGGCGGCTCTAACTTAAGGATTCGTAGGGACCATCCCCACATCGTTATCATGGTCAAAAATACATGTCCTATATTTTTATCATTATTATCCATCTAAGCCCGTTGCAATTTTATAGAGATATTTATTATTATTATACAAATGATTAAAGCAATGATTGTAAATTGTGTAATATCATAATGATGATTACGCGGTATTAAAATAATTAATTTAATTAAATATGCTCTATTTCTACCGGACAAATTATGAAAACTATGGCGTCTATTTTTTTTCGCGATACAAATCTCGTTCTACAAAGGATGTGAATGCTTTAGCATTAGTACAGACCTACAAACTTATCTGGAAAATGGCTAACAATGGAACTATGGACTACCATAGGACGCCTTTTTTTAAAAACGTCATTCGAATGTCAGATTTTTCCAGTTACGAGTCGTGATTGGGTAGTTTTCGACAGTGGCTCCCCCATCTCATTCTCCAGATAAGTTTGTAGGTCTGTATACGCATATTGGGGAGCGAATCAAATGACCTCTACTTGAGTAAAAACGGTCGCTGTATGTCGTTGTTAAAAACTGATAATGGTAAGTCTATAATAATCATTATTATTAATTAAGTTAATATTTTTAAGCACGCTTTTTATGTGTGATTAAGTAACGACTGAGATGATCATTTTATTATAAGTAGCTTGCTACATAAATACTGTATAATATGAGAAAGTAGGTAGGTATGTAGATTTAATAATTAATGGCTGAACCCCACCACCTAGAAAGTCATCGAGCCGCCACTGCCTATGTACGACGAAATTAACTAAAAGTCATACAACTGAAGCGCTTTATACATTTCGGTAACATTGCCGACTGACTTTTGTGGTTTGAATCAACGTACCAAAAATATATAAGTCTTTGATGGACAATTTAGTTTTTAATCGTTATGATTCTGAATTTTCTTAATCTTTCTGAAGATTTCTGAATTCTAAATTTAATAAAACTGCCACAGTTTTCTTTTATCATATTATTCAGTCGACTTTCAAGTAATCAGCAAAGTAGACCTTCAAATTGTGAAAAATAGCAAAATTAAATAAGCACAATAGTAACGACTGCTTAATCTGTAAACCGGCTAACTCCATTTGGGTAAATTGTTCAGGAAGGATAAAAAACTTAATAATTTAACTATCGTGCGGAATTTACACAATTCCCAAAAAACACTTGATAAATTATTTCTTTACAAATAAACTGCACAATGAATTAATAAACTATTTTAGCTTCCCTTTTATATATAAAGAAAAAATATATAAAGAGCGGAGTTGTTCCATTTACGATATTGGAAAAAAACCTGCAGTTTGAAATTTTATGTGAGCATATAAAACATGCTTTATAACCATTTTATAACAAAATTCCATCAAAATTTCATCTTTGGTCAAAAGTGCAGTTGGCTGGTTTGCAGATTAAACAGTCGCATAGTAAATAAAAGTATTCTATCTACGTGAATTCATCACAAATTCATACCATCAGACTGTCGAAGAAAGTTTTCGAAGAAAAAATATTTGTTTATTGGTAACTACTTGCAGAACTGTAATTGATTTATTCAAGTTTCTTTGATTCAGCGAGTTTTCCAATTTAAATCAATAATTTGGGCACACCACACATTATAAACTACAATAAAGTAAAATAAATGAATAAAAAAGTTTCAATTACAAAGGCATAATAAAATAATACTTATCATTTGAAATAATTAGACATGCTGAGCTTTATATCCATTGAAATGCACTTCGAGGAATCTCCGCAGGCTCTGTACGCGCCGGGCACGTTTCGGACGATTCATTTTTTATTGGGTACATAATCAAATTTTCCCAACGTTGGGCGGCACTTAGCCAAAGTGCGCTCCCCACAATAACCGGAGCAGTGCAATGCTGGTAACCCCTCATTATATCCATTAGTCCACCCAAGTCCTGGAGCACGCTTGATTGCTTTGATAACAGAGAGGGATAAAATAAAGGTTCAGTGCAATTCCAATGGGGAGGATATAAGATGTTTCTAGTTGTTTGACCAAGGCCAATATTAGACTATTAAAGATATTAGACAAATATGTCTTTCATTAATATCACGACATTATCTTTTATCAAAGATTAATCTACCTACACTATATGGTACAGTGTTGTGCTGTGTTAACAGATAACATTATTAAAATTCAGTAAATTGAAAAAAGTATATGGTTGTGAGGGTTGGGCTATTTATATTCCCATTCCACTCCTTATCTCCTCACCCACCCCCTAATCTCCAGTGTTATTGTTACCAGACAATCAATAAGCAATTACGGATCATGAGAGACGGTGTTCCAGAGAACATTCAGTTGCATCTCGATAGCGGGCGTGAGCGGGCTTCTAATAGCTTTCCGTCGCTTAAGTGATTGACTCAATAGATACAGACTCATCCAGAATCTATCATCATCATTCATACACCCTCACATATAATCCATAGAACTGTGTCACAAAGTGCGTGAGTGTACGAACCGGGTGACCCAAAACAACAATACCGCGCGAGCGAAAGTTGAAACCAGACCACGGAGCCAACATACATCATCACAAAGGTCAGTTTCTGGTATTCTGTTCCATCGCCCCCACCCCTAGATCCGACCTCCTCATCTTCCCACAAAATAATTACAGTCCACTTAAAAAGCTCAATCAGTATATAAAAATCAACGATTTTACTTGATGAAGAATAGATTAGTGTCATTCAAAGCATGCTAATATTATAAGATATTATGTTTATTTTTAAAAAATCCACGCAAATATGACCGTTAATCCTATATAACATAATATTATATTCATATTCTAATCATATTATCAGTAGATCTAATGAAATTTCAGTAAACTTGTTAACATTGGGTCACATTTGTTTTGAAATTTCAGTATGCAAAGTGGAAGACGGGAAGAAATTATTAATTTACAAAATTATTGATTGTAGAATACGAAAAATATGAAAACCTATACTATAATAATCGCCACTCAGCTACAAAAATAGAAATAAACCTACAAGCCAACTTAGCCAACATACATTCGTTGTCCATCTTTTTTAAATCTTAATCTTAACTTTTATAGTTTAATCTTCATTCTAACTTTTATAAAAAAAAATGACGCCATGTAATATGAGGCCTTATCGTGTTTTATGAAAGAATAAAAGAAATGCCATAAAATTTTTGATAAAATATATTTGATACTGTAATACCGTCCTATGATCTACGGATCTACGGCCTACGCCAATTATTGGAATGTCGCCATCCACTTATGCCACGTATAGAGTATTTAATAAAACAATATAATATCCAAAATATATTTTGAACTATTGTATAAACATTAAATGCTTAAAATTAAGAACTTTTAGAAGATTTAAAAAAAAAATCATCTTCCTTGACATTTTTGTAAGTAAATAAGATAAAGGCTACATTTATATGGATTTTAAATTAAACAATATTATCGCGGTAACAAGAGACAGTAATTTTATGTTAGGTTATCAAAGATACGTTGAAATAAATGTTAGCATGGTAGGTATTAATATTAGGTTTATACGATATAAAAATATTTTTTTAAGCTCTAATTACATTGGAAGACTCTCAAGCTTCATCTGCCAGTGTCAATTGAGCTTCGGAGATGTTTAATTAAAAAGTTATAAGTGTATAATATTATCATTGATGTAGGACATGCTATTTGTTAAGTAGGTACCTACTTTCGTTCAATAATTGTACAAATTCATATATTTTTTTTAAAGTCCTAACTGACAGCGAACAATGTACGATTTTGGTGTACCTATAAAGATATATCCAGTAGTAGTGAGAGGGAAATAATATTATCTCATCAGTCATCAACTTTTAGAGTCGATTTAGGAAAAAAATTTTAACTTTCAGTTAACAGTTGGCAGGGAAGATGACAAAATAATTTAAAATGAAATAAGTTTCCGTTCAAACTCCCAGAAATCAAACCCATCGCACGCCAATGTTCCTCCCCTTACGACAGGAATACCTCCCATTTCCCTGACGTTATAATGCGTGTCTTTGTGTACTCACAATGTATCCAAGTGCTTTTTATTTTATTTTTTAATACCACCCTTCCTTGCCCACGGGTCAGGAGATAATGATTTAATGTATGTAATGTTTAACAAAAAAAACTACGTCCGTTTTGTTTTAGCAGCTATGTTCAAATTATTTGGAAGCATGTCTGAAGGATTGGAAGCTGAGATGTATATTATAGATCTTATTATTGTGTCGTTTTCTTGGAAATCGGTTTCTGTTGGATACGATTAGATTGGTTTGTAAGATTGTAGTTACATTGTGAGGTGTTTGAAAATAAACATCGACATGCCGTTAACAGTAGATACATTATTTCAGGCGTGTCCAACGCGTGGATCTCACACATAGACTTGAGTCGTGAATATGTAAAAATTATGTAGTTGTAATATAATATTTTGAATTTTTTTAACCAGTTTAGGTACATAAAAGTAGTTTTCAAATTAACCACGAGGATGTCCGCGTGACCTCGTCGTATCACTTGATTCGTATTGCATCACTCACAGCCTGCCGCCAGAAGTGACATAAAGAGTATATCCACGTGCGTTAAACGGAGACATAGTTTCTTCTTACGGTCGCGCAGTAGGCTCTTTGCAAAGAAGAACATTTTTTTCATTTTCACGTACTACGTATTTCTTTGTATTTGTGAAAAGTGTTATACATCGGTGTCATCAGCATAGATACAATATACGTTTGTTAATGTTGATAAATGACATCGGGAGAGTGTGGTAGTTTACTGACAATTTTAATACTGGATTCTAGATTACAGCCTACTAGTTAGACATGCCTGTTTTATTTAGTAACAGAATTTATACCCAAGATGATTTTTTAAAGAATGATAAGTGTTTTATTGGGTAGTATGTACGTATATTTAGAGAGAGGTACTTTCGATTCTAAACATGGAAAATTATAGGTAGGTACATCACCTGTTATTTTATGTCTGTACCTATATTCTCAGATTAAAATGATTGTTTTATTATTGTATTTTTTTATTGGTCGCTATGAATATTTAATATCTGGATAATATATTAAGGGTATCAACGTTTATTTTTAAAACGTATAATATTTATAAGTAGGTAGCTTAAAATTAACAGATGGCAGTGTTAACATTCTAGTCGATACGCTCAATAGTACCTACTATTTATCAAAGCCATAATAATCACAGCTAAACAACGCGTCGATTTGAATTGCAATGCCTGTGATCGAAATGCATAATATAGGTACTTACTAAGTAATTAAGTGCAACACGCATGAGAGGGATGCAGAGTGTGTGTTATATTTATGTGACCGTGCAAAAAAGACACATAGGTACGTTCGTCAGCTTATTACAACATTAAACTTATATCTGCATCGAGATCGGTTACGTTACAACCTATACATACACAGCTACCACCTAACCTAACCTAACCAGGGAACAAAAAATTAATGGGAAATGGCGTACCATACCGGCTGTGGTGGCAGTTTTGAAGCAGCGCCCGCTTTATTACGTATGGGCTTGCTTAGGTCATGAAACGAAAGGACGCAAACCGCGCCGATTGTTACCAAATATTGATTGCGCGTTACGTTTACGTGTCAAAGTTTAATACATATATTATGACACAGACAAAACTTTTGAAAATAACATATTCCCTAACACGTTAATCACTTTTTACAAACTTAAGATTCGCACCCTGTTATAAATACCACACCCAGCATGCTAATTAAGTTAAGATTAATTTTGTGTTCCCTGCAACTAACCAACATATTTTTTGCATAGTCACATTATTAAGTAGGTATATTTTTAAGTTTCATGAAATATAGCCCATTCCAAATGGCAATGGTTATTTTTTTATGCTAGAATTATTTATTCTATATCTCAGTCCGGAGTCCCCTTCTCATTTCAAAATAGACGTTAATAAAAAATGTTGCACAAAAGATTCAAAATAAATTGCATCTCGTGCAAACAGGTGTTCTGCTTAACCCTGACCTTATTTCTTACCCTGAAATTTCAATTGAATTTTGACAATAGAAAATGGTTGCGCATACAATATATTTCTCCTAATGTAAGCTACCTGTTGCATCTACCTTTGTTATTGCACATCAGGTGCCGAAAAAAATGTCTTTCAAATGCAGATATTTCTATAAAATCGAAAAAAGATTTTGATACGTTCCCACCAATTTTACTGTATTTTCAACGAAGCGTATATTTCTCTAAAAAACAATTTTATCTTTTTTGATAAAAAAAAATGGACGAGACAATCATGTGTGAGAGACAGAATAACTGATACCTGCCAGTTTTTTACAAACGATTTATGACGATTTAGAGACATCTTTTGAGAACACAAGTATACAATATTATGTAGCTAACTACCATAGATGCTTTTTCTTGTAAAACGATGGAAGAGAGATTATACTTTATTATATTGGGTTTGTAATGTTTGCATATCAAATTTTCTAATAATATAGCAGTGGCGAAGGGTGACTTTTGGAAAGAGGTAGGCTGTGGACATCTGATAAAAAGAGCACACTTGTCAGGTATACTATAATAAGACTATAGAGAAATAAGAAGATAATATGATATTTACTATTAATGAATACACTAATAAATGACAACGACACACTAATTCAATGAAACTTCAAAAACTCACTGACGACATAAAAATGAGCGATGTGTTTAAATTACGTATTTTTCAACACATTTATAGCCATCAAAAATCATTAGATAAAATTTATTTTTATTTTTAGAAACAATCTATACGTTTATTATTAATATTCGATTAAACGCCGTAGAAATTATTTTTTTAAATTATCTAATTATTAATGATTTTGGACAAAATGCGCAGTCATGACAACAATATTATGCGCGAATGTTTTAGGCTCTGCGAGAGGAGCTTACCTTATTTCATACAATTCGACAGACTTGCGAAGATTGCGAGACGTAAAGTTCATACGAAAAAAAATCAGAATTATTTCACACATAATCGGACCTTTATACGTTAAGAAAGATGGCGCGCTGTGGTATATTTTTTAATACCTTTGGAGATTGTATTGAACTATGATATACTGTAATACATTCCTACATATACGACATCTCTCCTTGGCTAAAGAAATTATTTTTATAGAACATAAAATAATGAAGTGATTAAGTATACAAATAACCATGTCATGTATTAAAAAATATTTTTCTTAAGAAGGTAGGCTTTAAATAATCGCCTAGTATGGAGTATTCGCCACTGTAATATAGTAATAGATATTTACTCAGCACCTACGGTAGACGACATTTTTAGTAAAATTGTCTATTATTATAAACTTTCACCTTGTGGAAGCGATAATATAATATGTATTATTTGGATAATTTACTTTTGATCTGTATTAAATTAATTTGTCCGCACCGCACTCGTAGAATATCAAATTTATTATTTATTATTTATTTTTTTATTATATTTTTATTATATTTTATTATTATATTTATTTATTTATTAGAATATTAAATCCCGACAAACTGACCGATGTTTAGGTCCACCACGATAAAAAATAAAATAAAACCATAATCCACATTTTTAATTGTTATTTAGAGATCACACAGTAATAGATATAAGCGCTTTTTTCGTGCACACGTACGCATCTGTTTGAGTTATTATGTTATGGGCCCTTTTGTTAGTTGAGGAATTTTGGGTAGGTAATATTTTAAACTTAATTTGTGATAAATATGCACATTTGTAAATGTTGATATAATTTATTAATTATATAACTGGGTTTAGGCATAAAGCCCATTGACGCAGCGAGTGCGGCGCTCGCGCAAAATTTCTACAAGTGGCGCGTAAATCAACGAAAATACAACGTAATCAAATACGCCAGCGCCCACTGGATTTCACGACGCATTATACGCGCCCGCCGCATGAATCATCGTTTTTTCGCGAATCACCGCTTCTCGGCGATACGAATGAAAGAAAATACAATGGAGTCCATTCGTTGAACACGGCTACCAAAATTACGCTGCTCGAGACGTCGTCGATCGACGGGCGAAAAGCAATTATTTAATAACAGAGAATCATTGTTTAATTTTATTGCGTGTCAAGTTTATCGCTGGTTGAATAATGTCGTCGTTAATATTAATTACAAGCCCCGAAATAATATAATATTTTTATTGCTTTGTTATGTGAGAGGCTCTGTAATAATAATTATTTTGTGCTGCTTGGGACGCTTATTACATAGGTGAAGGGTAATGCGCGGCACGAGACGTGTGATTATGGTTATGAATAAACGCTGCATACGCGGACTTCGCCCGCTCGACGCGTTCTATGTGCACCATCGCTTAAATGCTTTAGTTTAGAGGCTCCTTTTAAATCGTCTGACGACTAGTTAGCGTCATCTACGTCAAAGAAAATTGCCGCTGCATTTCACGCATAAATTTCCACTTAAATATATTGAGATTTTGTATTTAAGGCTGTGTTGATTGATAAGTCGATGTTCAAATATTTACACGATGACTCATCATGCGTGATAAAGTAATGTCCAAACTTTCACCAACAATTACATTTAAAATTTTCAAAATTAAAAACTATGAATTGCTTTCAGTTCTACACAATTAAACTTATCATTCATATATTTAACCTTAAAGATTTTTTGTAAATCTGAATAATAATATATATCTGTGTGCGGAATTGTTAATCCCTGGGTGTCGGTATTATTAATTTCAATCCCAAATCAATTCGCCTGTCAAACAGTGTTATCGGTATAAGGTGTCTCCTCATTTATCATATAAACCCAAGTGCTTACTAGGACGTCAGAGTATACACCAGGGACCAGCTTCAGGCAGACAGCTTAACATCAATAAGGTTAGTGCTTAAACTAACTCCCATATAACCACCCCCCCCCCCCCCACCAGCATCCACAGCCACCATCACAATCATACAAAAATTACAGTCCACTAAAAAGCGTCGCCAACTGTTTATTAAAAATATTAAGTCAATTTCTGGAATAAAAAAATGATAATAAGATAATAAACCTAACGACTAGAGAATTTTTTAGAACCTTTTCTCGCAACATTTGTTGTTGAATTCCGAAACGATTTTTGAGTATTGAGAAAAATACAATGTTTGTGGTAAGCATGTACTAAATAAATTATTGTCGACATAATTAATGAAAATATTAACTTATAATAGAATATTACTTAGGTACCAATAAGTAATTAACAATTCCTATACCAATTTATAGCAGAGTCAGCTATTTTCTGCTATACGTTATTAGGTACCTATTCATCAAAAAAATATTATGAAACCTAATTCCATTCCAGCATTTTCAGTCACGGGAATTTACTATCAAAAAATCGTTGATTGCAAACAATATGCGAACTGAAATGGTAGCCATACTGTTCGTTAGTGGGAAGTACCTACGGTTTGATGGTTGAGAATTATTATCAACACATGCCATTTATGTATGAACTTGTATGAACATTATTGATTGTTTTAATAAATCTCTTTCTTTGCTATAAAAATCATCATTAGCAGTAGCCGGCCCATCTCCTGTTATTGGCCAGCTCGCCAACCAATAACAAACATTAAATTTGAACCGCCAAATGAACTTCTGTTGTTTTATTTTTAGTTTTGTGAAGCTTCTTTAAAAAAACGATATTGCGGCGCATCTGCACGCATTATTATTAAGATCGCTGATTTATTTCATTCTTCATGACGCGGAGTCACGATTTTCTTTAAAACATTAAGTAGTTATTAGGTAGGTACTTATGAAGATTATAAATGTATCGGATACAGATAGTATAATACTATTATATTATATAGATCACATATTGTAAAACTGTTGCAATACATATTTTGGTTTTGTGTATATCGTGTTAGGTATAATAATATGAGACTTTCACGGTCCCAACCAATTTCCCTAACTGACATGAAAAAACACATTGGAAAACCCTTCTTAAGAAGACGAAACATATTATGGAAGTTAAATTGAAAAAAATAATTATTTTTTTTTGCAATATTCAAACCGTTCCAGAATCTTTCAAAAACCGCAAACATAATTTTGAATTTATAATTAATTTATAATTTAGTCAGCGGAAAAGTACTAAGCTTACAATTTGTGATTTTAAAAGAAGATTAAAACGAAAATATTTTGAATTTAAAGTCAAACATAAACTTCTAAATAAAAAAAGTTATAAAATGGAAATTCGTTATAAAATAATATCTAATCTCATGATTATCTACATTTTATTTTATAGCCATGTTTATTATTAAAATTTAGTTTATTAATTTTTCTCTAATGTACCTACTTATAGAAAATATTTTTTTGACTAATTTATAAATAGTTTTGATGTTTTTTTATAAGCATGTATTTATTAATAAAAACATAAGTATTCTTTATAATAAATAATAATGTGTAATATGTAAAATTAACTTGAAATCCTTTTTATTTATTATCTCTTAAAATATTTAGATGAACGATAACAGAAATCGCAAGTGACTTAAACACTTATATAATTTAGAGTTTTAGACGACATTAAAACAGACACTTGACAAAAGTTTGCAGTCTACAAATTAATGCTCATCCCACATAACGTACACGCTCAGACCAATGACGTGCACGCAAATTACGTGATATTAACTTTAGCTGTAAACGTAAACCTTCAGCATCATAGCTTTATTATTTCAGGGCTATTATAACATAATATCACTTAACTTAAACTAAAAAAAGTGATACATATGATAGGTACGTCGTATTCCGACAATAATTATTTATCCCGGGATATGAAGTGTTAGGCGTGATCTTTTTTACTATTTTAGAGTGAGATAGAAAACGACAGTTATATTTATTGAGAATTGAGATGCGGTAATTTTGTAAGTTATTAGTTTATTACTAATTTCCGACACTAGAGCGATTGCTGCCTCAACTCAACATCATAATAATTACGCGTTTCGCACGAATCCACGCGAAGTTGGCCGAGCTCTGCAAAAAAGATATGCGGTTCACACGGCATGCGGATGCCTACCAACTGAAATATTCGATTATCTCTGTGTTACCAATGGTTTTAGATAACTGCCTTGTAGGTATATGGAATTGCCTTTTACAACAGCTCTGTTAATTATATTGCAGTAATTAAATATTTGACTATCTACAAATACATAATATTCAAACCTAGATTTAATCCAAGACGATGTGAATAGGAGATATTTTAAATATAAATGTACTTAACAATAATTATATCAAGTATATTATTATTATTATCATAAAGTGGCTACGAGTCCTTTACAAAAATATAATAAGCAGAAACGAGTACATACCTATATTGTTTCTTATCAGAATTGCGTGATCAAGTCAGTTAAAAACGTGGACAGGAAGTACGGTGCCCGTGGCGCCATCTCTGATTCAGCACAACAGGAAATTGTCTTTTTCTCTCTTGGAGACCTGTTTTTCGCTGCTCAGTGCTCACGCTGATATTTCATTGAAATATTGTAATTACCCATGCCGATTGCGGCACAGAAGTCTTGTACCTATATGAGATTGTTTTGCATACGCATTAGCGTTTTTGTGGGAACGACAACGAGTTTTTTGTCGTTCACATCGAATGAATATTTACAGGTGTAAATTAAATGAATATTATAGTAATCGACTGCTTTGTAAATTCCTCGATAATTTGTTGTGACACTGTCGCCAGTTGCCGTTCTTATAATTATTGCATTAAACCACATTTGTTAAATTAAAATCACTTATATCTAACTTACAATAAATTCTTTTCTATGGTATTAGATGCAACAGAAAGTTGAGGCTTTCGAGATGTGTACAGATAGACGCATTCTCACAATATACTGAAATGTATCGTCCTCAAACGAATGGTAGAGCAACGAGAAGTTCTGCCTTCTACAGTGGGTACCTACTTACTACTAATTTATAGAATTCCCTAATTCAGTATCCAAGGTAAAATTAACGATACACGTAAAAGAGGGTGATGCCGCATTTTGTGGCTAAAGAACCTCTGTGATTGGTACGAGTGCAGTTCCGTGTGGCAGGCGACCAAAGATCGCCCTGATTGTATCCATCCCCTTCCGATAGGGAATGGTACAAGAAACCGGAGACAATTAATTACTACGAGTATGACAATATTATTTTTTCATTATTTCTATAATTTAACCATCCGAGCAGACGGCTTCGCATCAATATCTCTCTTAGAATATTTCTTTCAAAATATTCCCGTTTTTAGATTACAAAATGTCCTAATATATTGATTAGTCATGTCATAACGGTGATTAATGTAAAATTTTATATTTTAATATAATTTGGGTTTTTAAAATTCGTATAAATTACCGTTCGGCTATCTCTAATGGGTACAAATATTTTTTGTCTTAATATATTTGTGAAAATGATTTCGTACAAATTACGTGTAACTCATATTTCGACTCACCTCTTAATCTATTTTTTTTTAGAATTATTAATAACCATGTCCTTGCTTTTCGTACAAGGTGGTTGTTAGTAATTTTGAACAATCACAAACACCCAGGCTTTGAGAAAAACACATAAATGTTTTTGCCATGACCGGGAATCGAACCCAGAACTCTCGGGTGGAAGGCCATCGCCTTACCCACTGCACCACGAGAGCCGCCCCTCTTAATCTATTGAAAATTATAAAGTTTAAATTTATCTCGTATACCTCCACAGTCGAGATTTAAATTATTTTCTTACAGCTTCACCTAGAAGGCAACTCACTCCCCATTATATTTTTGTTCGCTGTATACCTACAACCTATACAATATATAACCATATGTCTAGATAACTAAATGAATTTCTACTTGCATTGCTTTTCCGTTACCCAGGGGCAAAACTGCTTTTCCGTTTCATATTAATTCAAATTGTGACATTCGAATATTGCAAGTCCGAATATTGCACCGTAGAGATAAATTTCACAATCTCGATACATAAGTTGAGCGTTATGATTATTTATTTATTCATTCGACGTTCAGTAAAAGGTAAACCACTAAATAGGTACTGGATATTTATCAGTGCCTATCCCTCATTTATAAATTAAATATATTGAACGCTAATTATTGCAGGATGCTACCAGATAGGTACGCTCTTTAGCTGATTTCATCACCGGAAGACCCCGCATTTAAAAATTTAAATAAAAATGATATGAAAGAATAATGTTGGTTTGTTACTTTTAAACATAAAGGGTACATCTACAGTACATTAAAATGTATAGAATTCCTGTGGAAAATTGAGAACATCTTCGACGTGTTTTCACTAAAATATTCATGACTTAACTACATCAGAAAACACATTCAAATAATTATAATCTCATTAGTACCATGTAAGGATCCAGTACAAAAATAATATTTTGATAGACTATGTAATAAAAGAGGTTTGTGATGACCGAGCGGCTTACTCGTCGGTTATAATGTCGTGGGTCGCAGGTTCGAATACTGGGTCTGGCAAATACGCATATTGGTTTTCAATTTTTGATCGATGGACCTAATAGATTGCGCAAGTGACTAACATCCATTTCTCGTAAAAACAAAAATCCGTTAATACACATCTCCATTCTGTGGAGGGCCATATTAATATTTAGCTGTCCGCAGGAATTCAAATTTTGATAAACCAATAACTATGAATAATGTTAAAAAGTCAAGAAAAATACCATCTTACTTGGGTACCTAGGTACTCGTATCTACTGATAAAGTATTTTCTTTTTCTTATAAGAAATTTCAGATACCTACGTTTAGGAATAATGAAAATTTTAGAAGTATAGTTTTTCATGAATTCGCACTGCTGACCGATCTCTCTCAATCGTTTTTGCCCGGTGGCACATAGCAACTCGTCCGGCTGCAACACGTCGAATTTGTCGATGTGATTTTGTTGTCATTCACAAAACACAGCGTCGGTGCGATAGTTTTTGAAGAAAAAAATCTGCTGAATGCAACATCGACGTATGGGAAGAAGCTGTATTTTCATTTGTTATGACTAGTCGTGTGACGTTACAGTCCGGGCATGGTCTCGATTCTCGAATGTGCAGTGGAGGAAAGTTTTAACAATTCACACTGTTTTGATTTATGAACATATCCCAGTCGAGACGATTTTCTATGTGTGACTAGGCTTAGGATGACACTATATAATTATCCATACACGTTTGCTAGGTCTGACCCTGGATGAATAGATAACCACTAAATTATGACTGGTATAACGACACATTCACATAGAACCTATTATACCGATTGAATAAGTAGGTAGCTACTTTAAAAGATGCTATCAAATAATGAGTGCACAGAACATATTAATAACTATAATTCAGATAGACTATACCCCAAATGTTCATTCTAATTTTAAACATATTTTTTTAGCAATTCTCATTCAACTGAATAATAATAAGGTACAATATGGAAATATGGTAAATTACTATTTTCCAACTAGATTCAGGTAAGATCTAAGACACCACACCGCAGTGTCTTTAACTCGGAGTGGGGCATTTTTTAATTTGCAGGTATGTTAAAGGAATGACGGTTTTGGATCAAAAAGATATTGAAAAATTTGCAGGATTCGAACCTGTACCTACGGTTAAAAAACGGGCGGCCTAGTATCACTAGGGTTGCCAACTTTTTCTGTGACGATTGAAATACTCTGCCCATAGTTTGTAATCATTTTGCTCCTTGTTCAGAGCATAAAAAAACCAATCGAAGATCTGTATATTATTATAAAAGCCAAATGCTTTGAACAGACTGGCGTGTCTACATAGTAGTGGGGGAGGGAACGTACGTTGGAAGAACGTTCAGCGGATTTACACGATGTCAATTTATTTTGGAATAATTTTCTCTTAATTTCCGGGTCATTTTAGCATTCATCCGGGATCGGGCTCAGCGATTCTAATTCCGGGACAATCCCGGCCAATCCGGGACGGGTGGCAACCCTAATCACTCCACAGTGGCCTCCACGTAAAACGTTATAAGTATTAGTATTAATTCCCTCCGTTTTATAAAGGCCATGATATGCTCCAAAATGGCAAAAAGGGTAATTAATAATAAATCAATACTCAATCATTATACAAAAACATCCGATAAGACAGAATAATCTGTTGTCATTCACCAATTTCAACATAAACCTACTAACAAAAAAATTAGTACACGTCATAATACCTAATACCTGTTTAAAAATCCTTTTTATATCCAAGTAAAATGTAATATTCAAGCGTATGTTTGGCTCGCTTTGCTTCGCTCACTGAAAAGAAAATAAAAAGGCGTCTTCTTTTCATTTGGCGCGCTTTTCGCGTCGCGCCCGGCGCATGCGCGGCCCGCGCTTTAGCCCGCGTCTCTCGCACACGCTCACATGGCATGCGCACGGTATACATTTTCATGTGCGTTCTCTTTCACGCGCACGCTTAATATCACATTGCTTCAATTTTACAGAAATACGTAGTTGCATTTGTTGTTCTAAAAGATTTTTCTGTAAAAATATTAAAAGACATAGATTGTTTACAATATAATTGTATAAATCATTAGAACACATTTTTACTGCACGTACCTATATTATTAATTCAAATCTTAATAATTTGTTACGTGATTAAAATATATCTACCTATGGTTACCGAGTTAGTAGAGCAGTATTGCAAGTTGAATCCCACGGCTGGTCAACACGTGACATGTAATAATTGTAATTATGTTGTTTTTTTCAATATGTGTCTGATTCAGTACAACGACCCACTAAAATCATCTTAAAATAGTGTGTTATGTATATAGTATGTACCTATATATTTTATGATAGATATTCAAGACACAAATAAGTTTTATCGAGGACGTACTGATGCATTAAAATGTATCATTATTATCTTAGGCTTTAGGAACAATTAACTTGCTTACCTAGTAGTAGGTAAGTAGATAATGTTGGTAGGCCCCCTAGGTGATAATATTAGCTGTTCTCCTTAGCATATTCTTCAGTTTGAGGGATTGTGTCTCAGATATTATTATATACCATATCTCTCAAACAATATCTGCATTCTGTAATGTATATGAAAATATCAATTTTACTTAATTAGATTACCGAATAAATGATCTCTTTATGCAGCACCAACCATATATATGATTTGCTAACAATAAGCATGTCTGAATTATTTGTAAAAAGGGTTAATACGAGAAACGAAAATAAAAGGCTTTCGAAAGTCAAATTGTATGATATATTATTTAACTCTAGCTTGGTGAAACACCCTACCAAAAAACGTTGTCAGATCAAACAAGGTTACACCAATATTATCTTCAACCATTAGTGGATAAAATATGCTTAAAGAAAAAGAAGCCAGGACTACACAAATTACTGCAACCGAAAAATAAATATACTTACTTAAAATATTTTCAGTCTTATGTCCCTCCATTATAATTTTTTGCATTTTCATGATTCTTGTTCTTTGAACACTTGTCTATCGTATGTATATTCATAATCTACCAAACCCAGCTCGATTTTTTGGTAAAGTTAAACCGGAGGCCTCATTTAAATGTGGGTTTTCATTAATCAATCCAATATCATTATATTTAGTTATTTGCTTTTTCTAATTATTATTTACTGATTTTTGCAAAAAAATATTCAATTTGATATCCTAAATATTATGCTAGATGGTAGTTTGCAATTCTCTAAAAATGGCGGAATATAGAAATAACTGATTTTGAAACTAATAGCTTCATTGTAGTAGAAAAAAAAACTATGTTATCGTATGTAAAGTAGTTACGTTAATTTAGTCACTTTGACAATTAATTAGTTGCAATGGTATTAAATCAAATAGCATAAAATAGAATTTAATATTATGTTACATTTTAACTTTAAATAGTACGATACAGAAAAATAATAAAATACCTAAACGAACGTTAAATAAAACTCTAGATGTGTCAGACACGTACTCTACGTACTCAAAGTATAATTTTTAATTATGTTAAGGTATCGATAAATGGGCAAACGTTTATATAAAAAAACTAAAATTTTGACGTCAGTGAATACATTTTTTTTGTAACGCTGTGACAATAGATCAATTTTTCCGGCAGACGCCTCACCTTCATTCGTGGCACGTTTCATGCGCATGCTACACTCGCGCTCAGCACGATGTATAGATATATTGTCTCCCTCACTCTTGTGGGTATCATTATTTTTCATCCCTTGCCACCAAGCAGTGCAAGATCTGGGAAAACCTTTATGTTTTTCGAACGTCAATTTTATTGTTCATACTTTAGATTCTTCAGAAAGACATTGAAAAGTAGGCATATTTAATATATTGCCATAATGAATAATCCGGATTTTTTAATAATATGTCCAGAAATAGATCTATAACATTTATAGGTACCTATTCATTTCTTCACTCTGACATTCCGAATATAATAATATTATATTTATATATAAACACAATATTAAGTATGTAGTAATAGTTCCACTTATTTTAATATTAGTCAGGACCGGTTTCGTCCACTGCGAAGGGATACGTCATATTGTGTTTTATTTTAATTAATATAATGCATTTAAGGATTCAAGAATTGAGGGTTAACACCATAAAACAAAAATACATGTCACTTTTTAACTACCTACCTACGAATTTTTAGATAATGATATAATGCATTGGGATGCACTGTTTCGAATTGACCATTTCAGTTAATAATTTAGTTTTGTTTCCACTATATGAGTGACGAATATATTTTTTTTTTTAAATAAAATCACTAAATATTGTAAAATAAGTAGACAGTGTTATATGAAAAAATACACAACCAATTAGAAAATATTGTGGTTTCTTAGTGCATAATATTGTATTACATTCTGAGTTCATTTGCATATTATTTTAATGTAGGTACATATAGGTGTTATAGTTATAGGTATGTGACGAATATTCCTGAGCAAATATTATGTTTATTGTATTGAGAGTAAATAAAGAAAGAGTGAGAAACATGATAAAAAGAAACAGAATAGCCTTCATTCTCTAAATTGAGAAAGATAAGAGTTTGTTTATTCTTTAGATATTCTTATAAGAAAACATCATGTGATTGTTTGCTCACCTTGTTACGCTCGATGTTTTCGATATGTTTCGTCTCTGTCGGTGGCACATGCTTAAGAAGGCGTGCCGCTGGCCGCTGGCTGTTTTGGGAAGTGCACCCGGCGATGTTTCCCACGGTATGGTCTTGCTGCCTACTCCTTGTGCAGAGCCTCCCAAAACTTCAAGATTTATTCCCCTCTTTAATTGGCATAAATTATATTAATTAATAATAAACTATATTTTTTGTTACAAAGTACTCAATTTACCAAGCAATAAAAACTGTGATTTAACTCGGAATAAACATAACTTTTTTATCCACTTGTACCATACCAACTGGCACAATGCGTATTATAATATTATGTGTTAGCCATTTTCTCTCTTTACGTGTATGATAATATACTTAATAGGTTTGATGTAACCTTGTACGAAAAAGTAAGGGCATGGTTTTAAAAAAATAGGTTCTCAAAATTCTCTCATGACATTTTCACATTTGAATAACATTTATTATTTCCAGTTGGAAACAAAACGAAATTCGCAAACATCAGCTCTTCCTTATTTGAAAATACGATTCATAACCTACTTTTGAATCTTTTAGTTTATTATAACTTTATATCCATTATAATTAATAATTGCTTCATTAAAAATATTTCTCCTCAGAAATTTGCTAATGTCTTATAAGAGTGGGGTGTGCCTTTGTAAAGTAAAATTTTACGTATACAAACACAATCCATTAACATTTATGTTGATGTTCATAGATATTTCTATAGATTTAATTACACGAAGCAATAATTTAATCCAATGGATTAATATACAACATTACTTTATACCTACAGAGAGATCAAAATTATAGTTACACATTTATAATGGGTGATAAAAAAAAACCGAAACTTTCCCCGCAACGAAATACAAATGGGGCGAAAAACTATTGAAAAAAACTTAACTTATTACAAAAACCTGGCTCAAGAGAAATTTAATTGACACCAATACAGTGACGTCCCTAGACAAAATGCGGCCCCATTTTTTATCATCCGTGCTCGTGTCGTTTCTGGTCACCAAGGACGTTGAAAGGCAACAAAAGTAAACTAGACTCGCGAACCCGACAAAAAAATTAAAGTCCTGTTAAACGTTTTGTGCTAATTGATACTTTTTTTCGAATCAGTGAGCTGAATTTTTGAAAGGAAAGATATTTTCGTTATTAAGTATTCAGTTTATGTAGTTATTTCTTTATATACCAAATGATTCTCCTCCGTTTGCCGCCCTTCAAGTAACTGTCACCCACCAGCGACGCTCAATCTGCCTACCCCCACGGGACGTCGCTGTACCAATAATATACAATAATTGCACGTCTTTTAATAACGAATATGTTGGCTGATGCATGAAAAATTGATGATTTTAATTAATAAATAATGGCATAAAGTATGGCAGTGGCGAAGGGTGGAGGCAGGCTGTTAAGATCTGACATAAATAGTGCACACTACACTTTGCCAGTCAT
Source organism: Rhyacophila brunnea (assembly GCF_057557595.1). Classification (NCBI taxonomy): domain Eukaryota; kingdom Metazoa; phylum Arthropoda; class Insecta; order Trichoptera; family Rhyacophilidae; genus Rhyacophila; species Rhyacophila brunnea. The sequence goes on from NW_028232965.1 coordinate 16,789,153, forward strand.
ACGTGTTTGTTTTCATTGGACTAAGGCATAAAGCCCACCAAAGCGGCGCTCGGTGCGCTCTCTACGAATTAGGCCCCCTCCCACCCGCGCATTACCCTTCACCAATGTAATAAGGGGCACAAGAAGCAAAAAATAATTATTATTATCAGCGTCTCTCATAACAATGCAATAAAAATATTATTAATTTTCTCGGGGCTTGTAATTAATATTCACGATGACATCATTGAAGCAGGATTTTGAAGGTGTGAGTGTCCTACGAAAATAAAGCACGCATTATGCACGTGCAGTAGTGTGTGTAATACACCAACATTAAATGAGCGTAAATGCATAAACCGAGAGCAGTTTTCAGTATTCGACGTAAAACGTATTATTGACACGTGTGTAAGTTTAACCCGGAATCTTCCTTACTCGAGTCGGTTACCTGCTATCGCCTTACCCGTTATGTATTTCAGTTCCCATTATTTCTGAGTTCCCTGGTCGTAGGGGTTAGGGTTTTCAACATACCTACATAAATATTTAAAAAATATTCTCTGTAAAATCTGTCATCGCGATGCACATTTTGATGGGAGGTGGTTTCGGTAAGTGCTGTGGTTGCCGTAGGTAAGTAAGTGAGTAAATAAGTAGAGGACGATGTCTCGTGTTGTGCTCATTGTGAGCGGTGAGCAGTCAACTGCCGAGACGGTGCAGATGTTGCCAACCATAGAAAATTGTGATAATAATTATTATTAAACAAAAGTTAGGAAAAGTACATTCACAGGCATATTCATTATAATTAATTATCTATGTTCACATTTATTATCTATTCAAATGGTCCACCGCGCGACGCACTCCATGGAAAAACACAATATAAATTATTAAGTCTAGTTAGGTCAGAATAACTATACACTTTTTTTAATGTTGCAAAATTCTCATTATCTAAGCTGTTTTTTTTCTGCCAGAGAAATATCCTTACTAAGTACTACTGCGTCATACAGTTTTTTTTTATCTCAACTAGGATTAGGTACAGTAGCAAAATTAAAGTGAGAAATAGTTTCTAATTAGTATGTGCATGCGGTGTGTGGTGGGGATGATCATTCGTGACTTAAAAAAATAATTGTACCCGTTGAAAGTTATAATATAATTGATACGGATTTAACTGATACAATAATCTCGTGTTATTTATTTGATTTATTATTTCACGACTGTATGCTCACTAGGATATAAAATAATTGTGTCAATAGTCACCACACATTAAAAAATAATTTTATAATCTAATTAGAATCGTCGCCATAGAATAGGAATTATAATTATTTCATACTCTTGTATTGAAATAATATGGCAAAGACGATCTAAAAGAGAATATGTATCGATTTCTGCAAAAGATAGACGACACGTGTGGACGTGCGACGTGTTTTCATTCACCCCTTTCATTGTGCCTACACTTGTCGCCAAACCTCTAGGAGTCTAGAGCTAGAGTCTAGTGTTAACATTACTGACAGGTAACTGCAATTCTCTTATCATGTCACTGGGAAAATAAACGTTAATTTAATAAACTATGAGAATTCATTGAAAACACATAATTTGAAAATAGCTTAGAGATGTAAGTATAGGTATCCCCACTAGGGAAAAAAATGAAAAAAAAAATACGGTGCCCGGAAAGATTCTAATCCGTTATCGAACTGAATTGGTAGATCACAAAAATCAAACATTATTTACTAACTGTATTTTCCAGTTTCTTTTGTGTTAAAATACCCGAAAATTTAGAGAAATATTTGTAACTGTACCAATATAAATGCAGGCTTACTGTGAAAGTAAATTATTTTTAAAATAGGTAAAATTAGGTTAATATTCAGGTGTTAATTATTGTAATTTATGGTTTTCAATCGCTGTAATTATATGCACGACCAGTCTTAGCGGAATCACTCCTCGCCTCATCACCGGCTGCGGTCAACTCCTGCCTGCCTGGTGCCTCACGGATCTCGGATCCAGTTACACCCACAAATTACATCAATAAGCCATCTCACACTGATAACGACAATCATTTACAGCTTCTATACAAACATGATCATCATCACGAGTCACGATGAACGTCATCAGATTACATTGTCATTGTAACCATTTAAATTTCATAGAATGATTGTTTATTATCTTGTTAGTACTGTCTTATTAATTTGATTGAATAAATCATAAATAATATTTATATTATGTGCCCGTAAGTACCCTTAAACTTTTGTACTCAATCACTTTTTTCCAATAATTATTTACCTAGGTATTCAAATTAGAATCTGGCGCACAGTTTAATAAAGCAGCATACTATTTATAATGTAGGTAAATATTATTATAGGTACTTAAAATATTAATTAATTACTGGTTCAGTGAACGAGAAACGTCAAGGGTTTTGTCTGTACTACTGTTGTGTCGTACATTGCTTAAAAAAATCTTAGTTTGTAATAAAAATATACTTAAATAAACCCGCTTTATTAGAATCTGTAGCTTTCCTTACATATTCTAACTTAATTTTACACTTTTCATTTCAAGGAATCATTGATCAATGATCATTTTAAATGTTTATAAATATATTTATATTTATGATCAAGTATAACAGTATGAATTGGTACCTATTTTGATTTGGAAGTGTGAAATATAAAGTCAACTGGTTTCCGGCGCCATAGGAGGCCATGAAGTAACATCAACAAGGTGTGTAATATGTCGGAGTGACAGGGAATTTTGGAGGCACCGCTTGGTGTGTATAATATGCTTCATCTAACAAAGGGCTCTGACACACGGCACTGCAGTTGCAGTGTGTCAACGTAGATCTTACTTGATTCCAAATGTATCCTATTTGAATCTCAAAATGGATTTTTATCCAACTAGAGGTTGCATTTGGAAATCGAGGAAGACTTGTGCCGACGCGCTGCAACTGCAGAGCCGTGTGTCTGAGCTCTAAATAGCGGACAGGAAAACAGGTGAAGAAAATGGAAGATAAATGTAAAATTCTCAGATGGGAGGAGGTTTCCCTTTTTAAGCTGTTGCCTTTTCATAAAGCTTTTCACAAAGACTTTCAACAGACAGCGTTGAAAATTGTACAGACGATATTATATAAGTATAGTCCACGCACTTTACAGAGTCACTGTTGTACGCTTAAATTGCTTCGCATCTGGATTGGTATTATTTGTGTGTATGCATTAAGGCCTGTAATAAAACCCTACTTAGAACCGCCTGCAATTATTACTTTATCACCAATTGGTTAGACGTACAGTGCAGGGGCGTAAAGGGCGGAGTTTCTATTGTTACTGAGAGTCGCTAGTCATAAACAGGTCATAAACTCATTCTTTGGAGTCGTCTACAGTGTGTTCATATAGTGACTGTTGTCTGGTTTTATATATAGCTGGGCGCGTCTTTAGTGTCCAATGTATGAAATTATGTTCTTCCTATTATTTATTTTACTTTGACAGCATTATACTTATAGTTGAAAATGCCATTTGTAATTGTTCTCAGAAGTCCTAATGATTATATGTATAATTAAATGACATTGCCAGTAAAATTATGTATTTACGGTATTATAATTGTCTTTAATTGTTTAGTTCTCTATACATTTATAACTAATCTGTTAAATAACGATAATGATATCGTTAAGGCTAATTTATAAATTCCAAAACATTGTAGTATATTCCCAATTCCAACTAAATAAATAATAATACACGATGTTTTCCTTGAATTGTAACTATTAGTATAAGTAAATAATATACAGATACCTACGTTCTAATGAACGCATTTTTATTCCATATTTTATGAAAACAATAAGTCATAAAAATATGCTTATTTACCGTAATTCTTCATGCACACCCTGTGTCAATACTACCAAAGAACACCAACACAACACCAAATCGTTTTTAGCGTACAACAGTGTCCCTGTAGAACGAAATGCCTATACCTACTTATTATTAATTAAATTCCGATTTAAAAGAAAAAAACTGTTTCTTTGTTTACTTTACGGTTGTTGCAAAAATTCGTCAATTAATATAAAATATAATCCACTGGCACTCATTTCATTGACAATGAACTGAAATTATCTATTCAAAATTACAAAAAAGGATTTCCAATCCATGTTTATGGCAAAACAAAGTATTGTTTTATATTAATTAGCATGGTGATTTAGGTATTAATTTTCTTCAATTTGACAGGGAGTAGGTATATAATAAGCTTAATACATTCTAACATAATTGCAAGATAGTTGGGTATTTAGGTACCTACGTTACTATAATTATAATAGCATAGATTAAAAATAAATACCTACTTATACTAATACATTTTGTAGGCAGAAGAGTTATATTGATTGAAGTTACGTATAGGTAGGTAGGTATATCCATTATCTCAAGTTAACATAAATTTTAATGTGATTGACCAAAAAAATGGCCTACCCATTTTTTGTTAGAAAAAAAATTTAAAATTTAAACCACGAGGGATGAATTGATCTAAATATTATACCGGTGAGGTAACACGTCGTTTGGGCCCATTGAAAAGATACAGGCTCTGACACGCGACAGATGGTCAGTAAGTATTATTATGCCCCGAGACGTTCGAGGGGGAAATTATAGTATTATTTTGTATGGAAACGAGAATAAAAAAAACCCACCCGATGGGTTCCTGTGCCGATCGTGGGAAACTTCGACAAATTCGATCTACTTGCAAATCAATCTTTTCATTGGGCGTCTTTCCATTTTCAAGTCGATGAGGGTTGTTATAATGCTAGGGGTAGTTTTTTTGTAAATAAGAGAATCTTTCATTGGCAAGAAGGCTGGATTTAAATGTGCAAACTATTGAATAGGGTTGAAAAAGCTTTGCTTTGAAATATTTTAACAAACATGGACATGCAAGTCTATGGAGAATCTGCAATAATTACAAAAATAAATGTGAATACAGGTATACTTATTGTATAACCATAACCGAGTTGTACGATATCTAGGTATATTTTAAATCCAGTAGTCTAGTTTATTTAATAAATACTGCTATAAGTACCAAATATATAAGTAGGTACTTAGGTACATTTCTAAAATGTTATTTTTATTATCAAGCAATACCGGATCTCTTCAATTAAGTTAATCATTATTAATTTTATCAATTAGGTATCTACCTACTTTTCACTGTCAGTTATTTACCAAATTAGGTACTTAGGTACCTAAAAATATTTTTGGAACTGGGTATTCATAATAATAATATTTTAATGTGCAGTTACGTTATCAAGGTACTTTTAGAAATAGTTATTGTATTTAACAAAGTTCATCCCTCCATAACAATAGTATGTAGAACTCAATAATATACAATATACCTAATTATCATACGATTTGCTACCAGCGACATATGGGATCAGCATTGTAGAAGGTATTTAAACCATATAGGTAGTTAGACTTGGCCACCACACTAAACAGTCATTTAATAAATGACTAGTATTTTTTAGTCTTGATGCATGCGGCATAGTTTCAGCCGGTGTACGGAGTCATTCAAATAATATTTTTGTGTAGCCTTTTAACATCTACAATTCTACATTTCGAGCTCCAATGAGCTCGCTAACATCAGAACGAAATAATACTACTCTACCTTAATATTTTTTGTATTAATAGATTAGGTAATAGTGAAGAACATAGGTACCTACCATTAGAACATATTATAGAGTGGATAGATTATGATCATCGATTATTGATAAGTACGTAGGTATATAGATACAAAAAATGTACCTAAGGTAAGCTAAGATATATTATTATCTACTACCTACGTAGTATTTTTGTACTTACTACGGAATAATGTGTTTAGTTAGATGTTGATAATGTTACTAGGTATATATTATAAAAAATCTTATCTATCCACTTACTATCTGAATATTGATAATATGTTTTATAATCTTATATAATTCTAAGTAAATATGTATTAAAATACTTAGGTAATGTCACGCACTGATTTTTCCGCCCCTGTGGGGGGCGCTCCCATAAGGAGTAGTGCTCCCCAGCCGCTCGGTCTGACCCTGGTAGTCAATGTGCCACCGGCGTAATGATGACGACCCCGGCAAGGCCGAACAAAAACATGCGATATATTTCATGTGTATAAGTCCCGCAGTTTGCTCGGACAGGTCCCACGACTTCTCAGGGTGAACTGCGGATGAATAAGTCGGTCACTGACCATGAGTATAGGTAATAGGTAATAAAGTATAGGATAAAAATTTGAATTAAATATGTTTAGATAAGGGGATAATTAAATTAAATAGGATGGAAAATATGATCTGAATTGTAAGTGTAAATATGAAATATAAATTGTGATGTAATAGATAAAATAATGTAACAACATGCAAGGACTAATGAGAATAATAAAAGGAGACTTATGGATGGGCGTTATAGTACATAGTAAATAAGGTAATTAAGTTGTATTGTAATAGCTCGATGTCACCACGCATCGCACGTACGAGGCGCAATGATTGTTAACATATGCTCATAGGTCCTGTTGCGAAAACTTCCATTTGCACATATGTGCAATCACAAAGTATAGCAACACGTAGGGCAACCATCGATCCGATTTCAATCACGATCCCGCGTAATCAATTTCCATACTAAAATTCGATTTGTAATAGCTACGGCTGTTCCGCGCGCGGCGTTTCCGAATCGGTATTCCGGCAGCTTTCCTGCTCTGACGTACGACGGCGTCTCTGTCGTACGTGTTTGAAACCGATTTCGCGATCCGATTTGCCACTCTGCAGAGACAGAGCCCCTCTCGCTCGCGTATATGACGGCGTCACGCTCACGCGCGACGGGAGAATCGGATCGATGATTTTGGTCGATCAAGGAGACCGCGTACTGGAATAAGGCGCGGGAAATCTTTGATCGGCGAAGTATGAGTATGTACTAAACAATTATTGCTGCCTATATGTCTGGTTGACGGAATAACATCCGTCAACTAGTCGTAAGTATGTGCCGGTGGCGACACCGAGCTGTATTAGATGTTAAGGTAGGAAAGATTGCGCGACAGGCACGCAGATATATTCAATTTAAGTAACGTTCCCTCTAGATATCAATTAATATTAAACTTTCATGTTATAAATAAATTAATGACCTACCGATTTCATATTCTGAGACCAACGTCGAGGAGGTATTCAGGCCGTCGGAGTGCCTCAAAGATTGGCCCTCCAACGGTAGTTGGCCGAAGGATTGGTATGCGCTATCGTAGGCTTGGTGCCACGAATATGCCAATTTGACCACTGGCATGTGAAGCCTTACCATCCAGGCTAACTCAGGAGTGCCCTTGTTTCTGAGTGAGAGGCACCGTCACGCCGCTAGAGCCCACGGGGCCGGCCGCCTCTGTGACGGCCCTCCCTCAGCCATGAGGAGTGTCACCACACGGGGGGTGTGCTGTATCGATAGGCGATTTGACAACAAATCCGCCGATACCAGGCACTCCTTCGTACGGACATTTTTCGCTTGGCTGGGCCGGAAACAAGGCGCTACTGCTTCTGAAGGTACGTACTCTCAGTACTAGGAGGTACCAGAAAAACATAAGTGACGCGAGGGCGGTTCCGCCCATCAGGAGGTACCGCCTAAGACCTATAATTTGGCGTAACCGGCTTTTACATGGATGTTGCGGATAATCGGCCACGGCACGATTTCCGCCAATCTTCATAGTGAAACCGTTACAGATTTTCGCACCCCCCGAAACGTTGGACAAGGGGATGAAATCGGTCAGATCTGTATAAAAACCCGTGATTTTAGAATCCAGCATCACACATTCAGATTCTGACACTCGCCAAGACAACATCACGCTCTCCACCGATCTCAGTTCTACCGTTGAATTTATTCTGAAAAGAAAAAATTTAATAATCCTGACCATCGCAAAAGAGATTGATACCACTGCTCCACTGCTATTTTTCGCCAGCCAGAAAATACCTAGCCGACATCTTCCTGCCGCTGTATAGTCTTTTTCAAGATAGACAACGACAGCAGACCAAACTAGTGTTTTCATCCGGGCTATCATAGCAGAGCTGCAATACGTCAAACGATTTCAGATTTTGAATTCCTCTCCTCTATCATCCCCAAAGTGAAATATCAAGTGTGTGCCAGTGCCTTATACCAAAAGTGACAGTGTCTCAGTGCGTGAATCCGGGTATCTCAAGTGGCAAAGGCGCTGCTCTGTTCAGTGTGGTGTTGTGCTCGATCGCAGTCATCATCTCAACATAGTGATTTCGGCGACTGTGATCTTGTTGACGCCAGTGCTGTTCGGTTCAGTGCAGTTATCACCGAGTGCTTCCGGGAGTGCGCCTGAGCGCCGCGCCTGAGGAAACAGGGACACATCTGGATATATTTACTCACTCACTGTCCACAGCCGCATCCTCTCTTCTTTTCTTTTATTTTCTTTTATTCTCTTTTTCACTATACCACAAAATCATACATTATCTCCGTTTTCTCTTTTATTTTCCATAAATTAATACTTAAATTCATTGCCACTTACCTATACTAACATCATCATTGCCATAAAAGATTTCTTTTGAATATAACTTATCTTTTCTCCTCTATTTTTAATTCATATCACTTTACTTACTTCAACTATAAACATGTCATCGCCCAGATTTGATGAGATCCGAGAGGAAGCTACCGCAGACATAAATCACCTGATGGAGACCCCAGCAACTCCAACCCCCAGGCAACTTCTGGAACAGGACCCGGCGACGACTCTCCAGAATATCGCATACATGATAACGACAAACAAACGGCAAGACCCTCAAACAATTATCCGTTCCATTTTCAGCCTACTGATCTCCTGCATGGACCCCTCGACAAGAGCCCAATGTCGCACCCCATCGACCAGCCATCCAGCCGCCCCGAACTTCAACTTCAAGATCAAGAAATCAAAGAGAGGAACATCCCAGAAGAAACTAGAGACCCTGCCAAACTCACAAGAGACGATAGCGGCCACTCAAGATGACTCGGAATATGAAGACTTGAATGACGACACCACCTTCGCCTCAGCCGTTCGCAAACGACAGAGGCAACCGACCACCCCAAACGCCACTCAGAAGTCACCACAGCAACTTCAGAAAAAGAAGCCAGCCCCGAAAAATCACACTCCACCAAAACAAAATACCGCAGCGCCCGCCAAAAACGCCCAAAAAACCAAAATCCCTCCAGTAATACTACACACCAGACGCGATTATACAACGATCGCTAAGGACATGAAGCTGGCCGGCATAACACCAGGTATTGCAACGTTACAAAAGGACAATACTCGTATCGACTTCGATGACATCATCACATACCGGAAAACAGTGGCGTTCCTCGACCAAAGAGGGATATCATTCAATTCTTACAAGACAGAGGAAGAGAAAACCTACAAGGCCGTCATCAGAGGTATACCGACAGAAACGGACCTCAACGATGTAAAAGAAGAACTAATTGATCTTCAATTTCCGGTAATTGCCGTCCAGAGGATGCGCCGCAGATTCGACCAGGAGCCGTTACCACTTGTACTGGTCGACCTGGAAAAAAGCGACGCGGGAAAGAGCATATTTGAACTAGAGACTCTACTTTACCACCGAATCAAGGTGGAGTCTCTAAGGAGAAAAACAGCCACCGGACAGTGCCACCGATGCCAGGGCTTCGCCCACTCGGGCAGCCACTGCCACGCACCACCAAAGTGCGTGAAATGTGCAGAAAGCCATTGGACTCACGAGTGCGATCACACTCGGGAGATGGGCCCGGCCACATGCGCAAACTGCGCTGGCCCTCATCCAGCAAACTATCGGGGTTGCCCGAAATTCCCGCGCCCAGGACAGACCAACCCCAACCACAGACGAACCTGGCCGTCTCCCCCATGGCAGAGACAACCCCAGCCGACCCAGCCTACCCAGAACGAGACCCGCCAAGCCCAAACCCACACACGACCCCAACAAATGGACCATCGCAGCGGTAGGACGACGCACACTAATAACAGGTCAGTCGCTTTCCCTACCCAATTTCCGATTACAAACAACTCGCCCTCCACCAACTCCAGTTCAGACCTAAAAAGTCTGGCAACTGCAATTATCCAATTGCAAAAAACTATGGAGCAAGCTACCGCCATGGTAGCCCAAGCCACGAAACTTGTCCAGCAAAATGGCTACTAAGACCAATCCAGCCTCACTACAGACGGCCATCTGGAACGCTCGCGGTACCTTAATTATTGATAAGGGGGAAATCATCAATTTCCTATCCAAGCACGACATCGACATACTCCTAGTTAGCGAGACCCACCTTAAACCTACTTCCCGCATCCGTTTTCCAAACTACACCACGTACAGAACGGACAGACCAACCAACAGGGGCGGCGGAACCGCTATTTTTATTAAGTCTCATATAGACCATTGTGAGGCACCTCCAACCACACAAAGCCGGGCACTAGAATCATGCTCAATCATAGTTAATACCCGCTCCTCCGGCAGCGTTAAATTCACGTCAGTCTACGTTCCTCCTTTCAAAAAGGACGATTCTATTACCAGAACAGATCTAGATAGCCTACTGGACACAAACGTTACCTCAGTAGTCATAGCGGGCGATTTCAACGCTAAGCACTTAGCTTGGGGTGGCCGCTCTTCAGACTTCAGAGGTAAAATGATCTACGAATTCACTGACGATAATAACATAACCATAGCCGCTCCATCTGAGCCCACGCACTACCCAGCTAATAACACACATCGACCTTCTATTTTAGATTTTGCTTTACTCGCGGAAACTGATTTCATTCACGAAATCAGCGTAGTTAACGAACTATCCTCAGACCACAAGCCGGTACTTTTACACTTAGGAGACCCATCAAATGTGGTCCTAGCAATTAACAGACGTATCAGAACCCAAACATCATGGGAAGACTTTAAATCATCGTTAGAGGAAAAGCTCACGCAACCAACCCTTCTCAACACTGAGGAGAGCATAGACTCCGCAGTCGCGACATTCACGGGCGAAATACTAGATGCCGTAAACGCAGCCACTGTAGTTAGACCATCAAATCATACACTCCGCCCAGACATATCACAGCGCCTTAAAGATAAAATCAGAGAGAAAAATAAAGCACGTTTGGAATGGCAGAAGCAAAAACTCCGCGCATCCAAAACGATTTACAACAGGTTGATACCAGAGATTAGGAAAGAATTAGCCGAACTTGATGACGCCAGCTGGTGCCAAAAAGTCAATAATTTAGTCAAGGGCAGCCCACCATACTGGTCCCTAACAAAACTTTTAAGACAGACCAGGCAGAAGATTACACATATTCAAGGACCGAATGGCCCAGTATACTCTTCTATAGACAAAGCTGAAGCATTTGCAGTCAGCATAGCAAAACAATTCTCTCCAAACACTATAGACAGGAATAATTCTGAAATAGTTAATCATGTCAGACAAATCACCAGGAAAGCCAGGGATATTTACAATAAGAGGTCAGATCCTCCCCCAAATCCTCTAACACCGGCCACGGTCACGGAAATCGTTTGCCTCATTAAGTGGCTTAATAACCGAAAAGCCCCTGGTAATGACGGTCTTACAAACAGAGCCGTCAAAAACCTCCCAGACAGAGGTATAGAAATACTTACGCAGATAGTTAACGCCAGCTTAGAGCTCCAATACTTCCCAGCAGCCTGGAAAGTAGCGGACATAGTCCTTATTCCAAAACCCGGCAAGGACCTGACGTGTCCAGAAAATCACAGACCTATTAGCCTATTACCGACTTTAAGTAAAATCTTTGAACGAGTCATAAAACGCAGACTTCAAATCATGATCGATGAAGCAGACCTCATCCCAGAAATCCAACACGGATTTAGGGCAGGACATTCGACCAACCATCAACTACTTAGGGTAATCGAATACATAACTAAAGCTTTTAATTATAAAACCTTTACAACAGGTCTCTTTCTAGACATAGCAAAAGCCTTTGATAAGGTCTGGATCAAAGGCCTTATAGTCAAGCTCTCAGAATCAGGACTCGACACAGCCATGATCAACATGATAAGCTCCTTTCTCCGGAATAGGAGCTTTAATGTTAAACTTAACGGAATTAGATCCTCAACAAAAATACCCACAGCCGGAGTCCCACAAGGATCCGTGTTAGGTCCCACCCTGTACAACTTGTACACAAAGGACATACCGATTCCCACCGACAGTTACGGTAGCTCGACCATCATTGCCCAATACGCAGATGACACAGCTATCCTAAGCAAATCGCTCAATCTCAACAAAGCAATTATGCAAGTCCAGACAGCGGCAAACCAAATATCCAACTGGTGCGATAAATGGCGTATTCAGATTAATCCAGCTAAGAGCGCTGCCATTCACTTTGCCAGGCATACGAATAGGCACCGCCTTAAAATGATAAATCTCAAGATGCACAACCACATAATCCCTTGGGATAAGTCGGTTAAATATCTAGGTCTTACGATAGACAACAAACTCACGTTTAATAAACACATACAAGAGAAAAAACGCCAAGCCACAATAGTTAACGCAAGACTTCGACCCATGATGGGCCCCAAGAGTAAACTGTCTACTCGAGCAAAACTTCTGCTCTACACAGCAATCACCAGACCAACAATCACTTACGCAAGCCCCATATGGGCTTACTCAAATCCCCGACACATTAAACTCTTTCAGACTATTCAAAACAAGACATTGCGACGAATCACGGGCGCTCCGTGGTACGTACGCAATACCACACTTCACAGAGACCTTAACATTGAAACCATCCACGAACATATCATGAAGTTGTCGAAGAGATTCTACAAATCCATGATAAACCATCCCAACGCGTCTATTAAAAATTTATTAATCGAAAATGGAAGCGACACAGACTACGTCTATAGGAGGCCGAAGGCAATCCTGCTGGACAAGCATCCACCATAGTTCCTTCACATCCTCACCACAGACTCCTTCTTACCCAAGCGACTAATCTGTTATTTTTCAGTGCAACAAGAAAAGACATTGATACCCGACCTCCCCCCGAGGATAATAAAAGATGAAGGGCACCCCGCCGCCTGACATAAGTGCAGGCGGAGGGAACCTTCCTCCCTAGTATTAAAAAATTTAAATACACACACATTTATCATGACTCAACACAGGGACTCAAGTATAAAAGACTAAATACTGCTCGGCGGGGTTGGACAATCGGACTATCAATGTCAATGCAGAGATCTTCACCGGATTCCACTAGACCAATGGTTTGACCTGAAGCTGGGTCATATCATCATCCTACACCTTGTATTTTATGTTTGTACCCTTTCTTTTTTGTTGACTATCTCAACAAAGAAGAAATGTTTGTATGTGAGTACAAAATCGGTGCGTGCACTTGTATGCAATTACAAGGACAAGCACCTTGCCAAAGCCTCTCAACGCCATCATACATAGATGAAGGAGATAGGGGGCATAGCCCCGGGACTCCAATTAAAAGTAAAAAGGCAATATACTAAACAAACAAACAATCCAGCATCAGTCGTTTTCTGCTCTTACTACCCCGAACCTGCGACGGTCGGCGGTATAATTTTTCTCACATTTCGATATACAAGTCTTCGAGGGACTTGAGGGGAGGTACTCGCTGAGGTCCATAATACCTACCGGTTGATACCTACACCCCTATACCTACTGTCAATCTGACAGTTAGGCGAAGTGTCCGACAGCGACTTAGCCATTTCATCCGCGTTATAATTTTTGTTTTATTGGACCGGGTTTCCAACCTTTTCGACACAGTGCCCCGTGCTCGCGTAATCTCGACTACCGATAAAAAAATAAATTAGTTCTTAAATAATTAAATAATAAATGTGTTGGTTTATATAATTAGTTATTATATAATAAATAAGACTTTTTTTTATATTTCGTGGTTTCCGACTTTCATAATTAGAACTTTTGTTTGTGTTTGACGATCGTGGGACTTAATAAATTGTTTCTAATATAGTAAAAATTCTTTCACTGGACTATCATATTGTGCCTACCTGCCCTTCCCATACTGAATGTACCTCCACTCCAGGCCCGGAGCTAGCCGAGGATTCGGAGGCCTACATCGTGGCGCCCAACTGAATGGTGCTGTCCAGGTCGCATAAACCTGGCCGGATCCCAGACCCTGAGATCCTCTACAGCATCACAAATATAGAAATAAATAGTGAGTACGATTTTTAACTGTGTTATACAACATCAAGCTCACTGGAAGAGCAGTGTAGTGCAAAAAGGAACTTTGACATTAATATGAACTATATAATATAAAATAAAAAACTTAAAAAAAAAAATACTTAGCAAAATTTTAAAAAAAAAAAAAAACTTAAAAACACTTATAAAATTTTTGCGAAAAGCCAATACTTAGTAAAAATTTTGAAGAAGATTAAAAACACTTGTGAAATTTTTAACAAAAATAAAAAGACTTGTGAAAATTTTAACAAAAACAAAAAGACTTGTAAAATTTCGAAGAAAAAAAAACACTTGTGAAATTTTTTAACAAAAATAAAGACTTGTAAAATTTCGAAGAAAAATAAAAACACTTGTGAAAATTTTAACAAAAATAAAAAGACTTGTAAAATTTCGAAGAAAAATAAAAAAAAAAAAACACTTGTGAAATTTTTTAACAAAAATAAAGACTTGTAAAATTTCGAAGAAAAATAAAAACACTTGTGAAAATTTTAACAAAAATAAAAAGACTTGTAAAATTTCGAAGAAAAATAAAAATCTTCGTGTAAACACCAAAAACACTTTGAAAAATTTTGTTGAATAAATACTTATAAAAATTTTCGCGTAAAAACAGAAACACTTGGAAAAATTTTGTTGAATAAACACTTATAAAAATTTTCGTGTAAAAACAAAAACACTTTGAAAAATTTTGTTGAATAAATACTTATAAAAAATTTTCGCGTAAAAACAGAAACACTTTGAAAAATTTTGTTGAATAAACACTTATAAAAATTTTCGTGTAAAAACAGAAACACTTTGAAAAATTTTGTTGAATAAATACTTATAAAAAAATTTTCGTGTAAAAACAAAAACACTTTGAAAAATTTTGTTGAATAAACACTTAAAAAAAATTTTCGTGTAAAAACAGAAACACTTTGAAAAATTTTGTTGAATAAATACTTATAAAAATTTTTCGTGTAAGAACAAAAAAAAAAAAAAAAACTTATAAAATTTTTTTGAAAAAAAAAAAGACTTAGAGGATTTTTGATGTAAAACTAAAAATAATCTCTACGCCGTGCATTAAAAATCGCTGCAGATTACGAACGGCTCGACGGCTCGCATGCACACGCGGTCCAAAGCACGCCGAGCGGAATCTACCGACAGCGAGGAAACACTAGTAACCATGCCTCGCCCAGCGGAAGAGCCAGCCGTCAGTGGTCCGTCGGACGTCTTCGGCGTGCCTGATTTTCAGGACGCCCAAATCTTTCCGGAGGACAGCCCGCGGACGGATATCACCGTGGAAAGTGGCCGGCCGCGACGAGAGGCCACAGATGACGACGACCAAAGACCATATGCGCCGAAGCCGGAACTCAAGACCCAGTTCACGGGGGACCCAAGACAGCGGTTCCTCACCTTTGTGGAGGAGTGCGAGGTGTATTTTAAAGCCTCCAAATGCCCGCCCAGCTGCCGGGTGTCCGAGGCTATACGCCGCCTGGAGGGGGAAGCGAAAGCCTGGGGACGAGACTTCGATCCCGCCGATTCGTGGGAAGCCTTCAAGGAGGACGGCGTCCTCCATTTCGAATCCTTTGCTCGCCGGCAGCGACAAAGGATCGACCTCATGGTGAGACGCCAGAGGCCAGAGATGGCCCCATACCCATTCCTGCGGCAGAAGTCAGAACTCGCCGCAATCCTAATGCCGGATATGAAGCCGGAAGTGATGGCACAAACCTTTCACTTCCTGCTGACAGAGGCAGATCAGATCCGAGTGGATCGCATACAGTGGAGGACGATGGCACAGCTGCTAGCCGTAGCCAAAACACTCCACCCGCTGCCTGGCGAGCCCGCGGGAAGACGCCAGGCGTACCAGTCGTCGTCTAAGCAGCCGCCGCCGCCATGCATCCTGTGTGGCCGTGGCGACAGCGAACCTAAGAAGCCGCAGGCCGCCGACAACTGGAGAGATCGGACACGGGCCGATCAGAAGCCCGTGGCGCAGCGAGATGTCCGCGACGAAGAGGAGGCGCCAAGGCGCCAGGAACCCACCAACCGAGGCGGGTACAGCGGGCGAGGAAGAGGCGGCGGCAACCGTGGCGATCGCCGCGCAGCCAGCGGCCAACGCCAAGCTGAGCCCGAGCCGCGTCGTCAGGAGCAGTCCCGCCAGGACTGAGGGCGCACCCCGCCGCCGACGGCCCGTTGTCGGCTCAAAGGAGGACGTCGGCCGAACGGGCCCAGCCGAATTGTGAACCGTGCCAAGTGTAGAGACGTACCCCTCACGCCTACGCGAGGCATAGTTCGTGATTCGAAGGCACAACCGGTATCGAACAATGACCGTGTTAGTGAAAATAATAATGTAGACAATAATTGTAGCATCGTGCCAAATAAGACTGAATCTGGTCCCAGTAGCGTAAATTTATGTACATATTATGTTAACATTGATCAGGTTCCAGTTACCCAGGGGGGAGCACAACCAGTGGTCGTGGATACCGGTACTGATGTGGGCGCATCACTGCCAGATGCCTGCAGCATCAGTATGGGTCCTGAAGCGAACGCGTCGAGTACGCACACTGGTACCATGTGCCATTCAGTTCGGGACGTAAGGAGCCCGAACCCCGAGACCCTCGGGTCAAACCGGTGGGGGACACCACCTCCCGGTTACAATAATGGCCATGTCAGGTCGATGACCTTTTATAATAAGATAGAATTAGGAAAATTAGGTTATGTTAGCAACACGGAGGTGGACGACGGACAGGGTAAGTGTCGAATGTCCGTCTCGAGTGAACGCGACCGGCGAGGCTCCAGCAACACACGAGCCACGCAGAGCTCAACCGGAACAGTAAGTAGCTCGGGTCGCGTCAAAGTTGGCGGCGGCCCCTCTGTGTTAACTAACCCCAGTAGTTTTAGAGCTGATTCTGGCACATCGTATTTAACCCGTAGTTTGAATTGCAAGGCTGAGACTGGCCGCCTAAAACCTAAAGTCAGTAACGATAATTCATATACCGCCACCAGTAATCGTAAGTGTAAAATAAATAGTGATAAGTGTATTTTAATTAACGATGTATGTTATAATGTTGAGTGTGATATAGCTAGTGTAAGTGTTGATAATATAAGTGCTGTAAAAAGTGATGACCCTGTAAATAAAACGTGTAATATAGATAGTGTAAATACAACTACCGGCGACGACGCGAAGCTGTTCGATGGCGAGTCGGCAGTGCGGAACGCCACCGTAGTCGGCGACGAAGCATCAGCGGGGGTATACAGTGTCTGGGGGGGGGCCACTCCCATTTTAAGGGGTGGCCACCTTCTCACACTGCCTTTCCGCATAGAAGGAGACGAGAAAGAGTATGATGCCGTCGTTGACACGGGAGCGACGCACACTTTGCTGCGTAGTGATCTATTCCTCCAGGAAATAGTGCCGCGTGGGAAACCACAATCTTTAGTTACGGCCGGGGGGGGATCACTGCGTACCGAAGGGGTTGTCACCGTAAAGGGCTTCCTACGGGATAGCCCGATAGTGGTGCAGGCACTCCTAGTCAAGGACCTACATGTCCCATTTTTAATCGGACTGGATTGGCTGGAGGCGCAGCAGGCGGTGGTCGACATGAAGCGCCGCTGCATCCACTACGGTGACGACCTGCGACAGACGCTGTACAGCAGGACCCTTCGGAAGCCCTTACCGGGTGGTCCGATTCAGACAGCGGAACTAGCGCCCGGAATCCCCGATTCGGCCCGCGTCGCCTTGACGAAAGTCTTGGAGGACTACGCGGACCGTTTTGCAGAGACCGGCCCCTTGTGTCGAACAACGGAAGTGAGGGTCTTCCTGAAGAACCCCACTCCGTTCCGTCTTGGTCCCTTCCGTCAGTCGGAACAAAAGAAACGCCAGATACAGGAAGACGTCGAGCAGATGATGGCAGACGGAGTGATTGAACCGAGCTCCAGTCCATATCTGAGCCCAGTGGTACTGGTACCGAAGAAGGACGGTTCTACAAGGTTTTGTGTGGATTATCGGCGGCTGAATTCGCAGACGGAGGACGAGGCGACTACGCTACCGTTAATCCTAGAGACCTTGAAGGACCTAGGAACCGCTAAGGTATTCAGTTCACTGGATCTCCGCCATGGTTACTGGCAGCTCAAGTTACATCCAGAAACCAAACCTTTGACGGCCTTTGCGACAGCTGACGGCGGCTGCTACCAGTTCCGCGTCCTCCCATTCGGGTTGAAGCAGGCTGTGGGAGCATTTCAGCGCCTGATGTCGCAAGAGGTCCTGATTGGTTTGGTGAACAAAATCTGCCTCGTCTACCTCGACGATATTATTGTGTACAGCAATAATTGGGAAGAGCACGCGCAGCACTTGAGGCTCGTGTTCGAAAGATTGCAATTCCACGAATTGCGGGTCGCCCCGAAGAAATGCCAGATTGGAAGGCAAGCTGTGGATTACCTGGGTCATCATATCACGGAGACGGGTAATGAGCCCCAGGAACACCACCTTGCTGAAGTGGAATCGGCTGCGGTGCCAAAAACGAGGCGAGACGTGCGCGCTTTTCTGGGCCTGTGTAACTGGCTCAGAGAATACGTGCCGCGTTTTGCTGAGATGGCGGTACCGCTGACGAAGCTGCTTCGCACAACTGTGCGATTTCGGTGGGACGACGAAGCGGAGGTCGCCTTTCGTCGAATAAAGGACGCGTTAAAGCAGCCTTTGAGATTGGCTAGACCCGATTTTGAGAGGCCCTTCTGCCTCCAGACGGACGCCAGTGGACATGGCATCGCGGCCGTATTGTTCCAACCACGGGACGATGGCGGGCGCGATGTCATCTCCTATGCGAGCAAGCGCGTCAACGAAACTGAAGCTCGTTATCATATTAACGAACTGGAAGCCATGGCCGCCGTATGGGGTATAACCAAATACCGCGGCTACTTGGAAGACAGAAAGTTTAAATTGATAACGGACAACCAGGCGTTGACGTGGTTGAACACCGCCAAGAACCAGAAGGGTAAGCTCGCTAGGTGGGCGATTCTGCTCTCGGAATACAATTTCGAGATCGAACACTGCCCCGGCAGTGAGAACCATCTAGCCGATCACCTCTCAAGATTTCCGCAAGGACCAGCGGGTGCTACTCTTAGTCCGGAAGAGGAATGCGCCCGTATTGAGGCACCGACGAGACGAACGGAAGCTACGGCGATGTTACTAGTCATGGTAAACATCCGGGAGGAAGTAATTGAGAAGCAGAAGACCGACCCACGCACTATGGCGACAGTCGCGCTTTTCAATTCTCCCGACAATGCGGGAAGACGACCCGCCGGACTAGCCGTAAGGGACGGAATGCTGGTAAGGATTAGCAGTCGGATGGATCCGCAGCTAGTCGTACCAGCCGGCACAAGGGAAGACGTGATGAGAGTATACCACGACCAGAGCGGGCACCCAGGTGCCGCGGAAACCGACCGCTCTATAAAGGAGTGGTATCACTGGAAGAAGAGACGGCGTGACGTCGAAAGATACGTCCGTAGTTGCGAGGTGTGCGCCACTCGGAAGAGGGCTGCCCCGCAACCTCCGGCACCTCAGACGTCGCATATGGAAGCAGTGAGGCCATGGGAGATCCTGGCGTTAGATTTGATGGGACCATACCCAACGACCAGTCGTCGCAACAAATATTTGCTTGTGATGACTGACATGTTCTCCCGATGGGTGGAAGCCTTCGTGATGCGATCCGCGACGGTGTCGGCGATCTTACCATATGTGGAAAATCAGATCCTGAAACGTTATGGTTATCCGCGAGCGATTCTGACGGATAACGGGACTCAATTTGATCATCCCAGGTGGCGTATGGCTTTGGAAAAATGGGGAATAAAGCATTGGACAACGGCGATTTATATGCCGCGCTGTAACCCCACCGAACGCCGAAACCAGGAGATCAAAAAGGGTCTCCGTGTCCGTCTAGCGAGCAATGACCATGACAAATGGGATCTGCACGTTCCGGACATTATGTACGATCTCCGATGCCGGAGGAACGCCGCGACTGGGTTTTCGCCCGCGGAAGTGCTATGGGGGTTCCCGATCTGCCGACCGGGACACTTCAGCAACCCACTGCGGACAGAACTCGACGATGAGGTCCGGTTAGATAGGGAAGAGATGAACGCGGCGGTATCGGCCAACCAAGCGGCGTACTTCAGAAGGCGAGGTACCGAGCCGACCACCGGTCCGCTGACGTTCGAGACAGGTGACCGGGTGTATACGAAGGAGCACCCGAAGAAGAGGCCAGGCGCATGCGCCGGCCTAGATGCAAAATGGAGTGGACCACACACGGTCATAATGAAAGTTGGTCAAACACAATACTTTGTGAATCGACGTGGCAGGCCCTATAAATTCCACGTCGATCAACTCCGACGTTATCTGCCTCCTGTGGCCACGGGAGCCGAGGTAACTGACGAGGGGGCAGACGATTCGGTGACGCCCCCAGCGCCACCGGACGTCACTTCCGCGAGCTTGGGTGACGGTACCGAACCGGTCGGACCGTCGCATATCCCAACAGCGGAAGACGAAGTGCGAGGAGTCGACTTCGAAACGGACGATGAGATTGGGGAAACCCAAGGAGGGGATGGCGTGGATGGCATAGTCGACCCCGCGCCATCCGGGGAGTATCGCCCAGAGGAGATGGGGTACGATACGAGAGGACGCTCGTCACCAAGACCGGCGTCTCCCGAAAACCCCGAAGCTGACGACGGCACCACGGTGCCCGGTATCGGTAGGAGCCTTGGAGACCGAAAGGACGCGTTGGACGACGTCTTAGACGACGCCCCTTTCAGGTCAAGGCCTCCCAGACGAGAGTTCCGCTTGGCGGGACGCACGGGGAAACGGCGCCAAAAAGGGTCCGTTCTCCCGGCGTCCGCAGACGTACGGTAGGAGTCCCGAGCTATACGCCGTGGTTTACTACCGCTATCCTGATGCGCGCAAGAAGAGTCACGCACGTAAGGCACATAGCTATGGGACGAAGGAGTGCACGCCTTCGCCCAATAAAGCTCTCCAACTGAAAGCACTTACGTGACGTGACAGCAAAGACACCGCGCGCATAAATGGGACAGAGGCCCAGGGTAGCGGAGTACTCACACGGGTATACGTTGGGTTCCACCGCGTCGAAATGGAGGAAGCGGAACGGCGATTAATTCTTTTGTTTTCTTTGTCTTGTTACTAAACCCTAACACGCATGTATAATTCTTGTCCTTTCTTTTTTTTTCCGCTTGTGTTGTAAATAAACCCATATATGTACGTCTGACGTCGAGGATACGACCGGGGGAACCTCCCTGGCGTATGATCTGTAGGTCCCAGAACGGGCTGCCTGGCTCACACCGGGAAACCTGTACGCCCAACCCTGACGAAGGACTGGGGGAAGGATGCTTCCTTAAGCTCTTGTCCTGACCAACACTCCTCGTCAGGAGGGTAACAGGCAGACTATTTCGTCACCAGCAGCCCGGGAATGAATTATTCTCTAATCCATAATTGCATTGTATAAAAAATTTCTCTTTGTTTTCCTTCTCCCATATTCTTGCACCCGACTCTGGGCAAATAATAAATATAAAACATAATTACCCCTCACTGTCATGTGCATGCCGTAGCGTTACGAATTATTTTAGGTATTTTCTTTTGTACGTTTTATCATTAATTTTTTTGTTTTGAGCATGTTTTGTTTCGTGAGGCGGAGCCGAGGGGGGGCCGGTGGCTAGTTGAGGTCAGATCCTGGCGGTGGTTTTGCTTTGGTTGGGGGGATTTGTCACGCACTGATTTTTCCGCCCCTGTGGGGGGCGCTCCCATAAGGAGTAGTGCTCCCCAGCCGCTCGGTCTGACCCTGGTAGTCAATGTGCCACCGGCGTAATGATGACGACCCCGGCAAGGCCGAACAAAAACATGCGATATATTTCATGTGTATAAGTCCCGCAGTTTGCTCGGACAGGTCCCACGACTTCTCAGGGTGAACTGCGGATGAATAAGTCGGTCACTGACCATGAGTATAGGTAATAGGTAATAAAGTATAGGATAAAAATTTGAATTAAATATGTTTAGATAAGGGGATAATTAAATTAAATAGGATGGAAAATATGATCTGAATTGTAAGTGTAAATATGAAATATAAATTGTGATGTAATAGATAAAATAATGTAACAACATGCAAGGACTAATGAGAATAATAAAAGGAGACTTATGGATGGGCGTTATAGTACATAGTAAATAAGGTAATTAAGTTGTATTGTAATAGCTCGATGTCACCACGCATCGCACGTACGAGGCGCAATGATTGTTAACATATGCTCATAGGTCCTGTTGCGAAAACTTCCATTTGCACATATGTGCAATCACAAAGTATAGCAACACGTAGGGCAACCATCGATCCGATTTCAATCACGATCCCGCGTAATCAATTTCCATACTAAAATTCGATTTGTAATAGCTACGGCTGTTCCGCGCGCGGCGTTTCCGAATCGGTATTCCGGCAGCTTTCCTGCTCTGACGTACGACGGCGTCTCTGTCGTACGTGTTTGAAACCGATTTCGCGATCCGATTTGCCACTCTGCAGAGACAGAGCCCCTCTCGCTCGCGTATATGACGGCGTCACGCTCACGCGCGACGGGAGAATCGGATCGATGATTTTGGTCGATCAAGGAGACCGCGTACTGGAATAAGGCGCGGGAAATCTTTGATCGGCGAAGTATGAGTATGTACTAAACAATTATTGCTGCCTATATGTCTGGTTGACGGAATAACATCCGTCAACTAGTCGTAAGTATGTGCCGGTGGCGACACCGAGCTGTATTAGATGTTAAGGTAGGAAAGATTGCGCGACAGGCACGCAGATATATTCAATTTAAGTAACGTTCCCTCTAGATATCAATTAATATTAAACTTTCATGTTATAAATAAATTAATGACCTACCGATTTCATATTCTGAGACCAACGTCGAGGAGGTATTCAGGCCGTCGGAGTGCCTCAAAGATTGGCCCTCCAACGGTAGTTGGCCGAAGGATTGGTATGCGCTATCGTAGGCTTGGTGCCACGAATATGCCAATTTGACCACTGGCATGTGAAGCCTTACCATCCAGGCTAACTCAGGAGTGCCCTTGTTTCTGAGTGAGAGGCACCGTCACGCCGCTAGAGCCCACGGGGCCGGCCGCCTCTGTGACGGCCCTCCCTCAGCCATGAGGAGTGTCACCACACGGGGGGTGTGCTGTATCGATAGGCGATTTGACAACAAATCCGCCGATACCAGGCACTCCTTCGTACGGACATTTTTCGCTTGGCTGGGCCGGAAACAAGGCGCTACTGCTTCTGAAGGTACGTACTCTCAGTACTAGGAGGTACCAGAAAAACATAAGTGACGCGAGGGCGGTTCCGCCCATCAGGAGGTACCGCCTAAGACCTATAATTTGGCGTAACCGGCTTTTACATGGATGTTGCGGATAATCGGCCACGGCACGATTTCCGCCAATCTTCATAGTGAAACCGTTACAGATTTTCGCACCCCCCGAAACGTTGGACAAGGGGATGAAATCGGTCAGATCTGTATAAAAACCCGTGATTTTAGAATCCAGCATCAGTCGTTTTCTGCTCTTACTACCCCGAACCTGCGACGGTCGGCGGTATAATTTTTCTCACATTTCGATATACAAGTCTTCGAGGGACTTGAGGGGAGGTACTCGCTGAGGTCCATAATACCTACCGGTTGATACCTACACCCCTATACCTACTGTCAATCTGACAGTTAGGCGAAGTGTCCGACAGCGACTTAGCCATTTCATCCGCGTTATAATTTTTGTTTTATTGGACCGGGTTTCCAACCTTTTCGACACAGTGCCCCGTGCTCGCGTAATCTCGACTACCGATAAAAAAATAAATTAGTTCTTAAATAATTAAATAATAAATGTGTTGGTTTATATAATTAGTTATTATATAATAAATAAGACTTTTTTTTATATTTCGTGGTTTCCGACTTTCATAATTAGAACTTTTGTTTGTGTTTGACGATCGTGGGACTTAATAAATTGTTTCTAATATAGTAAAAATTCTTTCACTGGACTATCATATTGTGCCTACCTGCTCTTCCCATACTGAATGTACCTCCACTCCAGGCCCGGAGCTAGCCGAGGATTCGGAGGCCTACAGTAACTACTTACTTAAAAATATTTAGGTAAATTAAAAATGATATTGTGTATGTATTTACAACGAATTAAATTTTGTATCGGCAGCTGTGCCGAACTGATAAAGTGAAGGGAAAAAAATAAAATTACCGTGGGAAAGACGCTCGTTCAAAACACACGTGTCCCATCACAGAAGGGAGTGTGTCTTTACAATGAAATGAGGGTAAGAAAAGAATGAGATATCACAAGAGATACGTGACGAAGCATAAGATAAAACAGAACACGTGGTGGCTAGGGGTTATTAAATGATGACAAAGATGAGGTACCTATTTACCTAGGTACGTATCTTGTTTCACCAAGAACAATAGAAGAAAAAAATCATCGTTATATCGAGGAGTTTCTTTGTCATAATATAATGTAATTAAATTAAGTATAAATTTTTGTTTGAAAAACTATTTTTAATTTCATCTTACACTTAGTATTGATGTTTGATACATATGGCAACGAAACAGTTCAAACCACTCATACGTCATACACTTAATTATACGAAAATCTTAAAAAGATGCATGTTTTTCACAAGTTGTATACCTATAACCCAATCCACAACTTGAAGCAAATATTAAAGGGAACATAACCGCTCAAACATATTATTATAGGCACGTAACTATACATAAAATAATTACTCTCTGGTATTTTACAGAACGTATTTGGCGATCCTATTAAGTATTGTTATATCTACGTTTTTTGATTTTCCTTGAATTTCCATTTACTTTGCTTGCTATTATTATTTCACAATTTGTGACGTTATAAATAAAAATATAAAAACAATATGTAAATAAGGACATATTACGTTCTCACATATTATAGTATAGTAAAATAGTGTTCGTATCACAGCGTCAAACGGGATGTATGTGTAATAGATTTATAATTAAATATTTCCGTTAACTCGACGATTTACTGAGAACGACTTTCCAGTAAACTGATTCAACAAATCAACGACTTTACTCAGAACTCGCTTTCGGCGATTTTTTCAAAGGTATAAATCAAAGCAATTTCCGTGTGTCCTGTGCAGTCTTAATTACTACATTTCATGGAAAAATTGATATGTCCAGACTCCACACTAATAATTACAAATCACCAAAAGCGGTCTGTTGTCGCCTAGCCAGCGTGAAATATTCCGGAAATGACAATAATTTAAAACAGATTCAGACATTTGGCGAAATCACGTATTTTGGAGTGGAAATGTTGCAATAAAATGCCCCAATACCTTCATTATACAGTACTTATTGAATTTTGATAATATCCTTATCGGAGAAATATAAAATATAATACCTATTTTACATTCCGAAAGATAGGTGGAAATGTCATTTAATTATGATATTTCAATTGAATAATTGCATCCTAAGTAATTCATCAACCACTTAGCTTTTAATATCACCAAATATTTCCAAGCGAGTGTTTAGGGCTAGTAAAGGGGGTGTTTAGAGCTAACAATAATTAAAATTCAACAAACAAGACATACGTACCTACCTACCAATTTATTACGTCCGGTATGTGGACACGACACACTTTTGATGTATCCCGGTATCCGGTATCTTTCTCTAATTTAAAATCAATCAAGAGTGTTTTTATATAGATATTACAAATCAGTGGCCATAGGCACAGGTCCGAATCACCATATCGCTAAAGGGGCTTTAGCCCAGGGCCCCAAAATTGGTAGGGACCCCTTGGTTCGAAAATTAAAAATTGAAAACATATTTAGGAAAAACATTTTGGTAGAGAAAGCAGCTGCCACATTAGCCAAAACCTTCGTCGTTGAAAGACATGCAATATAAAATAAAAAAAGCAAAAATACTTTTTGCAAAAAACGGGATGCAAAGCAAAAAAAACTCTATGAAATAATACTGTGTAGGTATGCGTACTTTGAAAACACCTTAAGAAATATATAACCAATTGAAAAAATATTTTTGAAAGAAATACGACACCCGGCATGATTCGAACCTGCGCCCCTCGGAAATCGCACCCATGTGCACTGAGCACCGTGCTATGCGTGTCTTATCTAATTACGACAAATTTAATTAAAATGGTTTTAACAATAGTACTCTTTGAAGATCTTTCTAAATTGGGTTACTTATTGACAATCGGCCGTTGTATTTTAAATCAAAGTATTAAATTACTTACCTTAATCAATTATACTAACCGGTGTCAGGGTCCTGCAAATTTTTGTTATAACGTACTTGCACTTACTAATAATTGAAAAAGAATGTTCTCTCTAAATCTTGTAAATTATTCGTTGACTAAAAATAGTTTATTAAAATACTGTGTATGTTACTATTTATTACGTATTTTTGTACAATTGTGTGCCAAGAAAGAAAAAAACATTTAAAGTGTGAAAATAGCACTTCGTTTCAAGATTCTATTAATTATAAACCCTAAGTAGTACTAACAACTAACAATATAATATTATGCATACATTCCACAGCATGTCCACTATCAAAAGTAACCGTACGACACTGTTATATAGGTACCTCATATTAACAAAGTGCATCATATTATAAAATTATTTACTACTTGGCGGGTACCTATCAACACTATGCTTGGGTATAATAAATGTTAAGTAGGTGTAGGTACCTATATTAAATTTATAGGATTTCAATTTTAATTTAAATACACATGGCAGAATAGTAGGTATTTTTTATCATTTGAAATGAAACATGTTCCATGATTGTTTTTTATACATCGAATCTTTAAACGAAAGTCGACATCATTAATCAAATAGGAACTTAAGACAACATGTTCAAATAAAATCAAATAAGCACATCGTAATTAAATATGCTCGCTTCTGGTTCTCAAGAATTAGGTTTGTCATAAAAAAAACCTCATATGGTCGTCACCATTCGTTCATGGGAACTTTGCGTTGGTACAAAAAACTGTTATTTGATTACATGAATCATCTCTACTTTGGATTGTGCTATCATTAATAACCTTGAACTTAGCATCAGATTACTTCAAAGACATGTCAAGGTCATCATTTTATTATTCGTACTCACAATAATATGCTGACATCTTGATATTATTTCTTGACATAATAACAAGTAAAGGTCAGAGATGTTTATCAACACATCTTTCCACTGAAATCACCAACTATTATTACCTACCCGTTGGTAAACGATATTATGAATTTAATATGCATAATAATCACTAAATGGACAGGTAGGTAGATGGGTACTTATTACATTTTCTGGTTTGTTTTAATGGGCGTGTAGAATACTATTTTCATTAGGGGTTGATTTAATTTGTTTTGATACAATACAGCACATGACAGGTTTGTAGACCAGGCATGTTTAACTTCAAGTAGGCTGTATTATACTATCCAGTATCAAAGTTGGCAGTGATATACCACACTATGCCATCATCACTCACAGAAATAAATAGGTATGTTTGTTCAATTTTCTAATCGTCGTGAAAATTACAACTTTTGGTCATTTTTTGGGCACTCATTGCACTCTTCGTTAAACTTGTATCCTAATGTGCAAAGAGTAATGCAAGGTGGTTGCCAACCTTCAGTAGAAAAATAATTTAAAAAGCTTTCTGAGACTTCCAAATAATTATGTATAGAATAGGTACTGTACTTCTGTTTTGAATAAAAAATAATATAGTATTAATATTTATTGTCGGTTGAAGTAATTACAATCCTATACTATTGCCCATCAGTGGAGTGCAGTGAATTTTGCTAGTGGGGATGTTCTTGAAAAATAAGCATATTCCTACTATTTGCTACATATATATTATATACTTAACGTTTTGTAATTAATTGAATCTTGACAGGAAATTGACGAAGGAGTATGCTGTGTGTTATTGCAATTCGTTGGGTTAATACTTTGGACGCTGAAGACGCACATGCGCGTAATGACCAGGCGGACGATCGATGTAATTAACGTGCATTTTAAAGATGCTAATTAAAAAATCATTATATAGTCAGCAGCGAATGAGTTAAGTGCGGCTCCCGATATCTCTTGATACAAATATACCTACGTATTTTCTTTCTCATTTTTTATTTTCTTATATAAGTATTTTTCATACATTATTTAGCAATTAAGATTTGTGTAGAAATATAATTAAATTTGAATTAGTGTATTTAATTAAATGTGAGAACGTGACTATTGTGTGGCGCTTTATATAATATAAGAAAATCCAGAAATCCAGAATCCCTGGCTATAGAATTTTCATTATGTAGTAATGTTAGGTTGAATCCATACGATTTCACAACAAATTAATACCTGTATAATAATATTATTACGTATAACATATTACTATAATATGTATAGATTATTTCTGGGGATGCAGAACATCTACATTTTATCCAACATCTAATTTATAAATAGATCTCGCTCCGCTGATAGTAATATAGGTTGCAAATGCTTATTAAAACAATATAGCAATAACAATATAGTGAATAATTTATAATCCATATATTATTAGGTAGGTACAAATACATATATAATAAATTACTTATTATTGTGACCAAATAAATCTTGCACCCTTTCAAGCGCTCGCAGTACATTGTCAATAAAAATATATCAAGATAAAAAAAACAGTTCTCCATCGCCGAGGGGTAAAATTATACATTCCTTTATTATTTTTCTTTTCATTTCTAAGGATATGCATTTTCTGAATGTGTGCATCGTAAGCACGCTAGACGCACTACCGGCACACCTCAGGAGCGTGGGAAACACGCTTCTAAATTTTTGTTTAAAAGAGGGGAACATTTTTTTTATTTGAACAGATTGTACTAGGGAAATAAATAACGTGCACCTTTGACTGAATCGGGGTCGAAGAATGGTGGCTTATTAAATTGGAGTTTTTTTTCCTGTAATACGAGTATATTTCAAGAAATGGTTTTTGCCATATGGCGATTTATTGCAGAACGTATGGAAATTCAATAGATAATTATTTATTTGTCGATGAACAAACTATAAATGACGATTGCAATATTTTTATTGTTGACTACCAATGTTCTTGTTGAAATGCCTCTGCATAATATTAAATTGCAATGATTGTATTGGTACCATTGCCCCACATCGTGAAGCGGGCCCCAGTTTAGGATCTTTGGCGGGCCCCCTACCTATCGCTAAGGATAAAGGCAGTGCGATGCTCTACAATAGCGCTTTCAAAAAAAAAAAATGGTGTACGCGGAAAAAATAATGTGTATATTTAGTTTTATTGTATATTTTAATACATCCATTTGAATTGTGGAGATGTCCAGTATTGATACACAATTAAGAATTGTATCTATCGTACACGGTACAACCACATAGTAATTATAACAATATTATTGAAGGAGAATAGCGTTGCAGTTGCGTTCTATAATCTAAGGGTCGTATGCATGAGATTCCCAAAAACCTTATAGGCTATATACTGCACGTTTGTATGCATGAGTACAAACGTAATTAGCTGTTAAGTGACGTCAGGAATGTGACATCTCATGTGTCATGGTGTTCGTATTATAAAATTTCATTCCCCGATAAATAATTCAAAATTTTGAAAATGTAAATGTGTCTAAAAGTGTGCGAACGGTACCATATAAATTTAATATTTATACATGAATAATTATTATGAACTTTAAATAATTTATCAGCTATTTTATCACATGTATTTTATAATTATTCTACTGTACGAAAGGTTGTATTGCCAGTAAACTTTTCCATTTGGTGGCAACACTGAATACATTTGGTGGCAATACTGAATATTATTATGACTAACTTCACTTCAATTATTATGAGAAATGTCAAAACAGAATAAGAATAAATGACAGAAAATGCAAATGATTTAGACAATAATTTATGTAATGATCTCTGTATAATATTATCATTTATACCAATCACCGTATGACACTATTGATGTTTCCAGTGTATTTGAGAGTTGTGCCTTGTTTATTACAGTTATCTTACAATAATTAACTAGGTAGGTAGGTACCATAATATTTTGAAAAACGCAGAATGCTTCCAATTGTATATTTTATTGCCAGATACAGCAGTAGGTACATATTTTTGCGGTGGTTTTGCGGAGATATTTTATCGTAATCTTACGTAAGTCCATCTTATGTCTCCATGAGAAATATTGCAAGCGAAATAGGTACGAGGCATTTTATCAGTTACCTACAATCTAGCTAGATTATAGACTAGGGATCAAAATTATACGTATTTTGTAAACAGCACGACTAGGAACTGTTTTTAAAGTTCGCAAATGTTTTACAGAATCTACAAAACGAACAAGGGCCTCAACCAAACGTTTGTTGCAATGAATGCAAAATTAGAATGACATTTGAAAGTGACAGCTGAGGCAGCCATTTTTAATGGCGCGTGACGTCAGATCGCTTAAGTCACAAACAGTGTTATAAGCTATTCGATGGAAAATCGGTTAAATAGCTTATAAAGAATTTGGGAATCTCATACATACTGCCCTAAGGTTGCAGGCGACTTTTTTTACTATTAAATCGAATTTGCGATGTGTGTTTATCTCACTTACCTGGTCGACTCGCCTCGCCGGGCCACTCCTGAGCCCCCCCTTGTGGGGGCCATGATTGGTACCTAGTGTATAATAAATTCAACTAACTAAGTAGGTACGTATACAATAATATGCTCATGAACATCGAATGGTTTGTAAAACTAGTTTCGTTTTCTTTATCATTCAACATTGTTTTGGTGCCTAGGCAGGTACTATAATTTAGAAAAAATATGTGTGTAAAGGAAACAGGGAGATAGGGTCTGACAATTGAAAAATGTATTAAATATGTTAAATTTACCATAATATTATAATGTTTAATATTTATAGGTAGGTACCTAGGTACAATGTGTAAATAAGAAAAGGGACGAATCGAATCTAAATACCAACAATAAATTAAGTACTAAATTATTGTTTTGGTTTTACGAAAAGTAGTAATTTAAGACCAATTATATTATCTCTCCTTTCTTGTCGCTTACATAGGTACTTATAGGATTTTATATAAAAGTAATCTAAGTAATAGTATGTACTTCTATATCTATCCTACCTAGGTATATGACGTTGGTAGCATTAATAATGTAGTAGATTCCTACAAATTACCACATTCAATATTAATAGACGATAGTCAATATTGTTAAATTGGTACAGATTTTCAAAACGATAGCTTATTACCAATACTTTTATTGAATCTATTGCTAATATGAGTATTTTAAATAATTATAATAGTCTTAATATAGCAATATTATGTTGTATATATTAGTAAATTTTCCTTGATTTCATAAAATATGGAAACGAAACAATATTTATATCAAATTAAATTTATATTACTTTCGAAATAATATAGGCATATACTTATCTGTGATTTTAATTGTTGATTATTTGGAATGTTAAAACATTAAATTTACTGTAGGTAAGGTACCTACTCAATATATATATTTCCGTAGGTTAATAATAATTCGTACTTATAAAAATAAATTCAGTTTATCGATGGTCTAAGATTGACACCTCGTATCTGACATTCATTGTTTTTGATAGGGGGAATTAAAATGTTAAAAGTATAAAAAATCAGGTAAGTACCTAATCAAATCAAATAAAATCAAAAAGACCCTTACTTTAATAAATAAACAAAATTATTTTTGCACTAAACGTATTTTTGTTTCTAAGTATTTCGATTCATTTCATATTCTCTTTATAACATTTACAACCCCCTGTTAAAAATATTGAATGTCAGATACCTACGTGGCATTAGTGTTAGAACATCGCTATGTTAAATTTAGTATTGTGTTGTCACAGTATACTGTTTTGTACCCTATTGTGGAAGGTATCTAATTTTATGGATAATGGTGACTTTCAATTCTTAATCAGAAGCAACATCGCCGCCTTCTAATGAGTTGCATCTGACGACTCAATAAAAACTTCGATACATTGTTACAGGTCACAGAAAAAACAAACAAATCAAACCCAATAAAACAAATACATTGATTGCTCACCTACAATCTTAATGACCATACCGCGTGGCTATCATTAGAATAACAACAAGCGAAAAAAACCTTTCAAGATATATCTATCATAAGAGCATACAAACGTAGAAATAACCATAAAATCAACGTTAAGATATGCGGTAAGAGCGCCTTAATGACTTTGCTACCTGCCACGAAATAAAATGATAGAATTGAGTGGTTTTGTCAGGTAACTTGCGTCATTTTGCTGCCGTGGTGCTCCGGTAAGAACGTAAAGAATCAGCACCTGCCTGTAGTTCCCACACTTTTGAGCGGATGTGACGTATTACGGGGTTGCTTGGCGCGAGAACGGCGTATGTCTGCGGCCGCCAAGCGTCAGGCAGGCTTTTTTAACACTGCACGGTCTAGTAATTTAGTGTAAGATTCATTTTATAGAGGTACATACTTACTTATTTGTAGGTATAATAATAATACGTAACCACCTAGAATACCTAGATCCTTGTATAATATTATATATTATATTATAATATCTAAATTTGAATATAAACAACTTTTATTCAAAGATTTTGTACAGTTTTTAATATTCATACGAAAAGTAATAAGTAATTGTAATTCAGTAATTATAGATTTTTTTGCACTTGCAACCATTTTGGAACGGTAAATAAGTAAGTATGTACCTACACGGTTTTGAGTTACCCCATCTTCACCCGCCGTATACCTAGGTACGCAGCCGCGATTTATGCACGACCGCCTTCCATGACGCTATAAACGTGTTGGAATGAATAGGTATATTTCAGTGCCACACTTTCTTGTCCCGAAATTAAGCTACACGGGACTGACACCTCGGTGCTTAAGGAAAGTGTTAAGAAAATAAAAAAGGAGAAATTAGGGAAATAGCCAATACGTAACAGGTAGGTACCTCAGATTAGTAAAATAGCATAGATTTATCTACAAAATTATATGTATAATATCGCTACTAACTAGTTAAAAGTACCTAGATATTTAAAATCACAAAATATGCACAGAATAATATTTATATTAGATCGGTATGTATATTATTTCACAGGACAACAAAGGTAAACAATAATTTATTAAGTACTTATATAAAATAAAACAAAATATTACAATTTCAATATTAGATACCTTGTACCTAACAGTAATTGGTAGGTCTATTTAATCAACATAGATAATAATTATATCGGGACCGGTTGCGTCCATTTGGATGGACATTCTCGACCCGAAAGTGTAAGTGTGATGTCGTTTTCTGATCGGACTGAAAAAATACGATTTTCGTTACACTACTAGAGCACTTTCGTTACAATATCAAAATTACATTATCACGATTGTTTCTATATCGGTTGTGGATATATCGGCTTTAAAATATACAATATTATACTTCCGATCGTACATAGTTGTGGCATAGTTAATAGTGTACAATATCTTGTCAAGCCGATTACAAAACTTTATGTTTTATCTTATCCTCTTGCAAAACAGTTGCATACTATATATTATATTATAGGTATTTAAATAATCTCTGGGGCATTTAGTGACGTAAATACCCGACGTATTGACTGATTTGGACGACGAAAAAAATCACGTCCACAGAATCCGCCGTCAAAGATGCAGGTAAGTAGGTATATTATAATATTCGCAATTTCCGCCAAATATTCACTGTCTCTAAGCAAAAAAGCATTTACCTGCCTACTCCCTCAAGGCGTTACTGATTGTTGAATGATAGTTAAGCGTTTGTTTTATGTAATCTAAATCGTTAATATTAAAAACATCAATTTGTGAGAAATTAGCATATTTTTTGAATTTTATTACAATTTAATGATTCGATGACCAGTTTTAACTATTTGGATGCCTTCTGATGAATCCATGCGTCATTTGCATCATAAATTGCCGCTGAAAAATAGTATCAAATAATACTAAATTAGGTCGGTAGGTACCTATTGAATCTGTGTATGATCATGTTACCTCAGATGCTTGTGAAACTAACTTAACATAGGTAAACATCATTTCGTATTGTTGGCAAACATACATAATAGAGAGGTAAGTATATTCTTATAACTTATATCTACTTCAAGTTTATCTATCCGAAAAATATGTAGGTACCTATTCGAAAGATATTATTATGTAATTCTGATAATTTTGAAAATTGGTGCCAAACCAACTATGTCGCAATGGGTGGTAAATTACAGAAACATAACGATTCAAATAATACCTATGTAGGTGTCTACTTAAAAAATTGATATACACTCACTTCGCTTTTAGCTTTCCTATGGTCAATAGTGATAGGTATTAGACGCATCTATGTTTAGTTTAGCCATTTTTTTAGCACAACTTTCTTTTGTATACCTACGAGTCCTACGACATACGTTCAATATTATGCAATCACGAACTAAATAAATACCTATATTAACACTGAAATATTATAGTAATTGCTTCATTATTTATTTCAGAGAATAATAATGAACATTAAAATGTACTTGCATGTTGCAAGAGCACTGGTAAGTTGGGGTGTGTCTGTCTATACAGGATATTGCGAAAGAATTACATTTACCTTTCAAGTTGACAGAAACAATGAATGGCGTACAATCGGACAGAAAGCCAGAGACCATATTATTCTCCAACATAATTATGTTAATATCAACATAATTACATACCCATACTACATAATAATATATAAATAATGTATTATGTATGTACTTTAATACTACAACTTTCCTTGAAGTTAAGTGCCAGTAGTATTATTATAGTGAAACAGTAGTGTGGTTGGTGATAGAAATTAAACATTCACAGACACCCAGACCCTCAACCAGAAAATCACATAACATAATATGTGTCGCTAGATTTCAAAATCAGCCAAGTCCACCTTTAGGTATTTTTGACTTTTTTGTGAATTGCTGAAGAACAACTGCTTTCTAACATTTCTGCATTATCAAAATGTGGAATTTATTAATTTTAAATATTCTATACTCGAAATAATATAAACTTTCACCCTTGTGACTATGTATTTGAGAAAACAAAAAGCTGTTTCTCTCCTATTCATCTATTATAGACTTTTTGAAATTGACACATATGATGTGATCTCACCGGATCAAACCCGGAGCCCCGGATGAAAAGCCAGCGGGTTAATTTGCTTCCGCAAAACCTGGAAACTTCATTATAACTTATTATAGCTAATTCACTAATACAGCGATTTCCAAACTGGGAGGCACAAAAAGTTTAACACAATTAATGTAGGCACATGTCTGCAAATGCATAGTTTATAAAACGGCCGCTAGTTATAAACTACACAAAAATAGTCCTATAAATGTTTGTTTGCAAACCTATCTGAAAATATGGAGACTAATTTTATAATACCTCACTTCAATACTATTGTGATGCGCGCTGGCTATCTCGTGAAAAAGATGAAATAAAAGGATCGAATCATAATGTTGAAATTTGAGGCAAATTTGTCTAAACAAATACGATAATTTTGTAGTTAAACTTGTCTATTTGGATGGAATTTCGCCATGTTTCTTTCCACTTTTAAATGATTTCTGCGCCAGATATATTGAAGCAAACAAAAATCTATTAATGTACTTTTCAAATTATTTTGTTAATAGTAAAAAAAGTCGCCTGCGGCCCTGCTTTGTTACGGAACTTTCAAATATTTTAAATATGAGGTTGTGCGTTGCAATTTGACGTGAAACCTATATGATGATTGATATACTTACTTAAATAAATGATAATTCCCGCGTATAATTTAGGAAACACTACATTAGAGCACCACACTGCCGTTAACCTCAGCGATAGGTAGGTGGGTCCGCCAAAGATTCTGGCCTGAGGGCCCGCTTCAGGATGTGGGGCCCATGAGAATCCATTTGTCAATGAACGATGATGAATTTGGATTGACTACTATTGAAATTAATTGTGCTAATAAACAAGCATATTCATCGCATGATTAAGAATGATTATAATATAAATAAGTAGTAAAACCTTGTTTTTTTTTAATTTTTTTTTTTCATTTTTGTATTAGTACGTACTTATATTTTTAGCGATTTTTAAATAAATCCAGTTGATTTATTGAGTTGTCAACACTGCTCGCGATCTCCTTTTGTGGAACCTAACCAAGTAACGTGCAACCCTTCGCCATATTGGATAAAAAGCAATTTTGTAAGTCAGGAAACACACTTAAATTAAGTAATTATAAAATAAAATTCTACACGCGAAGTATCATTTAATTATATCAATAATTAAGATATCACATCAAATTTCATTAAACAGCCACATATTTTACTATTAGAGAAAATTATGGTGTGTTTTTTTCATTTAATTGGTCGACCCACCACGCCGGGCCCCTCTAAGCCCGGGCCCCCAGGCTAGAGCCCAGTCAATCCCCCCTTTGTGGGGGCCATGCATACAACTCTAATCTCGCCATCAAACTATTATTATACTGTGTAAAGAGCCTACTACGCGACGGAAGGAAGAGCTACGCCTCAGATTAAAAGCGTGGGGATTCACAAATTCTCTTTCTCTCATTCTTGCGGCATGACGTGGTGATGCAATACGACGAGGTGGCGTCGACTTTCACGTAAGCTAGATGAAATAAAAATAGGTATCTCAATGTAGTCATATTGTATTACAATTAAATCTACGTATTTACATTTTCACGATCAAATTAAATTTCATCCCGCGATGGAACTTCGTCCGTCGTCGGACTTAGGCAATGATACACTATTTTTACAGAACCTTACTTATGCCTTACCACCAGTATCTTTCTACTGATACATGTATTTTGGGAACCTTATGAAAACAACCAGTGGCGCACCCAGGATTTAATATTGGGGGGGGCCCAAGGAGGAAAATGTAAATTGGTCCCATAGGCTCTTTTTCTTCTTCACAGCCTAATTTCTCGTTTATCGGCCTTTTGTCTATTGCACTCGGTGTACCTACACCATGGTCCCCACATCCTGAAACGGACCCTCAGGCTAGGATATTTGGCGGCCCCCCTACCTACCGCTAATATTAAAGGCAGTGTGAAGGACTACATTAACGTTTTTCAAATTGTGTTTTAGTTCAAATGAAAGGTACTCATACAGTGAATTATTGGCGATTTTTAATACATCTACTTTAATAATGGAGCTGTCGATGATGTGTGTTTATCTCACTTATCTGGTCAACCCGACACGCCGGGCCCCCCACAGCCCGGGCCCCCAGTCTAGAGCCCTATCAGCCCTCCCCAGCCATGACCTAAACCACTCCGGAATTCGGGTGGACACCGAGAATTTTTTGACAGTTCCATTAGGAATTGGGTTTCTAAAAAAACCCGACATTAGTGTTTCGAAATTTTTGTGTTAGAAATTAAAATCTAAGAAAATTTTCTAACAAGGTTGCTGGAGAATAATTACAAATCATTTTTTTTGCCGTGTTTTTATTTGTCTAAGCCCAAGGTATAGTTTATTGCCTTTCAATGTTTAAAATCATTCTGATCATTTTCATTTTTGGGGGGTGCCAGGGCCCCTTGGCTCCCCCCCTGGGTGCGCCACTGAAAACAACCCATAAACGGTGTGTGGCGACCACAGAACAGATAATAAATAGAATACCCATATGCTATATTCAATACGCCGCATGGTGAAGCAGGCTTTTGAATGTGTGAGTGTCCTACGAAAATGAAGCACGCATTATGCACGTGCAATAGTGTGTGTAATACACCAACATTAAATGAGCGTAAATGCATAAACCGAGAGCAGTTTTCAGTATTCGACGTAAAACGTATTCTTGACACGAGTGTAAGTTTAACCCGGATTCTTCCTTACTCGAGTCGGTTACCTGCTATCACCTTACCCGTTGTGTATTTCAGTTCCTATTATTTCTGAGTTCCGTGGTGGCGACCAAATCAGTGGGGTTGGCTGCATTATCTCTAATATTAAGATTTATTTTTGTATGATAATCACATTCATATAATATGATATTATAATTATTTTTGATATATACATTATTTTGTAATGGGTATTTATTTCATTCAGAACAAGTTAATTTAATATAGAATTAAAATTTAGAGACCCGCTTTTAAGATAAATCGCGCCAATGATATAATGGAAAAAATAGTACAATATAATCAGAAGGCTGTATTTTGATAGCATGATAATAAAAAAATATATAATTATTTTAAATCATAATTATGCATAATAAAATGCATTAATTATAAGATTTCAACAAAAAAGATTTTATATTTCGTGTTAATGACTTGATAATTAAACCCCGATTGAACAAATGTTTAAATCAACGCCCATTATTTTACTGATCAATTTTATAACCTGTTGACCATTAACTCCGTGTTTAACGATAATAGGCTTTACATGAGTGTTGGGATAATGAATAAAAACCACTTTTCACTTATCGCGTGAATGGAAAAAATCATACTGACTTCAATGAAGAAAAAGTTTAATGGAAAAATTGACTAAATTACAAAGGAACTTACATTATGACTTCAGCTCTATATCACATTAGCATTGCAGATACCTATTTACACGTATCTACCATCGTAAAGACACGTATACATATTTCAAAATACTTTATATCAACAACTCTTAAACTTTTGCATATGAAGTCACCCCAAATTGCAGCATAGTAGTGGCTAATCTATGTATTGTTGCCTTTAGTATTTTTTCCGGCCAATTCATCAAGCAGATAGTTTC
Organism: Rhyacophila brunnea; assembly: GCF_057557595.1. Taxonomy (NCBI): domain Eukaryota; kingdom Metazoa; phylum Arthropoda; class Insecta; order Trichoptera; family Rhyacophilidae; genus Rhyacophila; species Rhyacophila brunnea. Next base: position 16,828,046 of record NW_028232965.1, read on the forward strand.
ACAAGCTTGTGAACGATTTACCTATATCGAAATATTCCATAATATGAATAAATTTCATTGATAGGGTTTTACAAAAATAATGAAGACTTTTGATGAATACCTACTGTCGTCAGTATTATATTTGCTTACTATGTATTCATCATTGGCGGAAAACGATCGTTCTGAAATCAATAACAAAATTTTGATGTGTTGAAAGTGTCTTATCCAATAACTTGATTTTGATTTTTGATTTTTGAACTTTGATTTTTAAAAAAATATAACACGGAAGAATGTTAAGCTGTGTAGATATAATCATGAATAAATACTATTATATATTCCAAAAAGACTTTAAGTCAAGTCACCCAGGGCCGGATTTACACTTAATTACTCTGTACTAATAGCTATTGGGGGGCCCAAAACCTCAACTCATTCCAGCTTAAAAAAATATTGCAACGTGCAAATTTTTATCAATCTAATGACAGAAATTATCTAATGAGGGTTTAGCGTTATGCATACCGATACACTATTATATTTAATGGTTGTTTTTATTAAACATGTTCAAGTTGCAAAATAATATCTAAATATATTGTAAATATTTTTCGGGTGGCGTATTTTTTACCGCATTTATTTCAATACATACTACCTACCATTACCATATCTTTCTACTTTTATCGAGTCTGCTTCGGTTATGATTGTTTCACTTAGCAACTAATTTTAAAACTGTGAATTGTGTATATTTTTTAGTAAATCTGCGGCACCCGCTTTATGAAATACTGATGTAGATATAATTAGCCGTTTGATTTTATAAATAATGTTTGTATCACTGTTTACGATCTTGCACGGATAATAATTTAATTCTTTGTTTAAGTCTATCAAGGGCATGCTTCGTCGTTATAAGACGGCAATTATGTACTAAATTAAAATAGTTTACCAGAGAATTTTTCGCAGCGAATGGAATCCCACGTGTCCTTTAGCGGTGTCCGCCGAGGAAAAAGAAAATTACTGCGAAGCATTCGATCTAAGTGAAGATCGAACGTGATATTGTTAGTGTACTCGGGAACGCAGAGCTTTTTTAAAGCAATCCCGATTACTTTGTTGTGAAAAAGCTAAATGATAATTTTACAACACTAAAAGCTCCTTTGATATAGCCGCTAGTTATCGGTTTCAAAAAAATAGACCACGCTAAACTTTGTTATTCGACCTACGTGTGTTTATTTCCACGTTCGTTTAATTTGTCTACCTCGCCGTGAGCTTTAAAACCTCATGGAAGTTAACGAACTCATTATATTTGTATTATTAACATTGTCTGTTAAATACTCGTCAAATTACAAATGAACAAAAATAAAATAAAAACTTTTATAGCTCTTATTTAAAAAATATATGTAAGTATATACCTAAATAGATAGTGGCGAAAGGAAGTAGATACTGTCTAATCATCGGTTAAGTGAAAATGTAATATTTATTTAAGTACCTACCTAGGTACTTATGGAAAATTATACATAAACATAAAACATTAATGCACACCTCTTTTTTTTTGTTTTACCGGTATTGCTATCGATGCAATACAATACATCTATATCTACGTTATATCACAAACTATGATAACTTTGAAAACGAAAAAAAATATTTATTTATCTTCTTCATTCTCAGGCCACATGTAGGTAATGAGCATTGTGGTCAGTTAAAAAAAGCAAATGTATTTCCGATAATGTAAATCTTCCTCGATAAAGATTTATTTCACAACATTTTAGAATAATACAATTAAAGCTACATGCCAAAAACAGTCTGTCGAATTATAAATAAATAATTAATATAATAACTATATAAGTATATAATAGCTATATTATAATAATATCTAGGTATAACGTCCTGAATCCTGAAGGGTGATCAATATCATAATGCCTCTGCGAGCGAATTCGAAAGCTGCAAATAAATACATTGATTTGTTAATTTTCATTTTAAATAATCAACACATCTTTTTGTACCTATCTAAAAAGATTTTTTTAATTAAAAAATATACTTTACTTTTACAAATACCTAAGTACCTATATCGTTTTTTGTGAATATTTTAGCAATAAGTTATTTAAAATATGAATAAACGATTTTTGCAAAATTCATAATTGTACCTACGGTATTTTTGTCGAATTTAAAACATTTTTTTTCTTAATACGTAATATCAATGAATATAACTTGGAATCCTTTTTATGTTATATCACTTCCAATTTTGGTATTGTGAGCACATCAAAGTTATGCACATTTTTATTTTTATAAGAATCAATATCATTTTCATTTAAAAAATATTTTATTTCTTTCCAAAGAACTTATCAAACTATATTTTAAAACTAAAAATATTCTTAAAAATGATGTAATAACAAAATCGAACTAATTAATGCACCTTTATATACCTACATAGTTTTTATTAAACAGAATTATAGTTTATTTTATAACATAAAAAAATAAATAAATATTTTAATGTTCTTAGATGCGTAATGATTTATTATGTATTTAAAATGAAAGTTATGATGAGTGTTGCAGATTTTGCGAACAAGAATGTCCACTGAAATACCTAATTAAGAATGGTTATAATTATAAAAAACGATAATACGAACAGTAACTGTTCATGGCAGCAATTATGGACATTATGTGATAACAGCTAGGCTAGCTGCTAGACTGTTGAATTCCTTTAAAAGAATGGCTCCGAAGAAGGTTTGGGAACAAGCACCAATCCTAACTGTTCCGAAAGACCAAGATTCTATTGGATCGATATAGTGAAGGATGATGCGCTGGAACTGCTTGGCGTGCAAGACTTATTGGAGACTGCTGGTAGCAGAGGAGAATTGAAGAGACTAAGGTAGCACCATTGGGAAAAGAAGGAGAAAGTAAAAATGTCAATTAAATTGATTAATAGGTATATTACCTACTTTGGTACAACGATGATAACCGGATGCATGTACGTGTATCTTACAAATGACTTTCTTCCATGCTATATTAATCATTACTCGCATAATAGTTCACAATTACTCTGCTTACTACCCATATGGGTCTGGTGTACGGTTTAGCAACTTAAAAGCCCGAAGTACTGACTGATTTGGAGGCCCACGTACCTAGTAAAAACAATAATGTATTTATTCTTTCCCCATCCATTTATTTTGGAAGATTTTTTTATGCTTTGACTAATATTTTATACTCAATTTGTCATTTGTTAACTGGTTTGAACTGTTTCGGTGAATCGATTGCATCAAAGTAAAATCGCCGCTGTACGGACCCCTGACCCCTCGGTTCTTTTATAAACACCTCGCGAATAATTGAGAAAACTTTTTATTTCGACGAAATCGTTCACTAAAACCAATATTCAATGTTTGTCCTCAGTGACATTTCCTTATTTGGCATATTAAAATATGTGATATTTTTCTAAAAATAAATTAAAAACAGATTTAAAATAGACAATTCTAACCGTAATTATTTTTGTATGGGGAGTATTTACAAGCACATCTGTGAATGGTCTGATTAAACGTTAAACTGTGTTGTATCAATTTTTTATTAAATAATACCTAGTAAAGTTTCATACATAAACCACAAGCACACTAGTCACATTATGATTATTTGGTGAATAAATTTAATTCATTTTGATTTGAGGGGTATTTATTAAAGTTTTAATGTATTGAAAGTATTATATAATATCATCATCAGCCGGGGTCGATCCACTGCTGGATGAAGGCCTCCCCTAGCTCTATCCACTCTTCTCGGTCCCAAGTTCTTTGTTGCTATGTACATCCACCGAACTTTATGAGCTCGTTTATCCAGCGGGTTTTAGGGCGTTCCTGTGGGCGTTTAGTGCCCCTTGGTTACCACTGTATGACGGCCTTTGTCCAGCGGTTGTCCACTCTCCGAGCGACATGCTTAACGACCTCTATCACATCGCGCACTCTTGGCTGGTTCATTATATTATATATATTATTATTTTATGATACTCAATTATCGCTATAATAACATTTTTAAATTACCTGTAAAAGGATCATTTTTCAATTAAATTCACTTAAAAATAACCACCGCGTAACTTGAAAAATATCAGGTTTCCGTTCAATCAATTTTGCATGTCTTCTTGTCACTTGTCAAAAAGTGAATTGATGTAGGTATTGGACGCTTACGTTTTGTAACGTTTAATAGTTTATCAATAATGCGCATGCAAATTTTAATGACCCAAAACGTCAAAACTGATAACCACTTAGGTAACCATATTACGTCGTAGGTATACCTACCTACCTTTTGTTTTACAGGTTGTATTGCATGTGAATTTCAGAAATCCTCTGAAGAAAAATAGCTTAACTTTTTTAAAAGATTCCATTTAAAGCAGCATGTACTTGATTTTATCACTCTGCAGCCCTTATTCACACGTCAAGCCTGCAGCGTGTGTGAATCCCTTGTAGCATTGCTGTATGGTAAGGGATGGCGATGGAATCAGTGGGGGTTTACCCTTAAGCGCACGAACTGTCGCTACTGAAAGCAGTTAGTAGATATATTAAATATTTGATTTCAACCAAGGCCAGGCATTTGAAAAATTTGCTGGGTCATATGGAGGACGGAATAATTCCGATCCCTCCTTAGATTCATCACTTTCAACTACTGACTCTTCTGTTTCAGCAGAGTTTTAGTATACGGGTATAGAGGAAACTTCACGCTACTAAAGATAAATGACGATAGTGCAAGACAAGACTCTTTTTTTTAATTTCCTAAACTTTTTCTTTAAGCACCAAGGTGGGTGATTGTTAAATCAGTCCCGTGCAGCTTCGTTTCGGGACAAGGAAGGGTGGCACTATAATCTTTCGATTCTCACACGTTTATAGCGTCATGGAAAGCGACTGTGCACAAATAAATGACGGGTGGAGATGGGGTAACTCAAATCAATCCCCTTTTTATAATACTTAAATAATAAATTAGGTGGTAATTGTAATTTAATAATCATCTTTGTCTTCACAATAGAAGCGGACACTAAGATTCTACACCTGACAGTCTTTTTCACCATTCCAGGATATGAACACTTACTACCAAAATTAGCGCTGACACAATCAGCCCAACACATTACTATTTTTTTTTAATTTAATACGATGCACATTGATATCATTGCCGCAAACTTAAAGCTTTCCAAAATCTGTACAATTCTTTCACGTATAAACAGCGTAATTTTTACATTAGCATTATGTATTATAATACACTATTTTGTTTTGTTCAACGTACAGTTCACGGGATTTAAAAATTTAACATTGAAAATACAAAAGCCGATTGCCAAACAGTAACGCAAAATAGAAAGCGCTTTAAAACCCACTAGATAACTTGTAATTAGATATGACTCGTACAGCTTAATGGTCAGAGCACATAGGCGCGAATCCCAGTGGGCGTAGGTTTTAAACCTGCTGCGTGTCGTATATTTTCAAAAAGATAGTTCTAGCGGTTATATATTTCTCAGAAGTATTTTCAAATAATGTATGTTTGATATTATTTATGTTATTTTAGTAGGTAGGTACCTATGTAAACATTGAATAGTGCGACACTCTAATTTTTATCAGTTATATATTTAATATACACAAAGACTGATAATTCCAAAAGGCAACTCACAGGTACTAAAACTGATTCATATGGAATATATAATACAAAACATTCATCAATTAGAATTTATAATAACAAAAATTGATGAAGGTACTTATTAGGTTTTATTTCTGAGAAATGAAAACCATGACTCAATATTTCTTACACCTTCGCTATCAACATACATTAAAATATTATAGGTACCTATACACTTTCGATAAGCACATCGGGAAAGCTAAAAAAGGTCACTAATCTGATCCTGAATGTAAAAAATATTCATGACATTAAGAATAATATATTTTCTTTTAAAGACAAGACGTAACATCTTTACAATCAGTAGCAGTAATACTTTCTGGCATAATCGTTTATCAATAATGATGCCGATTATGCGTAATCCAAGAAAGAAATAAATACACCTTGGATTGGAGAGTGTCCATTTTTTCTCGTTTCGGTAGATACGTAAATGATTGCTTTTTTATTGCGAAACACGAATTCAAATCATGAGTAATAAAATCTGAAAGGCGTATGAGGTCGAACAGATTCCCTCTGATAAATGATTAAGCTAAGTGATGTAAGGAGAATGAGTTTTTTTTAGTTTATAAATATTGTATCATTCCATAATCAATTGGTTAACTACTCGTGATATTACAAATTATTAGCAATTTAATGTCTATTGAAAAACATATCAATAATAATTATAATATAATAGTAATAAGAGGTTAGCTGGTTAGCACGTTAAAAATGCCTTCTTTCTATTTCTATAATTGATTCCTTAGATATAATATCATACTACTTAGTTTGATTGGGGATCTTAGTATAGAAGACATTAGACCAGTGGTGGCAAACCTAGGCATGCGTTAGAAGAGAGAGAAAATACTTAATATCTTAATAATAACAAATGACAGATCGCATTGTATAAAAAATAGCAGGCAAATACTCTTCAAGGATAAACATTACGTTTAATTTAAATATGTAATTGAATTGGTCAGTCCTTAGACTTTATGCGTCACATATAATATTATTGCAATAACCTCATCAAGCGGCGCGGAATGCCGCACCATGAACCTCTAATTTTGATCGATTTACGATGCTTGATATCACTGTAGACATGAGGATGCCTTATCGGATCGGAGCAATTCCGATGTAAATTTGTGCGTAAATAACAAAACTAATGAATATATTAACAAACAATTTCATTTCTACCCAAAAAAATACTGATGAAGTTAACAGTAGTAATTCTGGCAGACAGTTTCAAAATTGGTGGACCGAAATGTATGGCGTAATTGAAAAAAGTGATATAGCTATTATAATATGTGTGCTATGTTCTGTGAGTGGTATCTAGAATATCATAATTTTTAATAGAATTGTTAAAAACTATTTTTTGCTCGGCATGACAGACAGTTGAAAAATATTAATATTTGGGAAATTTTGGCACGCGTACGTAGAAAGGTTCGCTAACCCTGCATTTGACTATTAGACAATCCACATACGTATCGCGGAATAACACAATAATTAATATGACATTAAATAAGTTGCATCTAGCATCTAGATTTTTCTTTAACATATTTGGCGTATTTAATATTCTTGATTCGTTTTGTGAATAATTGTCATAAATCCTTCAGACGACAGTTTTTTTTTAAAATTCATTCTGTCTCAAAAATACGCGAGAATTCTATGTAGGGAATGCGCGGCAATATTATATGAACAATGCGTCATATAGGTAGGTACTCATAATATAACATTATTTTTTAATAAAATGATTGATTGAAATTACCATTATCAATTCACTAATTAACTCTCAGAATGTATGTACCTATTCCTTATTTATTGGATAATAATAATAGTTGAAGCCTGATGGTGTTATGGTAGGTACCTACATACCTAGTGAAGGGTTTAGACCTTAAGCCTAGTACCCAAGTACGTTCTTGCTCGACGGTTTTGTTCGATCGAGCATGTTGACTTGAGAGCATGCTCGTCGTTGCGTCCACACAGTCGAGCAACTCGACATAAGACGCTGTGAGGCCACCGTCGTACCGCCACGACTTCGACCACGAGTGAGAGCGAGACCACACGAGCCTTGCCGGTGCGTCCTCACTCCCTCACTCAAATTACATCGAGCAAAAATTACGGACCTTCAATCTTTTTCGGATAGCGCAATTTGTTCGATGTCGAACAAAAAAACATCAGATAGTACACACGTTGAGACGAGTTGGAATGAGCGTAAAACCATTGAGCAAGAACGTACGTGTGTACTTACTATAATGGACTTGATTATTGACTAACTTTGAAGCCCCCCAACAATGACAACGATAAAATCAAACTACAAAGGTACCTACCAAGTAAACCTGTTCTCTAGAAGTAGAATGACATCCTGTAGCTAAAAATATCGAAGATGACAGTGATGCTGATGAGTGATGACGCATAATAATATTACTGAATGTTTTATGTACAAGTACGTAATTGTATGTATATGACTTTAATGTTTTGTTATAATTATTAAATAATTTGTATTAATTGTTTTAACTGCTTCAAGGCCCCCTTTTTAATCTTCGGACGAATCGATTAAGTACGTCATCCGCTTCAAAGGAAGTCGCCGCTGTACCTACCATATCATAATATCCTCAATTATATTTTGAACAAGTGCTTTGAAAATATAAGAACATGTTTTCTTAAAATGCGATTAACTTGTCGAAGTAAATAATTAATGTCGTGTATGCAGTTCAAAGCAGTAAAACGATTTATTATATTTTGCGTCATATCGGCGTTTTGTGGTTAATGAGAAATAATGGCACAACATTATGGAACGGTAGCAAAAATATACAAAAATTACACCGTGAGTAGCCATTTTAAAACGCTTATCCCTAATGATCGGATTACGTATCGACTGAAGTTGTGAGCGGCATGAGACTGATATGAAAGATATTATTGCGCGTGTTTTTTTTAAATAATTTAATAATGATTGCCACTTTTGGCGCGGTATAATATAATGTTATGCATGTGTGGGTATATGCGAAAAAAAGAAATCTTTCTGATTTCACCATTGGTCCTTGGACAAAACAGTCATCCGGTAATTGAGAATAAATTTGGAATAAACACCTGCCGTCGCTTCACTCCTGTGGTTATTACCGTCAATGGAAGTAATTTACACAGACGCGCACACAAGGGGGTTTTTCGGGTCCGGACCTCCCCCTAGAAACGAAAAAAATTCAAATTATTTAAATACTTAACTATTTCTTTTATTCAACGAATAGTTCACAAGATTTAAGAATGTACAATTCTAATTATTGAACATACATAGTTCTGAAAACACTCATGAGAAAATATAGCTATTAGAAAAAAATCTATTAATAATAAAAAAGCAGAGGGCGCGAAACCCAAGAGACGCTGATTCGATTCCAGCCGGGTGTCTTACTTTTTTCGAAAAAAGATTTTTTCTATTGGCTATATTTGCTAGTGTTTTCAGAATAATTATGTACTAATGTACAAATTATTTAGATGAATTGAATATTACTTTTTCTTCTTCTTTGTCACGACCTCATGACAAAGGATCGTGACTCGATCCATCTCCTTTCGGCATTCTGCAACACGTAAGGCCTTTGTCAGTGGAACTTGTGAATAAATAAAATTGGTGCAACCATCTGAGGTATCCAATATTTGCTTTAATGTTCGGGTGCGGCATGTCTAAAGACAAGACGGCGTGGATGACACAAAAGTACACATTTGATAACCACCGATGACGTCCCGTGGGGATGGGCAGGCCATGCGGTTGCCAGTACCATCATTAAAACTTTTGAAAGCTGCGACTGTTTTCCATGAAGCCGAGATGAGGTCACTTCATTAGAAAGTATCGGCATCTTTTTTTTTTTTTTTAATCATAATGGGGCCTCTAAGCTAGTCAGTGCTTCAGACCGTCATGTACCAAAACCACCTTTGTTTGAGAATAGATTTGAAGAAATTCTCTAATCCTCAGAAGATTTTGAATACAATTTGAGACTAAAAATAAAAGGGGACAGTATTCTAAGTCTGCGTAAGGCCGGCACTTTGCCTAAAAACGTCACTGCCACGCCTGGACGCGGAAGATTCCAATATAACACATAGGTGAGTAGTTACGGCTGCATTCCAGGAATCCATCGCTAGAATCCATCCATCGAAATGGACCCCCCATAACATTTTTCTGTGTGCGCGCCTGAATTTTCACATGATGAAAACGCCATAAAAACCTGAGGTCACACACTGCCACTTATTTCTTGTATGTTACTTACTAATACGTACATTTTCTTGCTGAATAATCAATCTTACGATGATTGCTCGAAGGACTTTCCCTTTATAACGCCATCTCTGCTACACATCGTTAAAAGATGATTATTATTGATATTTTATTACCAACAGCGAAAATATCAACGACTTGAAGATACTTGGGTGTAACTAATGAATTATCATTAAAAATGAATTAAATACTCAAGGGGAGGAGTATAAGGCTACGACGAATCGTAGACTACAGAATATTTTAGGAATACTTTAATTCTGTCTACTAGTCTACTATAATATTGTTATTATTAATACGCTAAAGTCTCTTGGATGACACACTAATTTCTTACTTAAACGGCACTTCATTGATTTTTATCACTTTCAGTTCAATTTTTGGATTACCGAATTATCTACCATTTGAATTGTACGCGAAAGAAAACTATTTGATACTTTCAGACTATTTCAGAGATATGTCACGTTTAAAATCGACATTTTCTTTAAAGACTGTTATTATATTTTTTTACTCGACTGAATTTTGAAAATTTCATGAGAAAAAATGCGAAACACCACCATTTGCCATGAACAAATCTTTAAAGAAAGAAAATGTCGCGCTATTAAATTTTATAAAAGATCTTTTATGAAATACATATTTTATAAAATACTTATAGACTTATAGCACAACATCTATAAGATTTTATAAAATATTCTTCAAATTTTTTGTCAAGTTTGATAGTCTAATAATACCAGCCTTAAATATTATCTAGGCACTATTCATATATAAATGATCGTAAACAGTTATAGAATTTTCCAAGAGGTTTTTATACAATGTTCATTTGTCCAAGCACAGATGCATCTTACAGTAGGTATCTTCGTTTGTACCAGGACTGCATCAGTTCTTAAAATAGTATCATAGTGTGAAGTGACTACATTCATAGAAGTATTGCCAGGAACCCCACTTTATCGAATGATTGAATTTAATGACGTATCTTGAATTATGAATAAAATAATACAATTCAATGATAATATACGTCTAGTTTATTCAATCATCGAATGCACAATCCCATCTTGAGGTCTATTAAACTCCGTGATACGGGCTTCCTGTTGGAGATTTCACATTCATTGTCCATTAGTACAAAGGCTTGGTAGTTTAACGCGCGTGGAAAACATGGAGTGCTTTTATTATCTCACTCCGACAACGGAAGCCGCAATTATTGACCGCCATTAACTAGATTAAGTAAGTTTTGATTTGACCGTCTGGGACGTATTAATTCGAAATGTATCACAATGCTGTCCATCTTGCTTCAATTATACATCAACACAATATTTCATAAGGGAGACAATGTCTCACATACATGTGCAATGGCTGACTATAATAATATATTCGAAATTTTCAAAACAAACTGAATTTGTTTAGTCAGTTGAAGCAAAAGGACAGACACTTTTTAAACACAATTATGTTTAAATATAGGGTAGGTACCTACACGTTTTTTCTTAATATTCAACTATCGTAATTAAAAGGGTGTATTAAAAAAGTGGATGGACGGCATTTTGTTTTCGGAAACAAAATTAAATAAAAAGCTCCTGAAGAATCGGTCTATTTTTAATATGAAATATGGATACCGGTAGACCCATCGGTGACAAAATACCACAGAACAGATTTTTAGACAGTAGAGACCTATAGTCTATGGTAGAGACCCTTTCTTTATCTTTATGATATGACCAAAGGACAGTCCTTTATTTTTAGAGGATCGATTTTAGCTTAAAATTTTACAACGTTTTTCTTAGCTCGTATTCTTATTTGTCCGGTACAAATCTTGCAATCGATTTTTAAATAACTTCCCAACTAGCTACACATTGGAAACTTTTAGAATATATTGTCAGAACACGATGCCAAATGCATTTTTTTAATACTTTTAGCCATCTTTAAGTAGAATTGAATTCATTTTCCTTCAGTTAATTCTGTTTTGTATGAAAAGTTATTTCGACACCATTATTGGTTGTTAGGGGTCTGGGTTCCTAGCAACTAAATTATTAATATATACCTACGTGCGTTACTATGGAAATCAATATGACATGTCAAGTACAATTTTTTTTGATCGTTTAAGCTAGTCAAGTCAAGTTTATATGATTCAACAGAAAATTTAAAAACGTTGTATATAAAAAGTTCTTTTTATCTTGTAATTATTTCTATTTATTTAGAACCATGCAACAGATCGTTTAATCTTAATTTAGGCAGCTTTCTTTAAGGCAGATTACTTCTAAATCCCTATTAGGTACTGTGAAAGGTTCATAGACACAACAGATTTATAAATAGAATTCCGATAGGCTATATTATTATAATACACTACATTTAGACGCAGGGTTTTGAATCTGTGAGTGTCCTACGAAAATGAACCACCCAATAATAGCGTGTGTTGCAAATGCACTCTTCAAATACACCAATATTGAATGAACGACAGTGCATAAGCCAAGAGCAGTTGTCAGAACGAAGGACAAGCGTATTCTTGACACGAGTTTAGGTTTATCCCATATTTTTCCATACTCGAGATCGTTTGCCTGTTACTCCACACCCGTTAGGTATTTCAGTTCCTATTATTTCTGAGTTCCCTGTTCATAGATAGTAAGTGAGGACGTAACTATTAACATTTAGTTACGTAGATATGTTTTCGTGATGTCAAATGTGAGGAATATATTTTTGTATTGAAAATAATAGTTAGATTAGTAATTACAATCATTTACAAAAATTTCACAGTACAAACAGACTGAAGTTATTTTTGAAAACAACTTACTTTACTTCAATAAATAAGTATCTAAGTTGGTATCAAAAATAAAGAGCTCAATTTTATATTCGGTTTATTTGCAGTTTCAAGCTTTAACGTAAGTAATAATAATTATTAATACTGGCTGGATGGTATGTTAGCTTGTCATTATTGACAACGCAATTCCATTTTTTTTTTAAATTATTTTATCCCTTATTGATATAAAAAATCCCTTTCCATGTAAAACGGTTGTTAGGTAGGTACTTAGGCAGGGACTTACTTCAATAATAACTAAGACGCAAATCAAGCTAAACATTCAAGTAGCTTTTTTATATAATAGGTATCATATTTATACAATATTATCAAAAAAGTTTTAAGTCTTAAGACTATAGGTAGATACATAAGTAGTCGGCACTATTCACAAGCGTTTGCAAATTTTCTAGTCATCCCTGATACAGTGACACAATGAAAAATTAAGGTGACTCGATTTTCCTTGCTATTTTTTTGTGTATGATAGAATAGATAGCCAATTACCAGATGTGCATTTTTATATTTCTCTGTACTTTGTAGGATTTCATAAATTCGGTCATTAATTTTTAGTGTAAATTACTATAACTTTTGAATTTCAACAATTTATGCCTAGACTAGATACCTACTCTCATGGCATTGCTACATGAAAGTCTTCCAACCCCACCCCACAGGTTGATCAATCGATCGTTATTTCATATAGGTACTTCATGCTGCCAATCGTAGCTATTATTAATACTAACGTTGAATTTAATTTGTCATCCTTATTGTAATCAAGTTACCGTTATCGACGTTATCGTTACTTATCCTTATCAATATAATATTAGCTGTCACCATTCGTGTTTGCGTTTTGTGCAGGTCAAAACATGTATGAACCTGTTAATGTCCCCTACTCAGAAAGAATAACATTACAATGACCTTATTTATTTCTAGTCTCAAATTACCGAGACTTTTCTCACACTCCGAATCATATAAATTAGTATTATGTACCTCCTCGTGTTATTGTTTCAACAATGTTTCAAGCTGTGTGTCATACATACTTTATTTATAAGATAAGAAACTGTTATTTAAAACTTTGTAACTATATCAAAGCCAGTGTGGTATCATTTATAAAAAAATACAATACCCACTCCTTTTCGAAAACCAACCGTGATTTCTTCACGTTTCCACATGTTTAATATAAAAATAAGATTTTTATTCGATTAAAAAATGTAGTACCTACGTACATTCAAAGCTCACATAATTGTTACCACACATGCTTTCCTTCCAACACCCGTCATTGTCTCTGCACGCTTTCTGGTATATACGGTGACTTAAAAACAATATACCTACCATTCAAAATTATTCTTAGAGCATTCCAGGAAGATCTTCTCGACACCATGGTTGTGAATTGTGTGTAAGTAGAGTATAGGTACCAATTATATATAAGTAGTATAAAAAGATAGGTAACACAAAATCTGCAATGTTTTTCTTTTGAGTTTTCCTGTCACGCTCAATTTTCGCGTACTATCTTATATATCCAGAGATTTTATATTCGGTACACAGGTGCTAGTGACAATACATTTTCAGGATGGTCCGGCACTCCAAACATGGTCTCCATACAATGTTCATCAATCTGAGACTTTCACTACCATTTGAAGGGTAAGGGGTAAGAAAGGTCATTGTCCACAAAAATCGTAAAATGAGTTAATGATGCCATCTTGTGGAGAATTCTGTAAGCTATGAGATGGCATACTTGGAAAAAAATTAATAAAAATCATTGTTATCAAACACTGACCTCAGAAGATAACATTGATATTCAAAAGAAAGACAGTAAGTAGACAGACGAAAGAAAATTTATACATATTTATATATTTTATTCTTTCCGAAACTATATATTTAACTAGAGTGAATTGTGATTGTAATTAATATTAAATTTACGTGTAAGATTACTTTTAATTTTAGTTAAATTTAATAAATAATATACTTAATAGTAAGTTAGGTATTAAGTTTTTTCACTTTATCTCAAAACTGAATTGATGTGACAATAATCTATCTTTCCCTTTACCTTTTATTTATAATATTACTCAGTTCAATCGCAACAACATTCTTCAAGACCAAGCGTCACTAATTCCGATGAAACAATAAAAAACTAAAAACTGGCCATCAGCGGTGGAATTTTATAAAAAACGTGGTCACCATAAAATTATTGCAAACACCGTTTTTATACAATGTTAATTTGTTTACGAGCATAGCTTCAATATTACTGACTATATTGTTTTCGTTTCATACAATATCACGACTCCTGTTCCATAGACCCCGGGCCTGGTTGAATTGTTGAATGTAATCTCAGATTGAAACGTGATTAAGATAATACAATATAAACAAGACGAGTAACTGCGGCCGCAATATTTTCTTATCTTTTTTACTACCTACTCTAACTATTTAGTCAACAAAGCTTTTCCAGGAGAGCATTCCAACCTCGAACTGTCGTCATGTAAAAAGTTCTCACAGTGATAGTGATTCCGGATGAATGAGTAAGTGCTAGTACCTACTCAGTGCAGGCATTCAGTGCAGCAGATAACAGTAATGTAGCGTGAATTAAAAGAGGTGAGTGAGAATTATTTTAGATTATGATAAAACATTACAATTAATTTATCATAAACAAACTACAAAGTTGTATTTGTCAAAAGTATTCAAATGTCATATTTTTAGTTATAGAAACTCCCAGTAAAATAACTCACCGGTCGCCACTGCTACAAACCCTTGCCTTTTCATACAATTTGTTTCTGTGACCAGTGCTATTACATAGAGAGAAGTTAATTATTAATTGAAGGTATTAAAATTTTCTAGCGTAGTAGGTTTTAGGTCTGTCTGAGTACCATGTCGTTGTTACCTATGTGACATCACTTATTTCTTATTTTTTTTAATGGCAAGAATTAGATATTTAATATAATGTTTCTGTGTCATTTATTATTTAGTAAGTATTTCGTAAGGCTTTCGAAGATCAATACCTATTGTAATTGTGTTCACAGACCCCCGTTCTTTTTCTACTAATGTACAGTCGTTAATGGCTTGCCACACTAGTCGAGGGGTGCCATCACATGGACAACTAACAAGCAGCTAACCGAAAAAAAAGATTTTATTTCGGTTAGGTACATGTTCAAACACGCGCGTTAGCATGATTTTACTCCCTACTTCAGTTACAGCTTGTCAATTTATGGCTACGGCCGTATGTTGTAGCTTAACCACTGGGAAATGCTAATAGAAATGGCGTATTTCAAAAAAATACTACCTTATTCTTAGGTCAATAATTATTATAAAACAATCATTATTCGTAGGATGTTTTATCACATTTGAATGGTCAAAGACATAGCTTATAATTAGTATCTTTAGAATTATCTTCAAATGTGTTAATCGTGCCCTTTTTTTGAATAATAAAATACCTAATTCTTGTCAAATTTGGGATCACAGATATTATAAAATATAATTTTTTATCGTAAATATTTCACTATATATTGTTAACATTAATTTTACTAATAGTTTTATAAATGCGTTTAAAAATTAATAAATCTAAAAAATCGTAACACCACTGCACACGGATGTACTGAAATATGACTATATTCTAAAACATTAAATCGAGTGGATTAAAAGAATACTATTTTATGTAATAAAAATACTTTATGCAGTCATCAAATGTTTAAAATAAATATAAAGGATAATAAGGCTTCAAAATTATATATGTATATTATCTTCAACGTTTAAGAAATGTTCAGGCTAATGCTTTGAAAATATCATACAATCTCCATTTTGGCCTACGTTGGGCATGTGGGCCGTTAAGTTAAGGGCAATTTTAAAAGTCGTGTAGTCACCAACTTTCCAGTATAGTTTCGATTCCTCCAAATAAAGAGTATCCTGGAAAGCGTATGTCATGTAGGAACGTCTCGTGAACAATAATTGAATAAGTGAACAAATAATCCAGTATATCGGGTATGATTTTGCCGCTGTATTCTACGTAACCGACTTGTTACTGAAAACTAAAATGGCTAAAAAAAGATCTTGTCTAGATTTTGTTTTAGGAAAAGCACCTATTTTTCACCCCTTCAAGAATAAGCATAATGCACGTTGGATGTGATACAACTAAATTCATATCAGTTTGTAAATACATAATATACTTATTTTGTACGTCCATAGAATAACATAATAATTTAATTATAAAGTATGTAGTAAGTCGCTTATTACGAAAAATGCTACAATACTTAATGCATGAAGCTACTAAACGTGGCCTGCGGCCATTATCTGTTATTATTATCGACTTGCGGCATGTGTGATAGTGAGAATATTTTAATAAATTAAACAAGTTAAAGAATGGCAAGTTAAGTTTCTATAGCTTCATAATAATATTATGGTTAATTATTATTTACAGTATACACAATGTTTTGTTCGGACTTGTTAGAATCATATTTTGATTTGGCTGGACAATGTGACTCACCTACGCCGTAGAGCTGTCGTAGATGGCGTAGTGTTCGATTAACACAACATGTAAAATATGTTGTGTCAATCGAATCGTTTTCTCCAATTACCTACTCAAAACTATTTCAATTTAATTTATTTTTTAACATATTGTGGACATTACAAATTATAAGTTTAAGACGTTCACAACATGACATGAAAAATTATTATAAAGAAGAAAAAAAGTAATAAAAGCGATAAAAATGAAAATATAAAAAGAGAACATAATATAAACATACAAAAGCAGTGAAAATACAATTATACATAATGGCTATATAGAAATTCAAAAAAGTGCACCGAGTTTGCTAAGGGTACCCTATATTTATATAATGGCATCCACATAAACTCACGCAAGTGGAATATATCAACACCCGAAGCAATTTGGTTGAACCTAGTTATCACCCTCCCAATTGGCATTACCAGTGGCAGGTTGGTTCTGCACCTTGGATGAATAAACAACTGGTGCTCTCTATTTCTAAGATAGTTATCAGGGGCACATAAGTCAACATTGCACAGAAGGGCAGAGTTCTCATTTACACCTCGTATAAGTCGAAAAAAATACATAGCTAAATAAAGATCTCTTCTAAATTGCAGACTGCAGTAGAAACTTCGTCAAAGAGTCTGATAAGCTCTATCTATATTAGGTATATTCCTTGTGGCATTATCTGCCTAATCTCACAGGACGTCTACTGATTTTAACATTGCTAAATTTAATGATAGTTGAGCAATTGTTCTGTGAATTCTGATTCGATAGATATTATTAAAAAAAAAAAACCACATCGATATGTGAGAAATTCGTATTTTTATAGATTTTGGTGTAAGTCCTACGTAAAAATGACGTAAAATAATAATTATAATATAATATATATATACCTATATATCTGGTTTGAACTGTTTAGAGGCCCATTTAAATTTTATGAGAATCTGTTGCGTCATTTGCTTCAAATAATATAATCTATAAAAACTTAATTTGTTTAACTTCTTTCTAGAATTCAGACTAGATGAATACAATATTCACTTAACAGTTAACTCATGCGACAGTCTCAGAACATTGAGGAACCATAAAGGGTCACCGAGGGTCATATATTTTTCTGAAGTCGTGAGTGAGTGCGTAGATCTCTCTTATAGTATCGCTGCATGGTGAGGAAGTGTCGACAAGTATAGGTATATTGAGTAATGCGTATTAATTAATATTAATTAATTACCTAATATATATATGTTCCTACGTGAAATCTACGCGTTGCACTCGCTGCCAAATTTATATGGAAGAACCCCGTCACAAAGGATGCAATGCATAATGGTATAATAATTATAGCAATTATGAAAAATGGGTACATAATTGGGGCTTGTTTTTGTTAGTGAATCGAGTTGAAATCTGTACAACTCACTCTAGAAATAATCGTCGTCATGTCTTTGAACTGACCCCTGTCTGGGCACGAGTCTAAATTGAATTGGTACTGTCAGACATCTTAAACTCAATAACGTGATCAAATAAGAGTAACAATGAGAATCAGGTAGGTACATTAGAAACCTGTTTGTAAATCAGAAAAAAAATGGTTTATTTTATCAATGATTCGTTTGACTATAGCTACAGCTGGAAAAATTATTAATTGTATGATTAAATGACGTTTTTCAAGTCATTCCTCATGGAAGGTAAATTATTTTGTTCAATATATATATTTTTTGTTATGGGGGTTTCAATCGTTGATGTGTGTATGATCATCATGGCACCCACAAGTGGGGGGGGGGCTGAAAGGGCTCTAGTCTGGGGCCCGGCGTGGCGGATCGACCAAATACGTGAGATAACACACATCACAAATTTCTAATAAAAAAAAAAATCGCATGCGGCGCCATTTTGTTTAAAATATATTGAAATTTTAAAATATGTCGTTGTAGAAATTTTTGAGTATTGTCTATTGACACTTGACAACTGCATAATTATAGTGGATGTAGATAGGTATTTAAAAATAAAAAAAAACGCTAAAAATATTACTACTGAATGTACCTACCCTCAATTTTACCTCGAACACCATTTGGAAAAAGCGTCACGCTGGCTTAGCTTACCTTAGCGATAGGTAGGGGGGCCTTCCAAATGATGAAAAATACAAAAAATGTGGGGCCCACGAGGATCATCATAATATATGACCGTATAAACGGCATTGTACAATTTACCGCATTCCAATCGATCTATATTCTGGACAAAATAAAAGCTCCCCCAAAAACTTTCTCCATCTCGGAAAATCAAACGTCGCCGCTTTCCAATTATCTTGGGCGAGCATCTTCACATCCCAACATTTAATAATAATTGTACATATTTAGGTATCTCCTGGAGAAATCTGCACGAAGAAAACGGTATCTGTCATTCTATTGAATATTTAAAAAAAAAAAACAACATTAGGCAGGTATGTCACATAACTTGTTCTCCAAATTCCATACTCACGCATAACGTGTTTTTTTAAATAATTTATGGCACGTCATAACATTTATGAGCCTGTCTTTAAATTTATATTCTATAAACAGAAGCAACATTAAATACAATATACTTAATAAATTGCATATCAAGTAATTTGTGGATAGAACCTATTATGTACGCACACCCACTAGTCGCTACACACCTACCCATAGTAGGTACCTACCTACATACATACATGCATTAATATTCATTTTTATTATAAATAAATACACACAAACTTTCATATTTTAATTGCCAGTTTAATGATAGTAAGTACGTAAATGAATTTGATAGCATAGTGCCTATCTATATAGTAAATACGCACCAAGATACATCTGTACGTGAACATTTGAACAATGATCTTCATCCGCGGCGGAATACAAAAAAAATGTATAATAATATAATATGTTATTAGGTAGGTATATAAGTAAGTAAATATTTGTAAACGTTTTGACATATTCTGAAAATTGTACGTATGCAGTTCGCCGTATCGTATGTGATCGTTCATCTAAGTATTCTAAATAATGATGGTTTATTGTATAAAAAAATGTTTTACGATATTAACACGAATGCAATGTGTTTTCAACTGTGCGCAACTCTGTAAAACAGGCATGGGAATCCCCCAGAAACGGAAAAATTGCAAATTAATTTAGGTAAATGGAATAGGTATTACTTATTCTTAGTCTTTATCAGGATCTCATGAGTGAGGATCCTGCTCCGGATCAATTGGCTGTCGAACAGCCTTCTAACGAGTTGCCCCTATCATTCGGCAGTCTGCGACATGCAAGGCGTGTGGCCATTGGAAGACACTAATAAATCGGTGCGACTATCTGGGGCATCCAACGTTTGACAAACGGACACTAATGATAATAATTATGACCGTTAAGTCACGCGCATTCGATAACCACTTGTGGATGCGATGGCTCGCAATATCCCTTAGGTGTTTTTAGGTATAGGTAGGTACTCAAATTTTGGAGTGTCTGGGTACGGGGAAGGTACCCGGAAAAGTGTGATATTCCGTGGTTGAAGCGACGTGAAGTTATTCTTTAATACAAGTAGTAAGCGGACTAAATGTGGAAGTCAATGGCACCCCTTTAAAAAATCAATAAAAATATTACTTAGGGATATTTTTTCAAAATGGACTCTCCAAATTATTCTGTGTGCATCTGATGTAAAATTAAAGTCATTATGATCATTTTTATTTTGTCCGATCAGTAATACGATCATAATTTATGGGCCTCTGTAGAGTGGAGGTTTTGTTTTTAGAAATAGATGTTAGCCACTTTCTCAACCTATTAGGTCCAAATTCAAAAACAATAATATGTGTACTTGCCAGACCCAGGATTCGAACCTGGGACCCATGACGTTATAGGCGGACAAGTTCAATTAAATAAAGTAATATATTAATAATTGATTAATGATTATTTTGGTCAGAATGTCACCATTCATATATACTATAAGTACATAATACAATGTGAAACATCACCGATGGATAAATTCTATTGCTAGCACGACGAAAATCCAAGTCTGCGAGACTGTTATTCAACAATTTAATAAAATAATTTATTAGATACTTTCTTGGCCACCGCTTGTGCCGAGAGTGTGTGGGAACGCGATCCGAACTGTCTTTCCCACGGTTCCTCGGGCAGATGCCCTGAGGCGACGCTACTAGAACGCCTTAAACCCCGTCTAATCGACTACAAACTTACGCCGTTTCGCATCCAAGCGACAAAGCCCCGGATGCCGAGACAAATAGCCGCAACCACCATACAAACACGAACACTTAACACCTTACGGAACCAAGAATAAAAACACTCCATAACGAAACGTCAGTATTTTTAAACGCGGCGATGAGCACTTAGAACGTTTTGGCTTTTGTACAATGTAAACAAATTTAGACTCATAGCGTCACGCCAGATACAATGCAGTATTACTTTACCTCGTGCTTTAGACGTGCTCACCTTTACAATGTTAATTTTCTTTAAGGTACACGGGAGACTTACGACATTTGAGTATTGAATCTTTTGTTAGTGGTTTGAATAGTTTATAAGCTCTTTTGAATTTGAAGTCGATTGAAGTATCGGCACACACCTGGGTATGAAATAATATTATCTTTTAAGTTTGACTCGCTCATCAAACTTTATGGCTTTGCAAGAAGAAGAAAGGAGAAGGAACGATTCGATTCAGTCAAGAATTATAAAATTTTAGTGGTTGTGATATCGAAGTGAGTCCATAGGACTTTTAATGTAATACTTTTTGGTGTTTTAAATGGATAGAGTCGCCCGCGGGAGGTTTGCTCGCCTGGGAGATTACTTACTACTACGGTAGTCTCGCCAGAGGCTATGGGACGGTTCGTGGTAAATAATAGTTATTTTCGCAAATTAAAAACCAATATACATACGCTGACAAACTAACAGACGCAGATTCAAAGATAGTATAAAATAATGCAATAATATGTCTATCAGTGTTGCCAACTGTCATTTACAAAAATAGGCTACATAGCTGGAAAAAAATGCTAGATTTTCTCAAAACTCAAGTGTCTAGAAGAAACTAATATATCAAATAAAAATAATATGTTATAATTCTAACCATCGTTTTTACCAATATAAAGATCGAAAAAGAATTTTGTGTTTTACAACTAATAAAATAATGCATACAATGAATGCAGGTCAGAAGTTTAGTCATTATTTTGTATGTAGCATTTTTTTTTTGTAAAATATAATGTGTAAAAGAACAGAATGTTTATTTTCAAGCAAATCTGTTATAATATTCTAACTTTATGATGCAAAGTTTTAAGCTGCTTGCAGTGTCTAATTACGCTAGATTTAACGCCAGTTGCCATAGAGCATAGACTCTATGCTCTATGGCAACTGGCGTTAATGCTATGCCATAGACTATAGAGTATAGATCAGCGCTCGAAATGAAAAAGTTTACTAACCAGAGCGCTCAACAGTTTCCTGAAGAACAATACATAGTTATCATAGTTAGAAGACATAGTTATCAAATTTAATGTGTATTTCATAAAAATAAGTGTGTTAGATTTTCTATTATATGGCCTATCTGGCTCAGACGGTCAAATTATTTTTTCCACGAGACGGAGCGATAATTTTACAGATTTCACGAACAGGAACGGCGCTCCGGTGCGTTCCGGTCCATTTCGAGCCCTGGTATAGATTTTGAAGCTGAATTTTGTTTAAAACTTAATGACATCCAGATTCTAAAATGCTTGAAATACAAAACCAATGAAATGTTCTATCTTACTATTCTGTTATATGAGTCCATAACGTGTAAATTATATTCTAATTAGTAGCCAAAGAAAACTAATTTATTCGTAGGCGCATTGAAAGAGGCCTGACTGTTTGTTGCACTGAGTTACGTATGACGGATAAAATTAAATAAAAACTTGTTTTACGCTTGTAACACGAAAGCTAGGCAGCGCTTAAAAATATACACATGTTTTAACTTGCTACAATTGACCCTGAAACTAAATTAATTATAATCCTTAGTTAGAATTTTTAACTTCATTATCTCATCCTCTTGACGCTCCGTCTCCATAGAATACCACCTTTTTAAATAAATTAAATAATGTACATATGTATTCATTCAGTATTATATTAATTAATACATATGTTCTTTATTAGAATAACTGGAAAATTGAATAGCTGTGGTATGCGATAATAATAGCGTTTTAATTTATATATACAAATAATATTAGACATTCATTCATATAACTGCATTATTAATACTTCATAAATTAGTGTAGTAATAATAGGTATTATGATATTGGTAAATGTGAAATATTACTGACCGTCAATAATTTATATTAGTAGGTATACCCTTTACATTTTACAAATACGTAAGTATAACTAATTTCTTTCCAAATACACTTTAAAGTTTAAATACAATATATATTATAGAATACTCACAAATATATACTTAAATAACGATTGTTTTTTTCGAATTTTTAATAAATGTTGAGACCAATATTTGTCTGTCTAAACTAAGTTATCTAAATGATTAGAAAAGTATTTTTTTTAAATAATACCAGACTGATGAAATGCACATTCTCGTTAAAAATATCAGATTGGCATTTATATACAAATTATATCAGCCAAATAATTAATTAAATAATAATATAGCCTCAGCATTTTCTCTAAGCTTGCGTGCACGCGCCGCCCTTTGGCACTCGCTCCCCTCCCGCTTCTAGCCTAGCCCCGCTTATAAAGCAGGGTACATACTTCGTCATTTTACCACTTCGCTCCCGAACTTTGAACTGGAAACGTCTGACAGCTACTGAAAATTGCAAATAACAATAAACAATAATAAATACTCCGTTATAAAATATAAATGTGACATCGTCGTAATACATAATATGACGTGTAAAGTGTTTTCGTAACATCAAAGTGAGATTAAAATCTAACATAAAGGATTATTACTGTGGTATTTTGCAAATGCAAATAAAACTGTGAAAATTAATTATTGTGACATTTAACTTGAGTGAATTTAAAAATGACACCTCAGGCTGGAGCCAGGTATAATCAACACCCCAGTGCTTTTGTGGAACACAACTTTATTCAGCGCCCAGATGAAGAACCTGTTTCTAGGACCTATCAGTATAGGAAGGTCATGAAACCAATGCTTGAAAGAAAACGAAGAGCTCGTATTAATCGTTGTCTCGATGAGCTGAAAGAATTGATGGTGACAGCCCTTCAAGCCGAAGGAGAAAATGTTGCTAAATTGGAAAAGGCTGATATTTTAGAACTAACCGTTCGACACCTGCATGGCCTCAGAAGACAAGGGAGACTGATCCCTTCTCCAGATGGATCATATGCTGAAAAGTTCAAAGCTGGCTTCACCCATTGTGCTACTGAAGTATCTCAATTTATCGCAAGCGCAAAAGCTACTACAAGGCAAGGACCCGTAGAAGCCCAAGCCGGTTCCAGACTCCTCCAGCATCTTAGTTCTTGCATCAGACGCTTGGAAACGACAGCATCCTATCCGAATGTTCAGCCCCAAGCGATACCTCAAAGTTTCCCCGCTAAAGTTTCGTATTCTTCTGATGTACAAATGAAGAATCCTTCACCTCACGACACCTTCAATGTCGGTGGACATCATCAGCTTAGTCAAGACACCAGGAGGGCGTATGCTCCGCCTTCACCGCCCGCGAGCCCCGCCTCCACCGCTGAATCCTCATCGCAGGGGCACGCCCACTCCGTATGGAGACCTTGGTGATTTTCCGCCTAGACGAAAACTTTTCCTTGGATTTTATCGTTCCTTATAATATAAAATTTGAAAAAGACATTGAAACTTATAACAATAAAAGTGATTAATAATTATTATTGAAGAATGAAGACGTTATAAATCTTTCAGTAAAATGTTCAGTTGTAACACATTTATTGTTTAATATCTTAAGATTTCAAAGCTATTAAATTAACATGTTTTAAATATTGATTGTTTAAAAAATATTTTGTTTTCTTTTTCGTTTTTCTTTAAAAAACGTACCTATTATGTTACTAATTAGATACACATGTTTTAATCTATTGAAGAAATCAAAACTTTAAATTTATGTTTTTAGCCTTTTTTCAAAATTTCTTGTAAATTATTGTGATTGGTAATTTTTGTTATGCTTGGATAAATGTTAAAAAAGCTCATTTTTCTTAAAAGAAAAATAAAATTTTAGCTGTTATTTTTTTAATTATATTGCTTAGGAGGGAACGTTTTAATTATATTGTGAACTGAGACGAGCTTTAAGACTGTGATATGGTAGTAAATATATAATAATATATGAAAACTGTTTAGAAGATGATGAAAAGAAAGCATTTAGTATGCTTATATGATTTTATATATCTAATAAAAAATATTGAAATATAATTGACACCTTTTCTTTAATTTATCTGAACACCCCCACACCTACCAATTTCTATTACAACATAATATTGAGAACATAACACCTATAATAACACGTCATCATTATTAATTATAATAAGAGGTATGTATAACACGTGCAACATAATAATAATTAATATTACCTTTTTACACATTTAATAGATCTTATTACATTTTATTCTGAATAAAATTGATGACATTTATTTTGCATCTTCGGAATTTCATTTTATATATATATTTTTTTTAATATTTGGTGATGGTACATATAGCTCAATTTTAAGGGTTGAATAATAAAATTCCTAATAAATGAATCAAAATAGAAAATACTTTCCTGCAACATATTATAAATCAATTTGACATGTTTATTTATTAATTTATGCTGAGTAATTGTGTGACCTATTTTTTTTAACAATACCTAACAATATAATAATTGCATTCCATCAAAATTGACACTTAACACCATTGAAGTGATGTATATATAATACATTGAAAAGGTATCAATTACCCTTTTCTCAGCTTAGATACGCCGGTCAGTGAGTATAACTACCTACCTACTTACCTAGGCAGCCACCTTCTTCTATTTTTATTTCCTTCAAATCAGTATCCACTGTTAATAAAGTTTACCGTTTGGCAATACAAAAATGCTAGATTTTCTCAAAATTAAAAATTGATACAAACCCACATTACTAGGTAATACCTAAATGAATCATTTTACTAAAACATAATGGAAGTATGAAATACCTACACAATGTTATATTTATTTCAAGCACAAAGTTCTTATAGTACACACATGGCAACGAAGACACCGCTGCGTCAAAGCAAGTCTTACTTGATTCCAAATGTATTCAATTGGAATTATTGTATGCAATTAGAATGGTTTTGCTTGATTCCAATTGAATACATTTGGCATCAAGTAAGATATGCTCTGTCGCAACCGCGTCTGCGATGTCGTGTGTCTTAGCCCTTATAGAGGAGATCTTCATAAAAATAGGTCCGGGTAGAACGTGATGGCTCGTAATTTTTGAAAATTAAGACAACATGTAGGTACATAATTTGAAAACACCTCAGATATAGGTATATCTACCTATTAGAAGAAAAAAATTCTGCATCCATCAGATTCGCTAAAAGTGTACTTTACCAAGGAGACCTGTGCCCTACCTAATTACGACGAAATTTGGTAAAATTCATACATATCTGAAATTTTTTGAAAATTGTGTTAATTTTCGGCATTTGGGTGTTTGTGGTTTGATTGGTTTGAATCAATGTAGGTACCTACCAATATTTTATAATCTGTATGTTTCCAATAATAGGGACTTACGTTTACGTTGAGTATATATTGGTCATTATTTTCAAATTAGGTATGTATGTTTAATAAAGAATGTTACATTCTCAAATCTTGTGAATTATTCGTTGATAACAAAAAGTTTATAAAAACAAGACACTATTCAATAATGTAGAGTGTAGACTATTATAATTGTTATAAAACCATATTACTATTATAGGCTTACGATCATCTCATCAGCTTAAGGTAGGTACCTACCTACCTACCTTCATAAATTTATGAAACGTGATCATATCAGATTTCCAGTCAGTCGGGATGAGTTTTTTTGGTATTGTGGTTAATAATAATTATTCTGTTTCCCAAAAAATATGAGCCCAATTAATAACACAGATTCGGGTAAACTGCTTACATGGAATCCAATCATTTCTCATGAAAACGCTTCGAAAGGTAATTGTACTATACCTACCTATATTGATAGAGTCCGTTTCGCGATGTGATTCCGATGATAGTTACAAATGTCACGGGTAGATATCGGAATAATGCTCCTAAACCTAATCTGAAGGTTTTTGATATTTCAAATTAATGCAACTAGGTAATTAAATTTATAAATGTTTTTAGTCAGTGGTGTAGTAGGCCGGAGCGCGTTGTTACAGGTATCTCAGTTATCAATGTAATGGATTTATTTAGATTCTAAAGTCTAAACCCACAATACCACTATAAATGCATTGTAAATATGAACATCCTGGACAGAATTTTCAATGGTCATAATATTGTTATGGAGTTATTGCAATTTGAAAGTTTGACATTCCCTCTAAAATCAAGCATAGTGCTAATTTATTTGTGCTTTATGTGCATGATGTATATATCGGATGACCTTGATTTTATTTCTAGCTTATAGGTATTATATTGACACATAATCCGCTTTTAACTCTAAAATCCTAAATCATCGACATACCAACTTTTGATAGCACCCCCACGATATGTAAAATGCTCTGATTGAATGAGGTTTTCCTTTTTAATTTGTTCAATTCATAAAGCTTTTCACCTAGACATTCAACAGACCGCAGATAATTGTCGGGACGATATACTTATTATTAATTAAATTTCGGTTTTTAAAAACTATTTCTTTGTTTACTTTATGGTCGCTGCATTATTCTCCAATGAATAAAAATAAAATTTACCGACAGTCATATAATTGGCTCTGGACTCAAATTATTCAAAATTACAAAGGATTGATGATGGAATTTAACCAATAAAATTTTCATTGGTATTGGCGGTTTTTTTGTTATAGATAGTTAATTATGGTTTATGACAGATGGATTTCGGATTTGGATGATAGACATCCTCAAGTGGGACGGTCTATATTAAGGTTCAAAACAAAAATATAATACACGGCTTAAGACGGCCAGAGGCAAATCCGGTCATTAAGGTCCCTTCTCGGGTAGCCCATGGGTCAGCACCAGGAAGGGGGCATTATTTCGAGAGGGGGAGGGCTGAGCACGACTCAGGAGCCGCGAGTCTTGCCCGTGGGAACGAGCGCTCGCGGGCACGCGATTGCACGACAGCACGAGTCTGAGAAAATGATGCAACACGCTCGAGCAAACATGAATACTTAAACACCATTGCTATGCTTCTATTATTAAAGTATGTACCTATATATTAATATCAAGAGTTTGCAAAATAGTTTTCAGATAAATGTTTTTAAAATCTGTCTGTACTATTTTTGGCAAAATGATATTATGTTTGGTTACATGTAAATTATACGTAAAACATTTCACCGTGGCACAGTTCGCCGTGAGCTTTCTTATCGGAAAGATATGACCGTATACTATACGGTCTACAATTTTATTGGATTCAATATGAACATTAATTCAATTTTCATAGCTGATTTTGGCAAAAATTTATGAATGAACCTAACAAATAATAATCCAGTATTGTTGACATCCCTACGGTGTATAATATAATATGCAGGTGAGTATATATTCTGTCTACAGTTACATTGTAAATTATAAAACGTACCTACATATTTAAATACAATGCATAAATAAGATACTTAACAATTTACATTTTCAAATAAAAAAAATGATGTCATAATTTTGCATAGATTCTGCTTGGTGCTTTCTCTTTTGTGACAGCATTAGTTACAGAAAATTTTGTGGAATAATTCGTCATTAGAATTTGATTTAGGCTTTCCGCTGCTTAACCAATTTGGCAGAATTGTTACGAATTTCGGAAATTGCATAATTTTAATCACTAACATAGTTTTCATAATATCCAATATTTTCTGACAACAAAGAAACGTTTTGCAAAAATATATTCAAAACTTCGAATTATTGTTAAATCTATATTCTAGAGCAGGTAGGTGTATCCAATCCGCGACTCTGGCCAGCTAGTAATGCGGCCCAACTAAGTGATCAGCGAATAATATGCAACCTTCGTTATTTATTTAATTGTGCAGTCCTTATTTGAACATTGTGTCCTTTAGATTTATTTTATCCAGGAAAGCCCAGTTTTATATTTTGAAACATTTTGTTGAAAAAACATCAGGCAAATGAAGGTTTCACTGAACAGAAAATCTATTTTGATAGAAAAACAATTTTTGTAAAGGGGCGACAAAGAAATCTTCGCCTCCGAAAAGCTGATCGTATGAATGATTTTATTTAGGGTTAAAGACTTAAGATTAAAAAATCTCTCGATCATGGATTGTGGAAGACATTTTAATTTTTGCTCGGAAAGTTGAATGGAGGTTTTTTCGGCAAGGAAAGCTAATTATATTATTATATATGGCCAAGAAATCTAAGAATCTTTGTTCAATAACATTCAATTTTCAAAGGAAACTCAGAAATTTGTGTTTCATAGTTTTTTTGGATAAGTAATATTTTATAGTAAAAATTGAATGGAATTTTTATAATAGCACTCCATTGCAATATATATTAATTTAAGAAGAAAAAATAAGGAATTATCTACAATGAAATAAGTACGTAATATGTTTCTGATATGTTAAGAGTTATGTATAGTCAATAAAGAATGGTAATATTCAATCAATATTATTTATTTAATACAAAAAATAGTTCAATCAGAAATTATTTATAAGACTAAAATTTGAAGAGATCCTGACGCTAACTAGGAATTAAGGTAAATCTTCTGCTTCTTCGCTGGGATTTCTTGACTGAGGATCTTGATCCCGATGATTTGGCCGTCTGACAGCCTTCTCCGCGGCTTGGTTCCATCTCTATCGGAATTCAGTGGTACGCACAGCCTGTGTAAGTGGAATATTCTGTTAATACCTTGATTCAAAATCATAAAAAAATGGTTGCTGATATTAACACAATTTGATGACACTTGGTCGCATTGTTATTGGTTAATTTCATCGTGATTAGATATGGAACAGGCGACTAAATTGGTAAATCACATTGGAATCCGGTGAATGCAGGTCCGAGTCCCGTACGGCACATATATTACAATTTACCAAAATATTTTTTCTGATACGTCTGTGAAGACTTCAGTTCCATATTATGTAAGTACCTATATGCATTATATTTTGTTACTTAAATAATTAACACATATAAGTAATAATTGTTTGGAGAGAGAGAGCTAAGTATTATAATATTATACTCGTATGCAGATTCTACTTTGCTACTTCTACAAATGCTACTTTGGTCTGTTAAGGCATTTTAAGTCCCGCTTACTATCTCGCCGAACTAAAAGCACTCTTTACAAGACACTTGTAAAGCCAGTGCTCACCTACGCATCGGAAACCTGGACATTAACTCCGCGAAATGAACGAGCCCTGAGCATCTTTGAAAGAAAAATTCTCCGCCGTATATATGGACCGACCAGGGATGGCACCAATTGGAGGAGAAGATATAATGCTGAGCTCTACGGGCTGTACGAAGATTGCAGCGCAGTTCAATCAATTAAGATTGGGAGACTGCGATGGCTAGGTCATGTGCACCATATGAATGACAATGAACCGGCAAAGAGAGTGATGTCCAGCAATCCAATAGGACGTAGAAGAAGAGGGAGGCCAAATATTCGCTGGTTAGATGGAGCTGCCAGTGACTGCCGTATTCTGGGGGTACCAAATTGGAAAGCGGCCACACTGGATAGGGACAGGTGGAGGAGGCCAGGACCCACACCGGGTTGTCGCGCCCTTGATGATGATGATGATGATTCAGATTCTCTAGACAATATTTAAAACTACCTATCTATTGTAAAATGAATTTCTATCAAGTAAATTCAATCCTAACCATTAATACTCGTATAATTAAGAAAAATGGAATTGATTGAATATCCTACTATATATACTTACTTTACTAATACATAATAAATTAATAAATGTAGGTATATAAATATATCATAACAATATAGGTACATAGGTACTGTACTGTAAATATCGGTAATAGGAGAAAACAGAACATGAAGAAACAGAACAGCCAGTGGAAAAATAATACATGCATTTTTGTCGTATCTATTTATTAATTTAATAGGTACTTAGGTACTTATAAAACTTAAGTTTATAAAAAAAAATATTTAATTTGTATAATCACTGCATGTTGGCCATTCGGCGTAAAAACTTCAATTTATCTGCTTGATTTTGATAATTATGCATAACTATTCCCATTCGTTTACTAAGGGTCCCATACCTACCCCTTTTTAACTTCAATGTGACACAGAATTATTAAACTCATTATATTTCGTTGTACCTAGTCACCCAAACATTTTGATCATATTATACTGATTAAGACGAGCTGATATTATACCGAGTTGAGTCCCGTTTAATTGAGGCTTTCTAGCGAATCGGAATGTAGAAATCATATTTTTTTTACGGCGTATTGAAAAGTTGTGTTATTAAAAATCTATACAACATATAGATTATAGAGATACGGCAATTTCAATAATAAATGTTATATTTTTCCAGAAATGTAATCGTTCAGTTTATTCATGGAACCGTAAATATCGTTAGTATAAATTATTTCTGTTAGGGTTATAAAATGTCTAAAAGACCATGAATGAAAAGAACTATTTGAGTTAGTCATCACTCATCAGAGAAAAAAGCAATATGAAAGGTAATTGTAATGCACCAATGTGAATATTATATATGTATATCAGTGCCGAAGGGTGACTTTTGGAAAGAGGTAGACTGTGGAGATCTAATAAAAAGAACACACTTGTCAGGTATACTTACGAGAAATACGAAGATAATACGATATTACTACTAATGAATACCTACACACTAATGACAACGACACACTAATTTAATGAAACTACAAAAACTCACTGACGACATAAAAATTAAGCGATCAGTAATTTAAATTAAGTACGTATTTTTTCAAAACATTTATACACATCTAAAATCATTAGATAAAAGTTCTTTTTATTTTAAAAAACAGTCTATATTTATTAATATTCGATTAAACACCATAGAAATTATTTTTTAAATAATCTAATTATTATTTATTTAGTTTTAGGCTCTGCGATCGGAGCTTACCTTAGTTCATACAATTCGATAGACTGGGCGGGGCTACATGACGTAAAGTCCATATGAAAAAAATTGAGAATTATTTGAAACATAATCCGACCTTTATTTACGTCAAGACAGATGGCGCGCTGTGGTATATTTTTTAAAACCATTGCAGATGGTTTTGTAATTATCCGTGTAATACATTCCTACACATCCGGTGTATACATCTCTCGTTGGCAAAATAAATTATTTTATGGAATTTAATATTAGGGATAATCAAGTGATTATAAATATGCAATTAAAAAATATTTTTCTTAAGAAGGTAGGCTTCAAAATAATCGCCTAGTATGGAGTCTTCGCCACTGATACGAGGGTGGGTCAATAAGTCCTTAGAAAAGCCGACAGGTGGCGCGACTAGTACTGTAAGCGGTTTGTTTTCATGCAGCGGCACTACCGATTCAGTATACTGCGAAGTTTCAATCAGATTGGTCGGGTTGTTGTGTGTTTCTCGTACATTTAAAAAAAAAATTGCTTGTGGAAAATGGAAAAATGGAAAATGGAGAAAATTGAGTTTAGAGCTGTTATTAAACATTTTAATATAAAAGGGTTAACAGCAAAGGAAATAAAAAATGAGTTGGATTTAGTTCACTGCATATCTGCTCCTTCACTTGCAACTATTTATAACTGGTTAAATGAATTTAAACGTGGTCGTACATCAACAAAGGATGAACCACGCTCAGGACGTCCTGTAGAGGTGACTACACCAGAAATGATCAATAAAATCCACGATATGGTGTTAAGTGACCGAAGATTAAAGTTGAGTGAGATAATTGAGGTTACAGGGATCTCAAAAGGTAGCGTCATTTCTATTTTACATGACAAATTGGGCATGAAAAATATTTCTGCAAGATGGGTGCCGCGTTTGCTCACAGTCGACAATAAACGCAATAGGGTGGTGGCCTCTAAAGCCCTGTTGTCGCTCATGCAACGCAATCCGGATGAATTTTTTCGTCGCTTTGTGACTGTAGATGAAACATGGATACACCACTATACTCCCGAGACGAAAGAACAGTCAAAGCAGTGGATTGCGAAGACAAACCATGTCCAAAGAAGGCGAAAACCGTAAAATCAGCTGGTAAGGTTATGGCTACTGTATTTTGGGATGCTGGTGAAATTATTTTCGTTGACTATTTGGAAAAAGGAAAAACAATAACAGGGGATTATTATGCATCTTTATTGGACCAGCTAAAAAACGAAATTGAAGAAAAACGGCCTCATTTAAACAGGAAAAAAATCCTCTTTCATCAGGACAATGCCCGTGTTCACACATGTTTACGATCAATGGCTAAAATTGAAGAATTGAAGTTCGAATTGGTCGACCACCCACCGTATTCGCCAGATTTAGCCCCCAGTGACTTTTCCTTTTCCCAAACTTAAAAAAATGGCTAAGTGGACAACGTTTTTTTTCAAATGAAGAAGTCATCGATCGGACAAATGCTTATTTTGAGGACCTTCCGAAAACTTATTTTTCTGACGGTTTAAAAAAAATTGAGAAACGTCTAACCAAGTGTATTGAGCTCCAAGGAGATTATGTTGAGAAATAAAAAAAAATACAAAAATAAAAACTGTTTTAATGCTTTTTTCTAAGGAATTATTGACCCACCCTCGTATATTGATCAGAAATTCACAAAAAGTCAAAAATACTTAAAGGTGGACTTGGCTGATTTTGAAATCTAGCGACACGTCATATTATATAGCATTCATTCGTGGTTTGTAGCTCAATCCAGTGAATAATTCTGAGTCATAAATTTAAGTTCCATAAAACTTACGGTTGATTTGATAGTAGGTATGTGTCTAGCTACACTCTAGATTAGTCTAGCTAGACGTACCTCGATTTAATCTTACAATTTTATAAATCTTGTTAAAATGTTGGATATTACTAGTAGGTAATGTTACGCTTATTACTTACGCTTATTACTTTTCACGCAGCGAATCTAAATGTAATAATTATTTCGATAAATTATTAATCCTATTAATAATATAAGTTTACGAAACAAGTTTTGTTTCTCAGGAGATTTTTCATAGACGTAATTAAGCTACTGTCAAACGTTTTCTTTTTATTTTATAATACGTACGGCTACGGCATGCAAATTTTGCGGTCAGGCAAGAAGCTCGATATGCGTGAGATCGCTGCACTTAGTGGAAATTAGCGAGGCACCGGAGAGAAATATAATAAGGCACTTGTAAAATAAAACCATGGCTAATTGAAACCGTAAACCTCATAAAAACAGCACTCTTCCGCCCAATTTTTTTATTCCGTCTTTGAAATAAGTTCAAACACGCAACTACCTACTCGACGCCATGTTTTTAATTTCTTTTTGTACTTTCCTTCATTTTACTAACGGAACATGAAAATTGACTGAACGTTTATAAAAGCCTTCTGGAGTGTAATTAAAGCTTTTTTCGCCAGTTCTGAAAAGCGATTAAAAAGCTTATCAATAAAGTATAATGGGCTTTTTCTGCCTTCGAAATCTTTTTGATAGTTTGTTCCTATGTAGGTATGTGGCATTAATTTAACAATGACGCTATTTGCGTGCAATTTGAAAAGATATACAAATTATAACATTGTGATAAATTTCAAAGCAAAACTACATACCACATACCTATACGTACAAGTTAAAAGCTCATATAGTATATTAATTGTAATTCAATATACCTAATACATATTATTATAAAGTAATCCATAACATCTCAACAGCCTACTTGTAGCATACTTTAATAATTATTATATTATAACGTAAACAATACAACAATAATAATAAATAAATATTGTACTTATATCGTTATTAATGAAGCTTTTTTATTAAATAAATAATACCTACACAGCTACACATGATTTAAGTATTTTTGGTATTTGTTATTGAACATACATAATTTGAAGCACCTCAGAAATATGCATATTAGAAGAATATATTTTATATGTGTACAGAACTGGACTCGAACCTGCATCCATTTTCAATAAAACGGTTACTTATTGAGGTTTTTCAAAATTATGTATAGATATTCAATTAGAAGTATATATGAGTTAGTTAGTAGCACAGAACAGATAATAAATATATTTCCGATAGGCTATATACCAATACAGTAAATTTCTACGCAAGGTTTTGAATGTGTGAGTGTCCGACGAAAATGAACCACGCATTATAGACGTGCAATAGTGTGTTGAATACACCAATATTAAATGAGCATCAATGCATACACCAAGAGCAGTTGTCAGTATTCGACGTATGACGTATGACGTATTCTTGACACGTGTTTAATTTTATCCCGTATTCTTCCTTACTCGAGATCGGTTGCCAGCTTCTCCTTACCCGTTAGGTATTTCAGTTCCAATTAGTTCACCGGTTAGTATGTATTAAAATTTAAAACAAGTGCATCATATTGATACATTTTCTTTCGATACGACATTTCCTTACGGCGTCCACAATTTAAAAAAAACCTCCAATTAACAAGGATTATTTAATAGGTACCGACACTTGAAAGTATCGATAATTTTCTTCTCGAAACTGACGAGTTGAAATACAAACAAATTATTTTTGGAGGTAGGAAGACTTTTACTTTTATTAAGGATAAAGAAACATGAAAAGAAGAAAAACTCTTTCATCACGAGGATGTATCTATAGTCTAAGGTCACGAGATACGTTAATGAAACTCTTAAAATTGCTTTGAATGAATCCCTTTTATTGTATAAAAAATGAAACCTCTTATTATACGGTTAACCACAGTGAACCCAAAGAGCGGTTTTGGGTTAGTATTTATAAGTCGTGAGTCGTGACCGAGGCTTCTTAGGGTTGAAATTTGATTAAAGGGTTTCCAATTTCAGAAAGGGTTGCGTCACGCATGCGAGTTCAGAGGTCTCTAATTTGCTTCCACGGCAAAGAATGATCGTTAACTTAATCCTTTATCCAAGTTTATAAATATACAGAAAATACCCATAGATTTGAAAAACGTGTTTCAAATTATACTTTGATAGTACCTACCCACGAAACGAAAGAAATACAAAGAAGTTATAATATCTGAGCTCAACTTAGCATACGCCGTATAAAAAATAGTTAGTAGGCACCTAGGTATATATTTTTTAATGAGACCTTTGTCAGCTTGGCCTCAAACCCAATATGGTGCATGGACTGCATGGCATATTTCATACATTGGCAAAGAATAATTACCTATTAATTACCTATAGGTATAACAAACTGTATTTATTTACGAATATAAAACGCAGCATTATTTGTTAATAATTTATAGGTACCTGAGCGGACATTGTGATTTCTCGAGATTCGAGAATTCTCGAAAACAATAATATACTTACCGACAAATTGCGTTCACAATGAAAATTGACGATATTGTTTATAATCTTTATAATAAATATGTTATCCTTTTTTTGTTTAAATAATTGTATAATTTTTTTATTAAAAATATTAAATAATCTATTCATATTACATAACAAATCTTATTCTCTAGAGGCAATTGCATTATTTAATTATTTTAATATATATAAACATATACCTACTGACACGAACACGAATTTCAGCCCTTTGTGAGTGCTCCCCAGGTGGAGTAGTTGAAGACGTAACCATTTCAATAACCTACCACTAGATCAAAGATGCAGACCCCTTGGCGAAGCTCAAATTAATAAATAAGTACAGTCCTGCAGCTTAGCTTGACCCTTAACCCTTAACGACCCCTCAAGGTGAGCTGTAGATGTAATAAGTCGTTCATAAGGACCCTGTATATATAGGTAATTGATAAAGGTAACGATAAAAATAATTAATAATAAAATCTAAGGACCAATTTAGCATAAAAACATCAATAACTTTAGATAGGCATTGCTTTACGTAACATAAATAAATAATATAATAGATTATAAATTGTAAAATAATAAATTGAAGATAAATAATGCAAATGATTTGATAAATATTAAAACGAGAATATGGACGAGTGTTTGATGTAAGTTGTAGACATAAGATAATTATATTTAATTTTATAGCATTAAGGGGGGACATGCTCAGCGTAGGTCAAAATGGAGCTTTTATTTTATATTCAAGCATGATCCTGGACATTCCTTAAACGTTGTAGATAATCTATTTACATAATTTTTAAGCCTTATTATCCTTTATATTTATTTTAAACATTTGATGACTGCATAAAGTAGTTTTATTAGATAAAATATTATTCTTTTAAATCTGTCGCTCTAATTTTTTAGAATATAGTAATATTTCAGTACATAAATGTGCAGTGGTGTTAAGATTTTTTAAATTTATTAATTTTTAAACGCATTTATAAAACCATAAGTATAATTGACATTGTTAAAGTGAAATATTTACGATAAAAAAATATATTGATAATCTCTGTGATCCCAAATTTGACAAGAATTAGGCATTTTATTATTCAAAAAATGGGCAAGATTAACACATTTGAAGATAATTCTAAAGATACTAATTATAAGCTATGTCTTTGACCAATCAAGTGTCATAAACATCCTACGAATAATACGTTGCTTTCCACATCGCAGTGTCAAAGCCATTAAAGCCGTTGCGACCATGCCTTCAGTTATCTAAATGTAAGCTGTACCGAAGTCCATCCTCTCCACCTTACATCAGTACTGGTAATTGCTGCTGCCCAATACCAGGGATATTTATTGACTTCCCAGTCTATATCCGCTGTGTTCTGCGATACCAGGGTCACCTCTAAGAGGATGTGGTGCTGGCACCACGCACAGACGGTCTCGGTAAGGGAGAGGCTAATGATCTGTTTTAGATCTATATTACGCATCCACTTGCCTTGTAGGACAGCGAGGACCAGTGTCTGGTTTACTCAGAACAAAGGTACTACCTCTGCAGCCAAACTTAACCAACTTAACAAGTAAAAAGTGCACTGAACACATAAATAGAACAAAAATAAAAACTTCAGTCATTACATCCTCTGACATAACAGACAAGTGGGACAGTGACGTTCACCCCGGTCCTGGAATAGTCTCAAAGGTACTTTATCTACAACCGGTCCTGCCCTCGGACCGATTAAGAACCTTTGTTTGGCTAGCTCGATACTATTCGGGGAGAGGGTGATCAACTAAAGTTCTCGATTGACACTTTTGGAATACACTTGATCATTATTATTTAACTTTATATTATTTAGGACCACTACCTAGCGATAGGTTAGCACCTAGATCATTAATTATCTGATTGTCTTTCAGATCGAACTTATTTTCGTAAATATTTACGTAAACGTCAAAGACAGCTGACTATCTGTCACTTCCCTTAGTATTAGATGTTTTTCACGAAATGTTTCGTTGGTTGTTTTTCAAAATAAAAATGAAAACTCCTTTTGGTAATTCAGTTCAAATTATTTATTAAATTATTCTCGATAAACAAATTTAATTTTTTTTTTTTTTTTTTATTAATTATAATCGACAATTATACACTTTAGTTTAATTTCGAATAATTACATAATTATTTTATAATCTTATTTAAATTAATTATTAAATAAAGTTAATCAATTATAATTATTTTATGTTTAATTAACGTACGATTACACACTTATAACTAAGAGTCGCCGACCGTAAACTTTAAGAAGCTATGCTCCTTTTATATATATAATAGATCGCGAATAGATGACGCGTACTATGACGATATGTTTACTATATCACCTGACAGCCCGAACCACGTGTCGCTTACGATGACGTTTCAACTCGTGACACGTCGGACGTAATCTTCGTGAACGAATTACTTCGCGAAAATAATTAAAACTATGTGAATTTGGTGCGCCCTCAGGCACAACCTCACGGTGATATGAGAAGATCGACTACTCGACTACTGACGGTACATAAAATGCAGGCCGTTATATAGACCCACAGCGGGAAAAACCCGAGATTTTGACGTCATTCGAAATATGAACCAATAGGAGATCGTTCTATCTCTCCACAGAGCTAATGGCCAAAGTTTCGGACCAATCATAGAAAAGCCGTTTATTTCCCGGCTTTTCCGGAAAATTATGATCATTCAATAGAATAAAAATATATAATTAATTAATACCTATAGGCGGTACAAGTTTGATAACAATCGTGAAAGTCCTTATAGGGCTTTTGACACAAATTGTCCAAATATCTGTTAGTTCGTTTATCGAGCTAACGGAAAGGAAAAATGAAAATATTTTCGCTAAAAATAATACGCAACAGAGGCGTGAGTCATTAAAACTACCGACTGGCTACGTATTCGCAAAGAGAATGGCAGAAAACAAACTTGTCCGTTTCTTTTATGCAGAACTTTTGCGGGCTAATTACGGATAATCGGAAAGGGTTGCGATTAAAATTTATAGAACACTTCAACTTAATGGTATAACATTAGTTTCAATCTAAATTTCCATGACAAGTCCTCATTTATTGAGTTTGAAAATTACCTATTTCGGGTAATTTAATATTGATCTGTCAGGGTTAATTGACAGATCTAAAGAATAATTTTTATTTGTAAATTAGCAGAGCAACCGAGTACTTAGACTTACATTATCAGAATTTCCATTTTCGAAATTCCTTCATTTAACTTTTACAAAAGTAGGTACTTAAATTGGTACCCTTTTTATTATAATTCGAAATATTAATTTATTATTTAAATTGAGTGTGTGTAATCAGTACTTACAAAACGTAATCATTAGATTTTAAATACGACAATATCTGATATCATAATTTATTTATTTAAGTTATTTTACTTAGGTGTCGGCAAAAACATCGCGACTTAATTTAGAAAAATAAAATTTATTTTTATATAATTCAAAATCAGATTAAATAGAAATGGACATTTATTTACAATGTTTAGCAAATGATATCCCATAAGTCGTTTACAATTTATTATCTATTTTTAACCTTAATCCTATACATTTCAATTACTTACATTCCACCTTATAAGACCATTTGGTCCCCTTGAAAGAAAATTCATCCGTAGTTCATTCTGAGGGGCTATAAGTCACTCAGACTGTACTACGGGACTCAATACACAATAACTATAGCTTTGTTTAGAGATTGGGCACGTATTTTTCAAGTAAAATCGACATTCACGGTCGGATCGAAAAGTTGTGACGTCACTAATTTATTAAGGAAAAATGCCGGCTGAGAGCCTACATTTTGGGGCCGTGTCAACAGGATAAAAGATGTGTTCTCCTCCATATCTAATAATCAATTAAAATATAAAAGAACAGCTAAGAAGCAAAAATGGATGACAGATGAGATTCTGTCTTTAATGGACGAAAGAAGAAAATGGAAAAACGAAAATGAAACTCAATATAGGAGAATTCATAATACCATACAAAGTAAAATTCGTACAGCTAAAGAAGAACGGATATCCGACCAATGCAAAGAAATTGAAAATCTCCAACGAAAATACGATTCCTTTAATATGCACAAGAAGATAAAGGAAACATTGGGAATTATGAAAGGAACCTCATCAACTATCTTGAAAGACGAAGATGGGCGTATTATATTAGATATAGAAAAGAAGCTGACTCGTTGGAAGACATATATTGAAAATCTGTTTGATGATGATAGGGGACCTATTGGCTATACTTTTAATGAATGTGAACAAGCCCCATACATAAATAGGGCAGAAATAATAAACACAATACGAAATTCTAAAAATGGTAAAGCTGTCGGCCCTGATAATATTTACAACGAAATGATAAAATTATCAGAAGAAGATCAATTAGAAATTCTCGTTGATTTGTTTAATAAAATTTATGAAACGGGCATATTTCCCGATGATTGGTTGAAATCGACATTCATCACTCTACCAAAAAGGCGAATGCAAAGGAGTGCAGCGAGCTTAGAACAATAAGTTTGATGAGCCACATGTTAAAAGTCTTATTAAAAATCATCCATAATAGGATTTTTCTAAAATGAGAAGAAGACATGGATGACACACAATTTGGCTTCAGAAGTGGTTTGAGCACTCGCGAAGCACTTTTCAGCTTGAATGTTCTAGTGCAAAGATGCCTAGATGTTAATGTTGATGTTTATATGTGTTTCATCGATTACGAGAATGCATTCGATACTGTTAGGCATCCTAAACTTCTCGAGCTCTTACAGGAGAAAGGCATCGATGCAAGATACATTCAACTGATAGCTAACTTATATTGGAATCAAACAGCGAATATTAAGTATTAAGATTGAAAATGAAATCAGTGGAGAGGTAAAAATTCGTCGCGGTGTAAGACAGGGGTGTATATTGTCACCTTTGCTATTTAACATGTACTCGAAAGCTTTTTCAAGGAAGCCTTACAAGGTGAATCGGTGGGTGTTATGGTTGATGGCAAACATATTAACAATATACGATATGCCGATGATACCTATTGTGCCGATTGCTGATAGTTTAAAGAGTTTACATCAACTGGTAGAAAACGTTAATGAGGTTAGTATCAAAAACAGCGACACCAGACACCAACACAAATTTTGTCATTAACAGCGAACCAATCGAACGTGTGACCCATTATAAATATTTAGGTATATGGGTCAATGAGAAATGGGACCAGTCTCAGGAAATAAAAACTAGAATTGAGATCGCAAGGAGCGCCTTTCTCAAAATGAGACGCCCACTTAGCAATCGAGATCTTAACCTAGGTCTGAGACTGCGTATGGTACGTTGTTATGTGCTCTCAATTCTTTTCTATGGTATGGAAGTATGGACGCTAAACCAAGAGATGTCACGGAGACTTGAATCTTTCGAGATGTGGCTGTATAGACGCATCCTCAAAATTCCTTGGACTGACCGGGTGACAAATGTTGAAGTTCTCAATCGAATGGGGAAGGACCGAGAAGTTCTACGTAGTATCAAAACCAGGAAACTACAATACCTCGGCCACATTATGAGAGGACAAAAATACAGCATTCCCCAACTTGTCATTCAAGGAAAGATCAATGGGAAGCGTAGCAGAGGACGGCGCCGCATTTCGTGGCTTAAGAACCTCCGTGATTGGTACGAGTACAGCTCCACCGAACTGTTCCGGGTAGCAGACGACAAAGATAAGATCGCCTCGATGGTGGCCGACCTCCGCTAGGGGATGGCACAATAAGAAGAATTAATTATGTTGGACAAAGTGCAGTCATGGCAACAATATTTTGCGCGAAGGATTTAGGCTCTGTGATAGGAGCCTATCTTTCATCCAATT
Organism: Rhyacophila brunnea; assembly: GCF_057557595.1. NCBI lineage: Eukaryota > Metazoa > Arthropoda > Insecta > Trichoptera > Rhyacophilidae > Rhyacophila > Rhyacophila brunnea. Next base: position 16,870,426 of record NW_028232965.1, read on the forward strand.
CGATAGACTGATTGAGGTAACGTGACGTAAAGTCCATACGAAAAAATATCACAATTCCTTTACAAATAATCCGACATATTTACGTCAAGACAGACGGGGCACGCTGAGGTAGGTAACGATATTTTATTTAAACCTATCTTTATAGAATATAAAATAATCAATTGATTATATAAATAATATGTTAATATACAATTATTTTTTTTCTTCAGAAGGTAGGCTTTAAATAATCGCCTAGTATGGAGTCTTCGCCACTGAGCTATAGTGCAGCCTTTATATAATACCTATCTCAATTTCTATTAATTCTGTTCCTAAAAATCCCACCGCACTTTTAAGGAGACTTAAGCCGGCACTCACATCAAAACTCGTCGCACCTGCATCGTGTCGAATGCGTCGATGTGACGTCATCGTTATTCACAAAACACACTTTGCCAAATGGAGCTCCGCAGATTGGTCGAATGCGACTTTTTAGTTTGAAAAAAAAAACAACACCTACGAATTGGTCATTCCTATACCAGCTTCCGATCGCCGCATTCAAATATATATAGGTACGTTTTGAAGGTTACGTGCGACTGTCGTTAGGTATATGTGAGCGGTCTTCGTATGCAACACCGGATCGACGCTCTTGTAAAGTTTGATTTACGGCTGTGCGGTAGACGAGGCGAGTTTAGATGTGAGCGCCGGCTTACTCAATGTCCTCGTCCTTTACTTCCATTATATCACATTGTATACATACAACAATCACTGACTTAGTCTGGCAGCATCTGAAGAATAAAAAAGCCCGTTATACTACCATGCTCGTAATGTTTATATCATATAACGTCAAAATGACAAAAATCCAAGTAATTGTATTATTTCATTTTATTATTTAATTATATTTTTTAACTCACCGGATAGGTACAATTATTTTTGTGTGCCTGGATTAATGTCAAGTAATACTGACCCATTTAGTAAGTGAGCTTTAGATCTCAGTGTAGTTAGTTAGTAAAGTTATCTACCTACGTACTTATATAAATTTTATATATATATATATATATATGTAAACTCCAGTAGTAATTATGGAATTTTAATTATAAATTTTTTCTGATGATGGTGATAATGTGTATATATAATTTAGGTATTAGTAATTAATTACACACGCTTTATATGTAAGGAAGTGAGATTCTCAAATGGCACCAATAAACTTTTATCTTTATTCCTCTAGTTTTCTATCATATCTGTTTACTTTAAAGATAAATCTACCGAAAGATTTACATATTACGCTTGGATATATTTTGCTAAGTATTCAATTAATTGAAATTATGTAATTTATTTTCGGGAGAATTGGCCGATACGTAATAAAATATTATGCGACTTACCGAGATAAGATAAAACGTCGGTCAACTTTTTCTGCATTTGCCGAAGTGACATTTATAACTCGGGCCGTATCAATAAATTTTGCACTGCAAATGCAAAAACATTTTTTCGAAACTTGTTTTCATAATATATACAAAAATTATGCACGAATTCTCAAAATGTTTTATTGAAAAAAGAGGAGTTAGATTAATAGTAGTCATGGTCTAGCAGCTAGCTAATCATCACATTAAATGAGGATCGTTATCAAAAAAATGTAAAATACCAATGGTTAATAAAAATTAAAAAAGGCACCTATAATAAAATGTGTGGTTACGTCTTTCGAATCTTCTACTAACACACGAAAACAAAGGCTTGGGATAATCCAAAGTTTTTTGTAATATGTAGTTTGATACGATTTGTCCTTGAGATCTTAGCGCTGCCTGGTTTATGAAATTAGTGATGCTTCCAAAGAATGCGCCAAACTTTTCGGATATTGTTATGACAATAATATTCTACGCATATTAATCGTCGCAGTCTATTGGATAAGAAGGTCAACTAATGACTTCATGGAATATTTAGCGTAAGTTCGATTCCTGGTTATTAAAAACATTTTGTAGTAAAATATCTATTATAAAAAAGTAACATAATATTTACAGTAAAAATAAAATTCAAATTCAAGTTCCGTGAATATGGCTGTATTCGGATTTTTTCAATTACATACCACAGGCTACCATCCTTCAGCTGGCACCCTTCGCCACCGCTATATTTTTATAAGAAAACCTCGCTGGTGATTTTTGATCTGACATTAATTCCATGAGTTTACGAAGTAACTGACGGTTTGTATCTGTAGTTTTTATTCTAAATGTCATATTGTGAACGTCTTGAATTAATAATTTGTTATGTGCTTGTGTCTTTTTTAATAAATTAATAAATAATATCATGATACCGTAAGTCCCTAACCTTAAATATGTGTATTCGGGCTATTTACCGAATCTGACGCGATTTTTTTTTACGCAGACGACGCAATCGATTCACCAGAAGACTTAAAAGGGGGCCTGGAAACAGTTCAGACCATTAATAAATTATACAACAATCTTAAAATATGTAAATATATTTTATGACAATTTGAGTTTAAAAAAAATACTGAAAGCATATCAAAAACCTTGCAACTAACATATAGTGGTATCATACATAACCACGCAAACCACTACTAAATATTATTATGCGTCATCAGTCATCAGTCATCACAGTCATCAATCATCATCAATAATAAGTACTTTTAGTGAACTCAATCACTGCTAACCTTTTAATTACCACATTTATATTTATGTCTAATGGCCAACTGCTTCAAACGCGCCAGTCGCGGTGTTAGCACTAAATGAGTTCTCAATTTTTTGTCACGGGGATTCAAAATCAGTCAGGTCGTCGGAACATCGCATCCCTAAACCAGTCACTGCTCCAAATCTTTCAATAGAGCAAGCCAAGTTAATCAACTGCAACAAGCCAACTGTATATTATATTTATTTTACTACAAAAACTCATTGCTGAAATAATTATGAATGCCTTCAAATTAATTTATTCGGAACAGAGCCCGTGACACCGACGACTCGATCGATAGGTAAATAAATATTCAATATTACCGTGCAAAAATAATTTCGATAATTTTGATTACACTGGTAACTTAGCGATGCTCCATCGGTTACTAGCCTATTTTCAATTATTATTAGTCATTGTTATTTTTATTTGAAACAGCTACTAGATACGGACATAACTAACTCACAAATAATTACTGCACGGGGGCCATGGAAGTTGTCCAAATGTACGGCTATCTTTATGAGTGGCTCGTATCGATAGCACAGTTTGAGTGTCTGGGCGAGTTGAGGTGATTAAAGCATAGTGGAAGGCGGTAGACGGCTCGTTCCCACGGTAGTTTTAAGTCGGTTAGCCACACAATCGGCGGGGCGGGACGAGGAGGCTGCTGGCTCGCGACTAGAAGCCTTGCCACTCAAGCCTGCGGCCGACCGAATCCAAAGAACTACTTACACTTTGGAAAATCTCGTGAAAAGCTGTGACTTGTAATAATTGTTATTATCAGGTAGCAAACAGGCTTATTATTATTACAACGTTTTTATTAGCTCGTATTCTTATTTGTCCGGTACAAATCTTGCAATCGATTTTTAACTAACTTCCCGACTAGCTAGTCATCTGAAACTTTTAGAATATATGAGGACACGATGCCAATGCATTCTTTTAATACTTTTAGCCATCTTTAAGTAGAATTGAATTCATTCTCAGTTAATTCTGTTTTGTATAAAAAATTATTTCGGAAGAAATCCGTAATCCAATCCACTATTATTGGTTGCTAAGTGGGTGGTCCTAGCAACTAAATTATTAATATATACGTGCGTTACTATGGAAATCAAAATGACATTTCAGTAATCTATATTTGTTTGTTTGTTTTTTATTTACTTCATATCAAGTACAAATTTGAGCATATTGAGCATAATAATTGAACAGAAAATTTAAAAACGTTGTAAGTATATAAAAAGTTCTTTTTATCTTGTAATTATTCAAAATTTTATCCTACCACTTAACAATTGAATACCATTTTGCATTTTGTAAATGAAATATGAACATGATTTATACTAGGAGACTATTACGCCGAGTGTATGCCCAGATTGCCCCCAGCGCATCTATTCTATACACAAGACTGCTATCGGCCGCTATCAGCGGTTATCGAGGGTAGTTTTTCATATTTTTCTATCGAAGTATTAGCACTTATTGTAACAATTAAAATTGTTATAATAAGTGCTATATTTTAACAGCACCTCTCTTTACTGTGATAAATTTTAGAGCGAGTTTTGACTGTTTAGAGACGGCTTACAATTATAATACTTCGATGCACACATATGAAAAACTACCCTCGATAGCTGCCGACAGCAGTCTTGTGTATAGAATAGATGCGCTGATCGTAAAATGTCATTTTGGATTGTTAGGTTACCCTCGAGTTAGGAAATAAAATAATTCTTATTTTTGACGCATGACTCGTGAGTAAGTGGACGATCGGTGTCAGTTTGGTCGACGATAGAATCGTAAAATTGGGTGGGATCGGGGCATATTGTCGGCGTGAATCATAGGATCTAAAAATCTGCCAGTGTGATCTGAGCTTGAGAACTGTCAATAAACAGTAAAAAATGTAGATCTCGATTCATTGTAGGAGTTAATTTTAGGAGAAAGGCCGATCGAATGGATACAGTTTTAAATATTGGTATTTGAGTTTCGCTGAAAGTGTCCTCTACTTTATCTTGTCCCTCGCCAATCTTCCCCAGTTTTCCAGCCTTTTATCCTACTCTAATCCTGCACACAAACACTTCATTTAAATCTTTGCCTCTCTCTAGCTAGGACCTAGGTCGCTTCCGCTGGGTTACCCACTTTGTCAGGATCGGTGGCATTTGTAGTCGAAGTGCCACCCTTAAGTAGACTAAAAAAGCACCACCTTCTATTTGTTGTCCATCAAAATTGGAAAATTCATTATGGTTTTACGGATAGTAAAAAAGTCGCCTGTGCAATTTTCTTTTATATCATTAAATATTATTTTATATATTTAGACTTCCGTGCTCCATCGACACATATCGATCGTTCCAATTTTCATTATAAGTATTATTCAATAGGTAAAATATTAAATACATTTTGTTTTGACTATTTTGCTGACAATAAATATTTTTTTTTCATTTTTTTTTACTTTTGTTATAGTCCCTAATCCAATGTGCATCGTATTTCATTAAACGTTATTAATGTTATTATATTACGATGACAAAATTATATTTGGTATACCTACCCGTTATATTACAAAATGTCCTGCAATAAAAATATTTTTAAGGTATTTTATAAAATAACAAATTTAAAAAAAGGAGTTGAATATTATCATAAACGATGTATTTATATGTAATGTGTCAAAACAAGTTTTTTAAATATAGGTATTAACAAATTAAATATTTAGTGTGGGAATTTTCTCTCATAGAGTTCGGATAGAGTTTGTTTGTTGACCCTCGGCCCAAGTTCACCAGGACGGGTTATATTCAGACTGACATGACGTGTCTGACAGTCAGCGTTGCCATCATTTTTGTCACCGAATTATAGTACAAGGTCTAAGAAATTATAGTATTTCCCTAAAAAATATAGTACTTATGCCTTGTCATCTGTTGATTGGATTCTGTATGAAAGTTTTTCAGCATAAAAATTACGGATAATTTGAGATATTCCGAGGTGTTTTTTTTTATTTACATATCTCTTCTGACCGAAAATGATTACCGGCGAATTCAATAAATTTAATTTTACACCAAAGTCAAAGGCTTTCTTTACCTCGTCTTTTCTTGGTTCGCCAAATTTGCTTCTATTGCAAAATTACAGTACTTTCCAACCAATAGCGGCCTTAAGCCTGGCAACGGGGTAGGTCAATTTTGAATATATTATTTTAATTTGCTTTTTCGTTGTATACTTAAAAGACGTATTGCAAATTAGCTTTTTATACATTATAGAAGAAGTACTATAAATTTTTATATGTAGGTTACTTACCCTTAAAAAAATTCCATTTTTCACGTTGTCAACTCATCGTTAACCGAAATTGCACCCAACACGTTATAATTTTTTGTAAATTAGGTCAAAAAATAAACTTTGTGTGTCTATTTATACACCTAATAACTGTTGTACTTGATACTATTTAAGAACATAAGATTAAAACAATCAAACACATTTAATAAAAACTCCGTTATAATACCTAGTGTTATGGAATGGCGGGATCATTTATATATAAACACTTTTTATATTTCCACTGATCTCATTAGAAGGTAACTTTATGATTAATATAGCAGATTACATTTTAATCGGTAACTTGTACACAATGGTTTAATACAGAAAATGCAGTCGATGGGTTTTACTCAAAGGTTGGATTTAAACTGAACTACAAATTAATAACATAATAATATGAAACTTTCAGAGAACAATGGTCAGTTTGAAATAATAAGCGACAACAAATAAGAATAAAAAGGTTTGCCGCACAAATGAGACCTTGAAACCACAGAACAAAACTCTTGAAACATTTAAGGAAAAATTTATATCATTCTGTTTCATTTTACACATTGAAAATAGTATAGCTGTCTCGTTTTCGGCAATGACCAAAATTTAGTGTATGCAAGCGATAAAACAATATGAAAAAAAGGCGTGTTTTGTGCTTTCTTTCCGTCTCACATATGGGAAATGAGAGAGAAAGAAATATTATTAAGAAATATGAATCTTGGCGTTCATGAAATTGACCGAGAAACGCTTGTGAGAGTTGAGATACGTGTGTGTGTATGGTGGTTAGATACACGTACATACAAATTAGTGTGCGTCACGTTACGATCGCTCGCCAAAACGGAAAAAGGCGTAGGATAATATTATATAGGAGATAATTGACATTGTATAATGTATATAGATTGTAAGATATTTATTTTTGGGAGGTCATTGACTATTTGACCCTAGGAGCCAGCCGCTCATGTTTCCAACACTTTAAAGCAGGGGGGGGAACTTTTTGGATGGAGGGCCAAATTCAAGAATTCAAAATGAGCAGCGGGCCGCAAGTAACATACCATTTATTATCACGAAAAATAAACATTACAAAAAAAATAATGAGAACAATGAAACTGTTGTACATTTTTGAACATTTTTTTAAATTCAGGTGTTAATTTTGTAGTTGATATTCTCAAAACTGCTTGTAAATGGGCATCGGAGATACTTTTTATCGTAAAGAATTTTTATTGAGGTTCATGATCGAAAATGTTTTTTCACATAGGTTGATCCAAAAATAACGAACATTTTTCTTGCATAATCTTTAAGTTGGTCGAATTTATCTGAATTAAGGGCATTGTAAAATTTGGAGATTTCTTCACGACGATGCAATTCTCTTAAATCAGTGTCACACTGCAGATCAATAATCTCAAGTTGTAGCTCTGTCGTCACACTATCAATATCTATTGAAATCGATGTTCAGCGTAGAAAATAGTGGTTACATAGTGTGAGACGAGACGCAAGGAAGACGTACTGAGATAATACATTTACGAAACAACAAATTCTTCAAATTTTAATCTATTGTCAATATTTTTTTAAAAAGTTATTCGTAATCAGAAGTACAATTAATGATGGCGGGCCGCAGTTTGCCCCCCCCCCCCTGATTTAAAGTAAATTAAGTAAACCGAAATTTTAGTACATACTTTTTGCGTATTTTTTCCGATATTCAAAATTATATTATGTTGGCCGTACTATTCCTTTTTAATATCGTACATAATAGACGTAATTAAATTATAGTACAAATACTATAATTATAGTACGGTTGGAAAGACTGCTGACAGTCGTACCGAAGACCTAGGAATTTCACTCAAATACCATTGTTTTCAAGGAAATTAATACCACTGTTCAACTCAATATTCGCTGCGAATTATAAAAACGTTTTTAATTAACTTTAATTAATACCTATAGACATATATATAGCCTCATTATACCTCCATTATGGTGAAATTATATTATATACTCTTTTATAATTATCGATGTCAAACTACGAATAAATAAATAAATTTATTATTTTAATCTAAATAGGTACATATGTTATTACTTATTATTAGTTTTAGTGACAGTCAGTGACTTCTTATCTCTATCGAAGACTCATTTACTTAAAAATTATCAATCATTTGTATTGAAAAACAAATTTTAATAGCAAGCATTTAACTTATTATCCGAATATAAAAATAATTGGTAGATTAATTGGTTTTCTTTTGTATTTTAAAATCACCGCGAGAACTAGTCACACTTTTATAATATTATAAGATTTAAAAGTATTTGTTTAATCTATGACAGGGTTGGCGAACCTTTTTACGTACGCGTGCCAAAATTTCCCAAATATTTTTTTTCAACTGTCTGACGTGTCGAGTAGTTATAGGGAAAAAAATTATTTTTAAAAATTCTATTAAAAAAATGATGATGTTCTAGATACCACTTACAGAACATAGCACACATATGACTTTATCACTTTTTTTAATTACGCCATACATTTCGGTACACCAATTTTGAAACTGTCTGCCAGAATTACTACTGCTAGCTTCACTAGTCATTTTTTGTGGGTAGAAATGAAATTGTTTGTTAATCTATTAATTAGTTTGTGTATTTACGCACAAATTGACATTATAATTGCTCCGATCAGATGATACATTCTTTTGCTACAGTGGTCTCAAGTATTGTAAATTGATCAAAATTAAAGGTTCGCGGAGCGGTATTCCCCGTCGCCTGATGAGGTTATTGCGATAATATTATATGTGACGCATAAAATCTTAGGACTGACCGATATAATTATATATTTACATTAAACGTAGGTACTTAATGCTTATTTGTGAAGAGTATTTGACTTTTTTTTATACAATGCGATCTGTCATTTATTTATTATATGTATTATTTTCTCTCTTCAAAATAAAACATTCGCGTGCCATGCAAAATCATCTCGCGTGCCATAGGTTCGCCACCACTGATCTATGATACAATAAATGCATGTGCTAATCGCACACGTTCTTTATAATGAATGTATTGGATTATCGCAGAATAATTGAAGATAAAACTTTATATGAATATTGATGACTCCATCCAGATTCCAGCGGACAAGACGTATCAAACCAGTACGCGATTGTACCAGCCATGGTTCATTCCACTGTCTATCGAATGATTCCAAATTAACAAAAACTGACACTTTATGATATTTAGGCACCTAGATCATAAATTCTAAATAATTAGTTAATAAATTATCAAACGCAAACCTTTTTATTTTTGAATAGACAGAACTTCCGAATCTTGCGATGTATGAACATACGATGCGAAAAGCTTATAGGTATAATCCGTTTTGCATTTCGTTTAATTATGTAGGTACCTACTGTAATATTATTATAATCTAGGTTTGTATTTTGAACTTTTATGTGATGACTAATCATATATTTTGTCGGAATGAAATTATTGGAATATTTTATATCGGTATGGTATATGAGTATTTTGGGTTAATTGAGAGAGTTAGAAATTTCCTACAAAAATGTGCGTAGTGCACAGAAGGGAATACATTTTTCTCCTAACGTTTACTTCCGTTGAAGCCTTCTTCTATTGAAAGTTATCTACGAACCAGCAGCCGGTACATCTCCCGATCTTGGACCTGTCGTATCACAACTAACGCCTTGGACATTGAGCCACTTGCCAAGCAAATCTCTTTCTACCTACGCTTCTGCTACCCTCTACCTTCTCGTGCATTATGCGTTGGAGTAACTTCACCAATATATAAATTCCGATATGTACATATTTATTATCTATGATTTAGTAAGTAGTAGGTACCAGCCAGAGGCTAATTATTATACCTAGGCTAGGTACTTATACACTCGCGCTGAATCCTAAGAGAAGATACTCGGGAATCATTTATCATGGGTTTTCAGTGAAAGAGGCTTTGCTGGACGCGAATGAATTAATTACCTATGGCATATTGTTATAATATTATTATGTATTAAATTAAACTGATTCTTAGACAGTAAATAATATGAATGTTTACATATTGTGTTTGCTTATTATGCTATATGTATCTAGGCATTTCTGACATTTCAGAAAACTGTGTAGGGAAACTTGTAACGTGTAAGTGGAGTTGGGTATTTCCCGAGAAAATCTGAATCTCGAGATTCGGGATTTCCCGAAATGATGAAATTTTGAATTCTCGAGGTTTAGGATTTCCAGAAAAGAGTTCTCGAGAATTGTCGAGATTTCGAGAGGATTAAAAAAAACCTCTAAAAATCCTAAAATCTGTGTAAAAACAGACAAATTCCAAAAAAAATATGATTTTTTTATGTAAGAAGACAAACAAAATAGAAGTAGGAAAACAAAAATATGTAATTCAAAACATTACTTATTAAAATAGAATTTCAAAAAACACAGACTGTCAATGGCTGCGTCTGACAATTGCGTACGCTTTTGAGACACAAAATTCCCCGATGTTAAAAAATTGCGCTCATTTTGAGTCGAAGTTGTCTTAATTGTGTTAAATGCCCAGATCAGTCTTTGAACGTTTTGTATTTTCTTTCCACTTTTTTAATATGGAAAAATTGTTTTTTTTCAGTTAATATTTGATAATAAAGAAATCCCGAATCCCGAGAAAAGATTCTCGAGATTCGGGATTTCCCGAAATGTCAAAAATTTCAATTCTCGAGATTAGGGATGGAGAATCTCGAAAATTTCTCGGGAGTCCCCGTCGGGAAATTCCCAAAACCCAACTTTACGTGTAAGTATGTATTTCGTAACTACATATTTTCAATTAAGTATATATTTTTCTAAACAAGCAACGTTGAATTTTCATCTCGGTGAATATTCTAAAGCAGTGTTTTGCATGACTTCTCAATTAAGTGCCGAAGCTTAGCCGTGAGACTTGATTCAAAACTGTGCAGTTTGTACAAGAGGTTGTGCCTATTATCGAGCTCGTATTCTGTAACTGTAGCACACTTTCGCGAGTTGCCAAAGCTCTGGCCACGAAAACAGAACGATGCCTTGAAAAGAGGGTTCCATCTTTTCGAGATATTGGTATTCTTTAATAATGGTTACTGTTTGGATCAAACTTGGATCGTCTAGGCAAGAGACCATGGTCCCCACATGGAGTGGGGGGGGCGTGGCTGAACGAGCACTTAAGTGAGATAAACACACCACACATTCATTTTGATAGTAACCTTATTCTTCAAGACGATACTTCTGTGAAACGGCAAATAATTTTCAACTATAGGTGCGATGAAATTTCGGACTGGCTGGCAATCGGAGAGTGAAAGTAGAACTGTGAACACGTCAATTTGTTTTGTGATGGCGACGGGGGAATTAATTCTTAAATCGTGTAAAGATGACTAAAAAACGTTTTCCATTTACTTGAAAAAAAAAACATGTCAATGAATATATTATTATTATTAGTAATAGAACAATATACATAACATTAAACAGACGCATGTTGACTTTTTATGACAAATTATGTTTTGTTCTGCACGCGTTATTTGCACAATCTTCGCGTCGCGTAGTCACGATCGTTTTAGACCGTGCCCCAGCTGAAGTATAGCCTTAATCCACGCCCGCTCCTTATTTGCAGTATACGGATAACAATGTGGTTCCTCCAATAACTCCTGTCACCCGTCAGACTTCCCAGATCACAGCAATATTCCGTAGCTCCGACATATACATCCTTCGGATGGTATTTACCATGCTTGAAGAAGCAGACCAGGTTAAGACTCTTTCAAGGCATATGTAGTAGTAGTATAAGTATGCGAACTAGCCAAGTCAAATGTTGCTGGTCTGCACTCTGCAAGCATCTGTGCTCGAAGTAGTCTAACGTTACTTTGAGTTTTTGACTCTGTAACCGCTGACGTGAAATAGCACATAGTCAGTCCTTCAGAATACAAGCATCCTGCATTTACAATATGTAAATAAATTTTACGTATTTAATTTCGCCGTACCGGAAAGATATTATGATTATATAGGAATGAGATAAAAAAATACGCGTTGTTCGTGTCGTCATTGCATTAAAAACATTAATCATTGGTGTATTTGGTAGGTAGCTATGAATCGATACTTAGAGCACCTATCAAATTTTATATAAATATACACGATATGATTGTATTTAAATTTTACTTAGCTACCTATTTTCATCTGTCGTTCCCTTGTCTTCCTGTGGTGTTTTTGCGTATTTTCTTTAAAAGTACTATCAGTAAGTCTTTTATTTTGATATTAATGTGATCTCAATACTATATCGCCATATTATATTTCCGATACAACATCTCACGGTGAATTGTGATACGGCCAACTGCTCTGCATACGTACAAATTTCCGGGCACGACAGGCGGCATTTGTTTTTAATCGATTACAATAATCGTGAGCCACAGACATTCCGCATTGAGTTGAATATTAGGTAGGTAATCCAGCTATTCCCAATCGGTAGCGAGCTCTCTTTGCGAAGTGCCCCCACCCCAGGTTTATAAAGCTGTCGACACTCTCAATGTTTTCCAGTCACTAATCAGGAGGAAATCTGGTACGCGTGCTATTACTGCTACAAGCATAACTAATCATAACTCACTTTTCTTGCGGAAGAGTGTAAATCTAGTAGAAGCGCGGTGCAAAGGCATTATTAGCACACTGACGGTAACCCGACGTTGGTAATGTGACGAATCACGCCGGGATACACGACCGTGATTTTCTTACCACAGCCACTAGGGTTGCCAACAATTTAGGGTTGCCAACTTTTTATTAGAAATTTCCGGGACATTTTTCCGAAACGAAAATATGTATAGGTATCAGTGGCGAAGGGTGGAGGTAGGCTGTTAAGATCCGACATAAATAGTGCACATTAAACTTTATCAGTCATTCATATTTGTTTTTATTGAACTAACACTACAATTATTTAGAGATGCTGTTGGTTAGTTTTAAAAAATGAATTCAACCTTGCCTAAATCAAACCATAATAGTTTTGGTATATGTATTGTTATGGGCGATTCGACAAAATAGTGCACACTTTTTCATTCATTGGTACTAACATACTTATTTGTTTTCGATGAATTAAAAATACATATTACACACGTTGTTGGTTAGTTTTTAAAATTCGTTAAGCCCTATCTAACCAAACCAAAGTAGATAAAAAATATTATTATATCTATAAAATATCCAAAATTATGTATGGTTTAATAGCATAATTTTTGATATTTTATAGATAGACTAGTATTTTTTGACTATTATCTATTATGGCATGGTTTTCGCAGAGTTCAATTGAGTTTTGAAAAACTAACCATCCATCTGTAATTTGTAAACTTAGTTCAATGAAAACAAATATATTTGACTGACAAAGTTTATTGTGGACTAATTATGTCGGATCTTAACAGTCTACCTCCACCCTTCGCCACTAATAGGTATGTGTGATTCCGTATTATTTTAGACAGAAAATTAATTGAATTTTCACATACAACGCAGAGGTAGCCAACTTACTTGTTGGTCCGATTCGCTTTTAGCGTTAAAAAATGTAGTCAAGTGCTGCCCACCAAACTCACATTGTATAGGTATATATCGGGAAATCATATATTGATGTGATCATATGTTTACAAGCGTGTATTATTGTATGTTCTAAAATCACCGATAAGTCTGCAAGAGTATAGATTCTCATGTAAATTCTACTTTTTTTTTTAAATGAAAGCCATTTTATTTTATGAAATATTTAATATTTTTATCGGAAGAACGATAGTTATATTTTAATTGAACAATCAATAATGTTCATATCTATGCAAAATTAAGACAAATTAAGAAAAAATAGAAGATGCTAAAAATGCCCACGATGGCTGAGCGGTTTCCGCCTTGCTTATAATGTCGTGATTCCTAGGTTCTAATCCCAAGTCTGGCAAATTCACATGTTGTTTTTTAACGTGTGTTTGAACCATAATATGTACTTGGTGGGTTAAGCAAGTGGATAATATCCATTTCTCGTATTTAAAAACAAAAATGGTTAATACAACCTCCACTCTGTGGAGCCTCATCTAATCAACTTAGGATCGGTCATTCTAAAAAAAATGTATGTTATGAAGAGTTAGTTGTGTATAACATTACTCTTTTTCAGTTAGTTGTGTATATCATTTCGGGCGAGTGTTCTACACGGTGGCTCTTCCTAAAATTCTGGGATATCGTGCGTCCCGGGTAAGCTTCAACCTGGATCCTGGAACTTAAATTACGAGATGATCCCGGTCAGACCGGGACAGCTAGCAACCTTAGGTACCATAGTGGCGAACACAATAGGTGTTGCCGTACGTCGACCTCACTCCCTATATATATAAGTGATTTTTTGTCAGTGTATAATATAGCCTGCTATTCAGAATCGTAAATAGTACACCGTCGCCGATCAAAATAAATTGTAGTAGAAATCATGGATGGAATCAATGATGGATTTCATAATGCGTATGACGGTTTGCCCCGACAGTGGGATACGCCTACATCATGATGACACAACCGATATATGCGAAGAAAGACTGTGCGACTTGGAGTATGCAGACGACGCAGTCGTGTTTGACTCGACGATCGAAAGGTTGGAGGTAACTGTGAACAGGCTAGCCGCGAACTCGATGCGTGTGGGTCTTCATCTGAATGCCGCTAAGACCAAATCCATGTGCCGTGCTGCATGCATCGACGCCGACACTCCTCTGCGGGTTTCTGGTCATGGCGTCTTACTAAGCTTCAAGAGTCTCGCCTTTGAGCTTTGAGAATCGATGTCTCCACCGAATCTTAGGGGTACATTGGTACGACCGCGTTACAAACACCCGAGTTCGTGAGCAGACACAACAGCCTTCGGTGATTGAAGTTATCACGATGAGACGATTTACGTGGCTGGGACATGTATTCCGGATGCCGCCAAAGAGTGCGGCACTTCGTACCCTTGTGGCACAGCCTCAAGCGTTCCGTCGCCGGCCCTCCCTCACTCTGCAGCGATGCTACAAAAGCGACCTACGTGCTGCAGGTCTGACATGGCGGGAGGCGCAGAAGTTGGCGATGGACCGAGGGAAGTGGCGCCAACTTGTGCTTGCACTATGCCCCAATGTTGGGACGCGACAGGGTGAAAGAAGAAGAAGAAGAAGAAATCATACAATTATCGTTTTCATCAGAATCGTTTTCTAAATGTTGTTTCAGGTAAAATTAAGGGTATTATTCTGTGTATTTTTAGCGATTTTTTTGTATTGTTGAATAAATCCATTTGAACTATGGAGTTGCCGAATATCGACACACAGTAATCAAAAATTGCATCACACAAACAGACATTTTTAAATGTTAACACTCAACAAATAAAATATCCCGCAGGCGACTTTTTTCCTCATTAGGGGAAATTTGTGATGTGTGTTTATCTGGGAAGAGCTAGTAGAGACTTTTATTTAGCAGTAGATCGATCCTGGCTGATGATGATGAACCTGTTTTGTGATAGCTGGTAGTTGGAAACACTGCTGACAGACATCGTCAAGTACATGGTAATAATTAGAGAGTTTTGCACCTCGATGTTCATTTTAACGATGCATATCTTCCGCGATGTATACAATAAACGGTTTTTATTGCATTCGTTCGCAGCATTGGTCAACAGATTGCTGTCAATCGTACAGTTTTATTATGACTGCTGTAGCGCGGTTCACACAAACACGCCTACTTGGATCGGAGTGAGATCTCAAGAATACTTTACGATCAAGCGAGCACCTGCCTTTTCTTCTCACGGTGAGTTGACGGGATGACTACTCGGACTTTGCCCACGCACTCCTGGATAATATGAAACAGTGACACAGCCTTGGAGTAATGATGTCTCTAAAATACCAACGGATAAACAATAGTAGATTATCTAGTGTGACCAGAGGCGAGGGGTGTGGGTAGGCTGTTAAGATTCGATGTAAATAGTTCACATTAAACTTTGTCAGTCATACTTATTTGTTTTAATTGATCTAAGAATACAATTTACATATGGTGCTGCAGTGGCGCACCCAGGATTTAATAGTGGGGGGGGGGCAAAGGGGAGAATGTAAATTAGTCTCATAGGATCTTTTTCTTCTTCACAGCCTAATTTCTCGTTTATCGGTCTTTTTTCTATTGCACTCGGTGTACCTACACCATGGTCCCCACATCCTGAAACGGGCCCTCAGGC
Source organism: Rhyacophila brunnea (assembly GCF_057557595.1). Taxonomy (NCBI): domain Eukaryota; kingdom Metazoa; phylum Arthropoda; class Insecta; order Trichoptera; family Rhyacophilidae; genus Rhyacophila; species Rhyacophila brunnea. The sequence goes on from NW_028232965.1 coordinate 16,886,483, forward strand.
TAGGATATTTGGTGGGCCCCCTACCTACCGCTAAGATTAAAGGCAGTGTGAAACACTACATTAACGTTCTTCAAATTGTGTTTCAGTTCAAATTAAGGGTACTTATACATTATTGGCGATTTTTAATACATCTACTTTAATAATGGAGCTGTCGAGTATCGACACATAATAATCCAAAAATATATCGCACAATTATATAAGTAATTGCAAATGTTCATGGCCATGAAGTATAATAGCGCCTTTTTTTTACTATTAAAGCTAATTTATGATGTGTGTTTATCTCACTTATCTGGTCAACCCGACACGCCGGGCCCCCCATAGCCCGGGCCCCCAGGCTAGAGCTCTGTCAGCCCTCCCCAGCCATGACCTATACCACTCCGGGTGGACACCGAGAATTTTTTGACAGTTCCATTAGGGATTGTGTTTCTAAAAAAACCTGACATTAGTGTTTCGAAATTTTTGTGTTAGAAATTAAAATCTAAGAAATTTTTCTAAAAAGGGTGCTGGAGAATTATTACAAATCATTTTTCGCCGAGTTTTTATTTGTTTAAGCCCAAAGATATAGTTTATTGGCTTTCAATTTCAATGTTTAAAATCATTCTGATAATTTTCATTTTTGGGGGGTGCCAGTACCCCTTGTCCCTCCCCTGGGTTGTAAAATTCAATTAAATCCTGCTGAACCAAATCATAATAGTTTAAGTAAGTATTCTATGGGCGATCCGACAAAAGTAGTGCACAATTTTTCAGTCATATTATTTAATAGGTGTTTTTTAAAATTCATTAAGCCCTGTCTTACCAAACCATAATCGATAAAAAATATGCTTCTATCTATAAATTATAGGTAAGTGTATGGTTTAATGGCATAATTTTAGATATTTTATAGATAAACGAGTATTTTTTTACTATTATCTAAGTTCAATGAAAACAAATACGTTTGACTGATAAAGCTTACTGTGCACCATTTATATTGGATCTTAGCGGCCACCTCCACCCTTCGCCACAGAGCCGTGATACTTAACTCTTGCATCGTCTTGGTCTATATACATAAAGCAACGCTTTTAGTTACGTAGTCGTAGAGGATCTACGCATTTACTGTTTTTGAGGTCAGAAAAATTCACATCTATCATCATATTATAATATGTACCTATATATTATATAACATCATCATCACATATTATAACATTCGTAAATTCTGCATTAAGTTGTTGTCCCTGGAGTCTGGTATAATTCTGTGATTTTATTATAATTCAAAACTCTGATTGGTACAACTATTTGGATGCTTTCTTTACCTTTAAATTTTTCTGACGAATTGATTGTGTCATTTGCGTTAAAGATAATCGCCGCTGAGGCAACGTCATATTCAAATTTATTTATATTTAGCACACGAAACTAACATTACAAAATACCCACGTATAACTAATTAGGTATCATAACCAATAATACAGTAATTTTAATATTAAAATACCTGCCATAGTTACATTATTTTGATATTCCGAGCTTCTGATGTTTTCTGATTGATGATGTTGAAAAAATAATTGAAAATCGATAAACTTCTTCTCTGCGGCTTTTGTTTCAAATCGAAACGTGACTGTTTGAAATTCCCGCTCAATCAAATTATAGAACCATTTCAATAACAATTTAGTTAAAAAAATATATCTAAAGAAGATGCCGGCAATATTATCAAAAACACGCGCTTCCGACGATTCGGTGGTGAAAATATGTGATATGATATTTATTTACTAGGTGTGGTTACAAACTGATCATTCATTCAGAATCGTTGTTTTTTCGGTATAAAATAATATAATTGTAACCACTTTGGCAATTGTGTAATAAAAATATCATCACGTTTATGATACGGCCGATTGCACAAAATCATCCGACCAAATAAATACGTTGTTCTAGTTTAACTGTGTCGAAGTTAATAATTTTTGTTTGTGGAAAAACAGCTTTGGAATGAAGCTTGTCAAATCTCATCTGATCTCGTCAATATAAACGGATTGACAATTTGTATTCTGCGGAATGATGACAGTTCGACGTAAGACAACTGACAAACTATCACTATCATAATACACAGAAGATAATTTATAGTCTCACACGCTACATATCGAGCTATCTTCATGAAATGTATAACGGAAAGCATGCGCACACAGAGAAAAAATGGTACGGGGGGGGGTCCATATTTAAAGAAATATCCATAATAATTTATTTTAGATTTTTAAGGCGGCGGGAGGACATGGGATTTGACAAAATTTAGCATCTATAGCTTCTCGTCGCTTAAACTACTGACGTCAACACTTTAAGTGTACATTCCTCATACCCAGACACTCCGCAATTTTAGTCTGGCTAAGAACACCTGGCTATCACTACGGGTGCTTACCTACTGTTATTAGTTATTGCAACCTGTCGCAACCACAAGCGGTTAACGAATACACGCGGCTTAACGGTCATAATTATTAAGATCGTTATTAATTATTGTCCGTTTGTGTTTCACAAGATTGCACCATTTAATTAGTGCCACTGGTTGTTCACTGACAGGCTTCGCGTGTCGTAGAATGCAGAGGAATTGGGGTCATCTCGTTGAGAAGACTGTTTGACAGCCAAATCATCTTTGTAACGACCCTCAGTCTTGGAGTTCCGAACAAAAATAACTTCCATTCACCAATTTAATTTTTTTCTATCCTGAGGCTGTTCAACGTCTTTTCATTCACGAAAAATAATGTCACATCCCTATGTCTATCCTGCAGCGCATAGAGCACATTTATTAAAGCATCACTGCAAGGTGAGGGTACGCGAATTGAATTGACCTTTCAAAAATGAGAAAACATTCTTCTGCCTATACCATTTATTTATAGTCTATAGATGTAGTCTGAATATAATAATTATTATGTAAGATGAAAGTACCTAACCCAAAAAAGGGATCTCACAGTAATTATTGATTAGTGATTAGCGGTGAGGTTACTTTTTACTCTAAGGGGCCACTATTACATTCGGCCATGGTTTACTCATGGCTTGTTACAAATTAAAATGGCACTAACGTCAAACTGATATATACCAATATACCTATATATATTTGAAACCACAGAATGGTTCAGTAATAATTATCTGTTTTCTTTTGTTTTAAAAACATATTTTATTACACTAATGTTAGGTACTGAAAATTTTAAAATAAAGAAGTAGGTACTATTGTAATTTTGTTGTACTAGTCACTAATGTAAAATATAGTTAAAAACTAATGTTTGCTTTTATTATTACAAGTAATATGATGATTTATGTATGGCAATATCATATTTCAATGACTTTTTATTTGTAATATTATATTCAATAAATTCATTTTATCAGAGAGGGATTAATTTTCACACCTGAAAAAATGTAATATATTTTTGCAAGCCCTCAAAATTAATTAACAGCAAAAAACAATATGGTCATTGTTCGTGGTCATTAAACTCGGTTGCGTTATAAATAAAATGACCGTGCATATTATTCTTATCGGTTCAAAAACAGAAAATAACAAAAATAAAAGAAAGGGACGAAAAAAAAACAAACCAAACGACTTCTTTTATTTCAGCGCCGGTAATTCCAGACAGTCAACAAGTTCGCTCGCGGACGTCAACATTTCTTCTTTCTTCATTCATTCTATCAATGAAAACGTTCGTATCTCTTTCGCTCGACCGGGTAGCCGTATAAGCGCGTCTCTCTCACTGAGGACACATTCATACCGTGGGAATAGAACTCCGGCTCGTGTTCCCACACGGGCCACATTAGTCGGCCTTTAGCATCACAGCGAAAACATAGTAACTTGACATTTATATTATTTTTGTCATAAATAACAACAATATTGATTGATCATAAATAACACGTGTACGTGGCCATGTAGACTTGTACGCGCTGATAAATATATTATAATAATCAGCATGACATTACAAAACAATAATTTATTGTAGATCGTTGACTACTTACATTGTATCAGTACAAAATAACACTTACTGCTACAGATCGGAGTGTCGCCTTTATATATTTTTATATGATTTAATATACGGCCAAATAATTGAGCTTCGCCTGATTGATGATAACCGGACAAAACAGAACATGACAAAACAGAACAATGACAAAACAGAACAGCCAGGGGAAAATGACACATTATTTTTTGTGGAATCTATTTAGGTTAGGTTAGGTCATTATTTCGTTGTACCTAGTCACCCAATCATTTTGAACATATTATATTGATTACGATGAGATATCCTAAGCTTGCCGGCAACACCGAATTAAGTCCCGTTTATTTGAGGCTTTATAGCGATTAGGAATGCAGAAATTAGGTATATAGTTTGATTTGTTATGGCGTATTATTAAAAATCTATCAACATAATAGAGATAGGACAATTTCAATATTAAATTTATATTTTTCCTGAAAGGTCACAGTTATATTTATCGTTGTTCTGTTTTGTCGCTGTTCTGTTTTGTCACTGTGCTGTTTTGTTATGGAACCATCGAAAATATATGGCCATATAGAGATCAAAATCATTTCTAAATCAAATTCTAAGAAAATACGTAATAAAACCCAGCTGAATACAAGGTAATAACAGAAAATATTAGGTGGATAAAGCAAATTAGGAATACAATCATACCATAATATATGAGTTATGTAAAATTCTAGTAGGTGTTCGTAAAGTATCAAAGGTCAATAATAACAATAAATGAATCTCATAAAATTGGAACGTTAACTGTCTGCTATGCTCCACGAAAAAGGCTTATTTTTTTATCACAATGCCATCTCGTTCCTGTAAGACATTTCACGGTGAAATGTGCTACAGTTAAATGTAACACGTACAATTTACACGTAACCGACATTAATTAATAATAATCGATCCCATTTTAGGGAGATTTATTAAGTTCTATTTGTAAGTATCTGTATAACCATTTCAATGCAAAAATAGTTTCGAACCTAACTTTGAAGGAAAACATATTAAAGAATAAAAAAATCACCCATATTTGACTGAAAAACGTTGAATACGCTGATCTATTAATGAAAATACGAGTATAATTATTAGCTATGTGAAAACATGCTTCATATCGACTAACTTATTAATGGTATTGATTTTCGTTATGTGCACCTATATATCGTCCGACAACAAGAAATTGGCGATAACAGGAAGTCACTGTAATCGCATGTAGAAGACTTCTAGTGACGTACCTGTCATGGCGGTAACGCGTGCTAGAGGCGAGCTTAAATAATGTATCGGCCCTCCTTTTAGATACCTACTTACCTACTATTCTTTGTCTTCTTCGCAATAAACCAAAAGTTTACTAATAATAATTCTAACATCACTCCTGATAGTTTTAGACGTATTTTTTATTATAAAAAGCTTCAAATTACGTAAATTGACAGATCCGTATACCACGTAAGCGTAAATTGAAATGGTAAATTTGGGGGCGTTCCTCATTTATTTTGAAAACAGAAGTTTGATTAGCTGCACTGGAGGGGATTGTTAGTTCACAGTTTTAACACGTTTACAAGAACAGTATATATTGTGATCATAGTGATATTTCATATTGCAAAAGCAATATACGCACTGCAGCTTTTGTATGGTAGGATGAACGGAAAAAAATAACGCGACCCTGTGCTTGTCTTATGCTGAAGCGTGACAAGATGAAGTAGGTTAGTATGAATGAAAACGACTAAAGCCACACTACCCACGCGAAATAAGAAAGATTCAGACACATAGCAAAAAGAAAAAGCGAAATTTATGAAAATATTGACAGTAACCGATGATGACCAATCATGTTAAATTATCCTTACAGAGTTTTGAAATTGTGGCTGCGAGCCAAAGCCTGTTGATTGTGTGATACAATACCGCGTAACGGACGTGGCATAGCTTTAAACTTACTGGTGTTTAACATTTTAAATGATAAGTCGGAATGCGCGTGGCTGACACTCGCCATATCTGTAGTCTGTACTGACGCTAATACCTCACAAGTCACGGCGAGAAAAAAATTCAGAGCCGGAAATATAATTAAAATTAACGATGCATGCTTATTAAAACTTGTTAACTCTGTATCGACGGATATTGCTATAATTGAAAATACCTTTTTTATGCATTTAAGCCTTAAGGAATAAATTATTATAATATCTATCTACCTACGTAGCTACTGAATAAAAGTCATTCTGTAGTCGCTTACATTATTATATTTGTGGAAGGTCGTGACCACCAAATCGTAATTTCGTTTAGCGATCATCTGGCATTTAGAGAAGATGTTAAGGGCATGGGATCAGGGCTGTCGCGAGGGGCACGGCCGCCTGTGTGCTGCGCGTGAACGAAAATATCGTCGGTGTTTTGTAAAAAGGGCGAATCAACCATTTTGGCGAAATCGAGATTTTAATGAAAATACAATATGTAGCCCACTAGCTTTGTTGTGTAAAAACGGCGAATTTGTATCTCCACAGGAAAGTACTTAAAAACGATAATCGACTAAAATTAAATTAAATAAAATTACGAATAAAAAGCGAATGTGACATATTAGGCATTTTAAAATATTATATAATAATGCCTATTATAATGCCAGTATTCTTTTAAAGCTTTATTATAAACTTGTTAGATATTTATATATCATAAACAAATAAATGTCAATAGTTAAAAATCCTCCTCCTGTAAAATAGCATTTTGGTTAATTCGCCCTTTTTACAAAACACCGACGATATTCTCCCCAACGTTAGAAATAGTGTAATTACTGTTAAAAAAATCATGCTTATCGACGAGACATATCAGTTTAATTGAAGCTGGTTCTTTCATAGTTAGATAGGTATGTAGTTTAATTAGTTCCATTGCGCCCGTGTAGACTAAGGTTTTTTGCTAATCGCTAAATGGAGCCTGCAAACTGTTTGGGCAACACCAATTTCAGTAAAATGTCTGAGCGTGTACAATTGGCAAAATGTGTTACTTAAACCGATTTATAAGACGTAATAATCATACATTAATACCAATCATTAATACACTTGAACTACGTTCAGTATATTTATATTCATACTAGTGTCATTTCTTTAACACGTCAAGTATCGTTTCATAGTATCAAGCAGGTTAAAATCACGATAGAATTTCTGTACACAATCACTGCTGACCTTTTAATTACCACATTTAAATAACACGTTAATTATATCTCATGGCCAACTGCTCCAAACGCGCCAATCGCGGTGATAGCACTAAATGAGTTAATATATATTGAATAATGACGTGTTAGTATAAAGGTAGTTTTAGTAATTGGTTATTTCTTATTATTTTTACACTAAGCAATATTTCATTAATTTCTGTATGCATACCTACCTGTAACAGTGGCTTTTAGTGACGTAAAGGCCCGACACAAAGACTGATTTAGAAACCCTTAGGTAAAAAATAAGAATCTATTTTTAATTTTGCAAATAATAAATTCATGAATTTTATTATGCTTCTTGTAATATTTTACATTCCGTGTGTTACTGTCATTTATATTTTAAATTCCAATATGATTTAATAACTTTGTGGCTGGTTTTAACTCTTCGTATGCCCCTTTTTAAATTTTCTGACGAATCGGTCGTATAATTTGCGTCAAAGAAACGCATCACTGACCTGTTGTAGCCGGTAGCGTATAGTAAAATGAACGATTACGAATCTGAATAAAACACTCATACGCCAAAACGAGGAGCGGCCGATGCAGAAAGATAAGATTATTAGAGAGATACATTTCTCACTCTCGTCTTGGTTTGGCCGCCCATATGCGCCTCACACATTTCACATAAGAATGCAACGGTGGCACCCTTGTGTACATACTTTTATTGAATAAAATAACTGAAAGCAGAGGAGGTATTCGGAAGATCCTTGGGCCAATTTGTGAAAATCGGGTATTACACGGTATTATCACGAACTGCCCAGTGTGTCCCAGACTCCGCTATACCTAACATATAAAAATAACGGAAAATACACTAACTTTCGATGTTAAACGTATGTTAATCTAACTTATATAATCTAAATTTCTAAATAATGATGGTTATTGGTCAGTATATATAAATAAATACTTCGCGTTTTATAAACTTCACTTTCATAAATTATAAAAGCAATATTATGTGTGTGTACGTGCAATTCAATACAAGTCAATTATTTACGTATGTCGATAACTAGTCCTAATCAAAAATACTGGCCACGAACAGAAGAATATTAGTAAACAATAATAATGTATACGATAAAAAGCGGGAATGGTATCTGAAGAACCAGAAGAACGATCCTTTTTTATAATTACCTACATAATATTATTGTTTTTGGTGTTTTGGTTTGGTTTGAATTTTTGGTTTTGTTTTAAAGGGTCGTATATTTTCCTATCTTAATATTTATAGATAGCATAGGTAGGTACACGTACGAGTTGTTGTTATTATGTAGAGGGCGCATTGTTTGTTGCTGCCCGGGCGCTAAAATACCCTGCTACGCTCCTGTATCACAAAGTGAATAATGTCTATCCTCTAGATTCGAAACACTTAGAAAAATAGCACCCACAGTGGAATACGAGTATGTAGTCGATGGAACACTTGGATAGAAGTGTGTACGAAGTCCGGCATATTATGATCGATTTTACATTTTTAAAAAATACCAGAATTCAATCGAAAATTTATAACTACAGTTTCAAAATTAATGAAAGAAAATAAATTCGCTTCCAGACCAGTCAGTCAGCGCCTTGGGCCTCCACGTTCATAAACTGCCATAAGTACGCGAATGAGTGGGTAATATCATCTTAGAATTCTGACTAAAGAAAATTCATAACAATAACTATATTTATGTAGGTAAGAAAAAAGTAGATAATTTCATAATATCACAACGTTCATAAAATTATTAAATGAATGTAGGTTATAACAAATACCTAAATATATATTTTTCATCACATTTACCTTCTTTCCTATGTAGGTACCTATATATTTTTCCACAACTACCTACCAATATAAAATAATGTTCTTTGCTCTTGTAATTTTAGAATCTTAATTCAATCACAACCATGTTTGGAAATATTTTTACAAAAATCTATGCAACTGATCACTACTAACGCCATCTAGCCGAAGACGGATGTCTCACTTACTTCAGACAGGTATATTATTAGACACCAGACAGTATAAAATGTAATACTATCTCAACAAATTTCCATTATTTTCATGAGTCTAAAAGAGCAAGATATAGATTAAAAACTAATGCCTAATCTTGCCGCCGGGGATGGGCAAGACGGCCAACTATCTCTTTCCTGTTTTACTTTTGATGGGAAAACTGTGGTAAAGATTGTTAGATGCGGGAAAGAGAGGCTTTGAGGTGTTTTCTCAGTACCTGTAGGAAGCGGAGGTGGAAAGCTCCGACGACCCCCAGTGTCTCAAAAGCTCTTGGCGTGTGAGGTCGTTCGGCGGCCAGGTTTTTTTTATTATCAAAGCTTTATTGTGCTTCGAAAGGAATTTATTTCTAACATTGTTACCGTAATAATATGTACTTTATTTTTGTTCGTGGTTTGAAATAAGACGAAGTAACCGCTGTGAAAGAATGTTGTGGTAAGTTTTATTAAGATTTTTGAACAATTGAAATTTAATTACCTTGTTATTTAAATAGCTTTTATGGTTTTGTTTAGTAAAATAGGATTAAATGATATTTGATTGTTTTCTTTTGTTCGTTATTGATGTGTAGGTATTGATTTTTACTTTAATTTTAAAATTAAAATTTATTCACCTTTGTCATTTCCGATACTAATATTTATTTGCTTTACATTTATATAGGTACATGTATTAAATTTCAAATATTTAAGTATGAAATAGGTAATTTGTCATGTTTATATAGGAAAACTTCAATTCAATTATTAGTAAGTACGTATATCGATGCGTATAATATAATAATAACGTAATAATAATTAAATATTCAGTTATAAAAATATGATTGAAAACATTAATAGATACGTTTTAAAGTACATACGAAAGTTGATATTTCTTTTTTAATAGAAAGTTAAATATTAAAACTTACATTACAGATCGGTTTAATGTTTACTTGATTCATACCTACTGATATTTAAATACATAGCTACATATTTTTTAATTACTGTTTAATTAAATAATTGTATGTAGGCAGTTATCATGGTAATATAATAATTATAAGTAGGTACTCCATATCGTCATTTTGGTTAGGGTGTTTTGAGACCAGAAACCAAACCAAAACCTAACACAACCTACCTACTTATTTTTTGGTTACAGTAGGTTGTGTTAGGTTTTGCTTTGGTTTTTGATCTCAAAAAATCCCCAATCACAAAAGCGATAATATAGAGTGGGTACTTACTATACAATTACCGTTATCATAATAATATATACGCTTCAGGATGTTTTTTGTGTTATTTTATTATTTACTGCAATAGTGGGTACATTTTTAGTAGATTGATGGGTATACCTATGTAGGTATGTATCCATGGAGGTTTTTTCGTAAATTTGTTTACGGATACCTACTCGTGATGCTTTTTTATTGATGTATTTATGGATATTCTTATTACCTATTTATAAAGACTTTATTACAAAATTATTAATCATTGTTTATTAATTTATATTCTTTTTTATTTACTTAAATCAATAATAAATATATAAACATGCTATAAATTTACCGTAACCTTTTTTAAAGATACCTACTTTCCTACTTACATATAAACTTTTTATTTGTTTGCGTTGGGTTTTTAGAAACGTCCTATTTATTATTAGGTATTGATCAACTGTGTTTAATTTATTTTCAGATGCAGTAAGCGATTGCCACAATTTTGAACATTCCCCAACTTCCAACGTCTTATTAAAGAGATGACGATGATCAGCCCAGACGATGGGAGACCCTCAGTGTCGAGAACGGCGAGATACAAGAAGGTCACTAAACCGCTGCTTGAAAGAAAGCGGAGGGCCAGAATCAATCGCTGCTTGGATGAACTCAAAGACCTGATGGTTGGAGCTTTTGAGGTACTTAAATTAAACATTATTTCATAGATTACATTATTCTAATCACGGTTGTACACTTTCCTATATGAATCACAATTCCGCAAATATATTGTTTATTAATTGAACTGACGTTTGCATGGTAGAACTCCATTATAATGTATTTGAAAGAAAGTTATTTTTATTAATTCTAATTTATGTATTAAGTATTTATTACTTTATTAGTAGAATTAACATAAATAGCTTTGTTTCAAAACCAATATAGTGTTTATAGTGACTTCCCGCGGGGGGTAGGCAAGCTATGCGCTGCTTAGGGGCGACACATTCTAGGAGGCGGCAAGAAATTTTTCAGTAGTTTTTGTGTAAATAATGTATTACTTCTGGCGCTAAAGAATGGAGACCTCAAACGTCAGTGGATGTGTAAATCAGAATTTTTCAAAATTTTCATAAATTTTTTTTGGTAAAGATAAACTATAAGAAAATTAGAGATTAATATATATTAATAATTTTCCCTGGAATTAACATACAATTAGAGGCTGAAAACTACTAAGGGGCGGCATTTTGACTTGCTTAAGGGCGTCACTTTGCTTAGGGACGTTACTGTGTGTTTATTACCAAACAATTTAAATTACTGTATTATTGTACAGACATTATATTATTTTACGTACCTATTCAAAGTTTTAAAAACTGTTCTATCTAATAACCAAAAAGAAAACATCAACATTGGTAAACATTAATTTACATTTATCTGCTCAACGGAAAATAAATTGTTTAATTGACTAATTTTCATGTTTTTTTTCACATTTACATTACTTACTATACACTTAAGATGGATACCTATTTGATAATTAATAATTTTTATGTAAATCACTAATAATTAGTATAGATTATAGAAGTACGTCACATGATACGTTGTTAGGTATTAGAGGATCTTTTTATTTTAAGAAAAGCAATTGCCTTAATCTAAATTATAATTATCTGCATTGTATATGGCTCTCATCCAATCTCATTAATATTTTATTTGTCAGCAATTCGATTAAGATTTCATGTGTATGTATTTATAAACGATTTATTCTTAATTGTACTCTCCATTCATACTGTAACTAATTTTTAAACATTATTTACAGGTTGAAGGAGATAACATAAGCAAATTGGAGAAAGCTGATATCTTGGAATTGACTGTCCGCCATCTGACCAAGCTCCACAGTCCTCGTGATCCCATCGCTGATGCCAAAAGATTCCAGGCCGGCTTCGGACAGTGTGCTGCAGAGGCTTGCCAATTCATCTTGTCAATGCCGGACGTCGACACTCAGATTGGACAGAACCTGGTCCAGCACTTAAGTTCTCAAATAAACGAAGGACCGTTAAGTGTCCAGGTTCCAACAGGAAGAAATTTTTCTCCACCAGTTTCCCCCGAAGCACCCACCATTTGGTCAAGCCCAAGTAGTAGGGACCAAGGAAGAGATTTTCACAATAATTCTGTAGAAAAAAATATAAGATACTCGCTAAATAATCCTCGTCCGGAGACTTTTCAAAAAATAATAAGAGAAGAAATCACTCCACATGTCCCTGTAAATCAGTCATTGGTTTGTGATATAGCAACTCTGAATTCTTCTCCGACGGTTCATGAAATATCGCAACCGTTGGCCGGTTTATTGATGACTGTAGATACGGAAAAGGAAGTACATCATAATATCAGACGACAGGAATTTTTAATGCATAAAAATGATGCGGAAAGTATGAGGGTCAATCGTGAGTCAGATATGATTCACAATGCAAAAACGAAGAATAATATTATCAAAAAGATAAGAGAACAGATTTTGGAACGCCAAGTAAAAGAAGCCGAGCCTAAGGTACTTTCCAGCTCATCGAGTGAACAACGATCTTCCATCAATATTGATGGTCATTATCAAGTATCCTACAATGAACAAATGCCCACCAAAAGATCATACAAAAGGAAACATGAAAGAATTGATTCACTTAATTCTTATGAAACAGTTGATTTGAGAAAGAAATCCAAAGGAGAATCAAAGCATTTTTCTCCTGCCATGATTGATGTTGTAAATTCTAATTATGAGAGCTTCCAGAATGCTGCACATGGTGCAGGAAAAGATTCCAATCCTTCTCAAAGTTCCCAAATACATGATAATTTAGTTGATTCAAATTATTACAATAAAGATCAACAAAAATATAAATATTTTGAAAATTATGGGGTTGTCAAAAAAATGCCAGAATCTGATCCTGAAAGCAGTAACTCTTATCCAGAAGAGCGTTACATTGGACAGAAGAGACAAGCCGATTACAGAAATATTCATCCCAAAAAGGCAATAATAAGACCTCCCAAAATTTCTGAGGAATCAGAAATGTACATCAGAGAAGAATCATCCAGGCAGTATCGCATACCAGCAGATGACCACGAACAGCCGTCTCGATCTTCATTGAGAGATCAGCGATTTACAAATACGCCGTCGCATCCGGAGAACTTTTCAAAATACCAGAACCAATCGTCTCGAGATTTTCGCCATGATGAGAGACAGTATAGAAGAATTTCAGATTACGAGCAGATGAACAAATTTCGCCCAAGTCCGGAGCAGTACGAGAGGTATCGTCAGGCTGATAGAATTGATCGAGAATGTATTCGCCCGTTCAACCCTAACCAGGAGCATGATGATGATGATGAAAATATGTGGAGACCATGGTGATTTTTAATAATAATTTTCAATATTTTAATGTAGTCATGTTTACATTAAATTAAGTTAAACATTTGAATTAAAATTTTAATGTCATTTGTAAATTTTATTGTTAATATTAAAATTAGCTTAACTATTTTAAACAAACAAGCTTTAATTATTGTTAGGTGTACCAGCTTTACTATTCTGATAGGATTATGAGAAGATTATATTTTAATATCCAGGGATTGTCTTTCCCAATTTAAGTTTTGTAAGTATTTGAGACATTGTGCTTTTTTGATCTCAACCATTTATTGTACTGTAGTTGTTCAAACAAAAAAATGTGTAATATAGCAATCTATTGAATAGGTATCCCAACCTATATACTAATCATTCTTTTTCTCTGAACAACTTCATTGATTTTGATTACACTGTTATGTTTGTTATATTGTACCTGTTGACTTAAATTACTATTCAAAATATTTTCTTCAGAATTCTGATTTTATAACAAAAATGTCATTTTTAAATTGTTAAATTTAGAATGGTATATAAAAAAAGTACTTAATCCAATTTCAGCCTAAATTTTAGAAATACTTTGTACCTTTAGCAATTTATTGACTTCGGTAAAAGTAGCTTTAATAATGCAATAATATGTAGTTATGTTATTATAGTTAGATAATTACTGTAACTTTTGAAATGATTATGTTTGAAATATTTTAACTGTGCATGTGTGTTTGAAATAAAATAATAATACTTAATTATTAAAATTTTATAAAATAAATTTATATCAAAATATAAATTTTTTATTTTATTAGACAAAAAATAATGTCCTTTCTTCCTACACTCCTATTTCTTACACAATATAAAATATTCAAATACGCAATGCTATGGAAGTAAAATTATTATTTCATGTTTAAATCAATTATTAAACTAAATTTGCTAAACTGATCAATAATCTAATATGCTGTTATGATAACTTTAAAGACGTCTCATGGGCAGCGCTCAAAATGGAAAATTTTACGATCCGGAGTGCTCGATAATTTTATGAAAATAGTATGTATATTCTATAAAAATAAGTGTTCGATTTATTATTATTTATGGCATATCTACCTCAGACGGTCGATTTAATATTACCACGAGACAAAGCGATAATCTTGAGGATTTTATGAACCGGAACAGGGATCCGGTGCACTCCGGTCATTTCGAGCTCTGCTCATGGGAGTAGGCATATCATGCATTGCATAGGGGTGCATATACCAGTGGCGAAGGGTGGAGGTAGGCTGTTAAGATCCGCCATAAACAGTGCACATTAAACTTTTTCAGACATACATATTTGTTTTCATTGAAATAAGACTACAATTACAGATAGTGTTGGTTAGTTTTTAAAATTCAGCTTAACCCTGAAAAACCAAGCCATAATAGATAATAGTCAAAAAATACATGTCTATCTATAAAATATCTAAAATTATGCAATTAAATCATACATAACTTTGAATATTTTATAAATAGAATAATATTTTTTATTTATTATAGTTTGGCTTAGTCAGGGCTTAATGAATTAAAAAAAATAACCAACAATATTTGTAATATGTATTTTTAATCCAGCGAAAACAAATAACTATGAATGAAAAAGTGTGCATAATTTTGTCGTATTGCCCAAATTAGAACAAAACTATTATGGTTTCGTTTAGGCATGGCTTAATTGATTTTTTAAAACTAACTAACACCATCTGTAAATTGTAGTCTTAGTTCAATAAAAACAAATACATACGACTAAAAAAGTTTAGTGTGCACTATTTATAGCAAATCTTAACAGCCTACCTCCACCCTTCGCCACTGGCATATACACAATGAAGGGCGGTGAATGGGGGAACGAATACAAACATTACAAAATTTTGAGAGCAGTGACGATTTTCCATGAAGCTCATATAAAATTCGCTTCATTAGAAAGTATCGACATATTAGTTTAAAAAATTATCGAAGCATTAAAAATTCTGACAACATAACTACCTATTGTTGTATTGTAATACATATTTTTTTTTTTTTGCCCATATCCGCCCCTTAGCTGGAGCATATGGACACCACGCGGCGCCTCCAAGAATCCCTGTCGCTCGCCAGTCTTCTTGCTTCGTTCCAGGTCAAACCAGCATCCCGTAGCTCCGCCGTATACACTCTGTAGATTGTATTTAGCGGCCTTCCAGGACGCCGGAATCCGGTCGGCTTGAAGAACAGGCAAGCCAGGTTAAAGTTCTCTTCTGGCATCCGCAGCACGTGGCCGAGCCTTGTCCAACGTCGCCTCTTCACTTTCAGCGTGATGAGAGGCTGCTTGGTACGTTCTCTTATCTCCTCGTTGCTCCTAAAGTCATACCACCGCACACCCAGTATTCGTCGCAAACATCTGTTTTCGAAGCTCAGTATACGGTTGCTCTGAGCCTTCGTAAGGTGCCATGATTCGCTACCGTAAAGCAGCACCGTCAGAATGCAAGTGTCAAATAGGCGGCATTTGGTTTTGACTGAGTACAAAAGTCCCAGACATTTCGCATCGAGTTGAATGTTGCTCCAGCCATTCCCATTCGGATAGCGAGCTCTTTCTGCAAAATGCCATCTCCCGTGATGTGTACCCCCAGGTACTTGAAGCTGTCGACGCTCTCGATGTTTTGTCCATCGCTAATCAGAGGGAAATCTGGATCAGGACAGGTACTATTGCACAAGACGTTGGTTTTCTTCGCGTTGATTTTCAAACCAACGCGAGAGGAGTTGTTTGCAACCTGTTGATTGTCTCTTGAATGCCCTCGATTGAGTTGTCGAATAGGACAGCATCATCGGCGTATTCCAGGTCGCATAACTTCACCGTGGGGGTAACAGGTATGCCTCGGTCGGGTGGTATTGACTTCCGTAGTATAAAGTCAAAGAGTTCCGTAGAATAAAAAAGCGGTTTATCGCACAGGTAATTTTTTACAAAGGTGCTTCCAAGTGTGTCAGCGCCACAGACAACTACGTACCTAAAACCACCAATGTTTCACAGTAGGTTTTGTGGAAATCTCAGTAGATTGAGTGTATAAAAATTTAAGATTTATGGTATTTAGGTAAGGTTTAGTTTTAGGTACCTAACAAAGTCGCAGACAACTTAGAACTAAAAATAAATGATGGCATTTTAAGTGTGCTTAAGGGCGGCACTTTTCATAGGGAAGTCTCTGGATAACTTGACAGTCTTTAAAAATTAATATTGTTGAACCTTAGGATAGACCATAGGACCTGAAGATAATTAATTTATTGATATAATATTTTACTTGGTAGAATTTCATTCTAAATAAGATAATAATGTTACGTTCTGTCTTTTTGTGTTTTATCTTGCTGATAATGCCTTCCACCCGAGAGTTCCTGGGTTCGATTCCCGGTCATGACAAAAACATTTATGTGTTTTTCTCAAAGCCTGGGTGTTTGTGATTGTTCAAAATTACTAACAACCACCTTGTACGAAAAAGCAAGGACATGGTTATTATGTTATTAATAATTCTAAAAAAAAAAAAAAAATATTATTTAGGTTCCCTTTTCTGACTCTTTCGGTTTCTTATGGATTTGAAACAATGGCTTTTTTCTTATATTCAATATTTTTAATAAATGTTGGTGGTTCTATTATAATCTATAAAACAATGTATAGTTAGGGTTTGAGAATAGAAATAGATGATGGGAGTGAAGGGTGAATATAATTCTACTATAGGCATCTAGCGGCAGACTATGAAACATGCATTTTCAAATACAAAGATAAATTATTAAAAAAATACATAAAAATGACAAATATTTAAAAAAAATCCATTATAAAATGTGCGCTATTTTATGGTTATTGTAGTTTTTCATTATAATTCATTAAATTTAATTATAATTATAATGAAATTAAATTATAATTCATTAAAAACAAAGTTCTCGCTCTATCACAACAGCCCGAGATTGGGAATATATTTCAAGTTTAGTAATATAATTTGACTGTTCTGTAGATGGGTTTTATAGTCTGAAACAGCTATCAACGTAAAGATTCAAAAACATTACTTTTATTAGTTTCATTTGAGTTACATTTAGTTATTTATTAGTAGAATTATTTATTGTAAATGCATTTCTTTCGTATTTTGTCCCTAGACGTCTATAGTAAAACAATAATAAAATACAAGGTTTGCATAACAGCTACTACTGTGGTGAATTTATCAGGCTGGAGCTGAAAAGTCAATTTTGCGTATGAATCTTAGACAATAGCAAAAATAACACTTATATAATGATAAAAGATTAGTTACCTATTAAGCAAATAATTTGCATGGTATGTAGGTAATAACTAATTGTCTCCAGAAAAAGTAACATTTTTTGATAATGGTTTTTTTTGTTTATCATAGAATAAAAGTAAGTACATGACATTAACATATTAAAATTAAAAAGTTTCACAAAGGCAATTTGACATAGTAAAAAGTAGGCAATATTTAACTAAATAACTATTTTTTTAAATCTAAAAAAAATATTTTCAAGAAAAGTAAATACCAATATTTTAAAAAAATATTACATACCAATATAACAGCTAAATATGTAGGTACAATGCGAAAAATATACAGCTACCATTAGGTAAGAATGGCTACAAAATATTTTCTAGACAAATTAAATTCGAAAATATATTACATAATTGAAATAAATACGGACCGCTACTAAACTATCATCTCCTGTCGACAATGTACCATTGTGCGACAAACTCCGCTCTTTTTAAAAAATTCCGCGTCGAACGCCGCTCTGTCAGGTAGAGACTGACAAAGACCGCTCTTGGGATAATTAAAATGCATTTATTTGAATAAATACAGCTTATACATTGGATTTGACATTTTATTATACTTTTCCGTATGTAACGGAAGAAATATATTATCTAAAATTACACTTAAATCATCATGATATGCCCAAAACAGTTTTTCGTCATTTACTCAAAACTCAAAAAAGTCTTTAGAGCGGTCTGTATAGCATTGACATCTTTTATCAGAAAGATAAAACAATAAAATTTGATGAATTTACTGCCATCTATTTTTAAATAGCTATAGTTAAATCATGTAATATCTGTGCTTAGCCATCTGTTTGTGATTGTCAAAAACAATTTATGTAATGTAATAATAGTATAATAAATAATTAATTTTCGTCATTTTAATCTAATTATATTTTTAAAAAAATCCATAGCAATGTTTTGAGCATTTTTTTACAAAGTTGTTGCCTCTGACATGGTTTTTAATTCTTTATAACGTATAATCTTTTTTATTTATAGACATCTGTTAGCAAAATTTGAAATGTTTAAACAAGGCTCAAAACTAACATGTATACATGTTCAAGTAGTTGTCAATTATGTTAAAAGATGGCGCACATGAAATCTGAAGGCAGTGTATTGAATAAGTAAAGGTGTGCCGAATTTATCTATTGTAAATTTAAGAACTCTCCAAGCACTCGCAAAGACTCGTATTTTTTTATGCAAAAAGAGGATTTTCGTAATTCTATAATAAAAAAAATTAATATTTTTTTATTGGTAAGTATGTACTTTATGTAAAACAATTATTGGATCCAGTGGATATTGTACTGTATATTGTATTGTCAGGCCCGATCTTAGGGCGATTGGACCCACACGGACACACAGAAGAATGGTTTATGGGGGGGTCCATCTTGAGAAAAATATTCATAATATATTTTTATCGATTTTTAAGGCGGATAGAGGGGACAGGGTTGACAAAATCAAGAAGGTACCACTGACGTCCACATTTACCCACTAACTGCTTATAGCTTCTCATCGATCCAATCATTCTACATTTCTTCACATATCGAGGTACATTACCCATACCCAGACACTCCACAAGTTGAGTCTAGAAATAAACACCTGTCCTGCAAGTATAACTAAGTGTGCTCTTAATTGAGACTTAAGGGGGTACATGCTCAGCGTACGTCAAAATAGAGCTTTTATACTATTTTC
This sequence comes from Rhyacophila brunnea, assembly GCF_057557595.1. Taxonomy (NCBI): domain Eukaryota; kingdom Metazoa; phylum Arthropoda; class Insecta; order Trichoptera; family Rhyacophilidae; genus Rhyacophila; species Rhyacophila brunnea. The sequence continues at coordinate 16,906,074 of NW_028232965.1, forward strand.
AAAGCATGATCCTGGACATTCCTTAAACGCTGTAGATAATCTATTTACATAATTTTGAAGCCTTATTATCCTTTATATTTATTTTAAACATTTGATGACTGCATAAAGTATTTTTATTACATAAAATAGTATTCTTTTAAACCTCTCGCTCTAATGTTTTAGAATATAGTCATATTTCAGTACGTCCATGTGAAGTGGTGTTTTTTTTATTTTTTATATTTATTATTTTTATTTATTATTATTATATTTAGATTTTTTTTTATATTTATTAACTTTTAAAAGAATTTATAAAACCGTTAGTAAAATTTATGTCGATATTATTATAGTGAAATATTTACGATAAAAAATTATATTGATAACCTCTGTGATCCCAAATTTGACAAGAATTAGGCATTTTATTATTCAAAAAATGGGCAAGATTTACACATTTAAAGATAATTCCAAAGATACTGATTATAAGCTATGTCTTTGACCATTCAAATGTTTCAATTCGACGTCCTTGGAGACTAGAAACAACACGTGCAGATTTGTGAATAATTAGTCTGATATTTTATTAGTAATGTATCCATACAACACATTTCTTAGATATTATGCTGGGTCCACACTGGCAACATGTCGCCGGCAACCTCGTTAAATTTTACGATAATTATCATACTTATCGTAAAATTTAACGAGGTTGCCGGCGACATGTTGCCAGTGTGGACCCGGCATTAGACTCATGAAAGGATGATAAAAATACTGTATAAAAAAAATGAACGGCATTTTAGCGCTACCTAGGGGCGGCATTTTATCTAGGGACGTCACTGTTGCCTTGCCGCATCAGAATATTTAAGCACACATTGGATGACCCAGATAGGGGTCTAGGACGATTTGGCACCGGACAACTGGACGCCACGGAATTCGAAAATAAATAGACGTTAGGTACTTATAGGTACTTTTAAAAAAATATTCAATATTATTATTTATATTTCAATGATTATATTATGTATAAAAGTTGGTGAGAATGTAAATATGTAGACGTAAACAATGATTTAATCGTGCATATTATGTTTAAGTTCCAACGAAAAAAGAGTTTTTTAATTTATATAAAGCCTTAGGCATGGTAATTCTCAATCCGCGATAAAGAATACATTATGTTAAGAGTAAAATGAATTCGAACTACTAAGTAGTAGATAGAAACTGATTAAAATACCTCGTCTACACGTGTCTACGACAGTGCGGCGTCCAATTGTCCGGAGGCCAGTCGTCCCATTCCCCCCAGATAGTTGCACCAATTTATGAGTGCTACGGATTTTCAAGTGATCACAAGCCTCGCGTGTCGTAAAATGCCGAGAGAGGCCAACCTGTTGACCAGGCTGTTCGAGTAACGTTCCTCAGTCTTGACGTCCTGACGAAGAAGAAGAAGAAGAAGAAGTAGTAGGTAATCAAACAAGCTTTCGCCGCAGACAATTTTTTCTCAGTGCATGTTACAAAATTATTAGAAAAGTATAAGAATTTACTAGAGGGCGATAGGATGAAATCTTAAAATCATATCATGTGTTGTGGATATTTAACGCGTAAGATAAGATCTGTGTTAGGTACCTCAAACAATGGAATGGTTCATTCGAGTCACCTTAAATGCATGTTTGGTCAAGCTGTAATATAGAACCTAGAATAATTAACATACAATACGCAACGGCGAATAGTTATTTTCAATAAATTAAGCCCCCCCCCTCTCATAGAACCCGACCCCCGTATTTCAGGATCTCTCGCAATGCATGATGACAATTTGAAGAGAATATTCAATTCCAAACTCTATGGTTTATAGTAGTTTATACTTTATGCAAATATTGAAGCGCAGTTCAATCGATAAAGATTGGGAAATAAGGTGGTCTTACAAAATCAGTGTAGGGAGCTACGAGTAATAAACCATGTAAATTATTGTAAATAAATATATTTTAGTACAGACGTTATCGAGAAAGTCGATAATAATACTATATAGTTTCACACATTGGTACATTATTTATTGACCACACCTGGTCATTTTGAGAGAAATTTTCGCACATGCAAATCCAAACGATCCTTGAACAATCAGAGGCGTGTCCGTGAAAACTTTTCTGGATTCCTTGAAGTAATCTATGATGACTTTGTAAACGTATTTTATTACCGAAAGGGGAACACTCCTCTCACCAAGACACGAAATTCACGCAAAATATTTAAGAAGATATTGCAGAAATTTTTGTACCCAGTTAGTTTGGTGTAATTGCGAAATAGTATTTAAATATACCTAATTCGCCACTTAGTCACTGGGGTGCTTGACGGAAATTGATATTAAAATTATAACTACACATTTAAAACTGAAGGTATCGGTACCTACTACCTAGGTACTAGAATTATATGCTAATTGTATTAGGTAGGTATATAAACAGAACCGTCGTACACGACTGTGTCCTGAAACTTGTACGTATGCAGTTCGCCGTATCACACTTCACCATGAAATGTTGTATCGGAAATATATGGTTGTATATTAAAAACCGTCCAACCTCTTTGGGTCGTATAGTACTGATATATAATTCATGTCTAAATAAAACACGGTTCTTGTCGGTTTACGCTTTACAGGAAGCCAGCAGCAAACAAATTTTGAAAATAACCGATATACCTACTGGATTATTTGTTAGGTTAGGTTTTCATTCTTGAATTCATGAATTTTGCCAAAATCAGCTATGATCATTGAATTAATGTTTATATTGAATCTAATAAAATTGGAGACCGTATAGTATACGGTCATCTCTTTCCGATAAGAAAGCTCAGTCAATAATCAGGAAGTCAAGGATCTGGTGTTCATTACAGGGATTGTTTGGATATTACGCAGGGAGATGCGGAGGTGCTGCACTCCTACAGGGAAGTGTAGTTCGAGCTGTAGAGATTTTTTTATTGCAGTTTAGGCTGCTCATCGTCTGATCTTGCTAATATTTATTGAAATTAAAGGTTTATCGGCTAAAACAATAAACACAATAATATTAAGTATTCTAATTTGAAAATATGTATATAAAATCAACCATAACATTTCTGTTCGAGCTTTCCCCTGTTTCCCCCAAGTTATATTATTATCATAACCTGCCAACAGTACAGAATCCCTCTCGACTTATCTGGAAGCTGTTAAACAAATCGCGCGGTAATGCCTGAACTCCGCGAGAGACTGGTCTTAAATTAATTTTGACCAATGATATAATAGACAGGGTTGATGGTTTTACGTCAAATCGGCATTCGCGAAGGGCGCATTGTGAGGCCAGAAAGCGCGGTATTTCGTTTACAAAGGAGGCATGTGAGAACCTAATGTTTCTCAAGCAACATATTACTGATAATACCTATTGCAAATTACAACATAGTAAGCAACACCGAACAACAATAGTTGAGTTAAGAGAAGAAAATTACGGATAATAGTTATTATCATAAAGTTCTTCCTTATCAGTGACCAAGTATACATACAGGTACTTATAACAAACGGTATTATTTTGTAAATATCAAATTATATTTACAAAGAACAAACAGATACAACATATTATTAAAGGGAATGGAATATAATATGTTGCATATACATGGCGGGTGGAGATGGGGTAACTCAAATCATTATCTCGCAATACCTTGTAGGACTGTAGGTGAACACCATTAGTTTTGCTTACAGAGCAGAAGTTTATCGCTAGACCCAAAGTACGGAGTGTCTGGGTATGGGGAATGTATTTGAGAAGGCGCGGTATTCTGCGGTTGAGGCGACGAGAATCTATCTATAGGAAGCGAGAAATACCTGCTAATTAAGCCTAGAGCAGCAGCCAGTCTTCTTCGTTCTGGTGAATGTGAATCCATGTAGAGAGAGTTTGAGTTTTTTTACGACGATTTTATTTTTATCAAAGAAGATCACTACACGCATAGAAAAGAAGCTTGAGTTTTGGCTAAATGATCCAATGTAATTGATTGAGCTTGTTAGGTCAATTTAATCGGCAGTAATTAGTCGAAAATATGTTTTTCTTTTATTGTCAATGCAGAGAATGTTTAATTATTTTTTACACATCAACATTCAACCATATCTACTAAAATCGTCCATGCATTGCCGTAAAATGTTGCAATAAATGTAGGTACACTTAACCTAATGATGGCAACCCTTTAATATAGATAGGTATACGTATATTACTATTATAATCGACCAAATGTAATGTTTAATAATAATATAAATGACCAATAAATATTAAGAAAAATACAGTTTATTGCTGAAAGGCTGCAATTAAGTTTTTTAAGGTTTTTAGAATTAGGATACTCATTTAATAAATAAGTTTTTAAGATGCTAAAGATATACACTCAGTAATTTAGGAAGCGGGAGGTTTTTGAATCAGACTTTAGCAGTTCCATAATAATATTTATTATGTAGCTCGTATTCTTGTGTGTCCAGTACATTTTTTTTTTTTGTTGTTTGTCCAAGATTTGTATTGGACGATTGAAGATTTTTAACTAACTTCCCGACTAGCTAGACATTTGAAACTTTTAGAATATATCAGAACACGACGACAATGCATTCTTTTAATACTTTTAGTCATTTTTAAGCAGAATTGAATTCATTTTCAGTTAATTCTGTTTTGTATGGAAAGTTATTATTATTGGTTGCTAAGGGGGTCCTAGCAACTAAATTATATGGAAATCAATATGAAATGTCACAATGACATTTCATTCTTCTATAATATTTATTCAGTATTTCTATAGAGTACAAAAAAAGTATTTATTAATACATAGAATTGCCAAGTTTATATGATTCAACAGAAAATTTAAAAACGTGGTAAGTATATAAAAAGTTCTTTTTATCTTGTAAGTATTTGTATTAAGTATTTATGTGTTTCTAATTGTCTCCTCTTCGCACCTACCCCACTGAAAAAGAATGATCAAACGGATGTGCAGACTGAAGTCAATACTATAATTAAATTTAAAAACGCCAGATAGATTGATGCCTACTTCCGTAATGAGGGTTATTATAAGTACCTACCTAATTTAAAAAAGTTTGAACGTATATCGAAACAAAATGTTACAGATGAATATAAAATTCTGAAAATCTCGATCAATCTTGTATATTCACCGTTTCTGTCAACAGTAAACTGTTGATACTGTTCTGTGTAACGTTTCAACAGTACATTATTTCGATTGTCTCTAAATAATTTAAAATAGTTTTTGCCTACTTACTAAAAAAATGTTCATTTAAAAATTTCCACTCTTTTACCTGATTTTAAACAAATGGCCGATTCTCTGTTATAGTCTATACGCTTCAAACAATGCGTACATCTAAATAGAAAAGAGGCCATAAATTCATCAAAAAGACTCCAGGTAAGCGGGTATTTTTTTTCTTCTTCGCCTCTTGGCTTCTCCCTTTTGCCAACACCGACGTCAATCTGTCACTCTCAACCCGGTCCAGGATCCCTCCAAATCATATTTCAACAAAAAAATCCTTACTAATGGGTCACTAAATAGAATATAATGTAATTCATAAGAATTTGAATCAAATTTATTATCATAACTCGGTTTGATTTTGATCATTTGTCATAAACATTAAAGCGGTCAGTTTGTTTATTAAATATGTAGGCAACATTTAAAATTTGTATTTACTTATGTTATCAGGTAGGTAGATAGGTTTTACTTTATATAAAGTGGAAGATTTTATTGCCTAGTTATTTTATTTTCATAATAATAACAGGTAAGTACTTAATAAATAGGTAAGTACCTAGTTATTTTACTTATATTAAACATGTCTGTTCCCATATAAGGCAAGAACATAATTATATAAATAATTACTATAGGTAGATACATTTATATAGATTTTCTTTCTGAATTGGTTGTTCAATGTTATATCGATTATGGAGTAAAGAAGGAAGAAAAGTAAATTATGTAGGGTGACCAAAGTATATTGGAAAAATAAGAGAGAAATATTCAAAAGGACGGATGGTTTACAAAAAAATCGAGAAAGTGAAAATATGAAAATATTCTCTCTCTGTTTTCCAAAGTCATACAAGTGGCGAAGTGTGGAGGTAGGCCGTGGAGAATTGACTTATTTGTTTTCACAATACAATTTGCAGATGGTATTACTTAGTTTTAAAGTTAGTTGGTTAGTTTAGTTAAAAATCAATTGGGTAAATCTTGCCTAAACCAAACCATAATAGTAGAGGCAGGCTGTGGAGATCCGACCAAAATAATGCACACTTTGTCAGTCATACTTATTTGTTTTCATTGAAGTAACTAAGACGATGATAGTGTTGGATAGTTTTTAAAATCTAATTAAACCCTGCCTAAAAGAAACCATTGTAGGAGATTTTAGATAAGTACTAAATTATATATTCTTCTATTTTAGTTCAATGAAAGCAAATATGTAGATATTACTAAAAAAGTTTAGTATCCACTATATAGGTAGGTACTATATAAACTTTAAATGATAAAACAAATAAAGGAAAAATGAATTTAAAAAAAATATATAGGACGCAAGGGCACCATATTTGGCATATACCTAAGCTCAGTCATATACCTAAGTACTACATTATGTAGTAGGTATATGGTGGTTTATTCTATTATAATAATTATATCCTTCTCCAGCAAGAGATTTTCCTTGTTACTTGTTACCCTAAGATTATAGAAAAATTACCCTTAATTAAGTTAGCCTTCGAATTCTTTTAATATTACTTATGTGTGTTACTGAAGTTGTTCTAAATCTAAATTATACACATATGTACCTATATAAACTCCATATGCCAACACTCAATCTGCCATTGTGCAAATACATAGCTCTTAAACCGCGAAAAGTGGGAAAATATTTGTAGGCCCACTTGCTTTAATAATAAGCATATATTATTGTAATGCAATTTAATAAGCATTGTCATTAGGATGCCCGTAGCTTAATTGAAAAAACACACAGGTGCGAATCAAGTGGTTACAGGTTCAAGTCCAGTAGGGTGTCGTATTTTTTTATTTTTTTCTGAAAAAGATTTTTTCTAGTGGGTATATTATGCATGAGATGTTTTCAGACGATGTAGGTATGTTTAATACCTGATTAATTGATATTTAGGTATGTACATATAGGTACAAAGATTTTGTGGTCATCATACCTTTATAAAGATTTGTCCGAGCCTGAGTATAATACCTACAATAAATTGATTTGAAATCATATCTATCTTACCTTCGTCTGCTGTCGCCGTGTCGAAGATGGTTTCGTTCCCTTTTCTGTTTTCCTCACCTACGTAGAACAAAAGCAGATAAATCATATTGTTTTCGCTATAATGGCAGAGATAATGCAAACAGTGTCCACGCCCCATGCGCTTCCCCGTGAATGCACGTGTCAAAAGGTAATTTGACACCTGAGTTATTTATTGGGATCGTATTAATAACGTTCTTTTGTGTCAGTGATCATTTTTTTGAGATGCTTTTTATTTATTTTTTAATTCCTAACCTAATCAGCAATAAACATCGAATTAAATATTAATACCAGTCAACTCTTCAATTCTATTCTTTTGTAGTATTTTTAATTACTATTAGATATGTTTTATCTAGTCATTTATTAGTTCGCCGCTAACTCTAACCCTGTGGGTGTTGAAGACCCTGATGCATGCATAGACGCCAACGTTGCTCTGCGGGTTTCCGGTCTGCTCGTCGAGCTGGTGACAAGTTACAAATACTACAAATTCACAGTTGCCGATGATGGCAATCTTTCTAGTGAACTTAGAATCCGCATGGGTGTGGTGGGCTGCATTCAGCCAACCGACGTCGGTGGAATTCATTTTTAAATTACACGCATCTTTATTAGGCTATAAAGTATAAAGAATGAAATGGGTATGGGAATATCTAGAATCCAGATGTCTGCGGGGATGGTTTGCGAGGACCCTTTTATTTTTGGGATGCTGTGCCTGTTAGAAAGTCAGTACATGTAGTGAACACAAAATAATTTTACATAATATAAAAAATAGTTAGGTAGACAGATACTTTCGTAAGTAGATAGATCATCTGATTTTTTTAGAAAGGTAGGTAGGTATATTATGTGAGCATTTTTTTACGTTTCCTTCTATGTAAATAAATAGGTAGATACTTAATTCATACATAGCTGATGCAAGTGTTCCATTGCTCGTTATTTCAAACAGCTAAAAAATCTTGTGTTTGTTCGTACAAGGAAGATTAATATCAACGTGAACAAAAAAAGCATTGGCGTGCTTAATAATAATCAATCCGGGATTCAATTTTGGTTTGCCCGAAAAGTTTGCCAAATAAAACAGTTACTTTTCTAATACATATCTAATTATAATTATAATAATTATTCATAGGTTTATTTGTATACTTATTGAATAAATTATCGACTTCACCAGTGTGAATAACTGTTTGAATTCGTTCTCAAAGGGTTTGTAGGGATCATCCCCACGTCCCATACTATTTCAAAAATAAGTTTATGATATTATGTTATTAATGGAAATAAGATAAATACTTCATTACGTATATGATTAACTTAACTAATTTATTATATACACAATGAAGACATCGCTATTTAATAGAGATATTTATTATAATTAAATAATAAAACAATTATTGTAAATTATCGTCATTGCTTGCGGCATCATAGTATGGGGGGCGGGTAATACTAAATTCTATATTATGTTAATGAGACATATTATAAAGCAGAATGCTGGTAATAAACTGCAGACAAATGATGTGGTTCAGGTGACAGGGAACTTATCACTAAATACTGTAATTTAGTAATCATAAACTAGTATTAAAAAAAAAACTAGTATTATTTTAATATAAGTACCTACTTACCTAGGTACATATATTATTTTCCTGAGTCTCATAGTAGATAACTATTGAAATGATGCAAACGACAAATAATTATTGCCATAACTCAATTGGTTATTTGAGTTTTTCATACCTCCCTAGTGCCAAGTATGATACGAGTACTATTATGTAGATAGGTACCTACCTACCAAAACAGTAAGAGATTTTTTTTCTAAATCCAAGATTTTCCCATTGTAAAAATGCCCACGATGGCCGAAGCGGCTAACGCGTCGACTTCTAATATCCTGGGTCCAGAATCGAGTCCTGGGTTTGGAAAATACACATTCTGTTTTTCAACATGTGTTTAGAGTCATGTTTTTGTTTGAGAACATCCATTTCTCGTAAAATTAAAAAAAAGTATTTATCCTACACTCTGTGGAGTACAAAATTATCTCTCAATGTTATTTAATACTAATAAAAAAATAATAATATCACGAAATGACTAATCTAATTAAGTTAATATAAAAATATTTTTTACAAAACTTACTTATTAATCGGCGTGTCATAAATTGTAATATACCCACATTTTAATATGGCTTAGAACACTTAATAAATAGTAAAAAAAATCTAAATTATCAATTATGTACCGCTACAAAAATTAAAAAAAACACCCATATACCTACCTACCTACGTAACAACGTAACAGAATTTGAGTAGGTAGCTAAGTTTGATTGACATTATCAAAACTGATTATATTATCTACCTCGGCAATCGAGTTTGTTTGTTGAAAATCGACGAAATAAACGAAGACAAGGGTAGGTGGCCAACCCGTGAAATCTTCATCATTAATAATTACACATATAAATGGAATTAAAAGAAGTGTTGACACAAAAATAAATGAATCTTTTTTTAAAATATTGAACGTCTCGGAGAGCAAAAAAATGTAATAAACACAATACGACAATGCGTCAAGAATTATTTCGTATGATCTCATTAAATAGTTACAAGTTTAAACAACGATAGTATTATACATATTTCGAATACTTATATATTTACATACTTACATGCGTTATTTACGATTTGTAATAAAAATGTTTATAAAAAAACTGCATTTCGGACTCGTCGGCTTAGGCTGCAGACACACGGAATTGCAGTAGACGTGCGTCGACGCGGGTCTTATTTGATTCCATTTGCATCCGATAAGAATCACCAATTGGATAAAAGAAATCCAATAATTGGTGATTATTATCGGATGCAATTGGAATCAAACAAGACCCTGCGTCTACGCACGTTTACGCACGTCCACTGCAATGCCATGTGTCTGCAGCCTTACCGGGATTGACAGGGTTGGAATTAAATTATAAGGGAGATAATTAATGTGATCACTTTTCGGGGACTCTCATTCGCATGCCACTGTTGCGAGATGAAAAAACTAAGCAAGGCATAATGAGTGATGGCCAGCAAAAAGCAGCCGATTCCACGTTTGGCGTTAACAAATTACGAACGTGAGATCCGCACCAACTAATTTCTCCCGAGTTTCCATACTGACTGGCTACAAACTGTGCGGTGAAATTTTTACCGCGGGCTGAAAGGTCTGGATGAATAACCGTCATATTTAATAGACAATGGGGTTTCGGCCTAATTGCATACGATTTCCATAAACTGTCTATGGGAACAGCGGGTGCGTAAGCTCGGCCTGGTCCTTTGTTTGAAAAATTGGGGGGGATTAATAAACAATAAATATTAAATGAAATGTCCAACGATTAACACTCGTACTTAACAGGTTAAAATAATTAGCAGTCTATTTATGAGTGATTATGTTTTGTTAGACAAAGTATAATTATTTATTAGAAATACAATATGTATTTCTTAAATACAATTGGTTTAATATTTATTATTACACTATTGAAATAATACAAAATGTGTATTACGTCAATAAATACTTCAGGTTTATATACAGTATTATAAAGACTTTTTTTTGATCAGTGGTGGTTTAATGTACGCTGACGTCAAACGCACTGAAAGGTTTTGAGGTCGTCTTGCGAAAATTGTGCTTATATCGTATCACCATAATAATATACAGCCACCGTATAAAAAATAGCAATATAGTCATGTTTACATGATATTTTACACTTTGTATGTATTTTTAAAACTCAAATTGTGAAAAAATCTCTATCCTTTATTCATACTTTATGGCAAACCGGCCGTCTCATCGTTTTCATGGAAAATCGCCACTTTTTTTAGTTAGTTTTCTAACTTATTGTACTCGTATTATTGTATAATATAATGAATAAAAATATAGACATCGCTTATAGTCATATAGATACAGATCGCACAACCAGAGTTGAGGGGCGGCTCTCGTGGTGCAGTGGGTAAGGCGCTGGCCTTCCACCCGAGAGTTCTGGGTTCGATTCCCGGTCATGACAAAAGCATTTATGTGTTTTTCTCAAAGCCTGGGTGTTTGTGATTGTTCAAAATTACTAACAACCACCTTGTACGAAAAAGCAAGGACATGGTTATTAATAATTCTAAAAAAAAAAAAAAACCAGAGTTGAGGCAGCCGAATACTCACACAGACGCATTCAAAAAACAAACAGCCTGCAAAAGAATACTGTATTCTTCAGAAATTCATCAATACACACAATCTTTCGTATCTGTGTCGCACCAACTCTGGCTGAGAGACCTATACCAAATGAACTAATGTAAACATACAATTTTTACATATATTTTGTACCTATGTCTTATTTTGAGGTACGCAAATGACACAATTATTGATTCCTGAGCAAATTTGAAAGAAGGCCTCCAAATAGCGCATACCATTCTTAAAATTATTAAATTATAACAATATCTAAACAAAATTATGCGTAGGTATTTATCAGAAATTGATATTTGTGTATTGATATCTATTTAAATTTCACAGAATAGACGTTCAACTTTCATTTAACAATATTAAAATCAGCTATGTCCCATCATAGTAGGCAGATCATGCGTTACTAAGAGATAGCAAAATAAGACATACATTTAGAATATGTATTATAAACCTATATATTTGATAGTAGATTCCGTGGACGAGATTTTTTTTCAATAACGTTTCATCCTGCTTCATTAATATAAGTATAGGTACCTACCTATATGTATATATAAAAAATGATTAAAGGTTATTATGTTTTATTCGTGTTTTCATATAAATTCAAGAAAGTTATTAAACTAGATACTAAAGTTGGTATATATTGATTTAAAAAAAAACGTGTCTGTTTATGCGAATAACTGAAATCGTTCGAATGCATCGATTTATTTGAAAAATCGTAATCACCAGTCAAATCAGTCAGTGCGTTGGTCTTCTACCTACGTCACAAATCCCGTCACTGCAGGATGGTACTTATTGCTGATGATTGAAAGATATTAATTTATTATTATCAGAGCAATTAAGCGGAGCGTATTTGGTATATACTATGGGCCATTACGGTGTGATTGGCCATGAATGGTTTTTAGTTATCGACCTAACTCATTGGACCCTTGCTCTGGGTCAGACACACATTGAAATAATACCACATGGCCCACGGATTTTGAGATGGATGGTCTGTCACATGGGATTAAATATACATATAGGAATGTTAGATGGTCAATATTATAATATATGATTTACGTTTCGTTGCGTATAAAATGAATGTATTTAATATAAATACCTACCGATGGTAAATATGAAACATCCGGGAATAAATCGTCACTGTTCTGGCAGAAGACACTAATTCGAAAAAATGACATATTGAGTTAGTACCAAAATGTTCCTTTTTTCAAAATTTTCCGTCTGGAAACCTTCTTAATAAATAAACAGTCTTTATTTTAAAGTCATCCTTTTTACGATTACTTAATAAACTCACACGATAGACCTTTATTTCAAACATTTTAACAACTTCAAAGTCAAATTACTCAAAACTAGTATTCTCCAGTTAGTGTGTTCTGCCAGAACAGAGACGAAATATTATGTCGGTATATTAATCATTGCATGCAAATTCTCCACCATTCATAAAATTACTTCTGGGATTTCCCGATTCTCGGCGGAGACCACAGGATAATCATCTCGACATATTTAAACAAAACTGTTTGTATTGGATTCGATAATATTCAGAAATATATTGCGAACAAATAAGTGTAGATACGTTCATATTGTTGAGTTTGTGAGTTTCTAATTTTAATGGTTATAGGTTTTTTTTTTTAATTGGTGTTATTAGCTTCCACAGTGTATTGAGAGACTGGTTATGATGAATTTGATTAGATTAAGAATATTATTATCAGCTATACTGTCATAAAGTCATAAACTGTTTATATCTGTTATATATTGATTGGAGTGGAGAATATACGTTGTTGAGTTCTAATTATTGGTGTTAACAAATCTCATCGACAAAAATATGCCAGACGAGGTAAAACAAAAAGTCATTTTTGACACGGAACAATGTAAGATTTCTATTATATCTTCTAAATTCTGATAACACGTAAGTGAGGAAAAACGGTTACGATGTCTGATGTAGAAGAAGGGATTTTATCAACATCGTATCTGCATATTTTTTGCAGTTCATTTATATTTTATTTTTGCATCAGTGTCGCCACTCACTCACATATAAATTTCATGTATGCAGTTCGCCGTATCACGGTTCACCGTGAGCTGTTGTAGCGGAAATTGATGTCAAAAAATAACGCGTTGTTCGTGGCACGAGTAGGTACTTATTTGCTAACCTACATTTGAATCATTCAGAGTTCTATATAAAAATAATAAGTATAAGATACATTTTTATTTCTAATTTACTTACTTACTTATCTATCTATTGTCTTTTGTCTTTTGACGTAGGTATTGTTAAAGTTTTTTTTTTTTTAGTTATGAATTTAATCTCAATGCTATACGGCCACCTGCTTCCGATGCAACAGCTCACGGTGAACTGTGATACGTACAATTTCCCGGACATGCTTTTCCACAAACCTAGTGGGACTTGCACCAAACCCTTTACATAGTCCACGTAAATATCTAATAAATGAGTGCCTGAACAAAATCGAACCATAAGTGCGAGTGAGAAAGCATCTGGCACGCTTATATCTCCGCAATATGCGTTAGAGTAAGATATAATTTCTACGCCTGAATTATATATTTTTGTATACGTCGCCGGTAAAATATTGATTTGGATGACTACAGTCATTTAAAAACTGCGAGCACGTGTTGCTGAAATTTATTGTTTTTGTGTTAAATATAAAGTAAGTGGTCATTTTTTTTAGTTAATTTAGTAGAACATATGGTTAACTATGCTGTATTTCAATTTGATAGCCGTACTAAGAAGCAACATGATGGTAGGTGTAGGTATAACGTTTCATAGTTAAGTTAATAATAATAATAAAATTGAGGTTCTACTGTACGTTATACGGAAGAAACACGGCTACATTTTACCGAACAATACCCACACTCTTTATATTATTACTCTGAGGTACCTACCTATAGTAAGATTTATAGCTAAAGTAGCACATCAACATTTTTATGAAGCCTCTAAAAGAATCACAGTAATATAAAGGCTAGTGCCCGAAGACGATAAATATTTTATACTTTTGTATTTTATGCGCCTATCGGTATATGCCAGTTGCTTTTAAAGCGTGTGCTACGGCGGAACCACAACGGCAACGGTGCTGTTTGAAAATTTTAATAATTCTAGACATTGTACATTAAATGCATGCATGCACGGTTAATATGATAGAATCTATAGTTTCATCAGTTTGTGACTTTCAATGTTCCACTCACATTATAATTTTTTTTGATCAGCACCTATTTCAACTTAGCAACTGGTTTCAAAATGATTTACAAGAAATGAAAAAAATGAGTATTGGTATAGCTATCTAGATAGATTTTTTAAGCTGCGCGGTTCATTCATCCCATTGGTAGTTTTTTTTGTGTCATAAAATCATTTTAAAATAAGTGTGCCGTGTAAGGAAATAGTTTGAAAACCACTGGACTGTATGTATGCATTAAAACGGATATCTCTCAGTTTCCACTGACTGATTTCATCCAGGGACAGGCTGCTGCGGGCCCGATGTAAACCGGAAAGCTTAGTACAGAGACAGACCTACATAACCTTCTCGCAAACAAATTATGCAATCATTGTAAACTTTTGCAGTTTCACATTTGCACGTGAATATACATTTGTTTAAAACTCAATGGATGTCTACACCAGCAAACAATTCACATGGTGAAAAGAACACTACAAGTCCACGCATCGCCAATTCGGATGAAAGAGTAAAAAAATTCCATATTTTCTATCCGCAGTGGAATAGGTAAGTACAAAAAAAAACATGTGAATTTGTATGGAAATAATTTTAATGTTTTTAGGCAAATGTTTGCAAACAGATTTATTTGAGGCCATGCATTAGTTGAGGCACGGTCTAAAAAGATCGTTGGTAGGCGATGCGCGGACTGCGGGTCGCGGGTGCAAATGACACCTGTCAAACGAAATATTATTTTTCATATAAATCCAACATACGTTCATTTTATGTTCTGTTTATTGTTCTATTAGTAACAATAATAATATATTCATTGACATGTTTTCTTTTTAAAGTACATGGGTAACGTTTTTAGTCATCTTTACACGATTTTAGAATTAATTGACCCGTCGCCATCACGCAGCAAAGTGACGTGCTTCTGGCTCGAGATTCTCTCAGTGAATGGCAGCGAGTCCAAAATTTGGTCGCGCCTACAGTTGGAAATTATTTGGCGTTTCACTGATGCGTCACCTTAATGTTTCTTGGTTTGGACTAGGCTTAACGTATCGCCTCAGCAGTTGTTTGCGTTTTAATAATATTTAATATTATTTGGTAACACCGCAGCCGTCAGTCTGACAGATTGCCGAGCATCAATAATGCCAACCCTGCCACTACATCTCGACAGGAGGACTGACGGACCGATATTGAAAAAGTACCAGATGAAAAATACGCTGAAAATTCACTTTGAATATTATTATAATACAGCTTAGAGCATAATTAAATGCTCCGTATTTAAGATCTAATTATAATGATCCATCATAAAGTAAATTGATTGCAGTATACCTACCTACTTATAAACAAGGAATACCCACACCATAGTATTATTGTACCGTCCTTGTTAGACGCAAGTAAAACTAAATTAAACTAATCAACAAAGCATGTTGAAAGTTCGGTAATTACTTACATAGGAAATGGGACAACTGGACGCCGCACTGTCCAATAAAATAAATAGATGTTCGTTACGATTTTCAGAAAGTAGTCGAGGAATTTTAATCAGTTTCTATCTACTATTTAGTAGTTTTAATTCATTTTCCTCATAACATAATGTTTTTTTATTGTGGATTGAGAAGTATCATGCCTGAAGCCTTTATATAAAAATGAAAATACCCTTCTCGTTGAAACTTAAACATAATATGCACAATTAAATTATTATTTACGTATGCATATTTAAATTCTCACCAAGTATTAAATAATAATATAATAATTTAAATATAAATAATTTTAAATATGTAATATACCTATAATTCACGAACGTTTACATAATATACCAAATATCGTAATATTAATTGACAAATATCTTGGTTAAGTATGTTAATTCAAATAAAACAAAATACTTACCTAATACTCTAACAGTCTAAAACATTAATAATTATTGAGTTAGTATTTATTTTTCACCGATGACGCTACAGCCCAAATCAAACCATATACTCCTTAATCTTCTGTTTCCTCGGTCTTTCGCAGGCTTCCTTCAGTCACCTATCAGCTACAGCTCTCTGCCTTCCCTCCCCACCTGATTTTTCTGGTGTTGATAATACGAAGATAGATAAAATCGTCAACCATCTCCAGTCTTTGGAGTGCGTCATTATTGAGCAAACTGACTGTTATACTACATTATTATACGAACACATTTATTAGGTGGTCGATAAAGTTTTAGATGGAGTTGGCGTCATAAAATGTATCAATCTAATAATGGGTCAGACACCTGATACGTATTAATGATTGAGCACCGAATAGGGTGTCACATTAAGTGGTGGAGATAGATAGAGGGAAAACGATGACCTACAAATTCAAAAGTCGAAAGAAAGGAAGCGAAATACCTGCCAGAAAGGAGGACGTATTAAAATGACGTATTAATCCATTTCATATATATTTTTAAATCTTATTATAAGCATATTGTGAAATGTATTCAGTTCATCATAATAAATTATATTTGACAGTATTGACATTAACATACAGTCATTATTTTCCCGAAATCTTTTTTTAATGTCGGCAATAAATAATAAATATTTTTTTTAACCAAACGACCTTCTGGATATAAAAAATAACAACAATCAAAAGTAATTTGGTGGTCATTTTGTGATGCGTCGTAAGATTTAAACAGGAAATTCCTAACATTGTATTATGCAAAGAAATAATATAAACGGAAAACAGAAATGAATAAAAAATAACGTCTTATTTTTTGCAGTAGCTTTTAATTCAGTCACATCCGCAAGGTCGAATAACGAACCCTTTGAAATTGGGTTTTGGGCAAATCTACGTCCTCACTGGATACCTGTTAATTTTGATAATCTATAACATTTTTTTCCAAACTGTGGTACGCGTACACCTGAACTATCATGTGGTAAGTAGGTAGGTGTGGGAAACACTGATATTATATTATTCTGTATTTGGAGTGAGTAGGTACCTGTGGCGAAGGGTGACTTTTGGAATGAGATAGGCTAAGTAGATCAGAGAAAACAGTTTTCAGGTATACTTACGGGAAATAAGAAGATAACACAATATTACTACTGATGAATAGGTACACATAATTTCAATAGCTCACTGACGATATAAAATTGAGCGATGAGTTTAAATTACTTATGTATTTTCCTAATCATTTATACACATCAAAAATCATTAGATAATTTTATGTTTTGTTTTTAAAAACAATCTATAGGTAAGTAGTTATGTGATTGAATGCATATAAATAGATATATTTTTTAAATTGTCTTATTATTAATTACTTTTGAAAAAGCTGCAGTCATAGACAATAATATAATGCACAAAGATTTTAGGCTTTGCCTTTCGAGCCTACCGTATTGCATACATTTCTGTAGACAGGTCTGAGGTCACCTGACTTGACGATCATACAAAATAAATCTGAATTCCTATCAAAATAATCGTATAAATACAATAGTTGAAGACAGATTATCGCATTTTTTGCCTTTGGTACGAATTCTAAATTCAATATTGACTTGAAGATTCCTGTTTATTTTTTAACTTTATAATGTCTTCAGTTTATTTTTCTTAGGAGGTAGATTTAAAAAAATTTAAAGTCTACTTTAAATAATCGCCTAGTATAGAGCCTTTGCCACTGGTAGGTACCTAACAATGTCAATAACTTACATTAAAAATAATTTATCAAAATCTGTATTTAATTATTTGCAACGCACCTACTTATAGGCATTTATTTTGTACAATAATCGTTTCGTATAATATATCTCTAACATTAGAAATAGTAAGAAGGTAATTTACTTATTAAATTTAATGGTGCAAGTAAGTACCAAGTAAAAAGTTATAAATAATATTATATTATAGACCCTTCTCATAATTGGATTGTGTTTAAAAACAGTATGTTATTAACGTAAAAATCAGTGTCATTGTAAAAGAATGCGTTATTAAATTTGACCATTCATTTACTCAGAATTGCTTAATCAAGTTCATATGAAAAACTATTCTGCCATGACATTCACGATCAATTAAATAAAATTTATATTTCATATCGGCCAAAATTCTCAATTTAATACGAAATATTTATTGTCACTTTTATAAACATAAATATCTTTCGGCATTAATAAAGTAACAACCTAAGCAAGTTTTATTCTGCAGAAATCCAATTTACAATAATTACAAAAAAATGAGTTTTCCTTTTTACGTTTCAAAACGACAATACCTACTCGATTTTAAATTGTAGTCATACATATCTGCTCGGAGTACCGCATTCAAGCACAAACTTACCTCCGTTTCACACGCAGCGAATATTATCGCGCGATATAAAGTTGCACGACCATTTTCCATATACATACGTCGGCGAACATTCGCTGCGTGTGAAACGGGGCTACCTATTATTTGAAGACACACTCGGCGCAGATCAGCTGCACACTACGCCAACACTTTTAGCTGTACTAATAATTGTATCCCCCAATTAGAACTAGGACAATATTGTTTAATCATTAATTTTATTAAGTACCTACCTAGTTGATTCAATTATTTTCATTTGATTTTATAAGTACCTAAGTAAATTATCATATTCGCTCATAAGGCGGAGCACATTACAAATCTTCAAAAAGTGGAGGTTATATTAGTGAACATTTTATTCTTGCATTGGAGATAAGAGAACGCATCAAGCAGTCTCTCATCACGCTGAGGGTGAAGAGGCGATGTTGGACCTGGCTCGGCCACGTGCTGCGGATACCAGAAGATAACTTAAACCTGACTTGTCTCTTCATCAAGCCGACCGGATTCTGGCGTACTGGAAGGCCGCTAAATACTATCCATATAGTGTATACGGCGGAGCTGGACGGATGCTGGTTTAACCTGGAACGAAGCGAGAAAACTGGCGTGCGACAAAGATTCTTGGAGGCGCCGCGTGGTGTTCATATGCTCAAACTAAGGGGCGGATATGGCCGAAGAAGAAGAAGATTGGATCAAACACAAATATTGAAAAACAACATGTACTATTTTCCCACAGCTGCGGGATCGAATCCGTAAATCACGGCCACTCTACTAACCAGATCAAAGTAGGTTCATAAATTAGTGATTTAAAAAATCGTTAATTATGCCGAAGTCAAACACACAACGATATATTTGCAAAAAATACGGCGACCGGCGTCGTATAGACAAACTACTGAAAAACCAGTAAGAAAAGCATAAAATGCCCAAAAACCTGCCCGTACCTACATTTACTTCTGTGTATATATTTCCATTAAACATTCATTTATACCACAGTATGAGTGCAAGCTTACCTTCTCCGAACGAGAAAGATGTGGAATAAATACCTATGCATAATTTAATTAAATATTCGTCAAAAAAATAAACAAAACAAACCTTTAAGTACCTACGGTTTTGTACGTAAAAAAACTGTTGCACTATCGAAGTATGTATGTAAGTCCTTCATTGTTGAAGGAGTTGACATTATAATCAAGTTGAAGACCTCACACAAAATATTTATAATTTTCTTTCACAGTTGTAAGGTATAATATAAAAATAAACCCTTTCAAGTGTTGATATGTTGACAGTATTGACAGTGAGCGCGTGTCAACATTTGACAGGATTTTGTCGCACAAATACTTTCGTTCAACAAACAAAATGTCTTAATCCGCTTTCTAACAATGGCCTCCGACAAAAAACATACTTCAAATTAAAAGAGCAAATATTTTTCTAACTCATTTACCTATACAAAAGAGTGTTTGTTCAGAATAGATAATTGAAGACAGACTTAAAATCCTGTGTAGAACTTATACATAATGTATTAATATCGAAAGTGATTTTACAATGAAAGCTTCAGGTTAATTAGCCAGGATCATCAGTTGACGTATTTCACGGAAACCATCGGCATGTTATATTCACGGCATAGCATAAAATGTGAATCTTTGTAGATCAGGGATTTTGATTAGTTTCTCTGGCACGAAAATTATTTTAATTTAACTGAATTTGAAGCTACTATGCCAGCGTTTCTTAACCTTTCTGAGTCGTAATCCAATTTAGGGTATAAATAGGTAGTTCTTTAGTTAAGATAATATTATGTACGAAAAGTCTGTAATCCCTAGAGAGCGCGTCTCCAGGTGGCGGATAGGAGAATGCCCTAATCAAGGGTAGGAGAAAAATAAAATATCTCCCGCGGACCAACAGACCTGGCCCTCCAGGTTGGGGGTTGGGCAGAGGGTTAACCACTCTCTCCCGTGAAAACGCCAAAGGTTACTGATACTATATAATGCCTCGGACATATATAGGATTTACAAAGGCACACCAGCTGGCACTCGACCTCTTGGCCGCCCTCGACGGAGATGGGCAGACAACATTCAAAGGGATGCGGAAAGGCTGGGGATAGTCAACTGGGAAGACAGAGCGCTGGACAGAGATGCCTGGAGAAACGTTGTGCAGTCGGCCATGGACCTGAACGGCCCCTAGCGCCAGTTTAATAATAATAAATAATAAAATAACAGATAAAAACATAAATTTAATTCTATTAACTTTAATAATTAAAAATACAGTATTGGTAACAACATTTTTGATCTTTAGATAAGTTTTGAGAGTTCATCAAATCTTGGTAATCTTTTAGACAGGGTGTACCTTAGGTCTTCTTCGGGCTGCAGTATATTTCTAAATTTGGTTTTCATTGTAGTTAGAGCTGAAAATCCTGACTCACACATATTATGTTTTTGCAAAGGGCAGTAGTGTGTTCAGTGTTTTTTTTAAATTCCAACCAGAATGGATACGTGCTTTTGTTAAAGCTGTAGCGAAGTGTCTCTTCACTATTATTATGTCAAAAATGTTGTCATGTTGAGAACATTTTTGGTACCGACCCAAAGGTTAAGAACCCCGATCTATACCCATAAATGCCAGAAATGCATGTGTGTTTATTTCAGAAGAAAACTCATAGGGCCGTTTGTATGAGATTCTGAAATTCTTTATAAGCTGTTTAACCGATTTTCCACCATATAGCGTATAGCACTGTTTGTGACGTAAGCAATCTGACGTCACACGTCATTCAAAATGGCTGCTTTATATGTCACTTTCAAATGTCATTTCATTACATCAAACGTTTGCTTGAGACCCTCGTTCATTTTGCAGACTCTGTAAAACATTTGTGAACTTTAAAAACAGTTCCTAGTCGTGCTGTTTATTTCATTCATTCATTTATTCTTATTCCGTTTTGACATCTCATAATAGAAGTGATTGAAGTGAAGTTAGTTATAATATAACTGTATGTATTGCCACCAAATGGAAATGTTTACTGAGAATACTTTATCTTTTCGTGCAGTAGAATTATAAAATAAATGTGATAAAATAACTGATAAATTATTTAAAGTTCATAATAATTATTCATTTATAATTATTAAATTTATATGGTACCGTTCGCACACTTTCAGACACATTTACAATTTCAAAATTTTAAATTAAAGATCGGGTAATGAAATTTTATAAGTTTGCCATTATATGACGCCATGACACATTATGACGTCACATCGTGACGTCGCTAACCAACGGATTACATTTGCACTCATGCATACAAATGAGCAGTATTGAGCCTATAAAGTATTTGGGAATCTCATGCATACGACCCATAGATAATCCGAATTGAACAGAATTTGTTTATTAGACCACTACTATAGAATTTTATAGAATTGAAATGAATGAAATAAGTAAGGCTCTGAAACCTAATAATCTTATTATAGTGTATATTGAATTGTTCACTCATTAAAATAGCTATTACAATAATTATATTATGTGGGTACGTCTGATTGCTTGAGGGTTAACTGAACGTTTTGATCTTCCCTAGATTTTTTTAGGTTATAAATAAATGATATTATTGTCTTTTTCTTACACATTAATATACTTAATAAGTAGGTATACCATTACCATATTTATATCTATATTAAATTGAAATATTATATCTATAATGTATCTATAAGTACTATATCTATATGACGTTATCTATATATATACTGCAAAGGGTTTCTCTTTGACAGCGGTGGTAAATTATGAAGAAAATAATTGTATCCCCAGAGATAAAACGCCTTCATATTTTTTCTATTAGATATCATTAATAAGTCTTGAATGATATTCGATACTATTTTATGATTTATATTTAACCTTTTAGTTTCGTCGAATTTCTGATAAATTATTAAAAAATATAACAAAATTGTCTACATTTATCCTTACATAATATAGTAAATAAGTTAATAACTTAAGTATTATGCACAAATTTGTATTTAAAAAATAATTACTCTACTGAGGTAAAAGATCCTATATTGTGTCGTTTTGCTGTGTGTAAGCTATTACATTATTATTAAAAAAAAATGACTATACACCTAGGTACCAGTGGCGAAGGGTGACCTTTGGAAAGAGGTAGGCTGTGGAGATCTGCGAAAAAGAGCAGAGATGTCAGGTTTAGTCACGGGAAATAAGAAGATAATAAGTACGATATTACTACTAATGAATGTACACACACTAAAATGACAACGACACACAATTCTATAAAACGTCAATAGCTCACAGACGTCATAAAATTCAACGATGAGTTTAAATTACGTATTTTCGTAAAAATGTATACACACCAAAAATCATTACCTAGATACAATTTATTTTTATTTTTAAAAACAATCTAGGTATATTTATTTAAATTTGATTAAATGCAATTGAATTTTTTTAAATTGTCCAATTATTAATTATGTTGAAAAAAAAAACTGCAATCATAGATAATAATATTCGCAAAAGTTTTAGTCTTGGCGATCGGAGCCTACCATATTGCACACAATGCGATAGTCAGACTGAGGTCACGTGACATAAAGTCCGTAAAATAAAAAACATCAACATCCCCCAATGAATAATCCGATAGGTAAATACGTTAAAGACAGATGGCGCACTGTGGCACATTTTTAAAAATCTTTGACAGATTGTTCTGTAATCTGTATATATATATAATACATTCCTACATATATGACAATGTTGTTGTCAAATTAAATTATTTTTATACAATATAAAAAAATCAAGTGATTAGGTATATAAATACGTCAATGTGCAATTACAATTTATTTTTCTTAGGAAGGTAGGCTTTAAAAAATCGCCTAGTACGGAGTCTTCGCCTCTGCTAGGTACCTACTAAATTACTAAGATATATTTGAGGTAATTGACAAAAGTGTGGGTAATACGTTTCCTTTGTGAATTCACTGATGTTCCTGACACACTTGATAAACTCGACAGTAAGCCTAAGGATTAGGTTAATACTGAGTACTTGTACAATGGTTTATATTTTAGTTGTACCTACCTATCCACCTGTGTCACAGAACAGGTTATGGCATAAACCAAAATGGAAAGAATGAATACGTTGACATAATAATTCAAGTTGATTGAAGATTTTTGTCAGTTCTGTTAGATACTGAAAGTAAAATAATGATAGGTACTTACATGATTATTTTTTTATAGTCTTGTAGAACCCAAAATATAATACCTATATATTTAATATAGTTAAGTGCCTAATTAAAATTAGGATATGTTGTTATGTGAGTGACTTTATTATTCTTTGACTAATTCTTTACTTACCGTAGACCTTCATCTTTACTGCATCGTTACTACTGCAAGTGGTCAAAACCTAATAATAATAATATAAATGTCTTGTGTGCGTTAATTAAAATTTGATACCTACTTCTCACCCGTACAATGCATTGTAAATATACTGACAGAAATAACACATTTGTTCCGACGCGAGACGTCGCGAACTTCAATTTGTACTGTAAACCAAATTTGTTTTACCAGAATAGAGTTCATCCTGATTATACCCCACATGGCTCCCACACCCTGAAGCGGACCCCTAGGTTAGGATCTTTGACGCATCTGCCTATCGCTAAAGCGTCGATGACATTGAGCTACTTTACAAGCTGCTTTTCGGCGAGTTTAAAAAAGAGCGAGTCAGCTAGTGCGATTGTGATGATGACACACAAAACTTTCCATTCGCTCAGAAGCCAACAAGCTAGCGAGTTGAAACCGTAATGTTTGGTACTATTTGACAGGACGTATTGAGTAATTCGTTTTTTTACCGGCAGGTTCGCCACTATCGCTCTACTGCGCAGACGAAGATCGGTCCACACGCCAGCGAGTAGCGAGTAAAGTAGCCCAGGTTTCAACTTTTCACGGTAGATTGTTTACAATCGGCTTGTTAGCTAGTTCGATGATGACACTGGGCGAGTTTACAAGCATATTGTAAATTCGCTGGCTTGTAGTTTGTAAAGTAGATCGTAGTAGTAATGTCATCGACGCTTAAGCTTCGGCCTTGTCCACATGACGTGTTTTGACTGGCGCGTGCATTCCAGGTACATGTGACCTCATTCAGCCGTCCACAAGCACTCGCGCCGTGACGACTGTCGCGCGCAGTCGAGGTATAGATGACCTCAATGAGGTGTCCAGATTCACTCGTGTCGAGACACGCGCCATGTGGACAAGGCCTAAAAGGTATTGTGACGCTCAACAGTAGCGTTTTCCAAATTAAGGGTATTCAGTGTATTTTTAACGAATTTTTAATTATTTTTAATAAATCTAAGTAGGTACCTACTTCAATTATGGAGTTATCGAGTATCAAGACAAAACTATCAAAAATTGCATCGCACCTACATATTTTTAAATGTTAGGTTATTTATCCTTTTATTACTATTAGAGCAAATTTTTGATCTCTATTTTGATCAAGCTAGAGCTCTGTCAGTCTCCTCCATCTGGTTGGAGCCATGATACCCCCTCTCCATAAAACATTCCAACCCGAATTTCTTTAGAGATAATGTGTACCTACAATTGAAAACAATTGAATAAATAAAGCAATATAAAGATTTGAAAAAGAAATCTTATAGAAAAATCACATACCATTAGATAAATAATAGAATGTTGTTGACGCATAGATGTCAACGCGCGGCATAGACTGTGCGTCACACAGTGAGTCAGTTCATGTCGTACAGTAATTTATATAATTATATTAGGCATAAAGCCCACCAAAAAAGCGCTCGACGCGCTCACTACTGAGTAGGCCCCCTCCCACCCACGCATTACCCTTCACCTATGTAATAAGGGGCCTAAGAAGCACAAAATAATTATTATTATCAGCGTCTCTCATAACAAAGCAATAAAAATATTATATTATTTCGGGGCTTGTAATTAATATTCACGATGACATTATTCTACCAGCGAAATATCGGACACGCAATAAAATTAAACAATGAGTTCTCTGTTATTAAATAATGGCTTCTCGCCCGTCGATCGACGACGCTTCCAGAGCGTGATTTTGCTCGCCGCGTTCAATGAATGGACTGCATTGTATTTTCGTTCATTCGTATCGCCGAGAAGCCAAAAAACGATGACTCATGGGGCGGGCGCGCATAATGCGTCGTCAAATCCAGTGTGCGCTGGCGTATTTGATTACGTTGTATTTTCGATGATTTACGCGCCACTTGTGAAATTTTGCGCGAGAGCCCCACTTGCTGCGTTAAGTGGGTTTTACGCCTTAGATGTACCGTGCTTAATATTATTATATGTAGGTATTTTTTGGCAAGGGTGTAAGTGATCCTGTAACTTACCTATCTACTGAATTGCGCCGCATGCAAAAGACGATTTTCATCGAATCATCTACTGTAAAATTTCTTGGAAAATGTTTTGGAAATATAGTTAAAGTAACATTATAATGAATACAGTGGGCTCATTTAGCAATAATTATTGTTTCTTTGTAGATCTTTACGCTTTTATAGTGTGATTGAATAGTAGTAATATTTTTTCAGGTGTAGGTAGGTATCTGTAAGTTATTATATTATATACATAGATATTGGTTAACATATTATGTTATGTTTGTTGCGGACGTGCAGATCTCTTCACATAGTTTTGTACGTCCGTATTGTTTTAGCTTTGTTTTTTATTTATATATATTTATTAACCAGAAACATTTATTTTTGTTTCATCACCGTGTTCCTCTCTCCCACGGGCACTCATTATTATAATGTATCCTTCAAAGCACACCCGAGTGCGTGACGATCTCAGTTTTAGGTATCTACTCTTGAGACATTCCTATGCGTAAAAAACTGTTGATGCTTCACATCAAACGTAGGCTTGATTAAGACCGAGTTTGTGTTTAGTTCAAACATGTTAATTGGATATCATTGACACCACTTATAGTAAAATAGTAATAAAAATAATAAAAAAGTCGCCTGCGGCGCTACTTTACTTCCTGACCATTCAATTTTTAAAATAATTACGTGACAGTGCGATATAATTTGTGATTATTGTGTGTACTCGACAATTCTACTAGATAATGGTTAAAAAATACAAAAATCGCTAATAATACTGAATACCCTTAATTTTAACTTAAACACCATTTAGAAAACACCACTTTAGAGCGTCACACTGCCTTTAACCATAGCGATAGGTCGGAGGACCCGCTTCAGGATGAGGGGGCCATGGTTGACAGACACACATAAATTTAAAGACTAAGAATATATTCTTTGTCAGTTAACGTTGGGAGTTATTAATCTAGCGAATATGAAGATAATCATTCAAAAGTAATCACAATTATTGAGTATTTTGTATCAATTATGGAAAACTTAAATTTGAAAAATTCTAATAAGAGTTGATACTTACTCACTGGGAAATTGACAAAATTACCTAAGTATTTGATTGGTAATAAATACAAAGCGAACTTCATTGGGCACTCTGGGCTAATTTAACCTAAATGAAGAACTGACTTCCGATACAAATTTATTGTAATTATTAACTGCAAGCGCGTTCACCCGCCAAGCGAGAAAGAGACTGTTGGTTAGGTCTTCGATTTTATCTCGTAGAAGTTAATTTTTTGGACAATTTTGGCAAATTTAATCTATTTGTCTCGAACAATGGAGGTGCTGTTTTTTAGCACTCGCTGAAAATGTCTAATAATTGAAAAAAAACGGTCTCACGCGGTGGTCTCTAGTCGTGAAAATCATGAAATGATAATTAGTTGGATGAATTCGCAAAATCATTCACAGATTATTGAACTGATTATAATATGGCGGTGTGTAATAGAATAGATTACTATTATGCAAAAAAATTCATTGTTCGCTAAATATATAGTAAACACTAGTAGCAGTAAATCGATTACTTTTGAGCGAATGGAGGTTTTATCAAACAGTCATGCGACTTTAATTATTTAAATCAGTGGTTTTCAAACTTTTTCATTTCACGGCATACATTTTAATAACTGTCATGTCACAAAACCACCGAATAGTGAGATGGATTTGCCGCCAACATTATTATACTAAATATACACACTCCCTTGCATATAAAATCTCCGGCAGCGATTTTCTTCGAGTCGATTCGATTCAATCGATTCGCCAGAAGTTGAAAAGGGGGCCTTGAAACTGTTCAAATCTGTCATGCAATTAGTCGATTATAACAAAATCTTTAAAAGCTTAAAAAAGGTGCGTATTACATACAAAGAGATAGGTACATGTTTTTACCAGGTACGTTATGCCGGGTCCACACTGGCAACATGTCGCGCGACAACCTCGTTAAATTTTACGATAATTATGATAATTATCTTAAAAATTCTTAAGCAATTATCATAATTATCGTAAAATTTAACGAGGTTGTCGCGCGACATGTTGCCAGTGTAGACCCGGCATTAGGGACCTCAAAATTAGTCAGTGCTTTGAGTCTCCATATCCCTAAACTCAGTGGACCTGTTGTTTAGAATGTGCATATGGATATATATATATATAGTGAGATATCTTACGATAATAATTACACATTGGACAGTGCATCCGTGTATTGTATTATAAGTTATAACATCATAAAAAAAGTCGAATGGCTAACTGCGACCCTGAGAATTAATTGTGTCATCCTATAACGATAAGGTGCATACTTTGAAAACCACTGATATAACTTAATTTTTAATGCTTTTGCTAACATATTATAAAGTGATGATAAATTAATCTTGGGTTTTAGGTAGATAATAATTATTAATGTAATCACCAATAATTAATTTACGTGGCTGGGACATGTATTCACTTCGAATAGTGATACTTAATATTTATCATATGAAAAATTTACAAAACTATTGGTGCATAGCTTGAATAAGTCTGAACATATATCAAACCGACGTGATGACCCTAATCAACGAGAAAGAACCCTATGCTATTCGGTTACATGTAAATTGAACGTAAAACATTTCACCGTGGCACAGTTCGCCGTGAACTGTCTATCGGAAAGAGATGACCGTATACTATACGGTCTCCAATTTTATTAGATTCAATATGAACACTAATTCAATTTTCATAGCTGATTTTGGCAAAATTCATGAAATCAAGAATGGAAACCTAACCTAACCTTACAAATACTCCAGAATATCAGCTATTTTCAAAATTTGTTTGCTGCTGGCTTCCTGTAAAGTGTAAACCGACAAGAACCGTGCTTTATTTAAACATGAATTTTATGTCAGTACTATACGACCCAAAGAGGTTGGACGGTCTTTAGTATACGGCCATATATTTCCGATACAACATTTCACGGTGAAGTGTGATACGGCGAACTGCATACGTACAAGTTTCAGGACACAGTCGTGTACGACGGTTCTATTTATATACCTACCTAATACAATTAGCATATAATTCTAGTAGGTACCTAGGATAGTAGATACTGATATCTACAGTTTTAAATGTGTAGTTATAATTTTAATATCAATTTCCGTCAAACACCCCAGTGAATAGGTAGCGAATTAGGTATATTTATATAGATACTATTTCGCAATTACACCAAACTAACTAGGTACAAAAATTTGTACAATATCTTCTAAAATATTTTGCGTGAATTTCGTGTCTTGGTGAGAGGAGTGTTCCCCTTTCCGTAATAAAATTCGCTGTATCACACATACGGCGAACTGCATATGTACAAGTCTCCGGACACGATGATTTTCAGCCAATTTTGCTCGACTTGGGATTCGAGCTCGCGTCCACTCACAAAATTAATACTCATTGCGGTAATGTAAAATAAGATCTTCGTAAGCCCTGAAGATGTCAAAACTAGGTGTGCTAAAACTCTTTATGGAAAAGTACAAAGTTTTAAAATTCTTCAATGAAATAAATTGCATGATGATTACGTAAGCAATTACCTATCGAAATCGCCATTTTTTACGGTTTGGTAGATGGCTAATAACAAATTTTAGACGAGCAATAAATTGTTGGGTTTTTTATCGCCGAAGTGCAAGTGCCTCAAAATTACCGATTGATATGGGACTGTCATTTAGTATTACTTAACAGTAAGTCAAACGATGATTTCTTTCGATTTCGTACGTAATTCTATAAAATCATCTCGATTCGCGAAGTATTCCGGATCTAGATCTCGATTACATCTTTTATTGGGCGATCAATTGCGAGCCGAATGCGAAACACCAGCGATTAAACCTGATATCTGACGATTAATTTTGAAATAGGCGATATGGTCGGAAAAAAGCTGGTAGCTATGAACGATTATCAACACACTCCATGGCGATGGCAGATGAAATACATTACAACTTCTGGAGTAAAAAAATAAGTATTAATTGTTGAGTGATCATTTTAGTAGATTCTTCTATTTTAAGTTGATAAGTTTTTAGTATTTAATTGACAAATCTACTATTAAATATTATTTGTGGGAGTAGGTATCTATAATAATTGACGCTTTTGTGTGTCAAACGTCATTGGTTGGTTTTAACATTAGTTTCTTTTTCCTATCGTTTGATATTTTCAAATAGGTACCCATTTTATTAGAAGATAAACCTTTTAGTGCAATAAGATAATAAGTAACATATAATTGAACATATCGATATTCATTTGTATAAATAAATCATTAGGTTTGAAACTATTTTATTACAACGTTTTTCTTAGCTCGTATTCTTATTTGTCCGGTGGTTGGTTTTCCGGTACAAATCTTGCAATCGATTTTTAACTAACTTCCCGACTAGCTAGACATTTGAAGCTTTTAGAATATATCAGAACACGATGCCAATGCATTTTTTAAATACCTTTAGCCATCTTTAAGTAGAATTGAATTCATTTTCAGTTAATTCCGTTTTCTATGAAAAGTTATTTCGACACCATTATTGGTTGCTATGGGGTCTGGGGTCCTAGAAACTAAATTATTAATATATACGTGCGTTACTATGGAAATCAGTATGAAATGTCAAAATGACATTTCAGTATTATTTCTATCAAGTACATTTTTTTTGATCGTTTAAGCTGGTCAAGTCAAGTTTATATGATTCAACGGAAAATTTAAAAACGTTGTATATAAAAAGTTCTTTTTATCTTGTAATTATTTTCTTATGATTTTGGTGGGACTTAAAAGTTACAGAATTAATCATTAGGTATACCAATATTAACATATCGCGTGATACTTAGAATAGTATTGGACGTAGGTACTCGTATTTTTTGATAGATTTAGAATTCGATCATATTACATATATGGAGATATTGGTTTTTGAAAATATACACATATACAGTAATAATTCCAAAGCAACGGTATGCTTAGTGAATTATTTCAAATAATTCCAATTGCATGTAAGTAAGTTTAGAGTTTACCTTCGATGGACGTACTTTTATGTGTTTTTTTAATGATTGGCCTCTTTAGCTCAGTCATTATTCTTACTTATAATATTACTTTAAAATTAAATATATGTACAGTAAAAAAACCATGATTCGATTGGTCGATGGTGTGCGTGCGGATAGGGAGCCGTACTAAATACCTACCTGGCAGCAGTGCAGCCGATGAGCGCGTATTCGTATGCATACAATCCACGAACCGAATCATAATTTTGTTTTTACTGTAGGTACTTGTACTTATTCATTATCTCGTTGTACCAAACAGAACCTGCATATAACATTGAAGCCACTCTCAGCCTAATGCTGAATGAAGGCCTCTAATTGCTGTTATTCATGGTTTTCTAATGCCACGTAGGTAGGATCTTTTGCTAGTTAAATGTTAAATGTATATTTGATACTTTAAATAATATATATTATTGCACGTCATGTTGTGAACGTATTTAATTATGAGAGTCTTTGGCAATTTTTGCTTCATATAAATACATGCTTTTTGGGTGATGTAATATGCTTCATTAATGACAAATTAAATTAATGTTATAATATTGTTGATTATGTATGTAAAACATGTATATCCAACACGTCGATCGCAATCGACCGTTCGAGGAATAAAGTCGTGAAAATGTAAAAAGCGTGTAAATTCTGTAAAATCGATTATAATATAATAGGTATAATATGATATCGTTGTGATTTTGAAGGAAAAGCAGGAAAACCCTCATGACCTAGTCGTATCACTTCATTCGTATTACATAATTCACGACATATCTGAGGAGTGAGAGAAATAGGAAATGTAAATACCAACGCTTGAAATTGAGAAGTAGTTTCACCTTACCGTCGCGAAGTATACTATCTGCACAGTAGGAGAATAGTTTGACGTTGAGTGCTATGAATGCCGAAAAGAAGACCTAAACTCATAAATTTTTCAAAAGATTTTGACAGTATTTCTTTGTGTGAAAGAGAATTAATATTTTTAAATTATACTACGTTTGTTTAATTCAAATAATGACACTTGGATAGTGTAGCAGGGGTTGATTACTGCAGGCTTTAATACTGAATAGTACATCACAGGCCATAGCCTAATTGAAAACATGCCTGATGTAAAACAAAGAAGCCAACAACTTATATGACACGCGGCTTTACACAGTTACTATATCATTCTACCTGATTGGCGCATTCCGCTCGAAGGAACAAGTTTAATTTATAACTAAATATATATAATGCTACATTATTACTGCATCATATTGCAGGCATGAGACTTCATCGATAAAACACGGATATCATAATAATATCAGTCCTTTGATAAAATACAAAATAATTTCTCAGAATTTGATAAAGCCGTTTAATGTTTCGATACTCGCAGTGACTAGGAAACGGAGGATAATAAAATTTCTCGAAGCCCGTATCGAATATGTTAAGTTTAGCCGCAGGGGTAGGTAGGTGGTAGTAGGTGGGCAGTCCGCACTGCGCATGCGCGATGTGATGCGATACCTCTGCGGCGTTTCCTTGTAATTTGCCTATACCTGTAATTGAACCCTACACTTTGTTACACACATTAGAAACGTTCCAATTAATAATATAAAAAAATATATTTAGATAACATATTCAATTTTATTGCATGATTCTGAGTAGGTAAGGGTCAATGCTATCTATGACTTACCCCATCTCCACCCGTCATATGTATGCAGCTGCAGTAAACATAGTCCCAAGACGAATCCGCATGGGACTGATGTAACAACCATGCACCGTGGTGCAAAATGACACATTTATGCGGAAATTTGCGATCATGCGAGCACTGGTCCTAAGACCGCACGCACATTACGGCCACTAGACGTTATCACAACTAGCAGAAAGTCACAGGTTTAATGTTCGATGCTGGGGCAGTTTGGACGTGATGATATCATGCGGGAAATTTCTGACCACGCTGCTTGCTGGCGAAAGGACGCACAGTTGATGAAGGAGTGAAGCCGATCACACTCTAAGTCTAAGCTTAAACATCGGATTGACGAGCGATTGATACCCACGCACTGCCTCGCATAATATCCCCATGTCCAAACCCTCCCTTAATTGAACATCAAACCTGTGAGTTGTTATTAATTTGTATTAACGTCTAGTTAACACAGTCTAGTCCGAGAAGTCTTACTTATACAATTAACGCTGAAAGATAAGGTGCTCAGGTATTTGAATCATCATCACTCCAAATAGAGCATTTGGACTCAATTTTAATCACAAGCCATTTGTTTCAACTCAACTATGTTTAGAAATCTTCTGGAAGATTTTCTTCAATCCTTAGTTCAAGAGAGTTAGATTCATGTAATCGGGTATTTTACGAAAGTCTCAAAGACCCACGAGGAGATAGACGTCAAATGTTTCAATAGGCTGAGAGTGTCAGCACTGATACTAGATATATGTATGTATCAATTATTAGCGATTAGTACATCGTAAAGCTAATAATTTTGGTACTTGAGGAAGTTTGAACCTATCCTGTATTATGGAGCTAAATTACTGTGACGAATTATTGTTTTTACGTGGAAACCTAGGTCGACTATATCCAGACTGGGGCACGAAGCTGCAAATTTCGATCTAGTACTAGCTGTTGGTTATTATTCGAATGCAATTTTATGCTAAAGTGTTTATTGAAATGTCGTAAAACGGTAAAAAATTAATTAATTTGAAAGACAAATTCA
This sequence comes from Rhyacophila brunnea, assembly GCF_057557595.1. Lineage (NCBI taxonomy): Eukaryota > Metazoa > Arthropoda > Insecta > Trichoptera > Rhyacophilidae > Rhyacophila > Rhyacophila brunnea. Next base: position 16,939,867 of record NW_028232965.1, read on the forward strand.
ATCGAAAATTACGTACTGCGAACAGCTTACCGCACTGCATTCGAAGATAATCAATAATTACTAGCACTACCACTAACATCGTAACTCGTTATTTAGTGCCCTGGCTTGACTATAGTCGGCCTTGGTAGAAACTGAAATGTTAATATCGCAATAACATAATAATACCCGCCAATATAACACTCCAACCCGTAATTTTATTATTCTTCTATTATAGGAAGTTATTTGAGTATTATCTGGGCACTCATTAAATAATAAAGCATTTTATTTTTTCAGAGGGGGTTAGCTTTATCCACAGAACAGATAATAAATTGAATACCGATAGGCTATATTCAATACGCCGCATCTTGATGCAGGGTTTTGAATATGTGAGTGTTCTACGAAAATGAAGCATGCATTATGCACGTGCAATAGTGTGTGTAATACACCAACATTACATGAGTGTAAATGCAAAAACCGAGAGCAGTTTTCAGTTTTCGACGTACAACGTATTCTTGACACGTGTGTAAGTTTAACCCGGATTCTTCCTTACTCGAGTCGGTTACCTGCTATCGCCTTACCCGTTATGTATTTCAGTTCCCATTATTTCTGAGTTCCCTGGTTTTACCGTTATTTAAAGGTTTTGTTTTATGACAATAACTATTCTGCTCTGCTACGTAAGAACACAGTGTTTTTGGTTTGAGTGAAATTGTTCAAGGGGATTTAAACTACCCTTTCTCTTATAAGTGTTATGTAAAATTATTGGTTTATTTTGACACGATCTCTAAATATATTATTACTCTTGTCTTTTTATTTGCAGGGCAGTATTTATTATCCTTGTCAGAATCGCATTTTTATTTATTTTTATTAAAATAAGATTTTGTTTTTATTGATTATATTATTTTGTGAATGAGAAACGAAATTAGGAGAATTTACGTACTAGTACAGTTCGAATATTATAAGAAATAGTCTGAAGCAAGTTAGAACACATTCAAAGTAAATGAACGGCTCTTCTCGATACACGAACCTCACTCTACCTAACGCTCAAATGTTTTTTACGTACGTAAAATGCGATTCGAATGGCATAAAAATCGCGATACGCAGATATTACCGGGAGTTAGCGACGGTTTTCGTTCATTTTCATAATTCGATACGACTCGGTTTATATTTCCACTTTGTGAATGCAATACCTCGTACAATCACAGAATAACTTTTGTAGCATACAAATTAATAAAAATGTGTAACAATTACCAAAATTGGTTTTGTTTGAAAATTCTGTTTAATTAACTTTTTAGCTTATTATTATTATTGAAAATAAAAATGGTGTAGCCATTGATAAAAAAAAATATTTAATATTAATTCATTGAATTGGTTATCCTTCAGATGCGAGATCTGAGTTATTGCTTGTTGGTGGTCTATTTGCTGCTATGTGTTTCAAGTTTGGTTCCGTTTCAAAATAATATGCATTTAAAATAAACGGCAAATCATTATAAAACGCGATATGTATTTATATTATTTTAATAATATTTTGATGCACATAAAGTTTAGCATTGGTAGTTATGAATTTCAACGGCCTTCTAATGTACCTAACTCCCTGCTTTATATTCACTCATCAAATAATTCTTATATCATTATCAGTATCCTTTATTTAATGGTAGGTCATTAAACTTAATATTTAGGTATGTAGGTATCAACATTGTTTTTTATGCGATGTATTTTGATGAATGAATTTTTATTGCAACGTTTTTCTTAGCTCGTATTCTTATTTGTCCGGCGGTTCTTTGTCCGGTACAAATCTTGCAATCGATTTTTAACTAACTTCCCGACAAGCTAGACATTTTAAACTTTTACAGTATATCAGAACACGATGCCAATGCATTTTTTAATACTTTTAGCTATATTTAAGTAAAATTGAATTCATTTTCGGTTAATTCTGTTATGTATGAAAAGTTATTTCGACACCATTATTGGTTGCTAGTTGGGGTCCTAGCAACTAAATTATTAATATATACGTGCGTTACTATGGAAATCAACATGAGTGTCAAAATGACATTTCAGTATTATTAGTACTATCAAATACATTTTTTTTGATCGTTTAAGCTAGTCAAGTCAAGTTTATATGATTCAACAGAAAATTTAAAAACGTTGTATATAAAAAGTTATTTTTATCTTTTAATTATTAGAATCTTAAAATAGATTCTGTTCGTGTGATAACGTTTGAGAGTCAAACTACAAATAATCAGTCTATCACAACTCATAGCATTCATAACAATAACTATAATGAAACAATTATTTCGTAGGTACATAATATTTAATTCTTTGTCGTTCTTTTTCCTGCCACTAAATCACTACCTACATGGGACTAAACTTTCTCGAGAATCTGCTTTCATCCAGGCCTGTACAAGGTTTCTCCAGTTTTTTGAAGTCCAATATCTTTAAATCCAAGTAAATACACTATCTTGTATAATGTATGAGTTAAATTTGGTTTTCGTTGGGTTTCCGGCTATCCAAATGTCAGTTTCTAGAACTTAAAATCCTGACCATAACAGGGAAGCAATTAGCATAATCACATATCTAAGGTACGTAGAATAGTAGGTAGGTAGTTATGTCAAATATATGATAAATATATGAAATTCGTGACATTCGTACATTCGTTTAAATTACTAGTTTTGATGTGTTTCACGGCAATAATGCATCCGGAAAACTGCATACCTAGGTGTAATTTATTTACATTTAAATCTATGCATTTACCTAATCAGTAAATAATAAGTAAATAAACATTCAACACTCTCCTACAGAAATATGTGACTTCACAAACAATAATAACGAATCGTTTCTTGACCATGGGCCTGGACTTTTATATTTGGTACTAATCAATTGGTAGATACTGTGTGATATTCATGGTTTTGAGACTTCTAAGACCTCTAAGAGGCCATCCATGGACTGAAACTGTATGGGGTTTAGATCCGTGTACCATACTAAACTTATGATTTTTGTTCATGAAAATATATGTTCACTAAAATTGTAAGTGTAAGTGTATGGTATAAACGGATACGATCAGATGCATATAATATAGTTTGTGAAAATATATTTCCAAGAACAGAAAATATAAGCTTAGTATGGCACACGGTTCTAAACCGCATACGGTTTCAGTCCATGGATGGCCTATTAGTTTCAAAATATTTTACGAGCTCTGCATCGAAAACTTACAGCTACATCCACAATTATCCCGAAGTGATTCAAAATATTTTAAAGTTATTTTTATTTTGAACTAGCTGAAGTACCCGGCTTCGCACAGGGTCGCTTCATGGTTATATTTATCTTAGATATTTGATAAATAATAAGAGGTAATTATTTTTTTAATATCAAAATATCTGTGTAATACAATATGGCAATATGAAAATAATTCTAATAGGAGTAAAGGTCAAACATAAGAACACTAAATTAAAATCGAATCCAAAATATGAAAACGTTATTAATGTTATTAATATGTAGTAAAAAAAAATCAAAATTGGATGAAACAAACAAACTTTGTATTTTATATAATAATAGTTTAGAAACCTTCGCAGGTGTGCGCACAACAACTGACAAAAGTTTCATCGCAATCGGATGAATGGTATAGGAACGCATACGAATGGTAGAAGAAGATGATTTTCTAATTCAGAAATCTTCGTGGGCATGCGCATGACAACTCACCAAAATTTCATTGCAATCGGATTAATGGTATAGGAACGCATACGAATAGAAGAAGAAGAAGATGGTTTTACTAATTTAAAAAACTTCGCGGGCGTGCGCACAACAACTGGTCAAAATTTCATCACAATCGTATGAATGGCATAAGAACGCATACAAATAGAAGAAGAAAAAGATGGTTGTACTAATTCAGAAACCTTTGCGGGCAAGGGCACAACAGTTGATCAAAATGTCATTGCAATCGGATGAATGGTATAGGAACGCATACGAATAGAAGTATAAGATGATTTTCTAATTCAGAAATCTTCGTGGGCATGCGCACGACAACCCACCAAAGTTTCATTGCAATCGGATTAATGGTATAGGAACGCATACGAATAGAAGAAGAAGAAGATGGTTGTACTAATTCAAAAACCTTCGCGGGCGTGCGCACAACAACTGGTCAAAATTTCATCACAATCGGATGAATGGCATAAGAACGCATACAATTAGAAGAAGAAAAAGATGGTTGTACTAATTCAGAAACCTTTGCGGGCAAGGGCACAACAGTTGATCAAAATGTCATTGCAATCGGATGAATGGTATAGGAACGCATACGAATAGAAGTATAAGATGATTTTCTAATTCAGAAATCTTCGTGGGCATGCGCACGACAACCCACCAAAGTTTCATTGCAATCGGATTAATGGTATAGGAACGCATACGAATAGAAGAAGAAGAAGATGGTTGTACTAATTTAAAAACCTTCGCGGGCTTGCGCACAACAACTGGTCAAAATTTCATCACAATCGGATGAATGGCATAAGAACGCATACAAATAGAAGAAGAAAAAGATGATTCTACTAATTCAAAAACCTTTGCAAGCGTGCTCACAACAACTGGTCAAAATTTCATCGCAATCGGATGAATGGTATAAGAACGCATACAAATAGAAGAAGATAGAATAGAAGAAAAAGAAAATAGTTGTATCAATTCAGAAACCTTTGCAGCGTGAGCACAACACTTGATCAAAATTTCATTGCAATCGGATGAATGGTATAGGAACGCATACGAATAGAAGAAGAAGATGGTTGTACTAATTCAGAAACCTTCGCGGGTGTTGGCACAATTACTGACGAAAATTTTATTGCAATCGGATGAATGGAATAGGAACGCATACGAATAGAAGAATATAGAATAGAAGAAGAAGATGGTTGTACTAATTCAAAAACCATTGCGGGTGTTACCACAACAACTGACGAAGGTTTCATTGCAATCGGATGAATGGTATAGGAACCATACGAATAAAAGAAGATAGAATGAAGAAGAAGAAGAAGAAGAAGATGGTTGTGCTATTTCAGAAACCTTTGCGGGTGTCAACACAACAACTGACGAAGGTTTCATCGCAATCGGATGAATGGTATAGGAACCATACGAATAAAATAAGATAGAATGAAGAAGAAGAAGAAGATGATGATTTTTCTAATTTAGAAACCTTTATGGGTGTGCATACAACCGCTTACCAAAATTTCATCGCAATCGGATGAATGGTATAGGAACACATACGGGACAAACACACAGACAGACATACATTCATTTTTATATATTAGTATAGCCTATACTCTTTGCGCAAGTGCAAGCAATAAGTTTACAAAGTTTTATTGCAATCGGATGAACGGTATGGCTGCGCATTCAATACGAACAAACAAACACACAAATATTAATTTTTATATATTAGACTAGCTAAAGTACCCGGCTTCGCACGGGGTCGCTTCGTGGTTATATTTATCTTAGATATTTGAAAAATAATAAGAGGTAATTATTTCTTTAATATTAAAATATCTGTGTAATACAATATGGCAATATGAAAATAATTATAATAGGAGTAAAGGTCAAACATAAGAACACTAAATTAAAATCGAATCCAAAATATGAAAACGTTATTAATGTTATAAATATGTAGTAAAAAAAAAAATCAAAATTGGATGGAACAAACAAACAACAAACTTTGTATGTTATATAATAATAATTTAGAAACCGCACACAACTGACAAAAGTTTCATCGCAATCGGATGAATGGTATAGGAACGCATACGAATAGTAGAAGAAGATGATTTTCTAATTCAGAAACCTTCGTGGGCATGCGCATGACAACTCACCAAAGTTTCATTGCAATCGGATTAATGGTATAGGAACGCATACGAATAGAAGAAGATGGTTGTACTAATTCAAAAACCTTCGCGGGCTTGCGCACAACAACTGGTCAAAATTTCATCACAATCGGATGAATGGCATAAGAATGCATACAAATAGAAGAAGAAAAAGATGATTGTAGTAATTCAGAAACCTTTGCGGGCAAGGGCACAACAACTCACCAAAGTTTCATTGCAATCGGATGAATGGTATAGGAACGCATACGAATAGAAGAAGAAGAAGATGGTTGTACTAATTTAGAACTCTTCGCGGGCATGCTCACAACAACTGGTCAAAATTTCATCGCAATCGGATGAATGGTATAAGAACGCATACAAATAGAAGAAGATAGAATAGAAGAAAAAAGAAAATAGTTGTAACAATTCAGAGACCTTTGCGGCGTGAGCACAACAGTTGATCAAAATTTCATTGTAATCGGATGAATGGTATAGGAACGCATACGAATAGAAGATAGAATAGAAGAAGAAGATGGTTGTACCAATTCAGAAACCTTCGCGGGTGTTGGCACAATTACTGACGAAAAATTTGTTGCAATCGGATGAATGGAATAGAAACGCATACGAATAGAAGAATATAGAATAGACGAAGAAGAAGAAGATAGTTGTACTAATTCAAAAACCATTGCGGGTGTTACCACAACAACTGACGAAGGTTTCATCGCAATCGGATAAATGGTATAGGGACCATACGAATAAAAGAAGATAGAATGAAGAAGAAGAAGAAGAAGATGGTTGTACTAATTCAGAAACCTTCGCGGGTGTAGGCACAATTACTAACGAAAATTTTATTGCAATCGGATGAATGGAATAGGAACGCATACGAATAGAAGAATATAGAATAGAAGAAGAAGAAGAAGAAGATGGTTGTACTAATTCAAAAACCATTGCGGGTGTTACCACAACAACTGATGAAGGTTTCATTGCAATCGGATGAATGGTATAGGGACCATACAAATAAAAGAAGATAGAATGAAGAAGAAGAAGAAGATAGTTGTACTAATTCAGAAACCTTTGCGGGTGTTGGCACAATTACTAACGAAAATTTTATTGCAATCGGATGAATGGAATAGGAACGCATACGAATAGAAGAATATAGAATAGAAGAAGAAGAAGAAGAAGAAGATGGTTGTACTAATTCACAAACCATTGCGGGTGTTACCACAACAACTGATGAAGGTTTCATCGCAATCGGATGAATGGTATAGGGACCATACGAATAAAAGAAGATAGAATGAAGAAGAAGAAGAAGATGATGATTTTTCTAATTTAGAAACCTTCATGAGTGTGCATACAACCACTTGCCAAAATTTCATTGCAATCGGATGAATGGTATAGGAACCATACGAATAAAAGAAGATAGAATGAAGAAGAAGAAGAAGATGATGATTTTTCTAATTCAGAAACCTTTATGGGTGTGCATACAACTACTTACCAAAATTTCATTGCAATCGGATGAATGGTATAGGAACGCATACGGGACAGACAGACAGACATTCATTTTTATATATTAGTATAGCCTATACTCTTCCCGCAAGTGCAAGCAATAAGTTTACAAAGTATTATCGCAATCGGATGAACGGTATGGCTGCGCATTAAATACGAACAAACAAACACACAAATATTAATTTTTATATATTAGATTAGGAATATTTAATATATAAATTGACAAAAATTACATAATGAATGACATTTTAAATTTGCCACAGTGATATATTATAATGAGCAATGAAAAATTAAATTGCGGCGTGTGATTACAGATGGATATATTGTAGAAATACTTTAATCCAAGTAAAATAATAATTAGAGGGTAAATTGATTACACGTCTAAATTTTTTGTGAATAAAATATAATACAACAATCAACGTAGCTTAGATTAGCTACTTATGCAACCTCCCAAATATTATTAAGCTATTAAAATGAACAGGTGAGTACCCTTTGTTAAAATTTATTTCTCATGAATGGTTCATAGAAATTGGAGGTAAATACTAAATATAAAGTTCAGTTACCCACCTGTAACAATAACGTATACTAAATTGCATCGTGGTTTGCATTTATTTGCAATACTTCAATCAACATGACATATTAAGGATGCTTCACGGAAAATTGACAGATGCGGACAATAATAATTATTTTTTGCGTCGGTTATTCGCGTCGCTCAATTATTACTAAGTGCAGCAAATCAAGCTATATTTTAATTCCAGAAATTTTAAAGATTTCTTTGTTAACTCTGTGATTGGTGCATGATTGAAGGATGCATGAAAAGAAAAATCCATTGGTTTAGCTCAGCGGTCTCCAAACTCAATAAGCATGGGAGCTACTTCTGTATTTCAAATTATCTGGTGACTTACTTACAGATACAAATTTATTATACGTTTTGACTTGTACAGCGACGGTGAACCCTTTCAAGCTAACATGTCAAAAAAAAACTAAAAACTTCTAACAAATAATGGGTGAAGTACCAACGGGTAAGATTGAAGATATTAATATAATACATATATATATATATATTGGACACATAATTATGTACCTACCCACATACCGTAAATTTTAAGTATTTATTTACATACCAAATACACATTGGTATAATGCACCAGAGACTTATTTGGTAATAGGTTTCTTCCAGCAAGTGTTGGGGATGGTTTGACAGCTGATTTCTGGCGAGTGCCAAATGCGCAGTAAGTAAGCAGGACATGGTTTGAGATTTGATGTTTCTGTAAGAATCCAATGGTTTCATTTGACTCGAGACGTCAAACTATTTTTCTCTGACTCTTCTGTCAAGACAATCTGTCAAAGTGACAGTAAAGTTGTCAAGACAGGACCTAAAGCTAAAAACTAAATTCATTTATTGTTTTCGTATGAATATTTCGTATCTGTTATTTTCCCAATATAGGTATTGCATTGCCTATGATAATTATAATATTTGTTACAAATGAATATGTTAATTAAATTGTAGACGACAAACCATAGTAGATAGAATTGTCATGTGTTTGATATACCTACCTATAGGCAAGTTGACGATCGAATAAAAGGTGTTACTGTTTTAGAGACAACTAATAAATTTAATTTATTTTAGATAGGTACTGCAACACTCATTATTAGTTGTCGAAAATTGCATTCCCGCGAGATTTCTGCCAAACCCGTATCGTCTGGCGAATTTGGACCATTTTGGTTTGATGTTCTGGAATGAACCTAACAATGATGGCATCGCAACAGGCCGGACATATCACTCAGGAGGTGGACAACCACTGAACAAATATAGTCATACAGTGATACCCAAGGAGCTCTAAACCACAGGGACGCCCTAAAGTCCGATGTTTTGACAAATTTATAAAGTTAGGAAAATGTACGTGGCAGCAAAAAACGAGGGACCGAGGGAAAAAAAACTAGAGGAGCCATTCATCCAGCAGTGTAACGACCCCGGCTGGTGATGATTTTATTCTAAAAAAAGCTTTAATAATATTTTGGACATGTACATTGTACACCATACTAAGGTTAGTATCAAAGATATTGTAGAAAACCTTATTTTATAGAGATCGAGCCTAAACATGTGAATAAAAAAGGACCCCATCTCTACTAATTTGTATACAAAATAGAAAAGAGGCGAAGAAACTCTTTCCGTATTATAAAAATGACATTTCTGACAAATTGATACTTGCTTCAGTGATTATAATAGGGGATTGAAGGCTGTATCTAGTAGAAGAATGGGTTTTTCAACATCTTTAGTGATAGTATATCTGTCTATATATATATATATACAGTTGTGGTCAATGTTGTAAATTTATTATATACTATACTGTACCTACACGTAATATTTTTCAATAAGAAAACGACATATCACGTTTTGCATGCTTAAACATGATTTTAATTGATATTACATTGTAAATTTCATGTTTTATAATTGCTAGTTAATGAACTATAATATCAGTTAAACTGAAGCTAAATAAGTATCTCGTCCGCAGGTGATTTACCCAATACCCAGGTAGACTGAGTCAGTCATGAGTTTAGTAGATATGCCGGCGTATTAAGAATTAAGATAATTTCTCATATTTAATAGTCATGATAGAATAACAAAGTAAACACAATTGAAATAATACTACGTAAAAAAAACTTTAAATTATACACATTGCAAGCAATAAAACGTCACAGATGATTTACGCGTTCTCCACAAAAATAGGTGTAGGTACAAGTTAGGGATTGCAATCCCAGGATGTCGGGATTGGTTTTTAATAAATACCGGGATCTCCAAAAAAATATTATTGTCGACAATACCGATATAATATGAAATTTATATACACAAAAATATATACAAGATACTTCATATTATTTATTACGATTGGCCATAATCACTTTAATGGTGTTAACTGTCAATAATTCTTGGTGGAAAAACACTGTGTTAATTTATTAAAACATAATTCATTGTACCATTCATACCACATACTTATTGTGTTATTCTTACATATTTTAATTAATAGGATTGTCTTTGCATATTAATTTGGTTTATAGAATGTTTTAAAACAGAATAATACTAGTTGGAGCTACGGATTGCTAGCATGATCTGGATTAGATGCAAAAATAACTACAAGGTTCTAAGTATTTGTTTTTAGCGAAACAAAAGTAACAATGGGACAGCTTAGAATACTACTTCATTGTTGGGTTTGTTTTGTCAAGAATGAACACTTAGAACTTACGCTCTCTTAAATGATGAACAACATAGATTCTTGGAGGTGTATCGTGGTGTCCATACAGTATTGCCATCCGTTTGATTTCCGGCTATAACTTATTTTATTTATTACAACGTGGATCATAGCCTCCTTTTGAAAACATCTCTACTCCATTATCCCACAAACTTCATCCATTTTCTTAGTCTCACGGATGCGGTGTATCTTAGTGTGTCCTAGACATTGTAATAACCTTCCTGATCCTCCATTTTATTTATGTGATTTGGTGTCTTCCTACATCTATGGTGGAGCGGCTCTCGTGGTGTAGTGCGTAAGGCGTTGGACTTTCATCAGGGAGCTTCGGGTTTGAATCCCGGTGAGGACACAATATATTTATGTGATTTTCTCAAAGCCTGGGTATTTGTGATTGTTTCACTTATATTACTAAATACACTAGAATATGTTAGAGTATATCATTTAGTAAAGGCCCTTCCAACAAAGTTGTCCTACTTTCACGCATGATATGACAAGGTAATTCGTAGTTGTAAGACTTGTAAGTACATGACTCCGACGTATCTAATGTATCTACCCACTTCTTTAGTCAAACATGATACAAAAATGAATCCCGAAAATCCGAGATTCCAAGATTTTTAATCCCGGGATTTCGGGATCAAGAAATTGAATGTGATTGTAAACCCTAATATAGGGAAAGAAACACGAAGATACTCGAGCACGATCGTATTTAAGATTGTGGAATTGAATTACCGAAAAACGTTTGCTTCCTAGTGTTTACCCACACTTTTCTATTAAAAAGCGATGAATTATTTTCGGAGACGGAAATTACGGGTTCCAGGCAGGATTTATCGAGCGCCAAGCCCGCAATTTGACTTCTATTATACGATTCACTATTATTAGCCAAAGGCCGGCATACTATTTACTATTTATATGAGTTACTACACTTGTGGTTATTTTTTTTATTTTCCTCTTCGGATTTGGCATTTTATTAAAAGTGGTGCTTTTGGTTTTACTGAGCACTGAAAATAAATAATATTTCGTGCTTTGCATCGTTACTATAACTCATCGCGCGATAATGTTACGTAATTTTGAAAATATTAGAGTTCGGCTATAAATTGATATAATGGAACATAACCACTAAGCCCCGTTATTTTTTTTCATAAAAAAATATTGTTCGGTGGATTGGCCGATTCATAGAAGAGAGTTTCTGGACTATAAATACGCCAAAGGGGAGAACAATTAATTAATTAACGTTTCTTTAATTTCTCTTACATTTATTTTCACAATTAATCTGATCACTACCAGAGTTAACTCGTCAAAGTATATCGCGTTAGGCTATGGACGAGTTAACTCGAGCGTTCTTGTAAACGTCATAACTTCTGAATGTTCTGTGTATATTTTCTAAACAATATTTATCATTTTAATGTGCAAATATTCACGATAAACTCTAGAAACGTCTTGATTTGGTAAGTTATCTCAAATATTTATGATTCTGTTCCTATTTCATATTTTTAAGGGATTTATTTTATTCCAAAAATAGCTGGCGTACAAGTGTCCACCCACTAAAAATGGCTGACAGTGAAAAAGTTAAAACCAAGAACGTAGCATATAGATTAATGTAAGCGAGGTAACTTTTAGTATGCCATTTGTACTGACTGGCGTGTGACGAATAGCTATTAGATATAATTTATTATGAAAAAAAGCAACATGTTGTGTTCTGAACTATTCAACATTAGGATTCTCGGAACTGGCTTCAATTGTATGATTGTATGAACGATTTTGTAGTATTTTTGTATAGATACACCGCAATACATTATTTTGTTTATCTAAGATATGAGAATATTTCACTTTATAATAAATTCAATAAAACGTCTCTCTTCTAGATAATCTTTGTGAGATCATAATCCTATCGATTCAATAGACAAAGATACCATAATATTATAAACTTTTGACTAAGTATCCAATTTCCTAATCCCAAGTAAAGTAAGAAGTTTTTTTTTATTTAAAAAAATAATCATTTTATATTGCTAGAAATTGAAACTGTTCAGAATACGACTTTTTAGTAATAGAGATCTGTTATAATATTATCATAAATCATATAAATAAACACAATGGGTTTCAAAGTTTAAAGCCAATTAAGCTTATAGGTACTGTAGAATTTAATATTTATATGGAATAGGTATTATTATAAAATGGAATTCTAATACATAATAAAATTCCATTTCAATTTATAATATAAATTAATGTTGAGGGTGAAAACAATCATGAATAATAAACACTTAAGTACCTATTAATTTTTATTCACCAATTTAATACAAAACTAAGTAAATTATTTGTAAATATTTTTAATACGAGTACAATAATTATTTTAATCCAGGATTAATTATTTTACCCACTTCGGTGGAATTTTCTCTCATATGCCGGCAGTGTGTAGAATGTAGGTAGATGATAATATATGATATATTACATGTATGTAGTTATATTTAAACTCAATACAAACAAAGCCAGTCAGTAAAATAATAATAGATATAGGCGAAATATTGAAAGTTAAATTAACAGCAATAATTTTATTATAAAATAATGAAATACAGAGGTATTGTCAAAAATAGACCAATGCCCACTATAATCTGGCCGTGACACGAAACAGCTGTACTTATTAGACTTGTGAACAGGTTACCTCATTGAATTCAAAGATATTTAATAATTAGCACTACCATCGTAACGTAAATCGTAAATCAGTAGCATTGCCTGTATCATTGGCGAAGACTTAACACCAGGCAATTATTATTTGAAGCGCACCTTTCAAGGAAAAAATATTTGTAATTGGCTACATATTTACGAATTTAAATGATAACTTCATTATTTTATATTGTACAAAAATATTATAATTTTTCACGACATCTGTTTGATTTAAATTTTAAAGCGTACCTTCCGAAGAAAAAAATAAGTTTAATTGATTATTTCCGAATTTAAATAATAAATCCAGTATTTTATATTGTACAAAAATATCATAATTTTAGTGTAGGTAATAAGTAGGTACCTAAGTATTATAAATTGATTTCCCGCTGGCATAACCAGACTGATACGTACATGGCTACAAGTAATTTAGAACATTTCACACATACAAAACATGAACAATGTCATATCTCGTGACATGAGGCTGTAGCATAGACTATAGATACATCTAGACGCCACCCGTTGCATTGCTAAATATTGCTAAATGAAGCCGCGTGCCATGCGTTTGGTTTGTGGGCGAGCGAACGCATTCGTCTACAAATGTTCGAGACTATAGAGTATAGACCATTTCGCTAGTGCTCGCCCAAAGTGCACGTACTAGACGCTCAGAATTAAAATATATTTTTCTATTTTTTTACGTTATATAGTATTTTTAAGCGCTCAAAATACAACCATTAGGTAAAGATATCCATAATTTAAGTTATTTTAAAGAAACACTAGGTCACTGATATTAAAATATATAATAATATACAAATAAATTATCACGAACATGTATCAACTTACCCATGAAACGTAATACCATCTTCTTGCTTATCAGTACGGCTACCATATTTTAATACAACACACAGAACCATCTTTTCTACTTAATTAACTAAAAATATTTACCACTGACTTTACGTTTAACACAAGAAATAGTAATTTTAGCAACACGGTTATCGACGCTTAGTTATGCAATAAGCGAAGATTTGCCGGTTACACCGTAGTGAAACATCTCCCAGATTTGTAAACCTTTTATCTTACTCTAGCGCGTGTCGCAGAGATTATAAGGGTACAGAATACTTTCTCATTCGCACTTATGCATCGTTTTTGTTCAGGCCTTGGGCTGTAGGTATTTAAGCCTAACGGGTCCTCTGGTGCTTACGGCATGTATTTTTTATAAATATTATATAGTTACCTACATTCATTTAGGCGCGGGCGCGCTGGAAAAATACTCTCGCGGTCAAAATTCCCAACTACCGTGGTATTATAGTAGATACAATTTTCTAGCCCGAGTTTGAATCACGGTTGTGTTGCCTGTTGTATTTTTTTCGTGTAATATTTATCATAAAAATGTAAAATATTGTATTTTTTGTTCAGTACAATACTAAAGATAAACAAAATTCATAATATTAAAGTACATACTGTAAAACTGTTCTGGCAGAAGACACTAATTCGAAAAAATTACATATTGAGTTAGTACCAAAATGTTCCTTAAACTTTACCGTCTGGAAACCTTCTTAATAAATAAACAGTCTTTATTTTAAAGTCATCCTTTTTACGATTACTTAATAAACTCACATGATAGACCATTATTTCAAACATTTTAACAACTTCAAAGTCAAATTACTCAAAACTAGTATTCTCCAGTTAGTGTGTTCTGCCAGAACAGAGACGAAATATAGCTGTCCTAGGATTTTTTTCAAGTTATGTAGGTACCACAGCCTACCTACCTTCAACAGGCACCCTTCTGTATAAATTCGACCTTGATGTAGCTGTAGACTGTAGAAGGACTCTGTAGTAAGGGGAGAATATAAGGTAGAAATATGATGAAATGAAGATATCGAAGAAGACACGAACAATGACTCGTTATTATTTTACTCTCCAAGGCGGAGCCCTGTTATTATTTTTATAAGAATACAGTTGGCATGCAAAAATACTCCATGGTAAATATGTAGCCATCTACCTTTTTGAAGGTTTATTATCATGATTTCTGTAACATATTATTTTAGCGGTTTTTCAAGCTTTCATATTATATTTCGCAGTTTATGGAACCATACCATATAATTTACAATATATTTGCCGCACATTCAGTTATAAGTCTGACAAACGACTCTATTCTACGAAGATTGCACACTTCTAAATGATGAATGTCAGCAGATTCAAAAGAAGTTGTCCACCAGACGTAGTTAGTTATTTAAGAACTATAATCACCACTATCGAAAACCACAAGAGAATCTGTTAAAACCTTAGAGTATAATATATATTATATAATGTAAGTAACTATATATTGTAAGTAAGTAACTATATACTCAATACTGTAAGGTAAAACGCTTCCATGGTACTAACTTGTGATTAAAAATATTATACCGTTATTTTCAGTATTCTTAAAATCCTAGAGAAAATAAAATAAATATTTTTCTCGAAAAATATTAATTGATGAAAGTTGCGAATAATGTCTGGTTTACAGAGGTTAAATTGATCACTAGAGAGCCCATACAGAACTGTCAATACTAATAGGATTGTTTGTTTTATTGCGTATGATTTAGGTACTTACCTACATTGTAAATTGTAAAGTAATATTTCGTATAAAATCAACGACACCATTTAACTAAAAACTATTAAAGCTTAAAGCAGTAGGTATACTCCGTTATTATTATAGGTACAGATCATAACTTAAAAGAAAATAATTTAAAATGAATATCACAATGCACCATAAATTATATACTTCTACAGTCCATAGTGGATAGGTTGAAATTGTAGCGTAAATTTACCACTTTTCAAATAAAAAAACGTGTATTTATATTATTTAGATCAGCGATTTCCAAACTGGGGCGCGGAGTGTTGCAAAGGGAGGCGCGAAAAGTTTAACACAAATGTAACCACAGCTTTGCAGTTTGCAAATGCATAGTTAATAAAAAGCTTGAGGGCCCTGGCATAACACACATCACAAATTTACTATAATAGTTTAAAAAAGTCGCCTGCGGCGCTACTTTGTGTCAGAACTATTAAATATCTAAAACACTACTTCAGAGCACCACGCTGCCTTTAACCTCAGCGATAGGTAGGTGGGCCCGCCAAAGATCCTGGCCTGAGGGCCCGCTTCAGGATGTGGGGCCCATGATAGAATCCATTTGGCAATGAACGATGATGAATTTAGATTGACTACTATTGAAAAGGAAACATTGATAGAATTATCATGCGATATTTCATTGAAACAAAAACTCTGGTTCAATTTTGGTTGAATCGAAGTGAAGAATAATATAATACTTTGTCAAGAAAAGCAATGCCAGTTGTAAGTAAAGTAGGTACTGCTACTATTGATTCGTAACATCATATTTATGCAAAACGGGGTTTTCTACATTAGCTCTAATGAAATCCAAATATCGATCCCGTTTAGTAGAAAAGAGCACGTTGTGCTAATAAACAAGCACATCCATCGCATGAAAAATAAATTAATTTAAAAATGTATATATATATATATATATATATATTATATATAAGTAGTAAAACCTTGTTTATTTTTATAAATAAGTTTTTTTTTTCATTTTTATATTAGTACATTTTTGGCTATTTAAAAAGGTGTCTGTATTATTTAATGAAATAAAGGGAGAGGGGGGTGAGGCGCTAAGATTAGTTTTTTTTAAAAAGGGAGGCATAGTAACATAAAGTTTGGAAACCACTGATTTAGATTATGTATATATAATTATACATAAGTATAGTATATTTTGATTTCCCTCAGGACAAGAGAGGGATGGCAATTGATCCCTTCGAAACGTGGTGTTGGCGTCGAATGCTTCGTATTTCTTGGATAGAGCACAGGACGATCCAGGCAATCATCCAGACTCCAGATAAAAGAACGACATTTGACAATATGTCTGAGATATAAATATGTATGAATTAGAATATGTATGATATTGGTGGTTTTCGGTAGCCTCCAGGGAAGGCGAAGCAGAGGAAGAGCGTTCAAATATTGGAGCTTACTGTGGGCAGCCTTCGCTCTGCCCAGGGAGAAGCAGAGGACCGATAGAAATGGAGAGTTCTGCTCGTTCAGAAGACGGTTTAATTTAAATGTGGTCATAATACTCAGCCATGAGGGAACTAGGTTATTCTAAGTTGAAGAATATATTGTAGAAAAAATATTTTAAATTAATTTTGGAGATACATATTTTGACAACGTTTTTCTTAGCTCGTATTCTTATTTGTCCGGTACAAATCTTGCAATCGATTTTTAACCAACTTCCCCCGACTAGCTAGACATTTGAAACCTTTAGAATATACCAGAACACGATGCCAATGCATTTTTTAAATACTTTTAGCCATCTTTAAGTAGAATTGAATTCATTTTCAGTTAATTCTATTTTGTATGAAAAGTTAGTTATTTCGACACCATTATTGGTTGCTAGGTCTGGGGTCCAAGCAACTAAATTATTAATATATACGTGCGTTACTATGGAAATCAATATGACATATCAAGAACAAGTTTTTTTGATCGTTTAAGCTAGTCAAGTCAAGTTTATAATATGGTTCAACAGAATTTAAAAACGTTGTAAGTATATAAAAACTTCTTTTTATCTTGTAATTATTATATATTATGTATTACGTAGGTCGTTCAATTTGTACATTAGTTACTATTCAATAGTAATATAATGTTAATATTATTAATAATCTTCATTTATCGATTTTTTACAATTTTTCAACAGGCTTGAAAAGCTTGAAAACTCGTTACCATTTTAATATAAATGTATATTTAAATAATTGTCTACGCGCAATGCGCTGAAAATTTTTTGATTAAAAATACACCACAGAATAAATTTGATGAACGAGAGAAAAGGAAGTTGGTATAATAGAAAAAAAATTACTATGCAAATTCATCGCAAGCGCCTCGCAAATAATTGAGAAAGCTAATGATGTAACAGTCAAGTTTTTTTATATGCAGCCTATCAGTGAATAGTTATTGGATATTTGCCTGGTTACCTGATGCGATTTCCAGCAATGGACTGGATAGTGTTATGAAAGAGTCATAGAATTTTGATACGTCGCGACGGTCTGTCTAATCAGTACTCATTTACCGGTCGAGCACCCACCGTTTCAACATTTCCCGTCGCCAATTTGTCGCAATGAGATTCTGCAAACAAAGCTCACTCAGGTGAGTCGCGTACTTTACCCATTTACCCATGCCGCCTCCAGCGAGATTCGCTAGCCTGAAATACTTAGATAAATATGAACGCGAACTTCCACCCGACTTTAAATGCGAAAAATAATGGAGTCACGGTTACAATGGGAAGGTCTAGATCAGTGGTCTTCAAACTGTGTTCCGCGGAACCCCGGGGCTCCGCGGCACCTCTCTGGGGATTCCGCGAGTCGAAATAAAAATTGTATTTATGTAATTTCATTAGTATAGTAGCGCTTTATTTTGAAATCTTCTATTCTTTTCTTACATGCATAAGTATTATATAAAACATTAATAAAAAATACAATACTGAATTTTCTTTAATTGTCTTTACATAAAGTAACTACATATAACATATTGATCTACTTTGAATATTATTTTAAGATGGGATAAGATGGGATGGGGTTCCATGAGAAATCTTATAATTCTAAGGGTTCCGTGAGTCGACAAAGTTTGAAGACCAACTGTCTAGATTCTAGTTTTCCAAACATTTACGGCATATAAAGGCATAGAAAATTTAAATTAAAATAATTAATAAATAAAGACGTTTCCAAAACTAAATTGATAAAAGATACTTAATGAACTGATAAAAACACATAAAATGACACATAACTACTAACAAAAACCGTTTAAACTCAGTGTTTTTTTTAATATACTTACATGCAGAAGTTTTGACAAATTAAATGCAAAAAAAACATGTAAGTATATATACAAAAATCTATTAAATTGCAATGTTTGTTATTTTGAATGTATAATGATTGATGATTGGTGAAAACCTGAGTCAGGTAGGTACCTATCGATTTGTAGTTTGTCTCTTTTAAGGTAACGTTCGCTCATTTTGGAAACCACTGGTGTAGAGGTGAAAGTTTTCCGGCTTTTGTTAAATATGACAAGACAACCTATATTATAGTAAATAGTTAATAATATATATACCTTACGACGCTGTTATCAAGGCTCATAGAGGTGACTCTCGTCAATGTAGGTAGGTACTATTTTAGATATTTTCCCAAGTATATTATTGCCTTATATGTAAAGTGTGTGCCTTGAGGTTATATCAAAATCAAAATAATTTACTTTATATTATATCTTATACCTAATAATCGACAGCACAGACTTATCGTGGACTGTTTGTTGTTTTTGTATGAATCAATGTGTATTTTATTATATGTCCATGTTTGTAATGTTCTTTTCATATCAATATTTTCTTATTATCCTTAAGCAAGGGTGAGAAAATACCTTAAATAAATTATTCTCGTAAGAGCTCGTTATGCCAGCTCTCATCGGTGGCGAAGGGTGACTTTTGGAAAGAGGTAGGCTGTGAATATCAGAGAAAAAGAGCGTACTTATCAGGTATACTTACGGGAGATAAGAAGATAATACTTACGATATTACTACTGATGAATAGGTGGACACTAAAATAACAACGACACACTGAATCATTTTACAACTGCCAGTTAAAAATTAATAATTATCATATAAATTGTTGTGATAATACGAGTATCTAATATAAGTTTTTTTTGCTGTGTGCAAATCTAAATGAATCCTTCCAGCTTTGATAATATATGATTTTTTAACAAACGTCAAACTCGAGAATGATATTCTTAAAATGTGGTCTGTCGTACAATTTTCAAAATCAATCGGAAAACTAGACATTTAATAAATACTTATATATTTAAAGTACTGACGAATGACTTAGGGTACAAAATAAGATAATCTATCTACATTCAAAACACAATAAAGCACTGAATTTTATCTTACAAAATAAAACTTTGCCACCATGTTTGGAACAGCAATCTGACTGAATTAAAATGATATAAATTTTGCTTGTCTATGACTGAATTAATCTAAATAATAATCACGAAATACAATTATTTGTTATTTTTAAAAACAATTAATAATTATATCTGATTAAACCCAATAGACATTATTTTTTTTAAATCATCCTATTTATTTATTATTTGCTTAAAGCGGCAGACATAGACAATACAATTTATATAAAGAGTTGTAAGCGGGTCTCTTGAGCGCTTACCAAACAAGACAACATTTGTAGACTTGCCTGAAGAGATGAGTCATCATAAGTATAGAAAACAATTTTCGGTTATGATGTCAATAATCGTTATTCAAAGAACAAAAACAGATGTCGCTACTCGCTTGTAATTTTTGTTTGATTCTAAACTTGACTAATTTAAAAAATCGCCATTCTTAATTCAAATTCTGACCATAGATGATATTTTAAAATATTCCACCCTATTTAAATTTTAAATAAATACATGAAGATATAGTTTTCTTGAAGGTAGGCTTTAAATAATCGCTTAGTATAGAGCCTTCGCCACTGGCTCTCATAATATCATGGTAAGTCAATATGCTTCGTAAATAGATAAGTATATATCGAAAATTGTGTAAACAAATAATTTGACATCGAGATTATACATCCATACTACTTAAAGAATTAAAAAAATGATAAGATTCAAGAAATCTTAGGAATACCAAACAAAATAAAAATTGAACATACATAATTTTGAAAACACTTCTGAGAAAATATATTTCGTATAAATCGGATGAGGCTTTTACGCTGCCTTTCTGACAATTTTTATTTTAATCAACTATTTTTTTATTTAACGAATAATTCACAAGATTTAAGAATGTCACATTCTAATTATTGAACATACATAATTTTGAAAACACTTCTGAGAAAATATATAGAAAACACAAATAGAAAAAATCTTTTTGAAAAAAGTAAGACACCCCGCAGGAATTGAACCTGCGTCTCTCGGGTATCGCGCCCACGCACATAGTCCACTATGCTAAAGGAATCACACTTAATTACGACAAATTTTAACTATTGGCTTTTTAATACCTACTCACTGAAGCGCTTCCCAAATTGAGCTACTTATTGGCGAGATGCAGGTTCGATCCTGTTCGGTCTTACTTTTTTCAAAAAGATTTTTTCTATTGGCTATAATATATTTTCTCAGAAGTGTTTTCAAAATTATGTATGTTTAATAATTAGAATGTAACATTCTTAAGTCTTGTGAATAATTCGTTAAATAAAAAAATATTTGATTAAAATAAAAATTGTCAGAAAGGCAGTGTAAAAGTCTCATCCGATATCATATTTATGAACACAAGAGTAATTATAATAAAGTAGCTTTTGAAATATATTTAATAAACCTTTTATGTAGATTTGTATACAAAAATAATGTACAATATTAACTTTGACTAGATTCAGTCTGATGAAAAACTAGACTATCTACCTATGTATATTGAAATTAATGAATTGAGATTGATTTTATATTTGATATTATAATACAAAATATAAAGGTCAAAGTTAAGAGCTTTACTCAGATTTCAAAAATATAAATTGTATCAAGTCTTCATATAGCAATGGTATTAGCAGCCCACGCATGATATGAATGAATATAAGCTATTGATTTAATCTATTTTCAAAAGAACACGTAGACATCAGCTTGCATAAAACATTATTTTGAAGGAAGTTCTACGTTTATAAATAAAACATAGACTTACTTGGTGGTCAAAGTCTACCTTTTTTAGTCTTTATACCTACGTCCACTGCTGAACATAACCTTTCCAATTTCCCTCCACTGGGTTCGATCCAGTGCTTTCCGGATCCTATCCAGTCAGGCGGTTCATTCGTAAAACTAAAAGGGGCATTAAGCAATAATATACCGGTGTGCGAATATATTATACAGAAGCATTAAAAAAAACTATTACCGAGATACTGTTATATTAAAAATTAATAATAATCAATACGATCAATCAACTCAATAATAATTGTTACTTATTGATACGAATAGGTGTGTCTTCTTTATGATTTGTAATAATTCTAACTTACAGTCAAATAAATAGGTTACAATACTTAATTGTTCTTTTTATCTGTTCCTGAATAAAGAAGCAACTATACATGATACAATAAATCTAAAACCCCTGTATCCACCTAAAATTTAACTAAGTATTTCTTTGACGATTATTTTTTTTATTCCATAATAATGCAGCAACCATGAAGTAAACAAATAAATAGTTACCAAAAACTTGGATGTAACATATATAAACTGTCTGCGGTCAATCTGATTTATATTTCCAAAAAATAAGCCTGAAATACTAATAATTTTCTGTGCAGTTTTAATTTAAAAACTATTATTTTGAAGTCGATGACAGATGAACAAAAAAAAATGAAAATGGCGTCGCTATCATTACCCACTAAAATAGTTATTTATAAAATTATACGTGAATATTATATATTATTGTGATAGTAATAAAAATAATTACTTATATATTAAATAACTACGAAAAATATTTATTGGAAGGTTTTAGAAAACATTCTAGCCATTCGGATGACTTGGTTAATTATAGAAAGAATACTACTAAGCTTAGTTACGCAATACATTTTCTTGGCAGTGGTAAATTTATAATGACGGAGTTAGTTATCAAATGTATAGGGGGACTTCAGTCAATCTTTTCCTCTTATTCCCTTAATTATTAATAGTTCTTAATATTAATAAAAATAATACCTAAGTATTTATATATTTCACATAATAAATAAAAAAATTCTGGCATTTTTAATAGTGTCGCTAATAGAGTAATAATATAGCGATAAATCACTTTTTATAAGTATCTTGATCGAAAACAATAAATACCGTTAAAGATAATTTTATTAGACCTGTTCGGTTATACCGGAGGCAGCGGAAAACGCATTTTGAAAATAGCCGATAAACTGGATTATTTATTAGTTTGGGTTAGTTTAGGTTCGGTTAGGTTGGGTTAGGTTAGGTTAGGTTAGGTTAGGTTTGGTTAGGTTAACCTAACAAATAATTCAGTTTATCGGCTATTTTCAAAATGCGTTTTCCGCTGCCTCCGGTATAACCGAACAGTACCGACTTATTAAAATCACAAAAAAAAATGCAATAAAAATCGTCTCTCAAACGGTCCGATACTGGTTGTTTGGTAATGTCCTATGAAAGTTTATGGTCAATTAAGTCCAAGATTCAGTGCAGCGGTAATTTTTGGCAACAACCTTTTTATCATTTCGCGGCTGATTATATTATTATTTTTGCACTAGGAAATATTGTGACGAAATTCGTCTGCCAATGTTAGCGAATCAGCAATATGAATAGAATAATTTCCCTTCGATTGCCAGTTGGATAAAAAACATAATAAAAAAAGAAACATTTTGTAAGATTTCGAATACAATCTGCCTGACTAAGTAGTTATTTTTTTTTACATAAATTAGTTCCCTTTTGCATCGTGAGAAACTGTGCACTGTCGAATGTTTTTCTTGTTTTTTTTTTGTCCAAAGTCAAATAAAATCTATTTACCGGTCGATAATTTCTATGAACGATTTTTTTATGGGCTATAAGGTGTTGCTATTCAAATCGATGAATTTAATCAAAAGGAAAATACGGTTCACCCGAATTTGGCCGCGTGGACAATACGCCCGTAGACCGGTATATTTTAATGCCAGGATAGTATTTATTGCAATTTTGCCTAATTTATCATCGCTGCATATATTTCAGGAATGTATTAAGTAAAATCTAATGTTGTAACAAATTTAATTGGGTGTGAATTGCAAATAATATAAATCATTAAGACAATCCAATCCGTATTATTAAACGTTAGGTACATACATAATTTGAAAACACGTCAGAGAAATATACCAATAACCTCATCTAATTGCCACGAAATTAATTAAGTACTTAGTAGTTTTTCACACCTTTCTGAAGCCCTTCACAAATTGCGTTAATTTTGGCAGTCAGCTTTTGTATATTAAGACGATACTTCAGTGAAACGGCAAATAATTGTCAACTATAGGCGCGACGAAATTTTGGACTCGCTGGCATTCGGAGAGCGAACGTCGAGGTGTAAATACGTCAATTTGTTTCGTGATGGCGACGGGGGTATTAATTCTTAAATCGTGTAAAGATTACTAAAAACGTTACCCATTTACTTGAAAAAGAAAACATGTCAATGAATTTATTATTATTGTTACTAATAGAACAATAAACAGAACATTAAATGGACGCATGTTGAATTTATATGACAAATTATATTTCGTTCGGCATGCGTCATTTGCACCCGCGACCCGTCAATCCGCGCATCGCCTAGCCACGATCTTTTTAGACCATGCCTCAACTGAGGTATATCCTTAAATTTAAGTATTAATTACCTTTTTTTATACCTATAATATCGTCAGCTGAATGCAGAACTATTCTAACTCATATTTTATTTGAAAATTTATAGGAGAGAGTTTTTTGAATAAACTTACTTAAATTATTTATTATCTTTATTATTAATTATTTAATGAAAAAAAATGTTCTAAATGTATATAAATAGTAAATAACTGAAGTAGGCAGTTGACGATATGTTCAATAAAAGAATGTTAGGCATATTCTCAAATCTTGTGGATTACTTGTTAAAAAAAATAGTTTATTAAATGATATATGTGCTGACGTAAAGTAGCCGGTACTGAGTACATAATATTATTATTATTTTGAAATGTAAAACTATTATTTTTTTAATATCAGAGTAAATATGTATTTTTTTAATATCAATGCTTGTGAATCTCTCCGCGCGTACAATAAAATCGACCGGATATGAAAAAATATTCATCTCTTACGACACAATCCAATTTGTTGTTTTATCGGGACTTATGTTGCAGGTACCTTCTGGTAATAGTTTTCGTGACCATTAATATCTAAGCATGCCACACGGATCAGCAAATTCACGTAAACTGAGGCACTGTAACGCTGATCATACCCGATTCTAATGGAATCGAATTTAAAATCGATAATTAATTCAAATAAATAGTTTTAAATTCATTTAAATATAATAAATACCCAATACGTAATAGCAACGGTGTAGTGCGGCGAGAAGAAAGACATAAAAATACATACTTACATTAATTATATTATATTTCCAGGGAAAACAGTATTATGACTAATAACTCTGGGTCTGAGAAGCAGAAGGCGGTAAATTACAAAAGTGGAAATTGTTCAGAGGGCAGTTTTTAAATTTAAAACTGCTTTGAATGGTACCAATGAGAAAGACAATGATGTTTTTTTTTTTATTTCAGTATAAATAACATAATGTTCTTATTTTTTTTAAATGTTACATATCAAAATTAGTGTATCTTTTAATATAAAATAGCAAAATAAGAAATAAAAACTTTATTAGCGCAATGAAGTAAGTCCAACATTTTTCACATATTGTAGTCGATTTTCTAACTTAGAAGCGTAATGCGATAAGTCACTCTGCAGCATTCTGCTTCTACAGGGTAGAGGACTTGCTGCACAGATTTATGATTTATCTTTAAAAGTACAACATTTTTGGACTTGTTGCAATCTGCTTCTCATAGAGTCTCATTTAAAAATTGGCACCTAAACATCATTTTCGAAAAAAGTGGACTTACCGCCATCTGCTTCAGATCCCCAGAACTGTTCTCTGGATCCACTTTCTTAATATCCTTTGCCTTATTACTGACGATGGTGATCACTGAAATTACAAGTGGAGGCAATAATCTTCGTCCATCTCTCGATGATCTTGTTGCTTTGGTCATTGCTAATTCTTTCGCTTTCTTAATGATTACACTCTATTCAACATAGCCAGTGTTCACTCTCCTTTCCAGGCTATTCAGATTTCTTCTTATTATGTGACCAAAGAATTGGAGAACGCGTATCTTGTATCTATGTGGCTGAGACGTTCTTTGATACCAAGCTTCTCCAGTATAGTAGGCATATACATTTGTGTGCTTGACAGTCAGTGGATCTCGTCCATCACGAGTCTTTTTCAATAGATATGTTTTGTGATGCTGCAGTTTTTCCATATCTTGGTGAAACTACTCAAAGCGTCCATCGCAATACTTCTCACAGCTACCGGAGTCATTAAGACTTGAGCCGAGGTAGGCATATGAAATCTTCTGGAGGTTCTCTACACTTTAATTTCAATGTTCAGCTTATTATCATCATCATTATCATTACAATGACCGGCATTTTGTTCAACATTGTTTAACCACTGTAAATTAAGTTTAAAATGTTTGAACATTCAAAATATTTGGTTGTTGTCTATTTACTGGATGCCAGCGGCAAATAATTTTTGAAAATTGCCGATATACTGAATTATTTGTTAGATTAGGGTAGGTTTATCATTCTTGAATTCATGAATTTTGCCGAAATTGGGTATGAAAATTTCCGTTGTTCCCACCTGGCTTCCAGTAAACAGACTTGTACTAAATATTTTATTTTAATATTAATGGTTTAATCGGTTTCGTCGTTTATTTATTCATAAAAACCGTTTATCATTTTTAATTAACTATTTCTTTTATTCAAACGAATAATTCACAAGATTTAAGAATATATCATTCTGATTATTGAACATTATATAATTTAGAAAAACACTAACTGAGAGAGTATATCACAACCAATAGAAAAAACTTTTTTGAAAAAAGTAAACCAACCGGTCGGAAATCGAACCCGGCATCTCCAACGGGTAACCGCCCCAAACTCGTCGCATTCAGCCATTATGCTACGG
This sequence comes from Rhyacophila brunnea, assembly GCF_057557595.1. NCBI lineage: Eukaryota > Metazoa > Arthropoda > Insecta > Trichoptera > Rhyacophilidae > Rhyacophila > Rhyacophila brunnea. The sequence continues at coordinate 16,966,827 of NW_028232965.1, forward strand.
AAGACATACTAATGACGACAAATATTTAAGCTATTGGCAATTAAATACCTACCACTCAGCGCTCTTCGAAATCATGTTACTTCGGCAATCGATTTTTTTCTATTGGTTGTGAAAGTTTTTTCTATTGGTTGTGATATACTCTCTCAGTTAGTGTTTTTCTAAATTATATAATGTTCAATAATCAGAATGATATATTCTTAAATCTTGTGAATTATTCGTTTGAATAAAAGAAATAGTTAATTAAAAATTATTAGCAAGTACAAGAAGTTGCTTAAAAAATATTGGAGAAATTCCTAGACGTCGGTTAGTAATCGTTGTAATAGTAAAATAACTACCTACTTTGATTTAATAAACAAAAATCGATTGCCGAAGTAACATGATTTCGAAGAGCGCTGAGTGGTAGGTATTTAATAGCCAATAGCTTAAATATTTGTCGTCATTAGTATGTCTTCCGTAGCATAATGGCTGAATGCGACGAGTTTGGGGCGTTTACCCGTTGGAGATGCCGGTTCGATTCCCGACCGGTTGGCTTACTTTTTTCAAAAAAGTTTTTTCTATGGGTTGTGATATACTCTCTCAGTTAGTGTTTTTCTAAATTATATAACGTTTATCATTTAGTATTTCCCGAATAATTGGAAGCCCTAGTAAGTAGGTATCCATATTGTTTTGTTACAACCGCAAAGCTCTATCAAATAATTAAATCACTAAACAAAGCTTTTGTTCTACCTACATCGAAATAAATACACCCGACGACTGCGGAAGTCACAGTTAGTTATAATAGCATTTATTTATTTTTGTTTCATAATAGCCCAAAGAATATTTTTATTCAGAGAGCAGTTATACAACAGGTAGCGGTGTGGTGATTTCGACATGCTAAAATTAATTTGTTATGTTATTAATGAGTTTATTTATTTTTTGTTTTACCCCTCCATTTAGCATTACTGCCACTGGTAAACTGTAATGAAAAATGAATTTGATACAGTGCATGTCACAGATAACATTGCCCGCTGGGATATTTATGCCTCACAGTTGGTTGCATTTTGTGCATCAAAAATTCCACCTAAGATTGTATTTCCTTTTCACCTAACCCTAACCCAATACATACCTATTAGGTACATATATTTTTATTACTAGCTAGTACTTACCTACGGTATTATGTATACATTATATAGGTACATATATTGTTTTATTAATAACACAGAAATAAGGGATTATAATATACGGCTTAATTTCGTGAAACGATCCATAGTAGAGTATATGCTTGGATGAAAATGATGTAATTATAATCTAAAAACATATTTTTTACTGTCTATTTCTTTATTACTAAGTATATAAATATTAATACAAGGGAATATCATTAATTGATCTAATTTTATGCAAGGTAATTAGGCAAAGTGGCATATCAGTATAAATAGCAGAGTCAAAAAAGTGCAAAGTTATAAAACGTTTACTCTACCCCAGCGAAGCAAATAAACGAAGGTAAAAATTTACGTATAGGTAGGTACCAACTATCGAGTCTTACTTCTTGATTTGTCGTCCACTAAATTTATACTAATCCGTATTTCTTATCATTGTATTCCGGATCATTCCTTTTTCTACAGCAAGTATCTGTTAAATATATCATGATTTTGTAAGTTTACTATTATAACTACAAATAAACACGTGAAAATGCCATACAAGTAACATATTGTCCTTCAAATGCTGCCTTTTCGTAAATTTAATGCGGTAAGTACTGTTAGGTAGTTACAGTAAGGCATGTAAAAATTGCGGCATGCCATTTTATATTATTGTATATAAAACATTTTTGAAAGCATCACGGAAAACGCAAAAATAATGAATGGTTATGTTATAGGTGAGGTTGTAAGAATGTAAAATTCTAGAGTGTGGAGAAATATTGGATAAACGTGTTAAAGAATATCAATATTTTCAATAATTAGGTAGGTACGTCTGTGTCGCAATATGCATCCATGCTTGTCACGTAAACGAAGCGCACATTCCCACATTCAATATATTTGACGTCACTCAGCGTGCTTTGTATTTAATTGCCTGATAGTCATTAAATCATCAACCAAATCTGACTTCAATGTCTTGGTCTATCTATAGCGACTGGTATATATTATAAATCTGCTCTGTGAGGTAGCCAATCAATAATTATTGAAAAATGTGTGTGTGTGTGTGTGTGTGTGTGAAGAAAAATAATCATTATCAATCAGGTAATAAGATACATCGCTTAGTTTCAGTACCTACGTATAGCTGAAAAATTCCACTTATACATTGGTAATGAAAAATGAAATAACAACTGCAATTTGTCACCCATAGAAATCAATTCTACATTAATACATTCTGTAAGTACATATACCTATTCGATTTTATATCAATAGTAATGAAATATCTGTAAAACATATCAAATATATTCAGAAATAACTAAAATATATAAAACAGTTTCTCACGTCAATTTATTTCAATTTGAGAAAACTCAATAAATGTTTAGTTGCTGAGAGATACGAAATATACTATATTACACACTTTTGTATCAGCGTGAGAAATATATTGAAACCCACGACATTTATTAAAGTCCACAAGTAGTAGAATAGGCGCACAAATAGGCCGAACGTATACCGATCGCTAGGCAAACAATATCCGAGTAGAATTTTTACAAGTGAGCGTAGAGGGCGCTACGGCGTAGAGAGAGTAGAGGACGACAAAAGCTCCCCTTTCTATAACACAAGATAAGCGGTCTATTGTTTTATAAGATAACGTAGCTTATTGTCTCTTCGACTTTGTCGCCGGGGATTCTTTACGAACGATTCATTGCCGCATTCAAGGAAAACGAGTGACATTGCGTTTTATGCGAGTATATTGACATACAAGAATCGAGGAGAGAGATAATTACAAAATAAGTGAGATTAATAGCGATGTTTTTGATGTTGTTAATTTCAAAAAGATGGAAGACAAAAATATTTTTAAACTTTTATGATTTTAAAATAAAATTAGTGTGTAGCATTGATATTATAACCCGATGTACATCTACTACTTTTAGATCATTTCTCTGTCAGACTAAAGTTTTTCCACTGGTTCATATTTAGTGCAATATTTCAACGGTTAAGTAGGTACAGAGAATTTTGTAATAGAGTATCGAAATAAAACGTAGCGTTCTTCACATTCCACGTAACTTGTAGCAACGTCTAGTATTATGGTGTGAGCGTGGCCTTAATACAACAGGCAATACGTTTTCCCTTATTATTTATTTGAAATTGGACTGACTAATCACTGACGCACACACAGCACGAGTTGTTATAAAAACAAGATAACTTGCGGTAAAATTTAGCTGTGCATTCGGGCCATTTTTTCGGCAGTGGAAAAATAGTATTTTTGCAGTATATACCGACCCTTAACCCTGTTTAACATATAGAAAATTATAGAAATAAATAGAGGAACATACTTAATTAACTGCAGACTTCACATTCAACTGTAATTGAGCAAAGTTTTAATCATATTAATATTCGCATATTCGTTATATGAGATTATCATAACCACAAATGCGAATATGTACCTACGTAAACAACCCAATACAATTATTTCTTTGAACGAAAAAGTAAGGTTATGGTTCGTAATAAATTAACTTAAAAAATATGGTATTGTTTATGTTTATATAATATAGATCAACTGCTTCAGTTAATTATGTCGATTGGATATATCTTCAATCTTCCACCAAAGGAGTAATCTCATGTAAGAGTAGTAAGACAATAGAGGGATCACTATACTCACATACAACGCATAACTACAGTTCATAGATATTGGTTGTAACTACCTTCCTTCCTTCCTCAATTATTATGCTTACATAATATTTCGTATCACGCGCCTCGTAAGATTTTCTTCAATTTCTATGTAAGTAATCTACCATTATTAGTTGTTCAATGAATTAACATTGTACTGTATAAGACAAGTAAGGCCAAGAGTCAGCGAATAGCTAGTGTGGAGAAGATGATACGTTATTTTATAACGTTTTCTTAAAAAAAAAATGTTTGAATTAGCTATAGTTTCCACGTTAGTATTTTTGCAGCGAAGAAGACTCAGTATTAAATGTTAAGATTAATAATACTGATCGATTTGGTTACTTCAGTGATGTCTGAGGATTTTGCCTGCGATACGTGTATTCTCAGTTCAACGTTATTATTTCCATTTGTTATATTTAACCGATTATCTTGGTCGAACTGACACTATTTGACACTCAGCTGTTATAATATAAAACTACAATAATGCATGTGTTTTAGTGGGCGATGTCCTGAAGAGGTTATTAACAACGTCAATGTAGGTATATTTCGGAGTATAAAGATTAGTGTAAGTGAGAGGATTTTATCATAGGTCAAACATAACAGTGTGACCCTTAATAAAAGTGTTCAATGACTTGCAATATTTTCGGCTATAACGCGCGTAATAACGGGGGATAAATATGATCATCAACGAACCGTTGCCGATAACGATTCGTTACACGGCATTACGTTAACGACGCGAAATGTAAACGTGGCAGTAATTCATGGAATAGGATCAAATAATGTAACGGCAGCGGGTAGGTACATATCTGGAAGATGACTATTATCTAAGTGCCCAGTTTTTCTATTCTAATAAATTACGCTCGTACAACACTGGCAACACCAGCGTTTCCCATTTGGTCTGCGGCCACCGATTCACGGAAAATTTATCGTCCGGATAATTTAAAAATAATAAGTAGGTATGTACCTACTTACAGATTAAAATAAATAGTTTTCTTTATGATTGCTGTATTAGGTAGAAATATATGAAAAGAAAAATCAATTAGCTTATTAACCGCCGTGATTGGGCGACAGCTTTTGAATGAGCTTGAAAGTCTAATAACTCGAGCAATTATGAAACGATGTTGGCTATCCGGTGAGTATGTATTGAGCAGCAGAAAAATATGGGATATTTTGGGTCTTGGCGGTTAGTAGGTACCGAAAATATAAGTTATTATATAAATAAAATGAAAGTGTCTCATATATTATTAAGTACCTATATACACTATCTTATAAGTAGATAGGTATATAAATTATAAATAAAAAAAAAACGATTGTCTACATTTAAACGATTCGTAATTCATTTTTGTTGAGTTAGTTAATCCAAAAAAATAATAATAAATTTACTTATTATTACAATATGTTCATACGTAATAGGTACTTTAGGTGGCTCACGTGGTGCAGTGCGTAGGCACTGGCCTTCCCGATCCCGGTGAGTCCACAATATATTTATGTGTTTTTCTCAAAGCCTGGGTGTTTGTGATTGTTCAAAATTACTAACGGCCACCTTGTAAGAAAAAGCAAGGACATGGTTATCAATAATTTAAAAAAATAGATAAAAATTGTCGTGTCCATTTGCTCGATCAGGTAAGGATATCTTGAAAAACTAGTTACTTAGTGAGTTTATAATATATTAAAATAAAATATCAATAATATAGTTGCATATAATTCGATACTTAGGTTTATGAAGCACCGGAACCGAACGATGGAACTGAATTCGGAACTGAACCTTTAAAACATCGAGTGTTCTAACATCTTTGGTATATAACTACTATCGACTAAAAATGTTTAGATTTACATTGATTTTAAAATTGTTGTAGAAAATACATAAGTACAACGCTTTTCGAAGAACAACATTTGTAATTAGGTACCTTCTTGCACAATTTTATTGTCCATATTTGAGTAGATAGGTCGGTATACAATAATATTTGAAAAATAATCTCTGAAGTACTTTTTACCTCATTCCATTTTACCATTATTTCTTAGTGTTTATTATTATCGAAAAGGTAAAAATTCTTCGGGATAAACTGGTTTATAAATAAATAATTTATTAAGATACCTATCAATCTACGCACTTTTTTCGTGCGGGTTACACAATACTTTTAATTTTATGTTACGGAAAACGTTCACAGATGTCGGTATTAGTATGAGTTTGTTTATTATTGAGTCAAAATAAATTATTGATAGACATGGAAAAGGGCTACCAATAATTAATATAATAATTAAATTGTTTTATAAGATACCTATATATTATTAAATATGTAATTGTGTTGGAAAGCTATATCAGACAGTACCTACAATATTAAATTGAGATGCTGTATCCACTCACTGTTATTGAAAATTAAATTCGTATGCATATGTTATATTATTAACCGACACTGTTTAGTAAAATAAATGTAAGTATTGTTTATCTATAAAACTCTTTTCATTCACAATAGTGAGTTGAATACAGCAAAACTATACTATTTTAAAAGCAATTACTGTACCAAGCAGACAAAATGAATTTGATGCATTGTTGGGCAACTGCATACAAAAAGTTGACTTGCAGCGTTAATTTCCTCGCAATTGTTTAACAAACAAACATTTTCCCATTATTTCCCAACTGTTGTAGCAGAAATCCTGCGATTGTCAACCAATTTCACAATGCATTTCGTTGTTTGCGTTTTACAATAAATGACTATTTACATACAATTTATTGAACGAAAAAAAGGATTGGCCAACTATAATATAGGTACCTACTGTTGAAGGTTTTTCACTTTCAATAGAAAAACTTCCAAGACTTTTAAATAAGTATATATTTTAGATTTGATAAAAATGTATGTTACCCACAGAAAAGATTTTTATATTACCTGATGTCACCCGTTAACCTCAATTGTCTATTTTACTCTACCAGAATCAATGCGTTTTAAGTATTGGTTAAAATATAAGGCAGTGGCTAAGTGTGGAGATAGACTGTAAAGATCCGCCATAAATAGTGCACACTAAGAGGCCATCCATGGACTGAAACCGTATGCGGTTTACATCCGTGTGCCATACTAAACTTTGTTTTTTTTTGTTCATGAAAATATAAATGTTCACTAAATTTGTAAGTGTAAGTGTATAGTTTAAACGAATAAGATCAGATGCTTATAATATACTTTGTGAAAATATATTTCCATGAACAGAAAAGATAAGCTTAGTTCGTTTCACGGTTCTAAACCTCATACGGTTTCAGTCATACGTATTTGTTTTCATTGAACCAAGACTACAATTTACAGATGGTGTTGGTTGGTTAGATAAGAGTGAAAAAAATACTCGTCTATCTATAAAATATCTAAAATTATGCCATTAAATTAAATCATAAATTTTGGATATTTTATTGATAGACTAATAATTTTTTATCTATTATACTTTTATTAGGCAGGGCTTAATGAATTTAAAAAAGTAACCAACAACATAATATTGTGTAAGAAAACAAATAAATATGAATGAAAAAGTGTGCACAATTTTGTCTGATCGAACAAAATGTAGGTACCAAAACTATTATGATTTGGTTTATACAGGCTTTAATTGATTTTTAAAAGCTAACCAACACCATCTGTAAATAATTGTAGTCTTAGTTCAATAAAAATAAATACATATGACTAACAAAGATTAATGTGCACTATTTACGAAGAATCTCAATAGCCTGGTAGGCAGTATAAATATTATTAAGGGGGGACATGCTCGTCGAAGGTCAAAATTGAGTTTTTATTGTATATTCAAACCATGATCCTGGACACTCCTTAAACGTTGTAGATGATCTATTTATATAATTTTGAAGCCTTATTATCCTTTATAGTTATTTTAAACATTTGATGACTGCATGAAGTATTTTTGTTACATAAAATAGTATTCTTTTAAACCTCTCGCTCTAATGTTTTAGAATATAGTCATATTTCGGTACATAACTGTGCAGTGGTGTTAAAATTTTTTACATTTATTAATTTTTAAACGCATTTATAAAACCATTAGCATAATTTATTACGAGATAATTTTTGTAAAATATTCACGATAAAAAATTATATTGATAATCTCTGTGATCCCAAATTTGACAATAATTAGGCATTTTATTATTCAAAAAATCGGCAAGATTAACACATTTCAAGATGATTCTAAAGATATTTATTATAAGCTATGTTTTTGACCATTCAAGTGTGATAAACATCTTATGAATAATGATTGCTTTATAATAATTATTGACCTAAGAATAAGGTAGTGTTTTTTTGAAATACGCCATTTCTTTTGTCATTCCCTAGTGGTTAAGCTACAACATACGGCCGTAGCCATAAATTGACAAACTATAATTGAAGTAGAGAGTAAAATGATATTGACGCGCGTATTTGAACATGTACCGTTTAAAAAAAAATAAAAAAAAATTCGGTTAGGTACATGTTCAAACACGCGCGTTAACATAATTTTACTCCTTACTTTAATAATAGTTTGTCGTTTTATGGCTACGGCCGTATGTTGTAGCTTAACCACTAGGGAATGACAAAAGAAATGGCGTATTTCAAAAAAACACTACCTTATTCTTAGGTCAATAATTCTTATAAAGCAATCATTATTCATAAGATGTTTATCACACTTGAATGGTCAAAGACATAGCTTATAATAAATATCTTTAGAATCATCTTCAAATGTGTTAATCTTGCCGATTTTTTAAATAATAAAATGCCTAATTCTTGTCAAATTTGGGATCACAGAGATTATCAAAATAATTTTTTATCGTGAATATTTTACAAAAATTATCTCGTAATAAATTATACTAATGGTTTTATAAATGCGTTTAAAAATTAATAAATGTAAAAAATCTTAACACCACTGCACAGTTATGTACCGAAATATGACTATATTCTAAAACATTAGAGCGAGAGGTTTAAAAGAATACTATTTTATGTAACAAAAATACTTCATGCAGTCATCAAATGTTTAAAATAACTATAAAGGATAATAAGGCTTCAAAATTATATAAATAGATTATCTACAACGTTTAAGGAGTGTCCAGGATCATGGTTTGAAAATACAATAAAAACTCAATTTTGACCTTCGACGAGCATGTCCCCCCTTAAGATTACAATTCTTACCATTCATAAAATACAAGAACTCAAATTACATAATATTATTAACTATCTGGTACCTACCTACTACAGTCGTAGCAAACAATTATACTATATATTTTTAATACCCCAGTACCTATAATGACTGCTTTCAGTTAGTGAAATCGAAACATCGCAAAAAACAACGTCAATACTCAATACAGATATGCTTTGTAGCACAGAACAGATTGTAGTTAATTAGGCAAAATTATCAGCTATTCTGTACTCTGTAGGTACCAAAACATTACATACTGTTACTGTGCTAACTTTAGAAGCGGGCGCGATTTTAAACTCAATAGTAGCACATTTAAGTAAGAATTTGAACCCCTAATTTTGCGGTAGATACCTAAAATTAGTGAAAAGTTTTGTCATGGAAGTGTTTGACCGAAGGTGAAACTAAGTAGGTAGGTACTTATCAACTATCTAGGTACTAATTATGACAGGCAAAGTTTATGTTTATGCTGTAACCATGCAACAAACTGTCATTTTTATTTTTGATAAAAGGTACCTACTTACCATATTTTTTTTGGTACAAGTCGGTTTACAGGAAGTCAGGCGGGAACCGCGTTAATTTTCATAGTCAATTTTGGAAAAAAATCATGAATTCAAGAATGACAACCTAACTTAACCTAATGTGACACCCCCCCGTACGGTCCCCATTTGGGGATGTCTTTGTGTATCTGGAGACGCCCGAATCGGTATCGAAGCCAGCAAATAATAAGGCGCTGATTACGAAAATAAATAATAATAAAAGAGCCCAGCCGGCAATGCCGTAAATTTTGTAAAACCGTTGGAGATTTGCAACGTCGCTTTCTTTTCGACGACGGTTTCGTTGGAAAAAATCACAAGATGGCGCGGAGATCGCGACAAGCAGCAAAATCACGAACGCGTACATTTCGCCCTCCGTAGAATAAAATTATTAAAAAATGTAACCATATAGTATATTAACGTAAATAAACTCGCCGTTTTCCATCACAATTCCGGTGTATCAATTATCTACCTCCAAATCCTAAAACGCAGACGATAAACCAGAAACTAAAAATAAAAGTGACAGTTGAAATATTCGCCATACCAAAATGGAGGGGAGTGATACTAACCTAACATAACTTATCAAATAATCCAGGAAGTATATCGGCTATTTTCAAAATGTGTTTGCCGCTGGCTTCCTGTCCACCAACCAATTTTTCATATTTATGCTTTTAGATTTGATTAAAGCTCTTTTAAAAGGAAACTTTTCAGAAAATTATTGTATTAATTCGTAAACCCGTTACTAGATGTGTGTAGTCAGTAGTCACTGTAAACTTCCCCTTAATCCAATAACACAAATAACTACATACATCTTAGTAATAGAGAAAGTAGACATAATTATCGAGAATACAGTAATATTTACGAACCCACTTAGACTCAGTACAAATTTATAAGACTGTGTAGCTTTTTGTTCTCAAAAATAATAGTTTAAACTAAAAGATTATATACAATAAAATTGAATTAAAATAACTGATAATACTGACTATTTATATCGGCCAATTGGTAGCCATATAAAGCAAATTCTATCGGATAAAAAATATTATGTTGGTGTTATTGACTGTCTTAAATATTAAATTCACCTCTACCTACAAATTTTTTGACAGATACTTACAATTTTATTATTTTTAGAATGTAGGTATCTACCTACATAGTACGTATTCAGGTACGTAATCATATTATCCATATCAGCCACGTTTTTACATTACAGCTGTTATTACTTACAAGATAAAACCTTTTAATGTGTTATTTTACCGTTAGGTAATTTTAATATTAAGTATATAATATTCCTAATCTCTAGTTACGCCAAATGAGAGAAACATAAGATTGAGCAATAAACTTAGAATTATTATGATGTATTGTTACGCATTGAACGTGTTATATTATTATAACATACCACGCGTAATGGATTAAGTATAGCTTTAATAAACGTGGAAATTTTTCATAAGGCCATGAAAATCATCGATAATAAAACATTTCTTCGATAATTATCCATGAATGCTACCTTACAAACAAAATATTTTTCTTCAATACCGGCTAATCAAAAAGATGGATGGTATAGGTTCTTTGGTTTTTTTTAAATTTAATATTCAAAAGGCAGGTGTGATTTTGGTATTTGGCATAAACCTAAAATGCTATATTTTCTTTGATTTAGAGTGAAAAAAACTTATTTAAGATCGAAATAACAACTGTGTGACATGCGTGCGAAATGGTGCTTGAATGGAAGGAAACGAATGCATGAAATTTCAGAGCTTTTGTGCTTTATCAATTCTAAAAGTTTTCAGTTGTTATTTCTCGCGCATGCGCCGTATAAATAACAAAATCTTCAAATGGGTGGCCGGCACTAAGCTATAGTAGGTAGGTTTACTTTAAACCTATTGCATATTATATTTTCGGCTTGTTGCAAAAAGTAACCAGCTAACATTTTTGTAGAATATTAATTTTGCTAGAATAATTATTAAAATAAATTTGTATTCATCCATGCACGTTACAAAATTATAACATGACAAGAAAAATATGAAGAAATTAAGTAAAATACGATAATAATATTGTGAATATAAAAAGATGTAAGTACAGATCTATTTTAACAAAGCATCAAAACTTTAAATGGCAAAATCGATTATCGCTAGGTATTGCTCGATTTTTGAAGTTGGTAAATTTTCGCAGTAAGTCGACGATTTAAATTGATGTTAATTATTCATTCATAGATCACGTAGGTAGGTATCTACTTTCTAAAGTATAACTGCTTTATACTTTTTGTATCTATTCATTTAATGTTTTATATGTAAGTAGATATGTTTTATTTGATGGGAATTCGTATATCTATATAATATGAGAGACGCAGCTTATTTTATGATTCGTCTACCTGAGAATATAGCATATTCATAGTGCCAGGTACGGAAGTGGTCGTGGCTCATACTCTTCACTTCCGTATCTTATCTTGATACCTACCTACTTGATGGAAACCACGCACGCGGCTCGAATTGGTCTGCATAATACTATGATAGACGCTGTTTCTTTCCAGATTCGTCTACCTGAGACGATAATAGCTGGATAATAACCACAATCTGGAAATAGTATTTATTCCATATAATTTAGTAATGATCATGGCTGGTTTCGTCGTTTTCAATGGGATTTTTCGACTGTGAATGTTCTACTGAGTATTGTTAAATTATGTGGAATAAGTACTAAGTACATATTATTATATATCAGTGGCGAAGGGTGGAGGTAGGCTATTAACATCCGCCATAAATAGTGCACACTAAACTTTGTTAGTCATACGTAGTTGTTTTCATTGACATAAGACTACAATAATTTATAGATAGTATTGGTTAGTTTATAAAATTCATTTAAACCCTGCGAAAACTAAGCTGTAATAGATAATAGAAAAAAAAAACTCGTCTATCTACAAAATATCTAATATTATGCAACTAAATCATACATAACTTTCTATATTTTATAGATATACTAATATTTTTATCTATTATAGTTTGGTTAGGCAGGGCTTAATGAATTATATAAAATGAACCAACAATATGTGTATTATGTATTCTTAATCCAACGAAAACAAAATAAATAATTATGAATGAAAAGTTTGTCGTATCACCCAAATAAACCAAAACTATTATGGTTTGTTTTGAGCAAGGTTTAATTAATTTTTAAAAACTAACCAATATCATCTGTAAATTGTAGTCTTAGTTCAATAAAAACAAATATGTATGACTGACAAAGTTTAATGTGCATTATTTATGGCGTATCTTAACAGCCTACCTTCACCCTTCGATACTGTTATATATTGTGTTGTAATATATTGTCTTTCCACCAAACATTTTACCACTTTTAAAGCAGTACAAAAATACATCAGATGTAAAATCAAATACGGATTATAATTATGGAATACCAACATAAAAAAGATCTAAGCTTTATATTATTTCATTGAATGATCATAAAAAGCTCGATAGTAGTTTGTAGGTACTTCTCACCGTGCGGGCATTTTAAATCCACTGAACCTACCTCATTAATTAAGCGTGAAGCGTATCTATTCTCTTTTTCATACATACATTTGGTACATACATACATACATACATTTGGTGAGCCAGAAATGGAATTAATTCAACAATGCTTACAATAAACAAGCTTTCGTTAAACTGCGCAGTCAATCATCCTCCAATAGGTGCCTATCTAGGGTTTTTTTCTACCATTTATTTACATACCAGCTTAATAAATATTATACAATTTATATATAATATATATATAATAATATTACGCATTTAAAAAAGATAAACTTAGTCTTTAACGAGGTTTTTGTGATTTGTTACGAATAAATTAATAGAAATTCTTGCTTTGTCTACTGGGACACTGCGATTCATTTAAGTATTACGTCTTGGATACCACCCAATTGCTGCCTACATGGCATGGTAATGTCGTCAATTTTTCATATAATTTTATTGTACTTTTTTACCATGTCCGATTAACTGATTTTCCTTTTTATGAGAAATAGATCTTAGCCACTTGCTCAACGTATTAGGTCTATACTCCGAGTCTAAACACAAATTTGAAAATCAATATGTGTATTCGTCAGATCCAGGATTCGAACCTGGAATCCACGACATTATAAGCCGATGCGTAAGCCGCTCGTCCATCGTGTGTGTACGGTGTACTTATATGTAAGTTAAAAACAATTAAATTAGGTACTATATCCTATCCAAATGAAGTACTGTGTACTTACAACGTGTATCTCAACTTCAAGTCAAGTAAATTTACTTTGAATTTATGTACTTAATATAATTAGTATTTTGTTATACTATAATCGATATTTTATATCAACTGTTTTGGTAATATTTCGTCTCTGTTCTGGCAGAACACACTAACTGGAAAATACTAGTTTTGAGTAATTTGACTTTGAAGTTGTTAAAATGTTTGAAACAATGATCTATCATGTGAGTTTATTAAGTAATCGTAAAAAGGGTGAATTTAAAATAAAGACTGTTTATTTATTAATAAGGTTTCCAGACGGTAAAGTTTGAAATAAGGAACATTTTGGTACTAACTCAATATGTAATTTTTTCGAATTAGTGTCTTCTGCCAGAACATTGACGATTTGATAGAAGTTAATTTAAATTGAAGCTGATGAAGTAAAAAAGTGTTATTTGTTAGTTCGATGTTAAAAAATGAATGTTGTTCTTATATAGATAGATATCTAATGAAAATGTGAAAACTTATCATAATATTATTACTAATTTGCAAGTACAAACAATTTTCATCTCTTCAGAATGGTACCTATCTAGGTATTTTATAATTTAACATATTGTGACAAAATGTTATGTAAGATGTAATTGGCATTTTTTTCCATTGTAATATTCTTCACCGTTGAGGATCGTGATTTAATTCATGATGCTAATCAACTTCAGATTGCATCTTTGCATTATGAAAACCTAGTACCTATAGATACTATTTACTGGAAGCTAGGCGGGAGCAGCGGCAATTTTCATGGCCGATTTCGGCAAAATTCATGAATTCAAGAATGATAACCTAATCTTATCTAACCTAACAAATAATCCAGTATATTTGCTATTTTCAAAAATTGTTTGCCGCTGGCATCCATTAAATATATAAGAACCCAATAATATCTGTATGTACAAAACATAATGTGTAATCATCAAATAGATACCGAAGCCTATGATCAATGCTCAATATAATAATATTATTACTTATTGTATTGTATATCTATCAAATTTATACAAATCTCCAGTCAACACGAAGACTAAATACAAATACCTATCTATGTAGGTACCTAAAGTATTATAATAATAACAAAAAAATGTAGTTTTGTAATAAAAATATTACTTAGGTACCTAGTTAGTAAGAAGGTTTCTAGATATCTACTCTAGCATTTGATACGAAAAACAATTCAAATGCATATGAAAAAAATGTGCATCTGTCGGTTCAAAATTTACACCAACACATACAATCATAATCTACCCTTGTATTAAATTCAGCTCTGTAACTACCTATTATTATTTAACTTCCTATTATATAAATTAGATGATAGATGATGGGTTTCCGAAGCGTGGAAATTGGGAAAAATAAAATACGTACGGCTGCTACTTCCTAACTATACATGAAACAACCATTGGTTTTGGTATCGGGGTTATAATATGATTATTTTAATTTGTACACGCACTCTTCTGACTCTGGAATTCAATAATAATGTCATTATTTCGTTTTGTCAGGAACTCATGTTTGAACATCGTGACCTGGATGATTCGGCCGTCGGCTAACCTTCTCTGCATCTCGGCTATACCTCACCGGGACACACGTGGGTCAATGAAAATTAATGGCATTCTTGATTTAGTCGACCTACCTGGAGCGTGGTTTTCTTCGTCATCTTTGATTTCAACGTAACCACTTACCATCAGTTTTCTCAAGCTGTCGGTAGTGGCTGAATAACTTTACTGATGAGTGTAGCATAGGTAAACCGAGCATAACACATTTCAAAAGCATCCATTATTTTTCGATCCGCTACCCTTAATCTCCTTACAGATTGTCGTTTTATAGAAGAGCATTTAGATTTAGAATTTAGTTGTGACACAAACATAATTGTAAAAAATGTTATGGCGACATCGTTTGGGGCTCATGCGTATGTCAGCGTTTGTGGCGATTCTAAAAAACGACATGCTATATGTTTCTGCTGCGTAAATATATTATAATAAGTATGGAAAAAACTGAGATTTAAACAAGATGGATTTTAATCAACGTTGAGATGTCTGTCTCAGTAATTTCAAACTTCTTCTTAAACAAGCAAGTAACATAAAATGTTGTCCATAATTCCAAGTTATACATTTTTTGTCGGGATGTACTTAAATTTTACTAGTATTTCCGTTCAAAGGTGCCCGATTACTGTTTTTTTACGAATTGAAAAACTATCTAGACTTCACTATTTATTACGTCTCCCTCTCTCGAATATATCATTATAATTCAAATAAAAGAGACGGTTATATTGCCAAACTTTCGTGATGCATCGAAAAAATATTCAGGGCACATGCGTTAATTTTTTGTCAAACGTAACCGTCGCAGTTAGATATGTGCGTAAAAATTTTAATACGTCACGGACCGCTGCGAATACGTCTAACAAAAAGCTCCATACAATTTTACTGCCTGCGAAACAATATTTGGGGTCCCTATGAAAGTGGGTGAAATTCAATTATTGTAGCGATTTTTCTTATACGCTATGAAAGCATTTGATATATGTCATTACGCATAGTTTACTGACTGGTTTTCAAATGCAAATTGATACATATATTTTACACTTATACAATATGTGAATATTCACATATTATAATATTATAGTAGGTATAGGAACAGTTTACTGTTTACTAGTATTGCGCAATCGGAATGAAATCAGATACCTACTAGTATTAATTCAATTATATACACCCCACGATGGCTCCGTGGCTTAAGCGTCAGCCTATGACGTTGTGGGTCCCAGGTTCGACTCCCGGGTCTGGCAAGTACACATATTGTTTTTCAATTTGTGTATGAGTCAGATTATGGACCTAATAGAATGAGCAAATGGCTGACATCCAGTTCTCGTAAAAACAAAATCTGTTAATACAAACCGTCACGTGGTCCTGTGGCCTATATAGCGAAATAAATATTCACTGTTCATGAATAAGTACTACCATGCTACTGTTTATTTACTAAGTAAATAGGTACATCGAACTATTTTTCTACTTAGAGTTTATCCATCAGCGTCGTTAATGAGGGTTGTTTAATTATTTTTCACACCAGTGTCTTCTATTAAGCATGTTATAAAGTTGTAGCAATTTTTTGGTGAATTTTGAATCTAATTAATGATACTACTGTAGGTACAAGGCCGAATTTACCATAAAAGGGGCTATGTCCTGGGCCCCCAAAGTCGGAAAAATAAATTTAAGCAATGCTATTAAATTAGATGAGACATCTCACAATAACATGATCAAATACACACAACTTGTGGACAAATCTAATAATTTATCTCCGTATTTTGCCGAGTCCTCGTGTTGCAATTAGTTGTCCTTTTTACAACTAGAACAGTGAAAACGCGTGATATAAATTAGGAATAAACAAACAGTATATTACTAAAAACCGTTTTTAGTACATAAGCAAATATATAAATTTATATTGTGTTTTTTTTAAATTACGGTCAGTATTTTTCAGCTCCCCAATACTTAGTATAAATTGGGCCTTGTGTAGGTAGTTATATAGGTATTTATTTTACTTACGCTTACATAATATTGTGTTGTGTTAAATGGTTTATTTTATACAAAAAAATATTCAATATAACTCTGTTTCAATTTTTTATATTTATTTGCAATATACCTACATAATATAAGTATTTACGTAATATTTTTACAACTTGCTATCTAAGGTTCGTGTTTTTGATATGAAGATCTTTTATGAGTTTCCCAGCGATCGTTTTTCAAAGGTAAGCAAGCAGAGCGTTTCCTATGAGTTATTGAGTTCATTTTATTTCTTTCGATCACAAAGGAGTCGAGTCGGCATGTGATGCAGCTCGCTGTTAAATGCGCGCTATGCCTAATGTGCATCCATAATCCGATTGTACGCCGTTGCATTTGCCTTTGACAAATGAAACTCGAGTTCACTTTGACGACACTGTTTGCGTTGCATGATTTTAGACGATCAGAAAAGGTAAACGCGTTTAATTATATTGACCAATTTTGTAAATTATGTTTTTCAGTTATGATATTTATTTAGGTACAGTAGTTTAGTAAATAATATATACTAATATTCTAGATTAATCTAATGACATTTTGAGGAAGATTAGATACTATTCTATAGTCTACAGATATAGCATCATAAATTGTCCAGTGTTCGAATTTAGAACTAAGCTCATTACAGTATAAAAACTATTATAATGTTATCTCAAATGTCGTGTGGTGCCCCTACCCCTCAGCAAACAACTTATACTGGTATATCTATAAATACCACTAATATCTATGTTTAAAATTTATACCCACGATTACAGATATTCAGAAAAGGTAAGCGCATAAGTATATTTAAAACCATTACTTACTTTTTTTACTACAGAAACACGATTTGGAGTTTTGACGGTGTTACTAAATTTTAAGTTAACAGAACAAAATGTTTATAATGTTCATGAAATGTATAAAACACGACTACTTGAATTAAAAAAATAAAAAAACAGTCATCCAAACTATGTTAGTATCTATCTATCTTATAGTTTATACTAGCTTTATGGATATCCTGTGTCAATACGAACATCAGAATTCATGATTTCAAGAATGAAAATTTAACCTAACCTAACAAATAAATACTGGATTATTGGCCATTTTCAAAAATTGTTTGCTGCTGGCTTCAGTGTAAACCGACAAGAACCGTATTTTATTTAGACATGAATTTTATGTCTGTAGGTACTATACGACGCAAAGAGGTTAAACGGCCTTTAATATACCTACGGCGATATATATAATATTTCCGATACAAAATTTCACAATGACGTGTGATACGATGAACTGCATACGTTCAAGTTTCCAGACACGGATACACTAAGAGTGCCGTGAAACGGAAAAAATTGAAAACTATTAGAAAAAAATAGATTTTGTTTAAATCCAATAAGGTAGACTATTATTATTTTTGCTTGTATAATATCCATTTCGTATAAAATATTCGTCTATTGACGATATCTGGCGTCTTGGTGCATCGCCCGTCGCCACCCAGATTTTAACTAGCAGGGTTGCAAACCGAACTGCTTTGGTGAATTCCCGTGGAACAATTTGCGTTCGATCCGCGTCTTTAGCAAAATAAATACTAGGGACTGCTACGCTTCTCTGTGACTGATATGCAGTACAAATGTGCAATGAAATACGTGTGCGTCGATTTCATCGCACAAATGATTCGTGTGTCGCGTAATGTCCCGCATTTTAATATCACCATTTCCGCCAGCGCGTGAAAAAAATGACATGAAAACATCGTTCGATATTCAAATTTGAATTTACCTAACAAAACTAACTGATTTACTGCTTTTTTTATTGAGAATTTCAATCAAAAATCTTCATCGGGAATGCCCACATTAATTTCAAAAGATTTTTAGACATGTAAGTAGGTACCTACTCGAATAAATATTATGTAAGTAATAAGATTTTTCCTCATCGCTTTTCATTAGATACGATAGTGACCATTTTCGTATAGTGAAAAATCCTACATAACACATAAAAAGTAACTACCTACCTAGCCATTAAAGTCAAAAAATTTACTTTAGTTAATTTATGAAAAGTAGGTAGTAACATCCACTATATTGACTTTCCTTCGAAGATTAGGCCGGAATCAACTTCTGGTGGTCTTATAACTAGCCTACAATTAATATGTAATAATATTTATTTTATTTTATTTATCTGTACAAATTGATAAGTTGTAAAATAGTAAAATAAGATTAATTAAGTGAAGGTCTGACAGTGAGCCGTTTCTGAAAAGATCACACCGGCGCTTGGAACTGGGAGCGGACGCCGATTAAATAGTATTATCACTTACTGTTACCTGAAAATTATCGTAGGTAACATAGTCCAAAGTTCACCCCTCGCCAAGCGAGCCATTTAAATTATCTAGTTCCTATAAATATTTTTGGAAACTATTAGCTGTCTGGGTATATTCAAAAAATATAAACCGTTCTCCTCTCAAGTTATTATTGAATATTAATACAATTTGATAAGCGCTTCAGATTCACATAGGTAGATACCTAATATTAGTAAATTTCATCGTAATTTGATGGGACGCAAGTGGCTCAATTCTCGCTATGCGTCATATTATTTTTTTTCTCAATGATTTGATTTGAACTGAAGTGTTTTCAAACTATGTATATTACCTAAAGTTCTGTTGGTAGATACAACGTATCGTAATCAATGGTTCTAGGTTATTGTACTATATTAAATAAGTATTATTATTTATTCAATAATGAATGAGGTGATTTATTTTATTCCTTATAATTAAATTATAGTAGTTGGCGCACGAATATATTACCCGGCTATCATCGCATTACCAGTAAACACATAGTGTCCAATGTCCCTTAAAAACAGGTATCTCCACGCTCAAAATTACAAACCAGCCTACCTTGATACGCCGTAATTCCTAATCAAAACGGTGTAGATAGGTGTAAAATCCAGTGTAAAAATTAGTGTTCAAATTAAGATTGGATTCAGGTATTTAAGAGCGTTTGGTTCGCCATCATTCGTGATCATTGTAAGGGAGTTATGTCTTATTAGACACAACTCGTGCCGCTCCCAACTGGTTGATTGAAAGCATGACAAAGGATCACTGATATGATAGGAGGATTAATATGAATAATTTATTTACACATTGTTCATGATATTTGGCACGGTGTGGTTTATTGTTATGCAATGATCAGATAAAATATCGAGCAGGAGTAGATAATACCTACCTAACCTATATGTGATAGATTTAGTTTTGGCAATCGTCTGTTTTTTGGAGTTTTCAGAAACACAACCATTCGACACAATAATTCTCAGCTTCAGTGGATCTTATGAATGCTTAAAACCAGAGCGTTGGAGCGGAGCTAGGAGCAGGAGCACGGAGCAGTGAAGCAATGAGGTTTTACCCCGAGCAGGAGTGGAGCCCGGACATAGGACAGCATACATATGAAGGTGTGGACAAGATCACGTATCTCGGATCCAGCCTAAATACCCAAAATAAGACAGCAGAGGAAAAAAAATCTGCGTTATCTCCGGGAATAAATACTGGCATGCCTGCAAGCGACTGGTGGGGTCGAAAATCCTAGGCCGAAGAAGTAAAATTCTAATTTATAAAACAATTATAAGGCCAGTGGTCACTTATGGCTGTGAGACTTGGTGCTTAACTCAAAACGAGGAAAACAAATTAGCTGTCTTCGAGCGCAAAATACTCCGCAAAATCTTTGGACCCACGTTTGAAAATGGGAACTACAGAAAAAAAATGAACCACGAGTTGGAAGAGCTGATTGAACAGCAAACAATCATAAGATACTGTAAGTCCCAAAGACTAAGATGGGCGGGACATGTGGAGAGAATGCCTGAAGTTAGAGCGCCAAGGATCATGACGAAGTGGCTACCCCAACGGAAGAGACCCAAAGGCCGTCCAAGAAGGAGATGGGCTGATGCCGTAGAAGTGGACTGGCTTCATATAGGAAGACCCGGTAACTAGAGAAGTGAGGCGAGAGACCGGAGTGAATGGAGAGCGGTTGTGGAGGAGGCCAAATCCCACCCCGGGATGTAGCGCCGTGGAAGAAGAAGAAGGAGCGGAGTCCGACCACAAAAAAAATATAGTGCTCCACTGCTCCGGATGTTTTTTTTTCGTTTTCGTCCTTAAATTCAATGAAAATATTATATTTGACACTGGAATTATTGGAAATACGGCAACACTGCCGAGTGATAAATAACCTCACTTTTTTGATATTTTAATTTATTTTTTCAATTTTCAATAAAATTTGAATGATGAATACATGAATCGATAAGCCCCATTTCGTCCAACTTTTCTCTCTACATTCAACTCACGGAAGTGGAATATTTCGACATCGGAAGCAATTTGCTTGAACACAACTAGGTATTTGCTTTCCGATTATTATCAACAATTTTATTATGGTTGGCAAATTATAAGTACATAGTTATAGGTACTATAAGTATATACTATAATATGTACTATAGGATAGGTATATACTCGTCCAAGGTAGGTGAACTGACGTAACTACGAGGTAAGTACCGACCACTATATATTTTTTATTATTGTATTGTCATATAATTTTCAAGTAGCTTTTGAAGTAGGTACGTATACTATACTTACAGGTACTTGTTTATATGAGGATGTTCAATATGTATTAGGTATATTATTATATGTTTTCAAGGACGATGGAAACATCAATTTAATTTTCCTTGTTTAACCCTCTTCACATAAATAGTGGATCTATATCCTAATACATATTAGGAGGTTATCGAAGAAGTCCTTTCATAGTATATAATAATATTACCTATTATCAGTTATACGAATACCTAGACAAAGCGAATTGAGTATTATCAGATTAACAAATGATCAGTCCATTTCAATGGATCCCGAATTTTAAGGTAGATAATAATTTTATTGTTCAAAGCTTAACGCAGAGCTAAAGTAGGTACCTATTGCAAAACAGGTAGGTTCTTATCAATAGGTAAATATCATTAACGTTATCAGGTAAGTACGTAGACACCTTTTACGATGAGGTCTACCTTCCCACATACACATTATGTATGGGAATGGGACGACTGGCCTCCGGACAATTGGACGCCGCACTGTCATAGACACGTGTAGACGAGGTATTTTAATCAGTTTTTATCTACTACTTAGTAGTCTGAATTCATTTTACTCTTAACATAATGTATTCTTTATCGCGGATTGAGAATTACTTACCATGCCTAAGGCTTTATATAAAATAAAAAACTCTTTTTTTCGTTGGAACTTAAACATATGCACGATTAAATCATTGTTTACGTCTGCATATTTACATTCTTGCCAACTATTAAATCATAATATAATCATTGAAGTATAAATAATAATATTGAATATTTTTTTTAAGTACCTATAAGTACCTAACGTCTATTTATTTTCGAATTCCGTGGCGTCCAGTTGTCCGGTGCCAAATCGTCCTAGAGCCTTATGTATGTACTTACATTCGCCGTGCCTAGGCACTGCGTGCTTTGACACAAGTATAATTATAACTATAAATTATAATTATAAATATAATTATAATTATAAATTATAACCCATAACCTATAGCCATAACTACATTGTGTCCGTCCGTCCACCTTTTGATGCCGATAAATATTAGGTAATTTTTATCGCTGCAATAATACAATTAATATTCAGCGTTTTTAGGGGGGAGGGGGGGGCAACGGGTTTAAATCCTCCCCCTTTGTGTTATAAGTATTACTTAAACACGTACCTATTTGTTGTGATAGTCATTTCAAAATGTAATGATGCGTGTTATCACAACGAAAATTTAAAAAAAAAAGTTTTCGAATTTCCATCGGATAGGCTGTTATATAAATCCGGTAAAAATAATGACAGCAATGACGGATATTGCTATAAATTTGACTTAATAGTTTTATAAACCGTAACGCAAACTTTGTGTTTCATTTACCATTTCTATAGTTCCGAGAAACTTTTAAAAACGACATTAAAAACGTAAAGTCAAACGCTTAGAATCAATGGAACCAATGAACTGAAACCAAACTGCGACGGTTTCGACTTCTGAAATTTACAACCGCTTTGTTGTGTTTTATAGTTTGGCATTATTAGCGAAATATGCCTTTGCCCCAATACACAAAATGCAGTTTATTGTCTTAGTGCTTAGGAGTTTCCTATTATGTACTACAAAAACAATAAAATATAAATAACGACATAAACTAGTTTTCGTATTGTATCATAAATGTAACGAGGTACAAATTTCGGTTACCTTAATTTCTGTATTTGACTAGGTAATAAATAATAATATATCAATAATATTACACTATAATAAAGTAATTATTGTTACCAACTAGTCAAAGTTTAACGGCAGC
Source organism: Rhyacophila brunnea (assembly GCF_057557595.1). Lineage (NCBI taxonomy): Eukaryota > Metazoa > Arthropoda > Insecta > Trichoptera > Rhyacophilidae > Rhyacophila > Rhyacophila brunnea. The sequence continues at coordinate 16,990,377 of NW_028232965.1, forward strand.
GTGCAAATAAATTTATTACCTGATACACAAAGTTGTGTAGTGGTGCACTGGGTCTATCCTATACTCAAGGCGACTGTCGGCGGCTATCGAAGGTAGTTTATCATATTTATGTATTGAGGAGGTTAATTGTTACAATAAGTTAACCGTCTGAACACTCTAAACCAATGATACTCAACCTTTTTTTTCTTCGGGCCAAATACATATATTTGTAAAGTAACGCGGGCCGCATCACTACTGGTGTGACGAAAAAAATCATGAAATCCTCCCTTTTTTACAAAACATTTTTGAGATTTTAAAAATCGTGTGTAAGTATGTAATAGACCCACAGGAGTGAATAAAGAAAAGTATGATACTCTTATTTTTAACTTGGATACAATCAGAAACCAGTAAAATGGGCGCAAAAATGCGAGGGAAACGATTAGTCAGTTCAATTCCCGAGTGCCCATGAGAAAATGTATTGTATCTTTCGCATACCGTCGCTTCAATTTTTTACCTATTGATAGGTCATTGCTGATACGATTTTTTTGTACGTATCCGTATTTAAAACACGTGCTTTAGAAAAAGTTGAGTGCAGGAAGGGGGGGAGGGGGCTGAGATGTTTAAAAACGACGACCCGGCACTATTATATTATTATTTAACACTACGCCAATGTGTAGGTACAGACTAGTTTTATACAAATATTGGTGTTATATAAAATCATCACAATTTTCTTGACTTGCGTGGTAGGTAGATGAATGTGAGTGATTTTAAAATCAAGAAATTGAAATCACTGGATAAATATTTAGGTACTTATATATATCTCACTAATAGGGAATATTTAGATTTTTTCATATATAACGATTATATAACGATATTATATAACGAAAACAAAATCGTCCATTACCTACCTACATAATTAAAAATACCAATGAAACCAAGAAAAATATAATTTCATTTTGCTCTAGAATAGTCTAAAAACTCTGTACCTAGGTACATTACGTGGGATTTGACATTACAATCTGTGTGGCAGTGGCATAGACAAGGAGACCCTAAATCTCTGTCCGATGGTTGATAATTAACGAAATAGAAAAATATAAGATTAAATTTTGTAGAAATCTGATTTTTTTTTTAAATTTGTACAACCTTAAAAAATAGCTTCCGATATTGATTCCGAATAGACGTTTTATTTTAAGCGTAAACTACTTACATGATTTTTATACAGGTTTTGACATTGAAATGTTAATGTTACAGTCAAAAGCTACTGCAACGCATTGGTAGCACATAAGTAGCGTTTGTGCACTATGTATTTATAGGCGGCACTGAATTGTGTTTGCCAAAAACTGTTTGAGGTAAGCTTCATATCTACACCACTCTTCCTGGTTCTGCGTTGCTTCTATCCATTCAGACCATGTATTTCAGAAAAAATATCTTATGTCGTTGTCCCATTATTCTCAATATAGATACCAAAGTAATTCATAATATGTACCTACGTAATGCATATCGACCACATGACAGAACAGATAATAAATAAAATTCCGATAGACTGTATTCAATACGCTACATTTTGATGCAGGGTTTTGAATGTGTGAGTGTCCTACGAAAATTAACCACGCATTATAGACGTGCAATAGTGTGTGTAATAAACCAATATGAAATGAGCGTTAATGCATAAACCGAGAGCATTTGTCAGTATTCGATGTATAACATATTCTTGACACGTGTTTAAATTTATCCCATATTCTTCCTTACTCGATATCGGTTGCCTGCTTCTCCTTATCTGTTAGGTATTTCAGTTCCCTTTATTTCTGAGTTCCCTGATATGGACACATTTGTGAATTAAAAACTAAAATACTTAGTTATATAGGTACCCTGTTCATTATCAATAGAAAACTAATCATAATATTATCAATTTAAATTTAATTAACAAGTTAACATTGTATGTGTTTTATTTTCATTCAATTACTTTGGAGACATCTTTATTTCAATGTTAACTATTCCGACATGATTCCGACACATAAAATAGATTCAATATAGCTCTGATTTGAATACAAATTGCCATATTTATCGTAACTTTTATGAAGGTAAAAATTTTGATGTTTCCTTCTTTAATAAATAACACGAACCCCCAAAGAGCCCAATCGTGTGCGGTCTTATTCATCGTCGACAAAATCTCGACCACCATTCTTAGCGACATGTTTAATAGGTCAACATTTCAAAACCGCCGACGCTACACACAAGTTGACAAGAAAAGAAATGGGCGTTGATACATATTCCACAATAGCGCTTTCGTCGCCGCTACAAAAGACATAGAGAATGATCTATGCTCTTTGAATTAGACAGCTCTTTTTCACGTTTCCCGTTGCATTGTGGAGATCATTGTGATAAGGCTTCATAGATCCTCCTGCGACAGGCAATAGAGAGAACGCCCCTCAATGATGCGTGTGTGTGGCTCGCTAACTTGGGTGGTGTTGGAACTATTCTTGTTCCCAAGAGATGTCACCAAGTATTATTTGATGACTGTAATATAAGTGCGAAGGGAAAATTCACACCTCGATAAATTACCTGCACGATCATCAATCATATTATTACGATATTGATTGCTTCGTACATACAGGATAGGCCTAGAAATTATAAGCATTTTAAAAATATTTTTGAAAAATACCTAATACCTAATACAGTTTTCGGTTCCAGCCAATCAATATGTAATCACACAATCTCAATGACTCCAATGCAAATGCATATTATTTAAGTAGGTACAATAATCACCTATTTTTAAATTTTTTTAAACTTGCGTAGGTAGGTATTTTTTCACCTCCCTAGTTAAAACCTTATGACCAACGAATGACGATCGTGAAACGGTTTGGCTCCATCCCTCTCAGCATTCAGTATAATGCAGGGCATGGCCCCCACAAGGGGAAGGGTGACAGGGCTCTGGCCTGGGGGCCCTGCGTGGCGCGTCTAGTCAAATAGTATTCGAGAAAAATCACTAAAAATACACTGATTACCCTTAATTTTACCTGGAACACCATTTGGAGAACGCTTCTGAAGATTGTCAAACTGCCTTTAACCCTGCGATAGGTAGGGGCCCCGCCAAAGATCCTGGCCTGGGGGCCCGCTGCAAGATGTGGGGGCCATGATGCAGGGTCTGTATCAGTGGAAACCCATGGCCTTTTGATTTTGTCTATGTATATTCTATACTTACACATAAGTATTCTTTGTCCTCTCCAAAATTACGTAAGTTGGATATAACTTATGAAATTAAAAAAAAAAATGTTTTAAAATAAGGTTTTAAATATTCGTCATTTTCATTATTAATCCCATTTAACAAAATTGTCGACAGCAAATAATTGTCTTTCATTATCTGCCGTTTATCAATTTTAGTGTCAAAATTTAATAATAATAAAAAAACATCCAAAGCAGTGGAACACTGCAAATTTTCGGTGCTCTGGCTCCGCTCCTGCTCCGGGTAAAATCCCATTGCTCCACTGCTCTGTGCTCCTGCTTGCTCTGTTTTTTTTACGCCTTATAGAAATGAAAACATCGCCACGGACAAGGTTTTGAATCCGGACTACGTTTATTATTTAATGATGGTCAGGCCACATCGTAAAAAACACAAGTTGCCACTGAGTGTTCTCAAATAGGTATTACCAATAATAAATGCGCGTTTCCTTTACGTAACAAACTTTAATGCAGTATTATGATACAAATGTAACTATTGAAAATAACATAGATATTCTTTAACACATATTTAAGTTTATCCCGTTTTTATCCATAGTCGAGACTTAAAACTAATTATAACCTCACCCAGAAGGCAATCCACTTATTAAAATCCAATTATTTTTGTGTTCCTTGATGTCATTGCTCCAAAAGACTTCTAAACATGAAGTCCATTGCTTGAAGATATTGTGGATATGGTTCTAACTAATGCAATGGATGTTAACAACGAGATTCAGTTTTAGGACATCGCTTATACCTAAGTACCTAAATTTACCAGATAGGTATTTGAAAAAAATATTTTTTTCCTGTATCCTCTGACAATAAAGTAAACATAGAATTTATTTTCTTTTGATGAAGCGACTTCATTGATTTTCTTCCAAGTAATTTTTCGAAACGAAAATACGCCTAAATCATAAATCTTAATAAACATAAATACGATAAGGTTGTAAAACAATAATTTACCGCCTAGCATCTTTGAGCCATAAAGTAATAAATAAATAAACAGTTGCATTTCACGAAAATTGACCATGAAATTCGGGATAAGATGAACCACTATTTTCAAAACACTTTTATGATAGGGTACATTTTATTGTTTCTAGTTAGCAATGAACAAAATTTATGTAAAAATACTTCCAAATAAATCCATAATACTAGTTACATAGATGTTATATACCTACCTGAGTTTCATGAATTTAAATTTATTACTAATTTTATTGAAATATTAATTAATTCTGAATATTATTTCTTCCCTTGCTACCCTCAATATAAGTATTATTAATAACCAAAGCTAATAACCGCGTAGTACCTACAAACATATTATTATGAAAGTTATAGGTCCATATGTGGTTGTTATGCTTGCTTAATTAATATTTGTTCTACTTTCCTATATTACTTCCCTATTTGGTTATATGTTATACCTATGGCAAAGATATAATAATCATGCACGTATAATTAATTAAAATATTACTTGTATAATATACATATATCAGGCGTATTATTATGTTTGTGGTTCTTTGGTAAATCATCAAAATTACATAAACCGAAATTGTGGGGTTCTTTCCTTCTTTCCCAATGTTCCCAATATTAACTATTTATAAATTTGCACTCTTTGAGGAGTCGACTAGATACTTATTGTATCTACCTATTATTAATTTTTATGATTATATTTTAGGGGTTTGTGTTGTAATTAATACCTGTAAGATATTTTTAACTTTTATTACCTAAACACTGCAATAGGCCATAAGGCTTAATAACATTTTAGTGTAGCGATCGGGAAGTGCAAGAATTAAACCATCACAGAATCACACAGGCTTTGAGAAAATCACATTGTGAACCCGTAATTCCCTTACACACCGGACTTCCGGGCCTTCCACATTTTATTTTTTATTTTTATGATTTAATAACACGGTCGTTTATATACATATTTATATAAATAATAAGAGTATACGACCTAATCTAATTATTGTCACGAATGAATGAATGAATTATTGTGAGTGCCTTGGTTAGGTAATACCTACCTAATATGGATTGCGATTTTAATAAAACCGAAAATAACAAACAATATTTTGTTTTATTATGAATCTGACATTTCATCAACATGGATTTAGTCAACTTTGTGAAAAAAACCTACGTATCTATGGTAGGTATCTATTATTTATGTACCTGTTATGAAATTAATCGTGTGTTCTTTGTGTTGTACTCAATGACATTGTTGTACTACTGTCGAGGAAATAGTCAGTTTTGGCTAGGCACCCAATATAAATGAAAAAAATCCAAGAGATCTTTCATACATGACATAGGTAGGTATTAAAATTACCTAGATCGTTTCGAAAAAAAACATTTTAATTGCATTTTATAGAGCGAAATCAAACAGTTTTATCGACAAAATCATACACCAATCGATTTCTGTCACAACGACAGAACAGATAATCTGAGTTCCCTGGTCACAACGTAAGCTACGAGTACATAATATAAATAGATTATAGGCAGTGGTTGAAATGGAAAATTAAGCGAACCGGAATACATACCTGCTCGATAATTTTCATAAAATATTAACACATTTATCTAATTTTATGTAAGTAGGTATATTATGTATCTACAAATAAGTGGTTTAGATTTTTTTAACGATACTTATAAGTACCTACCTGGCTCAGACGGTCATATGGAATTATAACAGTCTTTAAACTTGTGGTATGCAAAAGACGTCAGCGCCGCAGGTGAAAATCGGGATTTACAACACATCTAAAATATATTTTTTTACCGTGAGTCCGACAAGTTATGTATTAAATGTTAAATATTTAAAGTTAACGAATTCACCACGAAACGGGATGCAATATTTAATTTTTATAAGAGACGAAGCGATAATTAGGGCGATTTCATGAATCGGAGCTGTGTTCCGGCGTGCTCCAATTCATTTCGAGCGCTGATTGTAGGTAGGTACATATTCCGTTTTGGAATATAGTCACAAATTTTAAATAAAGACTAAATATTTTTCTAAAACTACAGGTAGGTACCTAAGTATATAGTTCTCTTACTTCAATTAATTTCTATACTTAAATTATCTTTCAGGAAATTATTAGATACTTATGGCATATTGTTTAATTTTTAAGCACGGATGAGATAAATAAAACGATGCCTTAAGTATGAAAGATAACAATACATACATACAAACATTCTTTAACAAGTTCTCATTATTTGTAACAATCTACGACCTGCGTTAAACAAACAGGTGACAATGAGACTATAAAACTAAAACCGTATCGAATAATAATAAATTGTTAACGTTTCCACTGTTGAATATATTTTTACGTCTTGTATGCATTTCAGTTTGAAACATTTAATAGTTTTATAGTCCCAGGAATCAACAGCTACCTTCATTTCCTCTAGCGAAACAATGTAACAGTAGGTGCTTAGAACTATGTTACACGTACACAAAGAAAAACTGTCATCGACGTTTACTCAAAACAGTTAAAATTCGCTAACAGTAGGTGGTGCAATTATGCTCTTGGTTCTGTTTGTTTTATGACTGTATATTTTTGTTCTGTATTCAAGAGATTCATCTGTAAAGAAACATATTCGAATAACGATATTACTTACTTATATTAAAGTACAGTAGCGTACATAGCAAAGGGCAATATACATATTTTAATACTATTATTTTGAGCGTTGGTAGGTAAATAAAAGTTTTTAGTTAAATCATAATAATATTATGTAGGTAACAATATTAGCATGTTTTTATAAAATAGCTAATTTCACATTTAACTACTAAGTATCTAAATTCTACATTGTAGTTAAATAAGCATATTAAAATAACTAAAAAGGCCCATCACTAAGTACACTTAGAAAGTTCGAATTATATTCAAGCATATACCTATCAGGTATTTTAGCTGTGTTTATTGTGAAGAAAGATATTGCAAAAGTTAAAGGAAATAGGTATCTATTATCTACTATTAAGTAGGTAAGTACTTATATTTTTAAATACGTATATATTTATTTGCACCTAAGTAGTACCTACCTATCTACTTGTTCATATTTATAAATTTTATAATAAATCCAGCCCGGTTTCGTCTTACAACATTTTTAATTGCATACCTATATTATTGATAATGTTATTCTGCCAATAAAGTAGGTATAGTAAAGAAAATCAATAATGAATTATTTTTCATTTCACTATAAAATAATATGTTCAATATAATGATGTTCTTGAAATGTATTACAATAATACTACTACAGATTGTTTATTTAATTTACGAATGGCAACACAGCTTTAAAAAATGACAATAATAAACGTTTTTTTTCACCAGAAAGATGATTGTTTGCTTAGCTTTAAAAACTGCACTCCTTCCTAGATTTTAATAGAAACTCATTTGCAGGTAAGCTATTTACTAAATCTCTGAAGCAATAAATTACCTAATCTTTTGCGTCATTGACTCGAACGGCTACTACGATGGCTTCCACTCTGATATTTTTATTGTTTTACAACCGTGCGAAGATTGGCCCGATTGTTCTTCGGACAGCTGAAAAATGTCCACTGTTTGGATATTAATTGTTTGTCAGGTTCCCTTTATGTCCACATGTCCAAAAAAACAACAATAATGTAAATTCACGGTGCATACTTGGTACTTACCTTAACAGTTTGACATCTCTATTAAAGCGACCTTGTAGCAAGAAGTTGGCTAGCTTTTCCACTGTGAATGCTGTCATTAACGAAATAATAGTCTGCAGCTAAAAACACTTTGTTTTTATACAAAAAAGACTACCTACTTCTAAAACTTTAATGAAATTCCTATTGACAATGCTTGCTTTTGGTATCTTACTGCTTCTAACCGTTGATAGAATGTAATGTAAAATGTAACTGTAGTGGTAACTCCTTTAAATTCAATTGACAATATAAAGTAGGTACACCTACGTATCTAAACCATAATTATTTCAATCAGTTTTCATTCAAAGCCTCTCGTTCCTGTTTTCATACTACAGTACCTACCTATTTTGTTTCCACGGATATACCTACTTCGGTAAAACACCAATTCAGTGTATTCTTGATAGTATTTTATGTATTTCAATATCTCATGGGTACAACTCACAGAACAGATTAATAAATAGAATTCCGATATACCCAAATACAATATTTGTTGACGCAGGGTTTTGAATGTGTGAGTATCCTACGAAAATGAACCACAGATTATAGACGTGCAGTATTATGTGTTGCAACCAATGACATTATGGACGAATCATCTGGAAAAGAAAATGACACTCACTTTATTGTCGGGTCTGCCGAATGGCATAATCTCTTCTAACGCCATTACAATAAAGGTGATATTGCTATAAATTCCTGATGCTTTTTGTTGGGTCTGCCGAATGGTTCGGTTCGAACGGGTTCGCTCAAATGAGCATTGACATTAGAAACACTGCTCTAACGCCATTACAATAAAGGTCATATTGCTTTAAATTCTCGATGCGTGATATCGCATAATGAAATTGCGTGACGTCTACCTATACATGCGAATGCGCCAATTTACTTGCTAGCTACTGTATTGAGTGAGTCGTCCATTAATAATGTCATTGGTTGCAACCTTCTAATATTGAATGAGCGTCAGTGCATAAATCGAGAACAGTTGTCAGAACGAAGGACAAGCGTATTCTCGATACGTGTTTAAGTTTATCCCATATTCTTCCACATTCGAGATCGGTTGCCTGTTTCTCCACACCCGGTAGGTATTTCAGTTCCCCTTGAGTTCCTTGGTATAACTGTATGATGTGATTTGTCCAGCGATGATTATTCGAGCGATGTTGTCTGCCCATTCCTATAATTTTATATCTTATGTGCCAGTTTATTTAATTTTTAATATCTGGGTGTTGTCCCCAACTAGGGATTCCAATCCCGGGACCTCGGGATCCCGAACTATTTTCGATAACTATGAATCCCGTGATTGGTAAACATAATCCCGAAACTTTCGAAATTGAGTTTTTTTTATCATTTTTTTATAGAAAATAAAATAAAAACGAAAATATAACAGAAAAAATACTTTTAATAACATACAAATACATTAGAAATAAACTGAGTTTTAATGAAGTTTGATGTATTACCCACGTGTTGCCAATTCATTTTATTATTTCACATAAATTAATAAAAATGCGAAAGATTGGAAAACAACAATGCTTCGAACTTTTAACAAAGTGATTCCACTATGTTTTTTAATGCATTTGTCAATTATTTTATTTTAATTGAACTTATACCTATTTGTTATCTTTTTTTCATAAATAAATAAAACTGTTTTACTTTCACATTATTATTTATAAATATTACAATATCATTTACTCCATTAAACCTATGTATTTCCAAGACTGAACGTACACAATATTAACAATAAATGTCATAAATAGTAGGTATAAATTATACTAAATTTATTATTGAACGATTTTATCAACGTTATTTGTATATTTAGAAATTGTATATTAATTATCGAAAAAAATGCCAATCCCGGGATCGTCAAATCGTACCTAATTTCGAAATCCCGGGATCAAGATTTTGGCTCGGGATTGGATTCACTATGCCCAACCATTGCCCAACATTAATCTCTTCATTGCTAATTTTAGTTTTGAACCACTTCTTAATTTAAGGGCAATGTATCATATCTAACCATATTCATACCCATACTCAAAAAAAAAGTTGAATTGTGTTAGTAGATACTGGAAGAACACATTGTAACACACGGTTCTTCAGAGATAGTGAGTGGCTGGTGACAAATAAATGTTATGCATTCCGTCCAGCGCGTCCATTCTATACACAAGATTGTTTTTCGGCTTCTACGACAGCTATCTAGGGTAGGTTTGTATCGAAATATTAACACTTATTGTAACAATTACAATAAATTAGTTGTATTTGTTACAATAAGTGCTATACACCTCTCTTGGCTGTGTTAAAATTAGAGCGAGATAGACAGTTTTGACTGTTTAGAGACGGCTAACTTATTGTAACAATAATTATAATAGATACCTCAATTCATAAATATGATAAAGTGATAATATTTATCACTTTAGCGGTCGATAAGTATAGAATAGACCCAGTTATCTATTTAAAAACGACTAGGTAACAAAAAGTCGGGACCAATTTTCAGGTTGTTCAGTTTTTTCAAAATACCTAGGTACTATATTGTAACTCAAAAGCTTTTTTGAGAATCTTAAGATACCCTCTGATCATGCATGGTTTTGAATTGGATATAACGATAATTTACCGCCTCTATAGAATTAAAATATTCAGTTGCAACTTACGTCACATATGACTACATAATAACATTAGGAAGGTATATTACATTTATCAAAATTTATCGTTTAGTACATATTATCTACCTACTTAAATAAGTTTTCTAGACGACCCTTATCTATCCCATGAAAAGATATAGGTACATAACATGGTATGAAAAGATATAAAGATAGAAAATGATATTGCCAATAGCAGTATTCTCAAATAATTGACAAATACCTACATAACAATCTACTTCATATTTTTTTATAAATGCCCACTAAAGCATTGATATTTAAGCTTATTATTTATTGTTCGTTGGCATCCATTGGCTTAAAAAACAATACTGTGTTTCAAATCGGTTGTGATATTGTGAATAGAGAGCAAAAAGCTCACATTAAACAAAACGAAAATATTTTGCTATGAACATGTTTCGAAAAAAGCACAGTTAATGTAGCCTAAGTAAAAGAAAGCGCTTTTTCTGCATAAGTCGATCTCCATTATCATACGGACTCTCGATAAAAATTCTTCAGACCCGCTGTACGCACGACTCTTGAAATTTTCAAATAATAGATCGTCTCAGATTCTCGTGGGAAACTCCCGACTTGCGATAGAGCTGTTATAAAAACTGACTCAAAAAACTCAGCACTGTAATTCCATCCGTATTACACAAAGTGATAGTTTATTTTATAAGATAAGTACTTTTTTAACCCCGGCAGTCGTGGGCCTAAAGCCAGAAATTTGTGTAGTTTGGTTCCACTGGGAATCTTTTGGCCTATAGCGGCCGATGTAAATTGGATTACATTACATTAAATATACTCAGGATAATACATACTTATACATACCTACTTGTTTCATAACATAAGTACAGGTATTTTATTGAAATCACGACTTCTAACTACTCAAAGGCTAATTATTTCTTCCCTACTAAATTCTAAGGATTACAGACAGTGACGTCCCTAGACAAAATGCCGCCCCTCGGCAGAGCCTAAATGGCGTCCCATTTTTTTTATACATTTAGTATTTTTATCATCCTTTCATGACTCCAATATCTAAGAAATATGTTTTATGGATACATTACTAACACAATATATAGGTACTTACCACTAAAATATACAAAATTAAATTTATAAATATTTTTTCCCCAAATGTAGGGATTTTTGACGTTGTTGGTAATACCTACAGTGGCTATCTTCTTCATATTTGGCAATATTTGTAATGATATTTTTAGCCTGAGATCTAAAAGGTTTAGCCATTATTAAATCGATAATCGACAAAATGACGGAGCGACTCTTCGATAACGCAACTTCCGTGCGCACTAAAAGCCGAAAAGCAACCGAAGTAAACTAGATATCGCGAACACGATAAAAAAGTTACAGTCCCGTTAAACCATGCTAATTAATACATTTTGTTTCCAACCAGTGAGCTGAAATTTTTAATGGAAAGATATTCTCGTTATTACTAAGTTAAGGTAGCTATTTATATATATAGGTACCAAATGATTCTCCTCGATTTGCCGCCCTTCGCGTGACTGCCGCCCCCAAGCGACGCTCAATCTGCCTACCCCCACGGGACGTCACTGATTACAGAAAAGGATTGTTTATAGAACTAAGCAAATTAAAACAAGTATGAATGAAGCTCTTTATAATTTTACGATGCTTAAAGTTTTGTAAATCCATGTGAGTTGATTTTATAATGATAAAATGAATTTGGAAAAGCGGTGCTTGTAACTTGAGCTTTTTACTTAGTTACGTTACTTTACGTTAGTTACTAAATTTTAATCTAAATATATATTTTTAGCTCAATTGGATATAAAAAGTTTACATTATGTACCTACATAATTACGCAGGAATTTATCATACTTCTGTGGTGTTAGTTTGTCTAATAAGTATCAACTTCACAGATACTTCACTTTCGATAAATAAGAAACGTTCTTCATGCTTGATGCAATAATATTGTCCACAAATAAAACTAAATTAAATACATCAATACACCTAAGTACAAAGCTTTCAACTATCTTAAGGGCCCACATGCCCAACGAAGGTCAAAGTGGAATTTTTATGGTATTTTCAAAGCAATAGCCTGAACATTCCTTAAACGTTGTAGATAATCTATTTATATAATTTTGAAGCCTTATTATCATTTATATTTACTTTAAACATTATTTGATGACTGCATAAAGTATTTTTATTACATAAAATAGTATTCTTTTAAACCTATCGATCTAATGTTTTAGCATATACCTAGTCATATTTCAGTAAGTACATCCATGTGCAATCGTGTTACGATTTTTTAGATTTATTAATGTTTCAACGCATTTATATAAACCATTAGTAAAATTTATGTTGACATTATTATAATGAAATATTTACGATAAAAAATATATATTTATAATATCTGTGATCCCAAATTTGACAAGAATTAGGCATTTTATTATTCAAAAAATGGGCAAGATTACCACATTTGAAGATAATTCTAACAGCGACTTTTAATATCTCACTGACGCTATAAAATTGTTCGGTGAGTTTAAATTATGAATTTTCATAAACACATCAAAAATCATTAGATAAGTAATATATTTTTTTATTTTTAAAAATAATCTAAGTACCTACTTATAGATATTATTTTATATGTGATGGAATGCCATAGATTTTTTTAAATATGTTATTAATTTGGACTTAGTTGCAGTCGTCATAGACAATAATATTATGCGCAAAGATTTAAGGTATCGCTTTTCGAGCCTACTGTATTGCATACATTATGCTAGACGGGGCTGAGATCCGTGTGGTAAAGTCCATACAAAAAAATCTGACATTCGTCGCACAATAATCCGATACATAGGTACAATACTTGAAGAGAGGTGGCGCTGTGGCATATTTTTTGTATGATCCTGTATTGTATATTAATTTTATAATACATTCCTAAACATAAGTACGACACATTTCGTTCGCAAATTAAATTATTTTTGTAGAATATAAAATAAGTTATTATTTAAATACGTTAATATGCAATTAAAAATTATTTTTCGCCAGGTAGGCTTTAAATAATCGCCTAGTATGAAGTCTTCGCTACTGCTGCATAGTTTATGCTGTTGTTTGTTTATTTTTTAATCAACTAATAATATCTACTTAATTTTGAAAAACAAAAACATTCTCAATATTAAATATTATGAACTAAAACTTAAATTTAAAATATTAAAACTGAAGGTCAGAAAAACAATAAATACATTATTAACTATGTACCACTCTTAGTATCGTGTTTTAAATTTTTACCCACCACCTACCGTGGATAATCCAAAATATTGACCGGATATTTTGTGTTGCGAAAAACGAATTTCCAGTAAAGCATCTCTCGATGACTTCCGAAATCCCAATTCCCACAGTAGAAACATAAATTTCCGTTATATTGCGCATTCATTATCACTTGATTTGGATACGGGCATTTAATAAAAAGGCGAAATCATGAATAGTAAGTAAGTACCTGCCGACCAAAATACGTTTCTGGCAGGAAATCGTTGTACCTATACAGATTTTGTTGAAAGGTCGTGAGATGATACACTTTGTACGTGCCAACATTTCTTATTTTTCCCTCAAAAATAAAGCGGAATAATTCGATATGATGTGATTCATATTTTTATTATTTTAATTTTATCAGTTTTTAAGATTCCTGTTACTTATCAATTTTCGATAGCTTGAATTACTTCTCTATTTCAGCAGTGTTTGCGATTTATTGTGTTTTGTTATTACAAAAATGGGTACAAGTCTGTTTACTGGAAGCCAGGCGGAAACAGCGACAATTCATGAATTCAATAATTTTAACATAACCTAAGCTAACAAATAATCCAGTATATCGGCTATTTTCTATAATTTCTTTGCCGCTGGCTTCCACCAAACAGACAAGGACCCAAAAATGTTCCCAAAAGTTCAATATTCTGATGGGCGATGGATTACTTACCGAAGACTGAAATCCCTAACGACGACCGTCCCGAAAACAATACTTTTTATAAATCATCACAACTTCTTCTATATACATAGATGGTTCCTAAACATACTTCAAAAAACCAGAAAAAAGACCTATTGTTTACTTAATAGTTTGCATTGTAACTTCTGCTAAAAAGGCACGCAAACAGTACCCCACCTCATACTTATAGCTTCTCGGCGCTCCAGCAGTGGATTCCGCAATTTTCCGGGTAGGTATATGCCCCATACCCAGACACTCCGCAAATTGAGTCTAGCGATGAACACCTGGCCTGCAGCTATATCGTAAGTTTGTGTGTTTGTGTCGTCCACACTGTCTTGTCGTTTAGACATACCGCGTCAGAATATCAAAACAAACATTGGATGCCCAGATAATTGCACCAGTTCATGAGTGTTACGGCTCTTCCATTAATAGAAGCTTTGCGTTTCGTAGAATGGCGATAGTGTGGTCAACCAGTCAAGAAGGCTGTTCGACAGCCAAATCATCCGGGTCAGGATCCTCAGTCATGAAGTCCTAACGAAGAATTATTTCATTTTCTGAAGGGTGGAGAAATTAAACATCCTCAAAAACTCAATTAAACTCAAACAGTTACCCAGAGTGCCAAATTATCAATGAAAAAAACATTTGATTGAATTTTCTTACACGATAAAATTATTGTACTATATTTATTTAATACCTCTATTATTTTTTTAAGTTAGGTAGATAGTTGAGTTTTATTATTAGGTAAATATTGTAATTTTTTTATTACAGGATTTCGGCTTTCGGGATCCATCATTCGAATCAATTTCAACAAATACTTATATTCTAATGAGTTTAGTATTCTAGAGTTTGGTTTCGGGAATTTCCCGACGGGAATTCTCGAGAAATTTTCGAGATTTCCCATCCCGAATCTCGAGAATTGAAATTTTTAACATTTCGGGAAATCCCGGATCTCGAGAATCTCTTCTCGGACTTCGGGATTTCTTTATTATCAAATATTAATTGAAAAACGATTTTCTATATGAAAAAGTCAACATAAAACACAAAACGTTCAAAGACTGATCCGGGCATCTAACACTATTAAGCCAACGTCGACTCAAAATGAGCGCAATTTTTGCAACATCAGGGAATTTTGTGTTTCAAAAGCGTACGCGATTGTCAGACGCAGCGATTGGCAGTCTGTGTTTCTTGAAATTCTATTTTAATAAGTAATGTTTACAATTATTTTTGTTTTCCTACTTCTATTTTGTTTGTATTTAAATAAAAAAAAACATATTCTTTTTGAACTTGTCTGTTTTTACACTGATTTTAGGAATTTTACAGGTTATTTTAATCGAGAATTCTCGTAGATTCTTTTCTGGAAATCCCGAATCTCGAGATTGAGATTTTCTCAGGAAATATCCAACTCTACTTATATCTAACAATAAATCATCTTTATAACCTGCCTGCCAAGCCTGAACAACAACTAACCATAAGTGCAAGCGAGAAAGCTATTTAACACGCGTATATTCTCCTGATAACTCGACTTTTTGACGAAATTGAGTTATCACTATATTCAGACTCCTCTCGTTGAGATCGATAAGATGGCAAAACTCAATATATTGTAGACCCACTAGTATTGGAGTTATGAGCGTTGGCATTTTGTTATATCCCCAAAATGTTGATTTTCGAAAGTTGACGGAAGCTTATAAAGCAAAATATCTCATTTTGCCATCTTTCGTTTCCAAGGTTTGGGTGAAATGTATATGACAAAACATAATATCTGCCAATACTGTGATTTTTCCATCCGATATTTTGTTTGCTAACATCATGGTAGGTATTATAAGATGACTAAGATGACAAGATGGTTGGAAGGTTGGAACTAACGAAGAATCCGTCGAATCTGATCCTCAAACGTTAGTTAGTGGTGCTGAATTAACAGATACTACAACAATTCATTCTGACAAATTCATCGCCAGCTGGCTTTCATGGACAAGATTTAAGAGGAAGACATCCACGAAAAACAAATTGGTTGATGAATGAGTCCAGATCGAGGCATTTATAAGAAAGCGTACAAAGCACGAGAGCCATTACTCCTGCGAAGATGTTCCTATTTAAATATGCTTAACAAGTCATTTAAATATTAAAATTATGTAATGGTGAATATAAAACAATGAAGTTGGAAAATGGAAGTGTGAAAACTGCATATTATGAGTTACTTATTTAACAAAACGGGTTTCAAATTCAATAAACCTTATTTAGATATATAAGGCGATGAATATATTACATGTAAACGTTATATATCTATCAAAGAGGCAAGGAATGAAATCTCCAAACAACACAATGCACAATTTCATTGATGCACATAAAGGTTATTACAGTAAATCAGAAGATAAAACTACAGCTAAGGAAAGATAAAACCAACCAGGTTCTACCATGTCTGCTATTATCCACAAATATTTTGTACTATAAAATATTATTGTTTGTGTACAATTTAACTATTAGAGAATGTTCTTCTCAAGAATTCTCCGAAGGCTATAATGTAGCACGAGTCAACCGGTGGATAGGTTCTAATGACATTGCTTCATGTGTGTTGAAGAAAATCATGAATCTTTCTCCTGAAATCAAACACGTTCTCACATACTCAGATGCTGCAGATGCACAGAACAGAAATATTAATGTAGCATGTATGTTTACTTATGCATTATAAAAAATACCTCGGTGATGAAGCTGATTGACCAAAAATTTCTTCTATCCTATCATACTAGACTCAAATGTGATAGTGGCCATTCAAGAATAGAGATAGCAAAAAAAAAGGTTCACGACAAGAACTTAAAAAATATGGTACTCCGGGATTGATTCCAATTTGTAAGAGTGGCCAGAGATCGGGAGCCGTTTGAAGTGTTAAAAATGACACAAAATACTTTTTTTGCTTTTTAAAACTACTTACAAATTCACAAATTCATCGCAAATAAGATAAAGAAGGTAATAAGTTGAAGTTGTTAAAAATTAGATGGCTTTGATGGCAATGAACTTGAGGGCGTAGAAGATATTGTTAAGGATTAAAATTTAAAAAATATATATATAATGGTATAATCGTTTCTTTATATTAGTATAGCTACCTGTAAGAACATACCTAATATCGAATTTATATTATTTCATGGAACGGAAAACTCTCATTAGGAATTATTTTTGCAACCCTCTGAAAATATTTGATGCCAATGTCTGTATCAATATTACATTTTTAATTAGTGTCAAGCATTAAACATATATATTTTGAAGCTATTTTTTGAAGTTTTATTATCCAATTACCTCACATTAATTACAACATATTGGAGCATAAGATGGCAAAACATGATAACTTGGAAAATCTTTTTTTCTACCAAACCTGGAGAATGAAAACTTATTAAAAATACTTATTCTATATATCTAAAACTCATTTCGAATACATCGTCACATTATAATATTTTCAAAAGACATATTCGCCAGAAAGATTCAAACAATCACTAAATTTAAAACAGCTCTCCTGCACAATTAACAAAAGTGCACATATCAGGTTTTGTCATCTGATCACTGATATATTTGTTGAGTTAGATAGAAGACATAAATAATCAACTTAGTAAAGCTAGAAGTGAAACCGGTAAATATTGGTTTGATTTAAGGCTTATGGCAAAATCGGGAGAACCTATGCATTGCTGAAATATATAGTTTTTTATGCGAAATATAATTAATTTACTGGTCAATAGTAGAAACTATGGTTAACTATCTTGTTTTTAAATAGGTACGGTAGTCGTGCTGAGAAGCAAAATGATGGTATTAGAATTCATAAGTAAGTAATAATAAAATTGATTGCATCATACGCAAATAAAACAGCTCCATATTGCTGGAAAATCCCCTATATCTTTAGTATTATTAATTACTCTGAGATCTTTCTTTATACTTACATTTTATCTCAGTACCTACTTCGTCTTCACTCGTCATATTTCCAAAGTTATCTGCTATGTAAATACGTATTTTCATATACTTTGTGAATCTCAAAGTATGCTTGCCAATTTTCACAGATTTATTAACATGAATGGTTTCCAAGCTATACTCTCTTCATCTCTACAGTCTATAGTCTATACTATACTTTCATCGCCTCATTTGCGTAGTCACAAAAGGTATGTCTGTCCAGTTTGACCAATAGATATATATTTAATCTCTTTGTTGATAACGCCATACAAAAAATTATATTGAACAGGTAGGTTACTATTTTTGTAATTATGGTGGATTTATCTGAATAAAAAGATTTTTTCAATTAGAAGTAATATTTATTTTAGTAAGGCAGATGTTTACAGCATAACAATGTTTCACTTTTACAATTTTTTTAAAAATTATAATAAACGATAAATAACAAAGTTAAAATTTTATTGGATTATACATTATAATATGACAATATGTGAACATTATAAGTGCAATGTGAAAGTTATAAGAAAAAATATGGGAAATTGATAGATTTTTCTCACGTTTCGATAAAAACAGTGCCAAAAGTTTATTTTATTACTAGGAAATCTATACAAAGACAAAAATACTTAAATTCACTACAATCACTGGGCTTAACTATTTGAACACAGATTTTTTTAAATGTTATTAATTTATTATTTTAATACTATTAAAATATAATACATGGGTACCTACTACTAAAATTCTTATAACTAACATAATTTAAAATTAATAAACTTTACAAGGTTTTTAGGAATCTTAATTCAAAATAGTTTACAAAATAAGATATAATTGCATGTGCTCATTTTAATATAGGTAGGTATATGTTTATTATAATGATTTTAAAACCATTATAATGGAGGGCTACCATGTAAATACCAATTCAATTAACATATTTATTCTTAGTTGAATTCTTCTTTATATGATTATTTTTATATAAGTATCTAAGTATATTTAAATAATCTAAAAGGTATTTTTGGTACCAGGCACATTAATAAAGACACTAGATATTTAGTAACGTTTTTAAAAAGTATTATTTTCCGAACTGAAGCCTCATTACAGAAATACGTGCAACATATTAATTATTATGTGAACAATTTGTTTTTTTTTATAAAAAAAACTGTAGATATATTATAATTAAATATTTTATTTAATGAAAAAAGTTAGGTTTCTATTGATCTGCATGAAGAAAAATTACTTTTTGATTTGCGTAGGTAATAAACTAATGTCTAATCGTTTAATAATATTATAATAGCATTTACATTTGTAAATAAAACACCAATAGGTTCACTATGGTATATTTTGTGCGTTAAATTTTGTACTTTTACAAATTTGATGTTATTAGTGTGAAATGATATTATTTCAATGGTGAATTTAAACTTTAAACATTGTTTTTTAGAATAATAATTGCGTGTTGCTTGAAATATTGATAAAATTTGATACAATAAAAAAAGATTAGAACAATATATTGTGCAATACAATATAATTGTATTGTAATAGTTTACTAGAATTTATGTGGAAAAACATCATAGAGATTATAAAAAAAACTATAGAAATATTTGACATAGCATATTAACCCAATGCTTACGGGCCGCACAAAATTGTGTTTTTGCTAATTGCTTTTCAAATGCAAATTAACACGTTAATTAAAAAATAATTAAAAGAGCCCGTAAACATTGGGTTAACCCAATGTTTACTAAACAAAGAAAAATTCTGCATGTCAATCAAAACAAAAATCATCATAAAGTTTGTTTTTAGAAATATATAAGTATATTATGTTATATGTAAAATAACATTTGGTAATAGTAACATGCAATGTGTTAAAAATTGTTTTTATAAAACAAAAAAATAATAATTAAAACAATATGTTTGATGTGTAAAAAATGATGCTACGTAGAGACAGCACAAGAAATTGTTGTATCGTATGTGTATGTATGTATGCGTATACATAAGACTGCTTCTATTTAGAGAAAAACACAAAGATGTGGGTGCCATTTTTTGCATAAATTTTGCACAGAGCAGAATTATAATAACTCACATTCATTATTATATAAAATAGTTATTTTACAACAGGTACACAATATATAGTATAGTGGAATAAAATTGATTTTTCTTGTAAACGTGTTCAGTGGACACGGCTCATCTCCATGCCTCCAAGTTGTCCGATGTACGGGTATCCAGACTTCGCTTCAGTGGGAGAATGGGCGTGCGAGCCATAGTGGGATGGGTTAGCCGTGAAAAATGAGCTGTGAACAAAGGAAAAAAAGAAATTTTATTAATAATTTCGCACTCATCGTCAATTATTCTAGCAGGAACAAAAGCGCGCCATGACTAATGTGGGAATAGAGGTATTTTTAATATAACGCTCCAGAATTTTTAGACGAAATTACAATAGGAATAGTGACCACATGGAGAGTCGTACAATAATGGGTATGTAGACTCTACATACATATAATATTAACGACACTCTACATTGTAGAGTGTTGTTAACATTATATTATAAATATATATACCATACCTATATGAAAATCAGTAACAACACTGTTCCAAATTTGAATATTTTTTATTATACATAGGTCTACATTCTACATACTAATATTGGTTAGCATATTATCATTCAGTATTTTCAGTTATTCCCAACCTTTTTTGTTTGGTGGAACTCTTGATAATTTTAAATAATCTCACAGAACTCCTACCTCGCTTACAAGTTAGCACTAAGGTCTGGGATAAATAGCAAGATTACGCAAAAAGATGTTACATACATATTATGTGGAGTGTCAATTTTGAGCTCAAGCTCAAAATGTCACCGTTTACTGTTTTAGTCTCAATTTTTTTTCTAAATTTATTAGGTACCTACCTAATTACATGCTATAGTTTCTATGTTGCTATCTTAAACGGATACACAAAATCTTTTAAATTTGTGTATATCTGTACATTTACAAATATTAGACGGAAATTAGCGCTGCAGGCGAAAAAACGTAATCTCCACGGTATCTACCATCAAAAGTTGCATTATTCGTAGATATTTATTCCTTATGTATCGCCCCTTAGAATGTCTTGCTCTAAGCAACACATGAACTGACTATCTGTATGGGATATCACTACCAGTGAGGTCATCAATTTTTATTCTGGCATTATTAGCTGCTATAAAATTTCTCCTTCTCAGTAAAATTCTCTCTATTTTAACAATGACTATGAGCTTGTCCAGATGACGCTTTTTGCCGCGAGTGCACGTGGACAGCTCAATGAGGTCAGATGTAAGTACCTGGAATGCGCACGAGTTTTTACGCGTGAGTCAAATCGCGCCATCTGGACAAGGTCTATGTTGCGATATCTAATCAAACAATGTTCAAAATAGGCACTTCGCTACTTAAATATATGTAACGTTATGAGCTTATTTTACTTTATAGAGGCTTTAATTTATATCCACTTTCTTGGCAAGACAAATAGGGCATGTCTCGCTGAACCCCGTTTAGTAGTCACTGTATAATCATATACTTAGGCCAGTTCCAATTTTGAACAACGAACAATTTATGTTGGTACATATTATGTATTCTATATCAATAATTAGTGGCCCCGCAGTGGAATATTGCCAGAATGGTCATCCGCTCAAGTCGTGTGTACTGATGGGAAAAATTAAACGTTGTTTTTTTGTCTTTTCGTATTTTGGTAATCAAAAGCAAAGAGACCCAACGAGAGAAAAGACCTCGTTGAGAAGTCTGTTAATAGAACTTACAGTCTGTGGAGGCTCATGTGCCACGTGTAGTAGCGAAAATGATATATCATTTTATTAATAGCAATGAAATACAATCGCGATTCGAGTAGCTGGTTCAATGTGATTTTGAAAGCATTCGAAATATAAATTAATCAAACTATCAGAAAATGATTTACATACTTACGTATATAATATTATGTAGCATATTGGCTGTCATATTATCAGCTTTAGTTGAGTTATTTTGGCATATGAATGATTGATAAGCTACGAAGGATTCACTTAAATCTAGAAAATAGAGTATGTTATAACGTCATCGTTGTATTTAAGTAAATTGAGATTGCAAATAACCGATGAGGATGTCGTTTCATGTAATTTCAGCCAAGGAAAGACTCTATTGAAATTGTAGAGAAAATAAATTGACCTTGTGGTAGATACCTACAGTGACGATTTTCTTTGACGCAGATAACACAATATTCGATTCGTCAGAAGATACCTACTTATACAATATTACCCAAAGCATAAAAATCTTTATAATTAATTTGAAAGGGGCTTGTAAGATAACCACCTACAAAAAAGAAACCATTAATGATGTTATCTTCTATAATAATTATCTAAATACCTACCTACTTTGACATTTTTAGTGGGTACGTTGGTAGTTGGAATTTATGTTTTTTTACCACGAGGGCCCTCAAAATCAGTCAGTGTTTCAGGCCTACACGTCCCTAAACTCGCCACTGGGTAGGTACCTACCGACTATATACTTTGTGAGTATCGAATACTGTTTAATTTAAATTTAATATCTTCTTAATATTGTAAGGGTAAAACAATATCCTCCAATCACGATGTCCATAACACTGGAGCACAGAACAGATAATAAATAGAATTCCGATAGGCTATATTTAATACGCTACATTTTGATGCAGGATTTTGTATGTGTGAGTGTCATACGGAAATGAAACAAGCATTATGCACGTGCAATAGTGCGTGTAATAAATACACCAATATTAAATGAGCGTCAATGAATAAACCAAGAGCAATTGTCAGTATTCGACGTATGCCGTATTCTTGACACGACGTTTAAGTTTATCCCGGTTTATTCCTTACTCGAGATCGGCTACCTGCTACTCCTTATCCGAATTCAATAAAATTATATACTATATCGTCACTGTTCTGGCAGAAGACACTAATTCGAAAAAATGACATATTGAGTAAGTTATACCAAAATGTTCCTTATTTCAAACTTTACCGTCTGGAAACCTTCTTAATAAATAAACAGTGTTTATTTTAAAGTCATCCTTTTTACGATTACTTAATAAACTCATATGATAGACCATTTCAAACATTTTAACAACTTCAAAGTCAAATTACTCAAAACTAGTAGGATTCTCCAGTTAGTGTGTTCTGCCAGAACAGAGACGATATAATTTTTCTCCAACTGTTTGTAGTAAAATAAACACCACAGGAGATTCTATTAGGTAGGTAATGGAAATTTGGTTTCAATCTACATTCATGCATATATATCAATATCACCGTTTCGAAACTGCAATTAATAGATATTTTAATGTTTACAAAAACTACGAACATGATTGATTTAGTATGTTTAGTCTCTTATTAAGTCTATTGAAATGCCGGATATAGCTGCGAGTAAATATATACCCCAAGATTAAAAATTACGTACAAGAATTTCATTCTAGAGTGTTGAAAAAACGCTATAAAATCGTTTCAGTAAGCGAGAAACGTATCAACTCAGCTACCGCGTCGTGTGCATAATATCTATTCGTAATTACACCTCTCGTATGAATTTTCACAATTAATATTGCCTACTATTGAGAAGTTGTATCAGATCGCGCAGTCTTCCCTCGGGCATGTATGTAGATCGAAACAAATTGTATACACCGATTATTTGGTTAATTATTAACACGCTACCGACTTCGAAAACCATTCATTACCAGCGAGGGACTGCTCTGCGTGCTTCTTGCACCGATATTACAATGTTTCAAAAGAAACGCTATTGAGTAATTCAGCACATCGGTAGCAACTATACTTATCTGATAGGTACTGAAATCATACATAAAATATTATGCAGATTTAGGTACTACCGTTTCCGGGGAAACCGCATTTTATTTATAACATTAGCACAAATGACACACATTCTTTTTTCAAATTTAAATTTATACGTTTATTTTATTATATGCTTATAAAAGTCTGTAAAAAGCCTCGAAAAACAAAGGACTGAAAAGCAATCGTAGGTGGAATACGTTGTAAATTACCACAGAATAGATTAATAAAACAGAAATATGAAAAATAATGTGGGATTCGGTGTATTACTTTATGACGGTCAGGCCGAAAAAACAACAAACAATTGTGCTCGAATATTACCAATATCTAATGTGCGAATCGTTTATGTGACAAATTGTAATGCAGACGTAACTATTTAAAATAACATTTTCTTTAACATACGTTTAAGTTTATCCCATATTTCTCCATTGTTACAGCCTCACGCAGAAATCAATAAAAGATTTTATCTGACGTACATGACAACGACAGACTACGTCTATAATGAATAATGGGGACAGCAAGGAGTCTTATTTACCTAGAAGTGGCTGATGATAATTTATTTTAACATAACATGATCAACATTACAAATTATTGCTATTATGACAATAATACGTATATAATGAAGGTATACTTGCCAATGTGCAACGGATAGTAACGGTTACATGTAAATTGTACGTATCACATTTCACTGTGGAACAGTTCGCCGTAAGTTTTCTATCGGAAAGAGATGACGGTATAGGTACTATACGGTCTCCAATTTTATTAGATTCGATAATAATATGAATATTAATTCAATTTTAATAGCTGATTTTGGCAAAATTCATGAATTCAAGAATGAAAAAATAACCTAACCTAACAAATAAACCAGTAAATCGGCTATTTTCAATATTTGTTTGCTGCTGACTTCCTGAAAAGTGTAAACCGACAAGAACCGTGTTTTATATAGACATGAATTTTATGTCAGTACTATACGATCCAAAGAGGTTGTACAGTCATTAATATACGGCCATATACTTCCGATACAACATTTCACGGTGAAGTGTGAACGAACTGCATACGTACAAGTTTCCGGATACGGATAGTAACGCAGGCGCTTGCGAGATGTTAATTAAGAGTTTTGGTGTTCCATAATAATGTTTTAATATAAAATTATTACGATACACGTAGTTTGTCATCAAGGTTAATACTATTGAAATAAAATTATATGTTTTGCCCCACTATATCATTATCTAATTTGCAATAACTGAAATATGCCGGCAGTGAAATATGAAAATGTTCGAAAATAGTTTTCAATGTCTGTCTGTGTTGTCAAGTAAAGCTAAATAAATTACGAAAATACTCTTAACAATGGTCGTTATTGACCTAATATCGGACAAAAGCTGACAAATTTCGCAACTGACAATCTAATATTGCAGCCGATAAATCAAAGAATGGGAAAATCTTTTCGAAGGCCGTTATTTATGCTTTTCAGCGTCAAAATGAATGGATTACGCTGACATTTTTTTTCAGGAACGTGATATTAAAAAAAACGTTACAATACTACATGTTGTCAAATTTCGCTGGAAATTAATGTTTCCATTGATATTACTTTTGCTAAACCATTGAATTCAGCAAATCGGTGTTATTAGATTTATTAAACTTTAACTTTGTCACGATTGATATAATTATATTTAAATTTTTACCACAAATATTTTCAAGGGTACAAGTGCTCTAAAAATGTCGAAACTATTTGCGATTAGTTAGGCCTTAGGGGACAATCCGTAAAAATTGTAGGAAATATATTTATATCGCAGCAATATCCAATCTTTTATTGTCATATAAAATACACATATTATAATAGCTAATTCTAAAATTTAGAATATAAACAAATGTTGTTTAATTAAATTTAAGTGATTATTAAAGTTTTTCTATTTAATTTAATATGTAATTAATTTAGTAAAATACTCCGTAAAATTTTCTGTTGGGGTTTGTGATTGACACGTATATTTGAAGAATTCGCAACAGTTTGTAACAATACGTCATATATTATATTGTTATGATTATTATCTCAATGTTTTTTTTCTCTAGCATTCAATAAAATGCCTTAATGATGTTGTTACGTTATCTA
This sequence comes from Rhyacophila brunnea, assembly GCF_057557595.1. Lineage (NCBI taxonomy): Eukaryota > Metazoa > Arthropoda > Insecta > Trichoptera > Rhyacophilidae > Rhyacophila > Rhyacophila brunnea. Next base: position 17,016,612 of record NW_028232965.1, read on the forward strand.
TAATTAAAATAGGTAGGTATATGATTTTATAATCGCAACTAGTTCTGCACCCCAAATTCTCAATTTTCTTCGTATTTACAGTACATCCTCATAAGGCTGAGACTGCGCGTCTAGTTTACTAAACATTAGATGGGTACACTACACTTCGTATTAACTTTTTAATTTGACACAACAAAATTATGTATAATATAACTTGAATAGGTACTTAAATACTAGGTATATATTATATAACAATATAAATTTCTATTATAACTTGAGCATAATACATCGATAATAATAATACACAATAATTTCATCAAAAATGAAAATTCAATCAAAAGTGGTGACAGAAGACGACAGTTTGCGTTTCAATGAATATGTATAGCTATTTCATTTACAGTCAGTCTTCTTACTTTTAATTCGAATTCCAATGGCAGTGACTTGTTCACATTATTCTAATTAATTTATCTTTGAAAAATTAAATATAAGCAGAATTTAATTAATTTCAAATTCACCAATATATCATTGCATAAATGAAACAATAATAGATACTATATTTCAAATATCAGAAATAAAATTACTAGAGAATCTACGCCAAGCACCTACATGCAGTATGAAAATCTCTGAAGTTGTTTAACAAAACATGACAGAATTGTTAATTATCATCAGTCATGTTAAATTAAATGCTACACTTTTTAATTTTAGTAGATATTATGTACTGTAAATCTACCCCGCAGATGGAAGATATAGGGGGCAATTAGGTATAATTTGACGTGGGTAAGGTTAGTGTGTGGTGTGGTGTAGGCGGCTTGCGCTCGCTCTCCGGAATATTTATGATGAATGGACACAGCATACGGTAGCCGGCAATAAAAAGGGGCGAAATGGACTCGAAACGCTTAAAACCATACTTTGTTAATTAATAAACACAAATTAGCTAAATGTTTCTCTCATATTAAAAATTTACAGCACGTTTTGAACAGTTGTGTATTTATTGACTCCTCTAATGCCTCAAGCCTATGCTATTTTAGCTTTGTAAAAATATTAATTAAAATAAAACTTGATATTATACAGTGGGTATTTATTTAATCCAACTAGTTAAGTAGATTAGTTATTGAATATTCTTTTTCCGATTAGAATAAAATTGGTAGTTGACACCTAAGTGATAAAAGTAAGATATACGCCATACAGTATCATACCTAGCTAAATAAGTAAATCTTCATAGCAAAATAATTCAAAATGAAAGTGACCATTGACGTCCCGTAAGAGTAGGAAGGTCATGTATTCTTCAGGGGCGGCAATACGATCATTACAACTTTTAAAAACAGTGGCGGGTTCAGTCGCTTGTTTAGGGGGCGGCATGCGATCATGTCAGCGCTTCAGACCCCTACGTACCTAAAACCACAGCTGTTTGAGAGTAGGTTTCGTGGAAATGTTCTAAGTAGATGCTTGAATTAAGCTTAGATGCTGCGCTGCTTTAACATGCTTTTTATACGAATAGTTCGGACGAATTTATTAAGGCTAATATACTACAGTTGAGGCATGGTCTAAAAAGATCGTGGGTAGGCGATGCGCGGATTGTACAAATGACGCGTGCCGAATGAAATATAATTTTTCATAAAAATCCAACATGCGTCCATTTAATGTTTATTGTTATATTACTAATAATAATAGTATAGTCATTGACATGTTTTCTTTTTTAAGTTTTAAAGTTTTTTAGTCATCTTTACAGGATTTAAGAATATTTTCATCCGACGCCATGACAAAACAAATCGACGTGCGGACACCTCGACTATCGGTCTCCGATTGGCGATTAGTGAGAAATTTCGTCGCACCTACTGTTGAAAATTATTTGCCGTTTCACTGAAGTACGCTTTTAATGTAGACATTATAAACTATGCCAATAATTAGATAATCCTTACGAGATAAAAGTGAGTAGTTAATTTGTTGCAGACTAAAACAAAATCAATTATGTAGCTGCGTGTACATACTAATTTAAATTGCTAATTAGCTGAATAAGTACTTACCTACTAAGATATATTTACGTCCTAATGGAAGATGGAGGGAAAATGTGACGATTTATAAGCGATATTATTTAAAAGCGACGTCCTTAAACTAACAAAGTAAACTAAGAATAAAAAATATTCTTAGATGCCACTATACTGAAATCAATTATTGTCTAATTTATTTTGTGAATGAAGGAAAGAGGTGTTTAAAAATACACAAAATTATATCATGTCATTTATGGACGACCCCTTATAAACAAGATAGCTTATTAAAAATTCAAAATTTTGGAAAAAATAATCTGACACATAAAACACAACTATTTTAAGAAAAAGATGCCATTTTTTGTCTAAAGGCAGCATTCTATCCTTATCCTTATGGTCTGTTAAAAATTAACTTACTAATTCTTTTTTCAGTTTTTACTTCCTGGAGTGGATTTTTCTTATTGTTTTTCAATATCTATTATTTTATAAAATGTGTGTATCAATTATTTACCATATATAAATAAATACGATACGTATTTGGCTCATACTATGAGCTTCGTCAAGTGTTCGTCGTATATTTTTTTTATATGGTAAAAACATTTTTTTAATTAAGTATTAAGAATTTACCTAAAGTAAACAGCGCTGAATCTCTCGAAAAAACTGAATACCAATCAAAAATTATAATCAAAGCGAAATAAATACAAATTAAATTGACACTCATTAATAAAAAAAAGTCCTAATGCACCTCTGTCAATAAAATTATCATTGATGTGGTGTTCTTTAGCATTTAATTGATTAGCGGTGTACAAGCGTAATAAAAGGATGAAACAAAATATTGCCCGCGGCGTTTCGACCGCCCGCTCGATAAAAGTATTGACTTACTTTCAATTTAATCATTTAAATTTTGAATCGCTCCACACCGGTTAGTATTTATTTATTCCAAATTGATATTATCACGAAATTTGTCATCTTTAATAATATTGTGTTCGTATGGCATTTTCAAACGCTACGAAGCGGTAGCAATTGCAATGAGCTTTGGGTAGTTCTACGCCGTAGACCGTAGAGAATCTTTATTTTTCACACTATTAAAGATTAATTATTTAATTATAATATGTAATAATTTGAAATGGGATTTTTTACGGTGCATGCTACTAATTCCATGGGCGGTAAAAGGGATGAATATCTATCTACCTCCGTTCTGTAAGAAATATATAACGTAATAGTCCGGATGTCTAAAATATGTCTCCTAAGAGTTCTGCAGCTCTTTCCAGTTTTCACATGGCGTGCGACGATTTTATTTGACGCATGTAACCTAATAGATTTGTCAGATTATTTAAAAAGGGGTCTCGAAACAGTGCACACCAGTCATGTAATAATTAAATTCTGCATGGTCAAGAGGAAAAACAATAAGGCGATACGATTTTCTCAGCTATGCTAAAGTTGACAGGAGTCATGACCTTCAATAGTGAAAAGCACTAATTGTAATATTGATATAAGCTGGACAATTACTCTAGTATTTTAGAGTTTAGGACTGATGATGATTATTTATGAGATTTTTCCTCTACCTTTTAAATTATTCGCGATGTATTGAAAGGAGAAAGATGGTAATCCTAATACTAGTGTTAGGTATAGCTTAGGTACTATAATAATTAATACTAATGAAAAATCCTTTAATAAAATAAAATAATGAAAATTAATACAATTTTTCAATGCCATCTGAAGAACTCATTTAAAATGAGTAACTTCGTACAAATATTTTCTTAATTTCTTTTTATGACCAAATATTTAACTACATTTTAAGAAATACGGTCGTATTTGTTTTAGGAAATATTTAAATTAAAGCATTTTGTTCTACGTAATTCTCAACACTGAGTTCCTTTTCTGGCCATTAAGTTTTTGAAAGACTTTAAAGACAAAAGTTCTTTTGAAAGTCACAAAGTAAACAGACTCCCTTAAAAATAAACAATAAATTTATATTTTTAATTATAATGCTCTGCTCAAAAAAAAAATATCGGGGAAGATATATTCGAATAGTTGACAATTTAATGATTCACGTTGATAACTTTTATTTGGTTTGAAGAATATTGACTATAATGTATACCTACATATTTAAGTAACATAAAATTAAGTTAGTTGTTATAGGATATAGATAAAACCTGTGTTTGCGAATCTTAATTCGATATAGCAGTATAGATCAGCGATTTCTAATTAAATTGCTAATTATAATTGTCACGTATTATATTTTATGATCACTACAAAAAACTTGATTTTTCTAAATGAATAAATACGAATTAATATAAATAAAATGTTTAGTATTGATCGATCGACATAACAACAGTAATTTCATAACGAAGACACGCCAAAATCTATAGTGGGAAAATATTAAAATGCTCTAAAACGAAACGTACCCGCACATTATATTGAATTGCGATCGGCAAAGCTTCTCATTATCGTCGTACACATTACAATTTCGACCGGCGATCCCCCAAATTGAACAATTATAACGTTGGAGGAGAAAAAAACGCCGCCAGAAACCGGATAATCTCGTCTCTCTAATAAACTCGTAATCACAGATCGGAGCGTAATTGCAGTTATCAATTTGAAACTTCAAATATAATGCATACGTAAAGAGCGCGGCATTAGAGAAGATAAAAAGCGTTATTCAAAACGGCAGCTCACCTGTAATTATCCGCCCATGCGGCGACTTCTGGAACTTTGTTCTGGGCGTGCGCTGAGTGGCGGGACGCCCAGTGGCCAGCCATCGCGTGGTCTGCTGCCTGCTTCCCGTAGTCACTGCTCAAACCATACGCTGCATAACTAACTGGAGGGCTTCCACTAACAGCTGGTTCATAACTTCCATGACCAGCATAACCAGCTTGATTTCCTGGACTCAATTGCGCTGGACTAGTACTAGCTGTCATAACTGGACTAGCATTAGAAGCAGTATGATGATTGCTTGCTAATTCATTAGAGTGATTATTTCCAGATAAATTAGTATTACCGACGGAGGTTGGTATGGTGTTTTGATGTATTGGAGAACCCGTCAGGCCCACTTGGCATAATGATGATGATGACAGTCCTGTCTGGTGAAGAGGTGCCGCAAGGGATCCGGTGGATGATGGTGGGTTAAGAGAGGATGCTCCAAGCGCTCCGTAAGATTGCTGGGCCCAAGAAGCTGCAGCACATTGTGAGTTGAAGGGTGTTGGAGGCTCATACTGTTGGCTGTGTACAGTTGGGAAGGCTGATGGTAAGGACATGGTGTTGAATGCACTCAGCTGCTGGGAGTTGAGCTGTTTACGCAATCTTGCTCGACGATTTGAGAACCACACCTGTGAGAAAAAAAAATAAACTGTTAACCTTGTTCATAAGTAATAAATAATGCTTCAAAATATACTAGCTAATGAATTAAAAAAAATATTCATTATCATCAATTTATATTTTTATGGAAACATTATTTAACTGAAGTGGTACGGTATGCTTGAGTAAAAATATTCATTAGCAGTTTTAGACCGAAGATATCAATTAAAAAGTATTTTTATGTATTATTTATTATAGATACGACAGATTGGCGTAAGTAATTCATTAATCCATGTAATTATTATTTTGTATTGGTTAAATAATGAATTAAAAATGATGGGCTATCATTCATATTTGTAGATATTATCTTTTCTATATTGTGTATTAATTTAACAGTTAACTAGTGATTACGTGGTAAAACTCAATTATTATTGAAACAAAAAAAAACATAATCATATCGATAAAACGACAAAAGCTACGATGTTCTTTATTTATAGGAGGATTTATAATAATATAACGTTTTCATTAATATTTATCACAGACATCATTCAATAAATTTCAAAGTTAAACGATCAATAAAATTATACATGTTATGCAAATTTTACCTGTACTCTAGCTTCGGTCAACTTCGTCTTTTGAGCCAGTTCCTCTCTGGTATATACGTCAGGATATTGAGTCCTGGTGAAGGCCCGTTCCAGGGCGTCGAGCTGGTCTCCGCTGAAGGTTGTTCGAGAACGTCGCTGCTTACGTTTTAACGTGATGCCTGGCTCAGACTCCGTGTCTGACTCGTCACACGACGAAGTTCCTGTAAGAAATAATCTCACTTAGAAACATGATTATTTTTAATTCAAGCTTTGTAAACCTATTGTACGTACTGTATGTAGCTTTTAATGTAACTTTAATATATGGATTATGTCAGTACATTACTTAGATCACTTGCATGAAGATAGAGTTTTGATAGAATATAGACGAAACTCTATAAATACGGGTTTTTAGTACTCGGGTGGGTGATTAATATAATATATGTTAACGCCCAATGATAGCGGCAATTTTTTTTACGCAGAAGAAGCAATTGATTCATCGGAAGATTTAAAAGAGGTCTCGAAACAATTCAAACCAGTTAAACAATATTAAATTATCAATCTTTTTAATCTCACAAATGGAATATGAAATTATAATGGTCATATTCAAACCAGAATTATTTTTAGTTATGAGACGTGATTCTAGAAAAGAGATGCATTGACAATTTTTCTATGTAGGTACGTTGGGGGCCTCAATATTAATCAGTGCCTCGGGCCTCCTTGTACCAAAACCAGCCATTGATAGCTATGATGCCTGTTTTATAATTTGCCATTTTAAAAACATCTTCTATTTTCATTAGACACAATATAATATACAGTGTTTATTCCGTGATAATAAAGGTTTTTTAGTGTTTTAAATATAAAACACATCGTTTTTTTGTAAATATTTTCTATAATTTAAATGCCAATTATATTTATTACGTAAGTACACACCCAGGGTAACAACAGAGATGTTGAGATATTAAAAAAATGTTACGATGCATACTGAGCTTACTCCGTGATAAAAGGTAACTCTGAGATAGACGCGATTCGGAAAATGTTTGGGAATTGTGGTGTAGTCATATAACAATACATTCTATGTGGTACCCTAATAGTATAGTTAGTTCAACTTTATTTACTAATTTCAGTGCGCTTCGGTTCGGTGTATTGGTGTAGGTAACCAATATTCAGTTTAATAATACAGCAACTTTTAGTTGAGCATAGGTATTTTTTCTAGGTTGTTAATGATATATTATTTTGTCCGCTAACTACCGTATAATATACTAAAAATAGTAACTAACATAATTTAATTATGATTAAGGTACGAACAGTTCAAGAAGGTACTCAATCAAAATACACTATATCAACCATCCCAAGCCAAAAGATCTTAATGTTTACATGATCCACAAGATTGATTGCATTTGGATGAACTTCAAATAAAAGATACCATGTTATTTTGTTGTAAGAATATTCCTTTACAAGAGCTACGAGTCCATTTGTATGAAAGACGCCATGCAAGGCTATTTTTGAAAATGATTTTTTGATGGGAAGCTAAGATATACGATATACCATAAATAATATATTATACAATAACTCTATAGGCTCGCATAGCAACACACTCACATGTGAAGTGAGGTAACAAAAAATGTATATTACAGGTGATGAAAGGCCGCTACCGAATGCATATTCGATTGTATCTTGATCTCAGGTGAAATGTTGTTAAGTTTTTATCGACATTATTTAAACAAACGTTTTAGATCAGTGGTGTGGAGAAATGTGATAATGTAATTATTATAATTAATATTATATTATGTTACCATGTTTTTCAAATGAGATAATTATTGAGAGAAACTAAACTCTAACCTATATATTGGTAAAATTTTCGTAAATTGGTTTATTAAAAATGCAATATTACCAGTGGCGACCGGTGAGTTATTTTACTGGGAGTTCACTTTTTTCACCTTTTGACTGCCGTAAAAAGGCATTTGCCTTCATCAAAACTTCACCAAAAAATCAAAAAAAAAAAACTATTGGTTTTTTTAATTTAGTACATTTAAAAGAAATAATAAATAACTCACTATTTATTATTTGTTGTACCTCTAAAAACAGTTTTTCTTGAAAAAAAAAATGGATTTTAAACTTTAACACAAACTATTTTGTTTTGACCGAATTATTAGTAGTACCGAAATATCTCGTATCTGGCAGTGACCGGGATTTATTGTTCATTTGTATGAGAAATCCATTCTTCTGTTTTTCATCGACACAAATTTTTCAATTACGCGTTTGTTGAAGTCAGGAATCTCTTGTATCATTCTTTTTTCGATACTGAGCATACATAATGCGTTCAATCTTGATTGCGCGATGGTGTTTCTACTAAAACACTTGATCCGTTTGAGTGTGAAAAAACATCTTTCGCTTTCCACTGATGTCATCGGAATAGTAAAAATTAAATTTAATAGTAAAACCGTTTCCGTAAATGTGTCAATGAGATTTTTTCGATTAAAATGTTTTATAATGCTGAGGCGCCATCAGCATTATAAAAATTATCCAAGCTGTAAATAACAGACAATTCATTTTTGAGTTTATTTTTATCTCAAAAGTCAGACGTATTACAGAGCTAGTTTGAAGAGATATCATAATTGATAAACATTGTGAATTTAGTTATCAAACTGAAAAAAAACTTGAAGTTTATTTTTAAATTGTACTTCGCCTAAATTTGAGAAATGTTGTCAACATGTGCAGAAATTTAAATGCGTACTGTGAAAAGAATTTATTTTTATAATAATATTGAATAAAAATTGTCATACAATAATTGTACGTGTGATACGGGATGTATTGTTTTAAAACCGATGAATCTGCGTTCGGGCCGAGAGCGACTTGAACTGTCGCTCCCGAGCACGTAGAAAAAATATTTACGTATTGCTGTTCCACGCGCCAGACGACGCTCTTTCTCATTGCAAAGAAATCGAAATTAGATTACTGGGCGCTTTGGTCGAGCGATGGCGAATATCGCTCACATCAACATATAATATTATTATTTAAAATAGCCGGTTAAAAACACATATTAGAATTTGTTTTTGTATATGAATTAATGACTACGGTAATAGATCAGAACACTTTTAATTAATCAAATATAAATTAAATACTCATTTAAAAAAAGTCTTTTCGCATAAATTGAGTGGGTGGGTGTGCACCGCTCCAACGCTCTCAAGGGAGAATCGCCACTGAATATTACGATTCATTAAATGGATTTAGCTGTGTTAGCTTATATTTTAGACACGCATTAATTTATTGACGCCATTAAGCATCAATAAGATTAGAAACAGTAAGTATTGTATTTAATCGGTGACTAATTCATTCAGTAATTGGATGACAATCCCATAACAAAAAGCCAAGTAAAGACAACGTTCCTGTCAATAAAATCTCAGCACATTCTTACACTGATTTAATACAAGCAAGTTTTTTGGCAAGTCTAAATTTCTCGGCCATTTTATTTTAAACTGAAATTGAAAGTAAGCAGACAGAATACGTTTTTTTTCGTTTATTTTTTTTACAAAATCACTAGATAAAGCAGGATGCGATTGTGTCCCGCACCGCTCCCCCTCACGACCCGCCCCTCGGCTTTTTTTCATTCACACCTCGGTTTTTTAATTCACCGGCAATGATTCGGCATTTTGTCAACAACAAGTTTGACGCCATTTTTGTTGTTATTTTGTTTGGTGATGAGTCTCGATTACATTACAGATTTCAATATAATGCAAACCGCCGCTCAAAGGACCGATACAACCATGATACAACCTCCTCCCAACATGTATGGTAAAAATAATTGATACATTGGATTTTTTTCATTGGAATGAACCTATAACAATATGCGATTTCGTCACCATTTACTCTAAAAGTGTCTTAAAATCCAATAGCGCCTGTACACGTGCATGGATTTACTTAAGAGTATATTTTAAATTATCGCGGTAATAACTGTTTACACATAAAAGTGCTGCAACCTCATTCTTCAAGAGTAAGCGAGACGTGATGTTATCGTTTTATGGTACTATTTATCAGGTCGTGAAAATCGGTTAACCTCAAAATGAGTCTCTGCGCGGTGTAGCTCGTTTTTTTACCGGCAGATTCGCCACTATCGTTCTACTGTGCAGATAGGCGCAGATATCGCACATACCAATTGTCGCGTGGAAATTCAGAAGCTTCCGAATATCTAGGTAGGTACCTACATATAATAAATTCACTTGTATTCTATAGATTGGGAACGTATAAGTAAGTAATTTTCATATATGAATATTAAAATTATAATATCGGAAATGTATATAGTTTCATAGTACATACTTAATTGAAAATAATTATTTAATATGTACGGGCCGGGTCACATATTTCATATAATACATGGTATTCATCGTCAAAAATAATTGTTATAATAAAGTACTTATGAATATCTTTACGGGAGGTATGGATTACTATTATTAAACGTATATAAAATATCATCTATAAGGAGATGTTTATATTTCTGTATAAAGGTGTAAGTACGTATTCCTCGAGAGTAAGATAATACTCGTTCATGTGACATGACCCGCCAAGGGTGGTTGATGATCTTATAAAATATGACAAGATTAAAAAGTAATTGTATTTGTAAACTAAGACAATGTATAGAGCTAAACTACAGGCCAGCATTTATAAACAATAATAATTACAACATAAAAAGAACTTTTTATATACAACGTTTTTAAATTTTCTGTTAAATCTCAAACTTGTACTTGATATTATGAAGTAAATAAAAAACAAACAAACAAACAAATATAGAATACTGGAATGTCATTTTGATTTCCATAGTAACTTTCCATAATAATTTAGTTGCTAGGACCACCCACTTAGCAACCAATATTAGTGTATTGGATTACGGATGTATTCCGAAATAAATTTTCATACAAAACAGAATTAACTGAAAAGGAATTCAATTCTACTTAAAGATGGCTAAAAGAATGCATTGGCATCGTGTTCTAAAAGTTTCAAATGTCTATCTAATCGGGAAGTTAGTTAAAAGTCGATTGCAAGATTTGTACTGAATAAACAACCACCGGACAAATAAGAATACGAGCTAATAAAAACATTGTAAAAATGCCTTATTATAATGGTAAATAATTACGATATAATCTAAATTAACCTAATAGATTGAATGAAACATCATTGAAAACTCAGATTTTTTTAGAGATTAACAATTTTGTTGTAGCTTTATTTTCCATAACGAATTAATATATTATTTGAATTGAGATAATTAAGGATCGGTATTGCTATCAATAAATAGTATAATTTAATTTAAAATACAATTTTATATTGATATTATAAGGTTTTACAAACTTAGAGCCATTGCAATATAGATGGTTAATCAGAACCGAGAACACCTGTTGAATTCGGTAGCCGTTTCCTTACCATCTCTGCGTGGTATAATACAAATAGAATCAGTTTTCGGAATTACATTCAACGTACAGATATAATACGTATAGTCGTATACTATCATCACACATAGTTGGTGCACCTGTATTGTTAGTTATATCAATATATATCTCGGGCTACAAAAGTTTGTGTAGTAAACACATACCGTAGGTAGTAATATAAATTACATGGGTCATTATACAATGATTTTATATTGAGAAAATATCCGTACGAGTATCAGTAAATTCGATCTGTATTTATTCCTGGTACAGATTTTTCAATTAAAATCTCTACTAGATTTTCGTCAATATTTTGAAGCAATACTTCTACATCTCAGATAGGTATAACTAACAAACAATGTTACCAATGGTGTTAGTTTCAAATAATTACAAGATAAAAAGAACTTTTTATATATAACGTTTTTAAATTTTCTGTTGAATCATATAAACTTGACTTGACTAGCTTAAACGATCAAAAAAAAAAAATTGAACTTGATAGAAATAATACTGAAATGTCATTTTTACATGTCATATTGATTTCCATAGTAACGCACGTATATATTAATAATTTAGTTGCTAGGACCCCTAGCAACCAATAATGGTGTCGAAATAACTTTTCATACAAAACAGAATTAACTGAAAATGAATTCAATTCTACTTAAAGATGGTTAAAAGTATTAAAAAATGCATTGGCATCGTGTTCAGATATATTCTAAAAGTTTCAAATGTCTAGCTAGTCTGGAAGCTAGTTAAAAATCGATTGCAAGATTTGTACCGGGACAAAGAACCACCGGACAAATAAGAATACGAGCTAAGAAAAACGTCGTAAAATAAAATAACAATACATAATAAAATGTAATCAGTTACAGGCAGTGGCTAAGACTCCATACTAGGCGATTATTTTAAAAAGCTTACCTTTTTAAGAAACATATTTTTAAATTGCATATTGACATATTTATATAATCACTTGATTATTTTATATTCTATAAAAATGTTCTATGTGTAAGAATGTATTATACAGGTAACAAAACAATCTGCAAAGGCTTAAACAAATATACCACAGCCTGTCTTGACGTAAATAAATGTCGGATTATTTGTCAAGGAATTGTGATATTTTTTCGTATGGACCCACAGTCAGTCTATCGAATTGTATGAAATTTGGTAGGTTCCTATCCAAAAATTATCCTTCACTACTGATTATAGGTATAGATAGATAAACATTGACATCTCGCCAAGAATTTAATAAAGATAATCATACGCATAAGTACCTATATGACGTGAAAATCTTTATGAAATCTAAGCCATGAGTGAAAAGATTTGTTTTCCAATTGATTTCTTGTAAATAAAATCTTTTAAAATCACTGTGGTAAAAAAGAAGATTTTAATCATTAATTATGCAAAAATGAATTACTATTAAAACAATAATAAATTGTCAATTTAATTTTCCAAATCTTTCAAGAGGTTCTACAACGCCGAATCTAACATAATACCTATTATTATGAAATCTATTATTAATAGTTATATTTTGATTGCACTACCGAAAGTCATTAGATACATTTTGTTGTTTCATTTTAAAAGCAATAGTAATTTACGTTCTGCATATATGATTCATTTTCATTGATACATTTCGTTCTCAGACAATTCATTTTTTTTTTCATTATTATTTACTTATAGAAAGTATGTGAATCTATGTCGGCAGCTACTATAATGATGGAGGAAGTTTTGCCAATATAAATTAGAAAGTTCACAACAATAATTGCCATATTTCGACATTAAAAATGTTGTACAATCTAACGCTGTGCATATTATTATTTATAATGACGTTTCTGCATTGACAGTTCCGCCATTGTTAGCATTTCAATTTTAAATGCATCAAAAATGGTCGATAGGAAAACTCTGTAAGACGAATTTCCTCTTATTGAATGAAAATATAGGAAGTTTGCACTAGATTCTGAAATATAATGTATTGGTTTTGGCTAGTAAATCAATATTCCAATAATCCGCGACATTATTGATGAAGCAAATAAAACTCTTGCTGCACTTGTAACTATCTACCGGGCCTAATCTTCAATATGCCATGAGAGAGGCAGATCACCGTAATACCTATTTGAGGTATAGTCGTACCTGCTTAAAAATGGCTTCATTACAAAATGATCATAATCTTCAGACATGAAGAAACGGCCGAGAAAAGAGTTTCTAATATGGGCGTGATTTTATTTAGATTTAATTTATTTTGAAAACCGAATTTAATTTTAGTTGATCTTGATTTCGAAACGAAAAACTTTAAGGGAGAAAAACCATTCGAAATGAAAATAGATTCGGGGAAATAGCTAAAAAAAGAACAAGATCAGTTGGTCGGGGAAAGAAATTAGTAAGGAAAACTAAATAGGATTTCGCACAGAAAATTGTTTAGTAAGAAAAAATGTATTAAAAAAAAAAAATTAGATAAATTAATATACTTACAGTAAAAAATAATGTCCTCTATCTACTTTGTGGAGATCTAGACGGTAATGTTGTTATCAGGAACACAACAATAAGATAAATGTGTTGCCTTCTAAGTGAGACTGTAATAAGGTATAATTCTCAAGTGAGAATTAATATGTTAGAATGTAATGCAATAATAAGTATGTTATTTTCACTACCTATCATAATTTCCATTAAAGTTGGTCACGTAAAGGAAACGCGCATTCAATATTGGTAATATATCGACGGTGATCTGACAATAGTATCTATCTGACAATAGTCAATTTATCAGGGGGTTAAAAAAACTATTTTTGTCGGTATCAGTAATATTTTAATTTATGTAATGTAATGTATTTTATGAAATGATTTAGTATTAGTACCTTAGACTATAGATCAGGAACACAACAATAAGATAAATGTGTTGCCTTCTAAGTGAGACTGTAATAAGGTATAATTCTCAAGTGAGAATTAATATGTTAGAATGTAATGCAATAATAAGTATGTTATTTTCACTACCTATCATAATTTCCATTAAAGTTGGTCACGTAAAGGAAACGCGCATTCAATATTGGTAATATATCGACGGTGATCTGACAATAGTATCTATCTGACAATAGTCAATTTATCAGGGGGTTAAAAAAACTATTTTTGTCGGTATCAGTAATATTTTAATTTATGTAATGTAATGTATTTTATGAAATGATTTAGTATTAGTACCTTAGACTATAGATCAGCAATATTCAACCTGCGGCCCGCGGGCCACATGCGGCCCTTTAAGCTTTTATGTGCGGCCCGAAACACATTATTTATTATCAGGAACATGATTTTTAATTTGTTTATAATTTTTTAAATCTCAAAAATGTTTTGTAAAAAAGGGGGAGTTTCATGATTTTTTTCGTCACACCAGTAGTGATGCGGCCCGCGTTACTTTACAAATATATGTATTTGGCCCGAAGAAAAAAAAAGGTTTATCATTGCTATATATACATCATTATTACCCACTAAAACAGTGATTTGAAGATTTATGTACATTGTAATGTCATAATAAAATAAATCAAGCAGATAGATAATATTTCTTTTTAGTTCATAAACACTTCGATGCAGATAGACACTATTTTCCACGTCAAATTTGAGCACTTTAGGATTTTTTTTCGTAGAACAATAATATTTCCATTCGATCCGTCACTAAATTTTGTACAAACTACACCAATAACCCAGAATTCTCCAAAACTGCAGATAGATACTATTGTCAGATCACCGTCGATAAATATTTGAAGACACTCAGCGGGCTTTGTATTTATTACGTTTTATGGCATGACCGACATTAACAAATAAAGAGGCTTCAAAGCTTTTGTTCATGACGACTGGCTTTCGCATGTAGGTATATCTGATTAATGTGTTCTGTGGTTATTATGTTCTATGCGCGGGAAATATTCGTTGGTTATTTGACGATATAATGTGTAATTTTATTGCCATCATTAGATAGCAGTGAATGTTGATAAATTGTCCGTATTGAATAACATCCAATAAATGATAAAGATTACGCAATGATAAATCTATTCATGGCAATAATTTTCGCGCAAACCCGTACCTAGTGTTTTTGCGTCTCCTCACCGCGTCTACCCGGCCTCCGTACAGTGCGAGAAGACCACAAAATATTGACGGCAGTAATTACTTTCTGCGGTAAAAAATGACGTGTTGCAAATTAAATCGAGAAGGCCGGATGCAACGATTGAATTTAATAACACAGCGCGTCAGGTGGGCAGGGCAGGAACAGATTCGATGGACTACACTCTTGTAATCTACACTGAGATAAGCGTTTCACTTTATCTATAATATCCGAGATCCATATCTTGCCAACTCTCCCATCGGCCTCGATAATGATAATATTATTATGTAGCTATACAATTTTCATTTCTGTCACAAAGACTCGCGGACATGACATTGATGAGAGCTTGGCATTATTCAAGTTAAAATTACAAATGAAAACATTGCTTCAACGAAAACCTTCGCGTAGCAAAATGGTTTATTTTATCCCAAACGAGTCATTGAATTACGTTAGAATACGTAGAATACGTAAATAGATACGTAACTGGCTCCTTACTGGGTTTTTAACGATTAGATGCACCACAGAACAGATAATAAATATAATTCCGATAGGCTAATTAATACCAATAAGTACGAGAAATTTTGACGCAGGGTTTTAAATATGTGAGAGTCCTACGAAAATTAATAACGCATTATAGACGTGCAATAGTGTGTGTACTATACCAATATTAAATGAGCGTCAATGCATAAACAGAGAGCAGTAAAGTTGTCAGTTTTTCGACGTAGGTACGACGTATTCTTGCCACGTGTTTAAATTTATCCCGCATTCCTCCTTACTCGAGATCGGTTGCCTGCTTCTCCTTAACCGTTAGGGCTCGCAGATTAATAATCAGAATAGGTGTCAAGCATATTATAGTGCACGCCACCTGAGGGTCATCGGAAGTTGCTTCTTGGATGCTCAGCATAATTTTCAAGGACGTCTAATGATCGTTATGCCACGACATTCACTCCTATATCAGGTGTGGAAAGGTTGTGGAGGGAAATGCAGTAAATAATCACGATTACTATGTATACTATACAATGATCCGACCAGGTACGTAGTACGTACCTATATTATTTGATAATGTAGGTATATTATTGAATGAAGTGCAAAAAAATCTAATTTTTATGTGCCAATATGTTACGCCAATTTTTGACTTAGAAAAATATTTTGTAATATTTGTAGAGTAGAAAATATAATAGAATATAATATTGTGCATAAGAAAATCAAACCAATTCAATTTGTATCTATTACAAGTGTTGCGGTCTAATCACACCTTACAAAAAGAACTGTGTTTTTTATATCTACAATACAAAAAAAACCTTACTATTGAGTAACATTTCACTATCCAAATAATATGTACCTATATAGGTATTTCGCTATAAAAAAAATAATAACTTGAACAATATAAAGTGTATTTTCGATCTGTTATGTCTTGAGCCATGGGAATTATATTTACTTTTACTCTACATTTTTTTCAGTAAATGGCATCAAATTGACTGACACTAATTATAACGAAATGAATAAATGTAAATACCTATATATTTTTATTTGTTATTCCTCCCATAATAATATTCTACTATAGTAGTTATAATACCATTCTTTGAAGATTGTGTCTGTGGCCATGTGCAGATTATTTGGCATTACCAAAGTAAAGTGGGAAACTGAAATACTGCTTCAGGAATTTCGAAGCATAATATCACTTGTGGAATTTCGGAATTTAGTAAAATTAGATAATAATATTCAAACTTAGGCTTTGATGTACGATTTCCTCGCAGTTTTCATCAATTTAGAATTCATTTTTTAAAACGCATTATACTACATATAACGCGTTATACTACATAATTATATTAAAAACATAGTTTAGTTCGGTTAGATTAGGTTAGTCGAGTGCAGTTCATACATATTGTAGGTACAATATATATGCAACATCCTCATGAATATTAAAAAAAATAATATGTTGTGTAAATTTTAATAAACTGTGTGTATTTAAAAAAATTCTATACCTACTTATTAAAATATAATACATTGATTGAGAATTTCACATTTTAATAGATATTATTGTAAATATTAATTAAGTAAATATTTTTTGAATGTCAAAGAGCTATCATTTCAAAATACCATAATTTGTAATTTTCATATACCTAGGTATATGAAAAATAGTTCCTAAGTACGTATTTTTTTCAACAGAATCCCTACAAGCAAAAGTCACCACACGCTGGTACCTACCTACGTATAGGTCAAAATAACATTTCTTTCATCATTATAAATTACTGTCATACTAATACGTACGTACCGTCTGTTTATTTTCAAACTAAACTTTTAGTAAAATTTAGTCGCTACCTACCTATAGTTACTTAGTATAATATTACAAATCTGATCGATACAGCGGTGGGCTCTCTATAAGTATATACAAATAACCAATATGACCGCTTGTAATATTATGAAGCGCATCATACTTGAGTGCACTTTTGTGATGAAGAAAATACAAATCGAAAATTCATCACGGATATCGAGCGGACGGGATAGAGACGATGAGAGATATGAAATTAAGAAATTAAACACCGGATTACACGTTTCGCTCCCGTACATACAATTTAGGGCTTGAGAAGATAACACTAAAACTTGTGTGCTACATCGTTTTGAAGCGTACGATGAGGGCCACACGGAAAACGAAAGATTAGGATAGAGATTATGAACCTTTTATTATAATATTATTTATATGAGATATAAAATACGTGTATAATGCCAAATTGAACGCAGACGCTGCACCGGCGATAAAACCTTCGCTTATAAAGCCTGTTTGAATCGCTTATCTGAAAAATACAGTCATACTGTGCTTTTTTCAATAATTTTCAGCCAGAAATTTAATGAATGTGTAACAGATATTTCTCTTTCTCTTAAAAATAAACTGTAAAGAAACCTCACCAGATTTAGAAGGCATTCAATTTGAAGAAAAAATAATTATCAACTAAGGGTTAAATTGAATGGTTATTTATTTAAGCAAATTAGTATAAATAAAAATAATGTTTGATATGACATATTATAATGATTAGTGTATTATAACACAGTGGCTAAGGGTGAAGATAAATATCTAAAATTATGTATGGTTTAATTAGATGAACGCATAATTTTTTAATATTATCTATTATGAGTTGGATTAGGCAGGGTTTAATTAATTGAATTTTAGATACTAACAAATACGATCTACGCATTGTAGTCTTAGTTCAATGAAAATAAAATACGTTTGACTGACAAAGTTTAGTACCTATGTAATTTTTATATTAGATCTTAACAGCCCATCTCCGCTCTTCGCCACTATTAACATATTAATATGTCTAAAATTGTCAATTTGAGAATGTGGACCGCTACTTTGAAGAAAAAATTGTGAGAACTTTCCCGTAAAATACGTATTTGTTTAGTAAATTAATAACGTCGGATAAAACATGTCGCTAATATTATAATATTAGGTACGTGTAAAAATAAATTCTAGTAGTTTTATTAAACAGTCTAGCTAGTAGATATCTATCTAAAGAAAAAAAGAGTCAGCTATACAATTATAATATAATTATAAATTATAACACAATACTTAGTAGATAGGTACCTATATCTAGGACTGTCCACTTAACATGTCACTCGATATTTTTTTAATATAATTATATTATTATAATGCAATATCAAATTCTACACCTAATCATAAAGTGGTCGATAATTTGTTGGAATATTCTTTCACTCTGTACGAAACCGCAATGGACTAATTTAAATGTGTCTATTACGTGGTGATTATACTTCGGTGTATCTGTGTGTTACTTTACACACAGTAAAAAATGGCAAACCTATAAACATTCTCCTATTATGTTTCATATTTTATTCATCGATAAGTAATAATCATTTTTTTACATTTATTTTAGTGGGTAGATACTAGATCCAATTAAGTGGTGAAGGGTAGATGTAGGCTGTTAAGTTCCGATATAAATTATGCACACTAAACATTTTCATATTTATTTGTTTTTATTGAACTAAGAATACAATTTGCAGATGGTGCTGGTTATTTTAAAAAAAATCAATTAAACCCTGCCTAACCAAACCATAATGATATTGTCGATCCGATAAAATAATTAATACACACTTTTTCAGTCACACTTATTTGTTTTCGTTGAATTAACAATATTATTCCAGATGATTTTGGTTGGTTTTTTTAATTCATTAAGCTCTGTTGATAAAAAAATATTCTTCTATATATTATAAAATTTATGAATGATTTAATGACATAATTTGAGATATTTTATAGATAGACGAGGCTAGATCCGACATAAATTATTGTCCATACTAAACTTTGTCAGTCATATTTATTCGTTTTCATTAAACTAAGAACACAATTTGTAAATGGTGCGGGTTAGTTTAGTTAGGAAATTTGGAACAATGTCAATCTTATACATGTATTGGAATAATATGAATTAGTTTCAGTAGGAACACCTTTATATATTTTTTATGATAGTATATGATACTAAAGCTCTGCGAAAAAATATTTTTGAAAAGGGGGTGAGCCTAACAAGTGTGGGAATCTATATAAAATGGCTTTTCAAACTATTTTGATGAACAATATCAGTTTTGCGCTTATCTTAATCTGGCCAAAGATTAACGATAAGATTATTTAATGGACAGCTCTCCGGTTTACTATGGCTGACTTTGATAAGTAGTACAGATCATAATAATCGTTGTTTCGCGATCAAAAATCATTTTGGGTAGAGTTGCCGGACCACACGCCGTGACCGGATTGGTCCGGCTGTTGCCCTGAGGCCAGTGCGTAAGAGATATTACATTCTGCATCCATCAATCGCCGTCGATCAACTCGAGAATCTGACCATGATGATGATGATTGTCGCATTTCGCAAAGTCACATTTCCTCGGAAGACAATGGATCTCTCGTCGACGGCTGGGCGGTAAAAATATCAGCAAGTCGATACTTATAAAACAGATACAGCTATTGCAATGCGTTGTCCGTGGTTGACACATCGATATCCGTACAGTATATTTTCTGAATGCCTGGACTTATTTTACGAAATTTATTTTAATAAAAACTACATTAACAAAAATACAGACAAAATCAACAGCACTACAGACAGAGTCACCGGTAAAGCCTATATCCATGTCAGCGGCCGGATCACAGAGAGTCTTCCAGTGAAGACATACACGGCGAAGGTCTCAACAACAAGCTCAGCGGTTTGGTTTTCTCCGAACTCACGTAATGGAGAGGGATTTAGAGAGAGATTAGGAAATCGATGAATAATCTCAGAATAAATTAAATCAAGAGATACGTTTAAAATGTACACCAACGATAAAAAAGCCGTAAATATGTGATCGTTAAGTATAAAAACATTTCTTTGATTATTGCATCAGTGTCGAATAAATGTGAAGTGCATGTAAGTATTTATATTTAATTCTCAATGTATTTGACCATTTTACGAGGAATAGTTAAGCCATTCATCGTCCCCAGGATTCACCGCCACATGAGATCAAGAGATGGAGGATGGTATTGGCGGTTTTCCATGAAGTAAGTGAGACAAAAAGTACATCATTATAAGATGTGTTTTTTTTAATCAATCAAAGATGTTTTAAAATTCTACCAATACTTTTATTGTTAAGATCCAATATCGGCTTATTGCTCAAACATAATATTAACAATCCTGTCAGAACTCGAACCCACATACCGAATGCAGTCACAGAAAAGATACTTTGGTATCGCGATATCGGTGAATCTATAATGTAGTTTAGGTAGATGTATCGATACTTTGATAGATACCGAGAACATTGTGACAGAGGAACCGAATAACCTAATTGATAATATGTTAATTTTATTAGAGAAATTTATTGAGATTGTTACGTATGAGCATGAGCCTAAAGGTGTCAAAGCATTACGTTGGGACGTTGGGTAGATGTGGCTGATAAAGTGGTCAGTGAGTAAAAACTGCACAGATTACCATCTCGCGAACTAAATGCACGCCTGTGACGGTAAACTTCACACGGCGGTGAGCTTTTAAGCTCCAATAGTGCTTCACCTCTTATATTACCATAATTGTTATTATACAAATTTATAAAACTTTGGTAATAATAGAATTTATATTTTAGATCAGTGTTTCTCTACCCTTATAGCCTGTGCCCCTCTTTTCAGTTTAATATTTTGGAAATTATACAAATGTGAACATTAAACATTGCCCCTTTATTCTTCACATGTCTTATGAATTTGTTACAAATGTACTTATATGTAGTATGTATGTATATTCATTTAAAAATTTTCTTATACGTAATATAATAATATTATGTAATATTTACCTACGTATGTTGACGTTTGTGACTCATGCATACTAGCAAGTTTTTGACTAATATTGTCAGCGACAAATGAAGTTCGTTCAAAACTTATACCATCTAGTATAATGGATACTTATTTATTTATGGGTATCTGATACAATACTTGTTATTTTTATTGTCTCTTGTGGTTTGGTGGAGAAATGGTAGGTACTGGATCCAATAAAATGGTGCGATTTTGTGCATTATTAAGAGCAATAAGCTCCAAGGTGTAAAAAGAGCAACATACATAATAATACCATTAGACAAAAATGCAATCATACAGTGGTATCAAAGAGACACTAATTGGCCATCCTTGAGCCCTGCAAACCGTTAACTTATTTGATGAAAAATACGTGGGAACAATCAATTGATAGTAATATACGTCATCCGCTAGTGTATCGACCCCAACTAATAATAAAAAAGAGCCCCACAATAATTTACATATTACATATAATATAATTATAAATAGAGTTGCCTCCTAAGTTGAAGCTTCTGATATTTGTAGACACAATGGAACGGACTGTTATTTACTTGCGCTGAAATATTTGATAATAAAAATAATATACTTATACATGTTTTACGGAAGTATCCAATTTTCAGACAACAAACTTTTGCAGTGCTACGCCGTGTCTGCTAATTTATTCATTTTTCTCAGTCGATTTGTTCTTCTGATAGTAATTTAATTTTCCACTCAACAGCTGTTCCTGAATATTTTACTGTTACCGAGTTGACTAATTTAAACTGAAGTATGGCGGCAGAAGAGACAGTTTTTTTTATTCTAGATTTCAGAAACAAGATTTTTACCAGTTAAAATAAGAGGCAACGAAATTTTAAATGTATTTTAAATAATATTACGTAAGTAACGTTTTTTAAGGAAACGTTGGTAGATGGAAAATTTGTTATTAATATATCATTAAATTAAATGTAAAAAATTAATACCTACTTACTATACAGTATGAAAATACTTAGTTGCAGTAGTAATTAGTATTCAATAATTAAGAAATTTTAAAATAGTTTCTTACAACTACCACCTGAAAATCTATCTAAAAAACATATCGATACTCCAGGAATTCTATACCTTAAAACAACTCAAAATTTAATGTTTTTTCATTAATTCATGAAACTCAATTAAATGAGGTTTCGGTTTTCATATACTACATAACCTACCCATTAACGCGTGAAAACAAATTCGAACGTCCTAACACAGATCACGGTGTATAAAATATTTTGTCCTGATTTTGGATCATTTGAGAACAAGACCCATTTATAGAATTTTAAGAACAGTTCGTGTATTTATAGTAATTATTGTAAGTCGGTCACTGGTTCACTTGTTTTCCTTAATTTCTTCTTAATTATGAATTTGGTGTTATCAATATCCATTACCAATACCAGCGTAAAATCTATAGGAATAACTAATTCTATCGAAGAATTGCAATTCTGTTAAAATTTATGAATGAAATAATTATAGAAAAAATTAAGCTCAGCTAAAATTGTTAACTTAGGTCGTAAATAATATTTAAGTATTACCTATGTTGTTTTATTTTAAACTTAATAAGGCATGCAAGAAAGTGTTATAGGTATCATTATTGAATGTTTCCTCCGGTTGCATGTAAGACAAAACGTAGCAAATAATTTATTTCCTGAACATTTTCTAGATTGTGATAAACACAAGCGATGATGGGAAATAATAATGGTATGCAAAATTGCTCTTTGATTTCTTCACACATACGTGTATTGCAGCACAAACACATGCACATTCTATGGCATAAATGCGACACACATTCATACATCTTTCAATGTAGTCTCATGCAAACATCTGATATACCTAGGCATTGTAATATGATAGCCCCACGCAAACTCCATAGCCACCTCGTGAACATATTACACTATAAAATAATATTATATTTTCAAAAAAAGTAACAAGTTTATTTTCTTTTAGATATCTTATTAAAAAATATTTTTCTTGGCTACGTTTAATTAGAGAATTAATTATAAATTATCGATGAAACCGCCTCATATGTTTGTTATATTAAAAATAAAAGGTAAGTATTAAAAAAGGCTACCTACGTTTAAGCAAAATAGATTATTATGTCGAGTAATTTTAAGTAAAATACATGTATAATAAATTAAATCTACCTTTTCCGGTTTATAAAACACTATTAATATTGCCTGACATGGGTGTTAATGAAAAAAATAGTTATTTTATGGAATCACGCGATGTAAAATAATATAATACTGAATATCGATATGACGTCACTGCCATCCGGCGAGAATAGCCGCGCACTTGTACCTAAAGGCATGCGATGGGATAATAACACCTTTCTGGACTAATTTCATTTTTATAACCATCAATTTCGTGCAAAGCCATGCGCGCCCTTTGATCGAACAGCCCGAGTATGATATATTGAGTTATGCGCATGCGCCTCAAGTACCTAAACAAGCTTTCAATATGAAAATACACCAGTCATCTCACTCGTGTTTATGGAAGAATGTATTTGCATCTCGGTCTGTTGATTTGGATTTACGTACTTCGTGTTGTAGTGGAATTATGGTAGAATAATATATGAGAGCAGCGATCGTCGATCGCTCCGAAAGATCGATGGATCTTTGATTCTTCGCATGCGCATGTGCAAAAGAAGAAAACTGTAATATGGAAATGAAGGGGGCGTCTCCTTGAGCGTATCGCTCCACCGTCTACTTTGTCAGATATTGCGATAATTTTAATCACGACATAAATAAGTGCACTCCTGTATTCTTGCCATCTCTGATATAGCAATAAACGATTCAATGGGTAGTCATTTAACTTTCCGGCAATAAATTAAATTAACAGACAAATTGCTACGTTCTTTGACTCTCGTTTTAAAGGAGGTTGAGTATCTCGTGACATTTTGGATGCAAATTTTATTGTTCTAAGTTTAATAATCTCTCTGAGTTTGTTAATTGTGTTTTAACTTTTTTTGATGTGAAATAAATAATATGGCGACATCGTATACAACAGTGAAAAGTCTACCGAGTGAGTTAAACGGAAAATATACAACAGCATCCTTCTATAATCTAAATTAACCATCATGTAATTAAAAATATCAATATCCAAAGGAATAAGTTAAAATACAGCATTTGCTGTACCAATTGACCCCACCAACAACAGGTTACTTACTTCTATAACATGAGAAAATAATCAAGTCTAGTAACAATTGACTCTTTCTGATATTGCGATAGGTATCAGAATAGCAGCATTCATATTTACACCACAAAACACCATAAGAACAAAAAAATACGTAGGTGACACAAAAAGATCATCTTTACCTTATTACCTTTTCCCAACAAGATTAGGTCGACTCGATTAATATTTTTATTTATTTCTAGGAATTCTAAACTATTGATTATTAAAACTTACATTACGTCGTTGAAACTAGAAAAATGTGTAAGTACCTATCTCCGTTTTAATCCAAAATTGTCTTTGAATGCCATCTAGTGGCCGTTGTTAATATCTACCCGTCTTGCAAATGATGTAATTCCAATAAAATTGTTACTTTGTTAAATCGTGGATGATTTAACTCCATTACCATATATTTGTATACGAAACCATGATGTTTTTTGTCTCTCCTGTAAAGTAGCATTTTTGGAATTAGACAATTTTCTAGTTTCAAAGACGATTAGGTATTTGTACAGTGAAATATTTTAAATTATTATCTTTGTAAAGAAAATACAAAGCCTTGACCATTTATCCACAAAGCAATTATTATGATATCACCAAGAAAACACTGTATTAGTAAATGTAAATATTATATTATAGAAACATATAAGTTTCCATAATATAAAGTATTTAGTATCTACAAAATTAAATCTTTATTTGGCTCTCCTGAAAAGTAGTGATTTTATAATTATCGCCCTCTTCCTTTCGCATACAGCATTAACAAATGTAAAATACCTAACCAAACACATAAACGTGAAAATACCAGAATTAACTATGAATGTATTTTATGATAATATTGTGTTTAAACTATTTGAATGTATGACAAAAAGTAGAGCTCATACTAAGTAGATATATATTACATATTTATACTAAAACAATATTATTATTTAAGTATATTTATTTTTTGAAAATGATTTTTTTTTTGATTTACTAAAGTGTCTTCGAAGCTACACCCAATAATTATAATAAAGCCGATCAACGACTTTGAGAATACATTTTATATATTATTTTTTACCCCACGAAGAAAAAAGACATTAAAAAATGCTATATGCCGGGGGCGACATTCCATCTGAGCGTTTTTTTCTGATCAATTCATTTATAAATCGCCTCCACACCAGTAAATATAGATATTAATAGACATTTTTATATGAATGGAAAATAAATTCAATACAAAGCTATGGAGCAGTTTGAAAATATTGTTCGCATATTATTAGCATATTTTTAGACTGATTTGATTGCCAACTAATAATGACGTAGGTGCTTTTATTATCGACTTGTTTTATTATGTATAGTATGCAATGAATAAGTATGGGACGTTAGATGAGTATTAAAAGTACATATAGATTCATTGACAGCTTTGGTATCTATCTATCTTAGATATCAATGAAATGATAAATGAAGATATTATTATATGGATCACAGTGTGGTAGAGGTCTAGAACTCTTGTTAGTTTTCCATAGCTCACTGACTCGAATGCATACCTACTTACATACAGTATAGTTTAGGTTAGTCAGTCTGAGAATTATTCTAAAAACAAAAGCGGTAGTATATATTCTGGAAAGATGTTTCATATGAATGGACACTGCAGTATTAATTATTCAGATCCAACGCATGTAGGTATACTAAATGCGTTAGTATAATGGCTAATTAAATTTTGTTAAGATAATAATTTTACGCAATGGTCAATGTCTCGCCTGACTACTCGGAGAAAGTCCACTCATTCTCTAGTCTATTCAATGTGGATGTGTTATATGGGGGGCTCTGGAAACAAAAACGGCAGTCTCCATTTTTGCAATATTATATTGGCGAGTCATCAAAAGTGTCTTACTTACTTCTTTCTTATATGAATATATATTATTAGTACGTATATCCACATATATTGAAGACCGAATTGAAAATTTCCATCAGTATCAGGATTAGGATTCTTATGTAAGTACCGAATAATATAATAACACAATAAAAATTGATTTATACCTATAAGCGTGGAAACAATTACCAATTATAAAATAGTATTTGAATGCCTATTGTGGAAAAAATACTATGAAATCGCTTTATTAAATTAACAGAATTCATAAAATGATAAAGTTTTAATGACTTTTAAACAAACTCAATAAATTTAACAAAGAAGCAAAACCCATATCTCCTAACAGAAATAAATAATAAAATAAAAATAAATTGAAAAAGTTTTCTGAAGAATTCGTAGTAAAAAGAAAAATCTCTACACGGAAGTTTTTCACGGGCTTTCATAGTACCCACACTAATTTAAAGTAAGAAGAATAGTGAAAGAAAGAAAATAATTAATCTCTGGTAGGTATTAAAAAGCTGAAATTAAAATATGTACTTCTTTCAAACGTGAATATAATAACATCAGGGATGGCGAACCTATGGTACGCGAGATGATTTTGCATGGCACGCGAATGTTTCATTTTGAATATTACTATTTTATGTATATTTAAAAAAAGTTTTACAAATAAATATTTAGGTACATACTAAAGTACTTACTTATTTATAATATTAAAAAATTATGACGACATTGCCATTCGTGTTTTCTTCGGTTTTTCATATCATGTTACCAATCGATGCGCAAACGGAAACGACGAAATTCAGGCATAAATAATGACAAATCGCATTCTATAAAAATTTGCAAGCAAATCATTTAAAAGAGTAATCATTACGTTTAACGTAAATATGTATACGATTGCATTGGTCGGTCCTTAAGATCGGGGAATTACACATAACAATATTCACTCAACAAACCTTATTAAATAAATTATCGTCAGTCATTCAAATAATATAATAACTGCTTATTATTTTACCTCAAACATAATCTCTAAAAATGGAAAACCGCTCAGTGATTGAGAATATAATATGAAAGAAGAGTGGTTTAAATGAGTTTAATTTGAGTAATTTGAAAACAAGGAGAAAAATATTCAAAGAATAAAAGATATGCCTTCGGCTAGAAATACGTTGAAAGATAGAATATCAAAAACTCAAAAAAAAAATTGCAATAAAAAAACTGTTTGGCACGTCGGACAGTTGAAAATTGGGAAATTTTGGCACGCGTACGTAAAAAGGTTCGCCATCTCTGTAAAAGATGATGATGTATGTATACTGAGTTTTGTGTAACTATAATATTAATGACGCCACTTGTATGAAATCATTTACTTTTATTGTTCTCTGGTTAATTTATTAGCTATAACTTATCAAAAGCTAACAGAAATGACATCATAGTGTAGAAGATGACGATTGTGTTCTTAAAGATCATTTATTACATATAAAATATTATCAGTTTATGAATTATTGTGAAAGAAAATTTTCATAGCAGACAAAAATGCGTATTTATGACCATCCTAACTAGACTTCGACTCTATATCGAGACGTAGACGTCACTGCGATCGTTTGTGAAACTAAAGCCATTGCTATACCACCGCCAGTATGTAAAAAGCGCGTGGCGTAATATTGTGTCATCGCATACAGCGCCATGGCGGAGATGTCAATATATATTATAAGCTGAACTGCAGTGCTAGTGCCCTTTCACTAAACTTCAGTAAATACATAATAAATACATAATAAGTACATAATATTCTAATCCCGACTCATTTTTACATAAATATGGTTTTGTGTGTTATTTATCGAATTGTCGATAATATGTATCTACGTAAAGCTATTAAAAAACTTTGGATGGTAATAGGTAGTAACAAACCGCCTTCTGCTTCCGGACGAATAAGTGGGGATATTGGGTAAAGTGGAGACGTGAAATAATTTTTGTGAGGAAGATTTTATCGACCACGTATTATTTATTGAATTTTAGATGAGGAGCTATTAAAACAAATTTGGCTGGTAATAGGTGGGTTGTAATAAACCGCCCCAGATGATAACGGGGGGGATATCGAGCGAAGTAAAGAGATGGGATATTTGTGTGTGGGAAGGGTTAATCAGGATGACCATTGATGCAATAATTACAAAAATTGATATCTTATCGTGAAAAATAATGTTAATACTTACTAAATACTAAGTGTATAATATTATGTACCTAGTAATAATGAGTGTAAAAGGCGAAACAGTGATACAACGTCATGAATTAAGTTGTGTCGTAATTAAAAGCATCTCTTTATGGCCTGGTGAATTTGCGGAACGATTGGCAAAAAACTAGATTGACTTTAATTTGATACGTTCACTTGGCGAAACAAAACTCAAGTACCTATTCTATTTTTATTACAATTGAGTCGATAGAATGGACGCTTTAGTGAAAAGTTTTTAATTAAATGTTTCCAGTACCAATCTGAATGCAAACAAAAAAACCTTCGTGTTGCACATTTTCCAACTCTAAATAAGTCTCATTATGATATCTACCCCTAATAGGTACTTTTCTAACAATCATAATATTTTTAATTTTTCAATCATGTCTATAAGTGGTATAGGTATTATGCTGTTTTTGTGTGAGTTCGTAAAATTCTTATGGAACATTTAACAAAAGTAATCTAACTGTTACTCGAAAATACGTTGAAATTAATTTAAATTGCTTTGAACAAAATAACATTCAAGTGCAAGTGAGTGTTCTCAAATCAATACAAAAACTTGCCAAACGAAATTCAAACCGCAGTGATAGTAAAAAAAACTCATTTTTATTTAAATATAAGTAAGTCAAACAGGTAATACACCTACCTAATATTTGAGTGCAACAGTTATTGAGCACATCTACCTGGTGTTTTTTAATACGCGGTAAACAATTTTTATAATTTTAATGGTCAAATATTGTAGGTATCATTTTTTTCTATTTTTCGCAGTTTTGTAAGTGGAATACAATTTAAATTAGACAAGACGGAAAACAAATATTTCAAGAAAATATTCAGGTATAGTCAAACTTTTAGTAAGTAGGTATACTAGTTGAATTAATTGGCATAGTTTTATGACCAATAATTATCGAATAAAAAGCACCATGACGTGTAACTTACTCTCGGAACTTCAATTTTACGACAAACTATTTCGCAGCATTATCAGCTGTCGACTGTTGTAGTGTGATAATACGACAGTTATACGATCGAAATTTAATACAAATGAATAAATCAATTTTAAAATAATAAAGCACTTACCTAATATTCCGTCAATGCTGTGATTCCTCCGTGGATCTGATTCATCTCGACGTCCGCCCCTGATGAGTCTCGAGATGGAGCTGACCGAAGGCGCAGTGTGCTTGTCACACACACCATCCTTGATCAGCTTGTCTCTGATCTCCCAAGAAAATATACCAGGGTTCTGACGCTTTAGTTCTTCGATTCTGTTCTCCACTTCTGGTGTGGCAACCCTGGGTTTCGAACCACCGATTACTCCTGGACGAATTGAGCCAGTTTCCTAATAATGGAGAAAAATACATTTTTACTTTAAGTAATTATGTTTCCCCTGTATAGAGAAAAATAAACTTTACATTTATTATTGAAATATTGTCATACTTGTATTTATAGTAAGACTCACGATTTACCGGGATAGATAGGAAAACTATTTCCCGGCTACCTAATCTTTAAAACTACTTACAGAATTACTATAATAATATGTTAACCCAATTTCACTGCACGTGTCACACGTGTACAGAAAGAATTATTAAAGTCGTGCCGAAATTAAATGAGTCATCTGTAAAAAATATAATAATTATAGTGCATCACCTAGGATTTTTTGTCACCGGTTAATTTGTCGTCGGTAAATTGAGCATCAACTATTAATATATATATTATTGTTTGTATTTCGTTTTCAGAAACTGTCAGTCAACACCAGATACATACAACTACTTACCCGGTACCCCACTGTGTTTTAACATTTGTTTTTAAAATAATACAATTTATTATTGAAAAGTACCTATGCCGTATTAATGAGATTTATTTTCTGATAATAGGAAAAATAATACATTGCTACATTCATAAACATACTTGGTAACGGTTCAGTATCTTAGAGACACATCCATGTGAAACTCTAAGCTGTCTGGAGATGACACATGGGCGTACACCCGCGGCTGCCATTTCCACAATCTTCAGTCTGATGTGATTCGGAAGTGGTCTTCCATTGATAAACACTCCGCCCAGCTGATTCACTCGCCCTTGACCTGAATAAAATACCAATTTAAATGGAAATTCGTACAGCCATTTAGGGGGATTTATGGGATTCTTAGGAATGCTAATTAAACGGGTCATAAGATGAAGTGCTAATAGGATTAACAAATGAAAGCAAACTTGAATTAACTCTGTTTACTTATATTGCGTAGAAAACTCAGTATAAACAAATGCCCTTTATTAAACCCTACTGAAATAACAAATTCAAAATTAAACTAGGTAAGTTGGTAGGTACTGTTATTTTAAAATTTTGCTAAAAGTAAATTAGTAAAACTGTGTTATTTATTTGAGATTTTAAAATTCTATTTTACAATAAACATTATTATCATCAGCCTGGCTTTCATACTGGATACTGTATGAATGCTTCCCCCAGACTGATTTTACATTTCTTATTGCAATATACTTAAGGGCGGACGTGCTCAGCGTGGGTCAAAATGGAGCTTTGAGGGGCTCTAAGGAGCAAAAAGCTCCATTTTTACTTACGCTGAGCATGTCCCCCCTTAATTAATTATTAACTCAATTATTTTGTAAATCCAACGGCCTGTAGGTCTATCCTCTATAAATTATCTTCCGGACGTTTTCTACTTATTTAGGATCACTGGAATATTTAAAATAGTATAATATAACACCAATAACATACAATATACTATTAGGTATCATTCTATGTACCTACTTATACAAATTATTGGTGATTACCACATGTTCACTTGGTAAGCTTTCATTTCACAACATTTTATACGGATAGTCCGTTTAGTTTTAGAAATATTAGATAGGTACCTACTTAATATACCTACATACAATAGAGCTACAATAATATGACGTAAAAAGTCATTAAATTATCACGTTTGTTCCTAAGAGGAGAATATTGCCATCCACAAAGTGCAGATTATCTTAAAACATTTTTTACAAATAACGTTGTTGGCTATTTGCTTGGCATTGTCTTAGTTAAACATGAATAATTGCAAAATTAACCGTATGAATTCGAGCTCGCACTAGGTAACGTGGGGATATATGACGATTAAACCACTGTGTTAGGTATAGGTATACTGTATAAGTACTAACAACTCATATGGCAAAATTAAATAATTTTCATATAGGTACTTAAATAAAATATTTCATGAAAGCCCCTAGTGAATTGCTATATTTTGTATTGATACTGCCGTTAACTTAGACAGTTTTTCCAGAAAAGTTTAATGACAGCTTTATAAATATTTGACATAGTATGTATATTTGACATAGTATATCAATTTAAAGACTACAGCGCGTTAAATTCAATATTTGTTTAAACATTAAATTTGTATTCATGGACGAAAATTGAAGCTTCGCTGTGTCAGCAGAGACTTACGTCATCTTCATAATAATAATCTTATTTTGAACAGAAGCTTCGCAAACTAGTTACGAGCTTTATAAACAAGTTCTGCTAAGCTTTTGCTCGAGCTTTTCAATAAGTTTAAGTAGGCATAAATAGTTAAAGGACATTGCCAAGATATTATACGTTTCATCTTTTATCCCCACAAAGGAACGATCGTCGGTCATTCTTCACCACTTAATAATAACGAGATTTTTCTACACAACCATTATTGCGAATTGAGCACTTTAGAATCATTCAACATAGGTTTATATTACAAAAAAAAATCTTTATTATTATATAAGGACACAATGGTTTTAAATTGGATGTATTTCACTTCATTGATTTTTCACAAAACTGGAAATGAAAAAAGGGAATTTATTATTTATTGTTATTTTAAACATTACCTATTATATGAACCTTCTATCTATTAATGTAAATGTATACATAGTATTTAACTATTTAATTATAAAACTTTAAATAAATTACACTTAAATCTAACTCAATCGCAAATAACTACCGGATATATATATAATTTTAAATGTTTACACTAAAATATTATAATATATCATGTCATAGGGGTCCACAGCAAATTCTCAAATAGCTAATTATTCAATGTCATTATAACAGTAAGAAACTCACCTATGAAGACATGAAGCTAATAATGATATATTGATACCTTATTAGGTACATAGTAGGTAGGTATTACAATATATAAGATATAGCAATAAAAGAACTAGGTACCTAGGTATTTTCTATGAGGATTTCTAAGTAATATAAATATCTAAGTAAGTAATAATTGTTGAAACAAATCTCCACAACTGATTCAACACACGTGATGTAAATTAACATTTTTTCTGTTCTTTTGTGAAAAGAAAACGCAAGTGGACCGGAACCGAATAAAGTTATCAGTAATCAAATATAAAAGTCGGGTATATCACTGCCCAAAAGCTACGCACATACGTGAATTCACACACTGAATCCATCCGCATAATAAAGCTCAGAAAAAGCTTTCGGCAAGGCATTATCTTGTCAGGGACATGCTACCTTAAAAGACCACCCCCGGCGTAGGCGATTGTTGAACACGATCGATACATTTCATCGCACCAATTCGAGTGCAATGAAAACGATGCCAGAAGAAAAAAATGCAATAAAGAAAGCAAACAGATAGGGGAACAACACCGCATCACGGACCATGTAGCAATATTTCTTTCGGGTCCTCCACCACGCAGTCAGGTGCGGGTCACTATTTATTATTTTGTATTATAATACATTAGAAAGAATGTCATTATTATTGCTGAATAGTAACAATATACTACGAGATTTTATCAAACACTAAATTTAATATTATTAACTTCGCCCATATCAACATAATCCTATACAGTTTACCAATTAACTAATGAAAACTGGAATGACGCATTAAACTTCAGAGTCGTAAACTAGCTAATCTATTGTAATATTAAATTTAGTTAGTTAATCTATCAAAACTGTAAGACTACGTTTTGACCCAGTTTTGGTTTAGTTAATTTTTATAATTTTGAATGTTGTTTCTTATCACAAATTTCCACACGTATACGACATAAAATTGATGATGGTAGGTACCTACCTACCTATACTACGATAACAACAAACGTTTAATCAATGTAAATACACTGTAGATACATGCTCTACCTACGAGGTAAAACAAACGTAAATGGTTCATGCCTTGGTTCGGCCTTATTGCTGTGGCTGGGATTTTTTTTACAATATCTCCTAAATGGAAGAAATCAGTCCTGATCATTATGCGAATTAAGTACTATAGGTATTTTATTCTAATTATAAATATGTAAAATTTAATAATTATACCGAGGTAACTCAAAATTGATGGTAACCGTCTATCGAGTATGCAAAAAAAGAGATAAACTTGTAATGTGTTAGAGAATATGTTATTTTCAATGGTTACGTCAGTATGATAATAATATGCATTAAAGTTTATTACGTAAATGTAACGTGCATTCAATATTTGGGGACAGTCAGCGCGCTTTCTTATACTTGGGTTTTACGTCCTGACCGTCATAAAATAACTTGCTTCAAAATCATGGTCTACGGCGATGGCTTCTACATTTCTATTTAATAATCTGTGCTGTGATTATACCTGACACTACAGAGCCAGGTCTTAATCACATGTTATAATGATTATGCTGGGTAGTAAAGCGAGGATAATAAATATAGTGACAATTAAAATAAGCTCATGCATCTATTTGGTCGCTCAGTATATAGGTAGTTTACGTAATTCGACCAGTGAATAAATTATTATTATTATTATATATTTGATTGTTGTCAGTGGTCAAACGGTAGGTACTACAAATCTGTCTACTATTCTCACCCACTTCCAAAACAAGACAATATGCTTTCTAATATACGTCAGTATCTATTATCTATATTATCATGCCTATGGGGTGTTTACGTATTTAATGTTTTCATTCTTATAATGTTTTGAAATTAAATTTTAATTCGAAAGCCCAAGATGATTAGCGAATTTTTATATTTCTTTCAACTCTATGATATTATTATAAATTGTACTAAAAATTTCCCTGCTGCAGCTACAGTTAAATTGAAGTAAAAAAAATCGCTGGGTATATTGCAACGTGCGACGTGCTATCGCGGCGGTCCATGGTGAAACAGCTTGCCGCACACAATGGGTACAATGCGTGTTTTATTCAAACACGTTTTCATGAACGGTTTAGTTGAGCAGAAAATCTGCACAAACAAGCAAATAATGGCAAAGTATTCCTAAATATAGTGCACGTATTCATTCTTCGATACTTTTACTTTTACCGGCCATTGGAAAAAATGATATGTAGACATATTTTTATTTGATACGTGTATGTATGGAATACATCAATACAGTATAACATTAGGATACAAAATCTTACCTGCTGATTACACTAAAAACCAAATTTATTAATCTAATCCAATATAAATTTATCAAAGATGCGTAATAGTACAGAAGTTTAAGTAAAGAAGTAAATCCCAGTATTGCTAACCGTAATAATTTGCAATAAATTAAATATACCTATTGTAGGTACCTACCCAAGTGCAATAATTTTGATTCCGCGTAAAACGGAAAATACCAAAATTACAAACTCATAAGAAATACCTACTTTATCGATTTAACCCTTTTTTAAGATAAACGAAGAAGGTATCTAGTAGGTAAGTTAATACGTCAAAAGAACAAATTCTTTGTAAAAAGTCAAGTAGGTAGAAATAATAACCACAATTCCACGGACGCCCATATTTTCCACTTACAGGTGGATATGGCAATTTTTTATATCGATGGCCTGATCAGTCTATAAAAATAATAATTTAAAATATATTTTATGAATATTTAACTGAGTCTGAATATGGAGTATGTATCCGGAAAAGAGCTAAGATTCGCGTGATAAATGCAAAAATCAATGGCCAGTGGCACCTGGTAAATTTTGCTAACCCCGCCCCCTTAAAAAAACATAATAAATAATTATAAGTATTGATAATATATTAGGGATAATCTTTCCCCACCCATCATCCTATTTATCTGTGTGCTGGCATACATGTACGTACATATATTATAATAACCACGTCATTGAGATTGCGATTATTTAATTTATGCAATGCAAAACCCCTAGGAACAGCTATTTTTTCTATAATTAATTATCATATATATCTTGTTTGTATTTATATAATACATGATATTGTAATTAAAATTTGAAAAGCAATACCGGTAGGTAGTCAGAATTTTTGTCATAGTCATAGATTTTGTAGAAAGCTGAAAACACTATCGAGAGTGTTGCATGTTCGTAAATGCAGGTTAAATCAGTTAACTCGATTTTTATTGTTCGTACTTATCGAACAGGAAACAATGCTTTCAAACTTTTCCGCTTCACGTGAAAGAAAACAGAGCATGCACAATAAAACTTCAGTTCAATAGAGTATCGAACATTATTAAAAAAAAAACTTCGGAATACGCAGGAATTTATTAGTTTTTTAACGCGTTCCGTTTTGCTTCGTGACATCTTCCACTGAGCTTGACATTATGAACATATTTATTCAATGGAACCACTGAGATGGCATAAAACTATTCCCAATGATTTTGTCGTTTCCATCTGATTGAAATACCTACATCTATTTAATTTATAATCTTTTATTATGTAACTACTTGGTATAAACTATAAGATTGCAGGAAAATGTACAAGACTTCAGTGCCGTATATAGAGAGATATTGTCGGCTGTCTGACCTTCGTAAATGGCCAAATGTTCAAGACATTGGTGATCTGATATCTGATACGAGTAATATGACTGCCCCAGGATAGGGAGTAGTAGGTACCTACCTAATACACTTTGGTGGGAAACCGTCTATAGAAGGCGACACAAAGAGAAATTAAAAAATATGCACTGAATCATGCAGTAATAAAAATATCATTTATCCACGTTGATATTCTGTGAAAATATAACCTAATTAATCTAATAATATTTAATATCTATCTAAAATGTTTAATATTTAAAATTTTACACTAACAAAAAACTGAAATACATACCTACTTACTTATTTCTTATAACATAATTTTATTAGATTATTAATCATTTATAATGATAACGTATTGTAGTTTCGGTGTGTAACATAGCCCATGGGGTAAGTTTTTTATCGTTTCTTATAAAAAATGTTATAACCCAATGCATTGTTATACCTTTATAAGCAAATAGTGGCCATGTTTTGTTGAAACAGTCATGTTGAAATTTGCTTATAAAAGCTTCCGCGTGTGGAATATATTAATGCATTGTGTGTTGACCGGAAATAATTTAGATTTTTTTGAATTCACATCATTCTTTTTACGTAATTTAGAATATTTGATAAATTACTTTCGTATGATAAAAAAAATATCTACATAACATAACCGAAAATGGGAAAATGAACACTGTCTATGAAAAATTGTGCAGGTACATTTTTACATAATATAACAATATAGCGTAGGTACCTAATTACTACCTACATAATTAATTATTTGATCTTTTGTTCTATAAAATAGGTACCTATGTTGGTGGGTAGGTATTCTGATTTTACTCGGAAGAGATTTACGCCTACGATGGCCGAGCGGCTTACGCATCGGCTTATAATGTCGTGGGTCCCAGGTTCGAATCCTGGGTTCGGCAAATACACATAGGTTGTGCAAGTCGCTAACATATATTTCTTGTAAAAACAAAAATCTGTTAAACCTCCCCATGTGTGGAAGTCTCATTCTCATATTATGATCGTATTAGGATCTGACATGGTCAAAAGAAGAAAAAAGAAGAGAGATAGAACTTCGTCTCGTCTTTAATTATGATCAAAAGTTATTCTGAGGGATCCCGGACAAACCCTAGTATTTATTACAACTAGGTAATCTGATAATGATAATATGAAATAATGTTTTTTTATTTTTCTGGTGAGAGTTCATCTTATGTGAGTTGTCATATTATTATGCATCAGTAATCCACACCTGAGCTCGAATAAATTGAATGTATTTCGATAAATAATTGACTCTGTACACCTTACGCTGTTATGATAATGAAGCGAGGTGATTACAAGCTTTGACAAATCGAATTACCAGTCGGCGTACGTTAATGAAAGGGTACGCCAATCAATTGACCCTGGTTCCGTGTGACGTTCCAACGCCAAAATGCTGTAACCGACATTTCCATTTGGATTAAAAACGTAAGAGCTTATTAAAATCCAGTTAAACGCAAATTTTAATGAATTCATTTTGTCGATTGATCATGCTGCGATGTCCTTATTTTGCAAATTGAATTTGCATGAATATTTTTAAGTAGATAAATATATTATTCTTCAAGCGTGTTGGTATAACGTAACTTATGAGTATCTATTTTAATAAAACATTTATATATAAAAAAAATATAATATTTTAATATGGCCGATTAACCATTATTAATTATTATCATTAATGCTGAGAATCGAATGCAAATTATACAATCTAAATACATACACGTTTATATCATAGTTAGTATAGATACACATGCACAGGTCTAAATACATAAAAATATTCATTCAAAACGGGGTCTCTTTGCTATTGACAATATAAAAAATATACTTAATGTAAATATACCTACATGAATAGGTAATAGGTATAGGTACTATACTTATTTACATCAATATTGTGATTCCTAACATAGTTATGTCGGTTTAGTGCGAGTAGCGAACACTAATACGAAGCTCGTGTAAAAAAGCCCTAACAGACACAAAAGTAGACAGGTATCTACCCACAATAGTTTAAAGTTTCTCGACATATTTTATTAAAAATATATCAATATTTTATAAAAATCGTCAACTTTATAACATAAACGAGACATACTTGTAAAACTTTATATAACATTTTAAAACAATGAGCCACGGTCGAAATCCACATTTTAATGGACGTCATTTTAATGGTTTTTAGCAACCCGTCAAAGATTTAGGTATATTAAATACATAACTAACTTATCTACTGGTTACGGTTACACCATCTAGTTACCTATTTTGAAATGTAAAACCGCAGAACAGATAATAAATGGAATACCGATAGGCTATATTCAATACGCCGCATATTGATGCAGGGTTTTTGAATGTGTGAGTGTCATACGAAAATGAAGCACGCATTATGCACGTGCAATAGTGTGTGTAATACACCAACATTAAATGAGCGTAAATGCATAAACCGAGAGCAGTTTTCAGTTTTCGACGTAAACGTATTCTTGACACGTGTGTAAGTTTAACACGGATTCTTCCTTAATCGAGTCGGTTACCTGCTATCGCCTTACCCGTTAGGTATTTTAGTTCCCATTATTTCTGAGTTCCCTGTGTATAACCGACTATATTGAAATGTGGGTATATTATAATATATACAAGGCGACTATCGACGGTAGTTTATGATATGTATGTATTGAGGTTTATAATTGTTACAATAAGTTTGCCGTCTAAACTGTCAAAACTGTCTCGCTCTAAAAGTTAACACAGCCAAGAGAAGGTCTGTTACAACATAGCACTTTTTCACACTTTGTACGGTTAACTTACTGTAACCGAGGGCTTCGTGTCAAACAACACTATCTACAAAAGTGCAAATTTACAGGAGAGCCAAAAATCGTTATTTTAGATTCTTGTAACTCAACAAGGGAAATGTTTATTTAAAACCCAATGTTAATATTTTATAATTTATTGTGTATTGTACATTTATCTTGCTTATGATGATGTTAAAATTTATAGGGATAGTTTTAAAAAAATATGAAAACAAGGGTAACTTATGTAGTTAGCGTTAAACTATACTGACGATTTAACCCATAGCTTACGGGCCGCACAAAATTGTGTTTTTGCTAATTACTTTTCAAATGCAAATTAACACGTTAATTACGAAATTAATTAAAAGTAAGCATTGTGTTAATTAATAGGAAATTAAAAAAGATTGACATAACGTTGTTTGACTATCATGTAGCCGTAAATGTAAAATAACGTTATCTCAAAACACTTTTTTGTAGATAACATTGTCTGACTTTAAGCACCTCAATAGGTACATAAATATGGTAAACTACTGTCGAAAGCCACCTTGTGTATATAATAGACTCACTGGATGGATTATGATAATATTATGATTAAAGTAATTATACCAAAAACTATTGGCTGAAAATAAATACTAGGTACCTAACTCTTTATTTAAACAAATCAAAAGCTGTGATGTTAGTTCGGATCGGATCTTATCCCGATGGCATGTTTCGGAGTAATAAATTATTTTCACCGGTATGAAATTGCCTCCATAATACATACAAACACTATCGACGTAATCTCGCATTCGCAAGCTGGTAGGTAGGTACACATTTTACAGGCACCTGACTGGCAAATCTAATTTGTTGAATAATTTATACGCCGACAATAATTAACTAACAAACACTTGAGACTTTTGCTTTTAGATATAATTACTTAGCTACTGCTAAATTGCTGTTTTCAGTTTTAAAACAAAGTACAGGGAACCGGCGAAGCCTGGCGATTAATACTAAACACGAATACGTGCAGTCAGACAACTTGACGAGATTATTATTTTCTTCGATATGTAGTCAATATTTAACCATCTTTATTCTTCAGTATAATATTATTATATTTATAGAAAGAATTAATTCATTATTAAAAACGAATTTTAAAAAATATAATAAAAATAGTGCTGCGTTGTTTTAGTGATCTAGTCTATCAACTAATAATTAAAACCCAAGGCCAACTATATTCAGAATTGCGAATTACGATGGTAGTGCTAGTTATTGATTATCTTCGAATAGTGCAGTAACCAGTTCGCAATAAATTAAGATTTTCGATTGCATAGCTATTTCGTTCAAATTATTATTTACCATTTATTTCAAAATGCAAATTCAAAACAGTGTACAATATGGGCAATGGTTTTGAATCAAAATTATTTTTGTTAATACAACTTTAAATTTAGTCACTTACTTGACAGCTGTTTCGGGCTATAAACCCAGCGGAAATTTAGATTCGACCGTTCTGAATATGGGTTTATAGCCCAAAACAGCTTTCAAGTAAATTATTAAATTAAAGTATAGAATTAACAAAAATAATTTTGTTTGTAATCTGTTCGCAATAAATGAAGATTTTCGATTGTACTCGTATATTTCGTTCAAATTGTTTAAAGGTTTAAAAGAATACTATTGTGTGTAATAGAAATACTTTATGCAGTCAACAAATGTTTAAAATAAATATAAAGAATAATAAGGCTTAAAAATTATATAAATAGATTATCTACAACGTTTAAGGAATGTTCAGGCTAATGCTTTGAAATACCATAAAATCTCCATTTTGACCTACGTTGGGCATGTGGGCCTTTAAAAATATTATTCCTACCTAATAGATAGACTAAATTTTAAGAATTTTGTAATAAGATATATTTTTGTGGCAACCCTGCTAAGAATTTCTCAGTTACCCATTATTTTTATTATTCTGTAAAGATGAACCATTTCTTGTAATTAGGGTGGAGGAAAAAACGATATGAATCTAAAATAATTAAGATGTTTTGAATACTTGTTTGATTATCCAGCGAATTTTCCCAACTACACAGGTATCGGAATTCGTATCATAGTAAAGTAGCAACATTCTCTTACCAAATATTGAATAGGATAATAACATTGAGCACGTTTTTTGTTATACCAATTGGTATTTTTGTATATTTGAGAGTTCATTATCGATTATCAAAGCAATATTATCCAAAGCGAAATGTAATTAATTTTGACAACGCTATGTGACAAAACCGCAAAATTACAAATACTTATAATAAATTATTTAGGTAATTTAATTCAGATGTCTAAAAGATGAAAAGGCGCCTCTCTAAAATTTAATTAATAAATTTAAAAAAATAATAATTTATATTCGGTAATAAATTTCCCACGTAAGCTCAATAAAATTTTATTACCATTTCATCAATGGTAATATATGAATAAAAAATCGCGGTGTATCATTTCAATGTACCTAATCAACACATCATCATTTTTTATGTTTAATAAAATCAATCATTTGTAGTACAAGATAACAGCAATAAAGACAGAAAAATTAACATAATATGACGACAGCATGATTATAAATAGTGAGAAGGTGATTATGATACTATTATGGAAGTTTTTTTTTACATTATGATTTTTCATACCTTTTGTGTGAAAGTATGAATTATCATTTTAACATAAACGTGAATTACACACTATTTAAATATATTATAATGATTATGGACGTTGTCATCGATACTGAAACTATTGTTTTTCTCTCAAAATTTCCTGCCAAAATATATTTATAATCAAAAATTTTGAAGAAATCCTTCTCATGTCAGATAGAGGGGAGGGAACGAAAATAAACAGACGTTAGGTGCTTAAAAGTAATATTGTTATTTATATTTAAATTATTATGAGTGAGAATTTAAATATGCACACGTAAGTAATGATTTCATCGTGCATAATATGTTTAAGTTCCAACGAAAAATGAGTTTTTTATTTTTATATAAAGCCTTAGACATGGTAATTCTTAATGCACAATATAAAAAACGTTATGTTAAGAGTAAAATGAATTAAAATTACTAAGTAGTAGATAGAAAATTCCTCGTCTACGTTCTGTTTACTTGTCTACGAC
This sequence comes from Rhyacophila brunnea, assembly GCF_057557595.1. Lineage (NCBI taxonomy): Eukaryota > Metazoa > Arthropoda > Insecta > Trichoptera > Rhyacophilidae > Rhyacophila > Rhyacophila brunnea. The sequence goes on from NW_028232965.1 coordinate 17,059,071, forward strand.
AGTGCGGCGTCTAATTGTCCTGGCGTCCAGTTGTCCCATTCCCGATAGAGGATTCTGTAGTTCCCTTATAAAATCGCCGAAGAAAATTCCAAATATGTTACAAGCGCCAATGCCCAACAATACCACCGAACTGTTCCTTATCACTTTGCAATTTGTATAATAAATAGTAAAAGGTTTCCCCTCAATATTTTGGTTTATAATAGTATTTTTTTATATTTTGTATTAAAAGTATAGACAATTATCAGTGGTGTGCGGTGACTTCTGAGATGATGAATTCTCTTAAAAATAAATGTTTTTTCATCAAACGAAAAGTAGTTACTTATTAAAAATATTTTTATGCATATTATATTAAATGAATATCTTTAGATAATTAACGAATACACCGCATCCGTAGCACCTGTGCAACACTGGTAATTGAAATTATATTAGATAATAATAAAAACAAAATGGTGAAATCGACCATTTAATTGAGATCAATGAAAAAATATAGGTGTGAAAGACCTATATTTATTTTTTATTGACATATTATGATGATTTCTGATTTAGTCAAAATAAGTTTTTGTAACTATTTTTAGCAATAATCGATGTCAAAAATGAAACACAAAAAGAAAGAGGGATTTAATGAGGTAGGTATTGTTAACAATGAGCAATGCAAAAATAGATTCAATATTGATAATGGAGTAGGTAGCACCAAGTGTTGTCAGTAGAAAAATGTTAGAAATAATAGTAAAAAATGGCTGAATATTTACCGTCAACGTATGTATAGAAATTGTCTTGGTGGCAGGCCATTGTATCACGCGCTATCTTGGAGCCCTCCTGTCCCCAGTACTTGAGATCTGAGCGTTCACCAGAGATTGCAAAAGAAAACTAAATTAATACACTGCACACTGCAACAACGCAAAAAATATCGTAAAAAATAATCAATTATTTTCCGGCAACAGTTTATATGGTATATATTTTATAATCGAATCATGTAATGCCGTGAAATGGCCGTATACATGTTACAAGGGTTCTCAAACTCTCCCCAATAACGACACAATATCATCAATGTCTTACTGTAAAAATGTTATAACTACATAATAGTAATTATTGAGAAATCAATAAAAAACATTACTTATTGTTGTAATTTTTTAAGTTTAAGTAATGGATTTCTGAGAAAAATATATAAAATCAATGGTACATGTGTATTTTATTTCTAAAGAATATTATTTATTTCTTTCTGAAATCATTATAATTTATCTAGCCAGATGCACCAGTTTTCAGGTGATTTTTAAATTCTTAGACCCGTTTCACACTGGACACCTAAGTGACTCCACCATTTACATAATATAAATGAACGCGACACTCTTGTGTCCCCGTCTAAACGCGCCCATTCAGTTATGTGTAAATGCGGAATCTCGTCACGCCGGTGGCGCCACACGGGTGTCCCGTGTGAAACGGGTCTTAGTCGTAAGAGGTACGATTTAAAATAGTGATATGACTATTTAAAGATTATATAACTATGCATTTTGCCAAATTTCATGAGGTCAATGCATATAATATTATCATAATATGTCATAATTGTTGAATTCATTATAATATCGACTGTGTTTAGGAAAATGGGGGTAACCCTATATTTTTCGAAAAGTGCTTTTATTATATATTAACAATGTATACAACTAAATACACGTTCTGTAAAAAGGAAGTAAGCCGCAAATGCCGATTTATTATCTAAATTCAGGTTTTAATTAAGCTTTAATTAAATTTTAATTTAAGGAGAAAAGCATTTACCCTCAATTTTAATGATTTTCTGTAATAACTTCTTTAATTATTGGTAGATCGAAAAGATATTACACCAAATCATCAATCATCATGCACCCAATGTATGTGCCTATTTTTTATTAATATTAAACCAAAATCATTCAAAAAACGTTTTTTGCCTCTCCTGTAAAATTTGTTCTGTGTGGATAACGCCCTTTTTCCTAAACACGGTCGATATAATCACTAAACATACCAACCAATATTACTACTCGTTTTTACTCGTTTTACTTTCGTTGTACTATTTTATAAATATCATTGTAGTGACAGACTCTGTTGAGAACGACTGGTAAACTGTACTCACTGTTAATAACATAGATATGAAACCGAAAAACGATTTGTATTGCACTTGCTAATTTCAATATTGTTTGTTACTTTACTTTCCATTAAAATACAATCGCAACAAAAGTGTTTTTTACCTTTTATTGTACTTACAACAAAATTGAATTTATGGTAAACCCCATAAACTTATTATACTATTATTTCACTTGCAAATTTTGTATCAATATTTTTATTGTACCTACCTGATAAGAAACAATGTAAATCTAATAATCTTATATAGGTATATATTATTATAGAATATAATAATAGATGATTACAGCGTATTATATATCAACGAGTACCTATATGTACTATCTCAATGATAGAAGGCATTGTAAGTAAGAATGTACAAAATATTAAAAAAATCAACTTAAAATTAACAATATGTATAATTCTCGCTTCTGAGCGGAGCATATTGCCAATAATAAAACCTACACAGATCGGTTATATTAATATTAACTATTATCAGAACACAATATATTGAAAAAAATAAGATACCTACTTATAGGGATTTATTTATGCCCAATTTATGATTGGACACACATCTACGGTTTCATAAACTACTAGCTATTACATAGTTACGTCCTGTCGGGGTAGGCAACTCATCCACTGCTTAGGGGCGTCAAAAATGATGGGAAGAAAATAATACAATTTTTCATAGTAGGTTTCGCCATTATAGCTAACAAAATATACCTCATCTGAACGATATTATATACTATATAGATAGATTTATTATAGATTATAGACATTTGTCAGTTAAGCATAGTTAAAAAATGATAAATTATTACAGATCACATCTCGTAATGAAATTAACTATATGGGGATAAAATAGAAGGGGGTTAGGGTTTTATGTCTGCGTAAGGGTAGCATATTTCTTATAGACGTCACTTATAATAATATTATGTACGTATTTTATAATGTCCAAAATATTGCACGGAAATATTATTATTTGTTAATATAAATTAAAAAAAACTTTGAATCCTCATCCAAGCTAAAATTTTATTATAAATAATACGTAGATTTATTTATTTACGTAGATGCGTTTCGGTACGAAATAACATTGAGTAAGAATTTACCAAATTAATTATTTTCCATACAATTAGGTGTAATGAAAAACGATTTGTAGTCGCGAAATGATAAGCTTTCAAAGCTAGAAAACATTAATTTCTGGGAAAATGAAACAGCGTCATCGATACCTACCCAGCTGATTGCATTCGACGAATTGACTTTTCGGCACAACAAAGCATTTTCAATTAGCGAAGTGCAACTTTTTTGGGCAATAATTTTCGGACTAGCCTTAAAGCTTAGCAATGGCGTACACTCAGTAGGGGTAAAATTATCATGTTTTTATAATTTAAAAAGTTTAAAACCGTTATTAATAATATTCAACGATTCAATTTACGAATACGCTTTACTTTATATTGTTAGTAGGTATAGTAACTACTTACTCCTTGCCTAATTAAAATAAAAAATATAAGTAACTAGAATGGTGTCAAATTCTTGTCTTGGCCACAATGCCAGACGAATCAGTCCTTTCTTTACCTATGTTTGATTCTGTTAATAATATTTTTTACTAGTAATTCTAATTTATAGATATTTATTTTGATTTATTCTGAAGCTACAAATATCTATATCATTATGAAATTAATATTCACAATTTAGTAGTAGGTAAGTACTACATACATAATATGAAAATATCTTGTGCGTTTCTAATCTACGGGCATCCTACTTCATTACGACAATTTTAACATGAAATACTTATCCAGAATTTAGTGGTTACGTTACAGGTATATATAGTTATTTTTTCTAAAGGGTATATGCATGAGCATGAGATGTTGTTAAATTATGTATGTTCTATAAATAATAATATAATATAATAAGTATAAATTATTATGTATAAAATAATTTATTAAGTTGAATATTAAAAAAAAACAGATAACCGGACTGCTTTAAAAATTACAGACCATAGCTATCGAATATTGATATATTCCACCTGTCTGAGATTGAGTATAAGTGGGCGTTGTTTTATAAATTCTTAAAATTGGGTCTACCTACCTAGCTTATTCGGGGTAGGTACTTCCATGTATCTACTTTATAATTTTTTTATTTAGGTAATCTTAATACTGTTTTTCTAATACCGCATCCATTTCTTTGTTTTTTTTATACTGGTTTATTACCTACTACATATTTTTGTTTTTAAATATCATGTTGTGAACATCTTAAATTTATATTTTGTAAAGTTCACTAGGTACATATAATAAAATAAATAAACTTGAATTTACTTCATAAATTTTGTATTTAGTGAAAATAATATGATTAGTGTAGTGAATATTTTAAAATTTTAGTTTTAATAATAGGAAAAGGTATTTATTATATATATATTGATAAACTATTTTGTAAAAATCAGATAACCCACTCTACGCCAGTGTGTTAATGCGAATGTGACACTAAATGCTACCTTCATTTGTTTTTAAAATTTTCTGTCATCGGAAATAATTTAAGTAATTTAAAATTGGAATATTTGGTGTGACAAAAAACTACCTACATCTCAAAATACCTTTTACCATTTGAAAGTAATAGGTAAGTGTATTATGATATAATAAATGAACTCATGTAATCATTGCCCTTTCCAAATCTGAGAGGACGTCTATGAACGGAGTCAGGTTTGCCCGATCGAAAATTCATCGGCTGACCGCGACCCTGACCCGCCCCAGGCTTTTGTTCCTCTCATTATTATAATGAAAAAATTAAATCACTGCCGCGACACAGCTGTTGCGTTTATAACTCACCAAACTTTGACACATTTTAATAATGTGTTCGCGTATCAGCTTTTTTTATTATTTCACAAAGGTCTTTTTTGGATTTTTTTTCTTTAATGGAATGTCATAATTTTGAATATTCAATATTCAATGAAATTTATGAAACCCTGCACCACGTTTTATTCACATAGTTGGAGTTGGCAATCAATCTACAATAAATATTATATTAAATTATTATCGATGTCTCTTTCTTTCTCTTTAATATTATTGTTCTGTGTTCAACCTAATAAAATTACACATTATTTATTACTTATGTAAGATTATTAATTCTATTAGAAGGTATCTTGCTACAATTATTCTCAACTTCTCAACATATTTTTATAAAACCAAATTCAATGAGCTGAGTATGTATAACTATGCATAACTATAGCGATATATTTAAGGGTAACTATATGATGAATATCTAGAGACAAATTACGACACATCGACTGCTTAATCTTTAAACCGACAAACTGCATTTTTGGGCAAATTGTTCAGGAAATATAAAAAACATAATAATTTAATTATCAAGCGAATTTAACAATTCCAAAAATACATTAGGATTTTTTTTTACAAATGACCTGCACTATGAATTACACTATTTTAGCTTCCGTTTTACATACATACTTATAAAAAATATATAAACGATATTCGAAATTTGGCACGTCCTGCAGTTGGCTGTTTTATTTGAAGATCGATAACGCATTTATTCATAGGTTTAGTGTTTGAAATTTTGTGTGAGGATAGGTATAAAACTTGTTTTATAACAAAATGCCATCAAAATCTCATCTTTGGACAAAAGTGCAGTGACCTGGTTTGAAGATTAAGCAGTCGACATGCAGTTTATATAAAATCTATTGAAAAACAACATGGAAAAAATAAAGGTAGTGCAATTTAAGATGGAAAAATACTTACATGTTGAGCATATACCTACCACTTGGCAAAATTGTAGTTATACAGTGGAACAATAAACTAACCAACCTAAAATCTAAACCTTAACTAACAACCATAACAATGCCATATAACCCGCTAGATCAACCGACTTGTTAATTGACAATGACAGTAAAGTACAAGAAACTATAAAGTGCAGTTGTCATATTTTTGTCATCGTTTAACAGTTACAAAATAATTTACCTAAACCATAGGAAAGAGAATTTTTAAATATGGTATTATTTTCAATAGAAAAAACGAACGGAGCTTTTAAGACGAGGTGAACCATAGACAACATGATATTAACTAAGGACAATGTTTCTGCATAGTGTTTTGTGCTAAGGAGATTTTAGTTATGACAAATGTTTCTGCATTCTGCTCTTAATGTTGGTCGAATGGCTAGCAAATCATAACTCAGAAAATAGTGTATTAATAATACCTCCATTCTATGGAGGTCCATATAGTCTGATTCGGAGTGAGAATGGTAATTTACCATACAGGTAGGTATTGAATGTATTTCAAGTGCTTTGTAAGCTTCGTGAGATGATAATAATAATATAATATAATATTTAAATTCCGTCCGTCATCAAACGGCCGGCCTTGAGTGACGAACAAAACTCAGACGATACCTATAAAAGATCTCTATTAAGTATCATCAAAATCATTATACGTATTACGGAATTGTGTGAATCAAGATCATTAGTTGGATCGATAGACCAAATTTCGTTTTACTAAAAAGCGAATAATCATCGTTCGGAATATTGATTACTTTAATGATGGTCTTTTATTTCAACTTAAATAATCATCAACACTATTCGTTATTATATTATGTATACTTATGGATATCGGGTCGAGAATGAAATTGAATTAACTATAAGTAGGTAGTAAAGTAAAAGCTTTTAAATATGTTATCGCGGACGACACAAACTGACACGATTCTAATAATTATTATGACGTGCATTCGATAACCACATGTGGATGCAACAAATTGTTTTAACAATTCCTTCGTGAGCATAATATTATGTAGTTATAGCTGCGGGTCAGGTATTCATAGCTAGACTAAAAGTGCGGAGTGTCTCTGGGTATGGTGAATTTCCAAGTTTGAAACGATGATAAGCTATAGGTACAGAGCCGGCCCTCTCTCACCCTACAGCGGTGCTATAAAAGCGATCTACGAGCTGCAGGTCTGGGCGATGGCTCTCGCCGCCTCAAAAATCAATAATAAATTAATATGAATATAATTTCGAAATGGACCCCCCAAACCGTTTTTATTTGCTCTCGCTTGCTTAAGTAATATATTTTCTTTGAATATTATTTTTTCCTATTCAAAAGTAGATACCTATTAGTGGGAACTGAAATACGTAACTGGTAAGGAGAAGCAGGCAACCGATCTCGAGTAAGGAAGAATCCTGGATTAACTTAAACACGTGTCAAGAATAGGTCAAACGTCGAATACTGACAACTGCTCTCGGTTTATGTATTGACGCTCATTTAATATTGGTACACTATTGCACGTCTATAATGCGTGGTTAATTTTTGTAGGACACTCTCATACGTTCAAAACGTTTTTGTATTGGTATTCCTATAGCCTATCGGAATTATATTTATTATCTGTTCTGTGCCCTGAAATAATGACTGCCCTTTGCAATAAAGGACGCACGGTCACCATATGTTGATATATTATAGGTACCTAATGTACCTAATATGATATGACGTGGAAATTATTTGATACGTTTATTTAAGGAATACCGTTACTTACACTAATTTGACTTTGTAGGCATACTATAACTACGTAGGTATTAAGTTAATATAGGTAACCTAATGTGGGGCCACTCGGACCTCTATAATTTCCATTGAACGGTGCCACAACGTCTAAATGGGTTAACCGGGACCACAATAGCATACAGGCCCTCCAAATTTTCCTCAGATCTCCGTTAAAGGATATAAGTTAATTACTTACTTGAAAGCCATAAAACTTTTAGTTTCAAATTACAGTAACATCGATCCTTTGAACGAATGCCTGCGACTCCTTGCCTAAATGCCGAAAGGGTCTTTTGTATTAGGTATTATTAATGCTGTCAGAGTCAATAATATTCGGATATAGAATATATTCGGCTCTCAAAACTGTAATAGTTCGGCTATAATATTCTCAGTTAGTTATATTATTAATTTTTTATTAACATTATGTGGCAAATACTTAACCCTCAATTTCTACTAAACTGTGCTATTAACAAATGCATATTCTTTCTTATAAGAAGTAGCTATAAGCATAGGGTTGAAAGATAAGATTTTTAAATATTTAGATATTAATCCGAATTAAATTTTCTTAATAAATTTGAACTATTTTTTTTTTTATAATTTTAAAAATTATTGGTTAATCACATAGGTAGGTACCTACGTAAGTAACGTAAATAATAAAAAAATAAAAATTTAACATTCATTAAAAATACTCGACTTGAACAACAAAAAATCTTCGACCTGGTTGGATTTGAACCCACATCTATTTATTTGGTAAAAGACAAGTCCAGTAGGCGTTTTTCAAAGATTGTATTTTCTAATATTACAGATTGCGTACTTAAATGTAATTCCGGAGCACGGATTGAATGAAAATGATATAACTTTTAGTATGCCATTGGTATGTCGTGGGATGGTTCATCCCTTTCGTATAGATAGCACAATGTGTTTCAGCATTGCCGATTTTTAGAATATTTGGAATATAATTCTTTGACAACCTATTTCTATATAATAAAAAAAACGGTTTATTTAACTTAGTCAGAGTTTCTAGAATAGGTTAGAGTTAGTCTGAGCTTAAAGTTTAAATATCTATGTAGATAAAGCTGATTTGTCTGTCTCATTAATATTAAATTAATCCAGTGCTCACTAATTGTTAGACGTTAATTGAATGCCATAATAATTTTTAAAAGTGACAAGGTAATACATTGTTCATACAAAATTTCTTCCACAAAAATGATCTTTACCTCTTGTTCCCTCACGTTTTCCTACATTACACTAACAGTATCGTATCATCGCCTTAATACGCGGTATCAATTACACTAATGCGTCCAATGAGACACCGCAATTGAAGATGCTGTGATATATTGGTTGCAGTTTACGAGCGCGATAAGCTTGGCTGCGAACACGATATTACGGGAGAGCTTTTACGCATTTAAAATCTTGTTTGTCTCGTTTACACCTGCTACAACTCCATAAGCCTGTCTCACATGAGTAGGCTTCGCAAAAGTGACTTTGAGTGTTTTGTGAGGCGACTGAACGTGCACCGTAGGGTGGAGTATTTTGTTGACTTCAATAACGTAGATATTAATTTATAGTATTTTTTTCAAAATATACGAGATGAAGTTGAAACCGCATTATAAAAAAAGAGATATAAGTATTAAGGTAAAGTAGTGAAGAAATATTAATTAAACAATAGGACCTAAATACTTACTAAATAAAAATCCAACATCCATCCAAAAATCAAAATGCCCAAATATATTATAAAACTAAAAACTAGGCCATTAAAACTCTAGTGAGATTCGATGATTTAATCGACGAGTTGATTCAAAAAAAAAATATACGAGTAAGTATAAAATATGTATGTCAATTTTTATAGAAATCGACATTTGAATACCATCTTGCGGGTATTTACGATAATAATATCTATATCTGTTTTTCGATTTTACAAATATGGCATAGGTCAGAAGCTTATATGTAAGTCTGAAAAATCGTTGTTCCTACAAAAACATCATATTGTGTTCCAAAGATTTTTTCTCTCTCCTGAAAAATCATATTTTTTGACAAATGTCGTTTTTGTAACCAACTCGTCAATCTTAATCCTACTCAGTGTTTGTTGACTTTCTTTGATGCAACAAACTCGTCAAAAATTTATAAAGAGGCCTCGAAATATTACAAGCCAATCATAAACTAGATAGGTAGGTAATTAATAACAAAATAAACAAAGTAAAAATGAGACCGTACGAACGTTTTATTTAGAAAATAAAAATTAGATTAAAATTGTTTTTTTTATCGTGTCCTACTCAATAAACATTGATTTTCTATCGAATATTTATATTGAATAGTCGATTTTATATGAAACTGGTTTTGTGATTTTTCACTGACAATCATCTATTAATATTTGAACAAAAGGTTAGGCTTATTTCAATAGAGACAACTCAGCTCATCCTTTTTTCAATTACTCTTTCAGTGGAAGTTGACTTATTCTGTAATCAGGTTTAAGTAAGTAGGTACTACGTACTATTAATGAAAATAACGATTATTCTTTTAATTTCGCTAAACTTTTGGTATATATCGAATCTCGTGACCTTTTACATAAATTCTGAAGATATCCTGATCAACACCAAACCAAATCAAGATTTACATAATTTTAACAATATGCATTCAATTTCCACCAAGTACCTTGATATTACTCTTATCAGTTACATAAATAAATTAGTTTTCTTTATTGTATTATTATACTCATTAACTGCGATTTTGGGTGCTTTCACTCCACCCTTATGCACACAGGTGGGCGTCTGTCGGCGTTTAAGGCAATGAAAAGTTCCTCATCTTTTCTTCACCCGTGGCTCTTCGTCAACTCTCGTGAAGAAATATTCTTAGCCCTCACGCCAAAGGATCAGAACGGATAAAAAATATAAATAATTAATATTATCTATTTACATAAATGATTGAATTTAGTTTAATATATTATATACCAGATACCTACTTATCTGTATCCACATATTGCAATATCAGTACACCACTGGGATAAATAATTATTCACCCAGCTTTTAAAGCTAATTAAAAGTCTTTAAATGAATTCATATTATAGCTTAAAGCTTTTCAATATCTCACGTTGGTTATTATAACTCGTACCTACATTGTACATTCATATAAATAATAGTTTATTTTATTTTCACAGTAATAAAAAAACAAACCAACAAACGACTCCAATTGGCAATAAATAATAATTAATCAAAGCAATATGTACCTATTCATCTTAAAAAATATGAAATATTAAGTAGGTAGATTCTTAATTAATTACTTTCGCATCTCGTTTATAAAATACTAAAAAAGTTACCTCGTACATAGCAAACAGGTTCGTTCACTAATACTCTTGATACATATTAGACTAGATTGTGGGTAATTTATAATATTTATACCCAACCAATTGATGGGTAATGTCCAGAATGGTAAATTTTAAATTAAAATAAATACTTTAAGCAGTGGTGGCCTTAGGGACTCGGAGGCCCCAGGCACATACTTGATTTTAACCCCCACCCCCCATGATAAGCAGTAAAAAACCGTATAAGTAAGTACTTCAACTACCTATGTACCTACCTGATAAATATAACAATATTTATGCCCTATTGATGTTAGTTGCAGGGATTTTTTTTTGCTTTGGGTCAAAGTACCTACTTACTCATTTGTTGAGAAATACGCATAATTTCCTGATTTTAGTACTTTTGGTGATTGTACGTCTGGTTTGGACTGTTTTGAGGCCCCCTTTTAAACCCATTGACGCATCGAATCGGCGTCGTCTGCGCCCAATACAATCGCCCAAAATTTCTTGTAAATGCCAAAACTCTAGGTAATATTACTATATACCAATAAGATATAATATTTCCAATATTAAAAATCTGTTGTTGAATATCAATATTGTCAATAGGTCGTACGATAGCCGATAGTGAATTGTTGAGTTTTCGATAAATACCGCGAAAAACGAAAGCGTTCCTTTTTCAAAAGTGAGAAAAGGAAATTATCGAGTATGGATGGCCACATCACGTTTTGGTTTTGCTGAGCGTTCGCGCCATGTTCACATGAATCAGTCCGCGGAGTGGGACGGCCGATCATATTATGAAGCTAAAGAGTCCCGGGCGGCTCCTTTGATCTTCCGCTCGTACCGGCTATGTATCATGTATTATGTGTTGCCACTAATTCCCGTTTTCATCGCAATCTCCGACAAATCTGTTCGCTTCACGTGGATAGCGATCGGTGGTAGGCTCTATCTACTTCGATAGGGTCGACGAGAGCGGTGCCTGATAAATACATAATATGCCATAAACCTGCGACAAGCATCTGTTTTTAACTTATTTATCGGATTATTTGCTGGGACGGCTGATGTATTTTTTCGTATGAAATGTATGTCACGTTACCTCAGCATGTCTATCGCAACGTATGTAAAACAATAGACTGATCTAAAATCTTTGCGTATAATATTATTGTCTATGACTGCAGTTTTGTCAACAATAATAATTAATATGTAATTACATATATAATTTTTTTTTGAATCTATGGCATTCAATCACAATATAATAAATAAATACTTGTTGACAGGGACGGCTCTAGTAAAGGAGCAAAGTGTGCACTGCACTCCCATCATCGATTAAATAAAAATATATAATATACAACCCCCATGTATTCCGAAAAATGCGATATCGAAAACTTATACGAAATCAATCATTTTGAATTCCGCGCGCATTCGGGCAATAGTGATTTCGACGCGCAACGCCACCGTCTACCAATACACACGTAACTACACCAATGAGACGCGACTAATACACATACCTCCATCGGTGAGACATGGCAAGGAGCAAAATTCAAAGTGTACCTTGAGTTTACACTATTTTTCACGCATACATTTAAAAATTCACAACAGCAAATGAGGCTAGTAGAATCAAAACCAACAAAGTTCTATAAGACTACATGAATCTTCGTTGGAAATGATGTTTTCCAAGTTAATGCTTCAGGAGGTTGCCTGTACCTAATGCCATAGTACACAAAGCTTAACTCGGCGTTCGGACAATAAAACCATACACTGGCCGATATAAATATTCCAACACAAGCGCTTAGGCCACGCGTCGAGATATAGTTGGAAGCCTAATTATTGATGACTAATGTCATGTCGATGCATGCCGTGCAAAAATAAAAACATATTCCCGACTTATTTATCAAACGGTTAGTTTAGTAAGTTTAGTTCAACGTAAGCCGCTCCCGGTTTCACCGATTTCGCCGATATTATTATGCTAAGGTTGGTGGATTAATTTTTTTATTTTCATTTTGAGATTACCCTATTACTATTAGCAATAGGTAGGTATCTTAAATTTGATGTACACACAGTTCAGTTCAGCTTGTTGATTTTTTTAATCAGGTGGGTATTTCACAGAAACGCTGTTATTGAGAATAAATAGGTACTTAGGTGTAGAATTGTAGACGTAAGTGGGTGGGTAGCTTTTAACAATTAATTATCCTAGTGTTTGTCGTATTGAAGTAGGTACCTAGTTACATAGGACTTATAATATTTATTATTACGTTTATTTTGTACAGATAGGTAGGTAGGTATCTATTCAATAAGAAGGAAATGGAGCATAGGTACTGTCGTTGAATGAGAATTTTACAAGTGGAAATATTATTGTTCATCGTTATTTTAATGAGCGATTCACATCGAGACGGATGACAGTTTACATTGGCCGACATTATTAGCTCAGCCAGGTATTCATTCATTGAACGGTACCTATCTACCTATTTATAATTTTTCTTATTTGAAACGATAATGGGGCCCTATTTCGTGGTCGATTTGAGATTAGGTGGTACCTATTTTGATAGGTAAGTAAGTACGATAAAAAGGCCCCATTTCTTTCGTGGTCATTTTGAGATTAGGTAGGTATCATTAACCTTATCATTAGGTAGGTAACTGTGTAGGTAGTATGTCGATAACTACCCACTGTCCTATAGTTTAATGGGAATTAATTTTCCGAGTCGAATTCATGAAGCAATTATTATTCACATCGGCGCATCATCTATTTTATAGGTGGGTAAGTATAAATACTGCTTTCGGATCACAATAAGTGCTAATACTTTGATACAACCCTACCTTGGATAGCTGCCGTAGCGGCAGAATGTCATCAATGGGAATTTAGAGCATAAATCGACGATTCAATGCAATAACGTCATCGTAGGTATCGTGACAATGCATTCATTAAACGAAGTTGCGATTTTATATGACAGATCACAGCACTGTCGTGTCGCGGGAACGTTCTGCGATTTGAATCTGACATGGGCTGATTTTAAAGAAAATACCGAAGATATTGATTTTTCCCACTCAATATCGACGTTTCGGCTTAAATATGTTCAATAAGCATGTCACTCATCATGTTAAATGTGCCGAAATTCCTTCGTTGCAAAGTTTATATCATTTTTTGCAGTTCGACGTTTAACATAGGGGCAGATTGGCAATGCGCGGAGGTGACATTTATTTTTTATAACTTTTATTATAACTATCTTATTACTCGATGGACAACGTTAAAACTTTGGGGAATATGTAAATATGCATTGTCTGAAACATATCTACAATGCGGCTGCACGCAATGAATTTTTAAAAATCGGCGGTCACAGTTAGAGTTCCGTAAACAACGCGACCGAATTATGCCAAATTATCAGCTATGTTTCGCATTAATCATTTCAAAATCATACGTATATTTAAAATGTGTACTGAAGAGAGCTAGCCGCCTACCTAGCCGGCTGGCTTTATATTTTAGTAAATGAATTTTTTTAAATCGGGTAATTTAATACTTAATTATAAATAATGAATAATTATTATTAACGTGACAAATTTTAACTTAAAAATGAACTAATAGTCTTATACAGTAGAGAAGATTTCTACGTTACTGTTGGAGCATTATTGCTACTTCAACTTTTCACTAATAATAATTTACTGGAAGTATTTGGCAAAAGTGTTACCCTATTAAAAATAATTTGTACAATCCCGATGATTTCAGTATGAAGTGAGCGTTGTTTCTCAACTTTAGAAAAGGTTAAGTAATTTTTGAGAAATACAATGACTCAAGACAGGCTAAATGCTCTTGCGATGTTAAGTATAGAAAAACAATTGATATCGTCAACACCAGACTTTAATGTTCGTGTTATCGACGTGTTTTCAAAATCGATGGAAGATGGGGACTTCTTGCATAAATAGGTGAGTTTTTTTTGCACTCCCTCATATTCTTGTCACCGGCCGCCACTGCTTGTTGATTGTTTTTAAAAATGTTGATTTTTTTAGGAAACTACAAATTTTTTTAACTCATCGCTCAATGATATTTTTCTGTAAGCTATTGAAATTTCATCGAATTAGGGTGTCTTTATTATTAGTGTGTATCAGTAGTAATATCGTATTCTCATCTTATTTCCCGTGAGTATACCCGACAAGTGTGTTCTTTTTCCTTGATCTCCATAGCCTACCTCTTTCCAAAAGTCACCCTTCGCCAATGCTACATACTTATTTATTTTTATTGATCACTCACGTCTCGTGAATTGTTTTCACGATAACTTTGGTCGTTTTTTTTACAGCATCCTAGTAGGCTTACATTTTTTAGTTCGAATTCCGGCAATCCTAAGCTTTTTTTAGCTGACTAGTCCAATGAATTAATAAGAGTGTTGGCCATTCATAGGCGAGAAAGGTCGTATTTGATTAATCTGACACAGGTACAAAGAAAAGTACGAAAGCACAGAAAAACGAATTATTAATATCCACAAAAACGTGCGTTTGTATTGTCACAATTGCCAATGGGACAGTAATAATCTTAACACAATGCTTACGGGCCCTTTTAATTAATTTTGTAATTAACGTGTTAATTTGCATTTGAAAAGTAATTAGCAAAAACACAATTTTGTGCGGCCCGTAAGCATTGGGATAATTATTATTTAATAGAGAATATTTTAAGTATATTATTTAATCATATCAACTTGAACATAAATATTATCCCTTTAACAAGAATTAAATGTTAATAAAGTATTCGTTCAGTAAGAGACGAGAATACTGTAAAAATAAGAAACTTTGTTTCTAATAAATCTATATTTATTCAATTCCAATCTAACTTACAGGCACAGGTCTACTAAAAATACGTGATGTCCAGCTGGTTGGTTGCAGACAACTAATTGCCTAAATACCTACCTATACATTTAAAGGCGAACCAGTGCAACATATCATATATTAGAATATGTAGATCATATTTGCGAAAATTATTGACAAAATACAATTATAATGAAGAAATTACAGGGAGAAAAATGGCACAACTATAAATATTTTCGCCTGCAGCACTAATATGTCTACGAACGATTTCCTGCACTGTATGTGTAGGTGCATATGTAAATTTGGTAACATATTATTATAAGAAGGCTTTTAATGGTTTAATAAATGCGTTCGTCTGAGTTTTAATTTCATCTTAGAATGCTAAAAAAGCTCACTTAATTTAAATAAAAGCTGTTTCGTTATTATGTATTCTATGTAGTATGTGTATGTGGTATGGTGATGTCGAGTGGTAATGTATCTGCTTAGTAAGTCAAGGGTGTCGGGTTAAAATCCCGGGTCTGGCAAAATTCACATAGTGTTTTTCATTTTCAATGTGTTTTTGAATCCAGAACATGGACCTAATACGTTAATCGAAGTGGCTAACATCCATTTCTCTTAAAAAAATATGTTACGAAGCCTATTCATAAGGCAGCCAAGATCTAGACCGAATTGTAGAGCCAAGTAAAAAAATGTAATAGGTACAATAAAGTACTGTTTTAAGCCCGAAAAGACAATTTTACCAATATTATACTAATTAGGTACCTACTTATTTAGGTACTACATAGTCATTATAAAGAAAAAAAACTTGATCAATAATAAAATTATTGATAGACAAGACAACTGTTTAGCACATTGCACAGGTTAGTAGCACTAAAGTTTATAAAAACACACATTTTTTTAGATAGGTATAAAAAATGGATAACCTATATTCAGACCTGATGATATTGATTTCAGTCGGAACCTTTTGAAAGTCAAAATTGGGCTTCCCGTAGGCTCTGTCTGTCCCTTTGATAAATGAATAGCATGATATACATACCTAATAATAACATGCATCATCCCCTGCAAAATCTCTTTTGGCTACTCATTTATTTTGTACCAGTAAGATTAGGAAATCCAACAATAAATAATAACAACAAAATAAGGTACCTATATTTTTTTACGATTTAAAAAATAATACCTACCCATTTCATAACTATTTTATGTTATCAATTGTTTTAATGGACTGTGACTATCCTGCACATAGCAATATTTTTTATTAGTCAGTAACTAAGTGGCAGTTAATAATATTTGCTATTGGTAGATATGCAAAATTCCATATGTTTTATTAGGTATGATCATTTAAAAATATGAAAAGTCAAATTTCTTTAAGTGCGCGTAAATATGTGCTATTTATTATCTCAGGTGTGGTGTAGCTAAAACCTATGTAGGACTGAAATTGGTAATTAGTAGTGCATGAAACGTGGTAGGTACCTAGTTTAGAAAAAAACCTCTGTTTACAGCTCGACAGTCCGACAACGTGGTCAGTGATGAGTGATGACCAGGGAACACAGAAATAATGTGAAGTACGTTACCTTCTAGGTGTGGTATTAGTTTAAAATCTTGACTATGTTTAAATATGGAAAAATTTCAACACGTGTTACAGAATGTTATTTTCAATAATTAGGTAGGTACGTCTTTCTCATAATATTATACATTAAAGTCTGTCAGGTAAACATAACGCGCATTAGGTACATATTTGAGGACATTGTGTGAGCTTTGTGTCCCTTGGTTTTTACTTTTTACATCTAAAGTTAAAGTAATAAAGAGAGCTCTGCAATCAAACCCGGTAGATAACCAATATCCTGTTTTTATTTTTGCTGAAATGTAGATAGATACCTAGTTGGTAGACATAACATTAATCAAAATCGACTTTATTGAATATCAGGGTTTCGTGTGAAACATTCTGTACATCAGACAAGTTTAAAAAAATCTGTTTTCCCTAATGGTCCCACAATCTATCATTAAAAGTGCAAAAAACCTCAATAATCTCGGATGCAGCCTGGCAACGTCAGCGAAAACAAATTTGCTTTCTTTTGTTCCCTTGATTGAACTGCCTCCGGGATGCAGAGTGGGTGCAGGCAATTAAATTGCCCACCAAACAGCGCGGCCCCGAGTTGGCTGATTCACCCAATTTAACCTTTAATGCTCATCTATCCGCGCTAACTGATTTTTTCTTAGTTTCATTTTGCAGGGATTATTTAATTTAAGCCGATTATTAAGTTTCTTTCTATACCTTCAAATATCTACAGGGTTGATTATTTAATTTAGATGTTTTCGCCCACGATTCTCAATACTTTACAAATATTTTAGAAAAAATAAATGATGCATATTACGCATGTTCCTGTAGTTTTAATAATGACAACTTTAAGGTTACGTTAGTCAAATATCAACTTTTTGATTACTAAAAAACAAAAATTATTTCATTCAAAATAGTTTTTGATTTCATTGTCGACGAATTAAGAAAATTAATACCCATCAATATTCATAGTCAAATAAATTAATTTTAAATGAAAATATTGACAGATTGTCGATATTGTCACGACAGAAAATCATTGATGCAATGATTGGGTTACTTACCTATAATGTATTTACTATTTAGTATGTACTTATTATCGTTTATATTATGAATTTTCCATATACCTACCTACCTAGTAGGTACCTATAATCCATAAGGGCAGGCCAAGACTTCAATCCATTATTATTATGCAATAATAAATAAGAATGATTTTTGAATATGTTCAATGGACTCATTTCACTTTCTGGGTGTGGTTGTAAGAAGCGATTTTCAAGTGTGGAGAAATATGGATTGAAGCTAAAACACGTTTATTATAATAATATGTCACAATAAAGTTAGCCATATAAATGCAGCGTGAAATTATGAAGACTGCATATACCTAGATTTCTAAATACCATGTATGACGATAGTTTGTATAGGTACATAAAGAATTCCTAATTCAACTGCCAACGATGGCCGAATGGTAGCGCGTTGGGTTGCTTATTATATTGGCTTGTTAGAATCCCGAGTAGGTATGGAAAATTGTGTGTTTCGACCCATAGTATGGACCCAATAAGTTGAGCAACTGGCTAACATCCATTTCTCGAAAAAACAAAAATCTTTTAATACAACCTCCACTATGTGGAGGCCCATAATATTATCTTATTGGGGTCGAACATGGTACAAATATATTTAATGGGGTTCACGGGTTCTATTTTTTGTGTTTATTGGATGTCCCTCGGTAGGTAAGTTACAAACCAAAACTAGGTAGACTGTGTGGAGTGTACCTATACTAAGAGGCCATCCATGGACTGAAACCGTATACGGTTTAGATCCGTGTGCCATACATACTAAACTTATGATTTTTGTTCATGAAAATATATTTTCATTAAATTTGTAAGTGTCAGTGTATGGTATAAACGGATACGATCAGATGCTTATAATATCGTTTGTGAAAATATGTTTCCATGAACAGAAAAGATAAGCTTAGTATGGCACACGGTTTCAGTCCATGGATGGCTTATAAATGTCTATCTGTGTCGACTGGCTTTTGCATTTTTAATTAATCTGTTGTGTGTTGTAACAGAAGTACCAAACAATAAAGTCATATGTCGAAGAATAAATATGTTTTTATTGTTTGGTAAAACAATTATTGTCTTAGACTTAGATAATTAGATATAGGTACCTTAAAAAGTCTTTGGTATTTCATTCGGCCCTCGCGAATAGAAAGATTAGCCAGCACTGGTTTATATATCTATTCATTATAGTACCTACATTTAAAATAAATTTTTAAGCTGTCCTGTTTAAATGATATGGTTTCACTTTACCTATATTATTTTTATAATATTATAAATTTGATGCCTTTATGACCTTTTAGTGTCATTTATAATACTTTAATTTGCATGATTTATCTTGTATTTTTAATCTGTGGCCATCAAAGGCGTCACGAAAAGAATTTATCATCTGATTAAAAATATGAGCAATAACAACAACACGCGATAATCTGGTCCGACGATCCTTTGTGGACTCAATCAGAGAGACTCAAGTCTCAAATGCCAGATCAGGGCGTCCAGCAACGTCGCGCTTAAGGCTTAAACCCGGAGGATTATTTTTGTCGAATGGACCACAAAACCGGATCAAAGAAAATATTATCCTTCGCTTTGAAGCCCGCCGATTCGTGAACATAATAGTGTACGCCTGCGTAATAATTAAATTTGATAAAAGAATGTAAATTGGTATAAACAATCTTATGTTATTAAAAATTGAATACCTACGATTTTTTCCAAATTATTATTTAACGGTGCCGTGGTGTCTATCATCTTACACAGGTCGAATATATCAGTAGATACCTACCTATCATCGTGTAAGTAAAGTATTATGACTCATAAGGCTGGTTCGGACTGGTCGAGTAATTTAGTAACTAAACACGTATTAACAGACAAATTTAGTCGTTTAATTTAGTAAAATTATTAGTCGAGTTGATCCATTTTATTTTATTTTTTCGGTCGAGTAGCGTATGAACAGTCAAATTTAGTCGTTTAATTTAGTAAAATCATTTAGTCGAGTTGATCCATTTTATTTTATTTTTTCGGTCGAGTAGAGTATGTTTAGTCAAGTTCATTAGTTGTTGTAGAATTTCTTCCTCCAATTCTTCTAATAAGTAGGAAGTTATTAGTTGATGTATTTATTTTTTTAATTATAAAAGTTTCAATAAAAACAATGTTATCTTCTTAAATCTTGTGAATTATCCGTTGAATAAAAAAAATAGTCCATTTTTGCTGTGTTACGTTGTGCTCTGTTCATTTTAATCATCTTGACACGTCACTTACTAATGTACTGTGTTCGGACACTTTTCAGTTACTAAATCACTAACTCTCTCGCCACTCGACTAAATCACTCGACCAGTCCGAACCAGCCTTTAGCACAATTTAATTATATCGGTATCTACTGTATCTATTCCCGTACCGGGCGCCCTCACAAGGGGTGGTTTGCGTCCGCTCCTCCCCACAAACGGAAAAAAATACAAATTATTTAGATAAATGGCATATTAATGTTGTTCTTATTTGTCAAGATCTCATGACTGAAGACCGTGGCTAGAATGGCTGTCAAACAGCCTTCTCAACGGATTCACCACTCTCCTCTCGGCATGCTACGAGACGCAACACCTGTGGCCGCTTGAAGATTCGTGGCACTCATAAATTGGTGCAACTATTTGGGCATCCAATGTTTGTTTTAATATTCCGATGCGGCATTTCTTAAAGATAAGGCAGCACGGATGACAAAAATGGACACTGACACTAACAGTCGTAATAATGTTAATCTATGCGCATTCGATAGCCAGCTAGCAATAACACGTAGGTACACGTACAACCTTCGTTATACCTGCAGGCCATATTTCCATCGCTAAATGTCTGGATATGAAGAATGTAAACTGGAAAAGTGCGTTATTCCGCGGCTGAAACGACGAGAATCTATAAGTAGTTGGAGGGGTAGGTAAATCTGGATGTCAGTGGCACCTGCTAGATTTTGTTAATCGGCGCCCTCCCACCGCCTTCAAAATTAATAATATTAAAATAATAAAAATAATAAAAAAATAATAAAATATTATTGACAACTTTTCAATATCCCCCCACAAACCATTTTTTGTGTGCGCGCCTGTCCCGGAAAAATTAAACCTGCCGATTTCCGGATATCGGAATTAGCATTATAGATTCCAATTCAGAGACACGATACAAAAGAGTATATTTAGACACAATTTTTATTCTATACCTATGACGTATGAAGTATCTAAAAATAAATTGCCCATTCCTTTAGAAATCCCTACTAGTCTCCTATCTAAATGTATTGGATGAGGAGAATCGGCATTAATGATAAGAAAGACCCTTCTACGAGGAGGGCTCAAAGTTTATCAAAATTACTAACGATAAATGAGACGAAGCTGGACACAGATTAATCAATTAAAATAATGTGAAAGATTGTAATATTTCTTCGTCACCCAGAATCAAGTCAGAGCCTGTCAAACTTTTATGAGACGGAAAATATAAATATTTACGTTTCTGCTATTTTCGTACAGTAAAATACCAACAGTAAAATGAACATCAATTAATTATCATTAGATTCTTAATTAATAAATCGCTATGTAGGTAGCTCCTCAATATACTTTATCTACTAATATATACCTACTTAGGTCACTGGGAAGAAATTAAATTAAATTTGGAAGAAAATGTTATGTTGATATTAATCATGTAGATTCTAGAGTCTAGCTAGCTGCTAGACCTAAATATTATAATATACGGAATGCAGGGGTATATTTTTGATGTTCATACGCGAACTGGGCTCAACTTTAAATCAGGCAGTGAAATAGGTAGGTACTAACAAACCGCTTGGCACCGGACGAATAATATCCAAGGAAGCCGAATATAACTGGCCTCAACTTTAAACCAGGCAGTGAAATAAGTAGATATTAACAAACCGCTTTCTGTCACAGGACGAATAGTATCCAAGGAAGCCGAATATACTTGCATTGTCTTGTAGAAGAAGCTGTGCTACTGAGTTTCATGAAAGCCAGTTGTTTAAGTAGGTATGCTCACATTTCTCTATCGGTAGTTAGGTTTGGGCCTGGAAAATTCAATTGTAGTTTTTGGATCAAAGTATTGACCTAGGCTGAGCAAGTATAACATCCGTTTCCCGCAAAGACAAAAATCTTTAGATTCGATCTTTTTAGGATCGGACATGATTTAAAAAAAAATTAGCACCAAGATCAAAACGAGACAAAAAATAATGTAGATAAAGTGTTTCATGTCACAAACAGGCAAATGAATTGGAAAACCTTATTATTTAATCTTAATAAAAAGTTTTTAATAGTTACTTGCCTATATTTAAAGTTGACATACTTATTGGTCTTTCAGTCAGTAGTTATTTCGGCTGTTTTACCATCATCAATAGGCACCTATTATCGGTTGAAAGTAAAAATGATACTGACGGTGCTACGTATCTAAACCTTTGGCAGTAAGTAATGTTAAAAATGATTATTATGTTATATGGCATCTCTACAAAGAATACGTACGTTATTAATGAAACAGCCTGAACAGGTGTCGTGGTTTGATTTTTGTAGTTTACAAACCACTGATACAAGATAAAACCTTCATAACGACATGTAAAACCATATTCTATAAGTAAATCTACCGACCGAAAAACACCCATAAATATACCTGTCCCTTGGCGGCATTTTGAGTTCTTTTTTTGTATTTTTGAAATAAGAACCCACTGTGGCGGAGGCGTCAAAAGAGAATGACATCTGTTGTTATATTAGGGTGTTATAATGAATCGGAATGTATGGTCACGGCACTTAATATGTGTATTTATATGTCTTGGATGATTTATACGATGCTCCGTGGTCGTAATTTTAAATTGTTCATAAACTAATTTAGACTACGCTTATCGTTTGAGTTCTCGGGCAGATATTTATGATACATAATACGTATTAAATAAAATCAATTCTTAGCTAATATGTAGCTTAATATATTGTATCCTACCATTTAGTTATGCATTACTATATAGGCCAGGCATGTCCAAATCGTAGATCGCGGGGTGGATTCGCGTAGTTCAGTGCGTAAGGCACTGGCTTATCCTGGGACACCGGGTTCGACAAGGTGAAGTTACAATACATTTTATTTCTGAAATATCTACACATCTTAAAAATATATACAGTACAGTGCAGGTAGGTACGTACACAAGAGGGGAGGGTTCGGGTCCGGACATCATAGCTAGACTCAAAGTTCGGAGTGTCTGGGTATGGGGAATAGGGAATGTACCAACTAGAAAAGTGTGGCGTCCACGGTTGAAACTGGGAAAAGCTTCGGAGTAGCAGATGGGATAAATACGGGTCGGTGGCACCAGGTAGATTGTGTTAACCCTGCCCTCTACGGTGGCCTTAAAAATCATTAATAAATATCAAGTAGGTAAGTATAGGTAGGTATTTGATAATTTTTCAAAATGGACCCACCCCAAAAAAATTGCTGTAGGTATGTTGCTACGTACCTATGCAGCAGTGTCGAAGAGTGGAGGTAGACCGACGTAAATAATGCACACGGAACTTTGACAGTCATACGTAGTTGTTTTTATTGAAATAGGACAACAATGTATGGATAGTGTTTGTTAGTTTTTAAAATTCAACTAAACCCTTCCTAACCCAAATTATAAACAGCACCATCTGCAAACTGTATTCTTAGTTCGATAAAAAGAAATAAAGTAGGTATGACAGGCAAAGTTTAGTGTGCACTATTTATGTCGAATCTTAACAGCCTACCTCCGCCTACCTCTCGACACTGTTATGTAGGTAATATAAGAAGTGATAAAACGGACAATTAAATTATGCCAAATACACATGAAATCTTCAGATATCTACATACCAAAAGATTAATTACCTACCTATTTAAATAATTTTATTGCACACTATTGAACATATTAGGCGTACAATAAATTACGTCATTGTTCTATATTAATATGAATAAACATTCTGTATCTAGGTAACTACATATTCATTGTAAGATGAATTTTATTGATAAAATGGATAAGTTGTTAATCATCCTTGAATATTATCTATAATTTCATTCTTCTACAATATATGTAGGTAGGTAGATAAATACTGTAGTATAATAATAATAATGAATAAAATTGGTAATTTTAACACTACAGCACGTGTTTGCGGTTAACCGACACTAAAATTTTATCCATCATTCGATTTAACCAACAACGTGCAGTCAATTCTACTGCAATATTGTTTATTTAGGACATATAAAATTACAGAGTTTGCATAACCAGAATTGTGCTGTAAGCGTTAATTCAATATACCTATTGATATCTACTATTGCATGTCCACTTGCATATTAGATAGGTAGGTACCTACCACGAATACGAAAACGAAAACCAACTAAAATATTTAAATGAATGCAATTGGTCGGCGGTTGTGGTGACTTTGAGGTTAATGACCCCACCAAATCACACCCGGCCATAATCGGGCGTAGGTATCATGGCATCCTTCGTTTGGTGTGAAGCATATTTTTTATGACTAGGAATGTACCAGGATCAGTTGTCCAAAGCTGAGGTCTTGGTCGGTACATGACTAAGAATATCCATGGGAGAGATGAGTACGTAGAGGCAATATTAAAAGTTGTAGTAGGTACCTAATTACATAACAAAAGCGAATACAATACTGAAGTGAAGAGATATTCACGTTGGCAGTATGACGCGGCAAATTTTCTAAATGCAACAAAATTGGCCTTTGTGGCGACCAGGTCAGACGGTCTGATGGGCCCAACAGCTGGTTGAACCGACTTGAGCAGCTCCTCCATTTTCGTACACATTTAAGGAATTTCCCAGAGGATGTGGTTTGCATCCTGTATTTCTCATGGACATGTTGAACGGGTTGTAAAGACTTTAATAAATCTACCAAACAGAAAAAAGGTCGCACTAGTAAAGCGTGGACTGCATTTTGCGGTTGTACTATCCTTCATTAGGGAATAATGCTGATACTTATGCTCAAACAAACTCACCCCCCGTTCAGATAAAAAAATGTCTGACACTACTCACTAGATTGCATTTTGCGACCCGTATCGACTGTAAAAATATGTAGGTACCGAGTCCGTATGGTACAAGCCTTATGCACAACCTTGATTTTAATAGGTAGGAGTGTAGGTAGGTATGTTGTATTTTCAATATAAATTGAAAAAAAGGTCTTACTTGCCACTGCGTAATTACTTAAGTAATTTTCATTTGAGGTACCTATTTAATCGAAGTCTACATTAATTCATTACTTATCAAAAAAGGTGACGGACGAGCAGCTCTCAAATAGTCACACAGATCACCCATAGAACTCAAGTTAACCGAATCTCTAGAATTCGGCAGGATTTTGCAAATAATAGTAACGGCCCACATGCGCCACGTAGGCCAAAATGGAGATTTTATGGTATTTTCTATTGCCATTTCATTCCAGCAAAAGAAATGGCGTATTTCAAAAAAATACTACCTTATTCTTATGTCAATAATTATTATTATAAAACAATCATTATTCGTAGGATGTTTTATCACATTTGAATGATCAAAGACATAGCTTATAATCAGTATCTTTAGAATTATCTTCAAATGTGTTAATCGTTTCCATTGTTTGAATAATAAAATGCCTACTCCTTGTCAAATTTGGGATCACAGAAATTATAAATGTAATTTTTTATCGTAAATATTTATATTATTTAAATTTAAATATTAAACAATTTTACTAATGGTTTTATAATTGCGTTTAAAAATTAATAAACCTAAAAAATCTTAACACCATTGCACATTTATGTACTGAAATATGACTATATTCTTAAATATTAGATTGAGAGGTTTATAAGAATACTATTTTATGTAATGAAAATACTTTATGCAGTCATCAAATGTTTAAAATAAATATAAATGATAATAAGGCTTCAAAATTATATAAATAGATTATCTACATCGTTTAAGGTATGTCCAGGCTTATGCTCTGAAAATACCATAAATCTCCATTTTGACCTACGTGGCGCATGTGGGCCCTTAAGAACATGAAATATTACTGTTCTAATATTATTAATACGACTGATAATCTAAACAAATGCGTCATGAGATCATACAAATTTCTGTCTTGTGTTCTCTACTCCCTGTCGCCATACAAAAAGAATTATTGTCAGAAGAATTCACAATGATGATAAGTATAATTAAATTATGTACCTAGTTTTAATCATATCTTACCATTTAAACATAGTGTCTGTCGCTCTACGGAAATTATATTTTTACAAAAATACTGTCATTTTAATAGGTACATACGTAGATACTAGATAGGTAGGCAGTGACGTCCCGTGGGGGTAGGCAGATTGAGCGTCGCTTGGGGGCGGCAGTTACTCGAAGGGCGGAAAATCGAAGAAAATCATTTGGAATATATAGAAATAGCTACCTAACCTTAGTAATAACGAAAATATCTTTCCATTAATAAAATTAGCTCACTGGTTTTGTCGGGCTCGCGATATCTAGTTTACTTCCGTTGACCTTCGACGTCCTTGGTGACCAGAAACGACACGTGCAGATTTGCGAATAATTAGTCTGATATTTTGTTAGTAATGTATCCTTAGTCCGTACAACACATTTCTTAGATATTGGACTCATGCAAGGATGATAAAAAATGAGGCGGCATTTTGGCGTAGCCTAGGGGCGGCATTTTATCTAGGGACGTCACTGTAGGTAGGTAGATTCAAATAAAATTAGAATATCTACCTACCTAACCACACTTAGGTAGGTAAATGAAAAGTTAAAAATACAAATATTAATAACGTACACGACGTACCGACGCGACGTACGTACTAAGTTTGGTGTATCCGTTATCCCCATTTCAAACATTTTTTGTTTCTTCTTGCTTGTCCTTCAGTAGACAAATAAATAGTGAAATCATGACATTTATATGGCACGCCATTAGTGACAATGTTAAGTATTTTATTGCTTACTAAATAAGTAGCAATAAATATTTATTGTAATTTATGATGCCTGCTTATTTGACTTCCTTTCAACAGAATTTTCAGACAATGAGTTACATATTTGGGGAAAATATTTTTACGGCTTTGTGCAAGTAGAATGAGTTCATCAATACATTTATCTGTAAGTCATCCGTCTACATTTTAAAAGTTCCACTAATTTCTTAAATTGTTTTATTGCTTTGAATAATAGGTCTATATTTTGTATAAGTCGATAATTTCTGGAAGGTCATTTATTTTTTATTGTAAACTCAAATTTGAAAGCTTTCGATTTTTTATGTAGCAAAGCACAATCATAATAATAGTAGGTACCTATTATCTAGTCTAGATTCTAGAATCTAGATCCAGAGAATCTTGGTAACTATTCCACAATAAGCAAAATGATAATGAAATTTTAATTTTCTTTTGAGTGCTTTATAAAGTGGTGACACCTAATGAAGGTGAAAGATTATCAAATTAACCTTTTATAGATGTTTATTATTAAGGGATTTTTTGGAGATCATCAGACCTTCTATCTATAGGAATATAGG
This sequence comes from Rhyacophila brunnea, assembly GCF_057557595.1. Classification (NCBI taxonomy): domain Eukaryota; kingdom Metazoa; phylum Arthropoda; class Insecta; order Trichoptera; family Rhyacophilidae; genus Rhyacophila; species Rhyacophila brunnea. The sequence continues at coordinate 17,086,865 of NW_028232965.1, forward strand.
ATTATTATAGGTATATAATCTACATACCAAATTTTTTTTATGTCGGTGGTTTCACAGCCGTACCGCTGTATCTAGGTAATACAAAATTAATCTTACCTATTGGGTGTGGTATTGAGGGTACGGATCTTAAGTGTGGAAAAATATGGAATAACATAAACTTGATTAGGGTAATAAAGAAAGGGTCATTTTCAACGCTTGTACCTATCACAATAATTTAAGTTTGTCACGTAAACGAAACGCGCATTTAATATTTGAAGATAGTCGGCGCGAATTATGTCCCTTGGTTTTATGGCCTAAATCCATAAAGTACTAAAGTGAACCCTGCTTCAAAACATTAGTCTATCACGAGTGGCGACTGAGTTTCATTTTCTGATCTGTTCTGTGGTTGTAACAATCCCATCTTTAAAGATCTGGTGGATGGAGGATAGATTGAAAAATTTGGTAGATAACATTTACCATGTGATTGGAAAGTCGAAGTACAGTTTGTCTTTTTTTAAATGAAAATAATATTTAAAAGTATAGCAGCGTGTTCAAGACATTGTCAATTCTTAGAATTGGTTTATACCTATTGTTTATTTAATCCAATATGAGTACCTAGGTATGACGTAGGTAACATCAGTTCATTAAAAAGAGAATCTGCTACCTCCTCCATAGATAGAAATAGATAGTACGTACAATCATATACTGCTTAATATGTATTTAGGTAGGTATTTATAACTCGTATTCAGAGTGGCTTTGATAAACATAGTAGCAGATAGGTACCTGCATATAAAATGAGCATATCTTCCGACACTTGACTAGGTGCTTCATAAACATCCAAAGGCTAAAATATATAAGTAAATATTATTATCCTGACTCAGTGGTCAAAATAGATTACAGTCATAATCAGTGTTTAATTTAGTTATTCAAACCCAAATAACACTACAAAGAGATACCTAGTAAGATGGATGTCCCTACGTAAGTACCTACCTACCTAATCACTCTAATCGTCTAATCAGTCAAGTTGATAAGTAGATAAAGCAAGAATCTAGATAAAGCCGACAGGGGTGAAATAATACGTGCCTAACACAATATTATCATCCCTTGTCAGCAGAATACTGTCGGGAAACAGGCATTTCAATTTCCTATTTCAAATAATATCTAGGTACCCACTTAGTTATCAGGGTAATTATACTGCGGCAGTGGGTAGGCGTTGAGGGTTGTAATGGTTACCTACTTATACGTTTGTTTATTATCTATTATATTATTAATACCATTCTAAAAACAAGGTAGATACATACAGAAATATTCTCAATAAACATTCAACTTACCCAATAAATTATTTAATAGGAATCAAAACGAGTTTATATAATATCAAAATTTAGGAGAATATTTACATATTTTTCTAGTACTTACCAATCGTTCTTCAATTTATTGACATCGTAAATATTATTTGTTATTGTGAATATTTTAATGTACTAATGTACATTAATTTAAATTATCAACCTTTAAATATCTATAAGTAGGATTTTGACACAATATTAGTAAGCAAGTGATATTAATATTATTATTTTTCAACATTGTATACGCTACTTAGGTAGGTACTTTATAAACAAGCTGCCTACATAATATTATTTTTTTAAATATACTTAATTGAACCTTTTTTTATATAAATATCTATAGGTTACCTACCAAAGTAGGTACCTATATAATTAATTAATTTTTTTAAATGACAACCCTACAGAGTAATCAGAATATAAAAAAAATGTGACATACCTATTCATATATAGGTAAGTAAAAAAGTAGATAGGTGGTACTATGGTACAAACAATATAAATGTAGGATATTCAATAACTCGTAGGTGCTACTATTAAATTAAGCAACACATAACATTACTTTTTGTAATGTTATTTTTATGTACGCATTTATAAGCATAATACTTAAGCATTTTATTGGGTAGTCAGTCTCATAGATACCCATATACTTACATATCTACTTACTTCATGGGTGATTGAATAAAATAATAATATAGGTGATCACCAAACCACCCGATAAGCACCCACTACAAGGGTGAAAAAATATAGTTAGAAATATTTTACTATTATTTTATTTAACCATCGTTTCAGTGAATTCACAAAATAAACTATTATATTAGACTAGGTATGTAGGATCATGATATTATTGGAATGGGTATCTAGGTAGGTAGGTACTTATTATCAATAAGCTACAATGGGAAACGTAAATTTAGTTATCTCACCTTGAAACGGATATCCGGTGAAGTAGGGTGTCATATTGAGGGCTGAAACCGCCATGAAAACGTCTTCAGCGAAAGCTCAATTAAAATCAGGAACAATAATGCGCATGAGCAATCGAGACTTCCGTGATGGCGGTAAAATATTCAAATTTGATTTTGATAAACGTCTTTTGTCACTTGGAATTGTTTTTGTATAACAAAGTCACTTTTATTTTTTGTCACGTAAAGTTCAATCACATCTGTAAACAGTTTTATCACGCACTAAAAAGGCACTGGTGAATTGTTTACTAAATAAGACATGAGCGTGTGATGTAAAGTTATAAAATGTCTGTCACAGTACTCGAACAAATGGCCGTGGGCATATACTGTTAGCTATCTGAGTGCCCACACGTCACTAACGAGCAGCCACCAACACACTCGACTTGGACCTCGTCTGAGACAAACCGAAAGGTGGTCAAGCCTCTCAACATCCTCTGTCCCTTTCTCCTTCAAGAATCATCTCAAGAAACACCTACATTCACTGCCCACTCATTTAAACCCGTCAAACTTTTTTTTATGAATAGCATAACTACGTTTGACGCCTTGCAGAAACAATGCATCAAATATGTCTGTCTTCCTCACTCTGACTGGTCCCTTACCTAGCTAATGCAAGAGTTTGCTGAGAGAAAAAATGTTTAATGTTTGTGATGTTTATACCTGATGTGGCGTGTTCGAAGTACCGCCCATGGTAAATTTAGTTCCGCAGCGGCCTCTTTGTGGGTCTGTTGCGGCCGTACGATTGGCTGTCGATGGTTGGTGAGGAGGAGCCAATCTTCGGCAGCGTTTTCCTGCACGCGGAGCACGGATCGCGTGCCAAGCTCTCGTGAATGGAAATGGTTGATATACTTTTGGTTAATAATTTTCCAGAAGCCGTCCACCCTGATTTAGTAAGCCGTGTGTTTGGGCTGATGGACGAGCTGTTTAGTATAATATTTATCCGCTCGCTAATTACAGGTTTCTACCCAGTAAAGGTGTAGAATTAGGTACCTACCTATTTTTTTTACCTACTCCCGGTGTCCTCTTTGGGTTTGGTCTTAAGTATTTTTTCGGTGTTAATTTTTAATCTGTATCATTATGTGCTTATTCACTTAGTCGTACCTCTGGGACAGTGTTTGTCAACCTGTTGAGCTAGCGACACTCTTTGAACCCAATTATGATTAAAAAATGGCACATGTGGTCTCAAGAGTTTCTGTATGTTTCAAACATTGATATACTACTAGATGAGCAGTTCCCATACAAGTGTCATTTTAAAAATGTACCACAAAAGATATTACGAATATCGTCTTATAATATTTCCTTGTAGGTATAATGCGTTAAGACCGTTAACATGGATTCCCGAATTTCACCCGTATTGCCCTGGCTGTAAAACTAAATTTGCGTTCTTGGAATAGTGAACCTAAGGGTGCTGCAACGCAAAACAGACAGAGCAAGTCGTCATGCGCTGACTATTAGTTAGAGTAAGATGCAAGCTAGTCGGGCTTACTCAGTAAGTTTTAATAAAGGCCGAGTCGTTGAAAATCGGGCGTCATTTTAAGAAGCATATGATTTATCCAGTAGTAGGTATATCAATGGTTTCAAATGACTGTATCTTTTTTTGTTTCAGAATAAGGATTTTCTTAGACGTAGTTGACGCAATTGATTCGCCTCGTCAGAAGATTTAAACGGAGGCCTCGAAATGATGTAAACTAGTCATACGTTAATTATAGGTAGGTACCTACCTAAAATTAAAAAAAACTACAAACTTCAACTATCAATGTACCTACCTACCTAGGTACCTACCACATAATAGATTAATAAATAGAATTCAGATAGCCTATACCCAAATACTCTACATTTGAAGCAGGATTTTGAATGTGTGACGAAAATGAAACACACATCATTATAGACGTGTATCTAATAGTGTTCTCGTTTTCATTTTTTAAGGTTTTGGACATAACACACCACACTGTCCAGACGGGTTGGTGTGTGGTTTTTCTGTCTGGGTGACAAGAAGTACAAAACGTCCGCAAGGTAGACCTAGAGGCCGCTGGATCGATGCAATGATAAAGTTCTGCGGAAGTAGGTACGTGGCAACGCAATGCACAGGACCGAGAGAAGTGGAAGCAGCTTGAAGAGGCCTTCATCCAGCAGTGGATAGATTCAGGCTTATGATGATGATCTAATAGTGTGTGTTGCAACCTTCAAATATATCAATATTGAATAATCGTCAGTGCGTAAACAGAGAGCAGTTGCCAGAATGAAGGACAAGCTTATAATGACGTATTATTGACACGTGTTTAAGTTTATCCCATTCCTACTTTCACACTCGAGATTCGTTGCCTGTTACTCCACACCCGTTAGGTATTTCAGTTCCCATTAATTCTGTGTTCCCTGATGTCAATACTACCAAGTATGGCGATAGATACCTATGTCTTATTGACTTATGTACCTACCTACTGTCAAAAAGTCCAGAGCAGCGATCGATCCATTTCTTCTAGTAGACAGGCATTTAGGTACCTAGCTCACCTAGGTGCCTACTTAGTTAATAACTATTCTCCACTGTTCATCCGCTTAACTTGATGAGACAGAAAAAACAAAATGTGAAAAAAAAGTAAGACACCATCTCTGCATCTCTCGGGTATCGCGCCCATGCACATAGACCACTATGCTAAAGGCGTCATACTTAATTGCTAAAAATTATAACCAATGGCTTTTAATACTATCTGAAGCGTTTTCTAAATTGAGCTGGGTACCTACTTACTATTGACGATCGGCTTTTGTATTTTAAATCAAAGAAGGTATTAGGTACTTTAATTATTAACCGACGTCACGGATCAGTCCAAGATTTTTTCTTGTAACTAACTTGAACTTGCTAATAATTTTTAATTAACTATTTTTTTAAGTAGGTAACATTCTAATTATATACCTAGATATAGTTTTACCTAATAGAGTTTTTTGTTCAATCGTGAGTAGATAGGTCTCCTATATCTTATACCTAGTATCAGATAAAGTTCCGCCGAGAGTGTGCTACGGCATAAGATTAGCCATAGGACATGCCATAGGCAGTACTCCGCAACCTTTTCTCACCCATGGCACACCAAAGGTCTTCCCAGAATTCCGCGGCACACCACACGCCAAACAATTTATACACCAAATCATGGAACCTACATCCTGAAGGAGGACCCCAGGCCAGGATCTTTGGCGGCCCCCCCTACCTATCACTAAGCTTAAAGACAGTGTGATACTCTAATATAGAGTTTTTTCAAATGGTGTTCGAGGTAAAATTAATGGTAGGTATTGATTGTATGTTTAGCAATTTTTTGTATTTATTACTACATCCACTTGAATTATGATTAGTTTTCGGGTTAAGAATAATTATTTGTCTAGTATTGACATAGTAATAATAAATTGTATCCTACAATCGTATGTTTTGACTTATTAATACTAGCGTATTATACTTAAGACTTTTTTTTACTATTAGAGCAAATTTTTAATTTGTGTTTATCTCACTTATCTGGTTGACCTACCCCGCCGCCTCCCTCTGAGCCTGGGTCTCCCCTTGTGGGGGCCGTACACAAAAATTACATTAATTTATGTTTTTTCATTTGATAAATAATTAAATATAGATACAAACAACATAACACACGACGAAGAACTAAATGTACTTACATATTTCCATGTATTTGTGTTATCAATGTAATATCTAACTAATTAATGTGATAACTGAGCTTGTTTCAATGAACGTAAAAGTCTTATATATTTTGACTTGATATTTGAAAGAGCAACACGAAGCTCTCGGTCAAGAGCCTCAAGCAAGACTACTGATAATTTTTAATTATGACTTGACTTGGAAAAAATTTTCTCACCTAGATAGGTAAGTATGTTGTGGAAAATAGAAGCTGACTGTGGTAGCCGTGTCGGAAATCCGAGGATATTAGTTATTAACCGAAATCCAGAAAATAGTCAATGGAACATCGGCGAAGTTCAGTATTAGCGTACCGTCGTTTATCAATTCAACCAATTCCTCTCGAATTTATGGGGAAAGCGCTTCTATAGAATTTTCGGCATTGGTTGCAAAAGGGTTTCGAATCCAGTCGTATTGATTGTATGAAAGTAATGATGATTTTTTTTTGCAGCAAAGTTAAATGTTTTTGAGACGGATCCAAAATTAATTGTTTGTTTTCAATGGTGGGCTGGTAGGTCCTTTGATACATTTGTATAGATCCTTGTCTTAACTCCTTCTAATTTATCAGAGCACGTCAATATATTTTCATTCTGACTTTGCATTGTTTTATTAAGTCTATGTAGGTGCTCAAATATATTACCAGCCATGTACGAAAATTTGGCTATTAAGTAAGTATTGTATAATAGGTACCTATACAAAATTATTTGTGTTTTTTTTTTGAAGCAATGCACCGCGGCACACCTAGCATCGTATCGCGGCACACCGGTTGCGGAGAACTGCCATAGAGGATCAGAGAAAAGAGAAATAAGATTAGTTTCAATAGTTACGTCTATAGGTAAGCATGCAATAAAGTTTGTAACACAAACGAAACGCGCAATCAATATTTGAGAACAGTCTGCGCGCTGTGTGTTCTTTGGGTATTTCGATTTCGTGGACGGCATAAAATTTCTAATAGCTAGAATACGTATTAAATACACAAATTTCTTTGAAAATCAACATACTGTTTTATTGTTCCTTATAATATTTTATCAATAAATTGTATATTATAGAAAACATACGTTAGTTTCGAAGCACCTACTAGTTTTTAGACATTTTTACTGTCAACTAGTTTTTTTACGCTATCTGGCATATTTTTGGGTTGGCTCAAAAAATAATAAAAATGGTTTCAGCCTGGTTTCATTGTTTCTAAACATGGTAGGTATAGGTGTGTTAATGTGTAGGGAACTCAAAAATACGGGAACTAAAATATTTAACGAGTGTGGAAGAATATGGGATAAACTTAAACGCGTGTTAAGAATACGCTTGTATTTCGTTCTGACAAATGCTCTCGTTTTATGCACTGACGCTCATTCAATATCTATTGGTGTATTTGAAATTGCAGCACACTATTGCACGTCTATACCTAATGTGTGGTTCATTTTCGTAGGACACTCACACATTTAAAACCTTGCTTCAAAATTAAGTGTATGGGGTATCTTTAGCCTATCGGAATTGTATTTATTAATGTGTTATGTGGTAATTGGCTTTCACATTGCCATCTTATTAATTTGTTCTGTGGTCGGTACTCGCACTGACTTATTTCGCTTTTTCAAAACACGCTTGATTAAGAACTTGTGATTTTTATTGAAGCAAATGACGTAATTTAAAAGGGGTCTCCAAACAGTTTAAACCAGTTATAAAAATATTAATTTATAAAAAGATCGTTTTAGTGTTTAATAAGTAGGTAGGTAAATACTCAATATCGATTTAGGTAATAAATAATTTTAATAACACAGAACAAACGCTAACTATCATTTAACAGTGTTAAAAGCAACGATGTTACATGAGAGTAGGCGGATCATGCGTTGCTAAGAGAAAATTAACGAAAAATTACAAATATCATGTATCTACCCTACCTACAGAAAATTGATGATTTTTTTTATTGTACGAGGCTTCAAAATCAGTCGATACGTCGAATGTCTACGTCACTAAACGCGTTACTGAACTTATGGCCCATATAATGAATAAAAAAATATGTCATCAAAACGTCGTCATGTCCATTTGCGGGATTTGTGACGAGGATACCCGAAGCACTGACTGATTTTGAGTCACCCCGCGGTAAAAAAAAAACATAAAAATCAACCCTACCTACTAACGTAGGTACAGAATAAAAAAATAAATTGAATAGAAAATGACAGATGGGCACCTAATAATATTAGTAGGTAGGTATACTTATCGGATACCTAGTCAATTTGTCAGAAATATGCATATTTTTAAGATTTTGGTATAAGTACTAGTTTTATGAGTGATTTGAACTGTTTTGAATCTCCCTTTTAAATATTCTGACGAATCGATTGCGTTACGTACGTCAAAAAAAAATCGCCACAGGTCGTGTCTATTTATGATAGCGTCACAACTACTATGTCCGGACCACGGTTTCAAGTTTTAATACTTTTCTTTTAAAAACATAACGTTTTCATCGGTTCAGATATCTTACAGTCAAGGGGTGATTAAGTATTCATTCACATAAAGTGAATAAAGGCAACCAAAAGCACCGCTCAGACGGGTTCATCAACAGTATATCATTTCCTATTCAAGAGTGAAATATTCTTATATTAATACACATGCATATTTCATAGTCATTTATCAACTATTTATCATTCGATCAAGATGATCTATAAAGTTATACTTTGATATTCTATTCGATATGTGGAGGTGTGAAATTAGTGCAAGAACAGCGTAACTCTTTTACAATAATTAATAAAAAAATGATCAATTTAATAATATTACAAAAAAATATTTAGGTATGATAATATTGCGGTATGTAGGTTAGCAAGTACCTAGGTACCTACCTAATTACATTATTGACCCATAATATGGTTTCAATACTAATAGTAAATCACTTACGTTACCCCAATTTACGTCGAATATATTATTATACCTAGTTAATGTAATTAAGTAGGTAGGTACTTACCCACAATACCTACATATCAATTGTTTCATTTTTTATTATCACGTTATTATTAGCTCGTATTCTTGTTTGTCCGGTACAGATTTTTTCTTGTATGTCCAGTACAAAATTTTTCTTGTTTGTCCAAGATTTGTATTGGACGAGTGAAGATTTTTAACTAATTTCCCGACTAGCTAGAATACTATGGCTATCTTTAAGCAGAATTGAATTCATTTTCAGTTAATTCTGTTTTGTATGTTTCGTTAAAAGTGATATTTACTACTCACTATTATTGGTTGCTTTGCTAGGACCCCCAGCAACTAAATTATTAATATATACGTGCGTTACTATGGAAATCAATATGATAATGTCAAAATGACATTTCAGTATTCTATAATATTTATTCAGTATTTCTATCAAGTACAAAAATAAGTATTTATTAATACATATAATTGTCAAGTTTATATGATTCAACAGAAAATTTAAAAACGTGGTCAGTATATAAAAAGTTCTTTTTATCTTGTAATTATTAACTTATTATGTCACTTTAGTATGTAATTTATTGTATAATCTAGGTACCTACCCAGTTACATTTAAAGCTATGTACCTACTTATATAGGCGTATACTTATAGGTAGGTACCTACCTACCCACCTTTCTACAAACTTTCTACACATGGAACATGTGATACCTACCAGTGGGTACAAAACCTACCATTCCACGTTAAAAACGATAAATTTCACTGACGGGTAAATTTTGCATTTTATTGCTTTTTCAGAAGACGTGTGAGATCCTTTCAATATACCCACATACCTACATAACATTAAATATTATTATATTATTAGTTGCTCGATAGGCGCCTACATTCGTGGCTTCGAAGTTTCATAAAATCGTACGTATCTATGACCTACCTCGGTAAATCTATATAGGAGGAGAGGTAATTATTATCCAATAAATCATTCACCTGGTGACGGTTTATCATATTATACGGACCAAAGAATGATAGATATCATACCTACCTACATATTATCTACCTATATAATATAATATAGATATATATATAGATACTTCGTTAATATGTAGCAGGCTTAATATGAATGGCTACCAGCATGGGCCCTACATCGTGAAGCGGGCCCCCAGGCTAGGATCTTTGGCGGGCCCCCCTACCTATCGCTAAGGATAAAGGCAGTGTGAAGCTCTACAGTAGCGTTTTCTAAATGGTGTAGGTACGCGGTAAGATTAATGTGTATGTTTAGTGTTTTACTGTACCTATATTTTAATATATCCATTTGAATTATGGAGATGTCCACAATTAAAAGTTGTACTTGTAAATTGTAAATTGACTTTTTTATTATTAACTCAAATTTGTAATGTGTGTTTATCTCACTTATCTGGTCGACTCGCCCCTCCTGAGCCCAGGCCCCCAGGCTACAGCCCTGTCAGTCCCGCCCTTGTGGGGGCCATGGCTACCAGGTAACACAACAATAAAGGAAGTCAGTTGCCTTCTAGGTGTGGTGTAAGAATGGAGAATAATGCGATAAACTTAAACACGTGTTAAAGAATAATACCTATGATATTTTCAATATTTACGTCAGTAGGTATCATAATAAGAATTAAAGTTAGTCTCGTAAACGAAAAGAGCATGAGGACCAGTGTTGCCAACCGTACTATAATTATAGTAAAATACTATAATTTTAGGTAAATACTATAATTTTAGGTAAATAAACCAAAAATACTATAATTTTGAAGGATTCGAGACGAAAAATGTTCCTGTACTATAGTTTTTTCAGAAATACTATATTTTTTACCCTTTGGTACTATAATCAACATAGAAAAAGATGGCAACACTGATGAGGACACTGAATGCGCTTTGTATTTCTGGTGTTTTATGGCCTGAGAGTCTAGTTATAAACCAAAGCTGGATTCAAAGTCTTGGTCTATCGCAACTGGGTTTTGCGTTTCTATCTTATTAATCAGTTCTGTGGTGGCTACCAAAGATGTCCTATTTGCCATATACAACCTATAGCAAAATTATAATATTGTTTACAACCGCCACCTTTGGCGACCTTTTGACTTTTCGTTTGTTCATGTATGACTGTTCGTGTATCTAGGTATTGTTCATGTAAAACCAGGGCCGAATTTACCATATGGCTAAAGGGGCAGCCCAAAACAAAAAAACAAAAAATCAAATATTATAGTACCTACTTATGTACCTACCTATTCAGTTATTTGTTTGTGGATCGTTGTAGACGTAATATTACCTACCTACAATTTTATTAAATCCAATTAAAACATTAATTTGATATTTATTGCTATCGAATATTTTATGATAACGCTGTTAGTATTATTATTTAATACCTATTATAACAATATATTCCAACGATATAATTGTATTTCTAAGTTAAATACCTATCAGAACTATGTTCTTCTGTCTTTCCCTTGTATTCCGGTGATTTTATTATGTATTTTATTTATAAGTTGGTACATGAATTTGATCTCAATACTATATGACCATCTGTTTCCGATACAACCGCTCACGGTAAACTGTGATACGTCCAACTGCATAACTACATTTTTCCGGACACAGATACGGAATGAAAGTCGATGAATTGTCGATAGATAGATACTCTGTCTTTATTGAACATTTTTAAAATATGTAAAATATTTTTTTTGTTTCGAGTAGTAGGTAGTACCTACTATAAATAAATACGCTATATTTTTTGTGACATCTTTTTTATTTAAAGTTTACATACAATAATATTATTTTCTCTTGTATTGTGTTGTGATGTTTTGGTTCCAAAACGATACGCCCATACCTCATAACTCGAGGGCTTTTTCATTGTACAACAACTATCAATGTTATAAATGAATAGTCATAAGAGTGAAAATAGCCCGAAGCGTTTGGTGGGACATTGTGTCTATTCATATGGCGGGTTAATTAAAATGAATAGTTCAGCACATACTTACGTACTGAATAAATATTTATCAATTTGTTGATGTAGCAATGCGTTAATTGATTCTAATATATGGTAACAATTTATCATGCGGCTTTGATACGCGTCTGTTCAAACAATCAAATCAGTTTTCACTTTGACTGACAACAATAATTCGTCCTTTAGAAATTACGTTAACTTAGGACTTGAAACAACGCAGACTTTCCATACAAAATATCAAATTTAATACATAGCAAAATAATTACAGGCATGAATGCAAATTATCAATCATAAGCTTTATTTCAATCTAGCAGGCACTGAGAGTTAATTTTAATAAAACTTAAATACTTATCGGGCGCGCACACAGAAAAATTGCTTTCTACTCCACCACCCACCACGTCTCAACACTTATTGTGCGGGTGTAACAATAATTAAAGTTGTATAGGGAATGTCCCAGGAGTCATTATTATACTGATTACGGTAAAAAGCAGGCTTTCTTTTCAGTCATCGGTGACAGTTTAAGGCATGTAGAGCCCTTTGGCCCTTAGTTAGGTAGGTACTGATATCGAGCCCTCGTACGATATAGGTATCTATTATGGTTCAAGGAATTTTGAGGATACCACTATACACTCAGTGGCGAAGGGTGGAGGTAGGCTGTTAAGATCCGCCATAAATAATGCACATTAAACTTTGTTAGTCTTACGTATTTGTTTTTATTGAACTAAGACTACAATTTATAGGCGGTGTTAAAAATAAATTAAGCCCTGCCTAAACCAAACCACAATAGTTTTGGTATACTTTCGGCGATACGACAAAATTGTGCACACTTTTTCAGTCATACATATTTGTTTTCGTTGGATTAAAAATACTTATTACACATATTGTCGGTTCAATTCAAAAATTCATCAAGCCCTGCCTAAACCAAACCGTAATCGATAAAAAATATTCTTCAATCTATAAATTATCCAAAGTTATGTATGATTTAATTGCATAATTCTAGATATTTTATAGAAATACGAGTACTTTTTGACTATTATCTATTATGGCTTGGTTTTAGCAAGGTTTCATTGCATATTAAAATTTAACCAACACCATCTGTAAACTGTAGTCTTATTTCAATGAAAACAAATACGTATGACTGATTAAGTTTAGTGTGCACTATTTATGGCAGATCTTGACAGCCTACCTCCACCCTTGGCCACTGCTATACAGCTACATCTCAAAGCGTAAACTCTCAGTGATATCTCCTGAATAAACGTCAATACGTCCATAGATAAAGATTAGGTGGACAGCAAAACATTAGCAGTCGCAGTTCTAGGTTGAGGTGTCGATTTCTAAGGATGCGTCTCATTTTAACAAAGGTAAGTACCTACTGCCTACCTAGCTACTTCTTGCTTTATAAATTCTGATTTCTCGTTTAATTAAATTGCATAAACAGATCGACATAATATTATTGTATTTGTATGTAGGTATCTCTTATTGTTATTTTTATATGTACGTTTTGAGACAGGTTTGGAGGACCCTTGTCAAAATTTTGTACTTATGTGAGCTTGACATTTGTACGAACATACTACTTGAAAATCCAAAGTGTGAATTTGACCCAATCCCAGAATTTAAACCCATTACCTGCCGCTTAGAAGTCAAATGTATTAACATTTAGATACTCCAATGTGGACACTTGGTAGATGGGTTAATAAATATCATTATAAATACTTATTAAAATTGTACCTTTACTTTTTGTTTGTGTTTATTGATTATAAAGAATTCATGTAGGTACTTAGGTACCTATATCTATCTACTATTGGCATATAAATACAGGTAGGTACCTACCTATTGTGTTTATTTGAATAAGCACTTCGCAATATCGCTACTTGAGGAGCTGATATTATAAAGATTGAGCGAAAAATATTTAGGCACTTATTCATTTAACTCTCAAGAAGTGGTATCCTTGGGGAGCGACTCAAACCATTCAATTCAACAAAAGATCATATTAGCTTGTTGACCAAATTTCATTTAAGAAATTCGCTCCTTTTTTATTTCGATCGCTACTCATGCGAGGTTCATCTCCTGGGCTTTGGCCGATGATGGATGATGATCGATACTATTTGTCGAAAATAATCCACAGAGGCATCATGGATCACTCCAAGATTCCACTTGTGGTATTTGAAACACTGCGCCTACGAGGGCGATGCTACAATAAATTGAATGAAATCATTTTCTATTGTTATATGATACTTTGTTACGAGGCAGTATAGCGTTTTATATTAAAACCCTTGGGGCCACACTTCCCTAAATTTGTTTGCGCATTCCTAATATCCCACTGTTATTTCTTTGATAGCTAGACCATGTTGGTAAGTACATAAAAATAACTTAAAGTATTTTGCTATTCACTTTAATTGTGTCAACTGTCAATAATTATTGGTACATTTTGTACATTTTAATTAAAATACAATATATGTTATAAAACTATATGCTTATAAAACTTATTTCACATAATCTAATAACAATTAGGATGGATTGTACTCTATTAAAATAGAACCTTATCATCTGATGGTAGGTACGTAGAGTAGGTATACGTTTTATAGCTTAGCACTTTCTTGCACTCTTTACTATACTGACACGCCTCTTTGCCTTATTACCTCGCATAAAATTAGATCAAATGATATTTACCTACTTGTATTAATATAATATGTAGTAATAAATAAATATTCAAATAATAAATTTAAAAAAATATTTTTAGAATATACCCTATAACATCACTTTCACTCTAGAGCAGGAGTGCAAAGCTATGAAGCATAATATACTCTACCATCAGTATTATACCCATGGACCCCACAAGGGAGGAGGCTGCCAGGGATCTAGCCTGGGGGCCCGAGCTCAGGAGGGGCCCGGCATTCGACCAAAAAAGTGAAATAAACACACATCAAAGATTTGCTCTAATAGTAAAAAAAAGTCGCCTGCAGTGCTATTTTCCTTCAATAATGTTATTATTTAAAATTATGTGGTTGTACCATACAATTTTAAATTGTGTCTCGATACTCTATACCTCCATAATTTAAATGGATGTATTAAAATATACAAAAAAAACTAAATATGTACATTAACTTTATCGCGTACACCGTTTAGAAAACGCTACTGTGGAGCGTCACACTGCCTTTATCCATAGCGGTTAGGGGGTCCACCAAAGATTCTAGCCTGGGGGCCCGCTTCAGGATGTGGGGGCTATCATTATACCTACATAACTAGTATCATAAAGTATGAACATATTGTTTTATATTTTAATTAACACAAATTCAAATTCAAAGCATTCAGGACATGACATAAAAAATAATTATCAACATTATTTTGATAAAAAAAACAGGATATCAATAAAAATACACGGAAGCCTACCGAGTGAAGTAAGTATTACTCTATCTTAAAAGCTTATAAAACTAAACTCATAACTCACGTAAACGGAATATATCAATATCCGAAGCGGTTTGATTGAACATAGTTATTCCACTCTCAATTATTGGCATTAGCGATGGCAGGGCAGTTCTGTACTTTGGGAAAATAAGTAACAGTTGATCCATATTTCTAAAATAATCAGTGACACAGGATCAGACTGGGAATTGTTTTGTTATAGGTATTCTAACTTTATTTTGTTACTAATGCGCTCGCTGTGGAGGACTGTCAGTTTCTAAATTTCTGGGTAACGAGTTCGAGTCCAATGTCTGGAAAATTTGTATGTTATTATAATGTACATACCTAAAATATGTACAATATTATTAAATCTTTGAGACGGTTGAATGTAACTTGCCGATAGATTTATAGCCCGAAATAGTTGCCAACGTTAATGACTAAATTAAAGTAGAGAATTATGATTGTTGCATTTTGAAATAAATTGGTAAATTTGAACGAAATATGCAATCAAAAATATCAATTTATTGAAACAGATTACGGCATTTCATTCGAAGATAATCCAGTGCCACGGCCTGAATTGTGTCGGCCTTGATTGTGTCTTATAGTCTGCTATTTTTTAAATATCTTTTGGGTGAAAGTTCCGTGTTTTTGACGGAGGACTGAGTGAAGAGCCGTTGTTGCATGGTTTATTTACTGATTAACAAGTGCAGTTTACATAAGTACAATAAAGTCAATAATATAAGATATAAAAACTAGTGAGATATAGCTCGAGGATCAGTGATACTGAGTGACTGATATAGAGTGACTGTTGCACGATTAAGATATTAGAGTGAGATATTCATTACATCGTAAAAGTCTATTTATTAAACCCCTCACGATTTTATATTGCTGACAATGAGTATCCCAAGCCTTCTGTGAGAATGCATTTCAGGATAATAAATATTACAGAGGTAAAAGTTCTTATTTGCAATATTGGTAATTAGATTCGTGTGAAATTTATATGTTAAAATGTATGTAGGTGCTAAATAATCTTATTTTCGCCGTCAGAGTTTCTCACTGAGTAAGGACTGGGGATTCCAATCCCGGGATCCTGAATCCCGGGATCCCGAGCTATTT
The DNA here is from genome assembly GCF_057557595.1 of Rhyacophila brunnea. Taxonomy (NCBI): domain Eukaryota; kingdom Metazoa; phylum Arthropoda; class Insecta; order Trichoptera; family Rhyacophilidae; genus Rhyacophila; species Rhyacophila brunnea. The sequence goes on from NW_028232965.1 coordinate 17,103,180, forward strand.
TCGATACCTATGAATCCCGGGATTGATAAACATAATCCCGAAACTTTCGGGATTGATTTTATTTATCAATTTTTATGGAAAATAAAATAAAAACGAAAATATAACAGAAAAAATACTTTTAATAACAAATAACTACATTAGAAATAAATTGAGTTTGAATGAAGTTTGATTTATACCCGTGTGTAAGTTGCCGATTCATGTTATTTTTTCACATAAATTAATAAAAATGAGAAAGATTGGAAAAGTAATTCCACCATGATCTCATACGTTTTACGGCAGTTTCATATTTGGCTGACAAATTAGATTTATGAAGCGGAAAGGCCATAAGTACACCATGATTTGCTTTACTATTTTAAATGTCGCTAATCCATTCATTAAGTCTTTACTATCAGAAACAGCAATCTCATATTAAATTCACATTATTATTTATATTACAATATTATTTACTCCATTAAACTTATGTATTTCCAATATTGAACGTATGCAATGTTAACAATAAATGTCTTAAATAGTATAAATTTAATTATACTAGATTTATTTTGACTGAGTTTATCAATGTTATTTGTAAATACAAATTTTTTATATTAACAATGGAAAAAATGCCAATCCCGGGATTGTCAAATTGTAATCCCGAAATCCCGGGATCAGAATTTTGGCGCGGACCTAGTAAGGACTAACCGGTACTGCTTACGGTATGTGAAAATGTATATAAAATATTTAAATAATATTTTTGCGATCGATTCATATGTCACGGATTTTGCTGACAATGCTCGTTCTCACAGAACTCACCACATTCATATCAATAAGTCAACGATAAAATACTGAGTATTAAACAGGTAAATAATAACCTAGCGGTAAGGTGTAGTATCATGAATTAGTACCTACCACTATACTATTGTTGTTTGATTTAATAAAACGCACTTTTTTGTAGTAGGTACTTACTTATTCCACTTTAATATACTATAATTATTAATATGTAGTTAAGTACAGTAGGTACACGGGTTAATTTGGAAATCAAATTATTACGATGCAATGGGTCAGAAGAAATAAACATTTGTTAGAAGTTATTTCGATTTGAAACAAAAAAGTTTGCTGGGATATAACAATTTTATAGCAATCATAACACAAAGTTCATCTTGAAACATAAAGACAGCGAAACTTGAATCATTAGTCACACATAAAATATAAAACAGGTGAAATCGAAGGGACAGTAACACAATGCAATAACTCATAAGGTTGTATAATATATACTAATATAGTTATATTTTTGCGAGAAACTTTATCTTGTAGTGTAACTTATGTTGCAACGGAGCGATTAATTGCCCCATAAAAAACATTCATTATTTAATTAGTCATTAAATCACAATAACTTTTAAATGAGAAAATATATTTTATTATAGCGAAGTGTTTCCCATGGTACCCCATTGCTTGTAAGGCGTCAAATACACTGTGTTTATGAAGTGTCAATACAAATACAAATTACCGAATATTATTGCCATTTACAAACATTAAATCAGCTTACCTACGATTTATCTGCATGACGTTCTTGTTTACTAATTTTCTGAGATAATGTACGAGTAAGTATTCTAGTAAGTAAGCATTCTATACACAAGACTGCTATCAGCCGCTATCGAGGGTAGTTTTTCATATATTGTATAGGGGTATTATAATTGTTACAAACTATATATCTCGCTCTCAAAGTAAGCACAGCGAAGAGAGGTGCTGTTAAAACATAGTACTTATTGTAGCAATTACAATTATCTTTTTATAAAAAATATAATACTTCTATACAAAAATATAAAACTACCCTCGATAGCGGCCGATAGCAGTCCTATGTATAAAATAGATGCGCAGGCGCTCATACAGAAAAAAAAACTGTATGGGGGGAGGGGTCAATTCCTAAAAAAAAATATTAAATAATAATCCTAGTTAAATATCTTGGACATATATATGACAAGATTTCTAGCAGAACCAACTGGCCTGAGCGTATCTTCAAAAGTTTCCTAGCATTGTGTCTCGATCGTGAAGTATTTTATAAGTATACTTGTGCGCAGGGGCGGCTCTACCTTAAGGGTTCGTAGGGACCATCCCCACATCGTTGTCATGTGAAAAATACACGTCCGATATTTTTATCATTGCCATACTATACCTACTTAATAATTGCATGATTATATGAACTATTTAATTCATTTTGTCCATCTAAACCCATCGCAATTTTATGGAGATATTAATTATTATTATACAAATAAATAAAGCAATGATTGTAAATTATGTAATATCATAATGATGATTACGCGGTGTTAAAATAATTAATTAAATTAAATTCACTGTACTTCACGGTGACAGCAATGTACACATTAAGAAAGCTATGGCGTCACAAATCTCGTTCTACAAAAGATGTGAATGCATTAGCGTTAGAATACGCATACTAGGGAGCGAATCAAATAATCCCAAGGTGAGTAAAAACGCTCGCTGTAATATGTCGTCGATTGATACTAGTAAGTCTATAATAATAATTATTATTATTAATTAAGTTATTATTAAGCACTCTTTTTAGATGTGATTAAGTAACGACTCATATAATCATATTATGTATTCTTAAAAATTACTCATTTCCTAAATAATAAAATTATATTATTATAAGTAGCTTGGTACATAATGTATACTATGATAAAGTAGGTACGTATGTTTATTTAATAATTAACGGCTAAACCCCACCACCTAGAAAGGCATCGAGCCGCCACTGCTTGTGCGACTATTAGGTACTGTGAAGATATCATCAATGATGTCAACAGAGGGGGGAAAAATCTTTAAAAAATATGTCCATCAAAGCTCTTTATGATCTTGCATTTGGCAGTCTATGGGGAAGTATTTTTATCACCAGACAAATTTATTTTCACCCTGGAATCCATTTTATATTATTTATTATTATTGTAGACTATCTCAGAATTTTTATTTATATTTTGTAAGTATAAAATAGCACTGAATATAATTAAAATTACTTTATAAAAAGTATACAATAAACATTCCATGGTATCCCTGTACCTAGGTCACCTGTGAGGTAGGTATACATAGTGTCAGCGGCGAATGATTCACAGATGCCGACAAAGGAATGCACCCCCCTGCCCCTCTCGACCCGATCCATCTGTTGAGAAGTGGAGAAGCGCGGTCCAGCGCATTCCTCGCCAGACAAACCAACGCCAACCCGATTCACTTTGACCCAAAGAACTGCGAGTTGATTCCAACTGGAGTGGATATTTTCTGTTCACATAGTCACGATTCGAATAAATTGATAAAATGCACAGTTTATCGGTATTATGAACTATTTAAGTGAAATGCAGCATAATAATATTGAATAATTATTTCTGCCAATATATTGTATTGCAAACTTACTTACCGATTTACAATGTTAATAATTTATTGATGTAACCGTAACCTATCAATCACCATATCAGTCATAGCACAGATGATCCTAAAATAAGAAAAAAGAAGAATCTAATAGTTCAAGATTTTATACCCGTTATCTATGTGAGATACCTACACAATATTAATATGTAGGTATATGAGTACAAGGAATGTGGTCATAATGTTATTCATATGTTCTCCCCTATTTCTCTACCTAATAGATCATAATCTTTAAAAACAAAGACCGTATAAGTACACTTTCTCCATCTAGAGGGTATCATCAAGATTCTAGGGGGTATCATTTTCATATTAAGCTAAAATGTGACAATACCGACGAAGCATTTGACTAAGAAACAACCTTATATAGAAAAATTTCCATATTAAAGTGGACACATAAAATATTTGTTAACCAAATAAAATATGCAAACTTGTGTGTGGAAAAGTTACAGCTGACATTGCGGACTCATTACGACGAATAAGACAACGATGCTGTTAAGATACGGACGTGGATTTTCAATATGGATTTTATTGAAATGTAGGTAAATTACATTCACATATTTACGAAAGAACGATATTTTTACGAACTGTCCTAGATTTCTATGAGCAGGGTCGTCTAATTAAATGATTGTCTAAGATACATAAGTAAAATGTAATGTCAAAGTATTGAGTAAGGTGTAGTCACGACATAATATTGTTATTGAATGGCTGTTCATCATAACTATGTATGATGTTTTTATATAAATAAATGTATTTGAACATTACCCAACTACTTTGCAATAACTTTATAAAATGAGCAATTATTCGATATCGTGACTATGTGATCAAAGCTGGTGCTTAGTCCGAAATCCATCATCCCTTATTTCAATTAGGTGAACAGAACCGTCCCAGGATTTATTTATGTGAATCCATCAAATATACAGCTCAGCTGAGGTGTTATTTCCACATAGACTGCATTTTTTCAAACAAAAAAAGGTTGCATTCTTCTAAAATAAATTAAAATACCTTTTCACTGCCCATAGTTTGTTATGTGGTAGCAAAATGGGAGGTCTTTTCACATAAATAGGTTTTAATCTATAGATCAAAGGCAAAAATTACAGAAAATGGAGTAAACTTTTAATTTTGAATTCCGACATTTATAGTTAGTTGTGTTGTTTTAGCATAATAACTAATAACTTTACTAATAACTAATAATTAGTTAATTGTAGATTATCTCGATTTAACTGAAAATTGGATAATTAATGAACTGTTCAACTGTTTAAATAACTAACCAGGCACCTAAGCCAACGACATATGAACCTATCTACTTACAAGAAAGGGTATTTTATCGAATTTAGATTCACACTATTATTAACAAAAAACAATTCTCATATTGTAAGAACAAACAATCCATGATTGCTATGTTATATAATAATATATAACTACTTATGCCCATATTAAACTTTCAAAGATTTTTAACAAATATAAATTGTATAAAATCTTTCATATTATAACAAATTTATATTTTATAATTTATTTATATTTTTTATTATTATATTTTATATATTATAGTAATAGGTTCCTACCATAACTTTACCTTTTATCAAGGATTAGTCTATCTATCTATGCCCTGATAATGAGTGTTTTACAATGTTGCCAGATGACAAATTTGAAAACATTTCAAAATTCAGTAGATTGACAAAAATTGATATAAATCAAAGATTTTACTTGATGAACGATAGATCAGTGGCATTCAAAACGTGGAACGAAAAAAAAATACAAATAATTATTTAGGTTCTCGACGGGCTGGCTCTACTTTTTTCGGCATTCTACGACACTCAAGGTTCGTGTCATTGAAAGACCCATGTCACTCATGAGCAAACATCTGGGTTATCTAAATGTTAGCGCTTAACATTCTGATGCGGATTGACTAAAAGACATCACTGATGGACTTAAACTATCCTAATAAATTATTCCCGTTATGCCACGCGCACTCCACTTATGGATGAGACCGGTCACAGGAACTCTTAGATGAGCACCCGTAGTTATAGATACAAGCCAGGCGGTCATCGCTAGAATCAACATACGCAGTGTCTGGGTATGGGGAATGTACCCTAGTGACTAGAAGTTATAAGTAATATGCGAAGCAATTGCTGAAGTCAGCGGTTCAGGGAAGATTTTGTCCCCTCCCCTCACCCTTGCAATTTTTTGAAATGGACCACCCGATACGATTTTTCAATGTGGTTATAAGAGTAACTACATTTACTACTACTACAAACGTAAGTAAATTAAAAATGTGTTGTACCTACCTATTACAAAAGTTCGTAGGAATTGCTTTCACTATTCAATCTATTTTACCTATGTACCTTTTTTATATCCCATTACACTATTACGGTGATATATAGGTAAGTGTTTTAATCATAAGAACGTATTTTTTATAATTGTGACTGATGGACTGGGTGTTTGTAAAAAAACATCTGTTAGTATGTAGACAGCAGCAGATAACCACCATTTAAGATAATTTAATGAGCATTGATAATAGAGACCGACATTTCATCGGGGCTTAGCATCTCCGCCTTGTATTAATTATAATTGCTACCGACGACATGACTTTTTATTATTTTTTTATTTAAGATTGTTGGCGGGTACATTAACGTTTTTTTGCAAAGTCACATATTGAACTTGTTAATCTGACGTTAAGCTTGGACCACCCTGTGAATTTCAGTGCCGTAGACAAGAAATTTATTACTATTTCCTAATGTACATTATAAGTACCTAGCAAAGTAGATATTGTATGTAACAAGATAGTAAAACAAAATCTAGTCAAACTCATCGGTGGAAAGTACTGATAATAGGTAGGTACCTATAAGACAAAAAAAAGAAGTCAAATATGTCTTTCTAATAATGCGAAATTCATTAGCAATTGAAAAAATGGTAGGACTCAAAAATTAGTTGGTCAATAGGATTAGGTATTATCAATACGAGGTGCCAGAAATGAGATGCAATATTTTTGAAAATGTTATTGGTTTGTTTTGCATCATATTATATTGCTGCGTTTTGTAAAGGACTTGTCACTATATTGTAATTGAATTGAAGCACTTGGCAATTTATTCTTGTTACGCGTAAGCCGGCTCTCATATCTAAACTCGCCTCGTCGCGCAACGTGTCGTTGATGTTACGTCATCGTTATTCACAAAACACACGTTGCAAAATGGAACTCCGCAGATTGGCCGAATGCGACTTTTTAGTTTGAAAAAAAAAATCTAGTGCTGCCATTGATATACTACTAGATGAGGAGTTCCCATACAAGTGTCATTTTAAAAATGTACCACAAAAGAAGATATTACGAATATCGTCTTATAATATTTCCTTGTAGGTATAATGCGTTAAGACCGTTAACATGGATTTCCGAATTTCACCCGTATTGCCCTGGCTGTAAAACTAACTTTGCGTTCTTGGAATAGTGACCCTAAGGGTGCTGCAACCCAAAGTTTGCAAGCTACCAAAAATTTATGTCTGAGCGGACAGAGCAAGTCGTCATGCGCTGACTATTAGTTAGAGTAAGATGCAAGCTAGATCGGGCTTACTCATAATTATTGCCAGGTCGTTTTCGAGACAAATATTAAGTGAGCTTATATCGAGTTAAGTCCGCTGATATTAAAACAGTAAGTTTTAACACTGGCCGAGTCGCTGAAAATCGGGCGTCATTTTAAGAAGCATATGATTCATCCAGTAGTATATCAATGAGTGCTGCTATCAACAAATCGCATGCGTCTCGGGCTGCGAGTCGAAGACGCTAGAACGCATGGGCACACCTACGAATTGGTTATTCTTATACCGGCTCGCCGGTAGCCGCATCCAAATATAATATAACGTTTCGAGCCGGCTGTTTATTGATGATTTATGAGCAAAATAATTGATTGGTATAATATTTTGTTATTGTAGGGACATTCCCAGTCATAAAAAAATTATGCTTCACCTCCAAACGTAGGGTCCCGTGATACGCCCGATTAAGATCGGGTGTGGCGCGGGGCAGGTGTGGCTTGATGGGGTCATTAACTTCAATGTAGAGGCTAGGGGGTCACAAAATCAGCCTCTAAAACCGATACTGAGCGTACAGTCGAGATAATGAAGAAAAAAAATCAGAATCAATTGGTATAAGGTTAGATATTATTAAAACAATCCATTTTAAACCGTATTTAAGTATTATTTTTCGTTGCAAGTAAGCAAACAAAAGTTTTGAATATAATGCAAAATGTAAATCTTTGAGTACAACTGTCGACATCAGACAAATAAAAATAATGTCATGCAGTGGAAAACAAGATAAGTATAGGTATTAAATAATTACAAGATAAAAAGAACTTTTTATATACAACGTTTTTAAATTTTCTGTTGAATCATATAAACTTGACTTGACTTGACTAGCTTAAACGATCAAAAAAAATTGTACTTGATAGAAATACTGAATAAATATAGAATACTGAAATGTCATTTTGACATTTCATATTGATTTCCATAGTAACGCACGTATATATTAATAATTTAGTTGCTAGGACCGCAGATCCCTAGCAACCAATAATAGTGTTTTTTTTTTACTTTTTACGGATTTCTTCCGAAATAACTTTTCATACAAAACAGAATTATCTGAAAATCAGCGCTCGAAATGGAAAAATTTACGAACCGGAGCGCTCGACAGTTTTCTGAAGATTTTTACATAGTAAAGTTATCAAAGTTTATGTGTTTTTTTTCATAAAAATAAGTGTGTTATATTTTCTATTATATATGGCCTATCCAGCTCAGGCGGTCAAATTATTTATTCCACGAGACGGAGCGATAATTTTTCCGATTTCACGAACAGGAACGGCGCTCCGGTGCGTTCCGGTCCATTTCGAGCCCTGCTGAAAATGAATTCAATTCTACTTAAAGATGGCTAAAAGTATTAAAAGAATGCATTGGCATCGTGTTCTGATATATTCTAAAAGTTTTAAATGTCTAGCTAGTCGGGAAGTTAGTTAAAAATAGATTGGAAGATTTGCACTAGATAAACAACCACGCAACAAATAAGAATACGACCTAATAAAAACGTTGTAAAATATTAAGCGTGACTAAGTGTCCGCTGGATTGATTAGAATATTAGATACTCAATTACGTCTGTAGGTAGGTAGGTATGTGGTAACAAAAGACGATAAACTGAGAATAGTGGATACTGCAAGGAGAGACCTTCATTCAGCAGTGGATTAAAATAAGCTAAGATGATGATGATTATCTTAGATATAATGGACGTGAATGTGAGAGAAAGCAACAGCCCTCACAGAAGTATATGTAATATTAATTATTACTTCAATAAAATGAAATATGAATTAATTATTAATTTCGAGGCGTTATTGTCTATGTGTCTAGCAGCGTCTTCCCTCCCAAAGAGATATTAACTGAAGCATTAAACGCTTCAGTTAAATTACATGCCCCATCTACAGGGTTAACGCGAGCTCACTAATTACTTCACTGCGCGTTATATATTATTAGTAGTCGTACCTACAAGTAGACCTGACTGCTTTCACACTGTGTTCAAGGCACAGCTACACATAATACAATGTGCGATATTTTTTGTCATAAAGGCGCTAACGTTCTCAAATGTTGGGTTTAGAGCAGCCATTTTAAACCCTTCTCAACTCACGGCACACTGAATAAATTGCTAAAATTGTCAAGTCAGATCAGATCTAAACTTTTTCAGAACTTATATAAAACGGATAATGTGTAAAGAATAAGTGTATTAAAATATTAATTAAAATTTTATACATTCTAGTGTAAAAATAGTAGGTAAGTACGTTGCACAATAATATGTTGGTAACTAGCTCTTTATCAATAAATGATAAGGCAAAAGGAGTTTCAGATGACGTAGAGCGCGGTTGGTCGACTGTAATATAAAGATATACGTACAGCGTATCTGAAGATGTGGAGGGAGCTTTGATGAGATGAATGGAGACATTTCTTGGAAATTACTGCGTTATAGTGCAGATGATAATACATAGAAAATAGCAGGGTTTTTTGTATTCTTTTTACTCCCACCAGTACTTATGTCACAGCTATTAACATAGGTATCAAAATAAACAACATCTCAATTTAATGTGGGCATAGGATAATAGGTCAAATACATGATCGCAAATTTGCAATCGCATGTTGATGCCAAGGTACCTATAGGTCAGTGGCGAAGGTAACTTTTGGAATGAGGTAGGCTGTGGAGATCAGAGAAAAAGAGCACACTTGTCAGGTATACTTACGGGAAATAAGAAGATAATACGATATTACTACTGTTGAATAGGTACACACTAAATCGGTGAAATTTCAACAACTCACTGATGATAATATACAAGTGAGCGATGAGTATAAATTATGTATTTTCCTATAGACGTAACATATGCCCAAAAATATATCATCGATAAATATAGCGTTATCAACAGCTCAAAATGGCAAACAACTAAACAAAAAAAATATATAGTTATGTTAGTCTGTCTATGACTGAATTAACCGATAAATAATAATCACGAGATAATTTTTTTATTTATTTTTAAAAATATTTTATCGTTATCTATCTATAAGTATGTGATTGACCCATAGAAATTATTTTTATAAATTATCGTATTATTAATTATTGTTTGAATAAAGCAGCAGTCGTCGACAATAAATATATGCGGTAGGCTTCGCTTTTTAAGCTTACAGATTCGTATGAAAAAAGTCAGGCTGCCCTGATGTCACGTGACCTGCTGCAGTTCATACAAAACGAACGCCGAAATCCTCTCGGAGGAATCACTATTTCTATACTCAATAGAATATTACACATCGCGCTTGTAACTTATTTTTATTTATTCTATATTTTGGCGATAGATGGCTCTCAATTTTTTAAAAATATTAATTAATTATTGGTTAAATAATGGTTCCCGTACATTATTTTATTTATCTTAATTTAAATTAAATACTTGAAGATCAATTTTTAGGTACGCTTCAAATAATCGCCTAGTATGGTAGTGCTAACTGCGAGTTATTGATTACTTTCGAATGCAGTGTGGAAACCTTTGCTCACATTATATGAAGATTTTTGATTGCATATTTCGTTGAAATTATTAACATTTATTTCAATATGAAACAATTATTATTTTCAATAAATCGTTTACCATATTGCGTTTTACGTTTGAGAAATAACTAGCACTACGATCGAATTTTACAGTTGCGTGTCACGGCCTGACTATAATAGTGGTCCTTGGCTGATACTGATAGCTGCAGTTACATCAACAGAATAATATAACAATACTGTAAAGTGAAAATACACGATCGGATAATGTATTACAATGTGGGTAGAGTTGAATGAACCATCGCTTGAATATTTTTTTCTGTTTAGGTAAAAAATAAAAATAAATAAACATACTTAATTACTATATTTATTGAAAAGGGTAGTTTACGAGAGCCCCTATTATTTTTCCCATGCACAAACATCACCACTTTTATTTTAAACGACTAAAATGTTATATTACCTATTTGTTATAAAAAATGTTATAGGTACTTATAATATTTCAAATATCTCATATTATGAGATAAAAAAATATGTATTCTTAAGTACATACATACGTATGTAAAATAAATGGATTTATAGAGTGCATTGACTGTGTAACCTACGAACATTTCAAATTTTTCACAAACTAAACGGTTTGGCTTGTAAGAGTATTTCTCAGATTTCCTATCTCATTACTCAGTATTGATTAGTTGATTAGTAAAATGAGTAGATACTGATAAGAGTAGAAGAAAAGCTGGAAAATTGAAGTAGTGGTGGGTGAGTTTCTTTGTGCTGGTTGAATGGGGACTTCATCGATAATGGTGGAGGTGAACTCCAAGTGTAATTACTCCTGATTAGTGTCACCAATTGTGAGAGGGATAAAAATAAGAACTGAAGAATTATTAGAGGCCTGTTAATTTAGTTAGCTCAAAGTTTGACAAGCCGGTTCACATCGCCACCCTATTATAACTTACTATACAACACTTTGAAGAGTCAAAGTAAATGATTATTGTAATAAAAAGTAAAAATAATCTCAAAGTTTACCTTCCTACTCGCTTATTTCAAATTACTTTTACGCAGGAAGTGGTTTAAAGCTTCAGTTCTTATATAAATATTAAATAAATAAAGTTTAAAGCTTTACTCATGCTTGTTTTTGTCAAACAATCAATATAATATTGCAGAAAAAATCATTTACGATGTTTTTACATATTTTATGGATTAAGTTTGAAAAATGTAACATTCATTTTCCCACGGTTTTTAAAGCCTCGAAGAAAGTTTGTAATATATTATGAATGATGAAACAATATTATGTAGTGTTTGAAGTTGGATCTGTAAATATTAGCTACCCGGAACTTTGTATTAAGTAATTTATATTCCTTTCTCATAAAATATTTATATTTATCTCAAGTTTATTTTGTTAATATTGAATATTAGATCTTTTGAAAGTTAATTTTACATTTTAGTAGGTAAACGTGAACTTTTAGGAAGTAACGGTATTCTATTATCATCATTGAAGAAAAATGAGGGCGTTTTGTTTGATTATTGGTCAACAATGGGTTCTAATCAATCAATCAAATAATTTAATAATATTGTCTTGAGTGTTCTGAACTCTTTTGAGTCCTTTAAATTTTTCCGAACAATCATCTGCGTCAAAGAAAATCGCCACTGTACGGGTAGCTTTAGGTATAACTACACTCAGCAATTATATATGAAAATCATTGTTAAAGGGGAAAACATTGTATTAATTTACAAAGTAATAAATAATTACTTGTGAACAAAACGTGAAAAACAATGATTAAAGGAAAAGCTTTCAATTTTCTCTATACTATTATTGTTTTGAATTATAAAATTTGCCGTAGTTTTTTTTATCAAATCTTTCGGTAGTTGAACTCGAAACATTCGAATTGAACCCGTGTAGAAGTACAAAAATAATATTATTAATGACGCCCCTTTAAATTAAAACAGAAATAATTAACTTACATTTTTAATAAAGCACTTAATGATGCTCCATTTATTTTCGTAGACAGGTATCTACGATGCTTTCTTAATGGGCCAGAGGCAAAATAGAAAGAGAAAGAAGTACAGGGGGTCGATCTGTCAAAAATTACACACGCTGTCAAAATGCGTCGCTCGCGCTATATGTATGTATAGGTACGCATCACGCATATGACCGGACACAACAAAAATATTATTATAATAATACTAAAAAAATACTTATCCATACACTGTAAAATGACACTCATACTTTATAATTATTTTTATTATTATTGTGTATGTAGGTACTTCAGTATTACCCCCTCCCAGAAACTCACAACATATTTTTATTTAATATTCCCCGCAATATTACCATAAAGACGCATTTTTAATTGAGTGAGAAAACATTGGAATTTAAAATAATCATAAAATAAAACTGTGGATTATCATAAAATTATAATTCATAATAAAAACTTCTTTCACTTTGTTTATGCTTGCATGTGAATTTGCAATCATCACATTTTCTTTCATGTTACAATGTTTTCATGAGTGCCTTATAGATGTTTTGGATTTTGTTAATTTTACACTATTGAGACATTCGCCTTAACACCTGATTCGTATTATGAACTCACCCTCAGTATACGAGAAGGAAAAAATACGTTAAAATAAAATCATATATCAAAGGTGAGATAAGCTAAATTTGGTGAATGGTGAAATATTCATAATATATTATAATCATCGGCGAATCCCAATCCACTACCGGGTGTAGGTCTCCATTAGTTTCTATTATCCCTTTTAGCCCTTAATGTTTAACTGCCTCGTATTTTTAGTGAACATAATTAGTTTCATGAGACAGCAAGATGGGTAGGTACCTATATCTTGGAAAGATCGCAAAACAAAAAAAAAACAACGAAAAAAGAAATATATATAGAAGAAAGATTTCGCGATAGAAAAGAAATCGCCAAATAAGGTTTATAGAATTTTCCACACAGATACCTACATTTTATCGTTTAGGCTGTTTAGAAGCTTAGACTAATGTTTACGGTAGTTAAGAATTTCTTTTCTCAGTATTCCAGATTAACCGGATTAAAAGTAGTTAACTATCGAGTTATTATAATTGTCAAAATTAAAAGAAAATTAATGTAATACATATTATGCAGTTTTTGTTAAGCGAACGCAAAACAAAACAAAATTTGTAAGAAAAGTCTAGCTACGAGTATAAATATTTTTTCCCCTAGAAATCTAGTCTGCACCACGGAAAAGAAATGAAAATGCTTTATCCTCCAAGATTGGGAAAATTCTGGAAAAGGTCAAGACCCGGCAAAGGTTGTAAAGCTAATAATTATGATAATAACTATATTTCAACTAAAATATTGTGGTAGGACATTTTTTCTGGTGGGCGGCAATAATTATTATTAAATACTCTTTCAATTTTCTATAATATATCAATATTAAATTAATAATATATTCACTAAACAATTTGTAACTTAGTGTATGACGCATAGCCATGTCTGGTAATTTGTAGACATGCAGTTGGCCGTATCACAATTCACCATGAGAGGATGCATCATAAATACCTAGATGCCCGTACCATAAAATACCGAAATACAAAGGAAATACAGAAGAAAATTCGTGAGTTAGTGAATTACAAATAAAATTATACCGTCAAATTTATTTATGTAAAATTCTGGTAGGTGCCTGTAAGTATCAAATCGTATCTATTAAATATCTGATAATTTACTGATACCAACTAATGTTCTAATAAATTGGAACATGCAATCTGCAATGCTCACGAACAACGCATATGTTATTTATCTTAATACTATACGGCCATCTCTTTCCGGTAAGATTCTTTCAGAGCTTTCATGGTGAAATGTACCTAATACGTAGTACATGTAACGATGTATAGCACATACTCCACGGAATATGTATGTTCCTTAATGATTGAAATCTTACTAATTATTGTGAGAAAATGAAAACTCGAATTCTTTGGCTACCTATATCATACAGAGGAAGGAAGAATACAAATTTCTTGATTAAGGAGTCTACGACAGTTGCTCAACAATTATTATACGATAGAAATGCGAAACCCAGTCATCACAGACCAAGCTTTGAAGCTGAAATTGACTGATGACTTAATGACGGTCAGGCCATAAAATGTAAGAAATACAGAGCTTGATCAATAATTCAATGGGCGTTTCGCTTGCGGTAAAATTTAATGCTCATCAGTGTTGCCATCTTTTTCTATGCTGATTATAGTACAAAGGCGTAAAAATTATAGTATTTCTGAAAAATATATAGTACAGGAACATTTTTCGTCTTGAATCCTTTAAAATTATAGTATTTTGGCATATTCGGTGTAAAATTATAGTATTTTACATTTTTCGCAGAATTAAAATTATAGTATTGTACTATAATTATAGTACGTTTGGCATCACTGATGCTCATTTAGACCTGTCGTAGATAGCATATTCTTTAATACGTGTTTAAGTGTATCCCTTATTTCTCTACATTCTAAAATTAGCCCTTCTTACAAATTAACCCAAAATGGATCCAACTTCCCTTATTTATTATTATTAAGAAGAATATTATTATTGTCAAATCATAATTAATCATAGTTATAATATAAAATTCATTACTTAATATTGTATTAATTGTACCAACTACTGCTTAGCTAAATTAAAATAGCTTGGACTGCATACTTGGTTATAGGAATTATATAGTGGTGCGTTTTACACACCGGCGATACAGCTATGCATGTTTAACTTGCGTAACTGACAAATGACATTGAGTTTTGGAGAGGCAATTTGTCAAGAACATCTTTTTCCTGACTATATTATTATAATGGTACAATATTGTAACCACTAGCAAACTGGTATATATAACACAATAAATGTGTTAGTAAATTTTCTAAATATTTATGCAAATGATTATAAAATGAATATATTTTAAAATCTAAATAAATAATAATTTAAACATTTTAAACGATAGATAGGTAGGTATCTGGGTACGATATAATAATTATGTACGAGTCGTATAGTATCAAAAGTAGAACTGTCGCAAATATATAGAAATTTAACTAAGTATGCCAAATTATTCTTCTGACCATAATGTACGACTAGCGATATAATATTCGAATCAAAATCATATCTGTGTGGTATAAAATTGTGATGGAAAATAGGGCTTGGTATCAGAATTAGAACTGTTCAATACGTTGGAAACAAAAGTAGAACTGTTGAATTTGAATTGAATTTTTCTATTTATAAATGTAGTAACATATTTCATGCTATTATCTATAACACTAAAAAACCCAACAAAACGTTTTTCGTCATTTTCTCGAAATAATAAATAACGCACAGGTCTACTTTTGAATTATTGTATTAGATTTGGGTATTCCGTTATGTTATAGGTACCTAATAGGTATTGATTTTAAAAATCACAATTTGAGAAGCATGCATACAAAATGATTCTTTGGAAAATTAACTTATTTAAGACAGTACCTACTATCTATGTATAAAGCGGTTAATAATAACATAGAATATCGATTAAAAATTTATATCTCACAAGATTGATATCATGACAAACATAACTAAGTATTATGGATGTTATTTACATATGAAATATGAATTTATTTGGGCTAGGTTGTAGGTACAGTGTTGGATTTAACTCGTTTTTTAAAGGGCAACTGGATTTATTTACTTTAGTTTTAAAACCAACCGGATAAAAATGGTTATTTTTCTGTCTAACGCTAAAATTAATATGCAATAACCATAAAATGCTATCCAGTGCCTGTCAATTGGTTGGCTCAAAACCCTTAGCTCCGATTGGCCGTATTGATATAGCTATTTTTTTAAACTAAGGCTAGTGGATTTAGTGGGATTTTAAATTTAGGGCTGATTTTATATTCTATGATTTAATGACATCTTTTAATGGAGCTCGATATTTTATATGTATGCCTAGATAGCATGTAAATAACTTCATATTTATCTCTAAAAAATAAAAATAAAACGGCGTTTGGAAAAGGTAGTTTTAAATTTCATTTTTTAAATTTCCATGTCATCTAAAATCATGTTGATATGAAGACTAGTAACATGTACCGCTACTGGTCAAAATTTTAATATACTGATACAGAAAATAGAAAACAGTATAAATATGTTTAAATTAAAACTAACTTCAAATACCACTTACGCCACTATTATACCCAGCTCATCAATCAATTCATTCGGAAAAATACAGGCATCAAAAAACGTCTCTTGACTATCTGCAGGAGTCGCTTTATTCATTCCTTTGGTCACATAGTTAGAAAAGATCCAAACATCCTATAAATGAGGCTGGTCTCATGTGGCATCGAAGATAAGAGAATGATCATAAAAATGATGTTACCCTAAATATAAAAAAATCCCTGCAAATAACATTAAAATGGTCAATTGATAACAGGGATGGCGAACCTATGGCACGCGACTGTTTCATTTTGAAGAGAAAATATAATATTACTATTTTATTTATATTTAAAAAATGTTTTTTTTATACTTAAACAAAAGTTTTACAAATAAATACTGATATACTTAAGTAAGTACCTACTTATATATAATATTAAACAATAATGACGACGTAGCCATGCATATTTTCTTCGGTTTTTCATATTATGTTTAGGTACCATTGGTACCAATAGATGCGGAAACGGAAACGACGAAATACATCCATAGATAATGACAAATCGCATTGTATAAAAAATTGCAGCCAAATCATTTTAAGGGCTAATCATTACGTTTAATGTAAATATATGATTGCATAGGTCGGTCCTTAGGATCGGGAATACAATCAACAAACCTTATGAAATTAATTATCGGCAGTCACTCACATTATATAATAACTGCTCGTTATTTTATCTCAAACATAATCTCTAAAAATGGAAAACCGCTCACTGATGGAGAATATAATATGAAAAAAGAGTGGTGTAAATGCTTCAACGATCTCTTTGAGTGATTGGAAAACAAGGAAATAAATATTCATAGAATAAATGCATTCAGTTAGAAATACGGCGAAAGATAGAATATCAATAACTCAATTGTAATTTTCAAACCTTTTTAATAGAACTCTTAAAAACCATTTTTTTTAGAAAACTAAAAAAAATAGCCATAAAAAACTGCTTGGCACGTCAGACAGTCGAAAAATATTATTTGGGAAATTTTGGCACGCGTACGTAAAAAGATTCGCCATCCCTGATACATAACCATATAAATAGATATGTACTTGTAAAAAATACTAATATTATTATATAAGCAATAGGATACATTGTAACGTTTACTTGGTACGGCGGTAGGTACAATTTATGTTTTTCATTTTATTTTTTATCGTAGGGGGGGGGGCTCGAAATCAGTTAATGCTTCTGTCCTCCGAGTCCTTATTCACCACTGTCGCCGAACCTCGATGTTTCATCTCAAATTATTGATACTTAATATATTATCTTTAAATATAATATATTTTAGAGAACCGGTATGTGCCTACCAGTTTTTATTTTTGTCATAATCCTAAACATGCACATCCAGCTTACACAATATCAATGTCAATCAATTAAACAAAACTTTTAATTTTTATTAAAAAAAATAACACAATATTATACAAAATCAAATGGCATTCTACAGACAATATTTATTATTGCGATATTTATAGGTAGGTAGTAAAATATTAATACAATAATATGTAAATACTAAAATATCTATTACGTATATTTTGCGGCTTCAATAATAAAATGAATATGCTTATTACGTTTTTGTGGTAGTTAGGTAGGTACCTACTGCATATATTTCTAAGCGAGCATAAGAATTAACTTTTCCGGCGACGAAGTAAGTACTTAGTTAATGTAAAACCACCAAAAGCAAAATAACGTCACGGTTGCATTGTAATTACAAAACAAACGAATAGTCATTTATCACAGCGACTTGAGAAAAGCTTCACTTGACAAAGATTGGGTACTGTCCCCAGACTATTCAATGCCCCATCTTTCAATACAGTAGCAATTTATTAGATATTTAAATGAACGCATTGTTTATGGACAGACTAGAAATATTTTTGTGCATAGACGCTTAGCTTAATTCAAAATTTATCTATTTTTGGTAGATTTAAGTGCTCAAACAATTGTCTCAAGCCGCGGTCGCCATGTTGCATTCACGACTGCAGTCATCAAATTTACATTTTTTTTCTTTAAAGTTTAAAGAGTTGAAGTAAATCTATTATTCATTTTGCGATAATAACAAGCGATGACAGTGACATACAAATGATGGTTGATAGTTTTTCTTGACTAGGTTATTGTGTTATTTCACGGTTTTATAAAAACATATTAACTAAATTATTTTAAGCAAACAAACAAAATACCAAAACTATAAAATTATTTTTCATCAATACAGTGTGATACTGCAAAAATATAGGTACTTAAGTGATTTCGTAGATTATAATTATTTTATATTTTGAATATATAATTAAGTATTTTCAATCATTACGCCGTATACCTAATATTTTTTTAGTGTTTTTCGAAATATTTATTAGGTCTATAATCTACTTATAGTCATACTATACCCTGGATTAGTACACCATATGCATACTATAATATGCTGCATGGCTACGTGGTCACGCAGCTCTTATAATATTGCCGCGCAGTATACCTACCTAAAGAATTATTCGCGCATCATTGTTACTAAATAAATAATCTTATCAAAATTTTAAATTTTAATGTTGACTTGATTTGACACTTTTGTTGTTGGTCGTGTAAATGGAAAAACGCCATTTTTTAGTAAATTAAACATCAAATATTGAGCAAACTAACTAACGGTAAATTACCTGAAAAATTCATCTACACTATAGCTCATAAAATAATACCAAAATACACTGAGATAAATAACAGAAGGATACAATTTTATTAAAGGCAATTTTAACACTTGAATTTGCCAGGAGTTGGATTCGAACCTGCAACCCATGGTTTTAGAAACGGACGTTCTGCCACTCCGGGCGCTGAAAGTGATGACGGAAATGCAATTAGTAATTAATTTTATTAAATGTAAAAATAAAATTAAGTGATATAATGTTTGAGACTTTCACGGTTCTTTTTTGACGTAATAGATGTTTGGGTTTCCATCGCGTGTACTTCTTCCTTCTTTCCTCGACGTTTTGGGCTCTTTGCAAAGGCTTATGTGTTATGGTTATGATGAAAATTGAATGATTATAAACAGAGCGTTGAAGCGGAGCTCGGAGCAGGAGTACGGAGTAGTGGAGCAATGGGATTTTACCCGGAGCACCTAAAATTTGTAGTAGGTACTCCACTGCGCCGGATTTTTTATTGTTATCAAATTTTCATCCTAAAATCCAATTAAAATATTATATTTGACACCGCAATACTGGAATTATTTGAAATACAGCAAGACTGCCGACTGATAAATAATCTCGCATTTTTGACAGAAGAGGCAGATAATGAAAGACGATTTTCTGGCGGTAATTTTGTTTAATAGAATTAATAATGAAAGGACGAATAATAATAAACCCTAATTCAAAACTACTTAGTTTTTTTTTTAAACATTTGTACACATAATAATCTTTTTACCCGGAGCCGGCCAGACCCTGGAGCGGAGCTGGAGCAAAGCAACTCAAAAAAGGGTCCGCTCCAACCCTCTGATTATGTCATCTGGAAAAAACTTTAAGCAGATATGTACTTTATATTGCGTGGAAAGGGTAGTTATAATTATTACATTTTTTGACAGTATTACAAACGCCTGGTGAAGACTTTTACTTTTAATTAAATAACAATGTCAACGACCGCGACAACCACGAATGAGATCATGAAAAAATTTACCGAAAAACCTAAAAACTCATCAAACTAAGTGATTTCCATCAATTGAATAAGTCAGAGAAAGTACCAGCGATATTTTTTGTTTCCCAATATCGTCTGCAGGCACAAGAAAAGCCGTTGTTCACCGCGGTCGTTCAAAGAATTATTAATCTATTCTAAATTCTTAGACTAATTATTTCTCATTGTACGTTAGACTATAAAGTATTACTTCGCTGAAGATAGAACTAGTTTATCAATCATTCTTCTATTAGTATTATCGTTACTGTTTAAGAAACTTAATCAAATGTAGGAAATCAAGCATTTCAATGCACAATTCATTACTTAAGAATAATCGAAAGTCAATCAAACGGATGCAATTTGCAATTACAGTTTTCTCTCTTTTTTGAAATTGTAAGCGATTCATTAATTATTTTTCCCGACTAAACTTAACAATTTGAATAGAGTTTTAGATGTGCATTTTTTTCTAAAATTCTTCGTAAGTAGGTACCTGTTTTATTTTAGAAGAGATATTATTATTGTACCATTGAGGTTAATAATCCGCGCCAAGCGGGATGCATAACATCATTATGGCATTTACAAAGAGCGGGAAATCGAAGAATTAGATGAACATATATTTTTGATGCATAATATATTCTTATTGATAAGTTTAAAATATCCTATGACCTATATCAGGGATGGCCAACCTTTTTACATACGCGTGCCAAAATTTCCCAAATAATATTTTTCGACTGTCTGACGTGCCAAGCAGTTTTTTTTATGGCGAACAATTTTTATTTTAAGTTTTCTTAAAATATAGTTTTTAAGAATTCTATTAAAAAGGTTTAAAAATTACAATTGAGTAATTGATATTCTATCTTTCACCGTATTTCTAGCCGAAGGCATATCTTTTGTTCTTTGCATATTTTTTCCTTGTTTTCAAATTACTCAAAGAGATTGTGGAAGCATTTACCACTCTTCTTTCATATTATATTCTCCATCACTGAGCGGTTTTACATTTTTAGAGATTATGTATGAGGTAAAATAACGAGCAGTTATTATATTTGAGCGACAGCCGATAATTAATTTCATAAGGTATGTTGATTGTATATTTTTATTTTTAATTCCCCGATTCTGGACCGATCTATGCAATCGTATATTTACATTAAACGTAATGAATATTCTCTAAATGATTTGCCTGCAATTATTTATACAATGCGATTTGTCATTATTTATGGATGTATTTCGTCGTTTCCATTTCCTCGTTGATTGGTACCTAAACATAATACGAAAAACCGAAGAAAATACGCATGGCTATGTCGTCATTATTTATTAATTTTTATTATTTATTAATATTATAAGTAAGTACCTTCTTACTTAAGTAGGTATATATTTATTTGTAAAACTTTTATATAAATTTTTTTTTTTAAATATACATAATATAGTTATATTTCTTTTCTCTTCAAAATGAAACATTCACGTGCCATGCAAAATCATCTCGCGTGCCATGACCTATATTCTATTACTAACGGGTTAAATTATATATTTCATTTTTTTAACATATTATTGTGGACATCACAAATTATACGTTTAAGACGTTCGCAACATTATTATAAAGAAGAAGAGTAATAAAAACGATAAAAAATGAAAATATAAAAAGAGAACATAATATAAACATACAAAAGCAGTGAAAAACAATTATACATCTAAAGAAGCTTAAAAAACAACACCGAGTTTGCTAAGGAGACTCTATTTTAAGAATTTATAAAATAGCGTCCACCCAAACTCACACTCACGCAAGTGGAATATATCAACACCCGAAGCAATTTGGTTGAACATAGTTATCGCCCTTCCAATTGGCATTAGAATTTAGAATATGAAAATGCATTCTCTTAAAATCGCAACAGAATGGATTGGCATCAAAGTATACATACCTACCTACATAACAAATAAAATGATCGTTAATAAAAATCTTTGCATGACAAACGGTAACAGGAAATTACTGAACCATGAAGCTATAGGTACATTTTTTACAAAATTCAAAACTTCTCATCGGTTTGTTTCATGAATTAATTTCATGCGTAGTTATCGATAAGTTCAATTACAGTATTACATGACGTTACAATTATGAGGGTGGGTCAATAATTCCTTAGAAAAAAGCATTAAAACAGTTTTTATTTTTGTATTTTTTTTTTATTTCTCAACATAATCTCCTTGGAGCTTAATACACTTGGTTAGACGTTTCTCAATTTTTTTTAAACCGTCAGAAAAATAAGTTTTCGGAAGGTCCTCAAAATAAGCATTTGTCCGATCGATGACTTCTTCATTTGAAAAAAAACGTTGTCCACTTAGCCATTTTTTTAAGTTTGGGAAAAGGAAAAAGTCACTGGGGGCTAAATCTGGCGAATACGGTGGGTGGTCGACCAATTCGAACTTCAATTCTTCAATTTTAGCCATTGATCGTAAACATGTGTGAACACGGGCATTGTCCTGATGAAAGAGGATTTTTTTCCTGTTTAAATGAGGCCGTTTTTCTTCAATTTTGTTTTTTAGCTGGTCCAATAAAGATGCATAATAATCCCCTGTTATTGTTTTTCCTTTTTCCAAATAGTCAACGAAAATAATTCCACGTGCATCCCAAAATACAGTAGCCATAACCTTACCAGCTGATTTTACGGTTTTCGCCTTCTTTGGACATGGTTCGCCTTTCGCAATCCACTGCTTTGACTGTTCTTTCGTCTCGGGAGTATAGTGGTGTATCCATGTTTCATCTACATTCTACAGTCACAAAGCGACGAAAAAATTCATCCGGATTGCGTTGCATGAGCGACAACAGGGCTTTAGAGGCCACCACCCTATTGCGTTTATTGTCGACTGTGAGCAAACGCGGCACCCATCTTGCAGAAATTTTTTTCATGCCCAATTTGTCATGTAAAATAGAAATGACGCTACCTTTTGAGATCCCTGTAACCTCAATTATCTCACTCAACTTTAATCTTCGGTCACTTAACACCATATCGTGGATTTTATTGATCATCTCTGGTGTAGTCACCTCTACAGGACGTCCTGAGCGTGGTTCATCCTTTGTTGATATACGACCACGTTTAAATTCATTTAACCAGTTATAAATAGTTGCAAGTGAAGGAGCAGATATGCCGTGAACTAAATCCAACTCATTTTTTATTTCCTTTGCTGTTAACCCTTTTATATTAAAATGTTTAATAACAGCTGCTCTAAACTCAATTTTCTCCATTTTCCATTTTTCCATTTTCCACAAGCAATTTTTTTTTTTAAATGTACGAGAAACACAACAACCCGACCAATCTGATTGAAACTTCGCAGCATACTGAATCGGTAGTGCCGCTGCATGAAAACAAACCGCTTACAGTACTAGTCGCGCCACCTGTCGGCTTTTCTAAGGACTTATTGACCCACCCTCGTATTATACATTTGTAATTCATATTGTAATTAAGGATATTTATTTTTTTAATGAGAATATATTATGTGATAATTTTTGGGTCCTTCTCTATTTAGTGGAAGCCAGTGGTAAACAAATTTTGAAAATAGTAAATATACTGGATTATCATTCATGAATTCACGAATTTTGCCGAAATCGGCTATGAAAATTGGCGCTGTTTTCACCTGGCAGTAATCAGACCTGTACCAATTTTTGTTATAATAGAAGTACCCAACTATAAAATAATTGGGTATTAAACTCTTTTCATTTCCTCATTAAAATATATATTTATAATAGGGGGAGAAGGGGTTCGGGAGAGGGTGGGCGAAATTTTGTTTTGGCAACCAACCTTGATGCGGCCCTGTAGAAGATAATACCAATAAAATAAATGAGAAAATGCCAATCATTTCTTTTATAGCATGTAATACTTTTTCTATTTATATAATATTGATTGGCACTAAGTATTAGCGGCGAATGAATAAAAGTAAATATCCAACCGAGTAGATATACAATATACATTATCTATTTAATATGAGATATTTTATCTTTTTGATTATTTTTTTTATATTTTTTGAAGGAAAAGGGATGGACCTATATAATAAATTCAAACGTGTTTGTTTTTATTGAACTAGGACTAGGTACAATATGTAGATGGTGTTTGTTGGTTTTAAATATATATTATGCAGGTAGGTACCCATGGCCCCCACATCCTGGAGCGGGCCCCCAGGCTAGGGTCATTGGCGGGCCCCCTACCTATCGCTAAGGATAAAGGCAGTATGACGCTCTTCAGTAGCGTTATCCAAAGTGTGTAGGTGGTCAAATTAATTGTTGTTTTTATTTAATAAAACGCAATTTTTTTTATAGTACTTATTCCACTTTTAATTAATATATTAGGACCGGTTTCGTCCGCCTCAGTGAGACATTTTCAACTGAATACATTTTTTTAAAACAATATGTATCAAACAAAATTCAAAGCGATAGAAATAATATAATAATAGGTATATAAATAATTATCCGTCCAATAATACCTTCCCAATAATATTCCCAATAATATCTTCCCAATAACAGATTAATTTAAAACTAATGAGGTTGGACATTAATATTTCATACTACGTCAGGGGCATTAAACAAATTATTTAAAATATTAACAAACCACAAAATATGAAACAATCTACACTTACAATAACATTAATATCAACAAATAATTATGATTAGTCAAAATTTACAATAAAATTTTTATAAAAAATAAAATAAACAATATTATCAATTGAAGTGAGATCGAATAAAAAACAAATACAACCAAAATATGAGTCAAAATTAAATAAAAATTGAAATAATAAATAATGTAATTTTAAAAAATGTGACGTTAATGTCTAGTGTATAGTGTAACAAAAATGTAATTCTGTATTATTAATAATGTAACTATTTATGCCTGTAGTTAAAAAAATGTATGTATACTTTTGTAAACCATTGTAAAGCAGAATAGCCTTCCATTCAGAGAAGAGCTCAATTGCTTCCAAAAAAAAATATACTTATAGGTATATGTATCTTACCATACTACATCACATCAAAATGAAAATAATTCTGACAGCCAAATCAAACAAAAGAAATTAAAAACGAATCCAAAACAATTATCCAAACTTTATCAGTTGTGAAAATTTAAAATTTGAATTCGCTGGAAAAGTACTTTGAACAAAAAAATGTACCTAATCATATAAAAATACACATATAGATAAAACTTTTAATGTAGATACCTAAAACTCATTAAAATATGGCATTTGTTTTTATATGCATATCTCAATGTGTTTATTTTTTGCTATTGACCTAGGTTCTAGTCAATTGAGAAATAGAATACTAAGTAAAATATATAAAAAATGTCTAAACACGATTCATATTTATTTGGTTTCACTGTGTTATTGCATGCAATTAATAAACTGAAAATAAACCTTTATAATGTTATAATATAGTGTAGGTACCCAAATCAAGACATCGTATGATTGATGTCGCGGGTAGAGTGTTCAGACAGTCATCAAGCTGCACAGTTGCGAACTTTAATGTGTATCAACGCCATCATTATTAACGGATGCATCTGCAATTCGTTCTTCGTTAAAAAGCTCACCTCAAGAAGCCGGTGCAAACGCGTCCGCTACACAGGCGGTCATAATCACTTTCTTTGTGTGTGTTGCCGTTCCTTTACATTTTTTAGCGCCGTCGAAGAAATCGTGACCGTGTCAACCGTTACACATATCATGTGTGACAATTTTTCCACCCCGTGACTCTTAACTCGTCTTTATATCCGATGCTAATTGCTTGTGTAACAAATTATTTTATGATGTGTATTTTGCAGCTTCTTTTATGACATTAAAATACCATAGAACTAATAGCACATCAGTGGCGAAGGGTGACTTTTGGAAAGAGGTAGGCTGTGGACATCTGATAAAAAGAGCACACTTGTCAGGTATACCTACTTACGAGAATAGTACGATATTTACTACTAATGCATAGGTACACACTAGTAAATGACAACGACACACTAATTCAATGAAACTTCAAAAACTCATTGACGACATAAAAATGAGCGATGTGTTTAAATTACCTATTTTTCAAAACATGTATACCCATCAAAAATCATTAGATAAAATCTATACTTACTTATTTATTAATATTCGATTAAACGCCGTTGAAATATTTTTTTTTAATTATCTAATTATTAATGATTTTGGACAAAGTGCGCAGTCGTGACAACATTATTATGCGCGAATGTTTTATGCTCTGCGATAGGAGCTTACCTTATTTCGTACAAATCAGCAGACTTGCTAAGGTTACGAGACGTAAAGTCCATACGAAAAAAATTTAGAATTATTTCACACACAATCGGAGATTTATTTACGTCGAGACGTCGTGGCGTTTATTCTTTATTTACGGTGCGCTGTGGTATATTTTTTAATACCTTTGCAGTTGTTTTGCTGTGTAATACTGTAATACATTCCTACATATACGACATATCTCGTTGGCAAAATAAATTATTTTTATGTAACATAAAATAATGAAGCGATTAAGTACATAAATATGTCAATATGCAATTAAAAAAATATTTTTCTTAAGAAGGTAGGCTTTAAATAATCGCCTAGTATGGAGTCTTCGCCACTGTAGCACATATTATAATAAAACTAGTTATTCAATCAGCTAAGGGTAGGTTTTTTACAATATCATAATATCATTCGTATCCGCTACGGAGACGAAGCATATTGATCCTGAATAATTCGTGGGTCGGGATGTGAAGTCAGATAAGTCACAAATTGTCATTTTGAGATATAGCAAAAACAAAGTTCAAAAAATTCCCCACATTCCCCTAATTATAGTTATGTTTTTTTATGGGTAACAAATCAAAGTACATGTAATTGGCTTTCAATTATAAGTCCTAGAAGTATCCTAACTATTTTGTTTCATTAAAACTTAATTGGTTTAAAAAAAAGGGAATTGACTTAACTGGATTTGCACAAGAAATGATTGACTTACCTTACTACGCACAAAGTAATATTGTTATTTTTTCATGTTAATCCGACTAATATTAGCAATAAAACACACATTTTAGACATAAATCTTATTGGTTTATTGAACAAAATATTATATAAATTTAAAAGTAGCATTTTTATAACTTTTTTTTACTTTAATGTTATTTAAGTAGTGAAAAGGCACACAAACCTGAATATTATAATGGTTCATCGTTATCATTAAACTTCAGTACGGATTTCTTCAATGGTATCAGGTTAAATATCGTTGACTATCTCAGATGTCTCAAGTGACTCATAAAATTGTCTATAATACGGTGAAATGTATGGAAGTAAGTCTATCAAATCTTTCGTCTTGTCTCGTCTTATAATATGAAATTTGTTAAAATGCAGTCGTCTCGTCGAGAGTTCTTTTAAATTTAACTATTCCCGGTTCGTGTTTGTTGAATTGAAGCCACTTAATATCTCTCCAAACAAAATTATTCCCATATGTCTATTTTTCTGAGTGGCAATGGTCCTTTTAATCGATCCAAGTAGTTAAAAAAATCTGCACGCGTCATTTCAGTGACTTTAAAAGGATTTTTATTTGCAGCCTCACACATTGATTTGGCCCAATCATGAGGATGTTCGATCGTTCCACTAAATTTCTTTTTTTTCTTCTCAATTATGTGATGGTCACTATCGCACTCCATATCTGTGTGGCCAGTGACTAAAAAGTGTGATCAATTTTGCTTAAAGTCTCAGAATGTTTTACTGCTATCATGCACATTACAGCTACGTAGCTATTTTTGTTTTGACCCACACATCTATCAGAATACATGATCATAATGCTTAATATTATCATGTATCCCCTTGGTTAAGTATTTGAACAGGAATGAAGCGATATCGTTAGCTTTTCTATTAGCGAGAGTCTCATGGCATATATAGCAATATCCCTGGTTATTATCACAATCATGCCCTGTCAAATATCGTTTGTAAAAGGCAAGAAAATTTTGCTGCATGTCAAATGTTACAATTTGGCAAGAGGAATCTTGCAAGTACTTTTTATCACAACTTTTAGCTGAATATACAAAGTCAGCTTCGTCATGATGCTCTTTCTATTCCAAACGATTTTTATTTCTTTCTTCATCGTTGGTGGAATTCTTAATTAAGTTAAGTTTATCGCATTTCTGGCAAGTATCCTTATTTGGCCGTTTGAATATTGAGTTCATGCCATGGAATATTTCTGCATATAAACGAATATTGATGGGATTAGAGCTAATAACTCTTCAAATATTGAGAATACATCACAATTATTGTCAAATGTGGCGGTAAGTATTTTCTGACAGTCCTTTCTAGAGCTATGAATCTTATACTGATGGAGTTGAGAGTGTATGTGTCTTTGCTATTTGCCTATCTTCTTCGCTATCTTTGTTTTTAGAGATATTTTTCCTCTTGCATCTTCTTGAATAAGTCTACCGGAAGTAGTCGCACGTTTTTTTTTCAAAACATATTAAAAAAAATTGTAACTTTCACTTAATGTTTTTAATGTACAACCTTTACAAATTGGTTTCCGTAGCAGTTCAACAGTCAAGTAATATTGAACTATTACTTGGCGATAATGTTGTTTTCCTGGTTCGCTTTGTCTGATACAACTTTTTTTCGTATTCATAACATCCATTGTAGGTACTTGTTGTGTAACTTTTTCCAGTATTTCGTGCAACTTTTTTATCATTTATGAAGGCTTTGTATCATCCCTTAAGTTACATTTTTGGTGATTATTACTTCTCGATATTACAATCGAGAACGAGGGTAACAGGTTAAAACATCGTTGTGATGTGTAATCGTGGAAGCACTATTTGAGCATGAAGGGCGGGGTTCTTCAATGTTGGTAAATTAGACTGTAATAATTCTTGAATATTAAAATCAGGATCTTTTATGCTATCAATTGAATCGTCAACATACAAGTTATTGGCGTATGTGGTTGTACCTAGAAGCAAGATTATTTGTTTGGATATTGTGTACGTGTTTTTAGATTTAAATAAATCAAATTCGATAAATTTGGTATATTTTTTATTATTTACAAATAATACACATACTTATTTATATAAGTCATAATTTATTATAATATGACTATTTTACTTAGGTTCTGTTGTTATTTTTTTTCAAAATTTCTCAAAACATCTTAAAAAATACGTTAGATTCACCAAAATCAACACTGAGTAGGTATGACGTTTGAAGGTAAGCCAACTATGAGTAATAAGGTAAGTCACACAAAATGTTGACTTATCTGACTACTCATGTGACTTAACTGTGTAAAATAAAAAATGTGTTTTGACTGAAACTGCATCTTGCCAATGGTGAGACGTACGGCTTAACTGACTACACACAACGAAAGATAATTTTTTTTTTAGTATAGTGGCATTCATATCTCATTTTTGCTGTTTTGTGACTTACCTGACTACACATCCCGACCCACGAATTATGTAGCTACACTAACAAATTAAATTAAAAGTGATTGAAAATTAACAAGATCGACTGAGCAAGAGGTGATGAAATTTGACATTAAAATTCACATTTATTTAAGAAAGTTTTGTACTTTTCCCCATGAGTCGCTTTTTCGACCCGTGCAACGTAAGCCGTGTCGCACATCAAAGTTCGTCCGACTGCAACCCGTTGAATATATCGATGCGATTTTATTTATATTCACAATACTACGAGATGTAATTTTTAATGAACCTCCTCAGACAACCCGAATGCGACATTTTTGTTTAAAAAAGGCTGGTGTCGCAAGTAACAAATTACTCTTGAAACTTGGCATCGGCGCCTGTGCAGGAGCTGCTTTTCCATTCGTTTCGGCTAGAATCGTGACGTCACTATCTCGTAATGGCACCGCATATGCGCATGGAAAAAAGTTCCAACATGGCGCCCAGCTTTTATTTACGACCTAATTGAGACGGTTTTCAATGTGCAACAAATATATTACGTAACTAAACGATAATGTAGAAAACATAAAATTTTCAATATCTAGGTAAATTCTTTATTTATATATAATGTCTGTTGCCAGTGGCGGTTTAAAGAGTTGGAGGACCGAAGTACCGACTGATTTTGAGGCCCTCCACGATTAAAAATAAAATAAAAACCATAAATTCCAACTACAAGCGTGCTTAACAGAAATGAAAATGCATCTTATATACGTCTCATAAGCATATTCGATTTTGATATAATTTATTGTATGACTGGTCTAAACTGTTTCGCGAGCCCTTTTAAATCTTCTGACGAATCGATTGCGTCATTTGCGTCAAAGAAAATCGCAGGTTTCTTTTGAGATTTTTCAGTATGTTGATTTAGTTTTTAGTAGGTACAGAACAACATGTACCTAAACAGTAACTAACTATATTCGTTGTCAGTTTTAAGATTGTCAATGGTGTTTGTATTTAGTGATCGAAGACACAGAAAGATGTAACCCAAGTTGCAAGAAGAAAAAAAGCAATTTAAATGGAAAAGTAAACTAAACTTCAATAAATTACACATTCATGATTGTCTATTGACTGTTAAGTTTATGATTCCTTATATTTTTTAACCATAGATGTGCTATCCAATGAAAAATATGTTTTTTCTCTAGACAGTGTATTATAGTTTTTTCCTTCCAAATATATGTGTTATAATATATATTATGGAGGATCAGGATCTGTCACGTAAAAATTTTATATGATTTTTTAAAATTCCATTCGGTGTATAGTCCGTGTTCTATCAAATACTATTGGTAGTTATATATATGAAAAAAATAAGTTGTCAATTAGCATGGCTTGTTACGAGTATTAGAAATAAAAAATTGTGATTAAAATACAAAATGGACTAGGTACCTACCTGCTTATTACAACTAATTTAATAATGGTTATGACCGGTGTTATCCTCTTTACAGGACATTACAAAATTTACTTGTTGCTAACGTGCTGGTAAGCGGGCTACCCGATCCTGATATCAATAATAATTAAATTATCTGGTATAAATTAATTTATATAATATTGTGTTTAAGTCTCAGAGTAACGTAGAGTAAATAATACAATGTCCTCCTACTAAAATTTGTTATTAAATACTTGCTGATTAAAACAATAGCTGATAACATTGACGAAGACTCCTTACTAGGTGATTATTTAAAACCTCCCTTACAGTGGCGAACCCAGGATTTAATATTGGGGGGGCCCAAGGAGGAAAATGTAAATTAGTCCCATAGGCTCTTTTTCTTCTTCACATCCTAATTTCTCCTTTATCGGTAGTTTGTCTATTGCACTCGGTGTACCTATACTATGGTCCCCATATCCTGAAACGGGCCCTCAGGCTAGGATATTTGGCGGGCCCCCTACCTACCGCTAAGATTAAATGCAGTGTGAAACACTACATTAACTTTTTCAAATCGTCACTGTTCTGGCAGAAGACACTAATTCGAAAAAATGAAGAAATTAGTTATACCAAAATGATCCTTATTTCAAACTCTACCGCCTGGAAAAACACACTAATTTTTATAAAATATACATTTACTTAAAAACAGTTTTGTGCAAACGCACAAAAAAAATTGCGAAATGTTTGTTGCCTGGAAATAACAACTAATTGAGTTAGTGTTTTCTGCCAGAACAATTTTTGCTTTTTACCTTATACCGGCAAGCGACTTAGTGTCTATAGTCTCTAAAACAAAACAATCTGAGAGATTGACAGAGCCTGATTAGCAATTATAAATATTGTTTTTAATCATCACCGTCCTTTTATTTATTCATTTATTGTTTTATAATCAAAATCGACAACAAGCCACTGATGTATAAAATACATTAAAAAAACTTTTTTACATGTAGTCCAGGTGCGTTACCTAACAACCCATATACATAATCAGAGAGACATACTTTCATCTGTGATTTGTCTACTTGAGATGATAGTATACACGAAAAGTCATGGTACCAGGTCGGGAAGTGGTCGTGACTCCCAACCCTCACCTCCGTAACTTGGTACTTGATGAGAATCCCGCGCGTACACCGGATTCGTCGGAAGCATATAACGTTTGTTTTGCAATCTGTCTAACTGAGACGACAGTATACACGAAAAGATATAGCACCATGCCAAGGAGTCGACGTGGCTCTCACTTCTCACATCCTCGATGAGCACCGCGAGCGCGCCTCTGATTCACCTACACAATATGATATACCTACACGGTCTATTTTGTAATTCGTCTACCTAAGACGATAGCAAGTAATACACGAAAAGTCACAGTAGCAGCATCGGAAGTAGTCGTGAATCCAACTCCTCACTACTTAACTTGGAACTACAATTACACTGTGTGAGCACTTAGTTTCGTATGTAGGTATATGAGAGACGCAGTATGACTTTGTATATTATTTATCGCTGGCCATTGTTTTCAAGAATATAGGCATGGTGCCATTGTATCCAGACAGTGTATTGGTTACTTTGGTGTTAGCATCATTCTTCTTCTTCATAGTAGGAACCTCATGGCCGAAGGTCGTGACTCGTATGGGCTCCACCCCTCTGTATACCTAACTTCGTGTTCGAATTAACTACGAATTCAATATGTGCTTCTACTAACAAAGCTCACGTGACTCTTCTAACATTTTTTTTTCAATTTTTTTTTTTTTTTAACATATTCTGGACATTACAAATTATAAGTTTAAGACGTTCACAACATGACATTTAGAAACAAAGATATATAAATATAACAGTATTACATAAAAAAAGAGATAGATCAGTAGATAAATTAGATAGGTACAAGGAAGTACACCGGATGAGTTAAGCAGACCCTATTTTAAGAATTTATAAAACAGCGTCCATCTAAACTCATTCTCACGTAGGTGAAATATATCAACACCCGAAGCAATTTCATTGAACATAGTTATCGCCCTCCCAATTGGCATTGCCAGTGGCAGGTTGGTTCTGCACCTTGGGAGAATAAACAACTGATGGTCTCTATATCTAAGATAGTTATCAGGGACACACAGGTCAACACTACCCAGAATGGCAGAGAACATGAAAGACGCAATTGTTTCATTTGTGATATATCTACTCGAGGCAATAGGAAACCAGGGAAGTCATGTTTCTAGTCGTAGACGTGGTCATGCCTTTCACGAATCACCACCTAACTTGACTACATGCACATAGTTAATTTTCTATTAAGCCACTGCTGAAACACTTTTTCGTAATAATTACGAGAGATGCAATATATTTTATGATTCGTCTGCAAGAGCCATATGTAGTAACTCAATTGATATTTTCTGGGACAACAAGGTGTCTGTAGGTGGATGTATATTTGATGAAATTGTTCGCAAAGTGAAGCTGGGCTGAAAAACTTTTGACCGTCTGAATAATGTCTTCAAAAATGACCCGTGCCTTAAGCGCAAAATGTTAAACCAGTGTGTGCTTCCCGTAATCACAAATGCGTGTGAAACATGGACCCTAAGTTAAAGAGAGACCCATAAACTTATAGTAGCACAGCGTGGTATAGAGAGGTGCATGCTGGGCATAACGCGAAATGACAAAAAGCGGAATGATTGTATAAGAAAACAGACAAGGGTTTGTGATGTAATAGTGTTCTCTAAAAACCACAAATGGAAATGGGCTGGATACATAGTTCGAAAAAGGGACAACCGATAGACAATTGTAGTCATCCAGTGGTACCCAAGAGGTACAAAACGTTCGCAAAATAGAGCTAGAGGCCGCTAGATCGATGAAATGGTTAAGTACTGCGGAATTACGTAGCAACGCAATTCACAGAACCGAGAGAAGTGGAATCAGCTTGGAGAGGGCTTCATCCAGCAGTGCATTGATTCAGACTGATGATGATGACTCTAACGATGCTAATTTTCCACCAATGATAGTTACTCTGAAATTCCCTCTATTAATATGTCTTCTACTTGTCATTATTTACACATGTACCTACTTATAATCTCTACGCTCGATAAGAATATACTATGCAGTATGTATCTATCTCATTTTTATGTATAAAAATACCTAGATAATTTTTCGTACTAAAATTTTACCCTAAACTATGACAACGGCTTTAGATTATTCTGGATTTTTCTCCTGGCAGAAAACACTAAATAACACTTAGTGTAATCAGTACTGCTGAAAAAGACAAAATGTGTTCTGGCAAAAAACACTAATTCGTTTTTTATACACAAATAAGAAAATAATCATAAAAAAACAAAATTTTACTTTATTTTTTACTTTAACCTTCTAAATAAATAAACAATATTTATTTTAAAGTCATCCTTTTTACGATTACTTAATAAACTCACATGATAGACCATTTTAAAAATTTTAAAAACTTCAAAGTCAAATTACTCGAAACTAGTATTCTCCAATTAGTGTGTTCTGCCAGAACAGAGACGAAATTGTGTTTTAGTTCAAATTAAGGGTACTTATACAGTGAATTATTGGCGATTTTTAATACACCTACTTTAATAATGGAGCTGTCGAGTATCGACACATAATAATCAAAAAATATGTTCCACAATTATATAAGTAATTGAAAATGTTCATGGCCATGAAGTATAATAGCGCCACAGGCGACTTTTTTACTATTAAAGCTAATTTATGATGTGTGTTTATCTCACTTATCTGGTTAACCCAACACGCCGGGCCGCCCTCAGCCCGGGCCCCCAGGCTAGAGCTCTGTCAGCCCATCCCAGCCATGACTTACACCACTCCGGAATTCGGGTGGACACCGAGAATTTTTTGACAGTTCCATTAGGGATTGGGTTTCTAAAAAAACCTGACGTTAGTGTTTCGAAATTTGTGTGTTAGAAATTAAAATCTAAGAATTTTTTCTAAAAAGCGTGCTGGAGAATTATTACAAATCATTTTTTGCCGTGTTTTTATTTGTCTAAGCCCAAAGGTATATTTTATGTTAAATGTCAATGTTTAAAATCATTCTGATAATTTTCATGTTTGGGGGGTGCCAGGACCCCTTGCTCCCCCTGGGTGCGCCACTGCACCCTTAAATATATATTATGTATAAGCATACATATATAATATATTTGTTAAAGGCTAATAAATGCATCAATGCGTAATAAGTAGGTATAATGCAATAGACATCGCAATGTTATTTATATACCTACATATGCGCTGTGTCGTATATTGACCATCAATAATACACTTGTGTTCAAAGGCTGTAATAATCAATACGTACATTAAACACGTTTTTTATTACACAGTATTGTAAGTATAATGTCTTGACATCTACTGGTATATTATCATAACAAATAGGAAAATTGTATTGAACTGAGAAGGATGTTATCTCTTATGATTATTTTTTATTTTGGTTTTAATTGAATTAAAAAAAAAATAACTACATATTTGCTTCATTATACGATTTTCTTTATCAGTGGTAATATCAAGTTATTCTTTTTTAATTCTCAAACCTTGTAAGTATGTCTGACAAGTACCTACCCATATGGCCCCCATATCCTACCTACTTATAAATGTCACTGATAGATAGGTAGCTACGATTTATCCTAATATGTTTAATACAGGATACATTTTAAACCTAAAACAATGATAAACTCATCGTAAAGAAATACCCCATCGTCATAGATGTTCCTTTACAAGTCATAAATATCTGCACATTTAGTAGATACGGAATATTCGTATAAATATAAAGTAATATTAAGTTTCCATCGTATAGGCACGTACCCACGTAAAAATAGTATAAAATATCTAGCTACATACCTAGTACATTCCTACGTTGTACCAATATCACAGACAATTCAAATATTTGTATTGTGTTCACCCAGTATGAAATTGCAAGATGTTTTCTTTTGTTTTTAGCGTCTATTTTCTCTCCAGTCTTTGGGAAGCGGTAAAACAATAAACAACGCATTTTCTTTTTTCTTAGTGCAAGAATGAGCATATTTGGATATCTCTAGATTTTCATTTTATTACATTACTTTATATTAATGTTTTTTCTATGTAAGTTTTACAATACATACCTACCTAATATATTATGTATAATATAATTTTCTATATTGTATTATACGGCTTTGAACAGAGCTTTCATCTCATCTATTACTATAGGTACTTTATTTTATTACAGGTTTTTTACTTATTATGTTTGAAATTTTCATCAGTAAGGATCGTGGTCCTGAAAATTTGAACGCCTGGCAGCTATCCCAACGGCCTCGTGGAGTAATTTTATTAAGACAGTAATGTTAAAATTTAATTATATTCAATAAGAACGTTATTTTATATTGATTTATATTTGATAGGTACGACTTGTTACTTACGAGTACTTGCCAGAATTTTATATAAATTATACGATGTGATTGTGTTTTTTAATTTACTTACCTACCTATCAATGTTCTTCTGTCTTTACCTTGAAGCGGCCAAGATCTGAATCGGACTCTAGAGACAATTTAAGAAACCTTATTGCAATATAGGTAGGTAAGGCGGCTCTCGTGGTGCAGTGGGTAAGGCGGTGGCCTTTCACCCGAGAGTTCTGGGTTCGATTCCCGGTCATGACAAAAACATTTATGTGTTTTTCTCAAAGCCTGGGTGTTTGTGTTTGTTCAAAATTACTAACAACCACCTTGTACGAAAAAGCAAGGAAATGGTTATTAATAATTCTAAAAAAAGGTAGGTAGGTACCTGTAATTAATTTTTCAACAACAAACAAATGCATTTTATGTACTTATGGCTTAGTTAGTAGAATAAGAAAATAGTGCTGTTGAGAAATGAATGCGGTCAATGCGGATTAGCAATAATGACCATTATTGCAAAGTAATAAGCGTTAATTTTTCAACCACATTCATGTGCTTAGATACAGTTTAGGTATCCAATATCTATGCTGACAGAGGCATGTTTCCCTAACACAACATGACGCAACCGATCCGTGAGAAAAATTAAAAAGAGGCCTCCGAAGAGCCTGAAGAACCTGCCACTCAGTTATTAAATTATATTGTAATATGGAAAAAAAGATGCGTATTTCTCAACTGAGTGGAAAATAGATATTGCCCAAAGCATATCTAACAAAATCCCTGCATAAAAGTAGGGGTTCTAATTTCTAATAGTTTCTGATTAGAAGTTTAAAAAAAAGGTTAATTAAGGACCTAATTAAATACGAATATTGAACAATTAATCATTGTTCACTTGTGCTTCCATCGATTAGGTCGGTTAGGATATAACATAGTGATTTTAATAATTACCTACTTAATATAAGTACAATGCTGGGAAGGCTATAATGGCGATAGTTCCTATTTAAACATCACCCGACATTTTTATACTAATATCATGACTCACATGACTGTACCTAGATGTTAGTATGATCGGCGACCGTGGACCTAGCTACAAATCCCTTCACGTAGGTAACATATTATGTTCATCATTTACAGTACTTTATACTGTACAGCGCTATGGAATTGTCGCCTTGAATAATGTTGGTTACAGAATACTGATATAAGGGCCACACAAAGTTTCAATAATTTCATTGCAAAAGGGGACATAAACACTTTGGTATAGGTACAACCGTGGCGAGGAATGTATGTGGATGGTTGTCGAGGGCCAAAGAGAGAAGGGAGTGCGGGGTTCTTTGCGAGAGAGAGAATAATTTTATTTCCTCACAAAATCTACGTAGCATGACTAAATACCCGCCATTGTGTCCGGTTCTACACTGATTTTCAATGCATGTGTTTTACGCGTCCACCAATCACGGTACGGCCCGCTCCTTTGTAAAATGAGCGGCAGCAGGAACCGCCAGGGAGGTATTTGTGATTTTAGGCCATCGCAAAAAAAATAAATTTCGTTACGCTAAATAAAAACGTTAGTATAATATCGAAGACTGAGATGAAGATAAACAACAAAAATACAGAAACAACTTATCGTCCCATAATACAGAATAAATTAATATAATCACACTATTGAGACAGATAGTGAGATTTATTTAGATATTTATAATACCTACTCAATATCAAAACTTATCATACTCAATCTGTATTGCTAAAAACAATCCTCATCATCAGTGTGCACCAATCCACTGCTGTATTACAGCCTCTCCAAAAAGTTTATATGTCTCTCGATACTGTCTACGTACTTATACAAATAAATTAAATTAAATCTGTTGTTATATTAATAATATTTTAATAGATTTTAATAATAGCTAAGAACCTAGATATGACACTTTTAAACATACTTTAATAAGTCAGCCTTTTCATGTTTCCGTGTACACCTACGATATAATATTTATAGTAACATATCCTGACAGAATAAGCACTTTCAGTTAATTACTTTTTTTAAATTTAATTTTACTGTAGTATAAATAGTATAAACCATGATATTATGCAACACTGGTGCTAGCATACAAACATCGTCACTCTGTTTCTAGCCGTTATGGATATATTACGTTTTGGAATTTCTATCAGGTATATCTCTTTTCAGTACCTATTCACTGCCTAATGCCCTAATTTGATATCAATTGCTCCTTGCTACCTGAAATTCTACTCTAGATACTATATTGTTAAATCCCAATTTGATATAGGTATAATTTTTATAATCAGTCTTCAAACTCATTGATTAATTAAAAAAATAATAGGTTGCACTTACAGTAAGTTAGAACAGCGACGAGAATATTGTGTAATTTTTTTTCGACCCCCATTTTAGTACAGAACGTTTCATTTTGTAGATTTCGATAATTTTATTACCTACCTAGTACAATGCATTTAGTATATAAATATCTCGAGATGAGGTTGTTTTTTAAATGCTTCACTGAAATAAAATTACGTAAGTCATCACCAAGACTCCAATGCAGCAACGTATAACCTAATTAATTTATATATTATATTAGGTATTACTTATTACTATAAAGCGGATTGGCGTGATTTTATAGTACTTACTACCTACCTAGGAACATGTCTCTTAGGGCGGTAGTTTTTCCGGAACGCGTATACCCACTTCAACCCTGATTACGTTTCAGTGTGTGTGTCAAATAAGTTTTTCTCACACGTGGATGTATTGGTATAGCCTTTTTGTGGACGCAAATTCTACAGCTGCCGTCTAATTTTCAAGTTCATATTTCGCATATTCAAAATTTCGAAATGAAATATTGTAACCACAGAGGATAGAAATGAAGGACACGGCTGCGCCACATTCCTGAAACAAAAAGTGGATAGTTCGCAGTATGTCACGAATCTCGTCCAAAAGAGAATTTCGAAAATTTCAGATATACCATAATGAGATTTTTGAACGTAAAATGATAAAGTACTAGTATAATGAAAATTTTGACTCGTCAAACTTATCAAAGTTAAACATAGACAAAATAATTCTTCAAGCTAATGATACTCTTAATGAATATATTAAAAGGTAACGTAGAATTTGAATGATGTGACTAAAGACATCAAACAATATTATAACTGGGGCCACATCAATATAAAATATAATTACATCTTATCATCAAAAAGTTATTAAATTTGTCTTACAGTAATAATTTATTAATTAAAGGGATGCTACATTCAAGCTGTAGCCCCTCCAAGAAGAACAGTTAGTTTATATTATCATCATAGATTAAATAAAATACTTTATTCACAATTATTATACATTACCAACAATATTATTTACACAATATTTTATATACTATTTTAAGTATTAAAATGTGTAATTTTTCTTATGTTTAGATACAAATACTTCGCCATTAATTGTAGCAAAACGGAAATATCGTAACACTTTTAAATATTCCTTAATATCTACTTAAAATTACATACCTACTTAAATTTGCATCCGATCCAACTGAATTAACTGACAATAATCTGACAATACTGTTCTCATATAATAGATAGCCTAACATTAACTCCATATTAGATGGTTAGGAGCTTAATACCTACCTTTCGAGCTTTAGAGTTTAGACATAAAAATACTCATATTTTTGTAGAAACATTAATAAACCGAAGGAATAAGACATAGATAAACTTTTTATTAATTAAGCATGCTACATAATATAAAATTAATTCACGTAATTTTACACTTTTTACAGTAATCATAATCGGGTTGATCTGCTTAGGATCACTTGTATTTTTTTAGGTAAACAGTGTTATAAAACTATGAAAATATAAAACTTTCTAATCTTAATTAAATTTTAAGAAAGATATGATTTGAGGTTATTGATTTTATTATTATGGCATAATACATTAATAATACATAATACATAATATGGAATATATTTTATTAAAACGATAGAAAATAATTTTATAAATAATTTACGCACTATTTCTTCATTTATTCTAACTTAATTCGCATTAAAATGTTTTATATTTGAGTATAAACACACCCCTTTCTCTTTATACGAGGCTGAACAAATATGATTGGTGATATTAAGTATATTACCAATTCAACATTTTTTTTTACTATACACGTCTTTTTCTAACTCATGCATGTACGAATACGTTAGATATCACAAAAAATCTACGCTTATCATTCTCATACACATAATAATGTGACATATAATGCATTAATGTGACTTTTTTCAGGTGTTTTCAATCGGCGTAGCAGTAATCGAAAAGAATAAAATTATAATTATCGAATATATAAGTAAATGTTTAAGGTTTTAGATTTTCAGTTATCTTTCAGTTAAAAAAATATCAAAATCTTAGATTGGTTATTGAATAAACAAATATAATCAGCTTAACAAGTAAATTATACTTTTCGCTTCAATACGAAGTACGTTATACGTTAAAACGTTAATATTTGAAATCTTTCTGTTTTTTTCTGGACTTCAAGAAAATCCGATAGAATGAGAATCAACGTAGTCGATACGTAGTGTTTGTGGAGAATGAGGGCTTAAAAATATCGCTACATGCACTGGAAAAGCTTGGCATCAAATCTTATGAGTTACTGGTCTCTCAGTCACATATAAAAAATCGTGTATCCTGTAAAGGAGAGTGATCATTGGTGGCTTTAAAGTTAAAAAGAATGAGATCGCGAGATCGCACCTTCTTTGATAGAGCGCCACCATAAAGAAACAGACTTAATTTATAATGAAGCAACAAGATTTGCGTAGATGGAAGAAGTCTGATGACACCAGTGAAATCACCTGTAATTTTAGTGTTTACCGTCCTCAAAAATTAGATAACTGATATAAAGTGATTAGTATAGATATACTTTATCAAAACAAAGTTTAACACAACAAAAAATGACGATTGGTTGCTATGGATTTGTTGAGCATTTTAATATCACGTTATATGTTATTTTATAATTAAAAATAATGTAACTAATAGCTAATTTTTATTTTGAAAATAAATAAAATACTCTAACCAGTTTAACCTCTGCTCAATATATTACAATGTCATTGGTTCGTTTCTTAACCTTTGCAGTAGGAACCTTAATAAGAAAATTCAACTTACCTATAGATACTTATTATATAAGTAGGTACCTATATTTAGTGTTTTAATTTGGTACAAGTCGGTTATGGGGAAGCCAGCGGCAAACACATTTTGAAAAAAAAGATATACTGGATTATTTGTTAGGTTGGGTTAGTTTAGGTTAGGTTTGGTTAGGTTAGGTTAGATTAGATTAGGTTTTCATTCTTAAAATTCATAAATTTTACCAAAATCGGCTATCACAATTATTACCGCAGTTCCCGCCTGGCTTCCCCATAACCGACTTGTACCAAATATTTTATAATGTTTGACTTTATACAACGTCAAATTAGATACGACAATAATTGCTGATAAACACATTTTCAATTGTGATAATATTTATTTTTCCATATATTGTGTACTTTTCACCAATATATTCGTTTGTGGAACAGTAAGAATGAATTATATTTTAAGCCATGTCATTTCTATCGGTAGAAGTTGAAGAAAATTGAGTAATTATAAAAAATACTTCCAATAAGTATATATGAAAATCAATCTAAATTGGAGTCGACTATTTAGTTGTCGTTTTAGTTGTTACTGAAAATCGAGAATATACGAAAGAGGAATATATTGAGGTTAACCGATTACTAACGATACAATTATAAATTACGTGAAAATTTCCGAATAACTATGTATTGAAAACTCTATTAATGTTAGTTAAGTTTATCACCCCTGGTTTATTTGCTTAAATATGGAAACACACATAAGTCATGTCCGCCGAACAAATGTAATAAAATGATTGAAAAAGAGGGGGGAATTTTCATTGTATTTGTCGACCTACCAGTAGTTGGATGTAATGGCGATGGGAACTGGGGTAACCCCACTACCATAGTACTATTATATGCTACCACATTACCCAGTTCAGATGCCACCATGGTAAAAGATCCGCCATTTCTGGGCATCGGTATTGTGGAAAAATATTATCCGTGGTGCTGCATACAGCCAAATTAGACACGCCTTACTGCCGAGATTAAATTCAAATAACTTATTGCCATTGTTTTAAATACATCTTACGCTTTTACGTATTTAATGGTTATCGTTAATGGTGTGCCTTTATTAGCTCGAGAGCTTCAGTGTGCAAGCGTTGTTTATTCAAGTTTTAAAGTTCATTTATTGGATACGAAACGACTGTTAAATAATATTTACACGTATAACTTCAGTGAGTGATGAAACCAATCTACGAAAATAATTAAAATAATATATTATATAATTTATTTCTTTAATCTAAAATATTGTTTATAAAAGTATGATAACTACTCCCTAATTGATAAGAAAATTATACAATCAACTTCAATAAGAGAGAAATTATATCCAAAGTACCTTCACTTGATCTTTGTGTTATGATCATATAATAATATATTTAGATGCGAATATACTTATTTCAAAGAACTCAGTGAATAAAAAAACTTTTTAAGTGCCTCATGCTAATATTGATGTAATTTTGCGTAGCATAAAATTAGCTTATTGAAATTTGCAAAACATATTGAAAAGTGTACAATGAGTTGTGATATTATACGTGTGTATGGTATAGACTAGTATAGAGCAAATATAGTGAGCGAAAAAAAGTTTTGCAAAAGTTGTGGCATTATACTGTTGATTGAAAATGGACGGAAACTCCGGTGGTTCGTCTTCCATGGGAAATATGCGGCCGATATTTAGCGGATATCCTTTCCAAGGTAAAAAAAAAGAACGAATTTAAAATTATAATGAGATTTTATTCTAAATTTGTAAAGCTATTTGATATTCGAAATAATAATACAAACTATTTATGTTATAATATTAATAATTTGATCATTGGTTACCTAAATAAAAAATATAATGAAACCTTCGGATAGTCGTTAATCCTAATAATCTACTAAGAAATAGACAAATTTCGTATCTAAGTAACATAAAATAAAATATAGGTACTATAAAATCAGTAATTATATTTATAAGTAAATAGATCGTTAACACAGTTAAAGCATTTTATTGATCACAGTACCTACCTACATTATTACTAACTAAAGTAATCAAGAGTTCTCAATGAAATCGAAATCATTTGGGTAGGTAGGTACATACTCAACTATTTACAAGATGAAATTTATTGTATGTGTTAATTATATAAATATGCGAAAATGCAACAATCATATTTACAATCAAACCGATACAATTAACAGAGAATGTTTATATTATAATTGTAAGTACCTATTATTATACTAATCTAAAATTTCTAGGCTAACTTTTAGCATGA
Source organism: Rhyacophila brunnea (assembly GCF_057557595.1). NCBI lineage: Eukaryota > Metazoa > Arthropoda > Insecta > Trichoptera > Rhyacophilidae > Rhyacophila > Rhyacophila brunnea. The sequence continues at coordinate 17,146,973 of NW_028232965.1, forward strand.
AAACAGTAAGTACCGATAAAAATAACTACTTTCGATATTGTTCAATGCCTCTAGTACCCACTATCGATGGGATGTATGAACGATATTCTAATTATGAAACGAAACTTATAATTTGGCGTTGTTTTTCCAATGAATCTAAAAAAAATACATTCCATTTTTGTAAAAATAATAATATAATATGTACATAATATGTTAATAATAAAAAAAATATTCCAATTGTATGATAAATCATTATAATAAAGTTTGATAACACAGTTTATCACATGTCACCAAGTACGAAGGGTATAACGTATGTATGCTTGTAGGTTTTTGGTGACGGAGCCTTTGATTGTTTTTTAAATAGTAAAGAAACCGTTAGGTACCTCAATACTACAACTAGATAACTCTGATTTGGTCATTGTTGGAAAAATGAAATTAAGCTTTACTTGATTGACATAAATCTAGATTTAAAACAAAAATGAAAAATAATTGTGCTTGTTGAAAATTGGAACAATCAATTGTATGAAAAAATATTGTAAATTTATTATTTTATTTATTTAATGCATTTATGGTTTTAAAGTTATCTAATATTTTCAAACACAAAATTAATACAGTTCCCATTAACTTCTGACTTAAGTACCTCGTTTTATCATTTTGTGGAGAAGGAAATGTAGAATATTATTCAATAGCTATCTCAAAAACAGTGAAAATCAAGTTATCTAGTTATTGAGGTGACGATTAACAATTTGAATACTTCAGTGTTGTTAACTTTAAAAATGCGCCATAATCGAAATATTATCTCTTTACTTTTCTTTTTGAAGTTCAAGTTCAGTTTCTTTAAAAATAGTTTTATTGTTTATGAATGTTTTATAAAAGGATTATTTTTTCATAATAATTGTGGGCCAGCCCAAAACTTTTGTTTGCCCGCTCCCCACCCTACGAAATTCAAAACCACGAGGAAGAAAATATTTAGATTCAAAACTTTATGAACAAAAGCTTTTCACGATTTCCCATCAGCAAATTTAGTTAGAGTAATCATAAGTACGTGCAATCTGGACAATCTTGACTCATTATTCATAAAGTTTTACAGTTAGTAGGTATACTAAATAAAGGTATTTTCTTCTTCTTCTACACTCACAGGTATGGCTAAACAAAATTCTAAGCGCAATAAATAATACCACATAAGCGTCAATCGATATTTGTACAATAATTTGATTTGTTATATTCATTGCGAAAAAAATGAAAAATTGTGAGTGAATGTACCTACTGCATATTCCGACCAATATTAATTAACTTAGGTAGTGAATATGTTGGCGACATTGTGTATTTTTGGATAACAGGGTTCCGAATTAACATGTATTTATATAAATACCTAACAAAGACACTTAGGAGGTAAGTATACGAATAATTTGACGTAGTCAAGCAAAGCCATCTAACCCCATACCCAACTGATAAAATCTCGTTTGAAAGTACTATTTTAAAATGTTTTTTTTTTACATTTTTCTCGCCTATGGAAATTGTAAAATATGCTGCTGTATGTAGCATTATCAAATTTTTCAAAAAGAATTCAATAAAGTTACAATATGGATTGGTTCTGGAAAAATTAGAAGGATGTTGATATTTGTGTGAATTATAGATTACGATGAATGCAATATACATTATATTATTGTACCGTATAAAAAAAAAAATCAATATGTTCAAACACGCGCGTTAACATCATTTTACTCCCTACTTCAATTATAGTTTGTCAATTTATGGCTACGGCCGTATATTGTAGCTTCACCACTGGGGAATGCCAAAAAAACACTACCTTATTCTTAGGTCAATAATTATTATAAAGCAATCATTATTCGTAGGATGTTTATTACACTTGAATGGTCAAAGACATAGCTTATAATTAGTATCTTTAGAATTATCTTCAAATGTGTTAATCTTGCCCATTTTTTGAATAATAAAATGCCTAATTCTTGTCAAATTTGGGATCACAGAGATTATCAACATAATTTTTTATCGTAAATATTTCACTATGATAATGTCGATATAAATTATACTGATGGTTTTATAAATGCGTTTAAAAATTAATAAATGTAAAAAATCTTAACACCACTGCACATTTATGTACCGAAATATGACTATATTCTAAAACATTAGAGCGAGAGGTTTAATAGAATACTATTTTATGTAAAAAAAATACTTTATGCAGTCATCAAATGTTTAAAATAAATATAATGGATAATAAGGCTTCAAAATTATATAAATAGATTATCTACAACGTTTAAGGTATGTCCAGGATCATGCTTTGAAAATAGAAAAAAAGCTCCATTTTGACCCACGCTGAGCACGTCCGCCCTTAAGTAAAACAGAAGGGGCAACACAAAAAAAATCAAAGTATTACTATTTATTCAAACATTGACAACATAAAATAATATATACATTTGGATATAATAAACAATAAATATGTAGTGCAGATTATAAGTATATACAAAATTGAACTTTAACTTTTGTCTTGAATCTTTTTAATAAAACTTTTTGTCATTTATTATAAGGTAAACACATTCAACCCACATGGATATTTTATTCTACAAATTTATTTGTGTCGTAATTAATTCCATGTGAAAAAAAGCTGAAAGCACTCAAACCACTTGGTTTAAGCGTGTTTTTTAAACAGTTATTATATAGTTGTGGGTTAGAAAAATGACCATATTAATTTTTGTGATCATCGTTTGTATTGGATGTTTTCAGCAAATTTAAATTTAAGTATAGACTATCTTGAATATATGCGAATATTTTAATATTGCAAAAATGAGAGTTGGGAGACGTCTGTTTAACAACGTCCGATTTTGGTGTCGTTTTCCAATAATTTAAAAAAAATCAAATTCGATAAGTATACATTTTATACTCCGAATCAGATAATGAAAGATTTCTGGTCTTCTGGACCACTATAGTTAGGCATTCTCTTGATAATAAAGTTTGTTATGTTTTAAAAAGACAAAAGGGTAGATCATCAAAGTAAACTTGTAATAAAGTATCTGATTTTTTTTAAAGTGGATACCTACAAACTTTTGAACAGAATAGAGAAACTGTAACCGGCAGGCGTCGTCCGATTTGCAATGTTTTCGTAATCACCTGTCAATATTAATATAGTTCTTATAATATTGTCTAGTTTCATATTATTTTTGTTTGATACCTATAACCAACATGGTTAAAGTGAACAAAGACTATTTTTTGTAAAATAACAATGCAATAAATAAATTCATTGTTACAAAATCAAAAAAAAAATGTGAAACTTGTTGCAGCATAAAAATTGGCAAATTAATTGTCGCTGTGTTACTTATAAGGCTGCAAGAATTTCGGAAATTCGTTTATAACGTTACCGAAAAACAATGTTTTTTAAGGATTTTTCAGAGTAAACTTTGCAATTTATATCCTTGAATAAAAATAATATAATAATTTCTAATCCAACATCTTTGAAATACTTCGTGATGCAAATAACTGGTGGTGCTTTAAACTTTTTATAGCAGTTTATTGAAATATTTTGTATATTTTTTGCAAAACTAATGTCGGCGGTAGATATTTCAGCAAATAATACTTTTATCAGATAGGTACAACCTACTTACTTTTACTTTTTTAAAGATACTATTAGACCGATAGTTTTTTTATTACATTTAGCTGCATTATAGTTAATGTATAATTCGTCACTGCGTTTCTAACTTGCTGTGAGGAGAAAATTACTAATTTAAATTTCAATCAATAACGTTAAATGTAGATATATATATGTAGTTTAATAATATTAATAACTTAAATCCATTAGAATATATATAGGTAGTTAAGGTTTCTCTCTAAATATGACAACGGTATGTCTTCACTCAATTAACTCAAAACTATTAATTTACCCACAGAGAAGTTAGAGTTGAGATAGAAAATTATCACGTATTTACAGTGACTTCCCTAGACAAAATGGCGTCCCTAGGCAGTACCAAAATGCCTCCACATTTTTTATACAGTATTTTTATCATCCTTTCATGACTCCAATATCTAAGAAATGTGTTGTATGGATACATTACTTAAGTACAACTTTTGCTTCAATATACAATATTGCGAGTCCACGGTTTCAGATACATTAAAAAATACACCTGACAATTTACAAAACTCGCGAGTGACTGGCAAACATTTTAAACAAAATTAATTAAGTATGTGTCTACCTATAATTCAAATTTAATTCGCAAATCTGCACGTGTCATTGCTATTCACCAAGGACGTTACGTCCAAGAACATCGGAAGTAAACTAGACATCGCGAACCGGACAAAAAATTATAGTCCGATGAAAAATTGTAAAGTAATTAATACATTATGTTTCCACCCAGTGAGCTGATTTTTTTAATGGAAAGGTATTTCTTTTATTACTAAGTTTAGGTAGCTATTTCTATAAGTGCCTAAAGATTCTCCTCGATTTGCCGGCCTTCGTGTAACTGCTGCCCTCAAGCGACGCTGATCTGCCTACCACCACTGGACGTCACTGCGTATTTATTACTTTTAAAATTACTTATATACATCAACCATAAAATATTGTGGGCATTTTGCAAAAAAAATATAAATAGGTACTTTCATTTATTTAATCAAATTGTTATTGAAGATACTATATACATCTATTATAAATATTTCTATCACGATTGTAATTTTTACGTCGACACTATTAAAATAAAAATATAAGAGGGGTACATACCTAAATAAACTTATATCAGGGGCGAAACAAAATGTTTTCACTATTGGGACATTAACGAAGAATGCACCTCTTGCGTAATGCAAAAAATGTGCATGTATATGCATTTGCTACCTATATATACCTACATAATATGTAAAACACTTCTGAAATAACAACTAGAAAAAATCTTTTTGAAAAATACGACATACAGCAGGATATAAAAATAGATTATTTAATTATTAGCAAATTACCTTATAACAAAAATTTGGAATGATCCTGACACCAGTTAGTAATTGAGATAATTTAATACTTTAATTTAATATACAAAAGCTGTTTGCCAACAAGTAACGCAATTTAGAAAAAGCTTCAGAGAGTATTGTAAAAAACCATTAGTTAAATTTGTCCATTTATATACGACACGCATATCATAGTAGTCAGTGCACATGGACGCAAATCCTGAGGGGCGTAGACTTGAATCCTACTGGGTAGTAGTGGGTACAGGGACGTGGAGGCCTGACGCGTTGACTGATTTACAACCCCCACGATAGAAAAATAAAAACCATAAACCACATTCTTCAACTAAAATAATTACATATTAAGGGTGACTGTGATGACATTTAATACTAACATTAGTATTTTTTGTTTAATACTAACATTAGTATTACATAAGTACGTATATATTTGAGCGGTGATATTATGGGCTTTGTTGGTGTTATTTACAACATTTTACTATGCTTTGGGTAATATTTGATACAACATTTTAATTCAATTATCTATTAAATGTATCACAGGTTTAAACTATTTCGAGACCCCTTTTATTTATTATGACAAATCGATTGGTTACCGCTGCAGTGCTGTGTCGTATTTTATTCAAAAAGTTTTTTTTTATAGTGGTTATAGTTATACCTATATTATCTCAGTCTCTTCACGTGTTTTGATAATAAGTAAATTAAAAAATAGTTTACTATAATATATAAGTACCCACCGAATAAATTCAAATGTGTTCACCGTTCTGTTCCCATTAAAAAAAAAAGCATTACATTAATAATAAGGGTAACATAACCAATAAAGTATCACAATCCCCAATTTTTTATTTGTTTAAATATCATAGAACTCTCTTTATATACTTTCTATGAAGTAAAGCAGCATATTTTTAATATCTAATATAATAATTAACCGGATAAAAGTATCAAACAATCGATTAAAAATAATCGAATACATAATATTTAGCATTGCATTAGCGCATTTTTTTTAAAGATAATGAACACTAAAGAAATTACCTACAGATACATCATTATAATCGTGATTTAATTGTTCAACGTACAATTTTTTTAAGTGTCTGATCACTCTCAATATAAGATCATTTTATATTATATATTCAATAATATCATTGAATTTATTTATGTGCGTAATATTTACTATAATATTATGTAAAAACTTTGGTGAAATCTTACGTGAACTTAATTGCAACTTCACAAAAAAATATATTGTTCGGTTGGTTCGCCAAAAAACTCTGGTTATTAACAATACACAAGGTTCTGAAAAAGTACAATAAATCGAAACGCACCCAAAAGTAGTATTAATCAAAACATTCCTTTGTAGATAGATGTACGCCGCAATGGTCGGCGGCATTCAGGCCTTAATGATGTTTTGATAATCATATCGTTACACTACCCCCGCCTTTTCTATTCTCCTCGAACGCTGATGAGACGCATCTATCAACCCAAGAGAACAGAAGCTAATATCTCTTGATGTTGGAGAAATAAAACAGACAGATCGCTTATTGATTACAACATAGGTTTTATGTTAAGGCATGATAGAAGCATCTACATAACTACCTTAATAATAATATATAATCCGTGCTTATAAATCTTTTATGAAGCCTACTTAATACATTTTCCGGTTAAATTAAGGTTCGGTCAGGTTTATTTGCTGGTGTATCTGTATTCTATCAATAATATAATAAATAGAGCTCAAAAATACGTTCTTTATAAATGGATACAGCTAACTGATTAAAATTAAAAAAAAATATTATATTTAATTACTTACTAACTATTTTTTTTATTCAACGAATAATTCACAAGATTTAAGAATGTAACATTCTAATTATTGAGCATACATAATTTTGAAAACAATTCTGAGAAAATATATTATAGCCAATAAAAAAAATCTTTTTTGAAAAAACGACACCCTGCAGGAATCAAACCTGCATCTCTCGGGTTTCGCACCCATGCACATAGACCACTATGCTATAGGCGCTATACTTAATTGCGATAAATTTTAATTAATGGCTCTTAATACTCTCTGAAGCGCTTTCCAAATTGAGTTACTATTGGCGATCGACTTTTGTATTTTAAATCAAAGTAGGTATTGCTTTTAATTACTAACCGACGTCACGGATTACTCCAGATTACTTAAGATTTTTGTTGAAAAAAAAAACTTTATATTCATATAAATCTATCTTTCGAAACAGTCATATTATATTGGTTTGTTAATACGATGCTTGATAACTATGAGAATAAGTATTTCTTTGTTTGTGTTTCACTTGTGTATCCTTTTAACATTCACATTTAAAGGATACCTACATTATACTTACTATCAAAAGCTAAATTAATAGAAAATTAGATTAACATTTATTTTCAATACCTACCTACCAAGTATCTTGTATGTAGATATCGATAAAAATAATGAACAAGATAAATAATTTAACATAGGGGCGATTATTAATTGCCTTCAAACCAATAAACATTTTTTACAATTCAATAGTTGCGGGAATTTTACATAAGAAAATACTTTGAGGTGCGTGGATTAAGTGAGGACATAATGTATAATTAAAAAATGAGTTATGAGCAGTTTTAATTTCCCCACATATGTACCCATTAAATAATACTCGTACCTACATGAAACAAGATTAAAACATGCATCTACTGGTATGTATGAAATGGTTATATAACCATTTTATTCGCAATATTGGACTATATCCCATGCATAATAATAGTATTTATACAATGTTCGTTATTATTGTCGTACCAGCCAAATATAATTTAAATGTTTTTGATTAATTTGTCTTCCTTAAAACACTAAATATATTAATAAACATAATGAAAAATCATTATATTTTGCCCACATGCTACATGTACCTAACCGAAAATTTAACCTAAGCAAACATTATTAGTTGAATGTGTATCACATTTGAATGGTCAAAGACATAGCTTTATAATCAGTATCTTTAAATGTGTAAATCTTGCCCATTTTTTGAATAATATAATGCCTAATTCTTGTCAAATTTGGGATCACAGAGATTATCAATATATTTTTTTATTGTAAATATTTCACTATAATAATGTCGACATAAATTTTACTAAGAGTTTTATAAATGCTTTTAAAAATTAATAAATATAAAAAATCTTAACACCACCTCACATGGACGTACTGAAATATGACTATATTCTAAAACATTAGAGCGAGAGGTTTAAAAGAATACTATTTTATGTAATAAAAATACTTTATGCAGTCATCAAAATAAATGTTTAAAATAAATATAAAGGATAATAAGGCTTCAAAATTATGTAAATAGTTTATCTACAACGTTTAAGGAATGTCCAGGATCATGCTTTGAAAATAGTATAAAAGCTCCATTTTGATGTACGCTGAGCATGTCCCCCCTTAAGTCTTATAGGATTTTTTGAGAATACAACCTCATTTATACAATGCAAATAGAATTCACAATAAGCAGTTACTCAACTCAACTTGATCGCCGGTGCAATTGCATTAGGTCAATCCTCAGTACCCACATTAAAATTAGGAATAACTTGCGTTTGAAAACATCATAGTAATAATAAAAGCTTTTTCGTTGTACAAACTCAAATTACAATATTAGGTACCTACAATATGTTGATAAAAATATCGAATGTGTTTTATAATGTTCTACAAAAAAATTGAAAAAAAAACGTTGTAAATATCTAAACAAGTGTACCTACCAAATGAATACTTGTTATTGGTTTTAGAAATTTTCTGAAACATAGGTGTACCTACTAAAAATATAAAAAAAATCAAAGGCAAGTTGAAATCATTATTTGATTTTCATCAAAATACACATTCATATTATAAATAAAGCATGATACTTATGTCTATTTTTTACCTATTATATAAAATATACTTATATTCATATTGTGTTTCAAAAGATTCAGTTGTCGTACGTAACTGAACATTTTTTAATAAATCATTTAAAAAAATCGGACTTCTGCTGCCCTCGGAGTCCGGTGTTTCGCACCCCCTCACACCCCCGTTTGGCTCACCCTTGAATAAAACAACCTAAAGTTTAGAAGGGTTTCCTATGTTTGATCGAATTTTCCCAGAAAAAAGCTCCGATTTTTCTTTGGATTACTTAATTAAATTATTATGTAGATGTGAACAGTATCAATTTGTAGGTATGCTTAGAAATGAACTTGGCTTAGTTTTTATTACTCACATAAAGTAGTAGATAATAATATTATTATATCCCTATCAATGCAGTACAGTAGCTTGATTTACATCGTGTATTTATAGTTTGAATATCCCGCTGATTGTTAATTTGTCTATTTTTTTTAAATTAAATCGTGATACTAATAATTAATGACAGTTACCATAAGCGTAAACACCATTAGTGGTGGTTTAAAATACGTGGAGGCCTCGGGCGGTGACTGAATTCGAGACTTAGTTAATAAATTGGAGGTCTGCGCCTGAAACTTCTGAAGGTTAAAAATACAGTAAAAGATGCAATGATCTCTATTACCTTGAAACAACATATAGTGTTAATACTTTTTAACATTCTGACAAAACGAACGCTCCAAGAATAAAATTACCGCCATTTTTAGGTATTGAGTGAAAGAAAAATATTATTAATTACCTGTCGAGATGTCATTTTACTAAATCGGTATCAATACAGTAGTATAACTATAAGTCAGTGGCAGATTTACTGACGTAGCCGAAAGATTTTAATGCCCACTACAATAAAAAAATCACCATTTTCGTGTCCATAAAATCAACTGTAGAAGTTGTAGGTATATAATATTTGTAATTTCTACCTCGCTTTTCTATCTCTTAGCAACGCATGATCTGGCGACTCCCACATGACGTCACTGATTTTAATATTATTGAGTGATAGTTGATCATTTGTTCTGTGAAATCTAAATCGATATTAATAAATAAATTAAATCTCCGATTTGTGAAAAATACGCATATTTTTATGGATTTTAATGACTGATTAAAACTGTTTCAAGGCCCCTTTTAAAATTTTCTGACGAATCGGTTACGTAATTTTTGTGAAAGTAAGCTGTAGAAGTTTAATAATAATATTTTAGTAGTTTCTGAGTTAATTATAAGGTGCTAAATAAAATATAATAAAAAATATGTTGTGCTTTACGTATCGTAAACATTTGAAGGAGAAATATTTCAAAATCACAATCAGATATTTAAATTTTATCATTACTAGGTACGTAGGTATATAAGTAAAATAGATTCAAAGCGTAGGCAAACAAAAAGACATAAAAATGATAAATAATAGAGTGCATTAAACGATGTTGGTAGGTACTGTAGTTTCCCCTGCATAAATTATTTAGTTATATATAAAAAAGTAATTGCTTTGCAGAACACTTTGCGAGTTTTAATAGCTATTCCGTAATATCGTTAAAGAGTTGGCGAAAATGTTGCAAAGTAAACGAACTCTGGTCTAAAAATTCAATTCGCATAAAGCGAGTTCAAAGAATACCGATGAAACATGATCGCTCTATCTTGAAAATATTCAACGCGAAATAAAAAAGAGGTTCTCCCGCGCTATTATGTATCGTGGAATTCCAACTAGCTTATAGATACCTGCACAGTGCAGTCCTTATTATTTATTATAAAGAAATATATTTAAATATTTTTAAAAAGATACGAGGGTGGGTCAATAAGTCCTTAGAAAAGCTGACAGGTGGCGCGACTAGTACTGTAAGCGGTTTGTTTTCATGCAGCAGCACTACCGATTCAGTATGCTGCGAAGTTTCAATCAGATTGGTCGGGTTGTTGTGTGTTTCTCGTACATTTAAAAAAAAAATTTGCGTGTGGAAAATGGAAAAATGGAAAATGGAGAAAATTGAGTTTAGAGCTGTTATTAAACATTTTAATATAAAAGGGTTAACAGCAAAGGAAATAAAAAATGAGTTGGATTTAGTTCACGGCATATCTGCTCCTTCACTTGCAACTATTTATAACTGGTTAAATGAATTTAAACGTGGTCGTACATCAACAAAGGATGAACCACGCTCAGGACGTCCTGTAGAGGTGACTACACCAGAAATGATCAATAAAATCCACGATATGGTGTTAAGTGACCGAAGATTAAAGTTGAGTGAGATAATTGAGGTTACAGGGATCTCAAAAAGTAGCGTCATTTCTATTTTACATGATAAATTGGGCATGAAAAAAAATTCTGCAAGATGGGTGCCGCGGTTGCTTACAGTCGACAATAAACGCAATAGGGTGGTGGCCTCTAAAGCCCTGTTGTCGCTCATGCAACGCAATCAGGATGAATTTTTTCGTCGCTTTGTGACTGTAGATGAAACATGGATACACCACTATACTCCCGAGACGAAAGAACAGTCAAAGCAGTGGATTGCGAAAGGCGAACCATGTCCAAAGAAGGCGAAAACCGTAAAATCAGCTGGTAAGGTTATGGCTACTGTATTTTGGGATGCACGTGGAATTATTATCGTTGACTATTTGGAAAAAGGAAAAACAATAACAGGGGATTATTATGCATCTTTATTGGACCAGCTAAAAAACAAAATTGAAGAAAAACGGCCTCATTTAAACAGGAAAAAAATCCTCTTTCATCAGGACAATGCCCGTGTTCACACATGTTTACGATCAATGGCTAAAATTGAAGAATTGGAGTTTGAATTGGTCGACCACCCACCGTATTCGCCAGATTTAGCCCCCAGTGACTTTTTCCTTTTCCCAAACTTAAAAAAATGGCTAAGTGGACAACGTTTTTTTTCAAATGAAGAAGTCATCGATCGGACAAATGCTTATTTTGAGGACCTTCCGAAAACTTATTTTTCTGACGGTTTAAAAAAAATTGCGAAACGTCTAACCAAGTGTATTGAGCTCCAAAAAGATTATGTTGAGAAATAAAAAAAAATACAAAAATAAAAACTGTTTTAATGCTTTTTTCTAAGGAATTATTGACCCACCCTCGTAGCATAACTAATAGTAAAAGTAAAATAATTTTCTTTCACTTAATATAAGTAGTCAAATAGCATAATAAAGTCACCTTTATTGTGGTAGGTAATTATTATTGGTGGAAAAATCTACATATTATGTGTAATAAACAACCTAATTAATCTAAGTATATGTATTAATTGACAACGAACATGGTTTGTCCGTCTCCTTTTATAATAAAATATACGACCCCTGCCACAAAAAGCATTTTAATATGGCGAAGAAAACAAATGAAAAGTATACCCACATAAAATAAAATTTTAAATATTGTGCATAACAAATCACATTTTAACTAAGGCTTGCAAGTGTTATATGTTTCCTCTCATAAGAATCGCAAAACATGCCTGTGGCACTATTGTAGAAATTGATGTTATGAACTTTTCATTTGCACATAATTTGCACTTTATGGAATGTTTCGTCAAAATGCAATCAATACTTGAGTTTTGTCGTCAGAACCTATTTCAGACTCTATTGACATTAATGAAAGCAGGATTGGTGATCAAAATTGATTTTTCAGACCTCGCGAAACTTACGAATTGGGGCGGGGTAGGGAGTGTACCTTTTTTGTCATGGACATTAAACTCCTAGTAGCAATGATATGTATATAACATCATTGCCTAGTAGTGATATAGGTACAATACAGAAATAGTACTAGGCCGCTTTTATTCGCCTACGTATAGAAATATCAAATACCACATTCACGTAAAGTTTAATAGTTAAAGGGATGCAATAGACCTTATGTACGTCCAGTATATAACAATCTTCCTATGTAATGCATGTGCACTGAAAGACATTGTATCTGTGCAAGTTTAAATCATTCCACTATAAAAAAATCCGTCTTGTAGGATATTCCTGAATAAAGGGATCGGATTTTCCCAAGAATTATATGATTCTACTTCACAAGGCCTCCAAATATTTGGGCCAAAGTTTAAAACTAACCTTTTTCATAAGCAGCATACCCGATTGGGTCCAATCGGTGAAATCACCCTGAAATGGGCATTCTACCAGGGTCTGGTCTTACAAGTTTCACTGTTATAATAAAAACTAATGGATGCAGTGAAAACTCTACCTACATTGCAATCAGGGTCATTGTTGAAAATATGAGTTTATGTATATACAGTATAACCCCTATTTTAAGTTTTTTAAGGGACTGAAGAAAAAAAACCTATTTGGAGGGAAAATGTAAAAGGGGTGTATTGAAAAAAGAACATGTTTCTAAAAAAATAACGTTTTATTAAAAAAACAACATTCAGTTAAAAAATTTGTTAATTTTTTTTTTATTTTTTATTAAAAAATCATGTTGCATTTTTGTTTTTTTGTTATGTAAAGACCAATCACCGTGCGCCGTTCTAAAGACACGGAGTTTTCCCTCCAAACACCTTACGCCGTTCGAATGTCACGACCCAATCATTGTCAAGCGCACGTAACTCGAATATTTCCGACGTAAATCGCGGGAAAGAAAAACGTAAATGCGGGTATTAAATGTACTGAAATACATCGGGACTGAAAAAATTACACGCAATTGCCGGGAAAACGTGAATTCCGGGCACGTAAAAACGAGGTTATACTGTATTGATAATATTTTTGTCTTACTAAGCAAACGTGTCTACGTCTGCCTTGCCAAATATTTATGGTAAAGAAATTTTTTTCTTTTGACCATGTCGATCCTAATAGGATCATAATATGGGCCTCCACAAAGTGGAAGATTGTATTAATAAATGCGATGGCCGAGCGGTTTAAGCATCGGATTATAATGTCGTGGTTTCCAAGTTCAAATCCTGGGTATGGCAAATGCACTTTTTCAATTTGTGTTTGGAGTCAGACGATGGACCTAATAAGTTGAGCATGTGGTTGAAATCCATTTTCTCGTAAAGATATAGTAGGTATGTAATTAAATCTAAACTCTACCAACATTGAGGTAAGAGTAATTATTACAGATTTTGGTCGGAAGTCTGATGTACGTATTATGCAAAACGTGTCCACTGTAACTATTGAGATATTGTATAATAAAATTATGACGGTGTACCCCAGTATATATCAATGATTGAAATAAGTCGTAATCATCTTCCACCTTGCACGCTTGTTGACATAAGACCCCTTAAACCACTATGAACGCCACTGTAAGCGAAGGTGAGGAGCGTTAATTACTATAAAGAAATCACCCTTCCATACAGGCCACCTGTACATCAGTAGCTTTTGCTCCCAGCGTAATTTGGTAGACACCGAAACTAATTTATTTAACAAAAGATGGTTTGTAGGTTATGCCGTATACAAGCGAGCTCGTATTTATATTTAGAGATTGGTACCTACCTACCTATGTTATTTTCTTATAACGTCAAGGAATGGCATGATGATAGAACATGCTATAACACAAACGAGTATCGAACGCTCAGAAATGTAATGCGATCGAAATTACGAACAATCTTTTTCTCGTTAGGTTAGACTCCAACTTAGGTACAATAATATTATGAAGTGTTATGCTGATATGATTCATGTAAGTATCAGCTGTTCTGCAAACCGTATTACTAAAATAATTGAGTTATTTTTAAATATGTTATAACTATGAAATATTTTGAGATAATCTTGACTTAATAATACTTATTTATTTTTTATGATATCTGATACATGCCATCAATATTTATTCTGAATATCATTGAAAATGTACACTATATATACCTAAACACATGCGTTCAAATGTAATTAAAGAGACTTATTTAATATTTTAATTTAGTTCAATTTAGGGTTCAAGAGAGACATACATTAAATCATAGGTATTATATTATGAAATTGTGTCCTTTTGGAGTAAGTCACTTTTAGAATGTCACTCTTCAATAATAATTATTGTAGTATCGTACTTTCTCCAATTTTGGTTCCACCCAAGATAAAAAAAATATAAGTTATGCTTGTTATAAAAATTGTAAAAATATCAAGACTACCACAATTTTGAAAGATTCTCTACGAAAAACAACCTCTGTAGCCCTTTATAGAAAGAAATACTATCATTTTAATTTCAACTCATAAATATTTTCCACCTTATACTGGCTTTAATTAAGTACCTCCCTACATAATTACAATTATAATAATAATTTTGGACCAAATATGTTATTGTTTTAAATTTTGTTAAAATTTAAATAACATACGCACATATATGTATTTATTGATGTAATTGCCACATTATAGTTTGAGCAGGAAATAAGAAAGAATAAGAGGGTCGTAGGGCGAGACAAGGCGATATAATAGGTGCGAACAACGTCGTTCGTGATATTCACAATAGACAATGACATTAACAACGTCAGGACAGTTATATATTATAATAAAGTACATGGAATAATACATGATATACGTATCTTAACTAATAGCTACATACCACAATACATATTTCATAAAATACATTGAGGTAATATTCATATTATCAATACTGTTTAATATAGTGTTTGTTTTTTCTGATTTTCCGAACTGATTACTTATAATTTTTATTCTAAATGTCATGTTGTGAACGTCCTGAATTAATAATTTGTTATGCACTCAACGTGTCTTTTTCAAATAAATAAATAAATAAATAATATTGAAGAGGTTGAGATGATATAATTATTAAAAAGGAAGACATTTTTTTATTTTCATTAGCTACAGTAAAATAATTACATGATAAACAGAACTTTTTATATACAACGTTTTTAAATTTTCTGTTCAATTATTATGCTCAATATGCTCAAACTTGTACTTGATATGAAGTAAATAAAAAACAATCAAACCAACAAACAAAAATATAGAATACTGAAATGTCATTATGATTTCCATAGTAACGCACGTATTTATTAATAATTTAGTTGCTAGGACCACCCACTTAGCAACCAATAATAGTGGATTAGATTACGGATTTCTTCCGAAATAACTTTTCATACAAAACAGAATTAACTGAAAATGAATTCAATTCTATTTAAAGATGGCCTAAAGTATTAAAAGAATGCATTGGTATCGTGTTATGATATATTCTAAAAGTTTCAAATGTCTAGCTAGTCGGGAAGTTAGTTAAAAATCGATTGCAAGATTTGTACTGGATAAACAACCACCGGACAAATAAGAATATGAGTTAATAAAAAAGTTGTAATAATAAAATATACCTAATATAAATAATGATAAAAATTAAATTAAACAAGTTTTGTAATGAAATTTTAAAATCACTTGTTCGTCACTAGTAAAGAAGAATCAAGAATATAAAATATTATACTGTGGCATTTTCAGAATGTAAGAAAAATTAGAAAAGCCCTACACAAAGGATAACGCAAAAAACAAAGGAAAATTAAATGATAAGCTTCCTAAACAATTTAAAATATTCTTTTGAAGCAAAGTTAAATAAAATAAAATAACGTTGGATAATATACCATGATAAAATAGATCTCGATGTTATTATGGCCAACCGCATCTTTTGTACTTAATATGAAGTCGTTCGTATCAATTTCGATTAAGAAGGCGTTTTAATGGGATTTTTTATAGAACGTCTTACCCACAATATTATACCTACATATCATTATGGAGAGGTTTGGAATTTGTGAATGGAGGGTTTCACACACCGACGCGCGTAAATAGCGACATCGACCCGTGTCAGTGTGCATGTAAATTTGTATTCCTCTACTAACATAAGATCGCGGTTGAAAATTCACACAAAAGCACTCTGGGGTACTTAATAAATTTTTGAAATAACCTGTAACAGAGAGATACGATACAAATTTTATATTACAGAATTTAAATACCCGCTGTAATACGTTTGACTTTATTAACAATGGGAAGTATTCTTAACCAAAGCTGAAATTTTATGATCAATGTTTTTAAAGCTTCCATTTGTTCAAGTATAACATGCCTTTGAAATTATTACCCGCTTGTATTGAATTTTCATGACAATTTCTAAGTTATAAATTTTGTAGAAAACATATTGAATATTATGTATTCAAATTGATTTTTGTATTTAGTTAGGTATCTACCAACACATTCTCAACGATGTACCACGACACACTGGTATGTCATCGTCAACGATTGCCGGGTGTGTTGCGAAATTTCGTGTTCGAAAACTTGTACGTATGCACATACACATCACCGTGAAATTGTACCTATCGGAAAATAAAATTTAAAAAAAAAACGTATAGTATACGGTCATATCTTTCCGATAAGAAAGCTCACGGCGAACTGTGCCACGGTGAAGTGTTTTACAATTTACATGTAACCGCGAAATATATCACTAGATACATAAAAAAATAATCGGACACTGTGAGTCGGTCCAACCAGCTGTTAGGCAAATCAGGCCGTTCGACCTGGTCGCCATAAAGGCCAATTATCTTGCATTTAAAAAAATTCCTTGTGCCTTTTCTCTCCCCGGCACTTTGTATTAGAGTAAAATCAGTAAACTCAGTCAAAGCTCACTTGAGAGCGTGGTGACCTAAGTCTCGGATAACTGCTCCTGGGATATTACCAGCCGTAAATAACTGTACAGATGCTTCACATCAAACGTAGTGTCTCATGATACACTCGATTAAGACCGAGTGTGGTGCGGGACGGATTTGGTTTGGAGGGCGTGTTTGTGTTGTGAGCATTATTTTGCTATCTATCAAATTATTATGTAATGGAATCGGTACTGTGTCTGATTTAAAATTTAAAGACATATTTTACTACCATTTCCACGTCGTACCTATAATATAATATGTGGTTTTTTCAATATTTCAATCAATAAAGTTGATCGACTGCTAAAGAAACCTACAATTTTCAATTTTTTACTTTAATAATTTACCTAACGAATTTTTCTTATATTTTTTAATGCAGCTTATGTAATTGTCTCGTAATGTGCGTGAATCATATATATATAGTTTTGTTATTAGAAAAGCGTTGAGAACATACCTATTAATTACTAACTTAACCTAACCTAGCGTATTTTATTTGATGTAATATAAAAACCTATATTATGTACTTATAATATTTAAAAAAAATCTGGTTTATCTTTTATTTGCAATTAAAATAATTACCTACCAATGAAACTGTCAATATAATAGGTATGATAAAACACCTACAACCAAAAACAGTTATATTACTGCACTTCTTAGATTAATACTCTGTTGTATTGCGATTTTACAATGTTTTCCCTGTGTAATGAAGGCAGTGGCATAGCTAGAATTCCCTACCCTTGTTTTTAAGAATGCGTACTCATATATGGGTAATTGTATACATACTTGTATAATTCATTCAGAGTTAAGTAGAGTTCTAGATTTAAGAATTAAATGGATTAAAATGAAGAGGTAAAGTTAAGAAAATCGACTTAAAAATATACATTCCATTATAAATTCTACATAACTATTCTCTAAATAAGGTCTGGTTGAATGATTATTTTTTCTTAAGCCATGCCAGATATTGATTACACTGTGAAAATACGACACAAATAGAAGCTACACACTAAACTTTGTTAGTCATTCTTGATTGTTTTCATTTAAGAATAAAAATTGCAGATTGTTAGTTTTTAAAATTCAATTAAACCACGCCTAAGTCAATTCATAATAATGAAGGTAAGCTGTGAAGATCTGACAAAAATAAGACACACTTGACCAGACAGACTTATTTGTTTTCATTAAACTAAGAATACAAATTGCAGAAGGGCTCGTTAGATTTTAAAATACAATTAAACCCTGCCTAAACAAATCGAAATAGATAAAAAAATATTCTTCTATCAATAAAATATCTAAAGATATGTATGATTTAATGGTATAATCTTACATATTTTATATTAATAGAAGAATATTTTTTTATTTAATATATATTATTATGGTTTACTTTGGCCGGGGCTTAATTCAAATTAATCAATACCATCTGCAATTTGTATTCTGTTTTCAATGAAAACAGATAAGAATATATCACAAAGTTTAATCCGCAGTATTTATGTCGGATGTGTACAGCCTACCTGCCCCCTTCGCCTCTAATTGATTAGATTCCTTATTATTTAAGAAAATAGTAACAAAAATGTGTACATAATCTATTTCCATGACAAAATAAAATTGTTACTTATAACTATTCATAAAAATCAGTTACATGATCCTTTTTCATCACACATAATATACGAGTGTATACCTAATATGAATGTAAAAAAAGCTCCTAACTCATTGTTTACTTATAAATGCCACTTGTTCTTTAATCCGTAGCCCCTAAATTATTGCATCTTAAAGATGGTTGCTTTTCTGGTATAGTCCACATTGGTGCTTCAAAAAAAATTTTTTTTCCAAAAAATTTATAAAAATAATAATAAATCACACTAGTCGCATCAAAATATTTATATTAATAAAAAATTCTGAATATTCTTCCGGGAGGTCTGAAATTTTTTTTAACCTATAAAAATTACCATATTTCACAAAATCTGTGAATTTTTATTGCGACAAATACACAGCAGACAGAAAACATGGATTAAACTATCAATAATCTAAAAAAAAAATTTCACACTTCAAAGAAAATGTTTATTACGTCTTGAGTTGTCCATATATTAAAAAAATATAAAAAATGTGTCATTGCAAATTTTTTTAACCTTATGTCTTTTCTATTTGTTGATATGAAATATACGTGCATATTTTTATATAGCAGTCTGTCTAGAATACAATATTGAATTCCATGTTATTTATAATATTTTGCCGCACCTTGAATCCATATGTAGGTATATACATATGCCTGTATGTGAACAAGTGAACATTTCTAAAAACTGTTTTACGTATTCCGCCGTGGATGGAAAATATTGTTCACCATGTATCTTGCTCTGGATTAGGCATACGACATTGATAAGGCCCTTTTGTCGTGGATTGGAAACTGAAGGCTCGACCAAAACATAAAGATACTGCTATAATCTGTTGAACGAAGGGCACATTAATGACATCCAGTCAAGGTGAAAAATTTGATATATGGATAACTCTATTAGTTATAATAATGAACCCGTGTATCGTTTATTTGCCTAGGTTATTTAGGTACATCCAATGGACGAGTTATTTCAGAAACCAAATGGTAGAAGAATTTTTGGCCGACCACGTACAAGATGGGTAGATAATATTAGGCGCGGCCTCATGATATAGGAGGTAGAATACTGGATGGATGCTTTCCAGGACAAGGACTGTTGGGGACAGATCATGAAGGTACTCATGTCTTATACTGTGTTGTTTATTAAGTACTAGAAAACGAATTTTGGAGTAAATATTTGGATATTTAATTTAAAATTGGCATACCTACTTAGATGGTTAGAGGGGAAATTATGTAGCAACAATTAGAAAGTCTACATTGTAATAATTCATAATAAATTTTGACAGTCATATTCCACGCTATGGGAAGTTGTGAATATTTTTTTAAACAAATTTCGAATGCAAGAAATGGCTTTTATTGAGTTTTACGCTTACCGTGGAATATAATAATGTGATAGTGTAAAAAAAACCTCCGATCGAGACCGGGAAAACGTAACCGTGAGAACCAAAATGTACAGAGTGGCTATTTCAAGTGGCAGTACTCTCTCCCGCATTGGCGGCCAATTCTTTATCAATAGTCTATTGTAATGTCTCATATACTACTAAATTCAATCAACATAGAAAAAGTCAGCCCATTTTTTTGTTCTTTTTTCTATGCAAGTAGGTAGGTTTTTTCCCGCCCAGACCATAACGAAGTATAATATTTTACGCCTTCGATAATTGAATTTTAATATTTTTTACAGATCTATTAGAAATAATTTCATTTAAAAAGTGTTACAGTAATCAAGTGCTAAATACTTTGGAGAGTTTTTAGTTAAATAAACACCTAAACGAAATTTGATATTTCGGTAACACTGCAACAAGTGACTTTCGACTCAAATGACGTTATGTAATATCCAAGTTTCAATTGAATATGTTATTACATGACAACTTTCTGTATAAGTATAACACAGTGGCGAAGAGTGACTATTAAACGTAGGCAAGCTATGGGGATCATAGTACTTAAGTACCTAATTACTAACCATGTACTTGTCAGTCCAGACTATTAAAACTATACTAATAATAATATATTACTAACTACTGATGAGGTACATACTAAAATGTAAAATAAAATAGTAAAATTGAAAAAATAGTTTTTAAGGTTTAATAATTTAATCTTTAACAAAAAAAACCGTAGATAAATTTCAATTTTATTTCAAAAATCTCTAAAATTAAATATGATTTAACTGCGTAGAAAAACTTCCCAGTATTGATCTAATTTTTAATTATTTGCTTGAAGGCTGATTATAAAAAGCTTTAAACTTTAGTGAAATTTGTCGATCTGTTATAGGTACCATAATTTGCCGTTGGATATCAAAAACATAATAAATTTACCTACGGATTTGTGATAATAATTAATATTATACGATGCAGCGCATCTGTAGTTATTGCGATAATGTCATTATATTAGGTATTGATGTATATTGTTAGTATGTTACTAATAACATCAAATAAAATTTATTTTCATTAATATAGTCTCCAAATAATCACCTAGTAAGGATTCTTCACCACTGGTATCATGATAGTAAAATTCATTCAATCTACAGATTTGAATTGATAAAAACTTTCATTGCAAAAATAATGTATTAAATTTATTCATTATGCTGTCGAATTTTACTGATAGTTTTATTTTATTGATTCAGTAATGTGAAAACATAATGGTATTTTGACAAAAACGAGTGATATTTTCACATGATGTGATTCATTCGAGGCTTTTTTTCGTATGGTCCGCAGGTTCCATTCAGTAACAAGTAGGTATAAAATGATAATAAAAAAAAACTAATCACATGATATTAAACCGTTGCCGGCTACTGTTGCTACCGATTCTATTAAAAATTTCGTTCTGTCATTGATGCGTCATTAACCTGAAGAATCTCAGGTACACTAAAGATACACAAAGAAAAAAGCTCCGAGCGTCCGAGAAGGTGTGATGTGGTCTTAGGCCATAGATGCCCAAGTGTTATTTATTAACTTTTATTTTCGATTACCAGTTGGAACCATTTTCATTAATCAAACGTTTTTTTATGACAATTAACTAAAATCCGTCATTGAAGTCCACGATTACTATGCATCCAAATTATAAAAAAATATTGTTGACGTTATAAACAAAACTTTATTTTTCAATGCCTGGTGCCATATATTTTATCGGATATCGGACATTGCATCAGCCGTAATAACTTTCCTTCACAAAAATACTGTAATGAATATTTTATGACACGTGTGAAACGCTGGGGAATATTAAATCCATAGACTTTCCAGTCTAGCCATATTTTGGTCACTTTGATAGGGTTACCTTTTGAAGGATGCGGTAATTGTGGCATATACGGATTATATATATTCGCATTACACCTTCATATGAAGTAGACCAGTAACTATTAAACTAGCAAAGGGTAAAAGATCCCTAAACTATAATTATATTAACAGGTTATTTATATACCTACCATCATATATTTAGATAGGAAGGTATCGTATGTAAATTTATTGTAAATCTATATAATTATTAAATATCTACAAAATCATAGTACCTATTGCTTATGACATAACTATTTTAAAATAAATATAGATTCAACGTTTGTGGTAGATCCTAGTATCATTGCGAATAATTATAGATAATTTTGATTAATGATGGGAAAAATATGTATCAACCATAAGGTACCTATTACTCTTATTATGTAGTTATGTAGGGACATAAATGAAATTCATGTATAGTCTTATTTTCTGTTATTATCAGATTGAATTGTTGGCTTGTCTTCTTGTGAGGCACTTAAATCCTATACCTACGGTATTATTGTCTTCAAATCCCTTCAGCCACGCGTCCACAACATGGATGATAACACTTCTTTTTTTTTTTTTTACATATAGAGCTTTTAAAACAAAAGCTTACTGCAGATACTGGGTGTGACGAGGAGATACGAAAACCTCTTGTGACATCTAAGGTGAAGACATGCTTCATTTGATCTGGCTCAGCCAAGTAGGTATTTTCTTTAAGTCAACCAGTTTAATACCATTCCTTCGGTTGCTAAGGGCGAATCATTGACAAGGATTATCGAAGACCCCGCGCGTTGTTTATATGTTCCAATTAAGAAAAAAAGAAACCAACGTAACGAAATTAATCTTTAAATAAAAAAAAAATGTGACTTATGAAACGAAACGGTGACCAAATAAATAGTTGTTGAGAATCTTGGTATGAGAATGAACAAAATATGTATCGAGCGTACAGGTGAAGAAGGTATCGGATGTTCTTTGAGAATACATCTCAAAAGCAACCAATGCTTCATTCAAGGTTTTTTCTACACATTTGAATAAAAATACCTCTCATTTTGAATTACTCTAAAAAGCAATAAGTGGAGTCAATAAAAAACTGATCTTCTCATGAATTTTATCATCAAATACACGAAGGCATAAGAATAGAGGTAAGGTACTCACGTATTTATACGTTATTGCATAAATAGTTATTAAAAAGTAATTTTCGGACAACAAATGAGTATTATACGTGATCTACCTATGAAAATATAAGTACTTGTTTTATTCATTCATTTATACAAATATATTATATTATTAATTATTTTACACACCTACCTTTCTTTTTGCGGCGATTATATTGTGTATGTAACTAACTATATAGTATTGACTGACATGAACTGTAGCATAAAATATAAGTTCAAAGCTTGAATCCTGTTGGCTTGGTGGATTAATTATATCTTATTTAAGTATGTAAATTTGGCAGTGTTAAGGTTATTCCTTTTTGCACAATAAATAAAAAATAACCAATCATTCGCCCATAATGACCATTAATTGTTGAAAAAGCTTATACATAGCCATCGCCATCTTTAGATTAATAAGTGGTCCACTGCCATACTATTTATAGGTAATGTAGGTACTTGCAGGGAAGAGTTTGGTATTCTATAATGAATGACTGAAGAGTATAAATAAGTTATTAGTTATTGTCGTTTAGAATCGACTGTCACATTGACAAACGTCCTATTGTATTATGATATTATATTATACACAGAAGAAGTTTACTTACTTTGATCGTCACTTTCAATTATAAATAACACATAACCACCAAATCTGATGAACTCCAAGGTCTCCAAGATACGTTAAAATAATCTGAAAGAAATCTGAAACTAAGAATACTCCGACGAGTGAACACGACAGACGCGTCAGTAAGAGCACTCTATCCATCCATAGACAAATCCATAGACAACGGAAGGGGCGAAAAGTAGGACCAGTCGTGTAATGTATCGGCTTCCTTCTTCAGTGGGCAATGCCATAGTGAACACTATACTTTGTCAGTCAACGTATTTGAACTAAGCCTACAATGTGTAGATAGTGTTTGTTAGTTTTTAAAATTCAATTAAAACCCTGCCTATTCCAAGTCATAGTAGATAATAGTCAAATAATATTCTTTCATCTATAAACATTATGAAATCATGTCATTAAACCATACATCATTTTAAATACTTTGTGTATTTAATAATAGTTTTATCGATTATGGTTTTGTTTACACTAAAAAAAAACTAACCAACACCATCTGAATATGTACCTATTCTTAATTTAACGAAAACAAATAAGTGTGACTGAAAAAGTATGCACTATTTTTGCCGGATCGACCATAGCATATCTAAATTATTATGGTTTGGTTCAGGCAGGGTTTAATTGAATATTAAAAACTAACCAGCACCATCTGCAAATTGTATACTTAGTTCAATGGAAACCAATAAATATGACTGACAATCTTAAGTGTGCACTATTTATGTCGAATTTTAACAGCTTACCTCCACCTCTCGCCACTTCGTTCGTGCCTGTACAAGTACACGCGGCGATAGATTAACAAGTTTATTAAAATAACTCTTAGTTACTCTGACATTGAAGAAAATGAATTGACACATTGATATTCTAAAACAATAATAATTGTTTAATTAACACTGTTATACTTACCATAGAGGTAATAAAATTAGTATTTTAGTTATAATTATAGATAATTCGACTTGATAGCCAATTCAATGAGTTACGCAAATAATTTTTATCAATTACCACTGAATGATGCAGCAACCATAAAGTACGAAAAAAATGTTAAAAATCTGGTAATTAAAATAAATCATCCGTGAAAACATTGTTTTAGTAAATCTGAAGCTCTGATACAAAGTATCGCTTATTAAATTATCTAACATAACGAGGTACCAATACACAAATGAAAGGTAGATATCTCACACTTTTTGTAATAAATATAATTTAACAAAAAATCTTAAATACCAACATAATTCACATAATAATACCACATTGCTTGGAACGTACTTCTACTATCGGTGATTGTTTTGTTTCATTTAATTGAATATTTGATTTCTTTGTAGTGTCCAATATTATTTTTCGATTAGTTGTAGGTAGGTACCTGAGATCGTACCCGACTTTTCATTCACGAGAGTTCCCTATCTATCGGGCGCTAGAGAATGTTTCCAGTGTAATAAAAAGATTATTAAAAAAATTCTGACACAAAAGCAGATTCACACTTCGTCACAGTCTGCGGCCGGGAGAGACGGACCGGAAGTTTGTGTAATTGATGTTTTGTTGGCGGGAAAATGCCGACGGCACCCGCCATTTTTTAATTTTCACGGTGCTTCTGTTCACACAGGCCGCCATTGCCGACCCCGTACGACGATTGATGATGTGGCCGTACCTTTTCTCGGCTTTTTTACGAAAATATACCAGAAATCATCTTTTTACATTTATTTTTAAATAGGAACCCTATTTAATAAGGTTTTGGGATGGATTCTATTAAAAACTCAATTGCTTATTTCCAAACACATTTTCTCTTATAGTGAATTTCAAAACCACATACATATTATATATTTTTTAAATTAAATTCACAACACACACAGGATACAAAAACTTGGATATTATTACACTTAGGTTTAGATAAAGGCTTTGTTCAAATTTAATATTGCTTTTATTTGTTAATATGGTAGGTACCTTCTCATCATCATTATTATCATTTGTGGCACTACAACCCTTGGTGGATCTTGGCCTCCTACAAAAACTTCCTCCATCCTGGACGATCCAGCGCTGACACTCTCCAATTGTTTTGACCGAACATTTTTAATTTATCCGCAGTCCACCTATCTCAATTTCGGCCGTCCAGGTCTTCTGTTGTGTAGGTAGCCCGCCTCGCCGGGATATCCTCTGGCGTTCTATGCACGTGGCCGATCCAGCGCAGACTCTGCAATTTCATATGCCACGTGATCTTTTCGCATTCAGTAGGTACCTTCTAGGTTTTGAAATAATGAATTTCAAAAAATAAAAAAATAGAAGTTGTTTGTAAATGTGTAAATAAATCGGTATATTCAATTGTATACCACTCTATCGGCCATTCTCTCATGGATGAGATTTACCATGAAATGCCGTCATTTTCTGAGCGGTGTCTCACGGTCTTTTGCTCTGAAGGCTGTTCCTCCAGCGCGTTAACGTTCTTCCTCTGCTTTGCTTTCTCTGGAGGTTACTCAAAACCACTAGTATTTTCAGGTTATCTTTGGTACACGTCAAATAATATTAAAAAAAAAAAACTACAGAATATGTCTCAGAAATAATTATTGTCGAGAGCCGTTCCATTACCTATCTGTAGTTTCTAGATGACCGACTGGTTCATCCTGTGGTCTGCCTAAGAATCTAAGAAATACGAAGAATCAATTGGTTTTCGATCTGAGGTCCATGACTCGACAGCATTCAAAAATATGGAGAACACTAATGTTTGCATAGGCAAAATTTTCGTTGCAATTGATATTCCTCGATCTTTTCATATACCTAGGGGTCAGGCGTGTCATCGCTTTTTTTGCAATTAATTTATATATTATTATTATTTCTGCTTCACAATCGCTTTTTCCATTAATAGTCGATCTCAGATACAAAATAATAAGGAAAGAAGAAGGAATTCTTTTAAAAATCCAGTCCTTCACTTTTTCTTCCAAAATGGAGATATTCGTTCTCGTTCCATCCATGGAATACTATGCATGCCTTCACAACACAACTCAATGACAACACTTTGTTATTAAGTCTTAATTTTTCTTATAGACTAAGGTTCAACACCAGAATCTTGGAAAGGTAAACTTCAGTCCGTATGCGACTACTTTTCATTATATTGTTCAGTCTGTCAGTTGCGCCTATTCTGCTATGGCGTCCCTAGTTGTCCATTGCGTAAACAAGTCAACGGCTTCTCACACCGGGATTTTCAGCTTCGATTCCCGATGACGTTACAATATATCTAGGTATTTATATGATCTTCTCTGGTCTAACTATTTCTGTGGTATTTCGCTATTATTTTTGGACCTCGTGGACTTGTTACAATTTTTTTTTTTAAATAATCTATTTTTCGCAATCTCCGCTGTTTGTAAACCAAGAGCGGAGATAAATAAATTCGCAATTAAATATAATCCAATCCATGATGATACATACGTATAAAAGGAATATTTTAGTAAAATCCAGACATGTTTATTGTACTTGTTTATCTGTCAAAATAAGTAATTCTTAAATCCCGTGGCATCATTAATGGTTAAACAAAAACCTTTTCAATGAAAAGCTTACGCTAATCATAAGCCTAATTTAAATATTGAATAATAAAAGGTTGCTTTTGTACGCTTTTAAATATTGTGGATCGATTTATACGCTGTCACATTGTGTGATTCGTTCTCACGAGAAATTTATCAAGTATCTCGTTTAAAAAATGACAGTTTCTAGCGAAGCTTACACTGCCAGAGCTTTTAAATGTAATGCGACTGTATTTAAGTTGGGTTATGTTTTATTATGAACGTCTTTTACGGTTTTTTAAAGTATGTTCCCACCTACAAGAATATCTAATCAACAATGAAGATAAAAGCTTTAATTTTTTGCTTATGGATTTAGATGCAAATGAATTTGACTAACTCATGTTAATATGCGGCACCAAATAAATATGTGTGTTATTATATTTAGTAGGTACGTATTTGTCCGAAAACTAGTTTCCACATAGAGGAAGTACACTTGTACGTAAACCCATATTATACCTATATTGAATTTTGATACTTTATAATATAAACGTACATGTACCTAGGTATTGTTGGGTTAACTAAGAATATGAATGGTTGAAAAATTACATTTTTCAAGAGATTCATTATTTACTTGTTGATAATTAATAAACTGTGTGTATTACTAATTGGTAAGTATTCACTTTAATAAATATGAAATATTCAACAATATGTAGGTACATGTTTTATTCACATAAGTAACCAATCTTTTTTTCAATTAAGCGGAACACCTGTCGTAAAATAATAAGTAAACCGTAGAATACCCATTTCGGACCAAGAAATATTATTGTTAAAATTTATTTAGGTATTTTAATATCTTACTTACGATTATGAATATTACATTCACTGCTGACCAGTTAATTACTTTTTAATTACCACATTTAAATATCATGTTATTTATATCTAATGGCCAACTCCTGCAAACGCGCCAGTCGCGTTGTTAGCACTAAATGATATATATTATATAAGAAAGAAATCGTATATTTGTATTGGTAACCTCATTAGGTAAATACCTACGTACATATATTATTAAACATAAATATCTTTGTATTCCCCGAAGATGTTGAACAAACCCGTCTACAGAAGTGGAGCCTAAATATAATGAAAGTGAACCAAATAGGACCCTCTGCCTATGTCTACTAATTTTCGTGTAAACTATGAAGATATAGAGTAGCAGTAATTACCGGAATTTGCATCAGCAGTTTTGATAAAGAAACCATACTAACCAATCTGACGGAAGAAGGTTTGATTTGAACACCTATGTAACTGCATATTATATTATTATTGTGCGCAGAGGCAGAGTTACCTAAGCCATGTCCTAATATTGTGTGTGAAAAATAAGGATAGGTATGCAATATAAGTAGGTATTATCAAGTGGAAAATTTATTGTATCTTAGAAAATGTATACCATCTACTGAGGATACTTGATGAAAATTGAATTTGAATTTTAAATGATGTAAGTTTTGCTGTCCCCAGGTTGCAAAAAAATACTCAATGTCATACATAGGAAAAAACATAAATCAATAATTAGAATTGGTTAGGTATATATTAATTTAAATATTGAAAACCACAATTATTTTGGTCTTAAAATATCTATATATGAGGTGTAAACGAGGACTCGGCCATTCTTAGTAGTATTGACCTATGTTCCCCTAGTAACTAATATTGTTGTTTATTCTCCCAAAGTGCAGAACTAACATGCCAATTGGGAGGGCAATTATTCTGTCCAACCAAGTTGCATCGGATTTTGATAGATTCCACCAACGTATTTATTTCCTTTTTATACCGTTTTTTTTTAATATTGCGTCTATTTCTATTACTTTTTATTTTCATGTCATTTTGTGAACGTCTTCTATTTATTATTATTATAAAGTTCACTATATTTAAATAAATAAATTTGAATTTAAATAATTACTTTCAATTCGAATTCCAAAGTAATCGATACCTGTTAATACATAGTTGAACTACACTGGCTATGGTGCCACCGCCTACTGCACACCGAGATGCTGTTATTTTTGGATATAGGTACACGATTTGATGCCTGCTTTAGAGCATTTTATTCGCCATAAACTGAATGTCAATGCATTTAATTGACATTACATTTTTTTATACAAAAAATCAGTTTGCTCTCATTCCTGTGGGAAATTTTCGAGTCTTCTGTATCGTGAAGAATTTCACTGATTACAAATATTTTGGCCAATTGATTTTCTGATTTGTGTGAAATAAATGTGTGTTTTCTCTCCAAAGAATGGAAAATAAAGTTGCACGGCGTAAGTAGGGACACTTTTTCCTAAACTGAATTCTGGTGGACTATTCCCGAAACTGTCTAAACACTGAATACTGATATAATACAATATCTAATAAGTTTAACAGATTTTTATTTTTTCGAGAAACGCATGTTAGCCACTTGCTCAACCTATTAGGTCCATACTCTGACTCTGAACACAAATTGAAAATCAATATATTATTTTCCAGACCCAGAATTCGATCATGGGACATTAAATAAAGAAAATTTTATTATTTGCTGTCGGTTTTTTTTATAGTTAACAGTGAAAATTTTGATCGCGCTGAATTCAAATTTCACTAAATATGATGAAGGAAATGCAGTTGAAATGTTTTAACTAACAATGTATTTTGTGTGTTTATTTGGAAAATATAATTGACAATCAATACCAACTTAACTATGTGTTACACAAGAGATGAAACATGTACCTACTTACAAACAGTTTTTCAAAATTTTCTTCCGTTTTATTTTTGCTTCCACCCCCTTTATTTATATGCAATACTCCCAATTGATTTCGAGGCTACTACTGTCTCCCTGGATTTCTCAAGCATCACCCGGGGGGCGATATATTATAAAATCTAAACGAACGGAAGTGGTTGTTATTTAATTATGCTATTTAATTATATGGATTAAATACATATTTAACTTTGTTTTAATTTCTTTTCAAAAACAAGTAATTATGTCCCTACTCAGTTAGAGGAAGGACAGGTAACAAAACCAACACATAAACGAGTCGCCTGCACTCTGCACTGCCAGAAGAAACTGACAACATTATACCTACCTGTATTTAAGCAAACTATGCACATAATTATCTACCACCTACGGAGATATGAATGAGATTAGAATGAAAAATACAATGTTTTAATAGTACTTATATGTATTCATTAACAATCATTACAAACCATTGCAGTAAATAGTATCTACCTGCTCAAATCCTAGGTGGATTAAAAGTATACTTCTTCACGAAATTTGCTTATTTTCATTACCATACGATTATAAGCAACGTCCCTTCGTATGCGTGTGTGCGCACACACTAGTAAAAATTTATCCGCACAAATATTTCTAATCTCCGCACACAGATATGTTGTTAAAAGTAGTACATATGCCAGTGGTATTCAAACTGTGCGCCGCAAACTGTATGAACAATTTTATAACTCCAGTCAATCTTAATACAAAGCACTGATGAACGATCATAATGATAGATCCTCCGGTGTTGCAACAGTTTAAAATTTTCTCAATATAAAATTATTTTGGATAGCACGAAATGCGAATAATACTTATATACAAAAATAGCGAAATAATGTAGATATATACCTAAATAACCATAAATAAAATACCTACCTTTACATAAAAATTAAGACTAAATTTATTTAGAATTTGGAGTCTACGTTATCTCATTAATTTGTAACTTTTAGGTTGCCATAAAAAAATAATCACGTAGGGCGTCGCGTGATGAAAAAGTTTGAAAACCACTGATTGCAATACCAGATTTTTTGAAATGCCTAAGCTTTAAATACACTTAGTAATGACCAACATTTTATTATAACTACTCACCTTCTTCAGAGACTCGTCTCTCACACGACCGTTCTTAACGCAATTTGAGTAAAGTAACTGAAAAATTTAGTAAGTACTGGTGATAGGTACTTTCTTCTGCGATATAAAAAAAATTGACGAGTTCATTTATCTACATAAAAATAGTAAATAGTTGTCAGGCGTATCTACCAAGGAGAAACCCATCCTCGAAGAACTGAATATCAACAAACAGAATATAACCATCTCTCTGAGACCTAGATATTGTGAGTAAGAGCGTAAACTTGAAAATAAAAAGATGAAGAACGAACGCATGCTGGTCTTACAGCGCTCGAAATGGAGAATTTTACGAACCGGAGCGTTCGATATAATTACGAAAATATATAACATAGTTGTCTAATTATTATACCTATGTGTATTTTATAAAAAAAAGTGTGCTCGATTTTTATTATATGGCATACGAGGGTGGGTCAATAATTCCTTAGAAAAAAGCATTAAAACAGTTTTTATTTTTGTATTTTTTTTTTATTTCTCAACATAATCTCCTTGGAGCTCAATACACTTGGTTAGACGTTTCTCAATTTTTTTTAAACCGTCAGAAAAATAAGTTTTCGGAAGGTCCTCAAAATAAGCATTTGTCCGATCGATGACTTCTTCATTTGAAAAAAAACGTTGTCCACTTAGCCATTTTTTTAAGTTTGGGAAAAGGAAAAAGTCACTGGGGGCTAAATCTGGCGAATACGGTGGGTGGTCGACCAATTCGAACTTCAATTCTTCAATTTTAGCCATTGATCGTAAACATGTGTGAACACGGGCATTGTCCTGATGAAAGAGGATTTTTTTCCTGTTTAAATGAGGCCGTTTTTCTTCAATTTCGTTTTTTAGCTGGTCCAATAAAGATGCATAATAATCCCCTGTTATTGTTTTTCCTTTTTCCAAATAGTCAACAAAAATAATTTCACGTGCATCCCAAAATACAGTAGCCATAACCTTACCAGCCGATTTTACGGTTTTCGCCTTCTTTGGACATGGTTTCTCTTCGCAATCCACTGCTTTGACTGTTCTTTCGTCTCGGGAGTATAGTGGTGTATCCATGTTTCATCTACAGTCACAAAGCGACGAAAAAATTCATCCGGATTGCGTTGCATGAGCGACAACAGGGCTTTAGAGGCCACCACCCTATTGCGTTTATTGTCGACTGTGAGCAAACGCGGCACCCATCTTGCAGAAACTTTTTTCATGCCCAATTTGTCATGTAAAATAGAAATGACGCTACCTTTTGAGATCCCTGTAACCTCAATTATCTCACTCAACTTTAATTTTCGGTCACTTAACACCATATCGTGGATTTTATTGATCATTTCTGGTGTAGTCACCTCTACAGGACGTCCTGAGCGTGGTTCATCCTTTGTTGATGTACGACCACGTTTAAATTCATTTAACCAGTTATAAATAGTTGCAAGTGAAGGAGCAGATATGCCGTGAACTAAATCCAACTCATTTTTTATTTCCTTTGCTGTTAACCCTTTTATATTAAAATGTTTAATAACAGCTCTAAACTCAATTTTCTCCATTTTCCATTTTTCCATTTTCCACAAGCAAATTTTTTTTTTAAATGTACGAGAAACACACAACAACCCGACCAATCTGATTGAAACTTCGCAGCATACTGAATCGGTAGTGCCGCTGCATGAAAACAAACCGCTTACAGTACTAGTCGCGCCAGCTGTCGGCTTTTCTAAGGACTTATTGACCCACCCTCGTATCTAGCTCAGACGGTCAATTTAATATTTCGACGAGATAAAGCAATAATCTTCAAAATTGTATCAACCGGAACGACGCTCCGGTGCGCTACAGTCCATTTCGAGCCCTGATGCTGGACCTATCAAATTAAGTACCTATACGGTGTACGATATGACGTGGATTAATACTTACTAAATGAGAATCTTGCGCAGAATATGAACTCCTCATGAAGACCACAATCCGTAATAATGAGGAAAATGCTGAAAATATACCAATATACCTATTACTTATTGTTTTAAACTTAACTTACAAGATCTAAAAATACAATGTTGCTTTACAAAAAAAAAAAAAAAGATACTTAAATAATAATATTGTTTCTCGGTCTTTTTTTAAATTTAATTTATTCAGAAATAAATATTTAAGAATTTTAATTTAAAATGTATCGTTTGTGCTACTGTGTTAACAGCATTATGATGCTAACGCCCCTTTGCCCATTTAACAAAATGCAGCATTAACGTAAGCTATAATTAAACCTGACTGAATGACTGCAGAACAGATTATGAACAAACAGAAAATAGAAAATTACAGAGCGAGAGGCAAACAAGATTGTTATTTTCACGCGAGAAGAGAATTCTGTATGATAGATTTATAACTTGGATCGAATAATTTTATCAAGAAGTGAGATGGAAGATTGAGCGCGAATCAAGTCTTTAAATGCAATGAGAGAGGTAGTGTGGGCCAGCCTCCAGGTCTCACCACTAAACGCTAGGTAACTTACGAGGTTTCGTAAGAAACTGCGAAGAGTCTGCGGTGATAATGAAATAAATTACTGATCTTAATAATTCTAACTATATATTTTGATCTCGGCTTACTTTAAAATTTATGCAAAATTGGCATACTCCCGTCGGGTGATGTTAACTTTTATTTTACGCAGATGACGCAATCGATTAATCATAAGATTTAAAAGGTGCCTCAAAACTTTTCAAACGAGTGGTAAAATTATTATTAAAATATACCTTTTTTTTAAGATGCGTATTTCTCATAAATTGTAACGTAAAATTGTAGCGTAAATAACGCTCACGAGAAAACAATACCTCATATACCACTAAATACGAGATGAAAAATCTCTATATAGTCACTACCAACGCATAAAAATTCTTCATTTCTTATATTTTACTCTTAAGATTAATAGTAAAATACGTGATAAATTTGATCTCATCTAGATATAATAAGTGTCATTTGGCATACAAACTATTGCTTTCTCATGAGCGATAACAAAATCCTTACAACTAACACCAAGCGGGGCCTATAACATAACTACTCAAATAAACCTCATACTTGTAAACAAAAATTAAACCACTAATAATTATTAAGCGTCACCACAGTCACCTTCAATATTTTTTTTTAGTAACAGGTTATGTATTCTAGGGAAAGTATACTTAAATTGATGTTTTTACTATGTGCGTTGGTTGTTTGAATTTGTGATTTTTGTCTTAGTTTATCATAGGAGGCTCAAAATCAGGTGTCTTCAACCTTAAGTCCCTAAACTCGTCATTGAGTAACCCTCTTAAAACTTACAATGAATTAATTTGTAAAAAGGCCAAAGTATATATATAATCAATTAGCTAAAACTAGAGAAGTTGCATGCTTTAGCCATGCAATTGCGGCATCCTAATAGATATAAATTTATGCATGTTATTTATTATCCGAGGGAAAATTTCTGAAGTAGAAAGTAAGATTCTGACAGAAGAAAATCTTACTGGTTTTAAAATCTCAGCTACTTTTCAGATCAATTGAAGACATGAATAAGATTACCTATATCGACAATCATCGACGGTCGAGCACAAAATTGTGTTTTTGCTAATTGATTTGAAATATAAATAACAAGGTAATTAAATAAATTAATTGAAAGTGCCCGGAAGCATAGTGTTACATACTTGCACTTGTTAATGATCTAATAAACAATATTTTTTATATATATACAAGGACTTCATAACTATAATGTATTATTATTCCTGGTGTCAGTTATAAAAATCATCTTAGTAATATTGTTACCTTTAAAAATTTAAATTTTGGTAGCCATTTCTTCGTGTATTTTGAAACACCTCAGTGGGTCTATTCTATACTTATCGAACACTAAATTGATAAATAGTATCAAAGTTAGGGTAGGTTTGTATCAAAATATTAGCACTTATTGTAACAATTACACGTAGCCGGTTTTTATTGTTGCAATAAGTGCGATATTTTAACAGCAGCAAGATAGGTGCTGTTAAAATATAGCACTTATTGCAACAATAAAAACCGGCTT
The DNA here is from genome assembly GCF_057557595.1 of Rhyacophila brunnea. Taxonomy (NCBI): domain Eukaryota; kingdom Metazoa; phylum Arthropoda; class Insecta; order Trichoptera; family Rhyacophilidae; genus Rhyacophila; species Rhyacophila brunnea. The sequence continues at coordinate 17,182,323 of NW_028232965.1, forward strand.
CGTGTAATTGTTACAATAAGTGCTAATATTTTGATACAAACCTACCCTAAGTTTGATAATATTTTTACTTTATCACTTTAGCGGTCGATAAGCATAGAATAGACCCACTGATCTTATTAGTGAAAGACTCGAGTTCAAACCGGACCAATCTGTTCTTGCTTTATTTCCTATAAGTACATTTTCAGAGAATTTTCAAAATAATATAATATATTGAATATAATTATGTCTTTCAGTCTTACAGTTTATGCTAAGCGTAATATTTATAACAAAAACTGTAATTTAATAAAAGTAACTGATAACTTTTACTTTAAATAATCAAATACACATATGAGAATATTAGACTAACTTTTTAAAAGGTTATATCGAATTAAAGATTTGATTCTGTCATAATACAATGCTAGAATTGATATAAATAAAAATTATTTCAATTTAGTTATTAAAAAAAATGTTTTTTTTTAATTTAGCAAAAAATACGTGCAAACTATGAATGTTTTTTTAATTTTGTTTCGTCACCTGCTAATCTACTTGAACAGACATAACTTGAAAATACCCCAGATATATACGTACCAAAATCTCTTTTGAGAAAAATACGGCACCCGACGCGATTTGAATCTGTATAACCAACCACTGGTATTGAGACAATGTGATTTATCTAATTAAATTACGGGCATCTTACGTAATTGCGATAATTTTAACTGGTATTTCCTAAATGAAATGCGTTTATCAAACTAATGATACAATTATTTGTAAAATACTAGGTTCTTTTCAGTTTACAGGAATCCAGCGGAGAACAAATTTTGAAAATAGCCGATATACTGGATTATTTGTTAGGATAGGTTAGGTTAAGTTAGGTTAGGATAGGTTGGGTTTTCATTCTTGAATTCATGAATTTTGTCAACATCGGCTATGAAAATTGGCGCGGTTCCCGCCTGGCTTCCTGTAAATCGACCAAATACTATAATAGTAAATAAAATATTCACTTTAAATAATGTTATTATGCTCATTTCTAATATTAAAGTGAATAAATGCTAATGGATTTAAGTTTTGAACTATTTCATTTGAGTCGTTTTTTTGTGACACAGGTTTCGCCTTTCAGCATCTTTAGGCACTATGTGCACTCACTTGAAGGTAGTATTAATATTAAAGTGAATAATTATTGTATTAAAATTAAATGCAAGTTTGTTGGCGCACACTTCTGTCGTAGAGCGGCGTCAAGCAATACGATTCATTAGCGGGCAGCGAAGGAGGGACAGGCCGCGGCTCGCGAGAGAAACCATCCGGCAAACACTTTTTTGTCGTTCGACTTTTCAAGAAGTTGTTGTTGTTGTTAAACCTCTCCTCCCACAAAGCATAAAGTATGCGGCAGCCGACCGGTACCATCGCGCTCGCCTCGTCTCGTATCCTCCGATCATCGTCCGTCCGACTATCGATATCGAATATCCACATTTTTTTACTCTCGTAAATAAATTACCATCCGATGTTATCGCCAAGTGTGCGCCGCGAACCGCCTATCTAAATAAATAATATCGATTCATAAATAAACAAATACATAACACATTACATTTCTATCGATTTATTTTTGTGAAGTGTAACAAACATTTGTGGAGTGTTTTATAATAATAAATAGTTTATAAACTTTATCATAAAAAAATACCTACTGATAATTCTGGTGATATACCTACATATATACGTAACTAAAAAATAATCTGTGATAAAATATACTACACCATAAAATAGTAATTATCTAATTCAGTTTTATTCATTCATGTATTTTATTGTGCGAATTAAATCGATAAAAATAAAGTAATAATAATATGGTTCGTAAAAAGCTGCATTGTGCTCAATAAATAAAATGGATTTATTGACTTTGATAAATTATGATATTAAACTTCTCAGTTTTTCCGTGCGATAAATAATGCATTAGAATGGCGTAATTATTATGCGATTTTATTGCTCAAAATCAGTAATAATAATAGTTATTATTATCCGTGGAGCTTAAATGGTAAAGCTCTAGTGGCGCTTTAATTTTATCCGTGCGTTGATATCTTTTTTTTAAGTGCTGAAAATGATCTCATCTAAACGTGGATAGTTTAATTTAGTAGTTTTTTTGGAATATGGAACATCAACAGAACGGTGTCGATGTGTGGGTAGGTAAGGATGTCGATGTCATATTTTTAATTGTATAATTGTATGTAAGATATTGTGAGGGATTAAATAAAATGACTGCCAAAAAAGACGTAGAAAACCTAAAAAAATAACTGTATTTTTGACGTACAAGTATTATTACTAATGCATGCTTAGAAGATCTCGATTAACATTAAATATATGTTTCAAAACAGTATAACTAACTATAGATAATAATATTATTAACAATATTTTGTATGTAGACTTAATTGTAAAATAGCATTGAAAAGTTACCGACGGCAAAATAATTAATCACAATAATTAAAGGTAAATATTTTATTTAATCCTAGGACTTCTTGTTTATTCAGGTATAAGTACATCAGATATATTTATCCAATTGATCAAATTAATACTGCTATTTTTACATAACTAACATACCTACCGATAGAAAGTGCACAAAACGGTCGTACCCTGTGTTTTCTCTAATACATATAAAATATTAATTTATTATTATCAAGTATTTCCTTTTCGAACTCATCCTAAGATATTATGTAGGTATCTACCTATCACCCTATCTAAATTTTTAACATATGTACAAAACTACTTACTTACATATTTAATTAATTTCAAACTATTTAATGGTTTAACGACACTACTATCTCTGGCGATCCATACTTTAATTATTTATAATATTATAATTTATAATGAATGTGTACGTAATTATTTTATTAATAGTTTAGTTGATACCTATTTTTATTATTGATTCCAAAGAAGAAGAAAGCACTAACTAAATAATATGTCAATCAGTTTTATATAGGTATATATAGATCTATGTAATTTAGTCATGAAGAATGGTGTAAATGTAAAATGTAACTTATTGAAAATACTTTCCTACCATGCGATATTTTTTCACTTCGCATAAAATAATTTAGTAGATGAGTGATTTTATTTCATCGCATCACTTCGGAATAAATGAAAATGCTTAACCACCGTACTTGCTGTCATTTTCCCGCCTAAGGTAATATGTATATACTTAATTGTAAACAAACTTTTCAATAATATTATCTACAGCATAATATCAAAATACACCCACGTTATACCACCCATAATTATACACCCAGGGTGGCCGCGCGGCTTAAGCGTTGGACTATCACACCGTGGTCTCAGGTTCGAATCCTGGGTCTGGCAAGTACACATATTGTTTTTCAATTTGTGTGTGAGTCAGAGTATGGACCTAATAGGTTGAGCAAGTGGCTGACATCCATTTCTCGTAAAAAACAAAATCTGTCAATACAAACATCTACTCTGTGGAGGCCCATATGATCCTATTAGGATTGGACATGGTCGAAAAAAAAATATCAAAATATAACTATAAATTATCTACGTATACCTATAATAAATATTTATAAAAAAGTTAAAACCTTCCTTGATCGTTTTTTTCGTCTTGGCCACTTTAATAAGACTCCTCTATTCCTTTTCGTTTCCTTTACTTTTATTAATTTCTAGTAATAAATAGTTTTGTTTGATACCATTAAACCACCCAATTTATGGTCTTGTCACCCACTGTACGCTTCGTCGTTGATTGGCCATCCTTACCACTTACTTATCCATGATATAATATTATACTCTGAAGGTTTTTGATTTATCTGACGTCAGGCTTATGAGTGTAGCAACAATACAACCAGAAGCGGAACAAAATATATTTTGCAAGATTCCACACTAGAACATTTGAAACTTAGGTTCTTGTCTGTTTATTTAGTGGAACCCAGCAGCAAACAATTTTGAAAATAGCCAATATAATGGATTATTTGTTAAGTTAGGTTAGGTTATCATTCTTGAATTTATGAATTTTACCGAAATATGCTATGAAAATTGCCGATGTACCCCACTTGCTTCCAGTAAACAGACTTGTACCGAAATTTATAATGCTTTTTAAAATTCTTGAATGTAAATGTAACGAATCTTCAATATCAATCAAAAAGTCACTGTACCCATATTATGTTAATTTATATCGAAGTTAAAAAAATAAATCAGCTTGAAGCTATATTTATCTCTAATTAATGTTGTGTTGTATATTAATCATATATCCAGAATCAACAATTAGTTCATTTATTTTAATAAATTGAGTCATTATGTGTTATTTAAAGCAACAATAGATCATCCGACTATATCCACTCGCCTACGGGGCAAATAACCGGTTTCGTATGAAAATTAAGATCATCTTACAGTTGAAATATTATAAATGTACCTTCTACTAAAGTCAAACAACGATATGCGTAACATGTTATCAAGCTACATTAAACGAGTTACGTGCAGGTACTTTTTTATAATACGCTTCTCATTTCAATTGATCGGGTTTGTCAGTAAGTAAAAATAAAATTCTGAACCTCTTAATGTATTGTAGTTATTAATGGCGATAGCAATGATCCAGGGTTTGACGTGCATAAAATTGAGTTTTTTTTTGATAAAGCATGCGTATTTTCCTACCCCGATATTTTCATTTTCTAACAAGACAATGAGATTATACTATCAAGGAAAGTCAGCGACGTTCCTAGGCAAAGTGCCGCCCTTAGACAGACTTAGAATGCCGTCACCAATCAGTTTTAGTATTAAATTGTATGCAAATTTATTAGATGCATACCAACATATTTTATCATCTTAAACTTAACAAACAAATGCAACAAAAACATTGAAAAAAAAAAATATACGAACTTACACAAATCTACTTAGGATTAGATGATTTTCACGAAACCTACTCTTAAACAGTGGTAGTTTCAAGTACGTGGAGGTCGGAGGCGCAGATAAGTACGGAGGCCCTTTTGTGATATTTCAAAATTAGGATTTTGGTACTTTATAACGAAGCAACCGCATCGTCCGCTTCATGGAAACCGCCCTGCTTCCAAAAGTTGTAATGCACGTATTCTTTCTTTCATTTCCCGCCCTTTATATTTCACAATCCATAAGCAGCGCATGATCTGCTTACCCCCACGGGAAGTCATAGTAGAAGTTACACACATAGTATTTACAACTTTCCTCGTTATATAAAAAGAGGAAAAAAACACTTTGGTTATTTTTATATTTTTAGTGTATAAAAATGAGATAAATAAGACGTATTTACTACTATCTGTAGAATCACATTAGGATTATTGATATATTCATTAACTAAACTTCGTTTTAGCTTTTAAATTAACTTATTTTAATATAAATATGAAATATAATATCCATTTAAATATAACATAAAAAATAATAAATTGAATTATTTTTATACAAGACTGAACATGCCTTCAGAGTTAGGTACCTAAATAAGAATTTAAAATCTAACATTATTCATTGAAAATACATACATACCTAATTATTTGGAAAAGATTCATACATAGATGTAGGTAGGTGCCAACTATAAAAATATAAATAAAACAATTGAGTTAAGTATGTAAATTAAAATTTTATTATTTACTTACATATATCCAGTAAAAATTAAATTATATATTCCAGACATCTACAATATAGCATGGGAGAAAGAAAATATAAAATATGTAACAGTATTAATTACAAATTTATATAAAGATTGCGTTATTAGTAGGGATAGAAAAATCATAAAATGTACACGGAAGTACATCAAATTAAATGACTATTTTATGAATTTATGAAAGGATGTCTATCTAAACTCATCGTCACGCAAGTGGAATATAGCAATATGCGATGCGACTTGGTTGAACAGTAAAGTTATTGCCCGATCAATAGTAGGTACACGGAATTATTAATGGCAGGTTAGTTCTGTACCTTGGGATAACTAAAAATTGTTGTTCCCGATTTCTAAGACAGTTAACAGATCAATACTCCCAAGAATAGCAGAGTTATCATTTACACCGCGGATAAGTCTGAAAAATGTAATTAGTCAAATATATCAATTGTTTCGCTTTTAGACTGCAGTATGTAGGAACGTGTAGGAGTTATTGATGTGTTCTTTGTCAAATAGATTTAATGTACTTGCTCGTAGATCAAAATGTTATATAAAATATTCATCATGTTCATGAAAATACAATAATCATATTGTTATTTCCACTGTTTTAGTAAACCGTTCAAACTCATAAGTATAGAAGTTTCAACCTCTCTTTAAAAATGTAGGATGGTTTTATAAATTTTATTTTAAACACTATAACATGTCATAAAGACCAATGACAGTAGTTTAGTAGAAGATACCTAGTGAACCAATAGCCGAAATGATAATATCGTCACTGTTCTGGCAGAAGACACTAATTCGAAAAAATTACATACTGAGTTAGTTATACCAAAATGTTCCTTATTTCAAACTATACCGTCTGGAAACCTTCTTAATAAATAAAAATTCTTTATTTTAAAGTCATCCTTTTTACGATTACTTAATAAACTCACATGATAGACCATTTCAAACATTTTAACAACTTCAGGGTCAAATTACTCAAAACTAGTATTCTCCAGTTAGTGTGTTCTGCCAGAACAGAGACGATATATTACTTCTGTCAAAATTTTGCAGTGTGTTCTGCCAGAACAGAGACGATATATTACTTCTGTCAAAATTTTGCGTAACCATTTTATAGAATTTAAATTACGAATTTAAAATGGCAATTTCATTATAAGAATAAAGCTGTGTTAAATTATTATGACATCTTAAAAGGAACAAAATTAATGATTAATAAAACCGTCACCAATCAGGGTATAAATTATGACACCAATACTGCACTTAATAAAAATAAATTTCAATAAAAATTTTAATATTTTGTTAAATTAAATTAGGTAGCAGTGACGTGCGCTCCATATATGCTGTGGATGTGGCGTATGCCTTAATTATTCCACATATAAGTATCCACGAAACCAATAAATAAATTCAATGACATACTAGATGTCAGATACTGCTACTTATGAGAGGACTTAATATGCTTTGAGTAATATTAATATTGCGTTGCAAACGTACCATTCCATTATGAACTAATAACAGCACCATTACAAACATTTGTTTTCAAAAACTTTAATCGAGTATTCCAGTAGATGTAAAAATTTAATTTAACTTGACATAAATAATAATTGTGTTTTTGTTATGAGTTGAGAATATCCATTTATGTGGACAAAACCGAACCTGATATTTATTAAATAATGTGTAGTGTGTTGTCATATTATTTCGTCTTGTTGATTAAATATTTAAATTAAAGTAGGTACATAATCATATTAAATAAATGGGTAGATAGACATATGTTTGAATAATGTAAGTACGACAAGTAGGTATTTTTAATTATAATGATTTTGAAGAAGTTTAATAATCACTGTAACATTACAAAACAATAACTCAGGAGCTAGTTTTAAAATTTGGTCAAATCTATTTTATGAGAAAGTGAAAAAATGTGATATTATTCTTTCCTAAAAAGTTTGTGTTAACTAGCAACAAAACAAAAACGTCGTCTTTATGATGACTTTTATAATGTATGAACTTTAGGAAAATGGCGTCTGCCATTGTGATGACGTGATTCGTGGACATGGATTTACCGTTGTTTGAAAATAAACATGCCTGGATTTGACCACTATCGAAAATTTGTCCCACATTAAATTTGTCCCATATTAAGAACATAAAGTTAAACACTCCAGAGTCATAGTCGTATATCATTACGATATATTTTTTTCTTACGAATTTGAACACATTTTAAAATTACCGACTGAATTGTGTATTGACAAATCTAACATTATTGGAATGTCTTCTTGCCTTACTCCTAAGTTTTTATATGGATTGGATGGATTTTTCTATTACCCATTCCTGAATTATGGCAGCAATATAAATTAGACAAAGAAATGGTTTTTAAAAAAGCTGGAATTAAGAACATCGTACTTTATCTGCAGTCAATCGTCCTTGACAATTCATTTTCCATGTACCAATATTGAGAATGTGACATTATTTGGTGGTATGTGACAAATTTTAGGGGTTAGGTACGCGATTTAGCTTTTCTCGTGATTTATCAGTGATTCGTACATTATTTGTCAACCATACTGTAATTTTAGTACTTGTAGGTATCTAGTATAAATAATTATGTCACTACTCTAATTTTGATAGCAGTAATACGTATGTAAGTATAATATGTACGCAAGCAAATACCATAGTTTAGTATTTCCATACCGTAGTTTAGTAAGTATATTTCAATACTGTACTTTTCACAATCGGATGTGACATAAGAAAAAAATGATACTGACTTTTATAATATATAAATATTATTGACGCTATGACACCCCGTTCTGAATTTGAAAAGGAAAATGTATAAAAGAAAAGTAGGGTACACCTGTTAAATCATGTATTTAAATGGATTGATACAGTGGCAGGTTTAGGGATTTGAGTGCCTGTTTTTGAGGCCCCACATGACAAAAATCATACATTCCAACTATCACCAACCTAGGTACCTAGTAAAAATAACAATATGTATATTTTTCTATCCAATTATTATTACTGACAAATACAATGATGACACATAACAATATTAGCGGTTTATATTTTTGAGTCTTTTATGTAATAGGCACCATTGATTAGCTGCAGTATACACATCTTTTTTAAGATTTTACTATGAGTTAATATTCGTATGACCAGTTTAAACTGTTTCTAGGCCCTTTTTTAAATCTTCTGACAAATCAATTGCATCATATTCGTCTGAAAAAATCGCTGGGTAGGTATTAGTACCTACCTACCAACCTATGTTGAAAACTTGGCAAACACTGATACTTATAGGTACCTATTACATATTACAATATACGTACATACATATTTCAGGAAATATAATGTATTTAACGCCATTTAACTACAGTGAAATAATTAATTTAGATATAATAATTAATTAATAATAATTTAATATAATACATATAGGTATAATAATTGTATTATGATAAAATCGTTTTGTAAATATCTTTATGTATTTTTTCCAGGGCAAGGGCGAGTAAACCAATTAGGCGGTGTGTTTATAAATGGGAGACCGCTCCCAAACCACATCAGGCTGAAGATCGTGGAGATGGCAGCTGCCGGAGTACGGCCTTGCGTCATCTCTCGTCAGCTTCGCGTCTCCCACGGCTGCGTCTCCAAGATCCTCAACCGCTACCAGGTCAGTCCGTCTCCCACCTGAGGTGAAGTGAAATGTCAGTCATTCCTTGACGGTGTCCATCAAGCGGATACCCCTGTCCGACTGAATTAGAAGATTTGATTTGAGAATTTAGATTATCAAGACGTATACAAATGTTTTCATTATTCTTTATACACTCAGATTGAGATAAAAATATATATTATACGAAACTGTCAAACATTATGACGATTTTACTAGATTATTATCTGGTAACATTTTTTCATACTTACATACCTATAATACAACTAATATACTATATTAAAACTATCGTAATTGACAGAAATATCTACGTACATATTGATTTGGGTTCTCGAAAAACGCTATTAAATATTTTAACATTTAGATATTTCAGCACTTAAATTTCAAAATAACTTTGTATATTCAGGTCGGTAGCAGGCTAATTAAATTAAAAGGTAATCTCACAAACATTGTTTTTTTAGATACCTATATTAAGTCAGCACACAGATTAATAATGTTATAAAGTATAGTCTAATCAAAGTACTAAGTTTAATTTAGTAATCATAGTATTAATTATATTTAGTCCTACGTACTTACTTAAATTATAACAGCACGTAAGTTTAAAAACACTGATAATTGGATGTTCCTAAGTTGTCCATATTAAAAAAAGAAACTTTTTGTCTATATTCAATAAATAACATAAAATAACTGTTGATAACACACGTATTGGCAAAAAAGGAAATACGCATATTTTTAAACATTAAATACAGTTTTTTGTCAATCTATTTAATTTCATTTAAAAATCGTTACAGCCTACGGACATTTTCATGTTGAAATACCTATAGCTGTTAGGCGTAGATAGGTTACGGTTACATGCAGTGACGTCCCGTGGGGTAGGCAGGTCATACACTGCTTAATTACATTTTTTAAGGTTTTACCTAAAGCAGACTTTGCGGTCGCTTTTTTAGAAAGTACCTACCGACATTTTTTTTAAATCATAAGGTAGCTTACAAACTTTTTAGCGCTTCAGATCTCTACGTTGTTTGAGAGCAGATTTAGTGAAAAGGCTCTAATCCTCCAATAGATGATGACACGCATAAATGTAAATTGTTTACAGATTTTTTTTACGTTATTTAAGAAAACGGTAGCTATCTACCTAACAAATTCGAATACAATTTGATACTAAAAATGAATGGCCACGGCATTTATAGGCAATCTGCCGTGAAACGTCACTGGATACATGGATTATAGGTTCATATTATATAGGTTCAGTTATTAAAAGCATCCTGACCAAAAGAAAACAAGTTTCAACAATCAACAGTAGGTATAATATCAATAATGTAAAATTCGACAAACAGATTTCAGTTGATAGGAATTTCAGTTATATCACGATTATCAAGACTTCTTGCAGGTAGCCAACGCAATTATAAAAAATAGGTCATAATAATATTATTTATGTATACACTACCTTAACCAGTAACGAATGATTGATGAAATTCCGCATAATTCAAAGAATAAAACGTTTGAACCTACAACTTATTTAATATTTCGTAATATTGACTAATCAACGTGACCCTTCTACTATTTTACCCTGAATTTATTTTATTACATACTGTGAAAGGTCATTCAGTGGGCTTTTGATTTTATAACACATGTTGTATTAATGACAATAGAATAATATTGTTTTCATTATACCTAATATGAAAGCAGGTGAAACATATTTCCTGTCATATATAAATGATATAATAAATCGAAGCTTCGAAGTAAAAGAAAATTATTGACTGTAGTAATATAGCTCAATAATGTTCTTAATGTTACATAGGTATTCAAGTAGTTCTCAGAATTTAGATCTAAATAATTACAAGATAAAAAGAACTTTTTGTATACAACGTTTTTAAATTTTCTGTTGAATTATTATGCTCAATATGCTCAAACTTGTACTTGATATGAAGTAAATAAAAAACAAACAAATATAGAATACTGAAATGTCATTTTGATTTCCATAGTAACACACGTATATATTAATAATTTAGTTGCTAGGACTACCCACTTAGAAACCAATAATAGTGGATTGGATTACGGATTTCTTCCGAAATAACTTTATAACTTTTCATACAAAACAGAATTAACTGAAAATGAATTCAATTCTACTTAAAGATTGCTAAAAGTATTAAAATAATGTATTGGCATCATGTTTTGATATACTCTAAAAGTTTCAAATGTCTAGCTAGTCGGGAAGTTAGTTAAAATTGATTGCAAGATTTGTACCGGATAAACAACCACCGGACAAATAAGAATACGAGTTAAAAAACGTTGTAAAATGTTGTAACAACTTTAACGTAAAATAAAGTGGAGGTTGTATTAACGATTAACAGATGTTTTATGAGGAATAATAAATTGTTAGACATTGACGAGTAGCTTACTATCAAAGTCGGACAAACGCCACCTTCCGTTATATTCATATTCTAATTTATTATGCATTTTAGTGCAAGTGGAAGGTACTTTTTTTTTTTTAAATCCATCAAAAGTATCAAAAATGATCATTTACATATAGATTTTTGAGTTTAAAGTTAGTATATAATTTGAAAAACGGATACTTTACAACCATGTATGCGAATCGCCTTTAAATTTTTATAAATAGCTTAAGTCCCACTTTGTTACTCATCCTACTCTCGTCCTATATTAAATAAATAGGTACCGACTGAAAGAAACACGTTTTTTTTACCACCTTTGGACACAGTTTTCACCTGCAACCCACAGCTTCGTGTTTATAAATAAAAATGGCATCTAGAAAGCTAAAATAAAATCTTAAAACTATAATGGGCTATAAATTATAAACGCTTGAAATATTCTTCATATCCTAAGACAGGAATTGGCCTCCTTCAAAGTGTCATACACTGGCTCTCGATTCTCGCCAATTTCTTCAGTTTCAAAGTCATCCTATTCTGTTTGACTTCCACCACCCCAAATCAATCCACTCAATTCATGGTGATTTTCTCTAGGTTCCTTCCACTGACGTACTCGTACTCATGGGGCATATTTTCCTGTCGTCTGATTTTTTTTAAATGATCCGCCACTATTTGCAACACATAATCTGCTATTGGTTTGCTGTTTGGGGTTACAGATAGTATGAATCTTTTTTAGTGTCGATTCAAAGATTTTCCTCTAACATGTTGTTAATTCATATTCGTTCATGTGACTGTAGATTCTATAGAATATAGATGGTGTGTTCTGGTTTTATATGTAAAAAGTTTGAATCTTCATTTCAGTATCATCGACACCATGGTGGTGACTATCAGTCGCTTACAAAACGTGCACATATGTCGCATGTATATGCTTGTAAGATCCCCATTGTTTTATTACTATATAGATTTTGCACAAGCAGAAGTAACAACACTGATTTTGTTTCATTACAAAAATGAATTATTTGTTACTAGATTATTAAATTTAAAAATAGTTTAATGCCAAAAAGATATTGTCGGCATTTCACCAGTTGTTACAAATTTAACTATGAAAGGTTTTATTTTAAATAAAAAAAATCATTTTAAATGATTAACAACTTTATGATAATTATTATAAACAGCTAATTAAAAGTTTTCGCATTTCTTTTCTTCGTGGCAAGAAATTAATTTAACAAACGATTTTATTTTCCTTTTTTCCTGACAACGTCTTTGTGCTTGACTATAAAAATGCACAGATTTTTCTATTCATTGTTTTTGCACCAAGTACTTCCGTTTCATGGATCTAACACAATTTATTTATTGTTAAGGTAACACTTGAAATTCTTTCCCGCGGTTTACTTTAAAGCTTAAATACCAAGCGAAGCTCTAGTTATTTTTTGCAACGGTAACAACAGTCACCATCAAAGTTCGAGAGTTAATCTCAAACGGTCAATGTAGTTTTGAAATCCGCTACACTGTTACAGTGATCGTAGCAGTAGTCGATCATTTCGGTTGAAGATTTCTCTCACGGGAGAAGCCCGCGAGTGATGTGTCCAGACAGGTTGCGCGAGCCGTTTGATCAAACACGAAACCACCAATATATCTTCATATTATATAATTATTATTAAATTTCCAACGTGGTTAATTTTAAATTAAAATATTCGGGGTAAAATCAATGATATTTTTTTCCCACATTGCAGTATTGTATTAGTTGTTTTACAGTAGAAATAAAAAAAAAATATCACTTAGTTTAAGCGTATCGTAACTAAGATCATTGCTTGTATTTTATATGATTTTTTGTTTTACAATTGCTACTTCTTCTTCGTTTTTAAAAATAAAGTTTTTTGCCTTATAGCTTATAGGTGTAATGATTGTTAACAAGAGTGTCGAAAAACTGCTTTAAGTTCAATTTAATAAGACGTAATTATTAGCGTTCATTGAGATAAATTAATTTCATTAAGCATCAGACTAGTTAGTTAAACTATTTCATTTTATGCTAGATATATGTAAGCCATATTTTAGTCTTGAATTTTACTAAGTAGGTACTTGACATGAACAAACGATTTCTCTGTCAATGTGTTACCATACTATATTGAGAACTATCAGTTATACTTAAGGCTAAATTCAGCGATATCTAATCGTCGGCTATTGTAAAATTACCCCTATTGCGATTTTTGAAATTACTTAATTCATCATCTTAACACTGCAATTAAATATATAGGTAAATTAATTTATTCTACTACTGTAGTAACTACAGCATTAGCTATTCTACCATAAAAATAAAAGATAACTCATAATTAAATTAATAAATAGGTTCATTGTATAAGGATATCATAAATGTAGATAGGTAGTATGTTCGTTAGTTTCACTCCCTAAATTCTACAACTAGGTAACTAGGTTACTAATATTTTGATATATATTTAATTATATAGTTTTTGTCATTTACAATATAACAGAAAATATTCATAATGGAGTAACAGAAGATCTAATTCAATCAAAGTATATCCACAAATGGTAACGTGGCCTCTTATGAAGTCGCAGCTCTCGAGCTTAGAATCAGCCTGATAATTCACATGTTGTCTTTCAATGCATGGCAACAGATGGCATGGCACTTTTTATTAAATTATGTAAATCAGTAAACTCAGTCAGAGTTCATTTGAGAGCGTGGGGACCTCAGTCTTAGGTATCTCCTCCTGATATATTACGAGGCGTAATAAAACTGCTGATACTTTATATCCAAATGTAGTGCTTCGTGATTAATACCGAGTGTCGTGCAGGGCGGATTGGTGTGGAGGGGGTCTTTTTGTGTTGTAACAGTAGATCGAATGGGTTAAGCATGTTGTTAACCTTAGTATGTCGCAAAAAATGTTAAAAAACTTCTTTATGATGTGGTCAAGAATGACCTGTGATTTTAAAGCAAATGAAATTTAAAAAAATATGCACTCTGCTTACCTACTATGTTAAAATTCAACTTCTTAAGAATTTAAAAATAAGTAATTATCTACTTGTCGTCGCTATAGGATTGGTTTCCCGAATATCCGTTTTTGTCGAAATCAACCTCTTAATGCAGAATGTTTTTTTGTATATAATTGGACGAGAACCATCTCTTTCTTTAAATTACTCTGTAATGGTAATGAATACATCATTCATATGCTGTAAAAATAACAATTTAAATATCTCTATGTATTTAATTATAGGATTATGAAATTTGTTTTTCGTCTCCTGAACATTTGGTCTATTCGGGAAACCAATCTACAGCGACGTTGTAGTACCTATAGAAAGCTTTAAAAAGGGGTATTGCATCGAACAAAATTTAAATCCATTTGTAAAAGAATTCTCGTTACAGTCTTGTAGTGTTTGTATCTTGTGTGCTAGCGAACCGGTTGATATAATTTTCGCGATCAGCACTGATTCTCAGTTTTGTTGTGTTTTGTGTTTTTCGAGTCGTCGAATCGGCGATCCGAATCGTCGCAAGTCAGCCGTCAGTCTAGCGGCGATTACTCATTATTATTACGCACTGGTCCTAATCGATTTTTGGATTGAACAGGAAACGGGGTCGATCCGGCCAGGGGTCATTGGCGGTTCGAAGCCGCGCGTCGCGACGCCTGAGGTCGAAAACCGGATCGAGGACCTCAAGCGGCAGAATCCGGGAATATTTTCGTGGGAAATACGCGACAAACTGATCAAGGTAACAATGCTTTTTCTCCCTTCAAAGTAACATTTTTAAAATTTACAGTAGTATTTTTCTAGTAAACAAAAACTGTTGGTAGGTAGGTATTTACTTGCACGCAATATACAATTATTATGTAGATTCTGTTAAAAATGTAGATGTTGGTTAATGTTGAAGTCTAAGACATGCCTAATTTACAACTCAATTTTAATTTTAGGACAGTAAAGACTATTAACTTAAATAAATAGTAGGTACCTACGTGCTCTAAATAATTTTGATAAAATCAGGACTGCTTTCGTCCGCACTCAGAGGGCCATTGTCAACCGATGAATGAATCTATAATGCAGTGGTTCTTAATCGGTGCACCGCGGAGCACTAATGCACCACTAGCTTGTTGCAAGTGCACCGCGAAAAAAATGATAAAAACAGAATAATCCACGAAATAGTGAAAACCGAAAAAATCCTTCGCGAAATTATGAAAGCCGACGAAATATCTAATGTGATTTAGATTTTGCCGAATCGATCTTTTTAATTTATAAATCTATTTAATTTGTAATAAAAGTTATGTACGCATATTTTTCTTTGTTTTCTGACCATTTGATTTTGGTGAACCGCAATTTTTTCTTATGATCAAAAGTGCACCGTGACTTTGAAAAGGTTAAGAACCACTGCTCTAATGTTTCAAACGGACGAAATCTTTTCAGATCGTTATTAAAATTATGTGAATCTATATACTATTTTCTTTTAATTTAATTAATAAAATATATTTTTTAATTTAATTAATAAAATATATTTTTTAATTATTTCTAGTATAATATCTGAGTAGTTACTTTATTAAATAGGTACCTACTATCTGACTTTTATTATTTTAAATCTTTAACGTACACACATCAATAATGAATATGATAATCTAAATTATTACTAAATGAATTTATTCAATAATATGTTTCGTTTATTAACTAAATAAAATGTTTTAAAAAACGTATAAAATAACAAATTCATAATATAAAAGCATGATTTGTCAATCTCTATTACGTAGTGTCATTTTTTATTGCAAAGCTACTATTTGTAATGTTAATTTATTTTAAAATTAATTAAATTTCCGTTTTTTTTCATTGATAATGGAATGGAAATCAGTGAAATCACAATATTTTTTGTTGTAATTTTTAGTTGTAAGCTATAATTGCTTTGACGTTTTTTTAGATGATGTTTTACAATAAAATTTGTATTTTTGTGATACATAAAAAAATCGTAAGTCTTTTTCTTAAATATAGCAATGATCAGCGTTAATTAATTATTTTACAATTTTTTGATATTCAACAAAGAGCATTTAAATTAGAAAACAGTCGGATTTCTTTTTTAATAAATCTGTTTGTAGTACCTCTATCTGTGGTACCTACACATATTTTTGCAATTTTTCCGTTATTTTCGTAATCTAAATAATATTATAGTCTCCCATTAAAAAGAACAAAAATAATATTCGTAAGTTTGTTTTGATGAACCATTATTGTCATTTAATTTTATTTTCCATAGTATTTACGTATTATGCAGGTGAGGAAGGTAAAAACTCTACTCTACTATCTACTCGGCAGAAAATCATATATTATTTACCTAGCGCGATTCTTCGATTATTCTAAAGCCTGCACTTGTCAGAATGTTCCAAAATCTGAAAAAGATGCCTTCTTTTCACAATGCAAGGTTTTAAAAATATCATTGTAACAGAACTATATTATTATCTATTCACTATTCTATTGTTAACACTCAGTGACGTTTTTTTTTCAAAAAGATTACATTTTATGGGGAAACCTCCATCTCCATATCTGTAATAAAATATGAACGAATAGTACATGGAATACCTACTGGTATGTACGTGCGTCAATCTACTATCTAAATAATTAATTAAGTTATAATAATCTGATATTCTATTATAATGATACATTAAATTGCCACTGGAAATCCTTTGAATCATATTTTGACCTTTACTTCTAAGTTTATCGTAAACCTCGGGAAAAATCAAAGTTAAAATTAAATAATTTTTCAACAAATAATAAGTAACTTGGTAACTATGCAAATTCTAATATTTATGCCTCGAGCAAAACAAGTTGTCCCGTGTCCGCGCCGATAGTGCGCGGCTTTTCCGCTAGATACCGTCAAAGCTCGCTAATTCAGGGGGAAGTTCGTCTTATTACCGCCAGAGCCTTCGAGACGTGACTTTTTTAAACCCGTCATCAACGTCTCACCTGCGCAAGCACTCATACAGGGGCTTTAAGCAAAAATGAAATCAAAACTTAATTTAATTTTCAAGTAGATACATGTAGGTATATACGCTTGGTTGATGATACGTGCATCATTCGAATTCCGTGGCTAGGCCTTTTCAATAAATATGACCTATTTTTGGGTTATGGTGGTTTTCAAATTATGGTAGTATAAAAATAAGCTTAGTTATTTTATTAAGTACTCCAGTCATGATTCTCAACGACGAAGAAGAAATTGGTTGAATACTTGACAATCAGTCATCCTCAAATACCTAAATATAACAGTAAAATAGTAAGAGTGAGGAATCGTTATTTTCATGAGGGTCAAACACTTTCTGTGAGCCGCATCATCCCTTGACCTCCAAAATTGTTTTCAATCCAGAATTAGGGTCTATTCACAAAAACAAAATCACTCCGGAATCAAAGTGCTTCTTGTCAAGGAAACTTTCGTTTATAAAATAACTTTACGTAAAAATAATTGGCTTCTTTTTCTACGACAATATTTTTTCCGATTTCAATAATTTAGGTAGGTATATCTTCAAAATTACCAACATTCTCTTTTATCACAACACATGTTTTAGCTATATATAACAAGTACACAATGCTGTATGTTCCTATTGCATTCGGAAAATTAACTTTATGTGATATTTAAGTGACAAGTTACCAGAATTAGAGAACAATGCTGTAAAGTCGTAATTGTTAATTTTCAACCCTTTTGTAATACTTATAGTAAAGTTAATCGTTTCAGTTATTTGTTAACCAAATTCATCGATTTACATTACTATAAATGTATGTAAACTGAACCATATGTCAGGATAAAGAAAATTGCTTAAGTGTGGACGTGTTCAGCGTGGGTCAAAATGGAGCTTTTATTCTATTTTCAAAGCATGATCCTGGGCATTCCTTAAACGTTGTAGATAATCTATTTATATAATTTTGAAGCCTTATTATCCTTTATATTTATTTTAAACATTTGATATACTGCATACAGTATTTTTATTATATAAAATAGTATTCTTTTAAACCTCTCGCTCTAATGTTTTAGAATATAGCCATATTTCAGTACATAAATGTGCAGTGGTGTTAAGATTTTTTACATTTATTAATTTTTAAATGCATTTATAAAACCATCAGTATAATTTATATCAACATTATTATAGTGAAATATTTACAATAAAAAATCCCAATCGTGATCCCAAATTTGACAAGAATTAGGCATTTTATAAATGGGCAAGATTAACACATTTGAAGATAATTCTAAAGATACTGATTATAAGTTATGTCTTTGACCATTCAAGTGTGATAAACATCCTACGAATAATGATTGCTTTATAATAATTATTGACCTAAATAAGGTAGTGTTTTTTTGAAATACGCCATTTCTTTTGGCATTCCCCAGTGATTAAGCTACAACATACGGCCGTAGCCATAAATTAACAAACTAAAACTGGAGTAGGGAGTAAGAACATGTTAACACGCGTGTTTGAACATGTACCTAACCGAAAAAAAATCTTTTTTTTAACGGTAGATTAATAAATAAAAGCATAATAAGGATTCAAAATTATATAAATAGATTATCTACAACGTTTAAGGAATGTCCAGGATCATGCTTTGAAAATAGAATAAAAGCTCCATTTTGACCTACGCTGAGCATGTCCCCCCTTTATGGGTCGCTTTTATTTTGCATTTAGATCGCTACCAAATGTTTTTAATAAAATATTTTTTTATTTTTAAATTCGAAATTAATATAATTCTCGGTCCCCTTATTCAAAATGCTGACTTTGGTAGACATAAAATATGTTAACATAAGTAGTAGGTACATATTCTTAATTTCATTAGCATCAGATTTTTGTACTCTAAAAGTATAGAGTTAACGTTTGTTTAGTATTTCCGTTTTGATACGATACGTTACTTTACGTTACTATTGCCACTGCCAAAGCGCAAATTTTAATAACCTTTAGGTTACATTTTAGCGGCATCCATTTTGAGTTCACTGTGTGAAGAATTTTGTAGCTGCCATTAAATCTGAAACTACCCGTCGTATTTAAAACAATATTCTTTTAAAAATAGTTTTAGTCTTATAATTTGCAATGTCATGAAAATAAATAAATTTGAATTAAAATTGATAATATATAATATTATGGTTAAATAGAGACTTTGTTTTTGCGTTTCTTATTCGCCCTGTGCAAGTCGTGATTCCACACGCCCTTTAACTCCGCAATGCGACCACTGACCAGCCATTAAGTGTCGCAAAACGGTTAATATATTCATAAAATAATATCCTACAACACCTGGAGGAATATTTCTAGAATGACATAATAGTGAAGTTGAAATAAAAAAATAATCCATTTAACGTGACTAAACTTAAGCGTGTAAATTTGGAACAGCGAATTATTCGAAAGAATCCTTAAAAAAAGACCGAATAAGTATGTTTCTGAGATTATTTACAGTTATAATATGGTATAGGTATTAATATACAATGAAGGATGTTGCATTCGTAAATCTTATGTATTGATCAGTTTTGAATAAAATCATAATATACGCGGTGAAAACATGGCATAATTTGATATGTTAGGTATTCTATCTTCTTAATTATAATCGTCACTGTTTAGTAATTTAAGCATTTGGTTTACATAAAATTATAATTAATTATTAGTGATAAAAATCTTCAATAAGTTACATCTATATTAGGTATAAATATTTACCGATGGCAATAAGTTGAATACTGAAATATTTTATAGATTTTAATATATTTTCAGCCGGGGTCGATCCACTGCTGGATGAAGGCCTCCCCCAGTTCCCTCCTCTCTTCTCGGTTCCTTGCTTTTCTCTGCCACGTACTTCCACCAAACCTGACAAGTTCGTCAATCCAGCGGGTTTTGGGGCGCCCCTAGATATAGATAGATATTAATATCTTTGCTAAACCTACTTCGATGCCAGGATTTCTGGGTTGTATTTTTTTTTAAATAGTCATTTTCAAATTATAAAAATATTATCCCTTACGGATATCAAAATTGAAAACATTTCTTTTTCTACATTTTATTGTATTTTTAAATACCTAAACATTCTAACAATACCTACAAATGCTTTGTTATCGATATATTCAACTACGCCTAGCCTTTACAAATTCATTACACATTATCCAACAAAAACAATTCCAAAAATAGAACAGAAGAGCGCAACACAGGTGAGAGGATATAATTTTGGATTGCGGCATTCTTTTATTTTATATCATAATATTATTTTAGATTATGGTATTATTGTCGCCACAATGTGATTTGAAATAGTCTTTTGTTTCATTCAGTATAATACTGATATGCACATTCACATTGTTTTCACAATTGCAATAAAAGATTTTGTACCTATTTATAATTAATTATATTATATAAAAATATATTTTTTAATTCATATGGTAGGTAATTTAACTGAAATATATTTACTGATTTTAAGGTGGCATATAACTTGGATTTTTTATTTCCCAGTTGATGTAGGTACATTTCTTCTTGGAATCAAGTCAATTTGGTGTAATAATGCCAAATCGATAGCGCAAAAATAACATGAATTGAATTTTTGATAGAATTTATTGAAATAGGTAAAATTTACTGGGATATTCAATACCTTTTCATTACAAGTAAACTACGCTGAGAAGAGTACCTATAATTTTATTGAAAAATATGCCGCCTACTTTTTGCGCTATTTTCGTACATATTTCCCCGACGAACAATGAGATAAAATCAGGAAAGCTAAAATTATGCCTGTCAAAAATAAACCAGGGAAACATATTTTTAATTATGAATATTTCTCTCTTTTTTGAGAGGGAAATTTTAGTCGTTGAATCAGTCTTATTGCGAACAGTTTGGATTGATATTTTTAATATTTTCAACGATAAAATCTATCATAAATACGTTGTTGTCATATATGTGTGTTGATCAGTTTTGACTACACATTATAGGTTCTAAACAAAAAGGCAGTCACGACAAAACATATTATAAAAATCTTTTCTCAATTCTATTTCCTATACTCTTTATAGTCACTAACACAGCCGATTTCATATAAGATTGCGACATGTATTTAATTCAGTATTTATCAGAATATATTATATATATTATTGTTTCCATACTTGGAACACATTTTAAACGTATCAAGCATCACATTTTAAGTACCTGGATGCCTTTGAAGAGGTGATCAAAACCATTGGTACTCGTAGTTAAAAATATACGTGTTATATAAGGGTAGGTTAAAAGCAAAAGGGTATCTCTCTATCACTTACACATTGAGGTGTGCACATAAAAATAATGACATAGTTTTGATAGGTTTTAGATACTTACGTTATAAGTTGTGATAGTGTAAGTAAACTAATATATTTTGACCATTCACTAAATTAAGCATAACTTTGTTATTTAGTCTAATTTGAACATTTCAAAGAAAAATAAAATTCAAAAATGGAGCGAAGCCCTTAGTAATAATATGTAGAACTAATTGTACGGCCCTCTTAGTCCAATACGTAAGGCACTGGCTTCTCATCCAGGTGCTCCGGGTTCGATTTCCGATGAGGTCACAACTTACAATACATTTATTTGATTTCCTAAAAGTCTGGGTGTGTATGTGATTATTTCACTTATACTACTGAAATATTGTTTTACTACAATACTGTCATTGGGCCGCATGGTACTGGTGAAAAATAATAATATAACAATTATTTTTATTTCTATAACACAAAAACTGACATAATTTCGAATACGTCAGAAATATATATAATATTAGAAAATATATTTGTACCTTACTGGACTTCAACCTGCATCCATCGAGTTCCAACCAATGAATGCGTTTTACCCAGAAAACACAATATAATGAATGGGAACTGGAATACCTAACGGGTGTAAAGTAACAGGCAACCGATCACTAGTGTGGAAGAATATGGGATAAACTTAAAGACGTGTCAAGAATACGTAATTCTAAGCATGTCCTTTGCTCTGACAACTGTTCTCGATTTATGTACTGGCGCTTATTCAATATTGGTGTATTTAAAGGTTGCAACACACACTACTGCACGTCTATGATGTGTGTTTCATTTTCGTACGACACTCACACATTCAAAACCATGCTTCAAAATGTAGTGTATTGGGGTATAGCATATCTGAATTATATTTATTAATCTGTTCTGTGGTTTTAACATTAGGAACCTATTTTTGAAATCTGCACAAAACTAATCGCGGCGATATTTTACACAAATACCTACGCGTCGAAGGTTTTAAATAATTAAATTATAATATGTTGATTGTTGCAACTATAATCTTTTGTGATTTATAATCAAGGTTTATTCACTTAGAATCTTAATTATTAAATATAAGAGGTTGATCCATTCAGGATCTCTCCAAATTTCAGTTTTATTCAGTATTATACGTATTTGCACTTACTAATCATCTATGAAGTGAATATACTGTTAGTACAATTATTATTATAATACAACATACAACAGTGCATAATATGGTCATGTACCAGTGGCGTAGGAGTCAATACACACCCCAGTTGAGGAGTACACATTCCCAGAAAAAAACATTATAAATAATATTTACATGTATTAATATGTAAGCATTTAATGTGCAGTCGTATAGTCACAATTCGTAAATATTTTTAGAATATATTATCAGAATACCACGCAGCTCGCTAAGATTCAAAAATCATAAACAGATAATATGTAGCAAATACAGTGGCGGGCTTAAAGACCTGGAGGCCCGAGGCACTGATGAATTTTGAGGCCCAGTATGATTAAAAATAAAAACCATACATAAATTCTAACTACCAATGTACCTACATAGTAAAATAGCAATAAGTATATTAAATTTCGTCCCTGGTGACACAATATTATAATAAAACTATTGTTTTATTTGTTCGTATTTTGTTGTGCTTTGAGTATTATTTTATACTCAATTTGTATAAAATTTTGGTATAATTCAATATTTGTGTAACTGGTTTGAACCGTTTTGAGGCGCCTTTTATTTTTTCTGGTGAATCGATTACGTCTTCTGCATCAAAGAAAAGGGATGCTGAGTAAATTTTAATAGGTATAGCTACATTTTTAAACATTATACTTACATAAGTAAAAATCACACCATTGTTGGCATAGCTATTTTGATGAATTAGATAAAGAAGCAATTTTATATTATGATATTATAAATAAAATGTGGGAGCATAGTGCATAGTAATTATTTAGAATCATTTTAGTACCCAACACTATTAATGTTATTTTATATATTATATTATATGCAATAAACCTTTCAGCAATCATAAAAGGAGGCTTTTACGATGATAAATATTATTTGTTTCGTTAAATTATTATGACTTACATTAATAACAGGCACAAGGTAATGGGTCAATAAAATCCTTCATATTTTATTCTCCGGGATGTTATTTATATTTACAATATTAAAATTTGATATTATCTCCTTATATATAATTTGTAACGACGAATGGCGATATTATTACGGCTTATATACGCCTATATGGGCAATATTTTTTTTTTGTTCGCTGCGCGTTTAAAAGAAGAAGAAGCGAAATCGATTAGCTGGTTTTATGTTCGAGATATTAAAGACATTCAAAGGCGTTAAATTTAATTCAAGCGAGACCTGTTTTGAAAAATACCGATTTTAATTGCAATCAATTCTGGGCTAAATTTTGATAATTCAGTTTAATAGCTGGCCCGTAATTTTTACCTTAAATAGAACAAAAACAGATTAATTAATTACTCACACACCTAAACAGTTTAAAAAAATAATTTCAATTAAAAATTATCTGTTTATCACATCGTGATCATTATGAATTATTAGTTTCAGTGGCAAAGACTCCATAATAGGTGATTATTTAAAGCCTATCTCCTTAAGAAAAATATTTTTTAATTGCATATTAACGTACATATTATAATTATATTCAGTTTATTTTATAAAAATAATTTAATTTGCTATCAACATCTGTCGTATATATAGGAAAGTAGGAATGTATTATAAAGAAAGGTTTAAAAATATTCAACGGCACGATATCTGTCTTTAACAAATTTTATGTCACGTGACCTCAGGATGTCTGGAGTAGTCGATACAAAACGATAGGCGCTAATGCGTTAGCCTAAAATCTTAGCATATAATTTATTATTGAAATAATTAATAATTAGATAATTTAAAATAATAATTTATATGGCATTCGATCACATATCAATAAATATAGATATATGTTTTTTTAAAATAAAAAATAATTTTGATCAATCTAATGATTTTTAGGAAAATGCACAATTTAAACTCATCGTTCGATTATATGTAGCCAGTGAGTTCAGTGAATTAATGTAGTAATATCGTATTATCTTATTTCTCGTAAGTATACTTGATAAGTGTGTTATTTTTCTCTGATATCCACAGCCTACCTCGTTTCAAAAATCACGCTTCTCCACTGATTAGTTGTATACGTTGACGCCCCTAGATAAAGTGTTGACCTTAGGCAGACTTAGAAATTCGCCCCCTTATATTTTGCAGTCTCAAATTATACGTAGATTTGTTGGGTAGGTACCTACACAGCTATTATGTTATTTATTTTCTGCTATATTACCTACACAGACTAGTGCAACAAAAATCTTTTTCATTTGTCGTCCCTTAGCAACGCATGACCTGCCTACCCTCGCGGGACGTCACTGACGGCATGGTTATAATATAACTTTACTGTTAAAAGAATGATAATGAAAATTTAGCGACATCTAGTAACAGGATTATGAAAAAAGCATTTGCAAACAGTTTACTGAAAAAATAAATTCAAAAGTCGTTAATCAAAATATCACAAAAAAATTGAAACACAGTTCGTTAAAATAATATTCAGTTATTGAATAATATTCATAGTTTTTTATGGTAACCTTTATTTATTTATTTAAAAAAAAATGATTTCCAAGTACCTACCTAATTAAAAGTGTATTCAACTTGAAATTCTTTTTATTTATAAGTAAGTATATAAAAAAACTTTCTTCATAAAGATATAATAAGATTATTAATATTCCTAACTGTTATTTCTTGGAGGAAGGTGCCGTTTTCTACCAAATGTTCGCGACCAAACAGTACATAACCCTGGGCCAGTCGTATCATATGGCCAACGCTCTATTGTATATTTAGTTCACCTTAATCAACATACCCTTTACCCAACATAACATTTTCTACAAACAGTTTTCTTACCACATTGCATTCGAAGTATTAAGCACTACGATTGAAAGTCACATATTCAGAATACTGCTAAACAAATATTTATGTGCATTTGAGAGTCAATGAATATCCACATCTGCAAATATTACATATTAGATGTTGTTTGGACAATCTACATCGTATAAATTTTCGTGATTTAATCAAAACAACTTTACACTAAACCACGCGCCGCTTTCTGGTGAAAAAGTAAAAAAATCTCATAACTATGGCCACACTTGTTTGTTTCTCAATACATTTGCACGTATGTATTTTTCTTTCGCGGCGGAATACAGAAAAACAAACCTAAGTAATTATTTGTATAGAAAATCTTTTTAAATAGTATTTTATACAACGTTTCATTAGTTCTTATACAACACTGTATTTACGGATATAACATACATGCATGATTATGTATGGTATATAAATATATTGGTCTGGACTAGGTTTTATAATATTATATAGATACCTACCTTTATTTTAATGATAGGGATAAATCGAAGTGCTCTCGTATCAATTTTATATAAAAAAAATGTTTTTTTTTAGTTTAACAATTACATCACTGCGTTGTTTTATTTTATTTTATTTTTTAAGAGTAAATAGGGTTCGCATCTGCCACATGCCGGCACATTGTGATAAATTTGACACGCTTCTGAAAGTCGATTTTGTACTAAAAACCTACCCGTAACAACCATTTTTTGTGATCCTTTGTTATTTTTTAAAATGTTAAATTATAAATACCTAGTGGATATCCATATATAGGCACTTATATAATATAACATGTAATACAAAGTATGTTTGTACCTTCCTTTTAAGGAACACAAATTAATGGAATCTAGCTTACTCTACCAGGTGTGGTACAACAGGGTACAGATCTTGAGTGGGAAAAAATATGGGATAACTTGCAAAAGTAAAGACTGTCTCATAATAATATGCATTAAAGTTTGTCAATATTTCAGGACAGTCTGCGGGCTTGTATCCTTTTGTGTTATGGCATACAGTAGGTAATAAATCGAACCGTGCTGCAAAACTGCTACCATACCCGGTAGGGTAAACCAGTTCCCATTAATTTATTGTTCACTGGTTTCTTCCCATTTAGAATTTTTACCACAGGTTAAGAGAAGTTTTAGCTCTTGTCTATTTAGTGGAGGCCAGCGGCAGACAAATGTAGAAAATAGCCGATATACTGGATTATTTGTTAGGTCAGATTATCATTTATTTCATTCATTGAATTCATGAATTTTGCGGTTATGGAAATTGCCGCTTTTCCCGACTGGTTTCCAGCAAACAGACTTATTCCGAAGTTTTGCATATTTTCGATTCGATTTTAATTTCGTGCTCTTTTATTTTACTTCTGTCCATGTTGACAATTTATAATATTATTCTTATATATATTTTGGTATTGAAAATGAAATTATTATTTTTTGTTAAGTAAGATAAATGTATAATATCAATGAATGAAGCGGCTCGTGCGAAGCCGGATATTTCAGCTTGTATTGTAATATAAAAGTAACGAATTTCATAAATTATGATCTAATATTTAATAGATGACAATTATAAACATTTAAACAAAAATATAAGTAAGTAAACATTTTACAAAAAATATATATTTATCTTCGTATACGAAGTACCTACCTATGTATATCTTTTACCGTTTCATGTCGTCTTTGTTACTTTTTTGTATAAATAAAATAAATATATTGATATCGAGAGCCGCACTTAACCCAACATAGAGCCGTATTTTCCCGACGTATGTTCTATATAAAGTAATAATTTAATAAATATTGGGGTAGACGTCGTATTCATTCAATTTATTTCATTACCTATACCGTTTTTTATCGCAATGAGAAAAATATTAATCATTAAATTCTAGCTCGATCTTGTTAGTCTCGATTAATTTAAATCGTCAGAACACTCTAAACATATAAAATAAATAGGGGTGATTTTTTTAAGGAATATTTTTATTCAGGCATGGCAATTCAACAATTTTGTAGGTACCTACGTAATATGCTTAAGCCTTACGGCGTATTAAATTAATCGCTATAAATGAG
The DNA here is from genome assembly GCF_057557595.1 of Rhyacophila brunnea. Taxonomy (NCBI): domain Eukaryota; kingdom Metazoa; phylum Arthropoda; class Insecta; order Trichoptera; family Rhyacophilidae; genus Rhyacophila; species Rhyacophila brunnea. The sequence goes on from NW_028232965.1 coordinate 17,210,153, forward strand.
CGAAAGCCTATTTACCCAATTATTAAAAACTATTTCACTCTCAACCCATTTTCGCAAAACTCGCTACTATCTTCGTTAAAAATAGACGCTGAAATAATATTATACTATTTTTTTTTAAATTGTTGTAATATTGGATAATTAATTAGATATTATTATTCCACCAAACGAAATAACAAAAGTTTATTTTAACCATGCATATTTTAATTATATAAGGCACCTATATAAAAAATAGAAAATTCGACCATTTAATATAGCGATTTTCAATCCGGATTACTCGAGAATTTGGAAAAGTTTCCGAAAAAAATACAGCCTTTTGTGAAAATTAGTAAAAATATTATTTTAATTAAGCTTTTTATGCGACATTTTAATAAAATAATGAAGTAGGTATTCAAAATATAGCCAAATAAGATATTTCAGTTTATTTAAAAAAAAAAAAGTACATTTTTTTAACTCTTTCGAGTTCACATCAAATATCGAGTACAAAAATCATGTCCACCTAAAACAATTAATAATCACTGCATAGGTTAATGTATGTTTGGGTGAAATGTAAATGTATATTATTTGTGTGAATTGTAAATTTAAAAAATTAAATATGTGACTGTACCTACCTACACTTTTAATAGGTACCTTAGGTACGTATTACATTTCGCCGTAGCACGGTTTACCGGAAAGAGATTCCCCTGTAGCATAGCATTGCAGGCAATACTGCAGCAATTTTATTAAATTCGATAATTATAAAGAACAGTAATTTGATATTTATTGGGATCAAATGTTGGGTAATAACGCCGTCATTATAATCAGATATTTGATATGTACGACTTGATTCGAGAACCTTATCTAAATTTTATATAAATTATACTGTATGATTGTATTTCTAATTTATTTCTTCTGTCTTTCCCTTGTATTCCGGTGATTTTATTACGTATTTTTAAGTGGTTTATTAAGGAAAGGAATTGATTTCAATATTATACAGCCATGTATTTCCGATACAACATCTCACGATGACCTCTGTTACGGCTAACTGTACCTACCCGTAAAAATTTCCGAACACGCTATTTTCTTGCTTATATTTTAATAGTAATAATGTTATTGATAATATTTGCCCAAATCCCGAAAGATGACGTATTTTCGCCATTGTTCAACTCTCCTTGTATACGTTAGTAGGGTTTAGGACGATTTGGCACCGGGACAACTGGACGCCACGCAATTCGAAATTAAATAAACGTTAGGTACTTTTAAAAAAAAATATAATATTATTATTTATATTTAAATTATTATATAATGATTTAATAGTTGGTGAGAATTTAAATATGCACACGTAAATAATGATTTAATCGTGCATATGTTTAAGTTCCAACGAAAAAAGAGTTTTATTATTTTATATAATGACTTAGGCATGGTAATTCACAATCGGCAATAAAAAAACATTATGCTAAGAGTAAACTGAATTAAAACTAGTAGATAGAAACTAATTAAAATTCCTCGTCTACTTTCTGTATGGGTTTTTTATGATAGTGCGGCGTCCAATTGTCCTGGCGTCCAGTTGTCCCATTCCCCCGTAAGTATGCTGTCTGAGCGCGACCTTAGTCCTATAAAGTATTGATAAGTGAAATTATATTCATCCAATAACAAGCAGTAGGCAATAAAGTCGGAAAGTACTTTCGAAAGATATTTCGAGAAATATGAAAATATTACAACCGGGGCGACGATTGTAACAAAAAGAATCTCAATTAAGTTGGTTATCGCTTGACATAACAAAGAAAACGTATAATCTGATTAAATTCTTTCAATAACTTATCTCCAGTAATCCAACATGGATAGACGCTGAATGGACGGGGATAAATCTGAAAAATAATTGCAAAATCGAACCTTACATTTTCTATATTAAATTTCAGATGCGATTATATTGAATAGCGACTGAAGAAATATTGACATCGAACAATGGACTAGACAATTTTTATTACAATATTTCACATTCAGATATTAATAGAACCTTACTATTATGGATTACCTATTTTTATTTATTGCCCTCCCAACTGGCATCACCAATGCAGGTTAGAGGTTACCGTGGGAGAACAAACAACAGATGCAGATTGTAGAGGCATATCAAAAAATGAAGATGATGATCATGAAAAAATTGAAATATAAATCATTTTATTCTGTTGGTTTCCAGGAAGGAGTAGCGGATCCTCCGAGTGTATCTTCAATATCTAGGCTATTACGAGGAGGAGGGAGGACTGACCCTGAAGGGAAAAAAGACTATACTATTGATAGAATTCTAGGAGGTAAGTGTTTTCTTCTATATCTACTGTTATTGTAAAAATGATAGATATTTTATTGTTGGTATAATATTTCAGACAATGCACGTAAGAGTAAATCTAATATATTAGAATCACTGATAGACAAGAATATAAAGTTTTATTAATGTATTAATGTCTATGTGAACAACAAAAAACGAATACAATTGGCGACAAATCTTCGGTTAACAGCCGAGCGCATTGAAATCGTGGTAAATGTGAAAAGATTTGACAAAACTTAGTACACACAAATACTACGTTTATGAGGTGGTTACGAGGTGATGGTGAATTACTTTAATAGTCGACCGACCAACCGCGTAAATCACTCGATGCTCGCGCCGTTATGATTTTTTTTTAAACACAAAAACAGACGTCACCGGTTGATAATTAAATTTAGTATATGGGTAATAGCGACTTAGTAGAAATTGATGGGATAGAGAATTTAGACAGTTGTCATATTACATTGACGACGACGATGATGATGCCGAAGATTATCAAAATGAAAAGCAAAACAAAAATCACTTCTATTGCGTGTACTTGACTTATTAAGTATACAAATTATTTTATTGGTATATCACGCTGCATGATAATATTATATGTACTTACGCTTATTATTTATTTACATATATTATCACAATATATATTTGCTTTTGTGTGTTTTTGAATGCGTCAAGTTTATTTTGATTTTAAATGTAGGTATTATTTGAATACTAGCTGTAATAATAAGTAGATATACGAAAAAAACACTAAATACATGGAACTAACAATTATTATAAAAATGAAAATTGATATGTGACTGCCTACTTAAATAGTACACTAAGATTACATTTTGAAGTTATAATTCTTTAGGCGCATTTAGAAAATCAGATCAGAGTGTATTTTTGGCGTGTGACATGTAATACATAATTTATTTTTTCACACGAAAAAAATCGCACTCGATTGGATTCGAACCACGATTAGGTTATCAGCCGAACCCACTGCCTTTACGCCACAGTATGATAATGCAATCGTGACGATTAAACAGTATAATATTATACTTAGTTTAGAATTGTTTCGTTACCTAAGCAGCGAATTTATTATTATATGTACGAAGAATTGTTCCGTTGCCTAGGAAACAAATTTATTATTGTTGGCCAAAATAAAATAAAAACAACGAGAAATAATTATATAATTTATTTAGTGATATAAGTTAAAATGTCTAGAAATAAACCAGCGGCACTCCAATAAGCGGTCCTCCTTTATAATAGTTTTTTTATTGATATGGGGCTATTAAAACGTCAATTATATCGTATATCATACTTTATTATTTGACAGATCTGAAACATAACGTCTCGCGCAATGATGTGATCATAGCCGACCATAGTGATCATAGAATAATGAGTATGGATTATTTTGCTTGGTGAAAAATATTCTTTCGCGTTGTGAATTGTACCTACTCTTTTTTATACGTGATTAGCTGTCAAAACTAAGCTTAATATTGTGATGGGTACGTTACTTTTGTTTGGTATTACATATTTAGTTTATGTGAAAACTATTTTCTGTTTGAATATTTTTGGTTGATGTGAATTTTGACTAACGCGGTGTGCAATTATTTTACTTTGTTACGCCAAAGAAGTATAACTTCTAACGCGCGTACATAAATACACACACCGATTTTTTTTTTGTACATTATGGAACAATGGGTAAAGAAAAATAATTTAAATTTTAAATACCTACTCACCACTAAGTAAACGTCACTTTTTTTATTCCACGTTATTATTATTCCTGTTGTATTTTGACTGTTTTCTGTTTGTAAGTAGTGCAAGGAATTTTGTCCCAAGTAAAATCTAATGGGAAAGTAATACGGAACATTTATTCTTGACATTGATGTAGGGCTGACCCGCCCCGTTACTTCGACCGAACTTGTTGGAAAATTGTCGTGCAAACAATCTGTCCTAGCCAACCTCTCCTTCGTTGATTTTCCATTGCGCCAGACTTGTATTAGCTTTCGCCTGACTTGGCGTGAGTGCACCGGGAAAACTTCAAGTTTTAATTAATTTTCTAAAAGTTTCTCTTAATTAAAAAAACATTTATTTTTATGTGACGATAAGAAAACGGAGTGGACGAAACCAGTTTTTTTTTTTTTTTAAACTTTCTCTGTTACAAATTCCATAGATCTGTTCTATTCTATAATACTAGACACTCACTTATCAATCAAAATATTAGACGTAGGACTAAAGTTCGAATTGCGTCATCAAGGATCATTAATTTAAAATACTTAGTTTTGAAGAATCTCAAAACTTTTAAAATTCAAAATTTTGAAAATCTTTTATTTATTAAATCATTTATGATAATATGTAGGTACTTACCTAATTATTGATTATAATTTAAGTATAGGTTTCTAGTTTTTTTCTCGTTAAATTTAATAATAATTTCATAGCATGGAAAATGCTTAAAGACGAAATCTGGGTCGTTCCTATATTATGGATTAATACAGAATTATAGTAATTTAGAACATAAATTTAATACTTTTAATAAATTCTCTATTTTGTACAATCATTTTGGTATTTTTGATGAAATTAGAATATTTAAAATAATTTATAATAAATTTATAAACGTTACTGCCACCTACCGATAATGTTTTTGGTTTTAGCGAAATTGATGTAGGAGAACGCAAATTTTTAACTACCTTTTCTCTTATATTATGTAAAATTATTGGATTGTTTTGACATAATCTCTGAATAGAATGTAAAATATAAAAACACTGTCTTGAAACTTGGCAGGGCGGTATTATAGTATAATATAAGTACCTATAAGTACTTATTTTTATTAGAATTCTTACTTTTAACACCAACAGAATATACACGTTTTACATATTAGAATAGTACATTATGTGTATTTATTTACTCAAAATATTTCAAAACACTTCCTTACCAAGTCATGGAGTTATCAGTATAGATATATAAACCAGAAAAACTCTCATAAATCTATATTTCACACAATGAAGAAAAATACATACTTTATGTAAATTTATCCTTCCGGTAACCTTTGCGCTGTATGAATGGTTGTGATCACTATTATTATGTAAACATATTTATAAAATCTTTTCGGTGTTTTTATTATTCATTTATCACGCCTATAGTAACTAAATTATGCTATCTTCTTTTATGGCGTTAACTATCAATTCTTAAAGGAATGCATAGTATTAATTAAAATAAACCTCAATATATACTAAGTGGCAGTAGCGAAGGATGGAGGTAGGGTGTTAAGATCCACCATAAATAGTGCAACTTTGTTAATCGTATTTATTTGTATTGAACTAAGACTACAATTTACAGATAGTGTTAGTTAGTTTTAAAAATACAATTAAATCTTGCCTAAACCCCACCATAATAGTTTTTGTATATTTCGGGTGATATGATTTAATTGTGGACACTTTTCATTCATACTTATTTGTTTTTGTTGGATTAAGAATACATATTATATATATTGTTGGTACTTATTTTAAAAATTCTTTAACCCCCGTTTTAACCAAACTATATTAGATAAAAAATATTATTTTATATAGAAAATATCAAAAGCTATGTAATATTTAATTGTGTTTAATATTTTTTGACAATTATGTAAATTATGGCTTAGCTTTCGCTGGGTTTAATTGAATTTTAAAAACTAACCAACACCATCTGTAAATTGTAGTCTTATTTCAATGAAAACAATCACATATGACTGACAAAGTTTAATGTACACTATTTATGGCGGATCTAAACAGCCTACCTCCACCCTTCGCCACTGCCTAGTGGGTAATTGTTCCGTTTATTTTAATATCAGTCTAGACCGGTTTCATACGCTTCAAAGGTACACTGTCAATTGAAACATTTATCAATGTCAACCAGTGGCAAAGAGCGTCTGTTGAAGAGAGGTAGGATATGAATAACCGAAAAAAGTGCTCGGACAGTCATACTTAAGGCGGTTGAAATTGAATTTTGTTTCATGAGTAGTTTACTAATAAAAAATACCAGCAGTGATATAAAACCTGGACCCATTACTTAATGCTAAAAATAAATATTTACCTATGTAAACTAAACCAAACTGAGTGAAAGCTTCTCGATAAACGCTTTACTTTTAATTTTACTTAATAATTATTTTTTTTCTACCAATCACTCATTACAGTCATTTAGGTAGGTAATAAATTCTGCAAGCTAAATGATTTCTTTACATTTCATAAATTTTTGCTATCGTGTCGTATCCATGATTCCTTATTAATTAAGATTTAATTTTATTAAGGCTCCAAATAATCAACTAATGACGGAAAACGCTCTTACCTAGTGGCGATTTTGCGTACGTTAACACCCGAGATGGTGTTGGATTGGAGGCTCCCTCACGAACATTTTACCTTTACAATAAATGAGTCGCCTAGAGTCATAACTCACATTTTGCAATGTTGTAATTTTTGAGTTAAATAAGTGATTCTAAAGGCATTATTCTATATAAAAAAAGATAGTTGGCTATCAAATGTCACTTTAAACCATGTGAAAACTGTTGACAAAATTGAATGTTGGTGTCATAATTCACATTTTTTAATAAATAATGTGAGTTCTGTCATCAAGGCCTTTCTAACCAATCAGGGAGCTCCATCTCTCATAGTATGCTGTGTGAGTATTATATATACTTGGGAGTATTATATATATTTAAAAAAAATAATGTTAATCGACTTATTCACTCATTAATAATATTCAAGGGAGTTAAATTACTTTTCTTCTAATTACAAAAAAAGTGCTCTGGTAATTTTCTTGGTCGACTAGATAGACATTTGAAACTTTTAGAATATATCAGAACACGATGACAATGCATTCTTTTATTACTTTTAGCCATATTTGCAGATCTCAAGCAGAATTGAATTCATTTTCATTTTATTCTGATTTGTATGGAAAGTTATTTCGGAAGAAATTCGTAAAAAAGTAAAATACTATTAATGGTTGCTAAGGGGGTCCTAGCAACTAAATTATTGATATATACGTGCGTTACTATGGAAATCAATACGACATTTCAGTATTCTATATTTATTCAATATTTCTATCAAGTACAAAAAAAGTATTTATTAATATATAACATTGTTAAGTTTATATGATTCAATTTAAAAACGTTGTATATAAAAAGTTCTTGTTGTCTTGTAAGTAATTATTTATTATTATTATCGATTAAGTATCTCAAAACTAGATTTTTAGAATATGTGAGTTATGACTCTAGGCAACTCAAAATTGGTTACTAAAATATAGCAATAGTTATGTTGTAAAGATAAAAACAAATTACTCTCAGTGTAAAATATGGCATGTTTAGAGATTTTAATACTCTCTACGAAGCGACCACCTCATTTGCGCCATGGAAAGTCAAAAGTTTTCTTACCTAATATTATTGAAAAATATGTTTAACTCACCCCTTTTTCGATAATATACAGATGCCAGAGAGGTGAGAAGGCTCGGTCCTGTGTTGATCCCTCGACGTTATTTCAGGGATGCTTCGTTATCAGGCAACCCTCGTAGCCCAATAAGACAATAGAGACGGCAGACTTAATGTTTTGTTTTCCGCTCAATAGAAATTTGCGTTTAAATTTTGGCGAACATAATTTTATTCTAGCAATTAACGCTGCCTTAATGGCACGTTTTAACAACTTTACACTTTGTTACTTAAATCCAATCAACGGATTATGGGCACCTTTCTAATAATAAATAACGCATATCTTATCTTAGTTTAATGCTCGTACAATATTAAATGGGGGGGTATCAATGCAACAAATCCAAGAAAATTATGTCAAACTGCTTCCGTGCAAACCCAAAAAATAGATTTCCTCGTTTCTGCAACACCAATTTTTTGAGGTGAAATCATCACTCAATAATTTTACTGACACATGCCGACGCGCACACAGGAAAATGGTTTGTGAGGGTGTCCAATTCGAAAAAAAATCTATAATAATGTATTATTGATTTTTATGGCGGCGGGAGAGGTTGTTAACAAAATCTAGCAGACACAACTAACTTCACATTTAACCGGCCTAATACTTAAAGCTTCTTGACACTGCAACCTCAGAACCCTCGTACTTTTCCTGGAACATTCCCCATACCCAAACACTCCGACTTTTGAGTCTAACGATGAACACCTGGTTGGCAGCTAGGTGTAACTACGTGTGCTCACCTACAAGATATATAGTATATTAGGTACGTTAGTGTCCTTTTGTATCGTCCGCGCTGTTTTGTCTTTTCAATATACCGCATCAGAATATTAAAGCAAACATTAGAATCATTAGATTCTCCAGTGGCCACAGGCTTTGCGTGTCGTAGAATGCCAAAAGGAGTGGGATCAACCTGTTGAGAAGGCCGTTCGACAGCTAAATCATCCGGGTCACGATTTTCAGCCACGAGTTTCTGATGAAGTGGAAAAAGAATTAATCTTCCATTTACTGATATATTTTTTTTTTCGATTTCTGGGAGGAGGGGTCTCCTTTAACCGTCTCTTTAACCGTCTTAATTTTCCATAATAATCGTACATGTCAGCATATCTGTCAAATGTATCAAGAGTCATCGTAAGCATGATGGCATCAGACAAGAAAGCCATTAATCAATTTTATGGTTTCAAGTATTACAACAGAAAAATACGAAACTTGCAATTTGAGACATTTTTTTTGTTGATAATTACACTTTTTCACTTTAAAGTGTCTTTATGGATTGTGAATAAGATTTTCCATATTTAAGTGAATGGCAGCGGTTGATCGTTATTCAAATTATGTGTAATAATATGCGATAGCCGAGCGGTAAACTTTCGGCTTATAAATTCGTGGGTCTCGTAGAAGTATGGACCGGAATGGAGCCTGACTTCAACCCTCATCCATTGAATTCAAGCCAACGTGTTTTATCAATTAAGCCATCCGTCTCATACCTACGACGAAATTAACTAATAGCAATTTAACTTAAGTGCTACCAAAATTCGTTAATATTGGCGACCAGCTTTATGGTTTGAACATATTATATAATTTTGAAAAACACTTTCTGAGAAAATATATTATAACCAATAGAAAAAATCTTCTTGAAAAAAGTAAGCCACCCTGGCAGGGAATCGAACCCTGCATGTCTTGGGTTTACGCCCCCGTCCATGCATTACTTCTATACTATAAGGCGACGTACTAATTGCGACAAATTTTAACTATTGGCCTTATTAATACCCACTCATCAGCGCTCTTCTAAATCAAGCTACTTTGGCAATCGGTTTTTGTTTATTTAATCAAAGTAGATACCTATTACATCAATTACTAACCGACGTCGTGGATTTCTCCAATATTTTTTATGATGTAACTTACTTGAACTTGCTAATAATTTATAATTAACTATTTCTTTTATTCAACGAACAATTCACAAGATTTTAAGAATGTACCATTCTAAATATTGAACATACATAATTTTGAAAAACACTTTCTGAGAAAATATATTATAACCTATAGAAAAATGGTTTGAATTAAGCAGTTTTCAAATTATGTTTATTTGATTACGAATGCTACAATATTTATAGTAAAGATTGAATTTAAATCCTTTTATGAATATAAAACTTTCAATTATCTTTTTTCAACGTATTTTAAAACAATTTATTTTATATTATCATTGAACTATATATACTTATAAGTATACTTAACTACTAATTAATTTAAATGATAATTATTGTTATTAAATTTATTTTCTCTTTGTTCTGTAAAATATAAATTATTCTAAGCTGTAGGCTTCTCATTAAACTTCACTTATGAGCTTATACTCTACCGCTAATCCACGACGTAATTTTATGATAAGAATTTAAATTTGGATGATATTAAATGAATATAAGAAAATGGCTTATAATATCGGGGAGGACGTGGGAAGTCAAAACAATGATTTTACGGGGGCGGCTCAGGGTGCTTTAGCACACCCTGTCTCAAATCGATTTATTCTATTTTTAGAAAACATATTCTGTAATGATAATAAATAATACTATGTGAAATGCTTATACGTACTAAATATTATTATCTACTTAACAAACATGTCTGATTATATTATTAGTAAGTATATTTATTTATCTTACTTTGGTGGTATTAAAGATTTCAATAAATTAAATTATATGTAATAAATTGGGGTTCGGATATGTGTACATCCAATTCCGATTTAGAGATAATGGGATTAGTGGCAACAGTAGTGACAATATGACAATTCATAGAAGAAGAAAAAACTGTGTAAATAAAAATATGAAAGTGAATCATAATTAATTACAAATAATGCAAATAATGTGTCGCTATTATGATCTAGCAGGTATAATGTTAATCAGTTATGTACCTATATATGTATTTATAGTTTTATCGATTTCGCATTATTTGTAGATAAATGAGGCAAATTTGAAAAAGTTTATGCATCTAATTTTTTTCATCTACAATTAGAAAATTTATGAATTGATGAATTTCACTGATTAATTGCGGGTTTAACGATAATCTTTTCTATATGTACATATTTAGTATACAAAAATACTTTACGGTATTGTATAAACATCGTAGTATAAAAGATAATCACGGGATCCCAATATTATTAATCCCGGTATTTTATAATCGGGATTGTAACCCTTATTAGGTGTTAAAAAGAAGAAAATTTTTATTTAATCTACAATGGCCATAATTATTACCAATAGTTACTTTACTGACTTTGGCAGTGATTGTTGATTAGCCATTTTCTCAACCAATTGCTTCCAAGCAGATAATATTATTACAAGTATTTATTGAATAAAAAAAATCTCTTACCTAAATGACACATCTGTGAAGATCAAACTCGCAAACATTTTAACGCCTGCTCCGTGGTGGTTGCTATAAACTAAATGTATCTATAATAAATCGATTGGTGCGTCTATTATTTGTGTTCTGATTTCTTCCTGATTTCTTCGATATTAAATTTACGTAAGTTATTTAATTATTTTGGTGGTGTTGACTTTACTGTCAAATATTAGTGAAAACTCAGTAGGTATATCCTTAATTGTTGTTTATTTAATGGACACACTTTCATAACATATCAGCACATGTTTCATTAACTTAGTAATTTATTATCATTATTAGTTATGAACTGCATAAGAAAACAACCGGAAAACTTAAAGTATCTATATTAAATCCAGAAAACTGCACTTACTTGCAGGCTGCAGGCACTTTACGAGTACCTACGTAGGCGTAGCATAACAAACGATCATTAAAGACAAAATTTAAACAAATTCCGTAGAACAACTTTCTGGCTGAAAAGTATAAAGAGAATATATCGGTTAAAACAAAATGACATTACCTAGTTAGACTAGTTTCCTCTAAGGACAATGTGGCGCCGATGATAATCAACCATCGAAAATAATTGAAGGTAAAAAACCGGAACCAAACCTTGCTACGTACTTTAAGAACCCCTAATTATTTTGAAACCATTGATAACGAACCCTTTAAAAATGAATGGGTTCCAAATTTAAAAAAAAAATAAGTTAAAATCTATAAAATTTAATTTTATCATTTTTGGGCATAGTTCACCGGAGCCGGTTATGAAACTAATTTGCATTTTAACGTAACGTTTTACAAAAGGTTTTTATATTATTGAATACTTACAAATTGTGGTGTGCATATGTCCATCCTGGTATGAAAATCATGAAAAAATAGTATATATTCCAACATTTATTATATAAATTTAAATTAAGTATATACTTATAATTTAGCATTATACTATATATAAGTATTAATAGGTAGTTGGGAATGCATAGGTGTATGTATATTGTTTTTCTTTTTAAAGCGAAATCGAACCATGGAATCGCGATGTAATTTTTTGTATTTGATTTAAAAGAACCCGATATTTTCTCCGAGAACCGAACCTTTACGAAATTGAGTTCCATCAGGTCTGCTATGGTTGCCCTTCCTAATATAGCTATATACCTAATATAGTTTAGTATGCAAACGGCGTGAAGCGATAAAAATGCCCAAGAACCGTCATTATATTGTAATATAAACAGAAACACAAGAAAATTTATAGTTTGTAGCACACACTTGATTGTTGATTATTTAGTTTTCAACATTTACGTATTATTAGTTTTTACAAAGTTTTATTACTATGTATATTTTGTTAGATGATTAATGGTGTTTTTTCTAAAGATTCTACATTTTTATTTAGAAACCAACCGTTTTTGCTCCATTTATATTTCTTTAGTTGTAAAAAAATATGTATTTTTTGTCAAAAATCATAATATTACAAAAACAAAACCCTGTGATTCTAGAATTGCGAGCCCTAATACGTATGTGGGTAGACATTATAGTCATTATGAGCTCTTTCGTTCACAAAATCTTTTGTGGGACTCCTATAAAACTTTTATTTCCTAATGCTCCATCTGGAAACGTTATGAATTGTTTTTATGTTGCAGAAGAAGAAATTAAAATTCCTGGCACAAAAATACAGTAGCGGTGCGCGACTTTTGCGATCAAATCTAATTTATTATTATGGTGTATTAAAAAAATAAAGAATGATAAATTTAAATTCTTCAACTTTAGAAGTAGGTAACATGTTTAGTTGACACTCGTATTATGAGAAAACTCCCTATCTGCGATGACGTATTTGGGATGGGATGGTCATTTAAAAAAAAAATACGTATTTTTTACAAATATTTCTTATAGTCTGAAAAATTTACTCTTTCTGATTCCTTACTCCCCGTATAAGATTAGTTTCTTCAAAGATTTTTTTTTTAATATTTAAACAAGTAAAAAAATATTGTGGATTTTCATACTTATAAGTAAATTATAAATTTAATAAAATTTCACTACCCTGGATTACGGCAACACTGGCCTCCTAATCAACAAAAAACATCCCAAATGATGTATCTACGATGGATTAATTATTATTGGTTAGCCAGTTAAAGTTCTAAATGTATTCTAATAATGTAATACCTACGATGGAGTCAGTGTTGCTAACTGTCATTCATAAAAATATGACAGGAAATATAATTATATGGCAGGATGGCAGGAAAAAAAGTATCTAGAGACTAGAATTTCAAAAAAATATGTTATACCTAATCAATTACACTGTTTTTACAAGAAGAATTTTCACTAAAAAAATAAATTATAAAATTAAAAATCAATCTGTGTAAGAAATTTAGTCATCATTTGGTATGTAACATTTATTTATATAGCATATAAAATGTGCAAAAGACCAGAATGTTGATTTTATAAGTATACTATTCTGGCATTATTATAGAACATTTTACAAGAAAAACGCCGTGCTGGAAAAAAGTTGGCAACGCTGGATGGAGTACGCGTGTTTTCCTCTGAAGTCATATGGGATGCAGATTCGAATCCCGCGTCTGTCAAAATTTACAAGTGAGAGAAAAGTGACTTCGAGAGTATGCCTAAAGCGTCAATTACATTGAGCTACTTTACGAGCTGTTTGTTGGCGAATTTAATAGCGGGCGATTCAGCTACTGCGATTATGATGATGACACACAAAACTTTCCATTCGCTGAGAAGCCACAAGCCAGCGACTATTTTGACAGAACGTAGTTCGTTCTTTTACCGGGAGGTTGCTACTGCGCAGACGCAGTAGGCCCACACGCCGGCGTGTAGCGTGTAAAGTTGACCGGCTTTCAACTTTTCTCGGTAGAGTGTTTACAATCTGCTTGTTAGCTTGTTCGATGATTATACTGGGCGACTTTACAGGCAGATTGTAAAATCGCCTACAAACAGCTCGTAAAGTAACTCAATGTAATTGAGTATGATAATTGATAACTTAACGATGTAATTGATAACTTAACAAACATTCTATCGCTCTGTAGGGGCCCATATATTTCGCTTAGGAGAAAATTTTTATCCAATTTATCTTACGTTGTTATTTAATAAAATTGTAATCGTACCTGTTAATTCAATTCAGTATTGGTTTACGATTTCTTTTTACTTGTAAGCTTTTTATTCTTACGATTTTTAGTGTTAATAAGTTTGTTTTTTTAATTATAAAATTCTATATCCTCTTCCCTGGTGTTGGGTCGGGTATGTTGCCAGGCTGTCTAGCTCGGCTGCGCGCGGCCAGGAATGCACCAAGTAATTACCACACCGTCAGAACACACCGCTCAAGACATATTATAATATTATTATGTATGTTTTATAGCTATATTCACCAAAAGTGTTATATAGTATAATAAAAATAAACTTAATCATATTTTCTGCCGCTCACTACAACGGTACACTAGTGAGGCGAGGGTCGATGGGTAGAATGAAGAGGATCTCGGTATATGTACAATATACGCATGTGATTTTTTCCATCACTATAGTAATATATACCTAGATCCATGGGTATTTGGGCTCTCTCGTTTCCACCATTTCTATTTCCATCCCCTACTATCTAAGATAAAAGCGAAGAGTTGATGGTTAAAAGGATCCAAGTACATAGGTAACTAAGTTCTTCTTTGTAAGTAATTTCAGTTTAAAAAAAATGTGATTGTAAATCCTATATAACTATTTTCAAGATTTCGTAATTAAGTTTAGTACTTACATAATAATATGAAGATTACCTATTCACACAATTTAAAAAATACATATGTACCTACGGTGTTTTTTATGTTTGGAAGAGTACACATCAGGAAAACACATTCAAATTTAAACTAGTTATTATAGCGCCTGTACACGTGCATGGATTTACTGACAGCAATAGTGCGTATTTTTATTTTCTTTGCTTATTTTAAACTATCGTGACAATAACTGTTTACACGTAAAAGTGCTAACTGTCTCTCCAATATCATTCTTCAAGAGTAAGTGAGACGCAATGTTGTCATTTTATGATACTATTTGACAGGTAGTGAAAATCGGTTAACCTAAAAATGAGTATAGTTCGTTTTTTTGCCGGAAGGTTCGCCACTATCGTTATACTGCGCAGGCGTAGATCGAAAAATTCCCTACTGTCTCATGAAAATTTAGAAGCTTCCAAACTTTTATGATTCATGCATGCAAGCTTGCAATCGCAGGATAAAACATGTTTACCCATGGAGAAGGTATTAAGTTCCTATTAAACAAGAATTCGTAAAGGAATATGAAAAATAAATGCCTGTAACTTTTCATACAGAGCATTATTTTATTTTATTATGTAGGTAACTGTGTTACAATGACTTTGGCAATTATCGCGTAATCTTCTTCGTGGATGACTCAAATACCTATACGAATGAAAAAATGTACACTGTTATATCGATTGTTAAATCCTGACATTTCGTCTAGTTTCTTATCGTTATTTTGTTTCTGAAATACACATTCAATTGCTTTCATTTTCGAGTGGAAGTATACAGTTTTATAGTCATTTTTTAACTGTTTTACTATTATGTTTGCTATCAAATACTTGTAAGAATAATGACACGTTCATTCTGCTTCTGAGCTTAATGTAGCTCGACTGAAGTATCTGACAAGAATAATTTTGGTGCTCGAGAAATTTTCATTAAATTAATTATCGATCTAATTTCTAAGTTTATAGAAAAACGAAATATATATTATGTACATCGTTTAAAATTATTACAATACTACTAGTAATAAAAATACGACTTTCGCATTTATTTCTTCAACGTTTTAAAGTAAATTTCGTATATTTAGTATAGAGTTGGATACAGTGTTGCCATTTTTTGCTATGTTGATTATAGGACAAAGGCGTAAAAACTATAGTATTTCTGTAATAAATATAGTAAGTACAGGAACATTTTTCGTCTTGAATCCTTTTAAAATTAGAGTATTTTGGCATATTTGACGCAAAATTATAGTATTTTACATTTTTCGAGGAATCAACATTATAGTATTGTATTATAATTATTATAGTAGGTACTGTTGGCAACACTGCATGGATATGAAAAAATACATCTAAACCTACGTGTCCGGAAACTTATATGCAGTTCGCCGCATCACACTTAACCGTGAAATATTATATCGGAAATATCGTCCAACATCTTTGGGTCGTATAGACTGATACAAAATTCATGTCTATATAAAACACGGTTCTTGTCGGTTTACACTTTACAGGAAGCCAGCAGCAAACAAATTTTTGAAAATAGACGATATAGGTACTGGATTATTTGTTAGGTTAGATTAGGTTTTCATTCTTGAATTTATGAATTTTGCCAAAATCAGCTATGAAAATTGAATTAATGTTCATAGTGAATCTAATACAATTGGAGACTGTATAGTATATGGTCATTTCTTTCCGATAGAAAGCCCACGACAAACTGTGCCACAGTGAAATATTTTACGAACAATTGACATGTAACTCTAAACCTAAACAGTCGATAACTAACAGTAGGTAAACATGCATTATCATTATACTATTACATTAGTAAAGTTATAAATCACGTAAATATATCATATAATATCTATGTCTATTAGAATTAAAGGATTCATATTATAATATTCTTACCTATCGTAGCTCACGTTTACGTGATACAGGTACATTGTTATTGTTGCGCTGAGGTTGCACGTGTGTGTGATCAATTTGCATGTATGCGTGCAGCGCGTGCTCTCACCCATGTCTTGCTTGACATAATATTATAGCTATAGCGTACAAGAAAGTCACTCAAGAATAAAAATCTTTAGATTTTACTAATAATGAACACCGGTTGAGCTTTAAGCTTTTCAAGGAAAGCTTTGTTCCAAACAACTAAGCAAAACCAAGCAAATTTGTTAACCGGATAATATATTTTTTTAATTAAATCAGAAACAAAGGTGAACTTTTCATAGAAAAATCTTATAATTAAGAAATTATTGAATTAGGTACTGCATTAATACGTTGCTTTATTAATAGGTATTTATTGTCAATTTATCGAAAGTGTACGGACACAATTTGAAATTCTACTGAAAATTAATTTGAAATATACTTGTATTATTAGCTCATTCTAGGGAATAACATAAATGTTAATGTTAATTTTTGGCACTGCGTAGGCAGTTTTCCGTGTCACAGTTCACCGTGAGCTGTTGTATCGGAAACAGATGGCCGTATAGCACATTGATATACGAAAATTACGCATTGTTCGTGGAGAATTTCATGACGAGCACCTAGGGATTGCAACACCGAATGAAAATACCAAGACTGGTATTTCGGTATTACCCATATAATACCGGTATTCGAAAAATAGTTGACAAGTATCTACCAATAAATATAATGTACGTAAACAAAGTAAATAATAATATTTTATAGCATGTGTCGCCAAGGACAATGAAGGGCCACAGAAGTAAACAAACATCGCGTAACCCGATAAAAAAAATACAGTCCTGTTGAGCCTTTTATGTTAATTAATACATTTTGTTTCCACTTTCATTACCGAATATATCGGTATTGCCTAATTTTTAAAACCGGTATTTCGGTATCGAAAAATACTGAGATACCGGGTTTGAAATACCAGTATTGCAATCTCTACTAGCAACTACTTGATAACCTATTTTTGAATCATTCATTTTTTTTATAAATATCTACATATAATATTATCGTATATTATACGATAATATTTTATTTCTAATTTACTTACCTAACTACACATTTTCTTCTGTTTATCGCTAGTATTTCGGTAGTGATAATAACGTATTTTATTCAGACATGACTGTTATCTCAATGCAATACGGCCATCTGTTTACAATACAACAGCTCACGGTGAACTGCATATGCTCGACTTTATAGACACGATTCTAAAGAATCAGCAATTATTAAAAGACTAATTTGCGTCGAATCATCCCTTACGTTTTTTGCTTAGTAGATACCATCTTACGTTACGGTTACGCGGTATTTCGAGGGTTTAGTGTCAAACAACACTATCTACAAAAGTGCAACTTTACAGGAGAGCTAAAAATCGTTATTTTAGATTCTTGTAACTCAACAAGGGAAATGTTTAATTAAAACCTAATGTTAATATTTTATAATTTATTGTGTATTGTACATTTATCTTGCTTATGATGATGTTAAAATTTATAGGGATAGTTATAAAAAAATATGAAAACAAGGGTAACTTATGTAGTTAGCGTTGAACTTTACTGACGATTTAATAAGAAATTAGAAAAGATTGACATAACGTTGTTTGACTATCATGTGGCCATAAATGTAAAATAACGTTATCTCAAAAAAAAAAAAAAAACACTTTTTGTAGATAACGTTGTCTGACTTTAAGCACTCGATTTAATAACATTGAAAATAAGAATGATTGCATGAGGGTACCTTCATCAGTAATTTAGAACCTTTCGACTGATTTACTATGTTGAAAAATGTGTTGTTGAACATATATTTTTTTTCACTATATTTGGCAACGCTTGATTACGATTGACGCTGCATATTATGTTGAATATTTTTACGACTTAAATACCTAATTAAATTCGCGTGCATAATAGTATAAAGAATCGTAAAAATGGAGACAATAATCAGTCATTACTAATATATACGTGCGTTACTATGGAAATCAAAATGACATTTCAGTATTCTATATTTGTTTGTTTTTTATTTACTTCATATCAAGTACAAGTTTGAGCATATTGAGCATAATAATTCAACAGAAAATTTAAAAACGTTGTATATAAAAAGTTCTATTATGTAGATTTAACAAAACGTTCAAAGTGATAATCTATGTAGATATTCTACAATGTGTAGCGAAATTTTATGAAGTGGATAGTGTGCCGTGATGCGAAAAAGATTGGGAAGCACAGCATTATAATGTATGACGTAGAAAACGGTTTACCAAGCAGGGCGTCTACTCTCTCCTCGCAATGCTAAAACTTTGATAACAGTTTTGAAATTGATTTTGAAAACAATTTAGTAGAAGCCGCGCCTGAGGTTAGAGGTCCATTCCGTATTCGACTGAACCTATTCAACCAGTTAAGGTAGGTTCCTATTCAATCTCGGTATTTGATTGCAGGTGTTGATATTTATAGTAGTAAAAGTATTATAACCATTACACTAAGAATACAATACAATACAAACAATTGAAATTAAATTATTAAAAAATACAATTGAATACTCTCATATAATAAAATTCCACAAGACTCTAGGTTACTAACTAATCTCACTTCAGCAGGCGATCCTAGATTCAAATTCCTCATCCCTCTGAGAACAATTACTTTATACTAATTATTTCACAAAATTATTTTATCAACTAATAACACTTTGTCGGGTGTATCCAATCAGTGGCGTATTTACCTAGGCACAGTGTCGCCCTTACGCAGACTTGGAATGCCTCTCCCATTCATTTTACTTTAGTACTTATCAAATTGTATGCAAGATTGTTAGATCCACACCTACCTATTTGGTTACAAATGTAAATTGTACATAAAACATTTCACTGTGGCACAGTTCGCCGTGAGCTTTCTGTCGGAATGAGATGACTGTATACTAATGTCTCCAATTTTATTAGATTCAATATGAACATTAATTCAATTTTCATAGTTCTGATTTTGGCAAAATTCATGAATTCAAGAATAAAAACCTAACCTAACAAATAAGCCAGTATATCGGCTATTTTCAAAATTTTTTTGCTGGCTTCCACTAAAGTTTAAACTGACAAGAACCGTGTTTTATTTAGACGTGAATTTTATGTCAGTAGGTACTATACGACCCAAAGAGGTTAGACCAGGGGTCGTCAACCTTTTTATACCTTCCGCCCACTTTTGCATATTTGTCTGTAGTAAAATTTTCTAACCGCCCACCGGTTCCACAGTAATGGTGATTTATAAAGAAAATAATCATAATGAAAATCTTTTTAAAACCCCTACCGCCTAGTGGGCGGTAGGGACCAGATTGACTACCCCTGGGTTAGACGGTCAGTTAGTATAGGTACGGCCATATATTTCCGATACAACATTTCACGGTGAAATTTAATACGGTTAACTGCATACGTACAAGTTTTCGGTCACGACCTATTTTGGATACCTACTATTTTGAACAGACAATTTTATTGCAACAAAAATCTTGAAAAAAATAACTAAGGATTGGAGCTTTTCTACTTCTAGAGATTTTCTACGAAACATACTCTCGAACATCGACTGACAAGTTTGGAGGCCCCTTTGTGATTTCTTTGAACTAAAATTTCTGTACTTTCTAACGAGACGTTCGTAGCACCTGCTTAATGTAAGATCGCCACTGCTTTCAAAAGTTGTAACGATAAGTAGTGAGTATTCATTCCTTAATTTGTCGCCCTTTAGCAACGCATGACCTGCCTACCCCCACGGGATGTCACTGTATTTGATTAATATTTTAATATATCTAAATCTTAGTAAACAAAATAGTTCAACCTTTTACGGAAAATTATGGTATGTACAGTTCCAACTATTTAGTCAAATATAGGGCTATGGGATTTATATATTTTTTTGTTCTTTACCTGCTACTGCATCAAAATGTCAGGCAATATGCATGCCTATATTTATTCATGGCGGTAAATTTGCTTCTTTCAATTAATACCATGACCAAGTAAACAGTGTCAGTTGATTGAAAGCGCAGCCATCGTCTTACGTCACATGATGCTATGCTACCTATCCACCATTGGTCTATATTGGAATCGTCTTAAATTCTGTAACACTTGACCTGATATCATGACTTGATAATATATTTCTCAGCGTCCAAAATTTTCCATCTTATACAAAAAATAACATCTCGATCCATGGAGATTAAATCGAATCCAATACACGTGCCGGTTGCTTTTGGCGGTCTTGAATCTGAAACCACAGGCTTACTACGCTTCACATGAGTTACGTTAAATTATAATTTGATCTCATACATCTGTGGGCCTTTATACATCTGTTTAAACAGTGTTATGTTTATAATTAAAATGAATAATATGGCACCTGTGTACTGCCTTACAGCCTCATTATTATATGGATGTACGGAACAACACAGCCGCCCGTTCTTTCAGGTAGGTACATATTTATACCCATACTCCCGCACCCAACCGTTACACTATTACATTTTATACCTACAGTGCATTGCATTCCCACACTGGATCAAATACATAATGTTAAAGCAAAAATCCTTTTTTTTATCTCGGGATTAAAACAGCGACTCGTGAAGTGAAGTTAAAAATTTGTTACTAAGCTTATGATTAAATTATATGGACGTCATTTTGCATTCCAGATTCCTCTTAAGCAAACTGTTATCGCTAAAACCGTAAACTTTTCAATAAATTTTATATCTATAAGTTAGGTAATTCCATAAATTATTATTAAATACATTCCTTCAATAAATTTTATTGAATATATTGACAAAAAACCATGAAATTTGAATTTGTAAATAATCATTATTGTTTATTATTGGTCTCCGCCTAAACTTAAGGATACACTGGTACGACTGGCGAAGTGCCGCAGACTTGTGCTTGCCCTATAACCCAACGCTTTGACGTGATAGGGTGAAGTAGTGTAGTAGTAGTATTTAGAATTTTTAGATAAACTGATAAACATTTACTAAACTTAGCGCGTTTCTCAATGCGCCAATGTGCATTATATTAATAAATATAAATTCAACCACACAAATTTTGACGGAGCGCCTTCAATACAAAATATTTTTCGCAAACCAGTTAAGTTTCCGATTCGTAAAAAAATAAGTTTACGCAATGCTTTACGATGACGTTACCTCGTATAGTTCTGTCAATTTTCAATGAAGTAGGTAGGTACCAAATTGCTATTTTTTTCGAAAGTCTAAAAAAAGCTTGACAGTTTGAGTACAACAAAAATGAAATCAATGAGTGATAGATAATTGAAACAGAGATAGGTACTGTAGAAAAACGTTTTTCTCGATTTGTCACTTCGGTGCTTGATGGAAAACATCCGGATGTCGAGAATTGCTTTTGTAATCGTTAGAACACGCCACCTGTGCATGTTCGCAATATTACCACCATCGTTTGGGCCGCCAGTTTCACCTGGACTCACCATTAAACCTGGCACCTTCCACCGAGCACTTTGCGGTGAGCCGGTCAAACATTGAGATGTCAACACGTCATGTAAGTACACGTCGTTCCACGCAGTCATTCTGATTCTCCAACAACCGGTTCTCAGCGTCATAATGTAACATAATCAGTTGGTGATAATAATTCCTCTACGATATTCCGGTTGAAAATCTGCATAAACTATTATCATTAGAGTATTTATTACTCAGTCAACCACTGAAAATATTCCATATAATATGTATAAATTATAATGGTTCGTATTGTTTATTATTTCATATCTAATTTGTACTTACATATAAATAATGTCTAATGTTTAAATAATATACAATCATTATAACAATTCATATTCTTTTATATTCGACAATTTCTACAGTACCCATATAACCATCAATTTTGATGATATGATATTAGCGGCTTCACAGTCATACTATACTAACACCCTTACATGGGACTTAATTGAATAGTGTTTCACCTACAGCAGTTTTCTGATTACAATAATTATTCGAATAAATATTAAATAATGTAGTGTATTAGTCGTATTAATTCAATCGAGTATTTTTTAAACGGTTTTATGTATATAATATTATGTACCTATATTAAAATGTCCATTTTAATATATTATTTCATAATTTAAAAACCCTCAAACCAAAAGATGAACCACCTGAAAAAGAAGACCGCCTTCAAGAAAATACAGTTAAAATCTTAGAAACGTACAGTTTTATTTTTCTGATCTGCATTCAGCCTATCATTAGCAAGTTCGTTCACACGTCATATATTTTTTGACGTCATGCGTGTATTTATTTATATTTTAACGGCATCTAGTAAGCTTGAATAATTGTGAGATTTCTATGCAGTCCGATTGATGTTACTATCTTAGTTAAATACACATTTAAGAACATAATATTTTTAACAGTAAAACATTTTCATGGTTAATAAATTCTTGTATTTTTTCACAAGTAAAAGTAAATAATCGTTTATTATCTTAGTCTTCAAAAGCTGTCATATATTATAATACATATATATAAGTACGAATTATTTGATTTTATAAACAAAACAATATTGATGTTTCAATTTAGCAATCCATTCTTTGATTTCATAATTCAGTGGTGAATAAAGTAATCGGAAGTCTTGGATAACACAATCTCCGCGAGTACAATTTAACGGCCAAACCAGTAACCACATCACTCATTTCACAATATGTTGCCAATCCATGGAATCACGAGAGTCAAACATTTCTTGTCTATATCTATGTTGACACTGACCCAATGGGCATCAACCGACCTAATAAATAACTATCTACCAATAATGGACAACATTTTTAAAGTTTGTCAAATATCATCCATATGCTCCACCATGGAAGGAAAGGATTTCATTCCCACAGCGTGAATGTATTCTTATATACATACTCTCGGCGGCTCTCGTGGTGTAGTGCATAAGGCGCTGGCCTTCCACCAAAGAGTTCTGGGTTCGATTCCCAGAGAGGACACAATATTTATGTGTTTTTCTCAAAGCCTGGGTGTTTATGATTGTTCAAAATTACGAACAACCACATTGTACGAAAACGCAAGGACATGGTTATTAATAATTCTAAATATATATACATACTCTCAATAGAATGGGTTATTATTATTAGGTCCACATGCTGGATCCATGTTTTGATTGAAACCTGGATACATGTGATGATTATACAAATGTTTAGCCCTCAACTCATGGAAGAAAAGCGAAAAAAAATATTAATGTTTCTCAAGTTTTTTCGTGGCACTCTTTATAATACTTACTTACTTACCAAGCACTTTTCAAGCTCTAAAATTAACCTCATATTTTGTGTATTTCAATGACAGACTTTCTATTTTTTTTAGAGAACACAACTTTAATGTTTATGTCGATACTTGAAAGAGCTACTTAACTAAGTTTTGATAAATAATGTTAAATTCTCGATAGTGACCATCAACGTAGCCGTGTCCACACTGGCAACCTCATTAAATTATTAAATTATTTCGATAATTATCAAAATTTGTTTGACCAAAAATTATTTTAATCAAAATTTATTGCCAGCAACTTGTTGCTAGTGTGGACATGGCATAAGATTGCACATTAAGATGTGCGTGGTTGTAGCTAAATGGGAAAAGAGTATTTATTTTCAATAAAAATTCAATATACCTATCTAAAAACTGAGCCTTGAAAGCTCAATCATTTTTAACATATAGAAAAGCTAGTTTTTCATTCAGTTAAAGAATTTTGGCATTAGAAATATTTTGAGATATTGAGGCAAAATTCGATTTTAATTGAAAACTTTTGAGTGTCGATTTTTGTCAAAATAATGATGGAGCTTTTCCTCAAGCATGTTTATACATATGGTATGCAATACATATTATCTACTTCTTTGCTAGGGTTGGAATTAAAACACCGACTAAAACTGAGAAGATACCTATTTTTAACTTTTTTCTTTAAACATATATATACAACTTATACATATTTTAATTCATTGACTTAAAACAGGTAGCATATTTTTGTATAATCATAATCCCTGAATTTTTCTGAAAAATATTTTAATGTCGATGTCATCGCAATGAATGTCACAAATCGTGCGATGTTGGGTTTTTACTGTACCTACACATCAGTCTTGTGGCACACTTTTCAATAACTCGCGCCACATGGTTGAAAAGCGCTGCATTAGATAACTATGTATATTATAGAACCATTCACGAGGAATTTCGTTATGAAACATCGTCATCATATTGTCATAATTTAAAATGCCCAAAACTCTCTTTGGATATAATTTTCTTCTATTCTTCTAAAAACAAAATCTGCTTAGTTGGAAAGAATTTTTCTGAAAAATAAATGCTCAGTTATATTGTGCGATTCAATTCATTGTTCCGCTCCATTAACCATAAATCTCGTGAGATCCCCAAGTCAATAGTGATTTTAATCAGTTGTTAACATGCAATAAATTTAATAATGATTTCATCAATGATTATTTGTAGCGTGTAACCTCAGTAAGTACTTTTAAATATTTTATAAGTTAATATAGATTAACTAAACATTTAAGCTAAATAATAATATTTCAAAAAGTTAAGGAAGAATGATAATATGAGTCAATAGATATATAATTATTATTTTATGAATGGGATTGGTACTGACGTCTGAATACCTTTAAAATTGTTTGCAAGACTTTATTGAAGAACCCATTCATCAGTGTTACAAAAATATAAGTAAGTATATAATTACCTAGTAAAAAATATAAACTAATGTTTTATTATTCATATAAGTACTTACATATATTACTTATATTCAACTTAACATCCAATTTCACTAAAAAACTCATAATTCGCATCTTACTATCCAATCATTCCGGAAGTTGATACAGTTGAAAATATAAAACATACTTATTAGTGTTGTCATTATTGCGGGAGAAAAATCCCTAATGTAATTAGAATTAATAAACATTATTTATAGATGTTTAATAATAATATGTATTTGCAAGGAGCTACAGGCTAATTTATGTACACATATTATTATTATAACAGTGACGATAGTGCTTGTTAGAGGGATGTAACGGGTAAGCTAAGTATAACCTATGGGTAATCGAAAAAAGTGTACACTTCATCAGTCACATTTAGAGAACACCATTTTCAGCACTTTACTGATTAACCTGTTTTGAATTAAATAATGTAGAAGTTTTTATTTACTTCTAATAAATTTTATTATAATATTTCATGATTAAAACACCGTAGTCTCAAACCAAAAGTTTCCATCTGAAAAATAAAACCGCCGTCGGAATCCATATTATCAGACTGTCATTCCCAAAGAACATTATTTTACGTACAGTTTTACTGCGGTCGCCTGTTTGCGGCAACACCTTTTAAAATATTTGTTTTTCATTGATTAGCTTTAATAAGCGTTTTCTGCACAAGAAATTAGAAAAGTCTACGTCGGTATTGTTAATTAACTCTCTCGGTATATTTTAAATATAAATCATTAATTATGATTGTGTTTTACCTATTTGGTTTTACCACAGAAAAAACATTAATTTATTTGCACTATTTTGTATACTTTTATATATTTCGTATTAGGTACATTGTGTAATAATATAGATAGTTAAATTGCTTACCTATTTTGTAAAAAAGTAATTTTTCTGACGACTCGTTTCAGTGCTTTTTTAATCTTCGTCTAAATTCACAATATCCTCTTCTAAAACATTTTCCATTGTTTCAAAATATGACAAAAACTTTCGTGGTTCACAAAACCGTGAGAAAACATCGTGGGCATTCGAGCAGAATTATTTCAGGTGGCCAAAAAAAGCCGACACGTTTAAAATAATCTCTTGCACCAACAATCGACAATGAACATGAACTACTATTTCCGCACACACAGCCATTGTGGATTGTAACAACAGGTTCAAAATAGTTGTAACAACAATAATATGAAAGTCACCTTTAACGAAAATCTCGGACCGTCTTCAAGTGGGCAAAACATAAAGCTAAATTTGTTATCGATGCTACGTACACAATGACATTCTGACGTGAGCTTTTTTTCAAAGCTCTTTTGCCGCAAATCTGTGTGCTTATTTTATGATAATATCTTGTACTACTTATAATATTAGTTTGGTTATTCAAAGTGAATGTGATATGCAGGTAACGCCAACCGTTGAACGTCGCAATACGCATTGATAACATTATCAACGTAATTCACAAATCGTTTTCTCGGAAGATCAACGAGACGCGAAGAATTAACAGAATAATAATTGTTATAATTCACGAAATACAATATTTTATTTTGTTGGTTACTATACCTATTAAATCAACATAAGAAAATAAGAACACACATTGTTAAATATAATATATATCTTTCTTTCTTCTTTTTTTTCGACCATGTCCGATCCTAATAGGATCATATGGGCCTCCACAGAGTAAAGGTTTGTATTGACAAATTTTGTTTTTTACGAGAAATGGATGTCAGCCACTTGCTCAACCTATTAGGTCCATACCATGACACACACAAATTGAAAAACAATATGTGTACTTGCCAGACCCAGGATTCGAGCCTGGGACCCACGGCGTTATAGTTCAACGCTTAAGCCGCGCGGATACCGTGGGTGTTTGTTTTAAATATAATATTGATACATACTAATAAACGAATAATTCAAAAGATTTGAGAATGTTACATTATTTTTTCTTTTGTCTTTCCCTTGTATTCCTGTAGTTTTTATTACGCATTTTAAGTGTTTTATTTAGCGTTTAAATTTAAATAGTGACGTAAAATATAATAAGATAAATAATAATAAGATAAAAAGAACTTTTTATATACAACGTCTTTAAATTTTCTGTTGAATCATATAAACTTGACTTGACTAACTTAAGCGATCAAAAAAATTGTACTTGATAGAAATAATACTAAAATGTCATTTTGACATGTCATATTGATTTCCATAGTAACGCACGTATATATTAATAATTTAGTTGCTAAGACCCCAAACCCTAGCAACCAATAATGGTGTCGAGATAACTTTTCATACAAAAGAGAATTAACTGAAAATGAATTCAATTCTACTTAAAGATGGCTAAAAGTATTAAAAAAATGCATTGGCATTGTGTTCTGATGTATTCTAAAAGTTTCAAATGTCTAGCTGGTCGGGAAGTTAGCTAAAAATCGATTGCAAGATTTGTACCGGACAAAGAACCACCGGACGAATAAGAATACGAGCTAAGAAAAACGTTGTAAAATAGGTGTATAGTAAGTGTGGTACAATTTGAAACAAAAGGAAAGCGTTGAGAGGGCACTGCGTCAACGTAGGTCTTCTATCTATATACGAGATTAAAAATATATCCAATTTAAATTATCTTGCTTGATTCCAATTTTATACATTTGACGCAGCAATATCTGCGTTAAGGGCGGCACTTCGCCTAGATACGTCACTGGCAACACTTCACAGAATATTATAATAATATATCAACTCATATGGGTATTATTAGATCATTTTCAGATAAATTATTATAACATATTTACTGAGTTATAATTATTATTATATTAAGTACAAAATATCTTTATCTTAAATATATGGGTATAATGCTACCCCTAGCAACCAATAATAGTGGATTGGATTACGGATTTCTTCCGAAATAACTTTTCATACAAAACAGAATTAACTGGAAAAGAATTCAATTCAATTCTGCTTAAAGATTGCTAAAAGTATTAAAAAATACATTGGCATCGTGTTCTGATATATTCACAAAGTTTCAAATGTCTAGCTAGTCGGGAAGTTAGTTAAAATCGATTGCAACATTTGTACCGGACAAAGAACCACCGGACAAATACGAATACGAGCTAAGAAAAACGTTGTAATATATAACATTTCCACGAAACCTACTCTCAAACAGTGGTTGTGATAGGTGCTTAGAGGTCTGTGGCACTGATAGAATTAGAGGCTTCCTTATGAGTATAACGATACACTAATAACTATGTTTTTTTATGATTCGACTTTTTTTTTAAACTAAGATATACTTCCTAAGCAACCACATCCTTTTTTTCATTAAAAACCGTCACTGCTCTTGTCAAAAGTTGTAATATTTATATTCGTTCGTTCAATTGCTGCCCTTTATAATGTGACACCCCTATCCAACGCATGGCCTGCTTACCCCCGCTTTACGGGATGTCACCGATAATCTCAATGCTATAAATATGACCACCTGTTTCCGATAAATTTCCGGACACGATATTAAAAACAAAATTAGAATGTTTGACGATGGATGTTTTATGACAATATTCCATCCTCGTATGAATTAAGTAGATTGTACAATACGTAATT
The DNA here is from genome assembly GCF_057557595.1 of Rhyacophila brunnea. Taxonomy (NCBI): domain Eukaryota; kingdom Metazoa; phylum Arthropoda; class Insecta; order Trichoptera; family Rhyacophilidae; genus Rhyacophila; species Rhyacophila brunnea. Next base: position 17,239,166 of record NW_028232965.1, read on the forward strand.
ACATTCATTTTTTTCTCAATATTTATGTATCTCACACCGAGGGACCTCTTGGCGTTTTCAAAGAGATTAAAGCCACCGCAGCATAAAGGCGTTCACATTTTTCACAATCAAAATAACGACACAAAGCATAATTCAAGAATGCGCTCTTCGTGTGCGTTAGAGACACATAAAGATTCAAATGTCAAAATGCATTATTGTCGCCTCACAGAGGGGCCGCTAGATGTCTCCCCCATTCACGTCCACAATCAAAAGTCAAAAGTTCTATTGTCGTATCTATTGATACTTGTAATATCGGGGAGTGTACATTGCGGGGGTACTTTGTCGGTGCTTTTTGGCGGCGTGGTGCCCAAACGGGCCGCAAGAAAGGAGGAAGTAGGCTGATGAAGAATTACTCTGGCCATCTATATTCATTATGCAATAGGGTGGAGTAAAAACCTTAAACGTGTAATCGTTATCATTTCGATTAACACTGACACCTCGTAATAGGCATTAAACCTTTTTAAGAGGTGGGGTTTAAAAAATAACAAAAAAACCAGGAAATGTAAAATTAAATTTAAAAAAAATTACATAATATCTAATATTATTTTTTTTTAAATTCTGATATTTTATTATAATTTAATAATTCTCCCTTGTAAAAAAGGCCAAATTTCTGGTATACCAAGGTGTCATAATACATTTAATTAATACTGATTTTTTCAATACATTTAGTCTTTATTTACTTGCAGCGGCAATTTTCTTTGATGAAAATGACACAATAAATTCGTCAGAAGATTTAAAAGGAGGCCTCGAAACAGTTCAAACCGTTCATACAATTATTAAATAGTACCAAGATTTAAAAAAGAATATGTCTTGTACACGAAAAATAAAACACTAATAGATATTATTATGTGCCATTGCAGTCATTATTAATAATATTTATGTTTACTCACTGGACGTGATTCTTGGAAAGGGGTAAATACACAATTTACTTTGGATTTAATTTTAAAAAAAAATTGTCGTGAGGAGCCTCAAAATTAGTTAGTGTCTCGGGCTTCCACGTCTCTAAGCCCATCACTATTTCCTTGGTGGTAATTCGTGAAATATTCACCATATAAAAAATATAATTTTTTCACTACCTACGTCCTACTTGCTGTCCAATTCAATCACAACTCTCGCCGGTGTCCCTCTGACACCGCCATCGAGAATGGAGGGCGTGAGCTACAGAAAGACTGTATCTGAGCTGGTCTACAAGACCGCATATGCGGCATGGCAGGCGAGATGGGTGGCTCCTCTAAGGGCCGCCAGACTTTTCTATACTTTCCAGATGTCTCGGTGAGACACATGACGAGGAGACTGGTGCCGACCCACTGGACTAGTCAATTCATGACTGGCCATGGAAACTTTGCGGCCAAACTGCAGGGGTTTAGTTTGGCAGGACATGGGTCGGGTTGCTCATGTGGACACAACCAGCAGGACGCAGAGCACGTCCTATGGGACTGTCCACTTATGGGCCCCGAACGAGCGGAGTTGTTTGCCCGGGTCCGACCCCATTCGGGCCCAATAGGACACGCGGACATGGTGGCAACCGAGGCCAACTTTGCGGCCTTTACTAAATTCGCCAGAGCGTATGGGGGGCGGGACACTCTCGACTCCCCTTGCGACTCTTCAAATTAAAGTCACTCTGATAGTTGCCATATAAATTAACATCATGCATTCGCACTTCGGTGCAAGGTTGCATCACCAGTCCCGTGCGGCTCTGCTCGGGACAAAATGAGGGCTTAAATTCTTTGATCTGGCACACGTAAGGGTTATGTTAGCCGGCCGCGTATGACGTGGCTGCATATACATAACGGGAGCGGAGGTGGGAATTTTACACACCATGTCCAATTCAATCGAAATCAATGTAAGTTTGATAATCTATATATATATATTATATAAAAGATGTTAGGTAAAGATATTATATTATATAAAAGATGTTAGGTATTATATAAAGGATGTGTTAGGTAAAGAGTAACCATTGGTTCGTATTCCTACCAATGGTAGAAACCAATCAATTATAAGATATGAGCACACATTTTTTTTTGGAACTCCGTTTATAAATAGGAATCTTATTCAATATCTGGGAGCGTTTATGCTTTTGCGTTATGTTGTCATATTTTAATTAAAGATTCCGAATATATCCGCAATATGTAATCAATGACACAACAGCACCCTGCCATAGCATGACGACAATTTGTAATAGCCGTCGAATAAAAGTATTTTAAATTTTCTTTTTACGTTCACCGGAGTCCACAATTATTTGACAGGGAAAATATTCATTTTTCATTAGGTACCACTGCGTCCGTCCCTATTAAGTTTCAGTTCACCTATCTATAGCCTACTTCAATATATAATTTTATATTTTATAGCACGATCGTTTGGTAGTAATAATAATAACTATCTACCTATCAGTGCCAAGGGGTGGAGGTAGATTGTTAAGATTCGACATAAATTGTGCACACTCACTAAACTTTGTCAGTCATACTTATTTGTTTTCATTGAACTGGATACAATTTACAGATGGTGCTGGTTATTTTTTTAAATTCAGTCCCTGCATAGACCAAACCATAATCGGTAAAAAATATTCTTCTATTTATAAAATATCTGAACGAATATTTTTTCACTATTATCTACTATGGCTTGGATTAGGCAGGCTTTAATTGAATTTTAATAATTACAAGATAAAAAGAACTTTTTATATACCACGTTTTTATATTTTCTGTTGAATTATATAAACTTGACAATTCTATGTATTAATAAAAACTTTTTATTGTACTTGATAGAAATACTGAATAAATATTATAGAATACAGAAATGTCATTTTGACATTTCATATTGATTTCCATAGTAACGCACGTATATATTAATAATTTTGTTGCTAGTACCCACTTAGCAACCAATAATAGTGAGTAGTAAATATTACTTTAAATGAATTTTGCCGAAACATACAAAACAGAATTAACTGAAAATTAATTTTAATTCTGCTTAAAGATGGCCAAAAGTATTGAAAGAATGCACTGTCGTTGTGTTCTGATATATTCTAAAAGTTTCAAATGTCTAGCTAGTCAGGAAGTTAGCTAAAAATCTTGGACAAACAAGAAAAAATTTCTACTGCACAAGAAAAAATCTGTACCGGACAAACAAGAATACGAGCTAATAAAAACGTCGTAAAAGTAACAAAAAATTAGTAGTGTTAGTTCAATGAAAACAAATACGTTTGACTGACAAAGTTTAGTGTGTAGTGTGCACTATTTATGTCGGATCTTAACAGCATAATATTATATCCACCCTTTGCTACTGTTAGATACTTACAATATCCTTGGCGTTGCATAAATATAATATTTTCATGATGTATAATGAAATCCATATGACTAGATTAAAATGAATGTGGTCAAAAAAATTACATATATCTCTGTGCGTCATTGTTTCCCGCATGGTAAAAAATTAAGAAATTTTTATTTTTTAAATTTAATACTTACTGAATAAAACATAAGGCTTAAAAATGCTAGATTCTAATATAATATTATAGAACCTCAGAAACATAGATGTTCGAAAAAAATCTAGAAAAAGAGTTAGACAAATGGCACTCACGTCTTTCGTTTTCGATACTTCAAAATTATTGTTTTTTGTAAAAAAAAAAAATGGTGGATTCAATTCAATTCCATATATTATGTATTCCACAAGACTTTTAAAAAGAAAATAAATAATTAAATAAAAATAATTTGTGTGCCACACCGTACCACATTTACTCACATAGGGAACAACACCGCACAGCTAGTCTAACTACATAATTAGATTATTACTAGTAGTACATTAGTAGAAATAATATATATTTGATTAAATTAAAGCATTGTCAGGGGACTTCAAATTGTCTCTTATCTCTGGCACATTTAGACAGACATTGAGGCATAATAGAAGTAGACAGAGGTAATGAATCTTTTTTATCTTTCTCTGTGGTTCGAATGTATACAGTTGTGACCTATTACGCTCTTAATTTTATTTTCTGATGTTATAAAATATAAATAATAGGTATATAGGCTGTTAGCCCAGTCGCACATTGAACATTGTCTCGACTAGGATAATATGGTCATAAATCAAAATATGGCGCAATATTGCAACTATTTTCCATGTGCACAAATGAGTACATGCCCTAACAGTGACGTCAAATGATTAGCCAAAACGAATGAAAAAAGCAGCTTCTGCACATGTGCTGATGCGAAATTTTGGTAAGTATTATACTTCGAGTGAAATTTTTTGATTGCGTCACCGGCTTTTACAACTAAAATGTCAATTTCGATCTGTGTGCGGTGATACATTAAGTTACGACATGTTTTCTTGAATACACCCAAAATCACATTGACATATTCGACATGTTGCAGTCGAGATGAGTTTATAAGTGCGACCCGGCTTATAAATTTTACAGTGATACTGGTAAATATCGACAGGTAGATATGCTTTTTCAAACCTGACGAAACAAAACAAAAACAGGTCTCTTTGTATGTCATTGTGCTCATGTAAATAAATCGTTGTTTTTTTATTATTATTATCTGGAGCAAGTGTGAACACGTTCACATAGTTTGAAATACAAGGGCACGTCTTTTCATTCACCCCGGGTGGCAAAATATTTCATAGAGGAAAAAATCTCCAAAAGGACATCCCTCAGGCAGTCCGGTGAAAGACGGACTCTATAATAAATATTGCTTGAAATTTATGTATCGAAAGGGATGTCAGATGGCGTTTTTATTGAGGTGTGGGTGCAACGTCACATACCTTTGGTGTTCGCCGAGGTTTGACCCCAAAGGCGGGATGCTTTTTAAAAGTCATAACTTGATGTTGGAAATGAGATGCCGAGAATCCAAAGTGAGAATTTTATGGACGTTTATTATTTTTTGAAATGGCTTCAGCGACCGCAATATGCTTCTAAATATTTAATGGTTTCATTGTTAGTATTCGCAAATTACAAGTTTTAAATTGATGTGTCTGATACAAAGAAATCTAAATCTATTTGGAATAGAGGGAGTGATAATTAATTATGTAGGCTATGGTCATGTTTTTTATTAAAATGTAGTTTATTAAGTTTACTCTAATAGTCTAATGACTCTAATGGTTTAATGCCAATGTACTCGTATACTAAATTTATTCTATGAATGTAAGCATATAAAAGATTTTTGACCAATGCATAGTTTTAATATTTCTTTTTAAAAACAGCAATTTTTATAAAATTATTGGTTACTTTAATAAAACGCGAAATTTGTACCGGTTTCGTCCGCCTTAGGGAGTTGAAAATGTCCCTCTAAGGCGGACGAGCCCGGTTTAAATTTATGTATTAAAAGTGGAATAACTTCTAGAAAATATTGCGTTTTATTAAATTAATCGATAATACAATACAGTTACACCATGAACAATTAACAGTTAACACAATAAAAGATTTTTTATACAAAATAAATATTTGGGTACAAGTTTAGCCTGTTTACTGGAAGCCAGGCGGGAACAGCGGCAATTTCATAGCTGATTTCGTAAGAATTCAAGAATGGTAACCTAACCTAAGATTCATTCATCATTCTAACTATGTCCGATCCTAATAGGATCACATGGGCCTCCACAGGGTGGAGTTTTGCATTAACAGATTTTGTTTTTCACGACAAATGGATACTCTGACTCATACACAAATTGAAAAACAATGTGTGTACTTTCCAGACCCAGGATTCCTAACCTAACCTAACCTAATAAATAATCCAGTAAGTATATCGGCTACTTTCAAAAATAGTTTGCCGCTAGCTTCCACTAGACAAGAACCAAAATTTGTGTAAGTGTAACTTGAAATCATTTTTATTTATATCGAACTTAATTTCTGTTCTGTTCACAATATTGATTATCGATTTATTTTATATACCTACATAGAAAGGATTTCATGCTATAAGTACTTACATATGTACCTAGAAATTTTTGTTTTTATTAAACAAACTATTAATTAGGTAGTCAAAAATCTTTTCTATGCATTATTGAACAGTTAATAAAATAAATTTGAATAATAAACATGACCACAAAATAATGTGTAGGCTCATGAATTCACACTTTGTAATATTTTTGAAGTTATACTTCTTTAGGCGCGTGTGGGAAAACAGATCAGAGTATATTTATGGCATGGGACGAAGTTGCGCGCGCAAATGTAACGCATTAATTTGGTGTGGGACGGAAGTTTTGCCCGCCGATGCAATATAATTTATTTTGCGCGGCGACGTTCGGGTGTTCTAAATTCTGGAGGTTTGTAATTTTCAGCTGTGATATTGAGGGCTGTGGCTAGGGCAGGTTGGGTAAAGACTGAATGTTGCAACTTTTATTTACGAGTAAAATTATATATCAATAAATAAATAAATTTTGTGAATGTTGAGTTAGTAAACAATTCAAACAATGGTATGTTGTAAGTTTAGAATATTTAGACACTTCATACACAAAAATACACATTTTTACAGTTTAGGATAATATTTGTCGTATGTCGTCATCACAAAAGCCAATATCACGTTTCAGTTAAACCATTAAATAGGCTATGTTTTACTTTTGATTTGTAATAAATTATTATTGTTAACGAAAATAGTTGTACAGTCATCTGTTTAAGCAAAGACGGTCGAAATAGCGGTTTGCTAAATTTTTCAAACACAGGTTTTGAGATTTTTTCTTCCAAAGTAGGTACATTCTGCAATAATATTTTGTTTTGTAATTTTTTGTTTTGTTGAGAAGTACTTATAACTTCTAACGCGCATACATAAGTACACACACCGATTTTTTTGTCAATTGTAAGTTTATCTTTGACTCTAAATAAAAAATATTTTTCTGTTTATTGTTTTCAGATTTGTACGTATTTAATAAATTAAAAGACTTCAGATTAAGACAATATGTCCTTTATGCCATAGTGTGATTCTGTTACTTAACCGTTGTAGAGGTGGTACGCATGCACAGTAGGTAGTGGATCGGAAAATAATAATGATTAACCTTTTCAACATGAAAAATTCTGAATAACGTGGAATAGTAAAGTTTATTGATTTAGAAAAATAGGTACATAATATTATCATCTAACAAAGCACAAATAATTATTATTATTGAATGCACTTGCGGCAGAAGGCATTGAAATAAGCAGGTTAATTGGCAATTAATACCTCTTAAGTGCCTGCCTACAGTATGAAACTAATAATGTGCAAAACAAAGCTCAGTACTTGTGGTTGCGAGTGTTTATCAGCAAGGTCTTTTCAGTAATAAAAAACAATTTACCAGCATTTTCCTCTCACTGCAATAAAATATTGTGAAACTTAGGCCGATATAAAAAGTATACTTAGGTACATATCTACTTCTTTATAGTAGGTAGGTAGGGAGGTAAGTATAATATAAAGATTATTTACAAATGCAATGTACAATTAAATGCAATTCGGTTTTTTAAATAAAGATTTTATGAAAACTACGCAGAGATAACATGAATTATTTAAAAATACATAATAAATATTGTAAAATCGTCTGAAAAATACTTAAGTACATAATATTATAAAAATCATGGAGAACCTACATAGATAAAATATATTAAACATGTTTATATTGTATTATCTGCGTGTGTTTTCGATTACATCAACACGTCACACGTGGCTATCATGTTTGTAATTTAGATGAGGCGAATGGCTGACAACCATTTCTTAGAGGAAGCATCCTATTAAGAAACCACTTTAGTACTTAATATAATAAGTACTCAATAATGATGATTTAATAGGATTATATTATTAGGTACTTAATGTTCTGTTCGGGATCGCAGTAGGTCCATTACCTTACCTCAATAAAAGATTTTTTTTCAAATTAATTTATTTTACTTACATTGAATTCAAAACGTACACAACGTGAGGCGTGGGGGTGGTATCTGAATCAGTAATATTATCACTCTCACCAAGCTGGTGGAGATAATTGATTCCAGACTATTGAACTTCCAGAGTTCCAGATTCTTTACTGGTCGTTTCGCCGCCAAATCCTGTCAGTTTTGCTTAATTTCATACATGCATATTCAGAGCGAATCACAGGATGCCAAACACACCATCTGAGAGTCTTCTCATATTATGCCGGTCGAAAGGGAGTAGCTACTCAAGTATGTTTCACCTTAAATTGGGCTGATCAGCTATTTTTATACCTGGTTAATTAATTATTTAGGTTTCAGTAAGGCAATATTGGCATAAGCCATATTCTCATCTAATGCTACACACTAGATTCACAAGCAGAATCTAGGGAAGTTCTTCACAAGATCAACACAACTTTAAAATATGATTCTCGTTCGTTACGTCACGGTATATTTTCGAAAAGGTGGGTAAATATGTTGAGACGTTGCGGATGGTGAAGGGCATGGTCCCCACAAAGGGGGGGCTGACAGGCCTCTAGCCTGAGGGCCCGGCGTGGCGAGTCGACCAGATAAGTGATATAAATAGACATCACAAATTCTCTGTTAAAGTAAAAAAGTCACCTGCGGCGCTATTTTCTTCAATAATGTTATTATTTAAAATTATGTGTTTGTATGATAAATTTTTTATTTGTATATCGATACTAGACAAATGCATAAGTATTCCAAATGGATGTAATAAAATATAAAAAAACGCTAAAAATATACGCATTAATTTTACCTCGTACATCATTTGGAAAACGCTACTGTGGAGCGTCACACTGTCTTTATCCTTAGCAATAGGTAGGGGGCCCGCTTCAGGATGTGGGGGCCATGCTGAAGGGAATGCATGTCTCTTAAAAATGTTCATGAATCATGAAAGTCTGTAAATTGAATAAATTTACTCTAAGTAGCTGAATATGATATAATATTCACTCTCCCTATTGTGTAGCAAAAGTTATGTTGACATGGCAAAAGTCGGAAACAGCACGCCTACAGGATATTAAAACGGATTCGCTTCGTTAACTTCTCCTCTGTTTCTCACTAAACACTAAACTAAACGAAGAAAATGCTATATAAAACAACCCACTGTTGTTTATTTAGTTTACAGTTTTTGTTTTTTTTTTGTCAATATTATTTTAAGACTAATATTTCCATCCTTGGTTTTGTGATAATATTATTTAAACTGAAGGTATCAAACAGGCGCGCATACAGAAAGAATGATTAGGAGGGAAGGTCCATTTTGAGAAAATAAGGCGAATGGAGGTTGGGATTCCATTTACTTAAATTAAAATAAATTGTATGTTTTCCGTTTCCGGGTGTGCGTGCCTGCACCCAAAGAATAATTCAACGAATTACTAGACTAATTGAATATTTAGGTATTAGAAAATATTCATTAAGTAGGTGAATAATAATGAAAATTCATCATCTCGACACTTTTATTTATATTTTATACTTATAAGTATTTAGTGCCATGATGGTCGAGTGGTTTAAGCGTCGGCCTATAACGTCGTGGGTCCAAGGTTCTAATCTCGGGTCTGTCAAATAAACATATTGTTTTTCAATTTGTGTTTTTGTCAGAGAATGGACCATTAAAAGGTGACAAAACATCTGTTAATATTAACAAACCTTCACTCTGTGAAAACCCATATGATCTTATTAGGAACAGACATGGTAAAAAAAAAATGTACTTATAAGCATTGAAGTATTATTAATCGTATAGACGAATTATGTGAGTGTGAAAAATGCAAAGATGGCTACATCGCTTGACTCTTTTTTTTACCTTTAAATCTATTGGAGAGGTGCATTTTGGGTTTTTATGTATCTTTCGCCCTTCAGACTTCTGCTGGCAACAGAACTATTTATATTTTTTGGTAGTGTAGTTAGTGAAAAATATATGACAAAAGCAATGTACTCATTTGTAATGTTGCAAATTGTTACTTAGGCTTTTTTTGATCTAGCAAGTTATTCCCAAATACATAATATGACTTCGGATATCCGGACACAAGCAAAGCAAGTATGTAGGTAATAAATATCCACATATCTCCATAAAACAAAATGGCAAAATCATTATAACCGGAAAATTTCTAAATTGAAAGCATTCACGACGTTTTGATGTGGGGATTAGGTTGATTAGTCGTGCATCTGTGTGGATATAAATAAAATTGAAAAAAATCAGTTTCCCACAAGGCCTGAACAAAAACGATGCATGAGTGCGAGCGAGAAAGTATTCGGCACCCTTACGATCTCTGAGACACGCGCTAGAGTAAGATAAAAGGTCTACACGTGTGTTGGTTAGTTTCCAACAATGTCGCTGGCAAATCGTGGTGAAACGCTTCAGAAAGCATCCATAACCGCGAGCTCGTGTTGCAACAATTGCTGTTTTTTGTGGTAAACATAAAGTCAGTGGTAAATATTTTTAGTTAATTAAGTAGAAAAGATGGTTCTGTGTGTTGTGTTAAAATGTGGTAGCCGTACTGATAAGCAAGAAGATGGTATTACGTTTCATAGGTAAGTTGATACATGTTCGTGATAACTTATTTGTATATTATTATATATTTTAATATCAAGTGACCTAGTTTTTTTTTCGAAATAACTTTAATTATGCATATCTTTATCTAATGGATGCATTTTCACCGCTTAACAATACTATATAATGTAAAAAAATAGAAAATTATATTTTAATGCTGAACGTCTAGTGCGAGCACTTTGGGCGAGCACTAGCGAAATGATTATTCATAGGCGTCCGCAAAAAGTGGGTATGTGGTTAAAATTGAAGTAACAAAAAACTGAAAAAAAATATTAGTAAAGATTACCTATAGTAGGCAATCATTTTATTGTTTTGAAGAAATGGAATTTAGTATACATGTTGAAAAACTCCCGAGGAATAATCGATTTAGTGCCCTGTTTGTTAACATTTTTGCTTCGTGATTTCCTAAATGTAATTGGTTTATGAATGTTATTGTAATGTTGCTCCCTAATGGATTACAGATTCCCAAAATATGAACCAAAAAGGCAGAATTGGATAAATCAAATACATCGTGTCAATCCTTCCAGCTGGGCTCCGACTTCCAGTAGTTGTATTTGTTCCAAACATTTCGAAGCGGCATATCTTAAAAGAACGAAAAAAAGGGTATGCTTAACGTATGACGCATTGCCCACGCAATTTGAAGGATTGAAACATTTTTTGAGGGTAAGTAATTTGAACAAAGAGGTTCCATAATATATAATTTAAACGAATTACAATAAAATACCAGTTAAATGTGGCAACCGCTTGAACGAAAATACAAAAATAGATAAAACATACCTACTGGCATGATTCATTCTTCTATTTTCTATTATTATTATTATTATTATCAATATCATTGACAATATTTTGTAGTTAGTGAAATTTATAATATGCGGAAAAAATATCTAAGATTTTTTCTACCTGGACTAGAGTAGTAATGGTAATTTAGATAATGGGCTATACAATGATTTAAACCTATTGTATAATTAGGGAAAGTAGGTAGGTATTGAGTGAATTTCTGAGAAGGATATCATTGCCATTATTATTGGCTGAGCGGTTACTATATAAGCATTTAATGTGGAGGTTCCCGGATTCGACTCTAGGGTCTGGAAAATTTTACATGTTATGTACCAGGGGTTTGAACAGTTATTTTTTCGTTCCGGTTCAAGTAAAAAAATATAATATATCGGCTCTATTTCGGTTTTCGTTCCGACAACAATTACGGGCTTAATTTACAAAGCCATGTTATATGAGTATGGACCTGATACGTTACAAGAGGCTAACATCGATTTCTCATAAAAAAACCTGTTGATATAACATCCACTCTGTGATCTTTTAGGATCGAACATGGTATAAAATATAATTATATAAAGTATACCTACATATGTATTTAATTTCAGGTCTCGAAGCCACGTCCGATACAAGCATCCGAAAATACCCCAAGGAAAAAAAAAATGCGAAAGCTCATCAAAAATATGGAGGAGATTATCAAAAGACAAAACATGTCGGAAAACCGTGTAAAAGCATTAGCATCGGCAAGGCTGCGTAGACTAAAAAATATTCAAGCTGTTAAAAGACGACTTTTAAAAAAAGTCGTCACATTTAAAACAATAATTAATTCGTTAAGGTTAAAACAATTGGTTTTAGAAGAAAATTTAGAACTTTTAACTTCACTCGAGGGGAATAAAGATTTTTTGATCGCGAGCACGGGCCATACGTCTAAAAAACAATACAGTCCCGAGTTACGTAAATTTGCATTAACCCTGCACTTTTATTCACCTAGAGCTTATTCGTATGTTCGAAGTCAATTCTCCACACGCTTACCTCATCCAAAAACATTATCACGCTGGTATACTGCTCTTGATTGCCAACCGGGGTTTACAAAAGAAGCTTTTGATGCCATACGCTTAAAATCGTCAGCATCGAAAAAAAGGTTGAAAGGAGTGTTAATTTTTGATGAAATGGCGATTAGGAAGCATCTGGAATGGGATGGAAAATTATACCATGGTCATGTAAATGTAGGGAATAATTTAGAGGGAGACTGCGTGCCCATGGCAAAGGAATGTCTTACGTTTCTAGTGAGTTGCCTTAATGACTCATGGAAGATTCCTGTAGGGTATTTTTTAATTGATGGCATAACCGGCTTACAAAAAAGTGCGTTGGTAAGAAATTGCCTTGATCTTCTAAAAGATTGCGACATAGATATTGTAGCATTAACTTTCGATGGCGCACCAACAAACACAGCAATGCTTAAAGATTTAGGATGTAATTTTTCTGACGAAAATAACTTTAAGACCACCTTTCGGCATAGGGAACAAGATATAGCAGTATTTTTTGATCCATGCCATAATATAAAACTGATAAGGAATGCACTTGGCGAAAAAAAAGTTATAATTGATAAAGACGGGGGTATTGTAGATTGGAAATACATCGAAAAGCTCCATGATCTACAAGAAAAAGAAGGATTACACATTGCGAATAAATTACGTGCATCGCACATATCGTTTTTCCGCCAAAAAATGAAAGTTAAATTAGCTACGCAGTTATTAAGCAACTCGGTTGCTGACGCTATTGATTTTTGTAGAAATACACTGAAGTTGCCAGATTTTGAAAATAGCCAGTCAACTTCCACTTTTATAAGATATTTTAATAATTTATTTGATATTCTTAATTCTCGCAATTTACATGCAATGGGGTGGAAAAAACCTCTCAATTCCAAAAATTATGATGAGAATTTAAAATACTTTGCAGAAATAATAACATACATAGATGGTTTGAGATGGCCGAATGGGTCTCAAGTGATAGCATCGGCAAAAAAAACAGGGTTTCTGGGGTTTAAAATATGTATAAAATCGTTAATTCACCTTTACCAAATGATAATTGTTCCTAACCCGAATATATCATTTATATGCACGTATAAAATCAGTCAAGACCATATTGAATTGTTTTTTGGTGCTGTCCGATCCCAGGGCGGTTTTAATAATAATCCAACCGCTAGACAATTCCGAAGCGCATATAGGAAACTCTTAGTACATGCAGAAATAAATCATCTAGGTAATGGAAACTGTGTCGCATTAGACCAAATAAATATTTTAAATGGTCTGAATCTTTCTAGTGAGAATGTGATTAATTATTCTTGTCCAAAAAGATCGCTAGTAGACCCACCTGATGATGATTGTGAGCAACCGTCTTTTGATGAAAGTACAATGCTTGATTTAAGTACGCTCACGCAATATTCCGAAGACATTGTTGGATACATTGCTGGATTTGTCGTCAGAAAAGTTAGCAGAATAATAGTATGCGAGAGATGCTTGCAAGTTTTGGATGCTAGTGATCGTAAAAATGCTCTAAATTCTTACTTAATAGCTAAAAAAGACGTAGGCGGCTTACGGTATCCTTCTCAGGATGTTGTCTATATTTGTAAATATAGTGAACTAGTTTTTAAGAAATATGTAAAGCTGTATTCTGCAAATACTATTGGGAAATATTTTGAAAAAATGACGATTGAAGTTTTAAGCCACTTTGTACACACAGATATTTTTAAAGAATTAAAAGATCACATGACAGATCAATCGCCGCTAGAAAACCACGTGGTATTCCTAATAAAACTAATAATCCAAAAGTACTTAACTGTAAGAACACACTACATAACAAGTAAACTTAATGAACCGACTGAAAAAATAAGAAATTTCTACAATAAAATAGTATTATTTAAAGGTCAATAGTTATTACGTAGTTAGGCAGTTTTCATTAAAAGATGATCCGAGTTCTAGGTGGTGTATTTCTCGTGTATTTCTTGCCATCCCATATCTTTCGATGTCGAATGGCCATTTAGTTAGGTAGGCGATTTGCTACGTGTGATACGGGCTGTTCCCTTCGTAGTCGCTTCTGTGCTGGCCGAAAACAGCCGACCCCAACCGAACATCAAAAAGTTAACGTTTATGTTGTCGGACTATAGTGTAGAGGAGTGTGGCACGTACGTGTCAAATATGCATCGAATATATTTGTAGGCCGACAGTGAATACAAAATAATGTTTAATGCAAATTTATGTAAGGCTGTTTGGTACTTTTTGAAAGGTCTTTTCCGATTTTTTATTTATTTTAAAGGCACTGAAAAGTTCTGCAGTTTCTGCATTGCTAGACAATTATTTTGAAACTAGATCTTCTCTCAAATAACACTTTTTTGTCATGTCTATAATTATATTATATTATATCGGACATAATAAAGAAGGTCTATCGTATCGCTTGCCAAAATGGAAAGAGTTCTAGGATAATAATATAATATGTATTTTGTTATTTGTTGTTCTATTTCAGGTATGTGCAAACTTTTTGGATTAAGGGCTAAGTTAGGAATATAAAATGAACGGCGGGCCGCAAGTAAAATATTATTTTCTGGACACACGTTATTCGTTATCATGAAAAAAGAATTTCAACATAAAAAAATAAATAATTCTTTAATAGCCAACAATTTAAGGAGAAGAATGAATAAGAACTGTTTTACATTCTTCAACATCCTTTTAATTTCAGATGTTAATTTTTAAGATTCTTAAAACTGCTTGTAAATGTTCATCAGTGATGTTTGATTGTAAAGAGTTTGTATTGATAATCATCCTAATTGAAATTGTTTGTTCACATAATTATATAAGTTGATCTAGAAATGACCAACATTTTTCGATCAGAATCTTTATTTAAGTTGTTCTAATTTGTCCGAATTAAGAGTGTTGTAAAATTTGCAGATATCTTCTTGACGGTGCAATTTATGTATTTATAAAATTTTATTTTTAACGAAGCGTTAAATGTAGAAAAAAGTATTTTTTTTCAAAAATACGATTAAAACTCGCGGGTCCCGCAGAAAAACTTGGCGGGCCGCTTGCCCAGACCTGTTCTATATAATCCAAATATTATAATTTGTATAGGTTTTTTTTGCACGTCCTTCAACTTGTGTTTTAATAATCTGAATTTTTCAAAGTGATTTTCTTTGATCCATATTTTGTATTCGATTCGCTATTGTGCATGTCTATTTATATACTCTGTAGGTATATATTTTTAGATGATGTGATTTCATACCTTTGAATTATTGATACTTGTAAATTAATATGATAATTTGTCAATTTAATATTGATTATACTCATGTACCTACTTAGTTATTTACTTTGTTAATTTTAATGTAGGTACCATATTATTATGATAATTAAATAATAATACATTTTGAAGTTTCTGTATTTATTATATTGAAGATATCCACCAATGAACATCAATGAATATTAATAATATTCCGTTTCTCCCGCACGCCTATGGTCTCGAACGTTTGTATACGCATATGTCCACTCACTCACACAACCAAACACACGGCACGCAGCTTCACGTACCAAGGCAATGTGAAGTGTCTATCTGTATCTATTGTCTAAGGTTTCCCATAATGAATGGGTGCAAAGTGTCACCCGCCGCTTGAGCCTCCGCTGGGCCGGGTGCTATAAAGGTCCCGACAAAGAGCAAACCGCCTGGGGGGCAGATTAGAACAGGGCTGTCACACGAATTATTTTATTCTTTTAAGTAATTAGTTGATGCGTCATACAGTATTCATAAAATGTGGTATGTTAACTAAAAATATTATAGCCAGCTAACATTCAATAGACAAGACACCCTGAAATACACTCACATTCTATAGGTTAAAATTTAATATACAAGGAATGAAGATTTTTTTTCGCTATTACAAATAATAATATTGAAAGGTACCTATAAATAATTACCTACATGAGATTTGTATGAAAACACTTGTGCGAAGGTAAATTGGCTGAAACATCAAGCCGATTCACAAATGGTATATAAATTGATTAAATTGTTATGTACCTATTTTAAAAATGAATGCTTATATTATAATATATATTATTTGCTTGAAGAATGATGTTATACTTGCCAAGATTTAATTATAAAATTGGACATTTATTCGAAATAAATAATTGATAATCCTGGATACCTATTTACTTACGTATATTTCAGTCATCCTGAATAATAATTATAATCGCATGATTTTAATTTTAACAAGTCAAATTGAAAATGTAGTGTGGGAAGCTTTCAAAATATTGACTTCAATAATTCAAAACAGCTAAAAGATAAATATGTAAATATTATGCACATATTTAATACATTGGTATTATTTCGAGTTATTGTTGAATTCACTAATACAATCTAATTGTAACATCATTGTTTTTTTTTTAAGTAAATAAATGAAAATTCCAAAAATCATACAATTTTGCTGGTGCTGGTTGATAAAAATTCTTGATTCTTTATGCCATTTTTGAAGCTGCCCGATTAATTAAGTATTCAGCAAATCTATTCTATACACAAGGCTGCTATCAGCGGCTATCGAGAGTAGTGAGTATGTATAGAGATTGTTAATTGTTACAATAAGTTAACCGACTAAACTGTAAAGAAGTGCTATGTTTTAACAGCACCTCTCACTGCTGTGTTAACTGTTAGAGCAGTTTTGACAGTTTAGACGGCTAACTTATTGTAACAATAAAATTATAATACCTCAATACATAAATATGATATACTACCCTCGATAGCCATCGATAGCAGCATTATGTATACTTACTTACTTAGGGTATAAGCGTATTCATGAGGGATGCCTGACGGTTTTTTAAGCGTCTACTCCCGCAATATCTAGTGCCTATCTGTGCGGGCGCTTGCTTGTTGTTAGTTGAAAAGACCCGGCCTCGGTGGCTTCGCGACCGAGCGAGGCCGGGTTGGAGATCTCGGTGAGATGATCTGGATGAATTATGTATAGAATAGATGCGCAGTATAAATTACCGGACACGACCGAGTAACAATGCGATTTTTAAAACATTTATAAAAGATAAATATTTCATCGATCAATGCAATAAATTATTTATTAAATCTACGAGCTAATTTATTTATGCCCTTTATCGGTTGGCAACCATGTTTATTTTACAAATTTATTATTGCGACTTTTGTCCTCGTATTTCGTGTTCATTTGGCGAGCTTTTTTCATTTTCAATAAAGCTCGAAGAACACACCGACGCTCTTTGGCGGTTTCCATTCAAAAGATTTTTTAAGGTTTTGAATGTAGGGATTAAGAAGTATTAGAGTTTTTGTGGAGAAATAGGATTCGCGGATTTTCCATTTCGTTACGAAATTGAATTTCAATTTATTTAAAAAAAAAATGTTTATTGAAATGATATAAAAAATGCCGGTAGGTACTGTTCGGTTAAAGCGGTACCAAAATGCCAATTCAGTAAGATGGAATATTTGCACTGGTTCTCCTGTGTCTGTTGACTTTAATATTGATTTTAAAATCTAATTTTATACAAAGGGATTTTAAATATGACTGTTTCCTATTCGGTTAAATTTAATTATTGCATTATGTTTATCCAATTTGCGGTTCCATGATATAATTTTCTGACCATAAGATTTGCTGATGATATTCTATTCATTACATCTTATTAACATGAAATGATAGAGCACACTGAGCACAGAGTAGAGGTAGAATTTGGTAGAAAGCAATAAATGTTACTAAAATAAAAGTAATGATAGACCTTATAATTAATTATAAATAGTATCTAGGTAGGTATCTAGATATTTAGTATACTAAACTTAGATAATTTAAATTTCTTCGTGTCTTAGACAATTACAGTACTAACAATTTTATTTTGAAAAGGATTGATTATTAAAAATCGGTTAAAACGAATTCTAGGTAGATAGATTCCTGAGGAAATTCTTAATGATCTAAAGCAAAACATCCAACTCACGGTTTATGGGCCATATGTGGCCCTGGACAACCAATCCAATTGGAATACATCAAGACCATTCCAATTGGATTCATTTGGCATCAATTAAAACCTGCGTTGCCGTATATCTTGGCCCTAAGAAAAAATCGAAAAATATGTATCCCGTTATCAAATTCCATATTAGAATCATAAATTAAATATTACAGGTTGCAATTTTTCCGGAAAAAACGTTAATATTTAAGTCAAATATCCGTAAACATGTTTCCCGCCGTTTTTTAAATTATATATTTAATTTTTTTTTAAAAAATTAGGTTTTATTACTTTTATTTAAATTATATTCCATATTTTACGACAGTGATAATTCTTCTTTGCTCAATTAGACCCAGCTTAAAGAGTAGGTTAGACTCCTATTTAGGTAGGTACCTACATATTAGTAGGTACTGTTATTAATTTATTAATATTTATTTAATTGGAACTTCTAATCGGACAATTAATTGTGATTTTTTATAATTATCACTCAGCGAAATGCTTTTCGATAAAAATTCCATTCGTAAAATTAATGCTGCAATCAGTACCTACCTAGGTAGTTACAAATATTTTCGGTCATGGAACTTTACATAATATACCTAACCGAAAAGTATTACAAAATAATATACCTAATGATAAAATACAAGAATATGCATATTGCGCATATTGTATTAAAAATAATTTTGATTTTTAGTTTCAGGTAACCTTATGAACTTTCAACTTTCCCTGGTACTAGGTACTATTCTATAAGTATAGCTATCTGGCTACATAGCTATATAATATTTCCAACAATTTTCAACCGTATTCAATTTTAGATAATCGTATTAAAGTAGGTAACAGAGAAAGTTTGAATACCTATTGAAACGATCGGCAGTCATTTACAATCCTTCGTAAGCTCCTCCAAGTTAATTTTAAAGCTCTTTAGTGCCAGAACTTTTCGTAAGAAGAAAATTCAATGCCGAGGCATGCACAATATTATTTCTCCCAGCATTATACCCATATATTCGAGATAAAGATATTTTGTACTTAATATAATAATAATTATAACTTAGTAAATATGTTATAATAATTTATCTGAAAATGATCTAATAATACCCATATGAGTTGATATATATATTCTGTGAAGTGTTGCCAGTGACGTATCTAGGCAAAGTGCCGCCCTTAACGCAGACATTGCTGCGTGAAATGTATAAAATAGGAATCAAGCAAGATAATTTAAATTGGATATATTTTGAATCTAGTATATAGATAGAAGACCTACGTTGATGCAGTGCCCTCTCAACGCTTTCATTTTGTTTCAAATTGTATCACACTTACTATACACCTATTTTTATTACTAACTTTATTCTGGATTTTTTTTACGGTGAAGTGCAGTGCCACTATATATTTACGGGGGGCATCTAGCAACAGAATATGAAACTTGAAATTTAATTCAATTTACTGTCCATAGTTCACCGTGAGCTGTCTTGCCGGAAAGAAATGGACGTATACTATAGTGGCGTATAACATTGACTTTAAAAAAATACGCGCTATTCGTGGAGGCATTGCAGACAATCTATTCAATTTCAATTTTATCAAATTCTACGAAACATTAACGTGATATTGATTTCTATAAAATATGTGATCGGACACGTTTTAAATAATTACATGTTTAAAAACGTTAAAAAGGTGAGAAAATCAAAAACAAATTTACAATTACAAAAAACTGTCAAAATGTATATTCGTTTAACACGTTCATCTAGTTATTGCATATTTTATTATTACAAAGTTTTTATTACAACGTTTTTATTAGCTCGTAGTCTTATTTGTCCAGTATAAATCTTGCAATCGATTTTTAACTAACTTCCCGACTAGCTAGACATTTGAAACTTTTAGAATATATCAGAACACGATGCCAATGCAAATACTTTTAGCCATCTTTCTTTAAGCAGAATTGAATTCATTTCCAGTTAATTCTGTTTTGTATGAAAAGTTATTTTGGAAGAAATCCGTAATCCAATCCACTATCAATGGTTGCTAGGGGTCTGGGGTCCTAGCAACTAAATTATTAATATATACGTGCGTTACTATGGAAATCAATATGACATTTCAGTATTATTTCTATCAAGTACAATTTTTTTGATCGTTTAAGCTAGCAAGTCAAGTTTATATGATTCAACAGAAAATTTAAAAACACGTTGTACCTATATAAAAATTTCTTTTTATCTTGTAATTAATTATTTTTGTTTATTTTAATCTTTGAAATTATTTCATATTTCGTAAATCAATTTTTTGTTCAAGTATATTTAAAAAAAAAAACATATTTTTATAGAACATCAAAATGAGTTTTGAAATTGTTTTTAAATATATCCTGTAAAGCTTCAGTATTGTGACCAAAATTATAGATTCGTCAATAATATAATAATATTCATAGATGAAATAATATAAATAAAATAATAATCTTGAAACAAAATAAATACATATGTATTATTAAAATGTGTCGTTTATTCTGAGTAATATTATGATGCCTTCGTGTCACGCACAAAATGACAAAAACGTGCTTTAGTCGTCTCTGAAAATGGAGTTTTTTTTTTCAAAACCTATTGCTATTATTTTCTTATTCTCATGTAGGTATCGTCTCTTATTCAATTTGTAAGATATATCTACTTATATACAAACTAGGTGTGTAAATTGTAAACACAAATAACATGAGTGTGTTGATTGAAATTTGAACACATTCTGGGAGACATATGTATCAAAAAATAATTTGAGATTCTAATCGGATGCATTTGTAATCAAGTAAGGCTGCAGACACACATCATTGCAGTTGACGTGCGTTGACGCATGTCTTGTTTGATTCCAATTACATCCAATTAGATATAACCAATCTAACTGGTAATTCTAATCGGATGCAATTGGAATCAAATAAGACCTGCGTCGACGCACGTTTACTGCAATGCCGTGTGTCTACAGCCACACTCGCTTCTAAATTTATTCCATTGGAATCTATGTATCCAATTGGAATGGTCTTACTTGAATTCAATTGGATGCATTTGGAACACCCCATTACTTGTTTTGTGAATAACAACAACATCACATCGAAAATTCAATGTGTTGCACTTGAGACGAGTTTCTATGTATGACGGGCCAAGACCCAAAACACACAGAGTTGTAAATTGATACAAACTGTGGTTGTTCTTGCTTGATTCCAATTGGATCAATCCAAGATCTGCGTTATGGCACCGCATGTTTGCGTCAATAATTCTCAGCGCTGTGTATGGATGGATGGCTATGGTATGCTAAGCTTTTAATGTATGTAAGCTTTTATGTAATGTAATGTTAAATAATAAATAAAACTAAATTGGCTTATTATGTATCCTGGAAACTTAGCTTTTGCAGTACCTACACCAACCCATAGTACAGTAACGATGTATGTTATACCTAGTTCAACATCAGTACGTATTTAAGTGCGACATGTTGTGAACATCCTGAATTAATAATTTGTTATGAACTCAACGTGTCTTTTTTAAATAAATAAATAAATAAATATATAAAAATCTTGTATATAGGTGCTATATTTAACACAAAGTATCAGTGGCGAAGGCTCCATACTAAGCGATTATTTAAAGCTTACCTTCTATTTTCAAGTATTTAATTTATATAAATAAATATCTATATTGTAGGACATTGTAGGTTATAATAAAAATATTGATTGCCATCTATCGTCGTTATTTATAAGTAGAGCTTTTAATTTAGTCATGTTTCGAATCAAAAATAAATGACGGAACGTCCAACGTGAGTGCTATTTTTAGAATTATTTCAACGATAATCCAAGCCGAATTTTCTACCGAAATTCAGTTGCCAACTTCATGCATGGCTGGGTTTTTGTTCGAGACTCAGAAGCGTTAACAGACAAGCTTATTCGAAATGTTGAATTGTTTATTGTCTTTGCTTATCTTTAAAAGCAAATAATAAATAATAAGGATGATTAAAAAAAATAATAGCTATTGTGTTCGATCACATATAATTTATAAATTGTTATTAAAAATAAATATTGTATTAATTCGCGATTATTATTTAGGTTACTTCAGTCATAGACAAACATAACATGCTATTCACAGTTTATGTCATTTTGACATGTCAAAGCGGTGGTAAAGGTTTATTTTATAATACAAAATTCATTGTGTTACTGTGAATGTGGATAAATTATCTCATATTGTACCGAAATCATTCGCCAGTGCTTTAAATATATAAGTATTTATTAAATTGTGTAGTGTCCCGGTAGAAAATGTGCGAACGATTGCATTTAAAAATTATCAAAGCTTGACCTTCCAAGGGTTCATTTAGATTTGAATACAGCAAAAAAACTTATATTAGACATTTTCACAACAATTTATAAATGATAAATATTTGTTTTTAACTGGCAGTTATACATTAAACAAACTTTTTTGTTGGCGATGCGTATTGTTTGGTAAAGAAAGTATGCGTGGAATTCTACTGCCATAAGTGATTTAAATAATTTGACAAATTCAGCGGTGAAACCTATGACCAGTGTGTCGTTGTCATTAGTGTGCACCTATTCATCAGTAGTAATATCGTAAGTATTATCTTCTTATTTCCCGTAATTTTCCTGACAAGTGTGCTCTTTTTCTATGATCTCCACAGCTTACCTCTTTCCAAAAGTCACCCTTCGCCACTGCAAAGTATTAATCTGATTGATCACAAAATTATTAGGCCAATTAATTCACTCAATACTTACATTAGATATCAACTCTGAACCAAGCACACTTTGAAAAAATAACATGTGAATTTGACAGACGCAGAATTGAAAATCTTGGCCCACGGGTTTTAGAAGCGAATATCCTGCTACTTCTGCGGGAACGCCACACAAATTTTATAGATATTAATACAATATTTAATATTATTTGAAACATAAAAATCTGGAATAAATTTCAGTCATTATTATTTTTCGAAAGTAACGACATCTTTTGGTAGAACTTCTGGTTACTAAAATGGGTATTAAGATTGAAGGTACACAGGTGTCTTTATCTACTTCGCAAACACCTGTCGCGATGCAATCTACTGCCTTGTTTGAAGATTAATTAGGTACACGATTGATAAGAGAACTGGAACGTGGAGCGCAGTGAAATATCACTTTACGTCCGATGAAAATGAATCAATTAGCGTTATCTTAGAAAGAATCATTCTATGTCAGTGACCACCCCTCCCATATGATGTTATAACCTAGCATAAAACAGAAGGGCGACATTTTTTGCATCCATTTTAATGTTCTCATTAATCTGAAAATTAGCCGGAAACACCCCTACACGTTATAACTAATTTTATGTCAGATAAAATAGAATTAGCGTGACTGGAACGCTTATTTTTAACGGTGTTTGTAATATCTTTTTTGGAAATTTAAATGTCACCTAGATTACACTCCCTGTTGAAGGGTCTACGAAACCGTATGCGATAAAGAAGGGATGCGAACAATATATGTTGTACAGTGATCCCCGATGTCATCTCAATTGGCAATTGGATCATTCGACAATATGTATTCCATTTCCGGTTCATTACAATCAGGCACGAAAATATTTCGAAAAAATCCATAATAATTTATTATTGTTTTTTTAATGCGGCGGAAGGGGGTGGGGTAATAAAATGTCGCTGGTGTAACAGACTTACGCATTTACCTCGCATACTACTTAAATTATAGTTTCCCATTGCTTCAACCGCGGACTCCGCACTTTTCCGGGCACATTCTCCATACCCCGACACTCCACATTTCGAGTGTAGCAATGAGCGTCCTGCCTGGAGTTATAATTATAGGTGCTCATCCACTAGTTAGTACAACCTGTCCACAAATGGCGCGCCTAAATAATTTGTATTTTTTCGCTAGTAGGGAGGGGGTCCAGACCTAAAACCCCCTTTGTGTGCGTGCCTGATTACAATGGAGATAAAATAGCCAATGCAGTCACCCAGTCTCAATTATTGATTGAACTGCGCCACAATCTTCGTTTAGTTTTAGGTAGACCGTAGCAGTCTACATTATATTTTTCCGCCAATAATTCTTGTCGTTGATTGGCTGCCGCATTTAGACCATTCTACGTAGTATCAAAACCAGAAAACTACAGTACCTCGGCCACATTATGAGAGGACAAAAATACAGCATTCCCCAACTCGTCATTCAAGGAAAGATCAATGGGAAGCGTAGCAGAGGATGGCGCCGCATTTCGTGGCTTAAAAACCTCCGTGATTGGTACGAGTGCAGCTCCACTGAACTGTTCCGGGTAGCAGACGACAAAGATAAGATCGCCTTGATGGTGGCCGATCTCCGCTAGGGGATGGCACAATAAGCGAAATTCTCTTTACGTAAACGCTTTTTGTTGAGCGAGCATAAGAATTTCGCTGGAGTGGGGGAAGAACATAAATTCGCTCGTTTAGTCTAAATGCGGTTTCATAGATATGGCGAATATTTCCTTTTAAACAATGTTTATGGTCCATTCATTTCATAGAGCCGATGTCCGGATGTAGGCATAAGTGAGCACAGGCTTCACAAAAATGTCTTGCAGTGGCGAAGACTCCACACTAGGTGATTAGATATTAATTAAAGTCTACATTCTTAAATTTAGAATTCACATAGGTACACATAGATATACTGTATCCAAGTCTATCGAATCTTCTACTAACATATGCAAACAAAGGTTTGGTATTAATCAAAGTTATTTTAGTATGATGTTTGATGGTGTTTGTCCTTAAGATCTTACAACTGTTTGATTATATGAAACGACCAATGTTTCAACAACAACGCATAATTGTATCAACATTTGGTCATATTGTGTAATGGCTTTTTATTTTACGCAGAGTAGAAAAAGTTCGGGTGATCTACCCGACTTGATATTATAAAAAAGCAAAATATAATATTTTCAGTTAATTATATTAGTAAAATATCAAAGATATAGCAAAACTCAAGTCCCATAAATATGGCTGTCCTAGGACATTCTTTTCAGTTACTCACCACAGCCTACGCTCAACTTCAACAGGCACCCTTCGTCACTGATGTCTTGTAAAGAGATAGACTAGATAGATAGACAGCGCTCGGAATGGAGCGGAACGCCCCGGAGCGCCGTTCCTGTTCGTGGGATTTCCGAGGATGGCGTTCCTGTTCGTTAAAAATTCGAAAATGGCGTACCGGTTCGTAAAATATCCGACGGACAGCGAGTCGTCTAGTAAAATCCTCAAGCGTCATACTTAATATTATTACGTTCCGGGTCAGATTTAAAATTGACGAAAATTAATTTTTATTAAAAAATAATTTTACTGGTTTACAACCACTGAATTTTCTATGACCCGTACATATTACGTACTCAAGAATGTCCGAAATTGTTTTAAACGGTGGGTAAACAACAAAATATTATTTTTTCAAGACAATATGAAACTGGGCTTCAAAAAAGATTGTTTTAAAACACGAGCATATGTACTGGAGAGAATTGTATAATTTCTCTCAATTGTTTCCATTTATAGTCACAGAAAAAACATTGCATTTTTAAAAAGAATTTGGTACGTACCGAAATATTAAGAGCGTGCGTGTTAAAAAAACAAATGCATGTCATAAATTTTGTGTTCACCTTCTACGTATTCTTCCGGGCGACCGGGCGAAATGCATTGTCTAAAGACACTAAAGCTGTAAAGTGTAAACTAAATAAATATTGCATACATGAAAAAACCTAACTAGGTAGTTAGACCTTCGCAGATGAGTTCGCTAAATTATTATATTACCGAAAAAATGTGTGCCCTGACAAAAGCCTTTGTAGTAAATAGTAAAAAGTTTTCCCTAAATAACCTACATGTTTTTAAGGGGTTGAAATATTTCAAATTAAATATGTAATTGTTAATAAAGTTTTGTTTTTCCCTTTGGCGAGTTCATACCACTTTTAATAATTCACCAATTAATAAATTTCCAGACAAAAACATTAATTTTATTTTATAATTTAAATTATTCATTGCGGTTATAGGTAATACCTATATTTAAGTGTTGTGTCGTGTGATTATCTATTAAATTATATACCATATGTCATGTTACACCTTTTTTGTATGTATTTTGTATGGGTACTTGCATACCTACTTCAATTTAACTAAAAGTAGGTCATTTTATTTGATTGTTTATAAGTTTATAATAATTATTTTTATGCTGACGTCGCTACATTCTGGTAAGTTTTGTGTTTCAATTTAAAATGTTAACTGTTTTATATATATGTAAGTTACATTTTAAAGAAAATGGGTTCTCTTAAAAATTTGATTAAAAATCCCAGCAGGCAATAACATTACACAATAAACTAATATATCTGCACATAAAAAAAAATTGGATGATCGAAAAGTTCCAACCGAAACTATTGAAAAATATTCCCAAGAGACAAGCGGCCAATTCACTAGAAACCCAGTTATTAAAAATTGGAAGAGTTTTATCAGTGCGGTGGGTGGTTTCAAGTATGCTTACAGTAAATGCCGTTATTAATAATTATTCGGCACTATACGATCATTTTAATAAAGCATCCGAAGATAATACTAGGGATGAATCAGAACGATGCAAATATAGTGGCCTTGGAAAAATGTTAACAGGTGTGGAATTTGTTCGAAATTTAAATACAATGTCAGATGCACTAGATGAATTAGGTTTCTTATCGAATTATCTTCAAATGCGTAATATTACACTAGTTGATGCTGATAAAGCGATTAAAACCACCATTCGTGTCCTTGATTCGATGTCAAATGATCCCGGTCTAAAATTATTAGACGCTCTTAGAGCCATAGATGAAAAGATATACAAAGGACTAATTATTCAGGAAGGTAAGGTTAAAGCCATTAATGTTTCTCAATTATATGGAAGTCTAGCCAATAACTTAAGAAATCGAATGATTACAAGTTCATCGCATGTCAGTCGAAACGCAAACATTCACCAAGAAAACATTAATCTATATAACAATTTATTAGAGAGTATACAAGTACTGGATCGTAATAATTATCGCAAATCAGATGATGACGGCGTGGACATACGATATGGAGAGGATAACATTATCAGATTATGCCATCAATTTCATTTAAATGAATTAGATATTAAACGCGGTTTTAGGTTTTTTTTTTTTTAAATGTGTGATGATTCTAATAAAACTCCAGAAGATTTGAAACCTCTCCTTAAAGCTATAGCGACGATCCCAATATCAACAGCTGAATGCGAAAGAAATTTTAGCGCTTTAAATGAGATAATGACACCACCAAGATCATGTCTTAATATTAAAACGTGTGCTACGTTGTTATTTATAAATAGTGTAGGTCCGCCATTGAGGCAATTTAATCCTAAAAAATATGTTCGGTCATGGTTAGCTAAAGGTCGGCATTCAGCGGATGACACGGCAAGTCGAAAAAGAGAATTGAAAGATGACAAAACGTACGACCTCCTGTGGAAATTATTGTAAAAATTAAACAAACCAATGCGGATATGCATTTCTTATTTTTCTTAATGATTGTTTATCAACGTGTCAATACGTAAACCTTGTAGTAAATATATAAATGTATACATACTATCTATCTATATATAAATATGTATAATAATTATGAATGCACTCACATAATAATATGTAATTGTAATAATTAATAATGTATTGCTTGGATCCCTCCTCTCTCCACTAACGCCCTTATCCTACAGTATTCCTTTCCTGGTAAGGAATATGCTTACACCTCCACGTGGTCAATCTGGACAGTATTGTTCATTTTTTATTGAAAACAATTAGTCTATAACTCGGCTCAAAATCTCGGTTTCATTGCATTGTGTAAATTCAATAAAGCCAAGATTTTAAAATATGTGTATTATTTACAAAATACAGTACAACAGTTAATACAGCAGGTAATGATAAGTTGTGAATTAATTTGTTTGTTGTTCAAGATTAATCCAATATAAAAATATACTGTATGAATGACGTTCCAACGTATTAAAATTTATAATACATTGAAATTCGGGAACAAATTATTTCGCTTAGCACATGTTCAATTACAATAACAATTGACAATATTGACAAAGAGAAGCTTTCTTGCATGTTACACTGGTTACAAATGTATTTATGTATAATGATTATTAATTTTAAATATATGATACTTTTAGTAAGTGTATTTTTAGGAGAGAATTTACTTAATATCTTTTATATCATATTTACAAAATCTTAAATATACAACACCCACGATGGTCGCGCGGCTTAAGTGTCGGCCTATAGTGTCGTTGGTCCCAGGTTCGAATCCTGGGTCTGGCAAGTACACATATTGTGTATCAGAGTATGTACCTAATAGGTAGGGCAAGTGGTTGAGATCCATTTCTCGTAAAAACAAAAAAAAACTGTTAATACAAACCTCTACTCTGTGGAGGCCCATATGATTTTATTAGGATCGGACATGGTCGATAAAAAAGAATTTATCTATGGTCTTGTAATTTCTTTGCCCATAAAACGGTTAAGTTAGATATTTAAATTAATATGGTATAACAAAATTTCAGGACTTGTGATGCCATACGTATGATAAAAAAGTATGCAGATAATGGCACTGTTCAATATTGCCATTTTATTAAGGGGCGGAAAATAAATGATAGAATAATAGATACAATTATCAAAGTTACCACGTGGAAAAAATTTAAGTATTCATACTCATAACTTGATTATAATGCTGTGAATGTCAAAAGTTCAAAGATTGTTTTTATTTCTTTCATCGGTTTAAGATTGGAACAAAAAATCGAACACTCTTTGATATTTTTTTGAAGGTTATGCAGCGCTCCGGTTCGTAGAATTGTCCATTTCGAGCACTGTAGATAGATAGATAGACTATAATTCGACGAATAATAGACGGAGCTGTTTAGTAGAGTATATTGATAGGTACAGCATGGTTTATTTGTCATGTAACATGTTTTGTTTTTTCCTAAATACCACTATCTCGGTTAACGAAGGCATATGAAATTATCAATCATTAACTTTGAACGTCCGATGTCCAGGTATTTAGATGCGGTTTTCTCATTGTGTGACAAAATGGGAAAAATCCAACATACCAACTTTAAATTTGGGCTGTAGTGGAAGCTTTCGGTAAACAAAGAGAGGGGTGTAGACCTCTCCAGGAAAGAGTCAACACTGGTTATCATCTTTTTTTTATAAAATTATTGCACATTATTTCATGAATAATGGATAAAAATATGGTATTTTTTTTTTAAACTATATGCTTATAAATAATTTCATAATGGATCCTTTAAAGTTATAATACGGTCACAAATTTGAGTTGACTTACTATTTAATATTTTTCGCCGAATTATAATAATTATAGTACAATAAAATAATTATATTGTTGGCAACAAAGACCCACATTTTGTTGTAGTAGCTATGATGATAAGGAAATCTATAATAATTAATTATTGTATTTTAGTGTGACCACATTTTTTTATATGCTGTGATACCTATAGTATGGGAATGATTTAATAAAAAAATGATATATCTGTTATTTTGTAATCACAATAAATTCCATAGAATATAGCTTGATAATATAGTGTAAGCAATTAAAAATAATGCATTATAATTACTAATAGCGTCATTTATGTATACCAATCATACAAACAATTACAGTGGATCTCGACTATACCTTAGATTTCACATAGGTAAATAATTGCTAGATTAAATCAACTATTAAAATTTATGATACTTGTACCTACAATCAAAATGAATAGTTAGGTACGTTATATTTATTGCAGAGGAAATACTACATTATTAAGAAAGGGACGGGGTTTTCCACTTCACATACAAATTTTCTTGATACAATATATTCTGTTATATAATATGACTAATAATTTATGTTTGTATTACAATGTTCAACTTTCTTGACACGCGGTATGTATTATTTAATAATGTGATACACTTTAAAAACGTATCTTGAAGAATATGAATTGATAGGAAACGATTTATTACTGCAATTAATCAATTCAAAATGTCTTTTTGCCATCTAACATGGATAATGTATCCAATGCATAATAATTAATGACATAAAGTAATACAAGTGTTATATTACGTTGACAATCATCAAACAAACATCCTCATCTATGAAGACAACGAACTTATGACTTTAACTATAACTTTTTCATTGTTTTACAGTTTTAAACTTTACATACGTTTGGTCTATTAATTGGTTAGTGCAGCCCTCTTTGTATAAATACGAAATTGCACGTCTAGTAAAATGCGCGTTGATCTTGCAATGTGTATTAATTATTTGATCTAGACAGCGCAAGGATCCAATGAGTTTGACGAATGACTCTTTCTTCCTCGTAAACAAATCTATTAATACAACCTCTACTGTGTGGAAGTCCATATTATGCTCTGCTTAGTTATTTTAGTAGCGAATGTGGTAATTTACTTTAATTTCCATTAAAAATATATATTAATCTCTATTAAACCTAGAATAATGTGTAACAATACACATCGGTTCAATAATAAAATTATAATATTTCTCATAGATTTCTTAGATTAGATTTTTTTTCACTTAAATATTGGTCCCCATATAATTAAGTTCTTTCAAAATGTGTTTTGTGGTAAAATTTATGTCACCATAACACTATTCAGGGATAAGGTAGAAAATAATCCAATCAACATTTAAAAAAAGTTGTACATACGTATCTACCTTATATAATAAATGTTCGTATGGTTTTGAAGATTCCCTTTGCGAAATCTATCCTGTAGGAAAGGTCTCCAAAGAGTGTTAAAACCATAGTATTACAGTTGCCTGCACAGATTTTTTTATCTCAAGATATTTTTATCAAAGTGTATTACACCTCACCGTATCGCAGTTCACCGTGACTTATTGTACCGAAAAAAGATGGCAGTATACCATTGAGATCAATATTGTTCCAATTCAATAAGATTCAATAAGAATATTAATTTGATAATAAATGGCATTAAATATTTGATAATAGCTCTGTCATTATTATGAGATATTTTATATGTATGAATTGATACTTATGAGATCCTACTTGCTAACCGACTTTTGAATTATTCAGAATTTTATATAGAAATATACGACATGATTGTATTAATTTCTAATTTACCACCTACCTAATTTATGTTCTTCGGTTTGTCACTTTGTATTTCGGCAGTTTTTATGTAGGATTTCATTACGTATATTATTTCGACATGGATGTGATGTCAATAATTTCAAATTTATTTATTTTACATAATATAATGAACATAACAAGTTCTAAATTCAAAGCGTACAAGACATGACATAAAATAAGTGTTAAGAATTTTTCAAATAAAAATACAGGCTAATAAATAAGTAATAAAGTAAGAAAAATAAAAGTACATGAAAGCACACAGAGTGAGCTAGGTTGATAGACCTATCTTAAAAACTTATAAAACAACGTCTACCTAAATTCAACTCACGTAAGTGGAATATATCAATATGCGAAACGATTTGATTAAACATAGCTATTGCCCTCCCAATTGGCATTACTAAGGACAGGTTAGTTCTGTACCTTGGGAAAACAAACAACGGATGCCCTCGATTCCTAAGATAATTGAGTACCTTGGTATCAAAGTGGGACATAAGCCATTTACAAAATTTTACAGGAGACTGGAAAACATGTGTGAAAAGTGACCGTTTTTCATATAACATACCAACTTTAAACTCAAAAATCTTTATGAAAACTACCGTTTTTGATACTTTTAGTGGATTTTTTGAAAAGAGCATCACTTGCACTACCATAATCAATTAAAACATGAATTTAGTGGAAGGTGGCGTATGTCCCACTTTGATACCAAGGTACTCAATTATCAGAGACACACAAGCCAACACCACCAAGAATGACAGAGTTTCCATTTACGCCGCGTATTAGTCGGAAAAATATGTAGGTAGCTGAATAAAGATCCCTTCTAAATAATATACGGTCATATATTGCGCATAAAACAGCTCAAGGTAATACGGTCAACTGCTTTATATATATATATATATATATATATATATATATAAATATATATAATATGTATCAATATTTTCATGTTTTTGGAGTTTCATGACAAAGCAAGCGCCTCGTGCACTTCAAATAAAATTGTCACGGACAATATTGATAACGTATTTTAAATACAAAGCTCATAAAAGTAACACAATGTTTATGAAACCCCCCAGTACTGAAAAGCTTTCGAATAATATTTATCCAGGAATTGCAACAAGGTATCAGGATTTCCACTTCATAAACAGATGTAATAAAATATTATGGTGCAACGTAATTGATTCGCAGCGCTTCTGTCATGTAGAGCTTTAGATCTTAGTACTGGAGTACTTTAACAACCGTCATTTAAACACAGCGTTTAGACCGACTCGTTTTTTTATAATCTCGATCACCACAGAACAGATTAATAAGATACAAATGTGAAAGCCAGCCGCAATTGACCGAGACTTTGAAGCAAGATTTAATTTATGACATAACGATTATCGGGCCATAAAATACAAGAAATACACCCACACAGTGTCCTGAATATATTACCAATATTGAATGCCAAATAAGAGATTAATAAATATAATTCCGATACACTACATTTTGACGCAGGGTTTTGAATGTATGAGTGTCCTACGAAAATGAACCACACATTATAGACTTGCAATGGTATATGTTGCATCCTTCAAATACACCAATATTGAATGATCTTCCGTGCATAAACCGAGAGCAGCTGTTGTCAGAACGAAGGACAAGCGCATTCTTAACACCTGCTTAAGTTTATCCCATATTTTTCTACACTCGAGATTGGTTGCCTGTTACTCTACACCCGTTAAGTATTTCATTTTTCATTATTTCTGAGTTCTCTGTTGAATGCAACAATCTTTAATGCATTATTATGATACTTACGTAAATATTGAAAATAACATATTCTTTAACGTGGATTTAAAGCTTATTACCAATGCTCACTGTAGCCAGGCCGTGAGACGAATCTGTAAACTTTGATGGTAGTGCTAGTTATTGACTGTTATAGAAAACGATTGTTTCATATTGAAATAGATAGTAACAATTGCAATCAAAATATTATACAATGTAAAATCTTCATTTATTGCAAACAGGTTACCGCATTGCATTTTAGGATAATCAATAACGGCCTGAAGATAATTGGCCTTTTTGGATTATCCCATATTTCTCTACACGCAAGTTCTGTTAGCCACACCCAGAAGGCTATTTATTATCCATTATTTTTGTATTTGTCATCGACGTTCAACAAAAGCCCTCATTAATTAAAAATAGGCGTCTTCCTCAGAGTGGCGTTAATAAAGAAAGGTTTGATATCACTGCTGTAAATTGAATATTGCATTATATACCAAAATAAATACCATACATATACTAGAGGCGCTTAGCGGAAAAGTAAGAAGCTTGCAATTTGAGACATTTTTGTTGTTGTTGTTGATAATTTACATTTTAACGTGTTTTAATTGATAAAAACGTGCCTATATAAAAACATTAAAGAGAAAATATGTTTTTATTAAAAAGTCGAAGATAAACAGTGAAAATAATGTAACATCTTATCATGATAAGTATATTATTTTTTGGTCATGTTTATCATTAAAATTTGATAAAACCTAGAGTTGAATTAATAAACCTAACCTAACCTAACCGAAAAAAGTACTACGACAGTCTTTTTAAGGGACTTTAAGTTGGATTTTGTTTCGTCTTCAGTTTTTCACGTATACAATTTAATGAACATGAATATAATATACTTATGTTATTAGATATTTTACCAAAAAAGTTTTTGGCCAGCCGCGGCATCCAACCTGAAGCGTATTTATTTATTCTTGTACCGTTTAATAAACTCTCCCCTCACATCATCCAAGCAACCACGACTTTATTTTCACACACGTCATAATCCCCAAAATTATATTGAAACTTTACCAATTACCACGTCATAATAATACATTCATAATATTATTATACAATTCATATTTTTAGTTTGAATATATTATAATAATGCTGCACTTATCAGTATCTATCTCACTGTTCAAATAAGTTTAAAGCGATCGCAGTCAAATGTTTTGCGTATATTAATCACCCGAAATGGCAAAAACTGTCAAATAGTTTTATCTTTACGTCACTTAAGAAGAAAGAAAAGCGGACATGAAAATTCGCAATTTCGATTAGAACGCCCCTAAATTTATTTTCGCTTAACGTCAATCTCTGTTATTACCGACCCTAAGAAATCACTGGAGATAGAAAGCCCCTTGGGAAACTAAGGAAGGGGTATTTTCCAGTGTGAGGTCACTTTTCCTTTTTCCTCGTCTAGGGGCTTTACGATCTTTGTTAGGAAATAAGCCCCTCCGGTAGGAAGTTATCCACTATTTTATTTCCACCGTATGTTGTGACCAGCCTTGCTTCAAACGTGATAGAATGGTCGACAGCACTATTTTCACAGTCCGTATACTTAAATGAGAAATCTCTTAACTGATCTTTTTCATATTTATTTTTGTCTCGGATGGTTGTATATCAAATATTTACTACTGATCATTCATTTTTAGTTAAACAATATACGATACATTGTCAAATATTACATAATATCTACAAAAGTTTAATATATACATTACTTATATATTATATCCTTTGATTATTGATAAGAAATATTGCTTAGAAATGATTATTGATGATTCAATGATACATAAATCGTTTCTGTTCTGGCAGAACACACTAACTGGAGAATACAAGTTTTGAGTAATTTGACTTTGAAGTTGTTAAAATGTTTGAAATGGTCATGTGAGTTTATTAAGTAATCGTAAAAAGGATGACTTTAAAATAAAGACTGTTTATTTATTAAGAAGGTTTCCAGACGGTAAAGTTTGAAATAAGGAACATTTTGGTATAACTAACTCAATATGTCATTTTTTCGAATTAGTGTCTTCTGCCAGAACAGTGACGAAATTATTAAAAGACTTATACTTTTTGTAAATTAATTAGTCTATATACCTACTTAATAAATATGTTGGTAAGTACACATAAAAATAATTTAACCAAGTGGGTAGGTATATAAAATTATAGAAACTAGTAAAATATGTTGATATTGAAATTATAAGTAAATGTACCTATATAGGTATATAATATATATATTATGTATGGCACTACAGACCATTTAGGTCCATGGCCGACTGCACAACCATCCTCCAGGTTCTCTATTCTAACCTATATCTCAAATTTATCACACTCGCCTCTTTGCGTCCGTCTTGACGTTATCTTACCGAAATGTAATAAAAATAAGCATCGTTTTAATTAACTTTACGAGCTATGAAGTGAAAATTCTACATTTTTACAGAAACGTAAAAATTCGATTTTATACAATTATTATACATTAACTTAGCATAAATGGAAAGAAGCTCTGCCCCCCCAAAGAAAGAAAAAATGGCAATCAATTTTTACATGATTATTTTATTATAAATTTGTTGTTACTGTCCCGAGAAAGATCTCCCTTCCTCGCATGATGGGTACAGTCATACAATCTTATCTAAAGAACGGTCAAAAATAGAACTATGGACGCAATCTTAAAAACGTCATTCGAATGTCAGATTCTGTCCAGTTGTGAGTTTGATTGGGTAGTGTTCGACAGTGGCTCCCCCATACATTCTTTAGTAACGTTTGTAGGGGTCTGTACAGAAGTTGCTAGTTGCTCCTTACCGGTTTCGTGGACCGACGCCATTTTTTTTGTCAAAATGGACCTAGAGGCACCTATAATAATTCATGTTAAACTTTTCTCGTGGCGAGCCATGATATGTAAGAAATTTAAAAGAAATCAATCTAGTCACATAAAGTCAAATTAATTATAAGTATGTACTTGCATACTTTCATGTCCTCTACTAATGCATATTTACGTTGGTCACGCTATGTATAGGTAATTGTTGATTTTTATTATTTTCAGTAAATACTAAAAATTTTAAAAAATATCGTACTTTAAATTGTTCTCTTCGTAGATATTGTATTGATATATCTATATTACATCGCTGAAGTTTTGTGATAACCTTTTTAATCTACATTTCAGCAAGAGGCTCCGATTCTTCAGACACGGAGTCCGAACCAGGCATCACGCTGAAGCGGAAACAGCGAAGGTCCAGGACCACGTTCAGTGGTGACCAGCTCGACGCCCTGGAAAGAGCCTTCACCCGGACTCAATATCCTGATGTCTATACTAGGGAGGAGTTAGCGCAGCAGACTGGATTGACTGAAGCTAGAATACAGGTATATAAAATAGTTGTACATATTTATATTTGATTGTTTTACCGTGGAAGCAATCACTGTTATGGTTTGACATGCATTTTGTCTATTAATATAATATGTATTACATTTTTATATCCATCCATGTACAAGCGATCCTAACATACTTGTTTTAAAAACACCCCTAAATTTATTAAAATAAAAACAAAGCAAAACATTTCTTTCGATGCTGATACCCATACTTTGATACTGGGGGTTCTGGTACGTTAAGGGGATTAACGGGAAACTGGACGGACGAATCAAGGGGTATATAATTGATAACAGGCACTTTGTCTACAGTCGGATTTATTTATATTAAGATAGTTATAGAAAGTCATGGAATTGATTTTTTAGTTATTGAAAGGTGTTCAAGTTTACACATTTTCTCACCTCAAAAAGAAAACAAACCTAAAGTTACATTTTGGATCAAACCTTTATTCGTGTTTGCAAAGGCGAAACTCGAAAATCAGTTTTGCTAAAAATGCGCCAATTTCAAATAAAATCAAACTCACTCTACTTGGAATCGCCACCAATATATTGTTATACAAATTAATCTTTTGAATTGAAAATCTTTCTCATAAAAATGTTTTGATGCATTGATGCTATTTATAACGTCTATGTCCAATATTTGAAGGCGTCCCCGGAAAAGGGGTCTATATGCAAAAACAAAATTGTTCAGGAGAGGGATATCGTGTAATCGAATAACCAATATCGTGAGCAATGCTATATATACCCGTTTTAGTCAATAAAATCACTTTTTGACATGATGTATTATATAGACCCCCTTTCCGGGGATGCCTTCATTTGTGGGTAAGGTTAAAGCTAGTAACTATCTTTAATAAACTGTTTATAGTTACGTTTTAATGTTAACAAAAAAAATAATTATATTAATAATTTTACTTGATCTATTTGTGATTAGTAATAACTTCTCTAGTATGTATGTTCATATTCCAACGCAATATTTGCATTTCTCGTACATATTTTAAATTCCATTCAACTACACATGGAATATAAATATTGATCTTTCGTTTAATTTCCTGTCAGATTTTTACTCCTCATCGTTTGTGATTGCATATTGCAATTTTGTAAGCTGTTCAGAATTTTGTAACGATTAAAAAGTAATATGGAACGGTGTTTATATACGTACTGTTTGTGCTTTTTTAATTTTATCTGATACATTTTGCTATTTTACACATCAGAAAACACAAAAATACTAACAAAATAATATCGTACAATATTTTTACGGCTTGACTATTTTTAAACTTCAAACGAATTTTAATGTTTTTTTATTTGTTGATGAACGTAGCGTAAAAACTATAAAAATGTTTTTATTTACATTTATAAACGTTTCATTATAATATATTATGTAGGGTCAATAGCAAAAACTACAATACGTCATGTCCATATTCTGTAAAGTAGTGCTTCCCAATCTTTTTCGTGTCACGGCACACTATCCAAAATATAATATATTAGCGACACACTTACATAAGTAGTATCACTTTTTTCGAAATCTTATTTTAAGACATTACTCGCGACAGCTAGAAGCTTTTTTCAAAAAAATATAGTATATTTAAATCCATTTAGATATGTTATATCAGTATTTCGTTGGGTTATTGCATTTTTCAGCGAATTTTTTTTTTTAATTTCAATTAAGTAATTTAATAAAATACTTAAACAAGCAACTTAAAATCAATAAAATCAATTCTAATATGAGTATATCATTTTCACCGGTATACTCAGTAGGACGTTTTTATTACATTTAAAAATGTAACGAATTACACGAGGATTGGTAGACGTTTGAATGTTACTGTAAGCAACAATATCTTACGGTACACTTCAAAATCTCTCGCGGCACACCAGCTTGGAAGCCGTGTTGTAAATTGCAAAAGTCAAAACAATACAATACAATGAAAACGATTATCAGTATTTCCTTAATAATAACTAGATCAGTAGGGTCTGTTATGATTTGTTAATTGCGTCAATATCTCTTGTAATATATGGACTGCATTATTATAAATAAGGACAATCCACAAATCCTCACTCACTCATCGAGTCCGTCTTTCGACGCACTACTATCGTCACGAGTCCTTCACTCGAAATAGTCAACCGTCATTCCATTCGAGTCCAGTCTCTCAGTTCATTAATATAATCAACCTCTCGATCACATCGATCTCACCGGTACACCCGCGATTATAACGATGTCATCTTTTTAATTGTATTTATTTTATTCTTTTAACGACAAATGAACTCTCCCCTCATAACCTTCTCTCTCCTCCACCTCATCATCCCCAAATATATTTATATAACCTTTAGTCTTTATTTCTAAAACATAAAATTTGTAGATAACCATATTTTTCTAGTTCTTAGCAACATCTATTATAAAATATGAACACATTATTATTTTTATCGATTTATATGAAAAAGATTTCATTCGGATAGCGTCATATTATTTTACGATAAACGTTACTGAAATATGGCTGCACTTTTGTTATGGCTTCACGTCGTTCATGTTCGGAAATGTGACGTCGGAAATGAGCTTAATAATTAAACCTTAAGAAAAAGTTCAATAGTTACTACCTATATAAATATTTTTATCTCTTAAATTTTAACCCAAAATGTAAAAATGAAGCTGTCAGCATGATATGTAATTAAAAGCAATTTAAAAAATTTCAATAAGTTGAAAACTTTTCAATTGACCAAAAAAATTAAAACCGCTTCGTGATAAAACTTTACTTTTAAAACAGAAATTTTCAACTTTTTCTACTAGGCACCACCAAAAAAAACGAAAAAATATAATTTTGCTTTTGTATAAAGTTTTTAATGTTAATTTTTTTGGTTTGGAAGTTTCACGTCAGCTTTTATCTTTTTTATGGAATTGTTTGAAATATATGCATAAATATTCTTTTCGACAGCGTTTTATTAAATTCTGCCTTTAAAAAAAATAATTGCAATCAACTGTGTGAAAACTAAGGAATTATTAAACTACAGCATTTTTTAAGAGATAAAATGTGTATCCCAAAATTCTGCCTGTATTTTGCGTAAACAATACAAATTGTTATTCCGTATTGAACAGGTACGTAAAAAATGACACATACAGGGTACTATTCTTGGACGCATATTTTTGACAAAGCCTGTGATAAACATGGCATAAATAAACACTAATAAGAAAATTCGGTACACAATCTTAATTATATTAAGTAGGTATCAAAAAAGGTTAAAATTACCTACCTATCTCATGCTTATCATATTTCAGAGTTGAAGAGTGCCTGTTGGATGGAGGTAAACGATTATAACAAAATTAAAGAATAGCAATACACAATTAGTGATCAACATATTATTATTATGCGGTTATTTTGCATATATATATCATATTTACAGGTCATTTCTAACTCATATACGTATTATCATATAAGGATTTCTTTTAGAAAATTATATTTATTATTTCTTGTGTGGCGCTAACAACCCTTGTTCATGCTAAGAATATCGTGACTAATAATAGTTACGATTACAGACCTAATAATATGACAGTTTTTAAAGGTGGCGCTAGTTTCTCATTTTGCAATTTCATTACCTCGTATCTATCAGCGAAATTAAAAATATATGTATTATGTTATATTATAGATATTAATAGAAAACGTAGGCCAAAGATTTGATAGGTTTTAAAGGGAACCGTACTGGAAACTGTGTATTATAGTGAAATGACTTATTGGAAAAAAAACTAGAAGCTTATTAGGCTGATGATGAAATAAAATTATTTTTAAAAATAAGATTTCATCATCGTTTATGGTCGAGTATTTGCTACTGCCATACTTATTTTGTAGTATTGGTGAGAGCTATTTTTAAGATTGTTTTGAAAATTTATTTTTATACGGAAAAGCTTTCAACGAATTCAATATCAGTTTTTTTATAAATATTTAATCCTGAAACAAAAACCCTATACATATCTCCTTTTGGCCGGCTTCCGGCTCTTTGTGGATAAAA
This sequence comes from Rhyacophila brunnea, assembly GCF_057557595.1. Taxonomy (NCBI): domain Eukaryota; kingdom Metazoa; phylum Arthropoda; class Insecta; order Trichoptera; family Rhyacophilidae; genus Rhyacophila; species Rhyacophila brunnea. The sequence continues at coordinate 17,279,611 of NW_028232965.1, forward strand.
TAATATCAGTTTCATTAAATCGTTTGTCAAGTTTTTTTCTGGTTTCGGCTTGCTGCGAGCGACATAATATATTTTTTTTGTAGTGGCAGCGCTGTGGAAATCCGTCCATGATGAAAATGTCAAAGAGCGCGCTCCATTGCTCTCCACTTCACGTCCCACTGCAGCAACTGTTTTCGATCACTCGCCTGGAAATACATTCCGTTGATTGGCCAGAAACCAGCCAATGGACTTAACTTTCAATAATCTTAAAAACAGAACTTGACAATAAATAGATTGATTAGATTTCACGTAGGTATAGTCGTTCATTCGAATTTTGAAAATCTTAGTCCTAAATAAAACCTATGATTTTAAAATGAAACCCAATTCACCTAATTAACATAATAGGTAGGTAGGTAGTTAATAGTTATTTCAAGCAGAAATTCCTATTTCTGCTAGTTTTCCACCAGTCGTAGATATAATAATACGAGAGGCATGTCAGCTATATCCCTGATAATATTTAAATACATAATAGCATAAGTAGAATTATAAGTAAATTGATGATGATAAATTATATATTACTATAAAAGGTGAAAAGTGTGTATGTACCTAATAACATTGCATTTTAGCAGATCATAATAACAGACCATAATATTATTTTGATTTCATATCGGACATTAAATTTCCTGTATTATATCAGATGTTTTAGAATTAGACATTTAAAATATTGATAATAAAATAGAATAAATTTATGATATAAATTTTCCATTTTAGTGTAATTGAAAGTAGTATAGATGTCTCTAATGATAATTGAGCCCATATCCGGAAAACGAGCGTTATCCTGAAAACAAAAATATTTGGCGTTCAGAGATATTATCAGTTAAACATTTCAGTTACGAATAAACAGCGTGCAACGCGTGGTCAGTTTGGACTGTATACGGCCACCTTGTTAGAATATCAAAGTAATATTTGGCGAGTGCATCCATAGGTGTGTGCCGCGTAATTTAAACCGATTTACCAAAAAAACAGCGTTATCATAATAACTGATATGGGCTCAATTATGAATATTATGAAATACGTATTTTTTGACGATTTCCCACGAGCACAAAATACTTTACGATACACTACGTATCTACACAGATTAGAGTAGATTATTTAAATGTAGCAAGCTACCTTTAAAATATTTTTTTGATAGATGAATACAAAACTGCGGAAAAGTATATAGTTATATTTACAGTAAATTTTTAGCATATGTAGGTTTATTTTATGAATGTGTTAATTTCTTATAAAATAGGTACGTACTAAACGATCGAAAATTCGCGACGATTTGAATCGACGGTCTTTACGCATGAAATGAGTGCGTTCTTCAAAATCACTCAAGGTAGTAATAATACAGGTGATATTCGCCAACATAAGTAATAATTGAAATAAATATACATACATATTATAAGAAATCTATAAACGTATCACACTGTAAATAGGATTTTAAAAGTCGGAGGGATATTAAGAGAAAAAGAAGGAATGTTGGGCAAAACAAACCGATACAACAAAAGTTATCTAAAGACTGTCGGCGACAGCGATCATATACAAAATATATTCTGCATACTTTCGTATAGTCTTTAATAAGAACTAGTATAACGTGATTTTTCATTACACGATGAATTAATTTCGACATTATTTTACTTGAACTACGAATTTGAAAAAAACTAACATACTATTAAGTTCATCTCTTTTGGTTTCGTTATCAAACAGATATGGTTTGTTTATGATAACAAGAATAATAGAGTATTAACGTGAACCTAATTCTGTTAATAAATCCGTTGTTGTGTAGCGAGGCAATGACGTCAATGATCGAGTGGAAGTAGCAAGTCATAAATCCACAATTTTCTCTAAAGCCTTTTTTCCTGCGAGTAGTTGGGAGCAGTCAATAAACGATACTTTTACCTTTCAGTAAAAATAATATACTTAATAGTATGACGTATAAAATCTCCACAATATTTTTTACACCTATATTTTTACTGTGTGTTTTAATCGTAGTAAATAACATAATATATAAGTAGGTAGGTATCTTAATGCATTTATTTTGAGATGGCCAAAATTATATAATATAACATGACTTACTAGACATCGTATAATATTATTTATATTTCAGAGCTATGTACCTCTCAAAATTTTAATTAATTAACTTATTTCTGATCCACATAATTATAATAATAAAATTCGTCCACATTATAAATGTTATAATTATTATTTACAGTTATAAGCAGTATTACTAATAATATTATGCCAAATATGGCACAATTACAATTATTTTGGTGGATTTAATATAAAAAATAACCATGTAGATTTATTATGGTTTTTAAAGAAATACTAACTATTATTTTTACAAATCAAATCAGTTCTTCACTAAAATCGATTTTTATTAAATTAGTTTATATATTTTTTATGGAATTATTAGTTACTAATTTATTTAATGGTATTAATGTCAATTCATGGTGGAAATGCAATATATTAGTAATTAAATAAAACGCAATGTTTAATAACTTGTTCCACTTTTATATTATTAAACTGGACCGGTTTCGTCTACTTCAAAGGGATTTTGTCACTTAGTTATTAATTATAGTGTTTTCTGGTAAACCTCTCGAGCTTGTTAAATTATGTGCGTGTCCCAGTAGTAGTCCGAGGAAAACAAATTGAGAAACGCTGGATTAGTTTATTTCTAACTGTGTATCTAAAGTATTTTGTGTTTTTGTTTCAGGTGTGGTTCTCAAATCGACGTGCGCGGTTGAGAAAACATACCGGCTCCAATCCAGCCGGTTCCCTTTCCGCCTACGGGTCTCTACCGCTGTCCAATATACCTTGCCAATATCCTGGCGCCGATCTCTCAAACCTCCCTCACCACCCTACGCACCACGCGGACGCCTGGCATCATCAGAAGACTCAATTCGCCAACTACAACCACCTGATGGCTCACTCCCAGCAGCTCAACCACGCCTTCCAGAACTCATTCCCCGGAACGTCGTCCGGCTTCGGACACTTATCTTCAAGCGGGAATGGCACTCACCAGTTACCTGAAAACGGGATGCCGAGAAACGAGTTTGCCACGCGGTGTCCCAACACCAGCGAATCGTACGCCAAGCACCCATCTCCTTACTTACCAAAAAGTCAAACGGGCGCCGAAGCTTTGAAAGCCCCCGCGACAGAAACCGACGAAGCAAGATCAGAAGTCTTCCCAAAGAGTATTATAGAAGAAAATTTTTCAAAGATGGCTGCCGACTATTCCAAAATGGCCTCCGAATCAAACTTGAATTGGAATCAGACGCATGGTGGAATAAACATGGGTTTTAGCGGCCTAGGACCAGTTGGTATGCACCACAGTGATGGTTACGCTTTCCCAAATATAAGTGATGTATTTACGCAGCAGAACTATGGCCACTCAGCTGGGAGTGTGAATAAATATTGGGCATAAGTTTTGTAGATAGATTTTAGTCGGGTTAAGAACACAGTCAAGCGAAGCGGCGATGGTAAGCGGTGCGTAAGACGAGCAGCGTCTTGATAAAAGAATCCGTTGCTCTTGTCTAGCATCGTTGTATTAACCGATTTCGCCTCATCTTGTTTTTAGCCTAATAGGTAGGTAACTTGATATTCAATTTATAAGTGCACTTTTTTCTAGTTATTCAAAAGTATTTTTATGTGTAAGATTGTTATGGAATAACTTGCCAAACAACCACCTAAAACGACAATCAACGTATGATAGTATTGTATTGGTAATTTTAGACACTGGGTGAATTAATAATAAAAAAAATGTGATTTAATGGCGTTTTATTATTGGTTACTTTTTCGATTTCTTTTGGAATGCCCCACCCTTTTCTCCCTGGATCCGTAAACGTTTGTTTGCAACTATAAACACAGTGCATAACCAAAACATGAACCCAATAATATTTACCGATCGTTAATATTGTCTTGAGGGAGAATATTCAATTGCTTCTCACTTCATATTAATTATTATACCTAGTATACCTACAGAAGATGTTCATTACTGATAATTCAGTCTCAACCATTTTTGTTCAGCGGAACCTTATGGGCATTTTGTAAAATCTTAATGAACCCTTGTCTAGCTGACACATTAAGGTCCAGCAGACGTATTTCAACATTTCACTCCAAAATCAATAAAATAGTGATAAATATGCTATAGAATAGAATAGAATAGAATGCTATATATGAATATATTATGCCGAGAGCTAATAATCTCGAAATGTAAACTGTCAGGTGTGACGTTTTTTACTGCAGGTCTGGAGTTACCTACTTAGAGCGAGATATAGGACAGCAATTACATTTTGAGATGCGGTGATTTGGGAAATTAATACTAATATTGCGATATCAGCGCTACCACGCCATGCAACAAGTCAGAGTTAACGTATTATAGACCCGCCAGCTGTAAAATAATGTCATTGATTATGTACACGGAATATTTTCAACAAATTATAAAGGCAATGTACCTTTGTACAATATATGATATATCATGTAATATATATCATTAAAGCTAGGTATATAATACAACTAAAACTAACTGATATAAATAGTGCATACATAATTCCAGTTATTTAATTAAGTTAGAGGTTAAACAAACGTCAAATTGACGTGAACTTTCAGTTTAGTTATTCGCTTTGTATACAGAATTAACCCGAGCGATATTCGTGTTATTTCAAATCAAGGAAAATAACGAAAACGTGTTAATTAGTTGGAATATAGGCCTGCCGGGGAATAAATGACAAAAATAGGAGTGTAAAGCAGTAGCCTAGCTAGGCCTTAGGTATCTAGTGCTGACCACAAGCTCAAAATACCGCTCCATACTATTTTACTCTGAAAATGTTATCGTAATTATTCATGACTCACACTTGATTATTTTTGTGTTGCTATGTTAAATAGATATACACACAGAATATCTTTAAAGTTATGGTAGACACATCTACAAATATAATCACGGTGTTATCGGCGCAGACAAGTTTTTTTGATCTCCACGGAATCAGCGCCAAAAGTTATCGTATAGATAGAGTATAATATGTTTCATAACTTTTCACTCCGGCTCTAGGATGAAAATGATGTAAGTAATAATATATTCTAAAAATATTATTTTTACATTTATTATCTATTTATTTTCTTATTACTACATAATAATATGAATACAAGTGAATATAATTGGATCTAACTTTATGCGAGGTAATCAGGGAAAGAGGCGTATCAGTGTAGTAAAAGGTGCAAAAAAAGTTATAAAACGTATACTCCACATTTCTTGATTTTCCGCACTATTCGCTGCCCCTAAGAGATTCACAACTCTCCTACTGTGCACTGGATTAGTGTTATACTACAGTTACACCTCCAGTAGGATTAGTGTAACATAACAATTTTGATTTGATTGTCGTGAATATTTGATGATTTATTCCTTCGATATCTTAATTATCTTAATTTTTGTTCCTTCGATCTTAAGAGCTAAAAAAATTCCCTCCCAAGTTATAAGTATCTACTAAGATTAACTTTCAAAATAGGTAAATTTATTGTTTAAATAAATCCCCATAGATTATGTGGTGATAGTGTCCGTACCTGAATCTAAAAATATAAGGATCCGATTGATGGAAATCAGTGGAGACCAAAAGTACTATTTCTAACGCTTTATAGCGCCTGTACACGTGCATGGATTTTGCACCAATATTGTGTAGTTTAAACTATTACGATAATAACTGTATCACGTAAAAGTGCTGACTGTCTCTCCAATCTCATTCTTCAAGAGTAAGCGAGACGCGATGTTGTCATTGTATGATGCTATTTGACAGGTCGTTAAAATCAATAACCCTTAAAATGAGTCTCTGCGCGGTGTAGCTAGTTTTTTTCCCGATAGGTTCGCCACTATATTTCTACTGCGCATGCGCAGATATCGCACAGCCCAACTGTCACGTAAAAATTCAGAAGTTTCTGAAGTTTTTTGATCCATACATGCAATCTTGCAACTTGCACGATAATACGCGTTTACACGTGATTTTTTTTGTTATGGCCAGAATAATACGTACTGTGAGCAATAAATTCATGAACGTGTAAACGGAGCGTGGCCCCCACAAAGGGGGCTGACAGGGCTCTAGCCTGGGGCCCAGGCTCAGGAAGGGCCCGGCGTGGCGAGTCGACAAGATAAGTGAGATAAATCACACTGCCTTACCCTTGGCAATGGGTGGGGGGGGGGGGGCGCTTCGGGATGTGGGGGCCAAGAAACGGGGTATTAAGGTTGCAACAATAATCAAGGACATGCCGATATAACAGGTTGCGCATGGTTTTGTGTAATGTGAAAGCTGTTAAAACAGTTTTTTTTAATATATTGATGATTACTTACTAATTTGTTATAGATAATATTATATATCTGTTCCTAAATAAGTTACGATAAGAAAAGTCTATTAAATGTATTATTAATATGTATAGTTGTTATATTTATTAAGTTACGTATCCTTATTTCAATGCCACGTAGTTTGTAGCACTCACATAAATCATCGCGTCCTGAATATTTGCATACGCAGTACACGTACGACGTACGAGTGGTGAGTGCCTATGCTTCCTATTTGAAGAAGACTTACACATAATGAATGTTTCAAGTGTTTGGCTTAGAGAGAAATGCGCAGTCGGAAGTTTGGTATTGTTTCATATCATGTGGGTTTATGCAAACATTTAATATTATTTGTTTTCCTTATACAGCTTACGAAATAGACTTTAATCTCCTCAGTCAACATACTATTTTTTTTACTAAGAAAAGGCAATAAAAATAAAAGTGTATTAGAGTTATCAGTGATGGCCGTTTGATGAATGACTGAATAATCATAATATACTCAGCATATACCTATACAACTACCTGTAATTGATTGAAGTAGGTACCTATTGATTGTTTATTTATTTCTTACCTATTGGTGGTGGAGCCAATACTTTTAAGTCTTAGTCACCTCCAAAAAACACCTCAATTCTTTCATGTATACTACAAGCTTTATCTAATATAATATGTATGGCTTAGACTGAAAAAGCTGGATGATTGAGATTTAAATATAATGATTAGCCAACATAATTGAAGCTAGATCATCCGGGAGTGAGGAAATTTCTGGGGTATGTCAACACCACCTAAAAGTTGTTGAGCCAAGAATGATGACATGCCTTATCCAGTCTATTAGCCCCGGTGATACTGTGTCTTTTTCTACACAGTTCAAATCACTGGCGCTTAGCGGATCCATAAACTGATCACGGAGAAAACATGAAATTGAAACGTATCGCCTACATAACTTTGCTATTTTGACGATAACTCTGAAGATGCCCAAATTCCGATTTCAAAAAAAAATATGAATTATTGATCGAATATATTTATTCTGAATAATATATGTTGTATTCTAATATATTTTAAGGTAAATATCTCCAACAGAAAAATCATGATAAAACATACGGATCACCCAAAGACAATTGCAATCAACGGTGCTCTATCAGGTCTGCAATTACATATATCTCGAACAACAAAAGTGTCACCTATGATGAAATAGTCCATCCAATACCTACGTAGAGTGTATTCAAACATCTGAACGTCATTTTCACGAATCACTTATTGTATTTTTCTCAGTTTTTTCAGCATCTCTCAGCTCCACAGATTTTGTAAGTTGGGACGCCAGAATCCATCCAATATGGAGAAGATATAGACAAGATTTAGAATCTCCCGAAGCATCAGTGGCAGAGCCAGAATCAGCGACGAATCTCTACTTTTGATATGATGAAAGGCTTCTTCATCCGTTTTCATATCGTACCCAGTATTCACTGCATGTTTCTATTCTTACACTCTGGGTATTTATTCACTATCGCTAAGTTAAGCAGCATTATTAGAACGAATATAATTAACATGGTATATTATTTTCAATTTCAATTTTTTTTAACATATTGTCGACATTACAAATTATAAGTTTAAGACGTTCACAACGTGACATTTAGAAATAAAGATATATAAATATAACAGTATTACATAAAAAAAGAGATAGATCAGTAGATAAATTAGATATGTAGAAGGAAGTACACCGGATGAGTTAAGCAGACCCTATTTTAAGGATTTATAAAAACTCCACCTAAACTCATTCTCACGTAGGTAGAATATATCAACACCCAAAGCAATTTCATTGAACATAGTTATCGCCCTCCTAATTGGCATTACCAGTGGCAGGTTGGTTCTGCACCTTGGGAGAATAAACAACTGATGGTTTCTATTTCTAAGATAGTTATCAGGGACACACAGGTCAACAATACCCAGAATGGCAGATTTCTCATTTATACCTCGTATAAGTCGAAAAAAATGCGTAGCTAAATAAAGATTTCTTCTAAATTGCAGACTGCAGTATGTAAGCATGCCTAAGAGAAAGTCAGTCGGATAAAGCCACGGATAGTATCCATACAACCTCAAGTAAAGGAGTCTCAAGAATTTCGTCTGTACCCTCTCCACCATAAGGCCATACTTCAACTGATGCGGTGCCCAAACAATAGGAGGTAGTTATGGAGATAAGTGAATAGGCTTAATAGGACAGTGGGCAAATAATTTGTAATGCAAGAACCTTATAGAAATTTGAAATTGTTGAATGGTATCGCAATCATCAGGGAGCGTGACAATCCAAGAATACCCAAATCCACACTCATGTTTCGGCTCAATTTATATATTATGTGAATCTGCATTTTCATATAAACAAGTAAACAACCAATTATATCACCTATATATAGCGTTCTGCAAGGCAAAAATAAGGCCATTGTGTCTATTTTTAGCAATTAGGAAGCCCACATGAAAGATTTCGTGATATAGTAGATGTCCTCAAATCAGTTTCTTCTGACAACATTTATAGAATTTCCCACACAAGAGACTTATATAGACCAAAAATTATGGTAGTTCACAATTTCCGTGTCTTTTTAACATTCAAAAAATAACCAGATAAAACAAGGTAAGCGATCGACTAACATAATCAAAAAGAAAAATATGTAATGTCGCGCAACCACGTAATCGAATTTTTTAAACTGCCCATGGAACAAGTTTCCAAGAAAAGTGCGTGAAAATGATACTTGTTTTATCAGAAGCAACCAATGGGTTTGGGACATGTGATATAAAATAATTGATACTAGTGATTAATTTACACACAATTTAAATCAGAAAGCGATTGATTTTCTTTTAAAATATATCAAAACAGGCACATGTTATCTATTGGAAAAAATAAGTGTATATTAATACATTGGACGCTAAAGACGCGCCTAGCGCGTAACGATTAGGTGGCCATTCGATATTATTTCATAATGTTGCTTTTTATCTTCTGTTCATGTCATTTAGCTGACCTACCCGCCATGTCAGACCCCTCTAACTCATATACTAGAGCCCTGTCAGCCCCTCCATGGGGGGGCAATGTTAGTAATAGTAATAAATGTTCCCGCGTGATGACAGATGAACTCATTCAGGAGTATCTGGAGCTGGCCCTCACCCATTACTCTCCTGATATCCAACAACCCAATATATGGTGAACAAAATGCAGACCCAGGCATCTCACCGACGACGGAGATTAGCATGTAACATGTTTTCAAATACCTACATATTGAAGTATAACGATTTTTTGGTTATGTGTAAGCTAATATCATTTGTTATTACATATGTTTAGCTCAATCATAAGTTAACTAAATATAATACGTATCACTGCCAGTTTTATTACTGAATTGTAGATCACAGCCTATTTGAAGTTGAACAGGCCTGCTATATAATACTATACATCAGTGACGAATGGGTTTAGGTAGGCTATTAAGATTCTATATAAATAGAGCACAATAAATTTTGTCAGTCAAACCTATTTGTTTTTATTGAACTAAGACTACAGTGTGTAGATAGTGTGTATTGGTTTTTTTTAAATTCAATTAAACCCTGCCGAATCCAAGACATAGTAAATTTATAATTTAATTTTTGACTTTAATGATTATAATGAGCAAAGTGTTGTCCACTGTGCGCCCTACCAAAATAACCTTACATTCAGGGGTCATATTTTTAATATCATAATACCCAACAATCCAATAAACTCAAGTCAATAAGAAATTTACTCAAGGCCATACGGGAATGGAGTTTGTCTGGCTAAATAAATGATCTCATAATAATATTTACATATACCTACCTATCGACCAAATTTATTTGGCCACACTCGAAAAATTCTCTTGGTCAATCTGCCTCAACAGAACTTCAGTATCTACTCATATAGAGTCCTACAAACTTATCTGAAGAACGGTCGAAAATGGAACTACAAACCACCATATGGAAGCCATATTAAAAACGTCATTCGAATGTCAGATTCTGTCCAGTTGCGAGTCTTGATTGGGCAGTTTTCGATTGTGGCTCCCTCACAAATTCTTCAGATAAGTTTGTAGGTCTAAAATGAAAATGTAATGTAACCTTATGCCGTGTCCACATTGGCAACAAGTTGCTAGGCAACCTCATTAAATTTCACGATAATTATCATAATTTATATGACCACAAATTATTTTAATTGAAATTTAATGAGGTTGCCAGCAACTTGTTGCCAAAGTGGACACCGCTTTTATGCCATGAAAAAAGTAGCAAATCTAAATAATTTTAACGCCATTACACTTAAAGATACAGAGGCGTCGCGTGACGGTAATTTTTAAATTGTTTTATAAATCATCACGGTGCATGGCTGCTACATAATAAGGTTTTTTTTCATCTATTTTTTTTGACCATGTCCGATTCTAATAAGATAATATGAGACTCCACAGAGTTGAGATTTGTATTAACATAGTTTGTTTTTACGATAAATGAATGTCAATCACTTTCTCAACCTATTGGGTCCATACTCTGACTCATATACAAATTGAAAAACAATATGTGTATTTGCCAGACCAGGATTCGAACCTGGGATAGACGACATTATAGGCTGACGCTTCTATAAGATGTCTATATAATGTCATGGAAAGTGGCCGTGTATACGGCGGCATATATCATACTTCTAGAGATGGGGTAACCTTAACGTCAGTGGGGCGTTTAGTGACGTAGAGGCCCAATTTTGAGGCACCATACGTTAGCGAACAAACTAATTTTACTTTATCAAATAAATCCATGCATTCAAAAAACTCATTCTATTTTATTTTGTATAAATGATACAAACATGGTTTAATTTGAATTGTCTCCTTTCTTACATAATGTCACAATACATAAGTACATACACCGCTGTATAGGTACATACCAATTTAATATTTAGAAAAAAAGCTTTCATTAACTTATATTAAACACGAATATGGCGAATTAGGCGAATTATAATAATAAAGGTGCATTTTATGAAAACCTTTTAAAAAATAAAATTTCATTAATAACAGCATGTGACGTTAGCGCCGCAATCGAAAAAATCTCACTACCACGGAATCTACAATCAATGATATATTAGTAATAATTGCTGCTTTACTCTTCTGCCTCTAAGCAACGCACGTAAATTATGAATGTAGGAATTTTGTTTTCCTTTAGTTAAAGTTACACTCAGTTTGTGAGAAATATGCATTTTCTTTTAAAATTTAAACATAGTTTAATAACTTGACGAATCGGTTGCGTCTTTCGCGTCAAAGAAACGTGCCACTGCTTAAGTTTAATATGTATAGTTAAGTAAGTACGTATAGTGCACGTTTAACAATTAGCAAATAAGTTTTGGCTAGACCGTAGAATAAATCCTCACAACCAAATAAAATTCATTGAAAACAAAAAAAAAATCATGTTCAAACATTGATTTTCCTTATAGATTTATCTGATGGTTACTAAGGTAGGTACCTAATTTTAAGATAAAACAATTATATTGTGTTTACTTTCATTTTTCACTGATAGATATATAGAGCAGAAAAAATAAAATATTATCAGAAGTTTTTTGATTGCGACATAATATCTAGTTCAAAATAATAAAATTAAAGTACCTGCAGTTACTTTACTCACTCTACAATGCATCTTTCAGGAATTTCGCTAGTCCTTGTAAGTATTATTAAATTACTTCACTATAATAAGTACCTATCCTGTTCCACACAAAAACTTACTAAATATAAGTATAACCTAGTGTGGGTGCTGGCTTCATCCAATAACTCTTTCTACCTATCCATATCCATAGTGAACGCATTCCAGTTCAGTACACTCAACTATTTTATTTGTTTCATCCATTCAGTGAATTTGCTCGAAATTACTACTCTGCCTGTTCATTATCGTCCATAGTCAGTTTTCGGGGAATCAAAGTATTGTACTATAGTCACAATACAGTTTTTAACGTTTTACCTTTGTTCAATTTTAGATTTCTCGTAGTGTGATTTAATCCTTTCATAATTTTGTGTTTTTATAAAATTGTTTGACTAGCCACAAATATTTTTTTCCAGATATTTTCCTATTGCATAATAATATGTACAAGCTCCGTTGCGGCATGGTTTCCAATTGTTTCAACAGTTAATGGAGTGAGAAGGAACTTTGCGGGGGTTGCATCACCCCCTGTGACTTGCGATGCCAGCAAACCAATGAGGCAGTGTGGTACTGATTGCAAAACTTTACTCTTCTGTGATGGCAGCTCTACTTTAGGGAAATTCACATGCCCTTCTACAAAGCCAGACTGTGATTTAGTCCTAAACACATGTGTAACTAAGAGACCTGACAACCAATGTCCAATATCACAACGACCAGCTGATTATGTCTGCCCTGGAAAAGAGGGCTATTTCCCAGGTGATATAATATAGCAGTATTATTTTATCTAAAATTACAATATATATTAAAATAGTTCAATTATAGCACAATATCGGTACAATTTGTGTGAATTTTATAATTCCTTTGCTGAATATAGATAATTTGGAAAAATCCACAGAATATATAATACATAGAATTCCGATAGGCAATATTCAATAAAATATTCTACATTTTGATGCAGGGTTTTAAATGTGTGAGTGTCCTACAAAGATGAACCACGCATTATAGACGTGCAATAGTGTGTGTAATACACCTATATTAAATGAGCGTCAATGCAGTTGTCAGTATTCGACGTATGACATATTTTTTACACGTGTTTAGACTTATGCCGTATTTTTCCTTACTCAATATCGGTTGCCTGCTTCTCCTTACCCGTTAGATTTTTCAGTTCCCATTATTTCTGTGTTCCCTGGAATAACCTCAGATACTTATATATTATGTAGGTATACTAGAAAAGAATCCCCCTTTTTTTTAATACAAAATTTCAAATAATGGATATTCAATAAAGCATGTTATATTCTCAAACCTTGTGAATAATATTATTCGTTGAGTAAAAAAATAGTTAATAAATTCAAACTTTGTTTCAAAATCAGTGAAACAGAAACTCAAATTCAAATTAGGTAGCCTCGTGTACATTGAGAGGGTGTCAATTCTTTATAGATAGGTATAACAATATAATTAATCAGGATAGTTAAAAAATTATTTTGAATTTCCCTATTTGCAATAGGTTTTATATACATCTAACAGTGGTTTCAGGTATGTGGAAGAAGCCACGAGCATGATTGATTACGAGTTCCCCTAGAATATATTTTTATTTATACATGTTAACTTAGTTTTACTGTATTTAATTTATATACTGCGTATCCGATTCATTTTTCTTATATTTTATTATAGGTTTGGTGGTCACCTTCCACCAGCAGATATTAAAAATACAGTACTTAATAGAGTTCTGTCGTAAAAAAATTTATGTATCTGATTTTGGAGATAAAGCGAACACCTCTTATGCATTTTGAAAAATCGCCAATTTAGGTTGTATCTTTTATCTTATAACATCTTTAAAATAGTCACACATGGTCATATTTTTATCAAATATATATATATATTAAATAAACTATTTTTTATTCATAGAATAATTCACAAGATTTGTTAATGTAATATTCTTTACTGAAACCGTCCAGCGTCGTATTTTTTTTTTTAAAGTATGTAGATCTATATCTGAGGTATTTTTTTATTTTATTAATTTTATTGTGTTAACTGTCAATTCATGGTGGAACTTACTTACTTACTTACGGAATTTTACTTTTTTAAATGTCCCTTAGAGGCGAACGAAACCGGTCCAGATTTATTTAATAATAAAAGTGGAATAAATACTAAAAAAATTGCGTTTTAATCAATTAATCAATAATTTTATATATGCATATATATATATATTATATTTAAATACGTTCGTGCGAAGCGTTTTCTATTCGAAGAATTGTAGTCGGGAAAATGACTAAATACGCGAATGTTTTTTGTGCTAAATATAATATGGACTTATTTTTACAGATCCTAAAAATTGCCTGATCTACAATTACTGCGAGAATAGCAAGGTTACGCAGTCCTACACATGCCCTATCTTCTTTGCATTTGATATGGTTTTACAAACCTGCCGACGGTTTGCCCCATGCGGAACTATCAATTGCAATGGAAAAACGGTTGCACTTCACTCAACCTATTTACATCTTTACGCCTTCTGCAGTAACAATTTGATGATTGATGGATCATATTCCCAGTGCCTACTGACACAGCAATTCGACGTAAACGAATTCGAGTGCAGATATGTATGCAAGACGCAAGGAAATATTCCCCATGAAACTGTATGCTCCAAGTATTATAGATGCCTTGCGAATGGGTTTTTGGGGGCACTGGTTAAAACGGAACAATCTTGCCCCCCAAACCAAAATTTCAATAAAATTACATTATTGTGCGACAGAACAACAACGTGTCCATAATAAATGTATTGAAGAACAATTCACATTTTGATGGAAAGTATGTGCAATGACATAGACAAAAGCATCTCAACAATTTGGTATAGATAAATCATTCTACAGTGACACTATGGTACGGTGAAAGCGTATTAAAACGGATATGGCTGCAGACAATACCAATCATACAACTGTTGATCCCGGGGGATTCGCCTTGGATACGGTCGCGATAAGCAAATATTCACGATTAACAATTTAAAATTAATATGAAAATGCATTTTCAAACAAAATAAACGTCATACATAAAATCAAAATAATAAAACTTTCCAATAAACTGAAAAAAATACCTTAATTTAGTTTGGTCTACCCTACTTGGTTTGTCTGCATTTATTATGTAAAAACTGTCAATAACCGTCAAATGGTAATCGTAATCGTGATTTCACTCGTTATGATGATTCCTGGCACATGGCACATGCCAAAACACGGGTAGTCTGGACATGAGTATTTGTACGCGTGTCACTCCGGCCAGAAGAATGTAATGAGGAATATGTGGTGAGCCGCAACTTGTGGACTTCATATTCCTCGCATATAGCTGCTGGAGTACGCATTGCGTGCTACTTACCGTCTTCCGCCGATTAACTTACCACGTCGCATTGCTTCCACAGATAGTCCGTATAATAAACACCTGATATATGACCTAACGCGGCCACAAGTGTCATGGAAGCGTGGCAAAAAAATTGTATGTGCTCATCCTTGATTGGATAACGATGATAAAACGAGGCAGCGGTTCGATATACAATATTTTTTTGATATTGCAATGAATTATAAGGTTTTATTTCTTGTTGTCTTTCGCTTGCCCATACCATATTATAAACTGTTTATTGTGTCAATATTATAATTATATAATAATATGTTATGAAAGTTGTTGTAGGTTCCTACATAATATAATAATATCTACCCATATAACTAAAATTAAATTTTGAATGTGATTCAGCACAATAAAATTATCTTTATAAACACAATGTATTTTATCTCGATTTCCCACCCCTTAACAACAATAATTAATTTATTAATTTAATAAAATAAAACAATAAATAATCATCTATAAAATTATGTTAAAAATTCATCTATAAGACAATCCCAAACATTAAAAAGGGTAAAATAACGGAGATGACACACAATTCAATTGGTCATTTAACAAATCGGCAAAATTTATAAATATTATTCAGCTGAAAATGTCCCTCTGAGCCGGACGAAACCAGTCCAAATTTATTTATTAAAAGAGGAATAACTAACATGTCTGTCCACACACTAAAGATTGGGATCACAATATGTATTAATTTTATTTTTTGGCTTTATAGACCAGTAAGGGAAGGACATTAGTCACATACATAAACTAAAAAAAACTGAAACTGGCACACGTATGTAGATTTACTTGAAGAAATAGAATATCTAGCGTTGCAAAATTTTATCGATCTCAATAATTACGATTGTGAATTTTGAAAATTATACTGATATTTTAAATTTGCTAATCCACAACACGCGTTCCAGTGATAAACCGTATTATATCCAAGATAGACGTTAGAAAAATGCATTTTATTCTGTTTTACGGTTCTGTTCTGTACACGATTATAAGCAATATAATTACGAAGATTATATCATTATATTAGAAGGAATATTGGATTAATTTAACAATTTTAACTGATATTAATAAATTTCATAAAATTTGCAGTTTCTTATCATCACCTTTAAATATGAATGAAAATAATGTCCAAAGTCTATCTCATAGCATCGATGTGATTTTTCTAATGGATGTGGGGAATTTCGAATTAAATAGGGTTGATTGAACGGTAAAATGACGTTACGTTAACATAATAATTGAAATCTTTTGATATATGGAAAGTACCGAATCCAGAAAAATACCCACTGAAAGGACGACTTCTATCTTCGAATTTTATCATGTTTTGGAAGAACATATTTATGTGAATCTTCATATTATGTGAAATTTATTTGTAATAAGTATCAGCCGAATTATTTGAAAATTGCCAATATATAATATCGACGGTCCCTACGTAAACTCGGAGTAAAAATAGTTTGTTTTCTACTGAATTTCTATGTTTTTATTACTAGGCACCTGAAATTCAGGGAGTATTATAAATACTCTACACAGTTTATTTACTCATTATTACATTCTTTCTAAATTATATACTTTTGGTAGAACTTTAGTTGTCCGACTTTACGTCGACTTCCAAACATCCATGAGACAACTACCACATGTCTCACTTTACGTGGGAAAGAATTCATATGAATTATTAGAAACTTTACTTATTGCTATTGAAATCCTCATAATTTTAACTATTTAGAAGGATATTATTTTCCTATTAGCTAACATGTTATTTAAAAAATCTTCTTTTATCGATAATAATGTAGATGTTCATCTGCTTTATCAACATTTGGAACCCTATCCCCTAACCCTATTACCCTAAGTAATAAAATCTGATCGAACAGGATGCCACCGGGGACGGATTACGTTTATGACACTAGTTAAGTGTCTAAGTATCTACCTAATTGTTGTTTTCGCCGACAATAATGAAAAAGTATCCACGCATATCGTTGAAAAATCCAAGGATTGTGAAGTCCATAGGTACCTATCTGCGTTCATTACAATAAACAACTTTTGTAGTTTATGAAGGCCATGCTTGTTTCAGGGATTTTCACGATAGTTTTCAGATTTTTTATTTTCGACTTTTTTTGTTATGTGACCGCTCAGTTAAATATACCTATTCTCTGATATAATGAACGAAAACAGTCAAAATAATACACGTGGTTTTCTAACGTACTTTGTTAACGGCCACCTGCACGACGTACATAAAGACAACTGGCATTTATCTGTTTATGTGACCGGAAGTGATTGTCTGGTGTCCGATGTAAATACGGACATATTAACATATCCGTGTTTACGCGGTTCATTTAATAAAATTACAGTATTTGTCCGTTTTTACGTACATTTTTTTTCCGAAATTAAGTGAGATTTTTTTCCTCTTAATTTTATATCAAAGAGAAAGTTATTTTAAGTGAAAAAATGCTTTTTGGTGGATGTCCGAGTTTACGTAGGGACCGTCGATATAATGTCAAATATTTCACTTATTATTGTAAATATTAATAAAATATAAGTATTTGAATGAATGAAAAACGACATGTCTGCAGACTTTTTTTCTTCAATATCTATTATCTACGATAATATTTAAATTATTTTGTTTTTTCAGATATTTAACATTTTTTTTGCCGTTTTTTAATTTTGAACTTTGAAGAACTAAAAAAAAGTAGTAACAAGAAAAATGTTTTCAAAAGATTCTCATTAGACGTTATAAGGTTACAAGGTTAGAGTGGCGAAAGGTGGAGGTAGACTGTTAAGATCCGCCTTAAATAGTGCACACTCAACTTTGTCAGTTATATGTATTTGTTTTCATTGAAATAAGACTAAAATTTACAGATGGTGGTGGTTAGTTTTTAAAATTTAATTAAACCTTGCGAAAATTATGCCACAATAGATAACTACCTACCTAATAGTCAAAAAATACTAGTCTATCTTTAAAATATCTAAAATTATGCAATTAAATCATTATATTTTATAGATGGAATAATATTTTTTATTTATTATAGTTTGGTTTAGGCAAGGTTTAATAAATTAAAAAAAAATAAACCAACAATATGTGTAATGTATTCCCAATCCAACAAAAACAAATACCTAAGTGTGAATGAAAAAGTGTGCACAATTTTTTCATATCCCCCAAAATATACCAAAACTGTTATGGTTCGGCTCAGGCAGAGTTTAAATGGTTTTTAAAAACTAACCAAAACACCACCTGTAAAATTGTATTCTTAGATCAATAAAAACAAATACGTATGACTCACTTAAGTTTTAAACGTTTAATGTGCACTATTTATGGCGGATATTAACTGCCTACCTCCACCCTTCGCTACTCGGGTTAGGTACATAAATTCGCTTCATAGCTTCTATGATAAAACCACTTTTCACGATTTTATTCGAATTTATGTTTTACTTCAGGAGGAAAGAAAACAAGTGTATGAAAACCAATATAAACGCGCTAATTAAAATCAGAACTCAATAATTTATAATACATAATTATAGTCAAAAAGGACAAATATGATGCCGTCGTTGCTAAAACTAATTTAATGAAAATATTTCAGACACATCGAGATAGAAAAGAAAATATTCGAAAATTCCAAGGAACCCAACAAGACTTATGATAGTTAAGTTAAATCTTAATGTGTGTGTTGGGGGAATGGGACGATTTGGCACCGCGAACTGGCCTCCGGTAATTGGCCGCCGGTACAATCGGACGCCGACCCAATTGGCCTCCGGGAGGATTGGACGCCGCACAGTTGAATTAAATGCGCAACGGAATAGACGTACGTTACGATTTGTTGTAGTAAATAAGCAAGTCAGTTTAATATGCTTCTATCTTCTCAGTAGTTGTACCTTATACATTTCACGCTTGACACATTTTTAATATAGATTGAGAATAATTATTATGCCTTATTATGTTTATTAAAAGAAAATAATTCTTCCCTCGCTAAAACTTAAAGATGTGCATAATCAACTAATTTATTGTCTATACATGGGTACTTATTTATATTTACAACATATATTAAAAATAATGTTAGATGTTAGAATGAAAATAACATTATATTTCAGCGTTTTATCGACTTAATATTATAATAAAGCTTAAACATGTATATTATTATGCATAAATGCGTATTTTAAGATACGAGACGAAATTACAAACAAAATATTAAGTAAGTTATCTGCTAAGTATAAATGTTTCAGTAGTTTGATTGATAAACTACTTAGGTACTGGGTGCCGGACGAAATCCCGAAGGCCGAAATCCCGAATGCTGAAATCCCGAATGGCCGAAATCCCACGTGCTAAAATCTATGATTTTATTATATTACTTTTGATTTTTGTTCAAATAAAATTGTATAGTATTGTAATTCAAATTATTTGACTTATACGATAATATCCATTTTATTTTTATTCAAACATCACATTGCACAAATTTAATGCAGTGCGATGATCGCAAAAATGAAAATACCAGTGCATTAATATTGTATTTGTGAAATAAAGATTTTAATACCCACTCACATAGAGAGCTTTGAAAAAATGTTTACTATTCTTATTCCTAGATTGAAGAAATTTAATGATAAAAATTATAGTGTTTGTTTTGAATGTTATTGACTGATAAGTAGTAATTTATATAAAAAAGGCTAAATAAAATGAACAATTATCAGTAGTTTTTTGATCGTCATCTGTGTAGTTTACATATTTAAAAAAAAGTTCTCTACAATAATTATTATCGCAATTTGAAGTCACCCAATATTAAAAATGCATTTTTTGGGAATATCGTTGGGGTTTGTAAGTAATTTTAACACAGTCTGCTTTGTTTAATTTGTAATAATTGTATTTTAAGTATAATTAAAATAATTTTACCTACTATTAATAATTAATTATACTTTATTCATTTCTTTCAATAGTTGCATTAGAATTTAAGAATTTTATTATGCCGATAGTAAATTATTTTATATTGGTCGCCCAGAGTCATATCTAAAATTCTTGAAAAATCAAGACGTTTTGAATAAATCGCAAAAAAACAGTAGGTACCTACTATTTTTCTTATTCTTAAAATATTAATGAAATATCATGAATATTGATGAGTGACACTGTATATGGATCTTATTTTAATAATGCCAAGTGTTTCTAAATGCATAAACCTATAAAAATAAGTTGGATATAAAAAAATCAGTTTTAATTGTGTAAAACCTACTCGTATTTCCAAAAATCACTCTTGGTTAAATTCTATTCCGACCTTAAGGTCTTTCTAATAAACCAGGAATCTGTATTTTTCTAACACTGTCATGGTCAGGGAGCTCGGAAATAATGGGAACTGAAATACCTAACGGGTGTGGAGTAACTGGTAACCGATCTCCAGTGTGGAAGAATATGGGATAAACCCAAACGCGTGTAAAGAATACGCTTGTCCCTGACCCTGTCCCTGTTCTGACAACTGCTCTCGGCTTATGCGCTGACGCCCATTCAATATTGGTGGATTTACTGTACTTAAAGGTTGCAATACACACTATTGCACGTCTATAATGTGTGTTTTATTTTCGTAGGATACTCACACATTCAAAACCCTGCTTCAAAACGTAGTGTATTTGGATATAGCCCATCTCAATTCTATTTATTAATTCATTTCGTGCTAACACCGCGACTGGTGCGTTTGGAGTCGTTGGTCATTAGATATAATTAACGTGTTATTTAAATGTGGTAATTAAAAGGTTATCAGTGATTGTGTTAATCTGTTCTGTGTTTAAAGCCTTTTTTAGTTATGTACAATTGAATCAAGCTCCAGTATGATCACAATATCGAAGGTCAATTCAATTGACGTGTTGTGTGGATATTCGTTGCATCAATTGAAGATAATAATATAATATTCTCAATTCTTTTTTTTTTCATAAATGGCACTAAGGAGTTGTATTTCAATAAATATTGTATATCAATATTTAAATAAAAAATATTCTATACATTTCAAGAATATAGTTAGAAATAGTTACAATTTTTTTATACCAAACCCAAATCTATCGTATTCCATATAATGTGTTATATCATATCATATAATTGAACTATTTTTTAGATACTAGAGATATTCAAGCAAATATGTTTTAATTAACCAATACCTACAAAACATTTCAAAACTATAAAAAGGAAATAATTACAAGATAAAAAGAACTTTTTATATACAACCTTTTTAAATTTTCTGTTGAATCATATAAACTTGACTTGCTAGCTTAAACGATCAAAAAAATGTGTACTTGATAGAAATAATACTGAAATATCATTTGAATTTCCACAGTAACGCACGTATATATTAATAATTTAGTTGCTAAGACCATCCGCTTAGCATCCAATAATGGTGTGGTAATAATTTTTCATACAAAACAGAATTAACTGAAAATGAATTCAATTCTACTTAAAGATGGCTAAAAGTATTAAGAAAATGCATTGGCATCGTGTTCTGATATACTCTAAAAGTTTCAAATGTCGATTGCAAGATTTGTACCGGACAAAGAACCACCGGAAAAATAAGAATACGAGCTAAGAAAAACGTTGTAAAAAATACATTCAAAGATATACATACTTCTAATTACTATTATATATAATAATTACTAATCAAAAATTGAACAATGAAGAGATTTGTATTAATATTACTTACACATTTTGTGTCAAGTTGTCTCTAAATATAATGTGGGGGAGTTTTTGAATAATTCATTATTTTTATTAGTATTTCTCGGCATCGATTGTATAATAAAGTAAATAAAAATCTAGTAGGGAATTGAATTGAAAAGGGTAGGGAAAATGCCAAAAATTGAAAAATTATTTATAACGAATAAAAGATTTCATCCTGCAATTTAGAAAATTCCGTCAAGAATTAAAGTCGTCTCATTTTTTAGATTTCCCCATCCAAAAAGATTAAGTGATATTATTCGGTCTTACATAAAAATGATAATCGAGTCCAAGATCAAAACTCAACTGCATTTTCAGGAAAATTCAGATAGTGTGCGTGCCAGTGGTTGAAGTTTTACATGGGTTTTCAAGTCTTACATGTGACAATAGAAAATACCTATCAATATTAAAATTGACACATTTATAGACTGAAACATAGAAACAAAGAATCGAATTATTTTCTCAAGCACAATCATCGATCTGTATTTATTTGGTTACTAAATTAAACTTGTATGAACAGAATAAGACGTCCACAAGTAGGGCTAGTTTAATCTTTAGATTAAACCACTAATACCCAAAGTTCATTAGAAAGTCAATACTTTGTAAACTTTCAAGATTTTTTCTTTCAATAAATACTTA
This sequence comes from Rhyacophila brunnea, assembly GCF_057557595.1. Classification (NCBI taxonomy): domain Eukaryota; kingdom Metazoa; phylum Arthropoda; class Insecta; order Trichoptera; family Rhyacophilidae; genus Rhyacophila; species Rhyacophila brunnea. The sequence continues at coordinate 17,302,287 of NW_028232965.1, forward strand.
TTCTTTTCCGTTTCAGATGTTATCATATTGCATGATATGGACTAACTCTGCCGTACTGGACGCATTAAGTGACTCCGTAGTTGCTGGAGTACCTATCCCTTTTGCTTCGAAGAGATTGACACGAGCAGTACCGTTACTAGAATGCACGGGTACAGAATCCCCGCAATGTGCTAAAGATTGCAAAACTTTACTTTTCTGCAATGGTGAAAATTTATTAGCCGGGATTACATGTCCTCCTACAACACCCGACTGTGATACGGATAAGAATACATGTGTAGTAAAAAGACCTGATACCCAATGTCCGGAAGCAAAACGCCCATTTGACCCTGAATGTCCTTCAAAGGCAGAAAACTTCTATCCAGGTAAAAAAATGCGGATTAATTTTAAATCTTTTTCAAGTTGGAGCCTTTTATGATATATACTTATTATTATATTCTTTTAAACACTATTATAACAACCCATGAGGTCTAGTGACAGTAGTGTAGTGAAAGAGTAACGTTGTAGTAGAAATGAAACAAACAAACACATGGTCATTGCTATATAAATATATCATGATCTCACCGCGAATCAAACCCAGCGCACCCGGATGAAAAGCCAGTACTGTACGCACTGAACTATGAAGGCCACCTGGAAGGGAAACATCTTTGAAGCAAAATTAAGTTTTGTGAAGGTGCCATTTGGATGTCATAAAATATAAGAGTACTCTTTCATTACAGAGTCCAAAGGCTCTTCTTTACCTCATTTTCAAATAAAATAAAATAAAACACAATAATATTATAAGTATTTATTCCACACAATTTAATTATAATCAGATTCGATTTCGTCCAGTTCTCTGTTCAAAAATAAATCAAATAAAATTACTTTGCTTTTCAGAAAACATTGTTGTAATCCAATTTAAGTAGGCACTTAAGACTGCACACAATGAATATTAATAAACTATTTATTCAACAATTTTATTCACAATATTTAAAAATAGGTGGCTCTCGTGGTGCAGTGCGTAATGCGCTGGCCTTCCACCCGAGAGTTCTGGGTTCGATTCCCGGCGAGGACACAATATTTATATGACTTTCTCAAAACCTGGGTGTTTTTGATTGTTCAAAATTACTAACAACCACCTTGTACGAAAAAGCAAGGACATGGTTATTGATAATTCTAATAAAAAAAAATATTTAAGAATGTAAAATTCTTTTATTGAAAATACATAATTTGAAAACACTTCTGAGAAATACCTATACAACCACTATAATAAATATTTTTGAAAAAAAACAGTGCACATCAGCATGAATCCCAAGAGGCGCAGGTTTGTATTATCCGTCCATTTTATTTTTCAAAAAGAAGTTTTCTAGTGTTTATTTATTTCTCAGAAGTGTGTTCAAATTATGAATATTAATATTTAAAAAAAAAATGCAAGCTCTGAGAAATTAATAATAACATAATAATATGTTTTTATTCCATCTCTATAGAATAAAGTTTTCTGCTGTTAATAACTAATTATTTATTCCAGTCTTTCTTCAGAGAATTACGAATGCACACATAAAATGTTCAAATTGCAATCGAACGTATTTAAAGAGTTCTGAATATCATCCTCATCTGCTGGTTTATTCATCATTTAATTTTTGCGGTTTTGTGAGAGGTGTTCAAATTTGGGATACATCTTGACTAACGATCAATTCTGGTTTAAGATACTCCTGATATCTTGATTATCAAGATTCTAGAGTAGACTCTAAAGGTCCATATTGTTATGCTTTGTTTGCGTAGAAGTGTTGATTAACCTTTTATATGTATGTATATAATATATATTCATAATAATTTTGACTTTTCAGATCCCAAGAATTGCAGAAAATATAACTATTGCAAAGATAAACGAATTGTGCAATCATATGAGTGTCCCATGTTTTATGTATATGACATGGAGAGTGGTGGGTGTAAAAGAACTACTCCGTGTGGAGTTATTAATTGCATAGGAGCGAATGTAGCGATTCACCCGACTTACCGACATTTATATGCGTTTTGCTCCAACAATGCAATAATTGAGGGATCTTACTCGCAATGCGCACAAAAGTCTCAAGAATTTGATTGGAATACATTCTCATGTATGTCGAAGTGCAAAAAGGAAGGAAATATGCCGCACGAAACTAATTGTAAAAAGTATTATAGATGTCTGGCAACTGGAGCTTGGTGGGTATTGGAGAAAACAGAAGAAATTTGTCCTCCAACCCTCACGTTCAATAGAGAAACATTAGTATGCGACAAATCCGTACTCGTCTGTCCAATTCCAGCAGCACCTGCCAAAAAAAATACAGCAATGGAACCGGATAAAAATGTACCTTAATCAGGAGAACAACTACTACTTTAATATTTTTTTATCCGTATATATTATAATTGATAATTATTTCAAGTAGATAATAAATTTTTAATACGATGTGTAATAGCGAAATTGTATTTGGTTACTATAAACTAATATGCAATCGAATCAACAGAAAACACTATCTAATAAAATAATCAAAAACCATCCAGGTCGAATGCCAACTGCATAACCATCTCCAGTCATTTTTACCCCAAACTTTTTCTTTATCCTCAATGAATTATTAGCCACAGGCCCTCTGCGTCTCTCATGGCGTTGCCCGCCCATCTACTCTGGGAGCATACCGGGGTTCCTTTATAAACTTTATGGAAAGCTCTAGTCTAGATCCATCGCCCTGCATCGCAACAATGTGTTCCGATCAATCTGCACCAAAATATTAATTGTATCGAGTTTATAATATTGTTTGAAGATCTCAACAACTGAATGGATACGTCAGCTACTATTTTCGGCAATCTACTCTTGTTTGTTTGTTTAGTTCAAGATTTCACACCCATACAGAAATATTCGTCTCACACTCTCATCACGTTTTATACCTAGAAATTTGTCTTTTTGATGGTAGCTTGGGACTGAATACATTTTCAAAGAACTGAAGACAAATTCTTAAACTTAAAAACAGAGCTGCCTTAAATTTTCGATCTATTCTTCTTTGACATTCCAAATTAGGTACTTGGAACTTAATTCATGATCATTTTTCGTACTACAGCCCTTGACATGTTTTAGCCTCCTGCAAATTATTTTCTATTCTGAAGGATCTAGTATTAATGCTTTCCCGTGTACGTCAGATTTGTGAATCAGTTCAAATCCAAAGCTGTTTATAGTTCGTTTTCGTAACAATAGATTCTGCCGGGTGAGGTTGAAGACCTCTCGCTCAATCCCCTAATATTGGCGGGCCAATTTCCCTTCCTCCGTTAACCCTGACCGATGTTGGTTAGCCGATCACTAGGGGTTTTCAGATTATCAAGTTTCACTACATAAGGTGAAGATAAAAATTCTAATATTTTTGTATGGCGGAGTCCGCAGAATCCCAACCTAACTGGAGAAAGGAAAATTACCAAATACAAATGTTATGTCAAATGGAAAAACAATGGCTACATTCACAATATGTTACTATCAATTTTGAAAAAAAAAAGACTACCTATTCCAATTGTCAATTGTCACTTCAGATACACGATTTATGCATACTGCACATTATCCATCAGTAATGGGATTAACAAAACCCCCAACAAGCACATTAATGCTTTGCTGTACCTGTAACGTTGGTGTGCAAATTTTAAAAGCTTTGACATAAACATAATGAGCTGTGTGCAGACTTAATTGATCACAGAGCAGATTGCTTCCTGATTGGCGGTATTTGAAGTAGGTACCTTAGTTATGACGTAATTATAAAAAAATCGCATGCGTAATAAAAGGATCGACAATTTAAAGACGAGAGCACTCACCCGGAAAGTACAAGATGTGAGTTATAACTTGGTCAAATCGGTTTGAGGTTAACCGATTTTCACGGCCTGTCAAATAGTACCAACAAATATTAACATCACGTCTCGAATACTGTTGAAGAATGAGATCGGCGACACAGTCAGCACTTTTACGTATGAACAGTTATTATCGCGATAGTTTAAAATACACACTATTGGTGCAAGTAAATCCATGCACGTGTACAGGTGCTATTACAATAATATCTTTCGATCAATATGCCATTGACAAGTAGGTACCTACGTATTCATATATAAAATATATTAATCATATTTCTAATCTCATACATACCACGTACTTTTTGGATGGATTTTATCACACGGTTTCATCGCAGTTCTTTTCAAGAGATTCAGTGTTTACTTCAGGGAACTCAGAAATAATGGGAACTGAAATACCTAACGGGTAAGAAGTAGCAAGCAACCAATCTCGCGTGAGGGTTAATCCGGGATAAACTTAAACACGTGTCAAGAATACGTCGAATACTGACAACTGCTCTCGGTTTATGCATTGACGCTCATTTAATATTGCGTGCTTCATTTTTGTAGGACACTCACACATTCAAAACCCTACATCAATATGTAGTGTATCGGAATTATATTGATTAATCGGTTCTGTGGTTTACTTAGTGGTGATTTCTTATAATTAAGCTCAATTAAGCACCATAATATATAAAGATTGCCCACACGGTTTCACACACAGAGTGAGCTTCAACAAGTATGATTACAGACAATATGGGTAAGAGTTGTCATATTATAATTATTGTCAAGAGTAAATATTATATGGTGGAGGTAGAAATTATGTGGTGAAGGGATTGTTAACTATTTTAGAAATTTAGAAAAATTAATGTTTATAACAATTTTAATGCCAGAAAGAAAATTATTGTCTTGTTAGGTGAAATATTAGATTTCATATTATGTAGATCAAAATAAAACTCTTTTCCAATACTGGATTTAATTAAAGTATTCAATCTAACCTAAATTAAAAGATGAAATTCGCAGTGATTATTTTATGTATTGTGCATAGAGTTGGGTTTCGGGAATTTCTCGACAGGAATTCTCGAGAAATTTTCGAGATTTTCATTCCCGAATCTCCAGAATTAAAATTTTTAACATTTCGGGAAATCCCGGATCTCGAGAATCTTTCCTCGGGATTCAGAATTGTTTTATTATCAAATATTAATTGAAAAAACGATTTTCTATATGAAAAAAGTGGACAGAAAACAAAAAACTTTCAAAGACTGAATTTAATACAATTAGCCAACGTCGACTGAAAATGAGCGCAATTTTTGCAACATCAGGAAATTTTGTGTTTCAAAAATGTACGCGGTTGTCAGACGCAGCGATTGACAGTCTATGTTTTTTTGAAATTCTATTTTAATGAGTAGTGTTTTGAATTATTTTTGTTTTCTACTTCTATTTTGTTTGTCTTCTTACATAAATAAATAAAAATCATATTTTTTGGAATTTGTCTGTTTTTACACCGATTTTAGGATTTTTACAGTTTTTATTTAAAATTTCCCGATATCTGGAGAATTCTCGAGAACTCTTTTCTGGAAATCCCGAATCTCGAGAATTCAAAATTCCATCATTTCGGGAAATTCCGATTCTCGAGATTGACATTTTTCGGGAAATACCCAACTCTAATTGTGCACCCCTGAAATGTTCTACGGGTTTTTTAAAATCATATTTGGCATTCGTTAACCTGGTCAATGTGACAAAATGTTAATTTCCACGTCCACATTCAACCTTAGCATTTTTTGCGTGGATTAGTTGTTACCTAATCTTTTAATGTGTAATGTTCATGGGCTGAATAAAAACATTGATTGAAAAAACGACATGAGGCATGGAGATAGAACCTACAACCGATGACGCAATATAACGCATTTTAGATTCAACAAATGCCGACAAACCATCTCACTTTCAGTGGATCAGAAGATAAACATATAGGATTGGGTATAGAAAGACTGATGGCTTGATACTTAGTAATTGACTGCGGAGGAAGAGCTGGAGGTCGGACAGAATTGAGGCCATAGATAATAGCGTTTGCTTGAGGCGGCCAAGACCTACCCCGGACTGTAGCACCACAGAATAAGAAGACACAGTTTGGTATTCGCGGTGATTGTTATCAGTAACTATGTTAAAATAATGTATAGTTGCGACAAAAAGTATAAATATTGTTTTTCACATATTTTGGTAATAAATTTTGTAAAATATAATTGAAAATGTGTGCTTAATTATGGACACCTTGCTATTTGTAATATTAGTGACAAAACAATATTATCATCATCATTATAGCCCTACCTCCCCTGGCGGGTCTGACCTCCTGTCTATCTCTAAAAATTTCCTCCATCCTGGACGATCCAGCGCCGAAACTCTCCAGTTGGTTTGACCGAGCATTTTTAAATCTCTCGTGGTGCAGTCCTGCCATCTCAATTTTGACGGTCCAGGTCTTCTCTTGCCGTCGAGGCTTGCGTACATAGTCCGCCTTGCTGGTATATCCTCCCGCATTATAATTATGCACGTGGCCGATCCATCGCAGTCACTGCTTTTTCATATGCCACGTGATCTTTTTTATACGTAATTTATTAAAAATAATAGTAGGCATGAATCGACAACCATAGGGTCATGGTGTGTAAAACTCCCACCTCCGCTCCCGTTATGTATATGCAGCCACCAACCATAGGTTCAGTGTAAGTGTCATTGATCCGTACAAATTACGACGACACAGACGCACATTAATGATCCTAATAATTGTGAATGTTAAACCACGCGCACTTGTTATGTTAATTTACTTGTTATATAAATTATTATGGCTATTTTCGAAATGAAGCACTTCATAACATTTTTTTATATTTTATAAAATAATACCTAACTTACATTTTTTAAAACGCAACAGGAAACGGCCACATATATCCGGACCCATTGATTAAATAAATACCCCGGATGTCTCTATTTCTATTCTTGCTCTGGGATAATTCGCATTTGAATTATGAATGAAACAAAATTAATACTACCAAGATTATTATTTTTCAGATAAATAATGTATTTACACTTTTTTCTTCATTGAATTTAAACATAATACTTTTTTGATTATTTTACATGCTTATCCACGAAACTATATTCCTTTTAGTGGTGGCCTCTATCTTTGTGTTTCATGATGACGTCGTCAATTTCTTTTTTCAAATCTTTTAGTTCGTGTGATACATTCTCTTTGATGTCATGAGCAGATTGTTTGATAGCCATAGAAATATCTTCTTCTGTTGAGTCACTTTGTTCACTTGAATGTGGTGGACCAGGTGGACGAGGCGGGGGTAGACCAGGGAATGGAGGTTGAACCCATGGGGGACCAGGGGGTAGACCAGGGAACGGAGGACCAACCTCCGGTGGACCAGGAGGCGGGGGTGGACCAGGGAATGGAGGTCGAACCCATGGGTAACCAGGGAACAGAGGACCAACCTCTGGTGGACCAGGAGGTGGTGGTTGACGAGGTAGTCCATTAATTGCCACTACAGCAACCTACAAATGATCAAACAAAAGAACGTATTAAAACACAAGTTAATGCATAATAATATTAATTATTAAAAACTTTTTCGACACAAAAATACACTGAATTATCGTTAATATTGTGACATAGTATCTAACAAATAAATGCAATCTCGTAATTGACCTTTACCCATAGACACTCGCTTGTAACCATGCTCAAATAAATTTAACACCTGGCAACATTGTTATAAATTCCGACATTCGACTTATCTCTGTAATGTTTTTCATAAGATTTTCAGTAGTTTGAACCCCGGCATTATTTTTAATATGCATTTGATCCAGTGCAAGTACATAATCTGTATGGACGAATCTGTCAATATAATTTTGTGGACATCATGCTCACCGTATTTTTTATTTAGTAATTTATGTTAATATCTTTACAATAAATGAGCGTAGCTAACTCGTGTTCAAATCCATTAAAAAAACTTCAAACATAAAGCACGAATGGTTGAAAAAAAATTCATTTTTTAAATAATATAAAATAAAAAAAAATACACTTACAAACATCACCAAAATCACCGCAAGACGCATTTTAGAATTACTTGAGACTACTAGAGAGATCGTGGTCAGACAAGATCTGAATATTTTTCGTTTTCTGTGCTATATTTATAATAGCATACCCTGCTGACACAATTTTTATCAGTAAATTCTGCAAACATATAAAACATGTATTAGTTTAGTGAGACTTTTGTATAAGTCTATTTACATTAAGATATATCAGTCTACTTCCGTTAACACGTTATCGGCTGGATTTTTTATTCACTACGTACCTACGATATCATAAAGGAATTAGTTTCTTTTGATCTTAATAAACCTTAATAGCCTTGCAGAAAATCATAAATACGTTGTACAAGTTGGTGAAAATATTATAAATTTAATGTTCAAATAAGAGTTTTATTACACACTATTTATCTTTGGTATATATTATAGTATATGGTTAATACCTATTTATCTATCTAATGCGTGGACCGTGGAAGCCATGGAACATGCATATTCTTGAAGCCAATGTTCGTTTACCTGTTATGCCTGCGCTGGATCTTCAGTTTTTTTGATCACGTACCGCAGGTAGGATGACAACCAGGAAAAAAGTGATATTAAGCTGAATAGTACAAGAAAAAGCCATATAGATGTCGCGAGTGGAGAACTACAAGGTTCTAATTGTTTGTCCTTGACGAAACAAAAGTAACAATGTGGCAGCTTAGAATACTACTTCATTGTTGAGTTTGATTTTTCAAGGACGAACACTTAGAACCTTGTAGTATTAGGCTCGCGATGTGTCAAATCAAGATTCCCATTCGCAAATTTGCATGAAAAAGGGTTTGCGTCTTTGTTGCACGATCAAATAAACATAACACACACGTTTCATTACATTTCTTACGTTACGTTACATTTCTCTCAGCCGGCTCTCACACAAAACTCGTCTCTTGTGCCGAACAAACCTTCCGAAAACTGAGATCCAGTGTTGCTTGTGAATACCGCGCACCTAGCTACCTAGATACCTAGCGACAGTGTCCCGTAGCCTTCGAAACGTATAGAGATACTTGAATGCGGTAATCGGTGAGCTGGTATAGGAAAGACCAATTCGTAGTTGTTTGTATGTGACTTCGACCCGTCGACTCGGAGCCCGAGAAGGATGCAACTGGTCGACTGCAACAGCCAGATGTTTTTTTCAAACGAAGCAGTCGCATTCGACCAATCTGCGGAGCTCCATTTGGCAACGTGTGTTTTTGTTATTTGTGTTAAATAACGATGACGTCACATCGACGTATTCGACACGTTCTAAGGCGAGAAGAGTTTTGATGTGAGAGGCAGTTGTGCGCTGCACTACTTAGTAACGTAAATGCATTTCACTTACACGATTATTTAGCAATACCGATGAAACTCACGTAAAATAGGTACACCAGTTTTGTCGAAATTAATACCTACATTATCTATATTGGTATCAAAATCGACGTCTTATTTAGCTATGAATATTATGAATATAAATAAAACAAAATATTGCTTTGCTTATGATTTTATTGTTGGCTAAATAGTATTATCGAGTGAATCGATAAGAACATTGACAGGTAAAACTACCTGACTTGCCGGTATTGATTGGGCAATCAATACCGGCAAGTTTTCCAGTCGATAGTAGTAGTATCTACTAACAAACGATGCAGAAGAGTTGTTTGAATCTTTGCTTACTTGACTGCATCAAAAGTTTTTCGAAAAAGTTAATAGATGGCTGAACATATTAGATTAATTACGGCCCGGAAAAAAAACCGGAAATTTCCGGGTCCGGTATGATAAGGGTTTTAAGAGGGTGAACAATACGATCCACGGCCAGTTTCGGGACTGGCATCATGACTTATCGTATAATTATATTATGACCTCAGGTAGACGACTCACAACAAAACTGCGTCTCTCATATTATCCATACAAAACTGAGGTGTGCACGCGGTGTCATTGAAGTAAGTACCTACCAAGTTAAGGAGGTGAAGAGTGGGAGCCACGATCACTTCCGAGCTTGGCTTGATAACTTTTCGTACTTAGTTAATATCATCTCAAATATACCAATAATCCCAACCTTTCATAGCATCCGGATCATAAAATTAATCATTGTCATCGGATTAAAAATGTACCAATAATATAAATAAAAATTCCATGAGAATATCATATGATTCCATTGTGAAATCTAAGGCCCTATCTCTCTCTCCACATGGCGCGTATCTCGCCGCGAGTACATGTGGACACCTCAATGAGGTCACATGTACCTCGAACGCACGCAACAGTCGTCACGGCGCGAGTGTATGTGGACGGCTCAATGAGATCACCTGGAATGCGCGCCAAAACGCGCCATGTGGCCAAAGTCTAACATTTCGAGTATTGCGATGACACATTTAATTATTTAATCGTTAGATATTCTTATTTCGAAAAAATTCACTCAAGAAATTTTCTCTGCCCGCAAACCACCCACACGTGTAAAAACTCTATCACTCAATTATAAACTTATTTTTTGTTTTTTTGTCTGTGCAAATAACATTGTTGAAAAGAATTACGTATTATTTTCAACGAGATTTCTCGGAATAAAACGTGACAGTACAGTGTTTTCACGTTTTATGAGTTATTATCACATTGCATATCTACCACATAACGGTTTATTTCAACTACTTCTAGGCAGGCGCGCACACAAAAAATTTAATGGGGGCGGATCCATGTAGAAACAATTTTAAAATATATAGATACCTATTATAGTATTTTTAAAATAAAGTGTTACTTGGGTTTTTTATCAGCGTGTTGACTAATTTTTTGATACCTAGATTTATTTTTAAAATCAGTAAAAAAAAACTAATTTAATTACACAATTGATGAAACTTGCAGCTTACATACTAAGTAGATACATTGCTGATACCAATTTAATATAATTTCATATAAGTAGATCTCGTAAGATCCGAAGTGAAGATAAATCATCTCGAAAATAACGCAATTGAAACAATAAGTAAGTAAACTGGTCAGGTAACAGCGGTGGAGTGGTGAATTGATGTGCGGGTAGAAATTCACGCGCCTACACCCAACCGTTATCAACCACGCAGAATAGGTCCAAAATAATCATAATGGAATTGAAGCACGAGGAAGTAAAGTCAGATGGCAGCTGTCAAGTGGTGAGATGTATTATTGCGAGTAGAAAGGGCGTGCGATTAGATTCAACTGTGATTGATCTTCTTGTTTGAAAAAAAAAAACAATTCGAATTAGTCTATTTCTTCTTTCTGTCTGTGTACTTTTTTTTATTTCCGCACTTCATGGCGACGAAGTTGTGAACTAGCAATAGTTAATAATATTATATTGTGATTAATTAATGTATTTGTAAAGGGGGGAAGGGGATTATATAAACTTAATTTTTATTACAATATCTGCTTACATAGTTTCCTATGACAACAAACCAAAACGCCTAAAGAAGTATAACTTCAAAAATATTTTTAATACAGTCAGTACATGCGTAATATGTGTATTGTTCTATTCACCTAAAGAATTTCTAATGTTGTTTTCCGTTTTTAGTTTTAGTTCTAGAACATCCTAGCTCCAAAACAATATATCTCCCCATCACCCCTGCTCTTGCGTGCGCACCTGACTCAAGGTATATTGTTTTCAATAACGTATTTTGTTCATCACATGTGCATTAGACAAATGTACTTTGAAACGTGACAATACGAATCGTTCGCAATGCGGAAGTTTTATATTATTTCCAATTACCTATATAGAAAACAACATTTTTCTATACGTATATTGCGAAAATGTCTTCACAAAGGGGACAGTCGATTTTTCCAGAAAAACATTCGAATACAGATAACATAATGACGTGTACACAGAAACAGTGTAATCACATGAAAACACACGTCTTATCACTGTAGATAACATATTTTAACATCATTAAATATTTGCCAAGATGAATAATAAGTACCTAAGTGTCTGTTTTGCTTGCATTTGAAGTTATTTTTTCCATTTCATTATTTTAAGTCTCGACGTCATCAAATAATCCACCTGCTCACCATATTTCTGCTACAGGTCTGCTTCATTCTTATAATGGCATGTATTATAATATATTCTATTTAGTGAGAATATCAGAGGAGCAATTATTATAAATGACACGTTGTCTTGTTCGACGGGGTTCTTTTTTAACACCACAGAAGGTCCAATTACAAAAAGTAATAAAGGTGAAACGGTGATGTAGTAGTAGTGAAACAACGAATTAATCACAACAACGCACAGGCCTTGAAATAGGCATTGTGACTTGGTTACATGTAAATTGTACGTAAAACATTTCACTGTCTTACAGTTCGCCGTGAGTTTTCTTATCGGAAAGAGATAGTCGTATACTATAGGTCTCCAGTTGTATTAGATTCAATATGAAAATTAATTCAATTTGCATAGCTGATTTTGACAAAATTCATGAATTCAATAATGAAAACCCAACCTAACTTAACAAATAATCCAGTACTTATATCGACTATTTTCGATTTTTTTTACTGATGGCTTTCTGTAAAGTATAAACCGACAAGAACCGTGTTTTATTTAGATATGAATTTTATGTCAGTACTATACGACCCAAAGAGGTTGGACGGTCTTTAATATACGGTCATATATTTCCGATACAAAATTTCACGGTGAAGTGTGATACGGCAAACTGCATACTTACGTACAAATTTCCGGACACGTTGTGACTTATGTGACGTCGTCTGGAATCATACCAAGACGTGCGGAGAACGAATAATGTCCAACTTACCACGTACCAAGAAAGAACTAAGTAGAACATCCGAAAAGTTGAAAATTATATAGGTAGTGTAAACTGAGGACTTCAGGTCAATTTATTATAACACAGCAGACGGTCGCGCGAGATTTCTTAGATAGGGTGGGTTTGATGACGTATGTATTAAAAAAACTCCATTTACCACGAGGACATTTTTGAAGTTATACTTCTTTTGGAACGTTTGGGAAAACAGATCAGAGTATATTTTTAGCGTGTGACGAAGTTGCGCGCGCCGATGTAACACATAATTTATTATTACGCATAGTGTCATTTAGTTAGTCGTTCAATACAACCAAGTAGAGAGCACGTGTTGTAAACATAACCAATATTGTGTCATAATAAATATATATGTTTATAAACAGATTTCTGGAGACTAACACTCTACACTGTTAATTTATATTCATAAAACTTGATTTATATTGAAATGTATATATATTTTTCATTGTAAAGATTGTGTATCAAGATTTGAGACTAAGTATATTTTTGTAAGTATTATTTATAAATAAAATTATAAGTATCAATTGATAAATAAATTTTGTGAATGTTGAGTTGGTAAATATTTTGAATGCATCATGGTCACTTCTGAATCGATTATAACCACTGTATGGCAAATATGAGTTTTGGTCCAATACAATAATTAAATTACAATTATCATGTACTATATGAGACACCGGTGAATCGCGTATGTTTTCATCAACCTAATCCACTGTAATATTAATAGACTCAAGTAACGGCTTATTTTGTTTTATTAACCAAAGAAGTATAACTTCTAACGCGCGTACATAATTACACATACCGATTTATTTTTTTAAATTAATACAGTTACATTTGGGTACAATATTATACACGGTTACATGAGGATAATATATTTTCGTACAATAAAATACCTAGACTGTTTTCAATAAGCGCCGACAACTTTGAAAATAATGAAAGTCACGCAGGAAATGAATAATTTTCACAAATGAGCGACCACTCTGTCAAATGATAGATTTTCACTGTGGAAAAATAGTTCTCACTTGCCAACTAATTACCCTTAACACCCGAAAATTAAAAGGTGTATCTAAGGATTGCATTACCGGCAGTCAATTTTTTATCGATACCTAAATACCGATTTAAAAAATCAAAAATACCGGTATTTTCGGTATTAAGATAGCACTCACGTATATGTTTTTGAATTTTTTTGTTAATGTTATTTTTTCGTCACTTACTAAGTACTATATTGTATATTAAATTTAGTGTATAGGTTTTATGCAAATTTATGCAAATGCAAGTATATTGACTGTAACCACCAAAGTTAAATAACATTAAAACAAAATCATTATTTCGAAAAAGAAAACATTCGTGTAGTATTCTATAACTATTGATCCAAAGTTGATAGTACATCTAACAAAGTTGAATTTCAGAGAGATTTTTCTATACCTGGACCTATATTAGGTATTTGTAAAAATTATCAGTTCTAAAATATTATGATTTATACATAGCTACAAAGGTCAACATAATAAATATAGGAATGTACTTTAGGTTGCCATAAAATAATATTTTAAATAGATTTTAATAGTCATATTATTTATTGATAGGTGCTTCATTTTTTCCAAAATATATTTTGACGAATACCGATATTATATTCATTTGGTATTGCAATCCCTAGGCGTATCACTGGAAATTACATTTTGCTTTTCATAACGATCAAATTAATTATAAGAATATTTTATCTGTCAAATAACGGATACAACGGTTTTTGCTGAAGAGATGCCAAGGCGAGTATTTTGAATAGATTTACCATCTTAAACAATGGTGAATTAGATAAAAAAGAGTTTATAATTAAATTAAGTTGCCAATATGTAATTAGTAGTGATTCCGTTGGCAGGTCATGTTTCAAAGCTGTAAATCACCTAACCACCAAAAAGACCCAAGGATCGATCAATAGATCGGAAAGGAATAGTAGTAGTATACCTAAGATGAGGTAGTTGGATTGTGTGAGAAAAATACCATAATATCCGTGAGCTTAAGGCAGCGAAGAATAATTATCATTGATAAGCTTCAGAAAAGTGGCTAGGTCCTAAGATATTCATTGAATTGTAATACCCAACGATGACGATGAAGATTATACATAGAATGAGATGGAATTTCTGTCTTATTAAAACACTTCAGAGAATGCGACGAATAAATAATATTATAACAGTGCATACTTCATGTGATTAGATAATATTCTGGTAAACACAGATAATATACATTAAAATAAAATATACTTAAGGCGTATGGGTTTATTCGCAAGAATCAAATTTGACGTAAGCGCCATGAAAAATAACAATGCTCGAAGCGTAAAAAAACAAAAATTTCTTCGCTCGGCTTCTCGTGTAGTAGATACGAAATCAGAGGTTTTAAAAGTGTTGAATTAATAATATTTTTTTCCTAACAAATTTTATAAACATTTTTGAAGTCGGTAGAATAAATTATAAGAATAAAAATAGTAGACCTCTAAATAAGAACCTCATATTATTGATATGCTGAATTTGTGAAGTGACACCTTTTCTTGAACCTATCATATTTAGGTTCAAATTCAGTGCAAATATTTTTCAAAAAAAAATCTAATACTAAAAAACACGAAAGTGTAAACAAATATAATTTTATTCATTTTCATAAGCTAACATTACAAATTATAAGTTTAAAACATTCACAAGATGGCATGAAAGATTTCTGTTATTATTGCGTTTTTATTAAATTATAAAAAAATGACTCATAAAAGAAAGCAATTCAATGAATATTTGTCGAGGAACGTTTTTTTTTTAAATTTAGTACACAACAATTATGATTTAAGAAACAATTATTATAATAGCATGTATTTGACGGCAGTACGTTTTGGTCGCCGCGGAGGATTTCGGAACATTAGTGTATAGAAAATTAATAATTGGTTCCTTAATTAGTGTATTGGTTTAACGGTATGCAATGTATTAGAATAACTATTATAAATTGTTTTTTTTTTATAATTTTATTTTCTTTTCTATTGATAGCTATTAATTGATAATTGATATTATTATTTGTTAACTTGATAATTATTATATTGAGGGTTTCTTATATCCATCGACCGTGTTAGTCTGATCAACGAGTTCAGGCAATACACAATTCATATAAATCTTGTCACTTGTGATGTGAAGAGTAATATTGTTTTTATTATTCAATGAAATAGGTTCTTACCTCAATATATGTTTTACTTGAGTTAAATAATTACTAATAAATGCCTAAGGTGATTCCATTCAATTCAACTCGGCATTAAATATATTAAATTCTAAAAGTTTTGTACTATTTCATTTGAGTCGTTTTATGCGATCCTGGTTTCGCCTTTCGACATCGTCAGGATGCGCACTCCTCAAATATACACTGACAACGAAAGCAGTTAATTCTCACTTAACAATAAATTAATACAATAAAGTAAGGTAAAAACTTTATCACCTACCTATTAAGTCAAAGTGCACAATGAAAAATTTAACAAACAATTAATTATGAATAGTTGAATTGTGGCAGTATGAAAAAAAAAGATTTTACCACAAACCATCTGAAAAATACATACATCATAAAACATATACGTGATTTTGTGCCCCAAAACACTTATTTTATTATTATTTTGACGATTAGGAAAATTATGACACATGTTTCAGTGGCCATTACTATGACAGCATTCGAAAACGTATTTTACTTTATATTTTCTACAAATTTACTATTTGTGAAATAAACCACTTAAGATCGATAATAAATAGACCTTGAAAAATAATATTATTTTGTCTCTATTGATAATGCCAATAAACATACTCCTGGATACGTCCCTTTGAAAATAACAAAACATGGTGACCCAGGTACATAAAAACTGTATTAAGCCCAACCAAGTAGGTATTTATCAAAATAATTAAAGTCCACCTATATTTTATCTAAACTGCTCAAGTCCAAAATATTTTTTTTTATAAATGTTGCACCGAACGAATACCTTTAGGACTTTTTTGTAGCCATCGTGGTTATAAGATTCAATTATCTTACAATATCTCACATGCTGCAACCATTTGTATTACAAGATAATAAATAATATAATATAACTACATTTTTCTCAGTTTGACATTCACTGGTATTTTATGATGTTTGATTTGTCAACACAAATTATAACACCTGGTCTACGTTATGTGGTCTTGCCAATTTGATTGTTACTGCAATGCGAGTAAAGGTCATTTTTCTATGAGTTAAAATACTGTTCGCGACGGATAAAATTTTGGAAAAAAAAGACGTCCTCACCCGTTGAAATTCACAAGCCTACTAAGGTTAGAAATGAGAAATTAGAAAAACTATATGAATTAATCGATCAAATGGTCTCTTTTTGTTAATTTTGCAAAATAATTATATATCTAAATTGTCTGAAAATAGGATAAATACATGAAAACGTACGACGTGTTTTGGTAATATAGCGTCACTAATTGTACCGAATTTATAGGGTTTTATTTATTTTTTCATTGTTAATTATTATTTATAGTATTACGGAAATGTTATATTATAATAAAAAAATATTTTTATTGTGCAGTATATATTATTTTGTGAGAAAAAATCATTCAAAATTGGCTGATGTATACTCAGACTAAAATGGCTTTAAAATCTTTATTTTTCTGAAATTAAAAAAAGTACGTGAGTTAATCAATGAAATGTATTGTTTTACCCATTTCTTTCATACAATATATACCTGCAAAACTATTATTGAGTTCAAAAATTCACTGTGGCGTGACAGTCGTTTTGGCCAATTCCGAAAACAGGACCGACTATTTGTCATTTATTTTAAAAATTAAAGCGAATCAGAAAATTTTAATGACACAAAAAGTGTTATTTGAATATTATTTATTAGATTTTAAATAAATAAAGTGTTTATTATGTGTCAATTCGTGTTAAACGTCCTTGCCATTTCCACGATTCTGAGAAGACAGGAAAAAACGGGTCCAATGGCCTTAATACTTTTTAATAAAATATTTATGCTAATCTTACAAACACGTTATTAAGCATAAGAATAGTTTTCTTGGAAAGTAGTTGTATAACAATATATTATGTTAAACATTTTTGTCTTGACACGTCTACTAAACTTATAGGGTTGACACAACGGTAAGATTACGTGTCAAACACGACTTTCTTCACAGCGCCAAATTGAATTTATTTCTGTGTGTGTGTTTGTTTTATTTTCTTGCCATTCCATTATATTGGTATGCCAAATATAATTTTATATTTTCCATCATCTTTTTCATTATTCAAAATTAAGATTTGATTTGAATTTTGAAGTAAAAATAAAACAGCATATTTTAATTTGATATCAATGGTAAAAATATCTTGTAAATCGTAGTGCTTATTTATAAAAAAATAACACCTTCTTCTTTGGACCTCCTTTCTTTTTAAGTTATGAAAGATTATAATGTAAAGCTTTTCGACGTTTTGGGCATCTTACCTAGCGGTTGACGATTTACCATTCATTTACCATTAATATCTTACAAAAGACTAATGTTAGCAACCTCTACGATAGACAATGAATCAATTAAAATTGTTAATCACACAAAATTCAGAAATACCTAAGAAAAATACATACTTATTGAAAATATGGCGCCGGACAGGATAGGTATTCTTAAAGTTTATGAATTATTGGATAAATAAAAATATTTTAATCGTATATAAATTGAAAGGGCAATATTATTTAACACTTGTGCACTGGAACTCCACTAAAAATGCTTAGACTAAAAATTAATAAGTAAGAAATATATTCAAATTTATCTGACTTTAATAATTCTATATTGGTATTTTTTTAATCTTAAACCTCAATAAGCAAAAAGGCAAACCATCAATAGAACATTTTTTTAAATAACTAATTTCTAATAATTTTGTATATTCTTGAGGGTTTTCAAACTTATTAAGGTATTTTTATCAATTAAAATGTAATATTCTGCTTGTCTTTATTATTCTTGGAACGCGCTTGCTTTCCACCCGAGAGTTCCTGGGTTCGATTCCCAGTCAGGAGACACAATATTTATGTGTTTTTCTCAAAGCCTGGGTGTTTGTGATTGTTATATATATATATTGATATATATATATCTCAAAGACATCATCGTTAGTAATAAAATTTCCTTCCTTAAGTACGATTGAAAGAAGTAATAATATTATATTCATAAGTGTTACATATGATTATTGTGTATGAATTATAGATGGATCGGTAGCTTAACGGATAAGAGCACTCACGAATAATGTTACTTCAAATCCCACTCGGTAAAACTTTTTTTTTAATAACGTCGAGAATGTTTTGACGTTTCTAAAAAGAATGTATCTATTGATTTTTTATAAATCACATAATATAGTTGAATATAGAAGTATATGTTTCACCGTATTTTTGTATTTTAATGTGAGCTTAAGTTAGTAGGCGTTTCAGGAAAACATGCCTTTTTTCGCACAAATTTCCGTTTATCTCCATTAAGTAACAAAGTATTGGAAGGTGGTAATCTTTAGTAGGCACTTACAGTAATCCTTATTCTTTATCTACCTCTGACATTCTCACAATGTTACGTATGTCTTATACTTATATTACACACTATACAGAAAAGCTTGAAGTAGTCAAATGATAAGATATTGAAGACATTATATGGATAAAAAAAATCGGTGTATATTTTTCTAATCTTATATTAACTACACTTGTATAATGTGTACTGGATGCACACAAGGGTGGGGGATGTGTGTTTGGACCCCCCCCCCCATAAACGTTAAAATACAAATCATATAAATTCTAATGAATTCAAGCTCTGTACTATTCCATTTAAGTCGTTTCTCGCGACCCGGATTTCGCCTTTCGGCATCTTCAGGCGTCGTGTACACTCACCAAAGGCAAACACACACTGACAACGAACACTCTGTTAACTCTACCTTATATAGTAAATCAATAGAATAGAGTAGGTAAAAACTCCATTACCTACCTATCTAGTCAGAGGTTACAAAAAAAAAGAAAAATACATCAAACAAATTATGAATAGTTGAAGTGTCAGTAAAAAACCTAATTAGTAAAAACCCTATCTTATTAATAACAATACACTGGATAGCATATTATTATAATAAACCGTCATACCTAATAATAAGTCATTATTCTTTATAAACAATAAAAATGCTACACTCTATTTTATCTTTTTTTTGTAACCTCTGACTAGATAGGTAGGTAATGGAGTTTTTACCTACTCTATTGTATTGATTTACTATATAAGGTAGAGTTAAGAGTGTTCGTTGTCAGTGTGTGTTTGCCTTTTGTGACTTTACACAACGCCTGAAGATGCCGAAAAGCGAAACCCGGGTCGCGAGAAACGACTTAAATGGAATAGTACAGAGCTTGAAACCATTAGAATTTAAATTCAAATTCCATCAAGTACCTTCGGTCGAAAGTATTAATATTACAAATCATATGGTTAAAAAGAATATTATTTCATATTATTCATCAGGACTTCATGACTGACGATAGTCACCCGGATCATTTGGCTGTCGAAAAGTCTTCCGAACATGTCGACATCACGCCTCTCAGCACTCTACGACACACAAGGCCCATGCACTCATAAAATAATTATTGGTGTAACCATCTGGGGCAGCCAATATTTCATTTAATATTCCGATACGGCATATCTAAAAGACAAGACAGCGCCGATTACACAAACAAACACAATGATGCACATTTGATAAAAACTTTTGGATGCGACAGCTAGCAGTAACTCGTGGGTGGACACCCTTAGTTATATCTGCAGGCCGGGTGAATCACTCGTGGATGCGACCTTTAGCGATAACTTGTATCGTATTTATATCTGGAGGCCAGCTGTCCATCGCTAGATTCAAAGTGTGAAGTGTCTGGGTATGGATAATATACGTGGAAAAGCACGAGGGTCGGCGATTAAAGATATGTGAAGCTATAAGTACCTAGTTAGCGGGGTAAAAGTCAGTGCTAGATTTTCTTAAACGTACGAAATGCAGCGTCGTCTTAGGCTACGTTTACCATTGATGACAAGTAGAAGAATGCTGTATTTTTGTCCTCTCATATGTGACCAAAGTACCGTAGTTTTCTGATTTTGACACTGCGTGGAACTTCTCGGCATTTTCCTATTCGATTGAGAACGTCAACATTTTTCACCGGGTCAGTCCATGATGCGTCTATACAGCCACATATCGATCCAATACCTTCGCATTTAATGACGTTTTGGTCCTTTATAGTTTATAAGAATAGTATTTTTCGAGTTGATAACCTCCGCACCAACAAATATCTTGTTTATCTCAAAGTACTTATTATAAAATTATCTGAGCTCTCAAAGCCCTCACAATAAATTGTTACAATATAAACAATAGTGCGGTTATTATATTAATCAGTCTTGCATCGGAATTTCAATTAATATCTTATTAGAATATTGCATTGACGCAGTGTATAATTGGAATTAAATCAGTTTGTTATTTAAATATCGTATATTGCTAAGACTTGGACAATCTTGATTATTATTGCCTTTCAAATTTCTTTTAAATATGGCGAAAATATTTTCATGGTGCTCGTTTGCAGTGAGTCATGTTTTACACTTGAAATTTCCCCTCGAAAGTTTCTGTTATTGACGTACCTACCAGTGGCGAAGGATGAGGGTAGCCTGGATCTGACATAAATAGTGCACATAAAATTTTGTCAGTCATACATATTTGTTTTTATTGAACTAAGGCTAAAATTTACAGATGGTGTTGGTTAATTTAAAAAAAAAACAATTAAACCCTGCCTAAGCCAAACCACAATAGTTTTAATATATCTACTTACTTTGAGTGATCTGACACAATTGTGTACACTTTTTCATTCATACTTATTTGTTTTCGTTGAATTAAGAATACTTATTACACATGTTGTTGGTTAGTTTAATCTAAATTCATTAAGCTCTGCTTAAACACACCATAATAAATAAATAAATACTATTCTATTTATAAAATATCCAAAATTATGTATGATTCAATCATTTAATGGCATAATTTTAGATATTTTGTAGATATACGAGTATTTTTGGACTATTATCTATAATGGTTTGGTTGTAGCAGGGTTTAATTATTAAATTTTAAAAACTAACATTCTCTATCTACAGCTACACATTGTAGTCTTAGTTCAATGAAAACAAACACGTTTGACTGACAAAGCTTAGTGTGCACTACTGCACTATATAATATGTCGGATCTTAACAGCATACTTCCACCCTTCGCTACTGGTACCTACAAATAATGATATGTATATTTAGAAACTCCGCGGTGGATGAACGGTAATGTGTCAGCTTATAGGTACAACCATTGGTCTCACGATGGAAGAACCGCGGGTGTGGAAAATTCACGTCAATTTGTTATCTTCAATGTGTGTTTGCCCCCAGAGTATATTCCTGATAGGTAAACTAAACTTCTCGTAAAAAATAAAATGTTATAAAAACTTCCAGTGGTCAAGATCCACATTTATTATCTTAATGAAAGAACTAGATTTATTTTTATTTTTCAACGTTTTTCTTAGGTCGTATTCATATTTGTCTGGTGGTTGTTTGTCCGGTACAAATCTTGCAATCGATTTTTAACTAACTTCCCGACCAGCTAGACATTTGAAACTTTTATAATATATCAGAACACGATGCCAACTCATTTTTTTAATACATTTAGCCATCTTTAAGTAGAATTGAATTCATTTTTAGTTAATTCTGTTTTGTATGAAAAGTTATTTCGATACAATTATTGTTTACTAGGGGGTCCTAGCAACTAAATTATTAATAATATACACGTGCGTTACTATGGAAATCAATATGGAATGACATTTCATTATTCAGTATTTCTATAGCAAGTACATTTTTTTGATCGTTTAAGCTAGTCAAGTCAAGTTTATATGATTCAATAGAAAATTTAAAAACGTTGTATACCTATAAAAAGTTCTTTTTATCTAGTAATTATTTTTTTTCATTTCTGATTTCAATTTTACGGATTTTTTAATATTATATTTACCTATTTCAGATAGTTTTATGTTCCGCAATATGTATGGCATCTGGAGCATCAAGTGATTTCGTCGTTCCTGGAATACAAGTTTCTTTGAAAAACCTTCGATTTAAACGTGAAGTAGTCACATCGTGTGATGAAGAAAAACCTTCAAGGCAATGTGCTCCCGATTGCAAAAATTTACTATTCTGCGACAACACAACTATAATTGGAAAATTTCCTTGCCGTGCTGCAAAGCCAGACTGCGATATGGTTTTAAACACATGTGTGGCGAAAAGACCAGACGATCAATGCCCTGCATCAGAACAGGCAAACGATTCTTTATGTCCTGGAGAAGAAGGCTATTTCCCAGGTAATCAAAATATTATAATATATTGTAAGATTTAGGTACATGTTAGCTTTGTATTATTCCTCGTATATAGTAATTGGTACCTAGGTACGTTTAGTTATATTCAGTGTTGCCAACTGTCGTTGACAAAAACATGCCAGACGGAGTCGAAAACTAGCTATTTAGCAGGAAAAAATGCTAGATTTTGTAAAAATATACCTAATTGCAAGTTAATTTACTTATTCTACAAAGAACGAAGTCAATACCTTTGCTTTAGCGTACTATAAAAAAAATGGAAATCGGAAAAATGTCGATACGTGTAAAAACCACACATTTTAATAGAAATATAAGTATTTCAAAATTGACAACAAATACCTATATTATGCCAACGGCGATTTAGTTTCGTGTATTTATTATTATTATGTATTTACCCATAGATAATTAAAGAACATACCTTTTAGGTAAATAATTATTGTTAAATTATTATTTTATATACGCGGAGATTCGTAATAAGATTCAAAAACAATAAATAATGCATGAAATTGTTTTATCTTGTTTTATTTCTCACTAAAATAGGTACCGACCCACCTGGATTACGTATCGAATAGTCTAAATTTGATGCGCATGAAAATAAATAAACTACATATGTAGCGTTTTTGAACACATTTAAAGCTATCGGAGGCATCAGGCGGCAACGCTAGTAAAACGCCACAAGCCAGATGCGATTTTGCCAGCTAGATAGATGCCTATCGAAAAATGCTAGAGCTGGCAATAAAAACGCTAAATTGGCAACGCAGGTTATATTATTATATAGGTATTTAATTTTTGTATCGTGGGGGCCTCAAAATCAGTCAGTGCCTTGAGCCTACAAGTCCCCAAACCTACCACTGACCGTATTGCATTTTATTTTACAGATCCAACAAATTGTCGTCTTTATAATTATTGTGAGAGAAAAAAAGTTATGATATCATACACGTGCCCTGTGCTGTATGCGTTCGATATTGCGCTAGAACAGTGTCGAAGGGGAGCCCCCTGCGGAACTATTAACTGCGTGGGAAAAAGCCTAGCCCTCCACTCTACTTACTCATATCTCTATGCTTTTTGCGCTAACAACGCTATCGTGGAAGGGTCTTATTCCAAATGTCCACAGACATCCCAAGAATTCAATCTGAACGATTTTGAATGTAAAGCCAAGTGCAAGACCGAAGGAAATATTCCACATGAAACTTCGTGCACCAAGTACTACAGATGTTTGGCGACAGGTTCTTTTGGAACGCTAGAGAAAACAGAACTGTCATGCCCGCCAAATCAGAACTTCAATAAAGAAAAATTAATTTGTGATAAAACGACTACTTGTCCATAATAACTTACTGTAAATGTAGATCAAGTAAACTTCTATATAATAATCACTAATCAAAATCAGGCTTATACAGCAATTTATGCAATATGTCCAATCTTAAATTTGATTTAAAGAGTGGGCATCGAATAAATTTCATACCCAAGCATACACTGTCTTTTACGGTATTTTTTCATTATAATAAAATATCCATATGTCTGAGTTTGATTCTATATGTCATGTGGGATGTCATAAGGACATAATACAAAAAAATGAATTTCTGCTGATTCGAGCTCAACATGTTAGTAAGACCACTATCTTCATTTACATTACGAAGTTGGCATTTCATTCTCAGTGATTCCAGTCAAAGTTATGCAAATATTATTAACATTCAACTTTTCACCATTTTTGTAATTGATGAAAATCTTTAAAATAATTAAAACTTTCATGCAGGAATATTTTTACTAACTAACTAAGCTGAATAAAAATGTCTCCATTTCCTTTCTTAAATTGTGTGTAGGTATATGAATTACCTACATTATTTTTATATTGATAGTTACTTACTATATTTTATTAATAATTATTGGCCATCTTAATCGCATTATAATGCATCAAAATCTCTTTATACGTCTGGCATACATACTTACTAACGTACCTACATGTGGGTCAGGTAACACAATCTTCTTTCCTATACGGATAAACTGCATAAGCTTATTCTAGAGAGTTGCATTATTATCTTTGTGTCCTTTTTGGGTGAATGGATTTAAAAATTTTGCATGATATTGACGTTTTAGTAGTATTGAATTTTGAAAAACCTCAAATACATACATACTCGTACATTAACCAAGTGGGATTCAAACTCACATATTATTTAACTCTCCAGTACGCTACATATCCAACTTCTTGCGTATTAGTAATAATTACGCTATCGGTGGTGTTTCAAATTCCATCAAGAAATGTCAACTGAAATGCCAACTTCGTAATGTAAATGAAGATAGTCATCTTATTAACATGATGTACCGACATATAGCTCGAGTCAGTAGAAATTTATTTATTTTATTTTTTGACGTCCTTGCACTTGTTTATAATTATAAGTTTGTATCTTTACAAAAAAAAAACATTAGCACAAGCCACAGAGTCATAAACAAAACCATGTTTGTTTGTAACCAATAAAGCAAACGCAAAGGGAAAATGTTTGTCATTTTTGTACTGAGACTGGAAGGGGTTTTCCGTTTACAAAATATTTCACTGGCTTCTACAACGAAAAAAGAAACGAATTGTTTGAATAACTCATTCTATGCCTGAAACCATTTAAGGTATCTTTGTGAATTTATCCATTTGAGAAATATCTTGTATCATATCAGATGATGACTGTCATGGTATTTCGACGTTCAATAAATATTTTTGTAAATGTATCTAGCCACTAAAATCAATAGTAGGCAAAGGAATCATATCGATATATTGTTGTTTTAATAATAAAATTATTATGCGTCCATCACAAGGCACACTCAATATCTTATTAATGTTTTAACCCGTTTCATATATGCAACGATAAAGATCCGCACGATTATTTTCCGCATCGTGTCAGTGTAACATGAAAATTGCTATATAACTCGCACTGCAACCTCAGAAAATAATCGAGCGATAAAATTCGCTGCGTATGAAACAAACTTGAAAAAATATACAGAAAATTAAATAAAACCATCTTTTGTTTGCATTAATCGCACTTTATTACATACGATATGAGTTTCAATAATGATATTCTTATGGCTGCAGTTCCATGTTTGATATTATATTATATTATGTAATATGAAGGTTCAACTATGTATATAGAAACACCAATAAGTTTTGATTAAGTCAATGTAAAATAAAAATATCATCGATTGAAAACATTACACATTTATAATAATTTATTATATATTTAAATCTGTTGTATACAGTATGTATCAATACGGTATTCGTTATATTTATAAGAATAACAAATACACTTAAAATAAATATATATTCTTTTTTACAATCATTAGAGAACGTTTTTTTATTGTCATCAAATTTAGATCCCTTTGATTGGAAATATTTCAAATGAAAATATTTCATATTTTTTTTTTACCATTTTGAATGCCAATACTATTTATAATGTTCTGTGCATAATAATGCCACATAACAATTAAGTGGTCTCTTTGATTACATATTTTATTGTCTTCAATTTTATGGCATTTTATTACTCTGCTGCGGTCATGAAAAAGAAATCTTCCTATAACATTATTTTTACGTTCCAAACATTATATAATTTTTAAAATATTTATTCTTGTTACATTTTTAAAGATTCGGACCACCGCTAGATTAGAACATCTTGTCTCAGACAATTTTTGATACAAGTAGATAATAATATAGAAATTTATTTTTAAAATTTATTCCACATGCCGTACAATAACAATAAAATAATATATTATTTACAACTCTATGAAAGCTGCATTGTATTGTTTCAATATCATAATAATATTATAAAGCAATAATTATAGTAACTTCTAATTGTCATACACAGCATACTATTAAATATAATTAAATTAAATTATACCTACAACAAATTTTTTTTTACCTAACCTGAATGAAACAATAAATTATTGTCAGGATTGGTTATCATTATTAATAGGGCCGGATGCTTAGTCATACTTATCTAAATAAGTGGGTTATGCATTATATATACTTATATAGACATAGTAGCGGAATTTAAAAACATAATTGAGTTTTAAGAATAAATAAATCTCGTAAGCTGAAATCAAGGAAAAATAGTGTTGAACGTCATTCACTCTTTACCGACAAAGCAACATTGTTTCGAATACCGATTATCTACGCAAATGCGAAAGATAATCTAAACCAGTATGAATTTTTTTGTAATAAATTGTATTTGACGTTATATTGCAATTGAAATACAATATAGTTTTGAATGCAAAGAACAATGTCTCCGCCTATAGATAAATGTCTGAATTTATAAAAAAATATTGAGTTTGTAGTGAAACTGTTTATATTGTGCAATTTTCATACTGTCATTGTACATAATAGCTTAGTTAAACTGCCAACTATACAACGAGTTAATTTTAAGATTAACATAACATCGACACATTTGCATCTGACCCTAAAACATTATGATTTTAGAAATTTAATTTTGTATTAAATCGTGTCATTCACACAAAATGTATAGTTTTATTTTACCAGCCATTCATAAAAATACATTATGCCTAAATGACAATCAAATAAATTTAAGTTTTTATGTGTACATACATCAATTGGCCATTAAACTAAATAAATAAAAAAGGTTGGATAGATAAAGATTTTTGATACCAACTCTCTAAGTATATCATAATTCATAATATTCATTTCCAAATACTTTCCTATGGTAGCTTTAGAATTGGCTACAATATACTGATATTAACGATTGATATGAGTTCATCTACATATATATTTTACATTAGTTTTATTTTTCTTTTTTTTAATATATGTCTAAAAAGAGGGGGGAAATACAGATATTTTATTATTTTACTACATATTGAAATCAATAGATAACACTACTTTACTGCTTCGGGTAAATTTGTTTCCAGGAATCCTCAAAAAGATAAAATTGATATGTAGGAAGTTATTCAATCAGATATTTTTTAAAGCATCTTAAGTATTATGAAGACTCTCACTGAGATATCGTTTCAATGGGGAAAATAACGAAATAAAGAAAGATAGTAAGTATAACATAGAAAATCATAAACATAACAAATTGTAATTCTACACCTTTATCTGAAAAAGGTTTATCGATTTTATTTTGAGAACTGAAATATTAATTTTCCTTCAAACTTTAGTAATTTATTTTTTAATATTTACGTATGTCAGGTTTATTAAACAGGATGTGTGTAAAAGCGTAGGAGTTTGTAGTGAGTATGGAATTGTATGTAAAAAAAGAGAGTTTATTGATTTTTGACCTTTCTAGTAGTTGTGTATGTTGGATACAACCTTCTCAATAAGATATTGTCTACCGCCGGAAGGAGGAGATACCTCTTTTCAGCTGAAAACGTGACAGGACTATAATAATAATTGTCCTCAGAGTCTTCGTCGGAATTTTGTGTATATTGTTGTGCATAGTTCGGTGCGTCGAAGTACGGTGAGAGAAATTCGTCATTGGAAAGCAAATCTTGCGTTAAGGATTCCTGGTTACGTAAAATTGCGGGGTCATTGTTGATGCGGGCAGTTAATCTGTCTCCTCGGGGAGGGTGCGAGATAAGAGGTATTGGCGTCGGCGATAAGTGGGCGATGTCGGTGGGGAGTTCGATGTAGCTGCGTGTCCCATAAAGGATATCTTGCCTGTAATTGAATAAACCGATTAGATATTAATATATATTAGCAGAACCAGCTGTCTCGCTAGACCTTGCAACCAGCTTGGCGTCCTAACCACATAGTGGTGGATTTTATTATAATTGTGAAAATAATCTAAATATTATTATGATAGGTAATATGTATATTTTGTCCATGTCCACTGCGTCAAATATTGTATTTTAGTAAATATTGTGTCGTTAGTCAGTAATCGTTTTGGCTGAAAGGGTTGGAAAATAATTTTCTTTATGAAATTAATATATTTAAATATAAGAATAATAGTGTGGTTTCTTACCTAATTCCGCCATCCGCGAGAGTGGAATGTTCCCTGAAAATTACCATATTTATTAGATCGTAAAGTAGTCAGTCATTAAAATGTTCTACCAATTACATATAAAAAATAGGCGGAGATGAAAACTCCTTAGTCATGGACACAAATACATTCGTAAATTTATATAGTTTTAATACTGTATATATACTAGCAATAATATAATGAATAATTAATTATACTTTGAAAGTAATGGAGTTATCGAAACGACAAGAAGTAATACGACATCATATCATCATACCAGAGTTAAAACTCTTTAAGTGCAATAGTTTTTTATTACACTTATTAATTTTTACTTCTGATGCGATGAATACCTCATAGGTACTTCATAACACAAATATATCGATTAATTACTATGAGTTCCTACTGATTACTAATTACTTGAGTAGAGAATACTTGCGTATAGTAAAAATGTTTTTTTTATGTATGAACATGAAAATAAATACTAATTAGTGATACAGTTGAGAATATTAAAGACAATAATACCTACGTATAGCATATTATTATGTGCTAAAATTACACAATCGATATTTTTATTTAATGCATTTCTTGAATATTTAGTTTTAATGTTTTCTTTAATCTATGAAAATACAGACTTCTACTAATTATTACGAGTCTTCAAATTTAAATACTATAATAATTATATTAAGGGGGGACATGCTCGTCGAAGGTCAAAATTGAGTTTTTATTGTATATTCAAACCATGATCCTGGACACTCCTTAAACGTTGTAGATGATCTATTTATATAATTTTGAAGCCTTATTATCCTTTATAGTTATTTTAAACAGTTGATGACTGCATGAAGTATTTTTGTTACATAAAATAGTATTCTTTTAAACCTCTCGCTCTAATGTTTTAGAATATAGTCATATTTCGGTACATAACTGTGCAGTGGTGTTAAGATTTTTTACATTTATTAATTTTTAAACGCATTTATAAAACCATTAGCATAATTTATTACGAGATAATTTTTGTAAAATATTCACGATAAAAAATTATATTGATAATCTCTGTGATCCCAAATTTGACAAGAATTAGGCATTTTATTATTCAAAAAATCGGCAAGATTAACACATTTCAAGATGATTCTAAAGATATTTATTATAAGCTATGTCTTTGACCATTCAAGTGTGATAAACATCTTATGAATAATGATTGCTTTATAATAATTATTGACCTAAGAATAAGGTAGTGTTTTTTTGAAATACGCCATTTCTTTTGTCATTCCCTAGTGGTTAAGCTACAACATACGGCCGTAGCCATAAATTGACAAACTATAATTGAAGTAGGGAGTAAAATGATATTGACGCGCGTGTTTGAACATGTACCGTTTAAAAAAAAATAAAAAAAAATTCGGTTAAGTACATGTTCAAACACGCGCGTTAACATAATTTTACTCCTTACTTTAATTATAGTTTGTCGTTTTATGGCTACGGCCGTATGTTGTAGCTTAACTACTAGGGAATGACAAAAGAAATGGCGTATTTCAAAAAAACACTACCTTATTCTTAGGTCAATAATTCTTATAAAGCAATCATTATTCATAAGATTTTTATCACACTTGAATGGTCAAAGACATAGCTTATAATAAATATCTTTAGAATCATCTTCAAATGTGTTAATCTTGCCGATTTTTTTAATAATAAAATGCCTAATTCTTGTCAAATTTGGGATCACAGAGATTATCAAAATAATTTTTTATCGTGAATATTTTACAAAAATTATCTCGTAATAAATTATACTAATGGTTTTATAAATGCGTTTAAAAATTATTAAATGTAAAAAATCTTAACACCACTGCACAGTTTTGTACCGAAATATGACTATATTCTAAAACATTAGAGCGAGAGGTTTAAAAGAATACTATTTTATGTAACAAAAATACTTCATGCAGTCATCAAATGTTTAAAATAACAATAAAGGATAATAAGGCTTCAAAATTATATAAATAGATTATCTACAACGTTTAAGGAGTGTCCAGGATCATGGTTTGAAAATACAATAAAAACTCAATTTTGACCTTCGACGAGCATGTCCCCCCTTAATTTCAAGATATTTTTTTTACTTTTGTGCCCAGATTACATTATCAATATATTTATTGTTCATCTAAAATTGATGGGTAATGCAATGATCTCATACAAATGTTCTATTATATTATATTATAATATTTATGAAGATAATCAATTATTTAAACTTATAAACGGTTATGGCTCAACAAATCACTTTTTCATAAGATGTTGATTGGTATATTTAAGCATAAAAAACCAATACTATTTTACTTTTCGCTTTTCAATATTAATACCGCCCAAATTCAGATTATTTTAAATGAATATTGAATAATTTACATCCCATGAAGACATTTTATAATGAATTTTGGAAAATACATCATTATATTTCGTTCAAAATACAATACTACATAAAATACTATAGACACTATCTACAATACTATAATGAATAATACAGGCTGTAATAAAATTATATTATTTTTGATTAATTGACAATAATTGAAACAGTCTACAAACAAATGATTTTCTAAATAAATTTGTATATTCTAATGAATGATAACTAAGTTTAATGATAACAATTTATTAATAAAAAAACATTTAGTCATGCCCAACAATTAAATGGAATAATCTACCTACTTGAAGATAACATCAATTAAATCAAACAGAAGAAAATGTTACAATGTTCTAATAGCATTACAAAATAGATTTATTGTTTCGAAGTTCAAATTTAATTTAATAGTTAAATATTCGACAAAATTATTTAAAATATGTGTATTTAAAAAAAGCTTAGTCGAAAAATCGTTAATAATCAACCTGTTTTTATATTTTAACTGGAAACTTTTTGATACATGAAATAATAATACGAGGGTGGGTCAATAATTCCTTAGAAAAAAGCATTAAAACAGTTTTTATTTTTGTATTTTTTTTTTATTTCTCAACATAATCTCCTTAGAGCTCAATACACTTGGTTAGACGTTTCTCAATATTTTTTAAACCGTCAGAAAAATAAGTTTTCGGAAGGTCTTCAAAATAAGCATTTGTCCAATCGATGACTTCTTCATTTGAAAAAAAACGTTGTCCACTTAGCCATTTTTTTAAGTTTGGGAAAAGGAAAAAGTCACTGGGGGCTAAATCTGGCGATTACGGTGAGTGGTCGACCAATTCGAACTTCAATTCTTCAATTTTAGCCATTGATCGTAAACATGTGTGAACACGGGCATTGTCCTGATGAAAGAGGATTTTTTTCCTGTTTAAATGAGGCCGTTTTTCTTCAATTTTGTTTTTTAGCTGGTCCAATAAAGATGCATAATAATCCCCTGTTATTTTTTTTCCTTTTTCCAAATAGTCAACGAAAATAATTTCACGTGCATCCCAAAATACAGTAGCCATAACCTTACCAGCTGATTTTACGGTTTTCGCCTTCTTTGGACATGGTTTGCCTTCGCAATCCACTGCTTTGACTGTTCTTTCGTCTCGGGAGTATAGTGGTGTATCCATGTTTCATCTACAGTCACAAAGCGACGAAAAAATTCATCCGGATTGCGTTGCATGAGCGACAACAGGGCTTTAGAGGCCACCACCCTATTGCGTTTATTGTCGACTGTGAGCAAACGCGGCACCCATCTTGCAGAAATATTTTTCATGCCCAATTTGTCATGTAAAATAGAAATGACGCTACCTTTTGAGATCCCTGTAACCTCAATTATCTCACTCAACTTTAATCTTCGGTCACTTAATACCATATCGTGGATTTTATTGATCATTTCTGGTGTAGTCACCTCTACAGGACGTCCTGAGCGTGGTTCATCCTTTGTTGATGTACGACCACGTTTAAATTCATTTAACCAGTTATAAATAGTTGCAAGTGAAGGAGCAGATATGCCGTGAACTAAATCCAACTCATTTTTTATTTCCTTTGCTGTTAACCCTTTTATATTAAAATGTTTAATAACAGCTCTAAACTCAATTTTCTCCATTTTCCATTTTTCCATTTTCCACAAGCAATTTTTTTTTTTAAATGTACGAGAAACACACAACAACCCGACCAATCTGATTGAAACTTCGCAGCATACTGAATCGGTAGTGCCGCTGCATGAAAACAAACCGCTTACAGTACTAGTCGAGCCACCTGTCGGCTTTTCTAAGGACTTATTGACCCACCCTCGTATAATTGACAATACATGTAAAATGTATTGTTTAGAAATATCCCAAAACACTATTTTAATGTAATTGGGGGTGCCTATCCTCAATTACATAGTACTAGTTGCAAATGCAGATATCTCTATAAATCCGTATTCAACAATATTCGTAAAAAAACCCGCATTTTGTAGATGTTCATATATTCATACGACTCCACTGGTCAAATATTAAAAAAAAAAAATGTTAAGGGATGTTAAACTTAAAAAGTAAAAATATTTAACTATTTAGTTTAATATGAATCGGAATCCGTCTGACGCTGACGCATTGTGACATGTAGTCGATTTCCATAGAAACTATAATGTAACAGTACGACAACTGTAACTAGTCCGCTGGTAATATAGTAAGGTTAAAGTTAGATAACTACAGTTTTATGATAAAATAGAAAATTTGTTTTACTAATTTTCACGATACCCACATATTATTACAAAGTCTTTTAACGTTTCCGAAAAGAATTTTATACAGTAGGTAGGTATCATTTTGGTGGTATATATTGATACAACCTAAAAGGATTAGGGCCACATGCCAAAGGTTGGCCCTGCTGTTTTCAAATGAAGTTCACAATAAAATTACTGATGGAACGGACGAATCATGAATGGATAATGCATACGTGACTGATCATTACCTAATAAAAAATACAGCTCTCCTCTTACGTCTGAATTTTAAAAAGTCACCGTTGAATGGGTAGGTATCTATATTGTATTTTGTATTAATTTAACCCGATTGTTATATTGTATCTCATAAAAATATTAACGAACAAATTACATTATATTATTATCGACTATCAATGGTAGTAAATACATCATTAGAAATTATTTACTTGTTTTAAATGTTTATGAATTTTGTAAGATATGTGGCTAAAATTTCATTTGATTCTAGTCATCGTTTTTCTGAATTAATTTAATATTTTGAATATCCGTAGTCAATAATGATATTTGGGACTTACTTGAGACATTATATTCAAACTATGTTTTCAAAGTGCGATGCAGAGCCATACGTAGAAGCATAAGTCCCTAAGGTAGGCATCTATTTTTAGGAGGCCAACATCCGCAACCTAGATTGCATTGCCTACAGTACCTATACGTAATGCACTACGTAAATCAACGGGGGGAAAGGCAGTGGCCCAGAACAAACCAGTCTAACTAAATCGAGCTAAATTAACAACTCTGGATAGAGCTTATTGCCAAGTACGACTTAATTAATCCACATGGTTCTGCATTGCACTCTTCATGTGAAAATTTTGCGATGACCCTCTAAAAAGGAGATACTTAGACAGTTTTCACTTAAGGATCAGAATAAAGATCTTATTCGGGTTTTCTGAGCTGCTAATTGTATGTTTCCTTCACAATGACATTTGACAGCTTTTTGTCGATTGACAATATGGAAGTAAAGTAGTATTAGATTTCAACTCCGTACGTAATATATGCGTTTGTCATTTCCTGAAGAAAACAGACACCAAAGCATATGATGAATATATGATTGCGATGTTAACCATTGAATTGAATTTTCGAACAATATTTCGCTTGTTCCATAATAAAATTATTGTGGCTACGTTGAAATCTAAAAAATATGTACATCATACTTCCTAATAGTTAGGTTAGGTTAGATTAGGTACGGTTAGCTTAGGTAAGGTTAGGTTAGGCTAGGTTGGAAGAGGTTCTAGGACCTAACGTCATCAGCAGACTAGCAAAAGTTGCCGAGCGATACAGCTACATATTAAGTTGCGTACACCGATGCACTACACATGTATTATAGGAAACCGGCGGGTTACGGAACCTCTCCAGCCGTTCGGGCGACAAAACGGGCGGTAAAACAGAGCGGCCCGATCTACCGAAGCGACTTCGTGCGTAACGGAACGACGGCAACCAGCCGAGGCGGGCCAACGAGCCAATATGGCGCTTGACGGGGTTAAACCTCACCTGCCCACCTCCGTCCGACCGGAACCACCCGCCCTTGGCGACGGACCCTGCGAATGACGTCACCGATCACCACCAGACTCTCATTATACACAACACACTCCCCCACATCAATAAGCATCGTTGAGCAATTTCAAAAAATCCACCAAAGCATAAAATTGGTTTTAAAAAACGAATAATTTTATCATGACAACAATCTATATTAGTTATGAATGGCACACATATTCTGTTGATTTGATTATCTTCCAAATTCAGCATGACTGTTTTCACATTTTTTACATTTCCCGTTAAATTAAAAAAAATTGAAAACTGATGGTACCTGAAGGTATTAAATTTCTTTATTAATAAAACAGACCATGAAGCCCTAGTACTGTAGTGAAACATATCCCAGAAATTACCAATGCTTGAGATAATCACATAAATTACTATGATCTCACCCGGAATTCCTGTTATGAGAAGCCAGTGCTTTACACATTGTATTACAGAACCAAAATTCAACAAAATCATTTCACTTGGAATTAAAATGTCATATTTTTTATTAATTATTTTATTCCAAATTCGAATTGACATAATTTTTGTACTTTTCCATTTAGTATGAATCGATTTAGCGACGCTAATTATTTATTATATATGTAAACAGTATATAATTCACTATTGTA
This sequence comes from Rhyacophila brunnea, assembly GCF_057557595.1. Lineage (NCBI taxonomy): Eukaryota > Metazoa > Arthropoda > Insecta > Trichoptera > Rhyacophilidae > Rhyacophila > Rhyacophila brunnea. The sequence goes on from NW_028232965.1 coordinate 17,338,092, forward strand.
AATTTCCTACACTTACGACTCTCCAATGCCCGGGCAATACTGTACTTCTGGATATTGTAACAGATATTTTTTTTAACTTAACTTAGTATATAAAATAAACAGGGGTCATGAATGCGTGACATAAGAGTATTTTAAAAATTACGAGTAGTACTACGTGGCATGGAAAGGTGCATGTTGGGCTTAACACGAAAAGACTACAAAATAAACCAATGAGGCAGATAAGTGTACGCGATTTGATGCAGGTCCCCAAGTAGGTGAAATTTAATGTACATGGCAGTAAAAAACCATGGATAGAGAAAAGTATAAAGAGCTAAGGGAGACCTTCAGCGAACAGTGGATCGACCCTGGCTGATAATGATGATAAACAGTAAGTAATCAGCGTCAGTTACATATGTATCACATTATGTAAATAGATATCGATACCTTCGTTACATAGGGAAACAACTCAAAATACCTTGTTCTAAGATAATTATTGTGCTTGAAAATTTTGCACAAATTTTCATTTCAATGTTTTTTTGCCTTGTATTTTTAAGTAGGTAAATGTGTTTATTTTTTATTTAGTTTAATTAAATGAACTTAGTAATGCACGGCGTGTATTTTTGAAGTAAGTATTAATAGACAATTTTGAAAAGTTTTTAAATTTCAAGTGTCAGAATTTTTAATCGTTGGTAAGTATTTATTTCGAAGTGTCAGAATAAGGACGCCAGTTTTAATGTGGAGGGTAAATAATGTTTAAGCAAGTAATAATATTAAAATATCGGTTGTAAAACTAAATAATCATTATTTAAATTACGCGTGTCAGTAGATAAAACATATATTCATTATAATTATGATAATTTGACAAGTAAACAATTTTATATGGGACGCATAGCAATTTAGGGTTACCATCCTCGCACGTAAAGGATGTTTGTCTATGCTCGCACGCCAAATTCATGAATATTCGGAACAAATAACCATTATTTTGATTAATAAAAGAACACCAACTATAGAGCTATAATTATATGAGCGCATCACACATAGAGGACAGAAGATAACCTCAATTCTGATAACTTTAAACCCAAAATATAATAATTTAGTGATGTTTGACGGTTTATAAATATTATGAAAATTAAAAATATACCTATTAAACTATTATTAGGTATCTAATTGAAATAACCTGTTTTATAAACTAATTCTATTATGAATAATTTGTCTTCAGTTGAAATTACGTGCAAAATAACTAAGTAGGTAGGTAGTAGCTTAAAATTAATTGATAGTTAATGGACTATTTCAACTTATATCAATATACTTACTTAAATATTTTTCAAGAAAGTGATAATGAAAAAAATACCTCACTTTAAGGTTAAATTTGATTAAAATGTTATACGGTGAAATATTATTCATTCAACCAAATTTTTCATACCTTTTGAATAAGATTAAAATAGGTAAGTACCTAATATGATTGATCAAACTAAATCGATAATCGAATGAGTTAATGTGATATTAGTATTAATTCAAAAAAAATAACCACTTTCTGGTTTGTATGTCAATTATACAATAATTTTATTACTATAAATCTTTTAGATAACGAACCTATATAATGTCGATACAATGGAGACATACCTATTACCTATATCAAAATTATGGAAATCGATAAATTATACTAAATAATTTTATTTACAAAATACAAGGAATGTTCATTGATCGACAATGGCTAGGCATTTTTGCTGTGGGGAAATATTGATATATTTTTATAAAATTTACAATAACCTGGTCACACCGTTCACCGTTGACATGTTTACAAGACAAGTCCCTTCAAGTTGCCGTGTACTTTTTTTGTAAACAACTGAAGTCTGCCGTATTCTTTACTCTTATGTCAAAAACAAGCCTATAATAAACACATCTGGTGTACCTATCTACCTGTTTTCTAATTTTTTTTAAATGTTGAAAAATATATTATAATACACACTTACTAGGCATACAACATAATTCTATAATGAAGCATATATTTTCAATAGTCTTTAACCCAGTGTAGATACCTACTGAAAACAGTTTCTAATAAACATTAATAATTGATTACAAACTAATTTTGTTGTACCCAGAACATAGAACCAACAGTTACAGCTGATGGCTAGAACAATTTTTTTAAGAAACCTGCTCAGAAGATCCATATTGAAATGCGGAGCCATTTCTTTAGATACATTCATTATAATATACTTAAAGAAAAAATACTATTTTAGATTTTTAGTGCTGAGAAGTCAATTGACATCTGTCAAGGTACTACATAATCGTAGACGATTATGGTTTTAGTCTATGATACAACACCAACTCGAATATTAGTCTATGGTATAACCCTGGTTGGAATGACAGAGAAGAATACTATCTTATTAAATTAAAAAAACGGCCAATTAAATTATTTCTGCCCAAATTTTAATCTATTCTGACACACAAATATTTTTACTTAACATTAAACATTTTAATAATTCCCTGTGCTTATTTAAATACTTTCTCATATATTATTTGAATACTTACCATTGAGCATTTTTTACTTCCTACTGATTTTAAATTATTCCCAAAAATTAATAAAATACTTTTATTAAGATACTTCCTATTTTTGAATATTTATACTTACCGAATAATTAGAAGCCGTAAGGCGCACTGAAATTTTGCACTTTAAACAAAATAATCAACCCAGACATTCCCATTTATGTTGAATTAATGATTAATCCCAGAAAGGGTTATTTGATTTTATGACTCGTTTTATTGAATTATAAAGAAAATATATTTCTGCATCGAATGGCATTATTAACTCAAAACCTTGAATTTTTGAGTAGTTTCCCTATAGTTATTCCTTACTATGGTATCGATATACTGAAAATGTCGAAAGGTGAAATCTGGATTGTTATCGTTTCATATGGAATAGTACATTTTTGTAATGATATTTTATAGCTAATGACAGTATTTTTTTGAGCTTTGGTTCATTTAGGGAATTTTCCATACTAAACAATGTAAAATCAGTGTATACTATTTATATAAGTAATTATACACATAGATATTGTATAGACAAAAGAGTAATAATTAAAACACATAAGTTTTTCAATAAGAAAAAGTAATTTCAATTTTTAAATTAGTAGAACATGTTTACAGTATAATTTGACAACTTAATGTCAGAACACTTTTCAGCGTTATTCTACGTGATATGGAATCACAATTTTATTTTTAGTGTGTTTTAACAACCCGTAACAATCAAAATTGAATTGCAAAAATATAATATGCTACATATATTATACCCATTAACAAGTGCATGGATTTACTGCTGATAGTGCGTATTATCGCAGCCATAACAAGAAAATGCGTGTAAACACGTATTAATTTCTGGGTTCCCTTGTTGCAAGATTGCAAAAAAGTTCAGCAGCTTCTAAATTTTCACACGACGGTTGAAACTTGTGCGATATGTGATTGTAGTGAACCTGCCGGGAAAAAAACGAACTACACTAAGTAGAGCATTTTGATTGTTACCAATTTTCACAACCAGTCAAATATCACCATAAAATGACAAGAACGCGTCTCGCACAGTTATTATCGCGATAGTTAAATTTACACACTATTGGTGGCAGTAAATCCTTGCACGTGTACAGGCTGTATTATCTCAGTATTTTTTTTTATTAGTACCCAATAAATCTGAATGTAAAGCAATACGCGCTGAATCAAATTGAGATATAATAATATATAGTATTAGCTGAAGTTTAATACCGCTCTGAAACTAATGTGAAAATTCTTATTATTGATTCAGAATGAAAAAAAGTTAATAAAAATACTAGTAGGTATAATTTTAATAAAATTGTCGATCCCTTTTCAGCTTTGGTTGAAAATAGTAATGTAAATTAAGTAAGTAATATAAATAGGTAGTAATAATAAGTGTTTTTTAGTACATATATATTATAATCAATCTTTTGGTCTTCAATTTATGATATTATTTAAATGACAAATTTACAATTTCGATTATAGTACTTATACAGTAATAGTGTTACTATTAGTAGCTTGTGAGCACGTTTGTTCAATCTTATTATATTATTGAAAAAAGTAACAATATTAATTTAAGGTCAGTTTCATAAAATTTTAAATTGTAATTTATTTTGTTGGTTTACTTACAGAGAAAAATTAAAAATGTAAACTCTGTTAATGAAAAATAACAATTTTCTCTGATAATAAAGTTAGGTATCCCAAATATAATATATTATTATAATGTTTTATTGTAAAGTATATTGAAAAATTGCTTACCCAGGAATCTTTTTTCATTATTAGGATGACGCTCGGCCAAGGCTTGCACGAGGTCTTCATAATCGAATCCATTAGCGTTCTGCATCACAGGAACTGGATATTCTTCAGAGTTCACCGCAAAGTAATCATCAGCCTGTCGTTTGGAGCGACCTCTGCTTTCATGCATGTGATCAGCACTTTTGGGCGTTTCATGATTGTCAACCTTATCACTTCCTTCGCTTACTGGCACGGATCTCTTTTTATTTCTGTTTGAATAATAACCAGAAGTGGCTTGTGCCTTCAGGGATGCCAGATTGCGTTTATCTTCAGACTGGTGTTCCTCTCCTAATTCAGGAGTTGGATGCGCATCAACAGCAGAGTTTCTGTTGACTGAATGCAAGTATGAATCTTGTCTGAGTAAAGCAGCAACGTTTCGCTTTTCATCTTCTTGGTGATCCCACGTAGTACTGTGATTGGGTAAAGACCAGTCTCTTGCGATCGCTCCAATATTACGTTTGTATTGTTCGTATCTGTTATAAAATGGTGTATTTTGACTACGAGCGAGTGACGCTATGTTACGTTTCCCTCCATAAAAAGCACTGTTTTTCATCAATGACTGTACATTTCGTTTATCTGAATCAAATGAGTTATCATAGTAATTATTTCGATTGTATCTATATAGCTCTCCATTTCTTGCCAATGAGCCAACGTTTCTCTTTCCTGTCGGAAAATTATATTGCTTCGCTAGTGAGCCTATGTATCGTTTTTGATAAAGATCGCCTAGAAAGTTGTCAATTTCACGTTTCATATAGCCATTCCTTGCCAAAGCACCAACGTTTTTCTTGTCCCCACTTTCATAGTAATCATAACGTTTACCTGGCATATACCCACTTCGGACCAAAGACTCCAATCCTCTCTTGAAGTAACGATTAATTGCACCAGATTTTGCAAGTGATGCTACGCTACGCTTTTCTTCCTCGCTGATCTCTTCTTCTTCAGGTGCCTGTAGGGTTGGAAGTTGACCGTTCTTTGCTAGATTTGCAATACTTCTTTTGCCAAATCGATAATATCCGGATCTAGCAAGGGACTCTATTTTTCGTTTGTTTTCATATGGAAACTGTCCTGATTTAGCTAATGATGCTATGGAGCGTTTATCTTCCGGTATGGATTCATCATAAAGGAGCTTTCCGTCTGATAATAGGTCATAGTCAGGTAAATCAATATTGTCATTGATAGCTTGAGAATTTAAAATTCTCAACAATTCTTGACGCAAAGCCCTTACCTAAAGAAACAACACAGTTAGGTATTAATAAATATTGACCTAAATGAATGACCATATTGTGATAATATATATTCTTTTTTTCACTGCAACATGCCATGAGGCCCAATGACAGTAGTATATTGAAACAGTAGTGAAATCACTAATATTAGTGAAATTTTATAATATTACGAGAATTCTTAAGCTACGATATTTTTATACTGGCAATAATATGATGTAATCGCAATACAATGACAGAATAATATCAACGGGGTGCACTATAGTCTGGTCGGGATACGAAACTGAAGCTTCGATGGTAGTGGTAGTATTTGCTCATTCTTCGAATGCGATATAGTAAACTGTTTGTAGAAAATTCTGATGATAGCATATTTAAATAAATTGTAATGCTTTGAACGAAATATGCGATCAAAAATCTTCATTTATTGCGAACAGATTATTAACGTATTACATTTGAAGATAATCAATAACTAACACTACCATCGTTATTCGCAATTCAGTGCCACGGCCTGAATTAAAACGTTTAACTGTTAAATATATAAATTATAATATTGACTTGGAAAGAATAAATTCAGAAATATTTTCCAGTACCTACCAACAAATTGGTACTTTTTAAAATTTACACTACTATGCTATAGTGATCTGGACCGCTTCACGGAGAGGTTTCATAATAAATTTTTATTTTACGAGAATTAGTTGGAAGCCACTTGCCCAATTTATTGTGTTCATGCTCTAGGTCACACATCCAAAAAGAACAACATGTAAATTAGCCAGACCCGGGATTCAAACCCGAGACTCACGATTTGCTCATAATAATATATCGATAAAAATATTATTAATTGAACTAACAACAAACGTATATGTAGTAAATCTACGTTATAATGGTTTTAAAACTTAAAAAAAATGATAATTCCACATTATTTTGTCGAGAATGTTTTGAATGGTTTTTTTTTTGTGTAGATAAACATAAAAGTTCTTAAACAAATTGAATATATTATAAGCTATGGTATATATACCTGAATACTGCCTAATTCTTTAGGAGTCAGCAAACTTTGTAAAACATTGTCGAGCTGACAGTTGTTGGAGAGTGTAGCCGCATCCGATCCATCACTAAAATCCTCAGGCCGTACCTATAAATTTTGCTAAAATTAATAACACTTCACAGTTAAGACAATAACGTTGAAACCCATTTAAAGCCCGAATAATAATAGTGCGAAACAATCATTTGTTTATTTTATATTTAGATTATAGATTACGACAGCATCTACTGTTATAAAAATCTTCAATATAATTTCTTATTGTAAAGATATTATAATACTTAACTATGTTTAAAAAAATATATATGTGAACTATTAGTAGAATTATTATCAATTTGCAATAGTAAAACAGCATCAAAACGACTAATTATCAATGGTCATTCCTTCGTCGGACTTTCCATTTGTTTGGTGATATAATCCATAGGGAGAATGACAATCTGGAAAAACTCGTGCGATTTGGTCAAGCCGGAAGTATATAGTCGAGCTAAATTAAGAATGACATGAGTTTTTCACTGGCATATGCCCTGAATGCTGAGAAGGGTGGAATCAAATCGTGAAAAATTCTGTCAGATGACCAAATATCCGACTTATGATCCTCAATCATAAGGTCGCCACAAAGAAGAAGAATTTGAATTTATGCATTTTATTACATAAGTATATACATTTTTGTGACATTGCTAAAAAGCAGTGAATAAGTATCGTGCTAATATTTCGATTGGTCATTTATTTCATTATTTTTAACTTCCTCCCAGTCTCTTTTATTCAATTATGTAGGTAGATGTAATTCATTCAATTTAAATAAAGCTCTTGGTATTTTTAGCGAGACGTTTTTAATTACCTTAATCTGGAAAAGGCGTCCGGAAAATTTTCATCATATTATTTAAAATGCGCTAATTCACTACTTACTTTCCGATGTTTTCATTTCAGATCGTGTGATAATATAAAGATGTTTCGACATTTTTAAAATAATAATAATATAGGGATAGCACGAATGCTGTTTACTAAAATTATAAAGACTTCTAATAGTAGTCTTATTATCTAAGTAATATTATTGCCGAATTAAAACTCCTTAAACCTCCATATTTTATGAAATTTTGGTCCCTGCATAAAGATATTTTCTTTAAAACTGTATGATAATATATTATTTAAAATCTGATAACTTCTCCCTTTGATATTATTAAATGATTAAATAAATAAATAACCAACACTACTTTCTTTAGTATACAAAATATGGATTACGAATGACAAAGTCAACCAATATAGTTCATTTAAAAACAACAAAGCAAATTATATATTTTGAATAATAGATAGGTACTACGTATAAAAACTTTTCTTTCAGTATCTTAAATATTATAAATGTTATCTCACAATGATATAAATCGAGCAGCATTTATTTTATCGGACTAAATAAGCCTTTTTGCCTTTTATATTAATAATATCTTGAATTTTATTTACCAGATTATGAGATTAATTATTGTATTATTCACAATTTTCTTTTTTTAAATCCAGATCAATTTATCAGAGAGTTTGATATATATAAAATTTCACTGGCGCTAAAATTTCGAAGTCCTAATCATTTTAAAAAGTGTTTTTTTACAATTTTTCTTCGCTTTTCACTTACAGCGGCCATTTTTCCTATGCTGGAAAAACTTTCAGTTGGCGAGAGATTGTTAAATTGAAGTGTCAGACGCGTCGAGTTTAACGTCAATCAAACTTGTATAGATAAGGTCGTACGAGGATTTTATAAGGAAAAGCAAACCACGTACAAATTTGTTTTACGTAAAACTCATGTCAAAATATAATTTACATTAGTATTATATTATAGATTAAACTTCGTGAATAATTTATGAATTAATTACATAATAAATCATAAACCTATATAATAGTGTAAGAATTATTAATATGAATAAAATGATGTTCTTAGTCTTTATGTCTGTGTTTCCTAAACTGTAGCACGCATACCCTGGGTGGTACGTAAATGATTTATAATGGAATGCAATTATTGTAATTTAGATTTAAAAAAATTTGAAAAACCATTTGCTTTATCTTAGTGTCTGGTTATGAACACAAGACTAATAAAATATTAAACAATAATTGTAATTATTTGTATATATACACCAATATTATAAATATTTTCCTATATTTTTGAAAAATTAATGCATATTATATTTGATATAATATGTTGTGTGTACTTATATAATTTTTTTTAGTCAGGATACTGTGTAACAAAGTGCGATTGAATGTACAATCTATGTCGTCAAAGGGTTACGTTACAAGCATATTGTTAGTTTGGTTTTAAGGCTTAAATACTATTTCACTATGTTTAATAAATAAAAAAGTATATCTTACGTATGCTGCGAAAGATGTTTGATATTAATTATGAAATTATATGAATCTAAGTAGAAATGTGAAATAATAATCCTATGATGTATTGCTTTACTCTTCTTGACCAATACAGTATTTGAAATAACTATGATAATCTAGCTAATTATAGCTAATAAGCTATAATAATCATTTAAAGTGATATTTTTGTTTATAATATAAATACGCCATCATATAAAAACTACTACGAAAAACGGTAAGTAAATTGAACGCATAAAAATAATATTCAACAGATGAAGATAACAGTTTGACATTCTGAACAATTTGTGCTGAATCCAGTTTCAAATGAACTAAAAATTGATTTATCTATCATCGTGTTTCTATCTGAAGCAAATGCCTTAACGTAGTGCTTTCTCTTTTTAACATAATAATCCAACCTTAGCTCCCCGGAGAGAAGGCCATTTTGTGTTCAGTTTGTACTTTACTGACATTTTTCGGGCAATCGCACGTTCTTTACAGCGATGTCTCGACCGTGGTAATAATTAAAATAATTTAAATAATTACTGCTATGTAAACTGTGTAGTCTTCATAAATGTGTAACCGATGATAATTAGTGTCTCAATAAATGTTAATAACGGCCATGTCTTAAATTTAACAATAATAATATGTAACTTCCTCTTGGAAGAGTTTCAGACATTGTCATTATTATTAGTACATACCTACGTAATTTTTTTCTCATTATCATTTTATTTACATCATACTTTTGTTTTACAAAATGTATTTTTTCTCTTCTACAAATACTTACTAAAAATAAGTATTTCTTTTAATTAAATGTGTTTATATTATTACAGAAAGTCTTTTTTGTCGAAACGTATTGATTCAAAAGCTTCCTGTAATAATAATACGCAAAAATATTATCCCTTGATGATAAAAAGAAAATGTTAAGCTCCAAACAAATAAGTAATACGCTTCTGCGAAAAACAATACATAGTAATGATTTTGTATCCGTTTTGATACCCAGTTTCCTTTGAATGCTGTTTCAATATGTTCATAACGAAATAATATTATAGTTTATAACCGTATGACATTTTCACATGGAAGCAGAGAGTTCAATACATACTGTCAGTAGATGTCAGAACCACACATCCGCTATTGAGAGAATATAAATAAATAATATATATTAATGCATTCGCTAAATTAACGTAATAGACTCGCATATATATAAATTTACATTATGATGAGCGAATTTATATGACTGAATCTGATTATTAATATCATATAAACGTCAAAGCAAAATGTTATCATCATAAATTATACGGGTTCAGAATATTATACTCATATATACCATTGTGGTAAACAAAAGTGCATTGTTACTTTAGCTTCTATGCGGAACATAATATATCTATGGAAATAGGGTAGATTTTATATATTTTTTACGAGAATGTAATATTTTTTAGCAAATTTTCTTCTCTATATCAAACACTCATTGAATGAAAATAATATCATTTTTGAAACTGCACCCATGGTTTCAAAATCAGGAATCACTATACCGTGAGGCTTAAAATTATTATGGAAAGGTTATTTATTATATATTTGTTATTTTAATTTAATTGTTTCTTTGTTAAACACCACAACAGGCCGTGAAGCCCAATTACAGTATCAAAATTCCCAGGCTTGAGGAATTCACATTAGATTATGTAAATATATTTTGACCTCACCGGGAATCGAACCCTGAGCTCCCGGATGGAAGGCCAGCGCCTTATGCAATACACCACGAGAGTCGACCTTAAACTATTTGATAATGTAAGCACAAAATATTATTATTATGTATGTATGTCGAACACTAATTATTACTCTAAAAATACTAAAACCAGTTAAAAGAGTAGATAGATAGTTTTGGTGCATATTATGAGTAAATTATATAAGAAGTTGTAAAATATGCAAGGAGTGTTGCATGGTTTGTAATTGGTAATGTATGGTAATTTTATAACTGTGTAATTATTACTAATATTGTTTATAGTAAATGTATTTTTGTTGGAAGAAATTAAAATATTTTTAGAAGAAAAAATGCCAATGTTAGTTAAAACTAAGTATTTTTACATTATTTTGTGGTTGAATTTTTGGCCGTATAAACAGTAGGATTTTATACATTAAAAGATGGCGACTATAAATCTAAACTATTGTTTACAGGTGATATGCGATCTTTTTAATATTCTAAATAATGAAGATTCGGTATATTTCGTTGCATTTCCCAAGCATATCAACAGTTACGAGGGTGGGTCAATAATTCCTTAGAAAAAAACATTAAAACAGTTTTTATTTTTGTATTTTTTTTTTATTTCTCAACATAATCTCCTTGGAGCTTGGTTAGACGTTTCTCAATTTTTTTTAAACCGTCAGAAAAATAAGTTTTCGGAAGGTCCTCAAAATAAGCATTTGTCCGATCGATGACTTCTTCATTTGAAAAAAAACGTTGTCCACTTAGCCATTTTTTTAAGTTTGGGAAAAGGAAAAAGTCACTGGGGGCTAAATCTGGCGAATACGGTGGGTGGTCGACCAATTCGAACTTCAATTCTTCAATTTTAGCCATTGATCGTAAACATGTGTGAACACGGGCATTGTCCCGATGAAAGAGGATTTTTTTCCTGTTTAAATGAGGCCGTTTTTCTTCAATTTCGTTTTTTAGCTGGTCCAATAAAGATGCATAATAATCCCCTGTTATTGTTTTTCCTTTTTTCAAATAGTCAACGAAAATAATTTCACGTGCATCCCAAAATACAGTAGCCATAACCTTACCAGCTGATTTTACGGTTTTCGCCTTCTTTGGACATGGTTTGTCTTCGCAATCCACTGCTTTGACTGTTCTTTCGTCTCGGGAGTATAGTGGTGTATCCATGTTTCATCTACAGTCACAAAGCGACGAAAAAATTCATCCGGATTGCGTTGCATGAGCGACAACAGGGCTTTAGAGGCCACCACCCTATTGCGTTTATTGTCGACTGTGAGCAAACGCGGCACCCATCTTGCAGAAATATTTTTCATGCCCAATTTGTCATGTAAAATAGAAATGACGCTACCTTTTGAGATTCCTGTAACCTCAATTATCTCACTCAACTTTAATCTTCGGTCACTTAACACCATATCGTGGATTTTATTGATAATTTCTGGTGTAGTCACCTCTACAGGACGTCCTGAGCGTGGTTCATCCTTTGTTGATGTACGACCACGTTTAAATTCATTTAACCAGTTATAAATAGTTGCAAGTGAAGGAGCAGATATGCCGTGAACTAAATCCAACTCATTTTTTATTTCCTTTGCTGTTAACCCTTTTATATTAAAATGTTTAATAACAGCTCTAAACTCAATTTTCTCCATTTTCCATTTTTCCATTTTCCACAAGCAAATTTTTTTTTTAAATGTACGAGAAACACACAACAACCCGACCAATCTGATTGAAACTTCGCAGCATACTGAATCGGTAGTGCCGCTGCATGAAAACAAACCGCTTACAGTACTAGTCGCGCCACCTGTCGGCTTTTCTAAGGACTTATTGACCCACCCTCGTATTAAAATGTTTCCTAATGTTTTAGTTTCAGTACAAGTCTTGTTAAAATAATTAGCGTACGTGTTAATCAACAAAACAATCTCATCTATTCAAGTTTCTTGGCTATATCTTTATATTTAAAAAAAAATGAAATTGACAAATGCGGGCGATATCAATACATAGTTTTTGAGTTTTTCTTTTTGAAAACTTCTTATTATTCACAAACAATTCAGATAAGTGCTTAAATCAGTGGCTATCAAAGCGTGCGTCGCTGATTGATCAAAAAAATCACACAATGTGAATACGATGGTAATTAACAATCTTTATGATACTAGTACAACAAGATCTTCTTGGCTACGTGTTAAAACTGTAAACTAACAATCTCCTCCCTTTTTTAACCGCACTTCGATTATAGCGCCTTCCGGTTAGTGATGAATTGTCCACGTGTTAAAACTGTGAACTAACAAGCTCCTCCTATTTAGTAGATGATAGCGACTTCCGGCTATTGCCTAGATCTTCTTGTCGGACAGGAGATTCGTATATTGTAATGGTTGTTTTTATTCAGACCCAAAATTAAAGTAATTTTCCCTTATTGCAGAAATTACGTATGGTGTCAAAGTTGGACTTCACTTTCTAATAAATAAATATCGATTCATACCGTTCATAAAAGCTATCGAATGTGAACGTATCGAAATAATCAACTGGCACCACTGAAAGGTTTAAAAATTTTAATGTGATTCTGAATGTAAAAAGGGTGCCGTGAAATAAAAAAAAACTTTGGAAACTACTGGCTGAAACGCTGTCGATATAATAATATGTACTGAATGTATTTTCGTAAAAAAAAACAGATCGTTTTTTACTACTCCAAGTAATGATGATGCGTATGTTTTGCTAAATGGAATTCCCACACAGCACGTTGGCACTGACTCGGAAATTATTAAGGTAGCATTTTTGTGAATGCTTTTAACCTGTCACCAAGCTTATTGAGCATTTTTTTCACGCCAATGATGTGTGAAACCTGATAGAGAAGAAGTAATCAGAGACCTACATGGGCGATAGAGACAGGCTTTCAAAACACGCAAGTAAAAATCGGGCAAAGAAATTGCAAAAACTCTTCTTTTCTATCGGTATAGTACATTTCAACTTTATCTTAGAATATTGTAGCATGCAATACAGATAATGTTTTCATGCTGAAAAAAATCGGATTTTATAGCTTTTACCATTATGCGTGGGTGTTTTGGTGAATATATTTACACATGTAGTATGAAATATTATGTTTTGTATTTAAGATTTTTGAAACATTTTTTTCATAAAGTTATAAATGACTTTTACTAGTATACAAATTGAATGTATAATACTTACATACCCATAAAAGTGTGTTCTATAACTAATGCATAATACCTATAAAATGGCCGTTAAAAGGTAGAAAGCACTCGTTTCACAAATTAAGCAGACTCAAGTGACTGTATTTTTTTGTTTTGTTATATTGTGACAAAACTGATCCTTTCATAAATATAAATAAAAAGATTTCAATTTAAAAACTTTTTTTTTCAATAAAATGAACAAAATTATTACATAAAACAATGAATATTATTTAAAAGTTACTTTTACCAATTCTAGAAAACTAAAACTACATTTAAATGATAAAAATAATCATAAATAAAGTAGAAATAAGCTAAAAACTTATTATCCTTTTATTAGTAATGTAATTTGATGTTATAATTTAAAAAAATATGTATTTCCATTTTTAACGTTTTAGATATTTATTGATTTAGTCAGTTTAAAATTTACAATTTCAGTCAGTTGTACTTGACTGCATTTTTCATAATTTCAACATTAGAAATCTCTAGAGCACAGTTGTATACCTTAGAGATAAGATTATACATATTTGTAAAATTTCTCTTACTTAAAATAATGTTTCCTTAGATAGAACTGTTAAGGTTTTCACGCTAGACATGGAAACTTCCGGAAAATGACAAAGCAACATAACTTGATGAAATAATAGTCATGCTTTTAAACCGATTGCGAAGGTGAGATCAAAACAATTTACTTACTATGTCAGTATCGCTTTAAAAGGTTAGAAGTATGTCAACCAACACGTGATCTTCATTTAACTGACGTATCAAATGGGATAATCTAAATTATAAAATGTATTGAGCTTTTAAATTGTTGTAATATTATGTTAAACGATGTGAGAACTTAGAACGACGTTCGAATATTAGAGGTGTTGAAATAAGGTGAATTGGATGAAGAACCCGCTTCTTCAGTACTTTCATCCAAATTAAGATGGTTATATACGAATAATTAATTGAACTAATTCGCAGGGCGACGTGGTATAGCTTGAATTACTTTAAGAAAACTTGGAGACCATAATGCTAAGCAGCAATGGAAAACGATTAAGAAAAAAATAAATCAAGATAAATACTTTATAATAATTTTCCAAGTGAACAAAATATAATATGTTCTAAATTTATCCGCATTTTGAATTTGTAGATTAAGGGATGTTATCTATAAATACTTAGTAGGTCCCTAGATAAAGTGCCGCACTTAGGCAAACATAGAATGCCGTCCATATTCACCATAATACATACCTACATTTTTTTTTAAATTTATATTAGCGATCAAACAGACAAGTGCAACAAATCTCTTTTAAAAAAAATCATAGGTACAAATCATCTACTGGGAATTATTTCCACGAAACCTACTCTTAAATAGCGTCATTTTTAGGTAAGTGGAGGTCTAAGGCGGTGACCCCCTTGTAAAAATGATGTCTGTGCGATCAACCGCCATTGGGTAATACAAGAAAAAAATTGGATAGGTTTCCAGGATGTTTCATGCTTCCATTATTTTTTAAATTTTGAATCGACCGCACTGTCGGCATATCTTTGCTGTCCGTATGATTAGCTTCGTTTTTTTGTTATATATACCTTAAATTCATTTTCTTTTTCATAATCTCCAAGTACTTTTCTCTCCTTGCCACCTTGCATTAGAGTAAATACTTTAAACTCAGTGAGAGTTCACTTTGAGCGTAGAAACCTCAGTCTTGGGTAATTTCTCCGAGAGCATTCCCAGGAAAAAATGAAATAGATGCTTTATATCGCCACTGTAGGGTCCCGTGATACGCTTGATTAAGACCGAGTGTGGTGCGGGGTGGGTTTTAGTTTGGAGGGATTAACTTCAATGTCTACTTTATGAATAACCGCCACTGCACTCAAAAGTTGTAATATTCGAATTTGTTCCTTCATCTGCTACATTCTACAATATGCCGCTCCTAAGCAATGCACGACCTGTTACCCCCACGTAACGTCACTATGTCTCATTCACATACAAGTTAACATAAAAAGATTCACAAGTTAGGGAATTTTAATTTTCACTATGAACTAACTTTTTACCGGAGCTTTTAGAACAAAGCTTTAATAATGCAAACAATGAAGTGAGCACATAATATGCTTTCCGTCTTGCAGCAAATTTTGCTTGGATTCCATTCCTGTGTCAAGGCAAGCTGAAGTATTAAAATTTACAGTGAGGATTCAGCGAATGTATGTAGCTAGAGGGTAGACGCATTCCTCGCTACAGTGAGCTTTAATATACACACGCTTTCATGTCACTGCTCAGATAGAATAGATGGAAAAATATTTTTCCCTTTAGAAAATAGTGACAACCGCGTTTTTAATAATTTTGTTATTGCTTCAGATCGAAAGGTATTATGTACTGTGTCACATATTGAAATACGACGTGTTTAATCTATATATGTTACGCCGAATGTGTGAATTTGCGTATTACATGAAATGCAAGCCCGTTGCCTTATTCATGAATTCGGCAAAATATCTGCCGTTTGGGTGAATGTAATTTTTCTACCTAATTCAAGCATTGGGCAAATTAGATTGTGGCGCTCCTCCGGTGATGTTTTTTGGAACTAAACCAAATGTGTCAAATTCTCATGCATTGGTCAAAATATATAGTAGCGCTCCGGTGATGTTTTTTGCAACTAATCAAATGTGTCAAATGTCATTGATTATATAAAAATATACGAATCAATAGCTACAATGACGTTCATATCCATTTACTATGCCCAAAAAAATTTAGAACTATAGCATAATAACAGAAGAATTTTATTAAAAGGTATTTTCGCGATTTGCTTCATGCTTGGGTATCAATCGTGCATTGGTCGATTTTTTGTTTGTGATAGTATGATTTGATAGTTTGTTGACAGTTGTTAGCTAACCTCAAAATGGACATTCAGTTGAATTCAGAATTACAAAACCTAACCTAACCTAACCTAATAATATTATATTATGTCCTGTTATAAGTAATAAAACCATCCGTACTAAATTACTTTTTCCACTGTCATGTTGACAGTTTAAGAATTCCATACCCTGCCAAATTCACTCACTCGGCAGATAATTTGCCTAATTCATGAATAAGGCAACGGGCTTGCATTTTTCATGAATTAGGCAAAAATTTTCCGATTTCATGTAATACGCAATTTCACACATTCGGTGTAACATATTATATACTTACTAATAATTAAATAATATAGTTTTTTCTTCTAACTGAAGAACTACTTGACCAATACTAATAAAACTTACACAGTTTTAAGCCACGTTCATCCTATATTATTTTAGTATTTAATACTTGCTTGTTAGATTTGAATTTTACAATCGATTTTGTAATTGAAAATTATGTACCTAGGTACCTATATATTATTTTATTGAGAGATAATAATATTGAATATATCGTGACGTCTCTCTCTCTGTGTTCAATTTTAAAATGAATATAATGTCATATCCTACTATTATTCGAGAATATACATCTATACATTGCACTGGCGAAGGGTGGAAGTAGGCTGTAACGGACATAAATAGTATTAAACTTTTACTAAATATTAAACTTTGTCAGTCATACATATTTATTTTCATTGAACTAAAACCACAATAATTTGCAGATAGTATTGGTTAGTTTTTAAAATTAATTAAACCCTGCGCAAACCAAGCCATTATCAGATAATAGTCAACAAATAGTTGTCTATCTATAAAATATCTAAAATTATGCCATTAAATCATACATAGTTTTATATATTTTATAGGTAGAAGAATATTTTTTATCTCTTATGGTTTGGTTTAGGCAGGACTTAACCTAAAAAAAAACTAACCAACACCATCTGTAATAAGTATTCTTAATTCTACGAAAACAAATAAGTATTACTGAAAAAGTGCGTAGTATTTTTATAGATCGCCCATAGATTATGGTTGGTATAAGCAGGATTTAATTGATTTTTGAAAACTAACCATCACTATTTGCAAATTATTATCTAAGTTTAATGAAAACAAATACGTATGCCTGACAAAATTTAGTGTCCACTATTTATATTGTATCTTAACAGCCTATCTCCACTCTTCGCCACTGAATTACATTGTGTAATACAGCTAATCTTTTAATTAAATATAATTTTTGGTGGGTATCAAATGATAAATAATTTGTGTGGTAATTAATAAAATAATATCAATCATCTAAAAGAATCTAAAATTGTGTTTAAGTGTTTGCAGTTTTTGATCATTTTTGTTTGCTACAAATAAATAGTTATGCCAAACGAAATTATAGCCTTTGAACCTACTACTTTTTCAGCCGTCTCCATCTTCCACAATATAATAATTATATTTGTGCCGATGTAGCGACAACATATTTTATAGACCGAATTACCGAATTAATCGTATTAAAAGTTGCCTTAAAATCAGTTACATATTTTAATATGTTTTTCTCAAAATTAGAAACACGTCATACTCTATGACTAAAATTACTCGTTTTTATTTGGATTTTGTATCATAATATTCAAGTGCTCAATAATTAATGTCATGTAGACGGAATAAACTTACTAATGTCTTGCCTGAGACATTAAGTAGAAGATTTCATTTTATTAACTCAAGCAGTAAAAATTAACATTTCATGCGCCTTGCAAACTAACTTAACTGACGCAGGCTGTGTAAAAGCTTTTAAATTCTTAGCGTCGCAAAGTCAGCATAAAATGTCTAACGAAGATTATGGGAAGGCATTCTCTTAAGCATTAATTAATGCACCTTGTCTCTCTGAGTGAGCAAGATTAATTGAATCGCCCACATTTTAACAGTAAAACAATATTTATACTGTAATCTCATAACTAATTTCAGTATTGTTACAATATTGAAGTCTTTAGATACCTACCGTGGGCAAAAATTGAGCATGACAAAAAATTTAACATATTTTTTATGTTAGTGACTTGATAAATTTATAATATCAATTTAAGCCTCATAAATATTTATATAATTTAATAACACCAAGCTACTTAAAATTATGTTAATTTCATTATGCTGTCAATGGTATAATTTATATGGGGTACCTACAGAAGGTTTTTAAAAGTCTATGGTTCTAATTAAAATGTTTTGGTTTTAATGGTTTCCTTCTTCTAGAAAATAACAAACCTACTACTAATTATGAATACAATACTGAAATATTTAAATGAAATGATGGAAATTGTTATTTTAATTAATAACATTTCTTTGTTGAGCAAATTTTTACATACCTTAGTATCTTCAAATTGTCAAATATGTAACGAACCCCAATATTCCTGTATAGCTCTGATAAAATATTCCAATTGTTTTCGTTAATTATTATACAATCACTATTGATTTCAACGAATTTTAATAAAAAAAAAAACTATATAATGGAGAGACTCTAATTTAAACCATTAATTCAATCAATGTTTATCTATATGTCCGTTTGTCCGAGTATAATTAAACAAACTAATGGACGAATCTGGTTGACAATATTGTTGGTACCAATTTAGTGAACTTTCATTTTGATTCTCAACATTTCAAAAGAAATACATAGTATCGGATGAAATTGATTCATATTGGAGATTTAAAGTAATATAAGAAACGAAAATTATATATCTAGGTAATAATAAAATATATTTCAGATCAAATTGTTGACAACAATTTTATTAAACGTAATAATAATATAATATATATATAGTTTTTGAGTTTTCTTTCAAAAAAATGAAAGGAGTTTTTCAACGATATCCTCATATTTATTGAAAAATATGAAGTCGTATTTTATTTATTCCTGAATTGAATCCTTCTCATATAGATAAATAGTATTATTGATATTGAACGTATACTAGGTAGGTACTATAACATATTTATTTGACAAAGCGTTACGTTTGTATAGAAGAATTCAAATCATCTACATTTATATTAAAAAATAACTACATTTCAAGTATTCCTTATATTCAAATCCGTTGTTCTTTAAATATCTACAAGCTATAAAATAATTATTACCTACTGGTGTAGGTGTACTGTAATCGTGTCGTGTATTCTAATGATATAAATTACAAAGCAGTGATTTTATTGAAGTCGTAATAAAAACTTTGGATGTTTACATTTTCCAGGTAAATCTTATGCCAACGAAAGGCTGTAAATTTATTTGAAATCCGCGTGCGCGCTTAGTTCACCTGCGGCTAAACTTTTCAATTATTTTTTCTTTTTCTATTGTTTGGAACGTAAAAGTTCTCTCAATGATAGTCATTTTAACTTAGTTATTTGCGTTCTAACGACTTTTCAATGACGCAAATATATTGTTCACTCCCAAATGACGTTTTTGAATGAATCTATCAATTTTCTTTAAGTACCTACCCCATGTCATTATTTGGGTAGGTACATTATTTTATTTCTTCAACTTATTAAATATATTATACGTACATATTTATAATACAGAATAAACAAGCTTATTTCAATAGCGCGTTTTTCAATCTATAACCTTTTACATTATCAACATTAATATGTCAATATAATAACACAAGGGGATTTTTCTATTCTAACCGTAGCAAATGTTCATCCGTATAATGGATGTTATATAATATTTTCGCAGGATCAAAACGGCATCCACGGTTTCAGAGATTGGCATACTAACAACCATGCCAGAATAATAATTAAAAACAAAATGTTAACGTGTTGTATTGAGTGTCATAATTATACCAAAATTATAGTAAAAGTATACCTAACTATAATATTTCCTCGCCACAGTATTACGATATATAATAAGTTTAGCATATCACATAAAAATACCAACCGCCCCGTACTGCTCCCTATGGGAGGAAAATCTTTTGTGGAATTTGATACTATTAGTGGTGAAAGTTAAATTTAATGTAGTGGATTTTTTATTTTTTGACTTTACTGATGTATCACTATTTTTTAACTACGTTAATAGAATATACCTTGCCCACCTTACGCCAGCGATAGTATTGCCATATTTCCAAGTGGAATTATAGTACAGAGCCTCCAAAATTATAGTATTTCGGGAAAAAATATAGGTCTCGTTGAATGACCAATACTTTTCTGCATGTTCAAAAAATGACACGTAAAGTAATTAACGAGAGCCCTTTTTTAGATAAATTCCTACCGGCTAAATCAAGTATTGCCGTTTTTACGAGAGCCTTTTTTTAGATATATTCTATTAATATTATTTTAAGAATTTTCAAAATTATAGTATTTTCGGACTTTTATATCGTACCTAGTATGCGGGCCAAAATTAAAGTCCTACAAATACTATAATTATAGTATGGTTGGCATCAGTGGCCAGCGGGTGACGGTAAACGATTGTTTGCGGAATATTTAATAAAATGGGTGCTGACATAATTTATTACAAAACGGGAACTATGCGGGACAAAAATTGTTACATCTTAATAATATTAACATACATCCAAAAAAACCCTTTACATTTTTTTAAATATATGAATATAATATTCTGTAAGGAAGGATGTCTTGGAAAATGTGTTTTCGCAAAAATGTTCTTTTCTCTGATCAGTGAAATTTGCTACCATCTTCAGTTTGAAATTAATTTCAGTTAATTTGATAAGCACTATTTTTTCGCTTCATTTTAAGAATAATAATATGTTCATCTCTGTAAAAGAAAGTGCTCTTCAATATATTTGTGTTTAAAGCTTTTGCGTCTAAATTAATATGAATATTTTAGTAATTAATTGGCATATTATATAAATATATATGAACGGATTATTTTGTTTTAGACCAGAATAGTTTAAAGGGTAGGAGATAACTTGAAAAAAGTACTTGGTAGAAAAATAGTTTGAAGTTTTTGGCAGCGTAAGTAATTTTCGAATATTTTTTTTTTACAAAAAATCATATCTAGCTGAAAATGTATCAAATTAAATTGAATAATTCTATTAATACTCTTTTTACTATAATCTGCTTAAGTTTTTTCATTAGATTTTCAAAACTAATCTTTATAAAATGTGGTTTATAATTTGTGATTTTAAAATACTCTACAGAGTGGATGCTTTCAGTGTCATCGGTTGCGGATTCACATTCAATAGCTTAGTCAAATTCACCTAGCCAGTCACTTACCCAGAATATAAACCAAGTCAGGTGGAGAACTCAAGCGCTGTGGTGACCCATCGTTTTTTTAAACGAAAATGAATAAAATAAATAATGAACGAAACAAAATCGTTAGGTGGATCTTTTTAAATATTATATATAATTAGTCACTGATGCTTGAATTTTATTTTCAGAAGCAATTTTATACTACAGGAAAAAGAGCTTCAGAAGATATACTTTAAAATATGAAATAATATTAAGTGCATTTGTACTAAGTATATTAATAAATCATATTTTATATTACAAAAAACAAAAAAGCAGCATTGATTTAAAAAAAAAACTTTTTTTAAAAATCAGTTAAAATTCCTTTTTCATTCAAAATAACACATTTCACAAAATTTCTGTAATAATGATATTAAAATAAGGTAAAATAATGATATTAAATAAATTATAAAAAAAAAAAATTTATTCAGTAAGGTCGGACGAAATCAGTTCTGTTCATTATAAAATTGTGTAGAAAAATACTTTTGTTTTCTTTTTAATAATACTTATAATTAAACTTTGAGATAATAGTAAAATAAAAACAACTTACATTTTGTACGGATAGCGCCAAAACTAGCAAAAAACTAGCTATGAAAAACTTGGTTATATGGTATTTATTATGGGCATTATGTCTTCCCTCCCAATTCATTTTGAATTTCAAGTCCAGATGCGGGAACCACTTTTTAAAAATCTGTTATTTTGAATATTATTTATGTGATAAATATTAAATGATACGTACTAAACAAAAATAATCGATATTAAATTTTTGCAATAAATAAATAGTTAAATTTAAAAAGAGAGACGCTGGTTTAGAAATAATTTATTTTAATTATTAATGAACCAATGTCACTTATAATATTTACAAAAAAAAACATTTAAAATCAAATTTAAAAGTTAGCCAATAAGAAAATCAAAAGTTAAGTGAACGGTCTGTGACTGTGTCGGTAATTAATTAGCCATAAAATAACTTCGAGACTCGTATAAAATAATCAACACTTTCTGAACACAACAAATTATTCACTTTGAAACTTTCCCAATGATATCCTTACCGATAAATTACTATCCAATACAGATGGCGCACTGAACCTACAGTGAGTGAACGAGCTTTGGAGAGAGCTTTTATAGGACGTTCGTAGCATTCAATCTGTGGAAAACTGTTCCAGCGCATGCGTCGATGTCTACGCAACAGCTACGACTGTATTTCTCTAAGGAGCGTTTACCGCAAGAAAAACGTTTTTTTTCAAAGGTCGTGTTAATTAATGTAACGTCAACATATTAATTACGTTTTTCGTCGGTTTTGGCAATATTTTTATGACGTGTAATAAGGGGGCGGATTAAGGCACGAGCTTTAGGACAGTGACTCCTTTCATGTAATTTATTAATTGCGCACCGTAATATGTGAAATTGGCATATTCTTTATGACCGTGGTATCGGATTTATAATGACTATAGAGTTCCGTTTCAGAATTTAGTAAACGTTTTTGAAATTTCATTTATGTGGGCATTGCATGAAAATAATATGTAAACCACGACTTTGCATTACGCTGTACTTGCATGCTTAGTCGTCAAATAACCAAAATTTAATCATCTCTTCTATAGTGCTACCTAATACTGTTAAAATTAGGTAGCAGTATTCTAAGAGCCTTCCATATTTAGTTTTAAACTACCTCTTGTCGGCGTCTGCAGGCCTTACCTATAGCCTACATTAGAGACTACATTCGTTTCCTATAAATACGGATAATCAGTTCTCTTCAAATAAAATAGTCAGAGGTACGGCTGTTCCCATAAAGTTTATCCTGAATTTAATCCTTGTTTTACAAATTTGAGATAATCTTAACAAGCATTTATACCAGGTTTTCACTGAAACGTGGTAAAATACTTATATCAGTTACTTATAGATTCTTAAGTTTTTTCATGTTGCAACATGTTATTCATAAACGTTGTATTGTAGAGTAATATTTCATTGACTAGAGCTTGTTGCGTGGCA
Organism: Rhyacophila brunnea; assembly: GCF_057557595.1. Taxonomy (NCBI): domain Eukaryota; kingdom Metazoa; phylum Arthropoda; class Insecta; order Trichoptera; family Rhyacophilidae; genus Rhyacophila; species Rhyacophila brunnea. The sequence goes on from NW_028232965.1 coordinate 17,361,903, forward strand.
AATACCTACAACTAAATAACATTTTAATTTTATGAAACGTATTTTAAGCTTCCTTTACGCTTCAACAATTAATTACTTATGATGACAACACTGGAGATAATAATATAACATTGACCTACGGGTCCCGCAAACAATAAAGCATATATAAACCGGTCTTAGTGATAAAGAGTTTTTTTTCTTTTTTTCTACTATCTGATCTGGATCGTGACCATCTCCCAAAGAGGTTTCTTAACAGGTTTTTACGTGAAGTGTATATTAATCATTACTCGCATACTAATTTTCCCCATTACTACATTCACGGCGCCCATTATTCAATACGTTTTTCATATCGCGTAGAGTTTTATTAGCATTAAAATGACTAGAACTCTGCAAAAGCAGACAAAGAGTTTTAATTCGAATGTGGAAATATTGTGAGGAGGAGAAACAAAAAAAAAGTTTTTAATTTCTATCAATAGTGACAAAGATAGAGTATCTGCTATGACAAGTCAATCAAAAATCACGTAACGTAATAGTATCTGCGAGCAAAAACCACGTGACGTAAAAAAGTGAGCGTATGTAGCACTGTGACGTAGAAGACTTGATATAGAAGTGGGTTTATAGTAAACAATGGATCAATTTGTTTATTTCCCAATATAGATATAGCACTCAGAGTATATAGCACTACATTTACCTGTATTAAATGATAACTAACGCGACTGAAGAGAGGTATTGAAATAATGTATACAGATCAATAATGAGTATAATGACACATGAACAACTAAACAAACTTACTCGGGAGCCAATTGAAAACGATTTCCCCAAATCCTTACAATTTGCTTGCGTTTGTTGAAAATTTATCTATGGTTCCAACTAGGGAATCCAATCCCAAACCAAAATTCTGATCCCGGGATTTCGGGATTACAATTTGGCAATCCCGGTATTTGGCATTTTTTCCATTGTTAATATAAATTTTGTATATTTACAAATAACATTGATAAAATCGGTCAAAAATAAATCTAGTATAATAATTTATACTATTTAAGACATTTATTGTTAATATTGTATACGTTCAATCTTGGAAATACATAAGTTTATTGGAGTAAATAATATTGTAATATAAATAATAATGTGAATTTAATATGAGATTGCTGTTTCTTATAGTGAATCAAATCATGCTGTGCTTATGGCCATTCCGCTTCATAAATCTAATTAGTCAGCCAAACATGAAACTGCCATAAAACGTATGAGATCATGGTGGAATTACTTTGTTATTAGTGCGAAGCATTGTTTTTTCCCAAACTTTCTCATTTTTATTAATTTATGTGAAAAAAAAAATGAATCGGCAACTTACACATGGGTATAAATCAAACTTCATTCAAACTCAGTTTATTTCTGATGTATTTTTTCTGTTATATTTTCGATTTTATTTTATTTTCCATAAAAATTGATAAAAAATTCAATCCCGAAAGTTTCGGGATTATGTTTATCAATCCCGGGATTCATAGGTATCTAAAATAGCTCGGGATCCCGGGATTGGAATCTCTAGTTCCAACATATTATAAGATATTATGCAAAGCAGATGCTTGAATTTTAGTTGCTTTATAACTGTTATACTACATAATAATATGCCCTCCACAGACTAACAAAGTCTTAATCCGGCTATGGACATAAACCCGACCCTCGCGATAGCCTGCCCTAAATACGTTAATTAGATGTTCCAAAAACATTGAAGAAAACCGTTTTATACACAGACGGAGATGAAAATGAAACTGAAAAAGGGTTGATAAGGCTAATGATTATATTAATTTCAAGCTACTTTACACTCATTGCAGATACAATTGTAGCAAGTAGCACTTTTTGCTGTATATAATTAATTTCCCACGCCTTCACTGAAAAAAAACGCCTTGCATAGATGTTTTGTATACAAAAAACTATCATTATTTAGAATATTTTTAACTGACAATTACATGACGTCGCAAATAATACGTCATAATTAATAATGGAATGTCAAAACAGAACAAAATTGTATATATGCCGATATATTTCAATACACCAACAACCACTTAATATTATTGATGTATGCCTAACTTGTGACGTGTTATTGAATCGCCATCATGTGTTATAATAAAAAAAACTTTGAATGAATCACTCTAGACAGATTGTAAATTATCAAAAAAATGTCTCAAATTGCAAGCTTCGTATTTTTTTGCTAGGTGCCTCTGCTGACATGCCTCTCCCCCTTAAGTCAAGTTAATTACCATTATCGCTCCTAAGCGGAGAATATGGATCTACGCAGAGTGGGGGTTAATATAAAAATCATGCTCATTTTCAAAGATGAATGATTTTTACCCATTCGTTCAACCCATTTGGTCTTTAAATCAAACACATACCTATTTAAAAAAAAAAAAGGTTTTTTACCCATTACGGTGACTCACGGCTTTAGAGACGGGCGCTCCACAACCTACGTCACTGTGGGTGCTTTCAGCTTAGTATATAAACGCTGAAATTTTAAATAATGAAATAAACAAAAAATACCTACCTACTTTCTACAGGAAATTTTTAACATATAAAATCATGAGGTTACTAAGAACTCTTTGTTCTATTGGTTACCACTCAAAATTATTTCCGTAAGTAATTGGACAAATTCACAATAGTCTTCAAAAAAGTGGAAACCTAATCTAACATAACCTCTATATTAAAGGAAATTAATAATCACTATGATTTTACAACTCAATTTTTTATATTGACCAAATAACCAATTTGTGTTTCACAAAAAATTCTGCCTTAATACAAATTGAAATGTACATACTATTTAGAATTTTAAATAATTACAAGATAAAAAGAACTTTTTATATACCACGTTTTTAAATTTTCTGTTGAATCATATTGTAAACTTGACAATTCTATGCATTAATTAATACTTTTTTTGTACTTGATAGGAATACTGAATAAATATAGAATACTGAAATGTCATTTTGACATTTCATATTGATTTCCATAGTAACGCACGTACATATTAATAATTTAGTTGCTAGGACCCACTTAGAAACTTAAAAAAAAAACTTTCTTCTACAGAGATGAATATATTATTATTCTTAAAATGAAGCTGGAAAAATGCTGCTAATCAAATTAACTAAAATTATTAATACTATCGACTGAGGGTACTTGATGGAATTTGAATTTAAATATTAGAATTTCAGAACATTTAGCAGCTCAAAGATTGGAGAAGGATACGAGTACTTCAATATTTGCGAACCACTTATTAAATGAAAAACACACGTTTGACATTGAAAAGGGTGCAAAACTACTTCACAGTCATACGGTTGATTATAAATTATTCTACCAAGAAATATTAGAAATAAATAGAGCATAGTTACATAGCTTACCTATTTTGATTAATCAACTTAGCTTTCCTAGTAGCCCTTTGTTATATCCTATATGATGTTTTACATATGAGACTATATTACGAGTATTATGGTCAATGTTATTGATACAAAATTTATATATGTATGTATGAGAATGTATGGATGAGGATTTACGTATGTATAAGTGTATATAAGGTGAGTTTATATACATTATATTAGGCGAGTTTATATGTATTTTTAAAAAATAATGTTATAAAAAAGTAGGTACCATGTAAGAGTATTATTAAAAACTAATATCTCATTAGTTAACCCCATTGATTATTTTCTTAGAATTGAAGATTTACACCTCTTTAATGTAGTATTTTTATTGTTCATAAAGAATAATGATCTATTATTATGTTTTGACGATTTATTATAATATGCTATCGAGTGTATTGTAATTAATAAGATAGGGTTTTTACTAATTAGTTTTTTACTGACACTTCAACTATTCATAATTTGTTTATTGTATTTTTTGTAACCTTTGACTTAATAGGTAGGTAATGGAGTTTTTACCTACTTTATTCTATTGATTTATTATATAAGTTAGAGTAAAGAGATTTCGTTGTCAGTGTGTGTTTACCTTTGGTGAGTGTACACGTCGCATGAAGATGCCGAAAGGCGAAACCCGGGTCGCAAAAAACGACTTAAATGGAATAGTACAGAGCTTGAATCCATTAGAATTTGACTAAAATTAATTTCAAACTGCGGATGGTAGAAAATTTCACTTATCTGAGAAAATAAAATTTATGTGAAAACACATTTTCCAACACAGCCTTCTTTACAGAATAATATATTCACATATTTAAAAAATGTTAAGGGTATGTTAATATTATTTAGATGTAACATTTTTTGTCACGCATAATTCCTGTTGTGTAATATATTATTAATACCCATTTTATTAAATATTGCTCAAAAAAATGAACATAGCGTTTGGCGTTGGCATTGTCGCCGTGTTCTGATATATTCTAAAAGTTTCAAATGTTTAGCTAGTCGGGAAGTTAGTTAAAAATCTTCAATCGACAATACAAATCTTAATAGGCAAAATAAGAAAAAAAATGTACCGGACAAACAAGAATACGAGCTAATAAAAACGTGGTGATAATAACTTGACTTTAGTCAAATTAGTTACACAAGTGGATTTTTCTTTTCGTTATTTCCTAAATAATAAAACAACCATAACGTGTACAAAGAAATGGTAAAAGAGTTTTGTAATTGAAATATAAGATAATTAATTTTGTTTATCGTCTACGGAAAATTTTCTGTGAACCGTTAAAAATGTATTATTATTTTAAGAATGTGACGCAGTCACGTTGTCTCGAATACTGAAAGGGATATGACGTTTTATATAATTATGTCTATTTTTATGCACATAATAATAATTAATAATAAATATTTCCTGGAACAAACATTTCAGTCCGAGTCCGCACATTAGACACATACCTATATATATGTTGTGCAAGAATCAACTAAAAATACATAATATACTAATAAGATAATAGGCAGTGTGTAATAGTGAGTAGTGTCTTTAACTGCAACAATGATAATATATCTGTCTTTCTAAAACTAGTAAATAATAATATATTATATATTATTATACAAATATTTTTTTTTCTATCAATATTACGTTATCGCCATATTTTATATAAGTAATTTTACTCTCTTGTTAGGCTATGGAAACTTTACTAATTGCAACATTTAAACTTTTTTCATATCTATAATCAAATTGATTATTTATTGTCCTTAATAAAATAAAATTAATTTGACAATAGCGGAAAATAAATCACAATATGACCATAAAAATAACGTCATACGATTTTCAATATTTTTTGACACACCCATAGTTATATTTCATAACAAATTCTTTCACCTCCTGTCAAAATTACGTCATATTTTACCCCCCTTTTATAATTTTTAGCAAACAAATAGTTAAAAATTATCGATACGTCATATTTCTACAATCACCCCCTTATACCCTTCATCAGAAACGATCACATGCAAGAACCCTTCCCCCTTTATGGCACGACATCATATATGGAAGTCCAAGTACATAGTGCGAAATATTCTTTTGTTTTCTAGGATGTTAACACTGTTACAAACCTGTATCCTGATTTGTAGGTACCAATTCCGAACTACACCGTCATCTTTGGAAGTGAAAACCTATTCGCAAAATACAGTAGATATAATATAGGCACACAAAACTGTAAATTGCAAAAAAATGTATAAAAATTAGCCGTATTTTAAATGTGGTATGTATCTCTTTTTTAGAGCTAAAAGATCACGTGCCATATAAAAATGCAAAGAGATCTCTGGCTCGGTCACATAGATAGAATGCCAGAGAAGACGCCAGTGTACCTAGCTACATATAGTGACGTTCCCATGAACAACGTGCCGCCTTTGAGCAGACTCAAAATAATTGCCACCGTCTAGCATTTTTAGTAGCAGATAGTATGTAAATTCATAGCGATACGATGTAAATCTTTAAAATTATTTTACAAGTACCTATAATAAATGAACGTCTCATCAAAAATCTTATAGTCTTAAAGAATATAATATTCAAACTCCTGTCAGAATTTTATATCATTAGAATGTGCCACACACAAGGCCTGAACAAAAAAAAACCATAAGTACGAGTGAGTAAGCATTCGGCACGTTTATAGCTCCGCACTATGCGTTAGAGTAAGATAGAATTTCTACGGCTGAATTAAATATTTTTGGCTAGCGTCGCTGGTAAAAATAGATTTGACTGATTACATTCATTTAAAAACTGCGAGCACGTTTTGCTGAAATTTATTGTTTTTGTGTTAAATATAAAGTTAGTGGTAATTATTTTTAGTTATGTTAGTAGAACATATTGTTAACTATGTTGTGTTTAAATGGTAGCCGTACTGAGAAGCAACACGATGGTATAACGTTTCATAATTAAGTTGATAATAATAAAATCGAGGTTATACTGTGCGTTATACGCAAGAAACACGGCTTCATTTTGCCGAAATATAGGCGCTCTCTATATATCATTTCTCTGAGGCCACACCCCACAAACGCATGACGTGTATACCCCTACGAGATGTTATCATGTACATATCATCAGACGATATGAGAAAATCTATACGGGTGCGACTGAGATAGCTGGTTTTCATCGCATGGGATTTGATGATGCTCGAAGAAATTAAAAAGTAGCAGCACTGGATCGTCCAGGACGTAGAAAATTTCTGGAGGAGTTAAGGCCTACCAAGGGTTGGTTATATAGTCAAAAATGATGATGTTTTGTTTACATATTTTACGTTTGGGACATCTCGACACTAATTATATCGCAGATATTGTATCTTTGAAAAAACAGTAAATTTCCCCTTCCAGTACTTGAAAATGTTCATCATCCATTAATTATTATATACTCATTAATTAAACTAACCAGCATACGTTCACAGCTCGAAGACAACAGTTGACAACATCGCCAACTAAAAACTTCCCAATTAACCAAAACCTTTGTTTCCTTCCAACGTAATTATAGTATAATCATTTATACTCAACTTCAATATTACCTACGTGGTTAAATAGAATATAAGCCTCAAATTAATGTTACTATTAATTGTATTTCGTAGCGCTTATATTGTATCGTATTTAATTCTCTGTCTAACAAGAAACGTTGTCTTCCAAATTTACTCTATATAATACTGATTGTCAAGCAGGGTTTCGTAAAACGTTGCGGCTCCGTGAGGCGAGAATAATAAAATTCTAAAAAGCGTGCAAAAAAATAAAGAAACCGTTTTTAATCGTTCAATTTTTTATTGTTTACCAAGTTTTTATTATTATTTTACCAACTCAACTGACAATGGGAATATCTTGCATTGCTTAGGCGCACCACATTCAGATGGGGTGCAAATTAAAAACAGGACTATAAATAACACAACATTTTTTTAAGTATATTCTGCGGATACATATAACCATTTTTTTCGCTTGCGGTGCCAATGCATTAGGTATCATTATTTTTAGAAGTATAGATATGTCAGAATAAAATTTTATTGTAAAGATTATTTTGCATAAATTCTTAAAAAAGGGTCCATGCTTCATCGGTACATATTTCTTTTTTATACTTACTGTTTTTGTGATACTACATAATATAATATTCATTCCTTCTTTATACTGTTTTAATAATATTTCTTTGTTTTTAAATGTCATGTTGTGAGCGTCTTAAATTTATAATTTGTAATATTCACCGCATATTTAAATGTATTCGTTTAAGATAATAGAACATAATAATAAAATATAGCACTTTATGTAAGTAAATTAATAATAATTGTAAGGTATATCATTTTCAGTCTGGTCAAAACTTTAAAAATAAATGTATGTACGAGTATGTTACTTTCCAATGATTTACAGTATATATTTTGTTTTCCCCAAATATTTACAAAATGTTTCAAAGAGTTCCGCCACACAAAAAGTTGGGAGTCACCGCTCTACGAGGACTCAGCTTCGTAGCGGCGTAGCCTTGTAGCAGCGCAACTCGTAGCCTTGTAGCTCAAGATGCTAGTATGCAGCAACAAGTTTTAAATTACTTGCTAATCTCATTTGCAGTCGGTAGCGCTGGAAGGGATATTGCCATATATTAAAACGCTCTGACAATAATAATGAAATTTTGAGATATTTAATAAAATGGAGATCCGAACATTTATTAGGTTGAAATTAATGCAATATAAATGCTCTTATAAGACTCATTCTTTAAGTCGTATTGCATGTCATCAATGATGAATAAATTAAAACTATAAGAATCGCATTGAATAAAACACATAAACAGTTATTTTTTGACCATACCCGATCCTAAGAAGATCATAATATGGGCCTCCCACAGAACAGATAATAAATAGAATTCCGATAGGCAATATTCAATACACTACATTTTGATGCAGGGTTTTGAATATATGAGTGTCCTACGAAAATGAAACACGCATTATGTACATGCAATATTGTGTGTATTACACCAACATTAAATGAGCGTCAATGCATAAGCCGAGAGCAGTTGTCAATATTCGACGTATGACGTATTCTTGACACGTGTTTAAGTTTATCTCGTATTATTCCTTACTCGAAATCGGTTACCTGCTACTCCATTATATTATGCGTATTTCAGTTTCCATTATTTCAGAGTTCCCTGGTGCATCCACTGAGTGGATGTTTTGTATTAACCGAGTTTTATTTTTTTTTACGAGAAATGGATGGTTACCCACTTGCTCAACCTATTGGGTTGAAAAACAATAACAATAACAAAAACGAACTTGATACCCACGACATTATAAACCGACGCATTAGCCGCTCAGCCGTCGTGGCACACAACTCTTTGTCTGGTGTAGGTTTGCATAAATCTATGGATTGAAAAATGGTAGAATCCCGAAATTTAGGAAATGGTTTTTTAAATGTTTTTTTTTAAATGTAATATATTTTTTACATTAAGGGGCGGGTTTAGGGACGAGGAGACCCTATGCACTGGCTAATTTTGAGCCCTCACATCTTAATTATTATTGAGGTGACAGTGATGACACAATAATAGTGATTTATTTTTTGTTTAAGTGGTAATGTTACGGGCCTCTGGTGTTTACATGTTTTACTCGAATTGTAAAAATACGCATTGTTTTAAGTCACCGCTGTTTCCATGAAAATAGCAAAAGAGCCAGTTTACAATTTTGAAAAAATATTGAAATATATGGAAATTACATTCTTTTTCTAAATAAATCCGTTATAACTTAATATTTATGCAAATTCTCTTCGAATTTATTATATTTTTGTTTTTGTATAACACAGCTGGTCTAATTATAATATTTTTGCTTCTCTTTATGTAAATTGTAGCAGATTTGTCTTCCCATAAGATCTACTAAGATATATTATTTTATCGTGATTACGAAATCGTATTTTTCAACATAATTATAAAGCTTAATTTCCCAGTGACGTCCTTGGACAAAATGCCGCCCCATTTTTTATACAGTATTTTTTATCATCCTTTCATAGTCCAATATCTAAGAAATGTGTTGCATGGATTTATTACTAACAGAATGTAATATGTACCACAAAATCTAATTTAAATGCCATCACTGCTTTAATAGACAGTATTGCGAGTCCACGGTTTCAGATACATTTAAAAATACACCTGCCAACTTTCAAAACTCGCGAGTGACCGGCAAAAACATTAAGATAATTTAATTAGGTAAGTAAATACCTACCTAGAATTCAAATATAATTTGAAAATCTGCACGTGTCATTGTCCAAGGAGAACGGAAGTAAACTTGACAACGTAAACCCGACAAAAAAATTACAGTCCTGTCAAGCGTTCTATGATAATTAATACATTTTATTTACAACCAGTGAGCTGATTTTTTGTAAAGGATAGATATTTTCGTTATTTACTAAGTTTGGGTACCTATTTCTATATGTACCTAATGATTCTCCTCGATTTGCCGCCCTTCAAGTAACTGCCGCCCCCAAGCGACGCTCATTCTTCCTATCCCCACGGGACGTCACTGTTAATCCCTACTTTATCATAATAAAAAATGCCTCTAAATGGAATATTCTTTGTATAACTTTTATACTATCTACTTAAGTTCAAATATTGAAAAATAGGGTGACATTTCATGTTTGTTTACAAATCCAAGAATTCTGATATATGAATCGGAATAAAGAAAAGGATACAAATGTCCGCCTAAAATATTAGATACTTGCACTACATCAAACACATATTAAACGGTATACATTGTTTATCAGTCGAGGGATCGAATTTGTGAACCGCGGCTTCGCATACCTTACTGGTTAGGTATTATTTTTAATTATTGCAGCCGAGCTGAAATCTGGTCGCCTCCAACATGGTTACGTATCGTCTCTTTCTCTTTCTTTTCTATCGTCAGTTGGATTTGCCGGGAGTTCATTCAGCCAGGTGCGTCGTCGTACCTCCAACTATGTTGACGTTTCTCTGAAAATATCGCTCGTCAGTTTTATTGCATCTGCTCGTGTCATTCCGGCATTCCGTAGCTAAATAATGAGGTCTTCGTTTTAAAAACAAACGATTTTTTTTTCGGTTAGGTACATATTCAAAAACGCGCGTTAAAATGATGATACCTCCCTACTTCATTTATTGTTTGTCAAGTTATGGCTACGCCCGTATGTTGTAGCTTAACCACTGGGAAATGCTAATAGAAATGGTGTATTTAAAAAAAATACTACCTTATTCTTAGGTCGCTAATTATTATAAAACAATCATTATTCGTAGAATTATCTTCAAATGTGTTAATCGTGCCCATTTTTTGAATAATAAAATGCCTAATTCTTGTCATATTTGGGATCACAGAGATTATAAATATAATTTGTATCGTAAATATTTCACTATATAATGATAACATTAATTTTACTAATGGTTTTGTAAATGCGTTTAAAATTAATAAATCTAAAAAACACCACTGCACATGGATATACTAAAATATGACTATACTCTAAAACAATGATCGAGAGGTTTAAAAGAATACTATTTTATGTAATAAAAAATACTTTATGCAGTAATCAAATGTTTAAAATAAATATAAACATAAAGGATAATAAGGCTTCAAAATTATATAAATAGATTATCTACAACGTTTAAGGAATATCCAGGGTTATGCTCTGAAAATACCATAAAATCTCCATTTTGACCTACCTGGTGCACGTGGGCCGTTAATGTGAATGTTTTTTCTGACTTGCCATTCTTCATCAAATAAAAACACAAATTAAAACAAATAAATATAATAATGGAATAGTAAAAGTTAATAATTTAACAGCAAGACTAAGTTTACAGTTCAATATGTAAAATATACCATCCCATAATTGATAACAGTAACTTTGCTTAAATGGTCACCGGTGAAGTTGTATTCGTTTAATCTTAACCCTTAACACCTCAATAAAAACATTGGTATTTACTAACAATATTAACATCTAGAACTATATAACGGTGATGAAATATAACTAAAATGGAATTTCGCTAAGTTTATCGCTGTCAAACTGTGCACAATCTATATAAACTTCGGTAGTCAAAATAACAATGGGTCACACGTTAACAGCTTTTAATGTTGCATCATACTTTATCAGAGTTTGAATTTGGAACTAATTTAAATAGCTTCTAAATTTAAATAGGGAATGTTGTAGAAAGGGTTTATTCAATACAACTACGCAACTACTAGCGGTCTTAACTTTTGTAGTAAAGCTGTCCTCTACAGATGCAAAGAGCTTTTGTACATAATGGTTAAGGTCAAAGCGACGGCAGTGGTTAATTTAAAATTAACTTGAATTGTTTTATTTAATACAGGGTGTAAAACTAAAAGTCTTCCAAACTGGAAATAAATTTAGGCACAAATGGTTACTGGAGCTGAAGTGAAATATTAGCAATATTACTAATAATTGATTCGCAGAATATACATAAATGACATAAATAGTAACTAAAAAAAATGATTTAGGAGCAGTTTTCCGAAGACCACATTCCTGAAACACATGCGTGAATCAGGATTTAAACATGCTACTTATTTGTACACTTACAAAGGTAACACAAAGAGACAATGATTATGTGATTATACTGTATAAACTCCTGTTTATAAAATGTTATTATTTTCACAGTAACTGGTTTTGCGTACCCTTTGTGGTTCACAAAAGATTTGAAGGGGTACACAGTTGAACTTTGTGAGTTATCAGTAATTCGCGTAGTGTTGACAACCGTACTATGTATTATAATAATAGTATTTGTATTACAATTTTGGTCCGCATTCTATTTCAGATATTAATTAATAATATAACTTTGAATTTTCGTATTAATATTTTATGGAAATACTATTATTTTGACAATCGTAAAAGTAAAAATATATATAGACCAGTGGTTCTTATGTACGGCCACCAGAGGATTTTGCTGCGGCCACTAACATTAATTTCAGTATTTAATTTAATTAACTGGGCTAACGTTAAATATGCTTTATTGGAAATGAGTCATGACCAAGTGTTTAAAAACCATTGTAATAATACCACGGTTGAAATTTTTTGGTCGAAGTTATACGTTGACCAAGAATATTATCGATTTTTTCTACTACAGTATACTGTGAAAGATTATTCAGTGTAATTCATAAAAAAAACAAAAATCGAATTGATGAATTGATATATACTAACATGTTTAAATGTCTTTTATTAAATGGAATTGTCTGTTAATAAATTGATCTATTTTTTAAGTAAATAAAATTTAGCTTTATTTTTTTCTATCACAACAAAAGTGAAATTTGGTGCGGCCGCCAAACGTTTCATCTGTCAATATCAATTGTGCGGTCACAGTTAAATTTCACATGAGAACCACTGATCTAGACATACAACTTGTCGAAATGAAAATAATTATGACAGCTGAGTCAAACAAAAGAATGTCAAATTAAAATCGAATTCAAAATAATACGCAAACTTTATCTTGATCTGTCGTGAAAATTCTAAATTGGAATTTGCAGGAAAGGCAATTTGAACATCAAACAAACATAATATTTTGACTTTTATACCTACCTATATATTACATATTAAATTTGGTGGATGTAGGTAGGTATATGTAAATTGGTAACAAATAACTAATGACCGAAAAGAGTGAAAGGAAGTAGCGTAGGCTTTCATTCAGCAATGGAACCACCCCATCTAATGATTAATAACTATAGTACCTACCATAGCTCTAAATGATTTTTTGCCTATTTTCCGTGAATTGGAAAAAATATTGGATTTGGGAAAGTTAAATACTTATATTAATGTTGAAAAATACCTATACTGCCTAATTGCATACAAAATGTTATTCCGAAAAAGATATAGGTACATATGCATGTATTTAACCGTGTATAGTATTCAAAATAACTATTTTTTTAAATATGGGATCTGAAAATCAATTTTCGCCTGCAGCCTCTTAGTGTATCAATCTATGTTTTGTATGAACACAACATAGTCTCTGATGATTTTTGTATATTATGCCACCCCTAAAATATCATAACACCTACATAACACTGATAAGATCTATTTTGCTTCTTCATAAATAACAGTATAAAACGTTTCGTTTGCTATACCTACTATAAGGAGAAGTGCGGTGCTACGGTATCTATTGACTAAATATGCGATTTAAGAAAAAATATTGAGACTTTTTAAATAAACAGTACATATCTAAAAGCGCTGAAAACGTTTTTTAAATTAAGGATAAATTTAGGTACTTACATCTAAAAATATTATAAAATGTGCGTTTGTTGGATGCGTTCAACCTGTATTTGAGGTATCAGAATCAATCAGGATTCAAACATGTAAGTGTTTTATATAACAATATAAACATTTTATTCCCAATTATCCCATGGACGTAGCGAATAAAAAATAGCGTTATTATTTTCATAGCAATAATAGGTATACCAAGAGTACGAATGTCTCAGCTTGACTTTCCCTTCTTCAAATACTAAAAACATCAATAAACATAATATATAAATAATTACAAGATAAAAAGAACTTTTGATATACAACGTTTTTAAATTTTATGTTCAATTATTATGCTCAATATGCTCAAATTTGTACTTGTCTATTTTTTTATATGAAGTAAATAAAAAACAAACAAATATAGAATACTGAAATGTCATTTTGATTTCCATAGTAACGCACGTATATATTAATAATTTAGTTGCTAGGACCACCCACTTCGCAACCAATAATAGTGGATTGGATTACGGATTTCTTCCGAAAAAACTTTTCATACAAAACAGAATTAACTGAAAATGAATTCAATTCTACTTAAAGATGGCTAAAAGTATTAAAAGAATGCATTGGCACCGTGTTCTGATATAGGTATTCTAAAAGTTTAAAATGTCTAGCTAGTCGGGAAGTTAGTTAAAAATCGATTGCAAGATTTGTACTGGAATAAACAACCACCGGACAAATAAGAATACGAGCTAATAAAAACGTTGTAATATCAATATTTTTGCAAGGAATAGTAATAAATAATCATTTGAGAACTAGACCTAATTTATAGATTTATATGTATGTAGAATTAATAACTTTGAAGTTGATATACCTACTAAACTAGGTTACTGTTCATTCAATTCTCATCACTTCAATTATTACAAATAGAAAGATTTTTTTTTAATAATTCATAGTTTTAATGAGTTTTTAAATTACTGTGACCATACTAATGCTCGATTAGTTATAAAACACATTGTTTTTCAATAAAAATCGAACTTATTTAAATAAAAAATAGATTAGAAATACGAATTATTCAAAAATTTCTAAATTTGACTGATAAAAATAATTATCAAACAATTTGCAATAACAAGATAAACGCATTCAACGAATGCAAATTCTATAACAGCGTTTTTTAATTGTAAATTTATCATTGAATTATTTTTTTTTACTGTAAATAATTCATTGATTATATTATAATAAAATACCTACTTTAAAATTCAGTAAAATATATCGTATTTTTGATGATATTATGTGTTCTTTAATCGGACTACACTCCCCCTTAACCGTAGCGTCTCCTGTTTTTCTCATGAACATCGTAGCATTCTGTAATATACCCGCGTAGGAAATGTTGACATTTGAAAGAGAGCGTCTCGCTGTGCCCTATTACAGCGCTTATTTATTCGCCCTGGGGGAAATGTCACTTGACCCTCGATAGCTTCAAATAAGCAACACATAATTGGCCAACATCGAATGGACATCTGACGATACTACCAGGCGAATCAGAACTACGCAACCCTTTTCGAGACATTTAAGGCTGGAGTACTGCTTACGCACTTAACCCAGGTCCTAACTAAGACATGCGTGGGCTTATCAATGTTCATACTTATATTGATGCATAGTGTGTTCACAACAGTAATGTTTTACGTAAGGACTAAATAGATTTTTTGTTGGCTAGTTACAACATGGGGAAGAATCCTTACTAAACTATTATTTAACTATTATCTTACAAATACAAGTGATAGAATCGGTACCGAACGATTGTTTTACGTTTACCTTTGCATGTAAAGAAATAATTTACTTATGTGAATTTATTAACCACTAAAATGTAATTAATGGTAGAAAAAATAATATTTATTTGGGTGTTTATTTAAATTAGGCAGTGACATCTGCTGGAATCATATAAACATCACGATTATCGTGGCCTACTTTACACATAAAATCATTAAAATAATGGAACAAAATTCATTTATAAGTCACGTAAGTATGACTGCCCCATCCTTTTTATGCTATCCGTCGTCTACTTATATCCAACAGGTACTCTTCAACAATGAGTTACAATGTCGATTTACAATATGGTTTACAAAGCCACATACGCTGACTGATTCCGAAGTGCCCACAATAATAATTAAACAAATGAATTTGTAGTACAAAATGTATGTTTTATTCAATTAATTTGCCAAAGAGATCGACGTACGTATGTATCTATTTCATGACTTATTTATTCATAGTTATGATAAGTTTGGAGGCCCCTTAGCATGTATGATAAGCCACCACCCTGAGACACGCCAAGGGTGGCTGCAGTTTAAATCCCCCCCCCCCCCCCAAATAATAGTGGAAATAGAACATAAGTCAAAAAAAAAGTTGAAAGGTAAAATTATTACGTATTTTACATATTTAATAATATAACATTATAAATTATAATTAATGTAAAACGACCTGAAATAATCGATATGTATCAATGGAGCACGGGCGGTCAACAATTTATTTAAAAAAAAAAAACACTGAAAAACAACACACAATCCACGTCTTCTAGGTTACATTTTTAATGTTATTATTGAAAGTTGGCGTCTGCCCGGTTCCAGGCACACACGCAGGAAAATATTTGGATATATATATTATTGATTTTTAACGGTGGGGGGGGGGGGTTATCTAAAAGTTTCTCGCGGTCAACGAATATGTTTATGATGGATCCTGCATATTTGATATAGGTATGTGTATTAGAAGGTTACCTTTATCAAAAGGAGAATAAATAGTACCTAATGGCAAAATATCCCATGTTGACACTACAACTAATTTGGAAAAGCATAAAACATTTAGAAAGCGATTTCGCAGATCCTTTGTCCGCAGTAGGTACCATAGATTTTTAAACCAAACCAAAATTTACATGTGTGTGTTCAGTATTGTTTGGAAAATCATCATGGAACGCAGCTGTACAGTAATTGTTAAAATTTATTACAACAATAATGTATACCTAATAGGTATATTAGAGCTACGTTTCGGGTATTACGTGAAATTCATGGTCAAAATAATCGACCTACAGAGCTTACTATTCGTATTCGTAATTGGAAAATTCGAGTCAATTGATAATTTATTTTTGTGATAGGTATTAAAAATCCAACCCGTCAAAAACGTAAACGGTGTTGTTAATCAAAGTGTGGATGAAAATCCAAAACAATCAATTACACGTCGTTCTCAAGAATTCGAACATTCCAGGCACTACATGGAATGTTTATTACGTTTATTATAATGTTTATTATTATTAAAATACAGTTAACGATGCGCCGAAATTTTACTTATTGGGCTTTAGAGCAATCTGAAACAAACATCATGAAAATATCACCTTCAGCGATGAAGTTAATTTTAAATGGCTTTGTAAAAAAGCACAATAATTGTCGCATTTGGAGAAGGTATCTAATGAAAATCCATATTTACCAATGCTATTCTTGAAACACCTTTACATTCACGAAAGGATGGTTTATGGTCTGGAGTACTCTGGAGGTGTAATTTCTACCGTATTTTTTGACAACGAAAATGGCAATGCAGTTACTGGCAACGGAGAAGGCTACAGAAACATAAAGACTGATTTTTTCTGGCATTAATTAGATGATTTTGATCTGGACGGTATGTAGTTCTAACAAGCTCGTGTACCATGCCATACACCTTGTGACACAATCAACTTATTGAAAGAAAAATTCTATATATAAGAAATATATAATATCTATCTTATTTGATAACCCTATATCATTGCTCCAAAGCTTTTGACAATAAAGACAAGAAAGCAGGGGGGCTTAATCCATTCTGGTGTAGAAATGAATAAATGTGTCCAGTGACGTTCCTAGACAAAATGCCGCCTCTGTGCAGCGCCATAATGCTGCACCATTTTTTCATACAATATTTTTTATCATCCGTGCTCGTAACGGAAAAAAACGTAAACGAAAGTAAACTAGACATCGCGAACCCGACAAAAATAAAGTTATATTAAACCATTTATGCCAATTAAAGCATATTATTTCCTACCAGTGAGCTGAATTTTGAAAGATATTTTCGTTATTAAGTACTCAGTTTAGGTAACTATTTCTATATATAGATACCAAATGATTCTCCTCGATTTGCCGCCCTTCAAGTAACTGCCGCCCCCAAGCGACGCTCAATCTGCCCACCTCCACGGGACGTTACTGAATGTGTCTACTAAAATATCACGGTGGGCGAAAATGTATTTTTGTGAACATACCTACTATACAGGCATCCACATGCTATCTACAGATTTTTCTCACACAAAATACAGCAATTTCGACGCCCCACTCCACATGATATAAGTTAGAATAGTATAATTAAAAAAGTTTTGCGTTTTTTCGATTTTTTTTAGAAAAAAACAACCCGCAGTCATTTATAATCCGCACCCGAAAAAGGAAATTACTTTATCTGTAATTTTGGAAAGCTGGTGTGGCCAAGAGTTTTTTTCTGAATAGAATTGACTTTTTGTTATTTATTTTTTTGTTTAGGGTGATGACGTTGACTGTAGAGCCATCGTGGAAATTTTTCAGTATCGTGAAGAATTTATTATCATCTATATATATATCGATACCCCAAGTTCAATAGGGGAACAACTCATAATTTAAAGGTTTTGAGTTAAGAATGCCATTCGATGTAGAAAAGTCTTCTCTTTATAATTCAGCAAAAAAAAAAAAATAGTCAAAAATGTCTTCAATGTGTCATAAAATCGAATAGCCCTTTCTCAGATTAATTAGTAATTCCGTTATATAATCAAATTTATTGGTTAATTCCTTATTAAAATGTATAATTTCATTGTGCATTGATGAATTCCACTAAATTAAATATAAAAAAAGATACAATTTCAACGAAATCAAGGCTTTAAAATTAAAATGAGAATTATTGCAAAAAATTCAAACGCTATTATCTTGGAACAATGTTTTATGAGTTGTTACCCTATTGAACTGGGGTATCGATATCTATAAATCAGTGGCGATCTCCCTTGAGAGCGCTGGAGCGGTGCACACCCACCCACTCAATTTATGCGAAAAGACTTTTTTAAATGAGTATTTAATTTATATTTGATTAATTAAAAGTGTTCTGATCTATTACCGTAGTCATTAATTCATATACAAAAACAAATTCTAATATGTGTTTTTAACCGGCTATTTTAAATAATAATATTATATGTTGATGTGAGCGATATTCGCCATCGCTCGACCAAAGCGCCCAGTAATCTATCTAATTTCGATTTCTTTGCAATGAGAAAGAGCGTCGTCTGTCGCGTGGGATAGCAATACGTAAATATTTTTTCTACGTGCTCGGGAGCGACAGTTTCAGTCGCTCTCGGCCCGAACGCAGATTCATCGGTTTTAAAACAATACAGCCCGTATCACACGTACAATTATTGTTTGACAATTTTTATTCAATATTATTATAAAAATAAATTCTTTTCACAGTACGCATTTAAATTTCCGCACATGTTGACAACATTTCTCAAATTTAGGCGAAGTACAATTTAAAAATAAACTTCAAGTTTTTTTTCAGTTTGATAACTAAATTCACAATGTTTATCAATTATGATACTCGTATCTCTCCAAACTAGCTCTGTAATACGTCTGACTTTTTAGATAAAAATAAACTCAAAAATGAATTGTCTGTTATTTACAGCTTGGATAATTTTTATAATGCTGATGGCGCCTCAGCATTATAAAACATTTTAATCGAAAAAAATCTCATTGACACATTTACGGAAACGGTTTTACTATTAAATTTAATTTTTACTATTCCGATGACATCAGTGGAAAGCGAAAGATGTTTTTTCACACTCAAACGGGTCAAGTGTTTTAGTAGAAACGCCATCGCGCAATCAAGATTGAACGCATTATGTATGCTCAGTATCGAAAAAAGAATGATACAAGAGATTCCTGACTTCAACAAACGCGTAATTGAAAAATTTGTGTCGATGAAAAACAGAAGAATGGATTTCTCATACAAATGAACAATAAATCCCGGTCACTGCCAGATACGAGATATTTCGGTAGTACTAATAATTCGGTCAAAACAAAATAGTTCGTGTCAACCAGTTTGTGTTAAAGTTTAAAATCCATTTTTTTCAATAAAAACTGTTTTTAGAGGTACAACAAATAATAAATAGTGAGTTATTTATGATTTCTTTTAAATGTACTAAATTAAAAAAACCAATAGTTTTTTTTTTATTTTTTGGTGAAGTTTTGATGAAGGCAAATGCCTTTTTACGGCAGTCAAAATGTGAAAAAAGTGAACTCCCAGTAAAATAACTCACCGGTCGCCACTGCTATAAATAGTAGATTATAATTAATTAAATTAAATTAAATTATAACTAGAAAATCAACAATTATTATTAACACCGTAGCACTGCTATTACAAATTCGTACAAGTGATTCCAATACTTTGAGAGTCATCTTAAAAAAACCAGAACCAGCGTTTGGCAGCCAAATAAACAGAGTAACTCCTAGTATTGATATTTCATTTGTAAAGACTTTTATAAACCAGCTATAGGACTCGTAACTCCTGCTTTACCGTGGTATAAACATTTTTGTTGTATAAATTATAAATACCGAGTGCTGGGATCAACGTATGCATAATATGAAAAACGCAGTTTATTTTATGATTCGTCGACCTGAGACGACAGTAAACACGAAAAGTCATGGTACCAGGCTAAGAACTGGTCGTGCCTCCCACGCCTTACCTCCGTAGCTTGGTACTTAATAGGCACCGCTCGTGCGCCTCGAATTCGTCTATATAATATTATGATATCCAGTTTATTTGGTGATTCGTCTACCTTATTGATAGATTCTCAGGCCAATCGTCTGACCCGACCGTTTGCTCATTAACAGAAAACGGTGTTTTCACTGACCTCCTTCGGCCTATTCCTTTCCTTAATCCTTCGTATAACATTTTATCACTGAACAGTTCATTGAATATTAGAATCTCACTGAGCTGAAACTATGCATGCATGAATATACGGTTCCATGAATAAACAGAACAAGAAGAAACAGAACAGTGACCAAACAGAACATGCAAAAACAGAGCAGTGATAAAACAGAACAGCGATAAATAAAACTATGACCTTTCAGGAAAAATATAACATTTAATATTGAAGTTGTCGTACCTCTATTATGTTATTTGCTTTTTAATAATAATAACACAGGCTTTCAATAAGCCGTAAAAAATCAAATTATATTATTTCTGCATTCATAATTGCTGGAAAGCCTCAATTAAACGAGATTCAACTCGGTTTTGCCGGCAAGCTAGGTATATCTCGTTCAAAATGCTTGGGTGACACTGACTAGGTACAACGAAATAATAATAAGTTTAATAATTCTGTGGAATTGTGCATGATTACCAAAATCAAACAGAGAAATTGAGGTTTTTATGCCAAATGGCCAACATGGAGTGATTATAATATTATATATTATTAAAAAAATGTATTATGTATTTCGCTTATAAACTTAAGTTTTATAACACGTATTCAATTAATAAATAGATAGGACAAAAATGAATATATTATTTTTTCCCTGGCTGTTCTCTTTTTCATGTTCTGTTTTGTCACCGTTCTGTTTCTTCATGTTTTGTTTATTCGTGTTCTGTTTTATCATGTTCTGTTTATTCATGTGCTGTTATAATATCATGTTCTGTTTGTCCGGTTACTGAATATACACGTCCCAATATGCACGAACTTGTTTCACAGTGCACATTCATACTGAGGTATATGATAATGATTATTGTTAATTATGATTAATGCCCTACGTCCTACGTATATCATCGTTTTGTTATCATTATAGAAATGTCGAGCAAATTTTTATACCTACTAGAAAAAGATAAGTTTTTCTCAAAGAGATTGGTTGGTTTTTCTCAACGTTTATGGGAAAAAAGATAATAAAATTGAGCCCCGTATTAATTGAGCCTTGCATTTGCTAGGATCGGCCCTGCACACTGTAATAAATTTTCAATCATATTTTGGAACAGTAAGAAAGCCAATGAGAAATATAATATCCCATAGTTTTTCAACCTACTCATTTTAATATTATTAAAATAAAATATTTATTATAATAAATGCGGATACAAAAAAATCGATTCTGTGAATTTATTAACCTAGCAACTTTTCTCCAGTTTAACCAACCTCTTCAAAAAATAATGTTAGAGACGTCAAAACATTAGTCGGGATGATAATTTTATTTATTTATTATTACATTTTTTACTTATAAGTTTTGTTATGAATTAAAATAGTCTTATTATTTAATTTACTGTAACTATTTTATTTTTATTTGAACGTTTGTATCAAAATATTTGTAACACTGGAAGGTAAATTCTAGCAATTATTTTTGACTTTTGGCGTAATTCCAAATTTACCAATTCAAATGATTGTACAACACGTCATTCTTTAACTTACATTATATGATACAAGAATACATCCGGCATCTATTTTTTTGATCTATCAGTTCCAGAATTATTATCGTACGTGATTCGCTGAGTTAAACAGTAAAATGGATATTCCGTATATGAAGATTTTAATTTATTGCCTGACATTCATTGGATACGCATGGACCGGCATGGGATCAGGGATGTTGAAAAATTTGAGAGATGCCGTTCTCGCCGCTGAGACAGTTTTCGGCGATGTTATGAAAAACGTTATAACTGTTGCCGAGAAATTTCGATCAGCACATGATATATTTGGAGCAGCAGTTGAAGAAAATTGTATTTTCCAATGTCCAGAAGGTAAGAGATGTTTCCTTGTAATATAGGTATTAAACTATTTATAGAAAACTACACTTGATTCATCTCAATATGACTAATTAGTCCAAACTATTTTTTTTTTCAATTATGGCTAAGTATACTATTACTATGTATCCCTCGAGTACATCACGAATACCCAATGAAAGTAAATATTAATTTAATTTTTAGGAGGCTCACCAGTAAAAAATAAAAACCATGTGCCCACTTCGGATGGATGTGGGTCCTTGGGCATCCAAATTAACTCAGAATATCTTCCTATCGGTGAAATGACCGTCTGCTGTGATAATCATGATAAATGCTACGATACATGCAATTCCGGGAAAGAGAAATGTGATTTAGATTTTCAAAGATGCTTGTATACTTACTGTGAAACATATAAGTCATCCTTGGGTGGGGATACATTTGTCAAAGGTGAGTGTCATAGGATATAATTGTTTTCTTATGGAGTACCCAACTGAATCTTTATTAAATTATATTATTTATTAGCTATTCATTTTATGTCCAAGTTATTACTATTTTGCAAGAATTTGTTGTGTGAATCAGAAGATAAAGTTTTTATTTAGCCTGGTCGTACATACAAAATCGTCTCGATTGGGACATGACCATAAACCAAGACGCCGGCAATGTTGCAACTCTCTCTTGCGTGTACAGGCAAGACCATGCCAGGACAGTGACATCACGCGGCTAACTGAAACAATTGAAAAAGTAGTATCTGCACATGTGCCATTGCAACATTTTGCTAGTCTACCTGCAGCACTTATCGAATGAAATTTGTTACATGCGTTACTTTCTACCAAAAATGTCGCACCAACCCTACGTGAAGTACATAAAGTTATATATTGTATTCTTTGAATGACTACAAAATCACATACGACAGATTTGATGTGTTGGTGAAGAGACGATTTTGTATGTGCGATAGGGCTTACACTCAGGGCTGGCCATATTTTACAATAATTTTTAATAAATAATTGATTTATTTATTTTATATTTAGTTGATTTGGGCAGAACTTAGAAAAATGTGAACATACTTTCAAGTACGTACATTATTTCACACTTAATTGTTAATTACGAAATAAACAACTCATGATTAATACCTACTGTTTGGTAAGATGTTCTCGTCTTAAGAGAAGCTTCTCACTGGGCAGGTCCATGTACTACGCTTGGGAAAGAATATTATGTGAATTTAACTCACCTTGCGATGCAAAAAATACATTTAAGTCTATCCACTGTAAGAAGTCAGTTAATTAAATCAGACATGTTGTCCCTATCTTTTGACGTATGTAACTTTGTCCATCTTACGATCTACGTATCTTTGAATAGGAGGAAGACCGGTACACCATTGTCTCTCGTGTTCAAAGTAATCAGGCAGTTCAACTATACATTCATGACACTGCCCTTCATTGACCGCTGACGGCACAGCTGTTGTGCCCTCATTAAGGGGCCAATAGATATAATTAGCATGTTATTTAACTGTGGTAATTAAATGGTAATTAAATGCTCCGCGGCAAAACGGTTAATAACTTTTTTTTCATAATTGACGTCATTATCAGAAAACAGCTCAAGAACACTACAAATAGAAAATAAGCTGTTAAAATTAAAATATCTATGACGCTTATGAAACGTTACATCATACTGACCAATGTTGATTTTAAACACATTTTATACAGTACTCTCTCAGTACTCAGCCAGTCCGCCACCCCAAAAACCAGACAAGTGTCCAATTAGTGAAAGCGGCGCATTATAGTGCATACATACAAAATATGGTAAAAATTAAAACAACTATTTCATAAAAATAGTTTTTTTGAGAAATTTTTAGTATATTAACTAAATATTAAACAGTAAATCACTTGACACAACCAGTTGCTTAGTAAGACTGATATTCTTGAATGGCGTAGGATTCCTGGCTTTCCCAATGACCAAAAGCTTCATTTTGCATTGGAGCACGGCATAATTATTGTGATGCGGTCCTTGGGCATTTTCCTCCCTGGTACATTACTTTCTTCGCGATGAACGTGCATTGTACGAAGGAGAAGTTTCCAAATAAACCTGTCTCATCTGCGTTGTATACTTGTTCGCGGCAAACTACTGAATTTGACAATGGAATACCGGCGAATTATAGAGCTTGATTTTGTGCTTTCAACTAGTAAAAATAACGGCGGATCATAGTAGTTGTCGGATAATCGAGCGGCGGATTACTGACAGTATACTGTATTGGTAATTTATTGAGGGAAGTGTCAAAGCGAGACAGCATATATATTCCAGGCTAAATGAAACTATAAATTGAGTTGAATTTAACCTTTTTTTTGTTACAGGATGTAAAGCTGCTTCAAAACTTTTGTACACTGGAACATTAACTCTCGGATGCAAATCTTATTTGGATGCCCAAAGTAAAGCGTGTTACTGTCCAGCAAAGAAAAGTAAATATAAAAAATACTCTACAGGAGCTGGAGAACTATAATTAAGTATATTATTGTCGTGTGCACCTGAAGAAAATGAAATTATTGTGAGCGGCTATCTAATGATTGTGATAATATGATTATTAATGTGTGTGATAATGACTGAGCAGTATAATTTAAATAATATGCCTAATTTTTGTTAAGAGATCTAAAATAACTGAAATGATATTTTTTAAATAACTTAAAAATGTCAGATACACTTGGCTATTTTTAAGTTACTGTCACTGAATATTGTATTAAAATTATACAAACAAATTAATCTAGTAAAGTAAGTTAATCAGAATTACTCAGCTTATTTTTGTGATATTTTTTACACAACCTCTGAAATAATTATTAAATATATTAACCGGTTAGTGTTGTTTTCAATATAACATAATACACTTACTTATCTATTTATTAAATGGAATATTTTTCCACCGGTGTTGAGCTTGTTATATAGGAATTACATCCACGATAAATGACCATGACTTTATTTATTGATGATAGCAAGATTTTGTGACAAGGACTGTAAGTTTTTTACTCTTTACGAAATAATTCTTAACTTTCAACAATAACCTGAACAAGTAAAATGATAATACTTTTCCAATATAAATCGTACACATGCATGGAATTACTGTTGGCAATTGTGCTTATTTTAAACTGTCATGACAATAACTGTTTACACGTAAAAGTGTTGACTGTCTCTCCAGTCTCATTCTTCAAGAGTAAGCGAAATGCGAGGTTGTCATTTTATACTACTATCTGACAGGTCGTATTGAAAATCGGAGCTCAATATGAGTAGTTCGCTTTTTTACCGGCATGTTCGCCCCGCCCCTATCGCTCTACTGCGCAGGCGCAGATCGAAAATAATCTACTTGCGCGCAATAAATCATCACAATTTGGAATCTTCCAATCTTGTTTGATTTATGCACGCAATCTTGCCAACTGCAGAATAATACATGTTTCCCCATACATTTTCTTACTGTGCACAGTACATCCATGCACGTGTAAACGGGGTATTATCTTCAGTGTAA
Source organism: Rhyacophila brunnea (assembly GCF_057557595.1). Classification (NCBI taxonomy): domain Eukaryota; kingdom Metazoa; phylum Arthropoda; class Insecta; order Trichoptera; family Rhyacophilidae; genus Rhyacophila; species Rhyacophila brunnea. The sequence continues at coordinate 17,387,754 of NW_028232965.1, forward strand.
ATACAACACCATTGGTGGGTCAATTTTATTAAAATACTTTTTTTGTCGCATTCTATTAAATGTGATAAGACATGTTTATTAAAATTTCAGAATCAACCAATAGTTTTCTAGTTATCAGCTTAAATCAATACTGCGAAAGAACCCTTTTCGAATTACATGAAAATAAACTCACATAGTGACAAGATTTTTTGTCTTTCCTGGACATGTTTATAAATGGTTTAACGTTCAATTGCAATATTATTATTATTGGATGATTTGTGTTTTAAAGGACCATAATATTATTAATTATTATCAAAGAATTTGATAGAAAGCCTATACAATCAGGCAGCTAAACTTGACTTTATTATTATAAAATTATCTAAATACAAAATGTAATACTTCTTTATCTACCACATATATATGTAAATTATTGTTTTTTGGTTTAGAATTTACCGTGCATACATATTCCATGATATGTAACAAATCTATCTATAACTTACTAAACCTGTCAAAAGCATGAGAAAATTTTTTTAAAATCTTAATGACTGATAAATTTTAAAAAATACAGTCAAATGCCAATGTCAAAATTTAGTTAGCTTATAATTATAATATCAGCTAATAAAAATGGGTAGATATAATATTGTTTCATTTTGAAAATCAATATGATGAAAATAGATTGTTTACAATGAAGATTTAATTGTGAACATATCAGTATATGGAAATAGACACCTCAATTATAATATTCTGTTATTATTCAACTATTTAAATTATCATGCTTATTTGCTTTTTGTATTTTTGAGTTTGGTGGTTGACCATCATGAAAGCCAGTGGAATGTTAATTTTTTCATTATAGAAAATATCTAATAATTTAATCCCAAATCAGTCAGCCACTGTGTTATTTTTTGGTAGCTAAATTAGAATATGTTCCAGGCATAAAAAAAGAAATGTTACCATATTGTGTTTAATTATTTAGTGTGATGAATTATAATATTATTTGTTACATTTATTGAAATAATAAAATGCCTTTGAGAGTTTAATATTTTATTATTTAAATGATATTACAATCACCAGCAAAGTAGCAATATCAATTTACGAAAGGTTTTAAAAACTTACACTCGCTAGTTTCTAAGACTAATGGATATATTTCAGTGTGCCAAGAACCTGTATTTTATGAAGAGATTCTTATGTCAAGATTACAAAAACAAACTAAGTAGGTAAATTGTTCAACACACAATTAAATGGCAAACTTTAATATATCAAAACACCAATTAATAGGTAATAAATAACTTAAATGATACTTAATGCGCGTGATGAAAATAAAATTGACAGTTGCGACAGTGGAATTCAAATTGATAAACATTGTATTTATACGTAAATGAAAAGTTATAAATATGAATAAAGCCCCAAAAAACAAAAATACACTGATAAATTAATATAAAATTCTACGTAAGAAGCTGCTTCATTTCTTCTTGTTCTGCCGCTTCTATGTAGGACATCCCATCCGGTGTTACGCCGCTCTTTGACGCTCCCTGTAACATGCATTTTGGTTTAATAAGTTGATTTTAACTTGGTTTAAATTTTACAACACATCAAAAAACTTTACTTACATTCTTTAACAGCACCTCAACACATTCTTTGTGACCCTCCCATATAGCTGCTAACAGGACTGTTATCCCATGCTTATCCAACACCTGAAAACAATATAACAAGTATATCAATAAAATAGACATCTAGAGAGGCTCGGGAGTAAATAATGTTAAGCAACAAATGTTCAAACTGAGATACATGCTAATGATTTCAATACAGATTAAGGGATGAACAACATTTTGTATTATTATTTCACCCAATTTAGTTGTTTCAAAAAAAAATCTATCAGTGGCCTGTGTTTTCATTCAAACATTATTTGTCATTTACTCATGAGTCCCTCTTGTACCCCTTCATAGTTTTAAGACATTTAGGGATGACTTTTCTGTTTCATGTAGGGTAATCGGAGTTGCCCATGGTCGCCCCAATGCTATATGGCAGCCAATGTGGTTTAGTGTCATTGTTGTGCACCTAACTTCACATAAGACCGAACTGACTGGATAGTGTATGATTTTATTGCATATGAGCATCTTCAGTAGCGGCAGTGAAATAAAATATCAGTGTTTTACTTAAATATTTTCTTACCACTTCTTAAATTTGATAAAGATAATAATAAATATGTTGGAATCAAAAGCAGGATTGACGAGTGAAATAATTATTTTTTCATTGTCATTAATTGACAATATTTGAAATGAAAAAAGAACAGAGCTCATGAGTGATATTCAAACCCATTAATTATGTCAATTAAAAAACCAACAACTTTACTTGGGACTAAGTTCAATCCTTTAGCAACAATGGGCTAACCTTCTATAAATATATAGTTGACTGTGACCTGATAGAAAGGCGTGTAGATAATGAGAATTGCGAGCAGTTTAGTTCTCCAAATCGGCACCCTCATTCCTAAACGTATAGGAAACTGCTGCTCTTGTCAGCTTAGACATTATTACTTGTAACACCCACAATACGCATTCTTAAGTATAAATGATGAAGAGACCCATGAAAATGGTATTTATATTGCTAACAGATAAGATAAAATTGCAGTAAGTTATGAGACTTGATAGTATACATTTGGATCGGCGCCTTTATCAAGTAGATACACGAGGACTTCTCTTTGACCATAATCGGCTGCATAATGGAGTGGAGCTCTGCCGTCGATCATTTCATTCACATTTATATTCTGAAAATAATAAAAAAACAAACAAATTGATAAATACTTCCCTATATCATGTTATATTTATGTAGACGAAATTTGACAGATAATTTTGGCTTGTTTCTTTTTATAGCGAGTAAAATAATAAACAATTTTGAATTTATAAACGTTATTTAAGTATTTACGTATACATTTCGCAATTGTATAAAATTATGACTAAGCAATAAGCGCACGAAATCTTATACTGAAAATGCACAACACAGGAAATGGAGTTCTGATTTGGCAAGATATTCGATTACTTACGTTTGACTCCACGATTTCTTTAACTTGATCAATGTCTCCGTTTTTAATTCCCCACAGTAACCCACTCATTTTTGACTATTTAAAATGAGTATTTTTCTCGTATTGACAAAGCCCGACGATATCGGCAGATATTATAACATCTGTCAAAAAGTTACAAACGTCAAGCTGAAGCTATCAATGGCTGACATAGTAGCCACAGCGGCGTGTCAAAATATTATAATAATACTAACCGCTATAAATATGATAAAAAAATTAAATATCTGAGGATTTCAAACATTAATTCAATACACTTGTCATTCAATAATATATGTCAAATTAATTTCACAATAATAACTATAATAATGAAATAATAGGGATACTCAAATAATATTTTACTCTCTACCAATGACAATGTCTATGATCATTTTTTTTAGATGGCAACTAGAGTGTATCCACTCGGTTATGTGATATTAGCCCAATACCAGTATCTATAATACTAAGGAATTATGCCGATACGTCAATTAACTGTAAATCAAAAAATAACTTTGGCCGTCTGCCTCAATCGTCATTCGCCCTTGATCGTGAAAATTCACTCCTGAGTCATGCCCCGGAGTCTTTAGCGAATTCGAACAATTCCTATTTTTTGTGCACGATCGCGTTAATTCACTGTCTTGCGTTTTACATAACAACACAAATTTGACATTTGCATAAAGGCTTAAAGGATTTCGGGATTACGATTTGACGATCCCGGGATTGGCATTTTTTCAATAGTAAATATGAAATTTTTATATATACAAATAACGTTGATAAAATCGGTCAAAATAAATCTAGTATAATTAATTATACTATTTAAGACATTTATTGTTAATATTGTGCACGTTAAATCTTGGAAATACATACCTACATAGGTTAAATGGAGTAAATAATATTGTAATATAAATAATAATATGAAAGTAAAACAGTTTTATGTATTTATGAAAAGATGACAAATACAAATACAAGTTCAATTAAAACAAAAAATGACAAATGCATTCAAAAAACATGGTGGAATCACTTTGTTAAAAGTGCGAAGCATTGTTTTTTCCAATCTTTCTCATTGTTATTAGTTAATGTGAAAAAATAAAATGAATTGGCAACACATGGGTAAAAGATCAAACTTCATTCAAACTCAGTTTATTTCTAATGTAGTTGTATGTTATTCTGTTATATTTTCGTTTTTATTTTATTTTCCATAAAAAATGATAAAAAAAAAATTATCCCGAAAGTTTCGGGATTATGTTTACCAATCCCGGGATTCACAGGTATCGAAAATAGTTCGGGATCCCGGGATTGGAATCCCTAGTCGTGACCAATCGTCTATCATTCTATACCATAGCCAGAGATGGCCAGTGCGTCGATCGCGAAGGTATTTTTGGTCGATCGCGGACATAATAAGGTAGGTATATTTGGAATCATGTTGGGTTTATTACTTTATGTAAAAAATATGAAGCAATACCCACTTTTATCAGTTATCATTGCATTATACACCAGCAGGCGTTATGTTCAAAAGTATTAAACCTGAATCACGTGATGGATTTTGCTTTTAAAATTGTGAATTCAATTCGTATTAAAGCTTTACAAATAAGGCAATTTCGTTCATTATTAGAAGAATGTAGATCGGAAAATGATGAACATTTGTTGTATACAAAGGTGGCTTAGTCGAGATTCAGAGATATGTTACCTGAAAGTAAACAGTATTTAAGGGGGGACATGCTCGTCGAAGGTCAAAATTGAGTTTTTATTGTATTTTCAAACCATGATCCTGGACACTCCTTAAACGTTGTAGATAATCTTATTATATAATTTTGTAGCCTTATTATCCTTTATAGTTATTTTAAACATTTGATGACTGCATAAAGTATTTTTGTTACATAAAATATTATTCTTTTAAACCTCTCGCTCTAATGTTTTAGAATATAGTCATATTTCGGTACATAACTGTGCAGTGGTGTTAAGATTTTTTACGTTTATTAATTTTTAAACGCATTTATGAAACCATTAGTATAATTTATTACGAGATAATTTTTGTAAAATATTCACGATAAAAAATTATATTGATAATCTCTGTGATCCCAAATTTGACAAGAATTAGGCATTATATTATTCAAAAAATTGGCAAGATAAACACATTTGAAGATGATTCTAAAGATACTTATTATAAGTTATGTCTTTGACCATTCAAGTGTGATAAACATCTTATGAATAATGATTGCTTGATAATAATTATTGACCTAAGAATAAGGTAGTGTTTTTTTGAAATACGCCATTTCTTTTGTCATTCCCTAGTGGTTAAGCTACAACATACGGCCGTAGCCATAAATTGACAAACTATAATTAAAGTAGGGAGTAAAATTATGTTAACGCGCGTGTTTGAACATGTACCTAACCGAATTTTTTTTATTTTTTTTAAACGGTACATGTTCAAACACGCGCGTCAATATTATTTTACTCCCTACTTCAATTATAGTTTTTCAATTTATGGCTACGGCCGTATGTTGTAGCTTAATCACTGGGGAATAACAAAAGAAATGGCGTATTTCAAAAAAACACTACCTTATTCTTAGGTCAATAATTATTATAAAGCAATCATTATTCATAAAATGTTTATCACACTTGAATGGTCAAAGACATAGCTTATAATAAGTATCTTTAGAATCATCTTCAAATGTGTTAATCTTGCCGATTTTTTGAATAATAAAATGCCTAATTCTTGTCAAATTTGGGATCACAGAGATTATCAATATAATTTTTTATCGTAAATATTTTACAAAAATTATCTCGTAATAAATCATACTAATGGTTTTATAAATGCGTTTAAAAATTAATAAATGTAAAAAATCTTAACACCACTGCACAGTTATGTACCGAAATATGACTATATTCTAAAACATTAGAGCGAGAGGTTTAAAAGAATACTATTTTATGTAACAAAAATACTATATGCAGTCATCAAATGTTTAAAATAACTATAAAGGATAATAAGGCTTCAAAATTATATAAATAGATTATCTACAACGTTTAAGGAGTGTCCAGGATCATGGTTTGAAAATACAATAAAAACTCAATTTTGACCTTCGACGAGCACGTGGGCCGTTAGCAAGGAAGATTCTAATTGATGATATTCTATCATAGAATGATGACAAAACTTGGTTGCTTAATCACTTGCCTTTCTCTGTGATATTATAGAAAAATTATATCAATTGAATCTACAACTTCAAGGGGAAAAATAGTCAGTACATTTTTAAAACCAAACTTTCGAGGTATGAACAACAATTAAAGGAATGTGATTTTAAATTTTTTGATAATATGAGGTCTGAATGTAAAGATATTATGCAAAATATAATGGTTAGTCAGTATTTCAATCACATAACGTTGCTAACGGAGTTTAACGTGAGATTGAAGGATTTCTCTAAATTGAAGATGTTCCTACAATTATGTTGTTCCCATTTAATGATTGGTAGTATAAACGCGGAAAAAATAGCCACACAAATTAGTGTTTAGATTTTTAAAGAAATTAGATATCGATTCTATATAACTTGCCAGACTTGAAGGACTGCGTTATTGAAAATATGCAATCCAAAGTTTTGGATGAAAATAAAAAAATAATTTTAGGATTTCTAATTTTCGATACACAGGTAAATTGTGTAACTATGTCAAAATTACAGTTAATGTGTGGGTACTTAATTTTTTTTAGAAGTGAAATACATAATAATTATATTCTTGTCGTTAATTCGATTTTTTAGTATCGTTATTTTTTATATATTGTATAAAATATCTGTTTTCAAAATACATATTTGAATTATAAAAATTGGGTTTTTATTGTTCTAGCATAATATAATTTTAAGCTTTTTGGCGCGGAGATTCGTGAACTTAATATCGCGTAAATGTTTTAAAACGGCCGCACGATTACCACATGGACACGCAAAAGAAATCTCATGGTATCTTTCTTCCTCGCGTGATGCAACTTCTACATCCACCTCTTTCATACTCATTAATAATCCTATATAGACTTACAAGCTATTACTGTTACAATATTCCACGTACAAAATTATTTACAATTTTAATGCTTTAAAACTTAATATTATACTTACTTAAATTAAAGCTATTGGTTTGACATTTTACATCTGGGTACACTTTATAATAAGTATTCTAAATCTAACATTTACTTTTTATCCAGATAGCCAAGTGAAACGTCATAAGTCTTTCTTATTCTGTTAATTGACTAAATGGCTAAGCTACACTTTTAGGCCTACGAAACTTTATTCCGGCTCTCCATAAGACGGGAAGTCCAGGAGCATGTCACTATAGTCAAAGAAATATTATCGATGAAAGTTTCTACAGTCTACACAATAATGCTATCTACATACTAGGTTCTTTTATTAAATTAAATGTTGGAGTAGGTACCTGTTGGGACAACTGGAGTTCAGATAATACATAGTATAATGATAATAACATGCCAAGAAACGTAATAAATAAAATAAATCAAGGTATTGATCAAAATGTATCAATACGAGTATGTAAGTAAATCGCTATCAAAATAGGTACTTATTACTTGTCTGCGGGAGATTTTTTCGAAAAAATAAATCGTAGAAAATATTGGTATCGTTATTGAAAGAAAGTATTGAAGTATTGATACTTTTTTGGCGGCGCTGCTCTAAACTAAATGCACGCAAATGTATTGTCCATAGACTAAAGTATTATTGTCTATTATTTATGATGGCGGTCATGTCATTAAATAAATAAGCGAATGAAAATATTGTCAAATATCTTGTTTGTAAATAATTCTTAGTAGTAGTAAGAAAGTGTTTCTGACAATTATATATTACGCGATATATCTGCACTAATCAAAATGACAAGGAGTGGGTAAGTTCTATGTTTCAGGTCTACTTAATAAATGTGATTATAAACGTATCAATGGAATAGGTTAAGATGTCTCACATTTATTTTGATTTCTAGTCGTGAACGGGAGGGAAGACGCCGTTCCCATAGTAAATCGTTGAGCCCTGACCGTAAGAGGCGACGATCTCGAAGCCGAGAACGGTTATCCAAGTCTTCGAAACATCGCCGCAGTAGGAGCCGAGAACGGGAAACTAAACGTGAAAAACGTTCACACAGCAGGGAGCGAAAGACGTATAGAATTTTTATATCATTACACAATATATTGAAGGTCAAGGAACCTTACACTTTTTTATTATTACATTCTGTTTTATTTTAGCGATAACAAAAGAGAAAGTGAAAAGAGACCATCCGGATCGAAATCCTCCAGGAGACGTTACGAAGACTCCGAGAGGCCCAAAGATACAGAACGTTCTAAATCGAATGAAAAACATTCCAAAGAAGACGATTCGGAGTTTGATCCGGGCAATGTTGATAAGGTATACTTCATAAAGCCAAAATAATCCCTGAAACACTGGCTTAGATGAACAATCACAAAACTAGACAGCGAAAATTATATTATGGCCGCCGCGATATATTATGAAAGGATTGCCAGTATTAGGAGACTTTTTCCTCCCTACTTTGGTTCAGAATGTGAATATCGAATACAATACCAGATGACAATATTTTACAATCTGTCAGGATATTTTTAGTAATATGGTAAAACTGAAATATCAAAGAATATCTACCTATCATTGCAGCGACTCTATCGTCGTTCTTATTTATAAGCCCGGTGAGCTCATTTTGTTTTTTTCTTCTTCGCAGTAGGTTATAACACGACTTCTAATCCTCCTGCTACCACTTTTCAATACTTTGCATTATTAACACGTTTAAACACTTTACACGAACTTGCAGTACGCACAAATAACAGACGTCAAATGATTGCACAGCGAGGAGAACAAAGAGAAAAAGGCTAGGTAGGGTTGTAGTTCTCGAAACGGCCACGCTTCACGTTATACTTGCCGCAGTTTACCAAGGTGGTGGGTATAAACAGTGTCGCCATGTTTCATTGTGCCAACTTATAAAATATTCATTATTCTGTGGCTACCAATTCAACCAAACTATGGAAATTCCTTGAAGTATAGGTACAGTCTAAACTTTTAGATCCAACCTCTTTGTCATGGAGATGTTGATTGAAATTTTGGCAATTTTAGGAAGAAGAGCAGAAGCAACTTGAGGCTGAGATGCAAAAGCGTCGCGAGCGCATTGAGAGGTGGAGAGTGGATAGGCGGCGACGAGAGCTGGAAGTGACCAAACGAGAAGTGCAGAGAGGCAGTCTCACTGCCAATATTCAGGTTCCCTCCATGAAGAAGTGGTCATTGGAAGACGACTCTGGTGACGAAGGTGAATAGCTGTTACATAATAATTATTACTCAGTAGTATTTTTCAAGAACAATAAGTTCCAGAATGCTAGAATTTATATGTCATGGAGATGATTTTTATAGGGGTTCTCAGCAGTGCCTACTATCGATACCATTTGCGTGTGCCTGTTGAAAAACATTGATAAACTAAAAAAAATTAGCATACCTAATAAATTTGTGTATTGATTTTTTGTTTTAATAAAATATGAAGTCTTATTATCTGGGTACAACTTACTGCTTGAGGTAGTACAAGTCAATGTTTTTATTTATTTGCTCTAGCCTCAATGATACCAGATAATGAGAAATTTTTGGAGTAAAAATTGGAAAGGGCAGAATTTTAAACTCAAATGTCCAAATTATGAGAAAAATTAACTTTTCTGAAATTTGATTTTCTGTTTAATTAGCCTTTAAAACTTGTGGTTTCAAGAAAACAGTACATAGTAACGTTTATTCTAAAAAAATATATAGTGTTTTCTCTTTGGAGGTTTCATTGCAAAAAGAATTTGCCTGCTATCCCTTCTTCATCATAAATATGCTACTAATCACAAATCTGTTCGGAATACCTCGTGTAAAATGTATTGAAAACATCTATCTACAACCATTAATATTCAAGAAATCACAGCAATGTCCATTTTTAACAGGAGAGGAGGCGGCTGGTGGTAGTGTTGAAGAACCAAAAGTTGAAGTGGAAGAAGAAATCGATCCTTTAGACGCATTCATGATGGAAGTCCAACAGGTATCTTAAATAAATTCTTATCTCTTCCATTATCCAATTTGATAATTGGTCTACTCTACAACGGTCGATTTTAGTTATGGTACGTTTACATCTGACACTTATACCTTTATACTTATTTTATGTGTCTGACATAAAATTTCACTTACTGTTTACACCTGCATGGATCTGACATAAAATTCTCGTATACTTCTCGTTGAAATAAAGTCTCTACACTTTATTCAATGGCAACATTTGGAATAAATATATGCGGTGTTTACATATGGTATTGTAATTTATTCGGACACTTATTTCGAATACTTCTCAAAAACGTTATGTCAGTTGTCAATATGGGAATGGTAAAAAAGAAAGCAGCGAGTGTTATTATTTTAAGTCTTTTGGCAACAAAAAGGAGGAAAAAATGATCTAGATGGGTGCGGGAATGGATTCAGCGACGAGAAGAACTAGGTGCCTTCTGTTTAATGTCAGAGTTTAAAATCGAAGATCCAACTCAATTTGTGAACTTTAGTTTGCAAGATTGAACCTTTTGCCAAAAAACAAAACACACAATTCAGAAATACCATAAGTGTAGAAGAACGATTAACAGTAACATTGCGATATCTAGCACTTGATCGTCATTGCATATTCAATATAATATTATCGTAATACGAGTGCAGGTGTGGGCCAAAATGAATTAGGTAATACCATTTGAAGGGCATTTTTTCTTCACAGAGTGCATCAGAATCAATCGTATGTGCCGAGAACAAGCGATATTTTATTTTCGAACAAAATCCATAGAACACGGCACATCCGATTTATTTCTCACTGTCTATGATTTTTGACAGATCGCTACAGTACATTAATTAACGTAAACGTTGGGCATACATTCATGGTGTATGATAATTGATTGTCCGGTGTTTTAGAAATATACCTATGCAATTCACTACCTGTCAAACTACGAATAATGTGTCAGGTACTTGACATAAAAGTAGACGGTGGTCCAACTTCGGTGATATATCGCTGCAAATTCGGAGTTGTCGAATACGCGGTGCTTACATTTGCGTATATAAGTAGATTGAATAAGTGACAGGTGAGTGTCGACACACGCAAAATAAGTGGCTGGTACAAATATAATTACTGTTTACACTTAGTGAATATGGTGTCATACATAAATATGACAATATAAGTGTCAAATGTAAACGTACCATTATAGAATACACTATGCCCTATTTACAAAGATGACTGCCACACGGGGCTAGTAATGATAAATGTTCTTTGAAATGTTCAATTGGTTGGATTAACTGATTCTCAATTGAAGGGGTTATCGCAAGACAATGATATGCCACATAATTATGAATTTGTTGATTTTGAATAAAACCAATTCCCAGGGCATAGACTCACGTTTTACTTAAGACACTTTAAAAAAAATACACAGATGTCTCAATAATTATGATCAATGTGTAGTTCTTACAAATTCAAATTTTGCTATAAAAATGGTTATAACAATAATATGATATGCCTGCCTGTCAAAATTGATATCGGTCAGTCATCCACGCCTTCTGCTCCAAACAGAATACATTAGATGTGAGATATAGCGAACATTTTAATGAGGATAGTAATTTTTCCTGTTACAATTATTAGTGAACGAACAAGAACATTAAATTGCTCATATCTCCAAACTATGTTTCTGTGGCATATCATTGTCTTGCAATAACCCCTTCAATTCAAAAGTATGCCTAGAAACATATAATTATTTTGATGTCATTTTGTCACTGATGTGTGACTGTAAAATATCAAACCTTTGAAAATCACTTCAAAGTGCACTCACCATTACCATAGTAGGCAAAAGTAGGAAAAAGTCAATGGCGAAGGTTCACCTGCAGGAGGCAAATTCACTGATGGTGCATTTTTTCTACCCATAGTGCAAAAGCCTTAAATGTGAATTTTTTTATGTTATAAATTGAGATTGAGGCATTCCAGGGCGACAGCTGAAATATGAACCAAACGCGATTTAAATTTAGTTATTTACAATAGAATTAATTATATTATCATGAAGTAATTCACTCGTAGAGGTTTTTTGTTACTGTCCAGTGGCAAGTTCGCAGTGGAATTTTTGGGGATTGCATAATACTGTTGGAATTGTGAATAATATAATATGTATGACAAATAAAATATTTCTAGGAAGTGCGTAAGGTAAATAAATTAGATCAAGCGAGAGGGAAAATCGACAGCTCTAAAGGACAACCTTTAACTGGTACTGATGTCGTTATTCTTACAGGGACCGCCAATGATAAATCGGTGGAAGCAAAGAATAAAGGTACGTTTCCTTATATATAATTCAATTTTATTATAATTCTTGAATGATGGAATACAAATGCCATGTTCTAATACGCAACAGTTAGGCTTGAAGACGCTTGTCAAATATTGCGGGTGACACAAGTCCAATAAAAGGATCTCACGAAGATACAGCCTAGGTTCGCTCATATTGTCCGGATATTTGTTGCAGAAATAGAAGAGTTATCCTCTATCTCAGTAGTTCCCGGTTTTCCTAGGTTGGAATATTTTGTAAAGTCTAATGGAAACTCTACCTGGCTGATATGTAGGTTCGAGACGATAAAGAAATGACAGACATTTTCACTTTAAGCCTGGTTCACTGGCTACAAACAAACATTGTGTATATGCAACATATTTTTAGGTGATATTGTTATGTTACTAACCAAATATGTAACTTTCAAAAAATATATTGGGCACTATAATGGTGCATCATAAAATAATGGCTACATCTTCCATAAATCAATTTTAGTTAACAACTTTCACAATATGTATATTATGATAATAAATGTTTGATTTTCACCATTTAATATAATCTATCACAGCAGCGCCAACTATGGATTATGGTAGATTTAAAAAGCTGCATACATAAAGACTATTACTGCATTAAATGTGTTTCATCTTCCTTCTGCATATGTTTTAGTTTGAAAATTTTACAGTAATTATAATATTACTAGCTGAGCCAGCTGACGGTCGCCAGTCTGTCTCGCTAGGTCTTGCAGACGGCTTGGCGGTGTTGGATTTTAATATTATTGTGAAGTATGCATAGAGTTTTCCCTTCGGAATTGATTTTCATTCACCTCAAGACAGTTTGACATTTTGCTGATTTGTCAGTTTTACGATTTTCAAGTCGTCACTGTCAATATAAATTTGGGGTCATATGCGTAGTCTATTCTGGAGTCTGGCCTTCACAATATCGGCCGACACCACCTCAGGCTGATAGGCCAAATAGAACAGCTTGCAATCGCCGATTGCGACCACTGACATTTTAATAGAATAAAATATGTGTAGTTATATAAATGTTTCGTTAAAACACGTGCATTTAAATATGATGAATAATTATACATCTTTTAAATTCGAATATAAAGCAATGTATGTGATTATTATAAATGGCGATCCAATATAACATGAATATTAAACGGCCACAGGACCCATTTAGATAATAAAAGGTTAGCAGTATATAAATAATAAATGCTTGCAGCCGTTGAATAATATTTAAAAAATCAAACTTAAAATTTAACCTTAAATAACATAGTCTTCCGGTGCGGGACATTCATATCGAAACAAAATTTATTTTGAGTAGGGTTTGGGTATTATAAATAGGTAGGTATATAAAATCACAAATTAAAAAAAATATAGCAATTTATATGACCAAGTAGAGTAGAATTAGGTTGGGATAACCTTCATCCAGCAGTGGATTGATTCTGGTTGATGATGATAAAAACTATATTATGAATGGGTAAATATAATATCAACAATTTTGATAAATATAGCAATCGTTTAACCGCTAGTAGTAGAATCAGGTTGCGGAACCCTTCATCCAGCAGTGGATTGATCCTGGTTGATGATGATGATTATGATGACGATATGAATATGTAGACAAATAAAATTAGCATTTTTAATAAATATAGAAATTTAATACTGTCAAGAATCAGATTGCGGAACCCCTCATCCAGCAGTGAATTGATTCTGGTTGATGATGAGGATGATGATGATGATATGAATGTGTAGTAAATATAATGTCACCGATTTTGATAAATACAGCAATTCAAATGACAGAAAGGAGTAGAATCAGGCTAGGGAGGCCTTTATCCAGCAGTGGAATTGCTCAGGTCGATGATGATGAGGATGATAGAAATAGGTATAATATCACAAATTTGTTTAACCGCTTGTAGTAGAATCAGCTTGTGAAACCCTTCATCCAGCAGTGGATTGATCCTGGTTGATGATGATGACTATATAAATATGTAGATAAATATAATATCACAGATTTTCATAAATACAGCAATTCAAATGGCAGAAAGGAATAGAATCAGGCTAGGGAGGTCTTTGTCCACCAGCGGATTGGTTCAGATCGATAATGATAAGGATGATAGAAATAGGTATAATATCACAAATTCGTTTAACCGCTAGTAGTAGAATCAGGTTGTGGAACCCTTCATCCAGCAGTGGATTGATCCTGGTTGATGATGATGACTATATGAATATGTAAATAAATATAATATCACAGATTTTGATAAATACAGCAATTCAAATGACAGAAAGGAATAGAATCAAGCTAGGGAGGCCTTTATCCAGCAGTGGAATTGCTCAGGTCGATGATGATGAGGATGATAGAAATAGGTATAATATCACAAATTTGTTTAACCGCTAGTAGTAGAATCAGGTTGTGAAACCCTTCATCCAGCAGTGAATTGATCCTGGTTGATGATGATGATGATGATGACGATATGAATGTGTAGTAAATATAATGTCACCGATTTTGGTAAATACAGCAATTCAAATGACAGAAAGGAATAGAATCAAGCTAGGAAGGCCTTTATCCAGCAGTGGAATTGTTCAGGTCGATGATGATGAGGATGATAGAAATAGGTATAATATCACAAAATTGTATAACCGCTAGTAGTTGAATCAGGTTGTGGAACCCTTCATCCAGCAGTGGATTGATCCTGGTTGATGATGATGACTATATAAATATGTAGATAAATATAATATCACAGATTTTCATAAATACAGCAATTCAAATGGCAGAAAGGAATAGAATCAGGCTAGGGAGGTCTTTGTCCAGCAGCGGATTGGTTCAGGTCGATAATGATAAGGATGATATAAGTAGGTATAATACCACAAATTCGTTCAACCGATAGTAGTAGGATCACGTTGCGGAACCCTTCATCCAGCAGTGGATTGATGATGATGGTGACAATATAAATATGTAGATAAATAACATAAGCATTTCTAATAAATATAGAAATTCAATATTGTCAAGAATACAATCAACGTAGAGAGGCCTTCATCCAGCAGTGGATTTATTGAGGCTCGTGATAATAATGGCATTTTATATAGATAGGTAGATAATAATATAATATCACTGATTTTGATAAATATAACAATTCATGTGTAAGTAAGGAGTAGAATAAGGCTGAGGAGGCCTTCATCCAGCAGTGGATAGGTCAAGATTGATGATGATAGGGATGATAAAAATAGGTAGATATTATACAATATCACACATTTTGATGACTATAACAATTCGTATTAATTTCTTTCATTGTTTGCAATGGCAACTTTGTTAGTTTAATATGACTATATTCTGATCTATGGAAATTAGTAGCCTTGGTAATTATTCAATAAAAAAAGATTGAGTGAATAGCCACAAAGAAGTATTTTAAAAAATCAAATTTGGAATATCACGTTATCTATGAAATGGCGGACAGTGGCGTACGCTGCTGTTGAAAGATAATATACGTAGTGAATTGTACCAAGATTATTGTTTTCTCTCCGGAAAAAAGTGCGCCAATGCCTACATTACGATATTTGAATAAAAATAATCGAATCCGTTAGTCAATTAAAGGATTAGAAGGTCTTAAGCGACGAAGACATCATTCTGCTGTACGTTAAAAGAAATATGGCGAATCGTATGCGGTATATGAAAAAATATCGGATATAAACGTTATTCATTGTACAGTGCCACCATAGGCGGTTCGCGTGTTTATTGAAACTGTTTGCTATCAAACAATACCACTATAACTGCAAGGACCGGATTGGAAATTATGAATTACCTTTAAATGAGATACCATTCAAAAGTATGGTGTAACTTGTATAATGTGGCCGACATTTTAAAGCACTGTATGTAGTGTCGGCCACAATATACAAATTGTACTCTAAGAGCGGAATGCAGAACCATTTGTCATAACTAAAATTTCCTAAGCACAAAACACTATGCAGAAACACCGTCCTTAGTTATGATCATGTTGTCTATGGTTCACCTCATCTTAAAAGCTTCGTTTGCTTTTTCTATTGAAAATAATACCATATTTAAAATTTCTCTTTCCTATAGTTTAGGTAAACTATTTTTTAATTGTTAAAGGATGACAAAAATATGACAACTACACTTTATAAATGCAATAACTATAAATACATAATTTTTTTTTTTTTTAAATACATAATTAATATTTAATTATAATACTCTTATGTTTCCGTTATCAGTCATTATACGTGATTTCACAGGCACCGCACGATATTTTTTTTATCATGGTAATACTAGCGTCAAGCTGTCATTCAATCTAAATTCCGTCTCATCATATCTTGCGTATGGATCCTGCATGTC
This sequence comes from Rhyacophila brunnea, assembly GCF_057557595.1. Lineage (NCBI taxonomy): Eukaryota > Metazoa > Arthropoda > Insecta > Trichoptera > Rhyacophilidae > Rhyacophila > Rhyacophila brunnea. Next base: position 17,404,451 of record NW_028232965.1, read on the forward strand.
CCTGACATATCTTCTTGGTAAAGAAGCCTCGACATTTTGCGCTAATTCTACCATGCATACATTGTTCGCAATAACTGCAAACTGTGTATGCATATTCTGCATGTACATGCCAAAAGAATTAACACTATCAATATCCATATTGAGATAAATTGTTAAATGAATTTGAGTGTATGGACTGTTTTATAGACACGTGAACTTATTTTGACAGCAGCTGTCAGTGGTAATATAGAAGGGGGCATGTTCATAACAAAACTAGTCTATGGTTACGGATTCCTTAACTCTTTAGTCTATAGTTAAGTCATACTTTTCGGCAACTTATCCATAAGATTGAAAAATTGGATTGTGCATTGTGCTCTTATACAACATTTTTCTTTATTACTAGGTGAACTGATTGAGCAAAATCAAGACGGTCTTGAATATTCATCTGAAGAGGAAACTGAAGATATTAAAGACACTGCTGCTAATCTTGCTTCACGGCAACGGAAGGATCTAGCCAAAGTTGATCATTCATCTCTCGAGTATCAGCCATTTACTAAACAATTCTATACAGAGGTAATGTGAAATTGCAACTTAAAGCGATTTAATCATTATTAATGAGTCCACTCTAAAATTGAAAAAAACCTATATTTTTCACAGGTACCAGAAATATCGCGAATGACCCAAGAAGAGGTAGATGCATACAGGATAGAGTTGGAAGGTATTGGAGTGAGGGGAAAGGGTTGCCCCAAACCGATCAAAAATTGGGCGCAGTGTGGGATCAGCAAGAAAGAGTTGGATGTTTTAAAAAAGTTGGCATACGAAAAACCCACACCTATTCAGGCTCAGGCTATTCCGGCCATCATGTCCGGCAGGTTTGTCTTTATTTACTTAACTTAAACCAAAACGTTTTGGATTATGACCAGAAGGAGACTAGTTGTTTTACATTACAATACTTTTACATTTCAGAGACCTGATAGGAATTGCTAAAACTGGTTCCGGGAAAACATTGGCTTTCATGCTCCCAATGTTTCGTCATATATTAGACCAGCCTGCCTTGGATGAGATGGACGGCCCTATATCTCTCATCATGACCCCGACGCGTGAACTCTGCATGCAAATCGGAAAGGATATTAAAAGATTTTGCAAGTCGCTAAATTTGCATGTTGTGTGCGTATATGGAGGGACTGGAATATCGGAACAGGTATTGACATGAATCTCTCAGACTGTAGTTAAATTTTTAACTAGATGATGAATGATAGTTACAAGTTCATATGCATTCTACACTGTACACTTATATTTTAATTAAGGCAGGCTTTTTCTCCAATTATTTGGTATATTTTTGCTAAGAAATTGGCATATTCTCAAACACAGTTTATTGCAGGGGTGGCTAACCCTTCTATGTTAGGAGGCCGTATTAAGGTACGAGGGTGGGTCAATAATTCCTTAGAAAAAAGCATTAAAACAGTTTTTATTTTTGTATTTTTTTTTTATTTCTCAACATAATCTCCTTGGAGCTCAATACACTTGGTTAGACGTTTCTCAATATTTTTTAAACCGTCAGAAAAATAAGTTTTCGGAAGGTCCTCAAAATAAGCATTTGTCCGATCGATGACTTCTTCATTTGAAAAAAAACGTTGTCCACTTAGCCATTTTTTTTAAGTTTGGGAAAAGGAAAAAGTCACTGGGGGCTAAATCTGGCGAATACGGTGGGTGGTCGACCAATTCGAACTTCAATTCTTCAATTTTAGCCATTGATCGTAAACATGTGTGAACACGGGCATTGTCCTGATGAAAGAGGATTTTTTTCCTGTTTAAATGAGGCCGTTTTTCTTCAATTTTGTTTTTTAGCTGGTCCAATAAAGATGCATAATAATCCCCTGTTATTTTTTTTTCTTTTTCCAAATAGTCAACGAAAATAATTTCACGTGCATCCCAAAATACAGTAGCCATAACCTTACCAGCTGATTTTACGGTTTTCGCCTTCTTTGGACATGGTTTGCCTTCGCAATCCACTGCTTTGACTGTTCTTTCGTCTCGGGAGTATAGTGGTGTATCCATGTTTCATCTACAGTCACAAAGCGACGAAAAAATTCATCCGGATTGCGTTGCATGAGCGACAACAGGGCTTTAGAGGCCACCACCCTATTGCGTTTATTGTCGACTGTGAGCAAACGCGGCACCCATCTTGCAGAAATATTTTTCATGCCCAATTTGTCATGTAAAATAGAAATGACGCTACCTTTTGAGATCCCTGTAACCTCAATTATCTCACTCAACTTTAATCTTCGGTCACTTAACACCATATCGTGGATTTTATTGATCATTTCTGGTGTAGTCACCTCTACAGGACGTCCTGAGCGTGGTTCATCCTTTGTTGATGTACGACCACGTTTAAATTCATTTAACCAGTTATAAATAGTTGCAAGTGAAGGAGCAGATATGCCGTGAACTAAATCCAACTCATTTTTTATTTCCTTTGCTGTTAACCCTTTTATATTAAAATGTTTAATAACAGCTCTAAACTCAATTTTCTCCATTTTCCATTTTCCACAAGCAAATTTTTTTTTTAAATGTACGAGAAACACACAACAACCCGACCAATCTGATTGAAACTTCGCAGCATACTGAATCGGTAGTGCCGCTGCATGAAAACAAACCGCTTACAGTACTAGTCGCGCCACCTGTCGGCTTTTCTAAGGACTTATTGACCCACCCTCGTACCTATAACCTAGTGGCGAAGGGTGTAGGTAGGTTGTTAACTGAAGCGTTAAACTTTGTCAGTCAAACATATTTGTTTTCATTGAACTAAGAAACTACTAACCGATGCAATCTGTAATATGTATTCTTAATTCAACGAACACGAATAAATATGACAGATAGTGTACACTATTTTTTCTAACCTAAACTATTATGGTTTGGTTTAGGCAGGGTTTAATTGAATTTTAAAAACCCTTTTCATTTCCTGTCAATTCCACGTCAGCTATCTCATAGCAGAAATGAAGTTAGCCATAGATAATATAGGTACTTACGTGAAGTTAGCTGCGGAAAGCAAAACCGTGTGGCCATTTGAGGCCATTTGATTACTTAATAAATACTTATTGGGAATACTTAATCCAATGTTCAATTCTACGAGGGTGGGTCAATAAGTCCTTAGAAAAGCCGACAGGTGGCGTGACTAGTACTGTAAGCGGTTTGTTTTCATGCAGCGGCACTACCGATTCAGTATGCTGCGAAGTTTCAATCAGATTGGTCGGGTTGTTGTGTGTTTCTCGTACATTTAAAAAAAAAATTTGCTTGTGGAAAATGGAAAAATGGAAAATGGAGAAAATTGAGTTTAAAGCTGTTATTAAACATTTTAATATAAAAGGGTTAACAGCAAAGGAAATAAAAAAATGAGTTGGATTTAGTTCACGGCATATCTGCTCCTTCACTTGCAACTATTTATAACTGGTTAAATGAATTTAAACGTGGTCGTACATCAACAAAGGATGAACCACGCTCAGGACGTCCTGTAGAGGTGACTGCACCAGAAATGATCAATAAAATCCACGATATGGTGTTAAGTGACCGAAGATTAAAGTTGAGTGAGATAATTGAGGTTACAGGGATCTCAAAAGGTAGCGTCATTTCTATTTTACATGACAAATTGGGCATGAAAAAAGTTTCTGCAAGATGGGTGCCGCGTTTGCTCACAGTCGACAATAAACGCAATAGGGTGGTGGCCTCTAAAGCCCTGTTGTCGCTCGTGCAACGCAATCCGGATGAATTTTTTCGTCGCTTTGTGACTGTAAATGAAACATGGATACACCACTATACTCCCGAGACGAAAGAACAGTCAAAGCAGTGGATTGCGAAAGGCGAACCATGTCCAAAGAAGGCGAAAACCGTAAAATCAGCTGGTAAGGTTATGGCTACTGTATTTTGGGATGCACGTGGAATTATTTTCGTTGACTATTTGGAAAAAGGAAAAACAATAACAGGGGATTATTATGCATCTTTATTGGACCAGCTAAAAAACAAAATTGAAGAAAAACGGCCTCATTTAAACAGGAAAAAAATCCTCTTTCATCAGGACAATGCCCGTGTTTACACATGTTTACGATCAATGGCTAAAATTGAAGAATTGAAGTTCGAATTGGTCGACCACCCACCGTATTCGCCAGATTTAGCCCCCAGTGACTTTTTCCTTTTCCCAAACTTAAAAAAATGGCTAAGTGGACAACGTTTTTTTTCAAATGAAGAAGTCATCGATCGGACAAATGCTTATTTTGAGGACCTTCCGAAAACTTATTTTTCTGACGGTTTAAAAAAAATTGAGAAACGTCTAACCAAGTGTATTGAGCTCCAAGGAGATTATGTTGAGAAATAAAAAAAAAATACAAAAATAAAAACTGTTTTAATGCTTTTTTCTAAGGAATTATTGACCCACCCTCGTATTATAAAAATACTGACAAGTAATAAAGAAATTATTTGTAGTTTATATTAACTATTCATTTATAATTATTCAATTTATACTGTGCAGTTCAGACACTAATTCCACACTTCTTGACAATTTCATTTTTTTTAAATTATAAGGGGATAAATATTTAAAAAATCGGTCATAATACTGACATGTGATGTCACTAACTAACAACGATGTGATACCACTAGTATTTACGTTCATGTGTGCAAATTGGCATTATTTAGATTGAAGGTAGTTTGATGTTCTATGCATGCTCTTCTAAGTCTATAATATGAGAGAAAAGATAGTTTAAAACTTGGTTTCTCCTACAACAATTTCACTACAACTGAGATATAACCTAAGACAATATTTTATTGCTTTATAATTTTTATGGAGAAATTTGTTATTTACTATATATGTATATTTTATGTTGATTTTTAGATAGCGGAATTGAAACGCGGAGGTGAAATAATAGTATGCACTCCGGGAAGAATGATCGACATGTTGGCTGCCAATGGTGGAAAGGTGACAAACCTCAGAAGGGTCACTTATATTGTGCTCGACGAAGCTGACCGAATGTTTGACATGGGATTTGAACCACAGGTGATTATAATAATTTATTGAGCCGTAAGGTTGTGGCTTATTTAGGATAGTTATTTTATTGTAAAAATATGTAGTTTGTTTACGGTTGATGTTTCCTAATTTTGTTTTTTTTTTATTTTAGGTAATGCGTATAATAGAAAATGTAAGACCTGATAGACAAACCGTCATGTTCAGTGCAACGTTTCCACGGCAAATGGAAGCTTTGGCCAGAAGGATACTTCATAAACCCATTGAAGTTCAGGTATTTTGCTAAAGCCAATGTTTTATTTACCTTCTATTGAGTAACGTTAAAATACATTTGATTCATTTAATTGTATTGTTTCGTCTTATTATAGGTAGGCGGCAGAAGTGTGGTATGTAAGGAAGTTGAACAGCATGTTGCAGTCTTAGAAGATGAAGCCAAATTCTTCAAACTTTTAGAACTCCTCGGTATTTACCAATCAACAGGAAGCATCATTGTATTCGTTGATAAACAAGAAAATGCAGACATTCTCCTGAAAGATCTTATGAAGGCCTCATACAATTGCATGAGTTTACACGGAGGCAAGAAATATTTATTTGTATTACATGCTATCAAACATTATTTAATACTAAACTTATCAGGGGTGTTGAATGAATAAAACACCACCTGGTAGAATCTTATTAGGCATATGGTATAAATGTATTACAGTACAATAGTACATAATCCGCCGCTTGATTATCCGACAACTACTATAATCCGCCGTTATTTTTACTAGTTGAAAGCACAAAATCAAGCTCTATAATTCGCTGGTATCCGATTGTTGAATTCAGTAGTTCGCCGTGTACAAGTATACAACGCAGATGAGACGGGTTTATTTTGGAAACTTCTCCTTCGTACGTTCATCACGAAATAACCAGGGAGGAAAGTGCCCAAGGACCGCATCACAATTATGCCGTGTTCCAATGCAACCGGGACACACAAACTGAAGCTTTTGGTAATAGGGAAAGCCAGGAATCCAAAGCCATTCAAGAATATCTGCCTCACTGAACAACTGGTTGTGTTAAATGAATAAACTTAGTTTATAAATATGTATAATTTAGTAAATACTTGATTTTGATTATAAATAAAACCGTAATTTGCTAGTACAAATTCTCAAAAAAACAATTTTTACGAAATACCTGTTTTAATTTTTAGCACATTTTGTATGTATGCACTATAATCCGCCGCTTTCATTAATTGGACACTTGTCTGGTTTTTGTTGTGGCGGATTACTGAGAGAGTACTGTACACTATAATTTTTTTTATATTGCTTACATTATAGGTATTGATCAGTTTGATCGCGACTCCACTATTGTAGATTTCAAATCTGGTAAAGTGAAATTACTTGTGGCGACATCCGTGGCAGCGAGGGGGTTAGATGTCAAACAACTCGTTCTTGTAGTCAATTATGATTGCCCTAATCACTACGAGGATTATGTACACAGGTAATTTTACTTGATTTAATGCTTCCAATGCTGTTTGACTTGTTACCGATTGAAAAATTTGTATTTTATACCCGAATTAATTATTTTTGTATTCTGGTGAGTACTATTACATTCAGTTACACTGCGTGCAGAAGTAGGGCATGTCCCAAAATATAAGCATTTCAAAAAATATGAATCAAATTATGATTGATTAGTAAATAATTTCTAAAATTCTACAATAAAGTTTGCACACTAAATACAGCATAGCAAGGATTATTGTCTCCGGAAATTTCACATATTATCTAACTATTTTCTTCACTGATTAAAAGAATGTACCATTTTTGTTTTATAACTTTTTTCATTAATTATATTTTAATATTACAAAAAAAATATTGTCCATTTAAGAAATTAATAATAAGTGAAATTTGGCTTATCGCATCATTTACTATTTTTAGGTAGTTAAATGTTGTTTAAAATTTAATTAAGTATTATTTTTATGGCGTCCTGACTGATTAAATCCGCCATGGATGACTGACATCTTTTATGTATGCTTTCTGTAGGTGTGGGCGAACAGGAAGAGCTGGTAATAAAGGTTTTGCATGGACGTTCGTAACACCAGACCAAGGGCGGTATGCTGGCGATGTAATACGAGCTTTCGATTGTGCCGGAGAAGTGCCGCCACCCGCTCTCAAACAACTTTGGGATACTTATAAAACCAAACAGGAACAGGATGGTAAAAAGGTTCACACCGGTGGAGGTTTCAGCGGAAAAGGTAATGATCGCTTTGTCATGTTGTCCTCTACCAAAGATAGACTATCATCAACTCTGCCATGCTTTGTTTATAGTGGCTCTGAATAAGAAAATTATGCTATTGCATAACCACTAGCAAAGATTCTTATTTCAGGAAATATGATTTTTTTTGTAGGGATAGTAGATAATCGGCTCACTGCTGAGTGAGACATACGTAATTCCGCAACACTTAACGCAAGTGTGAGAATGTATTGTTGCATCAATATGTCAGTGTTTCGAAATGATTTGCCGAGCAGCTCTCAAATATTAGTCAACCGGAAGAATATAATTGGAGATATTATAAATCTATGTATATCAAACAAAGTCGGGTTAGTTACACCATTTATAACTCAAGAACGGCTGGACCGATTTTTATGATCTTTGATTTGTTGGATTTGTCTCCGCCCCGAATAGCAGAATAACTATTAAAACATCGGATAAGTCACGGAAAAAATGAATTATGAAGAAAATTCATTTTCTCATATATTTTGTATGGAACGGCTTTTGACTAATAATTTGAACGATGAAGCTCACGCATTCGAAAATAAAAGAATATCACAAAAAATTCAAATCCGTATTCAACGGCATCTCTGATACATGACAGAAACAATAAACAAATAAACAAAAGAAAGAATGATAGTCGAAATGTCTAACTGTCAATGGTGTGGTGTGCCCAACATTTCATGCTTCATGTCAACAGCTCAATTTGCTTGAAAACGATACCTGTTACACCATTTATAGCTCAAGAACGGCTGGACCGATTTTTATGATCATTGATTTGTCTCCGCCCCGAATAAGCCAGAATAACTATTAAAACATCGAAAAAATCACGGAAAAAAATTGTGAAGAAAATTCATTTTCTCATACATTTCGTATGGAACGGCTTTTTTGATGATATCTCGAGAACTGATTGAGTGATTTCGATGATTTTTTTGTTCGTCATTTGTTTGTCGTTTGTTGTTCGTTTTGTACGTCAAAATCGAGACGGAGCGCTTCACTGTCATTCGGTTGAACCAAGCCAAACTGCGTTGGGAGGAGTATATTCATTTACGCGATGCAATCAGCACCGAAAGAGATGCAGCTAATGTACCTAATTGACTATTCTACTGGCGACGTACATTGGCAGCCCGCGTCATATGCATGAATATGCGCAATATGCAATGACATAATATTATGTTCGTCATTACGGTCGTCCAGATGTATTCATCACCTTTACGTGCAATCCGAAATGGATAGAAATTGTTCAATTGCTGCCCCCGGACAAACATCAAAATAAATGATCAGCATGACATCACCGCACGTGTCTTCAAACAAAAAATCCTGTCGCTGATGAACTACATTGTTAATCATCGCGTCTTTGGGGATACTCGATGCTGGATGTATTCGATTGAATGGCAAAAACGAGGCTTACCGCATGCACACATTCTTATTTGCTTAGTTGAAAGAATTCGACAAGACCAAATAGATAACATCATATGTGACGAGATTCCTGATCCCCAAACCGATCCAAACCTGCATGATGTTGGAATTACTAACATGATTCACGGACCGTGTGGCGCCATCAACCCCCAATCACCGTGCATGGTCAACGGCAAGTGTTACAAGCGTTATCCACAAAATTTGACAGCAGAGACTATCACTGCGAACGATGGTTATCCACCATATCGGCGTCGATCCTCCGATGATAACGGTAGAACTATCACAACGAAAATGAAAGGAAACGATATCGTGGTCGACAACACTTGGATTGTTCCGTATTTGCCACTTCTTTCCAAAACATTCAAGGCGCATTGCAACGTGGAGTATTGCAATTCAGTGTAGTCCATCAAATACATCTGCAAATATGTCACCAAAGGCAGCGATATAGCGGTTTTTGGTGTTCAAACTCCCAATACCAACGATAAAATCACGCACTATCAAGTTAGTCGATATGTGAGCTGCAATGAAGCGATTTGGCATATTTTCTCATTCCCCATTCATGAACGTCATCACACCGTTGTACATTTGGCGGTGCATCTGGAGAATGGCCAATGAATTTATTTCAACGCATAGAATGTTGTTGAACGTGCTGAAACACCTCCAGCGACAACATTGACCAGTTTCTTTTCGATTTGCCAAAGCGATCCGTTTGCACGAACGTTGCTCTACTCTGAGATGCCACGTTATTACACTTGGAACGCTTCATCGAAGACATTTCAATGTCGGAAGCAAGGCGATGCAGTTCCTGATCATACGGATGTGCGTTTTGCTGATGCTCTTGGACGCATTTACACAGTTCATCCGAAGAATGACGAATGCTTCTACTTGCGGTTGTTGCCGGTGAATGTTCGTGGGCCGACATCATTTGAATCACTTCAAACTGTCAATGGTGTAGTGTGCCCAATATTTCGTGCTGCATGTCAACGGCTCAATTTACTTGAAAACGATACTCATTGGGACATGACAATCGCTGAAGTAATTATTGTTTCTGCATCTCCAAGTCAGACACGCACATTATTTGCTATCATTATTTCGACATGCTTCCCATCGAATCCACCTAAACTGTGAAACAAGCACAAGGATGACATGTCAGAAGACATTTTACATTGAATTCATGTCAGTTCAGGGAATCCTGATCTCGGGGTGAATGAGTAGATACATAACCAGGCTTTGCTTTTGATCGAAGACATGTGTTACCTCATGTGCGGCAGTTTGTTAATCAAGTTAGGAATGCCAACGCCACATCGTGGAATAAACGACTCTCTCAATCTAGAATTGGAACGTGAACGTGAATATGATTGAGATGCATTGAACCAATCAGTTCGAACGAATGTACCACTGTTGAACCCCCAACAGAAGGAAGTGTACGATACGTTAATGAAGGCAATTGATGATGAAAATGGTGGCTTATTTTTCCTCGATGCGCCCGGTAGAACTGGAAAGATATTCCTCATGTTCATGATTTCGCCACTGTTCGTGCGAGATCCGAAATTGATGTAGCAGTTGCTTCTTCCGGGATCGTGGCCACGTTGCTAGAAGGATGCTGAACGGCTCATTCAGCGTTGAAATTGCCGTTAAACCTTCAAATGACTCAAAAACCGACATGCAACATTGCGAAACACTCAGCAATGGCCAAAGGTTTGGAAGCAAATAAAATCATCACCTGGCATGAATGCACAATGGCGCACAAACGCGCATTGGAAGCACTCAATCGAACTATGAAAGATCTGCGATCAAGATGTTTTCGAGGCGCAGTGATTCTACTATCTGGCGATTTCCGCCAAACACTACCAGTCATTCCAAGATCGACCGCTGCCGATGAAATAAACCCTTGCCTCAAATCATCGACTCTGTGGCGCTATGTGAAGAGACTTCAGCTGACGACAAACATGTGTTGCATTGCTAAACGATCCATCTGTCGAAGATTTCTACAAGCAATTGCTGACTATCGGTAACAGCCGTGTTCCTGTCGATGAATCAAATCGATTGATTTCGTTTCCGCTGAATTTTTGCAATTTCGTCTCAACAAAGGACGACCTCATCAACAAAGTGTTCCCGAACATCATTGCTAACCACGATCAACAAATCACAAGGCCAACCCTTGAGTGTTTGTGGCCTGAATCTAGAAAATGAATGTTTCTCTCACTTCTTCAATGAAGGGAATCGACCCGAGTGCAACCCATCCACCAAATAGTTTAACAGAAAGTAGTGCAATTATGCTACGCGAATCATATTTATTCGCTTTAACAAAGCAAATGCCTTGCTGCCACGTGAATTACATTCATTTCAATGTAATTAAAATACTTTTCATTTTGATTTGATTTTTGCACATTTATTGAACTTAATTAATTTTGAGTATTCATAAAAACTGAATTAAATTCAGCTAATAAGTTAACATAAGATTTCTTGATTCAGAGGCGGTACGAAGTTCGCTGGGTCAGCTAGTAATATTATATATAAATAATCGGGTCTCTGTAAGACATAGAATATGTATTTATTTTTTGTTAGATTTTGATCATTTGTGTTGCTTACTGTTTTTGGATTTGTAACAGACATCTCATATGGACACCACCGCTTCCAAGAATTCCTGTTGCTTATGTATTGTCTAAATATTCAACCAATAATGATTATTTATATCATTTTATGTTCACAGGGTTCAAATTTGATGAATCGGAAGCGATGGCGGCAAATGAGCGCAAGAAGTTTCAGAAAGCTGCTCTTGGTCTGCAGGATTCTGATGATGAAGATGTGGAAGGAGATTTGGATCAGCACATCGAGACTATCTTTGCTGCCAAGCGAATAGTCAAGGAAGTCAAGGTGCACAATATAACAATGTTAATGCATTCAAGTCTGCTTAGCGAAAAGGGTGTTTTTTGGCGAAAATGAAGCTAAATATTTTAATAATTAACTGTGACAAAATTTTAATTTTATTAATTTCGGGCCTGTTGCTGGTCCGACAACTTATAACTAATTCAAATATAGCCATATATGTAATAATGTTTATGATGTTTTAAAATTGCAGCCGGCGAGTGCTGTGGGTGGAGTGCAGGCTAGCGGAAGCAGCGCGGGCAGTGGCGCCCAGTCGGGGGCGGCTGGGGCAAGCGGTGGGGGAGTGAAACTGGAGCTGGCCAAGCGGCTGGCCTCTCGAATTCATCTGCAGCGCAACCTGGGCGCAGAGCACAAAGGAGCCACACAGCAAGCTGCCGAGGCTATTCTCAAGGGGGCACCGCAGGCACACACCTATATCACTGTAATTACCCAAACAACTTTTAATTAAACAAAAAAAAATGTCTAATAAGTACTCTCATGGTCATGTTTAAACATTACGTGTGTGATATTATGTGTACTGTTTGTTCATTGGGTAGACAAAGAGGTTAGAAGTCTTCAAATATTATGTCTCCTTACACGTTAATGTTTTTTAGAAGCACGTCAAATGCTTTAAAACAATGGTGGCATACGTTTAAGCCCTGAAAAATGGCACCACTTTTTCATCACGTATGTATGCGTCATATCTAAATGTATGTAAATATAAAGCCGGCGTTTAAGGGCCCACATGCGTAGAACATGGAGTTTTATGGTATTTTCAGAGCATAAGCCTGCACATTCCTTAAACGTTGTAGATAATCTATTTATATAATTTTGAAGCCTTGTTATCCTTTATATTTATTTTAAACGTTTGATGACTGCATAAAGTATTTTTATTACATAAAATAGTATTCTTTTAAACCTCTCGATCTAATGTTTTAGAATATAGTCATATTTCAATACATCCATGTGCAGTGGTGTGCAGATTTTTTGATTTACAAATTTTTTAATTTTTACATTAGTAAAAGTGTTGTTAACATTACATAGTGAAATATTTACGATAAAAAATTATATTTATAATCTCCTGTGATCCCAATTACGCATTTTATTATTCAAAAAATGGGCACGATTAACACATTTGACGATAATTCTAAAGATACTGATTATAAGCTATGTCTTTGACCATTCAAATGTGATAAACATCCTACGAATAATGATTGTTTTATAATAATTATTGATAAGAATAAGGTAGTATTTTTTTGAAATACGCCATTTCTTTTGCTGGAATGATATTTATGAATAATGAAGACTGAAGTTTTACAACATTTCGTAGGATACCTTATAACCTTGTCCGCAGTCAATGGCATAGTATAACAATGAATATATATATACAGTGATAAGCGACAGCATAAAAATGCACCTTTCCTTGACCATACGTATGGCAATTAAACTCTAAATGAATGTCGTAAAAATATTATTTACCATATTTTTATAGGCAAAGACAGTTGCGGAGCAGTTAGCCGCTAAGTTGAACACACGATTGAACTATCAGCCGCGTGAGGAGGGCGCTACCGGTGGAAACGGAACGAGCGGGACAGTCGGGCCGGACGGAAACAATTCCAACGCCCCCGCCACGCCCCTTGCCGAAGAGACCTTCCGCAAGTACGAGCAGGAGCTGGAGATCAACGACTTCCCGCAGCAGGCTAGGTGGCGTGTCACCAGCAAGGCCAGTGTTTTTTATCTCTACATCTGTAAACGCTATGCAAGGTCCTGCCTGAAACCTAAATACAGGTGTTTGTTGTACTATAGTCGTTAAGAATTCACATTACTAAAAGTGATGAATTTTTGCTAATATGTATCACAATATAATATTATGTAATGTCATATTGTTGATTAAAAATTTATTACATCATTCATTACAATTTTTTAATATTACATAATATTCATATTTTCCCTTCTACTTCCTTGTTTTGTTACCTGGTGTTATCTGTAACTAATTATGTATTATAGCGCATTAGCCAATAGCTCTAATGTCATAACATAATACACTTTTTTCTAAATAATTAAACCTGAATTATGTAGGTAAAAAATAGTGTATGTATCGTATTATATTATTATAGTAGGTAAAACCCAATTATCATTTTTTTTCACATATTTTAAAGTGATATCACTATATTTATATCAACGGCTGATTAGTTTTACCGTCAAAAACAAATCAGTAAGGTGACTTTTACAGGTCAAAGATATCATTTTAATGATGTGTCTATGAAATTGTTTAAAAGATCGTATGTTCACATATTTGCATGATGTTTACGCTCTCTTTAATTGAATACTTTGTACTGTCCAATAATTTCCCTAGAATTTTTTATCGAAAACTTCCTCAATAAAAAAAAAATCGAAAAAGAGCATTACAATGATAATGCTACATTTATATGTCATACATTGGTCTACAATCTACATGTTAGCCAAAATTCATTTTTTAATTTTGATAATGGATGACACTAGTAAAGGATGACACGTTTCATGTATCACATGAGTTTTGAGCAGGCACGACATGTGTAATCACTATTATCCCAAATCAAAGATTTTAGAATACGGCAATTTTTCTGGAGATAAGCTTTATTATTTTTTTTTTTAAATTAATATTGAAGAGATTATTATTTTATTAAATTAATATGTTTTTTTTCTATTACAGGAGGCTTTGGCTCTCATCAGTGAATACTCAGAGGCCGGAATCACAGTCCGGGGTACTTATGTGATGCCAGGCAAAGCGCCTCCAGAAGGGGAGAGAAAACTTTATCTAGCAATCGAGAGCTCCCAAGAGTTGGCCGTCACCAAGGCTAAATCGGAAATAACCCGACTCATCAAAGAAGAACTACTCAAGTTACAAACATCCACTCATCATTCTATTAATAAAGCTCGATACAAAGTTTTATAAATTCATTTTAATTTACTTAGTATTTTGTCTGTGAACTTTTAAAGTTTATAATACCTACACAGATATATTCAATTTGTTATCTGGATAATTTTAAATGTAAAACAAAACTAATATTGCACGGCTGCGATTTCATAGCTCTGTATCTAGTGTAAAGGGCGAAAGCGTCTGTCGGGGATAGGTATGTGCATGAAAGATTAGTGGAATTTGTGGTTCCGCAGATCATTGCTAAGACCTCTGCAGCCATGATTGAATTGGAAATAGTTATCAAATAATGTTACATTTTGATTACTTACATAATATAATGATTATGACAATTATATTAAATTAATTCTTTTGCCCCATAAGTTGGTAGAAAACTACACAATAGTGGTGGTAGGTAATCATGTTTTATTTATTTTGAATAAACAAATTCTCAGTGTATATTGTGTTTTTTTTTGTACCTCTAAAATGGATCCTAAATATCCGTTCTTCATTTGTAGCCTTATTATCGTTTAATTATTTATTCACTTGGTAGCATATCGACGGCCTTATTCCAACTACATAATAATTGTAACGACAACACGTCATATACATTTTGGCAAAAATGAGTTATTTATGGGATAGATTGTTTAGTACAGTGGTGGTGAACCTCATTGATTTACAATAATATAGGATAGGCTCATAGATTAATTCACATAAACTGCATACATACACAATTTCTGACAGTAAAGCATTTGGAGCCATTTCTTGGTTGGCGTATTGGTATTAAACAGTACATAGACGATATGGTGACAACTGATTATGTGGTGTGGAATGGTTTTTAGTCAATGAGATTAAATATTGTTATAAAACAGGTGAGCCCAAAATGACTGGACAATGTACTATTTTTATTTGTGAAGGCGTCTGTGAGCACAGCAAAAAAAATCAATCTTCATTACTTCAGTACCACAAGATTAAAGTTTTTTTTGTAATAATGGTTGGTGGTGTGCCAAGAGATTTCATACTGAGGATCAGTGTTTTTTTTTTTAATTCAGAACTCTAGAGCTTTTTTTTGTGTTTTCACCATGAAACTTTGCCAACTTAGCTTTTCTTGCCCAATATGTTTTTACTGGCGAAAAGATATTCCGTTCCAATTCTATGTTAACACCTTTTTTAGCTATTCTTGTCCAAAGATTTTTTAGCGCCGAATTAGCTTTTCTTGTCCAAATAGGTTTTTAACCAACAAAATTTTAGTGGCTATTAAGATATTATATTCTATTCTTCTGTTTTAAATTACCTTCATTATATTTTTTTACTTATCTTGAGAATCTCAATGATCATTTCTCGAAAAATAAGAATTCTTGAAATTTAAGAAAATTTATTTCTCAGGATTCGAGATTCACCTTTTCTGATAATTGCTCGAGACGAGATTTGGGGTGCATTCATTAGCTTCTAATATACAGGCTCCCAACCCATAGGTTGCTGTTATGCTTTGGATATTTCATATCTATTATCGTGCAAGTTGCAAGATTTCATGTACGGACCAAAAAAGTTCAGCAGCTTCTGAATTTTCACCCAATAATAATTGGTACTTGCATGATGGATGCGCATACACAGTAGAACGATACTGGCGAATCTGCTGGAAAAAATATTTGTCACCTACCGATTATCTACGAACTTGTCTGAACCTGTCTGAATCTGTCAAATAGCACCAATACGATAACAACATCACATCTCGCTTACGCTTGAAGAATGAGATTGGAGTCAGTCAGCACTTTTACATATAAACAGTTATTATCGTGATAGTTTAAAATACACACTTGGTGCAAGTAAACACATGCACGTGTACAGGCGCTATAACCCTGCTATAATAGTTGTGTGATGTATATTTAAACAAACTTCCAGAATGTAGTTAATTATTATCACATGATTTTTCCAATCTCCATAGTACTTAAAAAAAAAAATATAGTCAAAACGTGGAAATCATTATGTTTTATTACATACTAAAAGAAATTTGATATTGATATACCATTTCTTTTTATTTGGTGTTTGGACATAATTTTCAATCCCTCTGAGATCTCTCTAACTAACACAATTAATTTAAAATCTACTTTGTAACGGATTAGATACGTCTTATCAGTTTAACTTTAATATTTTGATGACATATTGTTCAGGTTTTCCACATGGGCAGTCTAGTTCCTTGGGATGGGTCTATTCTTCAACATCTTTGATAACGATGTAAGAATAAAATTAGAATAGCACATATAGCCGGCACTCACATCAAAACTCGTCTCGCCTGCAACATGTCGAATACGTAGATGTGACGTCATTGTTATTCACAAAACACGTTGCGAAATGGAGCTCCGCAGATTGGTCGAATGCGACTGTTAAGTTTGAAAAAAACATCTGTTGCAATCGACAAGTTGCACGCTTCTCGGGCAGAGAGTCACAAGATGCCAGGACGCATACAAACACCCACGAATTGGTCATTCTTATACCGGCTCGCTGATCGCCGTATCCAAATATCTATACGTTTCGAAGGTTACGTGCGACTCGCTAGGTAGATCTGCGCGGTCTTCATATGCAACACAGGATCGACGTTCTTGGAAGGTTTGATTTATGGCTGTGTGGTAGATGAGGCGAGTTTAGATGTGAGAGTCGGCTTAAATTTAAGGTCTCAATCATCTGTGCACTTGGTACACTTATTTCCTAGGCCCGTATACTTATTTGATTGATCAAGGAAAATTTCACTTTCATAACGCATAAAATGATATTTGTTGAATTTATCGCCAAATTGGCTTATTTATTGAGATAATTAATAAAAAAAAATGAGATCAAGTACATATACAATATTATAAAGATTTAACAAAAACAACTTTTAGTTAATTAATATTATTTGTTATGTAGGTAATTAGATGAGTCAATGTAATCGTTGACCCATGTGTAAAAAATGGAATCAAAATGTTTCCAATACAAAAATATATAATTTAAAAATAAGATAACATAATATAATTTGGCCACACAATGTATGTGTTTGAATTTTAGTAATAATTGGTTACTTTAATATTTTTTCAACTAAATATACCTATCTCTCATTAAAATTATTATTGTATATGTAGATGATATGTATTGCAAACAAGTATGTTTTATCAATAATTAACTTCTACAATACATACACAGTAGGAAGGTAGGTAGATACATGCAAATTGTTGCTGTTCCAAATATGAGTTTGTAATTTTTTTAATAAAAGAAAAAGGATTTGAAGAAAGATCTAAATGTTAATTATTGTAGATATTATCAGGGCAGTGAATAGTATATAACTAGAGGTGCATTTGTGACGTAGAAGCTCGACGCACTGACTGGTTTTGATGCCACCTACAATAAAAAAATATTAACAATCTAATTTTAATAATTTCCTAAATACATCCAAGCATTCTTACCATTTCAATTTTGTATAAATTATACAAACATCCATTCTTAAAAATAAATCACAATGCAAGTAGGTAGATAGTAAAATTATGTAAGATTTAATGATATAATTTTAGATATTTTATAGATGGATGAATATTTTTTGATTATTATCTATTATGGCTTGGGTTAAGCAGGGTTTAATTGAATAATTTAATAACTTTGTAAATGGTTTTAACCCATCGGTGCTTTTTTTAAATTTTCTGACGAATCAGCTGCGCCGCTGTGTAATTTTTTACGATGCAATAATGGTTGACAAAAGGAAAGGGTTGCTTTCCGTTGCGAATAATTTACTTGAAAAATCTTTAAAAGCTACAATCAGTACTTGAAATAAAAACTTACACAAAGCGGAACGCTTTATAATGTTTCAAAATGTATTGGTCATATCTATAATAAGTATAAATTTAATATATTGCTTAGTTTTTATATAATGTACATTATAATTTTAACATTTTTTAAATCTACTGCAATAAACTAGGGATAGTAATCATTGGTATATTAAAAATTTATAATAGGTATCACCCTACTTATAATAATTGTACAAAATGGTTTACTAAAACATGCATTTATACAATTTACATCAATAATTATACAAAATAATATAAATAAACGCACTTAAGTACCTACATTTATATGATTCTAATTTATTGTAGTAGGAAAAATATTAAGACAAAATAATTATTGATAAACACTAATACTACTGGATTCACAAGTAATTGAGAAAAACATGAAGTTTGTGTGGACAGCAGAGTGGAGATTCCTTGGTAACCAAGATACAAGCATAGCCATGCCAATGGTAGCTACCGTCTGGGTGCTGAAGATAATAATAAAATTACCAAAAAAAAATAATAATCATTTTATTTTCATCAAGATATTTTTAGGTACCTACCTAATAATTATAACAAAAATTACGATGACATATTAAATGGACGACTCACTTCATACCCGGCGCGCATGAGAAATTGTGCATGAAAGTCATTCACAGATGTATAGGTAGATGTCACGTGACCATTGACGTATCCGTTTCCATTATGCGATACAAGCTTAGAGAATTTATAGTAATATAACCTTTATTGTAATGGCGTATTAGTGTCATGACTCATTGCGTTAGAAACAGATTCTCAGTTACTTACGACTTCTCGGAGATTAGACGCAAGTGAGCCCAGCGAATCACAGGCGACTGACTGTCCAATGGTTCCTGTCATTCAATTGCGTTGAATAAACATTCATCAATATCTTAAAATGGCATTTTATAAATAATAAATAATACTAACACATGCAAAGTGATATCCCATCTTTCTTGGAGTGTTTAGTAGATTTTTTTACAATTTTTAACTAGGCACATTGGCATTTTGTAACACAATAATAACGGTGGAGTCGAAACCTGACAGTCAGAAATTTTGTATGGGCAGACCCAGCGGTGTCGCCAGACCGCTTGCAAGCAGAATGTTCATTTGAGCGTAGGATACCGATATTAAAATATGAATTTCGCCATCCGGCAGACCCGACACAAAGTGAGTGTCATTTTATTTTCTAGATGCTTCGTCCATATTAATGTCATTGAAAAATTATGACATATTTTAACTAACTATTCAATATAAGTATGCCAACCTGAATTAAAGCATATATAATTATACATACATATATAATAATATTATATAGTGGGATCAAGTATATATTTCTTTCTAATAGGTTTCTGAGGTTCTTATGATGAAATTATGAAATAATAGGAAATTTTAAATATTTTCATTTAATTTTTTTATTGGATTCTGTAGTGATTATACCTATTTTACAACGTTTTTATTTGCTCGTATTCTTGTTTGTCCGGTGGTTGTTTGTCCAGTACAAATCTTGCAATCGATTTTTAACTAACTTCCCGACTAGCTAGACATTTACAACTTTTAGAATAGGTATATCAGAACACGATGCCAATGCATTCTTTCAATACTTTTAGCCATCTTTAAGCAGAATTGAATTCATTTTAAGTTAATTCTGTTTTGTATGGAAAGTTATTTCAGAATAATCCGTAAAAAGTAAAAGACTATTATTGGTTGCTAAGGGGGTGGTAGCAACTAAATTATTAATATACACGTGCATTACTATGGAAATTAAAATGAAATGTCAAAATGACATTTCAGTATTCTATATTTATTTTGTTTGTTTGTTTGTTTTTTATTTATTTCATATCAAGTCCAAGTTTGAGCATATTGAGCATAATAGTTCAACAGAAAATTTAAAAACGTTGTATATAAAAAGTTCTTTTTATCTTGCAATTATTTATTTTGACATCATTTCTAATTATATGTATGATAAATAAAATATTTTTTCTGTGGTTACATGAAAAGAGAAATAAATTGCAATTCTCTCCATAGGTACGCATCATGAGAAGAAAACACCAGATTGCATTATTAATTATCGACCGAGGGTACGTCTTGGTGGACATTGTTTTTTTGATAATTGAGAAATAATAATACATCTAACCAGGGATTTTAAAAAAAAAACAAAGGTGCCGGAACTCACTTCTTGCCAAACTTCTTACCTACTAAAGAAAATTAAATTCAAATATCATTTACAACTTTTCCTATACCACGAAGCGCATAAAAAAATTAAACAAATACCTACAATAAACAACTTAAGTTGTAAAAACATCTTATATTTGAATAAAGTGTATAGTGATCTCCATGGCCCCCACATCCTGAAGCGGCCCCCCAGTCCAGGATCTTTGGCGGGTCCCCTACATATCACTAAGGTTAAAAGCAGTGTGACGCTCTATAGTAGCGTTTTTCAAATGGTGTTCGATGTAAAATTAAGGGTATTCAGTGTATCAGCAAACATTAACCAAAAAATGTAATAACACAACGACATATTTTAAAATGTTAATACGTCTGAAGGAAATTAGTGCCGCAGGCGATTTTTTTTACGATTATAGCAAATTTGTGATGTGCGTTTATCTCACTTATCTGGTCGATCCCCCAGGCTAGAGCCCTGCCAGTCCACCCCCTTTGTGGGGGCCATGCTGATTTCCAAAGTTCAGTCTAATTCTCGTCTGGCAAATCGTCTGTTAGAGTCTATGGCCGAATGTCTTCCAATGGGTAACCACCGATCAACGTATTTTGAAGGAACGAAAAGTGTCAAAGGTAGTCCAACGAGTTTGATAAACAAGTGCCGAAACTGTTTTGGTCTTCAATGAAGCTCTTATTGGGCTAATAATTAGATTCATTTCATTAGCGCGAACATTGTTTCGTCTAATTGCTTTTGAAACATTAAAAATACCGTGAAAAAGGATGCCGGAACGCCGTTCCACCGCGTTGCATGACAATAAAGCCCTGCATCTAACCCAGTGATTCCCAACGTGGGGCGTACGCTCCACCGGGGGGCAATTTGAATATTTTGGAGGGCATTGCGCTGATCATTAAAAATGGTCAATGAGTTAAAAGACAGATTTCCAGATTTAATAGAAATTGCTTTCCCACCTTGGATATCTCAACCGATGTTGCTAGATATAACTGGTAGAGCCATGCACTACATAGAAGAACTCTCAGAATTGCAAAATGATAAGTCTTTTAAAACACTATTCAACATAAAAAATACGAGAGACAAAAATAAAATATCTAATTATGACAAATTTAGCAAGAAAATTACTTTTGCCATTCCCATGATTTATTCCCATACTAAAAAAAAATCGTTTTGATATCACGAACCGCGGAGATTTAAGATTAAAATTTACCAAATTAGTACCTCACATAAAAACACCTCACACGATAATATAATGATCGCACTAATTTTCTTCCGAATTGTACATGTAACATAATAATATACATATTTACTTACGAAAGTTAAATTAAAAATAGCACCTATTGCCTATGTGCATTTTTTACTTGAAGAAATTCATTTTTTCCAGTATTTGTTAGGTAACTATAAAAATTATGATCCTTTTCTATAGGGGTGGGGGGGCATGGATATTTTTGTAGCGTTTAAGTGGGGCATGGCACAAATACGGTTAGGAATCACTGATCTAACCATTAACTCAACCTTGGTCGATCCGTCCTGAATGAAAACCTCCCTTATTTTATTTCATCTCTTTCGGCAGGTACTTAATTTTTCACTACATAGTATTTTATTCCAAATTTTATGAACCAGAACTGTGCTCCTGTGAGTTCCGCTCCATTCAGAGCGCTGCGAATAGTATAGTTATCAGTGCTCGAAAAAACAGGAACGCTCTATAATTTTCCGAAAAAAAGGTATGCTTAATTTTTTTCGTTACATACGTACGTACGTTGGATGTATAAATGCAACAATAAACTTTGAACTTCTTACGTGGATGTATATTGAGCAAGTGGGCAAGGATTGTCAGCGCCGCAGGCGAAAGAACCTCGTCTCAACAAAGTATACCGTCAAGAATTGTATTATTCTTTACTCTTACTTTATCTACCACCCATAATCAGCAGGCATGTTACTTCTACCACCACTCGTCACTGCTTATAACTTATATTACTGTCTCATTTGGGATAGTTCAGTTTGTTAATTAATTAAACTTAAAAAACAACATATCCACATACCTAACATAAAGATTCAAATTAAAAATTAATTAACATATAGCAAATTTTACAGATTATAGATTCAAGACGAGCACAGAATATTTAAAAAAAAATCAAAGAAATAGTATTAAAATAGTGTTTAAAAAATAAAGAAATAGATGCAGCAACTATTAGAAAAAATAGTAAGTACCTATACAGAGACGAGTAAATACAAAATTTATACAGTACATATCTGTACACCGATAGAGCTAACTACGCCATTTAATTATTTAAGAAGTTATAAAACAAAGAATTTATAAATCGTTCACATAAACTCTTTCTCACGCAGGAGGAATATACCAATATCCGAAGCGATTTGGTTGAACACAGTATGTAAGCGTTCTTAAGATAAATCAATCGGATAAAGCCATGGATGGTATCCACACAGCTTCAAACAAAGGATCCTCAAAGATTTCTTTTGAACCTTCTCCACCATAAGGGCCATTAGGCCATACCTACTTCTAAGAAAAGCTTCAAGCCATCATCACCAAACTACGTAATTATACCAATGGTGTATCATTAATTATCGGCTTTTGAGCTTTGAGAATCGATGTCTCCGCCGAATCTTAGGGGTACATTGGTACGACCGCGTTACAAATACCCGAGTTCGTGAGCAGACACAACAGCCTTCGGTGATTGAAGTTATCACGAAGAGACGATTTACGTGGCTGGGACACGTATTCCGGATGCCGCCAAAGAGTGCGGCACTTCGTACCCTTGTGGTACAGCCTCAAGGGTTCCATCGCCGTGGCCGCCCCTCCCTCACCCTGCAGCGGTGCTACAAAGGCGACCTATTTGCTGCAGGTCTGACATGGCGGGAGGCGCATGGCGATGGACCGAGGGAAGTGGCGCCAATGCTTGCCCTATGCCCCAATATTGGGACGTGACAGGGTGGAAGAAGAAGAAGAGGAAGTATCATTAATTATATAAGATAAAACATGACGGAAGGTGCAACTCGAGTTGCTAAACACGATTCCTATAGAATAATATAAAATTGTCATTAATCAGTAGGTACCTACCTATATTCAACATTATAAGGACTAATATTGTTGTGTATGTATATACCTATACCATGGGCCCCACATCGTGAAGCAGGCCCCCAGGCTAGGATCTTTGGTGGGGCTCCCTTCTTATCGCTAAGAATAAAGGCAGTATGTACGGGGTAACAATAATCTGTATATTTAGTGTTTCATTGTATATTTTAAAACATCCATACGAATTATGGAGATGTCGAGTATTGATACACAATTAAAAATTGTTTCGTATAACCACATAACTATAAATAATATTATTGTAAGAAACTTCTTTTTTTTACTATTAAAGCAAATTTGTGATGTGTGTTTATCTCACTTATCTGGTCGATTCGCCTCGCCGGGCTCTTCCTGAGCACGGGCTCCCAGGCTAGAGCCCTCTCAGCCCCTCGTTGTGGAGACCATGACCTATATGTTACAATGATGATGCTTTGGTTACCATTATTGTAATATACGTACACTTACCACCTCAGATTAAAGAACTTACCACCGTATTTATTTAATCTATGACTACCATCTAAAATTATTTGTTGTCCGCACTGAACACGTACCTACCTAATTTGTGAGTGTATTTTGAACTAAACGATTCAATTTGTGATGTTTGTCCTTACCTAGTCTCATTATAGTCATTATTATTGCCACGGTGATGAATAATGATAATACAGAACAATAATTTATTATTATGATAGTAATAAAATTTTATTGGAGGATATTCCTATTTTTTTAAAACAAATTTACAAACAAAAATTAACTAAAAGTTCTCTACATAGTAGGTATCTATTATTTCTATTATTTTTAAAGTAGCAAGTTACAACGTATGTAATTATAACACAATAGAAACGTCCTTAAAAATAAACTAATTACGGTAGGCTATTCAATAGTTTCATACCAAAAACATTTTTGTAGGAAAATGGCATAATGGTGCATTCATTCATTATTCATTGTAAAAATAAGGGTTTACGACACGTCATAAATATTTTTTAACACGTCGAGTCAATTGTTGAAATGACATTGAATCATAAAACCCTGTTTCAACTGTATTGTCGATCTTAAATGCTTATCGGAGTGAATTCTTAATGTTTTAGCAGATTTACACGAAGTACCTTCTACTTAATTAAACCTTCATAAAATTTATAAATATCCACTCATATTTATCATTTTCAAAATGAAAAAAATCTGCTTGTGGCCACTGGTCAACAGCATTATATGTTAAATCAGTTTGGATACCAACGACAAAAATATACTTATATGTACCTAATATATAGAAAGGTATCGCCTGTTGAGATGGTTAACCAAATTTTAAGAGAACAAATTTAAATAATACAAAATGTTTTAAAAAACAAGCGATTATCACTAATAAGTATATTTTAGCGGAATTGTACGATTTAAATTACCAAACTTTATCATATTAATTTTGCCACCGAAAATTTTGCCCGCAAAAATAGACGTGGGTATAAAATTAACACGGCGATTAGATGGCGATGAAAATAAATAAATTTTATCACTCACAATAAAATATAAGTAATAAATTAGTAGGTAAGTAAATTCGCAATGCATACCAGTCAAAGGTAAAAGCGAGACTGTACTGAGATGTTTCATACTTTAAAAATTATTATACAAATATGTAGGTGCCAACTTTATTTTTTATTAAATTTAAGTTATTTAAGTACAAAAGGTTTTCAAACAATGTCAGCAAAGGCACAATTCTTTTGTAGCTTGCAGCTGCAGTTACTTTTTTTATGTAAGTATTCAATTATTTGGAGTGTTTAGACAATGCATTTAGACACGGATGTATCGACACAAAAAAGAAAATTGAAAGAAATTTAGGGATGTCATAAATTTTATTTTGAACCCTTGCACGCCCGGCATGACATAACTTCGTTAATTTTTAATTTTGAGAAAAACTTTAAAAGATACATTCACACATAAATATCTCAATCTAACGAACCGCAACGCAATTTTAAATGAATCCACGAGCCGGAACGGTATATTTTGGAATTCCACGAACCACAACGGCGTTCCGGTGCGTTCCTGTCCATTTCGATCGCTGATAGTTATATTACATAATATATACTAATAACAATATATTGGTCATTTTGATAATAGGTATAACAAAACTACTTGTCTAATTAATTCCCCTTTTATCAGCATTATTAATAATATATATTTTTAGAAAACATAAATTTCCAGCTGAAGAGCAACATGAGTAAAAACAGATAAGAATTGGAAGACAACAAAATAGTTAGCCGTTATTATTAGCCTAACAATAATATTGTTTTCAATAGCATCACCCATGATGAAAATGAGCTCATTTTGAATGTGTTTATCGAAGTAGTTAGTGGTTGTAAATATCGTCATCAAAAACACGATGAATATGTTATAATGTCGTCAGATTTTACTGTACAAGTGTCCCGCATTTTCAATGTTTACAAGAAAATACTTAATTAATATGAAAATTCAAGTTTTCTGTTTTTTTTTCTATTGCGACATTCCAAGCCACACAGGTGCGAGGCCCTCTAGTGTGTGAGACCCGATTGAACTTAATTCATTATAAGATCGGGCCTGGCTTTTATATATTGTGTTTAAATTTAATTTTTCTTCGTGTTGTGCCATTTCCGTTACCGACGTCAGCAATGCTTTTGATTGAAGTATTTTCCCTGTCTACCGGTGATCTGAGCAGGTTGGAGCGATGAGCTAAAAACCCTGACAACACAAATTGAGTTTTACACCTAGAAGTTCTTTCGCCATGGACATGCTTGACAGAAATCTTCCTTTGAGCAATAAATATGAAGAAGTTGATTTCTCGGGGTTTAAATTTATATTGCCAAAGTATAGTTATCTTTCTAGTTTTAATTACTATTGGACGTTGATATCACCTCATCGTTCGCGATTACGAAGATTAAAATTGCCTGCTAGTCATTTTGTACAGAATATTGGTGTAAATTCACATATCATATGAGATTTATTTGGCAGGGCCACACTAAGATGAAAATAATTTGGATTAGTGTTATAACTAAATATGTTGAAAAAAACTTTTCTTCTTTCAGATAGACTCTGTAATTACATTATGGAAATCGTTTAAGCAAGTTTTAGTTTATCGTAAGTG
Source organism: Rhyacophila brunnea (assembly GCF_057557595.1). Taxonomy (NCBI): domain Eukaryota; kingdom Metazoa; phylum Arthropoda; class Insecta; order Trichoptera; family Rhyacophilidae; genus Rhyacophila; species Rhyacophila brunnea. Next base: position 17,431,050 of record NW_028232965.1, read on the forward strand.
CAATTTTTATACACAACAAATAAGGAATACCTAGATTAGAAACGCTCGAGATTTGTATGAAAATTAATAGACAAGGGATGATTTTTTGCTTCACTTCCAAATGTTTAGTCGGCATCTCTATAGATGAGGGTTTTCTTCAACATTACAATACGAATACAGCATCATTATTTAGTTAAATGGGCTATAATAATTATAACATCACACATAAAGTGTAGGCACGCAAGTAAATAAGCAAAGCAAGACATCAATAACAGACTGCCATTTTGTATTATTTACAAACAATACTGCCAATACAAAGAAAATTATTTTTTCTAAAGAAAGTTTCTACAAATTAAAAAACAATTATGTACACATTTTTTTAGAAGGTGACATGACGGTTTTTGAAACATCTAAATTACGTATTCTTTTTTAATAAAAAAATATCGAATCGAGTTCGAACCTTCGAATACACCAATATTGAATGAGCGTCAGTACATAAACCGAGAGCAGTTGTCAAAACGAAAGACAAGCGTATTCTTAACACGTGTTTAAATTTATCCCATATTCTTCCACACTCGAAATCAATTGCCTGTTACTCCACACCCGTTAGTTATTTCAGTTTCCATTAATTCCCTGTTACCTGGTCATATCTATAATAAGTATAAATATATTGGTTAGTTTTTATACATATAACATTATTTAAATCTACGTGCGATGAACTAGGTATGGTAATCATTGGTATGTTAAAAAATTATAATAATACCTACTTATAATTTTACAAAATGGTTTTCTAAAACATGCATTTATAAAATTTACATCAATATTATAACAGGCAACTGATGCCTGTTACTCCACACCCGTTAGATATTTCAATTCCCATGGTGGCACCCATTCCCTGGGGACGCACTTTCTCTAGGGACGTCACTGGAGGTCTATATGCCATATCTCGGAGCGGAAATGATGATTTGGCTTTTTTGAAAAATTTAATAACCATTATAATCTTTTGTTTTTTTTTTTTTTATCATTACTAATTACGTAAAATGCAACTAAATCATAATTATTAGCTTGGCAACATATTGTTATTATATCAAGTTATCGAAGTAAGATAAATTATTAACGAACATTATAATCTACGGTCAGAAGGTAACACCACTTATCACAATTATACATTTTGATATAAAAAGGCAGTCAGATGCGTTGACTTGTTACTGCATTATTCGACAGTGTCGAGCAATGAAGCTTTTACTGGTTTTGTTTTTTATGGTGGCGTTGGCTTCGGCCACGTTGGTGGAGCATAAGTACGAAACCAAAGTCGGTAAGTTCACCCTTTACCTATTTACCATTAGTTTCCCCTTGTTACTATTAATTACGCTCCAGATACTCGGTACTATCAATATATTCGACTAAAACTCTAACTCTAAGATCTGTTAACTCCACGTCTTTTTGAAATAATCTTCTTTCGAGATATTTCGATTGAAGTAATCTATCACCTCATATTTATTATCTAACAAGAGAAATTTAAGTTATAATATATAAATCAAATCTCTGATAAATCTAGGCCGCGGCCACAGAACAGATTAATAAATATATAATATTATGTAAAATCCATCGCTATGGAAGTTCTGAAGCAGGGTAGTTTATGGCCTAACCGCCATAAAACCCAAGTAAATAAAACCGCGTCGACTATTCTCAAAGATTGAAAGCACGTTATATTAACGTGACAAACTCAAATACATATTATCAACTATTGAAAATAGCACATTCTTTAACACGTGGTTAAGTTTATCCAATATTTTTCCACACTCGAGATATTTATAGTAAGCCAGTTCCCATTAATTTTGTGTTCCTTAGCCTCAGCACTAAAAGGCCGGTTTCCGATGGTAGTGCTAGGTTATTGCGTAACTTCGAACACATCATGGTAACCTGTTCGTAGTAAATGAAGATCTTCGACTACATATTTTGATATTAATTCAAGTATTTCCATTTTTATATAATATGAAACGATCGTCATTTTCTACAAACAGTTTACCATAAATTGCATTCGAAGTACAAGCAATGGCACTACTATCGAAATTCACATTTTCTAGCCGCGCCTTGAATATAGTGGGTCTTATATATAAATATGTATTGTTTTAAGTACTAACTTGTATGCACAATATGTAAGAAAACTTTGAAAGTAATTTATCTCAATTGTATATATTTTTGGAGTTAATGGATTTTCGCAGTAAGTGGAAGGCATATCTAATGTACATAATAATATGTAGTTAACTTTAACAATTATTGCTAGAAATATTGACAAAATAATAATAATTATCGATGACAATATAAATGATGAAACAAGATGAAAAAGATGACAACAGACAGATTAAATTTGATTTCGCATAGGTAACACAAAAATCTTTGAATATTGATTGAAACTGTGATAATATAGTAAATTACTATGTTCGCTAGTAAACGGAACATACGGGCCTCCACAAAGTGGATATACATTAGTTGCGATTCGCCCAATACATTGGGTCCTTACACTGGATCAAATGTACATTGAAAAAACAACATGCATTTTTTGACCAGCCGTAGGTTCAATCTTGTGATTAACGGCTTCGTATTCTATACAACAACCAACTAGTTATTAGGTCAACCGGATACCAACTAGAGTCATTTTCTACAGCCCCTTTACCATTTTTTAGAAATTATTAGTATGTACCTATTTATATTTTTTCTCGTGTAGTTATTTTATAGTTTTAAATTAAATTGTTGTAAAGCGATATTATAAAAAAAAACACACTCCAATACTTTATAATCATTAGCGAAAATTAAAATTCTGTATCAATTCCGTTTACAGCTGATAAGGAGTTCTTGGTAAAGCAGAAGGATATCTTCCGCCTGCTCTATCATGTCCACCAACCCAACATCCACAGTGACCAAGTAAAAATGGGCAAGGCCTATGACATCGAAGCTAACATGGATAAGTATACTGTAAGAATTACTTTACCATTGACGAATAATATGCCTTCTTTAAACCAGAATACTGTTGGATTTAATAATGCTCATATGGATGTTTTATTGACTATTTTCAGGACGCCGCTGCCGTTAAGCGTTGGCTTTATCATTACCATGGCCAACTCTTGCCTCAGGGAAGAATTTTCTCTGTCATGCATCATCAGGTCAGGGATGAGGCTGAGGCTCTTTACAACATGTTCTTCCACGCCAAGGACTATGAAACTTTCTACAACACCGCCTGCTGGGCTCGTGAGCACGTCAACGAACAGATGTTCGTCTACACTCTCAGCATTGCTGTTTTGCATCGTCCAGATTGCCAAGGCATCATTCTCCCCGAACTGTACGAAATCCATCCATACTTCTTCTTCAGTGATGAAGTTATCCAACAGGCATACCAGACTAAGATGCAAGGACACCACGAACACGTATCTCCTTACATCCAGACTGGAGAAGGTGGCTCAGTCATCATCAATGCCAACTACACCGGATGGTATGTAGATTACAACGATGAGCAAAAAATGTCGTACTTCACCGAAGATATTGGTCTTAGTTCTTTCTACTATAACTACCATTTGGATTATCCATTCTGGATGGAGGGCAAGCAATCTGGAATCACAAACGACAGGCGCGGAGAAGTTTTCTACTACGTTCACCAGCAGTTGTTGGCCCGTTACTATCTCGAGAGATTGTCTAACGGACTTGGAGAAATCCCCGACTTCTCATGGAACTGGCCAGTTGAGACCGGTTATTATCCATCTTTGAGGTACCACAACGGCATGGAGTTCCCATCCAGGCCCAACCACTTCCATGTTGCCCAGGAAGAATACTTGACTCATCTTACCCAAGTCGAAGATTATGAAAGACGCATCCGTGACGCTATCGACCAAGGACACCTCGAAAACGTGAGTAAACATCTTCGCAATAAACACAAACCATATCAATTTTTTTTTTTTTTATTCAACGAAATGAATGATTCACAAGATTTAAGAATGTAACATTCTAATTATTGAACATACATATATTTTCTCAGAAGTATTTTCAAAACGATGTATGTTCAGAAACGATTTGGTTATCAATATCCCAACATATTACAACAATTATATGCAATTTTATTTCAATCTTACAGAAAGACGGATCCATCATCAAGTTAGATACTTACACTACTATTGATAAGCTCGCTAGCATCATTGAATCCAACGACGATACCCCCGATCTCCAGTTCTACAGATACGCCCAGTTCATCGCCAGGATGTTGCTCGGAAACTCACCCAAACCCACAACTTGGTAACACATAAATTATTACAAAAACATTGAGATTAATAATATAATATACATACTGTCTAATCACTGTGCTTATTGATGAAAATTAATTATTATTACAGGCAAAAACTGGCTCCATCTGTTCTTGAACAATACCAAACCTCCCTTCGTGATCCCATGTTCTACCAGCTGTTCAAGCGTTACATTGGATTCTTCATCCAGTTCCAGAACACGTTCGAGCCTTACACCAAGGAAGAACTCAACTACCCAGGAGTCAAGATCGAGAACGTTGAAGTTGAGAAGCTCATCACATATTTCGATCATTATGATACCGAAATCACTAATGTAGTTTACCAGTCTAAGCAAGAAGGTAATTAATCACAATGAATACAGTACTATTGCTATTAATTGATAGAAAACCTATCTCAAAATTTGTGACTCCTGAGTCTACTATAATACTTAGAAAATATACTTTATACTAATGAACTATTATTTTAGATAATAGATACCTTTAACCGAAATAGCAATTTTTGAATATTAAAATAGAAAATATATTTATACGATAAGTAATTTTATTACGAGTTATTATTATAATTGTTACTTGGTTCAAGAGTATTTTTTAATACAAGTTTCATAATTAACGATAATTTATTATTTATTTTGCCCAATTTAGCCGAGAAGATGGAAGATGATATGATCATCAAGGCTCGCCAGCACCGTCTAAACCACAAGGCCTTCACCGTGACCACCAACGTCGTTGCCGAGAAGGCTTCCAAGGTTGTGTTCAAGCTCTTCCTTGGACCCAAGTATGATGGAAAGGGACACGTTATGACTTTGGACAAGAACAGGATGAACTTCGTTGAGCTTGATCAATTCGTCTATGAATGTGAGTACTTACTTATCGTATTCTTCTTCTTGTACTACAACCCTCTCTGAGTGTCTGACTTTTACAAAAATTCAGTTATGTCAACTCGTTTCTCCTCTACGATATAAACATATTATAGTAGGTACAGAACCACAAAAATTCATAATCTTATTATTGTAGTGTTTTGAGCTGTATTAGAAAACCATAAGTCTAAATGAGGCTATTACTATTTAGATTAATTATGCCATACCTATATATTGAAGTAGGAACCAAATATATGATTATTTTTATTCAAAAGCATCTCTGAAATCATGGTAAACTATTCCAAGTCCAAGATTAAAAAACCTTCTACATTGCTATTATAATCGAAAAAGCGATTCCCAATTATTGGTGATAGTAGTGTCAACTGTCATGTATATTGACCGTTTTGTATGATGTTTGTTTGCAGTGAAGAGTGGCAAGAACACCGTCCAGCGCAACTCAGCTGACTTCATGTGGAGCGTCAAGGATACTACCCCATCCAGGGAGCTGTACAAGGCTTTCAACGCTGGAATCGAAGGAACCAAGGAATTCCATCTGGATCTGACCGAGGCCCATAACAGCTTCCCCCAGAGGCTCGTCCTCCCCAAGGGAAGGAAGGGAGGCATGCCTTACTACATGTTCGTCATGATCACCCCGTACGTTGAGGCCCCGAAAGCTACCGGTGAATACAACAAGGTTGTTTCCACCGGCGTTGGCAGCGGAAACCGCTTCATTGATGGACTTCCTATGGGATATCCCTTCAACAGGCCCGTCGATGAGAACTCATTCCATGTCAACAACTTGCACTTCGAGGATGTATACATCTTCCACAAGCAAGAAGCTGATTTGAACCAAGCCCATTAAGCTTATATGTTCTTCAACTTAGTTTATGATAATATACTTTCTTGAATGTATTTAATTCCTACTGTACGACATCTTATGCCTGTTTATTGCTAGGTTTACCCGATTAAAAACTGTAATAGGTGTAACCTTACAAAGCAATAAAAAACTATAGTGATACACAATATTTTTTATATTATCATTTGGTATAAATAATTAATTATTTATTTACACAAGCAATATATTACAGACAAGCCAAGACAACATTTTACAAAACATAAAATACGTATCACTGAATGCAGTGGCGGCTTGTCGACTTTCTAGATGGTGAGGTTTGGCCATTAATTATTAAATATACATACCTACTTACTTTCTCATATTATGCATTATGTACCAAGCTATTTATAATAATATGATTTTATTAATGAGGAAATTAGTAATTTTTTAAAATAAATAACATGATTATCTAAGTCGTTACAACACATTGACTGCTGACTTGATAATTACTTTTTAATTACCACGTTTGAATAGCATACTAATTAAATCGATTGGCCACCTAATCGTTACGCGCTAGGTTCGTCTTTAGCGTCCAATGTATTAATCACATCTAAAAAGCATGCTTAAAAAGAATAAATTAATTAATAATAATTATTATAGACTTACATTATCAGTTTTGAACAACAACATACAGCTAGCGTTTTTACTCACCTAGAGGATATTTGATTCGCTCCCCAGTATTCGTAGTATACTAACGCTGATGCATTCACATTATTTGTAAAACAAGATTTGTACCACGCTGGCGGGATGGGACTGAGTGACCCCGGTCATCGAAAAATAAACTCCATAGCTTTCTTAATTTGTAATAGGTATCAACGTGAAATAAGGCGTATTTAATTATTTTAATACCACGTAATCATCATTACATAATTAAAAATCATTGCTCTATTTATTTGTATAATAATAATAATAAAAATCTTTATAAAATTGCGACGGGTTTAGATGGATAAAATAAATTAAATACCTAGTTCATTTAATCATGTTATTAAGTAGGTATATTATGACAATGATAAAAATTTTGGAGGTGTATTTTTGTCATGATAACGATGTGGGGATGGTCTCTATGAACCCTTAAGGTAGAGCTGCCCTTGAATGTGTATATATCTTCGAGCAATGCATTGACGATTCGAACAGAACTTGGCCTAGAAACTCGTAAGATTGATACGAAGAACCAGTAGATAGTGAAAAAAATGTCATGACATCGACGACGCAAGAGTTAATTTTCCTAAGAATATTCCGATTTAAAAATATTATCCCTTAATTAAAGTATAAGAGATTGTTTTAAAGAGGAAATTCACTACCGAGATTCGAGGGAGTGAAACGAGAGTATGCCGCGGAGAAATTTAGTATAAATACCTACACATCATTTCAAAATATTTTTGAAGCATACCTATTAGAAAAAAATATGACGCCGGACAGGACTCGAACCTGCATGCATCGGATTCCGGCCATGCTTTACCAATTTAGCCGCTGCGACGAAATTAACTAGTAGTCATACAACTGAAGTACTCGCTGGCTGAAACGCATAGCTTGACTTAATTTTTATTATGGCATTCCATCAATCTTCTGAACTATTGAACTGGAATTATGGAACTAATAATAAAGATTACCAAGTTATCAGAAACCATCATCAATTTCAAGATACCGCCTGGACGATTTTTTTTAAATATTTGGAAAGGTAAGCCAAATAGTTACAACATAAAAAGAACTTTTTATATACAACGTTTTTAAATTTTCTGTTGAATCATATAAACTTGACTTGACTAGTTTAAACGATCAAAAAAAAATTGTACTTGATAGAACTAATACTGAAATGTCATATTGATTTCCATAGTAACGCACGTATATATTAATATTAATAATTTAGTTGCTAGGACCCACTTACCAACCAATAATAGTTTTACTTTTTACGGATTTCTTCCGAAATAACTTTTCATACAAAACAGAATTAACTGAAAATTAAATCAATTCTACTTAAAGATGGCTAAAAGTATTAAAAAATGCATTGGCACCGTGTTCTGATATATTCTAAAAGTTTCAAATGTCTAGCTAGTCGGAAAGTTAGTTAAAAATCGATTGCAAGATTTGTACCGGACAAACAACCACCGGACAAATAAGAATACGAGCTAAGAAAAACGTTGTAAAAAGTAAGCTCTCGAGTTGTATTGGATTATGGGGGATATTTTAGAAAGATTGTGCTACTCATATTTGGCAAATTCAAATTTTCATAAGTTTTTCAAATTAACAAACGTATTTATGATTCAGACCATGGGTGATTTAATTCTAATCTTTGCTGGGGCCCATAACTACTAACCAACCCTCAGCATAAATGTATACGGTGTACGTCCATAATCTTACACCATTTCTAACTTGGTGTGAGGGAACAACGGCTTTTTAAAATAACCATCACAAATGTGTATAGCTTTGGTCTCTCTTCAATATAATTATAGTCATAAGTTAAATTATGTAAATATTATTGTAAGCATGTCAATAATGGCATTATGATATTGTTAAACATAATCATAAATGAGTATAACACATAAGTTCACCCATAAAATTAAATTAGGGAAAATGAAATATTAATGCTGCACTAAAAAAGTCCACAACGAATGCACGGGTAAGATATTTTTATTACAGTTTATTACACATCATCAGAACATATCTAATTTTAAATAAATTAACTATAAAGTTTTCGAAAATTAATCGATTATTATAACAATATAATGATTTAAGTATCTACCTTTGAATAATGAATTGACAGGCGATAAATCGCGTCTCCGGTAAATTATATGATACGTATGCAGTTCGTCGTGAATTATTTGTAGCTGTAACAGATGGCAGTTAGTAGGTATATAATAGCGATGAGACCAAATCACGCAATGCTCGTGGAGCATTTGACCGAATTGGTAATCTTGTATGTACGTGCGATTTTTAGATGTAAAGTATTTTTATTTCCTAGTGACTAATATTTTAACTGGCTTGAAATAGATAATTTGACATTCATTTATTAGAAGTTTTACAATAATGATTTTCTTTATAATTCTTTATAATTCCTTAGTGAGAAGCCGGCTTGAGAATGGGTCGATTGTTTGGGCCCCGCATCAGTTGAAATATGACCTTATGGTGGAGCGAGTTCAAAAGAAATTTTTGAGACTCTTTTATTTGAGGTTATATGGATACTATCCGTGGCTTTATCCAACTGACTTTCTCTTAGGTATGCTTACATACTGTAGTTTAAGTGCTAGAAGATATCAATATTTGGCCACGTATTTTTTTCGACTAATACGTGGTGTGAATGAGAACTCTGCCATTCTTGGTAATATTGACTTGTGTGTCCCTGATAACTATCTTAGAAATCGGGAGCATCAGTTGTCTGTTCTCCCGAGGAACTGAACTAACCTGCCATTGGTGATGCCAATCGGGAGGGCAATAACTCTGTTCAACCAAATTGCTTCGGATGTTGATATATTCCATCTACGTGAGAATGAGTATAGGTGGATGTTATTTTATAAATTCTTAAAATAGGGTCTGCTTAACTCATCCGGTGTACTTCCTTGTACCTATATACTTCATATTTTTTGTATTTACACATTTATACTGTAGAATAACTTAATATTGCATAATTACAGTATTACATAATACTGTTTTAATAATATTTCTTTGTTTCTAAATGTCATGTTGTGAACGTCTTAAACTTATGATTTGTAATGTCCACAATATGTAAAATAAATTAAAATTGAATTGAAAATATATTATTTTGTGGCTTTAGGTGCCTTCTTACCTACATTCGTTTGACTTTCTAGTTTATTCATGTACCTATTTTATATTACAATGTGTCTGAATTATCTGTAAAATTATGGTATCTACTCATTCTAAGACAGGTTAGAGTAGATGCAAATCAAACCCGTAAAGTACGTAAAATATGTTTAAAGCAATAATTATAATCGATGATCTCGAACACAAAAGTAATACTAAACTGCTTTGCTGACCCAAAAGCGATCCTTATAAATGACATTAAACTCAACAACATCATCAATATCTACATGTATCTCAGCATTTATCTACAATTTATTTACTACATAGATATAGCATGTACACAGTCGTAGAGAATGTCGGAATGAGAGTAGAAGTTCGTCAACCAACCGTATATTATATCAAAACTATTATTGTATTAAGGTACATTATGGTGCGGATAGATTATACAAACTGATTTCAATATTTTTGTCGCGATCCGCTGAAATTGGAGATTGCCGAACACTTGTATGTTGATATTCAAAATTTACTCTCTCTTCTTCTTCACCAAGACTGAGCAGTGACCTTCCCTAGACAAAATGCCACCCCTAGGCAGCGCCAAAATGCAGCCCCATTTTTTTATATAGTATATTTTATGATCCTCTCATGGCTCCAACATCTACTTTTAATCATAAATACACTATTAATCTCAACACTCAACTTTTAAAATAAAAATAAACTTTCCTGGCCTTTTTTGTTGCAAAGTCAGTAGGTAACTACCATGTCATCCAAATCTCATTTAAATGCAATCTCTGCTACAATAGACGATATTACGTGACCACAGTTTCAGAAATACTTAAAAATACACATGATAACTTCCAAAACTCACGAGTGACTGGCAAAAATATTTGGATACATCTTAACTCAGGTAAGTAAGTACCTACACATAATGCAAATATATTCGCAAATCTGCACGTGTCATTCCTGGTCACCAAGGATGTGAGTTAAATGTAAACTGAAGTAAACTACAAATCGCGAACCCGAGAAAAAAATACAGTCCTGTTAAAACTGTTACGTTAATTACATTTTGTTTCCAACCAGTTTGCTGATTTTTTAATGGAAAGATATTTCGGCCATTACTTAGGTAGCCATTGCTATATATACTTAATTATTTTCCTCGATTTGCCGCCCTTCGAGTAACTGCCGCCCTCAAGCGACGCTCAATCTTCCTACCCCCACGGGACGTCACTGAGACTGAGGAACATGATCCAAATAATTTTGCCATTTAACAGCCTTCTCCATGGCTTTGCTCCATTCGGCGGAACGGTGGGCTTTTGTCAATGTGAAATCTGTGGCACTCTTAGTTTGGTTTGTATACAATATATATGAGGGTACGCAAATAAGAAGGTTCGTTGAGGTCTCTTCTAGATGTAAGAAATGAATGCGGTAAAAGTAAAAGTCATTTTTTAAAATCTACTTCTACGGATTCGTAAACTACGAAGACGTAGTTTATATTAGCTCAACCAGGATATTATGTCATTGAGAGCTTTATGGATGTGGCTGTATAGTAAATCTCTTTGGACTGAATTGGTAACAAATATTGATGTTCTTAGACGAATGAGAAATGACAGAGAAGTAAAGTTCTGCAAAGTATTAAAACCAGAAGACTGTAGTACCTCACCCACATTATGAGAGGATAAAAGTACAGCGTTCACCAACTCGTTATCCAAGAAAAGATTAACGGCAACTGTAGCAGAGAATGACGCCGCATACCGTAGTTTAATAATCTCTGTGATTGATACCAGTAAAGCTTCACCGAAGTCTTACAGGTAACAGACGATAGAGCTAAGATCGCTCTAATCGTGACTGACTTCTGTTAGAATAGGAAGTGTACGTATATAGAATAATATGAATACTTGTATTATGTGCATATTAAGTTATGTGAGTCCTATCTAATTACGACGAAATTAACTAGTAGTTTTTACATTTTTGAAGCTCTTCTTTTATATTTGAAACGAAAGTATTAATTACTTATCTGAATTACTAACTAGTATCAGGATCTCTCCAAATTTTAGTTATAATAATTTACATGCAATAATTGATAATAATTTAATAAACTATTTTTTTTCAACGAATAATTCACAAGATTAATCTGTATCGCTTGTACACTAAATTACACGATGAGAATATTTTTGTATGAAAATATTATAATATAGAAAGATTATTTTGAACGAAAAAAATATAAATAAAACTAAGCACCTAACTACCTATACAATTATCATGCACTACTCTTCACTCAATAATCCTATAGTTTGGCAATTAGGTATGCAATATTGGTGTCAGGGTTGCCCAAACATATTCAGCGTACGAAAGAAATTTACTAATTTAATTTGTTCGAAATGTTTCACGTGTCTCATATTATACGTAATTTATATACTTACCCTTAATTACAAAAAAAATCGGATTAAATTATAGTTTAACCAATCTATCAAATCCAAGCGTCTTCTTTCCGTGCTATCATACCCTATCAGAAAACGGCTACCATCGGGGCAATCTTAGCTATATTATTTGCTACGTGGAATAGTTCTGAACAGTAACTACCGATCACGGATATGCGGCGTCGTTCTCTGCTACAGTTGCCGTTCATCTTTCCTTTGATAACGAGTTGGGAATTGTTATACTTTTATCCTCTCATAATGCTACCAAGGTACTGTAGTGCTCTGCTGTTGATACTACGCAGAAATTATCTATCCAACATGAATTGTCATCCTGTCAATTTAAGGAGTTTTGAAGATGTGTCTATACTCTATACCAGCGATGGCGAACCTCTTTATGCTTAGGTACGTGCCAAAATATTCGAAATAGTGAGTGGCGTGCCAATGTAGATTAGGAACCGCATTATATGATTATTTAAATTTACCGTACAGTTCAGTTATGAGGAATACAGCGGAAAACACATTTTGAAAATACCCGATATACTGGATTATTTGTTAGTTTGGGTTAGTTTAGGTTATTGGTTAGGTTAACCTAACAAATAATTCAGTATATCGGCTATTTTCAAAATGTACTTTTCACTGTATTCCTCATAACCGAACTGTACCAAATTTACTGATATATTCATTTTACAACGTTTTTCTTAGCTCGTATTCTTATTTGTCCGGTACAAATCTTGCAATCGATTTTGAAATAACTTCCCGACTAGCTAGACATTTAAATCTTTTAGAATATATCAGAACACGATGCCAATGCATTTTTTATACTTTTTGCACATCTTTATGTAGAATTGAATTCATTTTCAGTTAATTCTGTTTTGTATGAAAAGTTATTTCGACACCATTATTGGTTGCTAGCGGTCTGGGGTCCTAGCAACTAAATTATTAATATATTCGTGCGTTACTATGGAAATCAATATGACATGTCAAAATGACATTTCAGTATTATTTCTATCAAGTACAAATTTTTTTGATCGTTTAAGCTAGTCAAGTCATGTTTAAAAACGTTTTATATAAAAAGTTCTTTTTATCTTGTAATTATTTTATTTTCGCCCTGCCGTCTCCATAAAGTGGTAGTAAAAATAAAATAATAAAAAACAATTTTAAATGCGATAATATTATGATACATATTGGTGATATTTCAATCAAATGCGATGTTTATTATTATACAATCAGAAGATTTGACCAGCTAAACATACCAAGGAAACCGAGGAAAAACCACTACAAATACGATATTTATGAGTATAAGATATAACTACCCAAAAAATACCATGCTGATGAGAAAACTGAAAATAAGCGATTTATATCAGATACTTGTTTTATTAGAAATTTAATAACTTAAAAACGCACCATTGAAAATCTATATGCGACTGTCATACATTTACAAGTACCCAAATAAGCCAAAAACAATTACTGGTTACAAACAATTTAAATAAAATGCTTGTTCATATAAATTACAATGACGACCGTCTGGCCGACTCAATCACACAATTGCAAGTGTGATGAATATTCTTTAGTAAAAAATGCAAATTTATTTTACAAAATTGATTTCATCTAAGGTTCTTTCGCGTGCCAGCAAAATTACCACGCGTGCCAAATGTAGCACGCTACCGGTTCGCCATCGCTGCTTTATACACTATACAGCCACAGCATGCTAACTATTACTAATATATTGATATTGTATTTCGTCTTTTGCATTATCCACGAGGAAGAAGAAGATAGAAAAACAGCACTTCTTCAATTTGACGAGTACAACGCATTTTTATGACTTACATATTATTATTTTCATATGTCGACCAAGGAATCTACATAGCTAGTGCTTCAAGATTCGATAATCATCCACGATCATACCGGTCGAACATTTTAATATATGAAATTTCATTTTATCACTGGGAAGACCATAGCTACATTTCTAATTTCGAATTAAGGCGGTTGAAAATCCTTTTTCCTTTATTCACAAGATCCGCAGATTCATCGGTATATAAATTATTTCTGTTTCAACATGTAATGACTTATGATTTGAATAAATATAAATTATTTCAAAAATTAATAAATGTAAGTCTTTCTCTGGTAGGACAGCTCTCGATAGTCGTAACGGGCACCCCTGTTTTAACAATCATTAAAAAAATTGATATGAAAATAATCACAACAGTGAGTTCAATACTTCGAGAACGCATCATTTAAATAAATTTTTGATAGCATTTGATTGTATTGGTTTTTAAGAAAATGATTTAGGGTCACGATCGAGATGCACTAGGTCATCAGGGTTGTCGCGAATAGTGATATTTTTTTTTTGTTTCCAAAACGCCAGATAAAATGGGGAATATAAAAGGTGGACTCGCTAAGAGGATGTTAGTACGTTCAGCATAGTCATGAAGCACTTACTGGTCCACTTCTTCTGGTTGGCCCTGGCCTCTTGTGCGGTAGTCCAGCCGCCGCACCTTGAACTCGACACGGGTAAGCAATATCCATAATAACTTATTAATTTGTATTGTTTTTGATGTAGTCATTAGGGTTTGCGATCCCGAGATTTTGGGATCAGCTTTCATATGATTTACCTACATCACTGAAGTAAAATATTTTTGTGAATAACAAGATTCTCAAATAAGATAATTAGTTTCAAAATATATATTTGATTAAAAAAAAAATACGTCACCGGACAGGACATGAACCTCCATCGAATTCAGACCAATTTGCTTTATCAATTTAGTCGCCTATGTCCTACTTAATTACGATAAAATTAACTAGTAGTCATGCAAATAAATCACTTTACAAATTTTGCTAATATTGGCGACTGACTTTTGTGGTTTAAATCAATGTAACTACCAATAATCGGTACTTTCCTTGATTACTAGCAAGAGTCAAGAATCTCTAAAAAATTTTATCTTAACGTAGGTACTTGCACATGATCATAATTTAATAAACTATTTTTTATTCAATGAATAATTAACAAGATTTGAGAATGTAACATTCTTTATTCTACATAAGTAGTTTAAAAATACCTCAGAAACATACCAATTGTCTGTCAAAATAATGTCAAACGTTTATAATATGATAGCGTTGACATCAGTGGCGAAGGGTGGAGGTAGGCTGTTTACATTGCCGGTCAAACGTATTTGTTTTTATTTAACTAATACTACAATGTGTAGATAGTGGTTGTTAGTTTTTAAAAATCAATTAAACCCTGCTTAATCCAAGCCATAGTAGATATTCATTCAAAAAAATATTCATTTATCAATAAAATATCTAAAATTATTATTACCATTAAATCATATAATTATAATTTTAGATATTTTATAGATATAAGAATATTTTATATCGATTGTGGTTTGGTTTAGGCAGGGTTTAATAATTAAAAAAAAACCAACCAACACCATCTATAATATGTATTCTTAATTAAACGAAAACAAATAAGTATCATTGAAAAAGTGTGCACTATTTTTGTCGGATCGCCCATAGCATACATGAACGATGTTGGGAAGGGTTTAATTATTGAATTTTGAAAACTAACCAGTACCACCTGCAAAATGTATTCTTAGTTCAATGAAAACAAAGAAGTATGAATGGTAAAGCTTAGTGTGTACTATTTATTTCCAATCAGCTTACTGCCACCCTTCGCCACTGGTTGACATTGACATTGGCGTAGGAGGATGCTAATGCATTCTTAGGAATCTCTCAAAACAATCGACAGGTTGAATTAGGCTATAATATAAATAATATTATATAATATAATATATTTATATAATATATTTCCCTCACGACTCGATAAGAGATTCAATGTGACACCCGACAGTCACTGGGAGAGACGAATCTGCTAGTGTAATTTTTATATTTGGAGAGATTATTCATGAACAGCAGCGACATAGATTAGACCGACAATGTCAAGTGATACCACGCAGGTGCCTGGTGAGCGCGATGCTATTGGAAATGGTTACATGTACGTTGTACGTTAAACGTTTCACCGTGGCACAGTTCGCCGTGAGCTTTCATGTTATTAGATTCAATATGAACAGTAATTCAATTTTCATAACTGATTTTGGCAAAATTCACGATTCATGAATGAAAACATAACCTAACCTTATCTAACCAAACCTAAACTAACCTAACCTAACACAACCTAACAAATAATCTAGTATATCGGCTATTTTCAAAATTTATTTACTGCTGGCTTCCTGTAAAGTGTAAACGGACAAAAACAGTATTTTATTTAGACATGAATTTTATGTCAGTACTATACAATGACATTAATATGGACGAAGCATCTGGGAATAAAAATGACACTCACTTTTTTGTCGGGTCTGCCGAATGGCATAATCTGTTCTAACGCCATGACAATAAAGGTGATATTGCTATAAATTCCCGATGCTTTTTGTCGGGTCTGCCAAACGGTTCGGCTCGAACGGGTTCGCTCAAATGGACATTGACACTAGAAACACCGTTCTAACGCCATTACAATAAAAGTGATATTGCTATAAATTTCCTATGCGTGATATCGCAAAATGGAAATTGCGTGACGTCTACCTATACATGTGCGAATGTCACTGTGTGTGAATTTACTTGCTACCTACTGTATTGAGTGCGTTGTATATTCATAATGTCATTGGTACTACATGACCTAAAGAGGTTGGACGGTCCTTAATATACAGCCATATATTTCCGATACAACATTTCACGGTGAAGTGTGATACGGCGAACTGCATACGTACAAGTTTCCGGACACGATTGGGTATACATCCTGGAATAATTCTACAGTAGCACCAACGGGTATGGGAAAAACGTTTCCCAGTTGTATTGGTATTGTTTACTAGTATTGAAACCGATATTCACGGCACGTATTCAACTGCGAATCGACAACGGTGCAACTGTAGAGCAATTCCATTATATATCTATGTCCCTGAAACTAAGTCATTTTTTACGCTCCCGTCAAACATAATATCTTGGGGGGAGAAATCCTGAGGAATATAGTAATAATTTAAACTAATATAATGTTCAATTAACACATTTAATAACAACTAAAACTACGAGATTTATCATCAAATACTAAATATTATTTTATAGTTATATAACACGCATGATGTCTCTCTCTTTCTCTTTACAGCTACAAAAGATTATTACTTAAAGCAAAAGGCAATTTTCCAATTGTTCTACCATGTCTACCAACCCAATGTTCATGAGGAACAAGTGCTGCTTGGAAAAGATTACAACATCGAATCAAACCTCGACAAATATACTGTAAGATTTCATTAAATTATTTTCATTCACGACTGAATATGAATAATACACATAATGTAACATTAAATATATTATCGTCTCTGTTCTGGCAGAACACACTAACTGGTGAATACTAGTTTTGAGTAATTTGACTTTGAAGTTGTTAAAATGTTTGAAATGGTCTATCATGTGAGTTTATTAAGTAATCGTAAAAAGGATGACTTTAAAATAAAGACTGTTTATAAGGAACATTTTGGTATAACTGACTAAATATGTCATTTTTTCGAATTAGTGTCTTCTGCCAGAACAGTGACGATATACTTCGGAACAGCCTCAGCACCAAACACACATATTAGTAGGATTGGCTTGGTAGCATTTTTGCAATCCCGGGATCCCTTAGTTTGTGAAAAATAAATTATTATCGTAGATTAAACATATTATATAGGTAACAAAAGAGACTGATGGTTTTTTAAATTTACTTTACATTAAAACATTCAAATCTACGAAAACTACAATTATTTAACTGATTATAATTTAATATTTATAGCAGAATTATCGATTTTTGTCGATTGTAATTTTTTAAGATTCTATGTGACGGGTTGTCTAATAAGTTTTCTCAATATATAACAATTAACAGACATTATTATTCATCTTAATCCAGCATACATAGTACACAATTTATTCCATTACATATAAGGAAATATTTTTTTTTACGTATGGATTCTAATTACCTACTATGTACCTAAATGTGAAAATATTGCATTTACCCCAATATCGGAATGGAGAATTTACTATTATTCCGGAATTTCAATCCCTGGTCAGTCAGTAACTTGATTATTAAAGCTCTCGCCCAAAGTTTGATATATGACTTCAAAGCCTATTCGGTTCAAGATTTTTTACAAAGAATCTTCTAATATGTATTTTTTTAATGCTATTATATATAATGCTTTTACAAATTATATATTATACACTGTTACGAGTTAATCATAATGCAGTATACATGATAGAGCTTCATTATAATGATGTCAAGTTATTTTTATTAATTCCTGTCATCTCGTTTTGCGGTGGGATAAGTTCAACATACGAATTAATGCTTTCTGTTGTTGATCGAATAAATGATTAATTAACACACATGCCAACGCTGCTTGAAAAATAGAATTGACGAATTAAATGTTTCTTAATTAAAGTAGCAACACGATTTTAATGAAGATCGGTTTAGTTTGTTTAGAATATTTCAACTGACATAAACATGTTTAAACTCACGTTATGTCAACCTACTTATATGATTTACTAATTAACAATAATTTTTTTAAACATAAATGCTTATTAGTAAAGTTATTATTAAGTCGGCCTGTTTATACATGACGGTATTAGTGAACACTCATTATTAGTACTAATCCTGTGTAAACAAACCTGTAGCTTTTGGCGTGTAGTATTAATTAACCACAGATTTTTTATTTTTATATTAAGTAAATCATTTATTCATGTAACAGCAGTTTGTGCTTAACAAAAAATAATATCCAATTCACACAAATCAAATCAGTCATTCTTAGTATCATTATCTCATGCACAATGTTTATTCATGTTTTTGACACCAAGACAATAGTTATAAGTTATAGTACTATACAGTGTAATCGGTTAGTGGCATTTATTTGGATTTCTCTGGATAACCCAATGGCGCGATAGAGCCGTTTCACACGGGATACCTTTATCAAGCCACCGGTATCACCGGTGTGTCGAGCGGCTGCATTTACACATAAATGAATGGGCACGTTCAGACGGAGACACTCGTGTGACGTGCTACGTTACACCATCCCGTCGGCGGCTTCATTTTCGAGCCGGCGAAACACTTTTTTTTTACCACAGCCAGTTTTTGTCTCCATTGTTTGTATTTCCAATTTATGACGCAAAAATACCATTCGCTGTTGAGGCGTTCATATAAATAAAACAATAAAGGGAATGTGACTCGTGCAAAACCGTGGACATGTAATTTTGGCTCTGACGCCAGAGACAAGTGGCTGGATACTTCGGTGTCTAGATACCGGTATCCCGTGTGCAACGGACCGTGACGTAAGGCCCTACTAATTAGAGTCACCTTACTATAAAAAGAAACAATCTATTTTAATATTTTCCAAATATCGTATCTTTTTCTTAAATTTCAATATAATTTAATAACTTTTTTACTGGTTTTAACTATTTGGCCGCCACCTTTTAAATTTTCTGTTGAATTGCGTCAGAGAAACGCGTCGTCGTATTTTTGTTAAAGTTAATTTCTACATACAAAACATTCAGTAATGTATAATAGTGTTTGACAATGGCACGTTGAGAACTAAACAGATTATGATTAATTTATACAAGACTTTACTTTCCCAAAATTAATAAACGGAGTTTTTGTAGGATTTGAAAGCTGTAAAGCTTTTCCTCAATTTGCACAAGGATAATCTTCTCCACAAAGGAAAAGTGTTCTCGATCATGAACATCATACAGAGGGATCAGGCTGTGTCACTTTACTACTTGATGTACTATGCTAAGGATTACGATACCTTCTACAAGACTGCTTGTTGGGCACGTGAATACGTCAACGAACAGATGTTCACGTACGTATTGTCCGTCGCCCTCTTGCATCGTCCAGATTGCAAAGGTCTCCTCATTCCCCACGCCTACGAAACCTCTCCATCCTATTTCTTCAACTCCGAAGTCCTTCAACTGGCGTACAATGTCAAGATGCAAGGCCACGGAGACAGTCTGTCACACAACATCTACGAAGGCGAAGATCACAGCATCTTAATCAACAGCAACTACTCAGGCTTATATTCTTATTACAACGAGGAACAGAAGCTGTCGTACTTCACTGAAGACGTTGGTCTTAATATGTACTATTATTATTATCATCTGGCTTATCCATTCTGGATGAGCAGTGAAATGCTTGGCGAGACATTAACCAGACGTGGAGAACTCTTCTATTACCTCCATCAGCAACTCTTGGCTCGTTATTACTTGGAAAGAATGTCCCTTAATTTGGGAGATATACCAACATTAGAATGGAATGAGCCAATCACCACCGGATACTACCCATCTTTGAAGTATCCTAATGGATTGCAGTACCCTGTCAGGCCTAATGATTATCACGTGGTTGACAATGATTATCATAACCACAACTATCTGCACCACTCTTATGCGGATTATGAACTACGCATTCGTGATGCCATCGATCAAGGTTATATCCTTGCTGTAAGTATAATATTTGTTTATATTTTTAGTTTAACCGTAAGGTCTGATGCATAGAATGTCGAAGTTATATAAAACTAACCTAGAAAAAAAAACTAACGACGAAAACTATGCATAGTTGAATATTATGAAATAACAGTACCAAAACCGTGACTAACGCGGAAGCGTTGCCTTTTTTAAAATTCCGATTGTCCGAAAATTATTTTCACTTGACATAAAACGGCAATAATTGAAATTGAAATTATAAATTAATATTAATAATATTAATACATATTATAATCTTTTAATAACTTAATTAATAGTTACATTGATAGTGTTTTAATTGTAAATGCACGCACCGCAGTTAAATCATTCCAAAACGTATTATATTTTGATTATAGAAATGGCAACACTTTCATCGTGTACACGTATCGCGTTTTAATTGTTCCCATACCGAATCTTTATGCAAATTTTTTATTTTGTAGAAAAATTGAAGTTGTCTAAATTTGAAAATACATTACGATTATGAATTATTAAGAAAAACAATTTAGAGAGAAATTAATTAACAAAGTTTTGATGATAAAAATGACTATAAAATAATAATAAAGTTTTATTTAAATTGTAAATAAATTAACTTTGACTTCAAAAAATATTTACTTTTTTGTTCAAGTTTTTAGACACATTAAATAATTAAAATTATTAATAAACTGTCAAAAATTGCAAGCTTCATATTATTCCGCTTTGTGCCTCTAGTTGGCAAATAATTTACCTTGATACTGCTAGTGTAAGTATATCACAACATTATGAAGACAAACTGAATTATTTGAAAGAGGTTTCAAATAGCAAACAGCATTTTTAATCATTTATAAATTTATTGCTGGTGGTATAATAAAGTATTTTTACATTTACAGAAAGATGGATCTCATATTAATCTTAGTTCTTACGAGGATATGGAATACCTCGCACACCTGCTCGACTCCAGCAGCGATCTTCTGCACCCTCTTTACTACAAGAATCCACAATATCTTGCCAGAAAGTTGTTGGGAGCCTCTCCTAAGCCACTCGCCTGGTATGTTTAATAGCATCAAAATGTCACTATAAATTAAATGAAATTTATTAATATATTATTAATACCAGCGTAATGTCGCTATTGTGGGAAAAGGAAGGTATAGTAAAAACGAAACAACGATGTGGTTCTTTGATTGGATATGTACGTATACGTACGAATACGCGGTCATCGGATGCCAGGAATTTATCACGGCTCCCCATACGCACGCACACTATCGACCGACCCAGCGCCATATTTTGAGCCGGCAATGACCGACCGCATTATTGTTTCGTTTTTACTGTACATAGACTCACCCTTTGGGAGAAAATTCAATGACTGGGTAACCGATATTTTAGAGCATGTCCTTTAACATTAAACACATTGAGCAATTAAATTATGCAATATGCTATTTTTCATTTATGGTGTTTAATATAATAATAATATAATATACCTATTTAAATTTAAGTGAATATTTCTGAATCATCGAAAGTACGTGTATTCTATCTACGATCCAATAATGGTGCATATTCCAAATTAACATTTGTGTATTTTTTGTTTATTTTGCTAACGTCTTCACTTACTATTGAAATGTTGTATGGTAGACTTCTAGTCATATAGCGTGTCTTATGCTTCAAATACACTCTATGACGATCGGTCATATATATGTCGAAAAACCCGATTCTTATGTTGGCGTCCTGTGTCACAGGGTATCACAGAGTGTAAATACGAAGTCATAGCTGTCATACAATATGCATGTATAAATGTCGGAATGGCATAGATTTGATCATAGACACTAAAACGCTCTTAGCATATATGTGCCCGATCGTCATATAGTCTATTTGAACCTTCAGCAATGAAAACAACACGTAGCATTATAGCGCATGTATACGTGCATGGATTTACTGGCAGCAATAGTGTATTTTAAACTATCGTGACAAAAAGTGTTTACACATAAAAGTGCTGACTGTCTCTCCAATTCATTCTTTAAGAGTGAGCGAGACGCAATGTTATGACTTTATGGTACTATTTCGTACTATTTGACAGACAGTAAAAGTCGGTCAACCTGAAAATTCGTTCGTAGTTCGTTTTTTTTTGCCGGCAGGTTCGCCTAGTTCTACTGCGCATGTGCAGAT
The DNA here is from genome assembly GCF_057557595.1 of Rhyacophila brunnea. Lineage (NCBI taxonomy): Eukaryota > Metazoa > Arthropoda > Insecta > Trichoptera > Rhyacophilidae > Rhyacophila > Rhyacophila brunnea. Next base: position 17,453,895 of record NW_028232965.1, read on the forward strand.
CGGAAAAATCCTACTGTCGCCTGAAAATTCAAAACTTCCAAACTTTTTTGATTCATGCATGCAATCTTGCCAACTGCAGGATAATACATGTTTACCCATACATTTTCTTGTTATGGCTGTGACAATACTTACTGTCAACAATAAATCCGAGCACGTGTAAACGGGGTATTATTATATTTGACATAATGCAATTTAGACCAATGTTTTATTTACAGGTATTTGTTGAGACCATCAGCATTGGAAAATTATCAGACATGCCTGCGTGATCCTATGTTCTATCAACTTTTCAAGAACTACGTTGGCTACTTCGAACAATACCAAGGTAGATTCCTGCCATACACTAAGGAAGAACTCAGCTGTCCAGGTGTCAAGATCGAAAATCTTGAAGTAGACAAATTAATAACCTACTTCGACAACTACGACAGTGACATCACAAATGGATTGTATCTCACCAAAAAAGAAGGTAACGACAATAAAACTATACCAACCAATGTCACGTAGTCTTATTATTTAATCTACATAATTGGAATATTACTTTCTACAAAAATAAGCGTAGCACCTAAAATCAACACCATAGGTATTATCCTTTTGAAGAATACGCACAAATTACTTCACGGTAAGTGCTCCACAAACAACGCGTTGGTCTCAATGATGTACTGCCATCTGTTACCGGTACAAACAATCAATTATTTACAATTTACATGTAACTGTTACACCTATTGCAGTTTATACTATAACTATGGTTACTAACATCCTCCGTTGCTTCGAATCTATTGTGATCACGACATGTAGGTCGCGTTGTGTCAATTAATGTGTGTTATTTTTTACCAATGTTGTCAGATTCTAGGTTCTAGCGCAGCGAACAGTATATTACCCGTATATTTCACTAGTTTCGATTGTTTACCTTCATTATCCAAAAAAAATATGAATTGCCAAAAAAATATCTTCGATAAGGAAATCCGACCGTCTTCATATTATACATTCGTATATAAAATACCACCCATATCACCATGAGCTTGCAGTATTGGGAATAATTGAATAATACGCATAATTATAATAATTCATATAAACTTTAATCATCGTCACCTTACTATTCAGACCTTGTAAGTCCGATATTATGGAAAAATGAAGTTTGTTCGACAAAATTTAAACTTTAAAAAAATTAAAAAAAAACATTTTAAATCATAATATGAAAGCCTCGGTACTCTAGGCTGTCCATCTATCGACAAATTTTAAAATCTCGTAATTCTCGTTGTTTCAAACATGGAATTAAAACCTCGTATTTCATAACCAGTGTTAGCAAATTCATCGATTAGAGAGATGTTTAAAATATTGTTTTTATTACGTTTTTTCCTTCCCCTCAACATTCTTCTCAGACTTACGAGGTTTTAATAATAAGGTGATGATATGCTACTGGTACATCATTTGAAATTTTTATGATTACCACTTAATTTATTTTTCGTATTAAACACTATTATTTTGGAAATATTTCACTTGCTTTTGTTGAATCCCGGGATGAAAAAAATACTGTATTCGTAATATTTGGATTGAAAAAGCTGTCTGGGATTGTAATCAGCAATGACACTGCCTACAAGGGCGTAGAGCCTTTCAAAGTAGGCTCGAGGAACCAGTATGTTTAAGGCCGGTCTTCCAAAATTAAAATTATGAGGAATAAAATATAAAATGCTTATTTTTGTTCATGATAATTAATATCACTTACCTACTTATTAATTAGGTACAAAATATATTTTACAAAAGCATTATTTACACTACTTCGCACCAGCAAATTTAGTAATTTTTAGGAATCTCGCCAGACTATTTAGTTGCTCTCGAATGATTTCTGGTCGTAAATTTTTAATTCTAGATAAATATATTAAATGCTGTTTCTTCTTAACTTATATACAATAATTAATACTATGCGATAATTGTCATTTGTAAAATTATGTGTTTTGTTATTATACTTTAGAACAAATTGAAAAATTCAAGCCCCTAAAAGTTCGGAGCAGCAGCTTTCCTGCCCCCTATATGATATGGCTTTACACCTATTCATTATTTTTTTTTCAGCTTCCTTGAAAACCGATGAATTGATCGTCAAGACTCGTCAATCCAGATTGAACCACAAGCTATTCTCTGTCACCGCAAATGTGAATGCTGAGAAGCAAGGAAAATACGTCTTCAGGATCTTCTTGGGACCCAAGTTGGTTGGAAAAGACTATTATAAGAGCCTGAATGAAAATAGGCTCCATTACGTCGAGCTGGATAGATTTGTATATGAATGTAAGTACCTAACTCCAGAAAGAATACGTAATATTCGTGTTGACAATTTACCTTTAATTAATTTATTAAACCATAAAAATATAAGTACCTAATGATACATACTGATCAAATATTTTTAAGTGGCGAGGAAAATAATTTACAAAAACATACTTTATTTAAAAGTTTGATCTTAAAATTATGAAAACAAATAAGTAGTTATTTTTATATATTTCATTGAAAGTCGTTTAAAGTAAGGATAAATATACTCATCCACAAAAAACCATTAATTTTACTAACAATAATACTTCAAAGGGTTTTTTTTAAATATATATTAATTAATTGAACTGTCGTGTGTTAAATTAAATAAAAATCATCACGGGATATATTGATATCTTAGTTTAGGAAATAAATATGTGAGTTTCACTGTAAAGTAAGATATCGACTCGACTAATTTCAACTCAAAGCATATTCATATAATATTATAGTTATATAGTCGCCTATGTTTATCCAAAATTATAGTATGTGATCGGAAGTATTTAATTTTGAAACCTGTGTGATTTATAATTTTTTACTGTCACTACTATTATACTTTATTATATATTCATGATTCGAAATAATTTATGTGTTTACTGTTGGAAAAATATGTAAACTCTATATACGTTATATTATTTAACATTTATATTTTTGAAATCAAAAAATATTTTTAATTTACAGTGAAGAGCGGCAAGAATACCGTCCAACGCTCATGCGAAGACTTTGCATTCTACGTCGATGACAGCTTCAAATCAAGAGATTTGTACAAGCTTATTGACACCACCCTTACGGAGAATAAGGACATCACATTGAAGCTCCCTGAATACTGGAATGCACTCCCACAGAGACTGATGCTGCCCAGAGGCTGGAAGGGAGGCATGCCCGCCCAAATCTTCGTGATTGTGTCACCATACCTCGAGCCTAAGAGTACTGAGCTGAGCTACCTTCTCCCAAGTGCTCACAACCTCGATAGCCTGCCGTACGGCTATCCCTTCAACCGTCCCATCGACCCAACCTCCTTCCTCGCAAGCAATCTTCACTTCGAGGATGTGCTCATTTTCCATAAGTAGAGGTTGTGTAAAGTGTGCAAATGTAGTGCAACGTTAAAAATAGAACCTACATAATACAAAAATTGTTGATGTTTCATACACTGCCATCAACCAATGTACATTATACGTCATAGAATGTTGTAAATACTTACTGTAATAAAAATACATCTCAATATCAACAAATTTGTGTTTTACTGCCATGTTTGTAATATATTATGTTTCGTTGGTGTTTATTTTAGTGCTTCTTACTGTTGAGGAGTTTAACCCAGTTACATATCCTCATTATTTATTTCTTCAGCGATGCCTGCATTCCGACATTTCTTTTTTCGAGAATGGTTTGTTTATTTTCTGATAATAAACGATATTCTCAAGAAATCGTCATTATTACATCTTGCCGAACTTTATTTTTTAAATCTTCTGGCCAAAAAAAAAATACCGTCAAAATTAACAAATTCAGTTTACAATAAAACTTCGTCAGTCCAATAATACTGTCGAGATTTTTTTTAGCTTTCTAACCTTGTGACAATTTTTCGATTTTTCGAGAATCTCATTGATGATTTCTCCAAATTCGAGATTGGATATTTCTGATTATTTCTCGATCACAACTTCTACCTTTTAGTACAGGGGCAGTCAAACTTGTCCCTACCGCCCACTAGGTGGGCGTTCCAGCTTTCATGGTGGGCGGTAGGGGTTTTAAAAACATTTTCATTACAAAAAATGACTGTTTTATATTACAATATTTGGAAAATGATATTCAGTTTATTGATACCTTTCCCTACCTCATATTATATTGTGGAATCAGGCTTTAGTGCTGTTAATCATATTATGACCAAAGAAATAAACCGCCTGAATATTTCCGAAAGAGGAGACCTACGTTTGTTCTTCATTGAGTTCCTCAAATTGAGCCAGATATCGAGTATTTAGTTTCGCAGCATCAGCCTCAGGGATCTCATTAATGATTTAATTAATTAAATGTAATTTCATCTGACTTCGTGCTTCTATGTATGCAAAGTAAAAATAAAAAAGATTGATTTGACTACAGTTAGTTGTTTTTGTAAAGATTTATTCTGCCAAACTTAGCGGAAGTCTGACATAAAGTATTTGGTAAATAATTAGTATTCTATGATTTAACTTGCTGTAACTCTGCTTTATAATTTTTTTAAAAGTAAAGTTACTTCTCTACTTTATAAATCACTGTGGAACCGTTGGTCGGTTAGAAATTTGTACTAACAGATACAAAAGTGGGCGGTAGGTATAAAAAGATTGACTACCCCTGTTTTAGTACCATCAAGTAGGCAACCTTCCCATTTACTCTCCTAAATAAATTCACAGAATCGAACTCGAAACCTTTTCTTTTAATTTTGTCGTGCCTGTCAAAATTATTCCGTCAGTAATTATGATCGTCAAACATAATCTATCGATTTTCTAACGTACAGGTCAAAAGTGGATTTTTTTCAAATAAAATAAATCCAAAAAAAATATCGTCCTCTTAAATACAGATGGACCCATGTCGTAATACAACAAGAATCACAAGAATCAAAGGAACTTAAAGGAAATGACATAAACCGAGATAGACCTTACTCAGTTACGATACATTTTAAAGCCTCACTACATTTTATATAAAAAGCTCATTCAAGTAAAGCACCATTCGTACTCCAAAATAATAAGAACAGCCTAGAATTTAGTTAAGGCTTAATCTTATCACACCTTTTCTACAATAATCCATTTCTCACAATAAATCAATGCTTTGGAACAGAGCACACACAGTAATAATTTAAAAATATATTTAGGGCTTCATTATCAAAGTATTTGTCATTAATAAATGAATGTCGTCTTTATTTATTTTATAGTTCATTCTAAATTACATATTTTTCGAAATATGACAATAATTAAATTGAACAATTTGAATTGAATTGAATTGAATCTCTGAACGAGATTGTCTATCAATAAAAAAAGGCTATTCCACTAAGTATTCAGTTTATCAAAGTTTGAAACTTTCGAATACCTAGGCAATTTCTTTCGCCGATTCATTTATTCTTTGGAAATGACGTCTCCAAATTAGGATTACTTAATTATAATTATTTTATGCATTATATTATTATCAGTCATATTTTTGAAACATTAATTTTATTACGGACAATTAGTGCATTTTATTATTATTATATATTATAATATATTATCATTTTTTTGATATGCCAAATAATTAGTTGAATCATAAAGGTCATGCAATTTTGAAGGATAGAATGTCATTATATACAAGCACATCATGCTATTACTAAGGCATTGACACTATATTTTATCTCTTGCATTATCTATTAGAAAGAAAATGATAGAATAAAAACAGCACTTCTTTAATTCGACGCGTACAATCCATTTCTATGACACATCATTTCCTCGTCCAAAGACTGTTAGTAGGTACCTACATAGCTAGTGCTTATAGATTCGCATTGAAATATATGAAATATTCATTCAATGATCGACTGATTCACATAATTTATTTTATATTATTTATGTTCCGGTGAGATTTTATTCGCAAATTGATTAAATTTTATAATACTCTGCACGTATACCTACAATATAATATTTTTTCGACAAACTTTATTCATTGTTTTGTGCATTATTTACGTTAATTACATAATAAATATTATATTTTTAATATCCCTTTAACTGAGCATAACAAACAAAAGTTCTAGTTGTCATTTTTAACTGTTATTTAAATAAAAAGGAAATTGTACTATTATTTGGGTAGCACCAAAAAAATTGGACGGTGCCTACTTATTTAATACCTCTATGGTGCCTACAGATAGAGCACAAAAATGTTAGCCTGAAGCACTTTTGTGAGTACACATGCCAATATAATGAAATTAGGTACCGCCGCAAATAGGCCGCACTTGGATATAAAAGAGTCCCGCTGAGTATTTTCTTATCAATACTTCAGCATGTAACCAAATTACGATAAGAGTATTTTTATTATGAAAAGTTCCCTTAAACTTTATTAGGATTGAGGGTAAATAAGATTCATGCAAACGGAAGGATTTTATTTTTAATTGCAATACAAAATACATATACATTGATAAAATTAAACCCAAATCAAATAGGTAAATCTTGGGACAAAAAATATGGTCCTGTTTTTACATATTGTTCATATATAAAATTATACTTACATTATTATTGTTTATTTAGAACTGTTAAATAATACAAAACATGTAGGTATGTTGAAAAATAATTACATATCTAGTTAATTATAAAACAACAAAAAAATAGTTTATTATAGTAATAACATGTGGGTGTATTTGGAAAACATTTTATGAATTAAAGTATATGGGCCTATTTTTCATATATTATTGTCTATATTTAAAATGACTTAGTGTTAATATAAAACTATTAGACACAAAACACAGGTAGGTATATTGAACATTTGATTACATAGTTAATTGCAATATTTATCTATTTCTAATAAACTTATCAGAGAAGCCTTGTATATATTATATGGATATATTCATACAAATAAAAAAAGTGGATTAGTTAAAACCAAAATGTTTTTATTTGAAATAATATGTTTATACAAGTCAGCTGAATATTTTGACATATCATTTCATTAGACTATTTTTTCTGATTTTGGAATTCTTAAAATACATCTAACTTTGAAATTAAATAGAAATCTATAGAAATAACGAATGTCGTTAACTAGCACTTTATTTTTCTCGCTAACAATTTTTACTTTAAACAAATCATATATTTTGGGATCAAAATATTATTTTGAGTACGGACCTGGCGCATGACATTTTGGACAGTAAACAGACATTTTTACGTTTGACATAATTGGTATTGAACCAATCTTGTAGGTACATATATTGTTCCGAAATGCTGTTATTCCTTTGTTATCCTAATATTTAGCCGACTATCGTGTGGAATAATCTTTGTAAACAACAACACTAATTTGTCGATAAACACAAAGAAAAGTGTAATATTAATATTTTAAATACCTACCTGTGAAACAATACGGCGGCATTTCCCCTAGTATTGAATCCAAAAATATTTTAAATCCATTCAAGAATAATTGGTGATATAATATACATCTTCAAATCATTATCATCATCAGTTTAGATCAGGGGGGGGCAAACTGCGGCCCGCGGGCCGCATGTGGCCCGCCGGGTATTTTTTGTGGCCCGCCATCATTGTACTTCTGATTACGAATAACTTTTGTATAATTTTTTTTAAAAAATATTGAAAATAGATTAAAATTTGAAGAATTTGTTGTTTCGTAAATGTATTATCTCAGTACGTCTTCCTTGCGCCTCTTCTCACACTATGTAACAACTATTTTCTACGTTGAAGATCGTGACACATTTAAATACTTTTAACTCCGCGTTTTAAGGAAAAAAAATATATGCCCATGATATGGTAAAAAGTTTGAATGGATTTCAATTAAAACTCAAGTTATTCCTTCGACAAATATCGAATAACGACGTGGACCACTTTCCATCTTTGAAGTTGCTGAATATATCAGAATATAGATTTGAAGAATATGGTAAAATTATTAAAGCTCTGAATGACGATTTTTCACAAAGATTTGGTGACTTCCGAAAAATTGAGACAAGTTCAGCAATAGTACGCGATCCATTTTCAATATATATATTTATAGTGTACCGACAGAGCTACAACTTGACATTTTTGATTTGCAGTATGACACTGATTTAAGAAAATTGCATCGTCGTGAAGAAATCTCCAAACTTTACAATGCCCTTAATTCAGACAAATTCGACCAACTTAAAAATTATGCAAGAAAAATGTTCGTTATTTTTTGATCAACCTACATTTTTGATCATGAACCTCGATAAAAATTCTTTACGATCACATATCTCCGATGCCCATTTACAAGCAGTTTTGAGAATATCAACCACAAAATTAACACCTGAATTTAAAAAAATGTTTATTTTTCGTGATAATAAATAGTGTAGGTATATCTAAAAATGGTATTTTACTTGCGGCCCGCCGCTCATTTTGAATTCTTGAATTTGGCCCTCCATCCAAAAAGTTTGCCCCCCCTGGTTTAGATCAATCCACTTCTAGACAAATGCATCCCCAAATTAATTTTATTTTTCCTAGTCGTATTGTGATATATATCAGAATTAGTGATAGTATATTTTTATTTATATCATCAGCCTGAATTCATCTACTGCTGGATAAAGGCCTCACTAATATATTAGACAAGACTACAAGATTATTAAAATTCAACACCATGTCTTTAAGATTCCAAGCTGTCTGCAAGACCTAACGAGATAGCTGGCTATCGCTAACTGAGTCTGCTAGTTCAAATATTTTTTTTGATAGCATTACATTTAATTGCATTAAATTTTACGAGAATGATTTAAGGTCACGAGCGAGATGCAGGGGTCATCAGGTTTGTCATGAATAGTGATATTTTCTCTTGATTCCATAATGCCAGATTAAATGGGGAATATAAAAGGTTGACTCGCTTAGAGGATGTTAGTACGCTCAGCATAGTCATGAAGCACTTACTGGTCCACTTCTTCTGGTTGGCCCTAGCCTCTTGTGCGGTAGTCCAGCCGCCGCACCTTGAACTCGACACTGGTAAGCAATATCCATAATAACTTATTAATGTGTATTGTTTTTGATGTAGCCATTAGGGTTTGCAATCCCGAGATTTTGTGATCGGCTTTCATATGATTTACATTTCTGAAATAAAATATTTTTGTGAATAAGAATATTCTCAAATTAAATAATTAGTTTCAAAATATAAATTTGATTTTTAAAAAAATACGTCACCGGATTCGGGATAATTTCATTTATCTATTTAATCACCTGTGTCCTACTTAATTACGACAAAATTCACTAGTAGTCATGCAAATGACTCACTTTATATTTTTTTTAAATATTGGCGACTGACTTTTGTGGTTTAAATCAATGTACCAATAATCGGTACTTTCCTTCATTACTAGCGAGAGTCAAGAATCTCTCAAAACTTTAGTCTTAACGTACTTGCACTTGATCATAATTAAATAAAGTATTTTTTATTCAATGAATAATAAAATTCATAAGATTTGAGGATTTAACATTCTTTATTCAAAATAAATAGTTTAAAAATACCGCAATAAAACATGCTCATTGTCTATTAAAATAATGAATGTTGTCAAATATGAAAGATATAACGTCATACATTTATATGAGAGCGTAGATATTGATACAGGCGTAGGATGATACTAATGCATTCGTAGCAATCTCTCGTAACAATCGTCGGGTTGGATCAGGCAATAATAAAAATGAGTATATTTCCCTCACGACTCGATGAAGGGATTTAATATGACATTTCTCGATCGAACCTGACGATCGGTACGAGTCGAGTCTGCTATAATTGTCATTTTTATATTTGGATTCATTATTCATTCACAGCAGTGATTAGACCGGCAATATCTAAGTGATAGTTCGCTGGTGCCTGGTATTACAGGTACAAACCGGAGTAATTCTATAGTGGCACCGTAAAGGTGATTCGTAATAATTGTATTAGTATTTTTTACTAGCATTGAAAACGGCATTCATAACAAGTAGACAACTGCGAATCGTCCACGGTGGAACTGTAGAGCAATTCCATTATATCCATCCCTGAAACTAAGTCATTTTTTACGTTGCTATCAAACCGGTGAAATCATCAGGAATATAATAATAATTAAAATTAAATAGAATAATATGTGTTTAATATTTAATTAACACAATTTGGTTTCCCGTTACCACCAAATTCAAAATATTATTTAATAGTTATAACACAAATCTCTCTCTCTTTTTACAGCTACAAGGGATTTTTACCTAAAGCAAAGGGCAATTTTCCAATTGTTCTACCATGTCTACCAACCAAATGTTCATGAGGACCAAGTGCTGCTTGGAAAAGAGTACAGCATCGAATCAAACCTCGACAAATATACTGTAAGATTTACTTGAAATATTTTTAATCACGACTAAATATGAATAATACTCAGAATGTAACATTATTACGGAAATATATTACTACGGAACAGCATCAGTAACATTTATTATGGCTTGGCTTTGTAGCGGGGTTTGCAATCCCGAGATCCCTCTCGATTTATTAATCGCGGGATTAGTTTGTGAGAAATAAATTATTTACGTACCTATCTAAACAGGCTGACAGTTTCTAAAATTTACTTTACATTAAAACGTTAAAATCTACGGAAACTACGATTTAACTTATTATAATTAAATATTTATAGCAGAAACATTAAAATTGTCATATTTTAGGATTTTATGAAACGGTTTTTTTTAATTAGTTTTCTCAATATTTAAAATTTAGCAGACATTACTTTTCAACTTAATCCAGTACAATATTTATACTATTACATATAAGGAAAAAAACGTTTCTAAACGCATGGATTCAACCTACTTAATACCTAAATGTGAAAATGTTGTATTTAATCCAATATCGGAATGAAGAATTTATTATAATTCTGAAATTGAAAATTCTGTCCGGGATTTGAATCCTCGGATGGTAGTTTAATTACTAAAGCTCTCGCCCAGACTTTGTTGTATGTACAAACACTATTCAGTGCAAGATTTTTTTCAAGGAATTTTCTAATATGAATATTTTTGATGCAATTCCAAATTACACAATATACACTGTTATACTGCATATTCTACAAACTATCATCTCGTTTTTCGGTGGAATATTGACTTCAACATACGAATTAATGTTTTATGTTGATTAGTCCGAAGTGTCAACACTGATAAATGTTTCAAATTATGACAATTTTCTTGATTAAATTAATAACACGTGTTGGTGAAGATCGGTTTAGTTTGTTAAGAATATTTCAACTGATTTAAACATGTTTAAACTCACGCTATGTCGTAAACCAACTTATATGATTTACTATTTAACAATAAATTTATGGAATACTAATGCTTATTAGTTAATTTCGGCATGTTTACACGTGTCGGTATTAGTGGGAGTAGTGAGTACTGATGATTAGCACTAAGCCCGTATAAACAAGATTAGGTGTGTTTTGCATTAAACCTATTTTACAACGTTTTTATTAGCTCGTCTTCTTATTTTTCCAGTGGTTGTTTATCCAGTGCAAATTTTGCAATCGATTTTTAACTAACTTCCCGACTAGCTAGACATTTTAAACTTTTAGAATATATCAGAACACGATGCCAATGCATTCTTCTAATACTTTTAGCCACCTTTAAGTAGAATTGAATTCATTTTCAGTTAATTCTGTTTTGAATGAAAAGTTATTTCCGAAGAAATCCGTAATCCAACCCACTATTATTAGTTGCTAAGTGGGTGGTCCTAGCAACTAAATTATTAATATATTATACGTGCGTTACTATGGAAATCAAAATGACATTTCAGTATTCTATATTCGTTTGTTTGTTTGTTTTTTATTTACGTCATATCAAGTACAAGTTTTAGCATAATAATTGAACAGAAAATTTGAAAACGTTGTATATAAAAAGTTCTTTTTATCTTGTAATTATTTATTTTTATATTAAATTATTTATTCATTTGGCAGCTGTTAACGCTTAACAAAAAGTCAAACTATAGTAATATATAATTCACACAAATCAAATCAGTCATTCTCTGTGTGACCGTCTTTTCATTACATTAACACTTTATTTATTCTTCTTTACTTTGTTTAAGAGATTAAAATAATCTACGGTTTAATTGTTTAGCGGCAGTTATTTTGATTTCTCTGGATTACCAATTTGTTGACCGCTATCAAATCTATCAAACTATCGTATCTGCTAAAGTTAATCTTAACATACCAAACATTCAGTAAAGTATAACTGTGTTTGATAATGATGCCACGTTGAGAACTATAAATCATATTAAATGGTTTAGCAGATTATGTTCTACCAGATTGTTTATTTATACAAGACTTTACTTTTCCAAAATTAATAAACGGAGTTTTTGCAGGATTTGAAAGCTGTAAAGCTTTTCCTCAACTTGCACAAGGATAACCTTCTCCACAAAGGAAAAGTGTTCTCGATCATGAACCTCATACAGAGGGATCAGGCCGTGTCACTTTACTACTTGATGTACTATGCTAAGGATTACGATACCTTCTACAAGACTGCTTGTTGGGCACGTGAATACGTCAACGAACAGATGTTCACGTACACATTGTCTGTTGCCCTCTTGCATCGTCTAGATTGCAAGGGTCTCCTCATTCCCCACGCCTATGAAACCTCTCCATCCTATTTCTTCAACTCCGAAGTCCTTCAACTGGCATACAATGTCAAGATGCAAGGCCACGGAGATAATCTGTTAGACAACGTCTACGAAGGGGAAGATCACAGTATCTTAATCAACAGCAACTACTCAGGCTTATATTCCTATTACAACAAGGAACAGATGCTATCATACTTCACTGAAGACGTTGGTCTTAATATGTACTATTATTATTATCATCTGACTTATCCATTCTGGATGAGCAGTGAAATGCTTGGAGAAACATACACCAGACGCGGAGAACACTTCTATTACCTTCATCAGCAACTCTTGGCTCGTTATTACTTGGAAAGACTGTCCATGAATTTGGGAGATATACCAACATTAGATTGGAATTTGCCAATCACCACCGGATACTACCCATCCTTGAAGTATCCTAATGGATTGGAATACCCTGTCAGACCTAATGATTATCACGTGGTTGACAATGATTATCATAACCACAACTATCTGCACCACTCTTATGAAGATTATGAACTACGCATTCGTGAAGCCATCGATCAAGGTTATATTCTTGCTGTAAGTATACTATTTGTTTATATTTTTAGTTTTACCGTATGATCTGATGCATAGAATGTCGAAGTTATATAAAACTAACTAACGACAAAACCTATACATAATTGAATAAATATTTTTTACTTGGAATACAATGGCAATCATGGAAATTAAAATTATAAATTAATTATAATTCATATTACCTTTTAATTAATGGTTGTATTCTTTGATATTGTTTTGATTGTAAATGCACGCACCGCGTTTAAAACATTCCAAAACCTGTTATATTTTCATTATAGAAATAGCAACACGCTCATCGTGTACACTTATCGAGCTTTTATATTGTTACCATACCGAATCTTGATTCGATACTATTAAAATGGATTTCAAGTTATTCACATTTTTTATTTTATTAAATAATTGATGATGTATAAATGAAATTTAAAATAAATACATTACGAATATTAAATTATTAAAAAAATCAACCGCAGAGATAAATCAATTGACTATCCTTTGAAGATAGACATGACTATAAAATAATATAAAGCAATTATAATATAATAAACGCGCATTATATAAAGTTTTCTTTAAATTGCAAGTTTATCTTTGACTCAACACTAGTAAAATTATTTATTCAAAACTTTGAATGTATCACGATATCAAAAACTTAATTATACAAAAATAATGTAAAAGAAATAAAAAAACATCAATTAATTTCTAAGCAAGAGTATTTTGAAAACTGCGATTTATTTAAAAACCGATTATCTCAGCTGCAATCAAACTGACTTATGCACTTTTACCCCGAAACTAAGGAATTATAATTAAACTGGCACAAATTGAAAGCTTCATGTTAATCGGCTAGCTGCATATAATAGGCAAGAATTTGCCTTAATACTAGTGTATATCACACAATTGTGAACACAACCTGAATAATTTGAAACTGGTTTTATGAACCAAACAGTATTTTTAATTATTTGTAATTGTTATTATATTGATCCATAATGTGTTATTTAATTACTGGTGGCATAATAAAGTACTTTTACTTTTACATTTACAGAAAGATGGATCTCATCTCAACCTTAGTCTTTACGAGGATATCGAATACCTCGCACACCTTCTCGACTCCAGCAGCGATCTTCTGCACCCTCTCTACTACAAGAATCCACAATATCTTGCCAGAATGTTGTTGGGAGCCTCTCCTAAGCCACTCGCCTGGTATGTTTAATAGCATCAAAATATCACTATAAATTTAACGAAACCACAGTTACCTTTTCTAATGACGGAACCTAATTTATTAATATATTATCAATAATACCAGCGTACTGTCGCTATTTTGGTAAAAAGTACATAATTTGACTCTTTGGGAGAAAATACGATGACTGAGTAACCGGTATTCCTATCCGGTATCCTTTAACATTAAAAATATTGAGCAATTAAATGTAATATGCTGTTTTTTGTTCACGATGTTTAATATTATAATATATTTAAATTTAAGTGAATATTTCTGGATCGTCAAAAGTACATGCGATTCTATATACGATCCCATAATGGATCCAAATTTAAATTCGTATATTTTTTGTTTATTTTTCTAACGTTTTCACTTAGTATTGAGATGTTGTATGGTAGAGTTCTAATTATATAGTCAATGGTATGAAAATCAAATTTTGTGGCTACAGGTAACGTGTCTCAGCAATGAAAACAACAGGTAGCATTATCAAATTTTAAAATAATGCAATATAGACCAATCTTTTATTTACAGGTATTTGTTGAGGCCATCAGCATTGGAAAATTACCAGACAAGCCTGCGTGACCCCATGTTCTATCAACTTTTCAAGAACTACGTTGGCTACTTCGAACAATACCAAGGTAGATTCCTGCCATACACCTTGGAAGAACTCAGCTGTCCAGGTCTCAAGATCGAAAATGTAGAAGTAGATAAATTGTTAACCTACTTCGACAACTACGACAGTGACATCACAAATGGATTGTATCTCACCAAAAAAGAAGGTAACGACAATGAAACTATACCAACCAATGTCAAATGGTCTTATCTCACGCATAATTTTATCTCAATGCTATACTGCCAATTGTTACCAGTAAAAAAGCTTACGGCGAATCCTGCAACATTCACATACTTACACTAATTATTAATGTATGCTAATTTTTCATCAATATTGTCAGATTTTAAGTTCTAACGCATTAACACAATAGTTTGAGCTAACGGCATATAAACCGTCTTGCAATCCTCTATATCAGGGGTAGTCAACCTTTTTATACCTACCGCCCACTATTGTATCTCTGTTAGTAGTCGCCCACCTGATTCCACAAGATATGAGGTAGGGAAAGGTTTCAATAAACTGAATATCATATTCCACATATTTGGATATAAGATAGGCATTTTTTTTTATTTTGCCATTTGTTTTCATATCCACCACTATCGAATTTGTATTTACTTTCTTCATCATATCTATTTTTTAACATTTCTTCTTGGCAACTTGTATCAGCCTCTTCAATATTTTCGGTAAAATGATTTTTCAGCCAGTCATACACTTTCAATTTCAAAATATCTTCAAATCGTTTTTCCATGTCCAATTTAAGTTCGTTGAGGTGGCTACTGAATCTGTCAATATGCTCTGGAATTAGATACATCATCTTTTATAGATGACAATTCAGAAAAGTGATGAAATTCTCTCTTTAATAGATTATAACGAAGTTTTTAATAAAGTTAATAATGTTTTTAGAACCACTACCGCCCACCATGAAAGCTGGAACGCCCACTAGTGGGCGGTAGGCACCGGTTGACTACCCCTGCTCTATGTTATATATTCAATGTAGTTTAATTTCAGGATACCAAAAATTTCTAAAATCCTAAAAAATATCAGTTTACATAAGGATATCCGACCGTCCTAAATCTTGATATACACAAAATCTAAGAAAAATACTATTCATCTCATTACTTTCATAAGATTGCGAAATAGTAAATAATAATATGTAGGTACCTATAACTGTAAATTTTTATACAAACTAAACCATCATTCAAAATAGTGAACATTTGAAAAATTTACTATATTAAATTCGTTTTACGTATTATGCACAATTATTTTAGCAATATCTTATTCCAGGATTATAATTAGCAATGGTGGTCATTATATTGGGCGTAAATACATAGTCTACACTAGTGCTTTTCAAACTTTTTCATACCACGGCCCCCAAAATCAGAAAAAAAATCCAAGGCTCCTATTCTCAAAAATTTTAGTCTTTAGTGACCAACAGTACTTTATTTACCATTGATTATAATTAAAGGTACATTTTTATTAAAAAATCAAAAACAATTTAATAAGAAGGGTGTGATTGCATATATCTACTAATACATCAAAATCCGGTACAATGTTTGAGATGCTAATTTGCAGGGTTTGCTCCAAAGTCTCCGTTGAAAAATACGACATATGTTTATTATTTTATTACCAGTAATGATAAAAATGCTGTTTCGCATAGGTATGTTGTTGCAAAAGGAATTGTGATTAACAATGCTGCTTTTGCGATTGACGGATATTCTTGCTGTCGCCTTATCCAAAATTCTGCAAGACTTCTTTCATTAAATTCGACTTCAAGGGAATTATCTGATCTAATATCCATCAATTCTTTTTGAAATTCCCACGTTACATAATCATATTTTAAGGATTGAGAAAATGGTGTTCTTATCCAATTGTACTTTGGTCTTAATTTAAGTTTGGGAAATAT
This sequence comes from Rhyacophila brunnea, assembly GCF_057557595.1. Taxonomy (NCBI): domain Eukaryota; kingdom Metazoa; phylum Arthropoda; class Insecta; order Trichoptera; family Rhyacophilidae; genus Rhyacophila; species Rhyacophila brunnea. Next base: position 17,470,731 of record NW_028232965.1, read on the forward strand.
TATCGTCCAGTAACCACGTTTTTTATGATTTTTTTTTCAAATACTGAAATATTTTGCGGCTCTCTGGTAAGAGCTCCAGGGCTACCTAGAGGGCCGCGTCCCCCAGTTTGAGAACTAGTGGTCTACACTGCCTCTTTCCTGCCATATATCTGATATGGCTTGCCTACATCTATTCATTAATCTTTATTTTCAGCTACCTTGAAAACCGATGAATTGATCGTCAAGACTCGTCAATCCAGACTGAACCACAAGCCATTCGCTGTCACAACAAATTTGAATGTTGAGAAGGAGGGCAAATACGTCTTCAGGATTTTCTTGGGACCCAAGATAAGCGGAAAAGACCTATATAAGAGCCTGAATGAAAATAGGCTCCATTACGTCGAGCTGGATAAATTTGTATATGAATGTAAGTATCTAACTCCAAAAATAATACGTACCATTCATGTAGAAAAAATACTTAAATAATTTATTTATTCCTACACCATAACTATAAAATTAATGATAGATACTGATCAAATACTTTTTAAGTGGCGAGGAAAATAATTTTACAAAACATAATTTATTTAAAAGTTTCACCTTAAATTCGTGAAAACTAGATTTTTTTATACATTTCATTGTAAGTATGTCGTATAATAAGGATACAAGTATACTCATCCATAAAAAAAACTATTCATTTGATTAGCAATAATACTTCAAATGGTTTTTCCGTGTATATAATTAATGTATATATATATATATATATATTGATTAATTGAACTGGCGTTTTCTCATGTTAAAATTAATCAAAAATGATCATGGGATTTATTGAAATCTTAGTTTAGGAAATAAATATGTGGGCTTTATTGGAAAGTAAGATCTCGATGATTTGAACATATCTATAGACCAGCATATTCATATAATATGGTCCGCTACTGTGTGATCGGAAGTAGGTATTTAATTTTTGAACCTTGTGTGATTTTCAATTTTTCACTGTTACTACTATTATATTATAACATTTTTGTAAACATGGAAGCGAAGTAATTTATGTTACTGTTGAACAAATAGTTAAACACAATGGAGTTTGTACTATAATATATATATATATAATATATATGTAATATATATATCATTATTATTATGCGTAACTTTTTTATATTTTTTAACTTCCAGTGAAGAGCGGCAAGAATACAGTCCAACGCCTATCCGATGACTTTGCATTGTACCTCAAGGACAGCTTCACATCAAGAGACTTGTACAAGCTTATTGACACCAGCCTTAACGAGAACAAGGATATCACATTGAAGCTCCCCGAATACTGGCATGGACTCCCACAAAGGCTGCTGCTGCCCCGAGGCTGGAAGGGAGGCATGCCTGCTCAAATTTTCGTGATTGTGTCACCATACCACCTTACCAAGAAGACCCTGCCTAGCTACCTTCTCCCAAGTGCTCTTAACCTCGATGACTTGCCATACGGCTACCCCTTCAATCGCCTCATCGACCCAAGCTCCTTCCTCGCAAGCAATCTTCACTTCGAGGATGTGCTCATTTACCATAAGTAGAGATTTTATGACGTCTGCAAATGTAATTCAACGAGAAAAATAGAACCTGCATATTAAAAAAACGTTGATGTTTCATACACTGCTATTATAAACCAATATACTTATATTGTACATTGTATGTTGTAAATACTTACTGTAAAAAAATATATTTCAATATCAACAAATTTGTGTTTTACTGCCATGTTATATTATGTTTTCTTGTTGTTCATTTTAGTTCATTACTATTGAGGAGTATAACCCAGTTACATGTCCTCATTATTTATTTCTTCAGCGATGCCTGCATTGCCATCCGCACAATTGAGCCCGCAGTGTCCATCGCCTGGTATCTAGTAGAGCTTGTGATTTCTTGACTTTTTTCATTGATCGAGATTCATATTTTTTTTCTCAAGAATTCAAAAATATTTTTTTGATTTTTCATCATTATTGCAAAATTACCCCTTCTTGTCCACCTTTATTTTTTAGATGTTCTGGGCAATCTTTTTTTTTACCGTAAAATTTAACAAATTCCGGTTACAATGAAAGTTGAGACGTCAGTCCAATAATACTGTCGAGACTTTTTTAAGCTCTTCTAACCTAGTGATAATTTCTTAAGAATCTCATCGAAGATTTCTCTAGATTCGAGATTGGCCATTTCTGATTGTTTCTTGAAAATATTCGAGACGAGATTTTCTTTTCGAGAGAAACTTTTTCTTTTCATTTTTTTCGGCCTGCCAAAATTATTCTGTCAGAAATCAGGATTGGCAAAAATAATGAACGGTTTTCTAATATAGGTCAAAACTGTTTTTTTTTAGAACATACATCTAAAGAAAACATCATCTTAAATAAAGACCGGACTGTCACTGCATCCATGGCCCATGTCGCAACGGTATAACAATCACAAGAATCACATATATTAGAAAAGGAAAAAAAACAAGAGGCAAACAAGCTGACCGTTGCGCTGCTTTTACGTATTTTGTTTAAACCTGTCATTATAGCGCATGTACACGTGCATGGATTTACTTTCACCAATAGTGTGTATTTTAAACTATCGCGATATGACTGTTTACACCTAAAAGTTCTGACTGTCTCGTCAATCTCATTCTTCAAGAGTACGTGAGACGCGGTGTTATCATTAGATGGTACTATTTTACAGGTCGTGAAAATCGATTAACCTCAAAATGAGTCTCTGCGTGGTGTAGTTCGTTTTTTACCGGCAGGTTCACCACTATCGTTCTACTGAGCAGGCGCAGATATCTCACAGTCCATTTGACTAGCTAAAATTCAGAAGCATCTGAGCATTTTTGATCCATGCATGCAATCTTTTTTTGTTATGACCCGCGATAATACGTACTGTCAGCAGTAAATCAATGCACGTGTAAACGGGGTATTAATCATTTACGATACATTTTATAGCCCCGGTAAATTTTATATAAAAAAAAAATCAATCAAGGAATTCACTACCTTCACATCTTACATTTGAATTATCTTTTAAATATAACTAATGATCGACATACTATCGTACAAACCTAGAATGGGATGGGGAGCCACTGTCGAAAACTACCCAATCAAGACTCGTAACTGGACCAAATCTGACATTAGAATGAAATTTTCAAAATGGCGTCCTATGGTAGTTCGTAGTTCCAGTTTTGGTAATTCTACAGATAAGTTTGTAGGTCTGTAAATATTATACCATTGCATCGAATTAGACATATTTATTTGCTCATTATAATTTCAGCGTCAACTAGACATAATGTACAATAATTGTTGATTTTCTTATGAATTCAGATATGTTTTTGATCTCTGAGTCGGTTTTTTTTAATATGAGGTGTGTTTTTTTATTATTATTTTAATATACATTATGTAGCATCATCATTATTGGTACTTTAATCCTTGGCGGGGCTTGGCCTTCTTCAAAAACTTCCTCCATCGTGAACGATCCAGCGTCGACACCTTTCAATTACTTTAACAGAGCATTCTTAAATCTCCTGTGGCGCAGTTTAGCCATACCATTTTCGGCCATCCAAGATGCGTAAATAACCAACCCTACTGGCAACTCATTTCGCAATATGTACGTGGCTAATCCAGTGTAGTTTCTACATTTTCATAAGTCACATGATCTTTTCAGATGAGGTTAATAATAACTTGATAAATACAGACAACTACTGTCATTGAATTGTTATTGTTATGATTTGGTATGCATAGTATCCATTATGATCATGTATTATTGTAAGAATTATATTATTTTTTGTATGATTCTATTTTTGTCATGAACACTATAGCAACAATCGTAAGTATTTTAGATGATAGTCATTTGTTTTAGCGCAGTGTCATTTAAATTTTAACAATCCAATTTAGTTTCTTTATTAAAAATCCATAGTTTTTTTTTTAATAATGTATGGTTTGAAAATCGGAAAATTAATATCAAAAAAATACCGCGCGTAGATTGACATAGAGAATAAAATTATACAACACGTGATTTGTCGGGCAAACTATCGAATGGCAGTTCGGAAGATAAAATATTCTCCAATACGGCATGTATATTCGGTATGTAATATTATCAGGGTTTGCAGACCCAGGATATCGCTCGATGCCACGATATCGATATCTGGGCTCAAAAATCCTCCTGCAATCTTCAGACAATTTGCGGTGTATTTTTAATGAAGGTAACGTGTTTGTGTGAATTAAATATACCTATGTTATAAAATAATGTACGATTTTTTTTCGAGATTATTATGATGAGTAATTCTTTTTGTGTAAGTAGTCTATAAAACTTTCACATAATATCTTCTAACTGTGAAAAATATATATTAATATGTTGGTATGTACGTAAGTAGGTAATTGATTTTACTGGATCAAAATTAAAAATATTAATCATAAAATCCCGGAATTGAAAAATTTGTCCGGGATTGCAATCCCTACTTGTAATGTATGTAATTTTGATATGCCAAATTTGAAATGGACATGCTTAATTATTTTAACGTTTTTTCGTGAAGTTGAGAAAATCTTTAATTTTTAATTCATTATCAGTAATTATATATAAAGAGCAATAAATTCTTTTAATGATTTAGCATTTCAAATAACATTTTATCCTTCAAAATTGCATGACCTTTTAAAATTATCTGACTTATATTTAACATATCTAAAAATGATAATATATAATTTAATAATAATAAAATGCATACATTGGTGGAAACGGTTGGTAATAAATTTAATATTTCAAAGATATGACTGATACTAAAATGCATCAAATAATTATGATTACTTTTGGAGACGTGATTTCTAAATGAAAAATGATTCGCTGATTGTCTACTTGTGACTGAGGAGTGTGCAGTACAAAAATATTGGCCAGGCATTCGAAAGTTTGAAGCTTTGGAATACTTATCGCAATAGTTTCTTTATTGATAGGCAACCTCTCATATTACATTATTGCATGATAAAAATCAACATTGTGGGTTAAAAACTATTTATACCTACATTTCATTTTTAAAAAATAAATCATCAAATTTGACAAGGCAAGCTATATCCTTTGCAAGCATACATTATTAAGAAGTCATATATTGTCTTCAACTAAATGTGTCTCAAATTCCGTAAAAAGTATATCGTAAATACTGGCGTAAAACCAACATTAAAATTGATACTTACTTATATTATACTTTATTACGATGTCCAATAGGGTGTGTACAATGCGTCTAAAATTCCAGAATTTCACTAACTATATATTATTATATATGTGTGTGTGTCTTTAAGACAGTGGTAGGTATATTTTACATCTTGGGAATTATTAAATTGGTTCAAATAAATTGGAGGAAAGGAAGGTACAAAAAAGCTTAATCGAAAATAATAATTTATTCATAAAGAAAAACGTTTTATACAATTGCTGGAATCTGTCAGACCCTACATGATTAACAGAAGGCTAGTGGCTATTATTATTATTATAATAATTTTACTGTTAATTTTTGATGGAGCCACTAATTTTATTGGCAATAACAAACATTTAAAAAGTGCTTGTTATTATACTTATTATTAATAAGCAATGGTTGTGGTCTTAAAAGATTATTTTTGATGTTAATGTAAGGGATATACTTAAGTAAAAAAATATGGAATTATTGATTCATATAAAAAAAATTAATTAAGGTAATAAGTCATCATAGTATTTTTTATTATATTAAGAAAACAGAAATTTACAACTAATTTTGACACATCTCTGTTTTTTAATAGGCAATACAAGGTATTTAGTATACCTACATAACTAAGTTTCATACGGTTTTGACTTATCTCCGTTTTCCTTCATGTCAGTGATATTATCTTATCTGTTATCAGATTCAGCAACACAATTGCAGCCATCAGTTTCAAAAGTGCAATAATGCCCGTCAATCATAACGCCAAACTCCGTATATTTTGAAAGATATTTTGGACATATTATTAGGTAATTTAGAAAAATCGTTTCCAAAAACTTTGCTGGAAAACTTATATTAGTTACATACTGAGCCCTGAACGAGACTGAATACTTTTTGTGAAAAATACTTTTATTATTCCATTTACATAATATTCACATCACGAGCCACCTTTGTCACTAACTAAATAAAGCTCTGAACTGGCGGAAAGTCAAAAATGAAAACGTCATTAAAGAGTGAAAAGAAAAACAAATCCAATATTTCCAACCTCTAAACTGTAGGAAAGTAAATTGGTCAAGATAATTGTCATATTTCGAAATATATGTAAATTAGAATGAACTATAAGCAAAGCTGACATTCATTTATTAATAACAAATACTTTATTAATGAAGCCCGAAATGGATTTTTAAATTATTACTGTGTATGCTCTGTTTCAAAGTATCGATGTATTATGAAAAATTGAATATTGTAAAAAAATGTGCGTATTTAATTAAAATATTTATGAATCAATACAATAATTATTATGTCATTCATGATATTCCAATTTATATTGAATTACTCGCTGACAAAATAATTTGGTAAAATAAATTGAACGAATTAATCGTATATTTTTATCAATATTAACTCTCTGAAACATTTAATTTGGCAATGACCATTTTACTTTAACTACATATATACCAAGTAATAATTATTATGTAATACGTGAATAATTGACGGGGGTTATCGCATGTTTTTGGCAACTTTGTGAGATCAGTTGTTAGTAATGTCTTCATTTCATTACTAACAGACAGGTGGTTTCGGAAAATTACTATTTCCGCTCCTGCGCATCTATTCTACACACAAGACTGCTATCGGCCGCTTTCGGCAGCTATCAAGGGTAGTTTTTCATATTTTTTTAACTAACAATTACAATAAGTTAGTTGTAATTGTTACAATAAGTGCTATGTTTTAAAAGAACCTCTCTTGGGTGTGCTAAATTTTAGAGCGAGATATACAGTGTTGACTGTTTAGACGGCTAACTTATTGTAACAATTATAATACGATTATAATTCGATACAAACATAGGAAAAACTACCCTCGATAGCTGCCGATAGCAGTCTTGTGAAATCTTATTGAATAGATGCGCTAGAATGGTGAAACTTATGATCTTTTACAATAAAAATATTTCATAACCATTTTCTCAAACAATTATTGGATCCATACCAGAAATATACACATATACGAGTATATTGAAAGAAAAATGTGAATTTTAGAAACGCGGATTTCATACCCGCAAACCACCGATTAGGAAACGAGTGTGATAGTCTCTAGTCTCTATCTAATTAGTCCAGTGTCTGCCATTTTTTTTAAACTGACAGCACACTGGGGAAAGGAAATTTGTTTCGTGGTATAAATATTACAAATCCGATGAATAATTCGCAACTGGCAGATTTTTTTGTGGACCTTAATATTATTCCAAACAATATATCAAAAGTTTCCATCGATATGACCCAGCTAAAAACATACAGCAGGTCAAAGGGGGTAAAGACAGTTGGTTTTACGGTAAAAATAATTTACATAGGTACGTAATTATTTTCATAAAGTTCATAAGTTCAATAAGGCTGAACTCTTACCAACCACGGCCACGATATTCGACGTCGTACTATGCTACATTTATCGTTGATATTTTTAAATAAAATTTTAAAAAATAAAATATATTATGTCGGTATATGAATTATATTTATTATTTTTTAACACTACAACACGTCATGCAGCCCAATGACAGTAGTGTATTTGGTAATAGAAGAGAAACAATCACAAACACTTAGGTTTCTAGAAAATCACATAAATATATTGTCACTTTACCGAGAATCGAACTAGGGGCCCCCGGATGAAAGGTCAGCGAGTTACACACTGAATTATGAGGGCCGCCTTTACTTGAATAATGTTTTGGGGTATACCATACTTTTGTTCTCTAATAGGGTAGCCGAGGTACTGTAATTTTCTGATTGTGATACTATGAAAGAAGAACTTAGAACTTCTTGGTTCTTTCCCATTCTTTCGAGGACGTATACATTTGTCATATTGTCAGTCCAAGGAATTGTGAGGATACATCTATAAAGCCACATCTCGAAAGCCTCAACTCTCATGGTTGAAATATATACCTTTCAATAATTTTAATTGATATGATTACCTACCAAATAGTAATTGAAAATCATTATCTAATGTTATCTCTCACTGTCGCAGTAAACAATAAAGTAAACGGGTGAAAAAAAAATGCATTAAATATTTATGTGTGATTGAAAAGGCTATCGTAATGCACCTTTTATTCCATCTTTATGATTAACTGTTGTCAACACAAAAATAATAATTATAATAATTATATTCGATAACCAATATGAATTTCAATTAATATGTCAGCGAAATGGTGCAAGTATAAAAAGGTGGCGTTTTTTTGAGATGGCACAGTTGAATACTGCCAAGGTTCCAGGATGAAGTTCCTCGCTCTATTCTTTGTGGTGGGATTCTCCGTGGCGTCGGCTGCATTCTTACAGACCAACACTAACTTCAAGAAAGGTGAACACATAATATAAACAACATTAAATACCTATCTTTCATATTATACCAATAGTTAGAAAGATATTTATTGTGAAATGGTTAAGATTAATGTTACTTTAATAACTAGAAAATGATAACATTTTCGGATGTGTCTTAGTACTGCAACATAAATTATTTTGATTAAAAGCTTTGCCAAGCAGTCATCGCTGAACTCGTTCATTTGTCAAGCAGCTGATGCTGATAGCTGATGGTTCTTCTTCGTTCATAATTTTTCTATTTTTTTTATTAATCGTGTATTGGATAGCACATCAATTTCTTATCCAAATGTCACTTTGTTGATTTAACACTTTCGTTTTGATTTATACATGTACATTTATACATTTAAATGTATATATAATTATACATTTATACATTTAAATGTAAAAAATCTTAACACCACTGCACATTCATGTACCGAAATATGACTATATTCTAAAACATTAGAGCGAGAGGTTTAAAAGAATACTATTTTATGTAATAAAAATACTTTATCCAGTCAACAAATGTTTAAAATAAATATAAAGGATAATAAGGCTTCAAAATTATATAAATATATTATCTACAACGTTTAAGTAGTGTCCAGGATCATGGTTTGAAAATACAATAAAAACTCAATTTTGACCTACGCCGAGCGGGACAGGCCCTTTCATTTATTTGCGTGGCAGATTTTTCAAATTTGGCATTTACCTTTACGTGTACGATTTCCCTCATCATGCCTCTTTTAATACGCCTTCTCCCCGACTCGCTCTCTGCTACATATTTACAATCGTCTTTCTCTCATGCGTTACAGACATACAGATAGATAGATAAGACAAATATATTAAAGGTAATAAATTAGTCGTGCACTTTCAAAATAACTAGGCCCTAAAGTTTATTGCTAACCCATTTATTAAACAATGTAAATCAGTAAAATTAGTCAAATACAATGCCACCTTCTACCATTTATTGTCTAAAATTGTATGTACTCGTAAATTTATCACCTGCTGTTTTCTATTATATTTCTTCCCATCTTAAACTGATAAATAACGCAATATGAGCACTGACGTTTAGATTTGGCATGGTTTTTGAAAAAGTTCTCTTTTCCATAAAACTTACTCTCAATACGTTACCTTGGTAGTGAATGTGTATTATATGGTTTAGGAATTTGAAATTTTGAAGTCTTACTTAATACATGCGTTTGTGTATTAGAACCTATATCAATTGTAATATAACCATATTTCTATCAAAATGTCCCTAAGTTATCTTCACTACCATACAAATTGATAGATATTTAAAACTTAAAGGGTTAGGTATTTAAAACGGTTTTTAAAATTTGTGTAGAATAGCTCTTTTCACCTCTACAAATAGATTTTCATGTATCTTTGGATTTCATTTTTGTTTTGCCGATCCGGTGAATATGCATGACGTGCTACAATAAATTGCTGATGTAAACCATCGTAACCATCCAGTTTTTCTAAAAATGTTTAATATTGAAATATTACTAACGAATGTTTCAAAAAATGTATGTAAAAATTACTCCTCTACTTTTTAAGTATTCCATTAATTATTATTATTGTCTCATGCGACGAGTTTTTGATTTCAAAAAAGTAGTGCATTAATTCATAGCTCGAAAAATACTAGTACATAGTAAAACATTCTTATAATAACATACCTATTATAATTTTGCGTGTATTTTTTCCATTCAGCCGATAAGGAGTTCCTATTGAAACAGAAGAGGGTATTCGATCTCTTAAACCATGTCATCCAACCCAACATCAATGAAGAGCAATTGCATATCGTTAAAGATTTCTCTTTGGAAGGAAACCGCGATAAATTCATGGTGAGTTTGACTTTCTTTTCAGATAATATTTTTGAACATATAAATGTGAATACACTTATTGTTGGGCAGTCTTATTGTTTTTTAATAACAACATTTTATTTTAATTTTAGAACATTGAAGTTTACAAAGACTTCATGAGATTCATGAAACGCGGATTTCTCCCCAAGCACAAAATCTTCACTCTGACTTTTGATAAACACAGAGATGAAGCCATTGCTTTGTTCCATTTGTTCTTCTACGCAAAGGACTTCGAAACCTTCATCAACACCGCTCGTTGGGCTCGCTTCTACATGAACGAAGGTTTGTTCGTGTACTCCTTCACTGTTGCTGTGCTCCACCGTAACGACTGCCAAGGCATCGTATTGCCTCCTCCATATGAAATCTATCCATTCTACTTCGTCAGTTCTGATGTTATTGAAAAAGCCAATTACGTCAAACAACAAGGACATATTATGGACAACAAAATGGCTGAACACAATGGAGTTTACAATATTGGTACTAATAAATATAAGATCTACAACAACTTCAGCGTTGGATACGATTACAATGATATGGAACAGAAACTGTCATATTTCACCAATGATATTGGCCTTAACACTTATTATTACTACTTCCATATTGACTATCCATTCTGGATGGGAGGTCAAGTCCATGGATTGAATAAGGACAGACGTGGTGAGCTCTACTACTATGTTCACCAACAGATATTGGCTCGTTACTATCTTGAGAGATTGTCCAATGGTCTTGGAGAGATCCCAAGATTCTCATGGTACTGGCCAGTTAAGACCGGATTCAACCCTAACATGAAACACCATAACGGATATGCCATGCCAATGAGAACTCAAGACTTTATGATGTTCAATGAATACAATGTTTATCTTATCCAAGAAGTCGACGATTACGAAAGGAGAATTCGCCTTGCTATAGATCGTGGTTTCATCACTCTGGTAATTATTCATACATTACTTAAAATCCATTAAGCAATCCCCAAAAACCTCTTAGAAATATCCTAATTTATATTTTTCTTTCAGTTTGACGGATCTAAACTATCCCTCAAGAGCTACCAAGACATTGAAATGTTAGGTCGCTTTGTCCAAGGAAACAAGGATGTTGGTGATATCAAATTCTTCGATTACTTGTCTGTTATTTCCAAATTCCTTTTGGGAGGTGGAGTCTACACATACGATGAGTGAGTACTTTTAATGATTAAATATTATAAATTATCTAACACAACTCCGAAACTTTCCGTACATATTATATTTATTGATTGACCAATGGATTATTGTGTTTTTGCAGGGTTAACTATGTTCCATCCGCTATCGAGCAGTTCCATACCACCATGCGTGACCCCATGTTCTACCAGTTGTATACTCGCTTCATGAGGAACTTCTTACGTTTCAAGGATATGCTCCCTAGCTACACCAAGTCCGAACTGTACTTCCCTGGAGTCAAGGTTGAGAACGTTGAATTTACCCCCCTTACCACATTCTTCGAAGAATACATGTACGATATTACCAACGGTGTCTACTTGATCAAGGATGAGATCGATAGTCAAAAAGAAAATTTCATGTTCTACGCCAGCCAGATGCGCCTCAACCACAAGCCATTCATGGTCAACTTCAACGTTATGTCAGAGAAGGACATGGATGTTTCCATCAGGATGTTTCTGGGTCCCAAGTACGACAACTTCGGCCACCCAATCAACTTTGATGAAAACAAATATAACTTTGTTGAACTCGACCACTTCATCTACAACTTGAAGACCGGAAAGAACATCATCACTCGTAAGAATATTGATTTCGCCAGAACCGTCTTTGACCGCACCCCATCTCGTTTCTTGTACGATAAGGTTATGAACGGTCTCAGTGGAAACGGAGACTTCAAGCTTGATATGACTGAAGCCCATAACGGATGGCCACTCAGACTCTTGTTGCCCAAGGGTAAGATGGGAGGTATGATATTCCAAGTATTTGTTATGGTGTCACCATACCGTCAATCTAAGGTTCCTTACGGAACTGGATTCCCTCAACAATATTCTGGTGGAGTAGGAAGTGGAGCTCGCTTCTACGAGGATCTGCCTTTCGGTTTCCCTCTGGATCGTCCTATTGATGAGACCTTCTTCTTTGTCCCCAATATGTTCATGACTGACGTCATAATCTACCACACTGATGTATTGTCCAAGAAAAACATGGTTTCAGACTTCATGAACAAAGACTTCATGCAGTCCTACGGCTCTAATGTTAATAAGTACATATGATCAAGTGAACTTATACAACCGTGATTACACATACAAAGGTGTTGATGACCTAAAGCAATTTTAATTCATCCGCCGTTCTCCCTGAAATGACCTTTCTTATTGTTTTATTTTTATGTATGTTATTATTTAATAAATATGTTCTTTGAATACTGAAAACTTATTCATTTTTTTTATAAATCACCAACACCTAGCTTTGAAATCATGTTTGTCACCTAAATTTTAAATATACATACCTATAGATATTCGTTTTTTGATATCTACTAAAGACAGGACATTTTGAACATAAGAAAAAAGTCCAAGGCCTAATAATAGTCAGGCCGTGACACGAGACTGTAAATTAAGATGGTAGTGCCAGTTATTGCTCATCCTTCGAATGTAACTATTTGTAGAAACGATGATTGTTTCATATTGAAATAAATGGTAATACCTACATTAATTGATTTTTCATAGTGATATCATGATTATAAAAATGGATATACTAAAGTAAACATTTTTATATCAATATGGAGCTTCAGGAATACATGAAAGTGAAGCTGAAAATGTTAGATGAGGCTAATAATTAAATTAGATTCGAGTCATTTCATATTTCAGGTTATTTGAATCCAATATCACACCCGTATTCAGAAATGTATTTGTCAAAATTACACAGCCTCACTAAGATATAAAAAACGACATAGGTACATTAATAGCGCTATAAGCGTAAAGTTAGTTTTTTTAATATATTACCAATATATTATGAGTTATATATTATTATTTTTTATTATTTTATTATTCCATGTCCGATCCTAATAGGATCATATGGGCCTCCACAGAGTGGAGGTTTGTATTAACAGATTTTATTTTTACGAGAAATGGATGTCAGCCACTTGCTCAACCTATTAGGTCCATACCACTCATAAACAAATTGAAAAACAATATGTGTACTTGCCAGACCCAGCATTCGAACCTGGGATACCGGCGCTTAAGCCATGCGGCCATCGTGGGTGTACGGTCACCATCACGGTCACGGTCAATATAGCGTATTTTTGTGGGTGCACAAATAACACGCTACTATTATTTCTTAATATTTTTATCGAGAGTGTCTTCCCTTTGGGCCAAGTCATAAGAAATGATTATTGTCAATGGTAATGGAATAAATTAAATCGCAGTGAAATAGTTGGCGGAGTACCTGTCTCTGACGCCGTCATCACACGTCTGGTAAAAATTACATGTTGTTTTATCAATGCGTGTTTGACCCTGCGCAAAAATCCAATAAATGGATGCGAATGGCTATTATTTTGCCAAAAAGTCTGTAGTATAAAGTCCACTCTGGTGATTTTGTTTACTAAACTTTTTTTGAATACAACGTGTCTCTTTAGTGGTAGGTAGGTGTTTTATTTTTATTCGGCACCTATGAGTGCTGGAAAACAAAATTGTAATGCAAGTACCAACACATATCATCATATTATTACCTATATAATAATATTATTGTTAGTCCACAGTTTCAACGTAAATCAACGTTTGACACGAAACAGTAAACTTCAATCGTGATTATATTGCTAATACTTCGATTAAACTGTTTGTTGATTGTAGAAAATGATTATTATTTTATATTGAAAATCTTTATTTATGGCAAACAGGTGACCGCATTGCATTCAAAGATAATCAATGCAACGGCCTGTATTTATAGTCGGCTATGGTTTCTCAATTACTTTTAATCATGGAATGCTTTTAGGTCTGTACATTTAATTGATTTCGCGTAGTCTACAAAAAAAGACGCAGCATGCAAATTTTGTTCTCGAAGAGAATTTTTTTCTTCAAGTTCATGTTTGGCTTCAGAAGAAAATCAGATGATTTAGAAATGAATTTTAATTATTTAGAAATTTTCCCTGCAGACGAGATCCAATATTAGAACTCACCAGACAGGTAAAATATCTCACATTAAAAATGTTTATATTTTTATGTCATACACAAACCTATAACAGAATATAAATTATTATTTTTTATTCTATACTAAATTAACTCTAGAAACACATGTACTTATATAATATTAAAAGTTAAGCCCCGTGAAATTCGAACTTTTGTAACTTTCACTCTCTTAGTGAGTATAACCACAAAATGAGAATCTATGATTCAGGAAATGTACCAATATCCTCTTGCCAAAGTTCAACCATTTTAACGAAATCTTACGGACTTTAAAAGTTGGAAAAAGCAACCATAGACCTTCGTTCGGCAGTGGATCGAAAGTGGGTGAGAAGATGATCAGGGTCGGTCCTAATAAGTGCGACCCTATTGGAATATATGTGTGAGACCGACTGGTACATTATACAGAGTTCGAATAACCTTTAGCTATGCTAATCGTTAACTAGTTACTCACGTAATCCGATTTGGTAGAGCGGCCGTCTATGAAACCATGTATAGCGGGGAAAATGCATGTTGTTTTTTTTTAATCTGTGTTTGATGTTGGGCAAAAAAATAATGGCTAACGAAAATTTCTCGTGGAAACCTGTCGATACGACCTTTATACCCTCAGCTTAGAAGCAAAAATGGTAATTTATTTATCTTCCTTCGTTTGAAAAACTTTTTTTATTATGTAAATTGACATTATTTTTATGCTATTGTGTTTTACCGTTCTTTACTTATTTACTGGATATTACAATAAATACTATATAATTAATATGCATATAATAAACTATTAACTCAAAATGATACTTTCTTCTCATGAGAATATTTTTTTTGTTCTGCATCCCCCATCATGCTTACCGATTTTGAATGTATTTTCCCAGGTAGTAGTGGTCCTAAATATATTTTTAAGCAACAATGCAAAGTTGTTCTTGAATAATAATAGGTGTCGAATTTTACCAATAATTTTATGATTCTAATGCACAAAGTTTTACAATGAAATACCTTGAATCAACTTATCTTTTACCATTTCATTATGTGTCTTATTTAAGAGTAAGAGAGCCGATTGGACCAAATCTATATATATATTTGTGTGTATATATATATACAAGACCAAGTCTGATGTTGATGATATATTCAATAATATTTAAACACAATGATATAACAACCAACTTCATCCAATTTCGAAATGACTTAGTTTGAAACTATAAAAGTTAAATTATCAAAGTACTCACCCGCTATATACGCGTATCAAAGTCGTGATACTACAATAATACTAAGTAATTAAGTTTTTTTTGTTTGGTTTAAATTATTGTCTCCTTCGCTATATTTTTATTTACGATTCAAGTCTTTTTTTAAGTACTAAGAGAGGAAAGCTTCAAACCTTAGAGAAGTGAGTATGGCATTTTTAGTACAATTAGCCTGAGTTTTTTTCGGGGAATTTAAACGCTATGTTGAGCCAAGTCATAGATTCTGAAGGCAAGGGAGCGGAAGACAACTGATGCCTTCGAGATGTGGTGTCAGTGCCAAATGCTTGGACAGGCACAAGACAAACCAGTCAATCATCCAGAGACTGCAGATAAAGGAACAGGTCTCGACAGTATTATGTCTGAGACGAATTCTGCAGATTTTTGTACATATTGTTCGGCGTGGACCGGACAACCTGGAGAGACCGGTGGGTTTGGGTGACCGAGACAAAGCAGAAGAAAAACGCGCGCTGGAGCGACCAAGTGAAAGAGCTGAATGAGGACAGCATTCACTCTGAGAGAAACACAGGATCGAGAGGGATAGAAATTCTTGGTCGTTTAAAAGATGAAAAAAATCAAAGGTGGTCACGATCATCAGGCATGGGGGAATGACCAAGAAAAAGATAGTTTTTCTATTAAGTTATTATTGGAAACACTAAAACAATATTTACTTGTTTAAGGTTGAACTAAAAATATTACTTTTTTTTAAATTCTCCTGCAAAATTTTAATTAGTTTTCAATAAAATTCTTTAGTTAATCGTTTTATAAAGGTATAGATATTAGTAGTATTTTGTAATTAGCTCATATACCATAAGAAGTTAACTATTGGAGTAAGGTTTTTAAATATAAATAATATAAAAAGTTTCACTATTCAAATTAAATAATTTTATTAAATCACATTAAAAGCCATTGTCATCCATAGTATGTTATCAGAATTAAATAGAGTACCTATCAATCAGTTCTTAGAATTGCTTAGAATCGTCAAAGTGTTCAAATTAATAATCCAGATTAAAAGAATTCATATTACCGAATGATTAACGATTAACAATTAACAATTTAATGATTTCATGTTGTCAAAGTTTGAGTCAAAAGATTGCATGTTGTCGTGATTCATGTTGAAAGAATTGAAAAGAAAAGTTTGTTTCGTTGTTTATAATATAACAACCAATTTTATAAAATCACATGAAAAGCCATTATAATATAGATAAGTTATCAGAGATAAATAGAGCATCAGTCAGATATTGCTTAGAATCATCAAATCCGCCAAATTAATATTCGGGGTTAAAAAAATTCTTGTTGTCTAAGTTTAAATCTAAAGATTGCATGTTGTCGTGGTTCATAAAACTCATTTTGTTGATGCCCATATCATTGTTGAAGTTTCCCATAAAATCTTTCTTTGCAAAGTTTGACGAAATATCATTCTTTACCAGAAAGTCTGTGTGGAAGATCTTGATGTCAGTCATGAACATATTGGGGACAAAGAAGAAGCTTTCATCAATAGGACGATCCAGAGGGAAACCGAAAGGCAGATCCTCGTAGAAGCGAGCTCCACTTCCTACTCCACCAGAATATTGTTGAGGAAATCCAGTTCCGTAAGGAACCTTAGATTGACGGTATGGTGATACCATAACGAATATTTGGAACATCATACCTCCCATCTTACGTTTGGGCAACAAGAGTCTGAGTGGCCATCCGTTGTGGGCTTCAGTCATATCAAGCTTGAAATCTCCGTTTCCACTGAGACCATTCACGACCTTGTCGTACAAGAAACGAGATGGGGTGCGGTCAAAGACGGTTCTGGCAAAGTCAACATTCTTGCGAGTGATCATGTTCTTTCCGGTCTTCAAGTTGTAAATGAAGTGATCGAGCTCAACAAAGTTATATCTGTTGTCATCAAAATTGATTAGGTGACCAAAGTTGTCAAACTTGGGACCCAAAAACATCCTGATGGAGACATCGGTATCCTTATTGGACATAATATTGAAGTTGACCATGAATTGTTTGTGGTTGAGGCGCATCTGGCGAGCGAAGAACATGAATTTCTCTTTGTGGCTGTCGATTTCTTCTTTGTTCAAGAAAACTCCATTGGTGATGTCGAAATCAAATTCTTCGAAGAATGTGGTAAGAGGGGTAAATTCAACGTTTTCTATCTTCACTCCGGGGAAGAAGAGTTCTGACCTGGTGTAGCTAGGGAGCATATCCTTGAAACGGAGGAAGAACCTCATGAAGCGAGTATACAGCTGGTAGAACATGGGGTCGCGCATGGTGGTGTGGAACTGTTCAATGGCTGATGGTACACAGTTGATCCTGAAATAAAATGAAAAATAAGTATCCAAAAAAATATAGAAAATGTATATATAAAATAAAAAGTAATTCTAAAGTACAACACTAATAATATTATGCTCCAAAGTTAAATAATCAATTTTAATTTAATATTATAATAAAATAACGAAAACATTATATTTGACTTACTCATCAAAGGTGTTCATGCCGCCGCCCAACAGGAATTTGGAAATAACGGAAAGATAGTCGAAGAATTTGATATCACCCAAGTCCTTGTTTCCTTGGACAAAGCGACCCAAAATTTCGATGTCTTCGTAGTTCTTCAAGAAGAGTTTGGTTCCATCATACTGTGTACAATAAGTATAAATAAGACATTTTTCACCAAGTTGGTACCATTTATAAGTATGTATTGTAACTATTATAAAATATAAAAATATTTACCAGAATAATGAATCCCAAATCGATAGCGTTTCTAATGCGTCTTTTGTAATCATCTACTTCCTGGATAAGGTATACATTGTATTCATTCTCCAGAATATAGTCTTGTATTCTCATCGGCATGGAGTATCCATTGTGGAATTTCATGTTGGGGTTGAAGCCGGTCTTGATTGGCATGTACCATGAGAATCTTGGGATCTCTCCGAGATTGTTTGAAAGTCTCTCAAGATAGTAACGGGCCAACAATTGTTGGTGAACGTAGTAGTAAAGCTCACCACGCCTGTCCTTGTTCAAGCCAAATTCTTGACCTCCCATCCAGAATGGATAGTCAACATGGAAGTAGAAGTAGTAGGTGTTAAGACCGATATCGTTGAAGTAGGACAGCTTTTGTTCGACATCATTATAATCGAAGCCAACGCTAAAATTATTGTAGATTGTAAAAACATTGGGGTTTGTCGAGATGACTCCGTTGAATTCGGCAAATTTGTTGTCCACGACGAATCCTTGTTGTTTAACAAAGTTAGCCTTTTCGATCACGTCAGAGCTGACGAAGTAGAATGGATAGATCTCATATGGAGCAGGAAGAACGATTCCTTGACAGTCGTTGCGATGAAGTACTGCAACGGTGAAAGAATATACGAATAGGCCTTCGTTCATGAAGTGACGAGCCCAGCAAGCGGTCTTGAAGAAGGTTTCGAAATCTTTGGCATAGAAGAACAAATGGAAGAGCGCGACAGCTTGGTCCCTGTATGTGTCGAAAGTCAAAGAGAAGATCTTACACTTGGGAACAAGTCCACGTTTCATGAATCCCATAAAGTCCTTAACGACCTCATGTTTCTATAATTATAAACAAAATATATTATTAAACATAACATACCTACATGTGTAATTGATTATATTATATCACACAATATGTTATGTCTGCAGTCTTAATGTGTATGCAAAAACTTTATTCTTACCATGAACTTGTCTGTGTTAGCCTCCAGTATAAATTCTTTGCCCATTCGCACAATATCATCGTCAACGTTGTGTTGAATGACATGATTCAGTAAGTCAAACACTCTTTTTTGCTTCAAAAGAAATTCCTTATCGCCTGAAAAATGAACAAATAATAGATTTTAGTAAAAATACTAATGGATTCTTTACTACTCAAGTATGTTACTATAGTTAAAATCTGTGCAAGATTACACATAGCAAAGTTATGTGTAAATAAAGTATTTGTACACGTTGCATCAAGGATTTGTTTGCATATTAAAATATCTCTTTATCATATTTTGTTTATACATATACATAGATACAAGATAATTTTAGTTAAACTTTTGTATATTTAATAGTTCCATATCGCTAGTAATATAATTATTCTGATAAAGGAATATTTTCTTTTACCTGTCATGAAGTCTGTTGTTCTCCATGAACATGGCCGAAGCCAGCGCCAGAGTAGCGACGAATACCACGAGGAACTTCATCTCACAATTCCTTGCAATGCTCAACTGCACCTAAGAAGCAATTTCTTTCCATATTTATACTAATTGAACAATATGTTTTGATAACGTAGGTAGTTTATTACTGTATACATATTAAGGTAGCAACTGCGAATCTCTAAAATATCGGTAATAATAATTAGCATATTATTATTAAAATTGGTACTTATTTTAATTTGTCCAGATTATATTGTATATTAGTTTGGAGTACCTAACATATTGTCCCCTTAGATTTATTACAGTACATAAAATAAAACACGAAAAGATTTTATCCATCTGTGGATTTGTTAAATATCATGTCATTAACATGATAATCTCAACAAAAACAATCGAAATAATAAATATTCACAGTAAGTTTCCATTAATAATGTCATCGTATATACATAGTTCAGAGGGCAAATAAACCATACAAAATATAAAACATTTTTTTGTTTATTTATTATCAACCATCATTGTCCCCTATCAAAAGCAGCGAAGTTTGAATGTTTTGGCACGTAACATTAGTGAAGGAAGGTCACAAATTGAATTAAAGACTTACTTTGTTGAATTATCGTTTACTTGATAGAATTCTACTTTACAAAATAATAATAAATTATTAGAAATTCTACATATTGTTATTGTTTTATTAGTCAATAGCTCTCTACATGTGGCAGTCATGATATGAAACTAGTCTCGAAATGTCTCATGTTACGTTTTTAGTATATTATACACATGCACATATTACATACAGGAAACAATTTTTGTATTGGATCCTTCAAAATTATAGTTTCTAATATAATAAAGTATAGTATGATTGACAACACTAGTATCTACCTACATATTTTGTATTATACGACATCCCAGTGTTTCCAACCGTAATATCATACCTTATTGTATTACAAACTATAATTCTGTAGTTGCAGATGTACTATATTTTGTACTATAATCAGCATATAGAAATATCCGCCTGCTCTTATGCATTACGCGCGTTCTCTCGTTCCTCATGCCGCCTATGAAATTTAAAGCATGTTTTGAATGTATACATCATTAAATTTGTTTTGGATGTGGTCAAAATATAATATTAACTTTAGTAGAAGAGAATAAAATACTGGTTGTCAATTCGGATCAGATCAGGCTCAGGCAGAAATCAGAGGAAATGTGTATAGGTATAGAACATTTATATCAGTTATAAAAAAAACTTTACCTTATGTATGAACTATAATAGTAACGCATAACCAGTTATGTTTCATAATTTAGACAGTACACAAAAGAGAGCGGAAGATACACTTAAGTGAGACGAAGTGATACAACAGGCGCGATCTTAATAAACACCGCAATAACAACCTCATTGATTCCGCATACATTCTACGCATGGGTAGGGCCGTGATGATTCGTAGATTTTAAGGAATACCGAAAAAAATCAAAGCGAACGGTTGGAAAAATACAAATACACAGTTATTTTTTTTAGAATTTTGGCATCATTTTCTAATATTGTTTAAACACACGAGTCACGACTTAAATGAATTTTTCAATGTATTTTCGGACCCCCTACCTTAGCTATAGTTTGTCTAGCTATGGTTTGTGCCCTAGCCGTCTCCGCTTAAAAAAAAAAATATTTACGGTATTTGATCGAATTATGCAGTGTTTGTAACTTTGAGATATATGATATACAGTTTTACTACGTTTTTTGATCATTTCTATTTGGTCATTCCAATCAGAAATTATAGTTCGTATTAAAATTGTGGTTAGTTATGATTAAGAGCAAGGATGTGTTGCGCAAATCTACAACTGATTTTCCAAGTAAATTTGAATAATTTGGTAGCGTTGTTCAAATGTGACTCTATTCATGATAATTTGCCAGATAATACTGATCATAAATGTCAAAAAGTGAGAGCAGTATCACAGCCTGGGTTAACGGTTAACCCTTCCGTAAGTTCTTTCCAAGCAAATTTAATACCTGCTACTTGTTGAATATTGTGGAAACGCCTTTCTACCCATGCGTGTAGGACTATCATACTGTATATAGTACTTACCAGATAAGGTGTAATAAGATCGGTACACTCGAAAACCTTTTAAACTAATAGCGAAAAAGCTTAAACTAGTCACGAATCAAAACAATATTGGAGTATACAACAACATTGCCCAAAATCGATTAAAATCATTGGCATTAATACTAATTTGAGTTTGGAATGGACTTTGATAAAATAATAAGTGTTTTTGTTGAGAAAAATAAGCAAGCAGTGTTATTTAAAAAAAATATTATAATTAAGCTGGTATTAAGTATTAATTTTTCCCTGGTATCATTCAGTGGTACTCAAAATAATATACTAAAAATACCGCTGGATCGATGGGATAATCAACAGCAACGTTAGATTTAAAACCAAAATCGAGAATGGCTGCGATGACGATAGTAATATTTATTGATGATATCTTATTTGAGTCAGTTCAAGCGATCTTCTAAAGTCTAACAACTCTAAGGTGACCGTGTAACATACTTACAACCATAACAATGATAAATTAATAATATTATCTTAATAAAATTAATTATTATTGAAATGATTTTTATTGAAACTACGTCGGTAAATATTATAAATTATACTACATACCTACGTAATTGGTAATCATTTACTGGTATAAGACGCACTATATCAATAGATTTTTTTTAATTATCATATTTTACATAGGTACATAATAAATTATTATGTAGGTATCAATAGGTCTCAAATATTAAAATCCCACTTAAATTTATTGTAATTTAATTTTAATAATTAATTAGAGTCGATATTAATAATACTATATTCCAGTACATACCTACGCTAATATTTATAAAATTATTTTAGCATAATAACATGACATTACGGCAATTACTGGAAAAAATATAACTCAGTGGTTTTCAAACTCTTCCGTCCTGCGCATAATATATTATATACACAAGGCTGCTATCGGTGGCTATCGAGTGTAGTCTATCAAATTTATGTATTGAGGAATAAGTCAACCGTCTGAACTGTCAAAAAGTGCTATGTATTAACAGCACCTTTTTTGGGTGTGTTAACTTTTAGAGCGAGATATACAGTTTTGGCAGTTTAGACGGCGGCTAACTTATTGTGACAATTATAATACATAAATATGATAAACTACCCTCGATAGCCGCCTATAGCAGTTTTGTGTATAGAATAGATGCGCTGGAGCCTCTTTCGTGTCTAAAGATTTCTGCACTCTAAAAATACCCAGTAGTAGGATAGATATTTCTGGTCTTCTGCATGTAGTTTCTCTAATCTTGGAATCATACTAGATACACCTCAAGTGCAAAGTGGCACTCCATATTATTTTTAGTCTCAAATTTTATTAAAAGCCATTCGATGTGACCATATACTCATGGCCCCCCACAAAGGGGGGCTGACAGGGCTCTAGTCTAGGGGCCCGGGTTCAGGAAGGGCCCGGCGTGTCGATCAGATAAGTGATATAAACACACATCACAAATTCTCTCTAATAATAAAAAAGTCAAATGGATGTATTAAAATATACAACAAATACTAAATAAACACATTAATTTTACCGCGTACACCATTTGGAAAACGCAACTGTAGAGCATCATACTGCTTTTATCTTTAACGATAGGTAGGGGGTCCGCCAAAAATCCTAGTCTGGGGGCCCGCTTCAGGATGTGGGGGCCATACTTATACTATATTATTTATTTAATTTTAACGAATACACGTAGTTTTTTTTTTAATCTGGAATAAGTACATACATAATATATTGTTAGCGCCGCAGTCGAAAAAATTGTCGACTCCATGGCTTTAGAAAATTATGTTAATTACCATTATATTAATTCTTAGTTTTCCGCCCACAAGCAATACATGACCTTTTTCATATAATCATCATGAAAATATTTTTGTAACCAGTTGATGAGATAAAAATTATGCCGTACGAGGAACCATTTAAGAAAAAAATAGTACAATAATGAGATCTATTGGTAGGTAGGGTATAGGTGTTCATGCATTTTTTTGAAACACTGCGGTGGCATCAGTTTGGTATTGGTTGTTGCACCCCAGGGCGTTATAGTGCACAGTTTGGATCATGGCCCCCACATCCTGAACCGGGCCCCCATGCTAAGATCTTTGGCCACTCTACCTATCTCTAAGGATAAAAGCAGTGTGATGCTCTACAGTAGCGTTTTTCAAATGGTTTACGTGGTAAAATTAATGTTTTTTGCTGTATATTATTATTATTCCATTTGAATTAAGGAGTTGTCGACTTTTTTTTACTATTAAAGAAAATTTGTGTTGTGTGTTTATCTCACTTATCTGGTCGACTGGCATCCCCTCCTGAGTCCGGGCCCCCAGGCTAGAATCCTGTCAGCCCCCCCTTATGGGGGCCATGGTTTGGATACCACTATCAAAATTAGTATCTTTACACAGATTCACGATAAATTGACCGAACTGACAATTAACCGTATACTATTTTAATATAAAGATTTTTTAAATTTCGTTGTTTATTTTGTGGTTGTTATATTCTTAAAAATATTCTTTGAAATTGAAAAATTCATTAGTGTTATTCATTTGATATATAACCCGATCACTCGAGTTATTCAAATTATAAATGAGATACTCCAATCCATATTATTAAATGTTCTTATGGTGACACATCGGTTAATTGTTAAACACAATGAGTAGTGTAGTCAATAATTTATTGATTGCTTGAGTATGCTTTTTGTATTCTTCTTCTTCGATGGCGTTACAGCTGAAGACGAGCCCTGGAATGCTCCACCGCCGTCCTCCAGCCGGAACGGTCCTCCGCACGTCTTTTCCAGTTCCTGATTGTTAGCAGCTGGTTGGCATCTTTTGTAATGTTATCACCCCATCGTGTGCGTGGCTTTCCCACTGGCTTTTTTCCCCTGGGTTTCCTTCGAGGATCTTTTACGGTATCCGTGACTCAGGCATGCACTGGACATAGCCTGCCCAGTTTAGCCTCTGGAGTTTTATAAAGGCGGAGAGTTTTGAATCTTGGTATAAGCGGTACACCCACGGTAGCCGAGCGGCTTACGCGTTGGACTATCACGCCGTGGGTCCCAGGTTCGAGTCCTGGGTCTGGAAAATACGCATATTGTTTTTTCAAATTGTGTGTGAGTCAGGGTATGGACCTAATAGGTTGAGCAAGTGGCTGACATCCATTTCTCGTAAAAAACAAAATCTGTTAATACAAACATCTACTCTGTGGAGGCCCATATGATCCTATTAGGATCGGACATGGTCGGAAAAAAATAAGCGGTATAGTTCCGTATTGTACCTACCCTGTTGTGCTTTTTGTATTATATTATGGTAAACTTTTCCCAACTAATTTAACACAATATAACAAAGAGAAATCATATCGTAATTGATCTAGTTTATTGCAGACATACCACATAAGCATGAAGTTCGATAGTTTTGACAGAAAATATGACATAGTTAGAGCGTTAATTATTAACAACCATGTCCTTGCTTTTTCATGAAGGTGGCTGTTTTTTGAACATTTGAACATTTGAAATTTTAAACAATCACAAACACCCAGGATTCGAGAAAATCACATAATATATATATTGTGTCCTCACTGAGATCGAACCCAGAGCCCCCGGATGGAAGGCCAGCTCCTTAAGCACTGCACCACGAGTGCCACCTAGTGCCTACCTATATTTTTTTAAAAATATAACTTTTTTACAGATAATAATAATATCAATTACTTTTTGTTTATAACTAATAAAATATCATTTTTAAACTAAAAAAATTGTCCTGCCCGTTTATAACTAATAATCCAAATCATACGAGTATAATAACTGTGAACAGAAAAATACTCATATTTCTGCAAATTAACATCAATAATTTGATATATCTACTTCACATATTATAATTATTTTGTTTAAAATAAACACATAATGTTATATTATTACTTGATCAACATAATTTAATAGGGACCAAGTCAGTTCGTCAGCTTATAAACATCATATAAATATGTATAATGATGACATGTTTGCATTTTTTATTATACCATAAAGTATAAATAATACAATTTCAATAAATCAATAACCATGGTGGCATGCAAATCGAATTATCGTATTGCTGTGTCAAACGTCAAACTAATTACTGAATCAGGTAATTACATTATTTTTACAAGTCTTGCATTATAAACTATTATTATTTTCTGCCAAATTAAATAACAGTTTTATATACTATAGGTATAATTTAAATTATTATAAAATGTAAAAAAAACGCATCGAAAAACAATAAAAATTACATGTTATCGTTTCGATTAACGAGGCTATCAGAGGACACGCTGGAGAGTGGTGTAGCCACCGAAACATTTAATTATGTTATAATATTATTAGTTGAAAATATCTTGGTTTTTCGGTTTATGAATAATTTATTAGTATAATTGCTAAAATAAGTAATAATTGTAGTTGGACCGGTTGGTAGATATATGGTTGTCATCGGATTCATGTAACCCAGATCTCAATTATAATATTGTTTATTAAATATTCATTTTTCACGTACAATCAGTCAGTATGATTTCGTAATGTTATGATTGTTATGAGATAGCGGATCTTAATAATTTATATTATTTCATAATAATTTCAACATATTATTTCATAGTGCGCCGGTCAATAAATAGCGGGTCAGAATCGATTGGACATCTCACTCGATTACAAGTTTCCGTTAAAGTCACATCGCAACGAACTACCGTTATATTTATTATATTGCATCGGTTGTACGCTTGTAGTTATTTGAAACAGTAAATAAATTCTCGCCTCCTCCATCATCATGAACAACTTTACTACTACCGCCTTTCATCTGCAATACCTATCCTCCGCTGAACAAGAATACGACAGATATCTTGTGTAGGGCCTCCACCTCGCTAAGCTCGACACTGTGAACATACATAATTATTGGTTACAGACGCATAGTTCTTAGTGGTGTATAGTATATTTTTCCGAATGATGTATGTTCAATAAAGATGTTTAATTTGAAAATTACGTATATAATTATTTCATTCCAATTACGTGAACAAAATATATATCTCATTATATAATGTCTTTTAATATTTTAATAAAATGGTAAATATACCCACATGTCATATTAATATTATATCTGCAACGGGCTTTGTTCAGCGCTCGAAAAGGACCGGAACGCACCGGAGCGCAGCTCCTATTCGTGAATTCCTCGAGATTATCGCTCCGTCTCGTGGAAAAATGAAAAATTGCAATATGATTCGTGAATTAATCATTCACATATTTAAACATAATTTTTAAAGTTTATACGAAACTGTAAACTTAACCCAATTTTCATATAGGTACATTGCCGAGAACATTATGCCCAAATCTTGCATGCCACAAAACTGTCCCAGCAAACCGTCTAATCTTGGCAGATATATAACAAAAAATCTACTAATTACACACACTCTTTTTATATAAGTAATCTTACATAAATATTTTAATATTTTCGAAAAACTATCGAGTGCTCCGGTTCGTAAAATTGCCCATTTCGAACGCTGGTTTTATTACCATTAAATGATATACAATAATATGCACAGAGAATAAAACATTGGCAAAATTTTACATATTTTTGTCTTATTCTAGGATTGAAAATTCTGTCCCAGATTACAATCCTTAACCTAGAGCAGATGGAAAAGGGATCTGCCAATATCGTAGATAATTTCAAAATTGATTATATTACACATATGTACATACGGCAACACTATAGTCTGACACTATTTGGCATTCTTGAAATCATCGGTTTCGCAATCGACATAGCGGTTCCCCCCTTTTGATACAGATTTTAATGTATTGCACAATGATGTTATACCCAATGGTATTGGAGAACCTTTTTAATATCAAACAAACATTGTTATTATTAAGAGACGATGCCGCACTTCGTGGCTTCATAACGTCTATTATGCCACGAGTATAGCTCCACCTTACTGTTCCAGGTAGCAGACGATAAAGTAAAAATCGCCCTGATGCTGACCGACCTTATGTAGAAATAGAGAAAGGCACAAGAAAAAGATTAATATCTGTCGTAAATCTGTTAGTCTGTTGTCTGATAATTAAAACTATTTTGTTTTATTTAATGACTAAATCACAAGATTTGAGATGATTATAACATTCTTTATTGACTTTATACTTCATACCTCAAAAAAATACCTTCTAGAAGAAAAAATGAATCAAGCGGAACTCGAATCCGCATCCATTGAATATTTTATTAAAATAGGCAGTTTTGTCTTATCTAAATACAACGAAATAAACTATACAACTGAAGCACGTGTTTTCAAATTATGTATTATCTGATAATTGTTTTAAAATATAATATCACCTGTACTACCTAAATATTAAATGTAAATGAGGCATCAATTCAAGAAAAAAATATTAAATATAGCGATAAAAGTGCATAAGTGGATAATATCGACATACTGCACATTGGAATACTCCACTGAAATGCAATAACATGTTTTTTTAAGATTCGTAGTTGCTGCCTCAAAATTAAGAAAAAAATACATTAATAAGGAGTCAATCTAATCAATAATAATGTATTTTTTGGTAGTATAAATAAGGCATGCAATTGTTTGATTAGTACAGTTGAACACTGCAAGGTACTGGAAGATGAAGTTCCTCGTGGTATTCGTGGCGACTCTGGCGCTGGCTTCGGCCACATTCATGGAAACCAGCAAAGACTTCAGGAAGGGTAAGAAACCAACACTATCATACCTTAAAGCCCTAGGCCTAGATAAATAAAATGTATTATAAATCCCATTATCTTTTTCAAGATTCTTTAAAACAAAAAAATTTTTGAAATTGGTTTTCCGACTAGATGGAAATTGAATTTAAATAAATTCTAGCTAATGAGACATAATTTATAATATTAGATTATTTAATATATTATATACTAAGTAGTTTTATAATGATAAATAAATTTATTAAATATACCGTAGCTATTATATTAATTTATTTTGTGGGAAGCTCATAACTAAAGTGTGTTTAAAAATAATCCTAACGTTTGCCACTATACGGGCAATTGTTTGTATTAATGAATTACCTGTTAAATTAATTAAAAAATGTAACAAACTTTAATAATTGTCAGATGTTAGTTGTATACATACCGTAGATATATACACACACATGATCTGAAGATGCGTAACATGGTTCACTAAAACTAATTCTTACTAAATGGTATTAAAATCTCATTAATTAGACATCTTTCTAAGCTGAACACATCCAAAGTACTCGAATTAAAGCATTGCAATAGCCATTGTAGCAAACAATACCAATACATAAGCAAATCACCTATGGTGCCACTGTATAATGATTTCAGTATACCTGTGGGGCATAAGGATGTCAAAAAAATATCGACAGATTTTTTGATACTTCGATACTATACCGATACCAGCGGGTCTATTCTATTCACAAGGCGGCTATCGACGGTATTAAGGTAGTATAATTGTCACAATAAATTTGCCGTCTAAACTGTCAAAACTGTATATCTCGCTTTAAAAGTTAACACGACCAAGAGAGGGGGTGTTAAAACGTAACATTTTTTGACAGTTCAGAGTGTTTAGACGGTTAACTTTATGTAACAATTAACCGCCTCAATACATAAATATTGCAGTAAACTACCATCTATAGTCGCCGATAGTCACCCTGTGTATATAATAGACCCACGAGTATCAAAAGTTTTTGATGCTTAGGTACTTTCAATAATCGATACTATTATTTCAATACCGATGTGACATCACTACGTGTGAATGAGAGGTGTATCACCATCATCACCATGATCAAGAGACGATTTCAATTCACTTGTGTATGAAGGCCTCCTCAATCTCTTTCCACTCTTTTCTGTTACTTGTTCTTCGTTACCACGTAATTCAGTCGATCGTCTATATTTTATTAATCCAACGTACCTTGGGGCGGCCTTTCGGTCGTTTTATATCCCTCGAGTACCAATGGATTATCACATTAGTGCAGCGGTCATCCTTTTTGCAAGCTATATGTCCAGCCCATCACTATTTAAGGGTTTTGACATTTTTAATTAGGTCGCAGACTCCCGTTTGCAATTTTTTGCAATTTTTCAATTTGCAATTTGCAAATTATTGTCCTGTCTTGTGCGTCATATCCATCATACACCTGTCCATGCCACGTTAGTTAAACATCCTGCACTTGAGGCGCAATCAGAGGTCGCTCTGAAAATGGCGTTCAGACGTCCGAATGTACTCGATGACAAGTTTGTTCGGAGGACAATTTTGTCATAATATATACCATCATTTATGGACACTTGTTGCCCAAGATATATTTAAATAATTACAAGATAAAAAGAACTTTTTATATACCACGTTTGTAAATTTTCTGTTGAATCATATAAACTTGACAAAATAAGGCAATTGTCAAATTTTTTTTTTTGCTATTTTGCAACAAAAGGTTCAAATAGACTATATGACGATCGGGCACATATATGCTAAGAGCGTTTTAGTGTCTATGATCATATCTATGCCATTCCAACATTTATACATACATATTGTATGACAGCTATGACATCGTATTTACACTCTGTGACACCCTATGACACAGGACGCCAACATAAGAAACGGGTTTTAGATTACTGAAATGTCATTTTGATTTCCATAGTAACGCACGTATATATTAATAATTCAGTTGCTAGGACCAATAATAGTGGATTGGATTACGGATTTCTTCCAAAATAACTTTTCATACAAAACAGAATTAACTGAAAATGAATTCAATTCTACTTAAATATGGCTGAAAGTATTAAAAGAATGCATTGGCATCGTATTCTGATATATTCTAAAAGTTTCAAATGTCTAGCTAGTCGGGTTTCAAAATCGATTGCAAGATTTGTACTGGATAAACAACCACCGGACGCACAAGAATACGAGTTAAGAAAAACGTGGTAAAAATGTAGCTACAGCCATGTTCTAATTAGACACCTTCGATTACAGGTGTCTTTAAATGGTTTATCATGACTTTTGTCTTCGTGAAAATTACTTTTAAGCGTACTCGGTGGCGTTTTTCTGTTAATTAGTTAGTAACAAATTTCGTAAGAAGATAGTAATGTCACTCACTAATAAATGTCATTCGTAAAAAAATATATGATTTAGATATTCGCCATTATTATTATTAGTATTACAATGAAATGTCAAAGTCTTAAAATGTTATGTCGTTAGATATATTGTATTACTTTTGAATAATAATTGAATGGAAATTAAAATAACAGATTTTTATTTAACAAATCAATATTTTTAACAAGCTTGGCAGTCTTGGCACATAATTTAGAATACTAGTACTCAATTTTGATATTATTTAAATTTTCAGCCGATAAGGAATTCCTTATGAAGCAAAAGAGGGTTTTCGATTTACTGAATCACGTTATTCAACACAACGTTGATGACGACATTGTGAAATTCGGCAAAGAGTTTGTACTGGAGGCGAACAAAGATAGATTCATGGTAAGTCGTAAAACAGTTCTTCAAAGCTATTTATGTAATATATCAAATATAATATGAAAAATCTTGTTGTTATTTAAGTGTGACTAAAATTATTAATAGTAAACTTTTCTTTACAGAACGATAAAGCTTTCATGGATTTCTTGGGTTTCATGAAACGTGGATTTGTCCCTAAGTATAAGATCTTCTCTCTGACTTTCGACGCATATAGGGATGAAGCTGTTGCTCTCTTCAACCTGTTCTTCTATGCCAAGGATTTCGAAACCTTCTTCAAGACCGCTTGCTGGGCTCGTCATTACATGAACGAGGGCTTATTCGTATACTCTTTCACCGTTGCAGTACTCCATCGCAACGACTGTCAAGGAATCGTTCTTCCTGCTCCGTATGAGATCTATCCATTCTACTTCGTCAGCTCTGACGTTATCCAAAAGGCTAACTTTGTTAAACAACAAGGATTCGTCGTGGACAACAAATTTGCCGAATTCAATGGAGTCATCTCAACAAACCCCAATGTTTTTACAATCTACAATAACTTTAGCGTTGGCTTCGATTATAATGATGTCGAACAAAAGCTGTCCTACTTCACCAATGATATCGGTCTTAACACCTACTACTTCTACTTCCATGTTGACTATCCATTCTGGATGGGAGGTCAAGAATTTGGCTTGAACAAGGACAGGCGTGGTGAGCTTTACTACTACGTTCACCAACAATTGTTGGCCCGTTACTATCTTGAGAGACTTTCAAACAATCTCGGAGAGATCCCAAGATTCTCATGGTACATGCCAATCAAGACCGGCTTCAACCCCAACATGAAATTCCACAATGGATACTCCATGCCGATGAGAACACAAGACTTCATTCTGGAGAATGAATACAATGTATACCTTATCCAGGAAGTAGATGATTACGAAAGACGCATTAGAAACGCTATCGATTTGGGATTCATTATTCTGGTAAATATTTTTATATTTGATAATAGTTACAATACATACTTATAAAATGGTACCAACTTGGTGAAAAATGTCTTATTTATACTTATTGTACACAGTATGATGGAACCAAACTCTTCTTGAAGAACTACGAAGACATCGAAATTTTGGGTCGCTTTGTCCAAGGAAACAAGGACTTGGGTGATATCAAATTCTTCGACTATCTTTCCGTTATATCCAAATTCCTGTTGGGCGGCGGCATGAACACTTTTGATGAGTAAGTCAGATATCATTTTGTCGTTATTTTATTATAATATTAAATTAAAATTGATTATATAACCTTCGAGCATAATATTATTGGTGTTGTAATCTTTAGAATTACTTATTATTTTATATATATATATTCTATATTTTTTTGGATACTTATTTTTCATTTTATTTCAGGATCAACTATGTACCATCTGCCATTGAACAGTTCCATACCACCATGCGTGACCCCATGTTCTACCAGCTGTATACTCGCTTCATGAGGTTCTTCCTCCGTTTCAAGGATAATCTCCCCAGCTACACCAAGTCAGAACTCTTCTTCCCCGGAGTGAAGGTCGAGAACGTTGAATTTACCCCTCTTACCACATTCTTTGAAGAATTTGATTTTGACATCACCAATGGAGTTTTCTTGAACAAAGAAGAAATCGACAGCCACAAAGAGAAATTCATGTTCTTCGCTCGCCAGATGCGCCTCAACCACAAGCAATTCTCTGTGAACTTCAACATTATGTCCGATAAGGATACCGATGTCTCCGTCAGGATGTTCATGGGTCCCAAGTTTGACAACTTTGGTCACCTAATCAATTTCGATGACAACAGATATAACTTTGTTGAGCTTGATCACTTCATTTACAACTTGAAGACCGGAAAGAACATGATCACTCGCAAGAATGTTGACTTTGCCAGAACCGTCTTTGACCGCACCCCATCTCGTTTCTTGTACGACAAGGTCATGAATGGTCTCAGTGGAAACGGAGATTTCAAGCTTGATATGACTGAAGCCCACAACGGATGGCCACTCAGACTCTTGTTGCCCAAGGGTAAGATGGGAGGTATGATGTTCCAAGTGTTCGTTATGGTGTCACCATACCGTCAATCTAAGGTTCCTTACGGAACTGGATTTCCTCAACAATATGCTGGTGGAGTCGGCAGTGGAGCTCGCTTCTACGAGGATCTGCCTTTCGGTTTCCCTCTGGATCGTCCTATTGATGAGACCTTCTTCTTCGTCCCCAACATGTTTATGACCGACATCAAGATCTTCCACACTGACTTTCTGGTAAAGAATGATATTTCGTCAAACTTTGCAAAGAAAGATTTTATGGGAAACTTTAACGATTATATGGGCATCAACAAAATGAACTTTATGAACCCCGACAACATGCAATCTATAGATTTAAACTTAGACAACAAGAATTATTTTAACCCCGAATATTAATTTGACGGATTTGATGATTCTAAGCAATATCTGACTGATGCTCTATTTATCTTTAATAACTTATCTATAATAATGGCTTTTCATGTGATTTAATAAAATTTGTTGTTATATAAACAATAAAACAAATTTGTATTTTAATTGATTTTTACCTTTATATAACCATAAAAACACACGCATAATATGTTATCATTATAAAGTGCGAGGTATATTATAAATTTTGGATCATACGTTCGATTTATAAACCCGCCCACATGTTTCATATCAAATTTAGATTATTAAATTAGTAGATATTTGATCTAAAAGAACTACTGTATGAAAATTCAAGATTTATTTTAATTTCTGGAATAAGTTATACGATCTCAAATAAGTATATTACTATTGGCCTCGTGCCAAATATGTGGTTCGGATATCATCCAGACATATTTTTGTAGACTTTCTGCTAACTAGTGTGAAGGATTTCTCCAATATGATTACATCCTTACACATTTCTCATTTTAATGACTAAGAACATGTTTATATAATAAAGAATAATATAGATTTTATATCTACCACAGTGACAAGTATATTCCAATGTTGACTCAATATTTACCTACATTAAAACGGGAAAATGATTATCCAAGGATTTTAAACACATGCACAAAAAGCTCTCAATTTATTGACAATTCCAATCCCAGGTTACTCTACCCATAATTTTAATTCATGAACATCACCCATACTAGCTTATACGGGATTGTCACAAGAGTAAATGTCACCTCTAACGGATTTTGTATCTAAATGTACAGAATGAATTTTAAAGGAACTATAAATGATTTTAGCAATGTGTTTTTTTTTAAATTTTGTTAATTATAACACAGTAAGTTTTAGATCATTATCTCTGACCTGACGACATAATAGCGAACTGCTTTTAAAAAAGTAGATGCGTTTCATGAGTTTAATTGGTTAATAGAAAAGTCGGTTCTTGTCTGTTAAGTGGCAAACAAATTTTGAAAATAGCCGATATACTGGATCGTTTGTTAGGTTAGGACAGTTAGGCTATCATTCTTGAATTCATGAATTTTGCCGAAATCGGTTATGATAATTGTCGCTGTTCCCGCCTGGCTTCCAGTAAACAGGCTTGTGCCGAAAAATCAATATTAGACTAAATTAATTACATATAAGGATTACGGATACGTTTATTTAAAACTATGAATTATTCCAAATCTTCCATTACACATTCGAGGGAACTTATGAAACATAGGTATTGACATTTTAAAAATTATACATTTTTATTAAATCATAAAAACAAGGAATAATAAACTAAAACCGAAATGATCACGTCAACCTTTTTCATATGTTTTTATTGCATGATTATCTTTGTTTTTTTTTTTACTATTTTATTTTATTGAATAATTAAAAACACATTAAAATGTACATCTCTACTACATTGTATTAACAGCATACTTCAAAGGTAATTCTGTCACTTCACCTTAAAATACACTCATCAATAATACCTACTAAAATCTTGACAGGTGTCATATGTGGGATCAGAAAAAATATACACAGGAATTAAACTTTTTACTTGCAAATAATTCATAATAGCATGATTTAATATTATAATGTGGGCTTATTATAAACACCAAAAAATGGTCGGCAAAATTTCATGTTTATTCCAATCTCTGGGTTGCCATAAAGAATACCAATCCCGGAATTGGAAAATCTATTGATGATTGCAATCTTTATTAAGTCCATCCATATATTTTTTTTTCGATAAGGATCTTGAACGTCTCACGAAGTGGTTTTGTAATAGATTGTTTGAATGACAAAATGAATGATTTGCTCAACCTATGCAAATTTATGCTCTGGGCTCAAACATACGTTAAAAATAATTCAAACCCGAGACTCACGACATCACAAACGGGTACGTACATTATCAGTCGTCCATCGCCAGTGTTCATTTATATATTTCGTGCATTATATTTATTTTTAAATCGTTTTTCAAAAGCAATTATTTTTATTGCATCCGCTAATACGCTTGGGAAAAAAACTTGAATCAAATGTAATAATATAAACATCGGTTTTTACATTCGCATGCTAGCCGAGCAGTCGAAATCTACCTCTCATATGATTTTACCGCAACTAAAAATAAAGTCGTTAGGGAAAAATACACTGCGATGTGTCTTTTTTAGAATACTAGGGCACAATATAACACAGCTTTTCTAGTGGTTTTCTCCACGGCGTATAAATCGGGAGTTCACTGAGAGATAACTATAGTATGGTAATAGGAAACAAATAAATTCTAGACCTAACTTCCGAAATGCACATTTTACGCATTTTGAGAAAAAAATAATTTAGTCAATATCTATTTCGATTGTGACTTGATGACAGTCTAGTAATGGTGTGGTTTAATTGAATCTGTAGAATTTCATACTATTATTAGTACGTTTTTTAAACTACAGCAATAACGCTCTAGATCAGTGGTTCCCAAAGTTGACTGGGCTCCGACCCATCTAACAGAAATTTCCAATCTTGGGACCCACCTCTTAGCTGTCTTAGAGAAAAGAGGGCATAAATATTGGTAATGCTCAGATTCCCTAGTGGCGAGTCGTGGAACTACTTAATGCTGTCTTATTTGTTCTAATTGAAATAGAAAAAATCTTTTTATAAGTGTTACCAATACGAATGAAAATCTGTTGAAATAAGAAACACAACTTAAATAAAAAAAAATATTACTTAAATACTTACACTTGCAAGGTTTTTTTACAAAGTTATTTCATTGGGAAGGATGTATTTGTTTCTTATTTTTCTTCATTACAGTTCATCAACTTCAACTTTAGTTACTTTTAATGGCAGTGAGTTTGATATATATCCAATTTATTTCGATATTTAGTTTTAATGTTAACCATAGCCGAAAATCCGACCTCACATAGATATGATGTAGTAAAGAGAAGGAGGACTTTCATAGCTTCATCGAACAGGCAAGGATAATTATCAGCAACTGAGAGCCAGAATTTCGTTAACTGTTAACGATTGAAACTATTTTTCAGTGACGTATCTTCTGATAAATCAATGAGTTCTTTACTTGCTTTTGTTGACACACTAGTTGGTAAGTCGTCTTGAAATGGGTTACAAATCCAACGCAACGAATCAAACTTTTTCATCTCTTCCCCAAAATAGTCGTCAAAGTTATTTATTAACAGTGATAAATGACTGGAAATTTCAGACAGTACGTTCATCTTAGGCTGCACTTGGTTTTCAATAACAAAAGTTTCAAGTGTTTCAAAAAAATCATACTTGCCATTCTCAATACATCTTTTCCACAACATAAGCTTTTTCATGAACGCTCGAATTTTATCGTGAACTGCAAAAATGTCTGATCCGTTTGATCCTTGCAAATACAAATTAAGTTTGTATTTCAAAAATATATCCGCCAAATAAATGAGCTTGAGAATGTGTCAGTACTTTTCCCCTGGATACCAGCGAACTTCTGTATGCAGAAGAAGAGATGTATGGCGGCTACCCATTTTAGTTTTTGAAATAGGCGGGCTTGTAAGGGTTTTGTTTTAATATAATTTATAATTTTCACAGCTGTATCAAGTACTGTTTTGAAATCATCGGGCAATGCTTTGAAAACTAGTGCTTCTCTATGAATGCTACAGTGTGTCCACAAAGCACAGGGACTTTGTTCAAGAACTCTCGTAACCACACTGCTATTTTTCGCGCACATAGCCCGCGCACTGCCGCGCACCGTCATTGCATATACCGACACAGTTCTTCCACTGTAAATCTTTTTCTTTTATATGGGAATCAATTGTATTGAAAATTACTTCAGCTTACTTATTGGCTTGCAGAACAAGATATCTTCATGCACGTCGTTCTGCCATATATAACGCACAAAAAAAGCAGTTGAGATAGGCCTTGCACGTCGGTATACTCATCTATTTGTAGAGTATAATATTTACTACCAACTACTCACCGGATTAATTCATCTTCCGCCCATTCAGCCATTTCGTCAATTCGTCGCGCAACAGTATTATTGGATAGTGGTATGCGCTCGATTTCGTTAACTTCTTTTTCTCCAAACATTGTTCCAACAGCATCTTTAATCGATGGTGATACTAAATCTTCGCCAATGGTATGAGGCTTTCCTGATCTGGCGATCCTTAAGCTAATAATATACGAGGCATATACAGCATTTTCATTAATCTTGACGAAATGGGAAACAATATTTGTTGAAATTTCATATTCAACAATTTAGGTTGAAAAAGTCTACTGGCTTGTTTTTATCGTTGGAATGCTTTGTTTCTATAGGACGCGTCAATTTACTTGCGCACATACTTTCGTTCGCTAATATATCGTAGCAAATCACGCATTGAGGGCCACTTTTGTCACATAAAATATCTTCTATATTTTCATCACTTTTTTCACAATTCAACCACTTTTCCATTTTTGTATATATTACAATAACGTACGCGTACGCTGTCCAACACAACACAATACGAAATGAACTTCGCAAAAACAATAGACATCCGTCCCGTGTTTCGTTCGCCGCGCTGTCGCCGCGCTGTCGCCGCGCTGTCGCCGCGCTGTCGCCGACTGAGCTGTCAGTATGGCTGGCGCTAGCTCCAGCGCTAGCTGGCGATATTCTGCTACTGTGCTGCCATCTGTAGTGCATTGGCAATTCAAATTATAATTATTTTATCACAATATTTTCAGTAACTTAAGTTTATTTCAATTTTTAGGAATTATAAATAGCTGAATGAAATATCAAATTTCTCACTTCCTATTTTTTTTAATTCATGTATACAGTGGCGAGGGCCCACTCAATATTCGCTCGTGACCGCTAGCTTAGTAGCTTTTCAATATCTGCATTCTGACGGTGATGCTTTATGGTAATGAATAATGATACATTACGAAGCCTCAGAGCAACCGTATACTTAGCTTTGAGAACAGATGTTTGCGACGGATACTGATACGACTTAGTATTTACTAGGAGTAACGAGGAGATAAGAGAACAAACCAAGCAATTTATCATCACGCTGAGAGGGTAGAGGCGACAATGGACACATGCTGCAAACGCCCAAGAGGATTACAACCCGGCTTGTGTGTTCTTCAAGCCAACCATATTCCAACATCCTGGAAGGCCGCTAAATACTATCTACAGAGTGTAGATAGTATTGCAGTAGTACTGGTAGAGCTACGAGATGCTGGCATGACCTACAATGACGCAAGAGCACAGGCTGGCGAGCGAATTTTCGGAAGCACGGTGTGGTGTCAATGTTAAGGAGCAGCTGACAGCTAAGGAGCTGACATGGTCGAACAATAAGAAGCTTAAGTAGATTTATACGCAACAAACAAATCATTAAAATTCTGATATACACACCCATAAATCTACGCCAAGTCTCAAGCAATATATTATATCACCTAAAAACATCGATGAGCCATTAGCGCTAAAATCTACTCTGAAATGT
Organism: Rhyacophila brunnea; assembly: GCF_057557595.1. Taxonomy (NCBI): domain Eukaryota; kingdom Metazoa; phylum Arthropoda; class Insecta; order Trichoptera; family Rhyacophilidae; genus Rhyacophila; species Rhyacophila brunnea. The sequence goes on from NW_028232965.1 coordinate 17,509,944, forward strand.
TGTATTATTGGCATTGTTTCATTAATTTACCGCCGTTATAGAATATGCTCTTCCCACCTACGTAGGGCGTCGCTATAGACTAATTTTATAGCATATCACTTTTCGAAACGAATGTCCCATCTCTCGTTCATGATGAGAGCATTATATAAATAATAAAATACTACAGGTTCTTTCAAATGATACAGTATCCTATATTATTTTACGTCCGTAAAATGTTATGTCATGGAAGGGAGCAACAATGATATTCATGTTCGTTAAGTGACACGCTATGTTGTGAAAGATTAGACCAGTATGGATAGTAAATAATAATTAAATATTATTTTGATAAATACCTATAATATATAAAGTTATTTATTACATATTATGCATCATACATATTATCCAGATACACCATTATTTTAGCATATTTTAATAATGTGCTGTAATTGTATTACTTTTTTTTACTCTGTTATAAAGAAGGTTTCAAGTTTGTACTTTTTAACAATTTAGAATTCTCTCTTAACACCTGACATGAATCGCGGAACGCTGGTAGGGAATCTATTCCCATACGGACAGATAAGGAAATAAGTATGTTCTTTTATAATATCAAAACTAAAATATCTAATTAAGTGTATATATTATATCAAAATAATCTTAAGGCATTGAAGAGTGAGTCTATTAAAATACTCGAGGTTAGGTATGCATATTCGAGCGAAATAATAAATTCCAGTTGGATTATTCCCGTTACGCTCTTTGTCAGTGGGCTAATTTTGACAAAATTGCAACGGTCAGTGACAAAAGTCTCACATAAATATTGAAATATGACATGAGTGTTGCCATAATTTATACGTAAGACTTGAGAACGCAATTATGGGATGAGACTACAGAATGCCAAGACTACATGAGCTTTACCTGTATCTTGATAGATTTATAACATAAATACTAAAACTACGTGATCGTAATAATGTGTGAACGACCTTGTTCAAAACTAGCATCGGTATTGATTATTGAGTTGTATTGATTATATATAAATTATACGTATTTCTATCTAGAGTTTTATAAAGTTTTTTTTACGTACGGTGCAGTAATCCACCGGTAGAGTGAATCTGTTCGATGTGCAACACAAAGCTTCATAGCCGATTCGAAAATCGAAAAATAGTAAAACTCTCACGGTAAACCACAGTCAGGCATGAACTACCAACCTTTGGGTATAGAAAATATTCACTACATATAATATGAGGATTTTGCGTAAGCAACAATAATTTAATATGCATAATTTAAAATTTGTATGTATATGAAATGATTTTTAGCCAAATCAAAAAAATACATCATAACATTTTCAATGCGGAAATATTTTACGTAAACAAAATGGCTACTGTTTTCATTTCGTAAAAATATAACCTACACATTTCAATTAATATATCAATAATAAAGTCTTATCTTTTAAACAATACAGTGATTGATTATAAAAACATAAACAAGAATCTGATAAATTTAATAAGCGTTTATAGCCGCCTTCTAATGTACTAATGAAATTAATATTAATTGTTTTATGGCTACACATCCAACCACACTAAAAATGTTGTGGAATCACCATCATAAAATATTAAATAGTAATATGTATCCCTCCACTTATGTGTGCGCATATTCCGCGATGTTCCCTCCCATGTATCCAAAGCCGTATCTCGATATTCTGTTCACCGCTGATCAGAGGAAAATCTCGATCTAATTTTAAATTCTCCACGAAAAAAGAAAAAAAATGGGAATATAATAAATCAGTCGATGAGTTGTAGTATTATGACATCTGTAATATTCCACATATAAGATTCTTGTCGTTTTCCGTTTTATGTGTGTTTATAATATATGAAGAGTATTTAATTTTAAAATATACCCCGCAAACATTCACACTATTTTCCTGCACCGGTTTACAGTGGATTGTCTTAAGTTGACATGACGCCAACATAAATAAATCATAATTTCACGTAGACAAGTTAAATGACATTTTCGCATAATTGCATACGTTTTACGACCTGCTTTTGAGATGCTACAAGTAATAAACATTTTTTATTATCGATTGAGTCGAATTTTGAAATATATCGTGTAACGACGAATTTAACTAAATTTACTAAATTAAAGTGTATTAGTTTTATTATTACTAAATTTTAATAATAAATATGACGATAAAATATAATGTAATAATAAGACGGGACCCTGCAATAAATTCACATTTTATTACATTTTTTACAATAATTGTAAGTTTATCTTTGACTTAAAAAAATCTTTTTAATGTTTTCAGATTGTTACACCCCCGTATGGTCCCCATTTAGGGATGTCTCTGTGTATCTGGAGAGGCCCGAGTCGGTATCAAATCCAACAAATAGTAAGCGCCGATTACGAAAATAAATAATAATAATATGCCGTAGATTATGACCGTTGAAAAATATTTGCAACGTCGCCGTTTTTCGACAACGCTCTCGTTGAAAGCGAAACACAAGATGGCGGATAATACGCTGTAAACAGCCAAACAGTGAACACGCACATTTCGTCCTCCGTAAAATAAATTATTCAAAATGTAACTATTATATAATATTAACTTAAATAAAACTCGTCGTTTCCATCATAATTCCGTTGTGTTAATTATCCACCTTCAAGTCCTAAAATCCAGACGAAAAACCATAATAAAAATAAAAGTGACAGCTTGCTGAAGTGATAAGACACATATTTATTAATTAATTAATACAGCTGAAATTGTAAATTATCAAAAAAATGTCTTAAATTGCAAGCTTCGTATTTTTTCGCTAGGTGCCTCTGTTGTCACATAGGATCCCCCTTAAGAGCAAACTGAATTAATACTACTAAGTCGTAGATAGAAACTGATTAAAATTTATTTCATTCGACAGTGCGGCGCCCAGTTGTCCCATTCCCGAAGAGTCTATTCAGGTCCAAGCTATTATCCAAAGACATAAAACTCCGTGACTGTGAAACCAATCGCTCTATATAGGTGTGAAAACTGGATCCAAACAAAGGAACAAGAGAAGGCTATCCAAGTATTCGAAAACAATACAAATCCGAAGAATATTTGGACCGGTTAAAAAGGTGCATCTGTATTATTGCTGAACTCTGCGGATAATTTAAGTACAATATAGACAATGTCTCGAGGGCGCGAAGACTCAGACCGGTCACGTTATTAGATTCAATGTATCTAAAGCTCTTTAAAGTCCCGCGGACCCCCGCACTTTTTGGGGTGCGTACCTGTAACCAAACACTTTCAATCCAGTGATGAACACTGGGCTGCATCTATATCTACGGGTCCTCACCTACGACTTATTGTGACTTGTCGCATCTACAAATGGATATCGACTGCTTTTTAGTTAATACCATCGTAGTATAGTATCAATATTATAATATCATAAGACCCCACGTGATGAATTTGGGGTATATCTGGGAGCTTAGTCTGAACAATGTAAACTTGATAGAAAAGTTGTACTATATTCGTGGGGTTGCTGCTAAAAGTTGGTTAGTCGAAAATTTATGTATTTAGAGTTAACTACGGATTATATTGTGTTTATATATAAATATGTATGCTAGAAAAAAAATCAAGGTCATCCGATGCATATAAAGCATAAATAAATTAACATTATGCCTGATTTCAGAGGGCATTTCAATCATTCAAACTGCGATTACTCCATAGTACATAACATGATTTTGACACCGCTTGTTGACACCTTCAAACCAAGCCGTCCTGCATCATACTCGGTCTTAATCAACCCTATCGAAACGATGCATCACTAGTTGTTTATTCCTGGAAATGTCTCAGAAGCAAGAGTAAGGTCGCCGTGCAACCAAGTGTCCTTTGAATGATTCTACATGACTTTCAGTTAATAGTACTCATGGGATAGAAAAGCACGGAGAACAAAAATGAAAAACATACTATAAATGAAACGATAATATAAAACTGCCAAACAATCGAAGTGAAGAGATTTTCATGTTTAAATTATGAGGTCATATATATATATTTAAAGTAATATTATTGGCCTTTTTGACGACCAGATCGGACAGATAAATTAACAGTATATGATTATATAAAATAATAATATATTAATTACATAAAAATATATAAATAAAAGTCGTCGTTTGAAATGAAGAATCCAGGGCTGCAGCGAGAGTATAGCGAAAAAATATGCCACCATAAGATAAAATAGTGTACTAAAAATTAAATAAAAACATATTACACGGCACACAAAGCGCATATCTCATTCGGAATTCTTAATATATCTCCGTTTCTTTATGAAACGGTGTTTTTAGGAAATGTGTCACAACAATTATAGTAGGTATACACCGAAATGATAATAACATCTGCGTATAATACAACATATTACATAAGGATGAGATGGTTAACGGATAATTATAATAAAGGCTTGTCTTAAAAATATAACAATATTTATGACTATGCATTCACTTATATATGCAAACTTTTATTTAGATAAAAACTTACCTGTCATCAATTAACATGATGAAATAACACCAAAGGGAGACAATTTCAAATATCAGCTGCCGCCGCCCCCCTAGTAAGGCCGCCGATGTATACCGCACACATTACACGTAAGGATGCGGCGCTCCTGATAAAACGTATTATTTATGCGGCATAAGATGTCCGTGGTTATAGCACTCTATGACAATGTGTACAACTTTATACCTTTTATTTCAATAATAAATAACAATATAGTAAAAATTGAGATATTTTTCGTTCTGTATTTTCCCATGATACATATTTTTATGATAGTTATATTAAATATAATATATTCATTCACATTTTCATTCAAGAAAAGCCTACATAAATTACGTATAGATGTACCTATCGACAACATCAACGAATAATGAAAATTGATTTTTTTTTTTAATTTAAACAATCCTACCATTTTTATAAGTCATTAAAAACATACAGTGGCAGATTAATATAATGTCCTTGTAATAAATTTGGGAAGACACATTATTATTGTCAATACAGTGTCAGTACAGTGTCAATACCGACAGAGCATGAAAGATATAATTTAATACACTTTTCCAACAAACATCACATTTTAAAGTGTTTTATTTAATTAATACAATATGTGTACTTAAAATATTGAAAACAAAAAGATGTAATTATTTTTTTAAATTCAAAGATAAACTTTTCATAATGGTTTAAAAGAAAAGGTTTATATTTGGATAGAAAATATTTATTTTTGTTTTTAATCTTTTTAGATACCAACGCTATGTAAATTATCACAATGTTTTATTAAATTTCATGCTCGGTATAAAGTCGCAAGATACACTCTCACTAATTATGTCTGAGAAAAATAAATGATTATTTTTTTACATTTGATATTATTATGACAATGAATCAAATCGTTAAATTTAATAAGACGCAGTGTCCAATCAAATCGAGCTAAACTTTAATTTCGAAAAAATGATTAGTTAGAGCGACTATTTTAAGATTTAGATACCTTCAAATATGATTGTATATATTTATGAATAATTTTCTGATTGTAGACATATTACACAAAAGACCACGTTCTAGAAAAGAAAATGCGAGATATCAATTTGACAAACATGGCGACGATTTCAGAAAACTTCGTAGTGTAACATATTGCGACGATTCAAGCCAATATTTGTCAACTGAACCATTTTAGACAATAATTAGGTCTGGCCTTATCGAATCCGTGAAAAATATAAGGGGTCTATGATGGGATGACTGCAAGTAGGTATGTATACAATTTGTCAGGAGACCAAAATCTAAGTGAAAAGTCGCAGTCATGTTAACTGTAATATAGTTTATATTCTGCAGAAAGTTATCTACAATTTACATCTAAGGCTAGTATGTTTACCTACTACCCTGAACCTTTTGTTTATATGTTCTTACTATTCCCATAAAAGATATTCTATACTAGATATTATTATAAATTATTTATTATTTAATCGTTAAGGCACAATAATGATAGACCATTGGTATGTTTTTGTATAATTATTATGTTCTCATTTCTTACAATAATTGAATTATTTTGCAAATAAATATACATGCATAATATATAAACGTATGCATGTGAAACACGGACTCACAATGTAATAGATATCTAAAAGTTACGACCGGCGCAATATGGCTTGGAAAGGTGTATGTTGGCCATAACGCGGAAAGAACACAAAAGAAAGCAATGGATAATGAAACATACAAGAGTATGCGATGTGATAGAGGTCGTTTGGCAGATAAAGTGGCAATGGACTGGACATGTAAAGGTACCTAAAGGTACATTAAACGAATATAGAGACGCGCTAAAACCTGCCGAATAGACAACCTCGGTTCAGTGGTTATACGTGGTAACATAGTACTAGGAAACGAGAAGAGGGATTGGAGTTGGGGGAGGCCCTCAATCAACAGTGGATCGATGACGATGACATATATTGAGGACTTATAAATATTAAAAATAAAGATAGTATTTACAAGTTAGATTATTGGCAGTTTGAGATTTGGCCATATAAACCGAAATTCTCAATTATGTGATCGTCGCACGGCAAGTAGAATCAGATATTTCGGTGTAATGTGGTTATTAGAGTGTTACCGATTTTTGCTTTAAAACATATTCGTAATAATAATTTTGACAGATAGATCCTGCATATGTCTTCTCCTTCACCTCGCCCGCCCTCACGCTCTAGTCTTTGGCTACATTTCCGTCGAATACAGCCCGTTTCACACAATTCTCTGGCGAAGCGAGGCGTTCAAGGCACCTCTTACTAAGCCATTATAATTTCAGATTCTGTATTATTTGTGGACTTGGGCACGCGATATTTGTTCGCGATGGCATCTAAAAGGATAAAACATTTTATTAAATTCAGCAATTCGTCTTTTCATATTTTGACGTCTTTGACACTAAATTGTACGAATTAAAGATATTGGAATCCATGGAGTTCTGGATTGAATTTATATACTCTGTTCGGTTTAAAAAAGTATTAATATGAATTATGAATCAAAAACACCTATATAACTTCGAGAATACAACATTTTACCAAATTCAGTTATTCGTCTTTGACACATAAAAAAAATATTAAATTGTAGATACTAAATAGTACGAATTAAAGATACTGGAATCCCTGCATTTCTAGATTGAATTTATATACTTTGTTTGGTTAAAAAAGTATTAATATGAATTATGAATCAAAAGCACCTATATAACGTCAAGAATACACAAAATTTTATCAAATTCAGTAATTCGTCTTTATCGGTTGAGCAAGTGGCTTACATCAATTTCTCGTAAAAATCTGTTAATTAAAACATCCAAACAAACAAAAAATAGATAAATATATTTACCCACTAGATTTTTTTTTTTGAAAAAATACGACGCTCGACGAGACTGTACCTGTCACCACTGAATTCGCACCTACGTGCTTTACCTTAGTGCGAATTCAGTGGTTACAGGTTCAAGTCGCATCGGGTGTAGTATTTTTTTAATTTTTTTTAAGTAGGTATATATTATGTGAGGTGTTTTCTAATGATGTATTTTAAATATATAGAATTTTATTACATACTCAAATCTTGTAAATTGTTCGTTGAATAAAACAAATATTTAATTAGACATTATTACATCACTATATTGGGTATTGTTATATAACTTACACTAAAGGTTGAGGAAGTATGTACATAGTTATTTTCTCGTGAATACGGTACCTGTACATTTCATTTTATTTTAGAAAAAGATAAAACTTCATCCATTACAATACAATTACGATAAAAAATATATCTCTAAATGTAAATACAAATACAACAAACATGTAGGCAAAAAATTTTATATCTTCTCGTCAATTCTAAAATGCCACAATTCAAAATGAATTCTGTCTAGGATTGCAATCCTTACTACCAACCTATTAAAAACAGTTATATGAAATCTATTATACTTAATAATAATATTATTTCTTCCTGGTCTAGGTTAGTGTTAATGTCTAGCATAGTGAGATATGGTACGATTAATGAGGATATTATTGACAGTTATTTTTTCAATTAAGGGAAAGTAAAATAGGTTGTAAATACATGATGGAATTATTTGACATGAAATTAGAAACAATAAGTTATAACACATTACACTTGCCTTAATATTATGTAAATATACTCTTATATACTATCGCTCAAATTTATAGAGATTAGAGAATGGTTAATAGATAATTCTTGTTAAAAATACAAATATTTATTTACATTAACTATATAGGTACATAAATGTAATATAAAATATATCGTATTATTGAATTCAGCATGATTAATAGTAATTTTTGCATTAAAATAGTGTTCAAGAACTTTAAATAATAAAAAGCTCCTCTTATTAAAACTCCGAGCTTTAGTAGGAACGGAGGCGTCTCATATAAAGGTCCACTTAGCTTTGCGGCCCTCCAGTGTCTGTATTACTCAGTGCCGTGACTACTCATCCTTCACAAACATGGTGAGGAATCGAAAATCCTGCGATATAATTGACACAATTTTTTTTTAAACTAATTGTGATAAAAAAGAGTTATTTTATAAAATGATTTGGGATTGTTTACAGTGGTATGCGAAATATTGAAGCATCGAATGATAATATAATTAAAAAAAAACAATATAATATAATATACTTATTAGTTTATCCACATTATTTAATGGAGATCAGAACCGGTTTCATATATTTTAATGTGTAACTTCACTAAAAATACAAAAAATACAGTTAATCAATACAGGCAAATACTATGAAATTATATTTGATTTAAATTGTGTACTTTTCCATTTGGATCATTTTTTGCGACCCGTGTTTCGCCGTTGTGCATAGTGCATGAAGATACCGAAAGGTGAAACCATGATTGCAAAAAACTATTCAAATCTAAAAGCACGAAATTTAAATCAACTAGAGTTTAAATTTTATTAAATACCCTCGGTCGATTGTATTAATTCTCCAAATATTATCTTTAGGTGATGATACAAATATTATCTATAAGTAAATATTGATATTTTAAACGACGTTATTTCATAATAATATGTAGCTGTAAGAATATGTATTGCATGAACCTAAGGAATGATTTTAAATAAATTCATGTAGTTAGTTTTGATGTCTTATTTAACGATTTATTTTATATCATTAAGCAAATTATTTTCTGTATAAATAGATGCGTAAATTCTTTAACAATTCATTAACAATATCAAATAATGCGGACGAAACCAGTCCTCATTTAATCCTTTCTATGCCGCAATTAGTTAATTGATAGTAATTAACATAAGAATTGGTGTAATTAGGGCGTCCAAAGACGCGTTGGGCACTTAACCGGTTAAGTGAATATGTACTGTAGCTGTAAAGTGCAGTTCAGTTTAGTTTCAAGAAATATATCAATATTGCTTACATAAGTGGTATACATAACATAGTTTTATACTTGTCGTACGAATAGATAATAATATGAAGTGAGAAAATTTCTATTCATTCAAAATACAAATAAAAGAATAAAACCGTACCACATATTGATATACTTTTGTATTAATAATGGTATTGTACCTAACTCATTACGGCGGTTTTAAAAGGGAAACGAATCAACAAATAAACTGTGTTCTTTAATTGAATTTAAATATTTTTTTAACTTACGGAAATTGAATTTTTATATTCTATATTCAGTTTATAAGTAGATACCTCCCGGCTATGTTTGTTTTTAATAAAACAGTAATCATAAATGTCTATTGATGCATAATGAAGCTCAGAAATTAATTTAAATACGGTCATTACTGTTTTTTGTGGTTGAATAACATTTAACATAAATACTTATGTAATATTTTATAATTTATGTGTTCGGTGAAATAGTATTAGGTATATAACAGCATTTTGAATACTTGTATCAATCCAACCTAATTAAATCAATTCGCATGACTAAATTAAAACAAGGTTTTGATCACCAATGAGAACTAAAATATGTGTTGAATAACATTGACTTATTACTTGTACACAGTATTTTTTCTTTAATGGTATTGACTGTCAATTCTTGGTGGAAAGGCATTGCATATTATTACACACATTATCTGAAAAATAAAAACGCCTTCGTGTACGAACTTTTTCATATAAATCTGGCATCAAATCAATATATTGATTGTGTTTTAAAAAATACCTTTACTTAATTTTCAATAATGGATATTGCTAATAATCGGTGTTAATATTTTTATATCATTGTTATCCTATTCTGCTAATGTGCCTACTTAAATATATCATAATTAATTCTGCCCACACTACAATAAAAATGCATTTTATAAATACACGTCGATGTGTGAAAACTTGTACACTGGAAAATTTAATTTTTTTTAAATGTAATACTGTGTCCGTGTATAAGTCAATGTTGAAAATGTACACGAGTAGGTATGTAGGTGTAATATATTTTGATGATAACAATATCGCCTATGTTATTTATTACAGGACTCCGATGATGAACAGAAGATGGCCATCATGCGCAAGGCTTTCCAGATGTTTGACACCACCAAGTCTGGTTACATTGAAGTGTTGAAGATCTCCACCATCCTGAACACCATGGGACAGCTGTTCGATGACAGCGAGCTGCAGGCGCTCATTGATGAGAACGACCCAGAAAGTAAGCACGATTTTTAATTGTACAATATAATGGTATTTAACCATCAGATAATGGGGTAGTATTTAAAAAAATGTAGGTACCTACTACATATAGTGAAATCCAGTATCGGTCAGACGTGCTGACAAGTTTGGAGGACTCTTTAAGTAAATGTTGCATATTATGTGATAAACTACCATTGATTATAATATCAAATATAGTAAGTTATATTCGCACGATTTTTTATACGCATCGTTTGAAGATTTTTATACTTTTTGAAAAAAACTAAGGCTTTATAAGCTTTAAGGAAAGCGCTTTTGGTGAAAACCTAAGTAGTTAAAGAAATAGTCTGTTCTACAGATTGAGTTTTTTAATACTTACATCAAAAGTAAAAATGAAAAAAATTACTAAGATTAATAAATAATTAAATTTATTTGTCCTTTTAAATTCAAAGTTCAACAATACTAAAATCAATATGGAATCGTTATCAAACAGTATAATTAATATAAACTTCACACATTACTCCGTCTGTTATTCTAGTTCAGTCTTGAATACTTACATCCTAAATAACATAAACCATAAACGGAATCATTTGGTGTCGCTTAAATGCAATAAAAATATGTTAACACTTTAGCGTTAGGTCACAATAATGTAGCTCGTTGGGTAATTAATAGATATATATATATATATATTTTTGGTTTTGAAAACTCATACATATTATATACCTACTAAATTGACTTCACCAACTAATAGAATATGACGAATCATTCCAAATAAAAAAAAATTAAACATGCACAACTTTTTTATATCGCATAACTGATTTTAATATTAATATACAAAAGAATCACATTCATTAAATACAAAGTTTATGTAGTTTCAATAAAGAAGGCTACATTCTTAGATGTTGTTTAATATATTCAGTTTTGAATAAATATATATGTATATAAATTCAAAGATATTTAAAAAGTGTAGCGATCCTGACACGATCTATGAATCAATTTTGGTTAATAATAATGATTCAAATTACAATTATGGTAGCCATATGTCAACGGAATATCGTGGGATTGATGCCAAAAGTTGGTATGTCGGTAATTTAGGTATTTATAGTTAACAACGGAGTATGTATCTATATATAAATATGTATGATAGAAAAAAAATCAAGGTCATCCGATATGTAAAACATGCATGTAAAGTAAAAATAAATTAGCATTATGACTGATTTTAGAGGGCACGTCAACCTTCAAATTGTAATTACTCCATAACGTGATTTTGAGACTTACCTATCAACTTTTGGCAGTAACCTCACGAATATATAATTTATTAGGACTTATCTGCGAAAAGGCCACATGAGTCGGTAGCTTAATTTGTTAAAGCACTCGCTCAGCAAGCGATAGATGTGTCATCGAATCCCACTTTGTCTAAGATTTCATATAGAATTTCTTTAATGGGTATGAGTCTCTGAGGCATTTCCGATGTCAACATTCCAATTGACAAATTATTACGTATTTTCAAAAGAGTTTAATTGAGTTTCACACAATATACGATATTTCTTAATCATTTATGTCAGCATTTAATCTCTGATTATTTTAATTTCGAAAAACACAGTTTCATTATAATTTATAATAGATAAAGCTATTATAATCCTCAACTCATTGACTGGTCTTATTTTTGTGTTAACACGTGCTCTTTAATGTTTATACAAACGATATTAATAAATGTAAAACTATGCCAAGACTTAATAAAACTCCCGAACGATTTTTGCAATGGAATTTCTCATTGATAACTCTTATATTTGCGAATGAATCGCTTGGAAATTTGGCCAGAATGTTAAGTAATGTTTACACTATTTTATAAGATTCACTAATGCTTTGATGAAATAATATTACATCGAATATTGTGTAAACAACAAGCTTAAAATTTAGTTAACCCGAATCATCTGCATTCCTCTGTCGACGGATTTCAGAATCACTTTTTTAATTATTACTGTGTTCTCTCTAAAAGTAAACTGTACCAAATGCAACTCGAGAACATTTATCACAAACATACAATAATTGATTATTATTATGATTGATGTAATTCCGTTAGTAGTCTCAAACGTACAATTATCTGTAATCATTTTTAATACTTCTCATAATTATTATACTATCATTTTATATTAGAGTATTTACATTATTCATATTAACGCAATTTGATAAACATTTCATCTAAGAACTGTTAGTTAAATTCGTTCTAATTAAGTAGGATGCCCGTACCTTAATTGGTAAAGCACATTAGCGCAAACCCTTACAGGTTCAAGTACCGTCGGGTGTCGTACTTTTTCGTGCATACATGTGACATGTATGTTCAATATACATAATGATAAAAAAACCAACTTTATAAATTCCATCGTGTCTATGGGATTAGAACTTGTTTGAACACACCCGTTTCATCCACTCAAATGTACATTGTCAAATGATCCATTTGAGTGTATGTACTTAATAATGTTTTTACTACAAGAACTGCCAAATATAATTATTGATTATTTTTTTAATACTCCATTGTATTCATAGTATGTATTATTGAGCTTAAATATCCAGATATGCAGATATTAAGATACTACCGATACACACTTCAGTCAATTGTCTCGAAAAGTAAATCTGCGAGGTCCATGTTTTATTTACATCTATATCTGGAAACCGACCACGGAGAATATAGTCCATAAACTAATATTTTGTCTTGTATTTTTTTTAGTTATAAAACTTAAAACTTAAAAAAATAACAAATTGAAATAAACAAGTAGATATAATATGTAGTATAGATATATATTATGTTTTAATATCGAAATCTATCACAGAAAGCGGAAAAAGCTGTTACAGAACAAACATGACAATGCCTTTAATGAAAATTTGGATATATTCCAATGATTGATTATATAAATGATACTTTCGAAAACTCATATAATAATCTTCGTATTATTTTTAAAAGCCGTAAAAAATATACCTCAACCGCATATTTCAGAAAAATCGGCAATAAAACGCAAGGCCAACGAGCAGAGCTTTTATAAAAAACATCGCAACGGCTACAAGACTGTGTATTATTATTAGGGTTTGAAAATCTCGCAAACGATGTCAATATCGTCAGTAACCGAAAATATACTCGGCGTTATTTTAGTCAGCTTGGAAGTGGGACGAATATTATTGCGTGGAAAGGAGCGCCGCGACGGCACGCGTCACGCGTCGAGTGGCGTCGATTATATCTATCTCTGGAGACGTCGCAGCGGTGACGGACCATAGTATATCCGGTCATCAATATTATGTATTTACAGTGCAGTCCATCAGGGTTTTTATTTAATCTATAATATTAACTACGTAATATTACAGTATAATATATGTATTTATAGTATAAATTAAATAAACTACAGTTTCATACAAGTATTATTAGGTATATTGATTGATGGTTATTCTCTCAAATACATTTTAAAACACCTGGTAATAGGTACCTATTATAGTTTCGCTTTTGAAATCAGTAGCCTGTTGGTGATTCAGTATATTATTTCCAATATTTTTTTTAAATCCTCTAAACTGAAATGCCTTAATATAATGATTTAACAAAAAAAAATCCTAATTTGACCGAGTCAACAGTTTCGGGAAAATATATTATATCGTCAGATTAATAATACAAAATTATAATTAGAATACCCAAGATAAACCAGATGGACAAACCCATCAAGTAAGTCTCAAGTAAATAAGTATTGTATAATATACTATAATATTATGTTATTTTTTCTGTAAATAGTAAACATAATATAGTATGACTATGTAATGACATCATCATAATTAATATTGTACATACTGCCTGTAAAGATAGCATAATATTTACTTTTTTACTTTAACCCTACGATGAAAATACTAAGAACATTAGTTTATTGAAATATGTACCCATTATATAGACATTACAATATCAAAAACATTATACAATATATATATATATATATATATAAATAAATAAAAACCTACATAAAAATATTATCTACCATATTAATTTACATTTTTAATTAATACCTGATACTTTCAGAATCCTTCAGTATGAAGAAATTTTCATTCTGTCTCTTGAACACCTCGAGTGTACCCAAACAGCGATCGCATTAAATTAATTGATGCTGTAAATTAATTGATAAAAATATTTAATTTCTTTACAGACACCGGAAAGGTCAACTTCGATGGATTCTGCAACATTGCCGCTCACTTCCTTGAAGAAGAAGATGCTGAAGCTATGCAGCAGGAGTTGAAGGAAGCCTTCAGGTAATAACAAATACCATGCACATATTTAGACGTTTTGCAATTTGTTTAAAGAATTGTCACGTCCATTAAACATATAATTGTAGTATACAAGAGAGGAGTATTTTTGTAAGGATCACGTAATCTGTGGCAATGTTATGCAATAATAATTATGTACAAATTATAAAACCATTTTTAAATATCCGTGTTATTGTAAATCATATTTTAAGATACAAAATAATATTCTCTTTTTGGCTCTATGGCTCTTTAATTATTTTTTTATTCAGTTAATAATGTTTGGATACTCTTCCAGGTTGTACGATCGTGAAGGAAACGGTTACATCACCACCTCTACCTTGAAGGAGATCCTTGGAGCCCTTGACGACAAGCTTTCAAGCACAGATTTGGATGGTATCATTGCTGAAATTGATACTGACGGTTCAGGAACTGTGGACTTCGACGGTTAGTTTCAATACACCTACTTTTATATACATAAGTGGCCCAATTATGGTTATAATATCGAAAAAAATAGCAATGTGTTGTTATCAAAAAAATGTACTCCCAAAACCTTTTATTAGTACCATTCAATATAAAATTATATTATGTACTTAGTTACTGATATTTTGATACAATATCAGTATCGGTACAAAATATGAATGCTTTTTAAAGGGAGGACCATAAACAGTCTCGCATTTGAATTTTAATTTGTCATTTGATTACCAATTCTAAGTATCGATTCTTATATTATTCCAGTGAGGCACATCCGTATTAATTCTTTCTTTCAATGTGACAACGTCACCTCTTAGGTCTTTATAGATTTCCATTCAATATTCAATTAAAGTAATTTCTGTGCTTTATATAATTTACTCTTTCTCACGACTTGTTAGTTTCGTTACTATTCAAGTTTTCATATTATATGCATAAATGTAAATGACTAAGGCCGGTTCGGATAAGTAGTTCAGTCGAGTGAAGAGTAATAATTTAGTAACTAAACGCGTATAAACAGACAAATTTAGTCGAGTCAATCCATTTTGTTCTAATTTGTCGGTCGAGTAATGGCTCCCACCACCTCTCACCAAATACCAAACAAGCCACGAAACAAGTTTGAATACATAATCTTTAGTCAAGTTAATTAGTTGTCGTAGAATTTCTTCCTCCAATTCTTCTGATATAGCCATTACAAATGAAATTATTAACTTATATATTTTTGCTTTGTTACGTTGTGCTTTATTCATTTTGACACGTCATTCACTTATGTACTGTATTAGAACACTTTTTTGTTAGGTACTAAATCATTTAGTGGTAACTAAATCATTCGAGACTCGCCTAAACTACTCGACTAATCCGAACCAGCCTTGGTATAATACTTTAGTATATAGCACTTTCCTAGTGATACTAGGAAGATTTATCAACAGAATACGTAAGAAGCAACGTATTACCGTTTATTGATAGTTTACATTTTAAAGTAATTAATTAATCAATACATACCTATCTCAAAACATTATAAAAATAAATAAATATTTTTTTTATATTAAAAAAAATCCATTCGTTAAAAGTTTTTATCTTATCGTTACATATTATTTGTATATTTAAAATATAGTTTAATATGTTAAAAAGATTTTTGAATGGTGCATAGGTTTGATGTACTTTATATTTAATTTAAAAAGAGAACGATTTTCCTAGAAAATAAAAATGTGTTTAATTTGAAATTCTTTTTATTTATGTCAAATCGAAATTCGGTATTACTCGTATTATTAATCTTTATTATTAACATTTATAGATATGTAGCCACTTACGCTACCTACTGATTGTATTTATTGAACGATAAGATTGTAACACATATTATATGTAGATACTTTAATTCTTTAATATTAATAAATTTATTCTCTTTTTTTAACAGAGTTCATGGAGATGATGACTGGAGACTAAACCAACAAGATACCTAATTTATTATTCTAAATCTCTATCATTTCAAATAAGTACTTGCTTTTAAGGAATTAATAATAAATATTCGTTATTAGTTTGTATTTTAGACTTATATTGTATTTGTTAAATTTATGTTTTTTCATTATTTTTTATATAAATGACCACCAAATTTTTTAAACTCCGCATTTTGTCAATCTGTATAAAATAAAAATATTTTTGTTATAACGAAGACTTTTCTTTATCAATAACCACAATCATCGTTAAAAGTCTGGACCAATACAGTTCACTGTTGTATAATGGCCTCTTCAAGCCTATTTATATTCCACTCGGTCCTGTGCATTCCTTTGACACGTATTTTAACTATCTCATCCAGCGCTTGAAATGGAAAATTTTAATTCCTGGAGCGCTCGATAAAATTCCATGTGTTTCATATTAAACGTTAATAATTAGGTAATGTAAATGAATTGAACATTTTCTTAATAATGATTGACGAATTAGAACCCAATTTATACATTTTTAACGAAACGGAGCAAGAGTCTCAAGGAGTTTTACGAACCGAAGATATATTCCGGTCCGCTCCCCTCCACCACAAGTCCTGCTCTCGTCTATCCCGCAGTATGCAAGTCTTCCAGACGTTTTTGGGTATTATTGTATGATTGTATCTTTTTCGAGCCATGTATCCTGTCCATTTCAATTTTCAAAGACATTGTTGTTTTTATTTAATAAAACGCATTTTTTTTATAGTACTTATTCCACTTTAATTATATATTAGGACCGGTTTCGTCCACCTCAGTGGGACATTTTCAACTGAATACATGTTTTTTAAACAATATTTATCAAACAAAATTCAAAGCGATAGAAATAATATAACAATAGGTACATAATAATTATCCGTCCAATAATACCTTCCCAATAACAGACTAATTTAAAACTAATGAGGTTGGACATTAATATTTCATACTACGTCAGGGGCATTAAACAAATTATTTAAAATATTAACAAAGCACAAAATATGAAACAATCTACACTTACAATAACATTAATATCAACAAATAATTATGATTAGTCAAAATTTACAATAAAAAATTTATAAAAAATAAAATAAAACAATATTATCAATTGAAGTGAGATCGAATAAAAAACAAATACAACCAAAATATGAGTCAAAATTAAATAAAAATTAAAATAATAAATAATGTACAATATATAAAGTTATGTTATGACAATCCCAAATATTAAATAGGGTATAATAATGGAGAAGACACAAAATATAATTGATCATTTAACAAATTAGAATTGGGCAAAAATTTATACCTATAATTTTTAGGATTTCCTGTGTATCAAATTTTATAGATTTCTCATTCAAATGCAGGATTTTAAAATTTTTACTGATATTAAAAGAGTGATTATTTAAACTTAAATGATTTCCAAAAGCTGAAGATGCATTACCATTTTTGGCACAGGCTAAATGTTCTTTGATGCTAGTATTAAAAGAACGTCCCGTTTGTCCAACATATCTGGCATCACAAGAGTCACAACTTAATAGATAAATTCCACTTTGGTTAAGTTTATCTAATCTATCTTTAGTATTCACCGGTATTGAATTTAAATTTTGTGTGTTGTAAAATGTTACATTGAAAAGTTTTTTATCTATTTTTCTTGAAATATTCTCAGACACTCTTCCTAGAAAACATAATTTAACCCAGCGTTTTTTAACACTGGCTTCATCTATCACTAAGCCAGAAGTCACATTTAATAAAGCTATTTTTTTAGATCTATTAGCCAGAATGCGATCAATCAAACGTGAGTCATAACCGTTATTAAAAGCGATTTGTTTAATCGTCTTTAACTCCAAAGCAAAACTATTTTCGGACATAGGAACCATTAATAAACGATGTATAAAAGCATGGAAAACTGATAATGTATGTGAGATATGGTGTCTAGAAGAGTTATTAATAATGTTATCACTGAAGGTATCCTTTCTAAAAATGCTAAATGTATGTTTGTTATTTGTAATATTGATTGTTAAATCCAAGAAGTTAATTGTACTGTTCCCTAGTTCCATTGTGAATTGAATTGACTTATTAATACTATTTATGTCTTTTAAAAAAATATCTAATTGTCTTTCCGTGTCTGACCACAAAGCTAAGATATCATCTACATATCTATACCAGTAAATGATATTTCTAAATGACTTTAAATTGCTAATCTTAGATTCGACTATATCCATGAAGAAATCTGCCAAAATAGGAGATAAGGGACTACCCATTGCCAAGCCATCAATTTGTCGATATATGGTTCCATTAAATTTAAAGAAATTCTAATCTATGCAACAATCAATCACAGATTTTATGTCTTTTGTCAACAATGGATTAAGATTCTTCATGTCTATAAAGTTCAAGATTGCTGATTTCAAATCCATTATTGGGACACTAGTGAATAAACTCACAAAATCAAATGACACGAGTTTTGCATTCACAAGTACCACAACATTTTTGATTTTATCAACTAAATCTAAAGAATTCTTTATTGTAAATTTTGGTATAAAATGTAATTTATATTTGAACAAGTTATTACCTAATTTAGCTAATTTGTATGAAGGCGCAGAATTAAAAGAAACGACTGGTCTTAGTGGTAAATTTACTTTATGGATTTTTGGTAAACCATACAATCTAGGACACTGCGGATTCATTTGTTTATATGCTCTTTTCAACCTTTCAGTTGGTAGGCATGCATTACAATCATTTATTAATGTTTTTACTGTTTCTGCACTAACCATAGTGGGATCACGTTTCAAGACAACAAATGATGGGCCCGACAAAAGATCTTCCATTTTTTCCACATAAGTACTCTTATTCACAATCACTGTGGCGTTGCCTTTATCTGCTTTTGAAATCACTAAATTACAAGATTTTATTTTATTTTTAATCGATTTTACAGCACTAATTTCTGAATGATTATAATTATTATTATTAATATTATTTAATTCCTTCTTTAAAACAGTAGAACACAAGTATCGCGTCGCCATGTCCAACTTTAAAGAGATGTCAACATCAATGCCCACATGTTTTCTAAATCTTTATTGGTTACCTGAAGATTAGGACAATATTTAAGACCTTTTTTTCAAAAAGTCGTTTCATCTTCATTAAAATCCACAGTTGTTGTGTTCACCAATCGTTCAGAAAATTTTATTTTTTCCTCAATTATATTAACATTCACCTTTAACGTAGTTTTTACATTCACCAATCGATCAATTTTACTCTTTTGAGCTATAAAGGTTTTATGTACTACATTTTTAATATGTGATCTAATTTTATAATCAAGGGTATCAAATTCGATTGGATGTAATCTGCTAGTCAATAAATTATGAATAAAGAACACATAGACACTCGACGAATCCCTGGTGTTGTACCATTTCTTCATTTCCGATTTGATCCAAGCAAGCTGCGCAAGTTTGAGGACGTTCACGTACTTCGACCAAAATAAAAGAAATTTTCAATGACATCGTATATCTTTGTTTTTTATTGTATGATTACGGCGTATACATACTTGCTGATCATTTCACATGTTAGATACAATGGGAGATCACTTTTGTACACATTATTCAGATTTTCAAAGCACTCCGACTCAGGTTTAATCTTCAAATAGCTTCGTCAAACATACATAAGATATGAGGCTATTGGTTTCAAAGTCGGTTACCAACATAATCCTTCAGTTTGAGATAATCGAGGAATAAAACACCAAGCACATTTTAAAGCTGCGAATAGTTTATTTTTTGCTAACATATAGGTACGTAAATAATTAGAAAAAGCAAATGGTGAAATAAAATTATCTTAAAACCATTGGAATTACTAAAAAAATATGTTTAAAATTGGTAGAAAAATATAAATAATATAACCGACTTTACAATCAAGTTGAATATTTTTTAACTATCAAACGGAGTTGAATTTGGTAGAACCAAAATTAATAAAAATATTAAAAATAAAAAACCGACACACTGCATTGTCTGCCTCAAACCGATTTCAAAATGGCCGTTTTTCGTGATTAAAGAACTAGCGCGCGTAGAACCATCACCGGTGGACTTCTTTTCAACATTACATAAGTGTTGCCAACCGGATAATTCCTCGAAAAATGTATAATAGCATATTATACTATAATAATATTGTATGCCAAATAAGCCAAAATTAGATACTGTAATTTTTACAGCTTTATATTATAATCAACATTATAAAACTACGACAACACTGCTTTCTGTGAAAAATTGAAAACTATTTGACATACAAGTGTAGACAGTTGACGCGGTCGAAAACATCAAAACTACTCGGTGTTGAAACCATAATTAAGAAGTTGAGATAAAAATGTAAGATGAATAATTGGTCAAATGTAGACAAAGCTTTAGATGAGGATTGCTTCGCGACTTCAGTCAAACTATCTATATAAGTCTTCAAGTGTAGCTCAAAATAGTTCAGGTGAGATTATATACCTTTCCGGACTAATGAGAAATTCCGCGAGAAATGGTTTATGAATGTTGAAAACTATCTTTATAGATAATAAACATTGAAAATATTTACAACAGGCAACGCTCCACATAAAAAAATAGTTTTTATCGTAATTATAAGAAGGATCGTTCTTCCCTTAATGCATTTCGGGATGAATTTTCCCTGGTACTATTTCCGTCATCTACTATTAACATTTCTCACGATCTAGGAACACTGCACTAATGGTTGGTAAAAAAATAGGATTAATATCAGAATGGCGAGGGTGGATTTATCGAAATGAGTGGGAACGCACCATTATTACATGCATGACAATTATGTCCAACTCCCTTTGCTTCGCTTGATATCGATTTCACTAAACACGACTTACATATTAATATAAGTGATTCATATATTTTATCATATTAAGATTGTCATGTCATTGATTGAGATGTCATTTAAATATAATATTTTACTTAATAAAATCATTAAAATGCTTTAAGGATTAAAATCATCTATAAAGAAACACTAAGGATTTGGCTGATGCAAAATAAAAGATTTTATGTTTCCTATCGACTGAATTCATGATGGTATTTGTGTTTTCCGGTGTTTTATGTAGTTATTACACTTGATTTTCATAACATTATAGTAACTATCTAGGTAGTACCATCGTACTTTTTGGTCCACTAAATTGATCGGCGTTGACTCAAGGGTTTTCCGTGAATATTGAAAGTTTATTCAGGCCCCTCTGTCTGTACCAATTGGAGGTTATGAGCTATAGTCCTATAATATTGGCAGATTCTATTATGTCACATTGGTGTTTTACTGTGTTTGAAAATTGGGATAGACTAGCTTGTCATGTATGAATATTCACTAATATAAAACCTACTGCTGTACTGACTGGTGTGGCAACACTAAATCTGTGTATGTGTAAATCCAATATTACTTCATAATGAAAACACAATCAATGCATATTGGAATATATTTAGTTCTGAATAACACTCTGATGTGCGTGTTGTAGTTAATAATGTGCTAAATCATACATTTATTGATGAACATGTATATGATAATTTTGAATTTTAATTTGAGATAGTCTCAACAAAAGAAATAAAATAAACATAAATTCACAAGTATGAAAAAAAAGAAATGTTACTTTTGTCCTCGATACATAAATATGTTTAGTAAGAGGAAATTTTATTGATTAAATAGGGTTTCACATATAAATGTAACAATACAATTCGTCATTAAAATAAAATATTATCACATAAATAATGTGAAATTAATTAAATATATAAAAAAGTACGTTCACATATCAATTGTCAAAGCGCGGTCGGTCATAAAAAACATTGTATTAGAAATTAATTGAGATCAAATCGGCATTCGATTAAACAACATTTGTACGAAGGCGTTTCATGGTTTCCTCGCTAAGTTCTAATGGAGACTTTTGTGAATGAGCACCATTATTTTCACCTGCAGGAGAGGCCCCATGCAACCGAATTTCATGAATCTCAGGATGCAATTTCTTGCCACCATGTTCTCGACTTCCACTATTAATTCGATTGCGTCTTTCTTTATGACTTCTACTGCTGCTACTACTGTTGCTGCTACTGCTGCCACTACTGTTGCTATCTCTCATCACGTGCCTTAAAAATCGGCGCCACATCTTGTGTAAGTGCCTTCTTTCGCGTCTGCCATAGCCTTTACGCCTAAATCGTCGTTCGCGACTCTCGCTGCTACTGCTACTACTGCTGCTGCTGCTACTACTGCTGCTACGGCTCACACTGTTTCTGCGACCTTTTTTGGTATGTGTCATGAATCGATGCCACATATCACGGCGACGTCTTCGCTCACGACTGTCAATACCTCTATGCCTGAATCGTCGTTCGCGGCTCTCGCTGCTACTGCTGCTGCTGCTGCTACTACTGTTGCTACGGCTCACATTGTTTCTGTGACTTTTTCTGGCATGTGTAATAAAACGACGCCACATATCACGACGATGTCTTCTCTCACGACTGTCAATACCTCTACGCCTGGTTCGTCGTTCGCGGCTTTCGCTACTGCTGCTGCTGCTGCTACTACTGCTGCTGCGGTCTTTCTTGACATGGTGCATAAATCGACGCCATATATCACGTCGACCTCGCCTTTCTCGGCTTCCGATACCCTTGTATCGACGTCTGCGTTCATGACTTGTGCTGGTCGATCTTCGGCCTCTCCTTCCTCTGTTTTCACGACTAGTGAAACCTCTGCGCTTGTATCTTTGTTCGCGGCTTTCGCTACTGCTGCTGCTGCTGCTGCTGCTGCTACTACTACTGCTGCTACGGCTCACACTGTTTCTGCGACCTTTTCTGGTATGTGTCATGAATCGACGCCACATATCACGGCGACGTCTTCGCTCACGACTGTCAATACCTCTACGCCTGAATCGTCGTTCGCGGCTCTCGCTGCTGCTGCTGCTGCTGCTACTACTGCTGCTACGGCTCACATTGTTTCTGTGACCTTTTCTGGCATGTGTAATAAAACGACGCCACAAATCACGACGATGTCTTCTCTCACGACTGTCAATACCTCTACGCCTGGTTCGTCGTTCGCGGCTTTCGCTACTGCTGCTGCTGCTGCTACTACTGCTGCTGCGGTCTCTCTTGACTTGGTGCATAAATCGACGCCATATATCACGTCGACCTCGCCTTTCTCGGCTTTCGATACTCTTGTACCGACGTCTGCGTTCATGACTTGTGCTGGTCGATCTTCGGCCTCTCTTTCCTCTGTTTTCACGACTAGTGAAACCTCTGCGCTTGTATCTTCGTTCGCGGCTTTCGCTACTGCTGCTGTTGTTGCTGCTGCTGCTGCTGCTGCTACTACTACTGCCGCTACGGCTCACACTGTTTCTGCGACCTTTTCTGGTATGTGTCATGAATCGACGCCACATATCATGGCGACGTCTTTGCTCACGACTGTCAATACCTCTACGCCTGAATCGTCGTTCGCGGCTCTCGCTGCTGCTGCTGATGCTGCTACTACTGCTGCTACGGCTCACATTGTTTCTGTGACCTTTTCTGGCATGTGTAATAAAACGACGCCACAAATCACGACGATGTCTTCTCTCACGACTGTCAATACCTCTACGCCTGGTTCGTCGTTCGCGGCTTTCGCTACTGCTGCTGCTGCTACTACTACTGCTGCTACGGCTTACACTGTTTTTGTGACCTTTTTTGTGATGTGGCATGAAACGGCGCCGGATATCATGACGACGTCTTCGCTCACGACTGTCAATACCTCTACGCCTGAATCGTCGTTCGCGGCTCTCGCTGCTGCTACTGCTGCTGCTACTAATGCTGCTACGGCTCACACTGTTTCTGCGACCTTTTCTGGTATGTGTCATGAATCGACGCCACATATCACGGCGACGTCTTCGCTCACGACTGTCAATACCTCTACGCCTGAATCGTCGTTCGCGGCTCTCGCTGCTGCTACTGCTGCTGCTACTACTGCTGCTACGGCTCACACTGTTTCTGCGACCTTTTCTGGTATGTGTCATGAATCGACGCCACATATCACGGCGACGTCTTCGCTCACGACTGTCAATACCTCTACGCCTGAATCGTCGTTTGCGGCTCTCGCTGCTGCTGCTGCTGCTGCTGTTGCTGCTGCTGCTGCTGCTGCTGCTACTACTGATGCTATGGCTCACATTGTTTCTGTGACCTTTTCTGGCATGTGTAATAAAACGACGCCACATATCACGACGATGTCTTTTCTCACGACTGTCAATACCTCTACGCCTGGTTCGTCGTTCACGGCTTTCGCTACTGCTGCTGCTGCTGCTGCTACTATTGCTGCTGTGGTCTCTCTTGACATGGCGCATAAATCGACGCCATATATCACGTCGACCTCGCCTTTCTCGGCTTCCGATACTCTTGTATCGACGTCTGCGTTCATGACTTGTGCTGGTCGATCTTCGGCCTCTCCTTCCTCTGTTTTCACGACTAGTGAAACCTCTGCGCTTGTATCTTTGTTCGCGGCTTTCGCTACTGCTGCTGCTGCTGCTGCTGCTACTACTGCTGCTGCTACGGCTTACACTGTTTCTGCGACCTTTTTTGTGATGTATCATGAAACGGCGCCGGATATCATGGCGACGTCTTCGCTCACGACTGTCAATACCTCTACGCCTGAATCGTCGTTCGCGGCTCTCGCTGCTGCTACTGCTGCTGCTGCTACTACTACTGCTGCTACGGCTCACACTGTTTCTGCGACCTTTTCTGGTATGTGTCATGAATCGACGCCACATATCACGGCGACGTCTTTGCTCACGACTGTCAATACCTCTACGCCTGAATCGTCGTTCGCGGCTCTCGCTGCTGCTGCTGCTGCTGCTACTACTGCTGCTACGGCTCACATTGTTTCTGTGACCTTTTCTGGCATGTGTAATAAAACGACGCCACAAATCACGACGATGTCTTCTCTCACGACTGTCAATACCTCTACGCCTGGTTCGTCGTTCGCGGCTTTCGCTACTGCTGCTGCTGCTACTACTACTGCTGCTACGGCTTACACTGTTTCTGTGACCTTTTTTGTGATGTGGCATGAAACGGCGCCGGATATCATGACGACGTCTTCGCTCACGACTGTCAATACCTCTACGCCTGAATCGTCGTTCGCGGCTCTCGCTGCTGCTACTGCTGCTGCTACTACTGCTGCTACGGCTCACACTGTTTCTGCGACCTTTTCTGGTATGTGTCATGAATCGACGCCACATATCACGGCGACGTCTTCGCTCACGACTGTCAATACCTCTACGCCTGAATCGTCGTTCGCGGCTCTCGCTACTGCTGCTGCTGCTGCTACTACTGCTGCTACGACTCACATTGTTTTTGCGACCTTTTCTGGTATGTGTAATAAAACGAAGCCACATATCACGACGATGTCTTCTCTCACGACTGTCAATACCTCTACGCCTGGTTCTTCGTTCGCGGCTTTCGCTACTGCTGCTTGTGTAACTTCGCACACCGCGACGTGTTCTCACGTTTATTTTTTCACCACTTTTAGAGGTATATACATCGGTTTTCTTTTTAATTTGAAAATCATTAATCTTATATATTTCTTCATCACTCTCGTGACTTTCTTTATCGTTGTGATTTTTATTAGAAATATCTTTACTATTACTTGTTTCTTCATCGCTTATTGATCTGTGAATGTATTGTTTTTTATTTTGGTATTCCCCTTCAATCTGATCTTTATAAAAAATCACGACGTCCTTGAAAATCATGTTTGAATTTACAAACCATGTCTCGTCTATCGGCCTATCAAAAGGATACCCCAGCGCCGTGGTATCTACAACGCTGATCCATCCTTTTACATTCTTTATTGTGTGATCCAATTTACTTTGATGTCCTATTTTTGACAATTTATCAACCATTACGAACATCTGGAATACCATTCCACCTGTCTTTCCTCTTGGTAAAATAAGTCTCTTGGGATAATTATATTTTGATTTAGATACATTTACCCAGAATTTGTCTCCACTAGTTGCGTCAGTTTTTTCGTATATATCTTTTGTGCTACTTAGGTCCTGAGCTGATATTTTGAAATCATCAGAATTTCGGATGATTGTATTTTTTCCATTCTTTAATGGATGCTGGAAAACATCTAACTCGAAAAAGTTTACTCTGTTTTCGCTTATCTTTAGTTTACGTCCTAAGCTATCGTATTTGGGTCCAATAAATATTCTCACAGTCACATCCACTACTTTATCGGATACAAGGTCAATTTTAATGTTGAATTTCTTGTGATTCAATCGATTCTGATGGGCTGTGAACACAAACATGTCTCTTTTTTTTTCGTGTTCTTCGACTTTGCGAGGGATTGCATTAGTCATATCGAAATAAAAGTCATCGTAGAATGTCACCAGTTTATCAACTACTATATCTTTAATTTTAACTCCAGGAAGACTGAGCTCTTCGTGAGTATAGCAAGGCAGATATTCTTTAAACTGTAAGAAGTAGTGCATTATTCTTTGACTTAACTGATAGAATACAGGGTCACGGAGTGTAGTTTCATAATGTTCAAGAACTGATGGCGCCGTGTAATAGCTGAAATGAAACAATGCTCAATTTTTTTTATTTTTATTCGTTGTGTATCAATCTTATTTTACAATTTATTATTTTTGTATCAAAATAATGTTTGAATAAGTTAATATTTTAATTTTTTAATCCCAATTTTAATATAGGATCTGCCTATTACTGAGGAAATATATACATAGTATAGTAGTACAATGAATAAATGCTTCAATTGAATAAAATTTCTGAACGTATTAAATGACACAATAAGTTAATAATAATTAAATGTAAGGAAATTTAAAAAAAATGTTGAAATACTAACGATATTAATTCTCCGTCAATAATATTATTTAGGTTATTTATAACTAACTAAGTAAATGTCTGGTTAAATTAATTTGTTATAAATATTAGATCTTTAACTATGGCTTTAACATTATTGTCTCGAATATTACATCAAGTATAAATTAATAATAATATGATATAATTTTCATAATAAGTATATGAAGTGTATGTGTGTTGTGCTTTTTGTTACGTGTAATCAGAGGTGATGATACTTACTCATCCATAGGATGTCCTGAGTTTCCCAATAGATTCCTGGCAATCATAGCAACGTATGTATAGTAACGGGTATTGGGCGAGTCTTCATTTCCATGAATCAAGCAGCCCAAACGATCGATATCTTCCGGTTTCCGAAGGTTGATATGAGTTCCATCATCCTAAAAAAAATCACAACAATCATAACTTTTGTTAGTTACCTACAATACCATACACATAATTTTCAAAATAAACATCATGCCATATATTCTTTTATCGGCGATGAAATTGCGAGTTAAAAAAAATGAAAGTAACTTGGCCTCGATATTGTATCGAAAAAATATAGGTATTGAAAATGGGTTTCGAAAGAAGATAAAATATAAGACGGTTTACAATAAATTTACGTTGTTGAATATGTAGTTAGTTGAAGAAGACAATGAAGAAAATTCTGAAAATTACACATGAAAATGATGGAGGAAGCTTGGATTCTATATATAGTGGCCAAGGGTAGAGGTAGGCTGTTGATAACCGAC
This sequence comes from Rhyacophila brunnea, assembly GCF_057557595.1. NCBI lineage: Eukaryota > Metazoa > Arthropoda > Insecta > Trichoptera > Rhyacophilidae > Rhyacophila > Rhyacophila brunnea. The sequence goes on from NW_028232965.1 coordinate 17,538,284, forward strand.
ATAAATAATGTGACTAAACTTCATCAGTCATATTTATTTGTATTCATTGGTGTGTTTAATTAATTTATTTATTTAATCGCCTATTTTTTTATAATTTTTGACTTTTGTATATTACGGCTTGGTTAGGCAGGGTTTAATCGATTTTTTAAACTAACCGGCACCGTCTGCAATTTGTATTCTTAGTTAAATGAAAACAAATAAGCATGACTGACAATGTTTAGTGTGCACTATTTATGTCGGATTTTCGCAGCCTACCTCTATCCTTCGCCACTGCCATACACCATGGTGCATACCAAGACGGACTGGTAAACAAACAGTTTACTTACTGTAAAGATATATCCTCTGTGTATAGCTTCACGAATGCGTCGTTCATAATCTTCAATTTCGTTTAATGCATATATATTCTCATCGATTCTCGTCTCAAAGTGATTCGGCCTAGCAGGGAATTCCATTCCATTGGAATACTCAAGGGAAGGAGTAAATCCTGTCTTAATTGGCCAACTCCAAGAAAACAAGGGTATTTCCCCTAAGCCAACGGATAGCCTTTCCATGTAGTAGCGAGCCAGGAGCTGCTGGTGGAAGAAGTAATATTTTTCTCCTCGCCTCTCTTTCTTTAATCCGTATTCTTCACCACCAAGCCAGAATGGGTAATTAGCGTGGAAATAGTAATAGTAAGAATTGATGCCTATATCCTCGGTGAAGTACGAAAGCTTTTGTTCACTGTTAACCCTAGTGTACCAACCAGAATAGTTACTTTCGATAATAAAGTTATTGTCTTTTAGATGAATTCCAAAATATGCAGCACTTTTCTTGTCGAAAATACCTGAAAGCACAAAAGAATAATGTAAAGTTTTCTTACTATTAAAATGACGTAATTCGTCGTTTAATATAACATATAACATAACGAGTTAAAACGCTCATCCAATGACGTACCATATACATCTAAATATGTAAATACTTATTACTTAATACATCAATAATTGAATCAACAGCCAAATATGTGACGTTTTTTATCCTCCATTTATTATACCTATGTGTATAACTAACTTTCAATGCGTAATGAATTTTTATTGTGAATGTCACAAAACTATTTTTCTTGTTTTTATCTACATAATATATTTCAAAATTGAAACACTGCACCTACGGCGGCATTTTTTTCTGCTAGCTGCATAATACCCATACCCAAATGTTTGAATATTTAAGCGAAATCGTTATAATGTATTATTAAATGTATTAAATAACATTGCAATTAATTTATGAAGATTCAAAAAAGATGCTAAAAGGTAAGTGTAAAATTAATCTTCAATAATGTTCAATTTGATTATAAGATGTCACCGGTGGATATGTAAATCGAAATTAAAGTCTATATTAATCAACAAAGTGGCGAATGCGGTAAAGTCAAAGATTCTTGAAAACTTTAAGCGTAAAATATGTAAATACACTAATACAGTCATATTAATAATTGAATACCTTCATATTAAATGATTTTTTAAATCTCTTTGAAGTAAGTAAAACTAAACACACCTTCTTGCAACTTCATTTGGTAGCCTTTGTGGATAACTTCACTGTTGAGGAAGTAGTGCGGGAATACTTCATAGATCGGCGGTAGGTGTAGTCCATGGCAATCGCTTCGATGCAGTACGGCGACAGTTAACGAGTATACAAACATGCCTTCGTTTATGTAATTTCGAGCCCAACAAGCTGTTTTATAGAAGGTATCCCAGTTTTTGGCGTAATAAAACAGATGGAAGAGGCCGACGGCTTCCTCTCTATGTTTGTCATACATCACAGAGAATATCTTCCGCTGGGGTAACACACCGTTCTCATAGATGTGCAAGAAATTTTTCACATGCTCGACATTCTGTAAATATAAATAAAAATATGATTACTTATATGTATATATTATCATCATTTTATTATTATTTTGCTTTATACTGCGATTTAGATCTTAGCTGTATCACAAGTATCACTCAACATAATAGGATAATATTACAAAAAAAAAAAACAACAACATGAATATGTGCTAGATTCAGAATTCGAACACTTTACTTCGAACACTCTACTTCAGAAGCGTAGAACTTCCACTCAACCATAGTGTAGGTACATTAAATTTTTTTAAATTAGATTTTTAAAACTTGAAAATATAATTACGTGGTAGTTATCGAGGTTGTCTTCGATGTGGTACTCCTTGCCAATCTGATATTGAACTTCGTAAGCATTTCGCATTTGAATGTGATCGAAAAGTTTTAATAACTGCTTTTGGCGAACTAGCAATCCTTTGTCGACTAGAAAACATAAAAATATGACGAAATTTTAGGTTTTGGTATCCATGTAAAAAATATTTAATTTAGCAATTTAAAACTTTACAAAATTATTCGAATTAATACTTTAACTTTGGAAATTATAAATAATGGAATTGTCTTTTTGTTCAAAACTATGTAAGTATTAAAAAAAACATAACTGCATTTATATTTTATTTAGCTTTAATTTTCCGTTATAACACAAAGTGTTTAAATAATCATTTTAAAACATTTCAATTTAATAAAATGAGACTCTATTATTTTATAGATATACATGATAATAAAAATAACAAACTTAGGAAACCGTTGCCACAATTATTATATTATAAGTACGATAAAACCACCCCTATTTATAAATAATACTATAAATATAGTATTTTATATATTTTTCATAATTTCTTATGATTTATACAAAAAAAACTAATTTTGACACTATGTTACACTTGAATGGGCAATGACCACTGAATTTATAATAGGGCATCTATTTTTTTTTTAATATATACACTTGGCTAATTAAACATTTTTTTAAATATCAAATAAATAATATAAATTATCATTTCAGAAAACATAATATCGATTCAAATTTATGCATTATAATATGGAACCTGAAGGCACAAGGTCCAATTTGACTTAGCGATAAATAGTTTACCTTTTTTATTCGAATTGATAATACACATGATATAAGGGTGTCTATAATTTTTACGTACGGAAACCAATGGTTGTGACTTCAAGTATATTTTTTCTCTCTAATATGTTTGTTCCTGGTGTGTTACAAAAATATGTAAGAGTTAAAGTTTCATCGTAGGTGAATTTCTATTTAACTGACTCAATTTATAAAAATGCATGTTAACTTTCTAAGTATGACAATTTGCACCTCAGTATGATAATGTTTATTAAAAAAGTGTACGATTGTTGGAATGAAAGAACAATTAAATAAGTTATTTTATTCACTATTAAATGTATATAGAAAAATATAAGTCAAAGTTAGCCGACATAAATAAATCAAAAAATACCTTCATGTCCATCCCCATCAGCTTGGGTTGTTATAGCCACTGCCGCTAACACAAGAAGAAATAATATTAGTCTCTTCATTTTGACCGTTGACTGGGTCAAGTGAAGAGTAATGAAAATATCCGTAGCTTTTATACCCATATTTTATCAATATGTAATAATATGAATTGACAATATCAATTTTTCATTGTATTACAATATTAAAATCATTTCTGTCCTCAGTTGCCGACAATCTCTATACAACATTGTAGAAAATCGGATAAAACTTAGTTGCATTTTTTTTAAATAAATTTATCGCTCATACAGAGTATTTACTATTCAATTGAAGCAGATCGAGAGTTATAAATTATTTTTATTAAATAAGTTTTATGTATATAATATAATAAATGGTATGAGCGTAATGGGTTATCAAATAAATTATCAGAGTCGTATAGTGTCAAAAGTAGATCTTTGGGTTATTCATCATTTCGAGAAAATGATGAAAAACGTTTTGTTGGGTTTTTTAGTGTTATAATAGCGTGAAATATGTTTCTACATTTAGAAATTAGAAATTCAATTCAAATTCAACAGTTCTACTTTTGTTTCCAAAGTATTGGACAGTTCTAATTCTGATACCAAGCCCTATTTTCCATCACAATTTTTTACCACACAGATATGATTTTGATTCGAATATTATATTGCTAGTCGTACATTATGGTCAATAATAATTTGGCATACTTAGTTAAATTTCGATATATTTGCGACAGTTCTACTTTTGATACTACACGACTCAAAAAATAAAAAATTGCATGCTCAGTTTTGACTTTGAAAAAAATTCTAAAAACTAAGCTGAAAACATGTTAAACATGATAACACATTTTATCTTGCCTACTTAGGGTGCAGGTGATTAAATTGGTAAAGCATATTTTACGGAATCCGATGGATGCAGGTTCGTGACCCGCGTGCGAATCGAGTCTTCAGGGAAAAAATCCATCCTCGAATTATTTAATAAATTCTATCATTATGTAATCAGTTTTTAATATTTTTTAATTCTTCCGGTGAAATTCATCACCGGAAAATTACTCTTAAACGCAACATCCGGACAATATAAACGTTGAAAACACTACTTCCAAAGCTCATTTTTTTTATACATTTCTATTAAAAAAATGTTGTTTTCTCGATATTATCATTGATAATTTTATTTTTCTCGAAAAACGAGAATCAATTTTTTGCATTATCCGACAGGACAGTTGCAGACAGAAACAACAGTTCACATAGTAATAAAAACACACACCCGTGCCTAATTATTATGAATTTGGGAGTTAAGTCTTAACAATCTCTCGACTTTGTATGAAATATGTATATTTCGTTAGTACGCTCAATTTTTTCGGATTCTAGAAATCATAATTACATAAAATATAATATAAATATGTATCATAAAAGGGCATTATTGTAAACATCGCGTTGTTGTTTAAAATTGAGAATAGAGCTATATTAGATTAGATGACCATAGTTATAATAAATTTTCAAATTATACTTTTGTCAATAATACGTCCAATATACATTTAATTTTATTTAGTAAATGTACCTTTTCGGTAATCCTATATTTGCTATACCATCATTGTTCTGGCAGAGGACACTAATTCGAAAAAATGACATATTGAGTTAGTTATACCAAAATGTTCCTTATTTCAAACTTTACCGTCTGGAAACCTTCTTAATAAATAAACAGTCGTTATTTTAAAGTCATTCTTTTTACTATTACTTAATAAACTCACATGATAGACCATTTCAAACATTTTAACAACTTCAAAGTCAAATTACTCAAAACTTGTATTCTCCAGTTAGTGTGTTCTGCCAGAAAAGAGACGATATTATGTACAAAATGCTTTTATATCAAAGTTTATTCTTTCCCATTTTATATTACTTACCTTATAATAGATTCCAGTAGATATTTTTATACGGCAATATATAATATACTTACATCAATAATATGTGTTTATAGCGGATATGCTTTCTCGTACATATACCTAAGTACTTACCATATTTCACGACATGATTGATCATCGGCTGGTGACGAGTAGCATTAAAATGATATTTCAAATATTTTATGTAAGTACGTTCCTAAGACGTAATTTAGTCTTATAAGACCTTTACAGATGCGTAGTTTTATTGTCGATAATTTTAACATGCATGCATAAAATGCACGAGGTTAAAAACATTCTAACATACTGTTATTGTCGCGAAAGTTCAACGTACCTATATTGTATATGGTACATTTTGACGACAATAAATCGAAAAGGTCTATTATTTCAAATAAATCAAATTGTTTTCTCAGTGTAATGAATGCGTGAGAGTTTATTATCAATTTAAATTGAGCAAAGAAAAAGAAAAGGAGAAAATGAAGAAAATGTACACAATTTTCAAGGTACCTATCGGTTCTTCGGTTTGGTAAGTACCTATAAATATTTTTTTCAAATAAGAAATACCGGTAAAAGATTAGTATTCGTAATATATTGTTAGGTTTGTTGAGTATATCATTAAAATTGTACAATAGTTGTACCAATATCTCTCGAAACATACGAGTCCGGCCATGGTAGTTATTTAATTATATGTAGAAATGACCTACCAAATAATGTGAGTACCTAATGTATAATTATTTATTTCATTGATTTATCATAGGTACATGCGTAATAATAAAAATTGTACTTCTGAGACTATTGGATAAGATAAGAAAGAACCTTTGAATAAAAACATATCAAAATGTGCAACACTAAATTACTCCAATAAAGAAAAATATTCCCAAAAAAAATTAGATAAAAAATCGGTATAAGTACATAATATTCATTTTTTTTTAAACAAATTTTTATATTTCATTTTCTTCATAATATAATGTTGCAATCAATACGATTATGTATGAATAATAATATTATGTTTGAATTATTGTTATAAAATGCACCTAATAATATTATGGTATTTAACAGGTGAGATTTGAGGTCATTTTAACGTGTAATTTTATGCTTTATCCAAAATATAAGTAACTATGTGTTTATCTGAAATAGTAAATAAGAATTAATAATTCCTGGCCGATTGGCCCATCCTTAATATAACGTATTATATTTTTGAAGTCAACCATTAAACACTGATTATCTGAATGGATTGTTTTAATTTATTCCGACCAGGGAATGGCAACGCAGTACCCGCGGGCGGAGATTCACACTTAGCGAAATTTTGATTCGAAATTTTGATTTGTACTTAACTAGTGTATAAATTTGTTGAATGAAGAGTTAAAAAGTTCTCCGTGATTCAAGTTTGTTTAGTAGTCCTAATAGTCGTACTTATGACGTAGTATATTTTAAAGTTTTAAGTTATAAATCGGTCAACAAATAAAACTGGTTATCTATGTACCCTTAGCGGATTTTTAAATTTTGTATTCCCTCAATATTGAGTAGATTTTCGACCTTGATGTAACTAACAATTTGTAATTAATTTATATTCACTACATATATGTATCTACCGAATGAAGTCTGATGATATTGGAAAATAGTATCCTTTTACAGATATTTTTAACCTAAACTACTTATTCATCATGTTCAGCAATACTATATTTATAATTATGTTTCGTCATCTATAACATATAATTATCATATTAATTTTACTAGATATAATAAAAACGATCAAACCAATAACACTGTATACTAAAATTTAGATATTTCAATATGTATGTGTTTAAAACATAGGAATAAGAATTGAAATTATCTTATCAAATAAAACCATTGTATGTGAAGATGGAACCTAAGCATATGAATGTGAATCTGGCAAAAGGGTTTCATGTTCCCATAAACAAAAATAGATAATAATATAAGTAATTTCACTTTGAAAATTTATTTGTATTATGGTTCACACCAATTAGCGTATTTTGAGAATCATTTTCTAGGACCTCACTGAGATAAAAACGACTTAATTTTTTTAAAGTACGTACTTAATAATATATAATCTATGAAACCCGTTTGCAGATAATATCATTTTCTATTCATTAGGCGATAGTGAACTTACCTGTTCTTAAATTGCTGTCAAATATTCTTTATATAAATTCATATGGCTAACTTAAACCCTATTTGAAATAGAGTATTAATTATGTTTTATTGTATTCGCTTACTAAATATAAGTAAAAATCAAAATAGATGATCAATGTGTATTTTTATTGTACCATAAGTTATTTTATATTATTATATATTATGATATTATCCTATAAATATGCATTACGGACCAATATACTAAGTTTTAATAAAATGTTCACAAATCTTTTACATATTAAAATAATAATAATTTCTCACAAGTTCATCCTAAATATTGTTTGAACAAGAATGTAAAAATAGATTAAAACTACATTTATATGAATAATACTGTCAATTTATAATTATTTTATTTAATAAAACAATACATTTAGTGGAAAATATAGATTTTGAAGGAAGTTTAATAAAAAAAATGAACTCAACTAACTGTGTACAGCCCTTCTCATCTCTGTTTGTTTGAGAAACCCTCAGTTCTAACGACAACATCTTACTTATAATTATAATTATTATAATCTTGCTTACAGAAAATATGTTATAATAACACTGTATCATGCATTTATAGTTTATGTGAAGTTTTCATAAAAGTAACTTTGTCATTTCACAGATATTTATGAAATTTAATAGAAATTTGTGCCATTTAAATTTTTCAATACCTACTTATTTACAATTAATAGTGCTAACCGTTTTTATTTCTAAATCATTATTATGTGACTTGATTTCTAAAATTTTGATGCAGTCGTTCACGTACGACTTGAACCACTTAAGTCAGAAGCTTCCCGTAAGAGCTGATACGTCAAGAATGACTCATGACGTCATAGCTGAACAACTACGGAATCCAGTTAGCTAACGTTCATCATGAACGAATCATTCTGATGAATACGCGAGTCAGATAGACGCGTTCGTGGACCTATAGAAATGACTCGTGACATGACGGAAAAGATAAAATTTCATTCACGTTGACTCAAATGACCTAATCGATCATCATGAGAATGTATGTAATTGACACAAATTTTGTTCATATTTATTTGACTAATGAAAAGTTACACATTATAGTTCTCTTACAAAACTAATTTAATAATCTTGTATGTATTAATGTTTTCTCGTCTTTGAGGGAAGTAAAAAATATAAGCATAGCCCCAGTAAACTGTTGCAAATAATTCAAACCTTCAAACTTTCAAACCTTTAGATCTCTACATCCCATGAACACAAAAATAAATATAATTTCAACAGTGTGACTAAAACGAAATTATATTCGATATAAACAAAAAGGATTTCAAGTTATTACCTACATTATTTATAAAAAATTGTGTTTTTTTTAATCCATTAAAAATGTGAATTTATTATTTAAAAATATTTGCGCTGCTATAAAGAAAACGTAATCAACTACACTTTAATGATAAACATAACCTTAATATATTTTGTAATAATAATATATGATCATTTACCGAATTGACATTCCATAATGTGTTTTTTTATTGTTAGCTTATTCTTGACTGTAAATAAAAAATATTTTTTGTTTTAATGTTTGTAGATGGTACATTGATTGATTGATAAAAACATTTTAAAATGTAAATTATCAATAACCTTAATTTTTTTCCGCGTTCATCTTAAATCTTGTGAATTATAGTTTAATTTATAGTATTAAAATAAATAGTTTAATTGATAATATTAAATATATTACTTACGTTATTCTAAATAAAGTTTTTGTTAAAATAATTGGTACGGTACACAATATTTTCTACTAATTTCGGCTGAAATCTAAATAATTTTATAGTAATAGTTAGACCATTATGAAACTACCATAGATAAATAATTGTATGATTATAATAATCATTGACTTTGACACTTTGTCACTACTTTGACAAATCGTTTGAAGAATATAAGCGCCATCTTAAATAATCCTACTAATTAATATACACAATGTTTTAAAATCATACTGATTAAAATTTTACACAGATTAATATTGTTTAGTGTATGTGATTAAAAATTAACTTTTTATTAATAATTATAAGTGTGTTATATATAATATCGCTTCTTTGATCTATTTTGATAACATTTCCTTACATTCTGTGATGTTATATGTATAGGTATTATAATGCCGTGCTCAAGTATCCGTTTATAATGCTAATGGGATACTAATAGAATCATAACTATATTCACAAACATTTCCACATCTTTCTTTAGCCACTTACAGGCCAATTGGCGTAACCCTCACTTTTCACCGAAGTCACATTTTGATGGCAATTGACTTGTTGCACATTCTTACACGAACTGGCCAAGTATCATAAATCCCAAAAAAATATTTCATATCAAAATAATTCAAAACTATTTTTTAAGCCATTTGAAACTTGACAAAAAATATTCCAGCCAAATGCTGTAATCCTCTAAACGTAAGCCACTGGTGTGTCAATAAAAGAAAATTCTTAATTTGTTATAAAATTATACATAAAATAATAAATAAATATTATATAAAATAATAAGTAAATCCAATACACACAGTTCTTTTTTAACTTTCTGAACAATTTCATATTTAAGTTTTACGCCAATTGGCCTGTACAGTGACGATATGACATTTTGTTTAGAGACACATTCGCATACTTTACCGACCGTTAATCCTTCCGTAAAAACTTTATGGACGTTACTGCTTTAGTTCGTTATTAAAACAAATGTTTATAAATAAGAATCATACATACATTTATATAAGTCGTTAATATAAAATAAAAAAATAAATAAACACTATGAAAATATAGGTCAAGATTTCATGATAAAAAAAATTATCTCAAAAGCTGGTCCGTATTTAAAAGATCCGAGCTACTGGTTTACAGCAATTACAGAAAGATTTAATTTATGAATGTATTAAACATTACTTGAATTTTATGACTGTTATTTTCTATGTATTTGACAACTACACGGGTCACGTAGAGTACATAGTGATTTCGTAGACACATATTAAAATTATTTAGATATTTATGTAATATTAAAAAATAAATAAATAAATAATGTTTTCAAAAGATAATTAAATCAAAAAATGAATTTAAAACATCTATTTTAAAGGTACAACAATGACTCTATTAAAAAAATATATTATTCAGTTTGACTGAAACAGACAAAATATTATAATTTTTGTTTTAAACATAATATGGCTTGAGTCCTTTGTTTGAGATTTTTTTTAATATTACATTTTTTACATTAGTTAATTGCTAATTTGGTCAATTAAATAATATGGTAACCAGCTATAACTTACTTTTGAATATTATCATTAATATTATAAATATATTCGTTTTTTCAACAAATTTCAAGCATTTGTTTATGCATTCTTAAGTGTTACTTCTTATTATTTTTAATATAAACATATATTATTATAATAATATATAATAATTGTGTTGTTCCGTTTTATAATATTACATTTGAATTAAATACTGAGTATATGCCATTGTTGCACTTGTTCCATTGGGTTGGCGATCGCTGCATTCCAGTGCTCCAGAGCCTTTCCGCGAGCAAACATGAACGACCCCAAAACAAATTTGCCGATTACTTTATCTGCAAAATAAAAGAAAACAATATCATTATCAAAAACAATTAGTGAATACGGTTGACTATTAAAATGACAATGTTGACAATCAAATTAACTACTTGTCAATAAAATATAGCAGATACTCGACAAAGTATTTTTTTTAAATGAATTGCAACAAAGCATTGATTCAATTATTTTTTAATAGGATGTTTCCAACGAAAAATAATCTGCACATTACTAATATCGAGTGACAATGACTGCATATCACACTACTATAAGTTATTGAAGACAGGTGTCTTTTATTGAATTGAAAAGCGTTGTCGCTAAAATTATAAACTATAGGTGGCGCTTATAACATTATCTTATTAGAAAATACCATATTTTCCTTTGTAAATAATATCGTCTTTGATTATTGTATAAAGTCTGTGTGACAGCGATAACTATAATAATTTTCGTTCACACAATTATCTGTCATGTTAATACATTGAGAATTTGGCAGAAGACATCGCAATCGAGGCAGCACCATTTTTCTTGCTTTGAGGATACTCGAAAAGGAATGTTTAAGAAATGCTGCTTTAATGTCCAGAAAATCACTTGTGGAAAATGACATAAAAAGAGCCCAACGTAGAAAGCAGACGGTGGCAGCTACTCGCCCTATATTTATTTGAAGAAATCTATTATAATTTTTTTTTCGACCATGTCCGATCCTAATAGGATCATATGGGCCTCCACAGAGTATCTAGAGGTTTGTATTAACAGATTTTTTTTACGAGAAATGGATGTCAGCCACTTGCTCAACCTATTAGGTCCATACCCTGACTCACACACATGTTGAAAAACAATATGTGTACTTGCCAGACCCAGGATTCGAACCTGGGACCCACGGCATGATAGGCATGATAGATATATAATAAATAAACAATTTGGAAAAAAAATGGGTAATTTGTTTTCAAATTTATATATTTACTAACTCGCACGAAACACTATTATTTAAGGCGATGTCTTTACCGACCAGAGGCACCTAGCGGAAAAATACGAAGCTTGCAATTTGAGACATTTTTTTGATAATTTACAATTTCAACTGTGTTAATTATTAATACGTGTGTATCTGAAAACAAAAGAAAGAAGAATCTTTACAAATTATTAATATTTCACAATAACAAAAAATATGTAGCTTAATTACTTTTAGGAATATTTTATAATCTATCATCATTTATCTTAAATTTGAACACCTGTCATTATTATTTTCCTGAAAATGACTTTGGTGAGATACTAATGTTGTAGACATCTTACGTCTTACGTTTACATGTACTTATGTAAAGCTCTACAATATCTAAACCGCTACCCGCGGGCCACAATGCGATTTTTTGACTGTCATCAAAATATGACCACCCTGAGGGTATTGCCAACCGTACTATAATAATATAATGGTATTTGTACTCTAATTTTGGTTCACTTACTATGCCCAAAATACTATAATCTTGAAAATCGGAAAAATGTATTTTTATCTTAAAGATTTAATTCCGAAATTACCAATATCCACCAAAAGTAATACAATTTCGATTTTTTCCGCACTATAAATTGTATTTATTTTTTATTGATTACTATAATTTCGTATTACAAGAAAATTCTCTCGAAATGGTGAAAATAGCCATTGTCTTTGGTTTAAAATTGAATTTCTAAATATTTTTGGTTGGAAGAAGTACCTGCCTAAATAAAAAAGGGCATTGGAATTTTGCAATTTCTCCGCCATTTGTTTTGTGAGAAACAAAAAAACGCGTACTATATTTTTTGCCGAAATACTATAATTTCTTGGACCGGTCGGTATTCGGAATTCGGTAACAAAAAGATGGTAACACTGGCACCCTCGTCCAATGTACACTATATACATATGGATGAGGCAACCTTGGGCTACATGACGTCCCGGGCGCGTCTTGCCAAACCTTACTTTTCAGAAACGAGGGCAGAGGCAATTTTCACGCTTACATTGATGCAGCTTTTGACCACCGTATGTTGTTATTGCATGCGGTAGTTAACTGATAGGTAGGGTTTGCGTCCCGGGCAGCTTTTCATGCACCCCACATATATGTATAGGTACAGCGAAAAATATGTAGCATTGTTTTGAAAATTTGAGACGTTAATTTATACTCGCCGTAAAAGTTGATCGCATTTTTTGTTATTATTTTCATAGAAACCATTGATATACTACTGGATGAATCATATACTTCTTAAAATGATGAAATGAAATCTCAATGGGATGTGTAAGTGATGAAGAGAAGCCGTTTTACTTTTAAACTACTCAGGTAGTAGGTACCTGACCGGTGAAGTGACAAAATAGTACATTATTATGTATCTTGTATACATTGATATACTACTGGATGAATCATATGCTTCTTAAAATGACGCCCGATTTTCAGCGACTCGGCCAGTGTTAAAACTTACTGTTTTAATATCAGCGGACTTAACTCGATATAAGCTCACTTAATATTTGTCTCGAAAACGACCTGGCAATAATTATGAGTAAGCCCGATCTAGCTTGCATCTTACTCTAACTAATAGTCAGCGCATGACGACTTGCTCTGTCCGCTCAGACATGAATTTTTGGTAGCTTACAAGCTTTGGGTTGCAGAAACCCTTAGGGTCACTATTCCAATAACGCAAATTTAGTTTTACAGCCAGGACAATACGGGTGAAATTCGGTAATCCATGTTAACGGTCTTAACGCATTATACCTACAAGGAAATATTATAAGACGATATTCGTAATATCTTCTTAAAATGACACTTGTATGGGAACTCCTCATCTAGTAGTATATCAATGATAGAAACGTATATAATTTTATTACTTAAGTACTTACTGAGTTGTCCTAGTTCAGATACTAAAAATATTATTAAACATGAAGCAATATCTTTTTTATAGAAATAACGTTTTAGGAACACTACCTCATTTATATTAAGTACTGAATGTTGAATAAAATGAGGAATTTACAATCGCATCTCTAATTTTTAAATAAATTATTTAGTCAACTTGGTCACCGATTAACTTGTATTCGTTCAATTCACAGCCCCTCAATTGTATCGTATATAAGGGTGGTTTTTATACACCTATCTAGTACCAAAACACTTTACCTCGAGCGCACTTGGCTCCTGCTTGTAGGACATGGAGCGTGATGCAGGCGAGAGGAAGACTGGCTGTCGGTAATCTGAAGTGGAAGCACTCGCTGATGGAAGCACTTCCATCTGATAATGCCATCGTCGTTCCAGTCCTCTTACTCTTGACGGCACGGTATTGCTGGTTCATGGTTATGCGCACGTAAATTGATTTTCGTTCACCTTTGATCTGTCAAAAATAATACTCTCCTAATTTATTAATGATATTAATAGTCACATAATTTAAAATACCTATCTCAGAAAACATAGATACCGTAGAAAAGGTAAACCTCGCAACTTTTCCTTGACTGGTCTTGTTCTTGAGCTATGGGTTGACCAATGACTCATGCGAATTAAATCCAATATTAACCTTTACCCTTATTTACATAGTGTTGCTTTTCAGCTACATACTGTATTAATTTATATATTTTTTGTCCAAATGAAATTTTATTTAAAAACTTGCAGTTCTCATGTCAAAATAGTTATAATTTTTACTAACAGATGTCACTGCTGATTTATAATAAAATTAAACATTAAATGTAATCGATTTAAAAATTAATATATACACTAAAGGGTTATCATCGTGTATTTAATGGTTATAAATAATATGTCATTCTTAAACCTTATAATATTATGCATATTATTACAAAGATATCATTTTTCGGTTCGGATATGCTTAAAACATGGAGCTCTAATTTTACCGTCAACAATTTAATTACACAATTAAAATACAATCACCTTCAGCCTTCTCCCTTCGATGACTGTAACCGTAATTCGATGTAAATTTTCATTGTAGAGTAAAGATACCAGCATCTCGCCCAAGTCTGATGTTGGTTCATGTGGATCCTGAAATAATAAAAACGTCTTTAACTTCACTAATCGTGAATCCTACTGAGAATTATTGTACTTTTATTCTGTTGTATTTGGGACTAATTTTCTACTCCATAATCAGTATAGCCAACCATGCTATAATTATAGTACAATACTGACCTAATAGGTTGGACAAGTGGCTAGCATCCATTTATCATAGGGGGATATTATATAAATGGCATGAGTATCAATCATACTTATAAAAAATCTATTGTATATATTTTTTTCAACGAACCTATTTTATTCAAACTTGCAGAAGCTATAATATAGCTTTTGTTCTTCTTCTGTTAAGTTTGTTTGTTTTCTTCTTTTGTTTTGTTTTTATGTTCTTTTAATGTCATATTATAATAATGATATTATTTTTAAATATGTACGAGTTTTTTTAATCAATAATTAGTGTTACGTAAACATATTTTTCGTGAAATATTTTCCAAAACTGCAATATAAGATATCATTTTCTTATTTTAAAGAATGGTAATTGTATTCAACCGATTCTATCTATGTATAGACTAAAAAATAATATAATAACCTTTTCAAGGTCCAGTTTGTAGAGATGTGGTTCTTGCGGTGGTACTCCATCAATTGGAAGGGCTGCAAGTGGAAATAATACATGACCAAGAAGCTGACGTCCACGAGCTCGACCTCCGTCTACAACTGTCATCTTCAAAACCAGTTCCTCCAAGCCTTTGGATGAAACCTGCAAACAGAGACAAAACATACAGTCATTCTACAAGCTCCGGCAATTTCACAATAAATATGAAGAAAATCTATGATTCTTGTCTCTGTATGTCCAATTAGATACTGCGAATGTCAAATATCACTTTGGTTAAAGTATATTAATTTATTATTTACATATTGTTACATGCTCTACGTTTAATAGGTTCCTTTCCAATCATACATAATTTTGAAGTAAGAATTTCATCTCTGTGTTGTGTATTTATTTATTCTTCTCTTCTCTATCACCCTAAATAGTAATGAAGCTATACTTTTACTTACCCTACCTAGTTTAAATCTTGAATTGGTTGTTATTATTATAGGTTACTAGTCGCGAAATGAACTAGCCACGCTTCCAGTATGCCTTTAAAATTCACGGTATTATACGATTTCTTAAATCTGTATTCTTCGTTTACGAAACCAATCCTTTTTAAATTATTTCGTGCTAAAATAAATATTCAAATATTCCTATTTAAATCGCAGAGATTTTCATGTCATGTTTTAGTAATATTATGTTTATAATTATAACAATTAGACGCTTGAAAATGTGTACTGCTAAATAACTGTCATGCCGCTATGTTAGACAGCTAGACGTCGCCCTTCTGGTGAATCGGCAAACAACTCGTGGAGTAGTATTTTGAAATTGTAGTCATTGTAAACGTTTGTCACAGTTTTTAAATAACTTGTGAACATTTTGATAACTATTCAATTGCTCTTTACTAATATTCAAAATAGTCTTATTTTGTTTTAATAATTAGACACAAATATGACTCCGAAACCTGGTGTTTTTTGAGTTTCACTATGTTTTCACGTAAGAAAATGGTTGATAAAAAGACAAACTTTAAACCCGCGTATATTATAATAAAATTGTATATATGAGGAGACACGTCATATCTATCAACGGAGAAAACATGAATGTTATTTGACAAGAGCAATGTATACTTAAATTGAAAAATATATTACAATATAACACACTACTTACACTAATATAAACGTGAATATCGTATCACTCGTGTCAATATCATATTTCGAGGCTTTCGTGATATGGCACAAAAAAAGGAAAGCAATATACACGAATGTATTTTAAAATTGAAATTGAAAAAAAATATCTTCGAGCTTTAGAGTAATCTAAGATATATTTAATCAGAGAGTCTGGCGGTTAAATTCAATTCGCTCGAGGCTGATTAAACTGAAAATTTCTATTTTTAATTTTGAAATTTAAACCCACACCAGATAATTGGGGGGCTAAGCAAGCCTGTAGCTGACAGCCCGATTCAAATGAAACGAAAACAATAAACTTAAGAAATACACCAAGTAATTATTTACAGAGATAACAATAATGATGGTTTTACATTTTCGTGATGACTTGTTTCAAAACTCAAACCACTCTAAATACAGCATGACCCATGAGCATTACCCGCTCCGAGACAAATTTGTAGTATTTTATTTGTATTATTTTACCCTGAACTATGAAATACAATGTTATTTTTTTTTTAATTATTATCACGTCCTTGCTTTTTCGTACAAGGTGGTTGTGAGTAATTTTGAACAATTACAAACACCCAGGCTTTAAGAAAATCTCATAAATTTATTGTGTTCTCACCGGGCTTGAACCCAGAGCTACCGTATGGAAGGCCAACGCCTTACGCACTGCACCACAAGAGCCACCTTATTTTATTTATTTAAAAGAAACAACACCGTAAGACAGCTTTGGGAAAAACACCAAATTACCATACAATGCAAAATTATATAATACTACCAACATAATATTTACTACAAACAAATAAAAAATAATAATTATTATAAGTATGCACCTTTGTTTTATTTTATTAGTGAATTTATTTATACAATACATATTAATTGATTACTGGAACGGTGAGTTGATTATTAAAGGAACACTTTCATTACCATGGTCTACAGTCTACAGTGAAGTTAATTAATATTATAATCTTTTACTCAATCTAAATATAAGTATATACCGTAAAGAAGGATTTTTAAAACTTTTTGAGCAGTTAGAAAAGGATAATGATTATAATAGTATATTTTAACGTTTTATTTTTAAATTTTTCTTTTTTTTTTTTTAACATATTGTGGACATTACAAATTATAAGTTTAAGACGTACACAACATGACATTTAGAAACAAAGATATATAAATATAACAGTATTACATAAAAAAATAGATATATCAGTAGATAAATTAGATAGGTACAAGGAAGTACACCGGATGAGTTAAGCAGACCCTATTTTAAGAAAATTATAAAACAACGTCCACCTAAACTCATTCTCACGTAGGTGGAATATATCAACACCCGAAGCAATTTCGTTGAACATAGTTATCGCCCTCCCAATTGGCATTACCAGCGGCAGGTTGGTTCTGCACCTTGGGAGAATAAACAACTGATGGTCTCTATTTCTAAGATAGTTATCAGGGACATACAGGTCAACACTGCCCAGAATGGCAGAGTTCTCATTTAGACCGTTGTGATAATTAATGTTGTTTTTTTGACATTTACATTACTTTTCATCATAATAATTGGGAGTATAGGCTTGAAGATGATTTAAAAAATATATTTTTCAGAATATTTCAAATTTTTATCCATAAAACTTGTCCATTAGTACTTAATAATAAGAGAGCAAAAATGTGTCTAGAACAACGGTTCCTAAATGGGTTCCGCAAATGTTGCCAATTTTAACAAGGAATTGAAAGAAATCAGCCAACAATATTAAAAAAAAAAAACTTCTGTAGTTGATGAACAGATTCGGATTATTAATTTTATTAAGTGAGTGTAGTAGTCATTTATTTAAA
The DNA here is from genome assembly GCF_057557595.1 of Rhyacophila brunnea. Classification (NCBI taxonomy): domain Eukaryota; kingdom Metazoa; phylum Arthropoda; class Insecta; order Trichoptera; family Rhyacophilidae; genus Rhyacophila; species Rhyacophila brunnea. The sequence continues at coordinate 17,556,705 of NW_028232965.1, forward strand.
AATATATATTATGAAAATCTATATAGTCATCATTTGACCCAGCTTTTGCATTCGGAAATTCAGTAGCTAAAGTCACTAAACGTCGTTAAAATGCTTGTACCTAATGTGGCAAGATTAAGTTGTTGACATATTTTCTGAATCATGAATTTTGATTACCGGATCGATTTACAAAATATGTTGTATTTATTCCAAGTTCAAAATTTTTCCGACATAGTCACAAAATCGAACGGAGTTTGTTTGATTATATAACTGAATGAAAAACAATTTTTCACTGTCTCGTTGCAATCTCGGTTGTGAAGCAAAATAAGATTCTTTATCAACATTCAACAGTTATTTTTTCGTAAGTAAATTAATAATTATTGCATTAATATATTTATACAAAATGATATTTTTGTAATAAATTTAATTATCGCACAGATATGAAACATCAAAAATATCGTTTGTTAATTAGCGTTGATTATATACGAATAGAATTAGGCACGAGTTCGCACGAAGGGTGAAACATGGGCACCAACTCAAAGATTCGCCCAACGCCGTGCGACTTTTTGACATTTTTATTCATACTATATTTATGAATCAAACCAAAGTATAGAATAATAAAGTTTTCTAAATATATAAAAGCTACTATTTTTAACCTATTTGGTATTTTATTTGCACATATATGTCAATGTAACAATATTTGAAAAGGAATTAAACAAACAACAAATATCTCTTCAGATAATATTTACTTTTGGTTGGAGAGCGATTGTATTTTTACCCTTTCATTATCAGTGTTTATCTAGAGTTCATTTATGTTCATACTGTAAGTAAACCTTTGTTTTCTTTCAGTAAACAATAGCGTGGGCTTGATATGGACCGTAAGTCATAAGGTAACATTCTGTATGCTTGGTTTAATTTTTCACGAAAGTAGTTTATCAAACGGGCGATTTTACAAAATGAAAATACTTTACTCTCAAGATAAGTCAGGATTATTGTTTTAATCCTATCGTTTGAATATTATCTCCTATTACGTAATAATTAAACATTCAATTTTGATAGCACAAATACGAGGAAATTTCTAACAAACCAAACCTGGTTTACTTAAAATATCTACTGTGTACAATGCATACAGTAATATTATTATACAAATATTTGAAATAGGTATATATATTTCTGCAATCATAGCGTCAGAGCTTTCAATTGTTATATTTCCGACTATATTCTATCAAGTAAATCACTCATTCAACTGATTTAATTAGTTATAAACTAAAAATATTTAACATTAAAATGAAACACTCCCGTCCGTGTTAGTAATAAATTATTACATAGTATTTGCGGTAAAATAATGTGCTTAAGGGGGGACATGCTCAGCGTAGGTCAAAATGGAGCTTTTGTTCTATTTTCAAAGCATGATCCTGGACATACCTTAAACGTTCAAACACGCGCGTTAACATCATTTTACTCCCCACTTATATTATAGTTTGTCAATTTATGGCTACGGCCGTATGTTGTAGCTTGACCAAGGGGGATTGCCAAAAGAAATGGCGTATTTCAAAAAAACACTACCTTATTCTTAGGTCAATAATTATTATAAAGCAATCATTATTCGTAGGATATTTATCACACTTGAATGGTCAAAGACATGGCTTATAATAAGTATCTTTAAAATTATCTTCAAATTTGTTAATCTTGCCCATTTCTTGAATAATAAAATGCCTAATTCTTGTCAAATTTGGGATCACAGAGATTATCAATATAATTTTTTATCGTAAATATTTCACTATAATAATGTCAATATAAATTATACTGATGGTTTTATAAATGCGATTAAAAATTAATAAATGTAAAAAATCTTAACACCACTGCACATTTATGTACTGAAATATGACATGTAATAAAAATACTTTATGCAGTCATCAAATGTTTAAAAGAAATGTAAAGGATAATAAGGCTTCAAAATTATATAACTAGATTATCTACAACGTTTAAGGTATGTCCAGGATCATGCTTTGAAAATAGAAAAAAGCTCAATTTTGACCCACGCTGAGCACGTCCGCCCTTAATACAATGTGTAAATAATCGAGTATTAAAAAAATCTATGAATCTATCTGCACATACAATTTTTCATGGAATAAAATTGTTTTCGTGACTTCTTACTACCAAAATGATAAATATTGACTGAACAGATATATTACATACATCAATCTTTTATTACAGCGCTGTATGCAGTTAGGGAAGGGGGGAGTTTTCCAGTGTTGCTTTGGCGTGTTGGGTTATAATATCAAAGCGTGTGTATTCGATGCATGGCAGAGTTTTCTCGCGAATATCATCTGTAAGAGATCTTGGAATTACGTTTGACAGTAAACTGACGTTTAGTGGTCATACAGATACCATTTGTAAAAAGGCGCTAAAGATGTTGGGCTTTTTCTTGCGTACTTCCCGGGTCTTTTCGGATGTACGGTTACTATGTACGATGTACGGTTACGGTACTAAAAATTTTCTATAACTCCTTAGTTAGAAGCAGACTTGAGAGTGGGTGTATTGCTTGGGCCCCGCATCAGTTGAAGCACGGCTTTATGGTGGAGAAAGTTCAAAAGAAATTTTTGAGACTCCTTTACTTTCGGCTGTATGGGTATTATCCGTGGCTCTATCCGACTGATTTTCTCTTAGGGATGCTTACATACTGTAGCTTAAAATTTAGAAGGGATCTTTATTTAGCTACATATTTTTTCAGACTTATACGCGGCATACATGTGAACTCTGCCATTCTTGGTGGTGTTGGCTTGTGTATCTCAGACAGACCTTAGGAATCGAGGGCATCCGTTGTTTGTTCTCCCACGGTGCAGAACTAACCTGCCATTAGTAATGCCAATTGGGATGGCAATAACCATGTTTAATGAAATCGCTTTGGATATTGATATATTCCACTTACGTGAGGGTGAATTTAGGTGGACGTAGTTTTATAAGTTTTTACGATAGGGTCTATCAAATTTCACTCTGTGTGCTTACATCTACTTTTATTTTATTATTTTGTTATTTTATTTTATTTTATTTCTTATTTTATTACTTTTTGTATTATTAACTCACACTTCTCTGTATTTTTATTTTTAAAAATTATTAACACTTATTTTATGTCATGTGTTCACGACATGACAATGAATGACTTTGAATTTATAATTTGTTATGTTCATTATATGTAAAATAAATAAATTTGATTTTATTTGATTCGTAACAAAAAAATAGTTTATTAAATTATTAGCAAATCCGTTACAATTAAAATTCTGGCATCGGCTAGTAAATATTAAAATAAAATTAACACATAAGCTCTTTATATGTGCAGATATTAACTAATTTCTTCATAATTAGGTAAGATACAGGTGGCGCAATTGGTAAAACACCGGACTAGATTGGAGTCCCATCCGGCGTCATATTTTTATCTAAATTATTTTTTCTAATGGTGTTTTAAAATATGTGTGTTTAATTTTACAAGTTTTACCGTTTTCTCCATCAGTTTCATTAGCAAACCGTCAGTTTATTACATGATTTTTGTACACAACTTGATTAGATTTTTTCATATTATATACGTAAAATTAGCATCAATTTACTTATATTACTAATACAATATTTAAATACAATAATCCAATAAATCAAAAATCTGAATCGATAAAATGGTACCTAACGTAAGAATTCAATTTTCCTATAAGTATTTAAATAAAGGTTTCAGACAATGGGAATAACTATAAGAATATATATATGAATTACATCTATTTTATTTCCAGATTAATTAATAATAAATTAATATATTCAATATAATTACCTGGAATACGAATGTTTCCTCAAAGAATGGGTTGCATGTTTTCTTTTTCTGTTTTGAATGCAAAGTTCGACGCTCGTCTGGCAGCAGCTGAAGCCTGATGAATAAAAACAAGATATAAATCTATACGAAAGTTTAAAAATAAATAAAATATACAGTAATACTGAAAAGGTGAACGTATTTACATAATTTAGAAGTATCTTAAAACAGAATCAAAATAGTTTTCAATTCTATCTGTTCGATTCCTTTTTTATTGATTGAAGATTATATTCCCTTGTATATTTCTATAGGTGACGAAGAAAGTCTCTTGCCATCTGAATACGTTTTGAACTTTTCAAGCAACGTAACTCGTGAAGAGCCAATTTGAAAGGTTTTCCTTTTCCCCGTTGGCGGAATATAAACATGAGAAAAAAACCATAATGCGTTACTGGCAACTTTGCTTTTGCCTACGTCACAAGTGACAATTGAAATCTCAATAAAACATACAGGCAGTATTGTGTTCTAAAAAAAAAAACACAATACCAATAAACTACTAATTCCACATAATTTAATAATTACCAGGACCGGTTTCATCCACTTCAATCATATTCATAATTGATGGCTATAATAATATATTCTAAAGATTTTTTTAAATATTGAAAATATGAGACATAATTAAAAACAATATTCTCTGTTCAAAAATTATTCAATTAAATTCAAGCTATAAAATTATAATATAATGAGTTTCAATTAGTGAAATAATAAAATTTATAAATAATTAAATTATGTTACTATATTAAAAAATCGATAATGTAAAATGCTATTTCTGTATTAAAATTCAAAATTCAAATCAAGGGACTATATTTTATTATACCGTAAATTTAAAACATTTACAAAATAACGTGAAAAAACAAAAAAATATGTAACGGGTTTGACAATGTATATACAAAAACGGCTCAATGAAAAGTTAAAGTTAACAGAAAAAAATCATTAACAAACTACACCAATAATTAAAAAATATATATATAAAATTACGTCAACCTAAACTAATCCTCACGTAAGTGAAATATATCAATATTCCAAGCTGGTTGAACACATTTATTGTCTACCCAATTATCATTACTAATGGCAGGTTAATTCTGCATTTTTGAAGAACAAACTATTGACGCTCCCAATTTCTATGATAGTAATCAGAGACACACAAGTCTACCAAGTCTACACAACCAAGAGTAGCATAGTTTGAATTTACACCACGTAAATATATATTATTTTCTCTTCCTTGTTAGTACAAAATTACAAATAAAAGTTACAACTAATTTGCAATCTTTAGTCATTAACGCCTTACAAAAATTCATCACCGTTCTTTTTAAATATTCACGTCTCGTTTTGCAGCACTAACCGTTTTCTCACAACAAAAACTTTTCATTAGGTAGGTACTTGAAAAAAGTTCTCCAAGGCTTTCATTACGCAACGAGAAAAAATGGTAGAGATTTCTTACAATTTCTGTTTTCTTAAAAGAAGAAATAATATTACAGAAAAGTGTTGAGTGAGTGTAAAGTTATTATGAAAGTCTTCCAGCGGACAAAGAATTCCAATTAACAACATTTTTTTCGCCACACCACAATAACTTACCCTTAAACAATTCGTCGTATTTTTTCCAAGACGTCGCACCGAACGAAATGCAGTATAAATTTTTCTTTTTCAATACCAGGTTATTTTTTGAAACCTTATTAAATTAATATTTATGTAATTCAGTTATTCTCAACCTTTCAAAATCATTCATTATCAAATTTTTTATGGTCTCGCGGATAATCATATCGACAGTTGAATCTAACACTCACATATAGTTGATTATTTTTGCCATTTTTCATATTTTCATGTCACTTCATCATTTTGTTTGTTTATCGGTATCTATCCTGATCTCAATCAACCTCATCAAAATGTCTTAAATGATTTCAAATTCAGATTGAATTTAAAAGTCATGAGACGAAGAAAATTACCCACATCATATAATTAATAGCTTCACTGCGTAAATTAAGAATGACATCATAGTGTATTTTCAAAACTGGAGAGCTATAGTATAAGATAGGCAGACATGGAGAGATATCTTATAGTATGTCAAGATCCGAACTACACGATTATTTATTTCGCTTCATAAACCAGATTTTCAAAACTACACTTGTTTATAGAACGTAGTATATAACGCAGTATATAAAAAAATCCAAATTTTATACATTAATAACCAATATATTTAACACTTCCATAGTTTACTTTGAGGTAAGTAATTCGTGATAAGGTACATTTTATTGTTCTATCACTAAATAACTTTGTATTCAGTCAGCGCTCGACATGGAAAATTTTACGAACCCGAGCGCTCGATAATTTTACGAAAATATTAACATAGTTATCTAAAATTATGAGTAAGTGCTAGGTTTTTTTGTTTTATGGCCGATCTAGCTCAGACGATCAAATTATTTTCCTACGAGATTTTATTAATCGCAACGGCGCTCCGGTCCATTTCGAGCCCTGTATTCAGTATATAATTAAGTTGTTTTAAATTCATAGAACATAAGCCTCGTTTGCAACTTTATAGGGATCGAGATTGTCCCAGCGTAAATCGTGTTTTGGTAAGGCAGAGGTAATAAAGAAATTTAAAATCATCTTTCACGTATAATGCAAACATATAATAAATTAACCTTATAAAACTTTTTATGATTTATTCATAGTAAATCCATTTAACCATTTTAACGTCAAATGAATTCATTGTTTAGAGTTTAATATAAATTTAACTTTAATATTTAAATTAATTCAAGACAATGTTGATAATCAAATTTAACCAATGAAAAAAAAACAAATTGTCTTTAATGCTATATTATTAATGTGCCATAAGAACTCAAGTCAAAGAAGGTGTGAGAATAAGTGTAAGAGTGCACAATAGGAGAAGTTGGAAGTATAATTAAAACTTGTAGAATTAATAATATAATAGAACATTAAGAGGGTCCATGACTAAATGTTTTACAGACCCTTATTATAATAATAAACATCTTAATAATAAAACAATACAATATGATACTTTCGAAATATAATTTTGGGGTTACTGCCAAATGTTGGTAAGGCTCGAAATCATATTATGGAGTAATTGCAATTTGTCTATAATCTATAATCATGTATAATGCTAAGTTCTTTGCGCATGATCTATATCATGATCGGATGTACTTGATTTTTTTTCTAACATACATATTTTACATAGACACATATTCATTTTTATCGCTGAATACTTAATTTATCAACTTTTGGCAGCAACTCACGATACTATATTTATGTAAGTATTAGGCTTGTTAATATAATATATTCTGTTATTTATACTTTTTTCGAAGTTATTTTGCAACCCAACCCAAACAAAACATCAAAAGTTTAGGTAAAAACACCAAATAAATAAAAGTGGCAAGCATCTTTTTTATGGGTACCGAATATATTATAGTAAACTATTGATAAATTAGTTTGTTTTTTATTTACTTTGAAATTAGATCGCTAAAACATAAATAATTGCACATTGCAAATTATAAAAAATGTAACCGTTGTATCTTATTTTCAATTTTAAAATTTGCATTTTTGTTAAACTTGAAATAGGTGACAAATAGATGGCAATAAGTTCTTATACATAGACCGTGATCTTTATAAAAACGTGGTGAAAATGTTGAATTGAATATCCATATGAATGAAAAAAACAAGTGATTTGTCCCTACTTTCTTCACCACAAAGACACGAGATATTTTTTCACTCTGATAAATATTTAAAAAAAACTTATAGATTATTTTATAATCATGATAGCGACGTGTCAATCGTAATATAATTATATCGACTAAAAATCTGATTTGTAGAATTTCATATGACAAATTTAATATTATACTGATGTGAAATGGAATACTACCAAGTAAATAACTCAAACATCAATACCATGAATGGATATCCATGAATAAATAATACACAATATCTGGCTAAATTGTTCGCTGAACCAACCTGGCATGGAGTGCATTTGGGTGCCTAAATAATATCTTTAACAGTGATCTCCCACTGTGTCTCAAGGGTAAAGTGTTCAACCAATGTATGCCACCAACGCTCACGTATGCGTTTGAAACATGTACTCGTAATATGAAAGAAACCCGTATGAGTAGCACAACGTGGTACGTAAATGTGCATGTTCGGCTAACGCGGAAAGATCACAAAAGAAACCAAAGAAGCCAGGAAACAGACAATAGTACACGATGTGAGAGGCCACTAAGCAGATGAAATGGCAATGAGCTGGACACGTTACTTGGCGAGTGGATAACCATTGAATGCCTTCATACAGTGATAACCAAGGGGCGCTAAACATCTCATGGACGCCCGAAACCTTTGTACGTGACAGTGAAGAACTAGGAATCGAAAACAATTGGGGGAGCTAGGGGAGGCATTTCTCCATCAGTGGATTATAGTAGCTAGCTGTTACTAGCTGATGATGATACATAATATTTTTAATAAAGACAAAACATAAACATTACTTACATGACGAGAATCCGAATTGATGAATTAAAAATAAATTAAATTGTAATATTATGTAATTATTACACACCTGATGTATGGATCGCAAGTATTCACGGACGCCACTGTGCGTGAAGGTAAGTTTTTCGCCTTCACTAAATTCACCAAAAGTTTTTCAGTATTGGACTCGTATCGCAAACTAAACCACAGACGTCCCTAGAAAGCAAAACAGAAAATAAATATCGCAACAAACTTATCCAATCTTAAACTCTAAGTAATGAGGGCTTATGGCTTCAGATAAAATATAATCGATGCCCATTCAAAATACTAATATAACCAAATAAACGTTTATATGTATATAATATATAATCGGTTGTCAAAAAATCTATCGATCAGGGGAATCTTAAATTCAATTTAAAGTTATACCTAAACATTATAAGGCATCTCTGTGATATGTATAAATTGCCATAATTTAACAAAAATATTATTTTTCTCAGCAGATATAATTTAAGATTATTTTTTTGGTTAAGTAAAAAATATTACTATGCTTACGCTCAGTCTCGAAAACTTGGAAGAAATAAATTTCTGTTACCCTTGACACAGGGTTAAATGTATGTTTTTCTTTTAAAAATTCAGCCTAAAAGGACACTGTTTTTCACTTGGCAGGTACATAGTAATAATATAAAATCATTTAATACTGAACATCGACTAGATATTTTAATACATTCCCTGGAAAAAACCAATATTATTAAGATTATTAATCTTTTTTATTATCTTTTCGTAGACAAACAAAATAAAATACAAAGTAATGCTACATAAAATAAAATATAATTATTAAAAATTAAACGCCATCTACTTTAACCACTATTAATATTTTTTTATACTTTAAACACGCTTTTGATTATATTCAAAGCTTCTGTTTTAAATAATATTATATTGTTGGGTTTCACAGATTTTTTTTATATATACAATACTGATTTTTTATTCCTAATAATATAACCGCCCACGATGGCCGAGCTGCTATCGCGTCGGCTTATAATATCGAGAGCCCCGTATTTAAATCCCGGGTTTGGCAAAATCACTTGTTGTTTTTCAATGTGTCTCAGGTCCCAGATGGACCTTATATAGTCAGCAACTGGCTAACATCCATTTATCATTAAAAAAAACTGTTGGTACAACCTCTACTATGTGGAGGTTCAAATAATCTTCTCAATATCTAAAATGGTATATAATAATAAAACTAATATTATTAATAATAATAATATTAATGTAATATATTATTTAATATAATACATGTCACCAACTTCGATCAGAAAAATAGTAAAAAATACACTTTTCTACAGTAGGTATTGAAACATGATAATACACTTTCAATTTTCAGATGGACGAGTATTAATAATATTATTAAAAGGAAACCATCTTTATCAATTGGTATATTTTAAAACAAATCTATAAATTGGATAAAAATAAATATCCACTGGCAATATAATTCATTTAATTTTGCTGTAAATTCGAATTATTCAAAATTATAAACGAGAGACAAAGTGATCATCAACACGCAATTTATTATTAATTTGTAAAGTAAGGTGTAGGTATATATATTTTATTCAATATAATAGCGCCTGTACACGTGCATGGATTTACTTGCACCAATAGTGTGCTTTTTAAACTATCGCGATAATAACTTTTGACGCGTAAAAGTGCTGACTGTCTCTCCAATCTATCATTATTCATTGTACGGTGTTATTTGACAGATTCAGACAGGTTCGGACAGGTTCGGACAGGTTCGTCGATAATCGTAAAACGTCAAATGTTCTGTGCGGTGTTGTTCGTACTTCTTACGGCAGGTTCCCCACTATCGTTCTACGACACCGCGCAGACTCGTTTTGTGGTTAACTGATTTTCACGACCTGTCAAATAGTACCATAAAATGACAACACCGCATCTCGGTTACTCTTGAAGAATGAGATTGGCGAGACTGTCATCACTTTTACGTGTAAGCAGTTATTATCGCGATAGTTTAAAATACACACTATTGGTGCAAGTACATCCATGCACGTGTACAGGCGCTGTAGAATTAAGTAGGTAATATATTTTTGTGAATCTATCCGCGCGCATAATTTATTCATGTACGTAACTAACCAAACAACTGAAAAATAACTAGATTATATGAATCAATAAAATAGCTGGCAAATCCATTTGTCTATGGATTCGGAATTTATTCGATGGTAATTTAATAATAATAATAATAATATTTTTAAATTTCTACTTATTAACAAAATATTAATTTTTACTTATAATAATGAAACCATTTTTTTACTATAAAAAAGTGGCTTACCACGTGCCCTTCCGGCCATAGTAGATCATCGTCTAAGAAATTTTCTTGGTACAGAGATGGATCGATTACACCAAGATCGGAAGCGCCTGTAAAATTTAAAATACTGACTAAGATGTATTGTTATTTTTTAACAAATATTATCTAAGAATTTAATGATTTTTTTTTGTAGTATTATCTAAGAGTTATTTACATAATACATATCAATTTCTCGTTTCATTTAGATTATGTAAAAATCCCGAATTATTTTCGTCGAAGATTTTCTTATAAATATTATTTTCTTTGTTCGGGAAGGTGTGAGTTGTTTTTGTCTGTTTATTTCGCAATTTTATATTCTAACTAATGAAATAGGTATCTATTCAAATCGTCATATTTCATTCACAACCAGTCCTTACCGGAAATCATGAATATAATAATTCAAACATTAAAGTAGTTTTATTTAATATGACTTATGTTTTATTTATATAAAAATATTTTATAAAATGTGAAGTAACTAGTAATTTTCACAAATTAATTATTCAACACAATATCCATGAATCATATATTATATTAAAAGATTATGTTCTCTGAAAAAAATCTTTTAATGACACATTTTCATATAATAAATGACATTGTTTATTTTAATTTGGAATTTCCATATAATGAGCTAAGTTAACTCATTTTGCAATTAATAGTTAAAATTTTAACATATTATTATTAAGTTATTTGATAACTGAATTCTGATATATACAACACCTTTAACTCCAATATAAGTGATATTCGTAGTTTTCATGACACATATTTTCCGCCTTGTATAAAATTATAAATCTCATAATCTTTACATATTTAATATTTTATTATTCGGATTGTTTATATCTATTAATGATGATAAAGTTTATATACCTATCTAATATACTATATTATAATTCATTCTTATAAAGAACTTTTATTAGAAGAAATAAACACGTTTTTTGTTTAAGGGTGCCCTTTGAATCACAAACTTACTCTATTCTTAATCCAGTTGGTTTTAATGTTTTCTTCTTTGTAGAGTTTTCCTTATTCTTTTAACATGTCCGGACCATTACATTTTCACAATAAACACAAATACAACGAAAACTCCAGACACTTAATTAAACGACTAATGACCGCATAACACTTTCACAGTGTAATCACAAAATATTACACTAAAAATATGAAAAACTGAATTGCTTTTGCTCAAAGTCGTTTTCAGAAAGTACATATGACGTTGTTTGTTCGTCAGTTACATTCACCATTAGATTTTGATTTAAAATAATTACAGATAAATAATATTTTTAATAAAATATTATCTCTTAGAAACAAAATTCAGTTTTTAACGTAAATATAGATATCTATATATTATCACCAATATATAACTATATTTTTTCAGCTGACCAAAAATTGTAAAAGATAAGTAGATCTAAAATTCCGTTGGTTACATTATTAGGCTATATTATACATAATACTTTTAAGAAGATTTTTTTTATATTCAATACAAATAAAAATAGCTTGAGGCATGGTTGGTAAATTCGTAAAAAAAATGAATTAACGATCTTTTAAGCATCGTTTGGTTTTGACGGTTTTATATGAATTACTTTTAAATATACTTTGTGACTCAAAAGCTTTTTTCAGAAAAGCTCTTTAAGGTAAAGCTATTTATTATAAACGTAATACAGAACCATACTTAGAAACATCAGTAGAAAAGTCATACTATTTGTAACAACCGTCGCATGTTTTTTTTCTCATTTCTAGTAAGAATAATAATATATTATGTTTTTTTCACTAAATCGATGTCACCGATTTCGATATCTTTTTAGTTATGGTTCTTCATTACGTTATTATGATGTTAAGCGTAAAAAAGCATAATAAAGAGGAAGAAAACAATGTTATTCTACATAAAAATCATTATAATTATTTAATATTTCTTTAGTTTTACAATGTTTTTTAAATTCAATGGTTTGTTTTATTAGTGTTTTTTTAATTATAGGTACATTAATTTGAACTTAAATGATTATTGCGTGGTGTGTCCAATTAATTATTGTTAGCAAAAAACCAATGTTTCAACGGAACGTTTTGTTATTTAAAACAAAAGCACAGCAAAAATTATTACACCTCTTAAAATGACTGCGGCTTATAAATATTAGTCTCATTCTATTCTCCCTTTTAGTCAACATTGTTTTCACACACACCGTAAAACAACACAAGCGGTTTCCATACTCACTGAATGAATTTGACCTTTGATGTGCCCGACACGGAGTGAGACAGTCTTCGGAGTCCGCCTCGCTCACTCCCATTCCATTTTCCAGCCCTGACAGCTCGCTCAGAGAGTTTGACCGGGGCGAAGGGAGGGAAAAGTTTATTTCCTTTGTCCTGAACAAATAAGCAACATGTCCGTTTGAGCGAAATGTGTCAATTGAGCGCGTAGTAACAAATGGAGACACGTCCGTCTCAATATCAAATTGAGATGAAGCTCCTTTGATAGCATACGCCACAATTCATTACGTATTCCTGTGTTGACAACATATTATACAGCTTGGAATTATACAGTAATTATTTTGAGCTAAATTGCCTGGCGCATGTGCGCGTATATAATAATAATGTTGTTTATCATTAATACTCCATTACTTTTAAGCTTCCGGGTACATCCTGTGTGACGTAATAGCTAAATAACCGGTCACACGATAGACAACGTAGTATTAGCAAATACTATATACATGTATACATTATAAATATTATAAATTAGCTGTCATATTCATTAAATATAAATTATTTTTATCTTATTTTTAACAAAGTGTAATCTAATAAAATTCAAAAACATAATTAAACTGTTCTAAATACTATTTTATTTGAATTTTTAATATCTTGTATTATTATAATATAAAATACAAGTAAGTAATAGATACTGTGTGCAAAAGAAATACATAAATTACTCTAAAATTACTAGTTGTCAGGAGAGCGAAAGGTAGATTTTATTTTTGACAACTATGTATTTAATCAATCACAAAATCCGATTGATTTGAATTCATTTTATGTTTTACGTCCCTATGTATACATGAATTATTTGGTTTGCAACGGTTATCTATTTTTTTCGTTTACTCATAGAATATTTTTAATGTTTATTTGTAAACAAATAAGTACACAATCAACATGTATGGTAAACAACAACTCATGTTTCAGGCATACATTTTTGTTTTTAACATGTTTATTTAAAAAAAAAACAAGATTGATAATCATATTTTAATAATGGATTATTTTTTTATTGCAATAAATACAACTACACAAATTTGAACATATCGGCATTTATTTTAATTATTTTAATTAATCGGATTCTCTAAATTTCTTTTTTGTTAGACATTTTGTTCGTATATCTACCTACTTTTGGCAGATTTTACAAATGACGTATCATTAAATAAAATAATTACATATAAAATAATTACAAGCAGATCCATACAGAGGATGATCGACCATGGTGGCACTATGAAAATAAAAGCAGAAAACGCTGGGCTGCAAATAAACCAGTCAAAAACTAAATATATGGTCAGCACACGCGATCAGGTACCGCTGCAGAATATAGACATAGGACAGCATGCATATGAAGGGGTGGACAAGTTCACGTATCTCGGATCCAGTTTAAATACCCAAAATAAGACAGCAGAGGAGATAAAAATTCGCCTTATCTCCGGGAATAAATGCTGGCATGCCTGCAAGCGACTGGTGGGGTCGAAAATTCTAGGCTGAAGAAGTAAACTTCTAATTTATAAAACAATTATAAGGCCAGTGGTTACTTATGGCTGTGAGACTTGGTGCTTAACTCAAAACGAGGAAAACAAATTAGCTGTCTTTGAGCGCAAAATACTCCGCAAAATCTTTGGACCCACGTTGAAAAATGGGAACTACAGAATAAAAATGAACCACGAGTTGGAAGAGCTGATTGAACAGCAAACAATCATAAGATACTGTAAGTCCCAAAGACTACGATGGGCGGGACATGTGGAGAGAATGCCTGAAGTTAGAGCGCCAAGGATCATGACGAAGTGGCTACCCCAACGGAAGAGACCCAGAAGCCGTCCAAGAAGGAGATGGGCTGACGCCGTAGAAGTGGACTGGCTTCATATAGGAAGACCCGGTAACTGGAGAAGTGTGGCGAGAGACCGGAGTGAGTGGAGAGCGGTTGTGGAGGAGGCCAAATCCCACCCCGGGATGTAGCGTCGTGGAAGAAGAAGAAGAATCATTAAATATTGAAAAAAATTACTTGCCAATAGAATAGTTACATATTTTTAGATTAAATCATCTTTAAACCGTCTACTTTGACACATACAACGGCTTAACTCATTTAGTGCTAACACCGCAACTGGCGCGTTTGGAGTACTTGGCCATTGGATATAATTAACGTATTATTTAAATGTGGTAATTAAAAGGTTAACAGTGATTGTGTTAAAAAAACGTCCATTGCAATCTGATCAGTACAGGTCACCCCCCGCGTTGATTCCGGATGATACGATTCGAACACTTTTAAATATGAAAACACCTTTTACATAAACTAAACAAAATTATTAACAATATAAACGTCTGTCATAGTATAAAAAAGTAATGCAGATATGTAAGAAAGACGAAAGAATGCTAAAACGGTAAAATCAAGATTAATTATTTAATTCTCATTATCGGGGCGTGTGATCGTGCTCTCACGTGGATCTGACTCTGATCATTGAAACTTAAATCTATATGATATATAAAATGGATATCAGTAGAATATAAAATATTTTAAATAAGAAAGCCTTATATATATATATATATATACATATATTAGTAATTAGAGCACCAAGTATGATCTAAATAATATGTACATGATGAAATACTGCAGATGTAAACAAAACACTGTAATTTAAATAGAATAATTATTAAAAGATAACATATTAACACATATTTATCTAAAAGTAGAGACATGATATTATCTAACAATGTAGATTCGTTATATATGTTTGCAGATATAGAGAAATTATAAAAGCGTTATAGATACAAAGATACGTATGTACGTCATTCGGTATTCAATAATTCTATAAAAATTCATATGAAGCTACTTGTCATGCTGAATTTAAATTCAGATGCCGTCCGAGCGGCAACCGTCAAAGTAAACTGTTTATAACGAAGAGATCTATCCATCTGTCCAGTAAAGGTTAAAGTGACGGAGTCAAAGGTATATGAAGCCCTTCTCTTCTACAGCAGTTTTGCAGTGGTGTAAAATAGAAAATCAATCTTGTGCCTTTTTCTAATTGCTCATCGCTATATCTGTTTTTTGATTAGATATATTTGTAATGTGATACGTCACACATTAAATAAAATTAATAAAACTGAAAATACATCCATTTTACTCCGAGATGCAAAAAAAATATTTACATAGTTTATCCTGCTTGACGTGTCTGCACTTATGACGTAAAATTGATATACCTCAAAAAATGTGATCGTACGCGCATGATTCCACTCATTGTGACAATTTCTGACAAGTGACACATATCAAAATAAAAGTAGCATAAAATATATATTAAAAATCGATCGCGGCTTAACGAATTTGCGCTCGCCGAGGTCGCAGTGAACGAGGGTTACCTGTACTAACTATTTTTCTAATTTATTTTTAAACAATATTTATTGATTAACCGATTTCGCAAATAGCAATACAAATAATTAGCTACCACTACAATATAACAGGTGTCATTTGTAATAACAGCAAATAGGCTCAGTTCTTATAAGATTACTTAGAAGACGTGTAGTTAGGTATAGTACATTATATTATAAAAAATATTACCTACCATACGACGAGATAATATGAAAAAATACTTTACTTTACAATATATAAAACGTATTTAATTAAATTGATATTATATTATAAAAGATTAACCTTTGACTCTTTTCCATGGAAATTTAAGCCGATTCATATAATTACTATTTGTCTATGGACCGTCTTTCTTTTACTCTCTCATAAAACGGTTCATTATTAACAGGTGAATAAAGTATTTAAACAGTTTTATACTTCATCGGTATTACTTCTTTTTATATTAATTTGACGTAAATACATATCCCCACTTTATAAACTAAGAATATTCATGTTTAATAATTTACAACAGGATTTGAAAGGGAAAGCTCGCAATCGCATATCATGACGCGCTTTTGCAAAAATATCTAACCAAAAAAATGGAATTTTTATTACTATTCTTCAATAAATTTAAAGCTTACAATCAACATAATAGTTTAATAGTTAAATTAATAGTATCACGATTGCTTTTCCATAGTTTATGTATGTTTGCACACTTTTTAAGAGGACTAAATCCGTTACTTAGGCATTTAAATACTCACATCATAAATAAATATTTTAATCCATGTGAACGAGTAATGTAAATTCAAATGTATTTATTTACATATATAGTTAACTTTACAAGTTATAAGATCAAGATGTTTACAACATGACATTAAAACCAAAGAAATAATATTACAACAGTATTAAAAAACAATGAAATATAATCAATATCAGTAAAAGAGTAAATACTAAAATTATGAGGTATAGGTTCTAGGTAATGAGCTAATTAGACTCTTTTTTTCACCTAAGTCATCTTCACGTACATTGGTGGAATATATCAATATCCGAAGCGATTTGGTTGAAACAGTTATTACCCGTTCAATAGACATTACCAATGGCAGGTTAGTTCTGCACTTTGGGAGAAAGAAACAACTGATGTTCCCGATTTCCAAGATGAGTGACACAGAAGTCAAGAATGCCATAGAAAAGTATGCAGCCAAATATAAATATCCCCGATAGATTTATCAATAGGTTATAGATACCTACATATTGTATATTTCTTCTGTGACTTTATTGGAACATAATTTATTTCAAATACTGATATTCCACTCAAATGCGTTTTTCATTTTATTTACAGAAAGATGTAACATACAATTTTTAAGCACACGTATTTAATTATAAATCATTTTGATTTCGGACGTCACTAGCGAATGCTGTTTACACATTTCAAAAAGCTCACGTTTAGCTAGCTTAATCCATTTAATTCTACGCGTGGCTTCTAACGAGCTTAAAACTCTTGCAAATAATACAAAAAATGTGCCTTTGAGATTATGCAATTGGATTATAGAGTTTAAAAAAAAATCACTCATAAATCACGGAGGACTACGCGTGGTAGTTGATTTTTTAAAATTGTTTTTTAACAATAAATGTTTTAATGCCATAGGTCACAAAGGTCATAGTGTAAAAGTTAAGTAATCGTATATATTTTTTTTAAATTGAGGTATCTATACTCTGTATGTAAATAATAAATTCACATTATATGGAACATTAAACTTATATAGTGATAACTAAGTACTCAGTACATATATCATACAATATAAGACTTACAGAAAGTGTGCGGGTTGTCCATTTTGCGCGGGGTAAACTAGAATAGATGGGGCAGCTATCTCTTGAGATCCCAAAGGAGATTTAGTCTTCATGGCTCGTCTTAGTAATAGGACAAGTAGGTATAAGATTACTCCGCATACCAGCAAAGCCAAAACAACAGGATCTATTAAAAGAAAATACAATCAATATGTCTTATTCTAACAAGAATAGACATTCAATCAAACGACGCTCAGTATAAAAATTATATATATATATATATATATATATATATATATTATGTGTGTGTGTACTTCAGAGCGAATGTGCTACAAATTCTATCATATTATATTTTAGAACTTATTCATAACAGAAATGTGAAATTTCAAAAACCGTACAACCGTGCAATAATATAGGACGTGCTTAAAATACATTTTTCGAAAGTTTTCTGTGACTTAAAATACACTGATTCTCAGGTACAGACATTTTTATACAATGTTTAAGGTTCAAATTTGTTTCATTATTTTTGCATTTAGTCAAATAACAGAAATTAAATTGAAAAAAAAATACACATTTACCTCAACTTTATTATATACATAATACCGATGTATATTGTCACCACATCGTAAACTAAAATCATGTATTTTAAAATATTTTATTTTTGAGATATTGTAATATCGAATTCCGTTGAAAAAATAATTGTTATAAATATTATCTAAAGAAGATACTTTTTAGTACGATTAGGGCATGTTTGTTTTAAATATTCTATTACTGACAACGCAGTACCTACTGGTAATTAGACTGACACTGAGTCTGACGGTCTTATAACAAGGAGTTGGCTGCAACTTAGATAAATATTGATATTATTTATTTAAGTGTTGTTACAAATAATGTTTAAAAATAAACATAACAGTGTAATAAACATTTTACCTTTTCCCAAATTCTGAGAACGCAGATCCGAGTCCCGGGCAATGCAACTTACACGGTGGGATTAATAGGTGTCAATACCTCGGTCATTCGAACAAGCGTTAATACGTTAATAATCTACTTTAATATTATAAACGGTATGCTGTCTGTCTTGATTTTTAAATTAATAAACATCTTTCTCCCATCAAATTGTGATTCGCCACAATTATATTGACAAATCTACTCGATAAATTTTATTTGTGTATTTCTTCAAAACTATGTAATATTTTGTCCCCCGGCATATGAGAAGATATTGCAGTGAATGTTTAAAATAATCAACGGTCTTTACGTGTGACTATAAAATATACGCGATTATAAGTAAATATAATATAATGCTTACTCATCCAATATAGCCAGTGTGTTGAATGAACCACCCTTTCGCTGACGACAGACGAAGCGGTTACGTCCTCAGTCCACGTAACATAACGGTCGTTATCAGTAACCACTGGAGGGTTATCACTTCCCATGGCACTCTCGATGTAAACCTCGCTATTGTCTTGGGCGTCGGTAAAACGCTGTTCATCTTGATGCCTTTCTCTCACTTGGCGCTCGTGAAACATCTGTCGCCGAGTTCTACGATCTTTCTCAGCTATCTTGAAAGCCAGCTGAAGGAACCAAGGGTGTGGTGGAGGATTCACTATATAATGTTCGGATTCCCTTTTCTTTTTCATACTTTTCTGGATGTCTTTTCTTTTTACTGATTATTTGTGTAGCAACATTTCATGGTATTCTGCAAAGAAAAAAAAGATTTTTTAAGTACTTATTTGAAAAACAATTTTCAAAAATCTAACCTTGTATTAGCAAATCAGATTAACAGTTTCAATTTCTAAGTTAGTAACAGTTTCTAATTTTACACTATTACGATCTCAGAATAGATTAAATCAGCATTAATAAATATTTTTAATTCAATCTACAACATTCTTCAACCCATCGTAAATATGTTCATTTGCTAAATTACATTAATATCTATTGAACGTGATCTAAAGTTTTTATAATTAAATCCAATTTTTAATTTAGAACTAGCACTTGTACCTAATATTAGTAGTATAACGAATAGTATATCAATGATTATACAATTATCTTTTTATCGCATGATAAATGTGGCTACATATCAATACCACATACATATTAGTACGTACCAGAACCTTAATACTTTTTTTTTAATTCGTTAAACCTATATATTGCATTAATAATACATATTTTTAAGTACATATGCTAACCAGAGGCAAAGAAATCATGTAAAATAATGTTGTAAAATCGTATTATCCAACGCAAAGCTCCTTTAGAATAACTTAGACAATATAACGTCTGAATGCTATAAGTAGAATGGATTGAAAATTCAAAATTGTATTGAAGAAACATGAGACAATTTCCATATGATGGCTTTTTTCTCAATCTAAATCAACGTTACGCGGAATTCTTTTTGACAGTTACATATTTTATATTCTATTCTATGATATGCGAAACACCAGCGAAACGTAAACAAGAGTTATGGTTTACGCATATATAATAATATATATCTTTGGATTATTCTACCACGAAGTCAATACTTCTTTGACTTTTTTATTTTACCCTACTGCATTCAAATCGAAAAAATCAATACGATACTAAGTACATACTATACATTTTTATTAATCTGTGAGTAGATGTTTTAGCCTGTAGTGAAATAATTTATTTTAGTTCATTTAATAATGACGAGATAATTTCAAAAATAATAACTGTTGATAATTAAGGCGAATCCTCTACGTACCAGAAGCACCTGGCGGGAAAAATATAAAGCTTGCAATTTGAGACATTTTTTTGATAATTTACAATTTAAACTATATTAATTAATAAATATGTACCTATCTTAAAACATTATAAAGAAAAATATTTTTTATTTTAAGGCGAAGTCTTCATTGAGCCTTTTTTAAAGAGGCGCCTAGCGGAAAAATACGAAGCTTGCAATTTGAGACATTTTTTTGGTAATTTACAATTTCAACTGTATTAATGAATATAAATAAAATTTATTTGATATAAATAAAAAGGATTTCAAGTTATACACATTTATATTTTTTATAAAAATCGATGTTTTTTAAAATAGATATAAAAAATATTAAAACTATGAATTTGTCAAAAATCGCTTAGGTGATGCTTAGAAAACTTAATAAACTAAATATTAATAATAAATATGACCATAAAATATATGTAATAATAGGGTGCGGATCGATAGAACAAATTCACATTTTATTACATTTTTTACAATTGTAAGTTTGTCTTTGACTTAAAATAAAAAATATTTTTATTTTTAATGTTTTCAGATACATATTTATTCATTAATACAGTTGAAATTGTAAATTATCAAAAAAATGTCTCAAATTGCAAGCTTCGTATTTTTCCGCTAGGTGCCTCTTTAAAAAAGGCTCAGTGAAGACTTCGCCTTAAGTCAAAAATAAAAATCGATAAAATATAAAAACTATTAATTAGTCAATAATCTCTACATGACATCGTAAAAAAATTAATAAACTAAATTTTAATAATAAATATGACCATAAAATAATATGTAGGTAATAATAAGATGGGATCCTTTTAAAATAATTATTAGTTATCTTTGACATAAAATAAAAAATATTTTTCTTTTTTATGTTTTCAGATACATATTTATTAATTAATACATTTTAAATTGTAAATTATCAAAAAAAATGTCTCAAACTCCAAGCTTCATATTTTTCCGCTAGATGCTTCTGGTAGGTAGACGATTTGCCTAAAAGCAAATGTAATAGAAAACGCCGTCGCGTCACCTTCTTCATGCCATTATCACAAAGCGCTCTATGTGACTAGGAGCATCTGTTGTTTTAGGCCTGGAAATGTCTCGAAAGCATCCACCTAATAATTCGGTTTCCACGCACTCAATTGTACATTTAACGATGTTTTAAATGTCATGATAAAATATGGAGAAGACAGTATAATATGGCAAACGATTCATGACAATCAATTTTGATTTCAAATGTAATATTTCGATGAAGATGATGAAGAATATGATGAGGATTTCCTGAGCTAATTACGTTATGAATATTCAGGAACGACACAATAAGCCAAAATATCGTATAACATAGTTTTGCGATGAGAAATACAATTTGCATTTAGACATTGCATCATAGCGTCCCCCATACAATAGAAATGCTCGACCACACTTCATTGAATTTTTATCGCAGTTATCAAACTTTTTGATGTGGAATGTAATGCATGGGTATTACATAATACAATGGAACAACTATATCTACAAATTACGTGAAAACCTGGTATGTAAAAATAATATGGTATATTATTTTTTATTTTAATTTATATTTTATAGTGATATTGTTGACTCATTTCATGTATGAACATCACAGAATAATGATATTAATAATAATAATATCCCATTGATCGTTTTCATATATAATATTGCTTCGTTATATGTGTGTATATAGGATGGATGATTTTTTTAAATCATTTTTTATATCATGAAGCAGCAAAGTCAGAATATACTTCTAATAACTATTTGTAGCATAGAATATCATTCTTAGGTATTTGATATAACGTTGTACTAAAAATGTATATATTACAAACTCATCGAACATTATTTCAGCGCACCTTCGAGACATCTAAAACATATTTTCAATCAAAACACCATTTTTTTCATATTTTGAACGACCATTAAAGCTTATTTTATATGCAGCGGTTTAGAATGCATATTATTTATATTTTTATTTATGCTCGCTTATGTCAGTAAAATTATAGAAATCCAAAAAAAATGTAAGTACTTAAAAACAATAAAAAATAACTTGACCGAAATTATTATATTTTATGTCAAATTTAATCAATTTATTACAGTGAAATAAAAATAATAAAGAACATAAAATTAATAATTGCTAAAAATAAATACAATCAAACTAAACTTAAACATACTTAAGCCTTGAACATGCGCAGATGCGATTTCTTTTAGTGCGCACGAATTACATATGGCTATTGTGAGTATTATTACCGCCTGCACTTACATCAATCCTATTGACATAATTGATTTCACGGATTTAAACGGACAGGTGTATATAATTCCAAGATATTTAGGTGAACAATCAGAATGTCAAGAACATGGCATACGTATTTACGTATTGAAAAGCGAAATAAATATGGTTGCTACAGTACGACTTACTTATTAGCACTTACCAGACTTTTATATACATATACTTATACAATATAATTGTATTTGTAATTTACTAATCTACCTACTTATTTTCTTATGTATTTACCTTGTAATCAGTTATTTTTAGTAGGTAGGTATGTATTTTTTAGAGTTTTATATGGACATTAATTTAATATCAATACTGTACGGCCGTCTATTTCCGATACATCAACTCACAGCTTCAATGTATCTACGTACAAATTTCCGGACACGGTATTTTAATACTAAAGTTCCCTTATTGTTACAGTCAAAATCTTTTAATGTTTGACTTTCAGTCCAACTTTCTCTAAAACATAATTAGGTAAATATTGTACGTTCTTTCGTTTACCTTTCTTTGATGACTCGAGTTGGTGCATCATTAATGTAGGCTTTTCAGATACACAGCCTTCATCGTGGATTTCTGTATACAGTTTCCTGTCATCGCTCGATGGATATTTATTTAACAAACTTTGTTTTTCATAGAATATACAAAAAATTAATTAGTTTGCCAACTAATTTACAATCAATTATTTGTATCTACTATTTTTGCAATAACTATATTTCTTTGTTTAACGGTTATCAATGATCACCGCAGCAAATGGATAGATAAGTAAAAGCAGGGCTCGAAATGAACTGGAGCGCAGTTCCGGTTCGTAAAATCTCCAAAATTATCGTTCCATCTTGTATATTATTGTATAACAATTAATAAATTCACTGACGTTTACATAGTATTCATTTATTTTTATACAATATCCACAAAATTAGATACTTAAATAATATGTTGATATTTTCGAACATTTATCTAACGCTCCGGTGTGAATTTTTTTCCATTTCGAGCACTGATTGAAAGGGATATTTTTATTGGTAATTACATCCAACCCGTTTAAGACTTTCAACAATCAAATAAGCAATAACTGATAAAAGACCAGACTTCGGTAAAAACCTTTTCATATGTCCTGATTTATCGGAATACTTAAAAAAACCAAAATAATTAATGGTTTCACCTAATATTATTCTGTTGGCAGAAAATCAAAGTAAAAGCTTTTATCCTTTTTTAGGTGAAGCTTATAATTTTATATCGCCGATAACTAAAAGATCATTGTCGTTGCCATAAAAGTTTATTTATTTAGGTACAATCTAAAAAGCTTTTATTTTCATAAAATATTCATTCTTTACCGCTCGTTAGAGATGAAACCTTTTGTCAATCGTTTTATATGGAACAAACATGCCCGAAATTCAACAAGTAATATCTAAAATGTTAAAGAAATATAATGAAAAAATATGAAATATTGACAACACGTGATAATAACATTCATGTTGAAACAAACGTCACAGTTCAATACATAAATCAGCAACCTTTTCAAATTGACGAGCCATATACAACTTCAAGTTTCAACAATAGCGTCACAATTTCAGATTATGTAGATACTATTCTGCCGGATATTTTCACCCAATTCTGAGAACCAATATAATATTTATACTTATTATTGCATTTTTTTCTTAACAAACAATAAAGTTATTTGACCCTGCCAGTCGGTACAAAGTGCATAGGTACTAAAATTTTACCTCATTTTCAATCGATCTATACTTATGTAATTGAGCACAATTTTATTGTGAGAGAATTGAATTTCAAAAAAATATGTTATTCTAATCAAGTACAGAATAGAAAACAAACATAATCGAAACTAAACATTCCGAATTAAAAAGTATTATTAAGTAAAAACCAAAATAATAAATACAAAAATTAAACATAGTTTGTACATAATTGTCTGTCTTTTATGACCGTTTTCTCTTAGCTAGGTTACCTATGTATGGCTACTTTAAAACTTAAGGTACAAATTCGAATTCAAGAATCAGTATGTGCTAGAAGAAATTTTATTCTTTCTAAAACTCTTGCCAGAAAATGTGTTTGTTTCCAAACGTGAATGCTTTAATAACAAATTTCCTATCTGTGTTCAGTCATAGTGGTACCTACGTTCGTCATTTCGCTGTATTTTTTGGATGGAAATCCAAATCTTCCACGTGTCAAACTCCGAAAGAATACGAATGAAAGTGTGGTTTTGTATTTATCATCAAACTGCAGATAACTGAAGATATGCAGCATACAACAAGTAGATTTTTATTTCTATACAAATTATAACTGAAATAATTCAATTTATAAGGGTCGTAAGTTATGTTAGTATGATAAACTATTTATAGGAGGCAAAAAATGGACGTATGGATCACTTACTGACCGTGGACCGCCGGTTGCCGACGGCTGATCTAACACGTGTATATTTAATGGTCTTACAATATCTACCGATGCTGGTATATTATATAGTTGTAATTTGTTTTGTTATTGTTTGTAATAATGAGATAAAACTGGACCTTACATATACGAAAACTCAAGCCTATTGTCTTTATCTCTGAATCCGAACGGTACCCGAAGCGTCACAAAAGGTTACAATACATAACAAAAGAAAATCTCTGGCGTGTGTTTCGCTCAATTGTCCATAAAACTTTTACGAAGAAGAATAAAAACAATGGACGTTTTATTGGGAAGATTCTATGGTGAAATTTACCCGTGAAACCTTTAAAAACACGATTTTACAACCATGTCCACCGTGTGTAAGAAATATGCTTAGCTAGGAATCATCTTTTTATGGTTATATCATCGCTTGTAATAGTAAAAAATGTATACTAGTAGTAATAGCACCTACGTCTACGTATAATTAAAAAAACCCCTAAAAATTAAATTCATGAGTTGTTTTCAGTATATAATTAACATTCCTTCGCGTACTTATTGTTTTCTTTTTTGAGAAAAATAATAACATAAAAAATAACGAATAACTAATTACTTTTTATTTTACAAATTAAAAATGCTCAGTTCATTATACATTTTTTTGTTTTTTTTTTTTAAATACTAACGATGGTTGGAGGCTTGCAATTTCCATCAATCTCACAAACTTTCGCCAGAATTTTTATTTTCATCAATCTTGTTCGGTTAATTGAATAATTACCAAAAAGAAACGCTATCTATAATTGAGTTACGAATTTCACATTGAGTGTTTTTTTTTCATCTTATATCTTAAAAGCTTCTATAGATAACCCAAAAAGATCACATTTTTTACATGTAAACAAATAGATTATAAGGAAAATAATTTGATAAATTGCGTAATATATTTTATATTTAAATATATAATATTTATGGATATTAGTTACTTACTCGTACCTTATTTTTATATCAATATGACGGGAATATTATATATTATAATCAATATTTATGGATCATAAAAAGTAATTGTGTAATAATATACAAGTATTATAAATATTGTAACTATTCGTTTAGATAATATTATAAATAAATTACAATGTTTTTCTTATACATTTTATTGTCTCCAATCTTATTAATGATACGCTAAATATCTCCCAACATGTATGTATCATTAACTACATGTATTTAAACTTTAAAGAGCTGAGTGTTTGCAGTGGTGGGTTTAGGAACATGGCGGTTGAAGGCATCGATTGCCTTTAAAACATACGAAATAAAAAACAAATGAAATTAAGAAAATAAGCTTGAGTTGGTTATATTGTGGACTCTTTTGTTGTTAGTTGCATGCATTCTGTTATGCTTTGGGTAATATTTTACAGTCAAATTGTGGGAAATACGCATATTTTTAAGATTTTGTTATAGGCAATTTATTAATTATTGTTTGACTGGTTTGAACTATTTTGAGGCCCCCTTTTATATCTTCTGACAAACCAATTGCGTCAAATAATATATTTTTGTATTCGCAATCAGACTGTTATCTGTCTGCTATAATAAATATGGAGGTAGGCTGTTAAGATTCGATATAAATAATGAATATTGCACACTATACTTTGTCAGTCATACGTATGTACGGACTTGTTTTCATTGAATTCCAGGTAGTGTTGATAGTTTTTTAAAAATAATTAAACCCAGCGGAATACCAAGCCACAATAGATAATAGTAAAAAAGTATAAGTATAAAATTATTCCATCAAAGCAAACATAGTTTTAGATATTTTACAGATACCAGAATATATTTTATCTATTATGATTTAGTTTAGGCAGGGCTTGAATTAAAAAAAAAACTAACCAACACCATCATAATATATTCTTAAATTAACTAAAACAAATAAGTATGACTGAAAAAATGTGAAAATTTGTTGTCGGATCGCCCATAGCGTACCCAAACTATTATGATTTGGTTTAGGCAGGATTTAATTTATATTTAAAAACTTACTAAAACTATCTACAAATTGTAGTCTTAATTCATTGAAAACAAATACGTATGATTGACAAAGTTTAATGTGCACTATTAATGTCAAATCTTAACACCCTACCTCCACCCTTTGCCAGTGGTATATTATGTTATAATATGAGATTGAATACTACGAAATATTATATTGATATTAGTTTCTTTCTGCGTTATCAGTCCCTGAAATATTTCTCCTATTTTTACGAGTACGCATGTGTAAAAAGGTTGGAAAATACTGATTTAGACGTCTAAAGTTATAACCAACCACATATTAAATCAAATTAGTGCAAATTAAAATGAGTGTTAACTCGCCAAGAATGAAATCCAGATTTATTTAGATTTTTTACGGTTAGCTCATCGCAAAACCATAGACAGAAATAATATTGTACCTATACCTATTGATACGGTATTATATTCTACATTCGTTTTTTGATAGCTTGTCAGGATATTATATTTTGATATTCTACCTACAGAAATGAATAAATTATTATTAAATTTACAACCGAAGTACACGTGTCGATCGGAACACTCGTTCATGTTTCGCATAAAAAGTAAGCCATCCCATAAATCTTCGATGTATAAAGCAATATATGAAACAGCGTACAGTATTTTAATGCGAAATCATTCAAAAACTCGCGCTTTTATAAATGCGAAAATCGCACATCAGTCAAGTCACGGCCGTATCTATATAGGCAGTGGCGGCTCGACAACTTTCTAGTTGGTGAGGTTTAGTCATTAATTATTAAATATATACACCTACCTACTTTCTCATATTATACATTGTGTATCAAGCTTTTTATAATAGATTTTATTAATGGGATATGAGTAGGGAATCCAATCCCGAGCTAAAATTCTGATCCCGGGATTTCGGGATTATAATTTGACAATCCCGGGATCGGCATTTTTCTCCATTGTTAATATAAAAATTTTATATTTACAAATAACATTGATAAACTCGGTCAAAAATAAATCTAGTGTAATTTATACTATTTAAGACATTTATTGTTAATATTGTATACGTTCAATCTTGGAAATACATAAGTTTAATGGAGTAAATAATATTGTAATATAAATAATAATGTGAATTAATTATGAGATTGCTTTTTCTAATAGTAAAAACTTAATGAATGGGTTAGCGATATTTAAAATAGTAAAGCAAATCATGGTGTACTTATGGCCTTTCCGCTTCATAAATCTAATTAGTCAGCCAAATATGAAACTGCCGTAAAACGTATGAGATCACGGTGGAATTACTTTATTAATAGTGCGAAGCATTGCTTTTTCCAATCTTTCTCATTTTTATCAATTTATGTGATAAAATAAAATGAATCGGAAACTTACACATGGGTGTAAATCGAACTTCATTCAAACTCAGTTTATTTGTAATGTAGTTATGTGTAGTATTGTATAAAAATTGATAAAAAATCAATCCCGAAAGTCTCGGGATTATGTTTATCAATCCCGGGATTCATAGGTATCGAAAATAGCTCGGGATCCCGGGATTGGAATCCCTAGATATAAGTATTTTTTCCGAATAAATAATATGACTGTATGAGTCGTTAGTTAATCACATCTAAAAAACGTTTAAAAATATTAATTAAATTAATAATAATAATTAGTACCTACCTATAGACTTTTTTTAGACTAGATAGTTTTTAATAACGACATACAGCGAGTTTTTTTACTCACCTAGGAGTTATTTGATTTAAATCAATCCCCAGTATGCGTATACTAACGCTAATGCGTTCGCATCCTTTGTGAGACGAGATTTGTACGACGGCGACGGGATGGGGCCGAGTCATCCCCCGGTCAACGAAAAATATACGCCATAGCTATCTTAATTTGTACATAGGTTTCACCGTGAAATAAAGCATATTTAATTTAATTAATTATTATAATACCGCGTAATCATCATTATGTTATTCCATAATTTACAATCATTACTTTATATATTTGTATAATAATAATAAATATCTCTATAAAATAGTGACGGGTTTAGACGGAGAAAATAAATAATTAAATAAGTAGTTCATGTAATCATGTAATGAAGTAGATATATGAGCCTTTGAAAACTAAAGTGGTGTAAGTCACTTTTTGCACATTTTGAGTTTACACCATAAATCGATAGATTGAGCATCATTCTGTCTTGTACAAAAGCGGTGTAAGTGTAATTCAATTATTTCTCCATATATCGCAGTAACAGTCTAAAAGTGGCCAACCAAACAGCTACAGCATTTTACAGAGTAGTGGTTGTTGGTATCGCAGTCAGATACGTCGTATTTCACCATATTTTTTTTAAATCTCTGAAGACAGGACGTATAATCGACGACATCGGAAGAAGTTGACGAGTGATTTTTAAGCCAAAATACTTCATTTCTTTATCAAATGTTTTAATAATCATGTTTATTCGGTTTTTTATTCTTAATAAATTTATGAAAACATTTTAGTCAAATTTATTCAATGTTCATTCTCTGATGATAGGTGCTAATGTTGAAGGTAGGTTTAGATACATACAAAAATGGTGTAAATCATTGAAATAAAATATTTTAGAAAAAGCGTTGAAAGCAGAAGTGGTGTAATTCATTTTGACAGTAAATAAATGATACATTTTCCAATGTATTCAGGTTAAATTAGTCACTATTAGTTAAAGATGCTGTTTATAAGTAGATTGTGCAAAAGACATCAACGTTTCTCTATTACACCACGCTTTACAGAATTTTTACTAAAACCCCAATTTCTGGAAATTGACCTTTTTTGACTTACACCACTACAGCTTTCAACGGCTCATATTATGTCCAATAATAAAAATATATTACGTATATTTTTGACATGATATGGATGTGGGGTTGATCCCTACGAACCTTTAAGGTAGAGTCGCCCCTGTATTCAGGTCATGTAGGTACATATTATTTGCTTTTTCTTCCACCACCTGCTAAGTTGCCACGTCATCCATTATGCGGCGTATTGAACGTTAGACGTCATTAAAAGTTATACTGTATCCCAGGAACAAAGATATTGGTTAGCGTGCACTAAAGTGTGCGTGATTCTCATTATAATATAATATATTACGGTCAATACTGAATAAGAAAAGACCTTCTCGTTTTCCGTAAAATATCGAACATTTTTGAAGGTTGAGAATATTTCTCTCGTAGATACCAAGCTGCAATACCGGTTTGCAAGGCGCAAGCGGCGATAGCTGAAAAATCTAATAGATAGAATTGGTCATTATTTTAATTTTGACATAACCTCTGTAGAAAGCAGGGTTGAAAATGTAACCGGAACCGAACCTTGTAGCTCTGAAAATCTCTTAATTATTTTTGAGCCGGCACCGGGACAGAAAAGCCCGAAAGGAAATGAGTTCCGGAGGTTTTATTATTCTATGTTTTTCCGTAATCATTCACTAATTATTTTTATTGTATCTTTCTTTTGCCTGTCTTATCTATGTAATATTATACTTTTTTATGTTTTTTGTTTTTTTCTCAATTTTTTTAAACGATTTTTAATAACTCTCCAATTATATTCATTACAACTCTATTTAATATTTGATCTAATTTAATTTGATTTAATATGCTTTTTGTGTCCGCCTGTTATTGGGACCATCACATATTATTTTTTTCTATATCATATTCATATCTCGGGGGTCTAGGATCATAAGGGCGAAACTACAATAATGGCTGTTTTGAGTTAAATATTGCATTGTCTTGCTAGAACGCAGTTCTATCATATGTACAAAGATGAAACTCGTACGTATAGCGGTTTGCCAGATATTACTTGGCGTATCTACAAATCCAGATGGAATTTTAATGTCATATGGGTGAATGTCCTCTTACACCTGTGTGACTCTGACATTAATGCCAATTAATCAAGGACACTTCGATGTAAGCGGCGTTTCGCTTTTATGTCACTGACATAAAGTTTAGTTTATGGAAGTTCCGTAATTTTTAGTTTGGCGTAAGTTGTCAATTTGACTTAAGTAAACACTTGTTATCGGTTCATATTTGCATATCAACAATGTTTTGGAGAGGTAATGATTGTGGATTTCTTTAAACAGAACCAACGTACAAGCATGCGAAGTAAGTAATTACTTATGTATATTTAAGTTATGTTATTTCGACTCCTAACCGGTCAAATTGTTTTTAAATGTAATCTGATTAAATATTTATATACTTACAGCATCATTATAAATCATGTTTTTGCAGATCGAAATACAGAATTGGAAGACGAAGAACTGAATGTTTTGAACTCAAATCATGATGTACCAGATACTCGTAATACACCGACTAATGATTATAATTTCAAGGAGAATAACTCTGATAAACAGTTAACCCTGATGAAATATTATAATGAATTGTTCATTTGTTCAGATATGGCTTTATCCACTAGCTGATTGTATTAAAAATACGATGTTTTTTCTCAGACATGCATATTATTATCTTAGGAGTTACTTCGTGGTTGCAGAGCTCAAGATAATATTTTCGAGAGTTTCTCCCTGATACGTTACCAGGATGGCCAGCAAAATGACTAATGGAAAATAATGCTGAATATTCACTCATCATAAAATACAGAATTGAACTCTATTATGTATTATGTAATTAATATTTTATATTTTTTTTAGAAAACCGGATTCAAAACTCCAGCCTAAATATAACGCAACACTTTCCCTCACTGCGAAAAAGATATCAATGGGCATTATTCAGGAATAATATCATTATTTTTACAATTGCTTAAAGTTGTCAAATCTTGAAAATAATTAGGAAAACATGGATGAAGAAGATACATAACAAAATTATGTATATAGTTAGATTTAGGAATAGAATTTGATAAAAGATATTTCGCCTATGTTTGTATTATCTATATTGTATTAAGAACAAATATTTACCAGTAACCTTATTTGAAAATATTTTGAGAGACAAAAAGGCGAATATCTCCCATTAATTATATTTTATTTTTTTCCAATCTAACTAATGTCTAAAATGACGATATTGATGCTCTACATTACTCTTAGGAATATGCTACAACAGCTTTAATTTTTTTTTTTGTATTTTTACAGTGTGAAATTGTTTTTTTTAACAATAAAAACTATTTTACCATATTTTCCCATTTATCTCAGTACAGTGTTTTTGTAGTTTCGCCCTTATGATCCTAGACCCCCGATTCTATCCTGTGTGATTGATTCTGTTGGTTGACCTAAATAATTAAAAAAAGGACTGCTGGATCTATTCTCAAACATAATTATCAATTATCTCCCAAGGGAAAGTGCCGCCCTAAAGCAAATTTAGAATGCCATCCTTTTTTTATTTTTAGTTAAAAATTGTCTGCAAAAATATCAGTTAGGTAACAGATAAATAAATATCTACACCAAAATTTTTAAATTGACATACACACTATCTATTAGAAATAAGAAAATTTCTAAGAAACTCACTATTAAACAGTGGTGGTATTAAGTGCGTAGAGGTCTGTGGTACTGACAGGTTTGAAAATTGTGAAAATATTACCTTTGCGATAAACCACCATGGCAATATGTATCACAATGGGCATTTGGTTCACACAACAATAATTATTGACGAGGTTTTTTATTATTTTTAAACTAAGATGTCGATACTTTCTAATGAAGCGACCGCATCGTTTGCTTGCTGCTCTCGTTCCTTTATTTTCCACCCTATATAATGTGCTACCTCTATTCAACGCATAACCTGCTCACCC
Organism: Rhyacophila brunnea; assembly: GCF_057557595.1. Lineage (NCBI taxonomy): Eukaryota > Metazoa > Arthropoda > Insecta > Trichoptera > Rhyacophilidae > Rhyacophila > Rhyacophila brunnea. Next base: position 17,589,812 of record NW_028232965.1, read on the forward strand.
CCATGGGACGTCACTTGTATTACGTAATATTTGTAAATGTGATTGCTTACCTATAATTTGTGGTATCCACGATATATGCATATGCTCCACCTGGCAAAGATACCTTGACAACATAGTATACATATCTACATCTAGAGATTTGCAAAAATAAATTAAGTATGTAAGTATATTTAAGTAAGAATATAGATATTTTAAACACCCACTGTGGCCACGGGGCTTAAGCATTGGACTATAATGCCGTGGGTCCCAGGTTCGAATCCTGGGTTTGGCAAGTACACATATTGTTTTTCAATTTGTGTCTGTCAGGGTATGGACCTAATAGGTTGAGCAAATGGCTGACATCCATTTCTCGTAAAAACAAAATCTGTTAATACAAACCTCTACTCTGCAGTGGCCCATATGATCCTATTAGGATCGGAAATGGTAAAAAAAAAGATATTTTTAAAAATTGGAACTGAATCTTGCAAAAGAATTTCCTATTATTGTATCGATGGAATCCATCCCCATTCGATTTGTCCACTGAAAACGAAACGAACTTCCGAAAAATGGGGGTCTAACAGCTTTGGTAGAAAGGCCGTGGCCAAGCACTTTCAATGTTTGTAAAAAAAATATCACTCGTTCTATATTGCTGTACGATGTTATACAAAAATTCAATTAAAATATTTTGACGTTTTTGTTTAGATGAAGGTAAAATGTTTGTAAAAAAATGTCAATGAATAAATAATATTAACTTTTATATTTTTATCTTTTTATAAACTGAATTTGTATGGCTTATAATATGATATTTTTAATATGAAATATCATTTTATACAACGAATATTCTTCGTGAATGAAATTCTTGGAATTATTAGTCAATGAAATTTGAAATACTTTTCCAGAAATATCATATTTTTTTATTGATTCCGGGCAGATTTTACAATTTGACGGTTATATTATGGAATACATACAAATAGCCAAATGAATGTGTATAATCTAAATTTTCCATTATGAAGAGTGAAATAAAAAAGAGTTAAAACTATCAGAGAAATAAGATAAACTATATTATCCCCAGTCCAAAAATTTTGATTCTACAACAAAATAATAAACCCTTCGTAAATTAACTATTGAAATACTATATCGACTGACAAGTAATCTTAAAAGAAAAATAAAGGTATATTATTATGTTATAAAAATGCGTTGATATACGCTACTTATTTGGAATGAAAACCAGATCACACGAGCAAGTGCACAACCATGGAAGAAGGGAACGGATGCTTTAATGGGTGAAAAATGTAATCAAAATGGAAATGCGAATTTGATTCAACTCGGCGGAGGATATTGCGTTTTTGAATGAAACGTTTTAAGTACCCACATTATATACAATTTTAATATACGTGCTACGGTAAAGCGGATCTTTTCTACGCCGTTTAACGTGGTCTACGCCGTAGTACTATCGTAAAAGTTTTATTTCCAATATATAGTTTTCGATTCATATTTGCGACTGTATTATTATCCGATATTTAATGAGTTCTTTTTTAAACTTTTATTTCATATTTCTTGTAAATTGTACGAATATATTTAAGCCTCTTTCAACAACGTCATCACAGTATTCAATTATGATGGTGAAAGTATTAAGATACCTATAAATTTTATTAAAATTTTAATTATTTAGCTTATATTGTATTGTTAAATAATTAAAACATATAAACACGTAGTAAAAAATATCACCAATTTGGTTTGTGTTTCTATTACCGCCTGTACACGTGCATGTATTTACTGGCAGCAATAGTGTATAAATTTTAAACTATCGTGACAATAACTGTTTACACGTAAAAGTGCTGACTGTCTCTCCAATCTCATTCTTCAAGAGTAAGCGAGACGCGATGTTGTCATTTTATGGTACTATTTCGTACTATTTGACAGGTAGTGAAAATCGGTCAACTTGAAAATTCATTCGTAGTTCGTTTTTTGTCGGCAGGTTCGCGACTATCGTTCTACTGGGCAGGCGCAGATCGACAAAAATCCTACTTTCGCATGAAAATTCAGAAGCTTCCGAACTTTTTTGATTCATGCATGCAATCTTGCAACCATGCACGTGTAAACGGGCTAAGATATTATTACTTAATTTACCTGATCTTTTTTATTTAAAATGTCATGTTGTAAAAGTATAATAGTAATAATTTGTTATGTACTCAATATGTTTTTATATGAATAAATAAAAGACTCATTTGAATCGATAGGAACTGTACATTGTATTAATGTTGTTATAATGAATTCATTTTGTTATTAATTACGTTTAATTAATTTAATTTTAATTACCATTAATTTCACGTAGTAGACATGTACAAGAAGTCTAGTATTAATGACGATTTTCAATTTTTTATAGTAGTATTTTAAAAGTACTTTAACACTCAATATTTTAATAGAGTTAAATCTCTCTCATGAAAAATAATAATAACTATGAAATAAAAAATAAATGTAACTGTCACTGTTGTGCGAAAGGAAGAATATTATATGGTATTATAATGCATTCTGTCATATCATAAAAGTTGTAAACGTTCAGTTTCAATTTTTGAAAATTAGTTATCTTGTTGTCATTCTGAAGATGGGTTTTTAGTCCAAAATAGCTGTCTACATAAATAACTTAAATACTGTATAATTAACAATAATTACATAAAAATATGACCATACAGCTTAACAGTATACTAAGACTTCTCCAACATTACATTGATGAGCTCGTGTCAGGGTCATTTTAACAGAGATTATCTGACGCCTCTGTATATATGCTGTACTCCAGAATGAGATATATCTAAATTCTGTAGTTTTCATTTTCAATCCTCTTGCAATTTCTGATGATGATTTATCATCTAAATATTGTGAATTTGTGATATTTTGCCATTTTTTTGCACATAATATTATGTACTCCACTAATAAGTCCAAATATAATTAGTTCGCACTACCGCAATGCCACTTAATACACGTCATGCTAGTTAAGTACATTGACTCTAATTTAACAATAACAAAAAGAATCAACAATTATTGTTCACAAAGGAACAACGTCCAAAATCAGCCTCCACTTCGGCGAACTGTTGCAGACTGCATATGGGTTTACCGAGCGCTCATTATCGCTGTATTTTATTCCCTTCTAATTCTTGTGTACTATTGCTACAGAAGATCTGACCTTAAAGTAATAGCCATTTAAATCTGGACAAGATCTCATTACATGCTGACCACTCCTATAGTAGTCACTAAATAAAAGTTGAAACTACATGAAAAAATTATCTTTAGTATTTGTAAGTATGTAAAAGATTGTGTGATGATTGGTGAACTATATTAATTTATATAAAGCTACGCGTATAGTTTCGAGATACTCGTCACCCAAGCTTTTATAAATATATTAATAAACGGCTGTAATCCTATTTTTAGAATGGATTTTTTAATTGACGTCTAGTTATTCGGTGAGCATGATAATATTCTCTGACGTCGAGACTTGTTTCAATAAAAGATTCATTTCGCCGCCCAGGGCGTTAACTCGAGCTTTAGGTAGGCACTCATCAAAGAGCTTTCAGGCTTCTCTGGGTCCTCTGGGAGGGCAATATGTTAACTCACATCAAATAACAAACTCCCACTCGCTTGTGGGAAATTCCAAAATTCATTTTTCCTTGTCTCTCGCTCACTCTTTGTGTAGAGATCAGATTTACATAACAGTGTGAGGTTCAATAAACCTTGAGATATTAGCCCAGATTTTACGTAATATCTATAGATGAATAGTTTCAAAAATTCAGTGCATAATATACACAACATATTTTTATTTCATTTACTCGTATGGAGACGGAAAAATAATGTGATAATAAAACAATGTTGTTTATAATAGCATACATAATTTTAAAACATTTCAGAAATATACCTACTAGACCTACTAGAAAAATCTCGTTTGAAAAACACAACCCCGGCAGGATTCAAGCCTGTAACCACTTGATGATTTACCAATTAAGATACGGGCATCGTATTTAATAACGACGAAATTAACTAGTAGTTGCATGAAATTGTTATTAAATTGCGTTCATTTTGCCTTTCAATTTTCGTGTTTATCAAGGTATAAATTACTAAGTTCCCTAATTACTAGTCGCTACTAATACCCCGTGTGGACATGCATGGATTTACTGCTGAATGCTGCATGAATCGGGGAGTTCGGAACCCTCTGAATTTTCATGCGACACTTGGGATTTTTTTGATATGCGCCTGCGCAGTAGAACGATAGTGGCTTACCTGCTGGCAAAAAAATGAACTACGCCGCGTAGAGACTCATTTTGAGGTTAACCGATTTTTACGACCTTTCAAATAGTACCATAAAATAACAACATCGCGTCTCGTTTACTCTTGAAGAATACGATTGGAGAGACAGTCGGCACTTTTACTTGTAAACAGTTATTGTAACGATAGTTTAAAATACTCACTATTGCTGCAAATAAATCCATGCACATGTACAGGCGCTATAATGCTAGTAATTTAATAAACTATTTCTTTTATTCAACAAATAATTCACAAGATTTTAAAATGTAATATTATACTTTATATTGAACATAAATAGCTCTGGTTTTCATACTACCTCATCACAGGTTGGATGTGATGTTTCGTGGTGCTGCATATCATGAGATTAACCTATTTGATAGCACCATAAAGGTTGATATATTTTTCTTGAATTATTGAATTTTTGTGGGCGTGTTAAACATATTAAATTTATAAAAAAATCCTAGTACATAAGCGATTCCTTTACCTATGCTATTTTGTAGTATTTCATTTGTTGTCTTCGGTAGTTTTTTTTTTAACAATTTCATGTTTAAATTTTATAATTGTATACTCTGTATTTTACTGTAGTTGCTACAGCGCATTGGCTGAAAATTGTAATTACATAATACGGTTTTATAAATTAATTAATAAATTCCCTCATTGATTATGTGTCGTTTCATGTCATGTGTGTCGGTAAAGGAGTTGTAAATTGTTTATTAGTTACTTACTTACTAACATTACTATCATTTATCGATGTATTCCGTTGACATGGGTGTGAATTCAGGTCGTACGTCGTTTTACACTTGTATTGTTCTTAAAAAATGGTCACTTGTATAATAATATATATTATCATATTTAAAAAATATATTTTGACTAAATTGTTTCATAACCTCAAACTGAATGATGATAATATTTTATTTTTTTAAGAAAACTGCTTTAAAAAATATAATATTATGTATTATTTCACTGTTTTCATTATTGTACTCGTTATTCTCTATATAATTTCTTGTCTAATTGTGACGGTCTTAAAGTTTAATTTGTAATGTTCATACATGTAAATAAATAAATGAAATCATCAAATTCACATTGCGATGTGGATCTTGCGCGATTCGATCACGTTTTTTTGTTCAACCAACTAGATCCATGCGTTAGATCCAAAAATATATAAAAATCTTCTAGACGTGGATTTTGAACCCATGACCCACAGCTTTAAATACTGACACTATGCTACACTCGCACATCATTTAACCGCTAATATGCTTAATACATGAGTATAAAATGAAATCGAATGTGAATATTTATCATTGTGATATAAAAAACGTTTTGTCGAATTTAATTTTCACAGATTGATAGGCATCTAAAGTAAGTAATGATTTTTTGCTTTCAATTCGATTGTATAATATAAATACGAACTTTTCATATAAGGGAATAACACGACCTACAAAGCAAATAAATAGAATCCATACTGGAAGCGCTTAAATATAATGCTAGCCCATTCTGTTGGTACTAGTACGAAATTTTTCATTTCGTAATGAAACGGTTCTCCGAACACAGTTTTCAATTTATATCTGGAATTCCGATAAAAAACAGTCAATATAAAATACTTCGAAATAATACGTCCATCAAAAACATAAAATATTAACACTAAATGGGATATGGGAAATGGGACACTTTAATTATTTGTTATGTACATAGAGTGTTTATTGCTAACCGTAATATAAACCAATAGTTTACTGTTTTTTGATTAATTTAAAATGTTACTTTATTAAGTAGAAATATCAGTAGCGTTTCAAAACACATATTTGCATAAAAAACGTCAACAAAATATGAATCTTTTTAATTAATGTAAATATATAGAGGCTAAACGCAATATCAAAAGTTTTCGTTAAAATATTAAATAAACAAAAACAGAAATCATATGTTTTTCTATACTCACTGTATCGTAATATTATTTTATTATTTATATACCTATAGGTTTTTGATTCATTATTTGAATACTATTTGAATTATGATCGCAATATTTTGTTACTTGCGAAAATTGTGGCATACAATCGCATATCCGTTCGATTTTCTATTTAACATTGATTAACTTAATTTGGTCGAAAACTTAATAGTAAACTTTAAAAATATTACTAGAAACCATATGAAACTACAACTATACTAAATTAAATTAAATTTGACAGAACGCCTTTTGTACGCATTATGATTAAAGCTGTATAATTTTTCAATTTAAATTTCATTTTTATATTAATATATGTATTATGACGTGTAGACCATGGGTGGTCAACCCGCGGCCCACTGGGTGTCAACTTGTGGCCCGTGGAGTAGTGAGAAAACAAAAATAATATCAAATGCTGCCGCTAGATGTGCTAATTTCGCAAATTGAGATTCGATATTAGCTCAAGATTTTAAAAAGCACCGTGTTCGTTTTGCTGCATTTGCAACGCCAATCTCCGTAGACGTGAATTTATTACCGGGAAATTTACAAATGGAACGTTGTGAAATATGTTGCGATGAACAGTTAAAGGAGAAATTCCATCAGGTTGGTTTGGAAGAGTTTTACAAAACATATTTGGATAAGGAGAAATTTCCTGCATTTTACAAACATGTTCTAATGATGACTTCACTATTTGGAAACACTTACACGTGTGCACAGCTTTTTAGCCGAATGAAGCATATCAAATCCTGACTGAGAACACAAATCACTGATGTATATTTGGAAAACTGTTTGCGTGTCACTCGATATCGATATTGATGCACTTAATTCTGCCACACAAAATCAAACTTCTCACTAAAATTTATTATCATTGCAACGTTTTTCTTAGGTCGTATTCTTATTTGTCCGGTGGTTTTTTGTCCGGTACAAATCTTGCAATCAATTTTTAACTAACTTTCCGACTAGCTAGACATTTGAAACTCTTAGAATATATCAGAACACGATGCCAATGCATTTTTTAATAATTTTAACCATCTTTAAGTAGAATTGAATTCATTTTTAGTTAATTCTGTTTTGTATGAAAAGTTATTTCGATACCATTATTGGTTGCCAAGGGGTCCTAGCAAATAAATTATTAAATAATATATTCGTGCGTTACTATGGAAATCAATATGAAATGACATTTTATTCAGTATTTCTATCAAGTACAATTTTTTTGATCGTTTAAGCTAGTCAAGTCAAGTTTATATGATTCAACAGAAAATTTAAAAACGTTCTATATAAAAAGTTCAGTTTTGTTTTATTTTATTAATATATATGTAATATATTATACTTCTTTTTTGTTTTGTATAATAAAAAAATCGGTTTTGCGGCCCGGTAGAAAATCTAATTTTTAGAATCTGGCCCGGCTGCTGAAAAGGTAGGCCACCCATGGTGTAGACGATGATTGTAACAGATTCAAGTGATATCTTAGATCCAGAGCATGAACCTGGTAGGCTGAATGAATGGTTAAGAAACGTCTTTGAAGCGGCCAAGTGGATATACGTGGCACAGCGAAGAACTATGTATCGATAATAGTGCGTAAAGCTGGAGGAGGCCTTCATCTAGCAATGAATCGTCGATTGATCCCAGATAGTGACAATGATGAATCTTTCAGTTCCTCTCTGATTATTGAAGATTTTTATAATACCATATTATTATTTCTCATTTCATTGTTCTCTCAAAGCTATACAATAGCATCGTAAGTGGGTACATAGTTGAACACAATGAATTATAAATACCACATTACCCTCCATATAATTCTAAGAAACAATACGTAGTAAATAGTAACTATTTCCAGCTAAAAGTTAATAGCAACGTAATGTGATCTAACTGATTACGGTATTACCTGAAGTAGGATATAATTATTACAATGGAAAACATGAAAATTTCCAGGAAGCACCTACGAAAGCAGAGGTAAAGGTATTTTAACGAGCACACCTGTAAGGATATCATAATTTTTCCCCGTAATGCCACATAATAAATTTTACACGCTTTCATAAGCTTTTCACCTGGTAAAAAATAAGTATACACCTACCTAGATTACGTGAGTAATTACTACACAACGCTACAAGTTACATAATAATGTTCATGGTGATATTACAATTACATTTTCTATCTAATTTCATATCTGAAAATGTATTAGAAGTCATAAACATATTTTATAAATGTACATATTAATATACCTGGCCCACCCTAACGGACTCGGGCATCCATGTGCGAAATCCAAAAAGACGCATCCCCACTTTTCACTGCCATTATTATAAAACTTCACGCAAATTTTGATGATTATTGTAATTAAGTATCTATTTATGTAATTGTCACTCCGCTTAAAGCACTATTAATTGTATTGTGACGTATATTTTCATACTGAAGTAAATACATGGGTTGATATCAGGGGGAAGGGGAGCAGCGAAAATTAGCAAACTTAATCAATATGCCTACATGTTTAATGCACATTTTAAAGCTTTTTGGGCATCGAATTACATTACATATATTTAATTAAAGGTGATAACTGATAAGTGAATTTTATTAATCTACCAACTGTCCAAGCTGGATATAATTATTAATTCCCCAATGATTTATAACAGAAGGTATTATCATGTTTATATTGAGTCGAGAAGCTAAAAACTTTTAGCCCAACGGCACAGTTGTCAAACTTTTACAAAGGGAACAAAGTCTACTGTTTATCCTTTTGTAAGCAGAATAAATTTGGTATTCATACAATTTGGTATCAAGAAATTTAATGTAATAAACTTGCACGAAATAAGAGTTCAAATGACAAAAGTAATTAGAGTCATCATTTTTTTTATTTGTTTAATTATTTACTGTGAATAATTTTGCTAAATAAACCTTTTTGAAAACCATCACTTTCAAGAACAGCAACAGGTATACTAACCATAAAATCTTTGATACGGGTTTGAGTACTGGCATAGCTACCTCAGCCTTTGTAGTCCAGTGCGTAAGGCGCCGATTTTTCATCTGGGAGGAGGGATTCGATCTCGGTGAGGTCATTTATGTGATTTAATCAAAGCCTGGGTGTTTCTGATTGTTTCTCATCTAATACTAAAAACACTTACACTACTATCATTGAGCCTCATGGCCTGTCATAGTGTTTAAAAAAAGTATATTATATATATGTATTATACCTATATATTATAATACATAATTTAATCTACAATAATGATCTATTTATTTTTTGTAACAGTATGCAAATCATTGGGACCCAGCCGGATTAGTGGCTCTAAATTTCAAACATATAGTTGTTAATGATGTTTCTATTTTATAATAGTATACAGTTTGTAAAAATAAAAATAAAAATCAAGAATAGGAATACTAAAATAGTATAGGAATAGAAAAATTAATGAAAGCTAAAAAAATGTTCTTGACATTGGTTTTAGATAGACAAAATATGGGCGGAAACGTCAATTCTATTGGAGATAATTTTGGAATGAAGAACTAAAAAAAGCTTTCGACTTTCATTTAGGATAAAAACATGTTTTAAGGGAGGCTTTGATGCGTAGGTTATGATGTTTTATATAATCCAATATTTCTAGCTACGCATTTTTTGAGAATCTATTTCTAGGAGATAGAACGGCCAACCATGTTCTTTTTATATTTGCATGAACATCATTCATCAAATTATTTATATTTACTATAGAAATCTTTTTCACAAAATGATAATAATATAAGTTATGTATCATTCTTCAAATTATAAAGAAATGCGTAGCAGTAAATAGCTGTTATTAGACAGCTATTATTATATAAAGAGTTGTTATTAGTTGAAGTAATAAATTATTAAAAGCTTTCTATCAGTTGGTTATCCAGGTCGCCAGGCCATACAAACTTAGCATGACATGGAAATGTTGATGGATAAAGGTTTTTCAAATGGTTTTTTCTGATTAAGAATCTGTTGGGTACCACTTTAGACTTTAAAATGGGGGCGGGGCGTCCATACAAAAAATATCACAAAGGCCAATTTTATTGCGCTGAATTTTCATCAGCTTTGTTTTGTATTATTATTAGATTATTGTTTCAGTCAAATCACACTTAGTGCGTGACGATCCATGCATAAAAACTTGCTGATGCGTCACATACAATTAATGTAGGGCGTCGTCATTGTTTGCGGATTTACCGGACATTTCCAGCATCCTTCCCCCTTTTTTGGCGACCAGACTATGTGCTATAATGACTATCTTAGGGTAGGTGGAACACTCTGTATACCTCCTACCTCTGTCTCTGATTTTCGTTGTAATGAAAAAAACGTGTATTTTATTTATATTATTAAATTTATCGATGACACAACAGTACGCTTATTTTTATCATTTCACTATATAAGTATAAAAATATACTTCATTGAGCTTCCTCTTTAACACTAATGTCACGTTACTATTGAAGGATTATTATGTAAACAAAAACTTAATATTACTCTGATGTAAATTTATCATATCTTATTCGAAACTAAATCTTAGTATAATAGTAGAAGTATCAGTAAGAAAACAAGTAATATTACTTATTGTTGGTTGACTCTATTGTTTTTAATAAACCCTTAATCTGACTTGAATATCAAATCTATCCCAGATTTATAACAAACTATTGTCGGAAATATATTTTATCAAGTATACAGAAATTATACATTTCAACAATTTACGATGGATTACTTATTACTCGTTTACCTACATATTTGTTTAAAATAATGTTTGCACTAATTGAATAACTACCTTGAATGGTTTACTTTTCGATGGACATCAAAACTTATATAAACCAAAATAATGAATCCCCACAATGCCGGACTGCTTATCTCTGACTCCTCTCTTCGGAAGCTGATATGCTCTGATTCGTAAGTAAAAATTTAATTTAATTTACTTAATTTTTTATGATGATTTTTTACGATATTTTCTAGATTAAAGCCTCCTAACATGTGCTTTAACTGTTCTCAGTCCGCAGGGCTTTATTGGCACATACATGAGCCAATCGTCGAAGACTTTATATATCCAGTGGGTTATATGACTTTCGTTATTTTATATTATAATTGAGTTTTAAAAACTAATCATCACCATCTACAATGTGTACTCTTAATTAAATTAAAACAAATAAATATAACTGACAAACTTTAGTATTCACTATTTATGTTAGATCTTCATAGCCTACATCCACCCTTTGCCACTGCTACCTAATAACTATAATAGCAATTACGTAAAAATCCTCGAATTAATTGATAAAAAAGATATTCTCTCTTCGTATAATATAAGTGATTCAATGAGATTTTTGGCTGATTTTATGTGATGGTAATTTTGTAGATATGTTGTTTTGCCAGAATGCACTCGATGATAATCTATATTAATGATAATAAATGTTAAATAACCACACTCCGTCTTATCATAAGTAAAATTGATCATTAACCTGCCTAACGCGATGATTTAGTTAAAATATTTAAAATTTTAATTGATTTATTGGCGTAGTAACGAAAAATATCAGATTTGCTGTAACGTAAGATTGGTGGATTGAAGATTCAGAAAAAAAGATTTTACTGAACAAGGCATCTAATATTTAAGTAGCCATCTATCTAATTGAGTGTAAAAAGGGGAAAGCTTAACATATCGGAATAAACTCTGGTTTTTTGCAACAGATGAAGTTATCTTAAATCAAAGCCGACCGGCCCCAACCTTGCTTGATCTGATTTGATTAGATTTATTCCGACGAATTCTAAGGACGAAGTCTCCCCAGGGATATGGTTAACGTTCTGCCGTCGTGGGCGTTGTGTCGCCATTGAAAAACTTGGTTATACATTTATCTTATATCATTTGACATCACATCGATAAATCTGTATATCATTCGAACCATAAATTTGATAACTACAATAAAATAATCCAAGCATTAAATATGAACCATTGTTACTAAATGTTAGTTTTGATTGATTTCATTGTAACAAATTATAATTATTCTAATATTTGAAGATATTAATTTATATATAACCATAATTACTCAGTTATTTTAATTCATTTTATGAATCTCGATACCTTGGATTAGTTTTAATGTATTTTTGTTCAATGATTTACTAATTATTTGATTTTCCTGTAAAAATAACTGTGTAAACTATTTTTTGTATCATTTAACGTTAACAATCTATGTCTTTTCACCAAGAATTGAGAGTTCACATAATTAGGAGTGATCATAAACTATATCTAGGTAGTTTTCTTCACAGACGTCGAAATGCTATTATTATTATTAGGTACCAACCAAAATCATTATAAACGTCTTAGTGTATTCCAGCTAAACATATAACACGCTATCATAATCCTCTAGGGTAGACTCTCACTGTAATCTCATTGTAAGAAATAACCCTATAGTGACAGGTGTCATTATGAATAATTAAGTACTAGCCAAAGACATATTTTTCCGCCCGATATTATACCCATAATAAATACACAGTTACTTAGCGTAGACATACCATAATATGACAATATTTTCTCTTAGAACCCCGATTTTTTTTAAGGTTCGGCTTTAAAAAAAATCTTATTTATATGTAGTACTTACTCAGTTGTAGGTATATTATTATAGATGTTTTTAGTTAGGCCAATTGGGGAAGCCCTAATACAACAAAAAAGTCCTACCCACTTAACATCATGATCCTTGCCAGGCCGAAAACACCTCTAAACTAAACAGTTTTTTACCTGTCAAGTGCCGCGCGCCGGATGACCCAATAAGCAATACTACACGAGAGTGATAATGCGACCAGGAGTGACAACCAGACCACGGAGCCAGCCTCAACAGCATAAAATTTCAGTGCCACCTGGCATCCTTCATATACCCCTCCCCCCTCAGCATCGAAATCATTCCATCGTAATGTACAGTCCACTGAAAGCGCAGATAATTTTATTTTAATTAAAATCACAGGGCTGATGTCTTTACCTGTTTGCAAGATATTTTTACCAATTAAATCAAACGGACACCACAAATTTTAAGTATATAACCACATGGGTAAACAATTGTTAATAAATCATTATATCAGAATGTGTAAAGACATTTTAATATAGTTTTGGAATAACTGACTTTGGCATCAGTAAATAAATAAAATATAACTTTAGTACCTCCTGAACCTCTGCCTTTTAAGGGTTTCCGGCTCCAGGGTCCAGTTTCCATTACATTTTGTTAAATAATGAATATTTTAAAACTCCTTTCTAACATTGAATGTACGTAGTTGTAATCTACATATATTTTAATATTATATAAGTTTACAATGTTAATATTTTAAGGACCATAAATTATGTAACTAGCTTTGTTTCAATAAAATAAATACTTTGTTAGACATTCAGCATTGATATTATTATAAAATGAATTAAGTATTGATGTTTAATTATGAAAATATAATATAAATACATACTTATTTCATAATGTTATATAATATGTATTTACTACATATTTTTATGAGAATACGGTGTGCTGTATCAGCGATCGGCATAACGGGGGCCCACGAACTCCAGTACACTTTTGAAAGATATTTTTCGATTCAATCTCACCAATTTTACCAACTTTCGTCAACAAAAAATGTACCAAAAGAGGTACCATTTTATATGAAATTGTGGCAAATATACTATAAATCTTTTCCCTTAAATATTCTGAATTCTGATAATAAAAGTCATATGTTCTTATACTTACTAACTTATTTTATATAAACATTCTATGTACAGTAAGAAAAGTCGCCTGTAGCGCAATTTTATTTAGTAGTTATATGCATTTTTAAGCTTTTATTCTATCAAAAACAGTATATTAGTGTGCTGTAAGAAATTTTCAAATATCCTATAGCGCCTCGGGAAAGACGGGGAAAAGTACAAAAGTGACAAAAAAGGACTTAGACATAGATGTATCTATTGTCTAAGACTTAGACATATTTTCAATTTCATTTTTCTCATAGTGGTAGGTTATTCAATAGAGAAGCTTTCTTTTCGTTTGAAAGCATTCACGTTTAAGCTCCCTGACATGTGTACGTATCTCAATATCTGCACTCAATAGGCCTTATAAATACGGGATCCCGAACGTCAACGTACTCAAAAGGGTTTCTAAAGAGCTCTTAAATGGAAGAGATAGGATGAAATAAACGTTACACTAATTAAAGTACCTCCATCCTATTCCAACAAATCCTGCGGTAAGAAAATGAAAGGTAATACAACCCTTTATAGTGCGTATAAAACACAACACAATATGTAAACTTGACTTCATACCATATATTAACCAAACTAATTGTACAATCTACCTGTCGACGAACAACATGATATTCATTATATTTTCATTTTCATTGTCATACTAGTTTATATATAATGTGTCATTAAATATATATGATGAACATTATAAATAATAAATTCTCTGTTGAATCATATAAACTTGACTTGACTAGCTTAACGCTTTCGCTGCTGAAGAGATAATGAGATTTTAATTGCCCCCTTTGAAATGCACTTTAAGGGGGGACATGCTCGTCGAAGGTCAAAATTGAGTTTTTATTGTATTTTCAAACCATGATCCTGGACACTCCTTAAACGTTGTAGATAATCTATTTATATAATTTTGAAGCCTTATTATCCTTTATAGTTATTTTAAACATTTGATGACTGTATAAAGTATTTTTGTTACATAAAATAGTATTCTTTCAAACCTCTCGCTCTAATGTTTTAGAATATAGTCATATTTCGGTACATAACTGTGCAGTGGTGTTAAGACTTTTTACATTTATTAATTTTTAAACGCATTTATAAAACCATTAGCATAATTTATTACGAGATAATTTTTGTAAAATATTCACGATAAAAAATTATATTGATAATCTCTGTGATCCCAAATTTGACAAGAATTAGGCATTTTATTATTCAAAAAATCGGCAAGATTAACACATTTGAAGATGATTCTAAAGACATTTATTATAAGATATGTCCTTGACCATTCAAGTGTGATAAACATCTTATGAATAATGATTGCTTTATAATAATTATTGACCTAAGAATAAGGTAGTGTTTTTTTGAAATACGCCATTTCTTTTGTCATTCCCCAGTGGTTAAGCTACAACATACGGCCGTAGCCATAAATTGACAAACTATAATTGAAGTAGGGAGTAAAATGATATTGACGCGCATTTTTGAACATGTACCTAACCAATTTTTTTTTTTTTTTTTTTTAAACGGTACATGTTCAAACACGCGCGTCAATATCATTTTACTCCCTACTTCAATTATAGTTTGTCCATTTATGGCTACGGCCGTATGTTGTAGCTTAACTACTGGGGAATGACAAAAGAAATAGCGTATTTCAAAAAAACACTACCTTATTCTTAGGTCAATAATTATTATAAAGCAATCATTATTCATAAGATGTTTATCACACTTGAATGGTCAAAGACATAGCTTATAATAAATACCTTTAGAATTATCTTAAAATGTGTTAATCTTGCCGATTTTTTGAATAATAAAATGCCTAATTCTTGTCAAATTTGGGATCACAGAGATTATCAATATAATTTTTTATCGTGAATATTTTACAAAAATTATCTCGTAATAAATTATGCTAATGGTTTTATAAATGCGTTTAAAAATTAATAAATGTAAAAAGTCTTAACACCACTGCACAGTTATGTACCGAAATATGACTATATTCTAAAACATTAGAGCGAGAGGTTTGAAAGAATACTATTTTATGTAACAAAAATACTTTATACAGTCATCAAATGTTTAAAATAACTATAAAGGATAATAAGGCTTCAAAATTATATAAATAGATTATCTACAACGTTTAAGGAGTGTCCAGGATCATGGTTTGAAAATACAATAAAAACTCAATTTTGACCTTCGACGAGCATGTCCCCCCTTAATTACATCGATCGGCCGCCTGGTCATTACGCGCCGTGTGCGTCTTTCGCGTCCAAAGTATTAAACGATCAAAAAAATTTGTACTTGATAGAAATAATACTGAAATGTCATTTTGACATTTCATATTGATTTCCATAGTAACGCACGTATATATTAATAATTTAGTTGATAGTACCCCAGACCCCCCTAGCAATCAATAATAGTGGATTAGATTACGGATTTCTTCCGAAATAACTTTTCATACAAAACTGAATTAACTGAAAAAGAATTCAATTCTACTGAAAGATAGCTAAAAGTATTAAAAAAAATGCATTGGCATCGTGTTCTGATATATTATTAAAGTTTCAAATGTCTAGCTAGTCGGGAAGTTAATAAAAAATTGATTGCAAGATTTGTATTTGATAAACAACCACCGGACAAATAAGAATACGACCTAATAAAAACGTTGTAAAAAAATACTTTTATCTTGAATAACGGCAACCATTATCAAATTAATTCACGTTATCACCTAGACAATACCGTTGCCTTACAGCTTTTAATTAGATAATACAAGAATATATATTTGCTATCAGAGCTCTGCCCCCTGGCTACCTTCAGCAGTTCAACCCCACCCCCTTTAGAAAATTTCATCCCATCTTCGTCACTCTCCGCCATCTCCCTATCGAATATCGATGATACATATTAATATATTGGTGCTAATATATGTGTACATACTTTCTAATATAGATTCTGCGTATACGGAAAGTAGGCAAAAATTAAGCTTATAATGTTACATAAAAAGCTCGCACATAAATCTACAAAAGAACGTAATAGAAAAATGATTTCGATTATATATTATATGTTATACCTAGTATAAATCTATTTGTGTGCAAATAGTGTTAAATATGTACTGTATAATACCTTATTTTACGTCTTAGATAAGAATGGCAATCTATCAAAACCACTTAGCCGCACGATCTTAGAGCTCATTTTAATAATCCAAATTTAACTTATGACAGTTCAGTTATTAATATATAATAATACGTATTTTAATATTTAATCTCATCATTATAAACTTACCTTATGTACATGTGCTATAGTGTTATAAAACATTGATTTAAATTAGACACTCTGATAGTTTTAATCAGATTTAAATAGAAAAATATTTTCATTAGTCTTCGACATTCCACTATTGTCTCATAATATTGTTACGTAAATCTTAGGAATATAGTTTTTAGTATCAAAAAGAATTTATTTTTATTTTGATTTCGATAAAAGCATATTCATGCTTTTGTTAGACACAATATAATATTTTGTATATACGGATATGACATAATACTCGTATCATTGCTGTTAATGTGGTTTTCTTTATTGTACTCGTACCTATCCCGTGATGTAAAGAAGTAAGTACCTACTATGTTCTTTATAAGCACTCGCTTTATTTCCATAATTTACATTTTACAAATAATAACAAATGAAGCAAAATAGCTTACAAAACCAAGATGAAAATTTATGTGCAGCGAAAACTCCACAACTTTCGTTCTGTTAACGCGGTAGAACTTTAAAGCACAGATTTTAATTCAATTTTATAATGTCAAAATTAGAAGACATAGCATTACTGTACGCCCGTAAAAGTTTATTTTCTTAAAGTAATATTTAGAAAAGCTTTTGTGTGGTGGGATATTTTGTGAAGTTTGTGGCTGCGAAATGCCAAGAACAAACATATTACTCTACGCTGGGTCGGCTTCTTATCAAATCAGCGTACAAAGTGTGGAACTGGAAACCGTCTTATCGGATTTATTCAGGAACCATGTAAGCTTTATCGTAAGAAAATATTTTGAAAGGATATCTTCTTTTATTCGAATCTATTTTAGAAAGTCAAGTATCGTGTGAATTTTTTATAAATTCAATTTATTATGTTTGCTGTCAAAAACTTGGAAAATGATCACATAAATCTTAAAGACCTGTCACGGCCAATATTCCTTGAAATAATCATTTATTAACTTTCGATTGAGATATTATTTTTTTCTAAATTTTAAGCTCATTCAACTACTGCTGAAATTTCTTTTTCAATAAAATTACCAACCGTATTAGTACGCTAAGCCAATTTACAATAATTTTGATATTTCACGCTTAAAGATAACAATTATTGTTGATTTGTTCACATTATACAGACGTATAATATCTTTATATTCATATTACATCTTTCATATTGTATTGCTTAGAGGTATCTAGTTGAATTAAACTCCCCGTTAATAAATATAATGTATATTTTTGCCAAAAATCATAGATAAATTAAACCCAGATTCCAATATTTTCATCCCCTGTACTTAAAGATCAATAAATCGAGCTGGAACTCGAGATTCCTGAATTATAAAATCCATGATTGCGAACCCTCGCATGAATGTTCTTAGATGAAAAACAGCGCAGTATTTATCTTTCTCGTCAAATATTATGCTTTCGTATGAAAATGCGAACAGTCACGTTTGCAATTTTCATTAACACGTAGCATGGATTTATGACACCTTTCTGGTACATTAAGTCGTTTGCGAATCAATCAAGTTCACAATATTATACTGGATTAATTAAACTGTGAATTAATCTCGCTTCGACATGTTCGCAATTTCACAATTAATTGCGCCACAATTTCCTTCAATTAGTTAAGCGAACGGCTGATAATATTATCTTCAAAAAACGATATTTACATCATACATACATGGTAGCAATTTAAATTAAGTACTAAAACTATTTAATTGTACCTATATATAATTATATATCTACAGTTATATTAAAATATTTATTATTCAAGTACTTCAATAATAAATATCAAATCGGGTTTTATTTTAACGTACAATCAAACAACACGGAATCAATATTAGCATAATGTTATCTTTCAGCATCACTCAGGTTTGGTTCATTGCTATCTATCTTCTTCCACTCTTCTCGGTTCCTAATTTTGTTACGACGTTCATTCGTAGACCTAGTTAAATTCGTCAATCCAGCGAATTTTAGGCCAGTCTTATGGTTATTTAATCCACCTTGAGAACAACTGTATGATTGTATTTGTTCATGTCCTTTTCGATTGATGTCTTTGTGATACCCAAAATGCATATGTGAGTACTGATACTACACATCGAACACTTCTTGTTCTTGGCCCCTTAGTTGGAGCATATGGACACCACGAACGGCCTCCAAGAATCCCTGTCACTCGCCAGTCTTCTTGCATCGTTTCAAGTCAAACCAGAATCCCGTAGCTCCGCCATATATACTATATAGATAGTATTTAGCGGCCTTTCATTACGCCAGAATCCGGTTGCACTCAGCGTGATGAGAGGATGCTTGGTGCGTTCTCTTATCTCCTCGTTATTAAGTCATACCACCTCACACCCAGTATCAGTCACAAACATTTGTTTTCAAACCTCAGTATATGGTTGCTGTGAGCCTTCGTAAGGTGTCATGATTCGCTACCGTAAAGCAACACCGTCAGAGTGCAAGTGTCGAATAGGAGGCATTTGGTTTTGACTGAGTACAATCGTGAGTCCCAAGGTATTTGAAGCTGTCGACGCTCTCGATGTTTTGCCTCTCCCTATCTTTATAGTAAGTGTACACGCACGTTCTTTCTTGACGGTTTTACGCTCATTCCAATATGTCTCAACGTGTGTACCATCTGGCTCGATGGTTTTCTGTTCGATATCGAGCAAATTGGTCGATCTGAAAAAGATTCAAGATCCGTAATTCTTACTCGATGCAGTTTGAGTGAGGGAGTGAGGACGCACCGGCAAGACTCGTGTGGTCGCGCTCTCACTCGTGGTCGAAGTCGTGGCGGTGTGACGGTGGCCTCACAGCGTCTTGTGTTGAGTTGCTCGACTGTGTGGACGCAACGACGAGCATGCTTCCAAGTCAACATGCTTGATCGAGAAAACCGTCGAGCAAGAACGTGCGTGGGTACAAGGCTTTAGACACAATGAAATATATCTACTATTTAGGCTTCCAAACACGCCCCACGTCAGTTTGGTTCTGCGAGGAATCTTGTCATATATCAATATACATTTTTTGTCTACATCAGACATAGTTGTTGACACCGTCGATTTTAATACCATTGACGAGGGTCACTTTTGGGTCAGCAACGCAATTTATCATTACTTTTGTCTTCTAGACATTTATTATGATGGACCTATATACATTTATTACTTAGTAGGTTTAAGAAAATTTGGCATATTTTTGTGCTCATTTGAAAATATTTTGCTGAAAAAATATATATTCAATAATATTAATACTATCGACCGAAGGTACATACTTGATGAAAATTGAATTAAATTGCAATGTATTTAAGTTTTGTACTATTCCAGTCATTTTTTTGCGAACCGGGTTTCGCCATTGGGTATCTTCAGGCACGTACATCCACCAAAAGGTAAATACACACTGACAACGAATACAATTAATTCTAACTCTATCATAATTATAATAAATTAATACAATAAAGTAGAAAAAAGCTTTTTCACCCACCTATTAAGTCAACAAATTATGAATAGTTGAAGTATTTGTAAAAAACCCATATCACTGATAATACAATCAATAAGCGTATACATAGTCAAATCCTAATAATAGATCATTAAATATTATACAATAAATACTATATTCAAGAGGTTTAAAATCGTCTACACTTGGAATTTAATGAATTTAATAACTAATGAGATATTAAATAATACCTATCAGTCATTAAAAAGTTATATTAGACAAATATTCTTACATGCTACTATTTTTTTTAAATATATATAACAAATCTACAAATAAGCACACATACGTAGGCACCCAAATACACGCCCTATATGTATATGTGAGTGCACATATTGCCTGAAGATACCGAAAGGCGAAACCCGGGTCGTGAAAAACGACTCAAATGGAATATTACAAATTCATTAGAAAATATTCAATACTTTAACATACCTACCTAATAACATTGAAATTTCCAGTTATTTTTGATCCTCCGACCATTAAGCGATCCTTCATAAAGGTTTGGCCGTAATAATATCAGAAGAAACAGAATAAAATTATCATAAAGACTTGACTAACAACTTATTCAGTACCGAAAATGATAACTCTATTATATCGCAGATATCATGTAGTATGATCGTTTATTTTATGCGTACTTACTGATTTGACAAAATCAAGGGATTTTACGTAAACCATAAAAATCGAATTTTAAGATTAATGTCCCACATGTGTATAGTGTACACACAATAATACAATACTATTAAAAATAGTATATCTGTCGGGGGTCTAGTAATATTGTACGATTGAAATATTCTTCACCGCATTTAATATTATGTAAAAAAATATTCTCTTTTCATTTATGATAGCATTTTTTTCTTGTTCAAAGTTGATTCATGTACATTTTTATTTTATATGACGTTTGAAATTCTTATATCAATAATGTCTTTGGGACATGGCCCCCACAAAGGGGGCTATCAAGGCTCTAGCCTATGGGCCCGGCGTGCTGTGTCGGCTAGATAATTGACAAAAACACACATCAGAAAGTTGCTTTAATAGTTTAAAAAAATACGCTGGTAAAATTAAGTAAAATGAAGGATCCTTAATTTTATCTCGAACACAATTTCGTCACATCACACTGCCTTTAACCCTAGCGATAAGTAGGGGGGCCTTCTTCTGGATGTGGGGACCGTGGTTCTTTTATAAAGATGTAATAATAATAAAAAGATTTTTTCAAGCAAATAAATTGGAAGATAAGAATTGTGGGGGAATGTAAGATGTGCTGAATTCTGTTTTAACAGGAATCGCGACTGCTAAAATAAGCTCGAGGCTTCTAAACAGCAGTGAAGACACACTAATGGGGCTGCTCTTTTAGTATCTCAAAGTATATTATACTTATTATTATTTATTATATAATAGTCTTACTGTGTGAAATCATATATAAATCTTCAAAATGCTTTCAATTTTCTGACAGATGATTAAATTTCAATATAACATGACTACGGAAAATCTCATATCGGAAACCTACTACCTAGAACCAAAAACCTAGAAAAAAAAATGTGTCAAATAAGTTTGTTTCTGAGATTATTCCAAAATTGTGTATAAATGTTGAATTCATAATGTATATTGTTTGTTTTTCTCTCAAATAGGAAAAAAAATAATTGTAAGCTGTTATATAATACTACCATACCAGTTTAATAATGAATGAACTAATATGAATCTGTTTTTATTATAATGTATACGTACGTTACCGAAAACGAATAAAAAAATAAAATTTCACTCAAAGGCTTTACCTATGTTGTTATCGATATTACGCGTTTATGATTGGGAAATATATAAAATAAATTATTCCTTTTCAAAAGAACTCATTATTATTTTCATTCAATATTTTTTTATACTTTATAAATGTGAATTTATCAAAGACGTCAAATGAAAAATGTTTTATAAAAATACGGAACCTTCACCTGAAAAGAGGATTCGAAAGCTAATGATAAAATTTACGTTAACGGTAGTTTTATATTTTTACATTTTTAAAGTAGTTTCGTGCCATTGAACATTTTAAATGTTTTCGATTTACCTAAAAGCAATAGGTCCTTCTAACAGTTAGCATGTAAGTATTGTATTTTTTACTCGAGACATGAAAAGTCAAATTGCCATGGCACTCCGCGATATGAAGCTTTTCGAATATCTATAGAGGTGATTTTCTTTCAAGCAAATGACACAATCATTTCATCAGAAGATTTAAAAACAGTTCAAAGCAGTCATATCATTATTATATTGTATCAAAATCTTAAAAATATGCGTATTTTTCACAATGTATGTATAAAATATTACATAACGCATAACGAAATCATTACAACTAACCTCAAAAGGGCCCATAACTTAACCACTCAAAGAGATACGTTCTTGCACACAAATAAACCACCCTTATTATGGGTCATCACTGTCATCTTCAAAAATAATTGGATAGGTAAGAAATATATTGTTATTGTTACTAAGCTACGTTGATAGTTGGAACCGTAAAATGGGGGGTGTATAAGAACAGTTCCAGGGAAAAAGATTCAGGGTACTACAATTGCTAAAATGCTTCTGTTTGCATTCCAATATGTATGTTATTTGACAGATCATTAATTTTTCTGACTTATGGATTCTCCGATAGGACAGAAAACGTGGCCGTTTGTTATTCATCAGACGTGAAAACGTTTGTTGCGATTCGCATGTTTTGCGTTTCTGATAAAACTTTTTCTAACGTGTCTAGGTCAATAATAAACTCAACACAATTAAAAATGTACCTACTTTTATTAAAGATAATCCACTGATTAAAAAAATAATACAATTTCAATCTTCTAAATATGTTTTCTTTATTTAATCATGTTGTTTTCCACCGCCATCTTTAGATTAATAAAGCCTGAACATAACATTTTGCACAAGCAACGAGTGGTCCACTGCCATACTATTTATTGATAACGTACTTGCAAGCAGAGTTTAGTATTCTATAATGACTGAAGAGTATAAATAAGTTATTAGTTATTGTCGTTTAGAATCGACTGTCACATTGTCAAACGTCCTAGTGTATTATGATATTATTATACACAGAAAAAGTTTACTTACTAGTAGTTAGTTCACTTCCAATTATTAATAACACATAACCACTAAATCAGATGAACTCCAAGGTCTCCAAGATACGTTAAAATAATCTAAAAGAAATCTGAAACTAAGAATACTCCGACAAGTGAACACGACAGACGCGTCGGTATGAACACTATAAAGACAATGACAGACAATGACAGGTCATCCATAGACAACAGGGGCGAAAAGTAGGACCAGTCGTGTAATGTATCGGCTTTTCTTCTTCAGTGGGTAATGGGTTTTCCCTTCCCGTTCCTATTGACCCCATTTCGCTGGCAAATACGAACAGACCATAATTTTCGAAAATTGTTAATTTCATAATTCATAATTCATATTTTTTGAAAATTGATGGCGAGTGAGTAATAAGCATTTCCATTCACGAAACTATACTGCTGAATTGCAAACACAACTTTTGGCAAGTAAATTTAGCTTTTCAGTCATCCAGCACAAGGTTTAAATTAAATATGAAATCTGAAAACGTTCCTATTCACCCCATTTTACCGAATTATGGTTAGTATTTTATTTTTGTCCTGGGTATTTTTCTTGCTTGCATCTACAATGTTTATTTTCCAAGATCGTTTGAAAACTTTCTTTACTGTTGCACTGACCATAATTTATTAACTGAAGGATATCGATATTATAAATAATGAGTCACCATGAAACCAGTAAATTATTAAATATATATGTATTATATAACTTTTAATACCTACATCAAATTATTATGTCAAAATAAACATATGCCCTATGTGTTAACGCTTTCCTTAAATAATAATACGTATGTAACAACTTGTCTCTTCCATGTGTTCCATAAGAAGCATCGTCGTGGGTTCTCTCGCCTGTTTAGGAAGTGCTGGGGAGATTAGGTAACAGAAGGTAACATTATATATAAATTAATACAACGAGTAAAGAAAGCCGCGATGAATATAACGACATGCAACTAACGAACGAGTTATGAATATAATTATTCTTGTATGTAATTCTGTATCGTTGAATTATGCTAAAACCACTAAAATTATGTCAGTATTTGAGTTTAAACAAACGAACTAAAAGCCAAGCGAAAGAAAAAGCTCAGGCTAGTATCCCTATATTGAGGTTATTATCTCAAAATACACTGGTTATCTTATATCACAGTAGACTTATGCATTATTAATAGTAGACCAATACGATAGCTAAGACCAAGATTCGAAACATTCCATCTCAATAAACCGCTAGAGTCGAATTTGACAGGTTGTGACCGGTTTTGATACTATTGTCCAAAGACAATAGTATCAAAATTAGTCATTATCAGGTCTCGAAATGACCGGAGCCCACCGGACCACCGTTCAGGCTCATGAAATTTTATAAAATTATCGCTCCGCCTCATGGAAAAAATATGTTAACCATCTGAGCTAAATATAACATAATAGAAAATCTAACACACTTATTTTTAGAAAATACACATAAAAATTGATAACTATGTAAATATCTTTAGACAATTGTCGAGCGCTCCGATTCGTAAACTTTTCCATTTTGAGCGCTGCACTCATTATAAAGCTTCCTAGTCAATTTGGATTGCAGATTCATTTGTAAGTAAGAGAAAATAGATATACCTATATAATAAATAGAATGTCTGGAAGTTACATATTCAATATTTTGCTGGAGAGCAGTTTTAAAATAATTTACATGATCTGGTTAAAATACTCACTCGCGTTCGGACTAAAACTCCGTATGTTGAACTTCCGTACTTATGCAATTAATCTTTTTGCTATAGATTAAAGCAAAAATGACTTAAATTGGGCATCCACTCTTTCACCTCTAAAGTATAATAATTGGACTGCCGTCGTTTTAGAAGCAAGTATTTTGAAAACCATGATTGTGACATTGGACTCCTAAATTTTCAGCATTAAGAGAACGTGAATATACGTTTAAATTTGCATACTTAACTCAAAAATGATAAAAGTGTGACTTCCGCATTTTTTTGGACTGAATCCAATTTTTTATTAAATAATTGTACCAGTTTTGTCCGCCTCTGATGGACATTTTCAATAAAAAAAAAGTGGATTAAATACGAAAAAAACGCGTTTTCATTAAAATTATCAATACAATGCATTTCCTCCATGAATTGACAGATGACACAATTGATGAAAATACATTTAGATATATAATATTCTTTATAAAACTACAACAGGTCAAGTACCCAAAGACAGTAGTGTAGTGAAACAGTAGTGTAGTGATAAAAATGAAACATTCACCCAGGCTTTGAGAAAAATAACATACATATATTGTGACCTCATTGGGAATCGAACCCGGAGCTCCCGGATAAAAATCCGACGCCTTACGCACCGCACTATGAGAGCCGTACCTAATATCTGAGACTGAAAGGGATAAAACGCTTTACATCACCATGTTTAATCTTAAGATGATCGTATGGGTCTCCATAGAGTAGAAGTTGTATTGTTGTGTTGTAGTAGAAATGGACTTACTCAACATATTAGGCCCGTCTTCCAAAGTCCATAAAACAACATCTGAATTTACGATACCTGAGATTCGAGCCCGGTATCCATGACTTTATTACCGCTTAGTCATCGTTTTACATTAATGTTACATAACTAAAAACATTTGGATAACCAATTCCATCATATATTTAATGTTTATATTATAAAAAATCGCAAGAAAAATATGTCATGGATATAGTATTCCACAAGAATTCCATATTATTTACAGCCACCATTTTAAAGCGCCAACGTTCAGAATATATTTTAAAATCCGATTTAAGCCCTACTACTATTATGAAATATGAATTGCCACCAAATTATGTAATATAAAAAAAGTTTATATGAATTCCCGTCGTCCAAGCTCGTTCAATTTTTTATATTCAACTATTGAAGCATTCTTTATAGTACAATGAAATTTTATTTACTAAATAAAAGTGGTAAGTAATTTTCTTTTCCTTTAGTGAAAATTAAAATTAATAACTGTGTATAAACATTAAAAAAAACATAATCCAGAACTAAATTGCAAGTACCGTTATATTTAGGATCTCAAAATATAACACTCCATTTATCAAACACTCCGGAGAGATAAATTTTCATTGCCGTCTTTTTTTGGCTCTGAGTGAATAATTTTTATAAACCACTTCCACTTTTCGTAATGGGTTTTCATTAGCGCGTTTTTCTTAATTTTCATTAAAATTTTTGCGGAGAAAACTCTCCGACGATTACTGCTATGTTCTTAACTGATCGTCGAGTTGTTTAACTAAATTTACTAAATGGTAATTATTTTTATTACAGCGATATCACAACGGTTATGTTGAGATCACGTTTATTTTTTAAATCTAATACATATTTAATAACAGGTACCTTTTAAGCAGATAAATCTAGGTGTAGTGTTTCTCTTATTCTTGTGCCATCCCCTAATTTAGGGCTATCGTTTCTTTATAGTCTGTAGTGGCACCAGCAGGTACATTTTTAATCAATTTGATGTGGATACCTTATATTCATGTATTAATATTATTTCGGATTCGTTCCGTGAAATAATTGAAGAAACTGTAATTGTATAGGGTGTTCGCCGGGAAGATTAACTACTTTAATTTTGTAAAACTTTATTATTAACTTTATTAAGTGAAAAAAAAATAGTTTAATGCTTGATAATTAATGTTTTATTAAATGTTGGGAATTACGTATGGAAGACAATGTCAGCTAAATGTCCGCCTCTGTTAACCTCACAAATGTGGGCTCCTTTTACAACATTTTTCGCACATTTCAGTCGGTATTTCGTTAATTTAGTCACGAGTATTTTGTTTAAGTTACTGAAGTGTTTCTGTTTTGTTGGCATAAACCTTACTCTTTAAATATTCCTACAAAAAAAGTTCGGTGCTGTTAAATTCGGTGACCGTAGAGGCCAATCGACATCACGATCACAATTTGTTGTAGAAACAGATCTCTCAGTAATGCCAATGTAACATTGGTTGTATGTAAAGTGGTACCATCTTGTTGGAACCACATGTCAACCAAGCCCAAAGCACTCAATTTTGGTGTCAAAAATCATGTTACGATAACGTTCTCCATTAACAGTTACCGTAACGACACGTTCATCTTTAAAAAACTAAGAGCCAATGATTCCTCCAGACCACATAGTGCACCATACAGTCACTTTTAATGTATGCAAAGGTGACTGATGAATAATTTGACCTCTAATTATCTGTTATATAGCCTCCTTCTTCAAAATCATTCACTAATCGATAAATAGTGGGTTTTGATGGCACATTATTTCTACCCAAAATTTTACATAATTTTCTAGTCTTCGCAATAATTGATGATTGATTTTGATAAAATGTTTTTACCATTAACACATATTGGTTTATCAAATATTTTTCCATAATGCCACATCTATATACTTCACGATTTCTAAATATGAACTGTCAAAATTCATTTTTACCAAAATGGCGACCAAACAAAGTAGTAAAGCTTTCCGGCAAACAAAAGTTCCCTGTAGCAACCAAAAATAGTATTTTAACTACATCGTAAAAGTTCATAATATTATCCAAAGACATCGTCATTGTGGAAAACACCATAGGATAGAAAAGAAAAGTATTTGATATCTACTAAAGAGCTGACTATAAATTACAAAAATTATTACACAAATTTAGACTTACAAAAAAACTGTGTGCAGACAATTAAACCCAAAAGAATAGAAAATATGGCTTCTTTTGGTATTATTCTCTCACTGTACTGCAAAAGATCGTGTCTATTGACATTAAACATTATTCTATTATGTGGGTGTGGGTGTGGGAAAAACGCAATGGTATTTTTAATTTATTTTTTTCACTTTTGACCTTTCCATATTTTTAGCTGATAAGCAAGTATGTTTAAAATAATCTAACGTTTTCAATTCAATTCCCATTTATTGAGTCAATTCTCAACAGTTAAGAAACAATATTTTTGTACCTTCGTTAAAAAATGATTGAGATTTATTAAGTGTATTTTGCGTATTAAATTATATAATTTATAAAAATAATTTCATATTCAAGCAAAGTAGGTAATTTGAAAAATGTAAATCCATTTTTTCGTGTTGAAAATTTTTATTGTATCTCATAAAATTCAGACACTGGTTTAATATTTTTCTCAATGTCATTTTAATTATGAATCATGGTCAAATTTCAATTTTAACAAAGTTACTAAGTACCTACATTTTTATTTCTAGTACAAAATATTTTTTTTTACATAATATTAGTATTTCAACCATAAAATATTTTTAAGATGCATTTCATTATCATTCTTTATTTCATTTTTTTATTATTTTTAAATTGAATTGCAAATTTACAGATTTAATTGTGGATATAATCATGAATAATAAGTTTTAAACTTATAAATGTTGACATTTATTTATAGTTTCTCATAAAGAATAATCTTATATTATGTTTTATTTTTTTATTAAAAGTTTATTTTGAAATACTAATCATACGTACTTACCCAATTAATGAGAACAATGAAATTAGAAACTAAAAAGTTTTTAGCAACATAAATTTATACCCGTTTAATCGATAGCTAGTGACGATTAAAATCTTAGATTAAGTTAAATCAAGATTAATATACAACTTTAATCTAACACAATAATAAACCTATCATAAATACGAGTACGTAAAAGTTATTCATGGTGGGTGTTTCTTGGCTCCTTGTATCGGTGTCGACTAAATATAATTTAATATTCAATTTTAACAAATATGATGGTGATGAGTATATGAAAAAGTCGTTTGCAGTTAAAATTATTTTTTTTAGATAAAGGGAAGTATTAAAAGAGGCCTAAAAAGGTTTTCATTTGTAAAATTCACTCAGCTAAACTGTCATTGGCAGTAAATTGTGTAGGTATAAAGCAATTTTATTTCATCGCTGACTGGTTATTTTAATACAGACGATAGACATGCAGACATGGCGTCTAATTAGCGAAGTGCATCCTTCATTTACTAATTGAAAAGATTTCGTTTCACTTCTATGCTTTTAATATGGAAAATATTGCTCCAAATAATTATTATTACGTATATTCAAAAGCCGCGTTGGATGAACAAAAAAATTAGTCACGAGCAAAAAAATACAATTTATTATCCTTTATTGTATATTTCATGTTTATTTTACTCGATAAATCTAAAATTATACCTAATATACAATAGGTAGCAGTAGCGAAGGATGGATGTACGCTGTTAAAATCCGCCATAAATAGTACATATTAAACTTTGTTAGACACACGTATTTGCTTTTATTGAATTAAGACTACAATTTAGAGATGGTGTTGGTTAGTTTTTAAAAATCAATTAATCCCATTCAAAACTAAGCTCCACTATTTATTGCAAATCTTGACTTCCTATCTCTACCCTTCGCCACTGATAGGCTGGTCCCTGCTGCATCTACTTTATTTCAATCGGGACCGATTTTTTGCGAACATGATTGTTAACTGTTCGTACGTTAACGTATGTTAAGAATGAACGTCTAAGCTCTAAGTGGACGAGACTGGTCCTAATCTTTATGAAATTATTTGTTTTCACTATAATATCGTCACCGTTCAGGCAAAAGTCACCAACCCTGAAAATGGCAGTTTTGAGTTGAGTATGTCACCCGAAGCGTAAAATTATGTTCTTTAAGATGCAAAACTCACCACGGTACATTAGTTATTAAAATTTTGCTTAAATCCGAATTATTTGTTTTTCACTAAATGACTTTCGATAAAATCTTAACAAGCAAAAGTCATTATAGGTGAATAGACATTATTGACTATATAAAAAAATAAATCCTTCGTTATAAATATACAAGCAAAAGTCACTATACTATGGATGGTGAGTTTTACTGATCATTCTTTTGGCTAACATTGTTCAGATTATTAACAAGCAAAAGTCACCAAACCATAATTGAGCTACCTTGCCTCCTTCAAAACCTTCCAGATGTTTTAATTACCATCAAAAAGTAAAATTACATTAAAGAAATTATTAAGAAGACATGAGAAAATAATTAAATGTAGATAAAACCTTAAAAACATTAAAATCTGATTTTTCCTGCATTTTCAAACTTTCAAATTGCGATATCTCAAAACTATGTTTTTAGGGTTGGTGACTTTTGCCTGAACGGTGACGATATAATGTATTTAATTTTATAATAGTGTAACATATTATACAAAGAATTGATAATTATTATAATTAATCTTTAAAAAATCTTAATAAGTAATTACATATTTGACCTTTTATATTATCGTCAACATAACTCTGAAAACGATATGTATTTATTTCACTTTAATTAATAATAAATAATTACAAGATGAAAAGAACTTTTTATATACTTACAACGTTTTTAAATTTTCTGTTGAATCATATAAACTTGATTTGACTAGCTTAAACGATCAAAAAAAAATGTACTTGATAGAAATAATACTGAAATGTCATATTGATTTCCATAGTAACGCACGTATATATTAATATTAATAATTTAGTTGCTAGGACCCACTTAGCAACCAATAATAGTTTTACTTTTTACGGATTTCTTCCGAAATAACTTTTCATACAAAACAGAATTAACTGAAAATGAAATCAATTCTACTTAAAGATGGTTAAAAGTAATAAAAAATGCATTGGCATCGTGTTCTGATATATTCTAAAATTTTCAAATATCTAGCTAGTTGGGAAGTTGGTTAAAAATCGATTGCAAGATTTGTACCGGACAAACAACCACCGGACAGATATTAAGAATACGAGCTAAGAAAAACGTTGTAAAATAGATCATAAATGTATTTTATTTAACTTTTCTTTCTTATATAAATCATATTATTTTGCGTACGTATTTTACTCTGAGTATTTTGTCGTATAAAAATAAGAAACTCTGAAAGTCTGTCGGTTTTAAAACGAAAGTTGGTGAAGAGTATAAAATATTATTGTATTTTTTCAGAACAGAATATATTATTATAAAATTCTTGAGGCAGTATAAACAGAAGCAGTTTAGCTATAAGCCGAGTTTCTTAGTTCATATTCGTAGAACTTAAAATATGATTTAAAGTAAAATACGAAACTGTTTATGAAAGCTTTCATTTACATGAACAGTTGCATGAACATAATTTAAAAAATATATATTTATATTATATTCGGATACATATTTTACGTAAAGAGTATATTTAATATTAGCTAATATTATATTCAAGAAAAATTTGGTTACGTACCATATTAATTATTTTTTTAAATATTTTAAAATATAAGCTACGGAACAATTCGTAATATTTCACAATGAATGGGATTTGTTCTTTTATTTTACTTACTATTATTAAATGTAGAGAGTCAATATAATTTTAATTAAATAATGAACATAGTTTTGTTTTTAATGGGTACTTCCACGAACATAAATAATTTAACTAAAGTAACATCAGTGACGTCCCGTGGGGGTAGGCAGTTTGAGCGTCGCTTGGGGTGGCAGCTACTCGAAGGGCGGCAAATCGAGGAGAATCATTTGGTATATTATATAGGAATATCTCAAATTATTTTGTTTACATATTGTACAATGATAGCATAGTAAAAATGCTGTAAAAATAAAACAATCTGTGTATTGCTAAATGGTACAAACCAAATGTGTCAGAAATATCAACCAAATAGAATCTCAGACTGGTGATTAGGGTAAGTGTCTAACTTAATTACCTATGTTATATTTATTCTTTTTTTTATTTGTAAATTTAATATTGTAGTTTTAGTGGTATATATGTTATTTTTTAGATATTTTAGTCATGTAAAGATGATAAAAAATACTTTTATAAATGGGCCAGCATTTTGGCACTGCCTAGAGGCGGTATTTTGTATTGGTGGTATTTTAGATCGTCACTGAGTAACACAAGTTTCGTCTAATAAAAAAGTAATACAGTGTGAAAAATTACATTTAAACATGATACTAGATATATATTTAAAATAATATTTATATTTGTAAATCATGAAATAGATTAGTAGGTACATATTTAAAAAAGCATACCTGTACCAATTTAATATGGAATAATTAATATCTACGTTTAAATTTGAACAACTTTGTATATTGTGCCATGAAAACTAAAAAAATATACTGTGTAAATTTCAATTTCACTAAAGATTAATTAATAGATTGACAACAAAATGTTAAAATAGTCAATGGGGCTCGTTACATACCATTCGATATGAAAGCACTCTAGTGACAGAATATTGATCACATTTACCCGATTATTCTAAAAGCTACACACGTGAAAAGCTTTTATATTATTTGGAAAATATTTGAAGCGTAAAATTTAGAGCTTTCGAAATCAATCAAATTAACTAGCTGGTGAGAGCAGACGCTAACTAAATGACATTATGTATCTACATACTTACTGGCCGCACAATTTTATACATATATAAATTGTTGAGTTAATATATACGTGCGTAACTATGGAAATCAATATGAGTGTCAAAATGACATTTCAGTATTATTTCTATCAAATACAATTTTTTTGATCGTTTAAGCTAGTCAAGTCAAGTTTATATGATTCCACAGAAAATTTAAAAACGTTGTATATAAAAAGTTATTTTTATCTTGTAATTATTTAAATTTAAGTAGGTACCTACTGAAGATGCTTAATTTTTAATCCATTTATAAGATTTTTTTAAAGCCAGTTCCGTGGAACAATGTAATTCGCGGTATATATACGTATAGTACATTTTTAAAGTTTAACAAAGGAAACGCCGTATAATGGAAAGTAAGTCCAAAACGTTTTAAGCGCACCTTATGAGGTATAAGTAATAGTTGAATGACGCAAATACAGAATGCTACATACCCTTCACAAAGGCTATATTTAATTTCAGACTCCGTATTCTATTTCACACAGATTTTTACGCTAAATAATATCGTTAAATAAAAGTCGTTTGCTTTCATGGCTTTTTAAAATAGAAAATATTATTTATTAAATGTGCCCCACGGTGGTGTACTTGGTAGGGCATCTGTATCTAGACCAGTGTGTTTGGAGTCGATCCTGCGTCTTGAAAAATTACATATTTTTCAACTTATGTTTGAATTGAACCATAGCCTAACTACCCAATGAATTTTTATTTAATTACATTATAATTGAATTGGTCTCAAAATCCACATATGTGTAGTATATTGTACCAATCAGTGGCGAAGGGTGGAGGTAGGCTGTTGTAGTTGCTGTAAATCCGCCATAAATAGTGCAAACTAAATTTTTTCAGTCATGCGTATTTGTTTTTAAAATTCAATTAAACCCTGCGAAAACCAAGTCATAATAGATAATAGTCAAAAAATTCCCGTCTATCTATAAAATATTTAAATTATGCAATTAAATCATCATAACTTTAGATATATAATAATATGTTTTATCTATTATAGTTTGGTTTAGGCAGAGCTTAATGAATAATAAAAAAAGAATCAACAATATGTGTAATATGTATTCTTAGTCCAACGAAAACAAATAAGTGTTAATAAAAAAATGCACACAATTTTGTCGTTTCGCCCAAAATATACCCAAAGTATTATGGTTCGGTTTAGGCCGGGTTTAATTGATTTTTAAAAACTAACCAACACCATCTCTAAATTGTAGCCTGAGTTCAATAAAAATAAATACGTATGACTAACAAAACTTAATGTCCACTATTTAAGGCGGATCTTAACAACCTACCTTCACCCATCGCTACTGGTACCAATACACATAAGGTCACACGATTCTGTAATTCATTTTTTTTTTTTGTATAATATAATATTTTGATCCGCATTTTTCTTGGGAATAATCTAACTTAACCTTTTACCCTTTGTTTTTAATTCTACGATATTAAATCATATATAATTAATAATAACGTCTCTTGTTTTTAACTATACAGTTAAATATAATATACGTAACACATTTTTACAGAATATGTCAAATCAGTTGTTTGTCAGGATATGGAATAATATATATTGTGATATTGTGACTCTCTAAGATTTATTAGTTATATCATACAAAAACTTTCTGATTGTGTACTTATGCCAATATTACGTATTTTATAAAACACAGATATTATTAAAACTATCTAGTTTCAGGGGCTGTATTAAGAATTGTTTTAAAATCAGAATGTACCTCTTCATCAGTAGCAAGAAGGTTGAGACTGATTGAGACTGATCCCGTTAGTAAGCAAGACAATGTAGAAATAGATACATGGTTTCACTTTGGTTAAAATCATGCAATTATTTAAAATGTCATTTTCAATTTGGCGGAACCGTATGACATACTTATGATTTTGACGATGTCGTAACATTCACGTATTAGTGGTTAAACAGCACTACTGAGAACAGCGAAAATTATTTAATGGCTTTATACTCTGTGTAATGGCTCCAGCCATAAATTGAATATGCCAAACGAAAACAGCCATAATATTACGAACGTATAATATAGCTACGTGTGAAAGGAGCGATAAAGAAAGTTTTTCAATTTTTAAGACACAATTTTCAAACCGTAATGTTCAACATTAAACATAAAACTTTTCAGCTGCGTATTTTAATAATTTGATTTATACATATTATATTATACGTTAAATCAATGGTTTTCAAACTTTGTCGTATGGGGGCACCCTTCATGTCAAAATATTTTTTTCATCCCTAAAAAAGAATTAGAGACATTACAAGCGTGACACACTTTAATACGTGTGTTTTTTTGTCAAAACAAAACAATGTAACGGAAGCGATTGTCAATATTACCTCAATTATAATCTAGTATCTATTATGATTTGTTGAATTGCGACAATACATACATCTTGGAATATATAGACTGCGTTTGTATAAATAACAAGGACGACACATAGCTCGTCATTCATCTCGAGCCCATCACTAGGCTCACTACTTCACTCAAGTCCGTCACTCGACACAGTTGACTGTCATCCCACTCGAGTCCAGTCTCTCGGTTATATTACATCTCCGTACATCGCCAGTCAATTTTATCAGTACATCAGTACCCTCGAATCGCGATTATAACATCAGTCTGTTATCGTTATTATTGTATTTATTTATTCTTGTGTCGATAAATAAACTCTCTCTTCGAAACTTCTAAGCGACTACGCCTTTGTCTCTCCTCACCTCATCACCCCCAAAGAGGGATAGTAAATCTTGTAATCAAACTAGATGCAACTACAAAATCACAAACCATTGGAAAGTGCTACCCCGTATGATTTTTAGTCTATGTACTCCTACTACATTGTTTATTTCGCTATTTAAAACATATTAAGACTATTCAATTCTGATAATATATATAGATAGGTACCATTAGTTAGTTAGACTCCACGGGATCTACTCGGGACGTTTTTGTAGCTAACGCCATCTCTCTATATTATCTTCCTATTATTAGTATTTTTAAAACTAGTTAGTAATAATGATATAGGTGCTGTCTAAAAACAATAATTGGATATCTAGAGATGAAGCATTGAAGGTTTCAAACAAGTATAACAATAGGATTTATTTGCATAGTATTTTGATTGTCTGGAATAATATTTACTTTTATTTACGCCTCATGGCGCCGCGATACCCAGTTTGAATACCACTACTTTAAGTAGTTAATTATAAAATATATTATAACTCCATATTTTATTTTATAAGAACAAACATTCAACAACAAAAAATAATTACCTACTGAAAGTTTAATAATACGTTGCGCTAACGCCCAATTGTATTATACTTTCTGCTTCTTGGATTTCAAACCGTTATGACTGTAGAAACCCTCTGATTTAAAACAGTGGCAGAAATCAAGGGTCGATCTTCACGGGTGAGTATCGTTCGGGGGAGTAGGTATCTGAAGCAGAGGTTTATTAGTATTGAAACGCGAAATTAGTTAGCGTGTCATTTTAAATATATCGTATTTTATATATCGTATAACTATATCGAGTATTTTATGATTAATGAAGATTGTAGTGAATATTGTTTTACCAACTAAAACTAACTAAGTACCTACATGAGTATTACTTTCTAAGAAAACTTAAATCAAGTACCTATTTATTGCTGAAAGGACTAGAAATTCGTTTGCGTCACTCGCTAAGCTGGTCAGCGTCTACAGAAAAATAAAATTGAAGAAAAAACACTTTAACGACGTCCTTAGAGACGGTTGTTAAAAAAGAAAAAACATTATAAAACGGAATGCTACTAAAACCCTACACCGAGTTCACGAGCAAAATGCGTAGGTTCAGAGATGAGGTTACTACGATATGTATTACTATTCGAACCGCATTAGATGAAGGTGTCCAAATATCCTAGAATATTTTAAGTATCTATTTTTAAAAGGATACAAAAGTGAAACATACAAATTTGTGAACATTTCGAGACACTTCTTTTATAACATACATCTTATGAATCAAACTAAATGTAATTAAATAACGAAAAAATATATGTGTTAATGCGAATAGTATTTTTTATATATAAATATATGTTTATTTATCCAATCTTCAGAGATTATTCTATAACCCATCGAAATCTAAAGTTTGCGTCGAAATAGCGAAGAAATAAAAGCGATAATTATAATATAGTTTTTTTATACTTTTTACAACGTTTTTCTTAGCTCGTATTCTTATTTTTCCGGTGGTTCTTCGTCCGATACAAATCTTGCAATCGATTTTTAACTAATTTCCCGACTAGCTAGACATTTGAAACTTTTAGAATATATCAGAACACGATGCTAATGCATTTTTTAGGCATCTTTAAGTGGAATTGAATTCATTTTCAGTTAATTCTGTTTTGTATGAAAAGTTATTTCGACATCATTATTGGTTGCTAAGCGGATAGTTCTAGCAACTAAATTATTAATATATACGTGTGTTACTATGGAAATCAAAATGACATTTCAGTATTATTTCTGTCAAATACAATTTTTTTTGATCGTTTAAGCTAGCAATTCAAGTTTATATGATTCAACAGAAAATTTAAAAACGTTGTATATAAAAAGTTCTTTTTATCTTGTAATTATTTATACATAACCCGTTTACACGTGCATAGTATTATTGGCGATGCAAATATAAACACGTATTATCGTGCATATTGTAAGACTTTCTGTATGTATCAAAAAAGTTCATATTTATTAAAAAAAACTAACCATCATCATCTGTAAATATTGTAGACTTAGTTTAATGAAAACAAATACGTATGACTGACAAAGTTTATTGTGGACTATTTTATGTCGCAGTTTAACAGCCTACTTCCACCTTTCGCCACTGACGTGACAGGCGCTATTAGTAATTAAATTAATCGATAGTATAATGTATTATTGCATTATTCGGGGGCAATATACAAAGAAGCAAGCCCCCTCCCCATCTGCTATACAATTTAAAAAATACCATAACATAAAATTAACACACCAAAATTAGGATAAGAAACCATATTATTATTATATCGTGCATCTACAGTCGATTCACCGCGGAGGAATTCGATTTTTTCTTCTTCAATTAAATGCGTGTATACCTACATTGCTGAGAGTATAATATAGAACATAGTGCCTGATTGATTACCTACCGGTAGCGAAGATTTTTTTTTCTGTTACTTACCAACAAGCATTATTCGCCACTGTTACCTACCTATGTCAGAAAATGTACTATCACAGCTCATCAGCAGAACTTATTCCTAGGGAATAACATGAATAAATGAAAAATATTTCCAATAATATTTCATGTTTTGAATCATACATGAATCTAAATGTGACGAATAACTTGATTTTCAAACTAAGGGATGTAATGTAACTTTAATGGAACCATGCGTTCGTTATCAAAGAAAACGGTGTTTTATTCGAAATGTAATGTTTGTTCGCCACTATATGGGCATTTGTTGCAGAATATAAAGAAATGTTATTTTCTATGTTCCATAGATATCGCGAAAAAGGAAAAATAACAATAAATTGAATACATAAAAAAAATATCTGAAACATATAATATTGTCTTCTTCCTGATGAACCCTATGTGGATCTTGGCCACTTTCTGCATCTACCTCCATCCAGGTCTGTCCATAGTCACTCCCCTTCAGTTTAGGATAGGTCTTTGAATCTAACTCAACACTATCGCTCCATGTTGTACGATGTCGACCAGGTGTTAGTTTGCCTTCCACCTTCCCAAATGTCAGTTTCGTTGTTATGCGTGACTCGTCTATCCTCTGTATATTCACCAACCATCTAAGACATCCAATTTGATGGACTGTATAATATGCGGGCCCCCGTACAAAGCACATAGCTCATCGTTGAATTTTGTCTCCACCCAACTAGGTACATGTTATTGATGGTTCGAAGATGCCGCGCAGCACGCTCCACTCAAATAATCCCAACACTCTTTCTATGCTTTAAGCCATGCACCAGTGGGTTTTTTCTATATACAAGGTGGCTACTGGCGGCTGTCGATGGTAGTTTATCATATTTATGTACCGAGATATTATAATTGTTACAATAAGTCAGCCGTCTAAGCTGTCAAATCTGTCTATCTCGCTCTAAAAGTTAACACTGCCAAGAGGGGGGCTAGTAAAAACATAGCACTTTTTGACAGTATAGATGGTTAAGTTATTGTATCAGTTAACCACCTCAATAAATGAATATGATACTGCTGCCGATAGCCGCCGCTGTATAGAATAGAATAGACCCACAGGTATCCGAGCCATATATGACAACTGGTATTATTAGTGTTTTGTACAAGGTGCAATAATTATTTAAGTGTCACTTCAATTCCCTGGAACGTAGCACCTTCATTAGACCAAAGCGACATCTGTTACCTAGCATAATACTTCATTTAATTTCGATTTCTATGCGGCTCTAATTTTTAATAGAGACCATCAGGTACACGAAATTCTTGACCCTCTCATAAGTGCTGCTGTGTACCCTGAAAGTATCCCAATCAGCTGTCCAGCCCTCTCGTTTCAATCATATATTTGGTTTTCTTCACATTTACAGTATAGCTGTCGTTTTCCCCAAAGCACTCAAAATATTTATCTGACAGTATTATTTTCGCTCCGGCCTATGATGTCAATTACCAAATATAAAATATATAAATATTCGCCCAACGTAGAACCTAGATACAGTATACCGTTGTTATAATAATATAGTATCTGTTATGAATCCAACCAGGTGGGTGAATTCTGTTCTACGTATATTCAGTTAATATGACATGTAGGTATTCTATAAAAAATGTGTATCTAAAGATTCTTTCAAAACGTGTATTAATAAGTATACCTCGAGGTATAATGGTATAGTAAATTTTCTCTGTTTGTTTCGTATTGTCTTTTTCTTCTTCTTCTTCTTTCTCGGCACTACATCCCGGGGCGGTATTTGGCCTCCTCTACAATTGTCCTCCACACGCTCCTTTCCCTGGCTGCTCCTCTCCAGTCTCCAGCCCTCCCCATCTTTCTCCAGTCCTCTTCGATACAGTCAGCCCACCTCTTCTTTGGTCTGCCCCTAGACCGTTTCCACTGTGGGATCCACTTGGTCATGATTTTTGGCGTCCTGTGCTCAGGCATTCTCTCAACGTGTCCAGCCCACCTTAGTCTTTGGGATCGACAGAATTTCACCACCGTTTCATGTTTTATTAACTCTTCTAACTCGTGGTTCATTTTTATCCTGTAACTTCCATTTTCCAATGTGGGCCCGAAAATTCTTCTGAGGATCTTTCTTTCGAATATGGCCAGTTTATGTTCTTCCCTTTGAATGAGGCACCATGTCTCACAGCCATAGGTAGCTACTGGTTGAATAACTGTTTTGTAGATAAGCAGTTTGCTATTCTTGCTTAGGATTTTCGAACTCAGTAGACCCTTACAGGCGTAGAAGCATTTATTAGCAGCTATGAGTCGTATGTTCACCTCTTCTGTTGTTTTATTGAGTGTGTTTAGGTTAGAGCCCAGGTACGTGAAGCTCTGCACCTCTTCCCATACCTGCTGCTCCACACAGATATTTCGAGGTGGACCCTGCTCTCGCGTGGATACCATGCATTTTGTTTTGCAAGCATGTTTCGTATTGTACAAAATCAATATTCACCTTAATTTGCTATGAATCATTAAACTTTCACACATAGTATAAAGTCGAAATTGTAAAATAATAATATTTTATATGGATACACTGGTACATTTTTTGAATGGTAGTAAATGGATATTTTTTTTTTATTTAATAAAACTTTTATTATTAGGGATAGAGATAATGATGATATATTATTTTGTGCTCATCTACCTTAAACTGTGTAATATCGATTCCTTTATTTGCGAATTTTCTGGAATCTATTGGTATTTGATTAATGACTCGAACATTTTTAATCTCCCCGCGTTCATTAGTGTATCTGTAGATTAAACTGAACCAACGCTTTGTGAACATAATTACTACCTAAGTAAAAAAAGTAAATCTTATTTTTTTAGCTCATAAGCGAAACGAATGGACTTCCATAAAGTGGAGGATATATTAATACGGACGAGTTGCAAAGAATGATTGTTAGCTAGTCGCCCAACTCATTGAGTCCTTGCTCCGGATCAAATAGATATTGAAAAAAAAACAACACACTTAGATAATGGCTTCCCCTGAATCCCTCCACTCTTCTCGGGTCCTAGTTCTTTGCTACCACATAAATCTACTGACCTTTATGAGTTCGTTTATCCAGCGGGTTTTAGAGCATCCCTGTAGGCGTATAGTCTCCTTGGGTACCACTGTATGGCTGCATTGGTCCAGCGGTTGTCCACTAGCCGGTCGATGTGTCTAGCCTATTACCATTCCATCTACTTGGCGACCTTTGTCACATCGCGTATTCTTGTCTGCTTCCTTATTCATTAGTTTCTTTTGTGATCTTTACGGGTTATATTATAATCATATTATATATTATTATAAATATTCTCATCTTAAAAATAAATACACATTTTATATTAGGAAGTGATTAAATATAATAATATGTAGTTAGGTAATAATATTTATTGGATATTTAAAATAATATTTACATTCTCAACAAGCTTAATGATTTTTGTTAATTCTACAATATTTCAGTTATTTATGAAAATTGAATTGAAAAATACATGTTTTCTAATATTAATATCGTTATATTATACATAATTAATATCTTCTTCTAAGGCTCTATATAGTCTTGGTATCCTTTATCGCCCTCATATAGCCAGCGCAATCCTCTAGAGTCTAGCGCCTTTATTCAGTCATTGAAGTTGAGAAGGAGTCTTGTCTCAGGTAAAAGATTCTCCACACCCCACCCCCATATACCTATGAGTCTATATATCCACTGTCTTCATAAATGTCTCCATCATACAAACTGATTCCACAGTAGACTTTTTGTCCACTCTACGTATCACAATTATATAAAGACAAACGTTTATTTGTCTGTTGACACTTCTGGACTTAGTTCTTGGCAGCAATAAGACATAGCTATGACTCATTTACGGCGGATATTTTGTTTTACTACTTGGAATTATTCAGTTTCTTGTCTAATATTGGAATTCAGGTACTTAGTTTAAGTGGTTGTCAAAAAGATAATAAGAGATATATTCCGACAGCGGGATTTCAACCAATTCAATTTCAATATTCTGCCAATTCTGAACCGTGGGTAAAAAAAAACATTATTAAGATTATATACTTAATATCAGTTTAAAACCTACTCCTACATAACGTATTATAATACATTTCCGATACAATTATATTACCCTTTGTTTATTATTCCATTCTATTGGCGTATCAGTGGTACATAACCTGCGGTCCGTCAAGCCATTCATTACGACCTTGTCTTAATCTCCAAGCATATCCTAAATTAACTACGAAAATTAACATGGTTAACTGCTTTTATCCGTTATAATATTACTATATTATAATTTATATACGTATAACGTAGTATAGAGCTATATTACCATCGCTATAGCTTGGCGTGTGGCGCACACAACAATTAACTTGCATCACACAGTAAGTTTTAAAAATATACTATATGATTCGCTTCCTCTCCAATGCATCGATCTCACTAGCGCTGACAATGAATTTCGTCTTGTAAGTATGTATTAATTAAATTTCATTTAACGTGGAATAGGATAACCAAGCTAAAATAATAATATGCGTTGATTCAGGAGAGAACGTTTCGTTATCCACAACACTTTTCTCCTACGCAGCCTGCAAACAATTATAAAGAATGAATTTTCCATACTAATAAAAAGGTTGTGCATTCCCGACTTACATAAATATAGATTGAATTGATGGAATTAATTTCTTGAGGGAATGTTATCAAAAGTGGAAATTAATAATTAACAATGTGGAATCTTTCGTCGTAATGCCTTCAATAAAACTGTTGAACATATTATATTCGGTGATAAAATTATAATAATAATGTCGGTTATAATGGGCTAATAGCTAACAATAGTCAAATGTGTTCAGAGATTAGTGTCCATAATGTTCATAATGGTTTTCTATATATACTCGTATATATTATGTGTGTAGGTTCATAGTACCTAATTTGTTTTGGCAGAAATAATTTTCACTAAACCCCACTCTCTCTTGTAATGAAATTTGTGACCAAAATACAATATAGTGTACCTATCTTTATAAGTATCTCTTTGAATTGTTATTGTATTAGATACTTCCATGGAATGAATTTTGCATAAGCGTTTACTTCAAAGGATAATAGTATTTTTGCCCACATAAAATAAAACAAAAACTATGTTACAGAACTCTTACCGAAAGACTTATTTTTTATATCTTCTTTCGTCTAACCTTTAAAACTATGTATTTCATTACGAAAGAACGTTTTGAAATAAATTATTCTACGATTCACTTTTGTTTCTATAGAGTTAGTTACATTTGTTATACAGAATTAATAAAAATAATTATAAGATAAAAATAACTTTTTATATACCTACCACGTTTTTAAATTTTCGGTTGAATCATATAAACTTGACAATCCTATGTATTAATAAAAACTTTTTATTGTACTTGATAGAAATACTGAATAAATATAGAATACTGAAATGTCATTTTGACATTTCATATTGATTTCCATAGTAACGCACGTATATATTAATAATTTATTTGCTAGGACCCCCTTAGCAACCAACAATAATAACTTTCCATACAAAACAGAATTAACTGAAAATGAATTCAATTCTGCTTAAAAATGGCTAAAAGTATTAAAATAATGCATTGTCGTCGTGTTCTGATATATTCTAAAAGTTTCAAATGTCTAGCTAGTCGGGAAGTTAGTTAAAAATCTTCAATCGTCCAATACAAATCTTGGACAAACAAGAAAAAAAATGTACTGGACACACAAGAAAAAATTAGTACTAGACAAACAAGAATACGAGTTAATAAAAACGTGGTACTCGTAATATAACTTTAGATAAAGCATTTTTTTTTGCAAATATTTTATTTAATGTCATGTTTTATTTTTATATAATACCTACTTTACTTTTGAGCATGTGTTCTACCTTTTTCACACGTAAGATCATTTTACCTTGGTAAGTTATAGTAATGGAGTTTTTGTGAGATTTTTTAAAATTTATTATTAACCACATTTGAATATATTGAGATTTGCTTCATAAATATAATATATAATTATATATATACTAATGCTACGTTAACCTAACCGAAAAAACATATATTTTTTTTTAAAACGGTACATGTTCAAACACGCGCGTTAACATGATCTTACTCCCTACTTCATTTATCGTTTGTCAATTTATGGCTACGGCCGTATATTGAAGCTTAGCCATTGGGAAATGCCAATAGAAATGGCGTATTTCAAAAAAATACTACCTTATTCTTAGGTCAATAATTATTATAAAAAAACATTATTCGTAGAATGTTTATTACATTTGAATGGTCAAAGAAATAGCTTATAATCAATATCTTTAGAATTATCTCCAAATGTGTTAATTGTGCCCATTTTTTAATAATAAAATGCCTAATTCTTGTCAAATTTGGGAACAAAAAGATTATAAAATATAATTTTTTATCGTAAATATGTCACTATAGAATGTTAAAATTAATTTTACTAATGGTTTTTTAAAAAAAAAATCTAAAAAATCGTAACACCACTGC
Organism: Rhyacophila brunnea; assembly: GCF_057557595.1. Classification (NCBI taxonomy): domain Eukaryota; kingdom Metazoa; phylum Arthropoda; class Insecta; order Trichoptera; family Rhyacophilidae; genus Rhyacophila; species Rhyacophila brunnea. Next base: position 17,634,497 of record NW_028232965.1, read on the forward strand.
ACATGGATATACTGAAATATGACTATATTCTAAAACATTAGAGCGAGAGGTTTAGAAGAATACTATTTTATGTAATAAAAATACTTTATGCAGTCATCAAATGTTTAAAATAAATATAAAGGATAATAAGGCTTCAAAATTATATAAATAGATTATCTACAACGTTTAAGGAATGTCCAGGGTTATGCTCTGAAAATTCCATAAAAGCTCCATTTTGACCTACGCTGAGCATGTGCGCCGTTAATATCTACGACGAAATTAAGTAATAGTCAACTGAAGCGCGTATTTTAGTCTTAACATACTTGCACTTCACTCCACTTCTCGTAAAAACAAAAATCTGTTAATACAAACCTCCATTATGATCTTATTAGGATCAGACATGGTCTAAAAAAAATTTAATGTAACATTTTTATTGAACGTACTAACATAATAAATTTTAACATAATAAATACTAATAATTAATAATTAAATCTGACCATATTATTGTTTTCTGTTTAATAATTATTTACATTCAATCAAAAATGTAACATTCTTAAATGTTATCGTTGAATAAAACAGTTAAATTTATTACACAATATAATCCAACAAACATAATAAATACCTATCCCCACTTTATATGTTTCAGTAAACGTGCTAAATACTAACGTTGAATAAATCGTAGTATTATATGGAATAAGAACCATTTGCACGTATAAATGGGAGATAAGCCATAAAACTATCCCTATTTCGATTCCATATATTCAATACGACCTTTTTTTATTTTCACGCGTGAAAACTATTCTGGTCGGAGGTGTGTCATTTCTCTAATATATAGAAGCTTTTCGTTAGCTTTTATCGAATCTCATTACAATCTACGTACGTTTATGTTGTTCATCGATAATTTATATTTCTAATTGGAGTTCTTAAACCGTTATTAATCTAGGATTTTTTGCGGAGATTTTCCATTATTTTCCACAACACAATTGGTAATGTTGGTATAATAACTCTATAGTTGGTATTAATTCAACCCAATGTCATATATTATACGGACTACGCTAATACTGGAAGGCGATTTAGGCCACCCCTATAACTATCGTCACACAGAATGGTTGGAGAGTTCACAGAGACAATCATTATCCACGCGTAATGAAACTGATCCATTGACGTTCGAAAATTCATCGGTTTTCACGCTCTGTTCGCACGCTCTGTTTCTGATCAACAAACGAGTAAAATAGTTGTCGGGCTGTTGGCAGTTTGAGTGCGTGGCATCCTAAGTCTTAAATATTTTCTCCTGAGACATTCCCAGATCTCAACAACTGGAAATGCTTCACATTACCTTTTGTGGGTCGTGATATGCTCTTTGGGTATGGTACAAAGCTATTTCGTTAGCGGGCATTATTTAAACGGTTTGATATCTAAATATAGCTTAATGTATTCTGAGGACCATGATTCCTTATGTATTGGGCATACATCAAATAAATGAGTAACAAATATAACGTATTAGGGTATTCCACAGTTTATAAAGTATATCAAGAAATTCTTACGAGTTGATATTTATATGTCATATTTTAATTGTAAAATAATAAAAACGCCATTAAAACTCCCCTGGGCCCCTCAGATGATGGTTACTTAAACCCTGACAGCTAAAATTATTAAATCAAATCAAATCAAATCAAATTTATTTATTTTACATATAATGAACATAACAAATTATAAATTCAAAGCGTTCACGACATGACATAAAATAAGTGTTAATAATTTTTTTTAAATAAAAATACAGAGAATAAGTAATAAAATAAGTAACAAAATAAAAGTAGATGGAAGCACACAGAGTGAACTTTGATAGACCCTATCTTAAAAACTTATAAAACAACGTCCACCTAAATTCACCTCACGTAAGTGGAATATATCAATATCCGAAGCGATTTCATTAAACATGGTTACTGCCCTCCCAATTGGCATTACTAATGGCAGGTTAGTTCTGCACCGCGGGAGAACAAACAACGGATGCCCTCGATTCCTAAGGTAATTATCAGAGACACGCAAGCCAACACCACCAAGAATGGAAGAGTTCACATTTACGCCGCGTATAAGTCTGAAAAAATATGTAGCTAAATAAAGATCCCTTCTAAATTTTAAGCTACAGTATGTAAGCATCCCTAAGAGAAAATCAGTCGGACAGAACCACGGATAATATCCATACAGCCTGGAACCAACATGGAACATGCTTTGCTTACTGATTCTCTGAATGCTGGTTGTCCAAATTCGAAAGAAAATTTTTTTGTCAAAGTAACCAAATCCAAAGGATTCAAACAATTTTACTTTTCTGAAAATTATGTTATTACAATAATTAAATTAAAGAAGTAATAATAACAGACGAATAATACGTCGCATAGAATGTAGGCTACTGAACGTATAATGAAAATAAACGGCGCGCGTAAGTAATCGGGCCGCGGGCGGGCTGCGGTTCTATAGTTATTCTACGTGTATTTTTCGTAACGCTTCTGCGTCGGAGATAATGAGTAAAACATGTCCCATGTTAAAATCTAGAAGCGTTACGTTGTTTTGGTTCAAAGTATAGCTCGGGTTTTCTGTTGTGGTTAACAGGCGAATTTCAGCGGCTTGTTGAGTCAAATATCAAACATGTCTGAATTTCACTAGTTCGGTCGTCGGTATTTTAAACCACAGACACGAGGTGATACACCAACGCAAAATGCCGGTAATTTCCAAACGCTCAATAGATTGCGCGTTAGTTTATCAGGGAATTATACGAGTACTCATTACCAAATACCATTTTGCGTCGGTGAGCAGACAGTAACCAATTTTAACAAACATCCTTTTACCTGGCTGTTGATATATTACCATTATTTATTGTATATGAATATATTGCTAATACAATATTCAAGCTGTTGTCATATTTTAAATAATCAACATACATAATAATTCATAAAAGTATTAAATAAATTAATAGAGGCGTTCTATGCATATATTCTATTTTAATTATTGCACCAATATTACGAATTTAGAAATTAAACTTAATTTGTTTTTGATTAAAATGAGTATATTGAAGTGGTGGATCAACACTTAAATCCAAAAAAACTGTTGAAACGACATTATTCATGAAATCTAAACTAAAATAACATGATATTAATACTATCGACCTAAGGTACTTGATGGAATTTGCATTTGAATTCTAATGAATTTAAGTTTTACACTATTTCATTTGAGTTATTTTTTGCGACCCAGGTTTCGCCTTTCGCCATCTTCAGGTACTATGTGCACTCGCCAAAAGGTAAATACACAATGACAACGAATACAATAATAAAATTGTTATAAGTTAAAATTAATTGTAGTATTTAATTAATACTACAAACCGTACAACCATTAGAAATAAAAATAATATGATTACGAGATTGATAATATGAGCTACAAACCAAACTGCATCATCATCATCATCAGCTTAAGTCTATCCACTGCTGGATGAAGGCCTCTTCAAGCTGCTTCCACTTCTCTCAGTCCTGTGCGTTGCGTTGCCACGTACTTCCGCAGAACTTTATCATGTCATCGATCCAGCGGCCTCTAGGTCTATCTTGCGGACGTTTTGTACCTCTTGGCTACCACTGGATGACTAAATTTGTCTAACGATTGTCTCTTCTTCGAGCTACGCGTCCAGCCCATCTCCATTAGAGACGTTTGATGAGCTCTATCACATCGCAAACCCTTGTCTACTTCCTTATCTACTCATTCTTTTTTTGTCCTTTCGCGTTATGCCCAGCATGCACCTCTCCATACCACGTTGTACTACTCAAAGTTAATGGATCTCTCTTTTACTTAGGGTCCATGTTTCACATGCATATATGCTTACTGGAAGCACTCACTGGTTGAACACTTTGCGTTTTAGGCACAGTGGAAGGTCACTTTTGAAGACATTATTCAGGCGGCCAAAATCACTCTAACCTAGCTTTACTCTGCGAACAATTTCATCAAATATACATCCACCTATAGACACCTGTTGTCCCAGATAGGTGTAGTTTTTCACCTGTTTGAGCAGTTTGAGTGTCATTGATGAGGATCTCTTTTTGGCCCGCAAAGCAGTTGAACATGACTTTCGTCTTCGTTCATTTATTTTCAAACCTGATTTGTTGCTTATTTCAGCGAGTTCCTGCATTCTGCTTTGGAGGTCTTATGAGTCTTGCGAGAAAATTATTATGTCATCGGCAAAGCGCAGATGACTCAGGTATTCTCCATTTATGTGGATCCCTTTGTCATTCCAGTCAAGTTACCTGAATAAGTTTTCAAGGGTAGCTGTAAATAGTTTGGGTGAGATTGTATCACCTTGTCGGACTCCTTTGCTGATAGAAAATCTACGCGATGGTTTATGGAGATTGACTATATTGAATTGAATATATTATTGAAAATATTTATTATAGATTATTTATTATAGATATAGATTTCTGAGTGCATCGAGTATTGAACATTTCTTTATGGAATCGAACGCCTTCTCATAGGCTATAAAACCCTTGCATAGTGGCAGTTTGTATTCCTGGCACCGCTCTATGATTTCTCTGATGACTTTGATATGGTTCATAGTGCTATATCCTCCTCTAAATCCGGCTTGTTCTCTCGGTTGGTTCTCGTCTGGTACATTTTGCAGGTGATTTGAGAGAATTTTTGTGAACGTCTTGTAGAGAATATTGATTAGACTTCATACCAAACTGCATACTTATATATATATACGCTGATGTATATATATATAAAATATTAGCTTGTGTATGATAATATTGCAAAATTCTGGCTGTACAAGCGATTTAAAATTATTTTACTTGTTATATTGCATAATATTTCCGCATACATACAATATATTTGCACAGATATAACTAAACGTGTGTAGCAGAGACTCACATAAGCTTGAGCCCTTTTTATGACATTGCTCATGTGTAAACAAACGTTGTTCATGTATATTTTTGTGCCATATTATGGAGGCTATATTTGTGCACAAAAAAATGCGCAAGTACACGCTCAAGTATGCAGTTAAGTCTATGGCCAGCTTTATATGAGAATATGTACAAATACCAGAACAGACTTTACACACAGACTGTTCTACTAATATGAGTTACTTCTACAAATACTATGTTTCAAACCGTCGGTAAGTTTTATATGTTTTATAATGCGGGTAATCGTTGGTATGGCCAAAACATTCACTAATGAAAACCAAACAAATCTAGCAGAATATGCTTAGCTAAGTAATAAAGTAAACATCCCTTTCTTTGAGTATCTAACAAAATCAGAGCGGCCCACATGGAGGCGTAAATATTTCACAAAATTTATACGCAGCTAAACTTTACGGAATTGGCAAAATAATTCCCACGGGAAAGTACAGTACCTACGGAATAGAATACTGAATATTGCTTTCGATATAAAAGAGCTTACAAACTCAGAAAGCTTTTTTGACGTAACATATACTCAATAATAATTGGAAAGCTTCGTCCGATTTTTAATGGTAAACATATTGTCAATAATTGTTTAGCATCTACCTACATACATTATGATAATTGATTGTTTTGCTTAATTTGTATTTTTATTCTAATGTACAATATTGATAATTTATATAGCGTTTATAATCGCGGATATTCTATTATACCAAAAATGACATCGATTTTTTTTGTAAAATTATTGTTTAATGAGAAAATTCCATCATGTTTTTTCATGCATCAACAATATCACAATAGTATGCGTAAAAAATAACAAAATCATTATTTTTAAATAACTTTATATGGGGACTAGATGAGAACTTTTCTTTGTGATTGCATCAGTGTCTACTAAATATTATAAAAAATTGTGGGCTATAATTATTCAATTCTGATTGTATACCCTGTTTATCCCGTCGGATCGACCTCAAAATGCTTCGAATATATTGTCACAGTATAAAATCATTCTTTTTATAACTTTATATGGGGACTTAGAAATTAAAAAATTAAAACGTTATCGTCCTAGATAAGAACTTTTCTTTGTGATTGCATCAGTATCTACTTAATATTATAAAAATTGTGGGCTATAATTATTCAATTCCGATTGTATCCCCGTTTATTAAGCGTCGGACCGACCCCAAAATGATTTAGAATATCACAGTATTATTACCTGAGTACCGAATTTAAAATTAAAATTGTGTAGCCAATACTATCGTAACCAACAAATAAATAAATATGAAAAAAATATTTAGTTTACATGAAAACATTATGCATAGGATTATTTTTATATTTTTGGAATTAAAATAGTATTTACCTATTTGTATCTGTGATAATGTGTATGATTTTAGATAAGATTTGTGATACACGTAGTTATCCATAATTTTTGTAAGTATCTGCTTAATTATAATATGAACTAATATTATATTTTCAATTCTAATTATGTTAGTAAACCTGTAAAATAATACTATGTTTTGTCCAATTTGTAATATAATTTATCTGTTTTAAGAGGCTATATTATTTATTAATCATTATTGAAAATATAATGCATCTATTATTGTCGTCTGTAAATACTAATACCTACACACTATTATTTAATAGATGTCTTAGGACTTAGATAGACTAGATGCATATTATAAAATTATCATTAAATACATTGTCGGCAATGACGTATTGGCAGTGTACGCAACTCTTTGCTTCATATGTATGACAAAATACAATATTGCGGTATGGGGGCAATGGCGTGTTGGCACTTTTGGCAGCATACGTGACTGGTATTAATTCATGGCTAAGATTTGAATCCGCATTTGGTCTTTTTTTATATTTTTTTGTAAACCGGATATGGATAAAAAAAAAAACGTGACACCGCCGCGTTAAAATTTTTCGAGGTAGGTCCTGCCAACAACGGTATTCTACTTTCTACTTAGTAATTCAACATTCCGACAAGCCTTACAAATGTATGCACTGATTTGGATCTGCCTACACAAATAAACCTTTTCGTAAATACAATGACTTATATCTGACACATTATTATCTCATACATACGTCCTTATTAAAAAATTCACGAGCTTTCTCCGCAGAATCGTAACACGAATATAACCTAAACCTCTCCTCCGTTTACCTTTTGTAATTTTGCCATTACTAGGCAACATGTTTCATTAATAAATAATTACGTACGACGTGACCGCTATATAAGTCGATAATTATTTGCAGGTTGAACAACTTGCTATAAAGTCAAATAATCGTATCTCAATTAACCGAAAAGCCATTTCTGTCACAAGCGGTTGACTATGAAATAATTGTTTGACATTTAACACACACGCGACATTTAACCCGACAATACAATATTTTTAACGTATATACTTAATCAAAATATCTTTTAAATTAAACATACATGAAATGGGCATAATTTTGGCTAATTCATGTAATAGTCAAGCCTGTTGCCTTATTCATGAATTAGGTAAATTTTCTGCTGAGTACATGAATTCGCCAGGGTATGGAATTCTTGAACTGTCAACATAACAGAAGAAAAAGTAAATTTAATACGGATGGTTTTATTAGTTATAATTGGACATAATATAATATTATTATCATTAGGTTAGGTTAGGTTAGGTTTTGTAATTCTGAATTAAATTATTGAACTGAATGTCCATTTTGAGGTTAGCTAACAAGTGTCAACAAACTATCACAAACATACAATCGACCATTGCACGATTGATACCCAAGCACGAATCAAATCGCGAAAATACCTTTCAATAAAATTCTTTCGTTATCATATTATAGTTCTAGATTTTTTTGCGCATAGTAAATGGATATGAACGTCATTGTAGTTATTGATTGGTATATTTTTATATTATAATCAATGACATTTGACACATTTGGTTAGTTTGATTAGTTGCAAAAAACACCACCGGAGCGCGATCGTCTATTTTGACCATAGATAATATACGTACATTTTGACCAATGCATGAGCATTTGACACATTTAGTTTAGTTGCAAAAAATACCACCGTAGCGCTACTATCTAATTTGTCCAATGCATGAACTAGGCAGAAAAATTACTGCCGAATTCACGCACTCGCCAGATATTTTGTCTAATTCATGAATTAGGCAACAGGCTTGCATTTTTCATGATTTAGGCAAAATTTTGCCCATTTCATGTAATACTCAATTTCGCACATTCGGCGTAACATATATACCTACTACTAATATGAAATAAAACAAGTAACAAAGCAGTATGTACATAATATAGCACTACATTATTAAATGACTGAGTATTATTTATACACCTCAAATGTTGTTGTTTGTGGGTTAGAATCCTACGTCTGCTAATTTCACAATTGTTTTTGATCTCGAGCAAAGTTCCGATAGGTTTTTTTTCGTTTTAAATCGTGTTTCCTTTTATTTTTATACAGATCTGGAGCCGTGTGTATGTGTTTGATCCGGTTAATGTAACCAAAGTGCCTTATAAAGTATTACAACAACACCTGTAAAAAAGGTTATTTTATAATAACATACTTCCACTCTGTGGAGCTTCATAATATGATTAGCCCTTGAGCGAACTTGGTAAAATTTGCTTTGCATACAGGGTTTGTTATGTCCAGAGAATAAATATATTTGCACGTGTGGCTGACGGGTCCATCGTGTCGTGTTTTTATAATAGGTATATATTTTTGTTACTTGCTTTTTTTGATAATTTTGATTTTGATGATCACTCTATTACTTTATTTACGTTTTTTAGGCATTCGGAGCTCTGTTTGTTTGGTATCTATAACAATATTTAGTCCGGCACAGTTTTTTTTTATTATATTTATGTAATCTGTCATTTTATGTGTTTGACCAATTGAGGTGTGATGCCACCATATGGAAATACGCTATAGATTAAACCTAGGGGCGGCATGGTTTATGAAAGTATGGTGAAGTCGGCAAGTATGGTGAAACAGGTTGGTAATCAATTTGCGGCAAAATTTTCACGTTAACATTATATTATATGGGTACGTTATACTGACGTAACTGTAAATCCTCCGTGATGCCCAGCATTTTTTTTTATCGCGTCGCCATTTCTTGTGAGTTATCGACTGTTGTAGGTATTCTTCATTCAGTTGTATGAGGAAGCCAAATCGTTGCCCATCTTTACTTTTAATACATCTATGAATTAAACTATACAAATGAAATCTGATTTATTTATGACTTGTCAGGACTTTGTTAGCTTATTGTATGTATGTTTGTCTTCTAGAATGAATTTATGTTATGATAACTTCCACTATACGGAATCTCGATTTATGTTATGATAACTTCCACTCTATGGAATATCGAGTAGGTAGGTAAGCGGGAATGTAATCTATGTATATACCGGGTATAATATAGGTATATAAGATATAATGCAAGTTGCAATTTAAAATATTTACTAATAGTTTACATAATGTACTTACTGGTTTAAAAAAATGATAATCAAAAAAAATTTAAATACATTTTTATTAAATGTAAGCTCGTTGAATATATTTTTTAACAAAATATAATTTAATTTCTTTTATTTTGTTAATTGTCAATTCATGGTGGAACTATATTTTATTGTTGTTTGATTTAATAAAACGCATTTTTTTTGTAGTACATTTTTAACTGTCCCTCCGAGGCGGACAAAACCGGTCCAAATTTATTTGTTAAAGTTGAATAAGTACTACAAAAAAATATTGCGTTTTATTAAATCAAACAACAAATATAGTTTAGTAAATTGTCGCAGATATGCCGGTGATATTTTTGAAAATATTGAGTTTTAGTGTATATTTTAAATAAATAATATTGATTTTTATTAAAAATAAAAATGTGTATAACTTGAAATCATTTTTATAATGAAAAAATAAAACGTGCTTAATCCCTAGTAGCTGAATTGGTAGAGCGACGGTCTTTAAAGCCGAGGATCGCAGATTCAATGTGGCTGTAACAAAAATGCTTGTCATTTTTTTAAAGTTCCTATGGGTTGGAAAAAATAATAATCATTTCTCTTTAGATTAAGTCTACTAATACCTATAACATACACAGAGTGGAGTTCCATATACCACGCTTAGTTACAAACATGTTTTAAATTAGTTAAATGTGACTTTAAATTAACAAAGCTTTTATACAAACAGAATATGACACGACGCATTTAATAAAATGGTTGACTGGACGCTTTTTTTTTTATTTCCGCGTACAAATCAGATTAAATAATTCAACTCACATTTATTTCCATCGAAAGTCAAACAAGCAAAAATGGCTTTCTTTATTTTACATTTACATACACAATATGTTGACGGATGTTTTCAGTGAAATATGATTTCAATATACATTATAGACACGACTTCAATAAGCCGTGTTCATCAATCATCACTAAACGAATTACTTACTTACCGATAGGTATTATTATATACCCTGTCAACTTTCTTTTAGTTGTAAATATCTAGTATATTTCAATATCGTTATCATAATATGTTTTAGTTTTCCATTGTATGTATGCTATAAAGTTCTATATTTTTCATCTTTGTTTAAATAAAATAATAATTCAATATAAACACGTCTTACAGTATTTTTATATATTTGAATAAATTAGTGTAAATCTAGCTTGGTTATTATCATTAACTACATATTATTAAAGTTAATAATTGAGAAGTTTTAATTACTTTACCGAATGTATTTATGTAGTAACTATGAGTACAACTTCTAAATACCTAATGATAAAAAACACTTAGATAGATTTATGTATAAGTAGAGTTATATCCAGAGTAATACAATTACCATAAAATAAATGTTTAGATTTTAATTTATTTAAGAGTTATATTATTCTATTTGAGTCGTTTTTGCTCCCCAAGTTTTGCCTATAAGCACACTGATACTGAATGCAGTTACTTATTGCTTACATAACAAATTAATAGAAAAAAACACGAAAACCTTATATCTACGTAAAGAACCTATGAAAGTATTAAAACTAATGTTCGATATGCACAAATACATACAACAAGTTATAATCCATGATGGGTGACTGAACGTAAAACTATGGTGTACAATGTTAGGATTTAAGAATGATGGTATGATAGTAAAACATTATATTTACCTACTTACATGCGTACTGCCAAAGAAACCTTTTTTTTGGGTGACTATTGTTTATTTGTAAAATTAAAAAGTGAAATTATCCATATTATTTGGAAATCATAAAAATTCTAAATATCCAAATACCGCTAAGTGAGGCACATAGAAAGGATGATTAATATACATCAGCGTCGAAACGTGTAGCGTCGGCATGGTGGCTGGGCGGAATAGAAAAGGACCTCCAGACTCTCAATGTGTCCAACGGCCAAGAAAAAGAAGATGGTGGAGAGCAATGTTAAAGACGGGAACAAACCAGGCTATAGTGTCATTAATAACAATAATAACTCGACTAATACAATATGACTCCATTTTGGTTAATACCTATAATATCTGAACAACTTTGATCTGTAAAGTATTGCAGGCAAAACGAAACTCAAAGTGAACTTATTTTTTTAAGGCCAGATTCTATATTTAATTCCATATTGTTTTTTGTTATAAGCATATTGGAGATATTTTGGAGGCATCCAATATTCATAATATTATGTTGCGACTAATTAAACAAAATTGAATTGAATGTAAACCTATTTGAAAGAAAAAAATATTTATTAAATTACAAACCGGTAAAAAGTATAGTAGGTACCTATTAATTATTTGGATGGGTAATAATCAATTATTCTCCCAACAAACAATCATTCAATTATGGAGGTGTCATAATACAAAGTAGTATATTGTTTTGTTGGTGGTGAAAATGGCAAGTATAAATTATATTATTGGAAAATATGGGACTATTATCAATTCTATTTTACTGTGATATTTATGCATATTTTGAGAAAACAACGTTTTTGTGTAAAATGATAAATATGTGTAGGCTTAAATTTCAAATGCGGTTGTAAATAATTACAAGGAATTTCGGAAATTGTGATTTACCTTTTTAACGGAAAAGATAAGTGGGAGGAGAAACATAATTGAAATTTTATTGTAACAATCCATCATAATTTTATAATTTGAATATTTAATAATAATTATCATGAGAGACATTTTTAAAATTTATTACGCATACCTATAATAAATTATTATTAATAAGGAACGAAAATAAAGTAAATAATAAAAAAAATCTTCTTGATAGAAAATGTTATGTTGTTCCAGCACAATGATAACAATGAAATTAATTTCTCGGAAATGATTTTATGAAGAACGCAAAATGAGATTTCTATCATTCATTTCTATATTATAATACTTACATTATTTTTTCATAATAATGTTTTTTTTCAATAAAGTTGGACATCTAGACATTTTACATGTTTATAATTAAAACTATTATATCAAAAATACATTCTGAAAATTATCTATAGAAAGAAACAGAATCGGTATACCTACGGTACTATCTAGTTACTATTTAGTATACCAATAGTAAATCTAATCACTTTTTTTTAAATTTCTACTAATATTTCTTTTAAATACTATGCAAAACTATCTCATTACATATAAAAATACGAAGTCGGAAATGATTATAGTAAATAAATAAAGGTATTTCGTTGTCTAAAATTAAAGAAGTTCTCAAATTTTAATTTTAAAAAAATATTTGTTTAATTATTTAATCTCATTTTTTTTATTTTGTGAATTATTAAGATAAGTATTAATTAAATAATTATTCAAATTTTATTCAAATGTTAAAATAGAATTTATGAATAAATATCAAATATCATATTATTATGTATAGTTGTTTAATATTATTATTGATATTTGATAAACTAATACGTATAACTGTAAATTTACTTACGTATGTATGTTGAATGATGATCTGGCTGAAGAACGTAACTGTACCACGATTCAGGTAAACAAATAAAAATATCTAATACAACAAACAAGTTTTAACCGGATAAAACAAGTGCAATTGTACTTTTTTATTAATGTGCGAGTACGAAAAAAATTGGCACTTTATATTTATGACGAATAAAAGAAGCTTCCAGCTCGACTTTAAAAGCTCCGGATTACCCAGGGCGACCGTCAGGTGACGCGGGCGAGGGTAGACTGAAATCATGCCTGGGAGCTTTCGCACTTAAGGGTGGTTTGAATAAACCTCTCTTCCTGACGTAAACTGAAATCATCATATTCATAAAAACATAATCTAAGTGTCTGTGCCGTTGATGCGGTATGCTTATATTATTATTGTTATGTAAATTTTAAAGATTTTATCCTTCTAATAAAATTGTAGTTTAAACAACCTGCTCTAGGGGCTGATTTTCAATTACATTATTATAATATCTTTTTAAGTAAATAAAAAATAAAAGTAACTAAAAGTCTTGCGTAAAGAAGATTATTGTATTTTATACGATTTTTACGGTGCTGTATCTGAACAAAATATTTAATAAACGTGTACTTTAAAAAACTTGGTTCTTGTACATATTTTTGAAAAAAATATAATGTTTATATGAAATCATTTTAATTTTTTCACTTTTATTTGTGTCATTTGAAGCAAAACACGTAATCAAGTTAGTAAATTTATTTTTTGTACTACCTATTATGAAATAATTCAAATATTTGCTGTCTCTTAATAATCTAAAATTAGCCTATATTGTTCAATCACCTTCTTAATATGGAATCCCTGGTGTACTTTATAAATGTTATTCATTTGTACAAGTGCACAACTGAATCATTCTCATGAATCGTGTAAGTATTAGAAAATATTCGTGCTCAAGTCATAAAATTATTCGCCGTCCTTTGACTCGTATTAAAACTCACCGACACCAAGCAGAAAAAAAACAAATAGGCAACATTACTATTTTAAAATGATAAATATTATTTTTTAAGTCGTCTGATTCCGTTTATAAATTTAATTTAAGTTTTTTAGTCGATATTTCAAAACACAAGGGATAGTTGAATATTTAATATAAAAAACTATGTTCGATTCAAAATAAGTTAGAATAAGAAACACTGATATATAAAATAAATTTTTATTTTGTTATTTAGTGAAATCTGAAGTTTGAAAAAAGAGAACATACCATACTGAAAGCTCTCACAAAATGAAGATGTTAACATTGCACCAAGCTCGGCAGCGTGCTACAGATTCCATGACATGGTCTCAACATAGCCTGTTTATTCTGTAAGTCAACGAGACTCCAGAGTGGAATGCTGCTAAATATCATACATACACGGTATGGTATTCGGTGGAACTAGAGCAGTACTTTTCAAACTAAGGCTCCCCGGCTCTTTTTTGTCTCTAGTGACCAATACTACTTTATTTAGTATTATTTTTATTATAAATAATAGAACAATCTGAAAATTAATAACATACTCGTATTATAATATCGTGTAAGAACATCTTTTTAAATATTAGCCAAATAAAATCATCGTACAAGTTAATTTTATTACGATATATTATTTAGAATGAATTTGTGAAAAGTATAACTTACCAGTTGCGTGCGGTCCATAAAATGCTTTAAATGCTCCGCATCCCCAGAAAATAATCGATATATTACTAAGTATGTAAATGTATCATACTCTTTTCGGAATAAATATCTACATAATATTAAAATATTATGAAGATGTTTATTATGCAAATCGTATGATACATAACATACTGTTATTACGTAGGTAATTATTTTCATAACATCTCAGGGCTACCAAACTACAAAACCACGTCGTTAGCTGAATGCAGAACTATTCTAACTTACATTTGAAATGTTTGAGGAGAGAGTTTTTTGAAACAACTTGATGAAATTATTTATTATTTTTATGGATAAATGTACGCATCATATTTTAGTAGGATTATTGATGAAAAAAATGGTACATACGCTTGTCTATATATATATTAAATAACTGAAATGGACTGTTTAAAAAAACTCTTCTGCAAAATATTTCAAATGAGAGTTAGAATAGTTGAGTTTCCCAGAGTCATAACACTCATAACTCACATTATCAAAAAATCGAGTTTTGAGATAATCGCAAGAAACCACCAGAGCACTGTTTCTTTGTTATTAGAAGGAAATTATTGAACTCCCTTGAATATTAATGAGCCAGTGAGGCTATTTATATTATTTTATTTTTTAATATATATAGGTAATACTCATAAGACTGAAGACACACAAGCACACTATGCAAAATAGAGCTCTTTGATAGGTTAGAATGGCGTTGATGACAGAACTCACATGATTCATTGAAAAATGTAAATTATGACACCAACAGTCAACTTTGTCAACGATTTTTACATGGTCTAAAGTGATTTTTGATAGCCAACTATTTTTCTTAATATAGATTAATGCCTTTAAAATCACTTGGTGTATTTAACTAAAAAATGACAAATTTTCAAAATGTGAATATGACTCTAGGGGACTCAGTTCTGCATTCAGCTGACAACATATAATATTTTATCGGCCGCCCTCCAAGATTTAATTGATCACATACCCTAACTAGGTAGATATGTAATTATATACCTATGTATTTTTTTCAAAAGCATCTCTACAAGAAAAAGTTACCGTAGATGGTTACTTTATTATGTAAATGTTCACATTTTCTCTGTCTTGTAAAAAAATAATCAATTACGCGAATTTGCTTCATAATATTATAACATTTTATTAGTAGATTATTTTTATTCCAAATACTGAAATATTTAGTTAGAGAATGTTAGTATGCCCTATGAAGATAATATTCAAGTATCCATATAACGCTGTGCGTAGGGATGACGCACAAAGAAAAAGAATATATACATAAAAAGAATACGCATGATTTGACTTTGAAGACATTAATTGTACCTATTTATTAATGACACTAATTAATTTCAGTCTGTTGTTCAATGATTGTGCCGTAGTTTTTGATGAGTTTTGAAGTATTTCTCCTGAGAGTAATTAAGAGAAAATACAACCGAAGATTCTACTCACATTGATTGCCGTCTTTCTTGGCAGTATATTATTCAGAGTTGATTAAATGCTTCTAGGCATGGCCATGTTTTTGCGCTCTTGGTACAAAAGAACGTGGTATGGTTTCTGATAAGATTCAATTTGAAAAAATGCGGTATGTTTTTGATATGGAACACACACGTGAGGAAAATGCTTGCGGGTTATTATTTGCTCCCCGCCCTTTTGGGACTAGGTTAGGTTTGTCTGTTCAAGGCTGATAAAATTTATCACTTCACGTCTAATCGGTTTTTAACAATTACTGAAGGCCAACTCAGAAGCAATATAATTAAATAACAATAAATTTCATAAAGAAACTATGTCATTCTTTTCGACATTCACTTAATAAAAGGTGAAAATAGTTTTTTGTTTTATAATAATTTTATGACCATACAAAAGTTCAATTCAATATAAATAAAAAAAGATTTCAAGTCAAGCACTGTTTCATAAAAATCCCAAGTGCTTCGTATTTTACATGGTCTATTATCTTTACAGACATGCCCTCAATGTTCAGATTGACGTCTCCGACTTTCTGTTATCATAAAAACACTTTTTTAAAATATACTCATACCAAATCCGTATGTCTTACTCACAAAACAAATAATAAATAGAATACCGATACGCTATATTCAATACGCCGCATATTGATACAGGGTTTTGAATGCGTGAGTGTCCTACGAAAATGAAACACGCATTATGCACGTGCAATAGTGTGTGTAATACACCAACATTAAATGAGCGTAAATGCATAAACCGAGAGCAGTTTTCAGTATTCGAGGTAAAACGTATTCTTGATACGTGTGTAAGTTTAACCCGGATTCTTCCTTACTCGAGTCGGTTACCTGCCATCGCCTTACCCGTTATGTATTTCAGTTTCTATTATTTTGGAGTTCCCTGGTCTTACTACTTAAAGTGTTTACTTCAGTCATTGATCATAGACGGTCGTTGGCATTACTTGCCAGTTAGTAGTACTGTGAAACATCTCTTCTGCAATCTAGACATCTCTGGGCTCTCGATGGAGGATGATCATGTATCACAATATCATACACATACTGTTTTTTCAGATTGAAGTCTGGGCGTTAAATGAATAGATAATAAGAAGACTGGAAGCTTTCTAGGTATGATGTAACTTGAATATATCCAAACCTGGTCACATTATCAATGGAGAGGTTGTAAGGCGAGCCAATAAGACAAAAAAAAATATAGCTATCACCTAGAGCAGAAAAGCTGCATGCAGCCATCCATATCCACAATGAAAAGTATGATTGACTCCAACTCACAATGCAGACGTAGGTAGAGGGCAGCAGAAGTGTAGGTAGAAAAAGTAGCAATACAACTTCTGCGATATCTAAGGCGACGGGAATCTGATACGTCTGACCCAGAGTAGGGAGATGTACTGCATATTGTTGGGTCGTCAAACTACGATGAACGACAGCACTAAAAAAAGAAGAAGAAATCTATGCTTGTTAAAGAAAATTTAAATTATGAAAATGATTATAAGTAAAACATTTTAAATGTTGTTTTCCTTTAAATAATTTTGTAAGTTTAAATTTAAAAAAAACGTTATGTTCATCAGAATCATTCGATTCTGTCGCTAGTGGCAACCCTCTCCCCCCACCCTCCCCCAAATAAAGAGTGGAATTATAATATTTTGCAATGTGATGATTGATCAACTGATCACTAAACAACATGTATGTCATGTTTCTTCTTACACTTGTTTTTCATCGGCATGCTCAACTTTTTCGAGAAATTGTTTATTTCATTACGCCCTTCATATTTCAAAGGAGTGGCATAATTATAAAGGACGGGAAAATTTCAACCCCTTTTTATGAAAAGTCTGACGGCCCACTTATTTTCAAATTAGACAAGATCATGTTACTAATTCCTTTAATATTCTGACAAGGCTTAGACGCAAATTTTACTGCCATTGTTTATAAGAGGTATACAATATTATAATACAAGGATTTCTGTTGTCGACATAACACTTTCTCTTTATAGTTCATTAACTGTTCATTGCCAATCAGTTGTTTTTAAAACAATATGTATGCTGTTATAATAGTTTTGATATATATTTGAGAAAATGTCAACATATTCAGATGTTTTATGAGTTTGGATAATAAATGTGGAAATACAATAGGTAAATTGTACCAATTCGTTATTTCAATAGATATTTATACCTATAGTAAATAATACAAATGCATACCTACATCATTTTTTCAACTATAGTTTCACAAAAATTTGACGCAAAAGCTATAAAGAACTGTACCTGCGCATGTACTATATACACAAAACTGCTTTCGGCCGCTACGCCAGCTATCTAGGGTAAGTTTTTATCGCAGTATTAGCACTTATTGTAACAATTATAATAAGTTAGTTCTAATTGTTACAATAAGTGCTATGTTTTAACAGCACCTCTCTTGGCCATGCTAAATTTTAGAGCGAGATAAACAGTTTTGACTGTTAATATGGCTAACTTATTGTAATTGTTACAATACGTGCTAATGCTTCAATACAAACTTACCCTAGATAGCTGCCGTAGCGGTCAAAAGCAGTATTGTGTATAGAAGAGTTGCGCTGACTATTAAATTTCACTCCCTTGTTAGGTAAATATTTAGAATATGACGTATAATAGCTGTGCATTCAAGTGACGATTTAATGAATGTAACAACACAACTGTGTATCTTGTTTATTAATTACGTGATATGACAATGTATCATAAGTGAGATGTAAACTGGGTAAAATGACTACAGCTATTCTGCTAGTGACTTACCATTAAGCCTAAAACACAGTGTCCAACAAGTTTTGTTTTTAATTATTAATAACCATGTCCTTGTTTTTTCTTACAAGGTGGTTGTTAGTAATTTTGAACAATCGCAAACACCCAAGCTTTGAGAAAAACACATAAATATTGTGTCCTGACCGGGAATCGAGCCCAGAACTCTCGGGTGGAAGGCAAGCGCCTTAAGCACTGCACCACGAGAGCCGCCTTGTTCAACAAGTATAGACTCCATATAATAACATAATTACGCAACCTAATAATATCAATGTTAAATTGATGTTGGAAAAAGCATTCGATAGATTGTAAAAAAATAGTTGAAGTATTGCAATCGACAGGAATTGACGATAAAGGCCATAAACTAATTATACATCTATACTGGTAATAAAATGTCACTGTCATAGTCGGCTACAAGGTGATCGCAAGTATTGAAATTCTTATAAGAGTAAGACAAGGCCGCATCTTATCTCCAATCATATTAAATATATAGTTCATAACAGATTTTAGATAAGCTCTTAAGGGATTATAATAAATGGTGTCCACCTCAATATTTTGGTGTATCCAGACGACAAATTGTTCATTACAAACAGTCGGTTAGAATTCTGCAAATACTCATTAGTGGTGTAATGGAGGCCTGTGGAAAATACGGCATAAATTTAAATATTTAATAAACACAATAGATCCTATAGATAGCAGAACCTGCGAAGTGACATTAGCACATTGCATCTTAGGTGGTTTGAAATGAAATGCCGAGTTCACCATTGGTGAGTGCGCATTGTCCCTGAAAATACCGAAAGGCGAAACCCAGGTCGCAAAAAATGACTCAAACGTAATATATATAGTACAACACTTAAATCCATTAGAATTTATTACATAGTTACCAATATTCAACTATAAAAAAATGTTCTGGAATGGCTCAGGTGTTGTCAGGCGCACAAGTAGACAATTGGTTTGGGGGTCCCATTTATAAAAAAAAATCCATAATTTTTATTTTTATGACGTGGGAGGGGATGGGGAGAAGAAAATCGACCAGGTCCCACTGACTTCCAAATTTAGCTTCGCGTCGCTTCAACCGTGGAATACCGCAATTTTCCAGATACGTTCCCCATACCCAGACACTTCGCACTTTGAGTCTAGCAATAAACATCGGGTCTTAAGGTTTAACTTATGATGTTCACATATGAGTAATTGCAAGCTGACCTATTTCGACTAATGATTATCGTTACATCGTATGCGCGTGGCTTAACGGTCATAATTATTAGGATCGTTAATGTCTGTTTGTGTCTACCGCGCTGTCTTGTCTTTTAGAATATCAAAGCAAACAGTGGATGCCCCAGATATTTGCACCAATTTATGAGTGCCACGGGTCTTCCAGTGGCCACACGCCTCACATGTCGTAGAAATCCCAGAGGAGTAGGATCAACCCGTTTATAAGCTGTTCGTCAGTCAAATTATCCAGGTCACGTCCCGCAGTCATGAATAAAAATAAGAATATGTAATAGTCCATTTTCCTAATTAATTTTTATTTTTTCCGTTTCTGGGGGGGGCACACCCGAAACCACCTTTTCTGTGCGCGCCTGGGTGTTGTGTTATATCATATTATTATTTGTAGTACCTACTCTATTATTCAGTTGCCATATAATTACTATTGATAATTATTGTCAAAAGTAACTTAATATCATTGTACATTCCACATTTGGGGGTCTATTATCATATGTCACTATTTCCTCTTTGATATGGAGTACTCAGTAGATTCGCTCAACCTTTTGGATAACCTTAACCTATGCCTTGAATTTAAATACGCATAACAATTAAGTGGGCAAAATTAATGAGAAGTTTACCAGACTAGCAGGATTTGAATCGATATTGGTTAACTCACTATTAAAACATGCTTTTCTCTACTTCATAATTGGAATAATATAGCATTTCCTTTTTCAATAGTTACCCAAATTTATATACCTACTGTATTATTAGAAAAATTATAATTTTAAATGTTTAAAAGTTATGTAAAGTATCCGTTTTACATTCAATAAATACATTTTTTTTAAATTGATTGTCTGTCTGAAAACTGGCAATATAAAATAAATTAATTGCAATTAAAAGTTACATCTTTTTTTTCAAAACCCAGCCCAGTCAGTATTTTCTCAATAAATTGATTTGCATATTTCAATACTTTCGAACGCTACAAATTTTATAAAGATCATATTAAAATAGGTAATCCTATCTCAGTGTTCCCTAAAATTCCACTCTTAATGAACCTACTTGATTAATTAACTACATTATTATGTTACTAATCGATATTTCCTAAGTCGTTATCCCATTTAAGAAATGTACTTTGAAAATATTTCACATCTAACCATTAACATAATATTTGCTATTTAGAATTACATTCTACCAACAGTACGAATATCACAATATAAAATTATGAATTTGAATTTTAATCACAATATCCACAAACAAATCACACGTATGTACACTAGGATTATATAGAACTGGAGTAACTAAGTTTTGTATTGCTTAACATTTTTTTAACCATATTATTCGATCCTAAGAAGATCATATGCGCATCTAGAATTTGTATTAACAGGTTTTGGTTTTTACTAGAAATGGATGTTGACCACTTGCTCAACCTATCAGGCCCATAATTACTCGTTTAAAAACAACATGTGTATATGATAGATCTAGGATTTGAATCCGGGACTCAAGACATTATAAACAGTCGCGTTATCTGCTCGATTATCATAGTCGTTTTTTATTACTATCTTGGCATTACTCATTCACTAAACCTTTATTTTTTTTTAATAAATTTTATTTTTGCACTTACTTTGGGATCCATTTGATTCATTCAAGCTTTCAAACATCGCAATATGTTCTACTTTATTCTATTACTTATAGTTCTATTACTTATATCACTTATAGTAAATCCGTAATCAATGTCGTGCGATCTATAGATACTATACATGTGGAATATTCCAAGCAATATTCGATAAATTACTATGTACCTATTAATTATTACTGATTGTTTTATTCACGTTATATATTACAAATATACCACCATGCATTACTACACCCTACGAGTACTAATTAGATGTAAAACCTAATTAGATAATATTCTATTATATCGAAAAGTATGTACACATTTTTTTCAAGAGAATTCCCACAAGCAAAAGTCAGCGCACGCTCTTGATATAAAATATTAATATAAATTCATGAATTTCCACCAAATTATTGCTGATTTTTTTGAAAATATTTGGATATGAATTAATAACGTTGCAGTGGAAAAATTCTACGACCTTTTTATATTACACATTGCTTCATTTCATTAAAAATGTCGAATATTATAAGTAATTAATATTCATATTTTAATAATCTGCTATTAAGAAGAGTTGTTGTTTTTATGCGAGTAAAAATATTATTTTTTCACGAGAGCTTTAATTTAATAATTTGGAAACAACTTTGAAGCTTTTCTTGGATTCATTAAGCTAATGGCTTGTAGGTTCATTCTCGGTGATTCATATTTGATATTACGCTATGATGGTCCCTTACTTTAAAAGTTCCCAGAATTTAAATTAATTACAAAATTCCGACTTACATAACTTTGGGGCTACTTTGGTTTTGAGTAAAGTTTTAATAAAATATTTGTTATATTACTGCTAATGCGATACAATAATTAATATAATCAACACCTTTATACGTTGCATGATATTCTGCGCTTACTTAGTGGTAATTCATATAAAGTGGGTATCACTTGGAAATTCATCACATTTGTTTCTATATTTTTTCTACGATATGGATTTCACTCATATTATGGTGAGGTTTTTCAAGCATAATAAATTTTTACCTACAGAAATTTACATTTCTTTTTGTATAAGGTTTTAATTATTGTCAAACAACGCGGGAGAAGTCGACAAAACTGTCAGATAAGTATATTTTTTTTAGAAAAAATATTCGTTTTCCTGCTGTGGTATAATATAATTTTACAATGAATTACCATAGTAGATTGGGTTCATTTTTCAAGCAGTATTTTTTATACAAAATTTAATTTTATACAAGACAGTTTCAGGTGATTTAGCATATTAACAAAAAATAATGTTATATCAATGTACTTAGGTATAATAATTCATCGTTGTTTTATGTGTACTTTTTTGGTTAAGATAGAATGCATACTGTATTAACATACCCAGATGAGCGTAGGGCGTTGGCCTTCTATCCGGGAGCTCTGGGTTCGATGCCCGGTAAGGACACAATATATTTATGTGATTTTCTCAAAGCCACCTTATACAAATAAGCAAGGACTTATTAGGTTACTAATAATTAAAAAAAAAAAAAAAAAAAAAAGCTTACCCAGATGTGTACGAGCCAATGACATTAATATGGACTTCTGGAAAAGAAAATGACAATCACTTTATTGTCGGGTCTGCCGAATGGCATAATCTGTTCTAACACCATTACAATAAAGGTGATATTGCTATAAATTCCTGATGCTTTTTGTTGCGTCTGCCGAACGGTTCGGTTCGAAAGGGTTCGCTCAAATGAGCATTAGAAACACTGCTCTAACGCCATTACAATAAAAGTCATATTGCTATAAATTCCCGATGCGTGATATCGCATACTGGAAATTGCGTGACGTCTACCTATACATGCGAATGCGCAAATTTACTTGCTAGCTACTGTATTGAGTGCGTCGTCTATTAATAATGTCATTGGTACGAGCAGAATCGTTTAAGAGGGCCTTTTTATTTTTCACATGCTACATCTATTAACAAGTCAACGTTTTCATCGTCTTATACTTTCTTTGACACCTCCGAGAATACCCGGCACTTGCAAGTTTTGTTGCATATTCCCAGGCCATGCCAGCATCCCGTAACTTCTTCCTGGACGGACTTCCGGAATCCGATAGGCTTCAAGAATAGACAAACCAGGTTGAAATTCTATCACGTATATACTTGTGACTTCTAAAATTAAACCACTATTTTTACTGGAGCTTTTTTGAGCTTATTTAGGAAAGTAAAAAAGCGTCTAATAATTAAATGCAAAACTTGCCGCGTGGTCAGAATCCAATCATCGCACGTAAAATGAAACAATCCATATTTATTAGAGTGGCTGGGAATAATAATTTAACCTTGGCATACATTTCAAGTCCAACTATGTAGGAGGAAAAGCAATTAGTTCTGCAAACGAAGCCAGTCATCCTTTGATAAATAAAAATGTGTCACTATAAGAAGAAAAGCAGCACTTTGATATTTCCTTTGATGTCTGTGAGCACAGCGGTAGAGTCAAGAATGAAAAATAAAAAATTCAGTTTATAAAAAACGTACTTACCAAAGATGTTGAAGAAATCATTTTTGTATAAATGTAAAAAATAAACATCAGGACCAGTAATTTTGCTGTTAAGAATATTCCTAATTCAAAATATTATTTTAATTGTGTCGTTTCGGCCATACATAAAAAAACGCTAAACTGTCCTCAATTTCTATGATAAATTTTCAGGCCTCAACCAGCGACATCGGTTGAATGGTTTTCGCCAGATTTTTGCGTAGCGTACGGAAGTATATAGAAAATATATAATATCTTCTTTTATATTTTGGCTAATCTTAAAAGAGAATAATATCAAATATTCATTATTAAATAGAGATGAAAAAGTATTGATATTATTTTTTTTAAACTCTTTCTGGGGCTGTTACAACGTCTAATTCTCGGTCGTAATAAATTCATTAATTATACTGTGAAACTGTTAAATTTAATACGTCTTGTTTGGATTACATTGAAAAGATTTTATTCATTTAACACTAGTATACGGAATCAACAAGTGTGAAAATTTAATTAAAAGTGAGTTGCTGTTGGACTTGGGCTATTTAAAACAGTGATTATTAACCAGTGTTCTGCTACAGCATTTGACGAATTCTGTGAAAATCTGTAAAACCTTGAGCAAAAGTTAAATTTTCCACCTTTTTTCCAACAGAAAAGTACCAAAATAAATGTGGTTGTTTGTTTCAAAGTCGGCCACCTTTACATTCTACCATTTTGATATAGGTAATCGCAAAAATCCGTCAAGTACATTTAGGACTACTAATAATAAATAATACACCACTAAGTAGTGATAAATAAATGTAAGGGCGAGTAATAAAATAAAATGTCCTTAACATCAATAAAGTTATGGTAAATAAAAAAAATCTTATATAAAGTTAGTTGTAAAATATAAAACATGGTGGATGAAGAGTATAAAATATGATTTTGTAACCAATCTTCGGTTTAGTTCTATTTAACGGATAAACTGAACTGGAATCAAGAAAAATGTCAAAAAAGGTTAAATTGAATTTAAAACTCACACGTGTACACGTGCATGGATTTACTGCGGTTAGTAGGTATTATCGCGACCATAACAAGAAAATGCACGTGATAACATGCATTATCATGCAAGTTGCAAGATTGCATGCATGAATCAAAAATTCGGAACCTTCTGAATTTCCACGCGACAGTTGGGATTTGTTTGATATTTGCGCCTGTGCAGTAGAACATCAGTGGCAAACCTGCCGGTAAAAAAAAGAACTACACCGCGACTCATTTTGAGGTTAACCGATTTTCTCGACATCACATCAAATAGTACTATAAAATGACAACATCGCGTCTCGCTTACTCTTGAAGAATGATATTGGCGAGACAGTCGTACTTTTACGTGTTAACAGCTATTATCGCGATAGTTTAAAATACACACTATTGCTGCAAGTAAATTCATGCACGTGTACAGGCGCTATAAAAGTCTCCAATATACACGTATGTATGGATATTGATAGTAGTGAATCTCTGAGTTTCTCCAAACAACAAATTTTAGTTGTCAGTATGTATTTGATTTCGATGATAAAAATATTTAAATATTATATTATTATGTTACGCTTAGTTCTAAAAAATATTAAAGAAATAATTGATTTAACTAAAATTATAATGTTAATTTAATTCAGAACTATCAAATTTCAGTTTCTGGTACCAGATCTAAGGTGATGTTTTATTATCCAGCTATAATTTCATTTACAGGATCATTATTCAGTAAGTAAGTCTATAAAAATAAACGCAAAAGCGCAACCCGATTTAATAAGGATAAATTGATTTCTATGTGACGTATCTTCAGATTCAAAAATAAATAATTGATGGGGGTTGTTTGGTTGTCGAGCGCCATTCTGTGTCAGGTGGCACTGACAGCCTCCGCGAGTGTCGGTTATATTTGCAAGTATAACCCACGCGTTATATTCAATTTAATACTACAACGACATTATTCACATGTATTTCAACGTGACGCCTAGTTATAAAAATATTATTTCCACAATCCACTGGCAACCAAACAAAATCCCTACTTATCTTACTCATCTTAAATGCGATCAATTTTATTTATATAAGACATTACAAAAATCTACGTTAATAATAAAAAAAAAAAATTGCCTGAAATGTTTGTCTTTCAATCAGCATTTTTGACTATTATGATACTCGTACCTAAGCACAATGTTTTTTACACAAGTTATACTTCTTTTGGGGCGTTTGGTAGAGACTGAAATTGAGAGCTGCGCGCACACGCCGTTACGAAAGTGCGCGACAGTGTTAAGTTAGCTGCGAATCAGTCAGCTGTATACAAAGGCAAGTTTGATAGTAGAATTGTCGGCCATTAGCAATTCCTTACTTAAATAAACGATTAAAGTGTTAGTGTCAGTTATTACTTTAAAAATTATAATTTAGTTATATAAGTAAAAGTGTACATATAGAAATAAACCAACGGCGCTCCAATAAGCGGCCCTCTTGCTTGAGTGTATAATTTAACAAGATAATTAAGAGCTAGTCGAAGAATCTAGGTTATCACAAGTTTTGTTTTTGTTTTGTTACGCCAAAGAAGTATAACACACCGATTTTTTTTAGATAACACTACAATTATTATTGAATTAAACAGCTTATGACTACATTGCTTCTATTAGTATAGTAGAGTTCTATATTATATCAAACGCTTGGACTCACTCGATCTCTCATTTCAGTATGACACTGACGTGCGTATATCTAAAGGCACTGACTGGAAATTAATAGAAATGGAATAGCCAGATAGACGAGCTCGCGATCCAACCATTACTTATTGCATTGGTTTTGAAAAAAATCAAACTGAATCAATCCACTGTTTCATTCTTCATATATGTCTACTTTTATTTCCGTATTTTACACCGACAAAGTTGCAGGATATCGCTAGTACTCAAACTAAATATCGATGTTTAAAATACATATTTTTATAAAATGTTAAAATGCTAGGTGTATATGGGTACTTTTCATTTTTTCTTAATACACAGTGAGATTTTTCGTGATCCCTAAAATACTTGAAACCTTTTTGGGGACAAAAAGGTCCTTCATCAAAAAAACGAAAGCTTTATTTTGTTTACCTGTGTGCTCACCGCAAAACTTATGCGCTTCTTACCTTCTTACTGACTGCGGCAAAAGTTCACCTTTCACCTTTTGCATTTACCAAGCCACGATTTTTCAACGACCACAAAAAACAATTAAACGGGTACTTTAAGAAAAAAATCGATATTTAAAGGTAGGCTTTGTAAGTCATGCATTATGCATTTCAAAATAAAGCCGTTCCCATACGTATTTTTTATGTGTATAAGCATTGTAGACTGAATATACATAGATTTAATACATATATATGTTTTATTGAAAATTCATATATTATATCCTTGAAAGCATCATAAATACACAATATGTGTGTGAGAAAATATGTGGTTGAATACCACTGAGACTAAGATTTCTTCTATGATTTGTCTAATACAAATATATTTAATCAATAAACTTCAGCGATATATATCTATTTTTCATTTTAAATAATTATTTGAACACAATTTAACATAATCTACCTTAAATAACATTATATTGGTTATTATGAATACTATTTGACATTATAATATTCAACACTTATCTAGTGCCATACAATAGAACCAGGTTTCTCAACATTAATTCACGACTCAGATTAAGGTAACAATTTTCTTTAGCAACCAAACATAAAAAATCCATTCAAAATTATAATCGAGAGGTTTTTTTAGCATTCTTTCTCATATTTTGTAATATTTTTTTTCTATCCATAATCGAGAGCTTTTTTGGAGCTCTCCCTGCCAAATAAGTTTCAATACAATCAAATTTCCCACCAAAACAGAAAGTTCGTCTAGAAGTCATGTCAAGAGCTTTTTTTTAAGCTTTTACTTTTAAAATTTTCTTTTAGAAACTTCCATTGGTTTTTAAATGGTATTTATACAATTCTTATATTTATTTCATTTGCTATTTATTATCTAGTACCTAATATATATATCGACTGTGTAAAGGAAAAGGGGCGTAAGCCTCAGTTTTTGCAAAGTGGGTTTTATTTGTTATTAGCAAAGTATTCAACTCAATACATGGTATGCACAAAGGATTTAAGCTGCAAATGACGAATTATTATCAAAATTTAGCTTTTAGTTTTTGGAAATGAAGGATTTGGAATGATTGTCAAGAACCAAATACATCCGCAAATATTGGTTATTTGTTATAATTATTGTAAATGACTAAGATTAGCTTGAATCAATATACTTATGTTTATCTATATACAATAAAATATTTGCTATATTTACTATTATTATTATTACTATTATGTAATGATTATGTGTCATTTATGATTTAATAAAATATTTTTTTTCTGAAAATAATAAATTATGATTGTTCTAATTTTAACCTTAATATAATTAAACCATGGCAAATGAAAAAATATTAAATAAACACCTAGTGAAACACTATAAAGAAATACATTCCCAAGAATTTAATTTAAAATAAGTGAGAAAAAAGGCTATTTGCTGCGTAAGTCCACTGTATTTTATGAATACGACATTTGAAATTGGTAAGGAAAAAGGATGTTACCATCATTTTTATCGGTTTTTCACTAATAACTTACGTAATTAATGTCAGACTGGGAAAATAATACACCAAATTATTAATCATTATGCACTTTAAGACTGTGTATATTTTTTATTTTGATTTTGACAGAAAATCATTGAAAAAACGTTTTTTGCTCCTCTTGTAAAAAAAAAATTGTGTGGATTACGCCTTTTTTCCTTTTTACAGTCGATATGTATAGTTCAATGTGTCAATAATATTCAACTAATATACTGTCAAACGAGAATTTCTTGTCCATGTATTAAAACTGTGAACAGCTATACCATCCAGTGGTTAACGACTCCTGTAATTTAATACATATAGATACACACTGAGACGATAAAAGTGAATGCTAATTTTATTTAAAGATAACAACTCTATTTATAACAGGAATTGAATAAAAATGTAGAAAACCCTTAATCGTTTATGACTATGCAAAACGTATATAAAAGCTTTGTCTTTATTATTTAAAACAATAATAACAAACCACCCAAATCTACTCACTTACTAAGTGTACAATATACATACATACCCGGGCTGGATTTTAGGGTAGATTTGAAAGGGAGATCTGAATTACATGACATATAATGGATAACCCAATAAGACTATTTCATAGCTGTTGTTTATCCTAGTTTGTTTTGCATATTTCATAATAACTGAGTTACAGTAAAATTTGGAAAATCATAACCCTCGAATTTTTTACTTTATATAATAATATAATTACTTATGTGACGTGTCTATGCCATACAATATATTTTACAAAATAATTTATTACATATCGGCTTATTTAGTTTTTTTTATAAACTAGCCTGAATTAATTCACTGCTGACGAAGATTTTATTTCTATCGGTCCAGCGCGTTGCGATGCTACTTATTTCCGCGGAATTCCGCAGAATCACATCGATCCAGCGGCGTGGCGTCTTGGTTGCAAATTGCCATATTGTGTCCTGCTTATATCCATTGAACGGTTTTTGTAAACTCTATTATATCACATACTCTTGTCTGTTCATTTATTCAATTACCAATTTCGTTTTATGTTCTTACGTGTCAATTGGTAAGTGGTGTTAATAAAATAGTTATTATTATTTTATAATTTTAATAATTTTTGTCTGTCATATAATAATATATATAATTATTATATTGATACATTGATACATTGACTAATTCTGCTTACCTAAGGCAACTACAGATTTTTCCGTATCATGCCGTGTTCACAGGGAATATTTTAGCAACCCTATATTTTAAATAAGTGGCATATTATTTTACGATCATTTTTGTTAAGTAGTAAAATATTACGCTAACGATACCTTTAAATTGAAATTTATTTATTATACATAATATAATAAACACGAAAAATTTGCAAATTTAAAGAGTTCACGACATAACATAAAAAATAAGTGTTAACAATATTTAAATAAAAATTCAGAGTAATAAGAATAAAACAAAAACAAGTCCACTTACACTCACCCTTACGTAAATAAAATAGTTAAGTTAGTAAAGGTTAGTTTTATACCTTGGGAGAACAGGAGAGATGGATGCTCCCGATTTCTTAAATAATTATCAGGAACACACAAGTCAATGACAAAATTCCCACTTACACCGTGTATAAGTCATAAAAATATGTGGCTAAATATAGATATCTTCAAAACTTTTAACTACAGTACGTAAGCATACATAAGAAGAAGACAGTCGGATAGAGCAAAGGATAATATCCATACAGTCTAAAGTAAAGGAGTTTCAAAAATGTTTTCTAAACCCTCTCAACCATAAGACCGTAGACCAGAGAATAGACCTTCTCTTAAGTCTGCATCTAATTAAGGAATTATAATGTAGACATCTGAAAAGACCGAACGCAAAACGAGCCCAATATTTGTAGAACCTAGTTACAAATATTAACCAACCATATGGCTACTAAACGTCAGTTTACTACCAAGATCCCTTACAGGTGATATTTTTTCCGGGTGAGTCGAGATGAATTGCCATTTTTTTATAATTTTAACAACATGGTTTAATTTAATTTTAAAAACTAAGCAAGAATATCTACAATTTGTAGTATTAGTTAAATTAAAACAAATATGTATGACTAACAAAGTACCTATAGTATGTACTGTTTATATCAGATCTCCATAACCTACCTCCCCCTTCTCCGTGTACAGTCTTTAACAAACTATATATAATATATACCTTCAATACAATATATGAACACAAAATATTGTGATGTAAAGTTTGAATCAAAGGTGCAAATCGGTTTCATTAGTTATATAGCATAATTCTGTGATTGAATTCAAAACTTACAACCTTGTGCCAAGAGAGCTTTAGGTACTTTTCACAAATCAAAAGCTGTTTTATGTATACGACCCTTCCATTACATACATCATTATAACGAAGAAATCTTAGAAGTACAATAAAAAAGGCTCTAGCGCAAAACAATTTCGTGAATTTTATAAATTTTTTGTTAGAAATAGCACACCAGTAGCACAGTGTGTTTTCTCAGGTGGAATGAATAATATAACAATATCGTGTGATAGGGACATTGCAATAATAATTTTCTTTTATTCCCGTTGCGTGAAATTTTCTTATGTACCTTTACTTGACAAAGGTTAATAAATAATGAAGGTGTGCCTTTCAAAACGTTATTAATGACAGACACATTGGTGAATTGAGGCGTCTATTTTGAAATACCGATAAGGTCACATTTCAATATGTGGTAAAAGACGTTTTTATGTATCAAGCATTAGTTGGTTTTAACGTTAGTTTCTTTTTGCCTCATAAGTGCTGTACCAATAATTATAGGTGCAATAGCCCCATTTTCCGATAAACTCTTTATTGCGATACATATAAGCAAAATAAAATTTGACATAAATGTGCATTTTTATCTTCATGTATCAGACGATATATCACGATTTCGAAGTGATAAAATTTTATGCTTTTGACGGGTTTTGAAATTTATAGATCAGCGATGGCGAACTTTTTTACATGTAGCTACCATAAAGTAATACCCCCCCCCCCCCACAAAATGATACTAAAAATACAATTTCATTATAATAATATATTCAATGCTTCTTCTTATGAGTGGGCACGATGACCACAAAATCACATACAATAAAACATACTGATAAAAACCAAATTAAACGCGAAGTTGTATATATGCATGCAAAAGATTTATCTACTTCAAATAAGTTTAGGTACCAAAAATTCACATACTGGGGAAAACCACACACATCCGATGTTTATGCATAGTAGAAGGTATGACCACCAAGTAGGGCCAATCCAGTACTGGATGAAGGCCTCCCCTAACTACTTCCAATCTTCTAGGTCGATAGTTATTTGCTACCACGTAGATCCACTGACATTTATAATTTTTAGGGCATCCCAGTTGTCGTTTAGAGCCTCTTGAGTACCAGTGTATGACGGCATGAGTCCAGCGGTTGTCCACTTACTGAGAAACATATTCAGCCCGTTGACATTTTATCTCCTTTGTGATTTCTATCACATCATGTACTCTTGTCTGCCTCCTTATCCATTAGTATCTTTTGTGGTCTGTCCACGTTATGCCCAACATTCAACTTTCTATACCACGTTGCACTACTAATAATTTTTGTATATTTCTTACATTAAGAGCCCATGTTTCACATATATACGTGAGCACTGAAGGACACACACTGATTGCACACTTAACGCTTAAGACACAGTGGTAGATTGGGGGTCATTTTTCAAGATACTATTCAGACGCCCAATAGCGCTTCTTGCTAATTGGTTCTACGAGCAATCTCGTCATTTACAAAGCCTCAAAAACATTTAAAGAAATGCAATGCTTTTTCATTATCTTGTAATGAGTCAAAACCCCGCTAAAAGGAATAAATATATCGTCTCTGTTCTAGCAGACCACACTAACTGGAGAATACTAGTTTTGAGTAATTTGACCTTGAGGTTGTTAAAATGTTTGAAATGGTCTATCATGTGAGTTTATTAAGTAATCGTAAAAAGGATTACTTTAAAATAAAGACTGTTTATATATTAAGAAAGTTTCCAGACGGTAAAGTTTGAAATAAGGAACATTTTGGTATAACTAACTCAATATGTAATTTTTTCGAATTAGTGTCTTCTACCAGAACAATGACGATATATATCATAAAAGTTTTTGGTGTCACTGAAAAAATAGTCACCAACCTCAAATGCCTTCAAAAGTTTTAAATAACCTGCTTATATGTTACAAATTTATATTTTGCACTGGCAATGAACAAGCCTAGGTATATTTCTATATTCATGGATTAAGAAGACAAAGAGAAACGAAAATCCTACCGCGTCTCACCTGTAGATAAGGATAATGGTCGACCTACTCCTATCTTTTTAGTACTGATAACTCAAAATAAATTAGCGCCTAGGGCATCCAATAGCCGCAATACCTACGCCACTGCATAATTATCTATAATTCATAATACGTGATAGTCTATTACTTATTATATAATTTATACTTAATTAGGTAACTGTATTAGAGATAAACTGTTGATTTAAATTAATCAATTTACCAGCTACTAATTTATTGTTCACATACAACAACTGGCAAGTCTTGGATAAATATGGTATTGATATTTGACTTATTTACTTGGTAGTATTCTATTTCACATCAGTATAATATTAAATTTATCATATGAATTTCTACAAATCAGATTTTTAGTCGATATAATTATATAACGATTGACGCGTCGTTATCATGATTATAAAATAATTTATAAGTTTTTTTTAAATATTTATCAGAGTGAAAAAATATCTCGTGTCTTTATGGTGAAGAAAGTAGGGACAAATCATTTGTTTTTGCTAATTCGTTTATAATTTTTAAGACAAATTATCGACTAAAAAACTAATCTTTGGAATTGAATACAATTAATAATGTAGGTAGGTACTCTTTATGCACTATATCATTATGTAATGATATATTATACAGTTTTCATGCAACGTTTTTGTTTTGTTTTTAACATGAAATTGAGAAAAGATGCAAATGTTTCTTTTATTTTGAAATAGCATTTTATTCATATTAAAAATTACTACTCCATACGTCATGATTTTCATTTTTTTTTACTTTTAATGAAATAGTGTTTATATATAACGTTTATATCGGCAATTCTTATTATTATTACATTGCATATAAGTAGTTTATGAAAATACAATGGATATATTTTAGTATATATTTTATTAATTATTATTAAACATATATGTCATTTTTAAATACGAATACATAGATTTATTAAAGGTATATTGTGATTTTAAATAAATGTTAAATTATCATGTAATGCCATGTCAGCAATAGCGTATTGGTGGTATAAATACGCGACTGGTAGTCTTTAAAGCCAATATTCGAATCCGAACGTCGCCTAAAATTTGTATATCGATGGTAGAATAGAAAGCTGTCGACAAAAAACGTGACACCGCAGTGTTATAATAAGCTCATTGCGAGTTTTCCGGGTAGGTACTCGTACCTCCTTCAAATAAACATACTCGACATTAAAAATAACTATAAAACGATACATAAGTAATTTCAAAATAACAATAGCCTACACTAAATCTATATTTGAAATTGTGTTCTATGTAGTGAGTAACGTATATTATGCATGACTATTGTGAACTAAAGCAGGGCTGCATATTAAGTTTATTAGTTTAAGCCGTTTCAATCGGTTTAACTCAATAATAATATAATTGAAAGCGTTGCGTCATAGCGACAGTCTTCAGTGTTGCCAATTCTCGTTGATAAAACTATGCCAAATAAGGTAAGACAAAGGGTAGCTTAAAAATGCTAGATTTTCTCAAAACTAACAAAATGAATTTATTGAAACTAACATTTTCAAAAAAGTCAATAAGTTTTTATTTCTCAGCTGATAATTATTTCGCAATTTAAAATAATCAATTTGAATATTAAATTTGGTAATCGCTACAAAAGGCTGATTTTCAAGCATATCTGGTGTACCTAATATTCTAACTAGCGGTATGTACCTATATACTAATGAATGGAAATATTTTGGTGAAAATCACCAGCAAGGATAAAGGTCAGGCCGATCATAATATTATATTATTTTCACGTTCTCCAGTACTATAAGTACTATAAAATCGCCTTACGTTCATTCAAGGCCCTAACTTTTCCAATTCATAGCATTAGATAAACTGGAGAAGTGTGGCGAGAGACCGGAGTGAGTGGAAAGCGGTTGTGAAGGAGGCCAAATCCCACCCCGGGATGTAGCGCCGTGGAAGAAGAAGAGAAGAAGCATTAGATAAATTCCCGCGATTTCGAATTGTAGATATTATCAGTGAATTCTGAATTCAAATCGACACATTTTTGACATTGAATAATGTCTTCAGACGATTTTGTTGATCCGCTAGAAAGATTACCGATTATTAAAAAAATACAAAATGAAGTAATTTATGCTAGACAAAATTGATTGTTATATTTAATTCCATTGCAGTATTTTTTCTTCTTCTGGAAATAATTATATAAAGGAAACTTCCAATTTTTACACGTATCTAATAAATTAAAACACAAATTTGTCTCAT
This sequence comes from Rhyacophila brunnea, assembly GCF_057557595.1. Taxonomy (NCBI): domain Eukaryota; kingdom Metazoa; phylum Arthropoda; class Insecta; order Trichoptera; family Rhyacophilidae; genus Rhyacophila; species Rhyacophila brunnea. Next base: position 17,669,640 of record NW_028232965.1, read on the forward strand.
TTTTTACAACGTTTTTATTAGTCAAAATAACATTTCTTTATTATTATTATTATATATCATTATTTCTATTAAGTACAAATTTTTTTGATCGTTTAAGATAGCAAGTCAAGTTTATATGATTCAACTGAAAATGTAAAAACGTTGTATACAAAAAGTTCTTTTTATCTTGTAATTATTTGCGTTGGTCCTAATTTTTATCGATTATTTAGTAAAGACTTCAGTCTGCCGCTTTGAACTCTTTGAGTCCAGGATAAACTACGTGTTTGGTAGTTTAGATTTTAAGTTATTTGTAGTATTGAAAAACGTTAGATTTAGCGTCATATACCTATGCATATTTTGAAATCTAGATGCTTTTGCTTATTCAAAAACCCTAGATCCGCAAGATATACGCCAAATTGGCAACGCTGGGTCAGTATACAATCCACATTTCACATTAATGCTATGCAAACGAATTATAATTTAATTCGTTACGCTCCATTGACGATGGTAGAGAATAATCGCGATTTTAAGTGTATGCGATTTTATTGCGCATATAGATCGAGTATAATTTTATTTGGAAACGACTAAAGATAGTAAAGTTGACTGCTTTAATTTTAACGTAGTTCTAGTTATTAAATATGTTAATAAAACATCGTAGCTGAACGTCTGTCAGCATTAGATATTGCAACCTCTTTTAATTTTTTTTATCACGGGGTTTCGGGATGAATATTTAATGTCCCACTACCGGCATTGTTGAAAACATAGTATTTTTTGTAGGTATCTAATATTAAAATACATACATTTCTTTATTATGATTGGTAATTCCCAGAAATAATTAATAGGCTCTATGTTTTCGTGACTGTTTCTTTTAATCTTAAATAGTCTCCGAACTATAATTCTTATCATTAATGTGAAAAGTAATAATGTCTGATAAATTTGACATAAAGAGAGAGAGAGAAAATATAAATTAGAACAAGTGTCTCATAAATCTTAAAATATGATAAAGTGGACGTTATTTTGCACAAATATTACATTAGGCATACAACTAAAATTGATATTTTTCTTATTTTCTTCACGAAAATATAATATTTTTCAGAGTTAGAAATGGAAAATTATACGAACTGAAGCACTTGATAAGTTTCATAAAATAACACATTTACAATAATATGTTCAAAAAAAATGGTTTAGATTTCTTCATTGTATACCACCTAGCTCAGACGGTCATGTGGAATAACAGCCCTAAAACTTGTGGCGTGTAAAAGTTGTTGGCGGCGCAGCCGAAAAACGGGATCCGACAAGTTTCGTATTAAAATTAAAATTTATATATTATATTATCATAATAAGTGAATTTAATTACTTTTTAATAATTCACTAACCGGGATGCAATATTTAATTTTTCCACAAAACGGAGCGATAATTTCGGCAATTTCACGAACTGGAGCTGCGTTCCGGTGCGCTCCGGTCATTTCGAGCGATGATATTATTTTTACAAGTATGTATACAAACACTGTAGATACCGTTTGCTATGGAATTACATGATCAATACGAGTATATCGATTGAATTCGTAGATTTCATACTTTAATCAATGTAGGTAGACGAAAAATCCTTGGATAAAATTCATGTATCGACACTACTATAACCATAATGCGTTATATTTGACTGTACTTGTTTATTTTCCATATATTTTAAATGTACGCTTAAGTATGTTCTGATATTCAGCTAAAACGTTGTTACATTTTACTATCTACCTACTTAAAGTTTTTTTTAAAGTGGCTAACATCTATTTGTCCGAAAAATGAAAGGGCTTTTTTTCTTATTTTTTTATCGAAAGGATAAAACTGTTTGTAATGTGTTTTAATAAAAACCATTCTACCGTTAAAGATCGTATTTTTTTTTAAATTATAACATTTCGATTATTCCTTGTAAAATAATTAGATTTTCATTATCTCTCCCTTTCAATAATATCGACTATGAAACGCTTTCAACATTATAAAAAATATAATATATTTTGCTGAAATTCCCTCTTACAAAATTAAATATTAGTGTAAACAAGTAACCATTTGTAGTGGAAACATTAATATGCGTACCCATCAGAAAGGTTTTCATCTTTTTATTTGACAATTTACGAAAAGCAAACGCTAAAAAAATAGTTGAAAAGATAATCAGAGAATAATATTATAGATTATAGTTGACATAATTCAGGTAAATGGTAAAAATTACATGACCCAAAAATATATTTTCGCGTTTCTTTGAGAGAGTTTTGAAAGAAAATTCATTGTAGACATGCGTCCTTCATGTACAACAACTGACTTGAAGTCATACCTGAAACGTGACGTCATGAAAGAAAAGGTACGTTTCCGTTCAGTCAGCAGGGGCAGGTCAGAACGTTATTCGTGAACACTGTGAGTTCGATGCAGAACCATATGGATTATCATGGCAATAAACATCATCTGGGTTGCTAATTTAGCTCCAATTAGTTAGGGTACCAAGTTTAATAATCTAAATATGTAAATGATTAAATACTGTAGATTTAAAGAAAATACTATAACTAGAGTTAACAATTGTTTATTAGAAGCTAAAACACATATAATCTAACTAAAATAAATAAATAAAAACAAGGTATTAACTAACAATCGAGACTCGTGATCAAAGTTTGCAAAGACAGAGAAATTATAAAAACATTATAATATATATATGGATACTCATCTGTTCATCCGTAGATATACAATGATTCAATACATAAAAAAGTCAAATGTACTACTTGTAATACTGAATTTAAGGTTGGTTACCGGCCGAGCGGTAACCGTCAGGTAAACTCTTTATCAATGAGATCCTTCCGTCTGTGAAGCCAAGGTAAGTGACCAAGTGCAAAGAAAATAAAGCCCTTCTTTTCTGCCACAGCGTTGCAGTTGGTGCAAAAGAGAATACCAATATTTTTTCTACTTGCTTATCCCTATGCCAATTTTGAAAAAAGGTATATTTGCAACGTGACAAGATGCAGACGATAACAATAATAAATGATGTCTGCTACAAATTCATTTACAAAACAAAATGACTTACAGTTAATTTAATCATTAATTTTCGAAATCTGGTTTTCAGTTTCATGTATTGAGGTTCTGTCTATAAAGACGAGGTTTCGTTCAACGGTTTTACCAAATCGTCAAGAGAACACTCACCTCTCTGCAATTGCAAAGAAAGCTCTCTGTCTCTATAAAGCTATTTTGCGCATTTTCCTGACTTTCATAGCAGAGCTCAATACGTAATTGTCTTTTTTGTTTACCATCGCTCCGTCTCGTTCGCTCTTACGCCTACGCCGCACTGATGAATTGAGATTCTCTTTTCAATATCGCTATCTATCGGTTATATCGATGTGACAGTCAGAGTTCACAGGAATAATTATTTTTTATTAGATTGTATTTGGACAACAAAGAACTGAAAAGTTACAGATTCAATTAAACCGTCTGTCAAAGGTCAGAAGTATTTTGGGCATTTCTATTAAAAATTCTTCATCATCCATAATAAATCTTTATTGAGCCGCATCCACACAATAGGAAAGTAAGTAATAAAATCTAATACTTACTAGTTATTTTTACTACAATGACATTTAATATTTTTTTTATATAGGTAAGTACACGATATTTGAATGACGTTATCGATTAATGATGCCACACTGTGACAGTTTTATATTAACAAGCTTAAATACCTAGTGAATTTATATAACACTATGTTTCAACATGCCTACATTAACGGTATTTGATAGCATCTTATTTACAAAATTTTACCTATATGTGACGTGCTTTCTCCCTTTATAATAATACTCATTCTTTATCCCTATGAGGAGATAAAAGCTTTTATGTGTTCAAATAGTGTGAAAGAGACTGACTATCTTTTTCATGCATTCGGGCATCCCTTGCCCCATGGTTCGGACTTATACATAAGTATATATATATATATATATATATATATTATACATAAGTATATATACACAGATATATAATACAACGTTTGTTGTAACATATTTAGTTCAATAATTATTGTATCTTTTATTACGTCAAGTAACTGGTTAAACTAAGATGGCGCTGCCAAATGAAGTGTTTTCATACAGCGCGTATCTACTAAATGTTTGCCTACTGTCATGGCTAAGAGTTACCGCGACTCAGTCTTCGCGAAACAGTTCGATTCCCGCAACTGGCTTAAATTCCCGTGTTGCATTTTAAGTATATCTGACTTTAATTTAGAGATACATATAACCATTGGGATAGAGCGAATAGGTTAGGTATATCTGATTTGTCACTTTTCTGAAACAATTGTTTAGTCAATTTCCATAGTGTTAAAAATTAATATGCTCCAATAAATCATGCAGCGCCTCTTCAAATGTATGAATGTACCTACTCTTGTAATGGAGACAACAATATTATAATAATATGTTGGTACACAACTGGCAACAAATTGACATACATTGTTGATTTTATCCAATACTATTATATTATTTGCTGTAGGTATTCGATTCGATATCAAAACACTGTATCCAATGCTCCAATAACAAAAAGAAATCTAAGCTCCGGCCCGCAGGCTTTTCCTGGGATTCAAATATTATTTTTTTTATTTTCCTTCGAACATTTTCGATTCAATTACTATTCAAATATATCTGTACCTTATAGCCGAGAGCCCGGAAATCACATTATTTACATTCTATGAGTTATGAATGCCAATTTTTCGGCCATTCAAGATTTTCTTGTACAAAAAGGTGAAATCTTTTATTTACCTGTTCCGCCAATATTTGATTGATTGCGTGGATTTATATCTACTATCTATTTATAGAACTGTCATTTCTTTAATCTTATTAAGATTCGTATAGTAAAATATTGATTTTATCGGTAGTATAGTAGAAGAAAAGTAAGCAATAAATAAAACAAACCATTTTTTTTATATGATTACTACGAAACCTTATATACTATAGACCATAACGAAATCTGAAAAAGGTTGCTAGGTAAAAAAGTTCCTTACCCAATGAACCGTCATTAGTTAGATGATCGACCACATAAAATCACAAATAACAATACATAAATAAGAAACCAAAACAAAAGGTCAAAACTGGTTGCAATAATTTTCTTTTGATTTCTGAATAGTGCTACCATTGCAAATAGCTTTTTCTATAGTTATGAATACAACCATACTAAAATCGTTTTGTATTGTACAATCAAATAATGCAGTAATACAACAATTCCAAAGGTATTTATTTTTAGTAATGATTTCTTTGTTCTAGGCATAGTTCAAACTTTTGATGTCAATCATTATTTTTGTAACACGGCAATCAAAATTCTTCACTGTTACATTATATCGTCTCTTTTGGCATGTCTTTAGTAACCGAGCTATAGGTACAAAACATTGATAACAGTAGGAACTAAAATTACGATACCATTGTTTCGGTACGATACTCAAAAATAAAAGCATGATTTGTTATCTTTTAATTTTTTATTTCTAAAACATTTAGCAAGGAATGATAATATGTGTACTGATCTTTTCCTAGTGTATAGAACAGCCGTCTTTATATAAATACGAAGCCGTGGGTCACAGCTTCGTACTCGTGGCTTGTCAAACAATGCATGTTTGTTTTTTCAATGTGTAAATACACTCCAATCCAATCCAAAAACCCCGTCTGTAAAGCAAATTACTAACAATTATTCGTCGTCAAAAAGTCTATTAAAATAACTTCTACTCTGTGGAGTCACATATGCACCGCTGAGGAGCAAACATGGTACCTAATTAATTTTGATGTATTTATTCTAAGTACAAAAGAATGCAATTTTTAAAAAATCAGGCGCTTTCAAGTTACTATTATTAAAATGTTACAAAATATAAATTTTCTTTAATTGTGAAATGTATATTTTGCGGTTTCATAGTGCCAACACGAAAATCAGCTATTCACTTAGATTGCTCGGCAGTTTTGTATTAGCCTTTGTTACTTACTAAAAAAATTAATATTGCCTCTAAGCGGTACTCTCTACTTAAAGTCATGGAAATTCAGTAAAAGCACATCTGAGTGCGTGGTGACCTCAGTCTTGGGTAGCTGCTCCTGAGATATTCCCAGTCATAAAAATGATGCATCCAAATGTAGAGTCTTGTTATAACCCGATTAAGACTAGAATTTAGTGCTGGGCGGCTGTGGTTTGGTGGGCCCATTAACAGCACATTGTCTTAGAAAGTTATAAATTTGTTTTCGACAACATCAAACAATAGACACACATCTGAGATACAGAATGTGTAATTTTATATTATTTTCATTGTAATTGTAGCGTCCTTTAAGATCCTTTCTTTAAAACATATACAAATTAGTATTACACTTGGGTAAAACTCATCCTTTAAATCTGTAGATACAGGTTGGAATCCAAATGAGAATATAACAAAAATCATTTCTCGTAAAAAATATATATATATATATATTAATGAAACTTTTTTCCAGATTGAAGCGTCGATTAATACACCTGCGATATACCTCTGTATCATATAAATACATCGATAGCTGAAAGCTACAGTGATATATTAAGACAATTCGAAACAGTTGGATGGATATCCAAAGATAGGTAATATTCTGACAGTGATCATTATTCTGAGTTATTTCGGTATCTCACAATTATAGTCAATCAATTTTGTCGGTGGTTCCGACGGAACAATAAGATATTTCAATTATCTCAAAAGCTAAATATTTCAAAATACTATTTTTGCGAAATATCTCCGTCTAACTTTGAGGTATCAATATGTAATGTAAAAGCATGGACTACAAAAATATATAAATTGCCATTTTTACTCTTAAACAAAGTCAGTGGCGCACGCAGGGGGGGGCAAGGGGCCCTGGCACCCCCCAAACATGAAAATTATCAGAATGATTTTAAACATTGAAATTGAAAGCCAATAAATTATACCTTTGGGCTTAGATAAATAAAAACACGGCAAAAAAATGATTTGTAATTCTCCAGCACCCTTTTTAGAAAAATTTCTTAGATTTTAATTTCTAACACAAAAATTTCGAAACACTAATGTCAGGTTTTTTTAGAAACCCAATCCCTAATGGAACTGTCAAAAAATTCTCGGTGTCCACCCGAATTCCGGAGTGGTGTAGGTCATGGCTGGGGAGGGCTGACAGGGCTCTAGCCTGGGGGCCCGGGCTGTGGGGGGCCCGGCGTGTCGGGTTGACCAGATAAGTGAGATAAACACACATCATAAATTAGCTTTAATAGTAAAAAAGTCGCATACTTCATGGCCATGAACATTTTCAATTATATAATTGTGCAATATATTTTTTAATTATTATGTGTCGATACTCGACAGCTCCATTATTAAAGTAGATGTATTAAAAATCGCCAATAATTCACTGTGTAAGTACCCTTAATTTGAACTAAAACACAATTTGAAAAACGTTTATGTAGTGTTTCACACTGCCTTTAATCCTGGTGGTAGGTAGGGGGCCCGCCAAATATCCTAGCCTGAGGACCCGTTTCAGGATGTGGAGACCATGGTGTAGGTACACCGAGTGCAATAGACAAAAGACCGATAAACGAGAAATTAGGCTATGAAGTAGAAAAAGAGCCTATGTGACTAATTTACATTCTCCTCTTTGAGCCCCCCCCCAATATTAAATCCTGAGTGCGCCACTGAACAAAGTATATAATAATATAATGTATGTGCTTTCACAAAATGTAGGTTTTACGATGAATGGTTGTCAGTCATTTATCTCTGAATCAATCTAACGTTGAAAACACAATATGAGATTGTTTCCAAGCCAGATGACTATTCTAACTCGCTAATACAGCTTTGGAAATGTCACTACTCCGTCGTGGGGTTAGTATTGGAGTTTGTTACAAAATACGGACTATATTTCAGTCTCTTGGGAAATTTTAAATACAAACGGAGAGTTGAAAAACAGAAAAATAATTATTTGTTGTATTTTGTATTATTAAACGCAGTACAATAGTATTTTTTTAGATAATAAATATGTACGTGTTAGTACGCAATAAACGACTTCACAACCAGAATTTTTATCGTACTTATGGTAGCAATAACAGTGCAATTCGTTTTAAAGTGTCTAAGCATACTGTCGAGTGAAAGATAAACTGGAAATATTTTCCTGTGAGTTTTACTTTGAAAGCTTCGGCGATAATGAGACATTTCTAGGCAGACAGTATTTGCTATATTTGCTTGTGTCTGTATCTGGAATTACATACACCTATATATAACTAAATAACTAGGCAACTATGTTATTATCAAATCTCGTTCCTTGTATAGATAGTAGATAGAGTATCAAAATTTCGGTATTTAAAAAGAGAATTTCAATGAAGTATTGAGTACCACAACGTCGCATAGATACGTGCATGTAACGCGGAAAGACCACAAAATAAACCAATGGATAAGAGTAGACAAGCAGTGACGTCCCGTGGGGGTAGGCAGATTGAGCGTCGCTTGGGGACGGCAGTTACTCGAAGGGCGGCAAATCGAGGAGAATCATTTGGATTCTAGAGAAATAGTAATAACGAAAATATCTTTCCATTAAAAAATGCAACTCGATATTTGGAAACAAAATGACGTATTAATTAACATAAAAGGTTTAACAAGACAGCATTTTTTGTCGGGTTCGCGACGTCTAGTTTACATCCGTCGCCCTTCGACGTCCATTGTGAACATAAACGACACGGATGATAAAAAAATACTGTATAAAATATGGGATGGCATTTTGGCGCTGCCCAGGGGCGACATTTTGTATAGGGACGCCACTGTAGACAAGAGTTCGTCATGTAGATAAAATGTCAATGGGCTGGACATATCCCATGGCAAGTGGACAACCGCTAAATGAATGCATGCATACCGTGCTACCCAAGAGGTAGTACTGGACCCACGAAATCATAAGATTCAGTGGATGTACCAACGTGACAACGAATAGCTATGAATCGATAATAGTGGAAGGAACTAGGGAGACTTTCATCGAACAGTGAATAGACCCCGGCTGATGATGATAAAACAAGAAATAGAATGGCGATAGTCCATTATAATAATATAAAATCGCCAATTAATACGGCATCCGTGTTCGCAATGAGCCCCTCACCATTGCAAAAACATGCCAGACAATATTGTAACAAACGAAACCATTTAATATGACAAATGTTTAATTTCCTTAAATCTTGCACATTCAGAAGCAAGACAAACTTTTCATTTATACGTTTCTCATACGTTTGTTTCATGTACAGTAACAATTCGCTTAACAGTTAATATAATAAACATTTGAAAATAAAGTGTGCTTGCGCGATACTACATATAACGTTATAATGGCTGTTAATTTCCCAAAAAAATATTCCTATGTGTCCTTCGGGACTTTCAAATATTCTATCGCGCCATCCATGGGGAAAAGATTGCCGACTCCTGTTGTAAACCATAAGCGTCCAAACATTCAAGATAAACGAAATATTATACAGAAATAAAAATATATATAGTTACATTAACTCAGGTAGGTATTTATACTCGTACCACACGTCGTGCGTATTATAAGATTATAGGTACTTACTAATGATATGGTAAACCAGGTATATTTTATTTTTGTCAGTCAATTTTACAATCCTAGATGGTATCTAAACGATTATTCAGAAATATATTCTGACATCAATAATGTATTCGATGTAATACTACGATTTAGGTTTACGATTTAGGTACTATATAGGTTACCATATTAATATAAGAAATTATGAAATCCATGGTCCTCATAAGCGGGGCTGACAGGATTCTAGCCTGGGAGTCTGGGCTTAGAGAGTTTCGGCGTGGTGAGTTAACTAGCTAAGTGAGATACACATACATCATAAATTTTCTCTAACCTTATAAAAGCTCTTTTGCTCCGATGAAGAGAATATTAACTAAATATTAACTATTAACTATTATATTGTCCTGAGAATATTAACTTTTTTTAAATATATAATTGTCGTTGTGCTTTGCAATTTGATTTGCTATTATGATGATTGGAATATGTACTTAAATGATAATTCACATCAGTAAGTATAGAATTTTATTTTATAATTTTTAATTTAAAAATAATTATCCAAAATGGCGAGGAGTCGTATGTTACTTGACAACCACAAAGGGAGGTCCCAATCAGTGCTTCATACAATGCCGAGTGCCGATAACTCAAAAATCTATATGGATTAATTTAAAAATCATTAAAAAATGCACGGAATAAATACCCTTGTTTTTCCGCAGAATATCATTAGGGAAACGCTGCTACAGAGTATCGCACTGCCCTAAACCTTAGCGATGTATGGGAGGGCCCTGCCAAAGATCGTCACCTAGGGGCCTAAATCAATTAACTTTAACGTTAGGTAAAAATAAATAATTATAAACTATATGTAACAGTAATAATCTAATAACAATTTCACATGTATTGTTGCACCGCAAATTGATTCACACATACATTTAGCTCCCGATCTATAAATAATTACAAGATAAAAAGAACTTTTTATATACAACGTTTTTAAATTTACTGTTGAATCATATAAACTTGACTTGACTAGCTTAAACGATCAAAAAACATGTACTTGATAGAAATAATACTGAAATGTCATTTTCCAGACCCCTAGCAACCAATAATGGTGTCGAAATAACTTTTCATACAAAACAGAATTAACTGAAAATGAATTCAATTCTACTTAAAGATGGCTAAAACTATTTAAAAAATGCATTGGCATCGTGTTCTGATGTATTCTAAAAGTTTCAAAAGTCTAGCTAGTCGGAAAGTTAGTAAAAAATCGATTGCAAGATTTGTACCGGAAAAAGAACCACCGGACAAATAATAATACGAGGTAAGAAAAACGTTGTAATAAAATAAAATAATGTATGGCAAATACTGAACTCCAGGATCAAATCTTTTTCATGGTATGGGAACAATAATTATGAAGTAAAATAGTATAATATAGGTAACGGATAATATTTCCGAAAATCCTGCCGTTCCGCTATGCGGGTGAATTTCTGACACTTAATGTATAAACTTCGCCGTAATTAAGTTTCCCATACGCTCCATTAGGGATTTGCATCCACTCTTATCATGTACCGGGCTAAGCAATTCACGGGAGAAAACATCCCTAAAGCTTTCAGAAATTTTAACGATGCGATCAACGTATTTAAATTTTATGATATTGTGCTTTCGTTGCTTACCGTAATATTCAACTAGGTACGCAAAAAATTCAAATATACACTACAAACTGAATGAATAAATTTTGCATTAATTCAGTAATATCGATTAGTCAGTTTCCATTACCATAGCTCTACAATCCGGGATGAGTCTGGCATCCTCAAATAAACTGTCCGGGCTATTATATGTTTCGGGGGGCGGCAAAATATCCAGATATTTTTTGAAAATTATATTCAATATTAAAAATATTATATTTTTTTTATTTAATTCAATAAGGACAAGATTGAATAATACAGCAATCATTATTGAATATACATAAACTGTATCCAATGTTGAAATATGTGAAGTACCTACCTGCTCGTATTGCTTATCGACCAACTGCGGCACTTACCAATTGGTGGCAAATCAAAGAATTAGCTCAAAATATTTTTTTCTTTATTTATCACCTAATATTAATATTAATTAATCGTGAACGATTTTTGGTCTATGATTAATATACGAGTACCACAGTTATATTGTCTCAATAAAATGGATCAGTTCACTGGGCAACCTTTCAACATAATAGACATTAAACGTTTCTACCAAAGTATAATTCTTTATACAGCAAAGAGCACCAGGATTTAAACCAAAATATAAAGCTATAAAATTCGATTACTCAGTAAAAAAAATCGCCTGCGGCGCTATTTTCTTTCATACTATTATGCATAATTATTTCAACTGTTTTTTCGTATCTTTTATATTGCTATTAAAAAATATATTTATATTTTGAGAACGGAGACAGTTATTATAGATTGACACCGGAGCAGCCACCACTCATGGCATGATTCTGGCGTGCAGATTAAGTGATACGTATTAATATATGTATCACACATTGCAACAATGCCAGGGACCGCTCTATCCATCACGTGGTGAAGACGAAGCTCCGGGCCACTAAAAAGTCCCGATGAAGCAGTTGTAGATGTGGTATCCTGATATCCTGCGGTGGACGATATCAGAATGTAATTTTGATATTTTTTTTATAAACACCGTGATTGTACGTGGTATATTCATTCATTCACCCATATTAGTTATATGGCGACAGAGTATACATGTATACAAAATATATACAAAAACTAAAATGTTAATAAATTCTACTAACTTATTTTCCAGCATTTTTACGTCTTAGGTCTGTTAGAATTTCTGGAGGTTACAAATTTATACCACTTAGGTACACATTGGCGTTTTTAGGAACACCACAAACGCCCGCTTCATATTTACAATGTATGTAAGTACATTTAGATGTGACGCAAACATACTTGATAAAAATGTTACGCCACTCTTCGTGGATCATGTACCTATATGCTGGCGTTTTTTAGACATTTGTGGCGCTTCTAAAAACACCAATGTGTGAGGACACTTATTAAATAGAAAGAAATCGCTACTAGATATTCAAACCCTGCATATTAGTAGCTATTCTGCATAGGGCACGTAGTTGGTTTTGTTTTCATCAATACAAATTATTTTTTTACGTTCAAAATTCTATTCCATGTAGGGTGATAGTACATATATATAATACAAAATAATATAGAAGTTGCAATGGCATTTTAAATACTATATAACTTACAAATGAATTAATGTAACTCAAAAAATGTTACACAACATAAAGCTGATATAGACTTTTGAAAATTTCAATAACCTAGGTTAGTGATACTAAAATCCACCGCAAATTACGGCTGTCTGCCAAAACTGCGGCAAGATTATGCGTATATTCAGCAACGTGTGACGGTGCGGGCGCAGACCCTTAGGGAAGAACTTAGTAAAATCCAAGCTTACCACTCAACCCTTGTATGTATATTTTCAAAATCTGAATTAGCATGACAATATATATATATATATATATATATATATATATATACTTCTAATAAAAAATGTAATATTTACAGATACTTCATCATGTTAGTTAATTTTCCATCTAGTAAGGATGCGTAATATCATCTGATTCATTAATGCCAACTAGAATAATGTTCAAGTCAGTTCGTTTATATACGCACAAAAATGTATTTCATTGATACGAAGATATTTTTTTTTATAAATAAACCGTAGATTATCGTCCAGCAAGTTTAGTGTCAATGCATTTTTACAACGTTTTTCTTAGGTCGTATTCTTATTTGTCCGGTACAAATCTTGCAATCGATTTTTAACTAACTTCCTGACTAGCTAGACAATTGAAACTTTTAAAATATATCATAACACGATGCCAATGCATTTTTTAAGACTTTTAGCCATCTTTAAGTAGAATTGAATTCATTTTTAGTTAATTCTGTTTTGTATGAAAGGTTATTTCGATACCATTATTGGTTGTTACGGCTGGGGTCCTAGCAACTAAATTATTATAAATAATAATGTACACGTGCGTTATTATGGAAATCAATATGGAATGACATTTGATTATTCAGTATTTCTATCAAGTACAGTTTTTTTGATCGTTTAAGCTAGTCAAGTCAAGTTTATAATGATTCAACAGAAAATTTAAAAACGTTGTAGGTATATAAAAAGTTTTTTTTATCTTGTAATTATTTTCATATTCATTGCGTGTTTTTAATATTACTTGAATACATCACAATATTATTCGTAACATTGTTAGGTTCAGTTTTAAAAATTATATAAATATTATCATGTTATATCAAATGTTCTATTTTTTCGATATAATTAATTATACATCGTATACATTACCTACAAAAGATTATCAATATGTATATTTATCATGCACACAATAGATGCTTACAATTAAAATCATCTATCAATCAAATAGTTTCCCCAGGACAGGTTTATAGGACCAGGCCAAGTGCTTGTCTATACGCGTTTAATGCTAATCAAACCACTACTCACACTTATATCGCCACGTGTAAACAGGACGAATTAGTAATAAACATTAGTATTCGGCATATTACCACGTGTCGGTATTAGTACGAGTAGCAAGTAGTACTAATCAATGGCGGCTGGTCCTTTAGGTCAATTGGTCAATTACCCTCCAAAAATAAACATCTTACAATCTATATAGGTTATAATCTAAGATGTAGGTACAATGTATTAAAATAATTATCGGCTAACACGTCAAGGCGAGACGCACACGGACGGACGAACTCTGTGTATAAAATTCAAACAAAAGGAATCCGCTCGGTCGCTATACCTTGGGCATTTGGGAATATGCCGGGATAAAATATTTCTAAATATTTCTGTTTCTCTCTCATTTTCCATATGTGAAACGGAGAAAGCACACATGTCGCCAGTCTTTTTTTTAAATTTGTTTTGACGCAGCATAGGCAAGATTTTCGTCATTGTCCGAGAAAGAGATAACAATACATTTTTCAGTGTGTTAAAGGAAACAGGTATAAAACGTTGTTCTGTTATTAATTATTATTGCCTCGCAATTTCATCGAGCATGTATTGCATTACCTACCAAGCATTGTTTCAACCGTATTATTTTTATCTGGTTAACCTTTTTATATTTTTATTATTTCAAACTTCCTATTGTTGTCTGAAAGTTTCATATGCAATATCATTGTTTGTTTTGTAATATTATAGTACTCAACCAAAAATAGCTTTTTAGTTTAGTTTAAATACAACATTTGACTAAAACGCATCGACTGCATTCATTGTGTTAAACAGTTAAACCATTGTATAAAAGTTACCCTTTAAAATTTAATCTGCTATATCAATCATAAAAGTTACCTTCTAATAAAATCAGTGGAAATATAAAAAGTGTTTATATATAAATGATCCCGCCATTTCATAACAGTACACAACACTTTTTCTGATAGTGACAGTTTAATGAAAAATGAAGCTAAAAAGCTACGTAGTTTTTATTAAATATTTTTGATTGTTTGATGTGAAAATAGACATTTTTTGAAGGGTAAGTAGGTACCTATCTTTTTAATCTAACTATCTAACAATTTATAGCACTTCTTTTATAATGTATAAAAAGCCAATTTGATATACGTCTTTTAAGTGTACAACGAAAAGGCAAATTAAAATAATATAAAATTATTTAAAACTGACCTACCAAATTATCGAGCAAAGAGCCGCCAATGGTACTAATAATGATTTGTAGTAAGCCCGTGTAAACAAGCCCTAAAGGAGTGGTATTAGTGGGAATACCATTTATTTGAACTAATACTACAGGAAACAATAATTTTCTAAATACAATAAACAACTAAATAAGATGTGCTAGTTATTGCTCATACTTCTAGTGCAATGATGTGGTAAACAGTTTGTAGAAAATAATGATTTCATGTTGAGTAAATGTTATGCAATTTTGTGACGTGTGTTTATCTCACTTGGCTGGTCTATCCACCACGCCTGACCCAAGGCTAGAGCCCTGTCACACCCCCCCCCCCCCTCTCTGTAGAGGACATGGTCGACCTTGATCAAACATCATATTATATTATGGATCGCCTCTAGTACACAAATACCGAATACGCAAGTATGTGTGTAATAAGTTATTAGGCAGGTACTGTAAAATATATAGGTTATAAACACCTGTAATTATTACAATAAGTTAGCCGGGTAAACAGTCAAAACTGTCTATCTCGCTCTAAAAGTTTGCACAGCCAAGAGAGGTGCCGTTAAAACATAACACTTATTAACTAACTTATTGTACAAATTACAATACCCCAATACAAAAATATGAAAAACTACCCTCGATAGCCGCTGATAGCAGTCTTGTGTATAGAATAGATGTGCTATACCTAATACGTAACATTGTTATATATATACGATTCCGAACCATTTTTTGCCAGTGCATATTTCCTGAATGTTATCATATTGAATTAATAAAATCCACAAAACTATAGCAGGAATTTCGTACACTGTAAATAAAAAATAAAATCTGCTCAAGGTATCCGTATGGTAGAGGATTTATTTTATTGTCTACAAATACAAACAAAACGGTATTGCCTTACCTACGCGGCAACACAGTGAGAGTTGTCAGTGTTTTTAGTAGAGGGAATAAATTATATTATATTGTAATAAATAAGTTTTATAATCACGAATAACATTAACATTAGATAGATGTTCTGTGCGGTGAAATTCACAATCATTTTTAAACATACCATAATTTAGAATGAATTCAGAAACATACATATTGATAGAATAAAATTGACCGGAAGGGATTCAAACACACTACTAAACTCTCACTACTTAGCTACTGACCTGTGTACTAACTTTTCAGATAGATATTACCAGCTATTATCCACACCAAGGGTGGTATACAACTGGGTAGCAGCTCAAACTTTCAACGTTAAGATCATACTTCAGTGAAATGGCAAATAATCTTCAACTATAGGTACAACAAAATTTTTGACTCGCTGGCAATCGGAGAGCGAAAGTCGAGCTGTGAACACAAATCAAATTGTTTTGTATGGTTGTTTTAATTTAATAAAACGCAATTTTTTTGTAATACTTATTCCACTTTTAATCAATAGATTAGGACCGGTTTCGTCCGCTTCAGAGTTTTCAGAGTTGAAAATGTCCCTCTGAGGCGGACGAAACCGGTCCTAATCTATTGATTAAAAGTGGAATAAGTACTACAAAAAAACGCGTTTTATTAAATTAAAACAACAATACAATGCAGTTCCACTATGAATTGACAGTTAACAAAATAAAATAAATTGTTTCATTATGGCGACGGGGGTATTAATTCTTAAATCGTGTAAAGATGACTAAAAAACGTTACCCATTTACTTGAAAAAGAAAACATGTCAATGAATATATTATTATTGTTACTAATAGAACAATAAACAGAACATTAAATGGACGCATGTTGAATTTTTATGACAAATTATGTTTTGTTCTGCAGGCGTCGTTTGCACAATCTTCGCGTCGCGTAGTCACGATCGTTTTAGACCGTGCCCCAGCTGAGGTATAGCCTTAAATGAAATATGTAAGAAAAGAAAAAAGGTAGAAATATTTTATTCATAAGATTGCTTTTTGGTAATGATGCATATCCATTCGATTTTTTTGATCCCTACTATCTTTTTGTGGAGTGCACTGTTTTGTTTTTTTAATATTTATAATACCTGTTCAAACCAAGTAGGTATAATGTCATATAATTAGCCTAGCTTGCCATGCCACTGTTTTAATACCCTTTCTCTCTTTGTGTTTATTTCTCACGTAACTCTAGACTCGCTGGGAAAGAGAAGGAAATGCTTACGTTTCTTACAAATAAACGATTTCCTTTTAACCCTTGTCAATGAGGGTGTGTCGGTTCTCATACGTCACCGCAAGATTTTTATCTAAGTACTTATGCCCTAAAATATTTTTTTGGTGTATATATGCGAAAAAAGGTTGTATTTTGAAAGTTATATTCTTTTGAGGATAACCATTGAAATATCAATGTGAAATCCATGCTTCTTCAGATTTATCTTATCCAATATTTTTTATTCGTATCCGTTTTTATCAGAAAATACTCGGCATACTTCCAAGTAATTTGAACGTATTTTTAGAGGATTTGCTCGAGCTTTTACAATGGCACACAGAAAAATGATATGGGGCGATCGATTTCGACAAAATATCCATAATATTTATTATTGATTTTTTAAGGTAGCGCGCAACTGCGAGGTTAACAAAATGTACCTACCAAGTACCACAGACTACAGCATATACCTCGACTGTTACTTATAGATTCTAGTCTCTTCAACCACGGATTCCCACACTTTTCCTGATACATTCCCTATACATTAATTAAGCAATTACATATGAATTAGACGAGTTTTTACTATATGCCGAGACCGCGAGTGGTTATCGAATGTTCGTGGCTTCTCGGTCAAATTATTAGGATCGTTAGTATCCATTTGTGTCATCTGCGCTGTCTTGTCTTGAAAACTAAATATTTTCTATAGCTTTTGTTTAATAAGCTACGAAGTCTCAGCTGAGGCTTATATTATACTCGTATATAAAACGAATAATAGTCTGATTCGGTTTGAATTATTTGAAATCAATACGATAGACTTTCGCACATTTTGTTCATCTGTATGGAGCTCAGTTGTCCGTTTTCCAGTTGTCCTGTCATCCAGTTGGCGGCACAAAATCGTTCTAGACCAGGGTTGTTGAACCTTTTTACGCACACGTGCCAAAATTTCCCAAATATTATTTTTTGACTCTGACGTGCCGAGCAGTTTTTCGCGGGGGAAAAAAATTGTTTTTAAGATTTCATTGTGTCCCTAACCGAAGGCATCTCTTTTATTATTTAATTTTTTTTTTCCTTGTTTTTAAAATTTCCAAATTGATCGTCGGAAAATTTTAACCACGCTTTTTTTCATATATTCCCCATCACTGAACGGTTTTCCATTTTTAGCGATTATTTTTGTAGCAAAATAACAAGCAGCTGTTATATTTGAATGACTGCCGATACATTTCATCAGGTTTGCTGATTGAATATTTTTATTTTTAATTGCCCGACCAATTGATTCTATTTGTTCGTCCTTGATTTTTTCAGGAGTGATTTATGGTTTGTCTCATAATACTGTTTTACTGACGAAGTTTTGCATACAACTGTCCCAGAATTCAAAATGCATACTGCTTTATTGCCTTCGTTAATTATGCCATACTCATTAGTCCACCAACTATGAAAATCTCTACTGCTTGATTCTAATTTTTTTTTAAATTTCCGCTAGCTACTCGTATGTTAAATAGGAATTATTAAATAAAATGCATGCACTTTTTTCCACTCTCCAAATGTCACTACGGCGAAAGTCAGCTAGATCTAATAATTATTTTAACCAATAACACACATAATGATAAAAAAAAATGTTGTCTACACTGATATTGACATGTACCTAGAGTCTGTCTTCTATAAGCTGGCGTGCGGTTCCCCCCCCCCCCCCCCGCTGAAGCATTCAACACTGCATTCTCCCATTGAAAACTTGCAACAGTCGAACGCGATGGCACAATGCTTTCCGTCCACGAACGACGTGACGTGAACGCCAGTTTATGGAATACAGACTCTAATGTATTTTTTTTGCTAGTCACCTGAAAATAAGATTTCATCAAAACACTCAACGAAACGCTGAAGTACTTTGCCGCGATTAAGCTAACGAATGTTGTTAATCATTGTTAATCCAAATTGATCTCATTTAATAATGATTAAAATTTTCTTTTGTTTAAATTTTAAAACATGCGCAACAATGTAGTTAACTATCTTAGTTACAAGTTTAATCACGTCTTCATTTAAGACGGTCCTTTATACACAGCGCCTCTTGGTGTATTATACAATGACAGCCCAACAGTGAATGACCAACAAATTTTGTAAATAAATTGACGAATTCTGCTGTTTGGCTAATCATAATGGGTGTACAGTTACAGATACGATGTTCGACAGATTTATTTCTGCTTCAGAAAGAGCTTTTACAACTCCTTTTATCTGTATATCTTTTGGTAGTTTCTAGTAACGATACCAAACTTATAATTTTTTCTATTATTGTATTGCTGACAAAATATCAAACAAAAATAGCCAATCGAGCCGAGAGAGTGGGCAGTGCTTTCTTCAAGTCAAATAGAAATCTAATCACATAATTATTTTATATGTGATTTTTCTTGATGTGTTACATTTTTACCCATCAGATTCTGTCTTTTATCGTATTTCGAGCGATAGGCAATTCTTTTATTTGTTGGACGGTCTTTTCTTTATTTCCAAAATCCTCAAAAAGAAATGGTGCAATTCTAAATATGCATTCTTGATGTATTCTCCATTGCTGAATGGTTTTCCATTTGTGGCAATTACTTTGACTACTTCAAAGCTAGCAGTAACAGTATTAGAATTATCACTAATAAACCTACTTAAAGAAGTTGATTGTAGATTGTTGGGTTTAATTGTTGTTAAAATATATTTTTTTGTCTTTGCTTTTGCCAAGAAGCTCTTTATGACTATTTTCACAGTTTTCATTACATATTATGTTCGAGATATCACTCAAAAATTATAACACACATAAAGCTTTATCACTTTTTTCAATTACACCATACATTTCGTTCCACCAATTTTGAAACTGTCTGCCAGAATTACAACTTACTAGCTTCACCAAGTTCTTATTTGATACAGCCATTTTGTGGATAGCAATGAAATTGTTTGTTACTGTATTACTTATGTTGGTTCTTTACACACAAATTGACACCAGAATTGCTCCGATCAGAAGAGGCATTCTCTCGCTACAGTGGTCGCAAGAATTATAAATCAATCAAAATCAGAAGTTTGCGACGCGGCTTCCTCCGCCGCCTGATGAGGTCAGTACGATAATATTATGTGTAACGGATAAAGCCTAAGAACCGACCAATGCTATAATTATATATATATATATATATTAAACGTAATGATTATTCTTGACGAGTCATTATTTTTTTATTTTCTTTCGCGTGCCATAGGTTCGCCATGACTGTTCAGTACCCTTCTGATTTCACCTGATTTTAAAGTGATCGCTAATCTATATCGAAGAAGACAGTATAATATAGAAAATAATATATAATTTAATTCAAAGTATCTAACTAACGAGGCGAAAAATTGTAAGTTTTGTAAACGGGATGTTGTAATACCTAGCGACCCTCCCTTAATATTATTATTTTTATGTTATAATATTGCGTATATAAACGTTGTTCGTGGCATACATACCGCAATGTCAGATTCAGCAGAAGGCTAAATAGTAATTTCGGAGTAATAAAACAATGTTTAATGTAGGACGTGGGAGTCGCACGCTTCTGAAATCTCTCTCCCCCTTAATACATTGTATAATGTAATTCTTTTAATTTATTTAGTTCAGAGTGATCTCGACAGAGGCTGAAAACAAATATATTGTAATATTATCTTCTTGTTTATTTTCGTGCGAATAATGTTAGGTACCTACGGATTTTATACACTTTTCGATCGATCAATTAGAACCTCGCAACGCAAAAATGACGTGAAACCTTTTTATGGATTACTCACTCTTTTTAGTTTATAAAGGTATAATAAATTTAGAATATTATGTCATTACTTTGTATATAATAATCACCTTATCAATGTGTGGTATACATCATAAACTGTGACAATATGAACAAAAGAATTGATTTATATCACTCCATCGGCGTGTATAAGTGATTTTCAAACTTTTTCATTCCATAGCATTGGTGTATAAAGAAAAATAATTATTTCGCAGCTGTAACGAGACGTATGTTAGCTTGAGCGTTTATAAACTACCGTCCATGGTTGCATTTTTATCTATGTATGCCTCTATACCCCGCGCAGGCATACCGCGCTAACTGGCTTCTACACTTACTATGGCGGAAGGGTCGACAGGTAATCGCGGATCGAACACACTGTTCGATGGTTCATGTAGGCGTGGACGCTGAAAAGATCGTGATCAAAAAATGTTCGTTTGGCAGACAAAGCGCGCGAATAAGACCAGTGATCCCCAACTTTTTTATAACTACGGACCGGTAAAACTAGATGAAATATTTCGCAGACCACTAACCCAGAAATAAATACTTTAAATAGTATTCTGTTTATTAGTTATCTATAACAGATATATGATATAAAAATTATATTGTTAATTACTGAAATAATCAGAAACCGATCAGTAAATAAATTATTGTTAATAAGTAGTAGAAGTTCTGGGATTATGAGAAACACTATTTAGTTTCTAAATAATGTCTGAAATTTGTTACTGCATATTTTCTGTAATAGTTAATAACCGTAACTTCAGTATTGTTTCAAAGAGAAGACGAGGATGTACGTGTTTTTTTTTTATATTCAAAATCAGAATACTGCTAATAATAGTATGCACTAGTTTTTTTTTCTGCGTTTACGGTCCTCGAAAAAATTCTCATATTTTTACCGGATCGCAGTTATAATAAGGTTGGGAAACACTGTGTTCTCAATGCATTATTACTAGGTGGAGCCACATAAAAAACTTTTCTAAGGCATTACGTCGGAGTGTATTATACGAGTAATATAATATACATATTATGTACTTATAATTGGGTACCTAAATAATATATTATATTAGGCTCGGTCATGAAATTATTCAACTAAACATTTACCCCAAAGTATTCTATTCACTTTTATTGTTTTCTCTTGTCGAGTTGAATGCGTAAAAATTGGGTGCCTATATGCTCGTTGAACCCAAAGATAATATGTGTTCAGGTCACGTTTTGACAGGCAATCGGGAAACTTATAGGCATGGACGAGTTATGTTACCGGACATCCATCGGTGAGTTAAAAGATAAGAAAGTAATTCTACAAAAATATCTGTAAGACAAAGGGTGGAATAACCACATCCAAGAGTATTTATTTTATTCCTCAAATCTTATGATAAAAAATATTTTGTGGTAAGCAAAACGAAAGTAAAAATTTCAAATATAGCTACCTACTTCACAAATGAGTGAGATTTAAAGATAAATTCAATAGATTCAAACGTTCCTCCACAGGTGTTCGTGTCTCTGGAAGTAAATTTGAAAATTTTAATTTAATACATTTAATTGATAATTTTCATTTTGAATAATCAATACATATTTAGAAACATTAAAAAGATTATTATTATTTTTTATTAACTTAAAATTTAGTCTAAAGCCTCAATTACATTGAGCTTCTTTACGAGCTGTTTATTGGCGAATTTAAAAGCGGGCGATTCAGTTACTGCGATTTGATGATTACACACAAAACTTTCCATTCGCTGAGAAGCCACAAGCCAGCGACTATTTTGACGGAACGTAGTTCGTTTTTTTACCGGGAGGTTGGTACACGCCGGCGTGTAGCGTGTCAAGTTGACCGGCTTTCAACTTTTCTCGGTAGAGTGTTTACAACCTGCTTATTAGCTTATTCGATGATTACACTGGGCGACTTTACAGGCAGATTGTAAATTCGCCAATAAACAGCTCTTAAAGAAGCTCAATGTAATTGAGGCTTAAAGCTATACAAAATATACGTTTTTTGAAAGTACATCACACATCGTATTTTATGAATATTTTATCATTCTTAAATTTAATTTTATCTTTCACAAAAAGATTTTTGAAAAAATCATAGCCTTAACGCATTTTGTTTCTAATTAAAAATAAACGATGTTTGAAAGTAATTTTAAATCCTTTTTATTTATATCGATTCAAGCTTTGGTGTGGTGGCCGCATCACAGCTCGATTTTATATGAATTTTTAAAAAGTCATGTTAAATATACCTCCACTTTTTAAATTTAAAAACAGTAGGTATACACTAAAACCATCAATATTTAAAAAAATAAATCGTTTTGTCACCTTTGAAATAACGTTAACAATATTCATAAAATACGGTGTGAAAATCGATTTTCCAAAAACGCATATTTTTTTTTAAATTTGTAAGTTTATTTTTTAATATAAAAAATAGAATAAGTTTTTTATGTTTTTAGATAGGGACGTATTGATTCTTGAATCGAAGTTTTAAAATTCACTCACGGGATATTACGATTAGATCCGTTAAATACTATGTCACTAATCTAATACGAATCGACCGAAGACAAAATACGTGACGAATGTTAGGTAAGTACCTACCACCTATTTAGACAGGTATGGTACTTCGTAGGACACATATACGTATATTCTTTTTAACACTACAACAAGCCATGAGGCCAATGACAGAAGTCACAAGCACCCAGACTTTGAGAAAATCACATAAATATATTCTGACCTCAACGGGAATCGAACCCGTAGCCCCCGGATGTAAGGCTGGCAACTTATGACTACGAGGTTTGGGTTGTTGGACATACTTCACCCTATCACAATCTAGACTCAGAGTACATAAAATGGTCGCAGCGTTTCCCTTAACTCAGAGTCACACTCTACGCTTATTGCCGTGTCAAACTTTGTAGCGCGTAGACCACACTTGTTAAGTGGCGTAGCCGGCGTAGCTACGAATATCGGAGCCATATTCAAAAATTATGCAAGGGCGCTCCTCAAAGTTGAGATTTTTTTAGCTCTTCTTTCCAAAACTTTCAGCGATCTAATGGGCTTTTCCGCCCATTTTTTAGTCCAAAATCAATGTCGAAGGCGCTTTAGCTTTCCTTCCAACGTTGTTTTTCAGACTTCAGTGCGATTTATTATTAACCTATATTCTTGAGCGGGTTAATATTAAATATTTCATTAAAAAACTATTGGCCAGAGACTTAGAGTCCAGCGCATCTATTCTATACACAAGACTGCTTTCGGCCGCTACGCAGCTATCTAGGGTAGGTTTGTATTGAAGTATTAGCACTTATTGTAACAATTACAACAAGTTAGTTGTAATTGTTACAATAATTGTTAATACTTCGATAGGTACAAACCTACCCTAGATAGCTGCCGTAGCGGCCGAAATCAGTCTTGCGTATAGAATAGATACGCAGGAAGGCATACTGAAAAACTGATATAGTTATGGTTAAAACAACCATTCGCACAGTGGTTCCCTACGTCGGTGAATTCTGGACCATATATGTATGTATTATGATACTACTGGATAGACCAATGGCGAAGGGTGTAGAAAGACTGTTAAGATCCGATATAAATAGTGCATATTGATCTTTGTCAGTCAAACGTATTATTGTTTTCATTTAACTAAGACTACAATAGTGTTTGGTTTCGGTATGTGTACTCAAATAACCAAGTAGGTACTATATCATCCGATTTCCTTTTAAATCTTATAGCCCTATTTTCTCATACGTTTCTGTTTCATACAATGAAAAAAGTGGCATACAGTGCAATTTCCTTTGCTTAACCTTGAAAAAACTGTATTTGCTTGATTAAAAAATATACCTCAAACTCATTCGCTGCTGAGTAGATAATGATTTTTTAATTGCCCCCTTTAAAATGCACGCTAATTACATCGATCGGCCGCCTGGTCATTACGCGCCGGGTGCGTCTTCCGCGTCCAAAGTATTAAAATTGCAGGGGATTCCCACTCCCTAAAATTATGGAATTTTCATTGCGAAAATATATTGTGCCCGCTACACCTTCCTTTTAAAAATTTTATTAATCGATTATTGACGAAAAACCAGTTACGAACAAACTTTTACACCGATGTCGATAAAGTATACCAATTTAATTAATATTCATGCCTCAGTAATTTATATACTTACTTGTTAATTACTACATTATTATTCTCGAGCTTTGGAGTATTACGTTGAAGAAATTTCTAGCAGGAATAAAATGTGTTTAGCAAAGAAGTTTGTTATATAGTAAAACTTTAGCACGCGTTTGGGATTCTGTGGCTTTATCCTTCTAGTTACTTTATCCAATCCTAACCTGACATGCCTACGAACACTTCCCTAACTACAATAAACCTGATGATGGGTTAAACGTGAAACTATATACCTACTAGTGTAGTAATTCTAGAATTCCGAATCCCGTTCTATTTCTTGTTCCCAAAAATCCGTGATTTTAGGATTAACTTACTAATTTATTATGTTTTCCGAAGGTAACGTAAAATATGTTCTATTAATAAAGCATAACTTTTAATTGTTTTTACGATACGTGTTTCTCTCACAGGTGAGCTTTTTCAAGCAAAACACGTGGCGTAAACACAATATTTTCATGTGGTAAATAGAGTGATAAATTCATTTTTAAAATTATCATGAATTATTTATTACCATCAAGTATTAATTTCTTATTTCAACCTATTGAATAAAATAATAATTTTAATATTTAATAATTTAACTTGGGTTTACATGACATAACTCCATTTTAATGTTTGTAAAACAAAGTTATTTATAAATTCTATATGTATATATAATTAATATCGCAGAACTTGGAAATTGAAACAAATTGTGAAATTTAAAAAAAGTTAATACAAATACATAGTATGATCGCATTGTATCTACGAACGTAGTTATTTTTTTTTTAATATAATTATGTATTGTTATAAGTATAGTATGAGCTCTAGTTTTGTTCTGTAACTAGTGCACACCATATATTATTATCAGGATCTTGGAACGCCTCCAGCCAGGTCCATCCCGTTTATACCTGCTGAATGTGCATTGTACGAGGGTGGTTGAATTTAGAGGACGGCCAAAAATGTGTTGAAAGAAGGTTTCATGTGGATATATCGACCATGTTATTGTGCGAAGCCTCCTATACAAATCCATTTGCTTATTTCAATAGACGTACCAGCGCTCGGAATGGAGCAGAACGCCCTGGAGCGCCGTTCCGGTTCGTGAATTCCTCGAGAATACCGTTCCGTCTGGTGGAATCCTCGAATATACCGTTCCTTAGCAAGATGTCTCGTAAAATTCTCGAGCCTCATCAGAATATTTCATATGGCGTTCCAGTTCAAAATATTTTGAAACATAATAAAATAATTATCTTTCTATTAAACAATGATTTTACTGGTTGAAATTCCCTGATTATTGTTCCTACGTAATATGTCGATACAAATGGGTGCCACAATTAGCCAAGTTAAAATTTTGTTCTTAGAAATGCATCGAGCTAGGCATATTTTTCCCAACAATGCATTTCTAGACAACCCATGTGTCTAATAACAAAAAATAAAAGTTTTTATTGAAGAAAGCATCTTAAGATGTATTGCTCTCTTCCATTTTCTTAATAAGACAATATGATAATATATAATAGTATATTAAGGGGGCACATACTCAGCGTACGTCAAAATGGAGCTTTTATCTTATTTTCAAAGCATGATCCTGGACATTCCTTAAACGTTGTAGATTATCTATTTACATAATTTTGAAGCCTTATTATCCTTTATATTTATTTTAAACATTTGATAAATAAATTTTAGAAGGCATAGCCGTAACCAAGATAATTTTTTAAATAATAATAAAAAACTATTTTCATTAATAATTTGATTATAATATATTATAATATAATATAATATAATATAATATAATATAATATAATATAATATAATATAATATAATATAATATAATATAATATAATATAATATAATATAATATAATATAATATAATATAATATAATATAATATAATATAATATAATATAATATAATATAATATAATATAATATAATATAATATAATATAATATAATATAATATAATATAATATAATATAATATAATATAATATAATATAATATAATATAATATAATATAATATAATATAATATAATATAATATAATATAATATAATATAATATAATATAATATAATATAATATAATATAATATAATATAATATAATATAATATAATATAATATAATATAATATAATATAATATAATATAATATAATATAATATAATATAATATAATATAATATAATATAATATACCAATATACACCTACCTGCAATGGTTTTATGAGTGCCAAATACATTTTCCATTGTATATATTATTATTAAAGAAGACTATTTATTACTAAGCTTAACATAATATTGATATTGCAAATTTAAAAAAAAAATGTATTAGCCTCTCATAGAACCCTGCAGGTAGATTGTTTTTGAAAAAATGTCAATGTCTTCTAGAATTTTCACTTAGCTTAAAATAATATTCATATCGCATATTTTGAAAAAAATGTATTAGGCTGTCATAAGACCCTGCAGGTAGATTGTGTATGAAAAAATGACAATGCCTTCTACAATTTTCACCTATTTTTGATTTGCCTATTTAAAAATAATGTATTAGGCTCTCATAGAACCCTGCAGGTAGATTGTTTTTGAAAAAATGTCATTGCCTTCTAGAATTTTCACCTAGCTTAAAATAATATTCATATCGCATATTTTGAAAAAAATGTATTTGGCTGTCATAAGACCCTGCAGGTAGATTGTTTGTAAAAAATGGCAATGCCTTCACCTATTTATAAAATAATATTGATATTCCATATTTTAAAAAAATGTATTAGGCTCTCATAGAACCCTGCAGGTAGATTGTTTATGAAAAAATGTCAACGTCTTCTAGAATTTTCACCTAGCTTAAAATATTACTCATATCGCATATTTTGAAAAAAATTTATTAAGCTGTCATAAGACCCTGCAGGTAGATTGTTTGTAAAAAAAATGGCAATGCCTTCACCTATTTATAAAATACTAGCTGAACCAGCTGGCTCTCGCCAATCTGTCTCGCTAGGTCTTGCAGACAGCTTTTCATCATAGTGACTTGGTGTTGGATTTTAATATAATAATTGTAAAGTGTGTATAGACGGCGCCATAGTTTTCCCTTCGGGATGGATTTTCATTCACGTCAGACAATTGAAAATTTATCTGATTTGTCAGTTTTACGATATGCATGTCGTCACTGCAAATACAAATTTGGAGTCATGTGCGTAGTCTATTCTGGAGTCTGGCCTTCTCAATATCATCTGACACCATTTCAGGCTGCTAAGCCTAGCAAAACAGCTGGCAATCGCCGATTGCTACCACTGTCATTTTAATTTTAATACAATATATGTGTAGGTACTCGTATGTGCATTTAAATATGATAAATAGTTATACATCTCAATCGTGATTATCATAAATAGCGATCCAATATAACGCGAATATTAATCTCTTTCGGGTCCCATTTACATAATAGAAAAAGGTTAGCAGCATAAAAAATAAATTTAAACATTATTTTGTTTCATTGTCTATAAAAAATAAATGCTTGGAGCCACAGAATAATATTTTAAAAATCATATTTTGTTTTAAAAATTAACCTTAAACAATATAGTTTCCCGGTGCGGGACATTCATATCGAGACAAATGTTGATAAATAATGAAGTAATACATATTATATCTGATAAGAATAGGAATTTATAAGACCTAAAGATGTGGAATCAGCTTAAAAAGGCCTTCATCCAGCAGTGGATTGATACAGGTTGATGACGATAATGACGATATAAATGGGTAGGTATATAAAATCACAAATTTAAAAAAATATTGCAGTTTATATGACCAAGAAGAGTAGAATTAGGTTGGGATAACCTTCATCCAGCAGTGGATTAATCTTGGTTGATGATGATAATGACGATATTATGAATGGGAAAATATAATATCAGCAATTTTGATAAATATAGTAATTCATATGACCGACAGATATTCAAACAACTTAGAGAGGCCTTCATCCACCGGTGGATTAATTCAGGTTCATAATGATAATAGAAATATAAATAGATATAATATATTATCACCGATTTTGATAAATACAGCACTTCAAATGACAGAAAGGAGTAGAATCAGGCATGGGAGGCCTTTATCCAGCAATAGATGGGTTCAGGTCAATGATGATAAGGACGATAGAAATAGGTATAATATAGTAGTAGAATCAGGTTGCGGAACTCTTCATCCAGCAGTGAATTGATCCTGGTTGATGATGATGACGATATGAATATGTAGATAAATGTAATATCACCGATTTTGATAAATACAGAAATTCATATCACAGAAAGGAGTAGAATCAGGCTAAGGAGGTCTTTAAGTAGTGGATTGGTTTAGGTCGATGATGATGATGATGACGATATGAATATGTAAATAAATATAATATCACCGATTTTGATAAATACAGAAATTCATATGACAGAAAAGAGTAGAATCTGGCTAGGGAGGTCTTTATTAAGCAGTGGATTGGTTCAGGTCGATGATGATGATGATGATGACGATATGAATATGTAGATAAATATAATATCACCGATTTTGATAAATACAGAAATTCATATGACAGAAAGGAGGAGAATTAGGCTAAGGGGGTCTTTATTAAGCAGTGGATTGGTTCAGGTATATGATAATGATGATGATGATGATGACAATATGAATGTGTAGATACATATAATATCACAGATTTTGATAAATACAGCAATGCATATGACAGAAAGGAGTAGAATCAGGCTAAGGAGGTCGTTAAGTAGTGGATTGGTTCAGGTCAATGATGATGATGATGACGATATGAATATGTAAATAAATATAATATCACCGATTTTGATAAATACAGAAATTCATATGACAGAAAGGAGTAGAATCTGG
This sequence comes from Rhyacophila brunnea, assembly GCF_057557595.1. Taxonomy (NCBI): domain Eukaryota; kingdom Metazoa; phylum Arthropoda; class Insecta; order Trichoptera; family Rhyacophilidae; genus Rhyacophila; species Rhyacophila brunnea. The sequence goes on from NW_028232965.1 coordinate 17,699,689, forward strand.
CTAGGGAGGTCTTTATTAAGCAGTGGATTGGTTCAGGTCGATGATGATGATGATGATGACGATATGAATATGTAGATAAATATAATATCACCGATTTTGATAAATACAGAAATTCATATGACAGAAAGGAGGAGAATTAGGCTAAGGGGGTCTTTATTAAGCAGTGGATTGGTTCAGGTATATGATAATGACGATGATGATGATAACGATATGAATGTGTAGATACATATAATATCAGAGATTTTGATAAATACATACATTCATATGACAGAAAGGAGTAGAACCGGGCTAGGGAGGCCATTATCCAGCAGGGATGGATCCTGGTTGATGATGATGATGACGATATGAATATGTTTTTAAATATAATATCACCGATTTTGATAAATACAGCAATTCATATGACAGAAAGGAGTAGAACCGGGCTAGGGAGGCCATTATCCAGCAGTAGATTGGTTCAGGTCGATGATATAAGAATGATAGAAATAGGTATAATATCACAAATTCGTTAAACCGATAGTAGTAGAATCAGGTTGCGGAACCCTTCATCCAGTAGTGGATTGATCCTAGTTGATGATGATGATGATGATGATTATGATGACGATATGAATATGTAGATAAATAACATTAGAAATTCAATACTGTCAAGAATACAATCAACGTAGAGAGGCCTTCATCCAGCAGTGGATTTATTGAGGCTCGTGATAATAATGGCATTATATATAGATAGGTAGATAATAATATTATATCACTGATTTTGATAAATATAACAATTCATGTGTAAGTAAGGAGTAGAATAAGGCTGAGGAGGCCTTCATCCAGCAGTGTATAGGTCAAGATTGATGATGATAGGGACGAAAAAAATAGGTAGATATTATACAATATCACACATTTCAATTCGTATTAATTTCTTTCATTGTTTGCAATGGCAACTTTTTTAGTATGGAAATTAGTAGCCTAGGTAATTATTTAATAAAAAAGGATTGAGTGAACAGCCACAAAGTATTTTAAAAAAATCAAATTTGGAATATCACGTTATCTATGAAATGGCCGTCAGTGGCTTACCCCGCTGTCAAAAGATATTATACGTAGTAAATTGTACCAAAATTATGGTTTTTTCACCGGAAAAAAGTGCGCCAATGCCTACATTACGATATTTGAATAAAAATAATCGAATTCGTTTGTCAAATAAAGGATTAGAAGGTCTTAAGCGACGAAGACGTCATTCTGACAGGCGTGGACGGTAAATATGGCGATCGTATACGGTGTGTAAGAAAATATCGGATATAAACGTCACGTACCTGTAAAATCATTGAAAATTTGTGAAATGTGGTCAATTCAAACGGTAGATGAATCGGTAGCGCACATTTCGAAGTGAAGATGTAAAAATAACAATAAAATGTCGCTTAAATGAGCTGTTGGTGTATTTTCCAAAGTCTCTTAGGATAATAATAATGAAAGATTATTTATGAGTAAAATTATATATCAATAAACAATATAAGAAAAACAAATAATTTGTATCGTTCGATGAACCAAAGGAACACTTATATTTATTTTGTGAACCTGATTCTAAATCACCACACCAGAGCTAGTCGAAGAATCTAGGTCTAAGTTTGTTTAAAAGTATACATATTTAATAAAGAATGCTACATTCGTAAAACTTGTGTATTAATTGAATACCTAATTTTATTAAATTAATTTATTATGATGTTCATACTGTGTTCTTGATGCTTGATGCTCTTGCTTTTCGTACATGTTGGATTTTGATTTGATTAAAAAATAGTTTTATCAAAATATTTCCAATTTACTAAAAATCAGAGCTTTGAATAAAGTAGCATGTGTCTTGTCTGTATCTATCTCAAAGGCTGTTTGAGACTTTCACGGTTGTTTGTCATCGTAATTGATTTTTGGGTTTTCACCGCATGGACTTCTTCCTTCTTTCCTTGACGTTTCGGGCTAGTTGCAGTGCAGAGGCCATTATCAAGAGACATCATAATATCATAATCAAATATAATAATTACATTATAACATTTCGAGGAAAGAAGGAAGAAGTACACTTGGTAAAAACCCAAAAATCAATTACGACAAGGTATCTTTACTCATGTTTCCATCTACACTTACATTTATAATTTATTCAAACTACTGACGAAACCAATGGGAAATTGTATTGGTTTGTTCATTATTTCATGTATTTTTATGTTTCCTACTCCAATTAGATTCATATACATTTAGATATTTATATTTGTATATTAATGTTATGATTTAGTAAACGATTTCGTAAACTTAATTATATTATTATAAATTTTGATGTCACAAACAACTGATTCGGGCGAATGTGGTGATGAAAATGTTTTATAAAGTACATTATGTAAAACTGAGATATTTTTATATATATTACAGTTATTATATCGAATATTGCAAATATTTTTTGAAAAAATATTGAGCGTTCCGGTTCGTAAAATTTTCTATTTCGAGCACTGAGAAGTATCTACACTTCACGATATCATTCATAATAGTTTTACAGTGAAACCATTTAACCTTAAACATCTGTAGATGCGATATTTTATTGTGCAGAAATTCGACAGGGCAAATGTGATTATTGTTACGGTTAATGCCATGGACTGTATTTACATAAACAATATTAGTGCCCCTTTGATTATATCCAGTTTTCTGTTAAAACTATCGCATCCGACACTAATGTGGTATGTTTACGTTGCAGGGATATTATTTAAAGACATAATTAGAATATCTAGGGAAATAAATATCAATTTGATTAGGACCGATGTTAGAACCATGCGTAGGTTACATAAAAATCTAGAAAAAATTGTACTGATTGGGATGGGAAATACTTTCATACTGGAAGACCGCATTCAACTTCAATGTACATTATTCCATTACAGTAATATTGTACCTATTTATATATATTTCAACTGTGCCCTTTACTTTCTTAAAGTCAAATAAAGAATTTACAATGTTATTTTCTGTGAACTCAATCGATTCCTTTTGTAGCTCTTTAGAACCCTCGGTGATATTGCGTAGATGAGATTTATATGCTAATCTGATTTTGATGATATAATTCTCAGAATCAATCTGTCATTGAATTCTACAATTAATAAGGCTAACAGCACTGTTGTGGTGGGGTAACAGGGAAGTTAACATTCATTCTAGAGTTGCTTAGCTACACAATTAGAACTACCTACAACAATATGTGCAAGACACTAATTGTCAAAATAGCTCCACTAATTAAGGAACCAATTATTAATTTTCTATACACTAATGTTCCGTAATCCTCCACGGCGACCAAAACGTACTGCTGTTAAATACAAGTTATTATAATAATGGTTTCTTAAATCTTAATTGTTGTGTACTAAATTTTAAAAAAATTGTGCCTCGACAAATATTCATTGAATTGCTTTCTTTTTTGAGTCATGTTTTTATAATTTAGTAAAAACGCAATAATAATAGAAATCTTTCATGCCATCTTGTGAATGTTTTAATCTTATAATTTGTAATGTTAGCTCATGAAAATTAATAAAATTATATTTGTTTACACTTTCGTGTTTTTTTGTATTCATACACATCGATATATATAATATACAAATTTGAAACACCTCAGAAACATACATAAGTATTAGATTTTTTTTTGAAAAAATATTTGCACTGAATTTGAACCTACAATATGATAGGTTCAAGAAAAGGTGTCACTTCACAAATTCAGCATATCAATAATATGAGGTTCTTATTTGGAGGTCTACTATTTTTATTCTTATAATTTATTCTACCTACTAAAAAAATGTTTTAAAATCTGTTAGGAAAAAATTTTTATTAATTCAACACGGTCTTCGGGTATGGTTATTTTTTGTGGCGCTTACGTTAAAATTTGATTCTTGCGAATGAACCCATTTAAGACTAACTAGACTGTCAGTCAGGGAGGATTGTTTCACAGTACCTGTTTTCAATTTATGCTCGCTTTAATATTAAAATGAAAATAATAAAGGTCAAATAAAAACATTTAAAAAAAAAATTGGATTCACTGCTTTGAGCTAGTCTAATGAATTTATGTTCAATGAAAAATATTCCATTCTTAAATCTTGTATTATTCTTAATTATAAATTAATATGAATTAAGAATGTTGCCATCATAGAAATCCTTTTTTAAAGATTGAGCAGGCATTTCAGACGGAGCCTGCTTGTTCGACTGTATAAAATTTACATGCATGGTGATTATTTTGGGTGTCAACATGACTCACCTATTTATCAGATTTTGTGACTTGTAAAATCTGATGATAGTCCTCAGTTTGATTAGATTATTGTTAGTTATATTAATAATTTTCAGTTATTTTTTATTCTGCCTCTAACTTTTTTACATCCTATTCAAAAACTACGAAGTACCTAATTCAATTTCTTTATTTTCTCATTATACGAGTATATTCTCGCTCCAAATACTAGAATGAAGTATACTGTAGATTTTAGTGATCGCTACCACTGCTTTCAATGAGTAAAATTAAATTAAAATACAGAGAATTTCTTTCTCTAATGTGATATAAAATTACTTAGTATCAGGCCTGCCCTATAAATATCTGTTTTAACCAATTTTTTAAATAAAAAGATTATATGTATATCAACGTATAAGTTATTTTATGAAACAAACTAGTGTTCTAATGGTTATAATAAAAAATATTTATTTCCTTGCACAAGGGTGACCATGTTTCTTGAGGCGGGCCTGTGTAGTATATAAAATTGAACACATCACCAATAAATGAGGGGTCGTCCATATATGACGTCACGCCCTAAGGAAAGAGAGTGGATCATATTATATTATGATACTTTGTGACGAAGGTGATAGATGTAGAATATTTGACGTCATAAAACCAGTAGAATACAGATTCATTTTTTCTGAGAATAAAATAATTTGTGAAAACATTAGAGGAGAGTACTGAAATTCATAATTTTCAACATTTTTTTTAATTTAAAGGTAGGGGTTCAAAAATGTGAGATAATTTTATTTAGAGAGGGGCAATTTTGATGACTCAAAAATACCTAAAATGGTGTAACGTCATGATCCCTGAATACATATATAAATGAAAATTCAATTGATATAAAAAAAATTAAAAAAATAGAAAAGGCTAAATTTGTGTGCCAATTTCCTCAGCTACGCAGAAATGTCACATTATCTACAATTCCAACGCAATCCAAATATAATTTATTAGAATATTTAAAAGGTTAATAATAAAAGCAATCATGTTTTTCATAAAAATTCTGTATTTATAGTAAAAATGTTATAAATGCGTTATGTACAAAAATAGCGACTAGTACAGGTAATCAATTAATATCAAATACATAAACGCTCATGCTTAAAAGAAACATCAATAAATATTATTTTATTCAATTGAGCATTTTAATATCTCTCTTATAACTATATTACAGAAAGCAATCAATATATTAAACTATTGCCATAATTAATAATATTTAATTACAGTCATTTGTTTTATATAAAATCAGAAAAAAGGTAACAAATTTTGCAAACAATCAGAAACAATCAAAAATTTTAACACAATAACACTTTTTCATTCAAAGATATTGAATCAAATCCTCTTCTATAGAGATGAAGCCATGAAAGTGAAGCAAAGAAAGGAGACATGAAGTAGTTTCGTAAGCTTTTTTTGTTGCGTGTAAAAATAGCTCTGACATCAAACTGAAACTTACTTCAGCGACATTAATTTCTTGTATATCTTCGGTTTCACCAAATTTATATCATAATAATGTGAATGATTTATTGTGGCATTCAGGGAATTTCAACATAACAATTTTTTAAAATTGATTTGACACACTTCTGTAAAAAAGGTTGCAGATATTAAGGCTGTACCTCAGTTGAGGCACGGTCGAAAAAGATCGTGGCTAGGCGATGCGCGGATTGCGGGTCGCGGGTGCAAATGATGCATGCCAAACGAAATATAATTTGTCATATAAATCCAACATACGTCCATTCTATGTTCTGTTTATTGTTCTATTAGTAACAATAATAATATATTCATTAACATGTTTTCTTTTTAAGTAAATGGGTAACGTTTTTAGTCATCTTTACACGATTTAAGAATTAATACGCCCATCGCCATCACGAAACAAAGTGACGTGTTTCCAGCTCGACGTTCTCTCTCAGAATGCGAGCGAGTCCAAAATTTCGTCGCGCCTATAGTTGAAAATTATTTGCCGGTTCACTGATGTATCACCTTAATGTAATACATAATCAAAATGAATGCAAGCTCTTCAAAGGAATGTAAAGATATGATGTAAGGCTGATTTTTCATAATTCATTAACATATACTTACAAATTGGTATTTTGGTAAAAATAAAACATTGTAAAACATACTTAAATTTTTTAAATGTACAGTTGCAAAGTCTTTCACTAAATGGGACTCTACTGCCTTTGCTTCCAATATCCTTAATTTTGCACTTGCGCTTAAACATAATTCATGCAAATGTGTAGAATGCATTAGGATTCAATATGTACATACGTAATAATATTATGAATTCACCTATGTGGTGGATTGTGTACATTCAAAATTCAATACAAAATACAACTGCATCTTATGTGTACATTGCGTGAGATAAATTAAGACTTCTTGGCTAGAAAAAAATTACAATTAAATTTATTGGGAAATAGAGTATTCAATAATTTCTGTGGTATTTGGAAAAACCTACGTAAGCCAAAAATGACGCTGAATTTATGCTCAATGTGAAATTAGTTTTATTGTACGCCTTATGCAATAAGAATGTATCTAATTCAAATCATTTTTTATGACTTCAAATTTCTGATGAATTTTGTAAGTAGGTAGTAATGCGATCGATATGTTTTTAAAATTCAATTCTTATGTAGTTTTACCCAAACACCACAAATTATATCTAAAAATATGTTCTGTCTATTGGACTATTAATTACTGATGTAAATTTAATATAATGTAGTAAAATCAAAGTACAGTAGGCGCTCAGTAATCCGGCGTTCACCAATCCGGCATGTCCAATAGTCTGGCATTTGCAACTCAGCTCTCATGCTCTATAATCCGGCAGGTTTCACATTAAACTGCCGGATTACAGAGCGGACAGCCGTTCGCTCGTCAGTTGGATGCCCGGCCTTGACAGATTATTTATTATTTCCTATAGAAATCCAATAATCCGGCATTTCCAACAATCCGGCGTAGGTGAAAAAATATGGGTGCCGGATTACCTAGCGCCTACTGTAATACGTGTGACTGTTGCATATTAAATGAAGTAACAGAGAACTATTTTCATGTTACATATTGTCGCTTTAGGATTGGTTTGCCGAATATCTGTTTTTGTCGAAATCGACCTCTTAATGCAGAATGTTTTTTTGTATCTAATTGGACTAGAACCATCCCTTTCTTTAAATTACTTTGTAATGGATTGAATACATCATTCATATGCTGTAAAAATAACAATTTAAATATCTCCATGTATTTAAATATAGGATTATGAAATTTGTTTTTCGTCTCCTGAACATTTGGTCTATTCGGGAAACCAATCCTACAGCGACGATATGCTAAATGACCAATTCAAGGCACACTTTATGCAAACGTTTAACTTGTTCAGTATTTAATTTACAATGGAAGACTTCCTATTATGAGAAGCTACTTTAATTTAATTTTTCACCACTAACCGTCCAGAAACTCAATAATATTAACAACAATGAAAACAATCTAAAATAAATTAAATACTAGATACTTAAAAACAATATGTACAATAAATACCTTAGTAGTAATTAGTGTATATTACATTTTAATCGCATTGGCACCATGAATCCACTTTATATAATATATGTAATATATATTTATGACATAATAAAACAAAAATAATATAATTTTTCTATAATAATAATAATAATATGCTTTTTTTATAACTATTGCACATCACTAATATAAATAATCAAAAATAAACATCCCGATAGGAAGGTTTTGATTTTAAAGAAAATAATGGGTGCATAATGGCACTATATTTTTTATAATATATACATAAAAATACAATGGTTTAATATATGGCACATATCTAGCGTAGTCGTTTAACATTAATAATTGAATATTGTATCTAAATGAGAATATTTGGTTCATTGATTGACTGAAGCTTGCTTTTCTTAAATATGAATAATAAAAAATATTGTACAAGAGTGCTCCAAACGTTCGGCACCAATTCATATAAGACACTAATGAAATAATCACTAAACTAATCATGATGCCTTCAGTGCAAATAATACAAACCTGAGACACAATACAAAAGATGTCATGTAATAATAGTTCCGACTAGAAGCTTTAGATGGCACTGTATGGACTTCTGTCGCTACAGTCAATGGACTTAAACTCAATTCACTCGATATCCTCGCGCTGTGTCGCCTGATGAGACTCGCGAGTTTTTCTGCCTCTCTCACGCACGCTTCCAACTGTAACTCCGAAGCTTTACGCTCGGTACTCTGCACCATGACGAATATCTCCAACTCTATGGTGATGTATCCTCTCACTACGCATTCGGCGACTTGCACTTGCCGTTGTAAAGAGCTCAATACTGATTTCAAAGTAAGAGCTGCTAAGGATTGTCCCTTTAGAGCGTACAGGGCACGATCGATTTGTTTTCGGGAGTAGAGTAGTTTGAGAGCTCCTCCGCAGACTGGGCAACAGGCACCGGGAGGAGTGAATCCAATGCAATTGGGTTTTGTGAGGGTGGGGCATGTAATATGGTCGATACTACATTTGTTACTCATTACATCAGTAATGAGGCCGACGGCAACGCACGGTCCTTGATAATCAACGCTGATATAATCTGCCCAGGCTGCACACTCTGATGAATATGTATTACCGTTTATTCCGCATACAGTACCAACCTAAAGACAATACAACATATTTATTAAACACTTTAGTAACCAATGACATAGTAACTCTACCAGACAGAACGAAATACTTGAAAGTGAATCTGGAAAATGCACCAATGAACTAATGTATAATTTAGCTGTACCTAAGTCACTTCGCATTTCGGATTTATTTGTACCAAACGTCACAATTTTATATGTACACAAATGAGGGGTTATAATGCAAAAGGTACTATTTCGCCTTACTTTACTGCCTTTTCAGTAGAGCCAAAAACCTATAGCGAATAACACAAGCATAATAAATTAAGATTGAATTAATCAAAAATAGTACAATAAATTATTTTGAAATCATTGAACTGCTTAATAAACTTGGCATATTGGGCGAATAGTATTTTAAATGCGTTATGCTCATATTTTTTTTTTTGCAAATATGACCATTTCCTGGAAATAGTGCTTTTTGAAATAAAACTATGTGTATGGAAAATAAACTTATTTTCTTTGATAATTTTAAATAATAAAAAAAGAATATATTTAGGGAAAACAAGTTGGTAAGAAATAGAGAAAAAATACAAAAGAAATTGATATTTACATAATGAGAAAAAAATATTATTTATCCTAAGCAAAGAGAAGATTTTCAATCAATGCGTCTGTACGAGTATTGTTTTCGCCCCAACTCTAGTTGGGTGACCTATAAGTAGGTAAACATCAAATTTCATGGTGATTTCTTGAGGGTTTTCATTAATTATTTCATTGTAGAATTGTTTTGCTTCGTTGGGTACTGTGAAAAATTTCATTAATTTGATGACATTTGCTCGTTTTGTAAGCTTTACATGATTACATATTTTTAGCTCAGTGGCACATTTAATGTGTATGGATATATATATCCATCGAAAAGTTATATCATCATTATATCATTATATCATCAAAGGTGGCAGCTATAAACAAGCTGCCATGTTTCAATTAAAGGTGATAGAAAACTATTCAATGTGCTTTATGTAAGTATATTCATCAATAGCAAACAATAAAATAATCACATTAGCCGTGCCTAATTCCTACACACCAGACATCATCAGATACACCATGGTTAAATAAAGCTGTTAATTTCAAAGTCAGTAATCTCCATATTATTCAACCACTTTGAGATAATCACAAAAAACCGTCAAGAACATTTAGGACTGCAGATATATTCTTTATGCAAACAATTTGAAAAAACAAATAGCGAAATAAAATGTCCTTAACGAAATCGAAATTAATAAAAAACTATGTTTACTTACAGAGTTAGTCATAAAATATCAAAAATGGCGGTCGGTCAATATAAACGATTTTGCAATAAACCTCTGGTTTAATTCTAATTCCAGTTAAAAATTAACAAACGGAGCTGGATTTGATATTTTATGAATATATTATAATAGGTACATGATGAAAAAGTGTGGTAGTAGTAGAATGAGAATCAAGAAAATAAAAAAATGTATAGATCTACCATCGTAAGTTGGCGGCCGTCACAAACGCCATTTAATTTTACAACATGTTTCTCGAATTATGGATTGCGCTTGCGTTTATCTAACTCTCATGGCGTCAAAATATAAAAAAACACATTATATTATTTAGTGTTGATACATAAAATATACTTACTTACAAAATATAAAAAAAAGATCAACAAGTAAAAAAAGCTTTATCCTTCTAAATAAGAAATGTACCTTATACATAATTTTATATTTGATATAGTATTTTATAATCAAACGTGTGTTTGTTGCTAATTTAAGTATGCTGATTTTCTTGCTCGCAAGATTTTTATTGTTTGTACATTTGTAAATATAAAAAGAGCATTTTAGATTATTAATAAACGAATGTGACCTTATAATATTTGACATTATTCGATAGCTACTTAGCACCAATTAATTTGTAAGTATTTAAAGTAAGCTATATTTTAATATAATCAACAACCAATTATAATGTCTCCACGAAAAAATGAATGCAGACGAAGTGCAATCTAAAAATAACTCAGTAGCATTTACTGATTGGACGTTATGACAAATTTATTCCAGACTGAGTCAAATGTTTACATTGTCAAACGTCAGCGTGCAGAATTCGGGATATATATTTTATTATTGAAAATACAGAAGAAATAAGTATAGTGCATAATTGCAAGTAGTTCTAAAACAGTTTGTGGGAATGCCAGAGACATCATTCTAAAAGTATTGCAGTTCTGCGATGACGAGAAAAGACAAAAGGGATTGATTATTCCTATTGATAACGCGATACAACGGGTAGCGGCCATGACAGACAGAGTTTTATTTTCAGTGTTACCAAGTTGCATTTATATTACAACGCAAGTAATTTCTTCTGTTTTTTTAGTTTTGTTCAAAGTTATGATATAAAAAAATATTAATGTCGGATAGCAATATAAATAAATACTTACTTATTATTTGTGAATGTAAACGGAGTTACAAAATTTAGTATATTAATTAAACTGACATTTACAAGTTCGAATTCCATAATAACGCCTCGTCAGAATTATCGACATGTAGTATCCACAGGAGATTACCACGATTCCATGAATGCTGACGATTTTAAAAAATGGTTAATAGAAAGACTTGAAAGACGAGAAGAAACTCAATCGTAGTAGGGGATAATGCATCTTACCATTCGGTGCAGCAGGATAAATGTCCAACAATGGGTAATCGCATAGGTGAAATGAAGAATTGGCTTCTTGAACGTAGAATTCCAGTTGACGAAATGCGAAAAAGCCAACTTTATGAATTAATTTTATCCCACAAAGGTCCAAAGAGATACGTCATTGACGAACCGCTTGCCAGTCATGGTCACACGGTAGTAAGACTCCCACCATATCACTGTGACCTTAATCCGATAGAATTAATCTGGGCCACAATGAAACGGAGGGTTGCTCAAAAAAATGTAGGACAATTGAATAGCAATATATGTGGATTAACGGAAACAGCCTTTGAAAGTATTACCACAGAAGAATGGCAAAATGTGTGTAAGCATGTCATAAAATTGGAAGAGCAATATTACGCCAGAGATGCTATTATGGATACAGAAATGGATGGTTTTATTTTTACCGTAAACGGTCCTGAGAGTGACACAGAATCGGATGATAGTCTATCTGGAATTGAACCATTATAATAGTAGTTATATAATTTCTACATTGTTTGTGTAATTTATAGTTTGTTATCGTGTTTTATTTAAAATTCCATTGATTTTGATACTATTTTACTGTCTTTAGAGTGAATTAAATTTATTTTCGCCTTTTTTATTATATTTTTTCCATGACTAAAATATACACAATACTACTTTATATTTTACAATTTATGATTTTTCTAACTATGCATTTCTTCCTCATGGTTATAAAGAAAGTAACGCGTTTTTATTTTGATTGTGTTTATTTTTTATTTTAATATTTTTGTACATAAATCTACTACCAATAAAAATGTATAAATAACCATTTTTTTGTTAGTTATGGCAACATTCTCAATGTCATACTAGCGCCCTCGCTGAAACGCCAATTTATGATGGTAGATCTATAGAAATGGAGGTTACCTATCCGACTCTGAAACTAATATCATCAAAATGGTTCCATTTTAGAATTTACTATATCTAATATATCTAAATTTTGGGTGAATACTAACCCTGGAACATCTGGACAAACATTTTCCCATATAAGCAATCTTCTTTCCGGCATTCAACATGTGACATGGCGATGAATGAGTGTTACCTTCCGTGTCGCAAATTAATTCATTTTTGGCAGACGCACATTTTGTAGAATTAACTGGAAAATAAATATATATTATTTGATTACAAAAAAAAACAGTGTGCAACTGTTTGAATGTGCAAATATTTCCTACTGACATCTCTGATTTTTTTAATGTAAGAAAAATAGAATAGGAAGACAACTGTCATTTTGATTGATTATCAAAAACAATGAAATTCATATTAATATTTTGGTTATTATAAATATTACTGGTTCTATTTTGAGATATCCATATATATAATATAATATAAATAATATAGTTATTTATCGCTATATTATATTTTTTAAAAAATCAATAGTATGGCAGCTATTGCATTTATGAATATTGTAATGAATGAAAACTATATAAAACAAACTTAAAATTCTTACCACATAAATGTTGTGGGCATGGTTTATGCATCAACGATAAGCAAACCGTTGGGTTGGGAACACATGTTGAATTTGGAGAAGGGCATGAAGCATCAGTACAAATCTTTTTTGAAGAGCACGGCAAAAATTCTATGTCAGCATCACCAAGACCCGCGCATCTAGAAACAAGTCCAAAAGGATTAAAATTGATAAGTGGGTATTAACTAACTAAACAGCCATCTATTAATAATATCAGCTCTTGAAAGGCTCCAGTGATATTTATGCATTTTTTTTCACCTTAAGGCAGCGGTTTCCAACCTGGGAGGCGCGCCTCCCATTGCCAGGGGAGGCGCCAAAATTTTTGAATAAATTATTTTTTATACCATAATATCTACAAATAAATAAAAGTTCATATCTTAACGTAACAGTGAAAATTCAGTGCATGAATGTTTATTTTAATATATAATACATATATTTAAATCCTATTAAAAAAATATTTGGAGCGGAGAAATTTAAAAATGGCGCTTTTGCAAACGCTCTGTTTCGGTAATGCACAAAACGACCGCTGGTTGCATGAAAACAATAACCTCAAATTTAAATGTCACTCGTAGCTAAAGTGTCAACTGAAGCGTGTAGGCAGGGTGTGATATTTTTTTTTTTAAATTGTTTTTGACGTGATTTCTTTAAAATATAACAATAATACATGTCTCCACTTTTAAATGATTTCTACGCCAGATATATTGAAGCAAACAAAAATCTATTTCCTGAGTTCTTGGTTAGTTTGCTAATGCATTTTTCATATAATTTTATTAATAGTAAAAAAAGTCGCCTGCGGCGCTGCTTTGTTTCAGGGCTATTAAATATTTTTAATATATGGGTGAAAGATCCTGGCCTGTGGGCCCTATTCACTATGTGGAGCTCATGATAGAATCCATTAATTTTTGTCAATGAACGATGATGAATTTGGTTGACTTCTTTTAAAATTGATTGTGGTAATAAACAAGCTCATTCGTCGCATGAAAAAAAAATTAATTAAAAAATGAATTTGATATAAGTAAGTAGTAAAAACTTGTGTGTTAAAAAAGTGTCTGTATTATTTAATGAAATAAAGGGGGGGAGGCGCCAAGATTAGATTTTTTTTAAAGGGAGGCGTAGTAACATAAAGGTTGGAGACCACTGCCTTAAGGCCATGTAATAGTAGCGAAATCATCAATCTTTTTTCACAGTGACCAAATCGACTGCCATCAACTACATTATATAATATTATATGGTTTCTTAAATTTAAATTTTATGTAATAAATTTAACATTATCGTATATATTTTTCATTATTTTCATGCAGGAACAAATTAAATATTAATCGGAATGCTTTCTTTTTCGAGTGTAAACATAGACATTTTTTAGTTATGTTTTTTTCTAATGTTATTATTACAATTACAATTAAAATGCGTAATCGTATACGATGTCTATGTTCCGTTGAGCGTCACACCCTGAAGGCCCGAAAAGGGAGGGGTTTGGGTGATTTTTCACCCAATTTAATATAGTCGCTTATCACTTTTATTTATTTGATATTTTGATGCAAACTTTTGATATTTTATTTGCGGTGGATTATAATCGTCACATTATATCAGATCCCCCTTATTAGAATGTGATGTCATGTATGGACCAACACACAAAGAATATATTAAGCCAGTATGTCTTATTTCATGTAAAATTGCAAAAACCAAATGTTAAATAAATATTATATTTTAGCAATAAGGCTTTTTTTATGATTAATTAGACCTCTCAATAACTGAAAAGTAACTTACTTAGCCAAGCATGGATTGGGATAAGTGTTTCCGTTAGACCCACAAACTGGGACATGATGTGGAGGGCAATTGCAAGGAAGTCGAGTAAACGAAATGACACCTCCCCCAGTCTCCGTGTCTTGAATATCACATTGCTTCTTACTGCATACTATCTCCCCAGCAAAGCAGGAGCAAATGTTGCATTCCATATAAAATGTGGACCCTGAAACAATAGTTGAATTAATTAAATTTTATTTATGCAGTCATTGGTGTGGTTACTTTTGTAGAATCCAGGGAACACAAAAATAATGGGAAGTGTGTGGAAAGTTATTAGCGCATTACCTTCTGGGTATTTTTGTAAGAAGGTACAATTTAAACATCTAAAGATTATATTATGCTATTTTCAATATTTACGTTTGTATCATAATAAAATGCATTAAAGTTTATCATGTAAACGCAATGCACATTGAATATTGATAGTATTTGAGGACATTCAGGGACTCTTTACTTCTTGCATTTAATGGCTGAACCAAAACTCGCATCTCTATCTTATTAACCTGTTCTGTAGTAGAATCCTTTATATTTTTTTCTCTCCATTTCCACTAACTGAATATTAATCCACTAACTGAATACTAATGTATTATGACTATCAATCAGTGTCTTCAAGAATCAGCTCGTAACTTATCGCGAGCCTAATACTACAAGGTTCTAAGTGTTTGTCCTTGAAAAAACAAACCCAACAATGAATTAGTATTCTAAGCTGCCTCATTGTTACTTTTGTTTCTCCAAGGACAAACACTTAGAACCTTGTAGTTCTCCACTCGCGTTATCTTTAACTGAATCACTTATTTAGGTAAGTAATGAATAATTAACATTACACCATTGGGAGAAAACATTGAAAATTACAATGATTCCCTCCTAGAACATTACAAAATATATTTTGAAAATAGTTCTCGAATAATATCTATAAAATGTTTTAGGATACAATAACTAAAATTCGCAATGTTTTATAGCTTTGCTGTATAATTTTGCCTAAACACAATACTTATATAAGTTTTGAAGTCAACTACATACTTCATATAGTGTAAAGAATGTTTGTAGTAATTTTAAACAGACGAGTGGGACTAATTTTAAGAGACATTAGTTTGACCTACCCTGAAATTTATATTTTGTAGGTCATTTAACATTACACAAGTCATTTTTAGATAAAAATGAAAGATAAAATAAAGAATGCACATTTACCTACATAATATAGTAAATTGTAACATTCTTTACATGGTTTCCACAACCCCATGAGATATTATATCATAAAGACTATTATATTTTTGATTGCCTTTTCACTGCCAGGCAAATTTTACGTGTAGCAAACTATTTTTAGGAAAAAATAAATCACTTTAAAATTCATATGAACCACCAAAATCATACATACATGTTAATTCACTTGTGGCTTGACAGTACATACAAACTATGGCGAGTTAACTCGGCGCAGCAAAAGCTGAAAGATTTTGTTCTTTCATATTACTGACATCTGTCGTATTTCCGAATTACTATTTACTTATTAGTATTATCAATGGCAACAGATGGCATTGCACATATGAAATCTATAATCATACACGATATATTACTTACCATGAGCAATATCTTTATTCGCCAACACGCAATTATCGTAAGGAAACCATGGAAGGGGTTGGCAATCATCGATGACACCTTTCGATGAGCAACTGCATATCTTTAAGCCGCCTTTTTGTAGATTAGATGTCGGTATACGGACATAAGTCCCTTCCGGTACCAGGAGCTGACTCGCTTCGCCTGAAAACAAAACACAAACGTAAAATTATTTTGTTTGGATTTAAATGTATTTAATTATTGTTGTTATCATTTACTAAAATGTAAAAGATTTAAAAGAAAATATAATATATTATAACAACATTGCGACATAATTTAACTAGTAAATGTGAATAACATACCTAAGGGACACCCATTATTGCAAGTGTAAGCATTGCAAGATCTTCCATTAGGACAGTTCCTATTGATGGTGCAGACTTGGGTGATGTTACAAGGTTCTCCTTTACATGGTGACGATACTTGCTCGTATGGTTCTATATAAGGGTTATCACCTGAAAAGTAACAGTGTTATAAATTAATCAATTAAATTAAGTTTGTGTTCATTAAGATGTTATCGTCAATAATTGAAATGGTAATTTTAATTTAGAGAACTTTCAACATAAATGTCCTCACCTGAGCGTCGTGGACCCTTTAAGTGTCCTGGACCCAAATAGATACTAACTCGGAAGTCCTGCCACTACTATTGTGTATTATATATAACTATTTATTTTTTACACCCACGATGGCCGCGTGGCCTAAGTGCCGGTCTATAGTGTCTAGGGTCTCAGGCTCGAATCCTAGGTCTGGCAAGTACACATACTGTTTTTCAATTTGTGTGTGAGTCAGAGTATGGACCTAATAGGTTGAGCAAGTGGCTGACATCCATTTGTCGTAAGAATAAAATCTGTTAATACAAACCTCCACTCTATGGAGGCCCATTATGATCCTATTAGGATTGGACATGGTCGAAAGAAAAAAAAAAATTTTTTTTAACTATTAATAACCATGCCCTTGCTTTTTTGTATAAGGTGGTTGTCAGTAATTTTCAACAATCACAAATACCCAGGCATTGAGAAAATTACACAAATATATTGTGTCCTCATCGGGAATCGAACCCAGAGCTCCCAAATGAAAGGCCAGTGCCTTACGCACTGCACCACGAGAACCACCTATATATAACTATTATTCTGTTATCACAATATCTTACTCGGTTCCATAAAGTTCTGCAGTGAAATACAAGGCGTTTCAGGATCTTCCGGTGACAGCTTTGCACAAAGACTAGCCGCGTTATGGTCTCCGTCTACCCTCGTCCAGTCCATACAGTGAGATAAAACTGAGAAGCAATCGTCTCGGCAGATTCTGTTGGCGTGCTCATGCCGAGAGCACGGCTTGATCTGTAGAGTGCACGCGACAGCTTTCCACACTTGCGGAGAACACCTCGTGATATTCCGCACTGGCAACTGTACTCCAGGAAGATCTAAATACCTAGAAAGATAATAGAATAGATATTTATTTGAATTATCCCAGACTAATCTGCTCAGCCACATTTGTGAGTGCATTATATCAGGAGTTTTGGCTTTTGAGACAATTATGCCATGGGGACTAAATCTGATGTGTGTATAGTGCTGGAAGTCGAAGACATAAGAGACTCGTACAAGTGACAAAAAACACACTATAAAAAAAAAAAATTTAAAATTTAAATGACTATTTTCGCTATTGATGTGCGTCCAAAGATGCTGAAATAAAACAACGAGAAGCCTATGGTGATGTTTCCCTATCAAAATAGTTGAGGAGAATTTAAAATGTTTTCAATCTTCCGCAATTATTATCGGATGCATAGCAACTTTACCAACCAATTTGGTTTGACATTTAGATTGGTCTATGAAAATTAGTAGTGTTCAAGAATTTCATGTAAAAATATTTTCGTTTTTAATGTTTTTTGATATGTATTTATTAATTAAAACGCTTTGAAATATAAATTCTAAAAAAATGTCTTAAATTGTAAGTTTCGTATTTTTCTGCGGAATATTCACCGTAATCTTTCAGTAAACTGTATTTCATTAATTTTGATGTCTTGTAATTCCGTATAATAGTTACTAGTGACATCTACTAGCAATTATTATAATACTCCAGTTATAAAATATATGCAATAACTGAACTTTTAGACACTAAATTATTAATTATGAAAACAATTGACATAATTATACTCGTAGTATACATTAGAGTAAGAAAAGATTCATAAATGATAAAAGCAGTGCATTGTTATGTTACCCTTGAGTTTGCCAGAGCGCAACATCATAATGTGCCGCTACGTCGGCGTGTGGATTGCATGATCTGAAGAGTTCTGTCGGTCTGTTGTTGAAATTGGTACAATATGATAATCCTTCACATCCTAACTCGCATGGCTCTTCCACTGAAAAAATAAGTCTACTTTAAGATTCCATAACTTAACTATTTTATACTAGTCATATACCAACACATATTTTATTAAAAGATTTTTATTAAGAAATTGGCAGATTTCGATGAGAATAAATTACTTAAAAAAGTTAAAACGCCCACAATGACCGAGCGGTAAACGTGTAGGCTTATAATGTCATGCATACTGGGTTCAAATCCTAGGTCTAACCTGATGGGTTGAGCAAGTGGTTTACATCCATTTCTGATAAAAACAAAAAATCTGAACCGGTTAACTGTCGAAAGCGTCTTTACGTGCCGTAATTACACCTATTCTTACATTAATTACTACGAATTAACTAATTATGGTATAGAAAGGATTAATACAATCCCCACTCTGTGGAGACCTATATAATTATTGTCCTTTTAGGATCAACTAAATATGTGTGTGAAAAGTTAATATGTACATTAAAAATTTAATGACTCCTTTACCAGTGATTTAATTGTAAACTCATGTCATCGTGGATAAAGTATCCCCAGCACTATTTTTTATTTATTAGCACACGTTAATATTATTCACAAAATTCTCCATTGATTAATCGATTACAAGCTTGCAATTTATTCACTCCATTTGGTTTGTGTTTCTATGTTTCTAATGTTCTATTTGCAAATATTATTATTTAACAATGTCAGTTTTTTTTTCAATGTTTCCTCACATCTTCATCAATATATCGTTGCATCCACATTGACCCAGTACATAGAGCAGTCACCTTTGTATAAATTGTATAAATACAAAACTGTGACTGATCAAAAAAGTCTGATAAAACAATCTCCACTCTATGGAGGCCCGTCTGTTCTGCTTTGGGTTGAACATGGTAATTTATTAATTTACTTATCATTAGGCCTTATATTAGTTAGTAGCATAGTTATTATTTATCATTTATCTGAAAACTGGTTGACTAGTACATAAGTCGACTTATTTAAATAAGTAGTTGATACTATTATAATATTATATAGAACCAATAGAATTATAATGTTGAGATGACAATAATATGTGATAGTAAAATGCATTGAAACAATAGTAGGTATAGAAAATTATAATACCTTCATCTATGCAATGTGTAAGAGCAGATTGTTGCGTTTGTCTGAGGCATTCGGTGTCGAAACGCTCCCACCTCCCCGCCCAGTCATTTGTAAAAGTATTAAGGCACAATTTTTTGCAGTGGCTTGTTGTCGACTAGAAATAAAAAATCATATTAGTTCCTGAAGTGTTGCCATAGTTGGACCACCTACAATAATTGAATATGTTGCACAATTATTGATGATACCATGAAACTATGATAAGTAGACCCTTAATATCTCGTATTTTTTTAATATACCTAACATAACCACGAAACAAATTTATGATGAAAAATACCTTTTCATATATTATTATATAACTTTATGACTTAATCTCTTCGTTGTACAAAGAATTATATTTTTTCAAAATGTTTTATGCCCATTATTATTAGGATACTGATCCATTTTTATTGAGACTTTGAAAGAATACTTTTTGGTATTTTTCTATATAACTGCGTTGCATCAGTCAAAAATTGGATATCTTAAACAATTAAATATGATTATTATGTATTTTTAAATATAAGTTCGATTAACTATTCGATTTACCACACTTCGGAAAATGACATATAAGCAGGTACATGTACAACTACATCATATAATTCAACACGAGATTCAGTTTTACTACCTAATTGAATTTAATATTATTTAAAAAATAAAATTAAAAAACCCTGGACGCAACCACTTGGCACAGCTCTTAGCTTAAATGACCTTTTGTCCACTTTCAATTTCATATAAGTATTTAGGTTCCCTCTCTATAGAAGAAGAATTTTTTTTAGTGTTTGTTCAATACACAATACCCTGTATCACCGTTTGTGGATGAAGGTGTGTTACACAAATAATTTTCATATTCCGGTATTATACTGTGTGATCTAAAGTCTTTGTGTAATATGTGATATAAAAATTATGGTTTGGGTAAATTAATTAGAATTTGTTATGATATTTCCAAGCCCTACACGTCATCACATGATTTTGTATGCATCAAATGGGGCTGGCATAAGTAGCGTAATATTACAAAACAATAAAACTTGATACAATAGTTTAATAAACATACCTTATGACAGCAGTGCAACTTTGCTGAATCTATCCCTAATCTGTCAATATTGCTGACTTCGTTCTCTCGCTCAGCATGAGAGTCGGTTCTCAGGAAACACTGCCAGAGAGCATCGTGAGGTAAAGGCGGTCCACAGCCTCCCTCTTGAAGCCCGTCCAAAATCTCAAGACTTATGGTCTTTGTCCGCAATGCTTTCTTGCAAGCATCTCTGCATGGAAAATTGGTTGATTTCTCACAGCAATGAAGGTCTGAAATGTAACATCATCAAATGGTTATTATTACACATCATTAGATTCAATCGTCAAGTCAAACATCCTAGGCATACAACAAAACTAAACAATTCTATATTATACATGTGTCTAATAGATAATACATTCACCATCCATCATCAGGGAGATTTTTTTATTATTCAATATGGTTGTGAAAAAAAAGACAGAAAGTTACTCACACTTAAGGGGATTATTGGCTGGTGTAACTTTGGTATAATTTCTGATGCACTGCATTACTTTGGGGCTCTGCTCTTCACAAGAGTCGGTCACTTTCAGTCTTTGCTCTCTCGTTGGAGTCAGCCGACTTCTGAAGATGTCTTTACATGCTTCATGACAGCTGAGAGATCTCGTATTTGCTGTAAAAGAATATGATATCGTTTAAAAAATTATATTCATTGCCTCAAATATCAATTTCTCAGATTATATGGGGTTGTTGTTTTTTTTACATTTAAATAATTTCTTTCATCCATACTCCATATTATTATTCAATTAGAAAAAATATATTCTTGACTCGAGCAGTGTTTCCAGTGACATCCCGTAGGGGTAGGCAGATTGAGCGTCGCTTGGCGTCAGTTATTACTCGAAGGGCGGCAAATCGAGGAGAATCATTTGGTATACTAGGATATGGAAATAGCTACCAAAACTTTGTACTTGATAACATTTAAATAATATTTCCATAAAAAAATTCAGCTCACTGGTTCACAAGCTCAGCTCACAACAAACAAAATGTATTAATTTTTGTCGGGTTCGCAATGTCTAGTTTACTTCCGTTGCCATTTGACGTCCATGGTGACCAGAAACGACACGTGCACGGATGATAAAAATACTTTATAAAAAATGGGGCGTTATTTTGCCGTTGCCCGGGGGCGGCATTTTGTCTAGGGACGTCACGTGAGTGCTTCCCAAAACTCATGTTTGCCGCGAAATGCTTTAGTAAAACTGCAAGTATTTTTTTATGAATATTTTTTACAGTAATTATATATTACTAGCTGAGCCAGCTGGCGGTCGCCAAATATTATAATATATTAATAATTCTAATTTTTAATAAATCAATTTGCTCAAAATTATCATCATTAAAATCAAGGCATGTCCTTATAATAATATAAATCTTATTGAATGTACTCTTTTTTTAAATTTTATCTAGACATCTCTAGGAATAAAATAAAGGTATATTTTTTCACTTACAACATTCTTTAATAGATGTCACTAGACGTCTTAAAAATAAAAAATAAAATATATATGCATTTTTTTCAATGATAATCAAATAATTAACACTCTAGCCATCTTACAGCAGCACTCCTGTCCATGGGCCTGCCTATCTAAACACTCGAAGAAGGTCTGCTCATCACTTCTCCGGCAGGCCGGCGTGAGGTTGGCTGGGCTGGAGGCAGTGGCGCACGCCCGCTGGCAGCCTCTCGCCTGGGGGAGATTGCAACAGGCGCGACCCCACCATTCGGAACCACGCACCACGTCTGAAAATAAATAAAATATCAAATGAAAATATCGTTCAAAATTTCAAAAAATGCGACGTTATGTTTGAAAAGTGTAAATCAATAAATCATAAAAAAACAATATTATAAGATTCAATAACTATAGGTAATTATTAGAGCTATCTAGCTAATTAAGGATACCGTCCACACCTTTTTTTATTCGTAATTATAATTAATTAGGTATTCCAGGATACTAGATAGGTACATACTTATACGGCATTTCGAAAAAATATATATCTGCTTCACACTGAGGCTCGGCCCACACGGACCACAACCAACCACAAAACGGCGGCTATCTCATACCTACCGTAGAGTGTACCTACGTAACCGCATTTTCTTTAATTTTTCGCGGTACGTATGGCCCAGCTAATCATGGCCTCAACATCCTGAAACGGGCCTCTAGGCCAGGTTGTTTGGCGGGCCCGCCTGCCTATCACCAAGGTTAGGGGCAGTGCGATTTTCTACATCAGTGTTCCCCAAATAGTATTCCGTGTATTTTGCGATTTTATATATTTTTAAACAAATCCCCTTGAATTATTGAGTTGTCGGAAGTCGTAATTATAATTATTATCAACCACTAGTCGCGACTCCCTCTTGCAGTAGCCAAGTAACATTCAACTCTTCGATATTGGATAAATAGCCATTTCTTATTATTCAGGAAACGCTAAAAATAATTATAATATAAAATAATACACACTTGAATTATCATGTAGATATATCAATCACCATATCACATCAAATTGTATTGCACAACCACATATTTTAAAATGTTAATAATCGTCAAGTAAAACTTTTTTTTTAATAATATAACAAATTTATGATGTGTGTTTATCTCACAACTGGTCGACCCACCACGCCGGGCCCCCCTAAGTCCGGGCCCCCAGGCTGGAGCCCTGTCAGCCCCCTCCTTGTGGGGGCCATGCAGCTAATAATGCAACTGCCTGGCCTAGAGAGTTAGACGGATAGCGGTGTGCTGTACCTACATTTTTTTAATAATTCACAATTTCAACTGTATTAATTAATAAATATGAATCTGAAAACATAAAAAAGAAAAATATGTTTTATTTTAAGTCAAAGATAAACTGAGCGTAGTTATGCACAAAGCAGCCAAGCCACAATTTTGAAAAAATGAGTTATTGTGATTTCCATAATCTCACACGTTTGTTTTACGTTCTGCACAAATCAGCCAAGCTGCTGTCATACAAACATCTCATATAAATGCGTTTTAAAGATTTTGCAAATCACAGAATATGACATTTTCGATTTGCATAAAGCAACCAAGCTGCTGTCATACAAAAATGTCATATAAATGCGTTCTAAAAATATGCAATATTCGTTCTGCAAGAAGCAGCCAAATGATAATATTATGTACTTAAGTAAATTTTTAAAATCGTGACTGTAAGGTGTGTTTTTCTACATTCAATTAATAAACATTATTTTCTCAATTACATTACATGTTTTTCATTTTATTATATATAATATACAGATTTTTCATATAAAAAATAGTGCCAGGCAGCTAAATATTGATGTATAATTTACAAGTTTTTCGAATTATTTTTAGAATTTTGAAATTATGCTATTTTTAAAGAAAATAATCAAAAATAAAGACTTTTCTTACAAAAGTAAGAGATGGCTGCATTCTGCAGAATGCATATTCTAAAAAAAATCATTTTGGACTACTAAAACACCTGGACTAATAAAACACCAAAATTTAATAGAGTATATGCTTTTATCTCTTCAAAAGTTATACAAAATCATATTTATATACAATATCTAGCATTCAAAAAGTATACACAGTATACAGAGGCTTTGCTGATTTAAAGAAACACAATTTACATAAAAGTGCTTCTATCTCTGTTTGAGGTTTGTGTGGCTCGGCTGCTTTGTGCATAACTACGCTCAACTTACAATAATTGTAAAAAAAAGTTATAAAATGTGAATTTGTCAAAGGACCCCATCTTATTATTACATATCTTTATTTTATGCTCATTTTTGTTATTAAAATTTTGTTTATTAAGTTTTCAATGTTTAAATACCTGAGATTTTTGACTAATTCATGGTTTTAATAGTTTTTATATTCATTTAAAAAAAACATCGATTTTTATAAAAATATAAATGTGTACTTAAAACTTGAAATCCTTTTTATTTATATTATGAAATCTTATATAGGTGTGGTCCCAATATTGAAGCTCGATACTAAGGACACATCATGTGAAAACTTACATACGAACTCACGGTTTTACGCTTTATAACAAATCACGCTATTTTTATGATAATAATTTATTCGAAACAAACGCAATAATATATTGCGGTACAAGAAAGTTTTACAACCGCTGCGATTTCAAGGGATCACGACCATAATAAAAACAAAAACCGAGAAGTTGCTCCTGCCAAGTGACAGTAATAAATTGAAAAGATTTTAATCTAAAAAGGGATCAAATTGAAAACATTAAAGTACCTACTGAAATCTTTATTTGTGTTTTTTCATTCATCCAATTTTTATTTACAACTTGATAAATGGCATCATCATAAAAACTGAAGGAAAGGGGATTGTTTTAATTTTGGTTAATTAGGACATGATTTCTTTTTACCTTCATATTCAAAGAGGTTGGATAGTCTTTAATTTATTTGTTCATACTATTTAGGTATTTTGACATTGTAATATGTAGGTACCTATCATCATAATTTGACACAACCTACTCAATATTGTATGATAATAATATCGTCCCAATCATGTCAAACGCGCGCGTTAACATCATTTTACTCCCTACTTCAATTATAGTTTGTCAATTTATGGCTACGGCCGTATGATGTAGCTTAACCACTGGGGAATGCCAAAAGAAATGGCGTATTTCAAAAAAACACTACCTTATTCTTAGGTTAATAATTATTATAAAGCAATCATTATTCGTAAGATGTTTATTACACTTGAATGGTCAAAGACATAGCTTATAATTAGTATCTTTAGAATTATCTTCAAATGTGTTAATCTTGCCCGTTTTTTGAATAATTAAATGCCTAATTCTTGTCAAATTTGGGATCACAGAGATTATCAATATAATTTTTTATCGTAAATATTTCACTATAATAATGTCGATATAAATTATACTGATGGTTTTATAAGTGCGTTTAAAAATTAATAAATGTAAAAAACTGCACATTTATGTACTGAAATAGATAATAAATCTCTAAACCATTCAGATCACCTGATGTTCTGAAGGTTCTTTACTTCTCTTATGTTAGATCCTTGGTTGAGTATGCCTCTGTCGTGTGGAATCCACAGTACGTTACTTATATAAATCGGCTCGAAGCGGTGCAAAAGCGATTTTGCTAAAAGCCTACTGTTATGATTTATCTAATTCTACTTCGACCGCTACAACTTTTATGGTACAATCTTTGGAAAGTCGACGTTCTATATCTGATCAATATTTTCTTTTTAAAATTATCAATGGTTTTGTTGACTCGCCAAACCTACTCGAAAGGGTGGGTTTCCATTGTCCATCAAGATTTACGCGAAACCAAACTTTGTACCATATCAGTCGTAGCGGTTCTAATTATGCACAAAACTCCTTTATTCGGCGCTCTTGTTTAAATTTTAATATGTATTTCTCCACCGTTGACCCTTTTAATAATTCACCTGTTTCATTTAAACATGCTATCTCAAAAATTTTGTATAAATAGATATATAATGTATTTACTTATACATATATATTAATTCTTTTATTTTTTATGTTACTTTTTTATTTTTCTTTTTTATCTTTTGTATATTATTTAATTATTCATTATTCTTCCTCATTTTTCTCATGTAATCTTCTTATGTAATTTGTTTATATTTATGTTATTTTACTCTCTATCTTGTTAGGCTTAACTATATTATAATGTATATATGAAAACTTTGCTGGTTGCATTAACTTTTTATTATTATATTATAAATTTCTGTAATCAATATGTAACTGTTTGTTTTCCTTAATAAAAAAAAAAAAAAAACATTAGAGCAAGAGGTTTAAAAGAATACTATTTTATGTAATAAAAATACTTTATGCAGTCATCAAATGTTTAAAATAAATATAAAGGACAGTAAGGCTTCAAAATTATATAAATAGATTGTCTACAACGTTTAAGGTATGTCCAGGATCATGCTTTTAAAATAGAAAAAAAGCTCCATTTTGACCCACGCTGAGCACGTCCGCCCTGTAAAATCAAATTTGCATAGCGATCGACGTACGAAGTCTAATAAAATTTGGACGATTTCTAGCATATCCATGCACTTGTCGAATTAGGCAAAAAGGCATGTGTTTTTTTCTCGATATACCTACAGGTAACAAGGCACGCCTCGATATAAAAACGTATATACAATGTCCCACGGTGGTTGGGCAGTGGCAGAATTTTCACCTCTATCGCGGACAAGTCCCGCGTTTAGCAATTTTATTTACCTACCTATCATGTGTGTTAAAAATTCAAACCTTGTAAGTATCCTAACAAGTCGAGCGAATGGCCAACAACCATTTCTCGTTAAAAATGTGAATAAACCCCTTTAGGATGCGGGAAAATACACACCCTATTGTAAATTAAATGAAAATGGTTTCTCTACCATCAAGAAGTCGAGCGTTTATTTTTGGCTACTGAATAATTACTAATCCCAACCGAACTATTCCAGGGCTCGAAATGGACCGTAGCGCACCGGAGCGTAGTTCCGGTTCGTTAAATTCTTAGAGATTATTGCTCCGGCTCGTGGAAAATTATTTTGACCTTCTGAGCTAGTTTGGCCATATTATAGCACAAAATCAAACACATTTATTTTTATAAAATATACATAAAATTATAGAAATATATACATATTTTCGGACATTTATCGAGCGCTCCGGTTCGTTTCTAGCAGTTGCATTTGGAGTTTACCACCTGTACACACACACGTTATTTTAGTGTTATTTTACGAGAATTAGTTGTCGACCATCGCTCAAATATTCTATCTAAGCAGTTATTTATTTAATCTATGATATATTCCTAAAATCCAATCTGTGTAAATTTTCTCGACGCATAAGAGTTTGAACCCACGACCCATCAACGACAATCCTATCATGTTAACCTCTGAAACACAGAAGGTTTATATATCATAATACCTGACTTCACCACAAGGTGATCAATTGCATCGTTAACGTAAAGCATAAAGGGCTCGGAGGCAGTGGCGAGGGGTGGAGGTAGTCTGTTAAATCCGACGTAAATAGGGCACACTAAGATTTATCAATCATACTTATTTGTTTTCATTGAACTAAGAATACAAATTGCAGATGGTGCTAATTTATTTTCAAAAATCAATTAAACCCTGCCTAAGCCAAACCATAATGATTTAGGTATGCTATGGGCGATTCAACAAAAATAGTGCGCTATTTTTCAGTCATACTTATTTGATTTTGTTCAATTTAGAACACCTATTGCAGTGATTTAATCATAATGGCATAATTTTAAATATTTTATAGATAGATGAATATTGTTTTACTATTATCTATTATGGTTTGGTTTACGCAAAGTATAATTGAATTTTAAAAAACTAACCAACACTATCAATAAAAACCAGCAATATTTGTAGTATTAGTTTAATGAAAACAAATACGTATAACTGACAAAGTTTAATGTGCACTATTAATTAATGTCGGATCTTAACAGCCTACCTCCACCCTTCGACACTGGTAGCAGGTATGGCTATTTTTTCCATGTATATTTGCATATTTTGTAAAAAAGTTCCCGAAAGCATCGAAGTCAGTGGAGTGGGGTGGTTGATACAGCAAAAGTAAATGAACCAAGGTGACCGTCCTTCCAAAACAAAGTAAAAAAAAACCGTCGTG
Organism: Rhyacophila brunnea; assembly: GCF_057557595.1. Taxonomy (NCBI): domain Eukaryota; kingdom Metazoa; phylum Arthropoda; class Insecta; order Trichoptera; family Rhyacophilidae; genus Rhyacophila; species Rhyacophila brunnea. Next base: position 17,728,230 of record NW_028232965.1, read on the forward strand.
CACGGTTGGATGCAAAGCAAGCGCGTGGAGCATATGGCACGGAAGAGGGCAAGAGACCAGGGCCGGAGAGGGACAGAGGGGCCTACTCGATAAATGTAAATAACGGCAGCGAAAGATGCGATCCGAAGACACGACTTGCCCCCGTCGCGCGCGGCCCTATCATCCCCGGAGGATCTACTGCACGATGAATGTATTATTATTATTATTTACCCATACCTGTTGATTGTACCCTAAAATCATTCATAGTGCAGAAAACAAACCGGACTAGGTAGCTGCCGATTGGCAAACTGAGATTTAGTGATTATATTATTATGTTTCATACTATTATAGTCTATCCGCCCTAAGAAGTCAGATAGCTAAATCTGATAGTACGTTGTCCCTATTTTACCACGTTTTTATTAGCTCGTATTCTTGTTTGTCCAGTACAATTTTTTTCTTGTGTTTCCAGTCCTAGCAACTAAATTATTAATATATACGTGCGTTACTATGGAAATCAATATGTAATGTCAAAATGACATTTCAGTATTCTATATTTTATTCAGTATTTCTATCAAGTACAAAAAAAAGTATTTATTAATACATAGAATTGTCAAGTTTATATTATGATTCAACAGAAAATTTAAAAACGTGATATATAAAAAGTTCTTTTTATCGTTTAATTATTTTGACGTATTAACATTGTATCTACCGTCTTTGTCGTGTGTAAAATCCATAATCAGGCGCGCACCCAGAAAAATGATATGGGTGGTGTCAATATCGAAAAAAATATCCATAATAATTTTCACAAAATCTAGACTTTTCATTTACTCCACCAACTACTTATAAATACTCGTCACTATAACCGCCATCCGGATACATTACCCACAACTACAACACTATCCACTATGAAGACCAAGCCTACAACTATAACTACGGATGCACCAATTCCACGACCCTTTCACTGACACAGACCTTGTGTATCGTATAATTCCGAGAGAAGCGGGGGAAACCCATAGAAAAGACTATTCGATGACCAAACTATCTGCGTCACGATCCTCAGTCATGAATTCCTGGCGAAGAAGAATAATAAGTAATATTCCAATCACCTAAATAATGTGTGTACGAACCCCCCCCCCCCTCCGTGTGTGCGCAGCTGTCCATAAATTAGTCAATGGCGCAGTTCCACTATGAATTCCTGACAATGTCCTATAACATATACTTTTTTTTTAAATTGTTGACATTACCTGAGAGCACAAAACACTGCAAATAAAAAAGTGAGCCATTAGATGCCTTCCTCGTGTTATTGTACTAAATTCTTATCGGCCAGTATAAGTTGTCCGCTGAGTGAGGACGCCACATGCTAACAATTGACATATTATACTGGGATGAGGTAGTTCTAAATTCGAACACTGGACGATTTATGGTGGTATATAGCCGTATTACTAAAGCTTGACCCACACACGTACCGCAAGTTACCACATAAGCGCAATAACTTGACGCAGACTGCGGCAATTTGCGGTGCGTGTAGTGGGTCAAGACATCACAGATGGGTTTAATGCTAGGGTCGGCAGGTTATATGAAAGTATGGTGAAGCAGGCAAGTATGGTGAGGCAGGCTGGTAATCAATTTGCGGCAAAATTTACATGGTAACATTATATTATATGGGTACGTTATAATAACCAAAGTAAATCCTCCGTGATACCCTGCATTTTTTTTATCGCGTCGCTATTTCTCGTAAGTTGTCGGCTATTGTTGGCCTGCTTAATTCAGTTCTATGAGAAAGCCGATTCCTTGCCCCTCTTTTTATTTAATACCTCTATGGTTTAACGAATAATTCACCAAATTGAGTTTGTTATCAACATTTTTAAAGCCACATAAAAATTCTTCATAAAATATTTAATGTAAAATTACTTGACCTATACATAAACAAAATGACATGAAACCTTTACAAAATTTTATTAAAGTGAAATTAATTTTCATTGTAAGATATTGTCAAAAACGAAAAACATGAAACGAAGTCAATTAAAAATTAATGGTAGGCCCACTTTGGCAACCAATTATTATTTTTCTTTGGTGTGGCTTGATTATTTTAATTACCTACTGGATACTGGAATTGCCTACTTTAATTAATAGCATACAATTCCTTACTTATATATTATTTTATAATTAAAATATCCTTGCTGAAAATAATATTAGCTGAATTGAAAAATAAATATTACCATGTTCTTCAAGATAATAATTCGTATACCTACACACGATAACTGATTTAAATATTTTTGTAATTTTAATAATAAAAAAAATAATCATTTTCAAATTGAGCGACAACTGCAAACACTGATGTAATTTCTTAGAACAATTGAAAGGGTTAGAACTGATTAGTATTTCTATTACATTATATTATTTTGTCTATGACTATTCTTACTCACCAAAATAGTATTTACATCTAAGATTAAATAAATAACTATTTGCATATATTATTATTTCAACATGTCAGCCAAACGAAAATGATTGTGATCCATACAAAAGATACCTTAGTATTTCTCCAAGGAATGACCCTTTACTTCACCTCATGAATCCAAAGTCAGCGGTCACCAGTTACAGAGGTTCTCGAGACCCTCCCAGAAGTAATTTAATACGCCACATGATATTTTCATCTCGAGATATCTCTTCACACATTTAATATAATAAATTATATGTGTACGTTTATTCTGCCTCGCATTTCGATAATAAATCTAATACCTACTTATCTTTGTCACGTCGAATATCTAAACCTCGGCCGTGAATAATTCAATGGCCATATTGTTTTGTTTTTAATTATTAATTATATTCCATTATTTTAAATACATTTTGGAATTATTGATTACAAGTGTAGGTACATAATATAGGAAGAAAGGCTAATTATACACGATATAATTAATGCAGATGGAATATTTCTTTACCTTTACTACAATTATTAGTTCATTTTATTTTAGTTTAGTGCGTAAATGTTTATACTATGAATACCTACATTGATTGCTAGAAGGCCATCCAGACAGTCCGATTTGGTAAGGCGTTCGAACCAACTTGGTTGTACACGACGTGTAACATACTTATTTCGATAAAATATAGTTGGCCGCCGCGCAAACTAACTGACAGACATCTCAACCAAATCGTTGTCGGATAGTTTCCAGTAGTCAGGTTTAAACGACAATACAATTTAGTAGCTACATGTGGATACGCAATAATTATATACCTACGTTTTTCGTTCCATATACCACATACATCGTGAAATTTTCTTTTTCTTACACCTATCTCTAAACCCGATGCCAGCGCGATCTGAAACTATTTTCCCTCGATAAAAAGGAGCCATGGAAGAAATAAGAATCGTCTAAAAAAATCACGCCATTTGGACATTACTTTCGATTTGATCGTGCTTACCATAGACTAAACATAATGTATTATATTATATTGGACCAACTAAACTGGAAAGTCTACAAGGGTAAATTTTGAAATAAACACCATTATTACGGAATGTTGGAAAAAAAATACGATGGCCAATGGCCACTAGTTCACAAGTAGGTAAGTATTTATTTAGATTTAGGACCTTGACTGATCGGTGTAATTTTCTAAATTAAACGTCAAAACAGAATAAGGAAAAGTGAGAACGCTATAATAATTTTTGATACTATGAAATCTATTTATCAACTTGCGAGATTTCAGAATCTTTATCCATGTTTCGGTGATAAGTGAATTGTAAGGAAATTGAATCTCGTATCCATTTACTTGCAACGTATCGGAGCACGTATTGGTACGAGAATAAAATTATTCACAGAGTTTTGACGGAAAACATAATGGGCCTTTTGCTTGCACCGTGAAAGCTTCTCGCCTAGCTTGGAGAGATACGACGGAAGCGTGTCATCGACGATAAATCACAACGCTTATCATATTAGAAAATTTGCATACTTTATAATAAATAACAGCGCTTGCATGACATACATAATAGCATTATTCACGTATGCTTCAATGAACAATATTAATATCACGACGATCGGTTTACGGGTACGTCCATGAAGGTTTATTAAAATGATTCTTCTTCCTATTAGCATTTTTAAATACATATAGGTATACACATATTATTGTTATATATATCAGTGGCGTGCGGTCCATAAATTCTTTGGATGCAGCGCACGCCTTATGTATTCACAAAATATTCATGTCATGGTTTATGTCACAAAACCAACAAATAAATTTAATGACACATTAACTGCACGGTACTACACTGCCGTACTAAGCACAGATGCCGTAACTGACGTATTAAGGTATTTTCATGTTTTTAGATATTTGGATTCTGCAGAGTTTTGTATAAGATCGGTAAATAAATCCAAGCCGTAACTGCTATAGTTACGGAGAAATCAAGGATTTTAATAGCCGTATCTACGGAGTTTGAGAAAAAAACTCGATAAATACTAAGCGATTCCATATCAATCATAGAAATAATATGTATGCACTTATTTTAGATTTCGACTAATTTTAATACTACTCTTTATAACTTATATAACTGTTTTTCTGTTCTTTGCTATATTTTATATTGATTTCAATAAATTGTCATACAATATGATATTAAAGATCATAAACCATTATATTTTATTGTCTAATAAATTTTAAATATCATTCTATTCCATTTAATTCTCAATTTGTATTCTAAAAAAAGATAATTGGTACTAAAGAAAAAAATGTAGATACGCCCAAATTACCTTAGTACGGTCTAAGAAAAGCTTTGTATCGAGGAAGCCGTAAGTACATTTTTTGTACGAAAAATAACATAAATCAAATTTTCAAGGTATGTAAACAAATCTTAAACCAAAATTAAGTATTATAGGAAAATGAAATAAACAAAAAGTTCCCCAGTATTAGCAGGAAAAGTAAAATAATATGAAAGCTCAGATCTCCCACTTGCCTAAAATGTAGATACGGCCTCTGTGCTTAGTGCGGCAGTACACCCTATGCGAGAAAATGTACTTTTGTGTGGGGCTACTAATTTTTTAGCATCCTTTTCATGCTTTGCAAACAGTGCCGCATTATTTTAATATATACATATAGCGTTGACAACTTATAATAATTTTATTAGAAACTAATAAGAATACCACAATATTATGTAATTTGTTATAATTTGTCATCGAGTATTCATTAGGTACCTACCTAGAATTAATGTATTTCAAAGTTGGAATATAGGCATAATATCCTTTTGAAGAGCACGTCTTATCCCAAAAGACACCATACGCCATATATATATATATATATATATATTCTTTTTAGCACTACGACAAACCATGAGCCCCAATGACAGTAGTGTAGTGATAAAATACTCATTCAGAGAATTTCCTGTATTTTTCATTAGTTTGTATAGTTTTTTGTAATATTATATTTTAAATAATGTTACGTCTCTCTCGTGATCAAATATCAGTTAACAACGTGGAAACTTTTAGTATGTAATTTGCATTGACCGACAAAGTCGTATGATCAATAATTTTCCACTATGAAAAAATAGTACCATGACGTATTCAGCATTTATGATTGTTGGAATTGGCTGCATGTGTATGGCAAACTATTTTGTAAAATTCTGTACAGAAACACTACATCTATTTGTTGAACTTATTCTGAGATGTAAACAAATTAAATAAAACTAGAGGTAACTTTTCAACTAATACAAAATCTGCAGTATAAAAATATATAACAACGATTATTATGTCTGATGAAAGTTTCATGCCAGAGTTTAGGCATATATGAACTTTATTATTATGAGGCTTAGAAACTTCAGACATAGTGTAAAATTTGCAGGGGATGTATAAAAGTGCAATTGAGTGCAGCAAAATCGCGTCTGGGACGTCTTTATCGTCGGCTGGCCCATAATCATATAACGCAATCAAGCCCTCCGCAATAGCCGATTTTAGTGAGTCATGTTTTAGCAAGTGCATAGCCAACACGCCACAAAAATGGCAGTCAGTCGATAAACTGACATTGTGCCGGCAACATCTACAAGAAAATCGGAAAATATGCCGTATTGTTCTATAAAACGATGTCAAAACACATCTAGGAACCAAAAACAGGAAGATGGGATTACTTTCCACTTATGAGTACTTCATAAACAGTGATTATTCTATATTATTCTGTAATCTGAAATCATTTCCTTGATTAGCTTACATTTCGTTGCGTACACGCCAGAATTCTGCAAGTGTGGGTAAAAATGTTGCCAGATTTGTGATTTTTGATTTCATCTGTTTTAAAATAATATTACACATTTTGCGATATTATACACATATTTTAATATTTCGTATTCAAGCTTATCTGTTCGTCGCTATAGGATTTGTTTCCCGAATAGACCAAATGTCAATTTTACAGGAGACGAAAAACAAATTTCATTGTCGTATATTTCAATATCAGTAGATGTATCAATCATTCTTTCTACACTGTATGATTGCAACATTATCTAAGAATAGATTCCAAGAATAACATACTGGTATAAATCATTAAATGCACAGAAAATGCGTTTTATTTACAAGTACTCACTGTGGATATTCGGGAAATTTTAAGCGCTCTCTCAGAATAATGGATATTCGGGACAAAACATGGACGTTCGGGATTTAAGACCGTAGCGTATTGTTGCACGGCCCACAGATTACTGAGTGGTCAAAAAGTACGCGCCTCAAACGTTATATTTATTTACACGATAATTGTTAATAATTACCTCTACTATGATCGTAATTACCCAAGTTCGTATGTAATATTAACATGCGGCAATCGCTTTTTCGGTTTTTTTCGGATTAAGTAATAAAATAGTTGTTAAGTAATTAACTATTTTTTTATTGAACGAATAATTCACAAGATTTAAGAATGTACCATTCTAATAATTGAACATACTTACATAATTTTTTTAAATCACTTCTGAGAAAATATATTATAAGGTATCTACTACTTCAATTACTAACCGACGTCACGGTCATTTCTCCAATATTTTATGATGGTACTTACTCGTACTTGCTAACAATTTTATATCATACTTTTTCCAAAAAAAAAAATATATATCTATATATTATTATATCTATATATTTCTATAATTGACAGTTAAACTTATTACAAACCACCAAATAAATATTATATATTTACTATTGTAAGGAATAACAACACAAAATAATAGCATGTATAAATTAATTACTATTGGCTGCTAATATTAGGTAGGTACCAATATCCTAAGTATATAATATCCACCAAATAAATAGTTACTAACATACATATTAAATTAAATTAACTATCAGCACATTCAAAAATAAATAATAGCATCGCCTTTATTTTCATAGAAATACCTAGATTAAAAGTAAAATAAAGACAAACAATGTTTGATTAATAATAATTTGAAATAATAATTATTTTTTACGTCATAGTAGTTGCCGGGTCATACTGTAGAATTCATATAACCGTTGGGATTTTGTGTCATTTATCAAAACAAAATGCAGTTATTTAGGTTAAAATACTCACTTCCACAACTCTACTGTAAGTTCAGGGCGAACTAGTGATGTATCAGCTATGAATGATCTCTTCAAATTTGATGAATTCACTATTAGAACAATAGTAACGTTAAAAACAATATCAATAAGACGAAATTTAAAAGAAGTCCCCGGACGGCCGAAAAATATGAAAGTGGGCGTGATTGTTTTAGAGCTAGACAGCGTGAATATGGGAGCGAGATGCACGGCGTAAGCGCGGTTTGATTGGCTGAAGTCATATTCGGGAAATAAACACTCAGCCAGAGATATATTTCGACCGAAATTAACTTGGATATTCAGGTACGAATAGTTGGACATTCGGGAGCACACCACGGAGTAATTGTAACTTAACATGGCGTATTCGGGTTTTTTAAAAAAATATCTCTGTTCCTATATAAAAATATATTGTTTTTATAAATGATTTCGGTAGAGTTCGATAAAAGAAATTGAACTGCATTAAAATGTCGATTTCGACAAAAATGGATATTCGGGAAACAAATCCTATAGCGACGTGTTGTATGAATAAATCAGCTACGGCTGCTGGTGTATAAAATATAGCGGTAGTTTTTAAATATCATTTATCACTTATTTATCGGATTCGTAAGTACCACACTATATTTCGAAACGTCCGAGTTTGTTGAAAAACTTGTATACAAAACGACAATTTAAAAAAAAAACTAATCCAAAACCAAGGGCTATAATTTCTTATTCCTTGAATGTCTATATGAATTTTCGTTTTATATTAAAATTCATGTTTAATTTTCAGAATTATATTCCTAGCAAATTCCAATACATATTTTATTCACATTTAAACTAAATATGTCTCATTTTTAGTGTTAGCTGCTCATAACGTGTTCTCCAGCATTTATCGAACGCGACACTTGCCTCTTTAAAACGTGCCATCTCCGATGTACCTACTATATGATTGTAAATTTACGTAATTTTGTTTTATGTGTCTGATTTTTTTAGATTTACTAGATTTGTGTAAACGTTTTTGTTCTTTCCGAATAGTATGTGGCGCATGGAGATAACCAAAAGACTCCAGACCATTGGACTTCCTAGTTCTTAACCGGTCACGGTGGCTTCGTCAACGAGCTCTGTCAGCTTGGTTTTATAAAATTCGATACATGCTTATGTAGAATGCTTTAAATAGCAGGGTGCCAATCACATCCTCTGGTAGTGTTCCCATTCATCGGTTGAAAGGGAATGCTACCAGCACAATTTTGAAGGACGCTTCTCGTTCGTTACGCCACGGTATATGCCTGAAAGGGTGTTGAGACGTGGCGGGTGGTGGATGGAAAAGCATGTATCCATAGATTTGTAATTCTTTTTTTTTCAATATAATCATTACCCAATGTTTCGATATTTAAAATTCAGAATAAACCAATTTTTATCATAATGGGTTTATTTTTAAAATCTTTATAGATTGTGGTATTTTTGTGTTTACTTATGCGTCAATTACATGGAGCTACTTTACGAGCTGCTTGTTGCCGAATTTACAATCTGCCTGTAAAGTCGCTTAGTGTCATCATCGAACAAGCAGATTGTAAACAATCTACCGAGAAAAGTTGAAAGCCGGTCAACTTTACACGCAACACGCCGGCGTGTGGGCCTACTGCGTCTGCGCAGTAGCAACCTCCCGGTGAAAAAACGAACTACGTTCTGTCAAAATAGTCGCTGGCTTGTGGCTTCTCAGCGAATGGAAAGTTTTGTGTGTCATCATCACAATCGCAGTAGCTGAATCGCCCGCTTTTAAATTTGCCAACAAACAGCTCGTAAAGTAGCTCAATGTAATTGACGCTTTATATTTTTCTTTACTTATACTTCTAAGTCGGTAGATACCAGCTACATAATTTATTTAGCAAATATGTTTGAATCGTTAATTGAATGTATTATTTGATTAATAATAAATAAAATTTTATGAAAACATGTTTTTTTTATTTCTCCGAACACTATAAATAGGAATGTAATAAATATTATTCGTATTTTTGAGATTGTGTGTTACCTAAATATATTTCGTATTACCAAAATTCACTCTGCTAATATTTATTAATATAATATAAAATTAAATCGCTTGTAAAATAATTCGAAATCTGGCAACACTACGCCAAGCAAATGTTCACGCACACTGTCACGTATTTCCGAAAAACCCTTGAAAGGGGCGTGAAGGACGCGTGGTGGGGCTGACCCAAGCGCGAGAAAAAATTCGTCATCTGTTCGGGAACAAACACTCACTATCGCTCTATCTATATTTTTCTATAATCTAAGAACGCAATGTTAAAGCGCTCGAAATGGACGGGAACGCACTGGAGTGCAGTTACAGTTTCTGATTTTCTATTAAAAATTGTGTTCCGGTTCGAGAATTATTAAGAAAATGATTAAATCTACTTACCTTACATACATATTGTTTTATTATTTTTAAGCGAAACGTGTCGGGTGCATTGTAAAAAATAATATTTAACCTGATTTGAGTTACCCCATCTCCACCCGCCATGTATATGCAGCCGCGATTTGTGCACGGACGCCTTCCATGACGCTACAATCGTGTCATAATGAAAAGATTTTAGTGCCACACTTGTCCCTTAGCGATGCTGCATGGGACTGATGTTGCAATCATGCACCTTAGTGCTTAAAGAAAGAATATTAGAAAAATAAAAAGAATCTTGACTTGCTCTGTCGCCATTTATTTTTAATGTCATGAAGACTGTCCTCTGTACCCGTGTACTGAAACTCTGTCGTAACCGCGATTTCGACTAGTGATATAAACTATAAAGTTTTTTCGATACGATTTCAATTTATCTTTTCAATTTCGGCCTTCAGCGAAAAAAAATTGTTTTTTGTACGGGTGGTCCACAAATAAAGTGTGTTCATCAACGCGTGCTAACCACAGTGTTGCGTACTTAACAAACTGTATCAATAATAATTAATGATTGATAAAAATATGTACGAATCCATGTTACTATTAAACAGTTATAATTATAAATAGTATAAAATCTAATTAATGAGAGTTTTATTTATACTAGTAGTCTATAGGATTAATGAACAACGCACTCAATACAGTAGCTATCAAGTAAATTAGCGCACAGCGACATACGCACATGTATAGGTAGACGTCACGCAATTTCCATTATGCGATATCACGCATCAGGAATTTATAGCAATATCACCTTTATTGTAATGGCGTTAGAACAGTGTGTCTAGTGTCAATGTTCATTCGAGAGAACCCGTCTGAGCCGAACCATTCGGCAGACCCGACAAACAGCATCGGGAATTTATAGCAATATCACCTTTATTGTGATGGCGTTAGAACAGATTATGCCATTCGGCAGACCCGACAAAAAAGTGAGTGTCATTTTTTTTCCAGATGCTTCGTCCATATTAATGTTATTGGATTAGGCAGATCATGCACTACTTATGAAGAAAGAAGTAAAGAAGTGAAAAACAATATTATATTTTTTGTCAGTTAATAATTTTTTTGTTGATTTTGATAATTTAATAAATGTTTCTTCTTCAAATCCTCAGTAGATGTACATTCCCGAAGCATAAAAAATATTATTGTTCGTCAGAAGTAGTCGTATACGATATCTAACAAAAAATCGACCACACAGAATATTCTAAAAATTACACAGCGCTCCGGTTCATAAAATTTACTATTTCGAGCACTGGCGATATAAGTATAGCAGGCTGAAGTTTTCCAATAAACGCTAATGTGCCTTGATAAAGCTATATTCGGATGAAAAATAAAGCGATACATATGCTGTGTATTACTACAAATGCTGGAGAGAACTCATTTTACCCACTGTCTGTGCCAAAATGCATTTTATTTCACTGTAAATCTATTTCACGTACACTATTGCTGGGGTTATACTATAATTTTTCTTATATAAATAAAAGCGCCCACGATGGACGATTGGTAACGTGTCCGTTTATACAGTAGTGGTTCTCAGGTTCTAGATCCGAGTATCATGGCAAATGTAGTTTGTTATTACACTAGAGTGCAACTGCTCCAGAGATATTCCCAGTCATATAAAATACTGATGCTTCATACCAATCATACCTAAACGTAGTGCGCCGTGATACTGCCGATTAAAGGCGGGTGTGGTGCGGGGTTGTTATGATTTGTTGGGTCTCGATATAAATTTATATACGCAGAGCATGAACGGAATTGATTGAACAATTAGCTAATATCCATTTCTTGTAAAAAATAAAACGTCTTCAAGATCCGCATCAAAATGTTAAATAAAAAAGTTTATTTGAAGTCGAGATCTTTTTTAGGTCTTTCGGTAAAAAAATCCGCCATATTAATAAGAAGACCGTTTTTTTAGCTCGACCGGCCAAAATTTTCAGCCGCGAATTTAAGAAATTCTATCCAGAATCAAGCAAATCGAAAGTGTTTTTCCCAACAAATTTTCTGCATTTCCGGGAAACGCGAGACAACAATACTTTTTTTTCTTTTTGTTGATATCGATGATACGATATGATATTGGTATCGAAACTCTAAAAACTGAAAAAAAAATCTCGAGAAACGATAATCAACTTTTCTGATTATCTTTAGGTACGAGTGTACGACCACGTCGATGTTATATATTAGTTACGTACATAATAATATTATTGTCATACCTACATATTATGTGAAATATAATTTGCCACAATATGTCACTATTGTGATAGGTACCTACTAATACATTTTTTTTCTAAATGGCAATGAGTGCGAAATATACCACACGACAAAATAAAAGATAAGTACTTGTATTTAGAGTTGGGTTTCGGGAATTTCCCGACGGGAATGAATTCTCGAGAAATTTTCGAGATTTTCCATCCCGAATCTCGAGAATTGATTTTTTTACATTTTGGGAAATCCTGGATCTCGAGAATCTTTTCTCGAGATTCGGGATTTCTTTATTATCAAAAATTAATTGAAATAACGATTTTTCTATATGAAAAAAGTGGACAGAAAACACAAAACGTTCAAAGACTGATCGGGGCATTTAACACAATTAAGCCAACGACGACTCAAAATGAGCGCAATTTTTCAACATCAGGGATTTTTGTGTCTCAAAAGCGTACGCGATTGTCAGACGCAGCGATTGATAGTCTGTGTTTTTTGAAATTCTATTTTAATAAATTAGTAATGTTTTGAATTATTTTGGTTTTCCTACTTCTATTTGCTTGTTTTCTTACATAAATAAAAAAATAGGAATTTGTTTGTTTTTAACTGATTTTAGGATTTTTACATGTTTTTCCAAATTTCCCGATATCTCGAGAATTCTCGAGAACGGTTTTCTGGAAATCCCGAATCTCGAGAATTCGAAATTTCATAATTTCGGGAAATCCCGAATCTCGAGATTGAGATTTCCTCGGAAAATACCCAACTCTACTTGTATTCAATATTTTATCGGCTCTTAATAAAAATCAACAAGTCCAATTTACTGTATTTTTAGTATACAATATAACGTGATCTTAGTAAGTAGCAAGAACCACACCAAAGGTTTCATAAAACTAAATAATATACGAGTTGTGTAACGTAAGTACGTCTTAAATATATCCCATACAACGTACGTAATAATATATGTGAATCCATCATACATAGAGGAATCCTATTTTCCAGACAAGAAAATGTTGAAAGCATCCAGACATAAGATTTTATGTTCTCCATAATGCTTCCTATACTACTGCCGTATTTTAAAAACTTTTGACTGCAAAACCAGAGTAGATTCTACATTGTTATATTTTTTTAAAGCATTATTTATAAATACGGTGACCGTATTTCCTTTGCGGAAATAGTGTAAATTTGAGTTTATATCAAGGAACTCAGAAATAAAGGAAACTAAAATACCTAACGGGTGTGGAGTAGGTAACAGGCAACCGATCTCGAGTGTACAAGAATATGGGTTAAACTTAAACACGTGTCGAGAATACGCTTGTTCTTCGTTCTGACAACTGTTCTCGGTTTATGCACTGACGTCATTCAATATTGGTGTATTTGAAGGTTGCAACACACACTATTGCACACATATAATGTGTGGTTCATTTTCGTAGGAAACTCACACATTCAAAACCTTTCGTCAAAATGTAGTGTATTGGATCGGAATTCTATTTATCAATCTGTTCTGTGATTTGGACGTTTTCCTGGAGTTTCGGAACTGTCGTAAATTTTGCTTTACAAAAATCTGCACAAATATTATACGAGTCGTATCCGGCATGTATGAATCCCCCGAATTTTAAAATTTCCATCAAAATCATTGTCGACTCGTTTTTTCGATCTCATTGTAATTTTCCTTCATATTCCTTTCTTGCTATCAAAACACTTAAAAACCAGACTTAATTTTCAACTTTCAAATCATTTCCTCTATAGAATAATTTCAATCTCTAATGAGCCATATTTTCTCTCGTATTTGGGACAAAGGTGGGTTTTTAAGATAAATAAAAATTTAAAAAAAACAACATGTTAACATAAAGAACCGTCCTCTTAAAAATAACGTAGGTATAGTCACCGTGACCATAAATGAAAACCTTTTATATTAAAATAACGATTTATTAATTTTATTCAGTTAGACAATTTTATGATCCAATAAAACGAATTATCGATTTCGAAAATCATTCTTACCAGGAAAATTCGGCCCCTTAGGAAGGAAAGAACTTATTTCAATTTGGACCTGGACAGAAAATAACATAATATAACGGTTAAAAAATAATAATTGTGCATTTATTTTATAACCAATGAAGATTAAAAAATAATAAGGATGTCACGCTTTGAATTGTAAATAAATCGAGTTTACAGCCAACTGAATGAGTTTTTTGGGTGGTTTTTAGAAATTTCTGAAAAATATAGCAACCATAAAGTGGTGTCAAAAAGTGTAGTTTTTCATCTGCGTTTAATTATTGTCCGCGGTGGTCAATTTTTTTCACGTTATATTTCAATATTTAATTGACTAGAGACTTGACCCAACGGACTAATAACAATTCCTCGTAAAAAATGTGTAAATATAACATCAACCCTGCGGAAGTCCATATGCTCCGCTTAGGAGCAAAATGTTCATTTAGATAATTTTTAAACCTAGTAAATCGGATATGTTTAAAGATACTTGTAACTTGTTGTCGTATTTTTTGAAAATTCGGAATATGACATTCCAAACAATCTAAATTCATTTAAGAGCATAGGTACTTCAGTGAAACGGCAAATAAATTTCAACTATAGGTGCGACGAAATTTCGGACTAGCTGCCAATCGGAGAGCGAGAGTCGAGCGATCAATACGTCAATTTGTTTTGTGATGGCGTCGTGGGAATTAATTCTTAAATCGTGTAAAGATGACTAAAAACGTTACCCATTTACTTGAAAAAGAAAACATGTCAATGAATATATTATTATTATTGTTTGTAATAGAACAATAAACATAACATTAAATGGACGCATGTTGAATTTTTATGACAAATTATGTTTTGTTCTGCACTCGTCGTTTGCACAATCTTCGCGTCGCGTAGTCACGATCGTTTTAGACCGTGCCTCAACTGAAGTATAGCCTTAAATATAGATTCCTCGGTGGTATTCCGGTAAAAAGATAAAATAATTACAATTTATACAATTTACTTCTTACCTTGTAATGTTTGATTCATGCACGCCCAAAACTCGGTCTGAAACAAAAATAAGTACATACATTAGACGAACTTTCAAAATACTCACATGACACGTGACACGTGACAAAAATGACAATTTACATACATAATTTAACATGCTTTATGACAGATTCTGAGTATCATTTTCCCCAAATTGCTTCATATTAACGAAAGCCAACGGTATTATTCTTGTGAGAATTGAGAAAATAAGCACGCAATGTTTTCACAGCGCGATACTTTGAACGGATATGTAACCGAATAAGTAACTGGATGTGTCGGTAACTTGCGGATAGGTCGGTATACGAAATTATTATGCTTTCCAGGAATAGATCTTCATGATCAATGAACTATTGAAAACTGTAGGGGACATTTATCAAGTTTCTTTAGATATTCAACCGATTTGTTAATAAATACATTAAACTAACCTATTTCTGAACTATTATGTATAAACCGAAATAGATGAGTGTATAGAATCCAGAGTTGGGAATGGAACTGTAACCGATCTCTGAAAGAACCCCTTCATTTTTTTTGGAACCTGCACCGGGACCAGAAATTTTACTAATCTTGAAAACCAGGTTCCAAAGGCTCCATTGTTTCATATTTATTTTTATTATATTACTAGCTGAAGTACCCGGCTTCGCACAGGGTCGCTTCGTGGTTATATTTATCTTAGATATTTGAAAAATAATAAGAGGTAATTATTTTTTTAATATTAAAATATCTGTGTAATACAATATGGCAATATGAAAATAATTGTAATAGGAGTAAAGGTCAAACATAAGAACACTAAATTAAAATCGAAACCAAAATATGAAAACGTTATTAATGTTATTAATATGTAGTAAAAAAAAAATTAAAATTGGATGGAACAAACAAACAACAAACTTTGTATGTTATATAATAATACTTTAGAAACCTTCGCAGGTGTGCGCACACAACTGACAAAAGTTTTATCGCAATCGGATGAATGGTATAGGAACGCATACGAATAGTAGAAGAAGATGATTTTATAATTCAGAAATCTTCGTGGGCATGCGCATGACAACTCACCAAAGTTTCATTGCAATCGGATTAATGGTATAGAAACGCATACGAATAGAAGAAGATAGAATAGAAGAAAAAGAAGAAGAAAATGGTTGTATCAATTCAGAAACCTTTACGGGCGTGAACAAATCACTTAATCAAATTTTCATTGCAATCGGATGAATGGTATAGGAACGCATACGAATAGAAGAAGAAGAAGATGGTTGTACTGCAGAACTCTTCGCGGGCGTGCTCACAATAACTGGTCAAAATTTCATCGCAATCGGATGAATGGTATAATAACGCATACAAATAGAAGAAGATAGAATAGAACAAAAAGAAAATAGTTGTAACAATTAAGAAACCTTTGCGGCGTGAGCACAACACTTGATAAAAATTTCATTGCAATCGGATGAATGGTATAGAAACGCATACGAATAGAAGATAGAATAGAAGAAGAAGATGGTTGTACTAATTCAGAAACCTTCACGGGTGTTGGCACAATTACTGACGAAAATGTTATTGCAATCGGATGAATGGAATAGGAACGCATACGAATAGAAGAATATAGAATAGAAGAAGAAGAAGAAGAAGAAGAAGATGGTTGTACTAATTCAAAAACCATTGCGGGTGTTACCACAACAACTGACGAAGGTTTCATTGCAATCGGATGAATGGTATAGGGACCATACGAATAAAAGAAGATAGAATGAAGAAGAAGAAGGTGATGATTTTTCTAATTCAGAAACCTTCATGGGTGTGCATACAACCACTTACCAAAATGTCATTGCAATCGGATGAATGGTATAGGAACCATACGAATAAAAGAAAATATAATGAAGAAGCAGAAGAAGATGATGATTTTTCTAATTCAGAAACCTTCATGGGTGTGCATACAACCACTTACCAAAATTTCATTGCAATCGGATGAATGGTATAGGAACGCATACGGGACAGACACACAGACAGACAGACATACAGACAGACAGACATTCATTTTTATATATTAGTATAGCCTATACTCTTCCCGCAAGTGCAAGCAATAAGTTTACAAAGTTTTATCGCAATCGGATGAACGGTATGGCTGCGCATTAAATACGAACAAACAAACACACAAATACACAAACACACAAATATTAATTTTTATATATTAGATTAGATATTATATTTTTATTCTATTATTAATACTGTAGTCAGATATTTAAAAAAATATTATACATATTCCACACTATAATGACGTACCTACCGTTTTACGATTTGTTTTACTAATGTGGTTGAATATTTACAACTTGTGGTGACCACATGCTCCAAGTTGCAAATATCTTGAAAAATAGTATCGACAGCAATTTTTTTTAAATTATGAAATTAAATAACATTCAAATATCTAGACGTAGATGGGTAAGTAGGTAGGTCTATTGGCATTCTTTAATTGATAGAACCCAACGCTGAAACTGAACCCATTCGATTTTTTAAACTGGAAACGAACCTGGGACCGGATCTTTTGACAAAAATGAGGGTTCTTAACATGCGCTAAATCTATTAAATGATAACAAACAACACCAATACAACTGCGAATGGCTTTTGACGCATATGGTGCATGGTGGTGATTTTTAGAATGATTCGAAGTCAACGTATATGTATTAACATCAAGGTTACGCTTAGGTAAATTGAAAGTATTACTTTTTACCGTATCACAGTTCACCGTGAGTTGCCGTACCGTAAAAAGGTGGCCGTATAATATCTAATATATTCATTCGTGAAGCATTGCAGACAGTAATGTTCTAATTTTATTAGATTCAACAAGAACATTAATTTGATGTTGATAGGTTCGACTTGATACTTACAATCACCTACTTGCTAATCTACTGTTGAATCATTCAAAATTCAATATAAATAAATATATACTTACCTACTATATGACTGCATTTCTTAATTTATTTACATACCGATTTTATTCTTTCTTTCACTTGTATTCCGATGGTTTTTATCACGTATTTTTAATGTTTAATTTATACATGAATTTGATCTCAATAATATACGGCCATCAATTTCCGATAGAACAGTTCACGATGAATTGTGATACGGCCAACTACATACGTATAATTTTCCGGACAATTTAAGTAACATCAGTATAATGTCGAAACGAATCCTTTAAAAACATCGATATTATTCCAGTTGGTAGGTATCCTACATGATGGATTACAAAATAGTATTTCTACTTATATTCAAAATGGTGTCGCATGTAACATTCAATCACATGTTGCTAACTATTTTGATAGTAATTTAATAATCACATGACATGTCACATCAAAGTCAATTTTCTCAATAATAATTTAGGTGTATTTTACGAAAAATACGTACCTACCTACTCACGCATAATATTGTCAAGCACACACATGGGTCGTTAAATTTTAGTGTCAAATAAATATTTTAGTAATGTCTCCGGACGTCGGACCGCCTTTGCGCTGGATAGCGTTTCTTTTAGAATTCGAAAAAAAATATGTCAAAGTTAGACGAGCCGTGAGCGTAAATTCCAGAAGCAGTCAACAATAATAATTTACTATTTTTCTTCATAGATAATAGTAGTATACGTCAGATTGAGGAATTAATTGTCAATTTTGTTCTTACGCCCATCATAATGCTCAAATTGCATTGGCAGATTACGTCTGGCCTGATCGTCTGCCACGATTGCCAAACTATATTATCTATGGTTTTCCGGGATCGTGAACGATCGTGAGCAAATTATCCTATTTCCGTCTGCCACGATTCATGAAGATTCAAGCGGAGATTGCCGAGAACGTACGAAAATATCCGAAGCTACCGTCCGCTTGCGAGGTTCGGATTGACAGCTGAGTATTGACGTAAAATTGCGAGGGAAAACTGTTCAGTATGGCCACTAATTTGAACCAGGGTTACATGTAAATTATTGTACTGTAAGTAAAACATTTCACCGTGACATAGTTCGCCGTGAGCTTTCCATCGGTTCATTTTTTTAGATTTAATATGAACATTAATTCAATTTTCATCACTGATTTTGGCAAAATTCATGAATTCAAGGACGAAAACTTAACGTAACCTAACGTTACAAATAAAAATCCGAAATAAAAACGTCGAAATTGAGTTTTTATCGTAATTTCAAACCATGATCCTGGACACTCCTTAAACGTTGTAGATAATCTATTTATACAATTTTGAAGCCATATTGTCCTTTATATTTATTTTAAACATTTGATGACTGCATGAAGTATTTTTATTACATAAAATTCTTCTTCTTTGCCCATATCCGCCCCTTAACTGGAGCATATGGACACCACGCGGCGCCTCCAAGAATCCCTGTCGCTCGCCAGTCTTCTTGCTTCGTTCCAGGTCAAACCAGCATCCCGTAGCTCCGCCGTATACACTCTGTAGATTGTATTTAGCGGCCTTCCAGGACGCCGGAATCCGGTCGGCTTGAAGAACAGGCAAGCCAGGTTAAAGTTCTCTTCTGGCATCCGCAGCACGTGGCCGAGCCAGGTCCAACGTCGCCTCTTCACTTTCAGCGTGATGAGAGGCTGCTTGGTACGTTCTCTTATCTCCTCGTTGCTCCTAAAGTCATACCACCGCACACCCAGTATTCGTCGCAAACATCTATTTTCGAAGCTCAGTATACGGTTGCTCTGAGCCTTCGTAAGGTGCCATGATTCGCTACCGTAAAGCAGCACCGTCAGAATGCAAGCGTCGAATAGGCGGCATTTGGTTTTGACCGAGTACAATCGTGAGTCCCAGACATTTCGCATCGAGTTGAATGTTGCTCCAGCCATTCCCATTCGGATAGCGAGCTCTTTCTGCAAAATGCCATCTCCCGTGATGTGTACCCCCAGTTACTTGAAGCTGTCGACGCTCTCGATGCTCTGTCCATCGCTAATCAGAGGGAAATCTGGATCAGGACAGGTGCTATTGCACAAGACGTTGGTTTTCTTCGCGTTGATTTTCAAACCAACGCGAGAGGAGTTGTTATGCAACCTGTCGATTGTCTCTTGAATGCCCTCGATTGAGTTGTCGAATAGGACAGCATCATCGGCGTATTCCAGGTCGCATAGCTTCACCGTGGGGGTAACAGGTATGCCTCGGTCGGGTGGTATTGACTTCCGTAGTATGAAGTCAAAGAGAATGATAAAGAGAAACGGTGCAAGGACACAACCCTGTCTGACTCCGGTCGTGACCCCGAACCATTCCGTGACAGTGTCTCCAATTCTGACACAGCATTCGCTATTCTCGTGCAGGCTTTTGATTATGGCAATGATCTTGGGAGGGATCCCGTATGCTCCCAGTATCATCCAGAGGGAGGGGCGGTGCGGACTGTCGAAAGCCTTCTCATAATCCACAAAACAGCAGGCCATCGGACTGTTCAACTCATGGCTCTGCTGGAGAAGACATCGAAGGTTGTGGATTTGGTCTGCACACGCTCGACCAGGTAGAAACCCGGCTTGGTTTTTCCTGAGGACGTGCATTATTGGGTCCCTTATTCTCATCAAAATGATGTTTGCCAAAATCTTTCCCGGAACACTGAGTAGCGTAATGCCTCGGTAATTGTCGCAGCTTAGAGGGTCACCTTTTTTAAGAAGTGTGATGATTTCACCGTTCACCCAGTCCCTTGGGCAGCGCTCTTCTTCCCACACCTTTGTCATCAGATGAAACATAGGGTGCAGGATTGCGCTCAAGCTGTACTTGAGGAATTCAGGATGAATCCCGTCTCCCCCCGGTGCCTTTCCGTTCTTGAGCCTTTTCACAGCCGATTTTATCTCGGTGTGCGTGGGCGGGCAATCGGAAATGTCGGTCGCTCGGGGAATGTCCAAAAGTAAAGCTTCCGCAGATATGTCAAAGGGATCCAAGGGGGGTGGGCGGTTCAGCACTCCGCAGAAATGATTCTTCCAAATCTTCTTGACGCATTCTGCGTCAGACTCTATTGCTCCACTGGGACCACGAATGGCTCCGGGAGTCGGTGGTCGCCTGCCGCAGACTTCACGGGTGATTCGGAAGAGTTTCCTGGTGTCATTTCTGCTTGCTGCCTCCTCTGCCGCTTCAATTTGCCGGTTCATAAAATTGCGCTTGTCCAACCGCACGGATCGTTTGACTACCCTGTCTTGGGTCTGGTAGTCAGTCCGGCGGTCCTCGGTTCGGTCGGGGTCTCTCTCCTCGTCTCTCAGGGCTTTCAGCCTGGCTCGTTCACCAATTTCAACCCACGTTTCGTCAGACATCCACTTTGGCTGCTCACTCCTTCTGGTACCAAGGACGGTACGAGCCGACGACACAATCGCACTCTTTATGAGGCTCCAGTCCGCCTCAATGAGGTCGGATTCAGATTTGTGCCGCTCGTAGATACAATCTACACTATCTCGTACAGCAGTTTCGAAGTCGGTCCGAATTCTTCGGCTTCGGAGCTTCTCAACGTCAATTCGTTCGCACTTTGGAGGCCTCGCCTGGCGACTGAGTTTTACTCGGATGTTTCCAATAAGTAACTCATGATCGCTATGGATATCGGCGCCTCTGTAAGTACGCACGTCGAGAAGTTCCTTTCGGTGCTTCAAGCTGTATAAGAAGTGGTCAATCTGCGTCCTCGTGCGTCCATCAGGAGACGTCCACGTATATTTGTGAATGTCTTTGTGGGGAAAAACAGTGCCTCCGATTGCAAGCTCGTTCAGAGTGGCGAATTCTACGAGCCGCTCACCATTATCGTTGGGGTCACCGAGGCCGTGTCGTCCTATCACCGTGGGGCCAAGCACCGGGTCTGCTCCTACTCTCGCATTATAATCCCCCATTACAATCACGCGGTCTCTACGGGGGATGGCGGAGACTGCCGCGTGGAGAGAATCGTAAAAAGCATCCTTTGTCTGCGCGTCGGCATCCTCAGTGGGGGCGTAGCACTGAAAGACGGTCAATGAGCTACCAGGCGTCTTGAAGGAGGCACGTATCAGTCTCTCCGAGATTGGTTCCCATTTCACGAGGCAACGGGCCGCTCTCTTTGACATCAACACTGCCACTCCCTGGCGATGGTATTGCTCCTGACCTGAGTAGACAATAGAGTAACCCTCAATCAACTTTCTCCCGGCTCCTTTCCAGCGCACTTCGCTCAGCCCTAGGATGTCCACACCATAGGTGTGCATGATGCGTGTGGCGTGCAGGTCCTTTCCGGGGGTACGCAGGGTGCGAACATTATATGTCCCAATGCGCATACTCGAGTTGTTAGAGAGGATTACTCTACCTGTTTCATTGTCCATTTCCATGCAAGGTCGTCGTTTTACAGAGCCGGTTGTCGTCCGAGGCTGCTGTGTAGGTGTTATGTTAATCTGTTTCGTTTAAGGAGGCAAGGTGATTAGCCCAGCGCTCCCGAGGCCTGAGCCACGAGGGCCCTGAAGGTCGGCTCGACCAGGTTTTTCTGTCGGGGATTTCCTTCCCTTAGCCAGAAGGCCAGTTTTATGGCGCCGGTCACTCGCCCTTCGCCCCCTGCTGTTAGCTACAGCATACGCTGCATTGCCCGGAGGTCGCCACGGGGAGGCCAGCAGATGGGACTTGCTGGCAGTTTGGCATTTCCCAACTTTTGCTATGAACACATCTACTGGCGTCAATGTGTCCACTTGGGGCCGACCAGCCGTTGACCACCAGAACATACATAAAATAGTATTCTTTTAAACCTCTCGCTCTAATGTTTTAGAATATAGTCATATTTCAGTACATAAATGTGCAGTGGTGTTAAGATTTTTTACATTTATTAATTTTTAAAAGCATTTATAAAACCATCAGTATAATTTATGTCGACATTATTATAGTGAAATATTTACGATAAAAAATTATATTGATAATCTCCGTGATCCCAAATTTGACAAGAATTAGGCATTTTATTATTAAAAAAATGGGCAAGATTAACACATTTGAAAATAAATCTAAAGATACTATTTATAAGCTATGTCTTTGACCATTCAAGTGTAATAAACATCATACGAATAATGATTGCTTTATAATAATTATTGACCTAAGAATAAGGTAGTGTTTTTTTGAAATACGCCATTTCTTTTGGCATTCCCCAGTGGTTCAGCTACAACATACGGCTGTAGCCATAAATTGACAAACTAAAACTGAAGTAGGGAGTAAGAACATGTTAACGCGCGTGTTTGAACATGTATCTAACCGGAAAAAAAATCTTTTTTTTAAACGGTCAATATAGTTTTTTATCGTAAATATTTCACTATAATAATGTCGACATAAATTATACTGATGATTTTATAAATGTGTTTAAAAATTAATAAATGTAAAAAATCTTAACACCACTGCACATTTATGTGAAATATGAATATATTCTAAAACATTAGAGCGAGACGTTTAAAAGAATACTATTTTATGTAATAAAAATACTTTATGCAGTCATCAAATGTTTCAAATAAATATAAAGGATAATAAGGCTTCAAAATTATATAAATAGATTATCTACAACGTTTAAGGAATGTCCAGGATCATGCTTTGAAAATAGAATAAAAGCTCCATTTTGACCCACGCTGAGCAAGTCCGCCCTTAATAACTACATATAAGTATATGCACTCAGCTCATATTGAATATTATTAAAACAATGTGTTCATATGAAACTGGATGAATTATATTGCAGAATATTGAACGACTTGGAAGTCGACAAAATGTAACAAACACAACAAGACCAGGCCTGCACCCCACCTGATGTCAATCAGGCGTATCACGAGATACTATGGTCAGTTATTTTTATCTGGGAATATGTATGGAAAAGTTACCCAAGATTGTGGTCATCAAACACTAATGACTAAAGTGTGCTTTGAGTTTACTAGACTTTCGAACTACAATATACATGGGATAAAAGAGCATAGAGAGTAGGTATTCAATATTTATATAGAAGATAAAACCTGCACTATGTGGAGGCCGATATGATATGGTCAAAAGAAGAAAAAGAAGAATATAAGTAAGGTACTTTTGCAAAAAAATAGCAATTTTGTATTTGGGACTCCAGCAGTTCTATTATTAATAGTTGCAGAGATTTATCCCGATGTCCCATCATGATGTTAAAATCTTCGAATGTAGACAGGTCCGTTCGATGGGTTTCGACCTCCAATCCAAATTTCAAATCTTCAAACCTTCAAATATACAAAAAAAATGCTTAACCCACCTTATGCCTGACGATATAAGTAAAATAATATTATATAAGTACATATACGATAAAATAAATATCTATTATGTTATTAATGTTTTTTTTAGTAGGTCTTGATCGCTTTCCTAGGGTTGGTGGCCGCTTACTGCAAAAGAACCAAATGCGTTTTGGCAGTCGTCACCTTTCTCCACTGACCAATTCAATTCGTGTTCGAGATTCGTGTGACAGTTTGATTTGCCGAAACCGCAATACGCTATTCAAATACATCGGCCCAATCAAATATGACAGAGAATTTCGTAAACGTATGATGAAAAATTCAGTTATAAATTAGACGGTTTGTTAGTGGGTATATCGTGCACTTGGGGATGTCTCTAGCTAAAAAGAAATAAATCGTTGATAGTACCTCCATATTATCTTCCATACGATTTAAACAGGCAATATGGGAATATTTTGATTATTTTAATAAATAAAATATAAATGGAAGAGACTACAAGGCATCAATAATCAAACTTACATCATACATCAAATTCAGTCAAATTACGTGGCAGATAATAAAATAATAATAATCGAGATGAATCGAAGGATCTTTGGAAGACCTTCGTCTAGTGGTGGATCGATCGAAATAAATTCAATCGCACTAATCCTGTACTTTTTATAAATTATAGTATTCGGTACTGCACTCACGGTGGACGAGCAATGACGTATCGACTTATAATGCCGTGGGTCCCGCTCCCGGGCTGAAATTACGGGTCTGGAAATCTTTCAATCTGTGTTTGTACTCAGAGTATGGACCCAATAGATTGAGTAATTACCCATTTCTCGTAAAAACAAAGATATTTTGCATAATACAACTTCCACTCTGTAGAGGCCCATAATATGTTAGGATCGAACATGGTGATATAAATTAAATACGGGTTCATACAAATAAAAAATAGTTCGTCAAATTCAATCGATACATAATATAACATCGTTATATTTTTTTTCCATAGTACCTTCCGTCTATTAGACCATGATGATTACAATAGTACCGTCAAATGGGGTGAATAAAGCCATTTTTTACCCTTTACGACAATGTATCTTTATATTCATTCTGTATTATTCAGACATCAATGACCTAAAACCTGTTTCTATGGTCCTACATTTTTACAAAAATATTTTTCAAATATCCTTAAAAAATATTTTATAAACACCAAATGTTGTTTAATGTCTTTATTTAATTTGCGTCGGGGTGAATATAGACAACATTGCTATTTCCTAGTGATAAAAATTCAGGGTGGGGTATGGTGTAATAAAACCAAAGCGTTGGAGCGGACCTTAGCCAATAGATGAGCGGACCCTTTTTTGAGTTGCCCCGCTCCGGGACCTAATACTTGTTCCGGCTCCGCTCCGGGTAAAAAGTTTTAATAAGTATTATACACTTATACAAATGTTAAAAAATAGATAGTTTTTAAATAATCGTCATTTTCATTATTAATTCTATTATTCCAAAATTCCGGCAGCAAATCGTCTCTCATTATTTGCCTCTTCTGTCAAAATAGTGGAGGTAAGTGTCAAAATATACTATTTTCATTGGACTTTAGGACGAAAATTTTATAATAAAAAAAAACATCCGGAGCAGTGGAGCACCACAGATTTTCGGTGCTCCGGCTCCGCTCCTGCTCCGGGTAAAATTCCAATGCTCCAGTGCTCCGTGCTCCTGCTCCGAGCTCCGCTCCAACGCTCTGAATAAAACAACGTAGGTATTTATTTGACAAGTGCAGTAGTAAAAATATAATATAGTATTATATTATATTATAATACGAATTTTCGATTATCTTGTTCCCGAGTGCAAAAGTAAGTCACATTAATTGGAAGAAGAGGCCGTTCGATTATCGCTAAATCCACGTGGCAACAGAATCAATCCACGTGGGCCAATTATATTATAGACACGTGTTTGATTTCGTTACTGTGTGAACGAAACACGTGTCGAATACAAATAATTTTATATATGGTAAGGTATATCTATTTTTTTAATGTAAGTACTTAATACAATACAGATGCTTCTGAATATTGAATACCTACCTACCGTATGAGTAAACCATCTAATATAGTTTATTTAGTATTAATGAATACAATTCGTTAAGTAGGTACCTATATTTTAAAATGTCAAATTTAAAACAAGATAAAGTACCTATTATCTCTAACACATTTTAATACAGGTACAAAATCACAATAATGCAAATAATACTTGAACAACTTAAAAAGAATATTCAGAAAGAAAGCGGAAATAAGTTAACAAGAGATCAATTAATAGTTTTGGTGTTGCCCGTTTACTTAATCTAATAATCTCGTCACCTGTACGATATTATTCCTATGAATTTAAGTAGGTGTGTGTGTGTATTTATGGGAACACAATAGATTGCAATCTTTTTTTTAATCACCGGCAAAAGGAAAATTCTCTCATATTGTGAAATAAGATATGACCGAAATAAACAGGTAAAGTTTTGACACACGCGTCTAAAATATCACAATGAGATCAGTGATCACAATAGAACATTTGATCGAGTAAAGAAAAAAAAACTATACGAGATAAAGTTTCTAATATTGAGATGAAATTCGATGATGGTGCCGCATTACTATCACGGAAACGAGATGAAACGATGAAGACAGATTGACGGAGGTTTAAAATAAAAGCAAAATTTCTATGAGAAGAAATAACGTTTTTCTATTCTATTAATACTGTAAAGACCGGATACGAACAATGGACACAAAGCGCGTGGATTCGAATATTTAACCGGTTGACAAGGTGACAATGATGAGTAGGGAGACTTACTAATTAGTAATTACTAATGAAATAAGTAATAATAATATTATAATCTTTCAGAATGCGTGGAGAAATTCTTCCGCAAAAGGTATCATTAGTTACTAGTTATCTGCTGCCTGGAACAACTCCTTTTTGGGAGCAAATATGGTGAGAGATTTGCTATTTGCTAATAAAATTTAAATTGGTATATTGGAAATTTGAAGTTTGGTTTTAATATAACAAATAAGTTAAATAAAAGGATAAAGGTAAATGTTAAATAAATAATTTGTAAATTTGTAAAAAAAAGTTAATGTTCAGCTTGCTCATTTCACACGCATTTTTGTTTGATGGCAATAATTCTTAGGTACATATTGGCCAAAAAACTGAATATAAAAATGTATCATATTAAATGGACAGAGAAAATACATTTAATAATTTCTGAGACACCTTAATTATTCTGCTGAACCAATAATAACAATGAGAATTTATCATAAGATTCATAAGGCATAAATCCCACCAAAAAAGCGCTCGACGCGCTCACTACTGAGTAGGCCCCCTCCCACCCGCGCATTACCCTTCACCTATGTAATAAGGGGCTCAAGCAGCACAAAATAATTTTTATTATCAGCGTCTCTCATAACAGTCATAACAAAGCAATAAAAATATTATTAAATTTCTCGGGGCTTGTAATTAAAATCGGACACGCAATAAAATTAAACAATGAGTTCTCTGTTATTAAATAATGGCTTCTCGCCAGGTCGATCGACGACGCTTCCAGAGCGTGATTTTGCTCGCCGCGTTCAATGAATGGACTGCATTGTATTTTCGTTCATTCGTATCGCCGAGAAGCCAAAAAACGATGACTCATGGGGCGGGCGCGCATAATGCGTCGTCAAATCCAGTGGGCGCTGGCGTATTTGATTACGTTGTATTTTCGTTGATTTACGCGCCACTTGTGAAATTTGCGCGAGAGGCACACTTGCTGCGTTAAGTGGGTTTTACGCCTAAGGTGTCGATATTTAGATTCGTGACAATTGCATTGTAGAAAATTATCGTACCCATTTAAATTATTTTCACGAATAATGGTAAACGTTAAATGATCGCTTGGTATCGACTGTTCGCCCTTGCACAGTATTAACTTAATATGGATGTATGTAACAGATTCGTATAAGGCCTGGCTATTAGCCATACACTCAACCCATTGTTACCAAGTTACCATGTCCTGTTTTACGAACTAATTAAATATATCCTATATCCACTCATGGGATTCGAATGTGAGACAGATCGATCGCAAGCACAGTAAGCTAATTCCTGATATGCAGTATCAATACAAATATGTAATGATAATAACAGGGGATTGATGAAATTGGTGTGTGAAAAAAGAATCAACATTATGTCAATATCGTGTGTTTATTACCAAAAAATCTACGTCGAAAGTTGTATACGATATAACAATAGCATGTATGTAGGTGGGTACATCGACTTCAATAAACCATATTGCGTATGTTTTCATAGATCTCTATTATTGAAAATTAACTGAAAAGCTTCGGCGTGTTTTGTAAAGCTCAAAAATAATACAGAAGACTTACTTACGAACCGTTGTATTTTTCATCAAAAGCTTCCAGTATTACCAACTTTTTTCATGTCTTTGACATTGTGCCGCCTTTAATTCTCACGTTTCACTATTTATTCTAGGGATTTAACGAGAGGTGACCTACGATTGTAACCTCGGGATAATTAATATTTAACATGTAAAACCAGTGGGTACAGTGGACATTTTTAATCTCATCATACAATACTTATAACTATACATCAGTATATCACTATCTTAATAATTACATTGATTGTTAACATAAATGTTATTAAATAAGGAATTAATTGCGTTTACGTAAGTAAGCAGTGTAATCATTTATTTTCAAATAAATAAAGTGACAATTCTATAGATAATTTTCAAATAAATGACTGATGGAATATTCCATTTTAATCATATTCTTGTAAATTAAACCTATCAATAAACCGCATGTGAGTTGATAATGAAATAAAATACAGGTACGATTTCTAATTCATATAATGTCCAGTACCTAGATACACGTTTACTCCGAATAATCAACAGTTAATACCAAAAAATAAACTCTAATTGTTACAGCTTGTTATACCTACTCAGTGTTGCCAACCGTACTATAATTATAGTACAATACTATAATTTACAACCCGCTAAAAATGTAAAATACTATCATTTTTAGCCAATATCACAGAAATACTATAATTTTGAAGGATTCGAGATGAAAGATGTTCCTGTACTATACTTTTTTCAGAAATACTATAATTTTTACCCTTTTGTACTATAATCAACATAGAAAAAGATGGCAACACTGTACCTACTGCAATTTTTAATGATGTAATTATTTCATAAAGAATATTATATGATTTAATAACAGTTGACAGTGTTCTCCTAACCTGACGAAACCGATTGAAGTCGTAATTAAATTATATGGATTAAGTACCTACCTAATATATTTAACTTTACATTTACGTAATTTGAAAACACCTCAGAGAAATTTAATATACCTACAACCCCTAGAAAAATAAATTTTAACAAAAAAATACGACACCCAGCGAGATTCAAACCCGTGGCCCATAGTGCTCTAACTATTAAGCTATGCGTCTCCTATATAATTGTGACGAAGTAGTTTTTACAATTCTCACTGAAGTGCTTTCTAAATTGCGTTATTGTTTTGGCAATCGGCTTTTGTATTTAAAAAAAATAATTGGTGTCAGGTGCTCTCAAAAACTTTGATAGACCACATGGGCGCAAATCCCAGGGGGCACGGGTTGGAATCCCGCACGGTATCGTTTTTTTTCCTTTCAAAAAGATTTTTTTCTATGAGTTGTATATTTCTCTGTATGTGTTTTCAAAATTATTTATGCTAAGTACGGAATGTTACATTCTTAAATCTTGTGAATTATTCATTGAATAAAAAAGTTAATTTTATTATATTCATGTAATATTTATTTAATTTAATGCACCTAACATAACCATCGACGAAATTTGATTAAACCCGAACACAATATAGACAAAAGGAAAATACCTATGTATAATATTAATGTCTACCTATATAAGTATTTAGATAGTTGCTAAAACTAATACTTTTTGAGATAAATTTTAACCCAATAATTGATAATAATGTTTTTTTTTTTATTAATTTTTCAGCACATTTGTCGCTCACGTTGTGTTTTTTATTAATTTTGACACATGTAGGGAACACGTTTTCTATATTTTTGTTGGTAACACAAATGAATAAACTGAGATCAAAGGAATTTTCAGTTCTTGCCGCTTTCATTCATTGGTTGTTAGTTGTTATATTATTCTTTAATTCCAGTTATTTGTTTTCATTCAGAATGGCTGTTCACTTGCATAACAATAAACATCTTAGTACGCGTGTATCCAACACGACTAAACCGAGAGTGAACCACCTAGCTATTTAGACAATATGAGTAATAAGTAATAGTGGGAAACCATAATTGAACTCCTACATTAGTATATATAAAATCTACCTACATAATATTTTAGAATAATTATGGTTCATGACTAGGTATGTTTACCATACATTTCGATTTGAGCAGGATTGTCCGGGATGACGATGGGTCCCAAAATCCTGGCCGGCTTATCATTTTGTCTCAGTTTACAATGAACAGTCGTACAAATTTGTCCAAAGAACGGTCAAAAATGGAACTATGAATTACCATATGGACGCATTTCAACATCATTCGAATGTCAGATTCTGTCCAGTTGCGAGTCTTGATTGGGTAGTTTTTGACTGTGGCTACCCCATCTATTCTTAAGATAAGTTTTTAGGTCTGTACCTACATGTTTTCTGATTCACATGCAAGAGATCGATAATTTTAGTCATAAAACGCCATCAAATATTGAATTTTTTAGCTATACAGAGAGTATAGACAAATATTAAGCCAACCCCTATAGATGGCATCACATCATATCACATAAACCATGTGCAGTTTTGTTATTGACATGTCAGTCATCGCCAGACAGTTTACCTAATAAATGGTACGAGGGTGGGTCAATAATTCCTTAGAAAAAAGCATTAAAACAGTTTTTATTTTTGTATTTTTTTTTTTTCTCAACATAATCTCCTTGGAGCTCAATACACTTGGTTAGACGTTTCTCAATTTTTTTTAAACCGTCAGAAAAATAAGTTTTCGGAAGGTCCTCAAAATAAGCATTTGTCCGATCGATGACTTCTTCATTTGAAAAAAAACGTTGTCCACTTAGCCATTTTTTTAAGTTTGGGAAAAGGAAAAAGTCACTGGGGGCTAAATCTGGCGAATACGGTGGGTGGTCGACCAATTCGAACTTCAATTCTTCAATTTTAGCCATTGATCGTAAACATGTGTGAACACGGGCATTGTCCTGATGAAAGAGGATTTTTTTCCTGTTTAAATGAGGCCGTTTTTCTTCAATTTCGTTTTTTAGCTGGTCCAATAAAGATGCATAATAATCCCCTGTTATTGTTTTTCCTTTTTCCAAATAGTCAACGAAAATAATTTCACGTGCATCCCAAAATACAGTAGCCATAACCTTACCAGCTGATTTTACGGTTTTCGCCTTCTTTGGACATGGTTCGCCTTTCGCAATCCACTGCTTTGACTGTTCTTTCGTCTCGGGAGTATAGTGGTGTATCCATGTTTCATCTACAGTCACAAAGCGACGAAAAAATTCATCCAGATTGCGTTGCATGAACGACAACAGGGCTTTAGAGGCCACCACCCTATTGCGTTTATTGTCGACTGTGAGCAAACGCGGCACCCATCTTGCAGAAAGTTTTTTCATGCCCAATTTGTCATGTAAAATAGAAATGACGCTACCTTTTGAGATCCCTGTAACCTCAATTATCTCACTCAACTTTAATCTTCGGTCACTTAACACCATATCGTGGATTTTATTGATCATTTCTGGTGTAGTCACCTCTACAGGACGTCCTGAGCGTGGTTCATCCTTTGTTGATGTACGACCACGTTTAAATTCATTTAACCAGTTATAAATAGTTGCAAGTGAAGGAGCAGATATGCCGTGAACTAAATCCAACTCATTTTTTATTTCCTTTGCTGTTAACCCTTTTATATTAAAATGTTTAATAACAGCTCTAAACTCAATTTTCTCCATTTTTGTAATTTTTAAATGTACGAAAATAAAAAACAACAACCCGACCAATCTGATTGAAACTTCGCAGCATACTGAATCGGTAGTGCCGCTGCATGAAAACAAACCGCTTACAGTACTAGTCGCGCCACCTGTCGGCTTTTCTAAGGACTTATTGACCCACCCTCGTACTAAAATAATGTTAAAATATTTCGATTATATGGATGGTGAAAATCAAATGATTAATATATGATTCATAATTATTGTTTCTAACTTAACGATATTGTGGTTTTTTATTCAATAAATAATTCTTATTTTATTTTGTCCCGGATAGGAAATATCTTCTTTTTGGACATTGGCGATGGCTTCGGCCATTTTCTCTCTGTTTATATTCTATAACCTCATTTATATAGCTCATATATAAATAATAATAGTCTACACGTCATAGCATAAATTAATCAGGTATTAGGCCCAATCCAGACCGAAAACATTATTCGGATCTACTAGTAGTCTGGGTGCACGCAGAAATAGGATCCCGCGCTTATGAGGTAACTAAATTCAATACTTATTCCGAAAAAATAAAAAAAAATGCAATACGAATCCAAGACAAAACTGAGCAAATTTTACAATTTTGACATGAGCAAGAAGAAATAATTATGTTAAAAAAATGCGTTTCATGCAATGCATGCTTGATCTCAGGTAGATACAGAATTGAATGTTAACAGGTATTCAAATACACAAGTGGTTAGACATTAACCTTATAAATAATACTTCAATTTCCAAATATATTTACGTGACTATTATAAATATGAAATACGGTTTTTCGTATTCTTTGACATTTTTTAATTTATTTTAAATGTTATTAAAAGTACTTTTTAATTCATGAGGAATAATAAACTGGTGCTGGAGTAGACCCCCTGGTTAAACCCACCCCTGACCGAGCACCAAAATGAGCTACAAAATACTAAATCATGAAGAGCACAATAATATGTCATAAAATGTATTATTAACCAGAAGCCCATAATGACTAAAAAACAGGACAGTTTAGTTATTAAGTGCATTTTATAATTTCAGACAGGTTCAACCAACCAACGGTAAATTAAAATACTAATTTTAAAAATATACCTATGAGCATAAGAATAAACGATAGAATAAAGTTCATCATATTATTACATACTTTGCAATGGGGCGATTTTACCTATTCACTATATTTTTTTTCATTGGAGTACCTATGGGTAAATCATTCTACAGTAGCTCCATGTGTATGTACCTACTGCAAAACAAGCCGATACACATGCGAATCGCCTATGACGCACTGTTAATTATTAATTATTTAATTTACTCGATGCTTGGCTACATTAAATCTCGCAAATATACCTACTGCTCTCACACCCCAATGACAAATTAATTTGACTCTTGTGAATATTATAATATAAATGTTATATTATACGTAGATACATGTCTAAAATATAATAAATTAATAACAGTGCGAAAGTTAGCAAAAATTACGAATAATATAAATTATAAACCGAATATTATTTCCCACAGATTAATTTATTACCATGCATTTAACCTAGGTATTGAGATCATGTCCTATATCTAAACGTGTCCGGAAAAATGTACGTATGCAGTTGGCCGTACCCTTAGACTATAGATACATCCGTACCACAGTTCGTACAGGCCGTACCACAGTTCAACGTGAGCTGTTGTATCGGAAGGAATTATCCGTATGGCTTACAGCATTTAGATTAAATTCATGTATAAATAAAACACTTAAAAATATGTAATAAAAACCACATGAATACATGGGAAAGACATAATAAAATAGGGAAGTAGGCAATCTTTCAGCTGTAATTAATTAAGTATGTATTGTATTTTATAAAATGTAAGTATTTTGCCACTGGTTGTCGATTCCGCATTGTAGTCTCAAACCATGTAAAATTAAATAATTCGTTTTATCGTATTCTTGTTGCTATTAGCCATTATCAAAATAAGCGTTTCATATTCTTTTAAAGTTACGACAGTTATATTATTAAATCTATGTTTACGACATCTTTATTTTACAATATTTAGTTATCGCTTCTGTTCGGTTCTTTAAAACCCTCGATAATATGCCATAGAAGAAAAAAATCCTCCACTTGAGTTCATATTATTATCTTGGACTCAGGAAGTTATCGTTGACTATGAGAATCATCTCAGGGTAGAAACCGTGATGAGTTGAAGGGCCTTGTGACACTTGCCAGGCCCGTGGCTAGGGTGGAGTTTTAACTTGATTATTATCGTCAGAATAACAAGATTTATATTTTCGTCAACACAGTAAAAAGTAAGAAAAATGTTTTTTTAACTAAATTAACAAAGAAAGGCTAAATCATTCTCAAGTTAAAAAGAAATTAGTAACTACTGATAGGTACATAGGTACAAAATAAGGGCTTTTAAAAAAATAATGCAACTTGTGGGTTAGTCTGCCTACAGTGCAGTTGAGGAAGTACATATTTAATGCCATGATGACTGACCGTTCAACGTTTAATCACATCTACATTGAGCTCATGCAATAGACTAAGAAAACGAAGACTTCTAAATTAAAAAAAAACTCTTTCTGTTTATTATTATTATTATTCAATACTGAATATAAATAAGGTTTTAAGAATGTATGATTCTTTATTATAGAAAAACATACTATTTTTGAAAATACTTAACACACATATTCGTCTCTAAGCTATCGATCCGATAAGGATAAGATCCGCCAAGTCCAATTTTCAATCGATCTATGCTCCAAACTGGTTTATAACCTGTTAAGAGTGGTCTAGTCCCATCTTTTAATCATATACAGTAAAAAGTAAAGTACCATATTCTTTCCTAAGGCAGGGTTGTCTTTAAAGACTCCTTAACGAGGAATAGTTGTTAGCCATCCGTCCATCCCATTGAGTCGTTGCACCGGATAAAATTCACATTGGAAAAATAACAAGCATTTTTTTAATCAACCGTGGGTTCAAACCCACGAATTCATGTTAATATAGGGTGACCGCCCTATGAATTAGGCCGATTTCGATTTTATCATATTCGCCCGTATTATTAATTCAATGTGAAAACGAAACCTCAATTCATGTCATAAACGAAATTTCCTGTCATATCTCTCTTGTACTTTAGATACAATTTAATACGCTCATACCTGAATATAGGTGTGAATTAGAACTAACCACATTGCCGTAGGCGTAAGATAATATTATATCATACCATCTCATTAATTTAACAACATTACCCTGAACTGAAACGTGGATTATAATAATGGATAATAATATATTCTATCTTCAAAATTTATTACTCGTGTGTTTATCATTTTCACTGAAACGGTGGTTGCTTTTTTAATGTTAATTCAATTAAAGTTTGAGGATGCGCTCCGCCCCGACACGGGCGTGGGCGAGACAGACGCCTCGAGGGCCCATGTGACAAATTGAAGAACCGTGCGTTTATTTTTCTACTGGAAAATAATTTATTACCAATGGACGGAGGCACAGCAAGCTTTTAAATTCTCAAGTTGTTTGCTTTTTACCATTGGGTGATGATTTGTTTGATGAATAAATTATTATTTATTCTCGTAACAAGTTTTGCAAGAAGTTTACATTACTTATTCTACAACCGACAAATATTTAAATAATAATTAATAATTAACTAATATCACACGCTCAGATTAAGTGAAATAAACAGATGTAGTGTTTCTATACAAAGCTACTTCGAAATAGTTGCCCTGATAATTTCAGCCAATTCTGAATGTATTGAATTGTTATTTTTTTAAATTTCAATTATTAATTATTAAAATGGCTTACCAATTCCGGCGAACAAAATTTATAAATATGAATCAGTCTCTCTTCTCTCAGTGCTGTGTCTGCTGCGATCTCTACCAGGGACATCTGTAACAAAAATACTTTATTTAGTGAACTTACTAATGTTTAAAAAAATATTAAATTAGGTATAAATAAACAAACTGGTGGCCACATAAAGTTTCAAGCTCTGAACATAGACTTTTATTAGGTACTAATGAGTTGGCATAATATTTATTGTGTTGTTTATATGAGTCTGTATTGTAAATAAATACTTACGTATTCAAGTGATAGAAATGGCGAGAACTTATTATTTTATAATACTCGTAACAAAATACCATGAAACTGGTTTTCAGTATAAAATCTGCATCTGCATCTGCATAACATTGGAAAATTATTATAAGTAGGTACTGAAAATAATGGTTTTATTGAAGAATAATTTCACGCGCGTTTTATAAAGAACTAATGTTATTAATATTAAGCTTCTAGCAAACTAGGTACTCACTTAAGTATATACTTATTCAAAATCTTTTTAAATAGTGCAAATAGGTACCTAACCTAAGTAGGTACTTATAAAATTCCTAAAATAAAATACTTAACTACAATTAGAAAAATGGATTTCTATAGTTATACCAAAAGTACCAAATAATGAATGGTAAGGTATATTCTTACCAGTGTTGCCATGTCTACTGAAATTTCAGTAGATCTACTGATATTTTTTGCCAATATACTGAATTTTTGATTTTTTTCGAAATTCAAGAAATCTACTGATATTTGTGTTTCTCCATAATTGTAAGTTTACTGATGATTATTTTAATAATAAACTTGAAATGATTTACGCACGATCTTTTTTAATGTGTTACACTTCTAAATTGACGAAGAAAGCATTGTAACTCTACCCAAGAGCGCCATTTTACCCATTAATATCATAATTGTTTACAATAAATTAATATTATTAGTTATTTTTATCCTTATTAGTCTTAAATTATATCTAATATACTACATTTTCCAAAATCTACTGATATTTTATGAAATCTACTGAATTTTTTGTCAAAATCTACTGAAATTTTAAATTTTGACTTGGCAACACTGATTCTTACTGTGCTCACGATGGCCGAACGGCTTACACGTCGGCTTATAATGTCGTGGATCTCAAATTTGAATCCTGGGTATGGAAAATTCGGATATTGTTTTTCAATTTGTGTTTGGGGTCAGAGTATGTACTTAATAGGTTGAGCAAGTGGCTAATACCAGTTTCTCGTAAAAATAAAAACCTGTTAATACAAACTTCCACATTGTGGAGAACCATATGAGTTGAAAATGTCCGTCTGAGGAGGATGAAACCGGTTCAGATATTAAACAAAAGTACGATAAAAATTTGCGTTTTATTAAATTAAAAATTAATATTAATACCATAATCATCCTATTAGGTTCGAAGATGGTCAAAATAAGAAAAATAATAAAAGATTTTCATGTCACAATGACAATGATATTACAATTTTATCAGCATCGCTTATGGTACTACAACTCTTGGTGCGTCTTGGCCTCCTCCAAAAATCTTTTCCATCCAGATGATCTAGCGCTGACGATTTCTAGTTGCTTTTGCGCAATATTTTTATATCTCCCATTGCACAGATTTGCCGTCCAAATCAAGCCCTCAAGATATGTGTAAATACTCCGCTTTTTTTGGAAACTACGACATTCTGCAGCGCAGTCTCTTTTCGTCTCCATAAAGAGTGTCTCTTCTTGGCAGTTCCCTCATGGCACCTTTATATTCTGTCATCTTTTGAGCGACTAAGACTTTCCACCTATCTCGATCCTATGCTTCTCTCAGGGCAGAGTGAATGCTGCCCACAGTCAGTTCCAGCGCCGACGCTCTTCATCTGCTTCGCCTTTCCTGGAGGCTACCTAAAACCACCAGTCTCTCCGGGTTATCCGGTTCGCACCCAACAATATGTCCAAAAACTGCAGTGTACAGCTCATCATTATACCTCGACCTCTAAATACCATGTACTTTAACAGGCCCAAAGATTCTTCTCAGTACATTTACATAAGCATATATATTTCTCTAATCCTGTTTGCTAAGTGCGCACCATTCTGATTCAATACAAGTCGCAGGAGAATTTGATGAATGCGAAATGACAATAATTTAGCAGTGTTAAAATTATATTATTAATGTTGGACATAAAAAATAGGTCCTACATCAAAATATTATCAACAAGTAGGTTCATTTTAATTTCAGTGAGTACCTACCTAGGTAGGCAGTTTCGTTTACGAGTAATAATTATATTCTCTACATTATATCTATATTGTTTATCAAAATAATTGTTTTAATTGGCTATCAATTAAAAATATTTAAATAGTTTATCGATAACTATAAAATTATAGATGATTGGAATGGTGAGACGTATTACCATAAATAGATTATTAAAAATGGTCATTCGAATGCACGCTTCATGGTTTAACGCAGTAACTATCTTGATAGTTTTAATGACTTTTCTGCGAGCATTATTACTTGTCAATTAGACACTGAAGCAATTAAATGTGCATTTGCCATTAAAATAAGCGATACTTGCAGACGCGAGCGCCTGTGATAAGGATAAGATACAAGTACCTGGTCAGAAAGTGCTCGAGCAAATAAAACGAAATAGGTGGGTGCGTTGCATAATGCAGTTAACAAGTGGCTGCATTAATCCCGACACTAGTGCAAGCTGCAGTCACGGCTGCCAATGCATAGGAATACCGAACAAATTTGATACCGACTTCAGTTACCAACCACAATATTAAATGTTCAGTGTTCACTCTTGTTAGGTAATTTATTTAATGTGCTAGGCAATATAATCCTTCAAAGTATTATGCATAGTACCAATAACATAGTCTACATAGGTATGTACTAGTCTGATCAGACGAGCGTTTGCTTTAATTTTAAAACTTCTTTTATTTTGTTAACTGTCAATTCATGGTGGAAATGCATTGTATTATTAATTCAATTTAATAAAACGCAAATTTTATAGTACTTATTCCACTTTTATTAATTAAATTAACGAAACCGGTCCGCATCTATTTTTACTACCCTTCTTAGGAAGAAGGCAGTAACTGACTCTCACACACTTTTGAGATAAATGACATAATGTGTTTTTTCTCAAACTTTAGTACTGTGAATTAATAAAAAACGGTTGTAATTTTTATGAGTAGGAAAATAAAATACAAACAAATTAATAATAAACAAGCAGTAACTGCAATAAATATGTGCAATTACTGCCTTTTTGCTAAAAAAATGTATTATTTTAGAATATGTCTATTTTTTCACTAAGGATTTTAACGGTATTTTAGTGATAATACTGATTTTAAAGTGAACAGAATATATAGCTTTCAAAATTATCTAACGGTTGGCATTCATAACTCAATTTCACAAATTTTGCGAGTTACTGCCTTCTTCCTAAGAAGGGCTTAGG
The DNA here is from genome assembly GCF_057557595.1 of Rhyacophila brunnea. Classification (NCBI taxonomy): domain Eukaryota; kingdom Metazoa; phylum Arthropoda; class Insecta; order Trichoptera; family Rhyacophilidae; genus Rhyacophila; species Rhyacophila brunnea. Next base: position 17,767,726 of record NW_028232965.1, read on the forward strand.
AAGGACCTAAGAGGTTTTGACGATTCAGACGGCTAACTTATTGTAATTGTTACAATGAGTGTTAATATTTCGATACTTTCCTAGTTAATAGGCCGAAAGCAGTCTTGTGTATAGAATAGATGCGCAAATTTAATTCATAAAAGTTAAATAATTACGATAAAATTTGCGTTTTATTAAATTAAATTAATTACACAGAAAAATGGTTCGGGGGGGTCTATTTCAAAAAAAATATCCATAAGGCGGGTGGCGGGATTAACAAAATCTAGCACTTGCCACCAACGTTCGCATTTACCCCCCCCCCACTTTTCTGGTATATTCACCATACCCAGACACTACATTTTGTGTATACCTGTATCGAAAATTCAAGTATTAAATTTTTCATTTCTTATATTTTTTTATACACGGGGGTGGTAATTTTGGGCTGGTTCCCGGACCAACCATGACGCGGCCCTTACTATGAGATGCATTTGAATAGGACTAGACCAATGGCTATTCAGGTAAGTACTAGTTAAATTTGCATGACTATTTTGGTTCCTTTGCTCATTTAAATTTAAATCATGTTCGACCGCTGATCGCCTTTGCGCCACGGTGCACTTGGAAGAATGCATCCCTGAGACGTGTGGGCACCACTCACCAGTACGTGCATTCTAGTCACGACGAGCAGTGTTAATTTTGCTTCTTTTTCAACACATCATGTTTTATTTTGCTGGCTGCAATGTCCGCCTGCAGCGAGACGACACTCGGACATTGAATAAACAAGAAATACAATTTGCAACTCCCGGCTAAGCTTCCGCGACGGAGCATTCATTAACTGAGAACAAACTTGGATAGCAGATTAAACGTCATGTTTACATCGTGATAGAAACGCTTTTCTAAATCGCTTTAGAAATAGATAGAATTTACTCAATAATTATTAATCACAAAGCCTCGGATGATCACTATATTAATTAATTCACACGGTGAAGATTTAAATGTATAATACATAATATGCAAGAAGGTTGGCTACTAATCAACTTCGCACATTTTCTTTGAATGAACATGTTTAAATCATATTCATTTACCGGATTTACTCGTGAACTATTAATTTAATTTTGAAAGGTTTTAGTACCTACACTGAACTTTTTTCCTCAATAATTCATAACGGGAAAACCAAAGTTGGAAACATCTAAGTAAGTATACCTTTTCGAACACTATAAAAAGTTTATTTCAACACCAAAGATACCATTCGTAAAGAATTACTCTATTAAAATTAAAAAGAAATCAATAACATATTTATAATATTATAGTAGATATATTATTTAAAGATTTAAACACAAATACTAAAGAAAAGCTTCGAGAACAAGTCTTTTTACTGGAAGCCAGGCGGGAACAGCGGCAATTTGCCTATTTCGGCAAAATTCATGAATTCGAATGATAACCTAACCTAACAAATAATCCAGTATATCAGATCATTGGAGCGTGCTCAGACCAGGAGCACGGAGCAGTGGAGCAATGGGGTTTTACCCGTAGCAGGAGCGAAGCCGGAGCGGATTCGGGGCACCGACAATTTGTAGTGCTCCACTGCTCGGGATGTTTTTTATTATTAAATGTTGGTCCTAAAAATCCAATGAAAATATTATATTTGACACTTTGCAACATCGGAGTTACTTGAAATACAGCAACACTGCCGAGTGATAAATAACATCACTTTTTTTGACAGAAGAGGCAAATAATAAAAGACGATTTGCTGTCGGTTTGTTTAATAGAATTTATAGTTAATGAAAAGGACGAATAGTAAACCTTATTTCAAAACTACCTATTTTTTATTTTTAACATTTTATAAGTACATATTAAAACTTTTTATTTAACCGGAGCGGAGCTAGAGCAAGTATTAGGTCCCGGAGCGGAGCAACTCAAAAAAGGGTCAGCTCCAACCCTCTGCAGTCTATCGGCTATTTTTTTTGCCGTTGGCTTCCACTAATAACCAATAACCAAGCTTTGTTTTAATTTGAAATAGGAAATTACCTACCTACGAAAACATTTTAAATTAAAATATTTACTTAGGCAGGTATTGTAAGTTATATCTTAGATATTATTAAAAACAACAATAATATTACAATATAAATTATAAAGTATAAACACTTAAATAGAGAGGTACTTCATGAGAGGAAATTTAAATTAAAATACGTGCTTGTTCATAAACATTGGTTTAATTTAATCGGATTTTGTTCTTCGGCATTTTAAGACTTTATACCTATTTATATATATATATAATATATATCTTGTAAAATAAAACACAAAATACTACCTTAAAACTAAAACGTTATGATGGCATTCAATGTTTATATTTTCTTTTGCAACCTAAGTTTATGACAAACTGAAGTTATTCGAATCGATGCAACATCTTTGGCATCTCTACCAACTGATAAAACATTGATTTTGTTTTATGCCAGCCAGCCAGCAGACTGCGGGCTTTGAAACTTGTATTTATTAAAATAATATAGTATTATTTCACGCCCTTTAAACATGAGACCATAAGTAAGCGTCATAAATTGGGTAAACGAGAAAATGATTTGCACCATTAATTTTTGGGCATTGAGGCATTGCATTTCTGAAACAGGCCGAATATTTCCGATGGTGTTCGTCCCCCTGCTTCATGGTTTGACACGTCGATATGGCATATTTAAACAGAATAATAATACATCATATTTTTTTGGAAGCATATTTGTGTCGCTACATTTCAAAATCAGCCAAGTCCACCTTTAGGTATTTTTGACATTTTTGTGAATTTCTGAAGAACTACTGCTTTCTAACATTTCTGCATTATCAAAATGTGGTATTTCTTAATTTGAAATATTCTATACTCGAAATAAGATAAAGTTTCACCCTTGTGACTGTGTATTTGAGAAAACAAAAAGCTGTTTTTCTCCTATTCATCTATTATGGACTTGGCTGATTTTCAAATCTAGCGACACTTAATTTATATTTCATGCAAAGTCGTAATCTTAAAATTAAATGAAGTGAAAAATGATAATTTGCCACGCACTCAGAGGAAAGGTTTCCTTCATTTAAGGCAGTGCTCCGCAACCTTTTCACACTCACGGCACACCAAAGGTTTTCCCATAATTCCGCGGCACACCACACGTAAAACAATTTATACACCAAAACATGGACCCCACATCCTGAAGGGGGACCCCAGACCAAGATCTTTGGCGGGCCCCCCTACCTGTCGCTAATGTTAAAGACAGCGCGATACTCTAAAATAGCGTTTTTTTCAAATAGTGTTCGAGGTAAAATTAATGGTATTGATTTTATGTTTAGCGATTTTTTGTATGGTTATGTTATATTAATATAATTATGGTTAGTTGTCGGGTTAGGAATAATTATTTGTCGAGTATTGACACAATAATAATAAATTGTATCCTACAATGAGATGTTTTAAAATATTAATACTGACGTAGTAAAATAGCAATGCAGGCGACTTTTTTGACTCGAAAATGGGAGCTGATCTGCGATAGCCTTGTCGGATATCCGATGACATTTTTTATTAACCGAAATCCAGAAAATAGCCAACGGAACATCGGCGAAGTTCAGTTTTAGCGTCCCGTCGTTCATCAATTCAACAAATTCCTCCCGAATTTATAGGAAAAGTGCTTCTATAGAATTTTCGGCATTGGTTGCAAAAGGGTTTCGTATCCAGTCGCATTGATTGTATGAACGTACTGATGAGATTTCTTTTGCAGCGAAGTTAAATGTTTTTGAGACGGATCCAAAATTGATTGCTTGTTTTCAATGGTGATCTGGTGGTTCCTTTGGAACATTTGTAGAGATCCTTGTCTATACTCCTTCTGCCAAAGTTCGAGTTTATTTTTGAATTCTTATAATTTATCAGAGCACGTCAATATATTTTCATTCTGACCTTGCATTGTTTTATTAAGTTCACGCAGGTGCTCAAATATATTACCAGCCATGTACGCAAATTTGGCTATTGCACCGCGGCACATCTAGCATCGTCTCGCGGCACACCGATTGCGGAGCACTGATTTAAGGAAACGAATTGTCTTTAATAGACGGCGTAACTATTAAAAACTTATTTGTATTTAATAATAATTCCGATGATAGTATATCTTCAATCTTAAATAAAACATATTATTCTTTATAATTACTATATCAGACGATACTTTCAGTAGGTAGTTGCATCTTTTCTTTCCGAGAAAGCTTTCTGCGAAAATTAGTTCGAATAAGTTCGAGTCAAAGGAAAAATTATTCTTTTGAAAATGACAAAAGTTCTGTCGGACAATAATACTTACTGCTTAGATATTCAAGAAGTTCCACTCGTATGAAATGCATGGAAATAATAATTCTCAGAAAATGACACAAAACTTTGGAAACTTTTTTCCAGGATTAAAAAATAATAACTTCAATACAACGCTGATAAAATTTATTGTCCACTTACGACATTCCTACATGATAATATCATATGACCATATGAATATAATATGATATTAATTAATGTATAAGAAGGACGGTTGGCAGCCATTTTCTTAACCGATTAATGTAGAATTCTAATTGATTTATGTTTTGTACTATCATTGTATTTGGGTAATGTTTTTCAACAAGTACAAAGCCTAAATCAATTAGAATATCAATTCAAATTCCACCAAGTACCCTAGTCGATAGTATTCATTTTATAAATGTGAATATCGTAATTGTAAATGTCCAATAAATGAGAAATTGAATGAGACAATACGTAGGTTATGTTAACTGTTAATTTAATATAATAATTGAATAGGCATTTACATGGTAGACATCCATGGTAACTATCTAATAAATCGGTAGTTTGGTTTCCTATGGTATAGAAATAACCTGCCATTGGTTATGCTAATTGGGTGAGGCAATAACTATGTTTAAGGGGAGAGGCATACCAGCAGAGAACCTAGCGGAAAAATACGAAGCTTGCAATTTGAGATTTTTTTTTGATAATTTACAATTTCAACTGTAGGTATTAATTAATAAATATGTATCTGAAAACATTCGATTTTTTGTTTTTTTTTTTAATTTAAAGATAAACTTACAATTGTAAAAAAATGTAATAAAAAGTGAATTCGTTGCAGGGTCACATCTTATTATTACTTACATTATATTTTATGGTCATATTTATTATTAAAATTTAGTTTATTTAGTTTTAGATTTTTTGTCGTTTAGATTTTTGACTAATAATAAGGAACATAAATAATATTATAAAAATATCTAGATAGGTACGTATGTACATAGGTACCTACCTAAAATGTTGTGTAGACAGCAGGGACTACCAAAACCAAAGTTACGTAGGTAACTGAGTGACAATTTGTTTTAAAATAACACATTTTCCCGCGCATATTTAAGGAGAATGTCAGAAGATGCAGTAGGTATTAGTTACTCACGACAAAGAACAAACAAATAAAATCAACCACAAATTCCTGTCGCGGAGACTTCGAAGAAAGATCGATTGATAGAAGGCATTTAAGCGAACTTACACGTACAAATTCATTCTGTTTGGTGTGAAATCTACATGGTGATAGAAGCTTCGTGTGTGAAACGTTTGACCTAAACTTTTCCAAAGTTGATTACTGTCATCCAATGACATTACTGTCATCAGATACAAGTACCTCAGTTAGACTTTTATTTGATCAAATATTAAACCAACGCCGTCGGCTACTGAAATAGATGGCCGTATAGCATCGAGATGAAAAAATAATGCGTCGTTCGTGGACCATTAAACACATACGTGCTAACCTAATTTTGAATCATTCAGTATTGTATATAAATATATACGATATGATTGTATTACTAATTTAATAATCTACCTATTTTCGTCTGTATTTCCCTTGTATTCTGGTAGTTTTTATTACGTATTTTAAGTGTTTTATTTAGACATGAATCTCAATATTATATGAACCGTTGTCTACTGCCAGTGTATTTTCCCTACAACAGTCTGCAATCCAACCTTATTGGTTGGTTATTGGTTGTCCATGTGACGGAGTCATCGGAATTTCGCATCTGAGACAATAGATGGATTAATGTGCATCGCATACAGTTCATGATTGCACTTTCGTCACCATTATCATTTTCAGATACGTTCTTATACAGATATATTATTTTTCCGTGATAATGCTCAGCATTCCGATACGGACATCAGTAGGTGCACGCATTATAAGTTTTACTTTTTAAATGGACACGTCAAAAATCTATTAAGTATCATTGAGATGGTACTCCAAAATTTAATGAATAATGTCTATTAACTAAAAGCACGAGACACATTCTTTAATTATTTAACCACATTTCTAGAAGAAATTCTAATATCTTGGAAAGAAGAGTGATTACTGGTGGCAACGAATGAAAGAAAAGACGGTATGTGCCATCGCTATAATACAAATGAAGCTATATTAACAAGTAACCGATTGGACTAACAATGATTTAACGAGATCACCGCAGAATCGCTCAAGATGGAAGAAGATTGCAGACAATCAGTATAATTTCAGCAATCGTTATCCACAGTAATGAAGCATATAATAAGAATAATAAGTATAAATAAGTAAAGAATAAGTATTCTTACAACTAAATGCAGAATAAATAAAAAAAATACATCCATAGATAATTAAAATAACGTTTCTACCAAAAACATCAAAGACGTTCTTTAGAACGTTCCAAATGTAATGTTGTCTAAAAACAAAGAAAAAAAAAACAAAAGAACTTTTCGACTATATCGGTAGGTAAGTACTGAATGTATTTTAATTTTCACGGGCGAATGTCGATCGTCGGCAATATTAGAAGGCGATAACCATATTCTAAATTTAAAGTACTATAGGCATGGCCCCCACAAAGGGGGGGCTGACAGTGCTCCAGCCTGGGGACCCGGGCTCAGGAAGGGCCCGTCATGTCGAGTCGACCAGATAAGTGAGATAAATACAGATCACAAATTTGCTCTTATAGTAAAAAAAAGTCGCCTGCGGCGCTATTTTACTTCGGTGTTATGAATAATATTTGGTTGTATGATGCAATTTTTAACTATGTCCCGATACTCGACAGCTTCATAATTGAAATGGTTGTATATATTAAAAATACAAAAAAACGTTAAAAATACACCTTAATTTTACCGCATACCTATTGTCGAACAAGAACTTCTTTTCAACGTGTTAAAACTGTGAACTAACAAGCCCCTCCTGTTTTAGTCGCACTTCGACCACAGCGACTTCCGGTTATCGACGAGTTGTCCACGTGTTAAAACTGTGAACCAACAAGCCCTTCCTATTTAGTTAATCGCACTTCGACTACAGCAACTTTCGGTTATCGCCTAGATCTTCTTGTAGGTACACCATTTGGGAAACGCTATTGCAGCGCGTCACACTGCCTTTACATTTAGCGATAGGTAGGGGGGCCCGTCAAACATCCTAGTCTGGGGGCCCGCTTCAGGATGTGGGGGCCATGACTATAGGTACATGTTTAATTCAAATAATTAATAATAGCTATCATTTTATACTTTTGTATTAATCTACTACGTTTATATGATTATATATTTCATTAGACGTACATATTAGTATTATAATAAAAGGCAAAAGGCAGTCGCGGGTGGCATACTCGCATGAGCAAACAATACATCGCGTAGGTGGCCGATCGGAATATAAATGCATCCTTCTTTTCAGTCACCTCGGGGTATTCACTTTTAAGCACATACCTACACAGAATAGACATTATATTGTGAACCTGGCCGTTTTTATTTCACTTGGACGGCTTAATCGTGAGATCCATGATTTGATAACTACATTACTGGCATATAAATAACACTTCGGGGATATTAAATTCAATATTCCGTGATCGTCAGTTTCAATAAAGTATAGGTAGGTACTGGGCACCTGCCTAATTAAATTTTTTTAAATTATCTAAAATTTTTGACTATCGCAGCTTCTAGATTTAAAATGAGAACTAGGTACAAACATATTTAAGGGTATCGCTAACAATATGTTTATACATATTTACATTTTCACTGAAAAAAATCATTGTCCATGTACCTACTTTTTTTTTAAAATCACCAGTGCTTCATCAAATCATTTTAAATGCACGTGTAAACATGTATTATCCTGCAAGTTGCAAGATTGCATGCATGAATCAAAAAAGTTCGGAAGCTTCTGAATTTTCACGGGATAGCTAGGATTTGTTCGATATCTTCGCCTGCGCAGTAGAAGTATAGTGGCAAACCTGCCGGGAAAAAAACGAACTACACTGCGCAGACTCGTTTTGAGGTTAATCGATTTTCACGACTGTCAAATGATACCATAAAATGACTGAATATGCCAAATGAATGACATAGTAGGTACTCGTATTTATTCATTTCAACCATATTATGATACTGTACCATGAACTACACAACACGATTATTTATTTTGGTAGTTAAGCCAAAAATCTTTGGATTACGCCGGCATAACGTATTAACTATCAGCTCAAACAAAATGTTTTTGGAAATACCTATAAAAAAAATTAATTAATATTTTACTTGTTATGAAATTCAATGAAACCAAAGATTTTGAAGAAAACCTTCTTCTGTAGATATGGAGTAAGTCTAAACATAATTAAAGTGAAGCAAAAAGGGATCCTTACTCCCTAGTGTATGTACTAATATTCATACAGTTGAGTTGAGTGTCTAAAAAGTTTGGAAAGTTACTATATTTTGATAGGGAAACCACAGAAAGCTCCATCTTCCACGTGCAACTTTTCTAACCATTTAACAAATAAGTACCTTCCTACTTACCTATTAACCCACTATCAAAGACAAGTGTTCAATATTTTCAAAGACATGATTCGAAACGGCAATACCATAAAATAATGGGTGACTTTTGGAACCATTAATAAATAAACCTTATCTGTGTGTCTATGACATTTCCATTTCTCTTTCCATTTCAATAATGGTGAACAGATTACCCGAGTAGATACACAATGCATATAATAATAATTAATCATTTCACAGTCTAATAGATTTTTTTATTATCTCTTAATATGTTTCGAAAACCACATGTTGGTGTCGGATTTCATTGTTACATAAATCATTTCACTCTAAAATTGTTATAAATTTATAGAATCATTAATTACTTAGTGTGCGTCTGTTCAATGTCAAGTAATAATATACTGAAAGTGTCTAGGGAGAATTCATAGGTATCTGTTTTAATATTTCTAATAAGAAATTCTAAACGCAATTTGTTCGTCATTAAAGCATTCGAAGTAACAAATATATTCAGATCAAAGAGCGCGGAAAAGGATATCCTGGGCACCTTAATATAAATATAAATTTAATTTCATGTTATATTTTCAGGTTGGGATAACTGAAAAATGATTGTTGACATGTCTGTAGGTATAGGTACCTACGGTGTACTTTCGATCAAAGTTCACAGAGCCGCAATCAGATAAAAGCGATTTGACAAGCTTCGAATAAGATTTTTATATACTATATTATTTATATAGAATTAAAATGAATAATCACGTAAAATTTTCAGCGTTAAACCATTAAAATCATTTAAAATCAGCAGCCAAAGCAAAAGATCAATAGCATGCTACAATTTTGTTTTTTATTTACAAAAAAGCATCTAATTCTGCAAGCGTAGAAGATATTATGTTTTTCCCGTTTTCCGGAACATTATACTTAGAGGCCATCCATGGACTGAAACCGTATGCGGTTTAGATCCGTGTGCCATACTAAACTTATGATTTTTGTTCATGAAAATATATTTTCACTAAATTTGTAAGTGTAAGTGTATGTTAAAACGGATACGATCAGATGCTTATAATATACTTTGTGGAAATATATTTCCATGACCAGAAAAGATAAGCTTAGTATAGCACACGGTTCGAAACCGCATACGGTTTCAGTCCATGGATGGCCTATTAACTGTAGATGTCGCTGTTCAGTGATTTAAAATAGACACGTATAGTAAACGATTGTAAACGCGGTAACTTTTAGTGTGACATTAGTTCGTGTATTTAGAAGGAAATAGTATGTAGCGCAATTGTTAGTTCTTGAAATTTATTTATATTATGTCTTATTTTTTATGTATAGAAACACTCCATGCATTTATTTACTACATCCGTGTAATGTACCCGGCGTACGGTTGTAATATTAATTGTTAAATTCAAGTCCGGAGTAAATATCGGTTGAAAATGAGGCAACTTTTAGTATGCCATTTACACTGACTAGCAACCGTTCATCAGGAAGCGGACTAGGTCTATGTCCAATGACGCTGGATGCGGCGTTAAACACCTGGCAGAAAAAAATGGGATGCCTCCACCAAAGTCAGACACTTTCTGTTTTTTTCCAAATATCAAATGGCGAATGGAAATAACCGCTTTGACTCCAGATCATTACACCAGTCAACTCTTGACTGGACATGGTGTTTTCGATGGCAGGCTCTATAACTCGTTACCCGTTTAACATGTCCATGTGGCGGAGAAGTACAGGGTGCAAATCACATTCTCTGGGAATGTCCTAAAATGTGTACAGAAATGGAAGACCTGCTTAGGTCGGTTGAACCAGCTGTTGGACTCATCGAGCCGTCTGACCTGGTCGCCACAAATACCAATTTTGTTGCATTTAGAAAATTTGCGGCACCATATTGCCATAGTGCAGATCTCTTCACTTAGATTGTTCGGCAGTGTAGTATTAGCTTTTGTTACTAACTACATTTTTTAAATTTTCCCTACACGCTCCGCTTTCCCATGGGTACTCTTAACTTGAAGTCGTATAAATTCAATCAAAGCACATTTGATTGCATGGCGACATCAATATTAGGTAACTGCTCCTGAGACATTCCCACTCATAAATGCTTCACAGATTAAGACCGGGTGTGGTTTGGTCGGCCCATTAACTTCAATGACTGACAGAGTCGTTGGATGTATTAAATAATAGATAGGTACTATAGATAAAAACAAAATAATAGGTTGGTTAAAATTATCTGGCAATTGTATTGTAATTGGCAAGAGTATTTTTGTATGGAAACACTTTATCTGTTTATTTAATATAATCCGATGTCAAGTGCTCGTAATCTAAAGAAAAACTACTATGTACATTAATTTTGGATATTATTATTGTATTAGTAACAAATGAAAAAAAAAACACGAATAAATAATAATGAATACGCAACATGCTTTCCGTTTGAATCTCCCATTCGAGTCCATATGACATTAATAATTCCTAGAAACGTTCTTTGTTCATAAGAAAAACAAAAATCCTGTACGCCTGCTTATTTCGTGATGTCAATGCAAAGAGACTGTCCAAAAGGAAAGTACGGACTTCTCTAAATTTAATATATCCGCATATTAAAATGATTTATAGCGACATCGCTAACGACACCGTTTATAATATTAACACGTTTTTAACGTGAATTTTCTAATACGATTTAGTCGTGATCAACCAATTTCACAAGAATGTCATAAACTATAAATTATGGCTTTAATATATTATTATCACGTACATAAAAATATAGTATTACGTGACATTAATTAAGCGGAGTGTCTTACTTTTTTCAAAAAGAAATTTTCTATTGGTTTGAAAGTGTTTTCAAAATTATATACATATGTTCAATAATTATTATTCGTTGAACAAAAAATATTTAATTAAAAGTTATTAGCAAGTTCAAGTAAGTTACAACAAAAATCTTGGAGTGATCCGTGACGACGCGACGCGTCGGTTAGTAATTAAAGTAATACCCACTTTGATTTAAAATACAAAAGCCGATCGCCAATAGTAGCTCAATTTGGAAAGCGCTTCAGAGGAAAACGCGATACCCGAGAGATGCAGGGTCAATTCCTGCGGGTGTTTTCAAAATGATGTATGTTCAATAGTTACATTCTTAAATAATGTTGTAAATTATTCGTTGAATAAAAAAATAGTTAATTAAAAGATGGGTCTAGGACGATTTGGCACCGCGAACTGGCCTCCGCCGATTGGCCTCCGGTTATTGGCCGCCGGTACAATCGGACACCGACCCAATTGGCCTCCGGGACGATCGGACGCCGGTACAATCGGGCGCCGGCCCAATTTGACACCGGCCCAACTGGCCGCCGGGAGATTGGACGCCGCACCGCTGAATAAAATGCGCAAAGGAAAAGACCTACGTAACGACTTCGTAGAGAAAGTAGACACGACACTTTAATAAATGCTTCTATCTACTTACTGGTTGTACCTAATACATTTTGCGCTTAATATATTTTTATTATGATAGATAATAATTATTATTCATGCTTTACGCTGTTTATAGAAGAAAAGAATTCTTTTCTCGCCAGAACTTGAAGATGTGCATAATTAAGTAATTTTTGTGTATACCTACCTATTCATATTAAAAACATCAAATATTAATAATGAATTAATTAGTTAAAATATTGTCTTTCGGCGTTTTCTCGACTTCATGTTATTATTATTGAACTTTATATGTGTACCTATATCACCCGTAAATAATTATTTTGAAGATTATGAAATTACAAACAATATAAGTAGGTAAACTACTTGAAAGGTATATACATATTACATTAGATATTATGTTGACAAAGCGAATTTGTAACTTTATTGGAAGTTTTAGTCATTTTTATTTAAGTATAGTATATATATGATGTTTATAAAAATAATGGAATTCTTTCCTCGTCTTTTAAAGATGTGCACAATTAAATTTACGTATTTTTATTTATATTTACAAATCTGTAGGTGTCCCTATAAAGGGGATAATTAAGTATATGTTATGCGAAACTCAAAGCGAGGAAAAACACCAAATAAAAACAGTAACCAAAATATATGTATTCGTATATGGTATTTTTTTTAAGTTTATTAAATGTATGTCATTTAAAATACAACCATAAAACACTAAAGCTATTGTTATTTATTTCGTCGTGTGTTTTTTATTTTTTTGCCTGTTTCTAGTTTATTAGTTAAATTGAGCCAGTTTGAATGAAAATAATATTCTTTTAGACTTTTCTTAAATTAAAACAATACATTGTGTGTTTTAGGGTAAATAAAAATATCTTTTAATATTTAAGAAAATAATCTGCTGTAAATATTTCAGTAGGTTGATGGATAAATATGTAAAGTAACCTTATAGTAATTAATAATATTCACTATTTGCTAAGTCATATTTTTATAATAATACTTACATATATGCATTTCTTTAACGGTATTAACTCACAGTGAAGCCTTGATGAAAAGACAGTACCTATATTAAATAATAAAATAAAATAAAACACAATATTATGCAGTGCTAAGCAAAATTGATAAATAAAACGACAATTATATTAATACATTTATTTTCAATGACAATCTATTTTAGACAATACATTTTAATAATATAAAAACAAAATGCAGTTCATAAATACACATCGTATGGGTATTTTATAATCCTACTTATGATATTTAAATAACATAATATACGTACATATTCATCTCAAAAAACCTCATAACAAAATAACATACGAAAACTACACAAAATATTTATTACTTTCCATAAAAATAAAGGAATAAATGGAGGAAACTAATAATACAATATTAGGTACCTTCCTACCTATCTACCTAAAACTTGTAATGTAAATACACTTCATTTAAATATTCTACCTAACCGAATATTTTACTACTTTTCTTAATAACCTCTCAAAAATTCAACATACCTATATATTTGAATGTAAGTAAACTAAACGAATAAATTTTAATGGATTGAAGTTTTGTACTTTTCCATTTGAGTCGTTTTTTGCGACCCGAGTTTCGCCTTTCGGCACCTTCGGGCACTATGTGCATTTACCAAAAGGTAAATACACACTGTCGATGAATACAGTTAATAATTCTAACTTATATAATAAAGTAATACAATAAATTAGGTGAAACTTTATCACCTACCATTAAGTTCACAATAAAAATATAACAAACAAATTATGAATAGTTGAAGTGTTTGTAAAAAAAACCCTACCTTCTCACTAATAATACATTCGATATGAGTATTAATCGTCAAAACATAATAATAGATCATTGGTAAATGTAATCAATAAAAATACTTACTACACTCAAGAGGTGTAAAATTGTCAATTCTGGGAACATAGCAACGTATTGGGAATTTAACGGAGGTTACTAATGAGATACCTATATCAATGATATCAATCTTGTGAAACAAATATTCGATATTATTCTTACATGCTACTTTTTTCCACTTCACTTCAAATACTTCAACTAATCATAATTTATTTGTTAATTTTTTATTATTATTTATTGTTATATTTTTTATTGTGATCATTGACTTAATAGGTAGGTGATAAAGTTTTTACCTACTTTATTGTATGAATTTGTTATATATAAGTTAAAATTGACTGCATTCTTTGTCAGTGTGTGTGTCACACTCTAACTTTCCATGCCCGCGTTCGCTCATAATCTGCCCTTCCATTGCGAATATGGTATTTGTCACTAATTATTGTCACGTTTGGCCCACGTACGTAAAAAGGTTTGCCAACCTTGATCGAAATAATACTATTAAACCTATTTTTTCTCAAAAAAAGGGGTTTTCAAACTGTGTTCACTCGTATAATTCTGTTTAATATAATATTTCTTTTATTAATTATGTTAAGTGTAAATTCATGGTGGAAATGAATTCTATTATTGATTTAATTTAATAAAACGCAATTTTTATCGTACTGACTAGACTAGCCTCTGGGTGGACGAAACCGGTTGCAGTTAAAAAACGTTCATGTGATTGGGTCATCGATATATTTAATAATATGTTTACTGTTCAATTCTACTTATTAAGTCATAATTTGTGTTATACTAATTATTTAATTTATAAATACGTACTGCAATATAATCAGTCAATGTCGATTTAATGATTTATTTTCTTCCAAACTCAATAATTACCCAGTATTATTAAATTTAACCTAACTAAAAAAATACGACATCCAACAGGATTCGCGCCCAGATGCGTGCTCTGGCCACTAAGCTATACGAGTCCTATCTACTTGTATCGAAGTGAGCTAATGCTTTTATAATTCTCTCTGAAGCACTTTCTAAATTGCGTTACTTATTGGCAATCGGCTTTTGTATTTTAAATCAAAGTAGGTATTGAATTATCGATTTCAAGATCACTCCAATGTTTTATATTATATTTTGCTGATATTTTTGGACGAATTCACTGGACAGCCGGCTCTTAGACTGTTAGCCGATGAGTTAGACATTTTTCGAAATTCTTGTCCTATTAAAAATATTTTTAACGCTATTATAATATTTTGTATAATTCTCATGACAAAGGCCAATCATTTTTTAACCCCTGATAGAGCTAATGAGGTAGTTAGATCAGATTATTTTTAAATATCTGGGGCTTTCCCACGTACCCAGGTATTTCCACAGATAAATTAAAAATAATTCCCTATTACAAACATCGGCTTCCTAGTGATTAATATAATAGGTATTATATATTTCGACGTAGTTACACAAAACAATACAACTCATAAAATTTAAATCCATGCTTGGTGAAATGTTTCACCAGTCAATATAATTTTTTTTCCTAGATTATTTATTTTCTTATTATCTTCCCAAGTCATGTCACCATTCTGTATCCACCATATATATAATGTGTGGATGGTTTTTAGTATCCTTGGTCAGGTGACAGGTGGTGGTATTGACTTTTGTTGTCAAAGAGGATATATAATTATTAAGTTTACACTGCTACTTATTACTATTTTGTTTTACTGTTTTTGTTATATTATACGTATTCATATTCCAACAGTGAATTTTCCATTTGTGAGATTTTCTTCAGAAATAAATATTTATCTTCTTCTTCTTATTGTGCCATCCCCTAGTGGAGGTCGGACACCATCAAGGCAATATTAGCTTTGTCGTCTGCTACTTGGAATAGTTCAGTGGAGATGCACTCGTACTAATCACGGAGG
Source organism: Rhyacophila brunnea (assembly GCF_057557595.1). NCBI lineage: Eukaryota > Metazoa > Arthropoda > Insecta > Trichoptera > Rhyacophilidae > Rhyacophila > Rhyacophila brunnea. The sequence goes on from NW_028232965.1 coordinate 17,783,635, forward strand.
TTTTTAAGCCACGATATGCGGCGCCGTCCTCTGCTACGCTTACCTTTGATCTTTCCTTGAATGATAAGTTGGGGAATACTGTACTTTTGTCCTCTCATAATGTAGCCGAGGTACTGTAGTTTCCTGGTTTTAATACTACGTAGAACTTCTTGGTCCTTTCCCATTCGATTGAGAATTTAAACATTTGTCACTCTGTGTGTACAAGAAATTTTGAGGATGCATCTATACAGCCACATCTCGAAAACTTCAAGTCTCCGTAACATCTCTTGGTTTAGCGTCCATAATAATGTTTATAATAATGTATTAATGTTAGCCATACTATTTATCTTTCAACAAAAATATGTGTACACATTTTAAATTAAAGGTGAAATTTTTAACATATGAACATTTCGACTTAATATAATATCTAGTACACTCTACTCCAGTTATTTTAAAAATAATGTAAAAAAATATACCACACTATGAAAAAATATTCATTTACCTATGCACCGTGCTGAATTTTTTGAGTCAACTTTTCTTGAAATTTATCTAATGTGAGTAAGCGCGTTTTTTTATAAAATACGTTTAGTAATAAAAATAGAATAAGCAATTTTAAGCCGAAGATACCTAACACCTATTTCAAACGATAGTCTATTGACAATAATATGCACCTACATACAAATTCGCTTTGTCAACATAATATATAATAATGTAGGTACAGAATACATGTAGATACTGAATACGGTATAGTTTGTTAATTATTATAGACTTATTTTATTTATTACGTAAACGCCTTGATTAATATAAACTGTACCTAATTATTAAAGATCGATTGACCAACACATTTCAAACAATAATATAATATATAATGTAATATGTAGGTACCTTTCAAGTATTTTACGTACTTATATTGTTTGTTATTTCATAAACTTCAAAATACTTATTTACGGATGATGAATAAATATAAAGTTCAATTATAATAACATTAAATCGAGAAAACGCCGAAAAATATTATTTTCACTAACCAATTCATTATTAATATATATATATTTTTAATATGAATAGGTAGGTATACACAATAAATTACTTACTTAATTATGCACATCTTCAAGTTCTGACGAGGAAAGAATTCTTCTCTTTTTATAAACAGCATAAAGCATAAGTAATAATTATTATCAATCATAAGCGAACAATGTATAAGGTACAACCACTAAGTAGCTAGAAGCATATTAAAGTGTCGTGTCTACTTTCTCTACCAAGTCGTTACGTAGGTCTTTTCCTTTGCGCGTTTAATTCAGCCGTGCGGCGTCCAATCTCCCGGCGGCCAGTTGGGCCGGTGTCCAATTGGGTCGGCGCCCGATTGTACCGGCGTCCGATCGTCCCGGAGGCCAATTGGGTCGGTGTCCGATTGTACCGGCGGCCAATAACCGGAGGCCAATCGGCGGAGGCCAGTTCGCGGTGTCAAATCGTCCCATTCCCTTAAAAGATATATTTACAAAATAATAAAAAACCATTTGCCATGAAATACTTTTGACTCATTCATTACTAAGATAGGTAAGTACATTGAGATAATGAAAACACTGCGATTATATCATTGACCTACCGATGTACGCAGCATTTGAAGAATGCAAGTTTCATTATTGAAATTATTTCATAAACAAATTGTTCTTATATTCTGATAAACAATACAACATGTAATTATATAGTATGTCCTCGTATTATTCTCGTTCAAATATTTGTCATATTTTCCTATCCACTTCAATTTTTAAATTTTACATCACAAATTAAGCTGCTGTGTGTCTAAGTCCATTATAAGTTAATGAGATAGTAGGGCATTTAAAATGCATATTTTTTCATAAAATTATCTCTAGAATTAACTCAATGAAAGATACTTTTAAAATTATACAATATATTATTTACAAACAAAATGTAGTATAGAAATATGAACTCAGTTGAACCAAAACATTAAATATAATTTACCTATCATTAAATTTGTTCTATGTTTTGGCGACTTTTCGTAGCAATCAGACACAATCCGAAAATATTATACCTACTGAAATTATCATAACATTGTTTTTTATGAAATAATTTAAATACAATCCATCAAAAAGCTAATTTGAATACACACAATGAATAATTATTCAAAATTGTGACTTGTTTTAATTTTCTTGTATTATGTCCCACACGAAATCAATCATTGATTGACAGATACACGAATAGCATTGTTTACATTTTGTATTTTTGTATCAACTGTGTTTCTACTTCTTATTTAAAATAAGACGATTTTAAAACATCGTCTCTAATTTACACATTTTATTTTCATCTGAGATACGTGGGCTTCAAATTATTGCTGTATGACACCGAAATTTATCATTACTTCAGTAATTGTATGTAAAACATCTACTTATTTGAGAATGACCTCTGCAACGAGCTCGAAACGTTGAGGAAAGAATAAGGAATAACACACGATGACATCCCCTAAAATATAATAAAACAACATACACATAATAATATATCAAGCCTTGAATGCCAATTGACTGAATAATATACTTTAGTATTTATTATTCATACACAAAAATGACGTTTTCGCGAATCTAAGATAATTAGCTTTACCGTTTTGTCGTTTCTTTGCGATAAAATAAGCCGCAATATTGACAGAGCCATTTAATACAATAAAATTATTATTATGGTTAGCGAAAATTCGGTCGTGTTTATTTCTGGTCGGTATCGACCGCGTTGGTCTCGTTATTTCAATTATTTCGATATGATACATATTATACGAAGAATCAATACTCGCAAAGTATTGATAGGATATACCAATACCAATAAAATATTCGATACTTAATCACGACCCTATATTGTATAAGCACATGAAAATTTTAGAATAGGTAACATTTACACAACTCCCTTTAAAATTATCATGGTTCACTATGTTGTTTTTTTAAATTTAAACATTCCTCATTTAATTTTAACGTTTACTGGCATGAACTTAAAAGCTCACTATCCTGTAAAGACATAGTATGTACCTACGTACTAACTATTTCTTAATCGCAAATTGTCTCAATAATCAAAAAGCTTGCGTTTATTTGCGGTATCCAATAGGTACAGGATAGTTACCGTAAATTCCCACAGTTTGTCGCAACCTGCCGCGATTTCTGGCAATTGTAGTGCATGTGTGAGCAGACTCTTAATGCCACCGTGAACCATAAAATATAAGACATAATATTTCCATATATGTAAATATAATGTACCTACCTTCATAGTATTCTTTTTTCTGTATGCATTATTTTACTGACCCCTAAGCCTTGGCTGGAACTACTGCAAAGTGTATTGAAACGATACCTTAATCATTTTGATATACGAGAGCGATAGTATTTATAATCTATAAACTATACGACGTGAAAGTTCATGTTCACTATAACAAGAAAGTATTGCTAGCGCCCGCTACCAATTGACTTTGCTAGTGACAATGTAATGGCTTAAAAATATATCGATAATAGTGATATATCCTCGGATATACGGTATTCGGTCGATGTACTTACTCCACATTTCAAATTCCAATAAAAACACGTACGTACCTATTACTATAATAAGATAAATATTTAAAAAAAAAAAACGCTTAAAAGATACTTAAATACTTTTTTATACAAATTCATTCGTTGCATTGTTGTGGGGGAATCAAAAATGCATAGCAATCAATAATTTATTCCAAAAATACAATATTCGGCTACAAATATATGGAGTAAAATAATATTATAAAAAGGTCATAAAATGAACAGTCGCAATGTTTTCATTGTCTTTTTAAATACCTTCCTACGTATTTGAGAAGTATGGAGCAATGCAGCCACGCACAAAAATCCGATAAAGCATCAAAATCATTCAATATTCTATTCAAGCAACGCGCATAGAGAGAATCGTTTGTTTCTTTGAATACAAAACGAAATCGTTTGAATAGGTGACATTTTTTTTAAATAAAGAGAATCAAAAAATCATCCTTGGCAGGTTTACAATCTCTGGCATTCATTTTTCAAATGGTAAGTACGTGAACGAATACGTGATTTTCAAATTAATACCTCAAGGGGGAATTGTGAATCAATTATTCACTGATAGGTAATATTTTTGTATAATTTTGGCTACAGGTGGACTGCGTAATTACATGCCAGTTGTTATTGAATTCTCATTCTCACATACATTCAATAAAAGGATGTATTTTATAAACTAATTTTTAGGTAAATTGATATCAAAGTTGTTGATGTTTTTTAATTAACGGGTACTAGAAAAGATTCCTCTAAATCACTGGTTCCCGACCCATGGGTTGCAACCCCCAAGGAGATCGCCAAGTACCTACTCTCAAATTAAAACCGAAAATACGAGGCAGCTAAATTAAGGACTGATAGAGATGAATAGAAATAGTTCATACCTTCATCAGTCAATGGGTCGACCTCTATTGAACATTATGTAGGTACTTATTAATATTTTACCCAAAAATTAGCCTATTCTACATTCTTATCTTCTTATTTTTATCTTACACGTATTCTGAGGTCAGTTCATATCCCGAAACACATGTCAATCAATGTAAATATCTCAATATCTCAACTTTGAATACGTTTGATAACGCACGTGTAAAGTTATATTAGGGACCGTCCACATATGATGTCACACGATTTTGGCTATTTTTAACCCCCCCCCCCTCCCATCGGCACATAACCTTTTACCCCTTGTCTATATTACATCACATTTTTTACAACTCCCTAAATGTTAAAAAACAGGAAAAAAAATATATTTATCCTTAAATCCCCGATCCCCAATATTTTATTTTCAGATCCTTTTATATTTTTTGTTTACTTTGTGACGTCACATTTTCTCAGACCCCCCTTCTTCCCTTTTCGTCACAAATCATCACATATTAAGATCATAGTTTCTTAACCGGTGGTCCGCGAAGATTTTTGGTTGGGCCGCAAAAATTGTCTGCAGTTCAAAAATAGTTACCTAGAAACCCAAAATTTGAAGTGGGGTTGTATTATATTTCGACAATTATTGTTTCAAAAATAGTGTAAATATAAATATTTATTATTTTATTTCAATACTGATGGTCCGCAAAACATTTTTTGATTTTTTTGTGGTCCGCGGATGTAAAAAGATTAAGAAACATTGATTTAAATTAAGCATAATAGTCGGTTTTTGTAAAATTTTAATGACATTTTCTCTAAAAGAAAAAAACGGCCGGGACATAATCTCGAAACGGGACTCTCCCATTTCAACGTGAAATAATGGAGAGCCTAACTATAAGGTACAAGGTATTCTGTAAGCACACCTACGCACAATAAATACTTAGAAACGAATTACGCATTCAATTATCTCTCGCCATTGTTTAATCCAATCATGAATTCCGATTAGATCTCTCGGACTAGGATATTTCCATTCTTCCATTGTGATCGTGGTTCCATCTGTTGGCAACTTATGTTCAACGACACATATGCTTACAAACTACAAAACAATAAAATAATGAATATGTATAGAATACATGCTAGTATAGGTAATACGTAGTAATCTAACCAAAGATATCATAATAGTTTAAATTACTTTTCCCAATATTTACATACATATCGAGAATTTTCCCATGGTCAGCGGCGATATGACGCAAATAACGCAATCGATACGTTATGAGATTTAAAAGGGGAGCTCAAAACTGTTTAAGCCAGTCATACAATTATTAAATTTTAAGATGCATATTTTTACAAATTAAATAAGTAAGTATAAAATATTACCAAAAACATAACAAAATCCCTGCAACTGACATCAAAGGGTTTATATATTATAATATATAACATGTACGCACTTGTACCTACACACAAATACACCACTAATACTATTATATGGCATAGTTACATACCACAAAAATAAGGGAAGTGTGTTACCTTCGGGGTGTGGCTGTAAAAAGGTACGATTCTCTTTTTGGAGAAATATGTTTCTTCCAATAATTATGCATGTACCCAATTAATATGCATTAAAAAATGTCACGGAATCGAAACGCAAATTCGATATCAGTAATATTTGAGGACATTCAGGGCGCTTTGTGCTTTTAATGGCCCGAACGCCATTAAGTCATAAACCAAAACTTCCTTCTAAGTGTTGGTTTATACTGTTTATAGCGACTGGCTTTCGTATTTCTATCTACTTAATCTGTTCTGTGTTTGTAGATATGGCGTACCTATGTCTGTATAGATCATAGAGGTATTAAATAAAGTATAGATGTTTGATGCAGATGCATCGACGCAGGTCTTACTTGATTCCAAATGCATCCGATTAGAATCTCAAATTGAATTGTATACCCACTATGACTGAACGGTAACGTGTCGGAATATAATGTCGTGAGTCCCGGGTGCCAATTCCGAGTTGAATAAAAATCAAATATTGTTTTTCAATGTGTGTTTTATTACAGAGTATGGAGCCAATAGGTTAATACTTTGGACGCGGAAGACGCACACGGCGCGTAATGACCAGGCGGCCGATCGATGTAATCAACGTGCATTTTAAAGGGGGCAATTAAAATCTCATTATCTATTCAGCAGCGAATGCGTTAAGTGTGTGGCTAACATCCATTTCTCGTAAAAACAAAAATCTGTTAATACAACCTTCGCTTTGTGGAGGCCCATATCTATAGTAAAATGGCATAACACGATAATTATGTCCGTTTTTCAAAATTATTGTTCAGGAGAGCAATTTTAAACTTCGAAAGTTATTCAACCAATGAATATATCACTATAAGGCCTAGACATACCACACTTTGATATATTTTAGATCTCACTGAAATGAGTCTGAAGGTATATAAATGTACATAACTGTATTTGTCAAAAAGCGGACATATCATGTTTTAACATCTTACTACTTCTTCTTTTACTGATCTTCTAAGGATCGAATATGGTAAAAAGTATTACAAATAAATAAGTAGCTTTATATATTATAATCAAATACAAACGCGAAATAATATAAAATGTTTCGTATTGAAAAGCCACCTCAGTCCCCGAGTCAAGTGTTGTTTTCACTTTTGATTCATTCACCTCCTGTCATTAGCGATCGGTTAATTTCTTTGAAGCGTTGCCAAAAATGCCGTGGACTTGAAAACGGCCGCACGAATTGAGATTCCTTTGATCGGCATCATCACGGACACTCCCACCAAGATGTGATGTGTAGATGTCCTAATAATAATTTTCTTTCCGCCGGGCGCGTTTGTTACGAAAGACCTAGTGACCTCTGGGGGAGAGAGATGAAAGGAAAATGCTGTAATAAATTTTCTTTGTATGTTTTCATATGCTATGCAATAGGAGACTTTTCCGCTTCTTGGATATATTTCACTTTATGTCCACTACGTGACATACGTACGTCAAATAATAATGTTTCTCAAACTAAAATAATTAACATTGTTATTTATTTATAACCCATTTACCTATATAGTAAGTGAAATTTAAAACACACCTTTACCCAATGAATACAAACTATAGTGTTTTTCTCGTCTGTTTGTTCCATTATAACAAAAAAACTACTGAACCAATGTTGACGAAACTTGCACAAAGTGACGTCCCGTGGGGGTAGGCAGATTGAGTGTCGCTTGGGAGCGGCAGTTACTCAAAGGGCGGCAAATCGAGAAGAATCATTAGGTATATATAGAAATAGGTACCTAAACTTAGTAATCGCGGAAATATCTCTCCAATAAAAAAATCAGCTCTTGGAAAGAAAATGTATTAATTAACATAGAATGTTTAACCGGAGTGTTTCTTTGTCGGGTTTGCGATGTCTAGTTTACTTCCGTTGTCCTCGGACGTCACATTCTTGATGACCAGCAATGCCACGTGCAGATTTGAGAATTATATTTGAATTATCGGTAGGTACATACCTACCTAATTAATTTATCCAAATATTTTTGCCAGTCACTCGCGAGTTTTGAAAGTTGTCAGGTGTATATTTAAATGTATCTGAAAACCGTGGACTCGCAATATTGTCTATTGAAGTAGAGATGGCCTTTAAATTAGATTTAATGGTATATATTTTGTTAGTAATGTATCAATACAACACATTATTTCTTAGATATTTGAGTCATGGAAGGATGATAAAAAAATACTGTATAAAAAAATTGGGTAGCATTTTGGCGCTGCCTAGGGGCGGCATTTTGTCTAGGGACGTCACTGCTTGCACAGTTGATAGACAACATTTTTTAATTAATTTATTGTAAACTATAAAGTATAAACCCATGCCTTTTCGCACAAAGTGGTTTTGTTATTGGATAAAGCATTGAATGTTTACATCTTTGAGAGGTTGAAAAATAGTTATAATGTTTGGTTAACTGGAAGATATTAAAAATTATTATATTAGTATATTTTACATGACGAGTTGATGGTATGTAGTGAGTACCTTGTCATTGTTATGTTCCTCTATAATCTATGTCTTTCTTTATTTTTTTTAATTTTCAAAATTATAATAGAATAGAACATATAGTCGCCCCAAAAGCAAAAGGGCACATTTTGATGGTTTTGGATTATGAATGTAGTTTTGGCCGTAGTTTTTTTCTACATTATAGGCAAAAATTATGAAATCACAATTTAAGAAAGAAAATAAAGGTCACTTGTATATTTTTGTAAACTAATCTTCAATTATTAATGTATAGCAAAAACGTAACATGCCCACGACTTTGCCACTCTATGTGCATTGGTTACAAAAATAATATAAGAAAAAATGTGAAATAATTATTTTAAAATGTGTAAAGACCTTTGTACAAAAAAAAAGATTGTGTTGCAGAAAAAAGGCCCTTGTGACGAGAATCTTCACAAGATATGAAAAAAAATATTAATCGCATTTCAATCTTTAAGTAATAAGTCGACTGTGCTCTGAATTTCATTTCAAAATATTAAAAAACAACCTCCATACGATTTTTTTCACTCAAAAAAAACTTTAAATGCGTTTTTCTGAAAACTCTATTTTTGCACAAGTGCCCTTTTGCTTTAGGGCGACGATGTTATGTTGCGTAGTGGTATGTGTTATTTTCTAGTTTTGTTGTTTAGTGGCGCATAATTGCGCTGTTTGCATAAATCTATATGACTCAATCGCTGCATGATATGTTTTCCTTTCCTAATTCATAATATCACTGGTCTTACCGATTTCATTTTTTCAATAATCGATTCTCCGTGGTAGGTTTCCAGAAAAAATGTAAAAAAATATGTCATCGATATATTTTCCGAGATAACGAAACTACATTCATTTCACTACTTCAATACTAATAATTGGGACCTTCTAATTTTTAGGTGCTCTAATCCAGTGTCTCCCAACCGCCGGTCCACTGAAAAATTCTGCTGGTCCGTAAATAGTTGTCCATTTAAAAATGCATGCAAATATCCAACCAAATCGTAATTCAGATCAACATTTAAAGGCATTGGTTAAAAAATGTAAATGTCCTGAGAAAATGAATATCCTTGTAAAAGCAATCTATTGATATTGATTAATAATCCCTTCATGGAAGACGTCAAACTCATGCGCGCTTAATACTCGAAAAAATGGAAACCTAATCGGGTTGTCGTCTGATAGCACATCGGTGCCCAGACATAAAATACAAACATTGCCGCAGATTTGGACATCCTGGAGTTTTCGATATCTCTAAATTACAAACCATTAAATTACTTTCCACATTTTCGATTACCTAACCATGTATGTAACAATACTTTTTCGGCCATGTCAGAAATAGAGAAACTAAATGGATGTCAATTCAGCGCTTTATCACTGCGAAACAATACTAAAATCACGGTTATCAAATGTCCTAGCAAAGATGCAGCAGCAGATTTCGCACAATTTTTTAGAGCTTAATATTTATTACTTTCGTAATATTTTATTATTTACAATTATTTATTTACTGATCGGTTTCTGGATATCCCATGTTATTATATGATTTAAAAACTAATAAATACAAAAAACAAAATACTTGGTATATAATATATAAATAATAGATTGTATTTTGTTTGTTAACGGTCTGTGATGTATTTCTCATATTTTCACCGGTCCACAGGTATAACAAAGTTGTGAAACACTGCCCTAAGAATTGCCTCATATTATACTCCTCCAAATTTAACACCTCGCCATTAATTGTGAGATATAATATTAATGTGTATAGTAAACGTGCCTCTCGATTTAAAACAATAAAACCACCTTACCCATTCATTATTCTATAACACAACAGTGTTACAATAAATTCCTAGAAAAAATGCTGAATAAATCACAAGTAAGCAGTGAGTAGATATTATGTAAATACTCGTAAGATAAGTTTCACAGATTCGACTAGTAGTAAAAAATGCTTAAAATAAAAACGACGCGTAGAATATTAATGTACTTGTTATCCTATTAAAAAATAAATAAAAACATAACACAAACAATAAAAGTATTTTATTCGAAGGTAAACAGTGTCACCAAAAAAGAAGCAAGAAAACGTACAAAAGTGTTCGGGAGATTGATATTGCTGTCAGTGTTTATTGATACATACACGTTCCTCCAGTCGCAACGAACACGTCGTTGAATATTGTCTGACTGTTAACTACCCAATTGGGTGTTTTATACCCCAGAAGATATCTCATTTACTTTAATATTTTATACCTAACCTAATCTAACGTAAAACTTATGTATTTAATTATTTTTTTAAAACACTATTATGGCATAACTATAATTGGCCAATACTTCAGAATAAGATATGCACTATGCAATCATTACATTATGATAATAATATGGAAACGATTCTATATTATTATGATATTAAAAGTGACAGACCGTAACGCACACATGAAATTTAATAATAATACTAAAAACACGTTGCATAGTCTCTCTCACTTCCACTAAAGCGGCATTATAAGAAAAATATAGGTATACGTTACTCAATCTAGGTTATCGATTTCGGCATCATAAGTTAGACGTTTATCTTTTCTACTTAGGCTCCTAAATATACTTCGGCATACCGAGCATAGTTATTAATGGCAACATTTATGATTTATATTTCATAGACATATCTAAATATAAGAGCCCAAGTAGTATATAGATAGAAAATATAATGCTTATATGCGACATCATAATATAAAATCATTATAAATTTAAGCTATTTTATGTATGAAAAATATATCAACAAGACGCTTTTCGTGTTGATTTTCATAAATTAAATATTTCTACGTCAATATATATAGTTATTCTGCAAATTCAGTCGTAGTCCCCATCTTAAATACATATTTTATCGACATGTTCAATCCTCCCATTCATGCAATCAAGATTTCAAATGTATAAACTTCTTGTAACGGGTATCTACTTAATCTGCCGACCTGCCGATTGTTAATTAATTATTATTCCGATCTAGTTTCTATCGTTACCACATTGGCTTGATAAGTTAAATTTATAATTGTATTTATCATTTTATTTTAATAAATATCTACATAATAAGCACATACTTACTTTCTTTTCTACTCTCTTGTTATATTGGTTGTTATTCGTAATTAAGTCATTTTTATAATTTGTATTTCGCATTGGCCAATCGCTGTAATGCCATAATACTCTTTTCTAAATAAAATAAATAAATCTTTCACCAAAATATGACCTTACATTAAGGTTTAGAAGATGTGCAAAGTCTATAAATACATTTTCTAAGTTTGTTTTACATTAAGTACATTGTCTTACTTTTAAGCATTTAAATATAGGTACCTATGTTTAATTATTATTACTGTAATAAATTAATATGTCCAATAATATATTAGTATGATTCAGGCACGTAAAGGTTAAATGGAGAGAGCGAGACGAAAACTAAATAAAATGAGACGGCTGCGAAACATCAGAATTCGAGTCTCGCGCTGAGGACAATGGGAGGAAGGTGTGCCGAGAGGGAGGACATGCGGCGTGGACTGTGCTGGACACCCAGCTACATCCTCGTTAATTCTTACACCATGATTCAGCCGCCTCCATAATGTGAAACCTCCACCAATAAATTGGTTAAAACAAATATAACAGGAGGTGAACAATAATAACGTATATGTTATTCTCAAAGAACGAATATCACAATATATTGTGATATTATGAAGATATATATCTTTTCAATATAAAAAAGTACAAAATACAAAAGGTGCTAATTAGGTATTAGAAACTTTATGCTGGCATCTATAGGATACATCAAACAGACACTATAGGTACAGTTGGTACCTTTTCCAATCATCATTTTTTGACCACTGCCAAGGGTCTTGCATCTTGTATGTAAAATATTGTTTCAACAATTAATAATAATTAATGAAGTTATCCAAATATACCTAAAACCTTTCAATAGTAATAATCTTTTCCATGCTTTGCAATTTTCTCTATAATTTTAAGGAACCACCAGAACATATTATAATATGCACGAATAATTTAAAGCTATTTCTTCAGTGTGTAATGCGAATGAAATCAGTGCTATTCGTTTTGTGCATCTGTTATCTATGTCATCTGTCATAGGAACTAGCAGAAGATCCACGCACATGTCAAGCATAATTTTTGACAAAATATAAAATTGTATATTTACCTAAAATAAGATATTGTATGCATATCATGTCTATATAATAATATGCGCAATCGACAATATGATTTTAATCTGAAAGACAACAATATTTTCAGTAGATTATTTTTTCCACCACGGTAAATTATACAAATTATATTAATTATTTATTATACCTACAAGCTTTTTAAGAGGACGTCTATTTCAATTACATATGGCACCCTACAACGTAATCAAATCATTTGACTAAAATCGCAGTTTAAAATAAATGGGGGGACATGCTCGTCGAAGGTCAAAATTGAGTTTTTATTGTATTTTCAAACCATGATCCTGGACACTCCTTAAACGTTGTAGATAATCTATTTATATAATTTTGAAGCCTTATTATCCTTTATTGTTATTTTAAACATTTGATGACTGCATGAAGTATTTTTGTTACATAAAATAGTATTCTTTTAAACCTCTCGCTCTAATGTTTTAGAATATAGTCATATTTCGGTACAAAACTGTGCAGTGGTGTTAAGATTTTTTACATTTATTAATTTTTAAACGCATTTATAAAACCATTAGTATAATTTATTACGAGATAATTTTTGTAAAATATTCACGATAAAAAATTATTTTGATAATCTCTGTGATCCCAAATTTGACAAGAATTAGGCATTTTATTATTCAAAAAATCGGCAAGATTAACACATTTGAAGATGATTCTAAAGATATTTATTATAAGCTATGTCTTTGACCATTCAAGTGTGATAAACATCTTATGAATAATGATTGCTTTATAATAATTATTGACCTAAGAATAAGGTAGTGTTTTTTTGAAATACGCCATTTCTTTTGTCATTCTCTAGTGGTTAAGCTACAACATACGGCTGTAGCCATAAATTGACAAACTATAATTGAAGTAGGGAGTAAAATGATATTGACGCGCGTGTTTGAACATGTACCGTTTAAAAAAAAATAAAAAAAAATTCGGTTAGGTACATGTTCAAACACGCGCGTTAACATAATTTTACTCCTTACTTTAATTATAGTTTGTCGTTTTATGGCTACGGCCGTATGTTGTAGCTTAACTACTAGGGAATGACAAAAGAAATGGCGTATTTCAAAAAAACACTACCTTATTCTTAGGTCAATAATTCTTATAAAGCAATCATTATTCATAAGATTTTTATCACACTTGAATGGTCAAAGACATAGCTTATAATAAATATCTTTAGAATCATCTTCAAATGTGTTAATCTTGCCGATTTTTTGAATAATAAAATGCCTAATTCTTGTCAAATTTGGGATCACAGAGATTATCAATATAATTTTTTATCGTGAATATTTTACAAAAATTATCTCGTAATAAATTATGCTAATGGTTTTATAAATGCGTTTAAAAATTAATAAATGTAAAAAATCTTAACACCACTGCACAGTTATGTACCGAAATATGACTATATTCTAAAACATTAGAGCGAGAGGTTTAAAAGAATACTATTTTATGTAACAAAAATACTTCATGCAGTCATCAAATGTTTAAAATAACTATAAAGGATAATAAGGCTTCAAAATTATATAAATAGATCATCTACAACGTTTAAGGAGTGTCCAGGATCATGGTTTGAATATACAATAAAAACTCAATTTTGACCTTCGACGAGCATGTCCCCCCTTAAAAGAAAGAGTTGGCATACGTATTTGTATAATTTCAAATAAAAGTTACAGCGATCCTTTCACAGACAAATTCTTCCAAGTTATTTTCTAATCTATCGCTCCTTTTTTCTTCTTCTTTTAAAAGGCAGATAATGTCATTAAACTGTCATATTATTCTATGAAAATTTGTTAAGGGGGGACATGCTCGTCGAAGGTCAAAATTGAGTTTTTATTGTATTTTCAAACCATGATCCTGGACACTCCTTAAACGTTGTAGATAATCTATTTATATAATTTTGAAGCCTTATTATCCTTTATAGTTATTTTAAACATTTGATGACTGCATAAAGTATTTTTGTTATATAAAATAGTATTCTTTTAAACCTCTCGCTCTAATGTTTTAGAATATAGTCATATTTCGGTACATAACTGTGCAGTGGTGTTAAGATTTTTTACATTTATTAATTTTTAAACGCATTTATAAAACCATTAGTATAATTTATTACGAGATAATTTTTGTAAAATATTCACGATAAAAAATTATATTGATAATCTCTGTGATCCCAAATTTGACAAGAATTAGGCATTTTATTATTCAAAAAATCGGCAAGATTAACACATTTAAAGATGATTCTAAAGATACTTATTATAAGCTATGTCTTTGACCATTCAAGTGTGATAAACATCCTATGAATAATGATTGCTTTATAATAATTATTGACCTAAGAATAAGGTAGTGTTTTTTTGAAATACGCCATTTCTTTTGTCATTTTCTAGTAGTTAAGCTACAACATACGGCCGTAGCCATAAATTGACAAACTATAATTAATTATCTTTAGAATCATCTTCAAATGTGTTAATCTTGCCGATTTTTTGAATAATAAAATGCCTAATTCTTGTCAAATTTGGGATCACAGAGATTATCAATATAATTTTTTATCGTGAATATTTTACAAAAATTATCTCGTAATAAATTATACTAATGGTTTTATAAATGCGTTTAAAAATTAATAAACGTAAAAAATCTTAACACCACTGCACAGTTATGTACCGAAATATGACTATATTCTAAAACATTAGAGCGAGAGGTTTAAAAGAATACTATTTTATATAACAAAAATACTTTATGCAGTCATCAAATGTTTAAAATAACTATAAAGGATAATAAGGCTTCAAAATTATATAAATAGATTATCTACATCGTTTAAGGAGTGTCCAGGATCATGGTTTGAAAATACAATAAAAACTCAATTTTGACCTACGACGAGCACGTGGGCCGTTAATTCAATTAATCATGGCGTCCGGCTGATTTCAGAAACAGACGAGCGTTCGACCAGCAGCTGTTATACATTAAAACCAGGGAACTCAGAAATATTGGGAACTGAAATACATAACGGGTAAGGCGAAGCAGGTAACCGACTCGAGTAAAGAAGATTCCGGGTTAAACTTACACACGTGTTAAGAATACGTTTTACGTCGAATACTAAAAACTGCTCTCGGTTTATGCATTTACGCTCATTTAATGTTGGTGTATTACACACACTATTGCACGTGCATAATGCGTGCTACATTTTCGTAGGACACTCACACATTCAAAACCCTGCATCAAGATGCGGCGTATTGAATATAGACTATCGGTATTCTATTTATTATCTGTTCTGTGATTAAAACCATTATTGTGTTAAGACACATTATAGTGCGGGTGAGAGAAACAAACTGACCTGAGTTATATTTTCACGCCACACTCACCCACATAACCCGAAGATTTCCGAACACTTTCCGAAAATTTCAGAACACCGGGGCTAAACTGTGGCTACTCTACTGTGTTACCCTGTCTCAATCTTCCCATTTACTAAGACATTAAAAATGCATAAATTCCAAAATATACCTACTAAAACACAACATCTTCAAATTAATCTTTTTTACAATAATTAATGACCAGTAATATATTCATAAGTATCCGTTAGTTTCTGTATCCCTACACCCCACAGGAAACCACGTTTCGCCTCATCCGCGATATATCCCAAATATGATCAGGTTCCGCCCCCATGCTGGTTTCCATAAGCAAACAAAAAAGATGACAATGCCCAGCTGTGAGACCCCTCACTTGGTTAGTCCGACACTTGGAAATTTTAAATAAACAAGCTACATCAGATATATTCAATTCAATAATAGTATAAATGTGTTGATTCATTCTAAAAAAGCTTAATATAAATAATTACAAGATAAAAAGAACTTTTTATATACTTACTTTTTAAATTTTCTGTTGAATTATATAAACTTGACTTGACTAGCTTAAGCGATCGAAAAAATATGTACTTGATAGAAATAATACTGGAATGTCATTTTGACATGTCATATTGATTTCCATAGTAACGCACGTATATATTAATAATTTAGTTGCTAGGACCCCAGACCCCTAGCAACCAATGATGGTGTCGAAATAACTTTTCATACAAAACAGAATTAACTGAAAATGAATTCAATTCTACTTAAAGATGGCTAAAAGCATTAAAAATGCATTGGCATCATGTTCTGATATATTCTAAAAGTTTCAAATGTCTATCTAGTCAGGAAGTTAGTTAAAAATCGATTGCAAGATTTGTACCGTACAAAGAACCACCGGACAAATAAGAATACGAGCTAAGAAAAACGTTGTAAAATATATAATTTTTAAACATCAGTTACAAACATTTTAGAAAAAATCCTAGAAAATAGTTGGAAAGTTTCACCATACCGATGACTCCTCTTATCATTTAAGCAACTGATCCGTGTATTAGTCAGAAATTTAATCCTAACAACTACGTTAATCGACGTTTGTTAAATTCCGGCAGGAGACCAGCTAACATTATGTAATAATTAAAAATGATCACATATGGCGTCAGGTGTTAATCAAATGTTTTAATGAAGTTCTTGCACTTGTGAATAATAAATATTAATTAAATGAAAATATAACGCGAATACAATATGGTGATAATTACATCACTTTAATGGTTTTAATTTTTGGTTATTAAACCAAATATAATATTATTGCATAATCAACTGATGCAATCGGTAATCACTACTTAAGTATACATATATATTATTTATTTAATTCTACAACAGGCCAAGAGGCCCGATGATTGTAGTATAGAGAAACAGTTATGTAGTAGTACAAGTGAAACAACCAAACACCGTAACTTTGGGGAAATCAAATATTATACTTATTATCAATGACATTAATAATGTAAATATATTGTGACCTCACCGGGAATCGAACCCAGACCTACCGAATGAAACGCCAGAGTTTTACGTACTAAGCTACTAGGGCCGCCTAATCACTATCAGCAAACAACTTCATGTAATCAATTAATAATGCCCATCTTCGTATTATATTTTATTATTATCGTTACTTTTAATAAATAAAAATATAACTAAAATAAGTCATAAGTATTTACATTTTTTTCAGTGTATCTATCTATATTCTATGGCCATACATTTGTATTGAAAGAAAATTCACTACTTTCACATCTTAGACGTATGTATATTAAATTATACGAGCTTCATTCAAGTAAATATAGTAAGTTGTTAACCACGATTTAAAAAATAAATCAGAATTCTTATTAACTAAATGTTGTTTACACCTGACCAATTCATAAGTATTCAATTATGTGAAGGATTATAATAAAATGTATGTATGATCCTTCCTTTTTGTTGTCCACCACACAAAAGAATGAAGGATATTTTATTTGAATAATTTAGTTATAGTGGTATTGAATTTTTAATAAATCATCATTGATCGTAAAGGAAAAAAAGGCTGCTCTGAGATTAATAGTTAGAACGAAAGCATCCTTATAATCTTATGAATTAAACAAATTAACGTTGTCAATATAATGTAGGTGGGTCAATTCTAAATTATTCAATATTAATTATAACACGGTAACCAAAATTAATTCTAAATTTAGTTTGTCCAAAATTAATGAACATAGTTTATATGGTTATAATATTATGCAAAATCCTGTCATTAACATATATGTGGCCTGTGGCGGAACTACATTGCGCTTGACCTCACCTTCCATTCCCCTTTAGAAATATAAAGTAAGTATATATTATATTATATATATACAGAAATATAATTATTTTTTTTTGATATATTATGTTACGTGCATTTTTTTAAATAAGTAAATTACTATTACAGTTTGTCAAAACATGCGTTGGTGATCATGGCTCGAATGAACCATTCCATTGTTTTCGGTATCTACCTAACACAAATGTTTCTTAAAACATTTTTAAAATGCCATAACAGATGATAATTTTATTAAGTATATATAACATTCTTACTGTTATGTCCCGGATTACAGAAAAGACAATAAAGAACAGGTCTTGTTTAAATTATCTCAACCATAAACTTGACAAAGTCAATCCGTAGCATAATATAAGTGAAATAACTTTATGAATGCTCGGTTGAAAAAAATCAAGATCAGTATAATATTATATCAATCTCGAAAGGAGGGTAGTTCCGTCAGGTAAACTACCCGAAAAGGATTTTACAGGTGATTTACTTCGAAATACAGCAAGAACTTTTTAGATATAAGATTTATTTAGGTAGAAAAGCAATACAAGTAAGCACTTACTAGCTAATTACCAAAGGTAATGACAAATTATGCATTGATACATTCGTCTTTTATATTAGAAGAAACCGCAATTATTTTATTTGTTAACATAATATATTTTTATTAATATTTCCAAATAGTTTTAGAATTGTGGTATTGAATCGATAAGCAGATGTTTTGTTTTGTACCATTTAATATTTCTAGAATTGTGGTTTTTAATTGTTAGGCGAATGTTTATGTTTTGCACCATTTAATTCATTTAATTATTACTTATTGATATTTTAAGAAGAGAGCGGATGTTGTGGTTACCTGAATTTATAAAGTCAACTAGATTGACACGTGTAACATTACGATCATCTTATTGTTCTCAAATCTTGTAAATTCTGATAAAAAGTCAAAAGTACTTTCTTTTAATTTGTATCACGTAGAGCAAAAAAAGTCGCATGCGGCGCAAGTTTTTTAGTAAGTAGGTACATAATATTATACTTACACATTTTTTGTACACTATCCATGCGATACTATGTATTTTTAAACATTTAAGCAGTTAATTTATTATATTTAGATCGTTCTGGGGATGGGTTTACAACCCGAAATCGTTTTCAACATAAATAACCCAAATATCATATAATCGTTTTTTTATTCACTTTAAATCATTATAGTGGAGTTCTACCTCGTAAAGTATTTCAGATGCATTTTAGTTTAGCTTCCCAAAATAAAACTTTTGGCAGAACTTTATTCTCTACTACGGTACTAATTGTGGGGGGTTAATTTAATACTGTATACTATAAGTCTACAAGGTATGTAGTTAAGTAGGTAACATTTATGTGAAGTACGATATCGTTAGTTAATCGGATAAAATTTAGATAATAAATGGTAGTATCTATATAATATTAAGTCTGAGTAAGTATATTAAAATAACTTGGTCAGTGCACATGAATAATACTGGTGGAAGTGGAAGCTTTCGCGTTGCATGAAATAAAAGCACGAAGAAAAAAGCTCGCGTCGTGTGGTGAAGTTTGTTTGGATAAGGCGTCTTTCGCCCACGCCTCGTAACTTTATTCTGACTTTATAATTTGTACCTGACCAATGTTTTTTTTATAAACGTATGAATAATAAATATTTGACAACAACATTGTCAATGGTATGAATACGGAGTATCATTATTAAGTGGGTATCAACTTTGTATAGAGATTTGAATGTAGTTGTTAATTTCAATATGGATATCTCAACTATCAGATAAAAATTGACTAATATTTTGACTATAATTCATATGTTATAAATAAGATTTATATTTACAATAATACCTACTTATATCTGACAGTGCCGTCAATGGGCCTGATTACAAGTTATTTGAGAAAAATCAGAGCTACTTCATCTAGATTGGACAGAACTTTATATTATAATAATAATTGTCAAATTTTACGCTCTTTTTACATCAGCAGTTTTTCTCATTCTAACCAATATAAACCAATATCGGTATTGGCCACCTTCTGGAAATATCTCCAGTCCACATTATCTCATTTCGCCTCAGATATGGTATACGTATATCTTTTCCACATTCCAATCACTATTAAATAGATCCTCTTGGGTAGATGGGCGTTTTCCATTCTTGAGACATGGCCAGCTAAACGGCGTGACAAGCAATCCCTGATGACGGGAGGAACACTATACGTACAATGGGTATAATTAGTGGTTTTCGCCACGTGCCATGGCTCCGAAGACCCTCTATATCTATAATTTATTAACTCAACAATTACACAACCTACTCTCTTCCTTTTTGATAAGGCCCAGCACTCCGATTAATATACTTACCAATATGTCAGTATGTGTTTTTTTAATATTTCAAATTTTTGATCTGAAGTATAATATATGCAAAGGTAAACAGTAATTGAATGTTCACCAGTGGCGAAGACTCCATACTGGGCGATTATTTAAAGCCTACCTTGTTAAGAAAAATATTTTTTAATTTTATATTGACATATTAAATAATATAATCACATAATAATATATTCAATATGCCCAACGACATCTATCGTATAATTGTCATAATAGTTTTACGATCTTTTCCACTATTTCAATAAGCACCATTTATGGCATGTCTCGAAGGTTTAAAAAAATAAGCTATATCGTTTCGCTTCACATATTGTATGGATTACGTTCGCGTGAATCGAAAACTTTTTTTATATGAAGTTTGTTTCTCATAATTTCAAGACGTCTGGGGCGGCCCATATAAATTGGTAAGCTATTTAAGGAGCGCTTACGCTTACATATTACGTAAGTGCACATTTATTCAAAATAATTTATAAGATAATTTTAAAAAATAATTTCTAGGGATTCAATCACATATAAATATTGGTTGTTGTTAAAAATAATTAATAATTTATCTCGTGATTTTTATTTGTCAGTTAGTTTATTCATAGACTAAGACAATTTATTCAGCCAATTATGTAATTTGAAATCTGATATTGTATCTAAGCCTGTGTTTTAAATATATAAGTATTTTAAAATGTCTAGTTTACGGGTTAAATTATAAATTGTTATGGAAAAGATTCACAACAACGGCTATTTTCAATATATTTTGAGCGTGCGTTTCAATATATTTTGCGTTTATATTTAAGAAAATACATAATTCAAATTAATTGCTTAATTTTATACCAGCAGTGAGCTTTCGAAATTTCATCGGTTTATGTGTACCTACCTATTCATCAGTAGTTATGACGGAGTATCTTCTTATTTCCCGTAAATACATCTAACAAGTGTGCTTTCTCCACAGCCTACCTGTTTCCAAAAGTCACCCTTCGCCACTGATGTTCACCACTGTAATAATTCTTCTACCTATTAAATTCTTGGCTGATGTTTTTTGAAAGAGTTGAGGAGATTCGCCAGTTATTTTCTTAGTACTTCAAATAATATATGTATGGAAGATATAATATCGCAAAACAAAGCATTATAGTGTTAATAATTATTACTGATAAGGACCAATACATACGTATTTTACCTTATTTTTTTTCTACACAATTAATATAGGTAAATTGAATACAATTGTTACGCAAGAATTGAGAACAAAATTGATAGTACTTCTCACAGTTCTCACTGTTTAAATTGAATGACAAAATAAATAGTGAAAAGATTAACCTGATATCACTTGATTTACTGAGGCAATAATACCTGCTTTACGGAAATTAGAATGTAAACTGGTATTATTGAATTTGTCTGTAAATAAAAACCTCATACGGTGTAAAAAAAAAAAAAAAAGATGAAATCAATACTCAAATTTCTAATCGTATAGCAAAGGTAGGAAGGCTCGACAGTATTTTTCAACAAAGGCATAATGAAATTTGTGTAAATTTGAACTGTTCCCACACCTCTTGTGCATGAACGTGAAAGCGAGGCGTGTATATTGTAGGTATATTCTACCTGACTATGATAAAGAATGACTCGAAATGTTATTTGATATCACTACCACGTATTCAATTTCAAAAACAAAAAGCCTGGACATAAATCAAAAAAGATTATAGTCACATATTAGGTATTATGTACATACATTCTCATTGTAGGTAGGGATGTCATATTGATAACTATTTACGTCGGTATCTTGTCGAAGGAGAGTATCGATACTTTTATTTCGATTCGATATAATTAACTATCGGTTACTTACCGTGCCGCTCTTAAATTGTATGCAAAAAAATGAGGTGCATTCATTATATTTATTTAAGATGAGAGAATTTCTACGAAATCTACTTTCAAACAGCAGTGGTTTCAGATACAAGGAGGCCTGATGCGCTGACTAGTTTGGAGACACCATTATGATTATTTTAAACTACATAGTTTAATTCATAGTTCATAGGTTAGAAAGTACCGACATCATTGTCGGTACTTTCTAATGGCCTGACCTCATCTCCGCTTCATGGAAATCAGCAACTACTTTTAAAGTTGTAATGATGGTATTCGTTCCTTCGTTTACCGCCTTTTTTAACGTTTTGTTTCGCAACGTATGACTAGCCTACCCCCATGGGACATCACTGGCTACTTGTAAACTAGACGTATGCAGTTCGCCATATACATTATCACCATGATCTTTTGTACCCGTAACAGACGGCAGTATAGTTTAGCGATGGTTTCTTTATATTTATACGATATTGTCACCAACTATCAATACATATATATTATTTCGACAAAAACAAGACGTAACCATTTTGGTTGAATGAATGACCAAAAACCCATTATCGAAAAGGTGATCTTAGGTACCCACTTTATGTATAATATTCGTAATATTAACTGACTTTTACGCTGTCAAAGAATATTGTGCTATTATATTTTAGACGTGTATTTTTTTGTATAAGTAATACAAGGCTGTTATGTTGATCATAATGAAAAAAATAAAGATGATACAATTACATTTTCATTTCTGAGAGGTTAATGCACCTTCACAGACTTTCTACAGCGAATAGTTGTAAACCATTCGTCCAACTCATTGGGTCCCGTAACCCACAACTTCAAAACAAACTAGGTCACTTTGTCCGATAACTAGGAATGTCAAAAACGTATTGATTCGTCTTATTTTAGTATCTACCAATGTTTTTAAGGAGGATCCCGACCTAGAAGTATTTATTTATATGAACATTTCGTATGTCAAAACTTTGTGACCGTACCAGGATTTTTTTAGTGTCGTTGAATTGGGAGACATTAAAAATTAATATGATTTATCTTGAAAGCATTACAATGGCGACATAAACAAGATGGCGGCCTGTTTTGGCGTTACCTTGTACTATTATGATATTATGAAAATGGCTGTATTTTCCGACATAATTTTTCATATATTTAGCCTCCGTGGCCATAGAAGAAAATTTTGTTTTTTTCTATTTAGTGGAAGCCAGCGGCAAACAAATTTTGAAAATAGTCGATATACTTGATTATTTAATAGGTTAGGTTAGGTTATCATTGAATCATCATCGAATTTTGCCGAAATCGGCTATGAAAATTCCCGATGCTCCCGCCTGACTTCCAGTAAACAGACTTGTACTGAAAATTTTCTTCAATGCGTTCAGTAGAATCACAACAAGTTTCGTACCTACGTTGTATCGGTATTGTATCGGAACTAGATAATCGATACTTTTTTCCATCCCTGATGTAAGACTAAATGTAAATAAACCGACGTTAGTTTTTGTATTGGGACGGTTTATCAATATTATTAACCGATTAATAAGCATACTTAGACAATTCAAATTATCATTTATATCGCATAAAAATCGAATAACTGCAATAATCAGCGGGAGAAGAAAAATAACCGATAAAAACAAATTTACTCTCAAGCGCTTCTTTCGTTTGAGTATAAGATAATTTTAGTACTTATAAATATTATTTACACACAATATTAAAAACATCTATAGAGAAATGCCGAAATAGACAATAACTAATTACAAATATTTAATAAACTACTCGTTTTATGTATAATTATAATATTTTTGCTAAAAATTGGTTCCCCGCTGTGCTCAGATTTAAATTAACGACAAAAAGCTGTACTAAGTCGTCAACAACACAACTAGAATAAATTTTCAAAAATGGAAATCACCATTATCATCAGGAGCCCGTTAACCGGGGTTGGGCCCAGATTCCTCCCACAGGCAACAATTCTCTCTGTCTGCCCCTATCATGGCCCCCAAAGAGGGGGGGGCTGACAGGGCTCTAGTCTGGGGGCCCGGGCTTAGGAAGGGCCCGGCGTGGCGGGTCGATCATCACTTAAGCGAGATAAACACACACCACAAATTCGCGCTAATAGTAAAATAGTCGCCTGTGGTGCTATTTCACGAATGACATTTAATTTTATAATTATTTTTAGTCTGTCTTCTGGCTAATAAAAACGACTATTATTATTTATACAATACGGCGAAAGGTCGCACGTTACTTGGCTATCACAAAAGGGGATCGCGATAATTGCTTCATAATTGCCGACAAATTCAAGTTTATTTATTTAAAAATGCCAAAAATCTCGGAAAACCCAGAATACCATTTGGGAATCACTATTGTAGAACATTACACGGATCTTAACCTTAGCGATAGGTAGGGGGGCCCGCCAAACATCTTGGCCTGGGGGTCCGCTTCAGGATATGGGGCCCCTATCCAAAGTAACCGCTTATAGTTATAGGTATATCCCAAACATCCAGCAGTCATCAGTCAATGATGAATTATAGAAACATTATTATGGTTGAGACGACATGGCCAATTAAGTCTCATCGAAAATTTTAAGTCAGGGGAGTGTAAAAAGAAAAGACCCCACAGGCTTAGTGCGAGTGAAATGTCTCGGCTTTCAAATAACAGAATTAATTGTCGCAGACGAAAAACGAACGAAGTGACACGGAACTGATTGTACTGCAACTGTAAATAAATCGCGCAGAATTTGTGGCACGGCTAACATCGCCCGCGGACATTTTATCCTCGTCAAAAATAACTTCAACAAAACGAAAAGAATACGTCCTATGCAAATTAGTGTATATCTTGTGAACAACAAACATTGATAGGTATAGTCTGCAATCTGGAATCAAGCTAGAATTCCAGAATTTATAAAGGTAACCTCCATCTAAATCTTTATGAAACTGACATTTTTTCAAATCAGAAAGCAGTGGTAACTAACTACGTGACGGTCAGAGGCGGCAATACGTTTGGAGACTCCCTTGCAGAATTTTTCCTATGCGATACATCGCTTATGGATGTTAAAAATAAACCAATATAATTATATTTAGCCGGAAAACCGCCACTATCCCAGTAAGTACCTATGAAATTATGGTTTTATACAAATGACCATTGTAATCAAATGTCAATGTTTTTTCCGCCGCATATTTGGGAGAAAAATACTGTTTCATCTAAAGCAGTGTTTCCCAAAGTGTGGTAGGCGTACCCCCTGGGGTACGGGAAAAGTTTGGTGGGGGTACACGCTGCACCAGGCTTTGTCTGCGCCTGATGCAACAACGACACGACATCAATACAACATCCGTGTTAGAAGGTTTACCACATGCGGAAGAAGAGCAATTTTTCGAATTAGCTTCAGACGGATTCTTGAACAATAAATATAAGGAGAGTACTATAACATCATTCTGGTTGCAATGCAACAGTGTATCCAATTTTAACAGAAAAGGTCCTGAAATACATCTTGCCTTTTCCAACTTCATATCTATGTAAAGTTTCTTTTTCAGCATTTGTAGAGATTAAGAGAAAAAAAGGAATAGGGTTTTGGATGTGGAACCGTATCTCAGATTAAAATTAACAACCAGGGAACCAAATTATGACGATCTGTCTCAACATAAACAATTTCATCCTTCTCATTGATGAAAATTATTTATACTTGATATAAATTTTATTTACTTATATTTTATTATGAATGAATTTTATTTTTGGTTTTGTTTAAGTATGTAGGTACTAAAAAAGGAAAAAATAAATATATTTTGATTGTTATTAAAGTATATGCATTTTTTTTGAGGAGGGGTACTCAGTGTACGAAAACTATAAATAGAAGGGGTACACAGATGTCGAAAATTTGGGAAATACTGAATTCTAAAGTAACGACGCGTGGCCTTGTGGAATGTCATTTGTATTACTCCTTACATGCTAAGTCATAATATAAGGTGTCATTAAACGTGGCATTTACGTGGTAGAACTCCATTATAACGGTTTCGAAACACAGTTATTTTTTGTATATTCTACTGACTACTGAGTCTGATTCTGATCCTACTGGGTAATTTTATTTACGTTGACAACTGTTTCGAGCTATAAACCCATCTCGAGAAGTATTTACATATCGATATTTTTTCATTAGATAAAGGTACCTAATACCTATTCATATCACAAATGCGAAAAAACATGCGTTCAAAATTTCACGTTATACCAATCCTGAGATTGACCTATCTGTCTAAGATTGCAGTCCATATTGCAAGTAAATACTACATAATATTATTATTACGTATATTTTAATTTTATACCTTTTATTATTATTATTTCTCTATATAATTTATTAATTCTCTGTATCCCAATGTTGATACGTAACTGTTTATTCTCAGTTGTAAATAAGAGATTTTTTTAAATAAAGGGAAA
This sequence comes from Rhyacophila brunnea, assembly GCF_057557595.1. Classification (NCBI taxonomy): domain Eukaryota; kingdom Metazoa; phylum Arthropoda; class Insecta; order Trichoptera; family Rhyacophilidae; genus Rhyacophila; species Rhyacophila brunnea. Next base: position 17,810,470 of record NW_028232965.1, read on the forward strand.
ACGTAAAAAAAATATATATATATAGGTATATATAATATATATATATATAATATATTATATCAGGTACCTACCTACTGCAATTAATACTTGTGCTTATCACGAAGTCAATACCTATTATCTATCCCTGGATTCGGTTTAGATTATTATTTACGACTGATATAGGTATCTGACTCTGGAGTAGACCGCTATAATACTTATTCAAAAAGATAGATATTACTACAATAAGCAAAATGTTATTTTTAATAAAAAATAATAATAATTTATGCACTGACAGCTCAACGCTATTAGTTACTGTTATTACTTGCAGCAAGAATCCACATTGAATCCGTCCGAATTGATTGCCTGTAAAAATATCACAACATTCCGATGATAATCCTCTTAGCAACATATTGGCCGAACGTGATTCTTTAGAAAAGGGCGTCTCGTGGTTGCATCTTTAACATTATAATCATCCTCGAACTTCCGATGTGACAATTTTATTTTATAATTTAAAAAAATATATATTCTTCTGTGTGTAACTATATATTGCACCGCATTGTTTAGTAAAACCGCCAATGTTATATTAAATACCTACTACATACTAAAATTAAAATAAAATTAATTATAGAAATATAAATAACTTGTCATTTTAAAAGACCGTAATACATATTTAATGTATACAGTATATCACATCGGAAGAAATATAAACACATTGATTATGTCACATAAGATAATACAAACATATAGTAAGTTGATTGCCTTCTGAGTGAAGCTGTAAGATGGTTTAATTCTCCAGTGCGGAGAAATATAGGATTAACTTAAACACGTGTTGAAGAATATGTTATTTTCGATAGTTATGCCTGTTTTATGGTGTTAACTGTCAATGAATGCATGGTGGAAATGCATTGTATTATTCCACTTTTAATTAAATTTTGAATTTTGAATAAAAATCGTACTATAAAATTGCATTTTATTTAGATTGATAAGTAGTAGTTATGTCTGTATCATAATATCCATTAAAGTTTGTCGTGTAAACGAAACGCGCATTCAACACTGGTCATATTTGAGAACACTCAGCTCACGTTGTATTTCTTGCGTTTTGTGACCTGGCCGTCATAAATTAATAAACTGAATCTGGCTTCAAAGTCTTGATCCACGTCGACTGGCTTTCACACTTTTATCATATACATATAATATGTGTGGTGAACCCTTTACTATATGCCTGTTATCAAGTAAGTTATTCACAGACAAAAAATATCATGTTGTTTACAGAGCAATTTTTTCAAACTCCTGTTGTATTTTCTTGCCAGGTCTAACATTTTGCAATAGTCAACTAGCTTACAAAAAAGGCATCTGGCATTTATTGTTAACTTTATATTTTGATTATACCTAGGTACTTTTTTAAAAATAAATTAACTTAGAACTGGGGTGGCGATATGATATTGCGATTTTCTGCATTTCGCAAATCATAATCTATCTTATATTTTTATCTTCACCGATCCCACAAGCCAACTTTGAAAATACTCTTTTAAAATGAAATCGTTTTTGCAGCACCAAAAATAGCCACGTGTGAGCAAATCAAATTAACTGGATTTTTGTTAATGCAAAATATTTTTTTTGCGGGCGTCACTGGCAACATAATGTCTTTATTGTGGAAGACGATCAAACGATCACGCAATACCTGCTACTCCATAGCTTTACCTTCACAGGTGAGTGGAGTACCTGCACACATACAAGATTAAGTATAATGTACTACAAAATATCGAAATGTTTATTTTAATATACTTTTTTTATTTATTCAATGACGTACAATAAATTTTATATTATGCAAAACTTTAATTGTTTTTACAAATGTTTGCGAATTATTAAACAACTTTTAATTTTATTATATCTATTCATATTTAAGGAAATATATAGGTTCCTACTTAAGTAATAATAATTTAATCCGATGAATTACACACACGATTTAAGAATTATTAATATACCATTCTTTATTTAAAAAAAACATAAGCCAGAACTCTCCTCAGAAAAATATTTAAAAAACAAACAGGAAACAAATATCGAATAGGATCTAAACCCACACCCATCGCAATCCAGGTAGTGAGCTTTATTCTATATAATATTTTTAACACTTCAACAGGCCATGAGGTCCAATTGCATTAGTATAATGAAAGAGTATTACAGTAGAAGAAGTGAAACGATCACATGAATGCTAAGGCTTTGATAAAACCACATAAATATTCTCTTGTGATATTGTGACTTCACCGGATTACACCCGGGGGTGAGAGCCCAGTGCCTTATCCACTGAACCACGAGAGCCTTTAGCTTTACACTTTCTTACTATCCATGCAAAAATTTTCCAAAATGCTTTGAGATGTTATTTTAAATCCTTTTAATGCTGACGACTATCTTTAATAAATTTTAAATCAATGTGTTAGCAATACTACTTATAAAAAATAATTGATTCCTAGACAGCGTCAGTCTATCCAAATTTGGGCTCTCCAAAAACAAGATTGACTTTGCTAATTCATATATTTAATTAATTTATTTTTACATATTACATAATTCTGATATTTAAAGCGAAAATTTCTAATGTGCATGCTAGACATCATGCGAAGAAATTGTAAAATTACCAATAATAACACGATTTTTAATAGCATATTTTTAAACCAATACAATAGAAAGACGTTTGTAGAAATCAAATCGGATTTAAATGTGAATAGGCACTTCATCTCATATGAAATGTGTATATTATATATATATATATATATTTTATCATTAAATTTGTTTATGAAGTAGGTTACAATATTATTCTACTTATGTATATATGATTATACAGTTTGTTGGCACAAATATATCCAACTTAATAAATCAAATATTATATACATTGCAACAATGTATTAAATTATACAAAGACAACGCCTGCACGTCTGCGAGAGAATGCAATAAAAAATTGATTTAAATTGAACATGACTTAATCAAAAATCAATAAACAAGACTTGTATAAATATACTCGTGGTTTGGATACCTTCAACGAATGCGATCGAAATTGATCACTCTCTATATTCTATAACAGGGGAAGCGAAACTATGGCACGCGTACCACCAGTGGCACGCGAGATGATTTTGCATGGCACGCTTTGAAGAGAAAAAAATACATTTATAATAATAATAAATGACAGTACGAACTGTATAAAAAATAGCAGGCAAATACCCTTGAAAAGTTAGCATTACGTTCAATGTAAATATATAATTCGATTTACAATGCTTGAGACCACTGTAGCGACAGAATGCCTCACCTGATCGGAGCAATTTTGGTGTCAATTTGTGCGTAAAGAACCAAACTAATTAATACATTAGCAAATAATTTCATTTCTACCCACAAAAAATGACTGCACCACATAATAAACAAAAACTTGGTGAAGCTGGTAGAAGTAATCTGGCAGACAGTTTAAAAATTGGTGGACCGAAATATATGGCGTAATTGAAAAAAGTGATAAATCTATATGTGTGCTATGTTCTGGTATCTAGAACATTATTAATTTTTAAATAGAATTTAAAAAAAAACTATTTTTTCGTTATAACTGCTCGGCACGTCAGACAGTTGTAAAATAATATTTAGTAAATTTTGGCACGCGTATGTAAAAAGGTTCGCCAACCCTGTTCTATAACATTTTATATACATAGGTATGTAGAAATACCAGCCAAAATTTTGAAGCACCTTGCACTAAAATTCAATGAACACACTGTGTACTCCATCGTCATATTTTACATGCATTATTAATGAAAATCTTTGTCATAAAATCGTGTGAAAAAATAAATAATAGGTACCTACCTAACTATAATATACCAGTATATTATTTTATTTATTGAATTCAAGTTGCCAGGTGATATGTATTATAGTGTTACCATTGTGATATTTCGATCATTATTGCGCCAAGTTTATAGTTATTTCAAATTTCCCGCGTTTTCTGGACAAAACTCAAAAATGTTAAAGACGTCTTTGCGCTTGTAGAGGCGATAATAAATCGCGTACCTTTCCACGAACTCTGTTCATAGTTCATATTACATACTTATAACAAGAGCTTTTAAGGTAGTATTTTTCAAGTGTCTACGTATACAGTAACTATATTCTTTTTTATACGAAGTCTCAGCTAAGCTTTATAATTTATACACTGTTATTACATGTATATAATATGGTTATTGGTAATAAAAACAAACAAAAAAAAAACATTTATGGTTCTTGTCGGTTTACACTTTACAGGAAGCCAGCGGCAAACAAATTTTGAAAATAGCCGATATACCTACTGGATTATTTGTTAGGTTATGTTAGGTTAGGTTGAGTTAGGTTAGATTTTCATTCTTGAATTCATGAATTTTGCCAAAATCTGCTTTGAAAATTGGCGCGGTTCCCGCCTGGCTTCCTGTAAACCGACCATACATTATTATTAATAATAGGGAGATACCTACATAATATTACATCTTATCTTCAAACATGTGGTAATATAATTTATACTTGTAGGTTACAATCTCTCAGAAACATTTGGTTACACAAAAACGCTTTGATGTTTGGCTGAGCTATAAACATCTGAAGATTAAGTGGTAATTGATAAATTTGACTTCTTAAATTTTATAGGACTGTACGTCTTTGACTATCATAAAGCGGACATTGCTCAATAACGTGATTTATAAATCTCCATTGACGCTTCCGCATTGATATTTAGGATCATTTACTATACCTAAGAAAGCTAGGGATGTAGCAAGATTGCAGTGATCAGCTCTGCAGTGATTAATTGTTACAATGTTTTCCCTACCAACCATTTTATTGGCGTATATTTTTATTTATGTAGGTACCTATATTCTTTTTATTTTGAATGGAAGAGTCGTAGACTGGTTACTAATCGTCATAAGCAACAGGTACAATTATTAATAATGACGATTTGGAAAGCTTTCACACTAAGAGTGTCTTGACAACTAGCCTCATCCAAAGTGGGCGTAAAGAAATGACGTGTATCTACTACATCACATTATAAATGAAATTTCATATCAATTAAGTTTTAATAAACTAGTAATGAAACCATCCATAGTATACAAAAATATAATAATTATTCATCGCCGCTTGATGGTCTCAATTCAGTGACAAACCAGTTATTGGTTTATAAAATACATAATCCCCCAGTCAACAGATAATACATTTTCATTACACCGTTATACTTTAGGGCTTTAGTTTAATCTGACATTTTTATATCGCATTAGTGTGAATAGTCCAAGATATAATTCCATGAAATATTTTGATACGTGGTCATGGACGGAACGAAAAAAGCAACGATTGCAAACCAAACCCTCACGTGGAAATCAAACAAAATTGTATACACAAAACAATAGTAGGAGCGAACACATTGATCTTTTAATTAAGTAATCTTTCACTTCTAATGATAACACAACAGCATACGATTTACCGCAAACAACCAAGTTTATATTTTTATTTTTGATCTCTGGGTTAATGTGATATTAGTTATAAGAATATGCTAATATGATTTAATAATAACAATCACTATTAGTAAGTTGGTACCTACCTAAGTATTTCGCATTAAAGTAAACACTATATTGCTATAAAAAAATGATTATACGTTTATATTTTGAGTGTTTCGTGCATAAAGGAAAGCTTAAAATATCATGAAAAGATAAAATAAAAAAATGAGACGGTATTGTGAACAATTCCAAAGCAATTAGAGCTTAAACGTAACATAAAAATGGATACTTACATGATTTGTCGTTAAAAAGCCACTTCGTTCCAGACAGAAGTTGTATATCATAGTTGAAGACTCTAATGATATGGCTTGGACAGCCGTCTCAAAGGTGAAGATCACTTTAATGACTTCCAATTTTCGAACTTAAGTGATTGGTAAGAATGTAGCTACACCGAACTGTTCCGTATCGCAGATAATAAAGTAAAAGTGGCTGACCTCCATTAAGGGGATGGCACGGTAAGAAGAAGAATCTTCGTAAAGAAGAGGAGACAACGAACATTTTGGACTGTTTTAAACGTCTGTTTAAAAGGTAGAAAACTTTTGGTCTTGAATAAAAGTTACCGAAATCACCCCTTTTGTTATAACTTGGTCCGCCCATGAGCTTAAATAATAATAATAATTAACTATCTTAAAATGACATCCGTTTGTCTTCACGATATTATTAAGATAGAAGTTATTTGTTTAATCCGTCAAAAATGTTAAGTCTCCATTTACTATTTCTTCACTTGACGTCAGTCTCCAGTAAAACTTATTTTGAGCAACATACTTATGTAGATAGTACTATATTATCATAATTATTAAACTTTAATTAATTTTCTGACAGTTTTCATTTTCTATCATGAAGATCTTTATACTTCATAGGTAATTTAATATTTTCTGACATATGCCGTTTTCGTGATGTTAATATTATGATAAACATGTTTTACAGGCTTTAGCCGTTACTGGAAGTACCCAATGTTTAAGCTCAGTCGTGGACATGTTATTATTGACAAAAAGTGGGAAAAGTTAATTAAAGCTTAATTGATCTCTCTCGCTTGGTTATTAGTTATTACTAGCATAGCGTAGTAACTACAAAATTAAATTAATAGCTTATAGCCAATTTTCTCTGGATGTACCTACATGGGCTGGGCATGCGATGCTTTGAAAATGTCATCAGTCGTGACATTAACATTAAATGATGCATTTGAGTGTCTTATGATATATAACAAAAACATCTGTGTAATTTTTACTTGATAAAAATACAGAATACTTCGTACCTAACCCTGAATTTACTTTGGTAACAAATCAAAAAACGCAAAATCATCTTCTCCTTGTTTCCTCGACTTTCAAAGCTTGTTTCAGGTGTCATTCTAAAGAAGTGAATAGTCCCTTAACCACACTCGCCCCACACCCCACGTGGTCTTATTCAAATTCATTTTGTTTTTACATACAGTGAACATTACAAATTATAAATTTAAGACATTTACAACATGACATTTAAAAACAAAGAAATAGTATTAAAACAGTGTAAAGAAGAAATAAATATAATATGCAGTATCGCAAAAAACAGTATGGAAAGTAAAGTAAAAGGTACAAAAATTATATAAATTATAAAACATAGAAGCACACCGCATGAGCTAAGTGGATCCTATTTTAAGAATTTATAAAACAACGCCCACCTATAATACTCATCGTCACGTAGGTGGAATATATCACATCCGAAACGATTTCCTTGAACAGAGTTATTGCCCTCCCAATTGGCATCAGCAATGGCAGGTTAGTTCTGCACCTTGGTAGAACAAACAACTGATGCACCGGCGTATTGCAGGACCATACGTTTGGATTGTTAGGAACTTACATTTAATTCATCGAATTAATTATATTAGTAAATTCGTTACCGTATGAAACTTGTTTTTTGTAATTATTAATGTTAGTATCTACCCTATTGTCTATAATTTAATACAACATTCAAATAACAGGCATATTATTATTATTTTATTAATTTACTTGTCTACCGCACACCCGTTTTAACGATTTTTTTTAGTTAATAATTATCAATACTTATTATTGTATCTTTTTCAGATTTAAGGAGAAGACAATTAGGTTCATTAGTCAGATTAAATTGTCAAGCTTTTGATTTATGCCCAACGTTCCGTTTTATTTCGAAATTCCCATGATTCTTGGAATAAAGATTACGAACAATATAATATATACTTTTGAATTACGTATAGTTTTACTTTATAAAAAATGGAATATACTAGCAAGCCGAAGACTTTTTAAAATATAAGTAATTGCTTTAGTTTTTAATTGGTATGCAGTAGGTAGCGTTTATAGACTCGCAAGAAGTTTAAATGAAAACTTAACTAAGCGTGGCAGCTCATCTGACTTATCTCCTTTCATTTCTCACTAACGAGGTGGCAATGCATTTTATTACCGAGAGAATTTCCCGAACGGTCGCCCGCATGAGCTATTTAAATCTCCTGCAGCTAAAATTGGGCGCAAAGACGGGAATGGGAATACGTCTTCATAATATGCCAACACTTAAAAATTAACTCAATAAAACTTTCACATAATTTTACAGCGTGTTTTATTGCCTGGAAATGGACCCGTTTTCAATTTCAAGGCAAGTGAAATAAATTAATGATGAAACATCAACCAACATAATATAGGCAACCAAAGATTCCAAATTTAAAAAATAAAACATAGTTTCACTTGAACAAATTAATGTAGTTTATACAAAGCATTCTGTATTTATATTCTTCTCAACATAATGCAATCGGCGGATATAACATTACATAATCAATTTAAACCATTCATATTAAGTTTTGAACGAGTAAATATACCATCTTCATGACAATTAATCCTAAATTCTACAAATCGCCACTTTGTTTTAATATATTTAAAATATTTTTTTTAATTGACATCGGCATGATATAATATAATATATATGTTTGTTTCGATATATAAGCCGCAGTCTACACACATATTATGTGTGTATACTGCGGCTTCTATATCGAAACAAACATGTCACCGCGGTCGTTTCTGGAACTAAAACCGTTGCAATACAGCCAGCATGCAAAAAGCGTGTCGCGTAATACTTACATCGCAAACAGCGCCATAACGTAGATGTCAATATATAGAAGGCGCACATTAGTGGGCGTATCCATTGCCAGCATTACAGGTAATGCGTATGTTCGTCAAAAAACCGACAGTAAAACGGTTCGCCAAGAACCATTTTGAGTGGCGCGAACGCCGTGAATTTTGCCGCTTTATTTATGATGCTTGCAGGGGTGCACGGGCATTAGATATAGAAAGTTCAAACACGAGTAGCAAAACATTTTTTTTCACAAGCCATATATATATTTATACAAAGGAGGAGTTACAAGCATATTCGGTAAAAAAAAAAAGAAGACAAAGAACCCCGCATTCATCTAATTATATAAATTGGGGGGGGGGGGTTATTTCCAAGTTGGTAAGTCTCGAAATCAAGTTATGGAGTAATTGCAATTTGAAGTTTGATATTATGCCCTCTAAAATCAGGCATAATGCTAATTTCTTTGTCATTTGTGTGCATGTTATAATATGTCGGATAACCTTGTTTTTTTCTAGCATACATATTTGTGTCGCTAGATTTCAAAATCAGCCAAGTCCATAATAGATGAATAGGAGAAAAACAACCTTTTGTTTTCTCAATTACACAGTCACAAGGGTGAAAGTTTATATTATTTCGAGTACCTATAGACTATTTAAAATTAATAAGTTCCACATTTCGATAATGCAGAAATGTTAGAAAGCAGTAGTTCTTCAGCAATTTACAAAAAAATCAAAAATACCTAAAGTTGGTCTTGGCTGATTTTGAAATCTAGCGAAACATGTATACTATATAGACACATTATCAGTTGTTAACTCTAAATACCTAAATTATCGATTTACCAACTTTTGGCAGCAACCTCACATTATAACGGAACATTATTATGTATTTTAACGTATTATTTATAATGAATACTATGTTATTAACTCTTCACTCAACTCATTTTCAAGTAGTAGAAACAGGGAAGACAATACAACCACATGAATGTTCTCAGTTTTGAAATACTAGTGTGATTAAGGGTAAGTATTTAATTTAAGTATACCATTTAATCACAACTGCAATATAATTTCATGTTTTAAGATCTGTAGCAAATAATAACAGTATAATAATTAATATTTATGAATTTATAATATACCTAAACAAAATTTCAAAAATCAATAGAATAAAGTACAATAATTTTATTTGTCTGTCATGGTGTCATATAAGAAAATTGGTAAAATAATAAATATATTCCACGTACAACGAAGGGTTTTAATCTTGGTAATACAATTAATTACATATAAGAAAAAGAAAACTGCCTTCATCTGAAGTAATCTAGATTATAAAGCTATGCAAAAACATATTAACTTGGTAAAGTGAAATTAATATCGACTGGTGAGTGCGCAGTAAACTCTTATAGCTATAGGATTACAGAAATGAAGCTTCTCCCTTACCACGTAGAAGTCAGATCAATAATATGAATAAATTATCTTCTTACCCATTTTATTTTCAAAAGTTCCACTTACTTGATAACAATATATATAATTTTCTATTAAATAATGTAATAACACCCGGAATCATAACATTATTTTTTTAATTCCATTGTATTCCCTCCCGATTGCTACCAATTACTAATGATATATTATTAAATTTTGTGACTTTACATATAAAAAAATAGCTGTTCAATAGCGTCTTGGTTAAATATTATATTACTTTCGATATAAAGATGTTACGTACACTGGGTATATTAATTTATTTTATGATCTTCATAACTTTTGATGTCGCGAGCGGTGAGAGCATGGGGCAAAAGTTACTATAAATATTTTTTTATAGCTCCAATTCGTTCACACTTGACAAAGTAGACAGTTGTTTATTCTATCATCTGACTTATTAATTGTATGAAAAAATATACGGGACAATAAATCGAGTTGGATGACAACCAGATGGCAGTGAGATGGGCAAGCGGCCTGGGAAAATTACTCTCCAAAACTACAAACTAATACTTCACTTACCCGTGCTAATTAAATAAGTTAATTATTGTATAATTCCATAAATTGTAAGTCTTGCATAATAGCATGAATTATTATTGTTAGAAGCCAAAATACAAAATATATAAAACTAACGATAGCAAAAGAGGTTATGTTTCCTGTATTAATTGTAAATCATTATATTACATAATATAATAAAAATATGTAAATGTTGTTACATAATATTATTAGATATGACAATCTATAAGTAAGTTAATAACCATTCCCGCAGTAGTGTGTACAATTGTTAAATATTATTACAAGGAATGTTTTTATATAATTAAATAAAGAAGAGATAACCTTATAATAAGTACTGAATAGACTAAGTTAAGACGTGTTGTATAATTTAAGAACTAGCTATCTTCCCATAATATTATAGATGTATTGTTACATTATTTCATTAGGAATGTTTTTAAATCAATAAATAAGAAATCCCTTTAGAAATAAAATATTATATATTCTAGTTATCGACTATGTAATGAATGTAATGTTCATATCATAAAACCCATAGTTTGTAATGTTTTTGTACCAGTCTCCATAGCGCTAAGTTATGTTAAATGCCTGATTTACAATTGTGAATTAATTTAATCCAATAAAGTAGTTTAATAAGATAACGCGTTAATTACTAATTTTATATAATTAATTATAGCAGCCTGGTTAAACAGTGCTATAACAGGGTATCTAATATTTTGTATGTAGGTACAGCTAACACTGTCTCATTAAAACATGTTTTATTTATCTGTGAGTGTGTTTTTAATTTAACGATTTTGTTTAATATTTATACAAACCAATGACTGCAATTATTATGTACAAGTGAGATTTTTCTCACATTATTCTCTTATCTTAAAATATTAAATACCTAGAAGTTTGTTTTTATCACAATAAACATAGGTATGTCCTGTACCTAGTTTATCTTTGACTCGGTGACCTATTAGGTTAAAGGCCAACAATACGTATGATAAATAATTTATCTGAATTAATACTCATATTGTCATATTGTTTTAGCTATGAATTTATACCATGAACTATTTATTCACTATGCAAGTTCCGAATGATAAGATATTTAACGCTCTAAGTGCAGAAAACTACTACTATACTATTTGCCAGTGCACTTTGAAATCGATAACTTATTCCCAATATAGGTACGAGAGTGCATTCCGAAAAGCAAACGTAATCGATAATAACAGATAAATATTCGGCTTTTACTTTGAGTGCCTTTACCGTGTTGAAGATTCGTTAAGGTAAACACCTTGACTCATAAACACAATGCCAAATATGCCTATAATCTGGGGCGGATTCAATTATTTAGGGGGCCGTACTCGCAAACACCAAATGGCACACCGATCAGCGCTTGAAATAGAAAAGTTTATGAACCGGAACGCTTGATAATTTTCCGAAAAGATTTTTTGTTATATAATTGCTACATACCCAATCTAGATGAACAAACGCAAGTAGTCTTGATATGCACTACTACTATATTGTCAGGTAAGCAACGTCTTTCAGCGCCGCAGATATTTTTTTTTTTTGAAATGTTGTCAAAAAGGGTATTATTATTTTTCTTTCCTTTATATGCCGCATATAAGCGGTGCACTTTGTAACAGAACAACACAAAATTGTATTATTGTTTGTAGCAATAGGATTTAAATATGTATGTATAAACGACATGTCAAGTAGCTTATTAAAAAAATGTAAATTAATGTAGGTAATGATTTTCAAAGTAATTCCCAAACCGGAGCGCTATTTATCACTTTTCCACGAGACGGATTGGAAGATTCGAAGATTTCACGAACGGGAGCTGCGCTCCGGTGTGTTCCGGTCCAATTCGAGCGCTGCACCCGATAGAAAAAAATGATATTATTAAATAAAACTAAGTACTACCCAACAATAGCGTGAAACCCTGCATTTCATAATAATTATTAATTTCTTAAAATCAGATTTTTCAAACGGACGTGATGAATTATTATTGATTGTGTCCACTATAGAATCTGAATATGTGTTACCTCATCAAATATTACAAGTAAAATACGTAGCAAGTAAATCCAATACTTTAATATTGATTTAATTGATTCCTTTCTCTTCCACAATTCCACAACTAATATTCGTACTAACTAATATTACTAACATCACAGATCGAAATCTCTAGACTCATTGTCATATACATAGACTGTTAACTTTTGCAGCAATATTTTGTTGTTTCCTTTTAAAAATGGTTCCAAAACCTTCAGTATAATTAAATATACTTTTCTTTTTGTTTTAATTATTGACTTACAGTGATTAGATACTACCGTTTTCACAAAGATAGCGACCAAAATCAACAAAAAATGTCATAAAACAATCATAGAAAGGAATGCACAAATACACGTATTTCACAGTAAATACTATACCTATTTTAGAAAAGTTTTCGTGCAGGTATAATGACTAAAGATCAGTTAATCTAAGCTCCAATTGGTGGAGGCCCATATAATTTTCTTAGGATCGGACATGGTAAATAAAACATATTGACAAAGATAATTTTTGCGATCTTCGTACCAATCTATGTGCTTATTTTAGTTTGCAATGATTCACAGTGGGTACGAAAAACCATACTTTTATCCCAGGGATATTTTATACATATTAATATAATGTTATCAATAGTATTATTTTTTAATTAATATCTACTTCTTCCTCTATCTTAAAGCTAACAATTGAGGATCCTGAGCCATATGATAAATATCTGCCCAATTATTGAATTATAATACCATAACCTGGCAGACACCAGCATAAAATTATTTTATAAATTTACGAAGTTATTATTTTTCAAACGAACAAAAACTTGGCGCCATATCTACTTTGTTCAGGAGCTCAGTAAATAGTGTTGTATCTCTAAATAAGTGTCAGCTGACCATAAATCTTTGTGCTAATGGCGAAACTATTCTGGACATACATAAACACATAATTGAAATGATCTCAAAAGAAAACTAAATTTACAACATCCGCTGCATCAAATTTTTGTGTGGGATTTATTCATAAGGCAATAAGTATTGAAAATTCCTAATAAATTAGAATACTTACCTACAGCAAAATCATCTTATACCTATACCTATCGAGTAGTTGCTTTAATTGTCAACAGCGGTAATTTGTAATTCCCAACATTTTCTGTATTCTGGAACCAATGGAACCTTTAAAACATTTCGTAAAATCTCGAAGAACCCCTGGTTGACACATACATGATTTTAATTTGTCAAAATTTAACTTACTTAAGGGGGGACATGCTCGTCGAAGGTCAAAATTGAGTTTTTATTGTATTTTCAAACCATGATCCTGGACACTCCTTAAACGTTGTAGATGATCTATTTATATAATTTTGAAGCCTTATTATCCTTTATAGTTATTTTAAACATTTGATGACTGCATGAAGTATTTTTGTTACATAAAATAGTATTCTTTTAAACCTCTCGCTCTAATGTTTTAGAATATAGTCATATTTCGGTACATAACTGTGCAGTGGTGTTAAGATTTTTTACATTTATTAATTTTTAAACGCATTTATAAAACCATAAGCATAATTTATTACGAGATATTTTTTGTAAAATATTCACGATAAAAAATTATATTGATAATCTCTGTGATCCCAAATTTGACAAGAATTAGGCATTTTATTATTCAAAAAATCGGCAAGATTAACACATTTGAAGATGATTCTAAAGATATTTATTATAAGCTATGTCTTTGACCATTCAAGTGTAATAAACATCTTATGAATAATGATTGCTTTATAATAAATATTGACCTAAGAATAAGGTAGTGTTTTTTTGAAATACGTCATTTCTTTTGTCATTCCCCAGTGGTTAAGCTACAACATACGGCCGTAGCCATAAATTGACAAACTATAATTGAAGTAGGGAGTACAATGATATTGACGCGCGTGTTTGAACATGTACCGTTTAAAAAAAAATTAAAAAAAAATTGGTTAGGTACATGTTCAAACACGCGCGTTAACATAATTTTACTCCCTATTTTAATTATAATTTGTCATTTTATGGCTACGGCCGTATGTTGTAGCTTAACTACTAGGGAATGACAAAAGAAATGGCGTATTTCAAAAAAACACTACCTTATTCTTAGGTCAATAATTATTATAAAGCAATCATTATTCATAAGATTTTTATCACACTTAAATGTTTAAGGACATAGCTTATAATAAGTATCTTTAGAATTATCTTCAAATGTGTTAATCTTGCCGATTTTTTGAATAATAAAATGCCTAATTCTTGTCAAATTTGGGATCACAGAGATTATCAAAATAATTTTTTATCGTGAATATTTTACAAAAAATATCTCGTAATAAAGTATGCTAATGGTTTTATAAATGCGTTTAAAAATTAATAAATGTAAAAAATCTTAACACCACTGCACAGTTATGTACCGAAATATGACTATATTCTAAAACATTAGAGCGAGAGGTTTAAAAGAATACTATTTTATGTAACAAAAATACTTCATGCAGTCATCAAATGTTAAAAAAAACTATAAAGGATAATAAGGCTTCAAAATTATATAAATAGATCATCTACAACGTTTAAGGAGTGTCCAGGATCATGGTTTGAAAATACAATAAAAACTCAATTTTGACCTTCGACGAGCATGTCCCCCCTTAAGTGAATTGCCTAGTATATTTTACTATTTCTATGTGGTTATTTTAAGCGGAAACATGCAAAGAAAACCTTTAAATTGTTAATATACACATTCATAAATATATAAATTAGACTATTCCAGGGAATCTGCTACCCCCGAGCAACGCACGACATGACTACATGCCAATTGATAGCAGTGATGTAGTAATTTATAATTAACTAATTCTTGAGGTAAAAAAATTAAATCAAGCTTAACTTCGCAGTTCCTATATCATTCGAGTCAACCCCCCCACCCCGGATAACCAACCTGACAATCTCAAACGGATTTTATATCGCTGTTAATTATACCTTTTTAGTTATCAAGCGACAAATTCGTGAATATATCGGAGGGGGAGAGGTGGTGAAATTTAAACCCAATCCAAATTGACCTGACCTAACCGAACATAAATATTAACCTAACCGATTTTTCAGGATTTTGATCATCGGGATTTCATGGTACAATTTTATGTACAAACATCAACCATGTAATGTTATGCTTCAAATACACTCTATGACGATCGGTCATATATATGTCGAAAAAACCATTTCTTATGTTGGCGTCCTGTGTCACAGGGAGTCACAGAGTGTAAATACGATGTCATAGCTCCCATACAAAATGTTTGTATAATATGTCGGAATGGCATAGATTTGATCATAGACAATAAAACGCTCTTAGCATATATGTGCCCGATCGCCATATAGTCTATTTGAACCCTTACTTTTAAATCAGTCAGATTGTCTATGGTATCACTAGAGTTGTTATAAATTGTATGGAAAAGAGTAAATGACCACCGGAGCCGACAATTTATCCATCCAAACAATAAAGTGTAAAGTACGTTACCAACTCAAAAGTGACGCCGTTAAAATGTGACGCCATGACGCTTCCCCTGACAGACGTGATACGCATTTGTATGCCTCATTTAAAATTATAATCGTGTATATTGTGTACAACTGGCATACTTACTATTATTATTTATGTATTTTTTATTCAACTTTCAAAAAGTACGCCGTGAACATTATTTCTTCTCCCAAAGTTCTTTAAAAAAAAATGGTGTTGTACACAAACAATGCCGTGGAAGAAAACCCTCCAATATACCTATTACCTATCGTCCTCTCTGTTCTGGCAGAAGACACTAATTCGAAAAAATGACATATTGAGTAAGTTATACCAAAATGTTCTTTATTTCAAACTTTACCGTCTGGAACCTTCTTAATAAATAAACAGTCTTTATTTTAAAGTCATCCTTTTTACAATTACTTAATAAACTCACATGATAGACCATTTCAAATATTTTAACAACTTCAAAGTCAAATTACTCAAAACTAGTATTCTCCAGTTAGTGTACTAGACGCTATATTCTATAACATGAATGTTGGGCTGAAAAATAAATAATAATAATGACGTTATTATCAGACATCTGATAAAAATCAATTTGAAATTAATGGAATTATTGTATCTACGCAATGCCCCACGAAAAACGCATCATTTTGTGATCTCAATGCTATACGGTCATTTTTTTCCGGTACTACATCTCAAAGTGAACTGTGATACTGCGAAATGTACTGTGTATATTTTACTCGTAACTCCGTATTCCGACATCTTTATATTTATATATTATTTCTTTGAATAATGATTACTTATATTTTATAGATTGCTACAAAAATATCACAAATTTAAAACCAACGTTGTTCTTTTACTGCTTAAGTTAATAATAGTACAGCATATTATATAACTCATAATTGAAATATTTCGAGATTTTCTCTAGTTACAGCAAATGAAAAGTTCTACAATTTACCAAAAAGAAGAGTGTCGAAATATTTTTGAGAATTATTTTCGCCTGGGGGTAAGTTTAGTTATATCTTAAAAGCTAAAATAGGCTTTCTTCAAAACGCTCAATACCTAGTTACTGAATAAACAAAGAAGTTTTATTATGTACTTACAATAATTTTAAATAAACCATAATAATATAAATTCGATAAACATTACACTTGTCTATTTGTGTAAAATGTATACCTACTTTTAAATATTGTTTGAATTTCATTGTTTCCAATAATTGACTAAAAGAATAATTATAAAAATATAATTTCGATAATTTTTCATAATTCTGGTTCTCTGTGACGTGTTTTTTCATCATCTTGCTGTAAATAATTTACAGCCTGCAATTTTAATCATCAGCCTGTTTTTCAAAACTCGAATTCATTTCACTCTCTGTACTTCCATTATACTCGTATTATGTTACCTTTCTCAGTGGTCGCGAATTATGTGAAAAGTGGAAATGTATAAGTTAAAATTCGACTAGGTATGGCCAGGCGCACACACAAGAAGGAGTGTTTTGGATCAGGACCCCCCCCCCCCCTTCACACTTCCCAGGAACGACAAAAACTCATGTCATTTAGGTGTATGGAATATTAATTATTCTTCTTCGTCAGGACCTCATGACTGAGAATCGTCACCCAGATGATTTGGCTCCTCTTAGCAAACTATAATGAATTGGTGCAACCATCTGATACATCCAATCTATTCTGAAAAGACAGAGTGGATACTAGTAATCCTAACAATTATTACCGTTAGGCCATAGACATTCGATAACCATTTGTGTTCATCGCTAGACTCAAATTGCGGAGTTCTGGGTATGGGGAATGTACCCTAAATTCCGAGGGTTAAAACTTCAAAAACAAATTATTATGGATATTTTAATGGACTCCCGTGTATATATAGCTGCAGAGCGGGTGTTCATCGCGAGCCTGAGTATGGCATGGCTATACTGCCCTTCTAAGGAAGAAGGCAGTACTGACTTTCACACACTTTCGAGATACATGACATAATGTGTTTTTTCTCAAACTTTAGTACTGTGAATTAATAAAAAGCGGTGGTAATTTTTATTAATAGGATGTTAAAATACAAACAAAGTAATAAATACACAAGCAGTAACTGCAATAAATAGGTGCAATTACTGCCTTTTTGCTAAAAAAGATGTATTATTTTAGAAGATGTCTATTTTTTCACTAAGGATTTTAACGGTATTTTAGTGATAATACTGATTTTAAAGCGAACAGGATAAATAGCTTTCAAAATTACCTAACGGATGGCATTCATAACTCAATTTCACAAATTTTGCGAGTTACTGCCTTCTTCCTTGGAAGTATAAGACATAATATATGAGTTAAATGTTCATAATTATCTGATATTTACATGGTGTAAAATCAATTTACTGTATCAGACACAGGAAAAATTGCGTCCGCAACGTAACAAGTAGGTATCTACACGAGTGCATCTGTGTAGTTTTTTTTTCGAAGAATCACCTACTTACACACAGTTTACTGCCGGAGTCAATCGTAAAAGTTATTTTCTTCTTCACTCGCCGATGCATGCTCAGGCGCCATAGTTTATTCAACCTTACATGCTATTATTAATATGAATGCATAATATTAGAAAAGTTGAAGAGTTTTCGATATTTACTTATTTAATATGATATACAATTTACAAAATAATAATATCATGTAAAATACCAATTAATTAATCATTTATTACACCGATAAACATAATGAGAGAAAACTAAACCAATGAACTGTCAGACATTATACAATTATTATAAACCTACTGAGATAAATAATGATTAGCATGTTAATTAGCTTTCAGTGTCTTCTTATGTTGGAGGTGTAAATAATCAGACATTTATACCAACGATTTTTTATTGCGGAGATTTACATCCTCTGCAACGTTGGTACATAACAGATACTGTACCATCATTAAAAGTTAAAACCCTGTTTGTGAATGACTGGAGGCCGCCTGCCCCCTAGGTGCCATCCCAAAATTGCCACCCCCCAATAAAAAAATATAAATATTATTTGAAATGATTATTTTGTTGTCAAACATGTTATATAATATTATATTATTAGGTATACGACACGATTTATGACTGACCGGACTCCTTATTTTATATTGTTAAATATTATTAAGTACCTACTGATAGACGTTGCCAAACAGCTGAAATGGAGATGGGCGGGGCACATTGTTCGCCGAAAGGACGGCCGCTGGACAAATGCCGTCATCCAGTGGTACCCAAGGGGCACAAAACGGCCACAGGGTCGCCCGCCCTAAAAGCAGCTGGATTGACGAACTGGGTAAAAAAAGGAATTCGGCGAAAATACGTGGAAGCGAATGAGAGTTGGAAAAAGCTTGGGGAGGCCTTCGTCCAGCAGTGGATTGACCCCGGCTGATGATTACCTACTGATTAGATTTTATTGTGTCATTTTAAGAACTAACTATATTCCAACAATATAGTAGACGATGTAGTACCTAACATGACTTGTAATTTATAGTTCACACAATAAAATCGATAGTTTATGATGTTTTGTGGAACATTTGCTGTTTGAGGACATACATATATTATTCTCCCTTGACCCTTGTCCGTGGGAAGATTGCAAGTGCAGTGAATCTCTATCCAGTATTCAAACAAATTGGTGAATGTAAAGCGGACTGTTGTTTCAGACGCCATACTGATAAGTTTTGTATGTCAAATACCTGATTATAAAATTAATTGTCATTAAATGAATCCAATAAAGTATTTAAATAAGATAAAAAATCGTTAATTACTAATTCTGGACTAATTATAGCAGCCTGGTTGAACCGTGTTTTAACAGTACAAAAATATGACATTATGACTTTTTAAATATACGTATAACATTGTGAATTATAACGTGAAGTGAATAGAAACGATCGATATGTGATGTGGATGAAATATGGAGCGTGAAGCAGAATTTATAATAAAATATTTAATAACATCGAAGAAAATTGCGACTTTTTTACTGTCCGCGAAACAAACTCATGAGACAAATTGTTTTTCTTTGTTTCGCACCCCTGTAGTTTTTAGGGGTGCAGTCACAAAAAAATGTTAAATTTTAAAATTAGCAAATAGTTTTAGTTCCATTATTTTCACTAATTCACAAAATAATGTACCTATTTATAATTTCATTTTCTTTAATGCGGCTTTATTGTGAATGCGGACCATCCAGCATGAAAACGATCCCAACCCCAACCTATTGCGTCAACTTGTTTCAATGCAATTCAATAAAAGTTTGTATTTTACACTTATAGTAGTACATATTTTTATAAATTCAGAATTATTGATCTTATATCATAATTAGTAACCACCGACACCATGAGCAAAAGCTCCCATCTATCATCATGACGTATCGACGAATTGCGACATTTAGATTCAATCAACAAAATAATATTGCCAAAACATGGAAAGGAATACACTTCTGATTACTTAGTTAAGTTTAGCTTCTTTGAAAACTTGTTTGTTTTTAAATATTTTTTTCAATGCAACAAACAAATTTTTGGAATTGGCAACACTGGATTTAATAAAATAATGTAACATTTCGTTTAGTTTGAAATTTTAATGATTAACGAAAACAGACGCTCTAGCGTCGTGGTGTGCGGAACAGTTTCATAGCAACTTTCAACACTTCATTCTCATTTCATGTATATTGAACCATTCCGATACAGCGATAGTAGGTATACATATACAATATAACTTTTGCGTCTTTCCAAGGGAATGAAACAATTTTCACGACGTTGATTGAATATCTTTCACTCGTTGATATGAGATTGAAATCCCGAGTTTAAAAATCCGGTATTAGACACAAATAAGTGAAATGTTGCCCATTTGTTTATTTAGTGTTTCGTAACGACGTAATATGAATTTCAATTTAAAAAAATATATATGCTAGACATCTCAAATTTAACATCACTATCGTGGTTAATAATTTTGTTTACATAAAGTTTTATAATAATTATGCAATACATGTCACATAATAAAATGTTTTCACCATTATATTAATATACAGCTGAATAGTCATACAACTTTCAATTATGTATTCATTTAAAATATATTATAAAAGGTACCTATATCAAATGAAATATATAAAAAAAAAATATATATATAATAATAATTTATTATTGATTTTTAGCTCGGGGGTGGAGTTAACAAAATCTAGCAAGTACCCCCTAATACTTATAGTTTCTCGTTGCTTCAACCGCGGAGCCCCGTATTTTTTCATACCCATACACTCCGCACTCCAAGTCTAGCGATAAACACCTGGCTTGCAGATATAAGTAAGATGGGAATCGAGTTATTTCGAGGAGTCGTGTAACCACAAGTGTTTAATACGGTCATAATTATTAGAATCGCTAGTGTCCGTTTGTGTCGTCTGCGTTATTTTGTCATTTAGACATGCTGCATCGGAATATTAAAGCATATTATGCATGTCGTAGAATTCGGAGGGGAGTGAGGCCAACCTGTTTAGAGAATGGAGTTTAATAGTCAAATAATCAGGGTCACGATCCTCAGTTATGATTTTTTTTCTTTCCTAGTAGGGGTCCGAACCCGAATCTTTCCCCCCTCACACATAAAATATCAGGAAACTAGACGATGCTATTGGTCATCAATGATGCCTTTTGAATGTTACCAATTTTGCTGACTAACCCCGGTCGCAGATTGAAAATCGTATCAACTGTGATTATGGTGATAAATCAAACCGGACGCAATATTGTGACTCTTTATCTTACGCACAGACGGGTCCATACCGCAACAGTGACGTCACGCGGCTACCCGAAACGAATGAATCAGCAGCTTCTGCGCATTCACAGGTGCGACATGTTGTTAGGTATTATACCCACTCCCCATGACCAGTGAAATTCGTTACACGCGACAATGAGATGTTTTTTTCAAAAATATCCCACTGACGCTATTTGCGGCAGTAGAGTATTCTCCAGATAACCTTGCCATTGTACACAGTGACAAGGATTTGTGTGTATACGCAACCGTATACTTCTATTAGTAAATTCCAAGCACTTGATTGGTTTACTCACGTTTTAATTCAAAAAAATCTATTCCAAATGGCAAGATTAAGTTGCGGCCACTCTACATCACGTTATATTCGACGTGTTGTAGTTGACACGACTTTCAACGCATGGTAGGAACAAATGTCGAAAAACAATTTGAAAAATAAATGGAGACAACCGTTTTTGTATATGTGTGTGATTACATTAGGTATTGATATTATACATAGGTATTATTATGAACGTTTTTATATGCGTAAATATACTAAGCATAATATATTATGTACGATCCCATGGATAGCCTTAAATGTAATAACATCATTTATTATAAGGAATACGCAAAGACCTAATAAATGTACTTTTAGCTTTAAAAGTAGGACTTCTTATATCACAATGGTGATTTGACACCTAATCTTCTTGATATCTAAAGTTCACGAAGTAGAAAGTTGTCCATAACTTGAAACAATATTACATAAGAAGTAGCCCATATTTATTACGTTCTTTTATAACGTGACAACATAAAATCTCGGCCAATGTTTCACAATTTGTTTTTCTTTGTTCCGCACAGCTTTGCCAGAGAAAATTTAAAATAAAGTCCGTCTATTTTTTACGTCCAATAAAGAAGCTTTAACGCAGCAACATAAATCTTTATTAGGCGTTTTCCCCCTTTTGCGGAAATAAAAACGGCTGCTGTTTACAGCTTCGTCCGTTTTATAGATTTTCATCAGATTCAAATATTTTTTAATGCCTCTAATAAATTTGATTGATCACTGAAATAGATATTTAATCAGAGAGTATCTGAGATATCGTAAGATGAATTGTTAATACATTGGTTAAATAAAAACAAAACTCAACCTTGATAACATTTTGAGGGAACGGAGGGAGGGAACAAAAAAATATATTTAAGTACGAAAGAGGACAGCTAGTAAATTATATTTGTTTACAGATTATATTTCATCATTTTTGTAGACACCTGAGATTTCGAAATGTTGGTTGTATTAGCGCAGTGATCGCCAAACGGTCTCTCGCGAGTTACCGGTAGCTCGCGGCGGCATTTTTGGTAGCTGGTGGTTTAGTGACTTTAAAAATTTTGAGCTGCTTTTTTCAGCTTTATTCACCTTTTCAGCTTAGGTATAGCAAAATTTGTTTCAGTTCCTTTTAAGAATTTCGAATTATTGCGCTCAAAATGAAGGCATTGTTTTGTTCTACCTACTTATGTGAATCAACGTTTTCCACTATGAAGGTGATTAAAAGTAAATATTGAAACAGACTCACAGATGTACATCTTGATAATTGCATTCGGATGGGAGTGACAAGGTACGCCGAGAATTGAAAAAAATGTGGAGGAAAGTGAATGCCATTCTTTTCAATAATTATTTATACTTTTACTCACACTTATTTCAAGATATTTTTAATTATTATTTTGTTTATAAATAAATAATTAAAGTACGCATTTTATGTTTTATTGGAAGTCTGATGTCCTAATTTATTTTAAGGAATATAATAATATTATGTATGATACGATAAAGGACGATGATAAAAATATATAAAGAAGGAATATGTATTAGTAGCTCACCATACAATTTCATTTTCTGAAAGTAGCTCACATCCTTATTGAGTTTGGAGACCACTGTATTAGCGTCATGCATTACAGATAATTCAAGGCAAATGTATATGTAAGTAATTGTCAAATAATTTGTCTGTGACATAAGATGAAATTATGTTGATGTCATTATTATTAATTATCATTGAAGCAGGATGGAAAGACCGGATACTGGAGAAGATTGTCGAGGGACATGAACCAGTGGACGACTCACTTATAGAGCAGGTCAAATACCGCCCTGGGATGTATAGCCAAGAAATACAAATCATTATTCATTGTATAGGTATATAATTCATAGTTATCGTGAAGCAGTTTTATCAAAACAAAGTAAATATTGTCATTGTAAATATCGTCAAAATAAATGAATTTAATACAAAGTTATGAAAAGTAACTTGTTGGATTTCAATATTCTCCGTGTCAAAAGTTATCGTATTTTTGTTCGTTGAAACTTCAAACGAAACAGCAATAACAAGGTTTCCGTGAAAATCCGAATTTCGCGATGATCACGTATCGGAGAGTAATGAAATCACGTAGAGGTGAGGTCGCGCAACGCCCTACGGTGGCCGCTACGGGGCGCTACGGCTCTCTACGCTTTCCCATTCCCTACGACACGACGTAACGTTTACGCGCCGTAGATGCCGAGCCTCATTTCTACGCCCACCTTCAGATTGCTACGTGACTCGGAAAAATTCGCATTCCCTGCCGCAAAGGAAATCACCTCTCTCAAAAATGTATTGCAAACATATTCAGGCTCTTGTAGGTACTGTCACGCTACGGGTGCCGTTTTATACTAAATTCCAAATTTGATTTTTATATTTTCAATGTTCTTTTATTTTTAATTGTTTTATTTATAGCTAATGTTCTTTTGTTGTTGAATTCGAATTCGAACATGAAGTCGTTTTGTCTTTTAATTAATTTACATATTATAAGTATACTTATTGCATACATTCTTACGTAATTATCTCATCTTCAGTGATAGCGGGAAGTCACTCTTAAATATTTTATTCAGATACCCCACTGCCCACTGCAAATATTTAACTAATATGTTCTCTTACCCACGCCCACGATGACCGCGCGGCTTAAGCGTCGGCTTATAGCATCGTGGTTCCCTGGTCATATTCCTGGGTCTGGCAAGTAGATACACATATTGTTTTTCAATTTGTGTATGAGTCAGAGTATGGATCTAATCGGTTGAGCAAGTGGCTGACATCCATTTCTCGTAAAAACAAAAAAAAAGTTAATACAAACCTTCACTTTGTGGAGGCCCACATGACCTGATATGGTCGGATAGATGTTCTCTTAGTACTAAAAAAAGGACACTAAATGGAAAATAATTTCAAACATTGAAGATTAGCACAGCGCGGCATGGAAAGCATAACGCGAAACGACCAAAAAATCATTCAATGGGTAAGGAAGCAAACAGTGGTATACGTACTATGCGATTATATAAGTAGTCTGATATCAAATTTTAAACTATCACATATATTATTATATACGGGATAGTCTTAACTTTAACGCACACGATTGCCGAGCGGCTTAAGCATCGACCTATAACATCGTGGGTCCAAGGTTCGAAACTTGGGTCTGGGAAGTACACATATTGTTTTTGAATTTGTGTTTGAGTCAGAGTACGGATCTAGGTTTAGGTTGCGCAAGTTCTAACATCCATTTTCTCGTAAAACAAAAATCTGTTTATACAAACGAATACATAATATTTATTCGATATTATTTTAAATTGTATACGGTAACGTATTTGGTATTGTTTTTAAAAAGATAATTAATATTATGGATTTTTTTTAATCCACAACAGGTCATGAGGCCCAATGATAGTTGTGTAGGGAAACAGTTATATAGTAGTAGAAGTGAAACAATGATCCACACTAACTTTGAGAAAATCACATAAGTATTACTTATATGTATATTATGTAAATATACTGTGACCTCAGCGGGAATCGAACCCAGAGTCACCAAATGAAAGGCCAGAGTTTTACGTACTGAGCTACGAGGGACGCCTAATCACTATCAGCAATCAACTCCGTGTAATCAGTAAAGTTAATAATGCCCATGTTACTACGTATAAAGTGCTCTTATTGTATTAAATTTAGTGGATTAGGTACCTACGTATTATATTTTATTATTATCGTTTCTTTTAATAAATAAAAAAAAACTTTAAAATAAGTCATAAAAACAAGTTTTAACTTAGATACCAGGGAACTCATATTAGGTTTTATTTTAATTAATTAATTTCAAATTATTTTCTCCAAGAAGTGATTCTCGACATTCTGTATGCATACTCATACAGCTACATTTTAACATTAAATTTAACATCTAGCTACTGCAATAATTTCACTCCTACGGTATGTATGTAGCTGATAGTACAGTATAAAGCGAGCGTGAATTTAACGAAGATTGCACGAAATTTCAATGCGATTACTTCAACTTGTGCAGATCTTAACGAGACCATTCAGACCTTTCTAGCGCTTTGATTGCATTTTCCTCAAACTGAATCTAAGTTTTTAATCAAGCGTGTTTTGAACCTCAACATCTTCTACAGCCAAACAAGCATGCTATATCAGTGTGCTTCAAACTTTTTACACATGCGGACCGGTGGAAATTTAAGAAATATTTCGCGGAAATAAAAACTATTATTAAAATAGTGTGTTCTCTTGGCAGATTAATAGTGCAGTGCGTAAGGCACAATCTGCAATTCATCTGGAAACTCCGGGCTCGATCCTGTTGAGGTCACAAATCACAATGTATTTATGTGATTTTTCTCAAACCCTGGGTGTTTGTGATTGAATATATTGTTGTTAGTTAAATCTTATATATGGTAACCTAAAGCAAACCACAATGCAAACATAAAAATGCGTAACAACTATATTATATTATCCAACGCAATAATTTTTCCATTGTTTATTTGACATGGAAAATTTTACATTAATCTCAAAACTGTGCACATTCGGTGTTACGGACGAATATTATGCATTTCGTAGCCAACATAGAGTGTATAAATAAAATGAATACGGGAAATGAACTTTTCAACAGGATCGAATAAAGAACGCTTCCATCCTTCCGATACTGGAATAAAAACAAAGAGATTGATTGAAAAATCACAAGTTCCTTATTCCGGGCAGCAGACTCTGGGTTGATATCGTCAAGACATTCGCTAATATTGAATTTGTCATGTAAAGTCTACAGTATATATTTACATAAATAGCAAAATTTTATGGCTAACATTTTAACGCAATTTATACTCTCTCCTAACCACCTAATATTATTGTTTTAGGAGGTTTATTTGAATGAATATGATCAAATAAATAATTACAAGATAAAAAGAACTTTTTATATACAACGTTTTTAAATTTTCTGTTGAATCATATAAACTTGACTTGACTAGCTTAAACGATTAAAAAAATTTGTACTTGATAGAAATAATACTGAAATGTCATTTTGACACATGTCATATTGATTTACATAGTAACGCAAGTATATATTAATAATTTAGTTGCTAGGACCCCAGACCCCTAGCAACCAATGATGGTGTCGAAATAACTTTTCATACAAAACAGAATTAACTGAAAATGAATTCAATTCTACTTAAAGATGGCTAAAAAATGCATTGGCATCGTGTTCTGATATATTCTAAAAGTTTCAAATGTCTAGCTAGTCGGGAAGTTAGTTAAAAATCGATTGCAAGATTTGTACCGGACAAAGAACCACCGGACAAATAATAATACGAGCAGAGCAAAAACGTTGTAAAATGAACGTAAGGATATTCAATACGACAAAAAATATTTTATATTAACGAATAGTAAATTCTTCCACAAGTATGATAATATATATTTTAATCACACCCACGTGTCAGGAAATATTCTAGATACAAATAGGTAAGTAGGTATATAAAGCAAATACCTAAATATGTCAAACTCAAAGCTTTTGTAAATATATTCAAGAGAATAGTCAATTTATTTTGTTTGTTGACACAGATAAAATAGAGAAGTTCTCTCATCAGTTGGAAAATAGGGATTTATCATTTTCATATATTTATCTGAAAAAATATGTGACTATATTTTTATCAATAATAGAGGTACATTAGTATTACTAGATAATACCTACTTATATGAATGAGTACGCTAAATATAGGTAGGTCAGGGATGGCGAACCTTTTTAAGTACGCGTGCCAAAATTTCCAAAAATAATGTTTTTCAACTGTCCCACGGGCCAAGCAGTTTTTTTATGGCGAAATTATCAAAAAAATAGTTAATAATTCTATTAAAAAGATTTAAAAATCACAATTGAATTATCGCTAATATATCTTTCATATTAGCGATATCATTATCATTATCGATTATCATTATCGATTAGGCATATCTTTTATTCATTGAATATTTTGTTCCTTGTTTTCAAATTACTCAAAGTGGTCGTGGAAGCATTTAAACCACCCTTCTTGCAATCGTATGATTACATTAAACATAATGATTTGCCTGTAATTTTTTATACAATGCAATATGTCATTATTTATGAATGAATTTCATCGTTTCCGTTTGCGCATCGGTTGGTACCTAAACATATTATGAAATTATTTATGTCATTATTTTTTAATATCTATATAATAATATAAGTAAGTACTTACTTAAGCACTTATAGATTTATTTGTAAAACTTATTTATTACTTAAATATATATAAAATAGTCAAATTTATTTTTTCTTCAAAATGAAACATTCGCGTGCCTTGCAAAACCATCTCCGTATCATATCACATCTCAGTGCCGTAGGTTCGCCCTCCATGAGGTAGGTACTATATACATTTATACATTGAATTAAAATATATATCTAATGTACGTATATCATCTTTTTAACACTACAATAGGTCATAAGACCCAATGACAGTAATGTAGTGAAACAGTAGTGTAGTCATGAAGAGAAACGATCACATAAGCACTCAGGGTAGGCTTAAGCATGCCCTCGGATAAGACCACAGTGCCTAGGTAGGTACCCAATTTTCGATAATATACGAATCGCGTAGATCTTACTACAAATTGACTACCGTGAATTGACTACTGTACACTTTAATATTATAATTTACTATATCTTAATATTCAACTTTGTTTCAATTTGACATAAAAATACGTTATTTTTGGTTAAGAGAATGGTCTCTGAAACAAAACCGAAACGTCGACATTTATTTTACAAATCTATCGCGACCAAACCGGACATCAGAGATGCGAGCACACGCCGTGGTAGCCAAAGTACCAAATTTAATATAGCTGATATGAATTTAGCTCATTCAATGTGCATACCTACCTAGTCATATGCTTTCTCGAGTGTGACAAGTAAAGTGGCGATATTCTAGCTCGATTCTATATTAAGGCTAGGTTTATTCACTATTTACGAAATTTTAACGTAAAAAATTTCGTCCACTAATGCAAACTAATCGCAGTTTCTTATCGTTATTTTCGTGTTAAGGATATTATTGTGTATGGCTCTTTTCCATCATGTAATTTACTACCAAGAATAAAATGAATGGTACCCAGTTAATGCCAGCCAGCCTCATAACTAGACGTATCATGATTAATGCATCTGAAAATTCACGCAAAGGAAAACCTTCATCTAAATATTGTAAACAGGCCCAGAAAACTGAAATAATTTATGTAAAAACGCGAATTTGCCAGACCCGGGATTTGAGCCCGGAATCCCCAAATAGTCGGTATTAAAATACCTAGTTACGGTTACGTCTATTTCCTCGGTATTTCAACACAAGCTTAATATTTCGTTTGTATGGCATTTATAAAAACCTTTGATCATTTAATAACTGAACAGAAATTCGGAAAAATATTACTGGTAGGTATATTGTTATATGGATTATTCTCATTCAATAAAACATACAATCATAAGACACCTTCATACAATATCCGGTTCTTATATTATGTACCATTTCGCTCGTATTATTATGTATGCAAAAATCTACTAGTCCTCTTATTGTAAATGAAATTTAATATAAACCACCGACCAGTGACGTCCCTGGGTAAAATGCCGCCCCTAGGCAGTGCCAAATTGCCGCCACATTTTTTTTTATACTGTACTCTTTATCATCCTTTCATTACTCCAATATTTAAGAAATGTGTTGTATATACCTATACATTACTAACAAGATATAGGTATACCACTAAATCTAATTTAAATGACATATCTGCTTCAATAGACAATATTGCGAGTATACGGTTTCAGATAGGTACATTTAAAAATACATCTGACAACTTCCAAAACTCGCGAATGACTGTCAAACATATTTGGATACGTTTTAAATTAGGTGTACACGTGTCATTGCTGTTCATCAATATCGTGACGTCCAAGGACAGCGGAAGTAAACTAGACATCGCGAAACCGACAAAAAAAGTAATGTTAAAACTTTTATAGTACCTAATTAATATATTTTGTTTCCAACCGGTGAGCTGGTTTTTTTAATAGATAGATATTTCCGTTATTACTAAGTTCATGTAGCTTTCTATATATACCTAACGATTCCTTTGTGTAACTGCCGCCCCCAAGCGACGCTCAATCTGCCTACCCCCACGGGACGTCACTGCCACCGACTCTCAACAGATATAACAGGGCGCATTAATGTAAATAAATGTATTCTTGATTTTCGAGTAGAGTAGGCATCTTGTGGTGTGTCCGTTTTACAAAATGCCGCGCTGATTAAGTGAGTAAACGCAGATGATTGACGTCTGTGTGTAAAAGAATCTCTTTGATCTGCGAATAGAATTTTGCCAAACAAATTTCTTGTTGCGTTAACGAGCGCTTATTACAGAGGAGTGAGTGAATGTTACAATCTTTTTTTTTGTTAAAAAATAAAAACCATTTGATGTTTTCGTATAAAACACATAAAATTCTCCGCGTAAATATTTTTTTATGAATATGTTAATCTTTTATTTGTAACTGAAAATTTGATAACCTATCATAAAATAAATTATGAAACTTCTCACGAAATTTAAATAAAATTTATTTTTCAATAGCTGCTTCAGCTTGTGATTTTCGACTTCTTTCAATCTTAAAAATTCGAGAATCAATGGATTATAGAAAAAAATAGATTTGTTTATTGATTGAATTCTCGAGATATCTCAATTTTTTCGATTATGTACGCGAAGCTTTATTCCGATCGTGCAGTTTTCTCCACTAAAGTCGGCATTTTTAGCTTTTCTTCAGTTTTCCAATTTTTTTTCTGTTCAATTTCAATTACAGAATCTGGACACGATGATCGAATATATTCCTGGAAAAATTCTCGATTTTTCGATAATCTAATTATCAATATCTCAAAAATGAGAATCTCGATATTCTAGGGAAAAAATCGAGAAACGAGAATTCTGTCTCATTATTTATCGAAAATTATCGAGAAGAGAATTCTCTATGACAACCGCTAATAGTGACTATTACTATTTATTTATTAATTATTTATTATTATAAAAATAATACTAAAAGACAAGTGAAGGTGAATAATAGATATATAACATTTAGGTACATGAATACTAAATTAAAAATAAATCGTTTTCGTTCAAAAAATCAATCACCGGCTCTGGTATATCATTATGGATACTGTTTATTATTATTTGACCATGTCCGATCCTAATAGGATCATATGGGCCTCCACAGAGTAGAGGTTTGTTTTAACAGATTTTGTTTTTTTTTACGAGAAATGGATGTCAGCCACTTGCTCAACCTATTAGGTCCATACCCTGACTTACACACAAATTGAAAAACAATATGTGTACTTGCCAGACCCCGGATTCGAACCTGAGACCCACGGCGTGATAGTCCAACGCTTAAGCCGCGCGGCCACCGTGGGTGTAATGGATATACTTACCGAAAATCTAATACCGTGGTAGTCACAAAAAGTATAGCTAATAATTAATACACTATTGTAATATTTCATATAACTATGTTCGTTTATCTTCTTAATGGTTTGGAATATACTCTAACTTTTGACATATTATTTACTGGATTCTCTTACGATTATTTATATTGAATATTCAGTATTTCTGGATAATTTATAATTATTGATGTAGGTACACGAAATAACGAAAATTTTCTACGTATTTCTAAATTATTAATACGGTCCTCCACGTAGTAAAAGTTATACTATAAGACTTTTTATGAGTACCTACTGGTCATTAACAATTCTCCTAACCTAGTGGGTCATCAAACACACATTGAAAAAAACATGTTAATTTTTGCATTTGCGGAATTCGAACCCGTGGCTCTTGGATACCGGTGGATATTAAGCGGATACCCTGCCACCATTCCATATTTTTCATTTTACAACCAATTTTTTAGAAAGAAAACTGTTGAAACCATATTGTAGGCGGGAGTATATATAAAATAATATGTTAAAAATAAATTATCTCGCGGTAGAAAGATATGTAAAAATTATGTTTAATTTAATTTGAGTGTCCTGATAAAGTGTGAGTAATTAATCCTCCATATCTTGTAGGTACATAAATGTTCTGAGCTACAAATTATGTGGTATTCTCGTTCGACATAATGCGAAGTAGTGTTGTAAGAGTGGAAGTAAAGTTAGTCGGCTCTCGTCGGAAAGCGTTTTTCGCCTCAGATAACTCCCAATGTGATGAAAACTTTGCTCATTCCGTGCGAATAACTTCAAACTTTGTAGGATGTTATCATTGTGTGTGCAACCAGACACCTATTAATTATGTAATTACTCATGTAGCATCCTAAAGAATTAAAGGCACTCGCACATTTTTTTAATGTTTTGTAAAATAATATAATCTACGTATATAGGTAATATATATTTCATCAGTAATATTATAATCAATATTTAAAAATTACAGTGAGCTTTTAAAGCTTTTCTCTAAGCCAAATATTACAGAACTTTCATGAAATATAAGCACAAAAAAAAAATAATATAGTGCCCTCATTAAAGTAAGAGCAATCGCTCACATTAATTTAGAGCATGTTATGATCGTGAGTTCTTCTCTTAAGTATTCTTGAGAAAATGATTTTTTCTCGAGATTATTATTTCTTGATAATTTTGAGAATTCAATAAATTATTACCAGGAATATATAAAAAAATATATATTCAGAAGCAGCGTTTGTCTAAAGAAATAAACAGAATTTTGATTCTCGTCGAGATTTCATATATTTGTGGATGATTTTATTTTTGCCGGAAGACATAAAAAAGCTCTAGAGTCTCTAGAATGTCAATACAATAATTAATTATACCTTCGATAAAAAATCTCGAGAAATCAATCAGTCGAATTTTCGAGATTTAAATATTCTTGAATTTAAGAATTCTCGAATTTCGAAAATCGGAAAAAGTCGAGAAATAACATTTCACACAAAGTCATGGTTGTGAAGCTATCTGTTTTCTAGCTCTATCGTTTGGCCAATCCAAACAATTTAAATGATGATAGTATTTTGAGTGTTGGCTTGCTATTGCAGCTTCTTTACTCGGGTGACAGAGAGAATTTTAAGTTTCAAACTCTTCTGATGAAAATAACACTCATAAATTGACCAAAAACAAGATATAATATTATATAATATAGTTAGGTTGTGTTTTAAGTATTTATAAAGCTTCAATTCAATCAGACTTCAACAGCAATTGAAACTAACGAAAAGAACTCGAAATTAGTCACGATATTTGAAGTAGGCATTTAAAATTACATTGAACATTGTCGACTGAGGATACTTGATTGAAATCGAATTTAAATTCTAATTGATTGGAGCTTTGTACTACTCGATAGGAATCGGCTTTAGTGACCCCGGGTTTCGCCTTCCTTCTTTCCTCTCTGAAATTCTACCTAAGTAGAACAATACACAGATACAACAGAATATAATAATACCATGTCATTAATATCTCTATAAACCTTTTCTTGTCGCGATGAACTTAATTCATTGTTATATTGTGTAGCAATTTGATTCAGTATATTTTAATATAAACTGTGTTTTGATACTTCTGCAGAAACTCATGCAAAGTTAATAAATTTAATCCCGAGAGCTTGGTATCAACTTCTCGGTAGGTTTATGAATGATATTTTTATTTTACCTTTGTATGTAGGCGGTTCCGGTTTTGCAATCAATTTAGCGGTAGTTCTTCCAGAGTATTTCCTGCTTCGTACGTGCCTTACCCACTATAACTACAATTTATTACGAATGTTTGGTCCTGGAATAGAATAATCCAATTGCCCTTTTCGTATAGGTTTGCCTTGTTGGTATCTTTTTAACTCAACGCAGTACCTCGCCGTTCGGCCGCTTTTAGAATCTACGAGTAGTAGAAATCAGATTGGACATATTTGGATCACTTTTTAAATTTATTGTATTTTTTCACTTTGTTTCTATTTTTTAAACTGGAATAAATAATTAAACCAACGATAATGGGAAGATCAGTGTGTTCATTTTTGCATTGATAAATCTTTATTTTATTTCTATGAATCTATATTCTAAAATAATATTAAGTAAAAATTACCTATGAAATGGTAAAGTTTAGAAAAAGTATAATAATAATTACTTATATTACTTTTTCGTCAGTCGATAGTACACCATTATCTAGATTCTAGAGTCTAGACCAGACATGGTCAAATGCGGCTCTTCGTGAGCTTAAGTGCGGCTCCCAATATCTCTTGATAAAAATATAGGTATTTTCTTTCCCCATAATACTTGTATTTTCGCGAGTTTTCATTTCTAAATGTTGTAAGTGACAAGATCAGTGCTCGAAATGGAATATTTTACGAACCGGAGCGCTCAATATTTTATGAAAATGTTAACATAGTTATCTAATTGCTTGTGTATTTTATAAAAATAAGTGTGTTAAGCCGTGTCCACATTGGCAACAAGTTGCTGGCAACCTCATTAAATTTCGATTAAAATAATTTTTGGTCGAACAAATTTTAATAATTATCGTGAAATTTAATGAGGTTACCAGTGTGGGCAAACTTTTAGATTTGTACGTTAAATGGCAAATCTAGCTCACTGTCAAATTAATATGTCCACGAGGCGGAGCGATAATTTTGGTGGTTTTACGAACCGGAACGGCGCTCCGGTGCATTCCTGTCCATTTCGTGCCCTGGACAAGATGCGCGTATATGAATGAAACTGTCAAAGACGCACGTATTGGTGTATCCGCGTGTGCATATGCAAATATAAAGAAAGCTGTTTGCCGATTATTTTCCATTTTCGGTACAACATATAGTAGTGAATCGTTATACCTACTCCTCTATGAAGTTTGTAAAATCAAAACATCGTTCACAGCTAACAAACGAGCATATGACAGATTTGCTGCGAACGGCTGTAACAAATTTTACATGAAATTTTAGAGATTTATCTAATGATAAATAAACTTTTTATTATATTTTATTTTTACTAAATAAATTTTGAACTAATTATTTTGTGTTTTCTTTCTCATTTTTTATTTTCTAATATATGTATTTTTTATACTTACTTCATATAGCAATTAAGATTTGTGTAGAAATGTATTTAAATTTGAAATTGTGTATTTAATAATATGTGAGAACGTGACTATGGATGGCTCTTTATAAATATGAAAATCCAGAATGTGGCTCTCGTTGACCTCATGGTATGCCCATCCCTGGTCTAGAATATGACATTTTTTTTCAACAATGTCCGTTCCTTATAAGATCATGTGGCCCCCCGCAGAGTGGAGGTTTGTATTATTAACAGATTTTTTATATGTTTACGAGAAATCGATGTTAGTATATAACTTGTAAACTAGTAAATACATACTCTGACTCAAACACAAATTGAAAAACAATGTGTATTCGCTAAACACATGATTCGAACTTGGAACCCACAACATTATAGGCCGACGCAATAAGTGACTTAAGGGCTATAACAACTAACTAGTATTATTTTTATGCTGAGAAACAAACGTTTGTTAATTTTTATTACATAGTTCCCAGTAAATGTGATCAGTCCCAAAATACTCTGTCTGTATAATCCAAAACAGATGTCGACGTCAACATTTCCGATAATTTTTATACTGTATGTCTACGCGGATCAGAAACTCATCTGAACAGTAAATTGTGTGCAAATAAATTATATGCGCACTATTTTTGTGTAGCTAAATGATCTCGTTAAATTATTATAGCGCGAAAAAAGTGTACTTGATAAAATTTTGATCATTGTACGCCAATCCAAAAATCTGCCATTGCAACTACTTCTTACAATTTTTTGTGTGCGGAGGCCGAGATTATTTGTGCGGACATTTTTACGCACGCACAATATATAAAATTTATTGAAATTCAAAAAAATAACTTCTCAACATAATCATGGAAGTCTGTCTAAACGCTGAGTCAATGAATTAAACTTTTAAAATTTTAGTAAAATTAAAAATATTACTTTCATCAGTAAAATGAAAGTGATGCTGAAGAAATAACCAGGTGTATTATTAAAATTAACTGCAATTCACGCAACATATTATGAATCTTCTCTTCTTGGTCGTGCACTCATGGCTGAGGATCGTGACCACATTTAAATTTCGCCATCCTTTGAGCGACAAAGACTTTCCATCCTTCTCGATCTTCCGCTTCTCTCAGGGCAGAATGGATGGTGCCCCCAGTCAGCTCTTTCACTTGGTCGCTCTATCGCGCAGACGCTCTTCCTCTGCTTCGCCTTCCCTGGAGGCTACCCAAAACTACCAGTCTCTCCAGATTGTCCGGTCCGCGCCTGATAATATGTCCAAAAAACTGCAGAATTCCTCTCAGACATATCGTCGAGATCCGTTCCTTCAACTTCTATGAATATAGATATTTAAATTAACTATCACAAACATGACAAACACGTAAGTACATTATTTGTATCAAAAAGTGAAAACTATAAGCTATATATAAATATCTGTTATGCTTCAATTCTACTCTGCCATAAAGCTACCACACTAAACCCGTTCCAAAATGGTATCAAGTGTTTTAAAACTAAAATATCACAGCTCTCCCCCTTGTTATGGTCACACTTTGGTAGTGTCCGAATCGATTGAAATTATAAGCAAATAATGCAAGTTGGTAAGAATACGGTTATTAATAAAACAATAAGAAGTTATTTCAACTGAACATAATATGCATTTACGAAATGCACGCGCAGGTAAAATAATATATTTTAAACAAAATAATAGTTAATATAATATCACTACGTATTAGGTATATTATGTATGCACACTACGAAAGATGCATAGGTATTATACGCAGGGCTCGAAATGGACCGGAACGCACCGGAGCGCCGTTCCGGTTCATAAAATCCATAAAATAATCGCTCCGTCTCGTGGGAATATTAATTTGACCGTCTGAGCTAGATATTTCATATAATAAAAAATAACACTTAATTCTATAAATCACATTTACAATAATTAATGTAGTAGATATTTTCGTAAAATTATCGAGCGCTCCGGTTCGTAAAATTTTCCATTTCGAGCGCTGATTATACGTTACCGCAACTATTTAAAATAAAATTTTATCTTGTGGTTTATTGGTGTCGCAAAACTCACGACAAATATTATAATATTATTTATTGTTAAGGTCATTGGCTTTTGCACATTCTTTGCAAAAACACTGAAATGACAGTGGGCAGACAAGTCGACTCATACCATTAGTCACTATAAAGAGAATCAACACTGATGTGTGTTAGTTGGAGATTTTAAAATCACACAAATAAATATGTTTTCACTTTTTCATTATTATAAAATGCAATACGCTTGTGTATTTTAGTTTAAATAAAAATACAATTTATTCCACGTAATATTATAGGTATCTCACATTGACATCGTTAACAATCTCAAGGGGGATAAATGTCATTTAAATGTAAAATATAAATTTTATAATTTTTAGACCTTTCCTATTACTCGTACCTATTGACGCATCCTCAAAATTCATTGGACTGACCGGGTGACAAATAATGTTGAAGTTCTCAATCGAATGGCAAAGGACCGAGAAGTTATGCGTAGTATCAAAACCATAAAGCTACAGTACCTCACCCACATTATGAGAGGACAGACGTATGTACAGCATTCCCCAAATTGTCATTCAAGGAAAGATCAACGGTAAGAGTAGCAGAGGATGACGCTGCATTTCGTGGATTAAGAACCTCCATGATTGGTACAAGTACAGCTCCACTGAACTTTTCCGGGTAGCAGGTGAATGAAGCTAAGATCGTCCTGATCGTGGCCGACCTCCGCTAGGGGATGGCACGATAAGAAGACTTGACTAGAGTATTCTATAAACTGGCGTACACGTCACGCGGAAAGCATTGTGCCATCGCGTTCAACTGTTGCAAGTTTTCAATGGAGAACGGGAATGAGGGAACGGGATGGATGTTGAAGCGGGAGGAAACCGGCACTCCAGCTTATAGAAGACAGACTCTAGTAGGTACATACCAGTGGCGTGCGTTGACTTTTTTTTGTAGGGATACTGTTAAAAAATATATATAAGTATACATACTATTTTCTACATATCTGCTTATAATTTTGTAACTAATCGAATCTTGACGGGCTGCCAATGACGCATGGGTATGTGGTGTTGCAGTATAGCAGCTCTGATATATTTTTTTGAAAATAATGAAATAGATAGGTACGTACGTAATATTAGTAATAAATTAATAATACCTTTTGAAGGAAAAATTTTGTAATAAATTCCAATATAATATTATTATAATATCAATTATTTCTGGGAATGCTGAGCATCTACACCTACTGCATATATGGATCGCACCCCACTGTTATCTACATATTTTTTTACTACCTACCTTTTAATACCTACATCTAATAAGATTATCTATTTATCTTCTATCTACTGGGTGCATGATGATTGCATAAAAGGCGTAGATACGTAAACAGACATGCTGCACACATCAATTAAGATGACAACGGGACAGCCAGGATAATTGATTTACTTTTAGTTGATGAGTTAGATACAAGCAAGCTTTTAAGTTGTTTGAAAACATTGTTTTTAATGAAGATTTTCGATTGTATACGTTCAAATAAATTAACGTACGTATTACCGTGTAATTGTATATTAATGTGAAAGAATCATCAGTTTACCATATTGCACTCGAAGTATGAACAATAATTAGAATTTAATAGTGTGCCTTACCTAGAATTGATCATTTAGATCAGGAGTAGCCAACCTGGTCCCTACCGCCCACTAGTGGGCGTTCAATCTTTCATGGTGGGCGGTAGGGGTTTTAAAAACCGACCGCTTCATGCTTCAATGCATGCAAAGTATATACTACAGTAAGTTGTTTTATAAAGATTTATTCTGCCAAACTTAGCGAAAGTCTGACGTAAAGTTTTTGGCAAGTAATTATTATTATATGCTTTAACTTGTCTTGCTATAACTCTGCTTTATAAATTTTATAAAGTAAAGTCACTTCCCTACTTTATAAATCACCATTACTGTGGAACCGGCGGGCAGTTAGAAAATTTTACTACTAACAGAGATACAAAAGTGGGCGGTAGGTATAAAAAGATTGACTACCTCTGATTTAGAGAATAATCGATCCACCCTGAAGACTATTGTCTTTAAGATGGACTTATTGAGAAATAATGTATTATTTTTATATCAAACGTAATGCTGATTGTAACATCACTTTTATCTCTGTGGCAGTACAATAGTATAATATTTAAAATTATTTATTTATGTATTCAGAGTCGCGAGCGGCGATTAAATTCTCGCGTCATACGTTGCGATGTTCAGAAGAGACACATTCGTTACCGGATTCCTGGAAGTCACGCCCGACGCCTGGAATGACGAGACGTTTCGAGTAAGCTTTTCTCTCAATTTCAAATCGCTTTATCAGTGTTAATTATTACAAAAACGGGAGCCCATTCGCTCGCTGCCGGTAAATAAATACGCCAAAAAGCGGCCCATAAAAATATCATCGTTTCAAAACTGTATCGTTCTTTCGCGCCAAGAAGGATTTACGCGGGAAACAACTGTGGATGCCATCTTTCTTTTCACTTAAAAAATAAATGTGCTACCCGGTGTGGTGACTAAGTAATGACTAAATTGAATATTTTTTTATTGTCAAGACGTCATATATAAATATTCAGTAAGCGCTGTATTAATAGCAGTGGCGAAGGGTGACTTTTGGAAAGAGGTAGGCTGTGGAGATCTGATAAAAAGAACACACTTGTCACGTATACTTACGAGAAATAAGAAGATAATACGATATTACTACTAATGAATAGGTACACACTAATGACAACGACTCACCAATAACACATTGACTGCTGACTAGATAATTACTTTATATTTACCACTTACATTTAAATAGCATGCTAATTATATGACCACCTAATCGTCACGCGCTGGGCGCGATTTTATCATCCAATGTATTAATGAAACTTCAAAAACTCACTGACGAAATAAAATTAAGCGATCAGTTTACATAACGTATTTTTTCAAAACATTTATACACATCAAAAATCATTAGATAAAAGTTCTTTTTATTTTTAAAAACAGTCTATATTTATTAATATTCCATTAAACACCCTAGAATTATCTAATTACTTATTAATTATTTAGTTTTAGGCTCTGCGATTGGAGCTTACCTTAGTTCATACGATTCTATAGACTGGGCGGGGCTACGTGACGTAAAGTCCATATGAAAAAAATTGAGAATTATTTGAAACATAATCCGACCTGTATTTACGTCAAGACAGATGGCTCGCTGTGGTATATTTTTTAAAACCTTTGCAGATTGTTTTGTAATTAGCTGTGTAATACATTCCTACACATACGGCATCTCTCGTTGGCAAAATAAATTATTTTATAGAAAATATAATCAAGCGATTACATAAATAAGTCAATATGCAATTAAAAATTATTTTTCTTAAGAAGGTAGGCTTCAAATAATCACCTAGTATGGAGTCGTATAGTGTAGTATACCTGACAAGTGTGTTCTTTTTATCAGATCTCCACAGCCTACCTCTTTCCAAAAGTCACCCTTCACTGCAATTTACATTAATTATCGTAGTAACATACTTCAAGTAATGTAGATGAGTAGGTAATAAGTCATAATAATTAATTCTAATTCAAATTACGAAAAATTCAATCAATCCACACGAATGTAAATTTACTTAACAGTCAAGTCACGTATGCATGTGAAACATGGACGCTTAATCTAAAAAAAATCCAAAAATTACCATTAACGTAACGTGGTGTGGAAAGGTGCATGTTGGGCATAATGCATAACGATAAAAGTAACAATGGATACGGAAGCAGACAAGAATAGGAGATGTGATGGAATGTAATACCTAAGCAGTATTAATTACCTAAGGGGCACTAAACGCCCACAAGGACGCCTTAAAACCTGTTGGATAGACGAACTCATGGATTTCGGTGGATGTACGTGGCGGCGAATAACTAGGGGCCGATAAGAGTGGAAGGATCTAGGGGAGACTTTCATCCAGCAGTGGATCGACCCCGACTTTCGATGATAATGATGACAATGTGTCAATACAATTTTAACCCGTAAGATACCTATCTACAATAGACTTAATACTCGTAACATAAAATAATCACAAAATTTTCAACACGTTACGTACCAGACTTCGGTTAGAATAGGATGCCTTAATCAAACAGTATTATCGAATTAAGGTCTGGAGAAGAACTAGTTATAAACAATTACAGCGTAGGTTGATTACCTTATCTTTATTAGTGATAATCCTTGTTAGCATGATGTTCTATTTAGTTTACGTTTAGATTATATTATGCACTAATTATAGAAAATGTGCTCGCGAAACTGTGTTAACATGCTTTAAATATTTATTTTCATGTGGCATGGTGCTTTATTTCAAACTCGTTCAATTCTCAATAGAATTGTTTAAATTCATATTTGTACGTTGTTGATTTTTTTAACCACCTATTCAAATGCATGGACCAGCAGCTGTCATAATAATAATCTGAATAAAAGTATACATAACGCGATCCAATTCAAACGGTCAGAAAAGTCAGCAAAGCGTAGTTCTGTAATAATTGATAAAATGTCATATAAAATTCTAATCGTTAGGACGGTTTCGTTGTGTGATAATATCAGTATGTTTTTATTTCAGTTAATTATTATATTAATCAATTCATCAATTATTAGAACTGTCAGACGCAGCCGCGCACACATAAAAATTGTGTGTGGACATCCACATATTTTCCACGTTTTTCTTAACACGTATTCTTGTTTGTCCGGTGGTTGTTTATCCAGTACAAATCTTGCAATCGATTTTTAACTAACTTCCCGACTAGCTAGACATTTGAAACTTTTAGAATATATCAGAACACGATTCCAATGCATTCTTTTAATACTTTTAGCCATCTTTAAGTAGAATTGAATTCATTTTCAGTTAATTGTTTTTAAATGTTTTTGTTTTGTATGAAAAGTAATTTCGGAAGAAATCCGTAATCCAATCCACTATTATTGGTTGCTAAGAGGGTGGTAAGGTAATATTTTTTTAATAATTTGTAATAAGGTTTCGGTAGGGGGTGGAGTTTCACAATTACCCCGCCTACTGCTCATACATTCTCGCAGCTTAAACCCCCCCCCCGATGTACGTTTCCTGGTACATTCCTCATACCCAGACACTTTGCTTTTTGAGTTTGGCTATGAACACCTGGCCCGCAGCTATAATCACGCATGCGCGTTGCCTAATGCTCATAATTAAGATCATTAGTGTCCATTTATATCATCCGCACTGTCTTGTCTTTTGTCATAATATTAAAGCAATCATTGGATGCCTCAAGATGGTTTCGCCAATGCATGAAACAGGCCTTGTGTGTCGTAGAATTACAAGGGGGCAACGATCAACCCGTTGAGACGGCTATTCGGCAGCAAAATCATCCGGGTCACGACTCACGATGTCACGAAGAAGGAGAAGATGTAATGTAATATTCTGTTCACCTCAATAACTTGTATTTTTCGTTCCTGGGGGTGGTCCGGATCCGAAAACCCCCATTATGCTCGCGGCATCATCTTATAGTTAGGTTTTAGAAAAAAGGATTTCATTATAATCACATGCATAGATACTCTTAATAGTATTAATGGGACAAATTCACCCTTAAATTCATAAACACTACAGTCAAGGTAAAAAATGGATGCTCTACAAAAAATATTGTGAATTTAAATGCTTTGTTGCATAATTATTATGAAGTGAGTTTCTCTAATTTGGCAACCAAAGAATGGTTAATGGTTAACGCGGTGGATAAGACTACAACTACATAGTAATATACAATACAGGCAGAGAATAATTATTATATAGTGTAGTATTTAGCCTGTAGTAGGCTGTGTTTATGATATCGGTGGTGTCTGGCTCGGAACCAAATCGCCCTGCATCCTTGTTCCAAGGTAATCTGTGTTCCGAATCATTAAGCCTTAACTTAATACTTGGCTCGCACTATAAAAGCTATTAACTGGGGTTAAAAGCAGAGGTTAAAAACAGGCGCACAATTAAACAGATTATATTAAAAGTGAAATTCTAAGAGCTTTCTGATAATTAGTATTAACGTATTAAGTGAACCTTTTACGGTCGTGTTCCATTATCGCGAAATTAGAAATTATCTTAGGTAACTGTCTACATAGTTTCTCAATTTCACGGAAAATCACCACAGTCTACCTGTTACTACGTAAATTTTATCCTTACAGTAAATGTCAAGATTTTATATAGATAAATTAATAATATGTTATACATTTATGTAAGATCTGTATTTTTCCTGTATTCGAATTTGTTCATGAAATTACAATTACTATCTAATGTAATAATATGCGAATCTTCCATATTTCTCCAAAGTGTGCACTATTTCTTTTCACATACAATATTATTAAGTTATCTACGATTATACACCAAAAATGTCATACTATTTAAAGATTTCGCATTGTAATATCATTCAAAGTCAATGTTACATTTTCTTGTTCATTGTGACGATTGGGTATACCTACATTGAGTAGACAGCCTTCTCCATAGCTTAGCTCAACCCATCTCGGCACTCAAAGATACGTAGAGCCAATTGGTGGAAATTCCGTGGTACCCTCTGTTAGGTACGTCCATCGGTCTAGTGCACTTCTTTGTTCACTCCTACCAAATACCACGATCTTTTCCAGGTTATATAACATCTCCTCTACGGGATATATGACTAAAAACATGGAGAATCCGACATATGCAAACTGATCTGTCTATAAAAAAAGGTGAAATTCGATTATGATTGTCGTTTGTTCACTTGGCCGGTAACGAGACTCTCAGCATCCACTTCTGACACCAATTATTTCAATAATCGTTTGTTATCGAGTCTTTCCAAATACCATACAGCGAAATATATCATCATGATGCCTAGTTCATAAGCACAAATTTATGAATACCACTGTTATAATTGGACATAGTTATGCAGAAAGTAGCCAGTCCACAAAACATAAAAAATGAGATATGATATAGATCAGATGCGAGAAGGTTTTCTCTACGTTCTGCTGAAAATAGCCAAGCCGCAAAAAAAATATTCTTGAAATAAAATACTATTTACAATTTTACATGCATTTTTAATATCATGTTGTTGCTAAAGTGCCATTATCTCAGCTCGACATTATTGTGGACTGGTTACATTCTGCATAACTACGTTCAATTTATGTTTGTAATAATAATAATAATTATATAGTTATATACAGTCCCTGTGCATGCAGATGAAACTGCCAAATATTGTAGTGTTCTGCACTGATCCTGCCAGATGCGACATTATCTTAAAGCAGTAGTGCGCAACCCGCACTGCATTGTATTGCAGCCCACTGACTAAATTAAATACTCGAATATTTTTCCTATCATACCAAATAATTACCTTAGTTTTTTTATTTTCGAACGAAAGATCCTGAGAGTGATAATAATATATGTGTGGCGCATATGTCACAACCGCAAAGTCTGCAATGAATTTGGGGAACTCAATATAATTCAAATCATGAAAACTTCTTGACTAAAATGCGCTGGTCAAGTTCAACGAATGAACCTGGACCGACCAGTCCGGAAAGTTTTTGATGCGGAGCCATCTGAATTGAGAGACCCAAATTGCGGTGGTTAGATAGCATGGCCCGAGATGCATGATCGATTGGAATCACGGATTGGAGAAGAATTGCGGATGATATACTGGTCAGGGGAAGACGACTTGATAAGACCAGGATCCAACCCGAAATGTAGCTCCACAAATTACGATTATGAAAGATAAGTTTATTATGATTCAAAAGATAGAACTGATGTACGCTGTAGTGTACACAGGTAGAGCTTTAATAACCTCGCTACATATAAC
This sequence comes from Rhyacophila brunnea, assembly GCF_057557595.1. Classification (NCBI taxonomy): domain Eukaryota; kingdom Metazoa; phylum Arthropoda; class Insecta; order Trichoptera; family Rhyacophilidae; genus Rhyacophila; species Rhyacophila brunnea. Next base: position 17,855,444 of record NW_028232965.1, read on the forward strand.
GATAGATGTGCGCCAAATTGTAAACAGTGTTTTTCGCTTCTTTTCGAAATAAAGAAATATTTAGTATGCTCTCTGTGCCTCTTGGCATTTCTGAGGGATGTCACAACGCATCTATCTCGATTATTTTAAAATTTGATTGCAGCTGGTGGAAAACATTACATATCCCAAACAATGTGACAGAAATAAGAATTCTAGGCAAAACTAATATTGTTTCATTCGCAGTTATAAGAAAATTCTTTAGCCACGTTCACGCTGCAAATAAATGTTTCCTTCACATGACTTTGATTAATATCAAATATTAATGTCTAGAATCGGGAAAGAATATAATATTTCTATCCGCAATTCGTATGCCTTATGCGACCATCGAACATTTTTATTAAAAAATTGATAAACTATGTCGTGCATCACTGTCATATAGTATGTATCTGACTAAATATTTAATGACAATATGTGTATGCAGTATGCACAGTTAGACCGTCGCTGTTCTGGATAACAGCAGCGTGTGTCTTCTTATTAACAATATATTATGTACATTATAATATGACTATATACAAACCGCATTCAATTCTTCCAATCAGATTTTAAACAAAAAATTAGCTTCATATCACAATGAGTAGGTATCAAAAACATTACTAATAGTATACTTGATACATATTACAATTCAAATTGACACTTAAAATTCAATAAAATATGTCAAAGTTGGGATGTACATACTATCTTTTTTTTTTTACATAATTTATTCACTCATATTGCGGCAGGGTGTACCTAAGTACAGGTCATCATAGACACGTTATAAAATCACATTTAAGTAATTAATAGTTCTCACTAGATATTACCGATAGAGCCTGGATTTATGCTAGCACGTTTTTATTTAATTTATAGATATCAGACAGTACCACAACAGGAAAAGCGTAGGTACCTACAGACGTTGGCCGTATCACACTTCACCGTGAAATGTTATATCGGAAATATATCGCCATATATTAAAGACCGTCCAACTTCTTTGGGTCGTATAGTACTAAATTGGTGTCTAAATAAAACTCGGTTCTTGTCGGCTTACACTTTACAGGAAACCAGCAGCAAACATTAAAAAAAAACGATACACTGGATTAGTTTAGAATAGATCACTGGTTAGGTTAGGTTTTCATTCTTGAATTCATGAATTTTGCCAAAATCAGCTATTAAAATTCAATTAATATTCTTATTGAATATAATAAAATTGGAGACCGTATAGTATACGGTCATCTCTTTCCGATAGAAAGCTCACGGCGAACTGTGCCAAGGTGAAATGTTTTACGTACAATTTACATGTAACCACCTACATAACGTAGGTCAAAACGAAATCTGCAGTGGTTTATTAATATGCTCTGACAAGGTATATCGTTAATAATTCAAAGAATAATGACGATTACGTTGTCTCTTACCCAATAGTTAGTACGTAGTACCTATACATATACTATTATTTCGTCTCTGTTGTGGCAGAACACACTAACTGGAGAATACTAGTTTTGAGTAATTTGACTTTGAAGTTGTTAAAATGTTTGAAATGGTCTATCATGTGAGTTTATTAAGTAATCGTAAAAAGGATGACTTTAAAATAAAGACTGTTTATTTATTAAGAAGGTTTCCAGACGGTAAAGATTGAAATAAGGAACATTTTGGTATAACTAACTCAATATGTCATTTTTTTCGAATTAGTGTCTTCTGCCAGAACAGTGACGATTTATTCAATCTTAATTACGTAGTGCTAACAAGCTTTGGCTGAAAGTCCGTACTATGACTACTATGACATAAATAAATTCAGGAAACAATAATTACATGCAGGACAAAGTCAACTCTGAGCATATTATTTTTCTTTGAATATGTACAAAATCTTGCGTAGGTATAAAGTATAAAAATTATGTATAAAGAAACGCAAACATAAAAAATAATAATTGAATTACCTAGTTAACTTAATACCTTTATAAAAATCGTATTAAATTTTCTTTTGTGAAAAAGCTTTTTGTACGTTTTCACTTCATTGTGAAAGTTTACTAAAACAGAAATTTTTACCAGTACGTACGTATTATACCCACGCAACTTAATTATAAAAATGGGAAAATACAAAAAATATAAGTATTTAACTTTCATTTCACACATTTCTTTTTACGGGAGCTTTTACGTGTTTTTCTCTCATTGCCAAAGAAAAGCTAAAAGCCTTGTTTTTTCATACCATTATAATCCTAGCATTTTGATACGATTGTATTTTTTTTTCATCAAAATATATTTTTATATTCGTATCCGGACAATTAGACGCTCGGATATATTATTCACTAGATTATTCAAAAATATTACATAATCACTGCGATATTGAAAACAAACATTTGTAATTCAACGAATACTTTACTACTCCTCCTCCTCGGGAGGAGCATACATACGTATAATTGTAAAAAATATTTTCAATTTTAGTCATGTTTTCAATATTCAGACATAATCTTCATATATATAACCAATAGTTTCCATTTTAATACAAAAAAAACCTCTTGATTGCAATAGTATAATATTATAATGTAGGTATTAGATCTTGGCTTTCTTTCAGTTTCTTGAATTCGCCAGTTTAAGACAACGAATCAGGCGGAAAAAGATCCCTTTAAATATACACTATTTTAACCCAATAATCAAATACATATAAGTAAAATATCACGTTTCAAAAACACAAAATTTATTTTAAGTTCAAATCACCCAACAAGATACAACGCTCCATTTTAATACCAACACGGAATACACACATGCAAATTGCAACTGTAGAGTAAGGTACCAGTGTTATTTAATGACTATTTCAATTGTGTCATAATAAAATGTTGTATCCTTTTTTCTGGCAGTCTGCATTAAAAACTTCGCAGCATAATAATCACAACTGAAAATTGCGGCGACTCCACTAGAGATGACTTTTATCGCATTGTTTTGTTGTAAACAAAAATTCTCCGACTTGTTTCAAATTGCTAAAAAATCTTGCATACAACGTTATCTTTTCCACAAAATGACTACATTTGTATACCTTCTTATTCACACAATGTATTTTTGCATTCGGAGCATATTTTCTCCTACAATGCTCTCTACTCTTAAAAAGATGTAGGTAGATAAGCTTGGTTATTTTTGTCCATTTCCTTTAAGTAATATGATAATTTAGAAATATCTGATCAAATGTGGCTATATTAAATTTATTGAACATACTGAACATACATAATTCGGAAATATCTCAGAAACATAAGTTGTACCGGGCGGCACTCAGAGCATCCATTAAATTCCAACCTATGTGCTTTACGACAAAATTAATTAATAACAGTCATATGAATGAATATAATATCATATAAGCATATAACATATTATATTCATTAAAAATGTTACGTGATTAAAGGTTGTGAATTATTAATTGAATAAAAAAATAGTTGACTATAATCACGGCAAATAATTTTCAACTGTATGTGGAACGAAATTTCGGCCGCATTGCCATTCGAAGAGCACTAGTCGACCTGTCTGCACGTCAATTTGTTTTGTGGTGGCGTCGGAGGAATATATTAAATCGTATAGAGATGACTAAAAAACGTTCCGCATGTACTTGAAAAAGAAAACATGTCAATGAATATACTATTATCATTACGAATATAATAATAAACATAACATAAAAAGGACGTATGTTGAATTTTTATGACAAATTATATTTCGTTCGGCTCGCGTCGTTTGCACAATCCGCGCATCGCCTAGTCACGATCTTTTTAGACCATGCCTCAGCTGAGGTATAGCCTTCTTAAAGCATCGACAATGTGTGAGGTGAGATATAAACCCAGATGCTTATAATATAATATGATGTAAATTGTAAAAGTTTTAGTAGGCCAAAAAATTTAACCACTGTCAACGTGTTAACTTTTCCACATTAGATATTATATTGTCGAATCTATTGCGCATTAAACCACGGCTTCTTCTTCTTTCTATGCCATATCCGTTATTGGAAGTCTGTTATGTTTTTGACCATCATTTACCTGAACAGGAATGGAGAGCTGACTTCAAAACTCAAGACACAAAAAGTAACTTAAGTCCTTTGACCTTTAGTTCGACATATCAGCCAGTGAAACCAGCTGGCATCTATGAGGAACAATTACTTAAATTTCAGTACATTTCATAATATTGTGAGAGAGAAGGTCTTTTCCCATTTTGGCTCCACCGAAGTGAAAATAAAAATCCTGCAAATGCTATTACCCACCTACCTGGTGTACCTACATGCCATTCACAACCAGAGTAGGTATTACTGAAGCGCTCTCAATACAAAAAAGCACTAAAACTGTCCTCCAACGTAATCACTAGCTAGACGTTGCGTATCCCTCTATGCCCAGCGCAGGTATACATCAACAGCTGACGTACGGCGGTTCAAACGCTACGTTTGATATACGTAATATATATATATATATATATGTATAATATATATATAATCTATACAAAATAATGAATTCAATATAATTATACAGCTATCATTGTAATCATCGCTGTTACTGCTAAATTATAAAAATAAGTGCCATTTCACTTAAGATAATATAACAATTAAACTTATTTACATTTCATTAAAATAACCCTTTTATACCATTGTTCAGGGTTGCCACATTATCTCAAGGATTATCACTACTCAATTTGCATGTATAAATTCGACATAACGCTAGTGGAGTTTTAGACCTTCGCGCCATTGATTCACATTGTACAGAGTGCGTGATGAATTATTTATATGAACACCTTTTTTAAACCTCAATTGAGAGCTTCGAAACCTGATCGGCATAGCAATGTATCGGAGATTTTTTTATACATACATAAATATATATTTGTGTCCAGTGTGATAAATTGTACCTAGCCAATAACAGTGACATAATTCCAAATATAAGTACATAGTTGATTTTGCGATGACAATTATTTAAATCATTTATTCACTGCAAAATAATATACTTATGTAAATATACAACGTATAGGGAGCATAAAGTTAGAGGATATCTAGAAATAAATCGATATTATATTTATAACTTATAGTATTAAATTCCAGGCATATTAAGACTAGGAATACATGGTTTGTCCTTACTTAGAATATTATGTAACTTGCGGAAAATATGTCTTATTCACTTTAATATGATTTCAAAACTAAGTGTTATGACACTATTCCGAATTATTAATGTAATTAGTTGTGGCTTTAAAAGATATGTATAATTTCGACGTGGCTATGAAGTTAGGACATAAGTCGTTTGTTTAACAATATGTAGAACTAACATGCAAAGTGTGATGCCAATTGGTAAGTTGTGTTCTAGTAATTTTCACCGGCTCTCGATAATATGTTCAACCTACGTGAGGGTGAATTCATATGGACATTAATTTATAATTTTGTAAAATATGGTATGGTAATTCACTCAGTAGACTTACTGTTTCTACTGTATAAATAATAATAATATGTCGCTATTTTTTTTTACCCACTGTGTTATTTATTTGTAACTCGACACTTGTTCTTTTTTGTTTGCTTGTTTTAAAAACATATTATAAATGTCATATTGAAAAATATTTTTACCTTTCCGCAAACTGTACTACAGGACCCGGTAGCTTTAGAACAGCAGGTCGAAACTTCTGAAAAATAAAATATTATACATAATTATATGTTAATATGAAATTACCAACGTGCAAACACAAAGAAATTTCGTAGATGATAAAATGAAAGCCTTTGATTTTTGTACGTAAAGCGTAAAGCTTTAAAAAATACAACGCACGAACACAAACATAAATGACTAATTTACTACACACATGACTTTTTAGTAGTTATTATTATCACGTTATTTTTCATTGATACGATGAATATGTCAAAAGCATACTTCATGATTTTTTAGGTAATTTCAATACGTACATAATTAGTGTAATAAAACACTCGTAGACATTATATTGGTTACATAGTTCGATAAACATTATCGATTGATATTTTGCTGTTCTACCGTTGGAAATAATAACATGGAAAGCTTTGTCGCCAGTACGAAAATAATATTAGTTAGGTGAAGTCAGCAAGGTATTATTAATTTTAGCCAGCTTAGTAAATATAAATATTATTAGGTTCAACAGACCCTCGCTAGAGTCTAGGCCCTAGACCAGGTTTGGCGAACTTTTTTACATACGAGTGCCAAAATTTCCCAAATAGGTATTATTTCTTGGTTGTCTGACGTGCCGAGCAGTTTTTCACAAGGAAAAAAGTAGTCAAAAATTATAATTGATTATTTTTGTATTAGGTACTTAGTTTGGTTCTTTACACACAAATTGACGCCAGAATTGCTCCGGTCAGATGAGGTATTCTCTCGCTAACAGTGGTCGCAAGCATTGGTATATCGACCAAAATGAGAGGTTCGCGGTGCGGCTTCTCCCTCTGCCTGATGAGGTCAGTGAGATAATATTCTCGATCATAATCGAGCGTATCACGAGGCCCTACGTTTGGATGTGAAGCATCAGCAGTTGTTTACGTCTGGGAATGTCTCAGGCGCTGATAACCAAGACAGATATCGCCACGCTCTCAAGTGAACTTTGACAGAGTTTACTAAATGACGTAATTTAATAAAAAGTGCCATGGGAGAGAGAGGCACGGATACAACAGAAATAAATGAATTTAATGATATAGAAGATAATATATAATAAACAAAGCTAAAACAATACGGACAAACAAAACTATGTGAAAAGATCTTCACGTCCGCAAAATTGTCAAAAGCTGACTCGTGTAGTGGTCAGGAGTCAATGTGGTTACTTCCAATCGCCTAAACACCATGATTTGATTTACCCCATTTCCACCCGCCATGTATGCACGGCTGCCTTCCATGACGCTTTTAACGTGTCAGAATGAAAAGATTTTAGTTCCACACTTCCGTGTCCCGAAGCGATGCTGCACGGGACTGATGTCGCAACCATGAACCTCAGTGCATAAAGAAAGAGTTTTAGAAAATAAAATACCAATCATCATTCAAAACTATACTAAGATGTCTACATCACACTTAACAGACATGAGATAAAGATTCCTGGAGAACGATTGTGAAGTCGGCCATGGACCTGAATGATATGCAACGATAGCAGTAAATCACACACAAAATTTAAATAAACGGACAAATATTCAGACAATCAGTCTACTGGAAGGAAGATATCAATGTGACTGATAATCTTAGCAATATAGAGAAAGCACACAGAGGGAAAAAAGAAAAGGGTAGCTATCAATATTTTTTTAACTTTATCCAACTTTACACTGTATGACGACGTTTTAAAAAAAATAATTGATACTTTATAGGTAAAGGGGAGGCGCAAGAAATTAAATTGCCCCTGCATTATACGTCACGTAAACCGTGGTAGCTAGGCTACCCTTATAATAAAATTGTACCCATTTGCCTTGCGCCGACGCCCGTACTATTATCCAATTTAATATTCTTTAACATTTCGACGAAACGTATAATTTTTGTCGATTGCCCACGACATGCGGACGACATTATACTGGCAGGTATTTGTAGGTACTTGCGGCAAGCCATGGAATTATTATTGTCAATCGTTCACAAATAATAATAATTCTATTGAATAGAAAAACTATTCGAATCAAATCTTACATACACATTATGAAAACTTAATTTATGGAATAAGTTAAAACGTTTATAATATTATATGAAAGAAATAATATCACTTTTACTTCTTTCATCCTCAATCATTAAGAATTAAATAAGTAAACATGATTTTAGTATACATACTTTAATATACATACATAATTTTGAAAACACTTCTGAGAAAATATATTATAACCAATAGAAAAAATCTTTTTGAAAAATACCCGAGATACCCGAATATATTTTCTCAGAAGTGTTTTCAAAATTATGTATGTTCAATAATTAGAATGTTACATTCTTAAATCTTGTGAATGAATAAAAAAATAGTTAATTTAATAAGTAGGTAATATACGTTTAAAAAAATAGTTCAGAGCATTCACATCAACACATACAAACCTATTAATTCGTCGCAATGGATTTAACCCACAGGACAGATTAATAAATAGAATTCCGATAGGCTATACAATACACTACATTTTTAACCAAAGTTTTGAATGTGTGAGTGTCCTACGAAAATGAACCCACACATTATAGACGTGCAATAGTGTGTGTTGCGACCTTCAAATACACCAATATTGAATGAGCGTCATTGCATAAACCAAGAGCCGTTGTCAGAACGAAGGACAAGCGTATTCTTGACACGCGTTTAAGTTTATCCCATATCCATTCACACTCGAGATCGGTTGCCTGTTACTCCACACCTGTTAGGTATTTCAGTTTCCATTAACTCTTAGTTCCCTGATTCAACCAGTATGTGTAACCAATCGCTTTGAATAAAATGTACATTGGATTCCTACTGGTATAATAAAAAATCACATTACAATCACCATGTTTGATCATAAGAAGCTCATAATATGGCCCTCCACAGAGTTTGGCCTAGGTTGTACATACCTATTAACAAATAAAATCAACATAGTTGGTCCATATTCGGGCTTGAATATTGCAAAACAACGTGTGAATTTTCCAGACCCGGGATTCGAACCCGGAACCGACGACATTATAAACCGACACGTTTACTCTCGGTCATCGTGGCCGTATATAAACAACGTTGTTATTATTTTCATTGCGATTTCATACAAATTTTAATGTTTTGGCCTAACTTAAAACACTAAAAATCATAGACTATAGCTAAAAATACTTTTTTCTTGGCGTTATGGGTTTAGCCATGGTTTAGCTTTCTTTATTTTATGGCCTAAAATACTATTTTATGCCATAAAATAGTGGTGCCTACCTACCTTTGTAATAAAAACTATATTTTTTTTAATAATATATCCGTGGTTATTGTACATTTTCTTCGACACCTTTTCCTGTGAAATATTAAATGAAAATGCGTTTTCAAATTTCAGAAAATAATACCTTCCAACATTTTATTATAGGCAAGCAAAGCAACTTTCCTTCGAAGATTTATTTTACCTGTAAAACTTACACTCGGGCATATTGGACGGACTCAGGTGTGGCTGGGAAATATATGCGACACCTCAAATCCATTTGGCGCCCGCTCAGGTCGTGAGTACTTCGAGACGAGATCACCAACTTCCTCTACCTTCCGCCTACGCTGCCAATTTCAGTGCCAATATACAACATAAGTTACGACATGTCCTATAATGTGATGCACTATATATAATATATACAAATAAGATAAACCAGATTATACTTGTGGGAGATGTATACACTGGTAACATGTAAATTGTACGACGTATCCGTGAGTTATCTTACCCGAAAGAGATGGCCGTATCATTAAGATTAAAAATTCGCTTTGTTTATGGAGCATTGCAGATTGCCATGTTCCAATTTTATTATAATTATTCTATATTCTATTCTAACCATGGCCCCCACATCCTGAAGCGAGCCCCCAGGCTAGGATTTTTGGCGGACCCCCCTACCAATCGCTAAAGATAAAGGCAGTGTGACGCTCTACAGTAGCGTTTTCCAAATGGTGTAGGTACGTGGTAAAATTAATGTGTTTATTTAGTGTTTTTTTATATTTTAATACTTACCTACATCCATAAAAACACCAAATTTATTTAGTAAGTAGGTACCTATAACTACTGTCATCTTTAATAAAATTATTTTTAGTTAGGTACAGGATGTGATTCTAGTAAAAAGATACATTAATACTTTACGTTGGTGGTTGGATTTATGGTTGTTATTCTTTTTATCATGGGAGGATACAACACCAGTCAGTACGTACATAATCAATTAATTATAAAATAAAGTAATGTTGTTATTCTAAAGTTATTTTCATAAATTACTCAGTGATCGGTAGGTACCTATAGTTTCTTATTTCTTTATCAACGTATTTAACTTAACGTAAAGAGAAGCATAATTGATGGATATCTTCACTTTTAAATATTGACAGTTTAAGTAGGTAGAAAGATTTCAGATTCCAAAAAATCAAAAAAAAGATAAGTAGTTTACAGTGTTTCTTACACAATAAAAATAGGTTTTCATTACTAGAGGTTGTGGTAGAGGTAGAGAAATTACCAGAAAAGGCCAATTTCGAATCTCGAGAATTGTAACCGGAATTAAAAATAATCGCCTGTAACAGAAGCTCTTGATTTCCCAGTGAAAAAAATATGAAAATAATGGAAAAAGGCTTGAAGAGGTAGTTTCATAATAATGTCGATTTTTCGAGAAACTAGAGAATTCTCGAGAAAACAAATATTCTTTATTTCGCCAATTCTCGAATCTTGAAAAATGGAAAATGTTGAAAAGTCACAAGCCCTATCCATAATTAACTGAAAATATTATAATATCATGTTTTATCCATAATAACAATCATCATTCAATGTTACAAAATAAAATCGAATGTTTATATCGAAAGTCATATTATATATTATTATATCCCTTTTAGATGATTGTTTACGGATTAATGATGTATTTTTGCATTCTCTATTTGCTCAAGTAGGAAATACTTTATTGTCTCAATACCTACTCCAATCGATACAATTGTAAGCTATGCAAATATGAACAGTGCAGAAAATATATTCACGTAAACAGCGTAAGTACAAAAATATCATTATTTTTAACAAAGGATTTTTTTATGAGAAACGAACAACATAATAAGAGTTTTGGATTCACAATGTATTCACTCTGTTTTTATGAAAAGGACCTCAACAACATAACAATGTAAAGTGCGTTTCAGTTGGTGGTTGGGAATACTCAGAAGCAAAATACAGAGTACCTACATAAATTTGCATTACTATGATTTTTAAATAGGTAGATTTTCCCTTGTACTAAGCTACCACGTCAATCTGTTCGTCAATCGATTTAACCTAGGGCAGGGATCGGCAAACCGCGGCTCGCGAGCCGCGTGTGGCCCTTTGGGTATTGGCGTGCGGCTCTTTGCCAAATTCCCAATTCACATTTTTTACAAAAACTTTTGCAAAATTCACAATTTTTATTTTTTGTCATTATTTGTACACTTAAATTTTGACATTATATACATTATATAATGACATTTCGCGAGCTTCCTCCATGGTGATTGATGCAAAAAGGTATGACTGTTGTATTAAATCTGCCCATTGCAAAAGTCGACTAATTATTTTTTTGTCCATTTGACAAGAGTACTTTTGAAATACAATTGTATTGGTGGATTTAACAAGCAAAGAGTTATGGGTCTCCAAGTTTGTAGGTCTTTCCACCAAAATTGAGGATTTGGAGAGAGATCCATGCAATTGAATTTCACAACACAAGTGGAGCGCTCTAAAAGATCTACATAAGGTAGACAATACGATTTTAATACATGGAATATATTATGTACTCATATTCGAGTCTATTATACAATATGTATGTGAACAATCATTTTCAAACATGAACAATATAAATAGCATAGAGAAGCCAAATAACCGATGAGAATTTGGAGTCGAGCCTGAAATTAAAAACTACAAGTTACATACCAAACATACAGAAACCCTCAAAAGAAATGCAAGTAAGGTTATTGCTCACATTAGTTTTAAAGAATGCGTGAAAATTGAAAGTAATTCATATTCTGTAAAAATTATATTTATAATTTCAACAATAAAAGCATATACCTATTTACGTTATTTTTATTCGGGAAATCTTCTTCACTTAATAAATAAACAATTATAAAATGTAATTAATTCATTTACTTAAATAAATCATATTTATAAAAATATACCTACGTATGGCTCTCGAATTTTTTTTAACCGTTGTGCCATTCATATTTGGCTCCTATGGTCTAACTAAGAGTTTGCCGATTGCTGACCATGGGGAAGAAGTATAATGAATATCTGGTAGAGAGACTTATTCTAAATGCCTTGTGTTATCCTGACATAGGTACTTATTAATTATAAAGCCAAAATAGTTATTCCAAGTCTATTTTGGTCCAACGTACTGTTAAACCGACAAACATAATTTATTCTGTCCATTCTTTGCTAATCTGAAAACAGTTTGCAAAGTATTTATAACATTTTTGTTTATGCTGACATTAATAAATATTAATATATGCATCGATACAGTGACGTCCCGTGGGGGTAGGCAGATTGAGCGTCACTTGGGGGCGGCAGTTACTCGAAGGGCGGCAAATCGAGGAGAATCATTAGGTATTGCTATATAGAAATAAATACCTGAACTTAGTAATGTCGGAAATACATATCTTTCCATTAAAAAATTCAGCTCACTGGTTGGAAACAAATTGTATTAGTTAACGTGAAGGTTTAACAGGACTGCATTTTTTTGTGGGTTTGCGATGTCTAGTTTACTTCCGTTGTCCTTGGACTTCACGTCCTTGATGACCAGCAATGACAAGTGTTGTAGATTTGCGAATTATATTTGAATTATAGGTAGGTAACACCTTCACTAATTAATTTAGTCACTTGCGAGTCTTGAAAGGTGTCAGGTGTATTTTTAAATGTATTTGAAATCGTGGACTCGCAATATTGTCCATTGAAGTAGTGATAGCATTTAAATTAGATGTAGTGAGTGGTATATATTTTGTTAGTAATGCATCCATACAGCACATTTCTTAGATATTTGAGCCATGAAAGAATGAAAAAATACTGTATAAAAAATGCAGCGGCGTTTTGTCTAGGGACGTCACTGCATCGATAACTAGCGATCGCCTACAACTTCGTCTAATATTTTATAATACGTACTTATCGTCATGTTACGCCGTACTTCGTAGACCAGTACGAGTGTACCTAGCACCTGATCCAGGGCTCGAAATGGACCGGAACGCACCGGAGCGCCGTTCCAGTTCGTAAAATCACCAAAATTATCGCTCCGTCTCGTGGACATATTAATTTGACAGTGAGCTAGATTTGCCATTTAACGTAAAAATCTAAAAGTTTTGTCTTCACTGGTAACCTCATTAAATTTCACGATAATTATCAAAATTTGTTTGACCAAAAATTATTTTAATCGAAATTTAATGAGGTTGCCAACAACTTGTTGCCAATGTGGACACGGCATAACACACTTATTTAAAAAAAAAATACACAAGCAATTAGATAACTATGTTAACATTTTCATAAAATATTGAGCGCTCCGGTTCGTAAAATATTCCATTTCGAGCGCTGACCTGATCGCCTTCCATTGAGTATCCAGAGCTGTGTCTAAATTGCAGAAGAGACGATAAAAAATTTCAAAAGTGCTTCTTGCCTTCATCATGGTATTCCAGTATTCATGTAGGTATACGGTAATCGATGTATTTTACATGCCCCACCCTCCTTATAGGCTTACCTCAATGTGCAGGCGGACATCTCAGACGTTTTATTTACTGACAACCATAAAATCGGTTTTTTGCATATTCATACTAAGTTCATTTATGTCTTACTCATGGTGTTTACTTTAGTTAAATTAAAAGATGATTATTTATCCATCTACCAGTAATCATTACACCATTGTAGGTGTCATCAATTGACTATATAAACTCCGAATATATATTAAAAAGCAATGGTTACAAAATGCAACCTTGTCGTACAGAACATTTGAAATATGTTAGAAGGGAGTTCTTTGAAACAACCTACTTAAATTAGTTATTATTTATATACGTAATATTTTAGTAGGACTATTGATTTAAAAAATGATGCATAAATCTGTTTAGGATAGATTTGATAGATCTGTTTAGGAGAATAGGATGTTTCAAAGAACACTTCTACAAAATAATTCAAATGTGAATTAGAATAGTTAGATTAATAGTCAGTCTATCTTTACCATTATATTTAACACAACAAAATTCCATCACAAATTAATCGGCTTCGTGTTTTCCAGCATAATAAACTTCAAATATTGAAGAGTTCATCTTTTAATCTGATACATACAAAAATTTTCTCATCAATCTTTAAAAATTAACTACCGTTTAATTAACATTGTCGCAAGCAATTCAATCAATTTTAATTACAGGTATTTGCCTCTCCGTGCTCATGCAGAAATGAAGAAAAAACCTATTCGCTGTTATGATAGGCACAAATTAAATTTATTGACCATTAAAAGCATATTATAATATGCCTGAAGTTAGTGAGTGGAATGTATTACATACTGTACGCGTACGCATACAATATACATTGCAGACGGCGATTGTTGACGTGTGTGGTCTGCTGTACTTCACCTTTTCCATATATAAATAATAAAAAACTGCATATTTCACCCATACATAATTTCATATTGACCGCGAGCATGAATACTTTAACTCTGGACTTTCATCTTATGTGAAGAATTAATATAATATTTATGAATTGTATAGAAACAAAAGTAAATACAACTATCCATAATTATATAGGACATAGGTACTTATATAAAATATTAAATCTATTGATAGAAAACCTTGTATATGTATGCATTTTTTTCAGTGTTTTAATTTATTTACAAATTAACCTTTAAAGCAGGGCTCGAAATGGACCGGAGTGCACCGGTGCGCCATTCTGATTTATGAACTCCCCAAAACTATCGCACCGTCTCGTGGAAAAAACAATTTTACCCTCTGAGATAGGCCATACAACAAAAAAATCTTATTTTTATGAAATATACAATAAATTAGATAACTAAGTACCTACCTGCTTTGTTAATATTTTTGTAAAATTATCGAGCGCTGCGATTCGTATTTTTTTTCATTTAGAATGCTATTTAAAAGTGGGATTATAAAAATAAATAATCAAACAATAAAAACATAGATAGCATTTTTCATTAAATTTACATAACCCTTAATTTAATCTCGTGGATAACACGCTCATGTCTTATCTAAACGCCACTTATTATAAAAACTCATTATCCAATATTCATAAAATTTATATTACTTACTTCATATTTTTTTATTCGGGTTTACGAAACCAATAACTAAACATACATTAGTGATTATATCAATAGGTACCTACTTGCATATGACTTATGGGAAAATAAAAATAGGTAAGATACATAGATAAAAAAAGTATTAATCAGGATTATAATATACTTATATTATAAATAACTATGACAATATCATGTCAGTAGAAAAGAAGATAACCTATATTTTACACTGTACATAATTGATATTAGTTGGCTAAATAATATCACCACTAGTCGGTCTATAAAATCGATTGTTTTTCTTATGCATTGGCCGACGATATTCAGACTGTAACTTACAATAAAGTAATATATCAAGCGGTAATAAATAGTTCGGTCGATAATGATAGGCTCTTGGGAGTTTTTTGCTTCCATTATTTATTTATGGTCAACCGTTAGCTTTATTAATTTTGTGGGATTAAATTTATTGAGTCAATTATCGGAAGTCCACTTACAGTATAGGTGTGATTTTTGTTCATTCAATCAGCATTTCCGTACAGGCAATTTCATTTATAATAGGCAGGTATCGTTTATTTTAATTAATCATTATTTATTTAACAGTATAATTTCGCAGAAAATACTTATATATACGGTACAAAAAAGAAAAAAAACAATTTAAACCTACTTATTTTTTGTAAAAAATCGATATTTTTAATTAAAAATAATATACGTTAATACATACATACTTGCTTTTACCTCCACCACCCGCCACGTTTCCACACCCGCTATGTAAGCGTATACCGTGGCGGCTCTTCAAAGTTGTGCCGAAAATGTCCCAGAAGCAACTTCCCAAGACCTTCGTTGGCGTGCAATAGTGTGCGTGATTCCTACTTCGTACCTAATACATAGGTACATAGGTACTATAATTTTTTCAAAATTCATTCTTCAATATGTCATTGATTCTGTCACCTTCTAAAGAACATTTTAATGATAGAAATATTAATAAAATACGATGTCTCAATAAAATCAGGCGTCCAAAAACTCACATTTTATATAGTTTTTTTTTTAACTGATAGGTACTGTTTATTAACTAAAAATATATATTTTAATATCCTGTGATGCGTATTGATTATTTAAAATGAAAGTTATCTGTAAAAAGTATTAAATTGCAGTTTTTTTCTAAAAACGTTACTCTCACATTTGAGACGTAATTCCATTTTACATTTTACATTTATTTATGAGAAATAATGGTAAAGGCATGTCCATTATTTCCACCGTCCACTGATCAAAGGGGTATTCTGAAACTATTTTACGCTATAAAATAATTAATTGATTATTCTGTAATTATTATAGAATAGCAGTGAAACATAACTCCTTGTTTAATATCTAGTATGCTAAGACTATGACGAGCAAATACGTCAAAAGAACTATTTTGTATTGTAGTCATTTAATAATCAAGGGCTGAGGATATATACCTAATACGGGGACGCTTTCCATAATGAAAAACATAATATTCTAAAGTTGTCATTATATTGAGATGCACGTTGCGTACTGTCACGCTGTCACGACGACAAATTTTATCTATGGTTTCGTCATTTTGCAGAATATTTTGAATGATCACCATCTCTGTAAATTCTATGATAGAGAGTGCCAACTCTAATGTATTTTGAATTATTATTCATTATTCATGCTAATTTCAATTAATGTTAATAGTTTCTACATGTACGTACGTTAAAATTACTTTGTAATAATTTTAAATTTTAAAATTACGATATCGCATCCATAGATAATATTTTGAACAAAACAAAACCTGCAGACCATAGACAATAGACTACATTCTTATAGAAAATACATAGTGCAAAGCTCTGAAAACAAAAAATACGCGATTTTGTCATGAGTCGAAAATGTGTAGGCGTGTAGAAAATGATAAAAAAAAGTTCATTGAGTCATGCAAGTGTCGATGCAGTGCGGTACAACGCGAGGTGACCTCATTGTTGTTCTGGTGATTTCGACATATTTTACTATCTGACAATGTTCGTTTAAACTAAAGGTTCAAAATGTGTTACGGGATGGGAGCATCAGTCTGATAACATTTTAAACACCAATAAAAACGATATTACACACTTTTTCTTGTAGCGGCAGCTTACTGTGACGTCACGTGATAGTACGCGACGTGCAGCATAATATAATCACAACTCAATACTCATCGTGCAGAAGAAGGTAAGCGGCAGTATAGTCGTAGGCTATGTTGACTACGCAACCTGAAAATTATTCCTACTCTACAAATGTTGGAAAACGCATTCGTCTGACGTCTGATATAGGACTGAGGTACGTACCTATTAAAATGTTGACGCCAAGCGTCGATACAAGACGGCACCGCGAGATTAACAATAAAATTTATTCTGGGAAAAGTCAGTCACAGACGGTAACATAAATAATTTTTACCTCCGATGCATAGATCAATGTCTGGCATAAATTAAGAACAGCTGAGCAATGTAAAGTATTTCTAACTATCTGATCCATGGCCCCCACATCTTGAAGCGGCCTCCCAGGCCAGGATCTTTGGCGGGCCCCCTGCCCATTGCTAGGGTTAAGGTTAAAGGCAGTGGGACTTTGTGCAGAATCGTTTTCTAAATATTGTTTCAGGTAAAATTAAGGGTATTCGGTGTATATTTAGCGATTTTTTTGTATTGTTGAATAAATCCATTTGAATTATGGAGTTGTCGAATACTGCATCACACAACTAGATATTTCAAAATGTTAAGACTCTACAACTAAAATAGATTAATAATAAGAATAAATTTTTCCCCATTAGGGCATCTTCTGTTTATCTCACTTATCAGGTCGACCCACCACGCCGCGGCCTCAGGCTAGAACCTTCGTCAGCCCAAGGCTAAAACCTTGTCAGCCCCCCCCCCCCCTCCATTGTGGGGGCCATCAATATAGTGTCCAGTATCAGTCAACAAATTAAGTAGATAATATTATGTAGTTAGGTAGGTACCTTCCAAAATTACTCCAAGCCCTCGAACAAATCAATGACATAAATTAAATAGATATATTCGATTATCTTCAATTGCTTTTTTTAAATTAATTTAATTCATTTCATCAGTCACCACCGTCCTAAATAAAAATTGAACCAAGTACCTAGGCACTCTGCTTACTGTTTTTAGTAGTCATTGAACCGGATAAAAGACGTGGTACCTCATCTGAATATTAAAATTAATATTTTGGATTTGGACGTGATTAATAATTTTAATGTATTTTAGAGTGATGATTGGTGAGTGATGAGTGGTGGAAATAATTGTAAATATTATGTTAATTGCGTTAGCATTCACTTTTAATTTATAGAATGGACCGATATAACTATCGACTACTTATATTATCATTATTTTTGTGTGACATTAAGTTATTCAAAATTAATCGTATTTTGGTCGTACGCATTTAGAATTACTGCAAAGTTAGAATATCCACACCAAACGGTACAATGTCCATCTAGCTAGATTTAAGAACATAATGTGTTCTATATATGCACTATATTATAGTACCTACTTAAGTAGGCATGTCGAAACCAGAGCTGAGCATAACAGTAGAAAATACCCCTCAAAATGCCTACAGTCATAAAACTATAAGAAAACTTATGGCCGAATAAATGCAGAGATTCTTAGATTCTTAAAAATATTAAATATAAAAATTCTATAATATACATATAAACGGTTGATTTGTATAAAAAACACGTAAGTACTCCAACATTTTTGGGATTCTCAAGATTCGGTTCCACCTCCACTACCAGCTACGGTTATAACTTATAAGTCTTAAAACAAACCGCGAATGCATGGATTTATTCATTCATAATTTTATGTACCTAGAACTATGCATGTAGCAGCTATCTACCCAGGCTTGTATTATACAATATGTACGTGCATTCTCCTCGGTTTTTGATGGTGTCTCATAACAAACAACATAAAAGTTTTTATTTTGTGAGAATTGGTTTTTAGCAATCATTTGTTTTAGGTTTTCATTCCAGTAACTCTAGGTTGCCAACATCCATTTCTCGTAAAAACAAAATCTGTTAACACAAAACCTCCACTCTGTAATGGCCAAACCTGACATCGTCAAAAAATCTATGTTTTCTTGATTTCTTTCTGATATTGCGGAATAAGAATATAATCATAATCTATCTACAAAACACTGTAAGACTGTCATCCCCAAACTTTGTAAAAGCTTCAAACAAAAACAAGTGACGCATTTAGACACGCAACGGCTCGATGCACTAGCTGATTCTGACCGTGTCCGGAAATCTGTACGTATGCAGTTCAGCATATCACACTTCACCGTGAAATGTTGTATCGGAAATATATGGCCGTTTATTAAAGACCGTCAAACCTCTTTGGGTCATATAGTACTGACATAAAATTCATGTTTAAATAAAACACGGTTCTTGTCGGTTTACACTTTACAGGAAGCCAGCAGTAAGCAAATTTTGAAAATAGCCGATATACTGGACTATTTATTAGGTTTGGTTAGGTTTTCATTCTTGAATCCATGAATTATGCCAAAATCAACTATGAATATCTAATTAATGTTCATATTGAATCTAATAAAATTGGAGACCGTATGCGTATAGTAAGTATACGGTCATCTCTTTCCAACAAGAAAGCTCACGGCGAACTGTGACACGGTGAAATGATTTATGTACAATTTACATGTAACCGATTTTGACACCCCCTACGAGAAAAAAATAATATTTGTATGCCCACGAAGTCTGCTATAAAATATGCAGATAGGTATAGGTACAATACATATTCGCAATTTATGCACGCATGATCTGCCTACTCTCACAGGACGTACAATAATAATTATATCATTGTTGAATGATGGTTGAGCGTTTATTATGTCAAATCTAAATAGATAATGAGTTGATAAATACGCAGCTTTTATTGATTTTGGCATAATTTAATAATTTTATAACTGGTTTGAACTGCTTCGAGGTCTCTTTTAAAATTCTCTGACAAATCGGTTGCATCATTTGCGTCAAAGAATATCGCTTTTTACTGTAATAACAATAACACTACCGGTCACCGTACAACTAAAATTATTGATGACTTCACGAGACATGATAAAGTATATTGTATTGTTTTATTTCATGGTCCACTTTAATCACACTAATAAATATTTTATGTTATGTCGTACATACTTGAACATACTTTTTGATTACATTACAAAACGACGATGCCATGTGTGTAACAGTCACCACTTACTCACACAAATACTCGCATGCATTAATTGAAGAGTCGCATTCACATTCAAATATTAAACGTCATCATTAATTAACTCAATTAGATGATGTGGACGGTCTCTTACCCTGGGACGATGCTCCACCGAGGCAGCCGACAAGAATCATCAAAGTCAACATACAAAAATTCCATCTCCTCAAATGCGTTGAATATTTCCACCAGCGAAATAAATTTGTTCTACACTTAACAGTGTCACTACACATTGAAACAAACATTTCCGCGCTCTTTTTAGATTCAAACTTCATCTTCATGATTTTATATTAAAATGTTAATAATTTATATATTCACATTATATTAATATGTACATGTAGCGTTTTAATAAAATACAACATATTATTACTCAAATCGGTCACTAATCTAGTCTTCAACGTCTCGCAGCGAAATAGTGACCTAGATAGTAATTATTATTATCTGCTTGCATAAGTTAATGTCACAGATTAATAGTATTGTAAATAAAAACTGCACTTAAAACTTTGATAGATGTATTATAATTACCACCAGGAAAAAACAAATTGATATGCAATAAATTATGGTTTGCGACTATTTTGTAAATGTTTATGTATCACCAATATAAAAATCTTCTAAATTGTCTGTTATTAGTTATATTGTCAAAACTCTATTGTTATCTAACGTTGTGTTCGAAATACAAAAATAACATCTAGTTTTAAAAGCGAAGTTATTCCCGCGTGTATACTGAAATCTCAGGATACGATCACACACACACGTCTTTACTCCCGGCCACTCGGCAAGCTACTGATTTTGTGATTGTTTATTTCTCTCTCGACAATCTCTCTAGAACTCCAACAAAGTATTCTCGATGCTGTTGTTCAGACAGGAGCAAGCAGAAATTATTATCATGTGCAAGACAAATCAAAATAAAACACAATAATATTATGTAAATTGTATTACTTACTTTTTTCCGCATAATTTAATAATGGTAGGATAGATTCAATCACAATTATATTATTATTCACTAGGTACCTATTTATAAACATAATATTAAAACATAAACAATATTTAAATGCAATAGGTATTAAAAAATAAGTCAATTAAAAATATACTAATATAATCGTAGTTAGTTACTTCAAGCTGCATAAAATCATAAATAGATATATCTAATGCAAGTTGTGACGTTTATTTGATTCAAGTAAATAAAAATAAACAATACTGCATTTGAAATGGTTGATATAAATGCATAGCTGTAATTTTGTATATATCCTAATCATTATTAAATAAATTATGTGGAATAAGTACTTAATATTGTGTTTTTACTGTAATTAGGTGGGTAATTTTATGTCATTCCGCCAAGAATTGACAGCTAACACCATTATTTTTTTACCACGTCCAATCCTGAGAAGATTATAATATGGCCCTCCACAGGATGGATGTCGTATTAACAGGTTTTTGTTTTTACGAGGAATAGATGTTAGCCACATACTCAACCTATTAGGTCTATAATACTCTATTTCCAAACACACATTGAAAAACAACATGTGTTTTTACTGTCAGACATACGATTCGAACCCGGAACCATGACATTA
The DNA here is from genome assembly GCF_057557595.1 of Rhyacophila brunnea. Lineage (NCBI taxonomy): Eukaryota > Metazoa > Arthropoda > Insecta > Trichoptera > Rhyacophilidae > Rhyacophila > Rhyacophila brunnea. The sequence continues at coordinate 17,877,119 of NW_028232965.1, forward strand.
CAAGCCGACACGTTACCCGCTCGGTCATCGTGGGCGTAAAGTGATTTAGATACTATTAGGTACTTATATTATTAATTATTATGATACTTAATGATTTTTCAGAAAATAATGCAAATATAAAAAATGTACTAATTAACTAGTTCAATAAAAAGTATCTAAGTGCAAGTGGCTAACATCCATTTCTCGTAAAAACTAAAATCTGTTCATACAAAATCTCCACTCTGTGAAAGCCCATATAATCCTATTAGGATCGGACATGGTCTAATAAATAAATAAAAAGTTCGATAAACCCCACGCAGGTCTGACATGGCAGAAGGCGCAGTTGACGATGGACCGAGGGAAGTGGTGCGAACGTGTGCTTGCCCTATGCCCTAATGCTGGGGCGTGACATGGTAAAATAAGTAAGTAAACCCCACAATCTAATCGATATAGTGTGAAAAGAAGATATTATTGGAGATATTATATATCCAAGTCAGAAACCATCATTGCGCATCCCTAAAGCTATTACATATAATATGAAAGCTTTTGTTTTCGTAGAATGGGTGTGCTTTTAACTTTTCAACTTTACTTGGTGCTTGGTGGCAATTCACGTTAAATTTTAAAGTAAGTATTTATCTATCACGTGCTATTCATCACAAATAAATTGCAAACACACATGAGCGAAACACGTGTCGTAAAATAGTTTATATGCAAAGTACCTACTATATCTGTGTAAATTATACAATTATTATCAGTGGCGCACCCAGGATTTAATATTGGGGGGGGGCCCAAGGAAGAGAATGTAAATTTCTTCTTCACAGCCTAATTTCTCGTTTATCGGTCTTTTGTCTATTGCACTCGGTGTACCTACACCATGGTCCCCACATCCTGAAGCGGCACCTCAGGCTAGGATATTTGGGGCCCCCTACCTACCGCTAAGATTAAAGGCAGTGTGAAACACTACATTAACGTTTATCAAATTGTGTTTTAGTTCAAATTGAGGGTACTTATACAGTGAATTATTGGCGATTTTTAATACATCTACTTTAATAATGGAGCTGTCGAGTATTGACACATAATAATCAAAAAATATATTGCACAATTATATATGTAATTGAAAATGTTCATGGCCATGAAATATAATAGCTAATTTATGATGTGTGTTTATCTCACTTATCTGGTCAACCCGACACGCCGGGCCCCCCACAGCCCGGGCCTCCAGACTAAAGCCCTGTCAGCCCTCCCCAGCCATGACCTACACCACTCCGGAATTCGGATGGACACCGAGAATTTTTTGACAGTTCCATTAAGGATTGGGTTTCTAAAAAAACCTGACATTGGTGTTTCGAAATTTTTGTGTTAGAAATTAAAATCTAAGAAATTTTTCTAAAAAGGGTGCTGGAGAATTATTACAAATCATTTTTTGCCGTGTTTTTATTTGTCTAAGCCCAAAGGCATAGTTTATTGGCTTTCAATTTTAATGTTTAAAATCATTCTGATAATTTTCATTTTTGGGGGGTGCCAGGGCCTCTTGCCCCCCCCCCCCCCCCTGGGTGCGCCACTGATTATTATTATGTACATCATTGTTACCTACGATACGATATTATTCTCCTTAATGAAAGTCGTAATTTGGCATGGAATAAAGGTAATCCAATAGTCTTATAATATTATAGTTAATAAATTGATATTTTATTGTTATTAATTTGCTTTTACGCCACTGGGAACATCAAACATTGTGATATCGAATACATTTTAATAGCTCTTCAGATAGCAATAAAATAATATTTTAAAAAGAAAATTATGTTTTATAATAAATACCTAATCACGCAATTAAGTTTTCCTTGACCAAGCTGTTACAAATACAGCCTTTAATAATTTATACGAAAATACATAATAATAAATAATAATTATTATTGTGTGACCATGTTTCAGTGGCAAAAGCACCACAATATTCGAAGTATGATTTCGTTAAATATATTTTTATTGATTCAAATTAACTTTTCTTTCGAATATACTGAATAGAGTGTTCCCCAACAATAATATTAAATGTATTATTTTACTCCATAGTTACTTAAGTATTATAAATAATTCAGGATAGCCAACACAAAAATATATAGTTTTTTTTATTCAGTATCCAAACATAGAGAAAGCGATTTTATGTAGGTACCTACATTATCTATGAAAGGGATGAAGCGAAGTTGCTAGGATACAATAACAACTGATTCATAATAATATGGTGAATGTTATGTCGATTGCATTTTGATACAATCCTCATAAAATATAATAATAGATAGATATTGTATACATACGAATTGTTGTAGGTACCTATATGGAAAGATCAGTTTAAGTGCCCACCTATCTAGATGTTATAGAGAAATTCTTGACTTTGTTGAAATGTCAAACAAACCAATCGTGATTCACCAGTCAGAATGGGATCGTATAAAAGGCAATCTCCAGAAAAAGGATCCAATCAAAGAAAATGCTGAAAAACAGGCTGCCTATATTGAAGCTCTGAATACAGCATCACACAATATGACGAAATTGTGGACAGATTCGTATGAGGTAATAATATTTAACATTTTGTCCGGTCTGTATCCTGTATCATTTTCGCAGAAAGAACATACGGGGATTACTTTACTTGTACACAGGCGCGCACGCAGAAAAGTGGTATAGGGGTGCATTTAAAAAATATCAAAAATATTTTTTTATTAATTTTTAAGGCTGTTTGAAGGGGTGGGGTTAAGAAAATTTTGCACTTGCTACTACCTTCCATATTTACCGCGCCTATTACTTATAGTTTCTCGTCGCTTCAATTACCGAACCTCGCTGTTTTCCATCTACATTCCCCATACCCAGACATTCCGCACTTTGAGTCTAGCTATAAACAACTAGCCTGCAGGTATAAAAATAAGCTGTCGAATTCACAAGTAGTTGTTTAATTCGCGTGGCTTAACAGTCGTAACTATTATAAGGATCGTTAGTGTCCACATTGGATGCCCCAGATAGTTGCATCAATTTATGAGTGTCACGGGTCTCCCAGTGGCCACTGGTCTTACGTATCGTAGAATGCCGGGAGGAGTGTAGCCAACCTGTTCAGAAAGCTTTTCGACAGCCATATCATCCGGGTCACGATCCTCAGTCATGAGGTCCTGATGAAGAATAAAAATAAGTAATATTCCATTTAAATACCTAAATTATTTGAATTTTTCCGTTTCTGGGGGCGGTTCGGACCCGAAACCCCGCCCTCGGTGTGTGCGCCTGCTTTTACACATACCCTCATCAATATTTGCAAAATATGTTTTGCAAGAGGGAGGCAAAAAAAAATGGTGCGTATTCTTTTTAACTTTAGTGACCCCCACGTAGCTTACTGAATTCGTAGTTTTTTCCACAATAAATAGGTTTGGCTCATACCAACTCATGAGCCTATTCCGGTTTGCCCGATTAAAATAAACGATTGCTTTATGTAATTGCGATTTTTCAAATTTAGAATTTGCTTTTACATGTAGATACCTACTTATTCTCCTTAACTCGCTCTGTCCTACATATTTATATATGTTTTCTCTGATGCGTTACAGATAGACAAATAGATAAATGTATTGTAATAAAAAAATAGATAATGAACAGCGCATGCATATTAGAATTATACCTATTCGATACGATGTAGGTAGATTGTTTATAATTGTTTTATTGTGCAATTAAAAGTAACGATCTAATTGTCCTAATAACACTAGTGTTAACATTATCAACTATTGTCGACAAAAATATGCTAAACAGGGTAAGAAGATAAGTTATTTGCAGAAAAAAATACCTACTAGATTTCTTCGAAAAGAACAATGGTAATATCGCAGCTAATGTGTTGACCATAATATTTTCATTATAGTAGTAATAAGGGAGATAATTTTATTATTGGACTCTTGTATGGCGAATTAAAGGTTCCTATTTTATATATCCCTCAACAGTCTATTTAAAATGTTCTATATATTAATTTGATTATTTTTCAACTTCTCCAAGTTGCCAACTGAAAGTTATCCCTTCACAATCATTTGTGTGGGTTTTTTAGAGGTCCCAATATTGCGAAAAAAATGGTACCTAGATTGCTAGATGCATTTTTTTTCGATTCCAGATAAACTTGACAACAATTGAAAAAATAAGATACGATTGTGCGAAAATATAATATAGAGAGACGTAGCATTAATGTAGGTGCAGTATTCGTAGTGGCGCGTTTATTGACGTGTAAGGCCAACGCACTGACACGACAACGACTGATTGTATTAAGTACATTTAAATATTTTCCTACACACTAAATAATATTCTTTTAATGTATTAAAATAATATTGAGGATTCTAGTATAATTTAATAATTGAATGACTGGTTTGAACTGTTTCGTTGCCCCTTTTTAAATATCGATTGCGCCATCTGCGTCAAAGAAAATCACCGCTATGGATACGGATATGGACGGAATGTATCCGTAATATAATTTTACATAATATTTTTAATATATTTAAATATTATCTTATTCCGAAGAAATTGAAAGAGAAGCTAGAGGAACAGCCAAAATTAAAAAAGGAAGAGGAAGAAAGAAAGCTCATAGAATTTTATAAGAAACTGATGGAATCTAAGCAAAAGGAACGAGAGAAAATGTCGGCCGACGCCAGAGATACGTTCTTCAAACAGATAGACGAACCAAAGGTTCTTGAAAGGTGACATATTTAGATTTTAATAACACTTAAATTTATCTGTTTAAACTGAAAAAAAAAAGATTAAAAAAAAATACTTACTTAAGCCCTGACGGCTGAAATTATTAAACATGGAACATGCTTTTACGTGTTGGCTGCCGAATATCTGATTTTCTACCTACTTAATGTCTGAATGCTGGTTTTCCAAATTAGAAAGAAAATTTATTTGTGAAATTAACCGAATCCAAATGAATGAAATAATTTTACTTTTCTACAGACGAACATTATGGTGCACTGTAAGCGAACTAGTGAACAATGATAAAATAAAATATTAGGCTGCGCCGCCAGCGAGCCGGCGCCGCGAGACTCCACTAAATTTTCGTAACGATTTTGGCTCGGAGATCATGAGTAAAACATGTTCCATGTTAAAATATAGGTTGTATTCTTTGTATCACTATTCAACGATTTTGAATAAAAACATAGATAAAGCTTTTCTTATTTTCTGAAGCAACGCAACTAAATTGTTATACTTACACGTGTGTTGCTATGGAAATCGATATGAAATTAATGCCAAAATGACATTTCAGTTATTCGACAAAAATTAGTGGCAGGCCTGAACTTGGATTTACAGATGCCAATTTATAAACATTTCTTTATAAAAGCATTATATAAAATAATAAAAAGGCATTCGTGTTACAAAACATTCCTTTTTTAAACACTCAAACATATTATAAAGTTTAATCTAAACCAATATAGTTGAAATTGTGAATTATCAAAAAAATGTCTCAAATTGCAAGCTTCGTATTTTTCCGCTAGGTGCCTCTGCTGGTGTAAGGATCCCCCTTAATTGTCCCATAAGGAATAATTTTCTCAACATATTAATATAATAAAAAAAATAGTTCAATGGAAACAATTCAACCTAAAAGACCATTAAAAAACTTCATTAAGGCTTGCAGGACATAGGCAAAACATGGGCTTTTTATGTCAAAGTGCGACCCTGTTTGGTATAATCTTAATATTAATCTTAAGAACATAATTACTTAGTTAACTTAACCAGAGGTAATTTTTTTGTATAATTTTCATACGTTTAGACGACTGCTACTGTGTAGTTGCTCCTTGCTACACCACTGTGGAGTAGATGTTTACTAGATGTTACTAACAATCCGCGGCTAACTAGCATAGATTATCTTTCAAACAGATAAAAATACATCTATTGGGTGATCTTTTTCATGTAAGTATATACCTTTTTTTATTTGAAAAGGGTGTGAAATGAATTTTTGTGTTAATTATTTAAATATCATTTTCAGTGCTTATATGTGTGCGGAGATGTTACGAGAACAAGAAATGCAGCGCGAGTTCAACAAAAAAAAGAAAGACAGAAACGTAGAATTGGATAAGGAGTATGCAAAAAAACTAAGTGATGATGTGATCCAATGGAAGAAATGTCAACTTGAGACTCAGCAATGCAGGAAGAAAAAACGTCATGAAGAGTTTCTTGCAGTCAAAGCTCAGTTAGTAATGAAATCAATACTGTGGAAGCGCGTGATCAATATTGTGATCGTACCGAAATCAGATTTGATGTAAATAAAAAGGATTTCAAGTTCTACACATTATGTTTTTCCAATTTGAACTGTTTGTATTTCAGGGCTGAAGAAGTAAGAACTCGACGAATGAAGGAACATGAAGAAGAAATTCTCATGGAAAAACAAGACAACGAAAACGCTCTCAAAGAAATAGAATCACTACACGAATGTTCACAGAAAATGGTATCTAAGCGTATTAATTGATCACTAATATAATTTAAATACTTACGCAACATAGAGACACTGTTACCAATTTGTCAAAAAATCAGAGAAGATGCAAAACAATAGATTAATGAATTTTCAGATTGAACAATCATTTTGTTACCTATCTACATATTCAAATATTTTATTTAGGCTTACGGAAGCTATGATTTTATCAGGTGGTCGAACTGATTTGTTCAGATCAGACGTAATATCAGACCATGTGTACGTGTCGACGCCGTCATTTGATGCCGTATTCTCACGTGGCAATTTTTGTCATTCAACTATATGTTGAATGTTGATCGAAAGGAATGTTCCCACGTATCGATTTAAGTTATACATAATTATATTCTATTGTTTATAACACTACAACAGACCAAGATTCCGAATGACAGTAGTGTAGTGAAACAATAGGTAGTGTATTTACTAATAGAAGTGAAACAATCACAAAACCCCAGGCTTTGATAAGATCACATAAATATATTGTGACCTCATCGGGAATCGAACCCAGAGCTCCTGGATGAAGCGCCTTACGCACTGCACCACAAGAACATAATCAAGTCATAGTAGTAATAGTCATAATCAAGATGGTGTCAAGTGAATTTGGGGCGACAAGCTAAAGAAAATATTGCTGAAAAAGCATAAAAAATGTCATTTATAAACTAAAACAGTGTCAAACAATGTGTGTAAATCGAGACAAATTTGACATCACAATAAGAGTTGTTTATCGTCTTGGCTACTTGCCTAGGCAACCAGTCAACTTGAATGCTGAACGACTAAGAGTAGAGAGGACCTAAACTTCGTTCAATTCATGTTGTAAGTTGATCAACATGAATTAACGTTCAACTGTCATTCAACACACTGTTAAATGACAAAAATCGCCACGTGAGTACGCCTGACAGTTTGACCAAAACAGGTTGTCAGTTTGCCCGACCATAGTTGTTCAGCATCACTTGGACTTGAATGTTCGAAAGAATAAGTGAATGCAAATACCTGAGGAATACATTTTTCCGTTCCATTAGACATTTTGTGACAAAATTATTATTTTTCTTGCATTGCATAATAGCTTATGACCCTGCTTGCACAATACCATTATTTAAGCTTTTAGAGGCATAGTGAATGCATTCTCTTCGAGAAACAAGAATGAACTAACATTACCAGGCGCTGTCAATCTATATGTCTTGTAATTGAAACTACTATATTTTTACGATATATTTAATAATGTACCTTACAGCTATTTCTATCATATTTATCAGAAATTGAAAGAACAGCAAGCGAGAAAGAATTACATAGATGAAGCTTTGGATTTAGTTAGACAGAGAAACGAAGAAAAAGCCAAGATGGAAGAAATGGAAGACAAAGTTATGGACATTTATAACAACACCAATTTTAAGATTCAACAATTGCGAACTCAAAAAGAAAAAGAGGTAACTAATTTTTACGCATTACAATTTTATACCCTATCATAGGCGTGGCATGCCCAACTTCAAATAGACTGTATCTATCATCCATTATTGTATCAAAACTGGTGATGATTGACCACACTCTTCCATTTTCTTCAGTTTCTGTCCATAAAGCCTACTGCATGACAGTAAGATAACTACATCTCAGTTTAAAGCGCAGGGATTCACCTCTACTTTATCTCTCACTCATGCGGCAGGCCGTGAGAGATGCAATGTGAATCTAGTTATACAACAAAGTTAAGTGGGTTTCTTCATGGTAAATTTTAAAATGACTTTCACGTAAACTGGTCAAAGAAATAAAAGTAGGAATGGTATGGTGAGTCCTGCCCCCTTAAATTCCTTAGATTTTACGTTTTTTACATTTTCACGATTCAATTTGGACTCTATGGTGCAATCGACCAAAATCCATAAACGCGATGGACATACTTGCCCTATTAAGATAGTGAGAATAATAAATCAATCGTAATATTTATTTTCCTTCCAGATTGCGAAAGAGAAAACTCGTATTCGGGATAGAGTTAGATGTGATTTCAAAAACACACCAAAGGAAATTGAGGAGAGAGAAAAAAAGATTTTGGATAAAACTAGAGAGAAACTTGAACAACAGTAGGTTGCTGAAATTATTTTAAAATTTAATAATAAATCATAATTGATTACACATTATGACTAAACTTTTATTTGTATTAAAATATTATATTGTTCTGGTGGATATCATATTGTGCTAGGCATGTAACTACTCAACTATACACAGTACTATTATGTACTAATTATCTTAATACATAGGTAGCATGGGTATATATTTTTTTTCAGGGATAAGCAATTGTGGCAGAAAAAAAAAGAATATTGTGAAGCAAAAATAGCCGAAAGAAAGCACGCTCACAAGGAATGGCTCGATTCTGAAGCACAAAAAGCAGAGGATAATGCAACTTTGCGAGCTTCGGAAATCGCCAATAGGTATACGATTATTATTATCATATCACTATAACTGTTGACACTTTTACAATAATTATATTACGGTCATATTGTGATAATCTGCATGATAAAATTATCCACAATCAAAGTATTCTTTGGGACTCCCAATATTGGAAATATGATTTTTAATTCTCATAATACTGCTTCACATTTGGATAAAAAAAAAACGCTGCTAATGAGTTGAAAATGAAGAATCGGGGGTAAATTTGTAGTTGAAGCCTGAACAATTTGTAAACGTTGTTGGGAAGATATTTGTGTAATTATGATGATGCTCTGTCTTTGTATCATTTGGTACAAATAGACAATCGCAAAAATGATACTTTTATGCAACAAAATAGTATTATTTTAAACCTTGGCGATTTGATGAATATGATGAAGATGATTCATCGAATGATGATTTCGTACATTACATAATATTATACTGTAATTTCAAGGTGCATTTTTTTACCATTCAATAATTATTATTGAGAGATTGAGATTAATTATTATTCAATAATTATATAGAGAATGATTAATAATTTTCTCTTAGATATTAACATGATTTTCAATGTCCGCCTTGAAATTAATAATTCCAATCGCTGAGATAATGTTGGATACCACCCAATAGCTGAGAAATATTCACAGAAAATAAATAAATAGAGCAGTCTATTATTATTCTGAAGACAACTTAACTATTGAAGATATTAATTTAGAAAGTAGGACTCAATTTGGCGGTATCAACATCATTGGTTTATGGATAATAATTTTCAGAATAAAGAATGAGGAACACACAAAAGCGCTCGATGTGGCAATGCGAGAAGAAAAGATGCGATTACTACTTGAAAACAGAAAGTTTGTTCAACAACAGGAGGTGATTTTTTACTGATCAATTTTATTTGTATTTTTTGCATGTTAAGATGCCCTTTCAATTATTACTCTTGAAAGTAAATACAATTGGAGAGGTATGACTGTCTACTACAAAAAAATCTAAATTTTGCAATTGAAAAGTTGAGCTTTCGCAGTCGTCGGTTTTTTGAATGGTGACAGATGATTAACATATTGTATGCTAGAACTCTAGTAGGACTACTACCTTAAAACCTGAGAATATGCCCTTTATCTCTGTTTCCTCATATTCGGTCTGTCTGGTCTGTCTGATAGTCCACTAGCATAGTCCTTGGTATCACCGGAACACTTAAGTCCCCCAAACATAAGATGGAGATCTCAACGAGGAGACGACTAAAGGACGATGATAAAGGACGCAAGAGTCCATTCCGGGCTGTTGCGCCACCAGTGATGTGATGTGATTAAAAGTTATATGGCACACATAATTTTCCATAATTTCATGATTTCTTTCTTTGATAATAGTGCTAAACAATGTTGTTTTATTTAGATTAAAATTTCGATTATTAAATATCATTGTCTATTAGCGTGAACTCGCAGAAGATAAGGCTCGTAAAGAAGTCGAGAGGATTAAATTTTATCACACGGATGTAGTCCAGGAAATGAAAGCAGCCGATACACAATTCTTGACATATGCAGATAAGCTTGTCAAAGAGTGCGAGGAGCTCGGAAGGCCGACTCTACCACTGCACAGAGTCATTAAGGTCAGACACTTATTTTTATTTGAATTTTTATATATTATTGTCAACAAAAGCAAAGTCAATTCATTTATCGTTTGTCAATTTATGGCTACGGCCGTATGTTGTAGCTTAACCACTGGGAAATGCCAATAGAAATGGCGTATTTCAAAAAAATACTACCTTATTCTTAGGTCAATAATTATTATAAAGCAATCATTATTCGTAGGATGTTTATCACATTTGAATGGTCAAAGCAATGACATTAATATGGACGAATCATCTGGGAAAAAAAATGACACTCACTTTATTGTCGGGTCTGCCGAATGGCATAATCTGTTCTGACGCCATTACAATAAAGGTGATATTGCTATAAATTCCTGATGCTTTTTGTTGGGTCTGCCGGATGGTTCGGTTCGAACGGGTTCGCTCAAATGAACATTGACATTAGAAACACTGCTCTAACGCCATTACAATAAAGGTCATATTGCTATAAATTCCCGATTCATGATATCGCATAATGGAATTGCGTGACGTCTACCTATACATGCGAATGCGCGAATTTACTTGGTAGCTACTGTATTGAGTGCGTCGTCCATTAATAATGTCATTGGGTCAAAGACATAGCTTATAATCCGTATCTTTAGAATTGAGTACCTTGGTATCAAAGTGGGACATACGCCACCTCCCACTAAATTCATGTTTTAATTGATTATGGTAGTGAAAGTGATGCTATTTTCAAAAAATCTACTAAAAGTATCAAAAACGGTAGTTTTCATAGAGATTTTTGAGTTTAAAGTTGGTATGTTATAAGAAAAACGGTCACTTTTCACACATGTTTGTCAGTCTCCTGTAAAATTTTGTAAATGGCTTATGTCCCACTTTGATACCAAGGTACTCAATTATCTTCAAATGTGTTAATCATGCCCATTTTTTGAATAATAAAATACCTAATTCTTGTCAAATTTGGGATTCCAAAGATGATAAAATATATTTTTTTATCGTAAATATGTCACTATATTATAATGTTAACATTAATTTTACTAATGGTTTTGTAAATACGTTTAAAAATTAATATATCTAAAAAATCTTAACTGGATAATATGGATGTACTGAAATATGACTATATTCTAAAACATTAGAGAGGTTTAAAAGAATACTATTTTATGTAATAAAAATACTTTATGCAGTCATCAAATGTTTAAAATATAAAGGATAATAAGGCTTCAAAATTATATAAATAGATTATCTACAACGTTTAAGGAATGTCCAGGGTTATGCTCTGAAAATACTATAAAAACTCCATTTTGACCTACGCTGAGCATATGGGCCCTTAAAAGGACCTTTATAAACAAAACTTTAATAACAAACACAACCATAAAATCAGTGACATCACTAAACAAAATGCCGCCCCATTTTTGTATAAAATATTTTTTATCATCCGTGTTCATGTGGTTTCTGGTAACCAAGGACGTCGAAAGGAAACGGAAGTAAACTGACATCACGAACCCGACAAAAAAATACAGCCCTGTTAAACGTTTTATGTTAATTAATGCATTTCGTTTCCAACCAGTAAGCTAATTTTTTTGAATGAAAAATATTTTCGTTATTTAGTACTCAGTTTACGTAGCTATTTCTACGTAAACTGTAGTAAAACTCTAGTATGCCACAAAACACGAGATGATGAAAACTCTTTCTAGTCACAATCAAGGCATAAAAATTCTTCATTTTTTGTACATCACTATTAAGATTAATAGTAGAATACGAAAAATACGTGATAAATTTGATGGAATCATAGAGAATATAGATATTTTTTCATCTCATCCACAAAAAGTGTCATATGGCATACAAGGTATTGCTTTCTCATGAGCGATATACCAAAAGATTCTCCTCGATTTGCCGCCCTTCGAGTAACTGCCGCCCCCAAGCAACGCTCAATCTGCCTACCCCCACGGGACGTCACTGCATAAAATATGTAATAATAAGATGGGGTCCTTTGACAAATTCACATATTTTTACAATAATAATTATTGTAAGTTTATCTTTGACTTAAAATAAAAAATATTTTTCTTTTTAATGTTTTCAGATACATTTATGAATAATACAGTTGAAATTGCGAATTATCAAAAAAATGTCTCAAATTGCAAGCTTCGTACTTTTCTGCTAGGTGCCTCTGGTAGGAAAGCCTTAAGCCATATTCAAGGGTTGGAAAGAGGGAGGAAGGGGACTATGTCTATTTCGAAAATCAACATCTGATTTTGTTGAAATTTTTCTTATCTTTCATTTTTTTTGTACTGAAAATATACCTAATGTTGTAGATTTATTTTATTACAGGATTACAAGGCCCGTTACATGCAGCCAGAAAGACGGCTGCCGAAGCATCTTAAAACACATTTTCCGCAATGTATGGCATTAGATACGGACAGCAATTATACGGAAAGCGGCACCTGCAAGTGCATTCCGACATATGGATTGCAAACCCTAGAATAGTAAAAAAATTCATCACCATTAAAACACCTACATAAATTTTGATTACATAATATTGTCTAATTCTCAAATATATTCTGATGGATTTAAGTTTTATACTGTTGTGTTTCGCTTTTCGTTGTGTTTTAGTATAAAACTGTCACGTTAATGTTGTGGATGTGTATTAAATAATAAATTACAAATGGATTTTTTTAATCATTCATATTTATTTCTAAAAAATACCTACTGTAGAAAAAGACAATAAATTTACTCATAAATTTAAATCAATAAAAATTATACAAACATGGCTCTTCTAAAATAATTGTCATTCTTTTCATAAGTCGGTGGCTGTCATTAAACTAAAAATACTTTATAAATATTCGAATTTCTTACATTACAATCCTAATTTAAGCATTTTTTATCAACTAAATTTGTGTATTTTAAATTATAAAAGATTCGATACGAGATTAAAATCTAATACGGTGACTAGGAACTACATATTACAAAAAATACTAATAAATCAGTTCAAAAGACACTAAACATTATTTTGTCAAACAGTTTTATAGAATTCTTTGGTCTATTGTTGTTATTTTTATTAAAATAATATTTTTTTGTTATTAATATGCAGTGGTAACAATATATTTATATAATAAATTAACTTTCATTGTTCATGTTTAGTATTGAAAATAGGCGGCACAGGTACAGGTACTGTAGTTTTGAACGTGAATGAATCAATCATTTGAATATTTACTTTTAGGTAGGTTAGGTACTAAATTAACACTCTCCTTTAAATACTTTATTTTTTGGCATTAATTTATTGTTAGTGAGCATTCAATAATGTAGCCGTAAGATTAAAATCTAATTATATTCCATACACATTATTAACAACACAACAGATTTATTTCATACACATCTCACTTAATTCCGTCTATAGGCACATGGAATAATAATTTTTATATAATAATTATATGGCTCGTTTGTAAAATAGAAACTTTTTGAGGTACTGATTATAAATAATGGCACTCTAAAAATAAATAACATGGCAATATTAATTAATTTGTGGTGATATCTGTATGAAAAGCCCAAAATAAGTTTATAAATAATTTAAAAATGTCAATTTAAAAAAAATATACTAAATGCTTCGAGATTCAATTATTAAAATTATTCATTTTTCCAATAATGTTGGTCAATATAAACTTAAATTCCGAGTCTTAAATAGTAATTCATCACTCAAAACCCGAAGAACCAGGTTTGATATTAAATGCAATAATGGTCATAGTATGAATGATAAAATAAATGAATTTTATACAAATTATTACATTCAAATACGTACAATAAAAGACGGTCTAACCATTGTCAATATACCAAACAGATTACAAGCTACATAGACTAATTTAAAAAAATAATTTTATGTTTACGGCGGGTCTCTGGGTGTATTCAGGGCTCGTTGAAGTGTGATGTTGAGTTGCTCCACTCGATCCATATATCGAGAAAAAATTGGTGATGTTGCTTCATGGTCAGAAGTTAGACTGCAAAAGAACAATATTAAAAATTATGTCTAATAATAAGGGATAATAAATAAGGGATACAATACACAAAGAAAACATGAAGAGAGCTTTTGATGAACGGACAACAGAATAGTCACAAATGGTACTCAGTACTAAGCATATAAATAATGTTTACCTATTGACATTTACCCATTTACAATATATTAATATATATTTGTGACAAATTGTGCGAATTGATTGGATCCTTTTATTCAATGAAGAATTAGAAACTTGTATAGTTTGAAATAAATAGCCAGTAATGGCTAAATAAAAAATCCTTGAAATCATTGGAGATAGTAATGAGTCAAGAATTTTCAAGCAGTCGGTCTGAAAGGATGTGTATTGGGTTGGTTTGCCATTATAACCATTCCACAGTCAAAATAAGGTGTCCAAATTCCATTTCTGGGCTTATAATTAATATGTTATAGCTTCGACCGTGTTTATATGGTGGTGGTAGGCTGTTAAGATTCAACATAAATAGTGCACATTAAACTTAGTCAGTCATATTTATTTGTATACATTGAACTAAGAATACAATTTTCAGATGGTGCTGGTTTTTTAAATTCAAATAAACCTTGCGTCAAACAAACCATAGTAGTTTAGGTATGTTATGGGCGATCCGACAAAAATGGTGCACACTTTTTCAGTCATACTTGTTTCGACTTCATACTGCAAAATGATAACTTTTCAGTAGAGCCATTTTAATGTTGTGATTACCACAACATTATATGCTGATTGCCGATTACGACTGTTGATATCTTCTAAATAAAATATAATTTTTTACTTTTGGTTTTACAAAAACGTGTATATTATGTACTTTAAAATTATTTAATAAAAGTCAATTAAGTCAAAATAAGATGCAGTTCTGACCTTTTACGTAGGTGTCGATTTGTTTTCGTTGAAATAAGAATACATATTACAGATGGTGTTGGTTAGTTTTTTTTTAAATTCATTATACCTACTATACCAAACCATAATCGATAAAAAATATTATTCTTCTATCTATAAAATATTTTTTGCATATTATCTACTATGGCTTGGATAAGGCAACGTTTAATTGAATTTTAAAAACCAACAAACATTATCTACCCTACACATTGTAGTCTTAGTTCAATGAAAATAATACGTTAGACTGACAAAGTTTAGTGTGCAATATTTATGTAGGATCACAGCCTATCTCGACCCTTCACCTCTGTTAATGGCATGTTTTTCTTAACTCCCCAACCCTAATTGAGTAACTTAGAAATGAAGACATTATGAATGAAAATGGTTTTAACCTTCTCGGTGAATAAATATGTTCATCGGCGTGCATCTCTGGCATGTCAGGATGTAGCTCCCGAAGTCTCGGAGAGTCTGGGGCGTGCCACTGATCCGCCACATCATACATTCCATAAGACTCCCGGTAAGCAGGATTGTTCCTACTCCTGTAAGGCATATTTATGGGTTGAGCAGATAGCAAAGGCACCGGCTGCCGTCCAGAGGCATGTCGATTGGCCAGCCTCTCGTGGGCGTGAGGGGCATGGCCGTGATCCATATTGACGGCACTTCCAATGGACCAGCTCAGAGGCTTGGCCGAAGGCGTCCCGTGTGCAAAGGATGGATTATTTAATGAAAGTCGGCCTTGCATTTCAGATTTAGGGCGGTAACTCGATGTCGGCACATGGGTGTAAGATTTGGATGTACTGAAAAAAGGTAAAGAAAAAAAATTATAGAAAATAAAACATTTAATCATTTGGAAATAACATGAAACAGTCATTTCTTTAGGATAATTATTTTTATTATTTTTTGTGCACTTTATATATTTTCAAACAAAAAAATATTAATCAGGAGGTAATTTTCAAAAGTGATTTGTTTGTGTGACGTGTTTGGAGTAGTTGACCATTAGATAATTGACATGTTATTTAAATGTGGTAATTAAAAGGTCACCAGTGATTGTGTTAATTAATATTTAATTACCACATTTAAATAACATGCTAATTATATCTAATATGGCCACCTGATGGGCAACGCACCAGTTGGGTTGGACGCAGTGAATGGGTTAAAATGCTACTAAATAGAAAAAACACAAACTTTTTAGAAAGAAGGAATGAAAATATCGGATTTTCTCATTTTGCCAAAAAGTGGATTTCACTAAATTTGAAAACCATCTCCTGTTTTGTGATAGTTGAAAAATGAGTGAAAAATCAAGAGTAGCATTTTCTGAATATTTTACTCAGAACTGTTTGTTATTTTTGCTGAGATGTGTATATTTGTCCACTCACCGTAACTCAGTGGGGTAAACATTGGGTATATTGAGATGAATATTGGCTCCGATTCTATTACCCGTGTGCCACCTTCTCACGAGGAATTTCATACGGAAGACTGCCGTAATGGTCAAGGCTACACACCTGCAAACGACATCAAAACATTAGTAAGCAAAGTATTCGTACATATATGGTAGTAAATTCTAATGGATTCAAGCTCTGTACTATTCCATTTAAGTCGTTTTTTGCGACCCGGGTTTCGCCTTTCGGCATCTTCAGGCGTCGTGTACACTCACCAAAGGCAAACACACACTGACAACGAACACCCTTAACTCTACCCTATATAGTAAATCGATACAATAAAGTAGGTAAAAACTCCATTACCTACCTATTTAGTCAGAAATTACAACAAAAAATACAACAAACAAATTATGAATAGCTGAAGTAAAAAACCTAATTAGTAAAAACCCTCTCTTATTAATAACAATACACTGGACAGCATATTATTATAATAAATCGTCAAACCTAATAATAGGTCAAAATTCTTTATAACAACAAAAATAGGTTTGACGATTATAATAATATGCTGTCCAGTGTATTGTTATTAATAAGAGAGGGTTTTTACTAATTAGGTTTTTTACTTCAGCTATTCATAATTTGTTTGTTGTATTTTTTGTTGTAATTTCTGACTAAATAGGTAGGTAATGGAGTTTTTACCTACTTTATTGTATCGATTTACTATATAGGGTAGAGTTAAGGGTGTTCGTTGTCAGTGTGTGTTTGCCTTTGGTGAGTGTACACGACGCCTGAAGATGCCGAAAGGCGAAACCCGGGTCGCAAAAAACGACTTAAATGGAATAGTACAGAGCTTGAATCCATTAGAATTTAAATTCAAATTCCATCAAGTACCTTCGGTCGAAAGTATTAATATTATATATGGTAGTGTTTTTACGTTTTTATAGATATCGGAAAAAGTTGAATTATTAACAATGAGTGACCATTACTTGAATCTTTTCCATCCCTTAGACCGGAAAGGTCTTCCCGGATCTCCCAGGCGAGTTCTCCATTGGTCCAGAGCAGCTGCCACTCCCATTAAGTATCGCTTCTGCCACAATAGTGCTTTCCGATAGCTGTCCACGCGCATATATCGTCCATACAGAAAACGAACCTGCATAATAAATATGAATGAAATGGATGATGAATGGGTTGCTGTTATAAATTTTGTTTCGTTAAACTCTATGTCAGATTTGATGTTATATTCGTACTGAAATTCTTTTAATATATTTGAGAACAACGAACCTGTTGGTCAACACCTTCTGGCAAATTAGCCATAGACAATGAATTTTTTCCATTGAGTTTAATTTGATCTTCGAGCTGTTGAAGTTTGGTCTGCAGGTCTCTCCTTTCTTGGGTGAGCTCTTTCACTGTCTCCGACATGTGAATATTTTCAGTCATGTGTTGCCGTAGTAAAGTTTGCATTTCCTATAAATAGATACATATTGCTAATTTTAAATTCACCTCCAAAACAAGCCCATTAAATTTGAACCAAACTTAATCAGACACATAATATCCAGAAAGTCACGATAAGGCTCTACAATAGTCGATGAGTATGGGTCTTACTCTGTAGGGTAGCGTGAGTATCAATATATCTTACTTTCAAATGATGCACAGTATCCTGATCACCGGTTCCTTTATCTAACATATTTCCATCCGCTGCAAGAAGAGTTTGTAACTTTCTCTCTCTCTCGGCTGCCATTTCTAAGCGATGCTTCAAAGATAAGTTTTCCGCATTCAGATCTGTTTTTTGCTGTTCCAGTTCGCACTGTAATAAAAACAAATAATTCAATCAACGACACAACACCAATTCAGAAAGAGTGATTACTTAAAAGAATAATTGATCGTGTTGTGCTTACCAATAATATTTTGTAGGAATCCGTCTTGTCGACGCCTCGCTGCGACTCTTGTAACAGAGTCAGTTTCTTTTCTAAGTTTGATATCTCGTTCTTCTGCAGATGAAGTCTCTCTCTGGAATGAACCAATTCCAGATGCATTTCATGCGTCTGTCTCTTCATCTCGGCCAGTTCACCTTTGTATGTCTTCACCTGCTCTTTGCTGGCGTCAATCTCTTTCTGGAACCACAGTTTTTCCCTGTCCAAAACGTTTTGAAGGTCAACCAATCTTCCTTTTTCACGGTCAAACTTTACTTTCAATAACATAACCTCACTTTTCAGCAACTCGGTGATTTCATTCTGAAATAACGATCAATGCATTCAGTGTTAAGCAAAATAATAAATCTGTACAAACACATGTCACGACCAATTTTAATGATTTTAACATTTAAAAACAAATAGATATGCCCTTTATTGTTTTAACACGATTAGGCGATATTGCCAATGTAAATCAATTATGTATTCATATAATGACTACAAATTCAAATGTGTACAGTCAAAGATATACCAGATAAAGCCTAAATATATTAAGAGCATACTTCAGTGAAACGGCAAATAATTTTCAGCAATAGGTGGGACGTAATTTTGCATGCGTTGCCAGTCGGAGAGCGATAGTTGACCTGTGAGCACATCAATTTATTTTGTGATGGCGTCGGAGGAATTAATTCTTAAATCGTGTAAAGACGACTAAAAAAACATTACGTATTTACTCGAAAAACAAAACATGTCAATGAATATATTATTATTATTACTTAAATAACAATAAACATAACATTAAATGGACGCATGTTGAATTCTTATGACAAATTATGTTTTGTTTGTCACGCGTTGTTTTCACAATCTGCGCGTTGCGTAGTCGCAATTGTTTTAGACCATGCCTCAGCTGAAGTATAGCCTTAAGGAAAACCGAAAAAGGAGAACTTACATACTTTGATAGACTTTTAATAATAATATGTCAAAGAATGTTATGCCCAACATGCATCTTCTTCATACCACTGCTCCTCAATTTTTGAACCTCTTTGAAATAAGGGTGTATGAGACGGTATATAAGACAGTTTATTTTATAATTGAGTTTATTTTTGATGGATTACAAAAAGAAGAAAAAAGTTCTAACCTGATCTTCAATCTGCGCATTGGCATTCTCGAGCTTGGCCTGCAGTCCCATCCCCACGTCAGCGGTGACTTCGTCGCTACCCGACTTGGCTTTCAGATTGTCCAACTGCTTTTTCAGCTTGTCCAAATGTTTTTGCAGCTGCTCGCAATTCAATTTCTCTCGTTCCAAAAGCATCTTCAGTTCAGATTCCGAATCCAATGCCACTTCAAGGCGCCCTCTTAATATCTGAATTACATTAGAGTCCTGGCACTATAAAGAAACAAAATATGATTTATTGAAACGTCTTAATCACATTCAATGATTTTTTGGACCACAACTGATAAAACATTGTAAAATACATCAGTGTAATAATATGAGCGATTAAGTTGATCAACTGGTTCTTTGAATAAGTCCAACATCAATAAATAATAAACAAAACACATAAAAGTACACTAAAAAGAATTATTTACCTGAATGTTGCTAGACATTTGTTTCTCGGTATCCAAAAGCAATTGCAGTCTGGCCGAAGTGTCCTTCTCGACTTCACTATTTTGTTCAAGGGTCTCGAGGTCCGTCATGAGATTCTCCCGGACGCTGTTCAGCTCTTGAATCAAGTTTTCGCGCTCCATCAGCTGCTGTTTCAGACGCCCATTTTCAACTGACACTTCCTTCAAACGGTGATCTCTCTCTCTATCAGACAGCGAATCATGATGACTTCTGTAAAAAATAAATGTCATAAAACCCCTGGTATGTAGATTGAAACTGCTGTACATTTTGAGTAATTCAAATGTTTGGCAATACGTAATGAATTGTAACTGGTAAGTTATGACTGTAATAAGTAACAATAGCCAGGAAATGTGAACACCTGCTAAACGCGTTCACATTGTACATTGTACAGTGTACAGCATCAATTATCACAGATCCCCCAATACAAGTAGTTAGTCGGAAATATTCAAACAATGCAAGAGTTGTCGCGGCACAATATAATGTTATTGTAAGTGATATTACATACCTTTGGATCTCATCCCTCAAAGAAGCCACTTCTCCTTCCAGTTGGCTAAATTCTTCACTCTTCCGTATAAGTTTGTCGCGCAAATCGTTCACATTACCTTCTTCGCGCAATTTATCCATCACATTTTTCAATCGCTCCTGCAAATCGTTGCGTTCCAGTATAACAGCATTCAGCATCGAGTCTTTCTCGGAGATGTAGCTTTTCAGATGCTCCACTTGCATTTGAACGTCATTTATCTCCAACTTGGCTCTTTCTAACTGCAATACCTAATTAAAACAGAAAAAACGGTATCAAAATATCCATTTCACCATGTAAGTATATATTGATAAAATAACCACCGTATGGTACTCAGGAAAAATATTACATACTTTGAGGTTCAATGTGCTTCTCTTTTCGTTCAAATGATAATTTAGTGAAGATATGCGTTTCCTAATTTTTTCCAGACTCCATCGGTCGTCTCCAGGCAATCGCTCTCCGCTCTGTTCGTTGGGCGAATCCAAGTAGTCGTATTCTCTGAGCAGCGAGTTGAACTCTTCCAATATTTGCAGTCCTTCAATGTGAACGTCGCTCGGTTGCGCTTGCAAATTTCCCTGCGACACGGACTGTTCCAACTGGGAGGTGTTTTCCAATTCATGTTCTAACTTCGAAAGGTTCTCTTTGATCTTTGAGTTTTCAGATTGTATTTCAAAGTTTTTCTCTGTTAACTTTTTGACTTCGAAAATTAACTCTGAATTATTACGGTTCATTTGACTTTCATTCTCACGGAGAGTTAGATTTTCGTTTTCGAGGACTTCGAGCCGTTCATTGCTCTGGGAGAGTCTCCTCTGGAAGTCGTCCAATCGGTCCAGGTTTTCATTGAGATTGTCAATTTGCAAATTCTTTTCTGCCAATACCTTTTCCAGTTCAGTCGACTTCTCCCTGAGGTGCATATTCTCCATAGATTTATTCTGTGACAGATGTTCAGCGGCCAGTAGAGACTGACATTTCTCTTCAGTTTCAGACAGCATATGCTGCAAATTTCGTTTTTCTTTTGCCAGTTCTATAAGGACAGTTTCTCTCTGGACGATGTCTTCTTTTAAAGTGCGCAATTCTTTCTCTTTCTCGTTCGAATCAAGAATCGCCTCCTCCAGTTTTTGCTTCAGAATCGTTTCACCGTTGACAAATTTATCGAGCTGATTACTATAATATTGTTTATCTTCTTGCATAGTTTGCAAGCTGTTTTGCAAAACACTTTTCAATTCATTCACCTCGCACTTGACTGTAGGGAATTCAGAGAGCTGTTCTTCCGCAATTTTCAATTCCGACGTTCTCATCTCCAATTCGTCTTTTAAAATTGATATTTCATGTTTCAGTTGAGTGAGTATATCCGGATATAATTTTTGCTCCAAATCAGCCTGAATTCCTAGTTCTCGTAACGATTTGATTTTACTTTTTTCACTCTCTTCCAAATTACTTTTCTCGATGACGATAGAACGGGGACTTTCAATATTTGCAGACTTTTCACCTTTCAATTTTGCCACATCATGATTTGCGTCATCGGAAGAATTTACAGCGGAGAAATCAATTCGCTTAGGTTCCACTGACGTGTCCTTATCTTCCGATGCGTCTTTATTTGGAAACATGGAACAATTGTCACTGAGAACGTTGGATGTCACTCTGTTATCACTGTCAGCATTAAATGTTGAAAATTTATCAACATTCAAAGACAAACCGAATGCAGTGGTTTCGTTGACATTCCTTCTGTATTTATCGAAAAGCCCTTCCACATCTTTTGGAGAATTTTCGAACTCGGGTAAAGTATTATGTTTTTCAGATTCAGGACTCACATCTTGCAACATGTGTTGCGATTTATCAGATATCGCTGTTGTTTGCAAAACAGTGGATGCGCCGATTAGTAATTGGTCATTCTCGGGCAATTGAGTGGCGTTCTGGTCTTTCATATTATTTGCAGATATCACCAACTGTCCTGATAAAAAGCTCTGCGGTCTGCATATTTCCGCTTTCCTGATGACGTCTGGTTCATCAAATTCTGATATTGATAATATATCACTCAACGTTCTGGCCGAAAGCTTCCCATCATTGTTGACTTCTTTCTCGCTATTTGACAAGTGCTTTAAAACTTCATCATCGAGCTGTATGTCTGAAAAGAACACATTACAATTTTCATTAGATATCCTTGAAATTCAACAGCAAAAAAACTATATACCTATATATATATTTCGCTCTTCCTAGTCCCGGCAGGATTAACCAACTTACTGCTGATTTATTTACCTTTGGCTAGATTGTTAGTGTGTATAAAACATGATTTTGAATGGTTTTAAATTTTTTTTTGCAAAGTACAATTACGGCAGACTACAAGCCTATCTCCAAAACAATCCATCAATAACTTAATTAATTAATTTACAGCTGTCAATATCAATAACTTAAACATTATAGTATTAAAAAAAACTTGTCCCGAACTATTATAATGGAATTCTACCGCACAAATGACAGTTCAATTAATACGATAATTTTTGGCTGCAGGTAGCCGCAATTCAGTAAATCTCTAATACTAACTCAATACGGCCTGCAGATGTTTTTCTTTTTCCAGCAACTGCTGTCTGAGTATATGAATGTCTGCATTCTTATCGGCAACAACAGACTCGAAGAAGCCCGGGACGGATTCGTGGTGCAGACGGTTGGACTCCAACACCTCCTGTAACTCTCTAACTTTGGACTGCTGCTCTCGTAAGTCTCTTCTGAGCCGCTGTATCGTCTCCTTGCTTGAGCCTGCAATCAACAATTCTTTCAAATATAAGACCAACAGTAAATTCTACGTCATAAATAGTCTTGTACTCTTTCACGAAATGTTTTAGTGACACGTTTTATATTCACTCCTTATGTGTATTGTCCTAATATTATGCGGAACGCACCGGTAATCGGCAACACCAATTAGAAAGACTTTTAACTGTGATCAACCAAATTGCTTTTGTTATCACAATAGGTACATTATATTCCAACGGTTTTGAAACAAAGTTATTCTCGTTAATTCTACTTTAACTCATTTAGTGCTGACACTGCGACTGGCGCGTTTGCATTAGTTGACCATTAGATATAATTAACATGATATTTAAATGTGGTAATTAAATATTAAGTCAGTATTATTTAGGTCAGCAGTGATTGTGTTAAAACCAATCTTCAGGACGGTTGACTATAACTAAAAGATGTAAGATAAGTTCTGAAGATGGGTTTATAGCCCGATACAGCTGTCAACGTAAATGACTCAATTAAAGTAGAATTAACAAAAATAATTTTCTTTCAAAACCATTATGGAATTGCTCTATTTACCTTACTTCCTTGTAGTTATATTATGTACTTGTATTATTTCACTGTTTACATTGTTACTTATTTTCTGTATATGTATCACAATGTGTTGTGAACGTCTATGTTCACACGTGTAAATAAATAAATTTCAACTTGATAAAAGATTGCTATACTTTTAGTAAATTAACTAAAAAAATTATCATTATACATGCCACCAGCAGATACATACTAGGTATACATGGCCTGCTAAATATGACGAAAGGCAAAAGCTGGACTAGTTAAAACCAATTTAACGGAAAAGTACAAGACTTCAAGACGTTTAGTCAATAAGTAATACATAATTTACTAAGATTTAGACTGAAAAATATACTAAAAAATATTTTCTGACAATAATAAAGATGCACAATAAAATCAATTTACCTGCACATGAAGTAAGTTCTTGCTCTTGGTCCACAAGTCTCTTTTTAGTGCTCTCCACGAGAGCCTTGAGGCGCGCCACTTGCTTGTCACGGCTCTCCAGCGCCTCCTTCAGCAG
This sequence comes from Rhyacophila brunnea, assembly GCF_057557595.1. Taxonomy (NCBI): domain Eukaryota; kingdom Metazoa; phylum Arthropoda; class Insecta; order Trichoptera; family Rhyacophilidae; genus Rhyacophila; species Rhyacophila brunnea. The sequence continues at coordinate 17,901,697 of NW_028232965.1, forward strand.
CTGCACTTGCGAGCGCGCCTCGTCCAGCTGCAGCTCTTCGGCGCTGGTGTGCCGCAGCGCCTCGGCCGTGTTCCGGGTCTGTTCCAGTTTGGATTGCAGGGATGATATCCTCATGCTCTGCTCCGATATCCGCTCGTGAAGGACGTCCCGCTCCGTTCTGAGTCCCTAGCAAATGACAATCTCAATAGTTACTATGTACCTACTCATTTTTCTCTCCACCACCCATTCAGTCGATTATGTAGACCAGGGGGGGGCAAACTTTTTGGATGGAGGGCCAAATTCAAGAATTCAAAATGAGTGGCGGGCCGCAAGTAAAATACCATTTTTAGATATACACTATTTATTATCACGAAAAATAAACATTACAAAAAAATTAATTAGAAGAACGAAACTGTTTTTTTTAACATTTTTTAAATTCAGGTGTTAATTTTGTAGTTGATATTCTCAAAACTGCTTGTAAATGGGCATCGGAGATATTTGATCGTAAAGAATTTTTATTGAGGTTCATGATCGAAAATGTTTGTTCACATATATAGGTTGATCCAAAAATAACGAACATTTTTCTTGCATAATCTTTAAGTTGGTCGAATTTGTCTGAATTAAGGGCTTTGTAAAATTTGGAGATTTCTTCACGATGATGCAATTCTTTTAAATCAGTGTCACACTGCAGATCAATAATCTTAAGTTGTAGCTCTGTCGGTACACCATGCCCCCCACATCTTGACGCGGGCCCCGAAGCCAGGGTCTTGGGCGGGCCCCCTACCTATCGCTATGGTTAAAGGCAGTCTGACGCTCTCCAGTATTGTTTTTCAAATGGTGTTCGAGGTCAAATAAAATTCAGTGTAATTTAGCGATTTTTTAACACAGTATTTCTCAACACGTCCCAACAACTATATGTTTTAAAATGGTAATAAGTTAGAAGTAAGCTAGCGCCGCAGGCGACTTTTTTTTGCTATTAGAGCAAAATTAAGATGTGTGTTTATCTCATTTATCTGGTCGACCCGTCACGCTGGGCCCCCCCTGAGCCCGGGCCCCTAGGCTAGAGCCCTGTCAGCTCCCCCCTTGTGGGGGCCATGCGGTACACTATCAATATCTATTGAAAATGGATTGCGTACTATTGCTAAACTTGTCTCAATTTTTTGGAAGTCACCAAATCTTTGTGAAAAATCGTCATTCAGAGCTTTAATAATTTTACCATATTATTCAAATTTATATTCTGGTATATTCAGCAACTTCAAAGTTGGAAAGTGGTCCATGTTGTTATTCGATATTTGTCGAAGGATTAACTTGAGTTTTAATTGAAATCCAATCAAACTTTTTACCATATCATGGGCATATATTTTTTTTCCTTGCAACGCGGAGTTAAAAGTATTTAAATATGTCACGATGTTCAACGTCGAAAATATTGGTTACATAGTGTGAGACGAGACGCAAGGAAGACGTACCTACTGAGATAACACATTTACGAAACAACAAATTCTTCAAATTTTAATCTATTGTCAATATTTCTTAAAAAATTATAAAAAAGTTATTCGTAATCAGAAGTACAATTAATGATGGCGGGCCGCAAAAAAATACCCGGCGGGCCACATGCGGCCCGCGGGCCGCAGTTTGCCCCCCCCTGATGTAGACAGTCGTAGTACAATCAATAGTGTCCCAGGAGTAACATTCAAAGACATTGGCATGCACTAGTATGCATGAATCCTACTCTGGTTTAATTTATTACATATTACCTTACATATATACCTTCTCCTGTCATTAGACGCTGCGCTAGAAATCTGAAAAATTTCCCCTCTCAGAGTCCAACTCGTGAAGCTCTTCTATTTCAACTACTTAATTCCTTTATTGCATTACATATAGAGGAATAGATAACTCATCAATATATATTTTGAATCCAAATCACTTCGGACATTGATATATTCCATTTAAGTGAGGTGAGTTTAGGTAGATTTTGTTAATGATTTTTTAATATAGGACCTACTTTGTTCACTGGGTTTGCTTCCATGTACTTTTTTACTCATAGTATTCTGTATTTTATTTAAACATTTCTAACACATATTTTTCTTAATTATTTATGTCACGTCAAATTTGAATCATCACATTGAGAAAAATTTTCTCCTCAGAGTTCTGAAGAAGTCATAATGTAAATCCATATTATAAGTAAATGACAAAAGACTTGGCAACATACTTTAACGAATGTCAATTATACATGGAAATACATTGTAATAATAAAAATAAAGCTCAATATAATATAATACCAATGCCAAATAGTTAGAGATTAGGGCCGGTTTCATCATTTTATCAAGTCCTGATCTCTCGATCATTATTCAATTATGTGTACCAAGTATTATAGCCTACTACAGACAGACAGACATACGCCTTCTCGCAAACAGATTATATAATTGTTTGGAAACCTTTTCCCCTATGCAAGCACAAACATTTCAATTCAAACTCCATATCTGCAAACATTGCTATCCAATTAAATGTACTTTGGAACAGTCGAGGTTGTAAAAAACACGTAATGAAAGGGTGAAAAGTATCGCGTAAATAAGTCAACACAACTCGCACGTGTTTTCCATTTGAGGCAGAATACAAGAAAACATTGGCATTTATATATAAACACTTAAAATATTATATTACAAATGTATATCGATAGTTTCAGACAACTTTTAAACTATTTGTAGACATTGTTTACGAGCAGATGCATGTTGGTATGTAATAAGCTTTATTCTGATTATTCTAAAAACAATATTCGATCAGTTTGGATGAATGTGAATACTTATATTGAAACCGCAGTTCAAATGTCATAAAATTAATTTCAATTGTAAAAGAAAAATTTCAATACCTCAATAGATGCACATTGATGAAACTAAACTTCAGAATAAATGCAAACACAATAACATTATTTACTATTTTAATGATAAAGCACTATTCAATTTATCAAACTCTGTAATTAATTATAATAAGTGGGTAATTAAAAGTATTTCAAAAACTCTTAATACTTCAAGAAACCTACTGGACTACCTACTGCATAAAAATATCTGAACAAGTAGTCATTCAATATAATTGTAATGGGAAACACAGTTGAGTGCTCATACGCATTTACTGAATATGAGTATCACATTGGGATAGCAGCCAAGAAGCCAACATTGACCTATTTAAAGAAAACAGCGAAATTTACAGTTTGATAGATATTATTGAGTTATATTCAAACATTAAATATGTCACTTATGAAACTATCCTAAATGACGGCATGATGCATAACAGATTGTAATTTAAATATCGGGTAAAATATTAGCCTAGTTGATGATTAGTTGAAATGTCAACAAAATATTTTGGAATAGAAGATTTTTGTATTATATATTATCACAATGTATACCTTTAAATCTAATCCAGATTCATCCATAATCAAAGCGGGAGCCATTATTATCCTTCAAATAAAAATCCAAAGGAGGAACAAGTTTTTTTTTAAATAATCAATAACTAAACTTAAAATTGTACCCAGCATTGATTTAAATGCCAGATGTTTGAATAAGCTATTTTAAGATACTTCCAGCCATTAGATAACATTTTAAATGAATATGCCCACATCACTTTTACTTATCTTAATATAATGAGTAAAAAACACTGTATGAAAACAAAGAACATAAACAGTGACACATGTTTTAAGGTCAAATAAATTTCAAAACTAATATGACGTAGGTTTTAATTAATTATTATTATCATAAAAAAACTCTTAAGTATATTAATGAAATCCACCAGAATAAATATTTCATTATGGAATCATGGTAAAACATAATTTCAATTCGGTTGCGTTACATAAAACTTTTTGTTGTTTTTTTTTCTTATTTTGCACTGTATAATAAAATCAAATAGAAACGCGGAATTCAGCAATATGAACATAGCACCGTAATTAACTGAAAATAAACTGTTGTTTTTGTGCGACGTCAACATGACAGTTGTGCTCGAGCCAAAAACTTTATACGTAGTGAATCAAGCATGCGAACAGACCGTAGCAATGTCATTCAGTTAATTGGTGATTTAACATAACTACACGTTGATCTATGAATCCCCGGTGTAGGTTACAATACTAGCCACAATATGCATATTTGAATTTCGATATACCTACCTACACAACTGTTTAATATGTAAAGAATGTATTTTTATATTAACCATTGTTTAAAGTTATATTATATAGTTACTATTCCTATCGACATCACAATATTGTTGGTCCTTTCATCTTTCCAATGTAGGATGCAATTTTACACACAAAAGACTCCGAGCACTAATAAAAGCTCCCAAAGATCCTTAAACTCACTGACATAGTTTTTTTTTTTTTTTTTAATATTAATTGCTTTCAAGGTTTTCTATTTTACTCTGATGGATTAAGCATTGTCAGTGCACCGCAGTATAGGTCTCCCCAAGCTCCATTTATAATAATATTATTTTAAACGTAATCAATATGAAAAATTGACAGTCTTAATAATGGTCTCATAACCAAAATAGCAATTGACGGGAAAAAATAATTTTGTGGAATTCTTATTAAGGTGAATGCTAAGCCCACCAGAGGAACCTAACGGAAAAATATGACATTGAGACATTTTAATCATAATTTACATTTTAAAGTGTTTTAATTAATCAATGTGTATCTAATACATTAAAAGACAATATTTGTTGTTTTTATTTAATAAAACGCAATTTTTTTTTATAGTACTTATTCCACTTTAATTAATATATTAGGACCGGTTTCGTCCGCCTCAGTGGGACATTTTCAAAATGTCCCACTGGGGCGGACGAAACCGGTCCTAATATATTAATTAAAGTGGAATAAGTACTATAAAAAAAATTGCGTTTTATTAAATAAAAACAACAATACAATGCAGTTCCACCATGAATTGACAGTTAACAAAATAAAAGAAATTAGAGAAAAAATATTTGTTTTTAAATTCAGGGATAAACTTATCATTATGAAATGTGGATTCATTAAACAATCCTATCTAGTATTATCACATATTATTTTATGGTTATGTTTATAATTGAAATTTGATTTATTAATCTTAATTATATGAATATAACATATTTTTGAATATTTCAGTTTTAATTTATTTTATACTTCATATAAAATCTAATTTTAGTATGGTAACAATATTAAAACTCTCAATAATTAATAGTTACATAAAATATATCAATTAAATTCAAACCAATGTCCAAACAAGTCTTTATGTGGTAAAATATAGTATAGTGAAAGAATGCTTGTGATTTTTTTTTTTAAGTAATATACTCTTACTAAGTAGCAAAAATACTAGGTGGGCATTCTATGAACCAAACAAAAATCTTCTGTCTATCATTGTGAAAAATTAATAAAAGTGTAATAAACAGAAAACATTGAGAAACCTTAAACCAAATTATAGTGGATTCAGTTGAAGAGGACGACGAGGGTCAATAAACACAACACAATGAAACCAATTAACCAATTATTAAAAACCCCTCACTGTGATCATTGGTGCGTTAAAATCATACAGGCGCCCGAGTCAATCAAATCTGTTTTGTACATGCCTCTTATTTGAAAATATTACAAAGAGATCAAAGAAAATTGATAGTTTGCAAGATTTTAATAAGAATTGATTTATCATATTGCAATCATATAATTATGTAGTGTAAACTCACCAACCAACATTATTTGTGACAAACAAAATGAATTAATACCGTACAGCGGGTGTGGTGCTAAATAAAAAAAAGTCCCGGAACGTTTATTAATTATAATATATTAGGTGCCCCCCTCCCCTCATCTTAAAATGTTGTGTTTATGAGTTTTCAAACAAAGTCAGTCAGAAGCTAGCTATGTGGTCAGTGTATTAACATGAGATGGGTGTGAATGATCAAATTCAGTAATGCGCATTTTACCACAATCACCTCGGAAATAGACTAACAGCGTTGTTTTCACATTTAAACGCTCAGTTTATTTGGTGTGAAAATTTTATTCAGGTAGCATTTAAATTTTAAATAACAATGACACAATTTTCTATATTCACATGATTTAAGGGGTATAATTTAGTATAAAAAGGACCTCGGCATCGTAAGCACGTTAATTTAAATCGATCTTTTCGCAAAAATCACTAATCATCAGAGATTTTATTTCAAGAAACATTATTATTAATATTGATATTGTCGCCGCCAAACATTATTATTTGATAAACACCTGCACGTTGTCCGCCGATCAGAAAACAGGGCTGTCAAAATAATATATGTATTATTATTTTTAAAATGTTAATTTCATCATAGTTTTTAATCAAACCTGTGCAAGTACATGATACTGATAACTTGGGTGGATTTCGTAGCAAACATACTATTGATATATCTACGGGTATATTATTATTATAACCCAATTCAAATTGAACATAGGTTGATACTCAAATACTATTATGGTATGTTTATGATTTCGAGAAAATAATATGATGGTATATAATCCATATCAATTATTTGAAAACATTACATTCACATGTACCTACATATTATAGTGTAAAGATCAGATAACTGTTTACTTTGCAAGATAACATCAAAATGTGTATATGCTTATCTAAATGACGAATGACATTCATGAGGGAGCACAGATGAAAGCTTGGAAATGTGTTTTTTTCTATTTCAGAATATTTTAATTGTGTATTATTTTATTACAGATTGAAGGTCAACTTCATATAACTAATATATAAAAATGAATATTTGTGTGTTTGTTTGTTCGTATTTAATGCGCAGCCATACCGTTCATCCGATTGCAATAAAACTTTGTAAACTTATTGCTTGCACTTGCGGAAAGAGTATAGGCTATACTAATATATAAAAATGAATGTCTGTATGTCTGTCTGTCTGTGTGTCTGTCCCGTATGCGTTCCTATACCATTCATCCGATTGCAATGAAATTTTGGTGAGTGGTTGTATGCACACCCATGAAGGTTTCTGAATTAGAAAAATCATCATCTTTTTCTTCTTCTTCATTCTATTTTCTTTTATTCGTATGGTTCCTATACCATTCATTTGATTGCAATGAAATTTTGGTAAGTGATTATATGTACGTCCATAAAGGTTTCTGAATTATAAAAATCATCACCTTCTTCTTCTTCTTCATTCTATCTTCTTTTATTCGTATGGTTCCTATACCGTTCATCCGATTGCGATGAAACCTTCGTCAGTTGTTGTGTTAACACCCGCAAAGGTTTCTGAAACAGTACAACCATCTTCTTCTTCTTCTTCTTCATTTTATCTTCTTTTATTCGTATGGTCCCTATACCATTCATCCGATTGCAATAAAACCTTCGTCAGTTGTTGTGTTAACACCCGCAAAGGTTTCTGAAATAGTACAACCATCTTCTTCTTCTTCTCAATTTTATCTTCTTTTATTCGTATGGTCCCTATACCATTCATCCGATTGCAATAAAACCTTCGTCAGTTGTTGTGGTAACACCCACAATGGTTTTTGAATTAGTACAACCATCTTCTTCTTCTTCTTCTTCTTCTATTCTATATTCTTCTATTCGTATGCGTTCCTATTCCATTCATCCGATTGCAATAAAATTTTCGTCAATAATTGTGCCAACACCCGCGAAGGTTTCTGAATTAGTACAACCATCTTCTTCTTCTTCTTCTTCATTCTATCTTCTTTTATTCGTATGGTCCCTATACCATTCATCCGATTGCGATGAAACCTTCGTCAGTTATTGTGGTAACACCCGCAATGGTTTTTGAATTAGTACAAGAATCTTCTTCTTCTTCCTTGGTTCCTATACCATTCATCCGATTGCAATGAAATTTTGGTAAGTGGTTGTATGCACATCCATAAAGGTTTCTAAATTAGAAAAATCATCATTTTCTTCTTCTTCTTCATTCTATCTTCTTCTTTTCGTATGCGTTCTTATACCATTCATCCAATTGCGATGAAAATTTGACCAGTTGTTGTGCGCAAGCCCGCGAAGGTTTCTGAATTAGTACAACCATCTTCTTCTATTCGTATGCGTTCCTATACCATTCATCCGATTGCAATGAAACTTTGGTGAGTTGTCGTGCGCACGCCTGCAAAGGTTTCTGAATTAGTAAAACCATCATCTTCTTCTTCTATTCGAATGCGTACCTACACCATTCATCCGATTGCAATGAAACTTTGGTGAGTTGTCGTGCGCATGCCCACGAAGATTTCTGAATTAGAAAATCATCTTCTACTTCTATTCTTATGCGTTCCTATACCATTCATCCAATTGCAATGACATTTTGATCAAGTGTTGTGCCCTTGCCCGCAAAGGTTTCTGAATTAGTACAATCATCTTTTTCTTCTTCTATTTGTATGCGTTCTTATGCCATTCATCCGATTGTGATGAAATTTTGACCAGTTGTTGTACGCACGCCCGCAAAGGTTTTTGAATTAGTACAACCATTTTCTTCTTCTTCTTCTATTCGTATGCGTTCCTATACCATTAATTCGATTGCAATGAAACTTTGGTGAGTTGTCGTGCGCATGCCCACGAAGATTTCTGAATTAGAAAATCATCTTCTACTTCTATTCTTATGCGTTCCTATACCATCCATCCAATTGCAATGAAATTTTGATCAAGTGTTGTGCCCTTGCCCGCAAAGGTTTCTGAATTAGTACAATCATCTTTTTCTTCTTCTATTTGTATGCGTTCTTATGCCATTCATCCGATTGTGATGAAATTTTGACCAGTTGTTGTGCGCACGCCCGTGAAGGTTTTTGAATTAGTACAACCATTTTCTTCGTCTTCTTCTATTCGTATGCATTCCTATACCATTAATCCGATTGCAATGAAACTTTGGTGAGTTGTCATGCGCATGCCCACGAAGATTTCAGATTTAGAAAATCATCTTCTTCTACTATTCGTATGCGTTCCTATACCATTCATCCAATTGGGATGAAACTTTTGTCAGTTGTTGTGCGCACACCTGCGAAGGTTTCTAAATTATTATTATATTAAATACAAAGTTTGTTGTTTGTTTGTTCCATCCAATTTTGATTTTTTTTTACTACATATTAATAACATTAATAACGTTTTCATATTTTGGATTCAATTTTAATTTAGTGTTCTTATGTTTGACCTTTACTCCTATTAGAATTATTTTCATATTGGCATATTGTATTACACAGATATTTTAATATTAAAAAAATAATTACCTCTTATTATTTTTCAAATATCTAAGATAAATATAACCACGAAGCGACCCTGTGCGAAGCCGGGTACTTCAGCTAGTAACTAATAGAAAATACTTTTTGTTTCTACGAATAAAAAAAGACAGGAAGGAAGATGTGTACAAATCACGGCAATCAGAAAGGCCGGCAAATATGGCCGACAATGCGTGATACACAAACATAAAATACACAAAAATTACAAACACATTCGAAGTTTGCCGCACACGTACAGACCACGTGATATTTGTTTACGCAAAATCGTCGCTTTTCAAAATGGCGAATTTGATTGCCAGATTTTACTGCGATGAATCAGTATGTTCCTTCTTGTCTTTTTTTATTCGTAGGTTTGTTTACTATGTACACCGAGAAATTTCCATTTATAAAATCGGAAACGATTTTTACAGAAGAGTTTTGGAATATAATGCAACCAAAACTGGAAAAAATTCTATCATGGGTGTTGACTTCCTGAATTAGTTAACCCCAGGTCCATGCCACTACGTGAACCACAGTGGATATTATGCCATTTCCACACTGGCAACAAGTTGCTGGCAACCTCATTAAATTTTACGATACTTACCATAATTGCTTAAGAAATTTTACGATAATTATCATAATTATCCTAAAATCTAACGAGGTTGCCAGCAACTTGTTGCTAGTGTGGACCCGGCATTAGATGCACAAAACTTAAATAATATATATTATAAATAAAAATTTTAAAGTATAAATATTTATGATTTACGTCTTCGACAGCCCTGACGAAATAAATATGAAATATGAGTCGATCGAGTCGTGGAGCAAGTTTATTGACACAAACAACTTTGACGCGACCTTTTTATATTAACTAGTAGACCAGATATTATGGACCACATGTCAAAAAATCATATTTTCAATTCTCAAAGCCAATTCTGTAGAACGTCCCCTTAACATTATTGTGTGTCACATATTGATTAGAACTGTTTGAAGTGCTGGAGCGCTTTCTGCGGGATTTTATTTAGTTCACTTCATTCCAAGATCATTTAAAGATCACTAACTGCATATAGTCTTTGGTTAAAATATTAGTAGGCCTCAAATTTTATGTTAGATGGGTGTGTAAAAAAAAAACTTGGGCCGTAATATAGACAGATGTGAAAAAAATCAGAATAATTAGTCATTCATACATATAATTATTGAAGAGCTAGGGAGTAATTAATGTTAAGCGGAAAATGCTCCAACGGAAATACAGGTTACTGATTAAAAAAAATCATGTTTCATTTGTTTAAACAACGAAATTTTATGAAAAGCTTTGTGCAAAAAATCGGTCACATTACCTCTTCAGATTGATATACTTATTCATTGTCACAGGTACTCAGCTAAGCGACGTTCACCTGCTCTGTCAGCCAATCCATGACCGATCTCCGCCACCATACAAATGTCTCAAAACCAAGATTGAACAACTCAACAGATTTATTCAAGTAAGATGCCGCGAGTGTATCCAACACAGTAGCATCCCCTCTCTATCCATATAATCATAGTGATATCATCGGACCACCTGCCATGTTGTAGACAGACTCCAAGAAGTTCCTTCCTCTCTCTCAATGAAATCAGAGAGCGACTGAACATGTCGATGACAGAATAAAATTCTCAATTTAATATAAATATTCTATGGCCTTACTTGTGCAACATTCTTGAGCTTAAGGAGCTGCATTTCTAAGTCGCGAATCCGCTTAAGAGCAGCGTCTTCAGCCCGCAGATGTCGGTGCAGGCTGTCTCCCAGTTGACTCATTTCCAAGACGGGCAACTCCAGAGCCAGTTTGGTCGGAGATGTTGACGTAACTCGCTGCAACTCTTCATTGTCCTGATCAAAATAAATGCATATGGATACATACTTGACTATTGTTGACCTTACGTTTTATTGATATAAAATGAATTGGTTTGATTTATTGGCACTTCGTTGTCACTTCGCATCTTACTAATAGAAATATTCCTTTCTTAGCTCACGGTCAACCGATATAGCTAATTTCATGTCGGTTAATAATATAGAAAATCCTGAGAACAGCAATTTCATATAATATATAATATAATTTGTGTAGAGTCAGACTATGGACCTAATAGGTTGAGCAAGTGGCTGATATCCATTTCTCGTAAAAATTAAATCTGTTAATACAAAAAACGTCCACTCTGTGGAGGCCCATATGATCCTATTAGGATCAGACATGGTCAAAGAAGAAGAAGATGCGTATGTAGATCTGTTGATTTTTATTCGATTAATATTTATTATTATGTTTTTATATCCATCACCCAAGTGTCAATGTACATATTATTATATACAAAAGAATAATGCTTTCTTACCATTTCCTCTTGTTTCCTGTGATCCCTAACAGAGACATCTTCACTAGGTGAACTGCAACTTTGAGAACAAACCGCCTCATGCAGATTTTCTAGAGCCGTTGTATGAACAGCAATCATATCCACAAGAGAGTGCAACTACAAATACAACAATTATTCTTAACAAATTCATTCATAGTTTCAGGCAACACACTGGAAACTATATTAACATTTTTTAACTCACCCACTGTTATAATCAATTTTAATAAAGTTAATATTTGACTGTTTCTGTATGTAAGCCAAATGAAGAATGATAAGTAAACCATTTCGTATTTAAGCATTTAAGTTTTTCCAAAGAATGAAAAAAATATAAATGAAGCAGTCAAAGTAGGTACCTGAGACCGCATCTGCTCGACTAGCTTCTTCTCCATTTCTAGATCATTACATTTTTCCATATTTCCCAGTCCATCATTTCCAGCAGCCAACGCCTCTTCTGCAATTTTGTCGGCTAGCTGTTTTTTCAAAGTGTCCAGCTCTTCACCCAAGACCTTCATCTTTGATTCTTTCTCTTCGACCAGCAGTCTGAAGCTTTCTAACTCTTCGAGAGTTTGCACTTCACTGCTAGTTTTCGTCTCCAGTTTGTATTCAATATTTGCGATTATATCTCTCAGCATTTGAATTTTCTCCAAAGATGATGCCAATTCAGTTTCGGCCGACTGTTTCTGAGTCTCCAAATCTGATATGTGCATTGTCATTTCACGCATCTGGATGTCTTGCTGTTCGACCTATGAAACGAGCATTATGGATTATTATTGTACTATAAAAAGTTTATCGATATAATAATTAGATACATACACAAAATGAACAGACGTCATCTTAAAATTTAAAAGAAAAGATAATCTAAAGCCTGCATCTTGGGCAATTTTGTGAGGTGTACAATTCTTATAGAAACCTAAACCATATACTACATTAATAAATTAGTATTGTTGAGCAAACAAACATGCATGCAGGCATAAGAAATGGGTTAATCTAAGAATTTGTGTGCATTGTATTATAAATTACATTCTACTTTCTAGATCATGACTATTTCAATGTATTAATAAATAGGAATATTAACCCAAGACCCAACCATCACCATGAATATAAGAAATAATAGATACCTTTTATGCAAATTGCAATTTTTTTCTGATATATAACAGTTACCTATTACTTTTGTGTAAAAGGTGGTTCAAACACAGTAAATCGACAAACAAAACGATAAATGTTCGAATAAATCAAATTACATTTAGTAGTGATTCAAATCGAAATTCACAATGAAATAGTGGATAATGGGAGATTTTAGTTAACACAAAAATTGAATGTCCTCAACCAACTGTACAGTGCGTTATAGTTATATTTTCAAAATAATTCGGTAATAATTTCAGGCAATGTTTTCCCCGAATTGTTATTCACCTTTTTTGATGATTTATCATAACTGCAAAGAGATCAAAATTAATGCGATAGTCAAAGATAATTGAATCCGATAACACAGCACATATTCATAATTATTTACAAAATAAAATGGTTATAAAAAAAAATGAATAAGAGTCATTCACGTGAGTTAAAAACACAAATAAGAGTTAAAATAAAAATATTGACAACTCACATAGACTTGCGAATGCGGTATGGCGGATTGAGTTGTTTCAGACTATGTGAAGAGAGAAGCGCATTTTGCACAGCCACAATTTCAAAATAACGAAGCCAACACATCAACATCAAGTGCAATCATTATCAATCAATTCAAGTGCCCAATGGGAAATAATAGAAACAGACAAAAACAATACACATTAAATGAATTAGGTTTACAACAAAATATATAATTGCATTACACGATAAATTAATAATGATTTTTAAAAATAAAAAATACACATGAAGACTCTACTGTCTCAATGCCTTACACATCACCAATTAAGTTATATTTCTTTCAGTAAGCAAGTTATAAAAATACGGAATACACTATTTTTAAAATGCAGTCATTAAATGTATCGATTTAAAAAAACATAATGCTATGAAACAACATTACAGATAAAAAATAAATAAGAAAAGACAGTAAAGTATTATTTGGAAGGTGATATTGATAACTGAAGCGAACGCGAAATCAAAATATCGTAATAGATTCTTGGGTTTCCACCGCGTGTACTTCTTCCTTCTTTCCTCGGCGTTTTGGGCTCGATATCTCTTGATAATGGCCTCTGCAACGAGCCCAGAATGTCGAGGAAAGAAGGAAGTACACGCTGTGGAAACCCCAGAATCTATTACAATAAAAAACAACCGTGAAAGTCTCAAACATTATGAAATCAAAATATTTTTGAAAAGATAAATGAAATTCTGTTACATTTCGTAGCAGTTGATAATTCAAAATAAAATGAACTGTGAAATAGTGAAAAAAGTCAGGCTACTTTAATATTTGATGACTATCTATATCTGTTGAGAATTTATGTTTATTTTTAAACAAATTTCTTTTGAGTACCTACTGCCATTGTATCCAATATTGAATAAAACTATAGGTAAATAGATTAAACTGTGAGTACTACAGTGGCCCAACCCCAAAAACTTTGCGGTGATGTAGGTATTTAAAGTCATTCGCGTGCTAAAAATATAACTTGAAAAATTGAATATGCCTAAATTCTCAGTTGAATTGAATTATATATTACAGATTATTTTTTAAATAAAGGCACAATATATGACCTCTGTTGGACCTTGGATTCCATTAACAAATAAAATATAATATAATTTATTAGTATTTTAATTTACGTGAAAAATAATGGTGTCTAATTTACGAGAGTGCTTAAATTTCCTTCAATGTGATAAACATTACAAATATATTATCAAGATATTGGAAGAACTGAAGACTGTAATTTTGTATTTGCATTTGATCAAAGAAATTTAATGTAATAGTGAAAACTCTATTTAGTGTCAATAACAACTTACTGTTAATTCATAATAAAACTATGTACACTATGAGGTTTCACAAAAATGTCACTTGTAAGTACATTAACCACTATTCCAATTAAGCGCACCAAATTCTTCATAAGTACACAGTTCTTCTAACAACTTGATATTCTATACCCAGTAATAATATCATTCTACAATAACTAATACTGCTTACACACTTCATAAATGGTAAATTTCCACTTAACTAAGCCAAAGTTGTTACCGTTGAATAGACAAGGTGTTTTACTTCTACTGTATTATGTAACATCACCTGCTATTTTTCACTGTTGAAGTATTGTGGGATACAATAAAATTAGATATTTGATTCCAACAAGACTGCATAATGACATCACAAAACCATTCTAGGTGACCATTGTCGTGGCATTTGAGAAAACTATGGTATACAGAACTTGTAATATACTCAGAAATATGCATATTCGAAAAATCGTTGAAAAAAGAACCTTGAGCCAAATGGGACTTGAACCAACATCAATTCCAATCTAAGTGAGAGTTTTGACAGTCAACCTATCAGGTAAAGTACAAATCATGTAAATGTAGGTGTCAAGATAGGTGGTAAACATATTTATTATCTTTGATTTCTAGACGGTGTTAAAATTTCAACAAGAATTTTTTGAATTCATGTATGTTTCTGATGCTGTTTCAAATTATGTATATTAAATGAAGAATGTTGCATTCTTAAATGTTGTATATTGTTGAATAGAAAATAATTTAAGACGTGATATCCAAAATGTAGGAACTGAATTGATCCCAGATTAGCCTTATTGTATATTATTTTATGACATTATTATAGAACATTAAGATAAGTTATTTCATTTATTGTAAAAATATTCTTCATTATTCGGCTAAAATATGCGTAATTATGTGTAAATTATGTGTTTATTTTGTAAAGTCTATTCCACAGAGGTTTAAATGAGTCTCCTGGAAAACTAGTACATTTTTGCTATAATCATTTTATTCTCAAATGCCACCATGGTGGATATACCATGTAAAAATAATCCTAATGTGTTCCACCATCACCAATGGCAGGGCAGCTTAGCTTATCTTTTTGGGTGTGTCATAGATTACCTCTTTGCACATATTGGCATGTTGCTGTGCCTTTGAGACGAGTTTGTTCTTGTCATCTTTGAGTTGAGTGAGTTGTCGCTGGAAGTCATCCCTCTCCTGCTCTCTCTCGGCCGCCTGCTCTTCCAGAAACTGTCGGGTCGATCTCAACTGCTTATTGGCCGCTTCCAACTGCTCCCCGATTAACATTATTTAAATTCAAATATAGATAATACGATTTTCTTCAATCTATACAATTACAGTTTGTTTTCTAATAATTAAGAAATTATAATGATTTTTGCAGTCATTTTCTTCAACAAATAAGTTTACATACAACCTAGCAATATTGAAGCAGTCAATATACAGTGGAACCTCAATTATCCAGTTATATCTATGCACATCATTTTTATACAACCATTAGAAAATGGCAAAGATGAATGGTAAAAATGTCATACAATGGTTTAAAGAAAGTTTAGACCTAAAGTAAAAAAAGATTTTTTATTCATTATTCAGACTCATATTACCTATCCTCAGTGTGGATAATCAACTCCACCTGTATATGAAATATATACCTGTTTTTAAAACCTAGTTTTAAAAAATTTCCACAGTCCCGTCCCATTCTGCTAATGCTACATATAATTCATATTATCAAATATTAAATAAAATCATTCCATATCACTACTTAAAATATCTTTTTTCCAATGTATAATTTACCAAAAAAGAGACAGAAGAACTATTATGTAGCATATTTCACATTTAAAGACTACATAGTAATATAAAATCGATATTCTTTAGTATATTATGTAGGATTATTCTAATTTTCAAGCATTTTATATCATACAAGAAACAAGAATCAATAATGTATCTATGAAATCATGCCTAAGTAAAATAAATAAAATTATAGTCACACACTATATCAGCTTGAACTAGCCAAGCCTAAGTATGACCGTTATATACCTTTGCCGTAACAGATACGGCGTGAATCTGTTCCAAATTGCTACTTACAATGATCGATGCTTGAAAAAGAATGTTCCCAAAATTTTTTTCAACCACATTTATTTAATACATGAAGCCATTTTAAATTTGGAATGTTACACAGAAAGTTTGAGCATTTTCCATCTAGATATCTTCAATACCGATGATCTCCTCATGTTAGTGAAGTTACTGATGAAGCACTACCGCAGTAATCAAAAATCTATGCCATTTACAAAATAATGATAAGTACATATTTCGTAAATAAAAAATTCTCAATAAGCAGCTTGCGAATGAGAAGGAAGTAAATAATAATGTACGTATTGTCAATGATGAAAAAACGAAATCGTTTTAAATGACACATCTGAAAAGATGAAATATTATTACATTATTTGATTAGCGCCTGAATGAAAGCAGCATTAAAATGAATCCCTGCATAAGTCATGCTGACACATTCATGCGGAAGTACTTATTCACTATAAACATAATTTGAAATCACAGCACAACATAAATAGCTAGTAATTTTACAAAAATTTTAAATAATAAAGTCATTCCATATTTTCGCTACCTATAACTTCAAAATAAAATAATTATATTGAAGGCAAAGTCTCATCTTTGTATGACATAAGAATTATTCCATCAGAATATCACAAAATTAGTTAATCCAAAATATTGGTACATATCACAGTAACCATAGTCACTGTTAATATTTGTAAATGTTCATGGTGTTAAAAGATTTCAGGATTTCTTCAGGGTAATTTTAAATATTAATAATGTTAGAAAATAACAAATTTTATTACAATAGCACCAAATTAAGATCAATCAAAATTTACAGCATTCAGAAATGTGTTTACTTATATTTTTATACAGTGTCAAATAGTATTTTGACTATCTTTGAATTCCACAATTATAGAAACTCAACTAACTAGCATGAAATTCTATATCTTGTCTCTCAAAGCAATTGAATTTTCAAGTATCAATATATTGAAAATTGAATAACAACCCAGACGTACAAATGTTTTTGAATACTGGACTAACACATTGATTTTCTTATTTTATTATGTAGCGATAGTATTTGTATTTAGTAGAATATACCTTAAAATGTGACAATCCAAATATGCGGTGTTGAAAAAATGATGAAACCTTTGCTTAATGAAATTATATTTAAAACTTGGCGGGAAAAGCATTTGTATCAATTTAAAAAAAATAGTAAACTGAAGAGGGTTTTAGACCAATGAACAAAAAATTTAGAAGACAAGCATAAAAACATTTATTTTACAGGCAATTTCATATTATATAATATGCTGTTTACCTACATTTTGATGAAAATTTACCTTATCACAGCAAATTTTATGAAGGTCGATGGATGACTTTTGAACCTGTTTTCATGACAATACATGAGCATTTAGTCAAAGCCAATTTATTATAGCTAAATTTAACAATTAACATTACAAATAACATATTATTTTAGGTGTACTACTTTTTCTTTAAGAAAAATCTTTCATCAATTTGAGAAGTTTTGACAATAATTGACATTATATTCTGTGAGGAAAAGGAAGGTCAAGATTAATGGCATATGTAATGAAGTTTAATGCTTAATCATTACATATGGTAGAAGATTTAGCATTGGCCAAAACTCATGGAACAATATACATGAACAGAATGAGGTGAAAATAACCCTAAAATCTGTAACTGGCACAGTTTTACATGTGTGTTATTATTTCACTAAAGCTGAGAATTATATCAAAAGTATGCAGTCACGTTTTTTAAAGAATTTTAATTTTAGAGACTCCATAAACTCGCTTATATTATACAAAATAAAACGTGTCATCACCTGCATGTGTTTATCTTCCTTTTCTCTGGTGGCCACTTCAAGTTCGCATGTCAATCTCCTGGCGAGTTCCTGCATCTCGGACACTCTCTTATTGGTGCCTCCGTCCAGAGAAAGCGATCGTCCTTCGGGAGTATTTCCTTCGCTTGCTAGTATGGGCGGCGGTGACGTGATGGCGAGACGAGGATGCGGCGGTAATGAGATGGGTGTTCGAGGATGGGTGACAATACCGTACCTATGTTAAAACCCATGTTAAAACAAAAAAATTCAATAACCAAACGGTAGGGGGAGGCGGGGCTAGTTGTTACGGGGGCATGTTGTTACATCCTAGAAACTCTCCCGTTATAAGGTCCTGTGGCGTAGGTGTCACACAGGAGACGTAAACATCCTGTCCGCAGTCGCTGACGAAAGGTCGCCTGCATTAATTGTATGCAGTTGAAATAAAACCATTTTGAGTGAATTTCGTGTCCAAAGCAACTTTTGTTGGCCGAATTTGAAGTTTGATTGTTACCAAACTATAAGAGGTAAGTTTTTTTAATGTATGCTATTAAAAATCTATATATTTATGCTCGTATTTTGTATATTTACCGAAGTAAATATAATTCCCGTCTTAATATTAAAACAATTTCAATTTTATTTGGGTCAAAGGGGCTAGTTGTTACAGTGAGGTGGGGGCAGGTTGTTACTGTATGAATTAACTCCACTCACTACCACTTTACTACAAATTCTTTGTTATCTTCTTTATTTGCAATAGGTAGGTACTTATACCATCTATTTTTATCCTTCCAGATTACAATCTTACAATGGTGAGGACAAAAAAAAAACAAAACCGATATAGGTAAAATTTCTCAGGAAACCGACAACAGAGCGGCTAAAGAAATAATTGAAAACAGAATATCTTTTAGAAAAAAAGCTGCCCAAGCATACAAAGTAAACTATATGACCTTACAATGTTATATTGAACATAAAGAAAACCGTCAGACCACTTCCAAGTTAGTGGGGTTACGCAAAACCTCGCCAGATATTTTCTGTCGATCAAGAAAACGAGCGTGCAACGTACATAAGAAAATGTAGCAAAATATTTCATGGCCCAAGGAACTAAGAAACTGAAAAAGAAAGTGGTGTTATCTTCTTCGGACGCAGAGAATGAAGAATGCTTATGTTTGGAGAATTATACTTTCTTTAAACCTGGGCAAGAGTGAATCCAATGCACAACATGCAAAAATTGGGCTCACATTTCCTGTATTCGTGGGGATAAAGTTAATTTCATGTGTCAGAATTATGATTTCAAAACGACACACGATGACAACGAAAAGATCAATACGCATTTTTAAAAAGCATCAGTGGAGGAGTCATCATAATAATATATTGATGGCAAAGTGCTTAGCTCTTAACTAAAATTAAACTATCCGTCAAGAATTTAAAAATAATTTAGTTAAAAATAATGAATTTTAGCTAACTTTCTTGTATTTTAACACTTGAAGGCTATCCCAAAACGTTTTTCGTGTATTAGAATTGGTAGCCATAGAAAAAATAATATTCTGATTTTTTGTAATTATCTGTTTAAATATTCTAAATTTAATGATGATGGTTCATCATATGAAAAATTTGATTAACGTTTCTAACACTAATGCAAGATGTCGAAAAATCTCAAAGCAAAAAACTTTAACAAATAAACCTGCCTTTTTAGCATAATTTTAGTAAAATTTCGATGGAACAATGTTTTCTTAAACGTCTTTTGTTGAATATTTTTTATTATATCTAATATTTATCACAGTTACCATTTCTGATCTGAAATTTAGCATAATATGGACTTCCCCCGGTGGAGGTGATTTGTCTAACTTTTTATAGAATCGGTAGTTAGCCATTCACAGACAGGGTATCGTATGTTTATCTGAGGTTCGTTAAACAGATTATGACACATAATACAATAAAATGAAGGACAATAATAGAGCTAGTCATCTTATCCTTTATGAACAATATTAATCTCACGGAAAATAAAACGGTGTACGAGGGTGGGTCAATAAGTCCTTAGAAAAGCCGACAGGTGGCGCAACTAGTACTGTAAGCGGTTTGTTTTCATGCAGCGGCACTACCGATTCAGTATGCTGCGAAGTTTCAATCAGATTGGTCGGGTTGTTGTGTGTTTCTCGTACATTTAAAAAAAAAATTTGCTTGTGGAAAATGGAAAAATGGAAAATGGAGAAAATTGAGTTTAGAGCTGTTATTAAACATTTTAATATAAAAGGGTTAACAGCAAAGGAAATAAAAAATTAGTTGGATTTAGTTCACGGCATATCTGCTCCTTCACTTGCAACTATTTATAACTGGTTAAATGAATTTAAACGTGGTCGTACATCAACAAAGGATGAACCACGCTCAGGACGTCCTGTAGAGGTGACTACACCAGAAATGATCAATAAAATCCACGATATGGTGTTAAGTGACCGAAGATTAAAGTTGAGTGAGATAATTGAGGTTACAGGGATCTCAAAAGGTAGCGTCATTTCTATTTTACATGACAAATTGGGCATGAAAAATATTTCTGCAAGATGGGTGCCGCGTTTGCTCACAGTCGACAATAAACGCAATAGGGTGGTGGCCTCTAAAGCCCTGTTGTCGCTCATGCAACGCAATCCGGATGAATTTTTTCGTCGCTTTGTGACTGTAGATGAAACATGGATACACCACTATACTCCCGAGACGAAAGAACAGTCAAAGCAGTGGATTGCGAAGGCAAACCATGTCCAAAGAAGGCGAAAACCGTAAAATCAGCTGGTAAGGTTATGGCTACTGTATTTTGGGATGCACGTGAAATTATTTTCGTTGACAATTTGGAAAAAGGAAAAACAATAACAGGGGATTATTATGCATCTTTATTGGACCAGCTAAAAACAAAATTGAAGAAAAACGGCCTCATTTAAACAGGAAAAAAATCCTCTTTCATCAGGACAATGCCCGTGTTCACACATGTTTACGATCAATGGCTAAAATTGAAGAATTGAAGTTCGAATTGGTCGACCACCCACCGTATTCGCCAGATTTAGCCCCCAGTGACTTTTTCCTTTTCCCAAACTTAAAAAAATGGCTAAGTGGACAACGTTTTTTTTCAAATGAAGAAGTCATCGATCGGACAAATGCTTATTTTGAGGACCTTCCGAAAACTTATTTTTCTGACGGTTTAAAAAAAATTGAGAAACGTCTAACCAAGTGTATTGAGCTCCAAGGAGATTATGTTGAGAAATAAAAAAAAAATACAAAAATAAAAACTGTTTTAATGCTTTTTTCTAAGGAATTATTGACCCACCCTCGTATCATCACAAAAAAAAAATGCTGCACACATTCAATTATTAATCTCCTTTATATTTCACACAAAAGAGATAATTATATGCATTATAAAAAACAAACATAAAGGTCCCTGTAAAAATTTAACATGGATAAGGAGTGTTGATAATGATAACAGACAAAGTAACAATATAAAACCATTTTGGTAAGCGTGAAAAGACTTTAAATCTATTATCATTAATGTGACTAATTTTGAAACATTGAAGCATTTTGAGTTTATTTTAGAATAATTTATGTAAATTTGTGGCAGCAGGGCGGCACTTTGCCTTGCTGGTATGTCATTGCCTACTACTATAGGTCAATTTTGTAGTTTGCCCCTCTGGACCTAAATAAGTCAGGTGGGGTTTTCTCGAAATTTTCGAGACTCAGTCAGTCTACGTCTACACTCTACACCATGGGTGTCGATAAGATCGATCGCGAAATGATTTTGGGTCGATCGCCAAAAATATTTAATTTATTTATTCACACTTTTTCAAATGGACATGTTGAAACTTGAAAAGGAAATAATTACGCTGCAAAATGATATTTGGAAGGTAAATTTTAGAAATATACACCAGCAGATAAGTATTCAAATCTATTAAAATGTGCTAAAAATTTGTACGCCTGTTTTGATTCGACATACCTTGTATGAATCAGCGTCTTCGCAAATGAAAATTATTAACTCAAGTACAGAACAACTTTAACGGACGAATATTTGGAATCATGTTTGAGAAATGGTTTGAGTAATTACACGCCCAATTATTATACACCTTATATTAGATTCTAGACAGACTAAAATCATTGCATATATGTATGTTATTCAGCTCACCCTTCAGATATAATCTCCCTCGTGTGATCAAGGGGATTGTCGTTCATCAATTCGCCGATTCTATCCATCGCCATTTGTAATTCTTGTCGAAGAACCTCCTCCTGGTACATGCTTTGGGTAAGCGATTCTTCCAACTCCTGAAATAATAAACAAAGATTAAGCGGTTACGTAGATCAAGTAATCATCATGCTACTTTCTACCGACAGATTTCCATCACAAGATGAATTATAAAGAAATTTATGATTCAGCTTATGTAAACATTGTAATGGTCTATTATGGTAGATGAAGCATGAGATTTTATAACTGTCTTTTTAGACCAAACAAAACCTAATCTAACCTAACCTACCCCAACCTAATATAACCTAATATAATCTTAGAGCCTAATGCAGAAACATTTGTCTTAACTAAGATTTCCTCAGGACAAAACACTATGCACAAACATCGTCCTTAGCTAAGATCATGTTGTCTATGGTTCAAGTCGTCTTAAAGCTTCGGTCGTTTTTTCTATTGAAAATAATACCATATTGAAAAATTCTCTTTCCTATGGTTTAGGTAAATTATTTTATAATTGTTAAACGATGACAAAAATATGACAACTGCACTTTATAAATGCAATAACTATAAATACATATTAATATTTAATTATAATACTCTTATATTTCCGTTGTAAGTCATTATACGTGATTCTACAGGCACCGCAAGATATTTTTTTTAACATGGTAAAACTTTTGTTTTTTGCGCGGTATCCGCCGAACATAAGATGAGAGGGGGGAGAAAAAAAATAGGCCTGTCTATCCATTGAAAAAGTATCGATACATGGAATGGGTATCGTATCGAAAGAAAGTATCGTCCTTTAAGGAAAGGATGGCCCACACAACCTGAACCGGGCCCCCACTCCCCAGGCCAGGATTTTTAAGTTTACTTAGGGTTAAAAGCAATGTGACGCTCAATATTAGCGTTTTCAAAATGAATGTTGTATTTTGAAAACGTTACAAGTCACTATTGTGTTTTAGTCAAAATAGTGAAAACAATCCTATAGGTATAAAAATAAATAGGTAGGTAGATGTAAAATATATTATTTTATACCAAATGTTAACTGTTGTCTTTAAAAAAAACTACTAACATTTGTGTATTTAGGTAATATGAAGATTTTTGCAACTTATGTCACTGTTTTTTAAAATGTGTCAAGCAACGTTTACGAAATACAGCATTCAAACGGTGTTCGAGGTAAAATGAAGGATAATTACTGTATTTTTAGTGATTTTGTGTATTTTTTTAATATATCTCTATTTTAAAAGGTCCGCAGTCTCCATTCACTGCGGACCATTAAATTAATATTAATTTATCACATTTAAATAACACCCTAATTATATCTAATGTCCACCTGATGGGCAACGCACCAGTTGCGTTGGACGCAGTGAATGGGTCATGATACGACCCGGGTCGGTGTGTCAATTGTATTTACTATTGGTGAGTGTGCATAGTGCCTGAAGATGCCGAAAGGCGATACCCCTGTCGCAAAAAACGATTCAAATGGAATAGTACAAAACTTAAAACCATTAGAATTTATATCTATTTGAATTGCGGAGTTGTCAAGTATCGCGACATACGATAATAAAAAAATGCATCGTACTATTATTGTTAAAATGTTAAAATCGTTGAAATACATAGTGCGCAGGCGACTTTTTTAGTATTAGAGCAAATTTGTGATGTGTGTTTATCTCATTTATCTGATTGACCCCCAGGCTAGAGCACTGTTAGCCCCCCGCCTTGCGGGGGACATATTTGTAAATATCGTTGTTAAATTATGGTTGTTTGCGAAGGATTATTTATAATTTTATTATATATCCATTGTTATCGAAAGAAATTATCAATAGCAAAATATCGATGTATCTTTCATAAAGTATTGATACTTCAAAATATCGATATTTTTGTTACGGTCCTGCACTCATGCGTAATACGGAAGGGGGCGTGTTCATAACAAAGTTAGTCTATGGTTAAGGATTCCTTAACTCTATACTCAGGATTGTCTATAGTTAAGTCATCCTTTTCGGCGACTTATCCTTAGGAACGATTTCTTAGATTCTGCATTCGGCTCTTAGTGTTAAAATTTCAAATTTTAAATTAACAATTATTGGATCGAAAAGCATCTGCACCGACAGAAAAGGGTATTTAAATATAATTGTCTACATGGAATAAACTGTTTTCGTTTAAAAAAATTTATAAAAGCAGGCATCTGCGGCACAATTACCGAACATTCTACTACTGAATGGACTGGTATGGAGTCAATGAGTTGGGAGCATGGCTAACAATGATTCCACATAAAAAGGTCTGTTAACTTAACTTTAACTCTGTGGAGACCCTTAGCAGAAAAATTAATAATATGTAATTTGCAACTTTTCTCATTATAATATAATTATCGGGAAAATTTTATCTATGTATTCTACTGTTTTGGAATGGAGGATGTTGACAGTAGGTACAGTAAATATTTTTACTATCTATCAAAACAAATAAACCTACTCATTGAATGATTTCATAGAATTGATTGTCTACAACCAAAACTAATCATAAAACTATTACATATTGTTTTATAATAAATATATCATTAGGTGTAATTATATTCTGGGAAGAGACTAACCTTTCTTCCAATTTCACTTGCTTTGTACATTTCCTGAAGCTCTTCAAAAGTTGGACTGACACTTTTCGTATCACCACAGTTGACAGTTTTTTCTGTGATTGAATCATTTTTGTCAATTGAAACTTTTGTCATTTTTTCTTCATCTGTAATAATCAAAAATTTTAATTACGGATATATGTTTATCACTCAATAAACACTAATAAAGTAAAAACTAATAAAAGATTGGTGATTTTAGTATGTGATTACACTAGAAATTAACAAAACCCATAAAACTATTTTGATAATTGTATAAATATAAATAATATGCATTACAGAGAGATGGCATTTTGCACTTCAAAAAACTTTCAATTCAAAGACTGTTCATTTATTTATTATAGAGAAATTTTGTAGTTTTCATATCAGTAATAATTTATTATCAGTTAATAAGCACTAAGAACCCATCACATTGTCAAATAATGTAAACAAAATAATTGTTACTACAAAATAGAATATGTATGTGACAATAAAAATAATAAGAAAAATTGAATTTTGATTGGTGATTAACAAAATTTTATTATTCAGACAGTATGACACAAAAACAATGAACACAATAATTTTAATACTTAATAGTAAAATTCTGAATATAAAAGAAAGCTAAACATTATGAGAAACACAATTTTAATCTGGAATTATTATTCAATGAAACTATTGAAGATTCCCATATTTGAAAAAATATCTCACCATTATTGGATCCTAAAATACTTAATCTGTTGGAGGCCATTCGAGAGGAAGACATGACGAGGAGTTCTTGCGCTTCCATTCTCAGTCTCCGGAGGCAAGTGTCCAAGTCATGTTTGAAGTTAACACTGATATCCTGGCTTTGATCTAAGCAATCCAATATCGTGTCGGTGTCTATGAAAGTCATGATGCCATCGACATTTGGAGCAAAATGCATCCGTTTGTATTTTGTGTCCATCTGTGACAAGGTTGTCGCATTCGGATCAAAGTCATCGCTGGCATTATTTGAAGAATTCTGATCACTTTTTGCAGTCGAGAATGAGCTGAAATAATGATGTTATTGTCATTCCTACATTCACAGTGTAAATCGATAAGGGCGATAAGTCTAAAATTACTACTTTTCAGAAAAGCCAAAATAAGATTGGATTTTGGAGAAATTTACACATGAATTTATTTCTGGGTTAAGTTTACTAATATAGCAGCGTAATTCCGACTCGTCCCTTTTCTCTTTTAGCATTAAGGCTAGTTTAACATTTTATTAAACTCATTTCTCATTTTCTTCCAGGCTCATCTCTCTCTTCCTTTCGCACACCGAATTGAATTGCTTTAAGTACAATTTAAAATAAACAATCTAAATCATCTAGACAGTAGTATTATGTGCAACGATTTAAACAATCATAGCGCACCAACCTCAAGACAATGGTGTTGTCAAAATTTTCATCGGCGAGTATTATCTGTTTGATGAATTCGCCCACAAAAGTATTGTTTAGCTCATCTTCGCACAAGTTAAAATACTCCACCAGCTGAGATAAAACTTTCTGCAATGTGCGCGTCATATGTTTCAACCCATCTCTGTAACAAAATTGACATGTCAAGTAAATCACCTAAATATCAATATCCACATTCTATGCACGAATTACATAGGGTAAATTGAATTATCGTTACCGCTATTATTGTTATTTTCATATTTTCTGTTAAAACTATCGAACTTCATGCTTATGTGGTAGTCGGCGTAAGGAATTATTATGCAAAGGCTAAGTAAAACCAGATATTATATTTTAAATAAAATTGGATATATAAATAAATAGAATAAAATAGCTATTACAATATCTGAATGTTTATAAAATTACTTTACCCAGACTAAGATATAAAGACTTTATAAATCGGAGAGAGGAAATTCCAAGTTCTCATGATACTATATGAATGTCCATAAAAATCAATCACTTACACTGAGTGTCAAGTGTCAGAGTTTAACCATATCTCTAACTAACACCCACAGGCTAAAAATAAAGTGAACTTCCTTATGCAGTTTGTCTATATGAAAACACAACAAAAAACAGCTCCCCTTAATTTTGAAAGGTTTCATTTATAGATAGATCAATGGCAAGAATAGTTTTGGAACAGAAAATATTGCGCCAGTGGCGGCTCGTGGATAAGATATTTGGGGGTGCTGCGGTTGATTAAAAATAAAAATAAATGTTTATTTGGATTATATTTTACTTCTTTCGACTATGTCCGATCCTAATAGGATCATATGGGCCTCCACAGACTACTACTCTACAGGTTTGTATTGACAGATTTTTGTTTTTTATGAGAAATGGATGTCAGCCACTTGCTCAACCTATTAGGTCCATACCCTGACACACACAAATTGTAAAACAATATGTGTACTTGCCAGACACAGGATTCGAAATCAAAATTAAATATGAATAATTAATTATATTAATCCTTTCCACGCGGACGGTACACCTGTTGTACACTAATCAATTGGCCATTACATGATAATATGTCCAATATGAATAATATGGATAATATGAGTAACGAGATGTAATTGAGTTATGTATACCTTTAGACTCGTCTCAGTGAGATCTACAAGATATCAAAATATGGTATATCGAGGTCTTGTAGCTTGGGAGAAATAAGCTGTGTCAATATGTTATAATGTGTCCATTGTTTGAATTCCTTGCGAAATTTAAAATTGCCCTCCTGAACAATTTAGAAAAACGGACAAATTGTGTTTTGCCATCTTACTACAGTAATATGAATACAATGTTAAAATTCTTATCAAGTGAAAAAAAAACTTTAATTTCATGTAGCCATCGTAAAATATGACTGGTATAGGAAAATACTTAATTACCTTTCTTTGATCGTTTCCGCCAAACACCGATTTTTGTCAAACGCATCATGTCTCTTCTGCTTCCATTTCTCTGTCTCTATCTTATACTTGTCAGTTATGACAGCTATTTGTTTGGTATTCTCGTCCCTAAGAGCCGACAGCTAGAAATTAAATAATTTTTGACATAAGTAAAACATCACCAATCCAAGAGTCCAAAAGTGTGAAATCTTCAAATTACAATAATATTCTTGCAGTGTCGGCATCTGTAGTAATTGGTTGTATTTCCAGACGAATGCTGTGATTCCGATTTCAAAACCTAGTCAGGGTGGAGACAACAATACAATAACAAGTTGTACACTTTGTACAAGCCCGCACATCATAATACATCAAACTAGGCCGCCTTAAATGGCTGGACTAAGAACACAGGATGGAAGATTCACACATGATAAAGAAACTGATATTCAGGAAGCCGGCAAGGCAATCGAAGACCTTGTTAACCTTGTACAAGATGGAGGGATAGTGCCGAGTTACGAATTACACAGTGGGATAAAGAACAAATAACAAATGTGCAATATTTTAATTTCCATAAAAAATTAGGTCATATAAACCAATATACTTCAAATACAAGGTTTCATTTCTCCTATTCATATCTTTCTCCATTTTGATGAATTTGAGAATGTGTTTAATGCTTATTTTCAGGAGGGTTATGCTACTAGGGGGGGGCTGTAGCAACAGATTACCAAGAATGCAATTTAATACATTTTACTGGTGTGGTCACAATACCAAACATCAATTTGACATAAATAAAAAGAATTTAAGTTACTTATTGCATTTTCATTGTACTTATAAAAATTTGTTTTTTTGAAATCTAAAAAATTACAATAAAAATAACCATAAAATAATATGTAAGTACTTAATATTTTAATTGTTTAAAAATCGCACATTTTTAAACATTTTTTTGAATTAAGTATATAAAATAAATATTGATTTTTGTTTTTGGATACATATTGATTATTTGAAACATAAATAATTAGTAAAATTCATTAAAATACATCTTTCGTATTCTGTCACTGCCATCATCTACAATCTTCATCTACGGACATATACTATTTACATACAGAAAATCTACAGTAGCTAGCACTCTCCCCATATAGACTAGCTCGAAAAATCATAAAAATTTAGGTATTATATTTTACAACAATACAATATAATAACATGATAATAATATATTATGTCTTAGGTGAAAATAACCCAATTTACGATAGATGTTTTGTATTGCGTACGGGGCGCATTTTTTTCTGAACTGGGCGCTAAAATACGTAGTTCTGTCCACGCCCGCTATTACAAAATGTAATAAGAAGACAAGTAAACATTCAATGATTAAAATATTTAATCAAGGCCTCCTTAAACCTACACAAAAGTGCCCGCTTACGCTTAACATAATATAAACCCTTGGATAAATTCACATAGGTACTTTTTGTTTTGATTTCTTGTAAAATTAAAATCCTTAAATGTAAACAACAGTGGCGCACCCAGGGGGGGAGCCAAGGGGCCCTGGCACCCCCCAAACATGAAAATTATCAGAATGATTTTAAACGTTGAAACTGAAAGCCCTATACCTTTGGGCTTAGACAAATAAAAACACGGCAAAAAAATGATTTGTAATTCTCCAGCACCCTTTTTAGAAAAAATTCTTAGATTTTAATTTCTAACACAAAAATTTCGAAACACTAATGTCAGGTTTTTTTAGAAACCCAATCCCTAATGGAACTGTCAAAAAATTCTCGGTGTCCACCCGAATTCCGGAGTGGCGTAGGTCATGGCTGGGGAGGGCTGACATGGCTCTATTCTGAGGACCCGGGCTGTGGGGGGCCCGGCGTGTCGGGTTGACCAGATAAGTGAGATAAACACACATCATAAATTAGCTTTAATAGTAAGAAAAGTCGCCTGCGGCGCTATTATACTTCATGACTATGAACATTTTCAATTATATAATTGTGCAATATATTTTTTGATTATTATGTATCGATACTAGACAGCTCCATTATTAAAGTAGATGTATTAAAAATCGCCAATAATTCACTGTATAAGTACCCTTAATTTGAACCAAAACACAATTTGAAAAACGTTAATGTAGTGTTTCACACTGCCTTTAAGCTTAGCGGTAGGTAGGGGGGCCCCCAAATATCCTAGCCTGAGGGCCCGTTTCAGGATGTGGGGATCATGGTGTAGGTACACCGAGTGCAATAGACAAAAGACCGATAAACGTGAAATTAGGCTATGAAGAAGAAAAAGAGCCTATGGGACTAATTTATATTCTCCTCCATGGGCCCCCCCAATATTAAATCCTGGGTGCGCCACTGGTAAACAATATACCTAATATTAATAAAATAATACAGACTTTAAACGCAAACCAAGCATGTACCTACTTACCACAAACATATTATTCCTGATAACCATTTATGCAACTGATAGATGTATTACAAAATTTCTTCACAAAACACTGTATTTAACACAAGACATCGGGACGCGACCAATGTCATTATTATAACTTTTCATTCGTATTTTAAGGATGTCAATAATTTTTGTTTTAATATTACGGCACAAACCTAAAAATAGATCGAATTTATTTTGTTTACAAACGGTCGCCGAATACATTCACTCCAATCCAATTGAGAACACAATGAAAGATCAATTTGACAGTAGTTACAGCACAAATGTCCAACAAACAAAATATTGATAACAAAATAATGGCACGTTTAATTCGTTATCGCTTCACATGCCGGCGAACGCGTAATTATTATTCGCAAGCTTAGAGCGGTCTAATTAATAATATTCCACAAAAGGGACTCTGCACCCATCACAACAAACAAACCATTTACAACGATCCCGTGTTTATAACTACTGACGCATGTATAAAACAAACTGATATAAAACTCTGCGGACGTTAGAAACTTATAATGCGAACGCATATGCATGTTTAGGTAGATAGATGGTAGGGGAAAGGCGGCAATCCCGATCCATCCAGACGCAGGAGAAGATTTATAAATTTCGGTCGCCAATGACGGGTCCATTTATAACAGACTCTGTCGAGACTTGGAAATCTGTCCCATATCGCTCGCTGGAGCAATAATGTATGAACTCGGGAGCAAATAATAATCGAGTCGTAACTTTTATTTCGTTAATTTAAAAATGACATAATTTTTTTATCAAGGCGTATTGTTTAATTTCGATGACGGACAGCAATTGTTTTCGAAAAAAATAACAGCATGACAACAGCTGATCGTAGGCTGTTCGTAGGTAAAATAAACAAAAATCGTTGTAGGTACCTAGGTAGGTACGATATAGGTAGACGATTTTAAAGATTTAAATCTGTTAATTAATAATAATAATAATATTCTTATTGAGATTCTTTAAAATTCCATTGCTATCATATTATTTGATAGGGATTTTTAATGTGCCTATTCATTTTGACGAAAGATCGGAAAACCATAATATTATGTAAACTTTACTCAATGTATGTCACAAAATAAAATGCCGTAATAGGTTGATAGGTATTTCGGTTAAATAACATTTCCGTAAAAGAGGGTGTTGATACCTAGATAGTTCAAAACGCTATGCAGTTAGTTCGACTCGATGCTTCCCTATCCAAATAGCTCTCAATGCTATTCTTGGATTCTTCAGCGCCGCTGCATTTCTAAAGTTCGGTAAACTCGTACGAAAATAATACTGGAACATGAACTCACCAACTAAACTAAACTAAACTAATAGGTAGTGTATTTATATCAAATTAAAAATATTGTTATAAAAAATCGATATAATTTATTAAATATTTCGATTCTCGATGAGCGATTTATAAATAAAATTAATAATTATAAACGCAAGATGGATGTCTAAAATTCGGAATAGGAAATAAAACCTTTTGAATAGAGAAGCATCGCCCGCGAAAACACATGCGGCGCACATGCGCACTGCGTTAGCCATAAGCACAACATTCACCGCGTAAATCACGACATCCTGTTCCAACTTTTAAAGGGCCACAATAGGCGCGTATTTTTTCGATATGACTCTACCTAAATTTATTTCTTCTATCTGACATAAAATAATTGTATATTGTTAATAGAAAAAAACATGACGGCATAATTTAGTGCCGGAATTTTTGTCTCGTGAGAAAAATTCCAATCAAAATGGATCCAGGAAAAACAAAGATTTTTCTCTCAAGAAAATAAAGGGCCAACAGATGTATTTTTACACAATTTAAAAGTAGATTTGACAAGATATATAAAAAAATCCAATTTCCTATTTATATCGACCTAATTCACAAAACAGAAAAATAGCGGGAATCATCTTTTGAAATCATACATTAGTACCTAGGTACTATTTCAATTTTATTTCGTACATTCTTTCTTCGATTGTTAATTTATTATTCTTCCTAGTTATTCCCTAATTAAGTACCGGTTGACACAATATTGTAAATAGGTATATCGAAATAATTATATTTATAATAAACCAGTGTTTCTAAGCAGTGTACGCACGCGTATCCCTGGATTTACAATTTGAAAATTATAAAAGTGAAAAAGGACACATAATTCGTCATCAAATGTGGGATATACCTTGAGTATTGCCAACTGTCATTGACAAAAATATGTCGGCAGGGCAGGGCAGGAGGGCTATTCTAAATAATTAAAATGGAACATCCCGTTATTTTTATTGCTCCAAAATAACATGGATATCACTCGGAGCAATTCCATAAGCAAGGCGGTTGGTTATCTACAATAATAAAAGTGTTCACACACCGCACTGCGTCTTACTTGATTCCAAATGAATTTGATTAGAATCTCCAATTGGATTTTTTTATCTAATTGGAGATTCTAATCAAATGCATTTGGAATCAAGCAAGCGTGTTAACTGTGTTACTCAATGATTTTCGACAGCTCGCGATTAATAGAGTCATAGGCGGCCGTGTTAAAAAATATCATGCCTGACAGTTAACTTCCCGTGATAATTAACCGCCTGAATACGACATATCATATTTAATACTTTTTTTTATTGATTTTTAAGTTGAGTGATAATATTATGTTAGATAGCCCTACCGAGGGTGACAAAATAAGCTAGTTGGCACAGGCGTACACATAATGGGGTGGGGGTGGGTGGGTAAATGGAATGTTACTTCCTCATGACTGAGGACTGTGACCCGAATTATTTGGCTGTCGAACAACCTAGGAACGGGACAATCCAACTGCTCTCAACAATCTAAGAAACGTAAAACTAATAAATTGGTATAACAAATTTGCTTTAATATTCCGATGGGGTATGTCTAAGGCTGCACACACACGGCATTGCAGTAGACGTGCGTTGACGCAGGGTCTTATTTGATTCCAATTGCATCTGATTAGAATCACAGTTAGATTTGTTTTATCTAATTGGTGATTTTAATCGAATGTAATTGGAATCAAATAAGACCTGCGTCGACGCACGTCAACTGCAATGTCGTGTGTCTGCAGCCTAACAGACGAGACAGCGTGGATGGCACAAATGAACACGAACGGTCCTAATAATTTTATTATTACCCCCTGAAGAGATAGGCAGATAACATCAAATGGGGCGCAGAGAGGCTGAGTGCGACCGACTGGAGAAAAAGAGCTTGGAACGCAGATCCTGAAGGACAGTTGTGCAATCGGCTCAAATATGTAAGTAAATCCAGCGTGCAATGACCTCACTACACCACTGTTTAATACCAGATGCGTATTTTATGCAAGCTAGGTGCTCATTAAAAACTGGCAAGAAAAATTCTATATTGGAAACGCTGCATGCCGGTAATATCTATAATGTCTAAAGTGATACCAGAATGTATTATAACTTTTATAATCAGTGGCGGAACCAAATACCATAAGACCCTGCAAAGCGAGGGAGAGGTGGGGGGGGCTATGTCAGATGGTGGTGATTATTCCAATAATTGTGGTAAGCCAGGCTATATGTATAGGTATGTAGGTACTCATAGTGTGTACACAACTGAGATACCATATTTCAGAGGTCAGCAAAGCGGTACTCGCAAGCGGCACACAAGTACCTGTCACAAACATGGCAAAAACTAGACCATCTAAATATTTGGTTAAACGCTTAAACATCTCAATAATTTACAATTGTCATTTTTAAATATACCTTTGTTAATTTATAGCATTTAAAGAAATATCTAAAAATAAATAATTTTTACTAAGGACAAGCGGAGACTAATTGACAGCGATTGTCCAGAATCACTTGGTCAACAGCAGCGTTAAATCGGTATTGATTGTTTTCAATGGGTTGAATCCTCTGATCCTAATCTAAACCAGTAAAAATTACACTTTTCTTGTAAATTTGTTCCATGTTCCTTCTACGGTAAAAAGATTTGTTTCCTAAGCAATATTACATTTTTAAAAATAATGTATTTGCGCGAACTAGAATTTTTAATCAGTGAAATAATATTTCATAAAATGAGACTGTTCGAAAAATTATTTATATTTTTATGACAGGAAGATTTTTTTGTAGGGGGGGCTGAATTTTGAAGTTCCGAAATAGAATAAGATAGAAGAAATGAAAATATAATTAATATTAAATTCTACAGGTTTTTTTTTTTTTTTTTAAAAAAAACCTGTAGAATTTAATATTAATTATATTTTCATTTCTTGTAAAATGGAATTCTACCAAGTAAATGCTAACTCAATTAATAAGAATAAGATAGCTCTTTCGCCAAATACTTTAAAAAAAATACTGCAATTTAAAAGATTTGTGACAAATCGCATGCCTTATCAGGAATCCAATAAGATTTTAGAAAATGCCACAGTAGGTAATATAAATTATAATAATTTTAGCTTAAGAAAGCGGACCATATTATTATGGGCATAATATATTATACAAGATGGAAATTACCAGAGCAGACTTTTTTATTAGGAAAGATTCTTAGCCATTCACGCATCTCATTGGATACTTGCACTGAATCAAATTAAGTCAAATGCAGAATTCAAATTCGCGACGCATGGCTTTAGAAATGAATGCCCTACGACTATGTCACCGAGGGTAGAGCTATTGTATCGAAAGAAAATGTCGATACTGGTATCGTTTTGAAAAAAATACGACTCCCGAGGAACGATAAGGGATTTTTTCTGGTAGGTATATCTGGTATATATCTGAGGTGTTTTCAAGTTATGTATGTTTAATATATAAAATGTTACATTTTCAAATCTAGTGAATTATTCGTTGAATAAAAGTAACGGTTTATTAAATAATAAATTAATTATAGCATATTAACCAAAACGTCTGAATATCTTTATAATTATTATTTGAACATGGAAGCATTTTCTAGACATCGGTAACCGCTGGATTTTGGAAAATTTTCTGAATTTAATCACATAATAAAGTTAAGGTTGACTGGGTGAAATTGACATGCAATCTTTTCGAATAATATTTTGTATCTAAATCCAAAGCATGGACATATTTTGTAACACTTTCTCTTTAATTCTTCAATCAATAAAATTAAAAAAAGCTGTTATGTTCCAATGTTACATCAACATTGTAGGAGTCCATATACTGTCTGCAATAGACAAAGGAAAATCGATTTTATAATTATTTATATTGGCCACATATACCCAGGGCTCGAAATGGACCGGAGCGCACCGGAGCACCGTTCCTGTTCGTGAAATTGGTAAAATTATCGCTCCGTCTCGTGGAAAAAATAATTTGACCGTCTGAGCTAGATAGGTCATATAATCCAAAACACTTATTTTTATGAAATACACATAATATTTAATAACTATTTAAATATCTTCAGAAAACTGTCGAGCGCTCCGGTTCGTAAACTTTTCCATTTCGAGCGCTGCATATACCAAATTTATTTTATTTTGTTAACTGTCAATTCATAGTGGAACTGCATTGTATTGTTGTTTTAATTTAATAAAATGCAATTTTTTTTGTAGTATTTATTGATTAAAAGTGGAATAAGTACTACAAAAAAAATTGCGTTTTATTAAATTAAAACAACAATACATATACCAAATTCCGATAATAAATGAAAATATAGATTACTTACCTCTTCTGTGTGGGTCATCTTTTGTTGCTCAAGCATTAGTTGGGTGTCTTGCAGCTTATCTCTGAGGGAAATCAGTTCTAGTGGCCAATTAGTTATCTCCGCATTCGGATCTGATAAAAGTGCCTAAAAATAATGCATTCTATGTGACATCTTTTAAATATTTAGCAACACACTTGTTCCGTTACTCAGACATGAAGTCAGTATGACGTCAGATAAGTAAAGAAACTAATAAATGTGCAGCAGTCAGTGGTTTTCACTTTAAAAATAATCAAAACAAAATACAAAATTCAATGTACAACAGTGCTGGATTTAAAGCACTTGCAGGCTCAATGTGTGTATATGTATCTGTTTCATATTTTATTTATAGTTTTGGAGACCTGTTTTTAAAAATACAGTTGCAATAAAGAGCAAATCTTCACAGACCGAGGGTTATATTAAGTTTTTATGAGGAACGGTTGTTAGCCATTCACCCTCCCCATTAGATCCTTACACTAGATCAAACACACGTTGAAAAAACAGCATGCCTTTCTTGCAAGCTGCAAGATCGAACCTGCAACCCATGACTTCAGATTCGGGCGCTTTACCAACTAATATTAAGAGCATACTTCAGTGAAACGGCAAATAATTTTAAACTATAGGTGCGACGAAATTTCGGACTGGCTGCTAATCGGAGAGCGAAAGTGGAGCTGTAAATACGTCAATTTGTTTTGTGATGGCGTCGGGGGAATTAATTCTTAAATTGTGTAAAGATGACTAAAAAACGTTACCCATTTACTTGAAAAAGAAAACATGTCAATGAATATATTATTATTATTACTAATAGAACAATAAATATAACATTAAATGGATGCATGTTGAATTTTTATGACAAATTATGTTTTGTTCTGCACGCGTCGTTTGCACAATCTTCGCGTCGCGTAGTCACGATCGTTTTAGACCGTGCCCCAGCTGAAGTATAGCCTTAAATAAAAGATAGTGAGGTGCTGTACTAATACAAGTGCATAGGTGACCGAGTTGAGTACAGCATGTTCATGTAGTTATTATTTTCATAGCAACCGAATATAATTTGTGTGTTTTGGCCTTATCCTACTTCAAACAATAAAAAAATTAACAAACATAAAGCAATATCAATAGTTTTCTGTGGAATACTAATAAATGAGAATAAGACCTTATTTACTGAATGGTTAAAACAGTTATGTAGAATTTACAACTGCGTCGATTACTTTAATGTCGGTAATAAAATAGTTACATATATCTTTTCATACAAAGCCGTTACATGTTTGAATCCTGTTTTACATATTATTACAAATAGGTATGTAATCCCCACCACCTCAATTATAATACTGATGCATTTAAATATTTTTAAAATGTTAACATGGATTTGTTGTTTAGTAATTTACAGCAAGTAATTCCTGCAAATATTCATAATAACCTGACCTTTATGCATATAACAGGCAAGTAAAAGAGAAAAATGAAAGATATTGAATTATAACCAATGACATTAATATGGATGAATCATCTGGAAAAGAAAATGACACTCACTTTATTGTCGGGTCTGCCGAATGGCAAAATCTGTTGTAACGCCATTACAATAAAGGTGATATTGCTATAAATTCCTGATGCTTTTTGTTGGGTCTGCCGAATGGTTCGGTTCGAACGGGTTCGCTCAAATGAACATTAACATTAGAAACACTGCTCTAACGCCATTACAATAAAGGTCATAATGCTATAAATTCCCGATGCGTGATATCGCATAATGGAAATTGCGTGACGTCTACCTATACATGTGAATGCGCGAATTTACTTGCTAGCTACTGTATGATTACTACTGTTGATTATTACACATTAATCTTTAATGTGTCTTTCAATTTATATTCCAATATATTATTATGTGGGTATGGATTTAGAAAGCCTCTGCCATAGTTAGAATAATGATAGATAACTTAATGACCTTATAATTAACCTTTTATCAATATGGCTTATTAAAACAGACAACTCTACATAAACAAACAGATTTCTATAAACTTTATACATATCACGTTATTATTCTTGTCAGATAGATACCTAGTACGATAGTAAACAACTTTTTTTTTATATTTTCGCACTACCAAACTAATGTAAATTCAACCTATCAATATAACCTCCACACTACAAACAAGTACATCATTAGAATATTATCATAATATCATAACATATTATTTTCGGTCAGATACCTACTTAATTAATAATTATTAAAAATCATCAGATAAAAAAAAAATATAATTTTTTGCTATTAGTCAAAAATGATTTGCAGTCTGATTTCTAAATCGGCATATTGATTGTTAGAATTAATTTTTTAGTACATTTGAGCACAGGAAATTTTATTATACAGTCCAATATTATATTGTTATTAACTACATACTCCAAAAACTTTATATAAATCACAAATTCGGGAGCTTGGAGCTAAAATTATTAAGGAAGCAATGCATTATTAACCTATGACAATAAGTAGGTCACCCACTAAAGCAGCTCTTCATAATATTCCAAACATCTTTTGACATTAATTAAATAATGATACAGTTGTGAAATACATATTATTTATATCACTTTGATGGAATAAACGCATACGTTGAAAATGATTTGCAGCTCTTGACAAAAGAAAAACTTTTTTGTGTAAAAAACATCCAAATAGACAAGAGCACATTTTTAATTTCACTGTCATTCAGCATGGCTAATACCGAACACTACAATTTGGCAAAGGACCAAAAACAGATAATACAAATAAAAACTCTCGGCCACTACGAAGACCTACTTCAACATTAACAGCTGGTGTTAAAAGCTCACAGAGAACAGATTTCCTTTATTATTTGATAGTTTTTAACTTTTTTTTTCTTAGTTCGGCAGGTAAGTAGAAAATAGGTGTAATAAATGTAAAAAGTTAAGAAATTCATTCATAGAATTATCAATATTCAAAATACTATATGGCCACAAGCACACGATAACCACTTGTGGGTACGACAGGTCACAATGACTTGAGTCGAGCTTCCGTCCTACCAGTGGTTTTAGCTGGCGTGTCCAAAAATTTGTACATATGCAGTTCGTCGTATCACACTTCACCGTGAAATGTTGTATCAGAAATATATGGCCATATATCAAAGACCGTTCAACCTCTTTGGATCGTATAATACTGACATAAAATTCATGTCTAAATAAAACACTTACACTTTACAGGAAGCTAAAAGCAAACAAATTTTGAAAATATCCGATATACTGTATTATTTATTAGGTTAGGTTAGGTTTTCATTCTTAAACTCATGAATTTTGCCAAAATGTTCGTGTAATGTTCATATAGAATCTAATAAAATTGGAGACCGTATAGTATACGGTCATCTCTTTCCGAAAAGAAAGCTCACGACGAACTCTGCCACGGTGAAATGTTTTGCGTACAAGTTACATGTAACCTTAGCTGGAGGCTAGGTGTTCATTATTAGAATCAAAGCGCAGGTCGTCACGGAGAATCCAAGCAGCAAGATGTGCAGTAGGTAATGTAATAGGCAGACTATGAGCAGAAATTGCTAGCTGTGCATGGACACAACGCACACTGAGCAACATGTGTGGACATTGCATACACGCAACACGGTTAGTAATTGTGCCTGCACGCAGCCTTAGCTTATATTATGATATCTGAATACTAAATTGCTTGATTACATAAATATGAACAGTGTTCAGAAAATGTCTGGCCTTTACTTCCCCCGTTGAAACAAATCAAACAATCAAACACGGAAGGTTTCAGAGAATGCGTGAATTTTATCCCACCCACAGAAAATGTCGCTGACAGTCTACAAGCTGCTGTGCAAGAGAGTGTACTCAGTGCCCGTCAGATTTTTTAATTCAGGCGAAATGACAGAACGACTAGCGGTATTACATAAAATTTTGCATCAAGTTTCGCAATATCCAAGAGGAAACTAGTAGGAAGATTCAGCTCACTTTCACTGACGATGCCACGATCATCAGGTCATCACACAAATTATAGAGTGATACAACCGGTTCAAAAATGGTCACACGTTGGCAGAGAGCGACTCATGTTCCGGTAGCGGGTAGACAACAAGCCAAAATGATGAGGTCCTCGATAGCACCGGTTCGGTACATTCCATTTTAAGTGAGGATTTGGCCTTGTGGAGTGTCCGCGAAACGCACTGACTCATGCATCGCATCTGATTCAGACTTCCCATGTCAAACATAGTCTATGGTTCACCAAACTTCCTACTCTCCTAATATGCTCATTGTTATTTTTATATGTTCCCCATGACTTTCATCTGCTACTGAAACGGACTAAATTTGAGTCACGAGTATTCCATTCACAGAGGCATTCCAGAAATGCTTCCAACAACGGCGGAACCGATGGGAGAAAGAGACTATTGGAGAGAATTAAACTTTCAGACCTCCATGAGAGTAAATATATTTTGCCCAGTCAAAGGTCGGACAATTTTTGAAGAGACCTCATATTATGATGAGTACACAATATATTATAATATGATTAAATTTACATCTATGGAAACAACGAAATAATATAAGCTAACCTCGGTTTCAATTTGCAGATTTAGACTCTTATCCGACGTTTCTTGATTATCTATAATTGTACTATGTTCCTTCACCATTTCCTCAGAGTCCTTCGTCCATTGTTAGAAAGCATGCGCAATAGTAAGTATTAATGATTATTTGATTAGCAAAAACGGTTCATAATAAATTCTGTAAAGGTACTTGTTATAGTGACTGTACTGAACATTCCATTACCCATTGTATAAATTTAAGCATGCTCAATAATATTTTGTGCATATTACATAATACAATATTAAATTTACTTATCACGGTTTAACTTACTACACAACATAAAACTTTTCTTTCCATTTTGGAAGATTAAATAGTTTTATTACTTCATTACAAATCGATAATTAATATAATTGACTTCATAAAGTATACATTTTGTATAGATTAAGCTACAGTTTTGTACAAACTTAGATAATTAGTTAATTGAGATAGCATTTCTACCAATTAAATACATACATAGTAAAATATATTAAATTCTACAGATAGGTTTATTAGTTTATAGCTCTTCTTGATCATGGTGTGACAACTAAAATAGCTATTGACCAATTAACACAACAGTAAAATTTTAAATAATTTATAATAAGTAATATTATATAGCTATAAGCATGGCCCCCACGAGGGGGGGTTGACAGGGCTCTAGCCTGGGGACCCAGGCTCAGGAGCCCGGCGTGGCGAGGCTCGACCAGATAAGTGGGATGAACACACATCACAATGCTCTAATAGTAAAAAAAAGTTGCCTGCGGCGCTATTTAAAATTATGTGGTTGTACGACACAAATTTTAATTGTGTATCGATACTCAACGTCTCCATAATTCAAATGGATGTATTAAAATATACTATAAAACACTAAATATACCTACACATTAATTTTACCGTGTATACCATGTGGAAAACGCTACTGTAAAGCGTCACACTGCCTTTATCCTTAGTGATAAGCAGGGGGGCCCGCCAAAGATCCTAGCCTGCGGGCCCGCTTTAGGATGTGGGGGCCATGGCTTTAAGGTTGTATAAAATTAAAAAATTAACTATATAGATAATCTTATCTATACTATACTATCTATATCATAGAATGAATAATATACCTTTTCCAATTCAAGATCAGTATCACGGTGTTCGAAATGCAATAGGTCACCATGAATTTCTGTATTTTCCAATGTTTGTAGGTGAGCTTTTAAGTCGGCGATTTGTTCTTTGTAATCATTCTCGACTCTCACCATATATGTCTCATGGGAGCTTATCAAATCTCGAATATAAGAATCATGTTGCGATGTCAATATTTTTATCTGATCTCTGTGCTCTGCCTTCATGCATTTCATCTTTTCTTCAAGATATGAGGGCTGCAAATTTAAAATTACTTTTTAAGATCACTGTCAAATATAGATTCAAACTGGATGAAAGTTTGTACAAATTAAAACTTATCATTACGCGCTCATTCAGTGGTTAAACTGCCAAACTTTTTTACGTAATGACATACTGGAGAAGGAGAACTTGTTTCATGGCACACCAAAAAAAAATATCTTAGAATGGGTAACAATGAAATAATATTGTTTTATCAACATAATATAGATAGCTAATCAAAGATATTGACTCTAAACCAAAATCAAAATTAAGTTTATTAAACATTCTCCCACTATTAATGTCAGGTGCGAACCGTCCTATCTTGCGAAAGGAACGGAGGTGATGACCTACTCGTATATTTGATAAATCAAGTGATGAGAGAGGAGATGAAGAGAGGCTTTCTACTGTATTCTGTATTTCTGACAATTTTTTAAATTCATTTAAAGAAGCATCTACGCCTGAGAACCAATTAAGTTGTGAGTTTTGAACATTTCTGGTCCATAATGACAACGGATGCACAAAATGTATATTCAATATTGCCTTGACATATACACACACACACACACACACACACACACACACACACACACACACACACACGACCGGCTGGACACCATACTACTTTCACAAACGACAAACCAGTACCACCCTGCATTCCTAGCTGTGTCGCTGTATCCTTTTTATCAAACAACCAATTGCAACCAGAAATTTAAGATGACATGATGATCATCATCGACCACTGTGTACAAACAATGACTCTCTTAAATAAATAGTGCAATATACAATACGGACAGATTCACAGACTACTTCTTTCGTGGGTGGCACACCAGTGGGTCTATTCTGTACTTATCGACCGCTAAAGTGATAAATATTTTCAAACTTAGGGTAGGTTTGCATCAAAGTATTAGCACTTATTGCAACAATTACAAGCAACGTATTGTAATTGTTGCAATAAGTGCTAATACTTTGATACAAATGGTTGTAATTGTTGCAATAAGCGCTACATTTTAACAGCACGTTTCTTACTGCTGTTAAAATATAGCAGTTATTGCAACAATTACAAGTATTATAACCAACTTATTGTAATTGTTACAATAAGTGCCAATACTTTGATACAAACCTACCCTAAGTTTGATAATATCTATCACTTTATCACTTTAGCGGTCGATAAGTATAGAATAGACCCACAGAACCTCTACCACGGCACACAGTTTAGCAGCAGGTTATAATAATTGAATGTTTCATACATAGACTATTATAATCAGTGAGCTCACTAGCATGTTAATTTAAATTTAAATTAACATGCAAATGAGGAATATGATATACCTATTAATAAAAATATAGTGAATATAGACATTCTCTGAGGCAATGTAATATGTCATCAAAAAATAAAAGATGGGACTAATTTAATCATAGTTTCCACTCAACTCAATATATTATTTCAAATTGTTTTTAATATTAACCTCATGGATGGCGCCTAAGTAAAATTCTGCACTGTGACTGCGCTCGA
The DNA here is from genome assembly GCF_057557595.1 of Rhyacophila brunnea. Classification (NCBI taxonomy): domain Eukaryota; kingdom Metazoa; phylum Arthropoda; class Insecta; order Trichoptera; family Rhyacophilidae; genus Rhyacophila; species Rhyacophila brunnea. Next base: position 17,945,153 of record NW_028232965.1, read on the forward strand.
GTTTTTTACGAAATTGCTCTGCCTTGTCTCCGGCGGAGTGGAGCGGGCTCCCGAATGGCATAGCCTCGGGACAATTGTTCAATGAATCCGTAGAAGAGTCGGCTGACATTTTTTTACTACGCTGACTGAAAACTTCATCCGAATAACTAAAAAAAAAACAATGTTTATTGATACAAAACTATGAAACGCCACGTGTGTGGACTAGGGCTTTTTCAAAAGAAAAAGTACCAGTATCCTATCGACTTATACCGTACCGGTATCGGTCAAAAACTATGGAAATTTTTTTGACAGGCCTAATCATGTAGTAGTCACAATAGATGTTTATTTAAAATAATGTTTGAAAAAATTGTACTACAAAGTTTAGTAGTACATACTAGTTTAGTTAAACACTAGGAAAAAGTACCAAGGAGCTCAAATATTTTGCTTGTTCCAAATAGGTATGAAGTGTTATACAATGTGTTTCCAATATATTAGTACTTATTACCCCTACCGCACCTTTATTGAATTCTAAGTTACAATTATAAATAAATGGGATTTGAGCACCAAGCTTTTGCATCTCCACTAGAAGTAATTTTTTGACCAGGAGACGACAGCGGTACTACTCCAAGACAAATCGTGTCTATTGGTGCACAAGTACAGCCACCGATTACTGTTGGAAGTTGTCTCCTTCGTGTTTATAAAGTTATAAGGCTAGCAGAAGTGTTGATTAATTTTACAAGATTCACCAGAGAAAATGCAATGTTAACATTAATTAATAATATTAAAATATTAATCTCCCGTGAGTTAATTCAGAGATTAAAAAAGATTTTTTTCTCAGGCGAACATTGCATAGGGTTAAAAAGCAAATTAAATGGTATCTTACTGTTTTTCCATATCAGAGCATTTCTTTTCAAAATATGTTCTCAGATCTCCCATATCACGTGAATACTTCACTTCGAGTTCCTTTCTTAAATCTAAAATACTGGGATTGTTGGATTTTACTGAAATTAGAAGTTCTCTCAGCCGGACGGCTTCAGTTTCTAAAAGATTTCGGTCATAATTTATCCGGTCTACAATATTTTTAGTATAGGCAAAAATCATTTCAGATTTATTGTGGAGTTCTTTTTCTAGTAATTTTAACAATTTCTCATTAGACTTTTGCTCCGATTCCAACCGATTTGGCTTCAGTTCCTCGAAGAAACTGTCATAATCGGAAAAAAATTGATCACTAGGTCTGAAAGAGTTTGATGAATTGCAGAAAATCTTTATATCTTCGATAGACTTTATGTTTTCAGGGAGCACATTTATTTCTGTAATATTAGCAGATTTCTTATGGTTCATATCTTCGAGACAATTTTCTATCAAAGGAAAACATTCCATCTCACTTTCCTTTGTGAAATTTTCGTGTTTAACAAAATCAGATAGGTGGCCCTTCATTTCGGACCCCAATGAAGTAGCGTCGCTCAAAAGCATTTGCATTTTGCCAAGTTCAGATGTCAGATGTTTATTTTGGAATTGTAATTGTTCTCTGTCTTCGGCTGATTGTTTTAAGGATGATTTGAGTTCATCAATCAAATTGTCTCTCTGGGTCAAAGCCGCTTGAAAATCAGGTATCTGAAATGTGAAAAGAATGGTTCTATACATAATATGATTGCTGAGTTTATGAACTTAATCTGTGTAGAAAATCAATATTACAGATCCACGTATCTAACAATTCAAATAGTAAGAATTAAACGAGTACAAGTGACATGTAATTTAAAAAATGAGTTAGGAGCAATTTACATGTCACCACATACATACCTATCTATTTCTCTATAAAACAGGATTCAAACATATTACTTCTGTGTATAAAATGTTATAAGCATTTTATTCCTAACATTGGATTATATACCACGGATATACATAGTGTATTAAATTTTGTTATTATATTCATAGGAACAGTTTATGATTTTAATGGGTACTGTTCGGTTATCAGGAATACAGCGGAAAACACATTTTGAAAATACCCGATATACTGGATTATTTGTTAGTTTGGGTTAGTTTAAGTTAGGTTAGTGATACACCCCTGTTACAGGTGGGCTTCTCCCGGTGTAAAATAATCATTTAGTAGCTATAAGTCGAAATGTAACCCTGACCTCTAGAAACGGCTTCATAAAACATCTAATCTGATTCCTTGCACAACTACGTAATTTTTTTTTTATTCATAAGTAAAGGCCTTCGTCCGGTGTGTGAAAATCACATACTGGGCGGATGTGTAATTAAGATAAATTTAATTTGATTTAAAAAGTATAAATGATGATGGATGAGAGAGATAATTTTAAGACTAAATATAAGTATTCACATATAATAAATTTTGACGCGCTTGCCGGCAACGTTAAAATCTCCACGCTCCTGCGCCAGGGTGGTCCTCGTGATTCGTCAAATCAAAAGCATCACGCGATAAAATTTGGCCAATCACGAGAGTCCTTTTTGCTGGACGGCGTGGGTACGGGGAATTTGAAAAAGAAAAAGAAAGTTAGTAAGCGTCCTTTGTAAACCGTGTACGGACCTGCGTAACTAATTGTAAAAACAAAATATGTAATGGACTATAAAGTAACGTTGTCCAACCAAATATTAAAATATATAACGCTAAGACCGCACGAGAAAGACTTAGTGTTTTATTTAATTTTACCAACATATATAAATCCTTTTTTTATCTTTTTTTGTGAATCCGGGGTTCGAAGGACACCTGAGCTAGCCGCTGGAACCCCGGGCATCTCATTAGGTTGGGTTAGGTTAGGTTAGGTTAGGTTTGGTTAGGTTAACCTAACAAATAATCCAGTTTATCGGCTATTTTCAAAATGTGTTTTCCGCTGTATTTCTGATAACCGAACAGTACCTTTTAATGTTTTGCCTGACTTGTCCTCCTTCAAACGCTAACGGCTAAACGTTAATAAAAATAAAAAATATCCATATTTTATCTTGGGAAAGTAACAATGGATCATTTTAGAACAAGATCTCACTCACAAAATGTTGAAAACAGTCATATAGGATCTATAATCGCATATTTAATTTTGAAGTTGATTTACAGAACTTGGTCACTGGTACACTTGTTCGGTTAAATCCCCGCCAGCTCAATTATATGCTTATAATAGCTGTAATAATTGTCAACATGTGTTGCAAAATTAGATCAGTTAGAAAGTATCTTGAAACATTATTGACCCAATAATATAGCTACTTTTTCTTCTTCTACCTATCCTGGACCACTCATATTAGATCCATAATACCTTGAACAATAAGTCACCTTCGGAGATTCTGTAGTCAAGAGAATCTCCTTCTACATACACTTCAAACTATATATTATATATAAGATAAAAAGATATTTTATGAATATTACAGCAACCATGACATAATTAGGATAACAGTTCTACAGCAATGTATTACAAAAATAAAAGCATTGGGTTAGGGTTAGAGTATAAAGGAATGTATGGTTTTAAATTCCAATTCTTTTATGTTGTATTTAAGATACTTGAGTGAAACACAAAAAATTGCAGGGTTTCGAGACACTATATTTCATAACAAACCTTTTATGAATAAAACATAATAATGATTATTTCGAAAGAATAAAAGTGACAATACTTTACTACTTACTTTATATCAATAATATTTAGCTATCTTAGAAAATAGATCGATAATAAGTAAACTATTGCATTATTCTGGGACTATTCAGTATTTAGGAGAAAAAATCCCATTCTCAAGCCTCCTCCAAGTTTCATCATAAACGCTTGGCGAAGCAAAGACACCGGACATATATCCGTATCAAATTTTCTCACACGTTTGATAGAACTTATAATAGTAAAATAACAAAAACATTTATCAAAATCTATTATATCTAGTATACGGCGGGTGCTGGTTTGACCTGGAACGATGCAAGAAGACTGGCGAGCGACAGGGATTCTTGGAGGCACCGCGTGGTGTCCATATACTCCAACTAAGGGGCGGATATGGCCGAAGAAGAAAAAGATATATAACATATCTTACCTTATGATTGAAATCATCGCAAAGCGTTTTGTAGTCGGTTGCAACAGTACTCAGGGAAGACTCTCCTTCTACAGTAGTGGTAGGCTTATTTGTCATGTTGAGGTGATATACATTTTCTTCTTTTTCTTTACATGGAAATCTGTCTCTGGATTCATTTAAGATCAATTCTTCCACAGCATAATCCTGTTCATATTCAACATCATTATTTTTGACACTGTCTACAAAATTTGATCTCTGTTTATTATGGCCCAGATGAAATAACTCCTCGTTTTTCTTAACTGTATTTGATGACAGCGCTAATAATTGTGGCGCACTTTGAAGCGATGCTAAATTGACAACTTTTTCATTCAATGCGATGAAATCATTTTCTAGCACGGGAGTAGGTATGGTTTCAACACTAGGAAAGAATATTTTACTAACAAACGGAAATTGACGGTTGGCAGACGCGTGGCCTCTTATATCTAATTTGACAACTTCTTCAGAACTCGAGGAACTTTTTTGAGCATTTTTAAATTTCAAATCGTTGTTTATTTGTAACGGCGGATCAGTCGCCAAGGCGTCCGGATACAGTTGTGATATTCGCCTCGGACTCTTCTTTTTTTTCCTCGGTGAGGAAGTGCTGTTTTTATCGCTAGGATCCGGGTGAGAACTGTCACCGGTGGAAATATTTTTAGAAGAATTAGAAATGTCAGTCCAATCGAACTGCGTGTGAATCGAACTTTCATTACTAATATTTTCATTTTCGTTCGGTCCGTCTATTTTCCAAGAAGTAGAAAATTTCTTCGAACCGAGGTCTGCACTTTTATCGGGATCCTCCTCATTATTGTCGGAACAATTTCCTTGAAGAGTAGAAGTTGAAAGTTTAGATGCCCCAACACTGCTATTGGCATATGACTCTTCATTTTCTGTATCACTTCTGGTGAGTAAATTTAAACTGGGAATGGAAACTTCGTGTATTTGATTAGAATATTGTTCAGTCAATGATTCATCTGCGTTTTCATTCTTTTCAATCTGCTCACTTATACTAGAAGAATCCGTATGGCTTTTTCCTTTTGCAGAACCGGTAGACTCTTTGTCAAACATTGTAGAACTAGCTGATGTAGGTTGCAGTACTTCATTACTCTTTTGAACCCGATCATGTGCAGACTTTTGTAACCTACAAACCTCAATTTCGTCAGTATCATCCTTCACCACAACAGGAGATTTTTCACTCGCTCTTCTTATAAAATTTATCTGAAGAAATAAGAATAAAAAAATAATCAATAAAAACCTCAATCTATTTCGATAACAAAGATCGATGTGAATGCGAAAAAAAGTATTTTATTTCATCAATAAATTACCGTACCAAGTCCATTTTAAGAATAACTTAACATTAGAATGCAATACTCTCTATAAAAACGCCGAGTACTCTTGAGAAACTATAAATAACTGGTAAATAGACGATGCCCAATGAAAATATTGGGTAACATTCTAAAAGGTCAGATATTTTGATTAACATTTTTTTACACCTACATTCTCCTGTGAAATATCATTAGTTATATGTTCTGGTTCACCCATGGTACTGTTAATAAATATAGTAAAATTTTAGGGGCAATAATAATGTTAATAAATTTAATTTTCTGAACTGTCACCCAGTTCAAAATAAGACGCCATTTTTATGCTTGTAAATGTAAACTTTCCTCTATCGGAAAAAATGAGAAGTGATTTATTGTTTATGGTCGAAATAATAAAAATTGTTAAAAAAGACCCAATCTTTTGTTTATTTTTGTGTAAAATGTGGACTATAAGATAATATACATGATTAAAACTATTATTCACAGTTATTGTGGTAAAATTAAAATATGAAACTTAGTGAAAAATGTCCCCTACATAAAAAACAAAAAAAATATATATAGTTAGGTACCTAAGTACATAGGCAAATTTTATAGGTAATTTAATAGATAAAAATAATATAAGTAATAGGTAGGTAGGTACTATATTTTTTAATATTGTGAGGATGTGCAATGCTTCTTAAATTAGATCGTAATCAGTGCTTGCAATGGCAAATTTCAGAGTGCTTTAGAAATGTAATTGTGAATCAGTGCAGTTCAGATTAATTAATGACAAGATCCTCCTAAAGGTTTTGACAAAGTAACTTCCACATTCCACATACATACAATATACTAAAAAAATATGTAAGTACAGTAATAGGTAGGTACCTACCTCAAAATTACGCAATATATGGGTCCGATGAAAATCCCTTAAAGTCGAATTAGCGTAAGTCGAGGTGCAACTTTGTATATAAAAACATAAATTTTGTTTAATTCGGACCAAGGACAAACAAAAACAGAAGAAAAATATTTGATAAAATTGCAGTTCTTTGTACAATCTATACTATAATTTCGAAAATATATTTGGATGTTTGTATGTACCTACCGTCGCGTCGGTTTTTCTTTATATAAATCCACACGCGCAGTCGGATTTCGACAAATTTGGACAGTAGACGGAGGCCGACGAGCCGGAGTGCGTGGTCGGGGTCTTGAATTTCAGATTTAACCCGTTGCACCCCGGGGACAGTTTTACGGTTTTTGCGGAAAATGCCGCCGCGTACAGGGCCTTGAAACGCAGAATTTAATGCTGCAACCCCCATTTTTTATTGAAAATGTTGCTAGAATATGTATATTTAAAAAAATATTGGCGTTTATTTCAGCTCGATCGGAGGTCAAATGGCAAAGTTAGATGCAAATAATTGTGTTATTAAAATCGCTATACGCGGCGCGGGCGATGGTGTGCTGCCAAATTAGATCGGAATGCTTCACTCACGACAATTAGTCAGATTTCGACAAAATTTAGAGAGTAGACGGAGGCCGACGAGCCGGAGTGCGTGGTCGGGGTCTCGAATTTCAGATTTAACCCCTTGCACCCCGGGGACAGTTTTACGGTTTTTGCGGAAAAAGGCCTTGAAACTCGGAAGTTAATGTTGCAACCCCCATTTTTATTGAAAATGTCGCTAGAGTGTGTACATTTAAAAAATATTGGCGTTTATTTCAGCTCCATCGGAGGTCAAATGGCAAAGTTAGATGCAAAAAATTGTGTTATTAGAATCGCTAATTGACAGGGAGCCGACATTAGATCGGAATGCTTCACTCACGGACAATTATATGTAGCGGCATCAAGAATGGGAGTAGTAAAAATCTATATATTTTGGCACCAAATGGAAAAGCCGCAAATGTTGTATATCGAAAAGCCCTGGAACGATGGATTGGATATTTATATTATGGATGGATATTTATATCATATAGAAAAGCCTTAAAATAATAATTTGAATATGTACTACTTTTTAAGATATTTAAATGCAATACATGTACAAAAATATACTTCTCTAATATTATATTTTTTTTACTTTTTTAAATTCAATCCTTTGCACTCTACATATTAAATTTAGAATTTTTATTTTCAAACTAGCGAGTACCCGGCATGCGTTACAATGCCACTCAAAGAAAGAAAGTGTTTGTGTTTTAATTCTGTTTACTGAAGTGCTTTTGGATACACAATATTTCCGTCTGGTGCGTAGATACACGAATAAATCAGAAGGTTTTCCAACGCGTGAGCAGGCCACATACTGTCGAAGAAGAAGAAGATGGTTTTACTAATTCAAAAACCTTAGCGGGCTTGCGCACAGCTCACCAAAGTTTCATCGCAATCGGATGAATGGTATTAAATTTAGAATTTTTATTTTCAAATATTAAACCATTCCACTCCTGGGCAGCGCCGGGTGATACTGCTTGTATATTAATAAGTACAAAATATTTTTTTAAAAAATGAGTTATGTTAAAAAAGTTATTTCGCTGTTGATGGCTTCATAAAATCTAACAAATTCATCTGACGACACAATGAATTCTTTTTTTCACACAGAATTTCTTTGTAATAAACTAATAATCTTTTTATTCCTTGCTTTGTAGGTATAAGTAATGCATTATTTGTTGGAATCAGTTTTCTAAAATTTTTAAGCCCTTTTCAATTGAGCTGAGACTTTCTGTCAAGCTTGTGGCTTTATATCACATAGAAAGGAAAGTTACTAAATACAGGTGGATAACAAGAGCAAGTTAAATTTGTTTTCCAATTTTTTCATATTCACTTCATAAATCTATTATTTTTACTGAGCATCACTCAGATAAGAATTTTCCGACCATTACAGTGATAAATATTATCAATTTATCATATTTATTTATTGATGTATTGTAATTGTTACGATAAGTTAGCCATCTAAACAAACACAAGAGATGTGCTGTTTAAATAATGCACTTATTGCAACAATTACAACCAACTTATTGTAATCTAGTTAGCCGTTGCAGCGGCCGAAAGCAGCCTTGTGTATAGAATAGACCTGCATGTCCGATCCTAATAGGATATGTAGAATGGTGTCAGATTCTTCTAGCAGTGCAGGCGACCTATTTAAATAATATGTTGTTATCGTTTGAAAGTATTCATTAACTGTGTGACAATATTGTTCTTACTTACGTCATGAGCTGGTTTGCTATCATCTATTGGCTGCGTTACTATAAGGAGCAGGCAAATGTGATTTGGGTTTAAAATTATTACACAGCGAAAATTAATACCGTTGGTGCAGTGTGATCAAGAAGTCGATTGTGTAGTTGTTTAGACAAAACTATTCGTTTGATTACTATGTCTCATTTACATAACAAAAAATGCATGCTCAAGAAAAGAAAGTTGTACACAATACACAACACTCTGGTAAAAATGATATTGTGAACAAAGTGTAACTTGCGTGTTGCAAATGGCATGTCCCAAATCAACCTCCTCTTTTTATTTTTGAATGTATCTTTCTGAATCAAAATCGATGATTTTTTATGAAAAATTCAATGTGAACAAAACTGAGTGAACTAGTTATGCGTAATAAGAGACAAACTATCCCATTGGTTGCTCCAGTAGCTGAGTGAGTTGGTCTTGTTTTCTTGGTCCCCGGCAACCACATGCGTGAACACTGATTTCGTTTCTTCTGCGTCATGGTTACCGGAGACTGGTTGACAGTGCGTAAGATGCCTCATCGTAATATAGATAAAATTCATTTGTTTATACCATAACATTATGTACTTTTACTTTAAATATCTGGTGGTGTAGCTGTGAATGCGCTAGCAGAATAGAATAATTGACATACATACAAATTAACACAGTTTTTGAATTGACCGTTATTACAATGAAGGAAGAGTTCAGTTTTCAGCCACATTTAGCTATTCATAATTTTTGTAGAGTGGATCCTGGCAGACTAGGTTCATGACAAACCTATTATTTTTCACATGGTTCATCCAATTAGGATATGATTGAATTACGGTTTCAAATAATTTGTCCGAGGTGTGGAGGGGTTTATATGATAATTAAATATACAGAAGTGTATTTTATTGCATTTATATTTACAAAGAAAGTATCATAAATAAATAGGCAACTATGTAAATAAGTTATGGCTGACTACTTTATAGGTAAGTATTTTAGAGCTGTCATGGATTGGATTCCTTAGGCCCGTGCTTAATTTTAACTGACCCGGGTTGACCTTCTATAGGACTCGTGGAAGCTGTAGGATTAGGAGAGGCCTCTGCAATGTCCATTGCACTTTTATCACAGGGAGAATCATCATCTTCGTCCTCTTCTTCCATCAATTTCCGAGCCAGTCGTATCGCTTGGAATTCATTGTAGTGATTCTTACGCTTTTCCTCAAACTCTACGCGTATTCTTTTTTCCTCGGGAGTTTCATTAAACTCTTCGTCGGAGCTAGATGAATATTCTCTGGGCGGTTTATTCATCCCGGCAGCCAATTTGGCCGCCAGAATGTTGGCATCAATTTCATCTCTGGTAGGATTTAAATCTGGATCTGAATACTCGGAATAAGGAGTTTTTGGTTCTTCTATCTTCATGTGGCCGTAATCTTTATCTGGAGGATGAAGCGTCGCTATAATATTCATTTCATCGAAACGTTGCTCTTTGGGCTTCTTTGATGAAGACGGGTGATCCTGGCGTTCAATACTGGTGGAAGTTTTCAATATACTTTTTGACGGGCGCTTGTTAATATTTTCCGACATATTAAAGCCGAATTTATTTTTAAATTGGCGCTAAATAACATTAAAATCTAAACCACTCCCAGCAACAAACAAAACACTACGAAAATTTGACGTTTAATTTATGTTCATTAGCTCGTTCACAAAAATTGCCAGTATCACAAAAAAGGCAATAAACAATATTTAATGAAATAAGTCTCTATAATATGGTGCATTGTGCTGCAGGAAGCAGTTGAATAATAACAGTCGTTGTACCTTGTACCATGGTTGTACAGTAAAAACGAAACAGTGATGAGGTTCGTCGATTGTATATGCACGTATACGTACTAAAACGCGGTCATCGTTTGCCAGGAATTTACCACGGCTCCCCATACGCACATACACTATCGACCGACCGCATTATTGTTTCGTTTTTACTGTACCTGTCTCGAACTCGAAATAGCAGAGCAGTTCATGAAATGGACTCGAACCGGAGAAAAACGAAAAATTGCGTTCTAATTTGTGAATTAGGTACTTAGAAAATAAATTCATGGTGTAAATAATAAAACATATTCATAACGTGCCCTAACCTCGATTTCTATGAACAATAATAAGCTTGTATAATTTTGCTGCAATGTTTTTTTAAGAGACTTCAATTCCTATTCAATTTAAACTTTCAGGAGATTTTGTTTTATTCTTTTTAAATAGGTACCTAAACAATATTTGTATTATAGGTAGTATTACAAATTAATCGATTGTAAATAATACTTTCTATTGCACAAATACTAAGCAGTGATGTACCATCGGGGTAGATAGACCATGCATTGCTTATGGCGGGAGATACAGGAAGAAAAAATAATACCTGCTCTTTTTGACAGTATAGGATCCTGACAACATTTGCCTGCCTTCATTTCCTGTTGATGTGCATGTGAGAAGTGTAAATACTATTATGGCCTTAATATCCAGCCCCATAAAGTATAGGTACATCAGCCACAAATGCCATTTTCTTCAATAAAAAAAAAAAAAATTGTGATTCTGGCATACATTAACTCAAATTTTTCATGGTTTTCAGAAAAAAGTGATAAAACCAATATGGCCACTATGTAATCAACATAACAAAGAATGTTTTTATTGAAGAGTACATTTTTAAACGTTATAAAATATAAATATATCATCTAAAATTATTGGAAAACATTCAATTATAAAGTTGACAAAATTAAAAATTAGCTTCTGGAATATCATACTATAGGCCTTAGCGGTTGCTAACCTTTTATGCATATTATGTAATATGTATGTCTACATCAATAAAAAATTGTGATTATGTGTGGCGTGCCAAGGAACCTTTTACTTCCGGCCAATTTTTTTTATCCAGGAATTTACTAAATCCTGCAAAGAATAGAATCGGTAGATTTTTTTAACTGTCGGGTGTGATCATATTTTTTGCATGGAATTTAAGAGGTTCCGTTAGATCAGCGATACTCATGTGCGGCCCAATGACATATTAAATGGACGACTCACTTCATACCCGGCGCGCACGAGAAATTGTGCATGAAAGTCGTTCACAGATGTATAGGTAGATGTCACGTGACCATTGACGTATCCGTTTCCATTATGCGATACAAGCTTCGAGAATTTATAGTAATATAACCTTTATTGTAATGGCGTATTAGTGTCATGACTCATTGCGTTAGAAACAGATTCTCGGTTACTTACGACTTCTCGGAGATTAGACGCCAGTGAGCTCAGCGAATCACAGGCGACTGACTGTCCAATGGTTCCTGTCATTCAATTGCATTGAATAAACATTCATCAATATCTTAAAATGGCATTTTATAAATAATAAATAATACTAACACATGCAAAGTGATATCCCATCTTTCTTGGAGTGTTTAGTAGATTTTTTTCCAATTTTTAACTAGGCACATTGGCATTTTGTAACACAATATTAACGGTGGAGTCGAAACCTGACAGTCAGAAATTTTGTATGGGCAGACCCAGCGGTGTCGCCAGACCGCTTGCAAGCAGAATGTTCATTTGAGCGTAGGATACCGATATTAAAATATGAATTTCGCCATCCGGCAGACCCGTCACAAAGTGAGTGTCATTTTATTTTCTAGATGCTTCGTCCATATTAATGTCATTGTGCGGCCCGAAACACATTTATCATCAGGAATTTCGTATATCTTGAGATTCGTTTCGACTTTTTCGACACCCGAAGAGGATTGTCATTATGGTCCACATCAGATCTGGTATAAGAGTGTTGCTATTGCACACGATTAATTTAAAAAACATGCATACCTAATTTTTAAAATCTCAAAAATGTTTTGTAAAAAAGGGGGGGTTTCATGATTTTTTTCATCACACCAGTAGTGATGCGGCCCGCGTTACTTTACAAATATAATATGTATTTGGCCCGAAGAAAAAAAAGGTTGAGTATCATTGCGTTAGATTAAGGTTTCACATAGTTCTACAATTTATTGCATGTCACCAGAATAATTCTCCCAAATGCCAGGTTTGCCATAGATTCGCGACTGCTGTTATTATGTGAATTTACTGAGGAACCTTGATCATGAGACAAATGAATCATTTCTTGTCATTGTAGTAAACGGTTAAAGTAGATTTAACTCAGTTAACACCTGTTCTGAAGTGAACTCAACAATGTTGGAAAAATACTCATTTTCCAATATTTTCAAGCGTAATGAGATTTTTTAAGTAATTGACAATTGCCTACTTGTAGAACTTGAAAAGTTGTCTGGCATTGCTAACTCAATTCATGTCGAGTGGAGTTAAAAGTATTCTAAACTGTATGATTCACGCAAGTATATCATAAATATGATGGCAAATACAAAATGATGTAATTCCTCCAATATTGCAAATCAATATCAAATGCTAATAGAATGTTATAAGTACTGCAATATAATGTTAACTAAACATTAAATTAATTATAATATAATGCATGTCGCACCCCTAGTTTTAAAGTATGACAAGTCAAAAAACAGCATTCTGAGATAATTGGATTCAAAGATTCAAACCCTCTCAACTAAATCTAAAAATGTATGTACCAAACCGATTTTCTTGCTCAATGTGTATCAGGGCTTGTATTTTTGTATGAAATAATTATTATATTGAAAAATCATACAAAAAACATATTTTTAGTAGTATTTTTGAAATGTCATAGTGAGATCCCCGGGGTTCCAGCGGCTAGCTCAGGAGTCCATCGAACCCCGGATTCACAAAAAAAATAATTTCGACGGTTGGAGTGTAAATAAAACACAGTCCTTCGTGCTCGTAACGTGATATTGTTTATATTTTACATTTTCTTAGTTTTACAAATTATATTTGGGATTTTTACAGTTGTAGTCGTCAGGTCCGTACCTATCGGAAAGGGGACGCTTACTAATTACTTTTTTCTTTTTCAAACTTCGCGTACCCACGCCATTCCAGCAAAAAGGACTCTCGTGATTGGCCAAATTTTATCGCGTGATCTTTGATTCGGCGAATCACGAGGACCACCCTGGCGCAGGCGCGTCGAAATTTGGACGTTGCCGACAAGCGCGGCAAAATTTATTATATTTAAATACTTATATTTAGTCTTAAAATTATCGCTTTCATCCATCATCATTTATACTTTTTAAATTAAAAAAAAATTACTTACGTGGTTGAGCAAGGAATCAGATTAGATGTTTTATGAAGCCGTTTCTAGAGGTCAGGGTTACGTTTCGACTTAAGCTACTAAATGATTATTTTACACCGGGAGAAGCCCGCCTGTAACAGGGGTGTATCAATAGTCTAAAATTGGACTATTTTGATAAATTTTGAAATAACCCATCATGCACACAATACAAACTAATATGAAACAACATAAAATCTCTTCAATATATTATGCATATCAAGTAAAATAATAAAAAAAATGGTTATTTGAAATTTTTATTTCATAATAAAATAACTGGGATAGATAAATCGTCACATATCTACCGATTTTTTAAAATATATAATTGTATAAGATTATGATTACCTATTCAAGATTCTTGACATTATGTAATGAAAATTATTATATAATTTAGAATTAAGCCGCGTTGACACGGTCCAAGTACGATCCAAGTAGACTTGGATAGGAATAATTAGTATGAAGATGTCTCATCCAAGTGACAGCTTCATACTATTTATTCCTATCCAAGTGACAGCTCCATACTATTTATTCCTATCCAAGTTAACTTGGATGAATAGGACGCGGTCCAAGTAGCTTGGATGGGAATAATTAGTATGAAGATGTCGCATACGAGTGCACTTAGATAGGAATAAATAGTATGAAGCTGTCACTTGGATGAGACATCTTCATACTAAGAATTCCTATCCAAGTCTACTTGGATCGTACTTGGACCGTGTCAACGCGGCTTTAATCAGAGTAATTTCCATCACTCTCTTCGTGAACGAAGTCATTTCTTGCCACTTGAGTACTATTAGCGACTTTCAAATTATTGTAAAAAACGTGGTACGTCATCGGTATCAATTTTTTTGCATAGGGTTAAAAGATCTTGCTTTTTCTGCATGGTTATTCCTGGTGGCTCATTATAAGTTTTCAGTATAATTATCATATTCATAGGAACCGGACGACCCGTCATGCGATGCATTATATTAATTTCCTTATAGGAAGAATCATTAAAATTGGTTTTAATGAAAACAAACTATACGGTGATTCTTTTTTCAAATGCATGACTTTGATTGCTTGCCATGTTACCTTCGTACCTACGGTAGTTATAACTTAATTTTGTCCCAGCTCATCGGACAACAATTTCAGGTTAAATATATCATCAGTTGCCATTGCATTAACTCTATAAGGTTCACCATTCTTTTCATCCATGGTTATAATGGGTATCCATTGAGCTGGTATGAAGACTGGAGCACTTTTAGTTTTCTTTTTTTTTTGAGTGCATCGCTATCCAGTATCCACTGATTTTGGGTGTGACCCGTGATCAAATATTTTTGCGTTACAGACTTTATATTTTCTGTTTCCAATAATAAATACAACGCAACTAAATATTTATTCTTATTTTGTCCAGCACAGTTATCGGACCAAAAATGCCTATTCTAATTTAGAATTCCCTTTTCAAGTAATGGTTTATAAATACAACTACCAATTTCATTAGAACCTCTTTTAGCAGTCACTTCGTTCCAGATACAACAAAACCCTTTTTCGCAGCAATATCAAAGATAGTGAAATATGTAGCAAGTTTTTTGGTGTAATAGAAGTTTAAGACTTCACCACAGGGTTATGAAAGAACTGCTTGCAAATCAAAGCATGAAACTATCATATCTGGATCAGGGATAGCTCCATTTTTTACGTAATTTTTTCTCCTCTCGTGCTTTTTCTTTATTTGGGTTATGATTATTGAACGAAGTTAATTGTTTTGTTTTTGTGTATTATTTAAATTTTTATATGCTGTGCTGACCATTGATCTTTTTTTGACTGAAATCGCCCAATATTAAATTCTGTGTTAAATATCGTAGAATACTGAGATACTATATTTATCAACAAACTACTGTCAAATTGTCAATGTTTTCAGAATGACCAGTCACCAGTGTGACCACAACACAAGTTTTATTTACTTTGTCCATTCCTGACCTATGATAATTCAAGATGTCATAGTCTTAAACTCGCTGAATTTTTGAATCCTAATTTAAGACCATAACAACTCAAAATAGCATAGTCTTTAAATATCACACAATACTATTTATAAAAATTATAGACTATTCTTTTTGTCTTGTATTTCCGTAGAATTTATTTAGACTTGTGATAGTCTTTGACCAGATAGATAATGATATTTTCAACCTTTCTGCATTATTAACTCAAAATGTCAATTTTTTGACTTGTAATAGTTTAAAACTAGGGGTGCGATGTGTTGACAAAGATAATTTGAAAAAGTTCCATAACAACGAACAATAATATTATGTGAGTTGCTTAGTCGCTAAACCCATTCTGGAGGATTTTTTGAGTTTTGAATAAATCGCGAAAAACTATTACAGGCATATAATATAATGATTTTAACTGTAATTTAACTTGTTATATTTCTTCCGGTATATAAGGAAAAGTAAAATTAAATTTCAAACCCAATGTACCTATATGCCGCATTATTTCAATTAAATGCATTTGAATTATTCCAAGAGCGGGTTTAGTCACCCATTATCCAACAGAACGGGTTTGGCAATGTGAATCTGTCAAAAGAGCGGAATTTGTCACGGAGTATTTCGCGCGACAGGTTTTGTCGACAGGAATGATAGTTCAGTAGCGGCTCATATTTTTTCAATATTAACAATTTCGAATTTATTTTGTCAAGAAAATATTTTGTAACCTTACTTAGTGCAGGTAGATAAATTTCACACTACATCGATTTAGCTTCGATAATGGTATTATATGGATAATAAAATCCGTTTTGTCGGTACAAAGAATAAGAATAAAAAATGCTTATTTAGGAGCATACAGATGTGAGAGGAGTAAAAAAATGCAAGTGATTGTAGGTACTAGATTAGGTAGGTACCTACCTGTATAACTTTATTAAAAATAATACTTTAATTTAAAACTATAACTAACATAATCAGAAAAACATTAAATTCAATGTGTAAAAACATATTATATATTTCCAAATCAAAATAGTCAACCTATATATGCGTTTCAATATCGCTTTCTCCTTCTTCACAAAAAGATATGATCCTGATCCGTGCCACGGACGAGTTAAGTCGCGGGTTCTTATAAACATCATAACTTCTGAATAAACATTCTGTGTATATTTTCTAAACAATATTTATCATTTTAGTGTGAAAATATTCACGATAAACTCGATAAACATGTTGTGTTGATAAGTTTTCACAAATATTTATCATTCTGTTCCTACTTCATATTTTTTAAGGGATTTATTTTATTCCGAAAATAGCTGACCTACAAGTGTCCACCTAGTAAAACATGGTTGGCAGTGATATGATGACGATGTCAAACAATTTCCTTTTTGGTACGAACTTTGGTGTTCTGCTCGATAAGTTGCTTCTCCCTAAATTTCGATTTTGTTAGATAATGTTTTCGTCAAATAAAACCATGAATAAAACATTGAAACTGGAAATCTTGTAGGTCTACCGATACAGCATATATGTACATTCAAAACTCATTTTATTGAAAAATTGGCCAGAGCGGGTTTGGCGACCAGGCGACCAGGCGACTCATGTATCAAAAAATAGTTTTATTCTCAATTTTGGAACCATATTATTATAATAAAAATTTTATATGGGATTGATATATCTATATATCATATCTGATTATGAAATGTTGATTCTGAAGATCAGAAAAGACAGCATTATATTATGCCACATTTCCTATTGACTCGGAGATTGTTCAGGCGTAGCTCAAGGGTATTCCAAATTCTTAATTTTCAACCCCTACACAGCGCGTGGGGCTCTTAATAGAAGCAGTCAACGTATATACTATTATAAATAAATATGGATGAACAGGATTTTGATAAATAACATTTAAACTGTGTGTAGGCCAGACCATGTAACTTGTGGCTACATGTTATTTGTGCACCAAAATATGGTCTTAAATCATTTTATACAACAATCAAATTAAATAACTTGATTTATTCTCACTAGTTGAGTTTTTGTACTACAATAGTCATATTATAATGAACTGAAAGGTTCGTGGCCAACTGCGCTCTAAATGGAAAAGTTTGCGCAAGACAGTTTTCTGAAGATATTTACTATCATCAAATTTTTTGTGTATTCCATAAAAAAAAATGTGTTAGATTTTCTATTATTGGCCCATATAACTAAGACAGTCCAATTATTTTTTCCATGAGATGGAGTGATAATTGTACTGATTTCACGCACAGGAACGTCATTTCGAGCCCTAGTGGTTAAGTAACATACTTTTTAAGTATGCGTGCAGTAAACTTGCAGCAAACGCTGAACCAAAATCCAACACAACTTACCACCGTGTGTGTTCAACAACTTGAGGTGATGTGCTAAACTGTGTGACAATCTAAATCTGAATTTATGAGCACATTAAAATTATTTTTTAACATAGAATAAAAATAATTCTTTCGAGGAAATAATATTCACATCAACGTTAACCAGGTTTTTTTCTGGGTGAAATACCAGCATTCGAAATAGATAATTATTTGAAACTAGGCGTGTAATAAAATACTGCAATAATAAATCAACAAGCATTCTTTTGAAATTCTATTTTATTTCCAATTATTTACATGTTACAGAGGTGAGATGGAACCAACCATATTATTTACAGAGTTCGGAAAAGAAGTATTTCACAGAATCATTAAATTTAATTTAATGCTTCAAATACACTCTATGACGATCGGTCATATATATGTCGAAAAACCAGTTTCTTATGTTGGCGTCCTGTGTCACAGGGTGTCACCGAGTGTAAATAGGATGTCATAGCTGTCATACAATATGTATGTATAATGTCGGAATGGCATAGATTTGATCATAGACACTACAACGCTCTTAGCATATATGTGCCCGATCGTCATATAGTATATTTGAATCTTAATACTGTTATAAAATGTTAAAAAATATATTTGGCATGATTTGAATATTCTTACTGTTAAGTTGGTAACGGAACTATGTTCTACAAGAGGTTACCTACATACTTATACTATTATACTTATAATAAACTTAATTTAATTTTTGATATTTATAGTGAAATCTATGGAAGTTACAATCATGACTTCTTAGTGTTGCAATCAGTATAAACTTGATAATTATCATTAATCTCTCATTGTTTAAATAGCCAAATACAAAGTGTATATTTTTTAATAGGAAAATTTATATTAATACTAAAGAAATTATAATAAACTTAATTAATCAAGCTATATTAAAATAAACCTTTTTGCTTATTATCTCTGTGAAATTAACTTTAGTATGCAAAATCATGATAAATTAAGTAATTTTGTCGCCAGAATAAATATTGAAAATAATAATAAAGTTCTTACAAGATTTTAGTACTCGAAAAAATACTATTACTGGGTGAAACAACTACTTGGCAAGGTTTGTGATAATATTGGGTTAATCACTGCATTATCCCGACACTTGTAATATAAAACTTAGTCTGGTGGTTGGTTTGTCGAGATCAATAGAATAGTGTTGAAAGGTTAAAAGATACCACAAAACTTTCCATTTAATGCTTATATTATAATATGCAAAACCATTGTTCAGACTACGGACTTATCTCACAAATATAACAATACATAATATCCATGTATGGCGTGATATGTTGATAAGTCTAAATTTTAAGTAAAATTAAACATTAATTCTCTGGGCAGCAGCTATTTGTACACATCTGGCTTTCTGTGCTGTCTACAACATTTTACTAAAATTTAAAAACATCCAAAAACATAATTCTGATTCATCACAAAGGCCAAGTGTACAAATAGCTACCCTGAGAATTCATTTTTTTAGACTTATCAACATATTCACACTGTACATGGATATAATCACTTAATTTTGTATTGTGTGACCACATATTTTTTTTTTTACAAAAATTCATTCCTTATGTGATTTGGTTTTACATTATAAAATAAAATTTCAAATACAAAAATATAAAGATTAAAATGTATTATTTGATTTCGAACAACGTAGTATTGGGTATTTATATTTTGGGCAGTACTAACTTGTTAATGAAATATATCACTTACTCTTATAGACTACGATTTAATTGTAGAAACATTCATTCTTAAATGTATTTTACTTTCTAATTATTAATTAAAAAATACTTTCTAGATAAGAAACACTTAAAAACTTCAATAAAGAATAAAATGATTATTTTAAACATCGTGAGCGCAGTGCAGTACTGTCTACAGATTTTGTTTATGGGTTAAAGCTGTAAGGCCAAAGGTTAGAAGAATGATGAAGTGACATTGATCAATTATTCACATTTAAAAAAAAATACAAATTAAACATCAAGGTGAATAGTAGAAATATTCATACAGTGACTATTTTATAAATCTTAAAAACTCCAACCAAAAACCGTCAATACGTCTTTGTTTTGTCATTATTACTTATTAGTACATATATAAATTTACCTGCACCTGCGCCACACTTGGTGATTTGAGTATGAACTACAAACACAGTATACTTTGATCACACACCACTTATGGTGATACACTTGAGCAAATTACCTATAAATACCTTAATGTAAATTATCTAAATCACTGTTATTGTCAAAAATGCATAGATATTAGAATTTAATTATATTGATGCCTATATTCTAAGTTTTTCAAAACATTTGTAAAGTAATATGATTAATTTATTGTTAAGTAATTAAATTTGGCCACAAAAATAATGTTATACCCCGTTAGCACGTACACAGATTTACAACTGACAGTACATAATATTATCGCGGCCAGAACAAGAAAATCCACGTGTAAAACACGTATCATAATTAAAGATGATCTGTCAAGGTAAACATAATACAGTAAAACCTCGTTAATACGAATTCCATGGGACCGAAAATATGAAATAAAAATATTAAAATTTTGAAAAAAAATAAATTTGACTTTAATTAATTTTGTGTACGATCATAGATGTGCCTATGAAATTTCCGATACGTGTGTGTTAATGGGTCATAAAATGTCATGATTATTTACATTACCTTAAAATAAGTAATTTATGTTTTAAGAAAAATCTGTCACAATTTTCAATGACTGGCTCATGAAATAGTGTACTTTATTACGATTTGTTGAATATTTTTGTATGCCAGGACTTTGAAATCATTTCGAATTACAAAATTCGAACTAAAGGTATGGTTTCATACGAAAATAATGTTCAAGAGACTTTTTTTTGTGAAAATTTCGAATTACGGCGAATTTCGAATTATCCGTGTTCTTATTAACAAGGTTTTACTGTACTGACTCAGTAACAAGTATTCGCCACTGACATGCCATTATAGGATTCAAAATATATATGTACATAATGCATTAGGTAACAATGTTTTTTTATATGTACATATCGAGTTACTGTATTACAATATTCAGTAATCTAAAAAGTCAAGATTTAACATTGGCATTTCATACCAGGAATCAGTTTCTCTCAGGAATGAAGATTCGGTAGAGGAAGAGTCGCTTACTTCTGGGTTATATTTCCATACTCCAGAGTTCCACAATTCCTGTACGTCTGGGAGAGACCCTATAGACGAATCGTCTGACGACTGCTCCAGTGGAGAGTCCACCGCTCCATTCCGCTCTGTTCGATCATCGTCCGGATGCGAGCAGAACTAGAAATCACCATAAAAATGTAATCAAGCACTCCTATGACGAGGGTTTTCGTATAGCTTCACCCTGTGGTTGGAACATATATACCTCGGTCACACCGCAGCGGATGCATAAGTTTCAAAATATTAAAAATACACAATATTTGCAATATATTTTAAATTTCTTTACCTGTTTATACGGGAAAGTAAGTATGTGACATTTGATGCATTCTTGTCCCATATTTGCCCATGAATTGCAGCTCGTCCACTTCCTTTTACATTTGGAGCATTTGAACTCTCCAAAGCACCGTTTTCTTCCCTGATAAGGGGTTGAACCTTCACCTTTGCTTCTTCCCTGAGGATTAAAAGATAGTTTTTAAAAGACTGTTGAAACTTAAACAATTATTATTTAGCTGAAGAAGCCATTAAGTAATTAATTGTTCATTATCAACTATTAAGTACAGTACTTTCAGAAATCCGCCGCTCGTTTATCCGACAACTACTATAATCCGCCGTTATTTTTACTAGTTGAAACCACAAAATCAAGCTCTATAATTCGCCGGCATTAAATTGTCAAATTCAGTAGTCCGCCGCGTGCAAGTATACAACGCAAATGAGACGAGTTTATTTTGGAAACTTCTCCTTTGTTAAACGTACGTTCACTGCGAAGAAAGTAATGTACCAGGGAGAAAAGTGACACAAAATGAAACTTTTAGTCATAGGGAAAGCCAGGAATCCTAAGCCATTGAAGAATATCTGCCTCACTGAACAACTGGTTGTGTTGAGTGATTTACTGTTTAATATTTAGGTAATAAACTTAGTTTATAAATACGTATAATTTAGTGAATACTTGATTTGATTATAAATAAAACCGAAAATTTCTAGTACCTGCAAATTTTTCAAAATTTTTTTTACGAAATACCTGTTTTAATTTTTACCATATTTTGTATGTATGCACTATAATCCGCCGCTTTCACTAATTGGGACTCTTGTCGGGATTTTGGGGTGGCGGATTACTGAGAGTACTGTACTAAAAACATACTACGTAAGCGTAAAGTTCGTTAGTTTTGACAGAAAATATGACATGGTTGGAACGAAACAGAGAGTAAATGATGTAATAGGCTCCACTCCATGCAAGAGGAGTCGAAAATAGTATCAGTAATAATAATTAAATTCGCCCTGTGTAATTTGTATGCACTAGAAGAAATCACCATCTGAGAAAAGGTTCAGGGTTAAATTGTTCCAATACCTATAGCTAAATTTTCTGCGACTATTATACTTTATTAAATTTGTTTCAAGAAAAGTTTCAATTAAAAACATTTAAAAAAATTCTATGTTTATATGTCATTAAGGATTAATTTAGTTGAAATTGAAATATCAAATTGTTAAGCAATTACCTACCTCTATAATATAATGATTCACAAAAACATCACCAAATCCTGTGTCCAGCAATGCCAAAACAAATGTAAGAAATTGTAAATTAAAAATGTGGGAGCTAGGGTACACAATCCAGTAATTATAAATTGACAAGGCTGTATAAACTATTGATCAATGGTGTGTCAAACAAAAAATTCTCATGCTGAATTTCATTGCATTTCTTGCAGAGCAAGAATTATTCGTGTGTTGGTTCGGATTACATGTAAATTGTACGTATTACATTTCACTGTAGCACAGTTCGCTATGAGCTTTAGCTTTACTAGGGTAACTGCATTAGTCCCCGGACAGCTTCAGTATACGGACAGTTTTGTACAAATATAACGAAAATAAGCAAAGTATGAGAGTTTCATATGAAGGATGACTCACATATTGTGCCTGTATTGTTCCTTGACCAATAAAATTATATTTGTCACGCACAAAGGAATTCATTCTATAGTATTACATTAGTAGTGGTGCACATGCTGACTCAACAAAAAAAATATTCGATTTCTTAAAAAATAATTAGTGAACGAAGGATACAAAAAGTACGTTAAAACTATGATTATTTCATTTATTCGCTTCAAAGATGTTTCATATTATTCAGTTATATGTTCTTGTATATTATTCAATGATAAAAATAATGTATTTTGTTAAATTTAGTTAAATATTTGGTGTCCGGCAACTAAAGTGCAAAATTTTATCTTTTTTTAGTTGTCGGACGCAGTGTCCGGGCACTGAATTTATAAGAGACATTGAGTATTTGTGTGTGTACAGTATCACATCGAGGCTTGCTTGGTTTCATACAAGTTAGAAAAGGACAAACATAGAATTGTAAATATTTTTAGTTTTCGGACACGATTTTATAATTTTGATCCTGCTGTCCGGCGACTAAAATTCAATATTGAATGACCGGACAAAGTTATTTTCTAATTAATTATTATATATTTACACAATTATCTCCAATAGCTGGTACGAGTACGTCAAATGCAAGCACCAGTTCATCAAGTGTGAGCAATTTAACATTAAAATCTCATCTTTTTAACCCCAAACCTACTCAATTTGGGAGTAAAAATAGAATAATAAGACACTGTCAAAGCACCAAGCGCCATTTTTTCGGAAGCGTGGAGGAAGATCATAGAAGAACAAGTGAAGGATGACAAAAGTACAGCAATTCATAAAAGATGAAAGATCTTCCTTAGAAAAGAAAAGACAAATAAAAAATAAAAAAAAGGAAAGCGAAAAAGGCGATTTGCCAAAATTGTTCTGATGAATTAGAAAGTGATGTTGAGGATGGTTTATTAAAGAACATTGGCTGTGATGGATGTGTTCGTTGGTTTCACCTCAAATGCAGGACAATGTCTATGTTATCTTATAGTGAAGCATCACTAAAAGATTTTGTATGTAATTTTTGTTTAAACTTAGACCTAAATTAATATGTTTATCACCTGTATAATCACTCAGACACCGGGTTTGTAGGTGTTTAGACATTAAGTCACATATCCAGGCTATTGGGTTGGGGGTATAGCACTGAAGCATTTTTTTCTCTGTAAAATTAGACATTAAGTCACATATCCAGGCTATTGGGTTGGGGGTATAGCACTGAAGCATTTTTTTATCTGTAAAACTACTGAAGAGTGCTTGATTCAAGCATGGATTTTTTACACTTAGTTCTCTTTTATATTTATGATTGAAAATAGCACTTGAAAACATTTATTTTTCTTCAGAGAAGGGATTAGGATTAGTATTGAAATTTATTTTAGTGTGTTTGGAAATATAATTATGGTGACTGAAGTGTTGAACCTTTTTAAAATTATCAATGGCAATAATTTAGTTGCCAGCAGTTCTCAAGTATGTTTTTTTTTGTAAGCCTGCTTTGCATATTATAGAACACAAACAAAAGTTACACAGTTTGAGATTTTTTGGATGTAATAAAAATTAATGTCAAAATTTGGTCAACTCACTTGAGATGTTTATTAGTTTCACCATTTGATTTATGAAGTTCAGTTTTTTATTTCATTTTGCTTTGCTCAATTTGCACTCAAAATTACTTCAACAGAACTATATGAAAGAAACACATTGAATAAATAAAAATATGTTTTTTTTCAAGTTAGCAGTTGCTTGAGTGCTCATTGTGAACTATTTCTGCTTTTATTGCATCACTGTATTAACTAAAATTGTTTAAATGTGAAAAAATATTTTTTTAACACCAATACTTGTCTTATTTTCTATACGAAATAATCTGTCTGACCACTAAAAATAGTATTTTTAAAATATTTATAAACCAAAAGAATATATATGTAAACATTTATAAATCATAACATATTTTGTTTTCTTCTAAAAATGGAAAAGATAATCGAAAATAAGGTGAGAAAATAGTTAACTGTCCGGATACCAGTGCATTTACCCTATATGGTCATCTCTATAAAACAGAGATGGAAAAATTACGCATTATTCGTAGAGCATTGCAGACAATAATGTTCCGATTTTATCAGATTCAATACATGTTTTTAAGTGTTTTAGGTGGTACAAGTCGATTTCGAAAACCTAACCTAACCTAACCCAACAAATAACAAAGTATATCGGCTATTTTCAAAATTTGTTTGCCGCTGGCTTCCTGTAAACCGACAAGAAGTGTTTTATTCAGACATGAATTTTATCTCAGTACTATACGACCCAGAGGTTGGACGGTCTTTAATATACGACCACATATTTCCGATACAATATTTCACGGTGAAGTGTGATACGGCGAACTGCATACGTACAAATTTCCGGACACGGTTGGTTCGGGGGGTAACTAACTATAGAGAGAAAAAATATTCAAGAAATTATCTACACAATAAACAAAAATATACAAGGTTTTTTATAAAAGATATGTAAAAATTTGTAAAAATCATCTCGATGACACTGCGGAGTACAGGGAACAGTTTTAAGTTAAAAAAAAAAGGTATTGCACAACATAGCAGGAAATAACAGTTACACCTTTAGTTAAAAGTACGAAATTTGCCCACATTTTTACACATAATTTATCTTTTTCGTACTAGTATATTTTTGTTGGAAATAACACATTCAATATTAAAAAATATATAGGTATATTGCGTATACATCGGTTGCTTAATTTCTTTTCAGATAAATTATTGATAAAAGTATGCAACTGGCGATTTTTCAATGTGGTTACCGGTTAGGGAATTGATAAGTCCGAGACTTACCAATATCTTATCCTTAGGTTCAATTATTGTACCAACCTTTAAAGAATATCTATATTTTATAGCAAAAGGTTTGTAAGACAACTGCAATATTCTTATATGAAAAATCTAACATTGTGATTTTAAAAAAAATTATGCCAAAAGTCATAACCATACTTGCAAAGTTTTTCTATATAATAAGTGCTGTTTTTCAATGACTTTGCCATCTCTGGAATATATGAATTACTAATTAATCTAATTATTTTTAATTAACTACAACACAGAGATAAAGCTTTTGGTGATTTTCTCCCTTGATTCCAATTGGGATGCACAGTCAACTGTCAAAATGTGTAAAATCTTGTCTGCCAGAGGTTTGTAAGTGTGACTGTTAAATAATGTTGACTACTTTAACATACTGACATTAAAAAAACATTAATTCAATTAGGTTACGGCTAAGACCGTGATGCAAAACCATTGACGTTAAGTAGCCGTTCTACAAGAAAAACACATCACACGTTCTTTCTCTCTTCCACTTAGGCATTCTTATAAGAATTATATGTTTTTCTAATTGAACTTAGGTCGTCGAAATCAACCCCTTAAAGTTAGGCGAGAATCTTAGGGACTTACGCACTTAAGTATGATTATACACCGCGCTCTAAGACTAAATTTATAGAAGACATCCCACATGGCAGTAGTAATAGAAATATAGGCGCTAGAGCTATAGAAGGTTTTCTTCAACATTTTGAAACTAAAATGTTGTTTATTAATGATTATTTTAAAAATTCAAGAATAGTTAGTTATCAAACATTCTTACCATTAGACAATATTTAATATAGTGCCCTGTTTTAAAGCACAGGTGGCACATGTATGTTGGGGGTGGCTGTGGCTGATAATATTCTTGGTAGTTGCGGTTTCGCGGGATAACGGGTGAACTTCTTCTGAGCCTGTTTGTGGCAGTCGGACGTGCATTGGGAGCAGCAGGTTTGGGTGTCACCGATTGGACGCTCATCTGTGCCGGAACAATTACAACCTGCAGAAATAATGTATGGTTTTTAAATTGTTTGACGACCAACGTTTGCTAAGAATTTAACGAACAAGCACAGTAGGTAAAACTAATCATCCATTCATAATGCTTAACATTCTCAATTCTTCTGCCGTATAATAATACGAACTAAATGAAAACTGAAACAGGTTTTTACATACAGTAGAACCTCGATATAACGGACTAATATGCGGGTGAGAGGGTATCCGTTAAAGCCGAAAGTCTGTTATATAAAAATACAAACAAAATCCTGCTTATTCGTTTTCAAATGATATACACACACCCGTTAAGTAACACGAGTTCAAGTTGACACCAGCACTCGAAATAGAAAATTTTACGGACCCGAGTTCTCGATAATTTTACGAAAATATTAAGATACCTAGTTATCTAATTTTATGCGTATTTTAAATAAATGTGTTGGATTTTTTGTAATATGGCCAGACAATCAAATTAATTTTTCCACAAGACGGAGCGAAAATTTTGGGGATTCTGTTTTTTTTTCAATTTTTTCGTTCGGATTGGTTTTGGGCGTGTTGCTTCTTCTTCATCTGCTATTTCACTTCCAGTCATGATGTGATTGATACCCAGGGTCACCTTCTACTTCTAACCAATGTTAACTTATTGAATGGGATAGTAAATGCATCCACTCACTCCGAATCCGAGTTAACAAATTAAACTGCTAGCTGTGGAGCTGTGTGAATTAGCAGCCAGCGTTGCATATGTTAGTGTTACGAGCAGCACAGCATTATAACTAGAATTCGAGTGCAAGAGGTATGACATGATATGCAAAAAACATTGTAGGTATACAAGCCAGTGGCGAAGGGTGGAGGTAGGCTGTTAATACCTGCCATAAATGGTGCATATTAAACTTTAGTCAGTAATTTGTATTTGTTTTCATTTAAATAAGGCTACAATTTACAAATGGTGTAGGTTAGTTTTTAAAATTCAATTAAACCCTATGAAAACAAAGCCGAAAACAAAAATGTTTTAAACAAATTTCACATTTGTCACTTACAAGTTTAGTCCAGGGAGATATTATCTGCCTGTATACAAACCAACATTGTATAATATAAAGTGACTACAAACATTAAACCAGCCATCTAAATTCTAAATATTCGTTGCCAGCACGTAGCATCAGAAATCACACTAGGGTTGAAGTTGAAGCTAAGTTCTATCTTACAAATAGGTATGCAAGTAATGCAGAGTGGAAAGTGAGACCAGGTAGGTATATTATGTAACTGTTAAACTTAAAATAGTAAAATGTATTTCTAGATTGGGCAAATAGGTTGTGTACCAATAATTCACCCTATTATGATTTATGAAAAAAAAAGTTTACCTAAGCGAATACATTTAAACCATTTTTGTGCAATAAAAATAGAGTATATTATTATACATATTATATTGTTTTAATACATGGATTTTTTAGGAAAATAAAAATCCGATTGTTATTTTTTTTATCGTAGGACCTCAAAATTAGTCAAGTCAGTGCAACGGGCCTCTACGTCATGGTGCGCACCTACCGCTGATTTTTCATAATTCCTTTCTCATATTAAACAACACTTTCAATCAACAATTATTAATATTTAAATTATATCAACAAGCCAAAAAAAATCAGCAAACCAATTTGAATTTATTAACGATTGTAATTTTTCGATACGCAACTACCTAGGTACCCCCATTTTCTCAATGTCAGTCCCTTCAAAAACGTATAATCTGGGTTTCACTATAGGCATTTAAGTACCCTAGGTACTGGCAAATTTCAATAAAACCATCACACTAGGCGTAATTAAGGCCATTTTCATTGATGGAAACGTTCATTGGTGGAAACGTTCATTGCCTGCGTGGATTTTGCAAAATTTCAATAAACAGGTAAACAAAGAAACGAAAAAACTAGTCTAGGATTAAAATTAATCCGAATCATACAAAAAATCTAATGAATGGCGTGATTAACAAGATGGCTTCCGATCGCTAATTGGCCGGTCGCAAAAATACGTTAAAATTTTTGATTCAAGAAACATCATGGCTTGAATGAAACCCTTTAAACGTAGTAAATTCAATGGAAATCTAGTATGTAGAGAGATTGATAAAATCCAGGGAACGTTCTGTGGGTAAAATCATTCATAATCTTTAAAATCATTCACAAACGTTAGACATTTTTGAAGTATCAAATGATAAGAATATTGTACTCACAGTACTGTCCACGCCTGCAGCCTCCAAATGCAACAACTGATAAAGCGTCACAGGTGTTCCGGGATGACTTCCACCTGCGACAGGGTGTGATGCTCCATCTCCATGATGTAAAACGATATTGTAGGTGGCATTACCGCCAATGCGACGATTGGAAGAGGTCCAAGTATTGTCCATCATTCTGTCGTTTCTGGGTTGGTTTCGGCTTGGATAAATGTAGGAAACTTAAAAAATACAATACCAGTTTAATCGATTGCAATAAATTGTCATAACACTCGAGTACATAAATAGAAACGCCAATAGAAAACATATTACATGCTATAGGTACTACGCAATAAAATTGATCATACTTATTTAGAAAACTCACGTAGAAAATGCTTCATTCAAGGGGACTTCCAAAAGAAACCACAATCACACCAATTCATTCATTTTATTAATAAAAGGATTTTCCATGCAGTGTTAGTACTTACTAAATGAAGTGTTTTATTTTAATTTATAGGTAGGTACCTAAGTAATTAAAATGCCGAAGAAATCGGCGCTCCGTTTTATTTATTGATTTGTATAAAAATAATGTAAACTCACATAGTAACAGTAATACAAAAGGTCCTCGTTTATCGAAAGATATCTAATAATTAAATATTACTTTTCAAAACAATATGATGAAACTTGATTGAAGTTTTTTACTTGTTAATAATTAGCACAGCCACCGGGCGCGGTTGCCGAAGTTGTACTGATATCAAAATGAAAACATTGAAAACAATGAAAACTGAAAAGTTAACTGTGTGCGAGAGTGGGAGACATCCCCCGATCTCAAGAAATGAGAAAGCATATACTAGCTATACTCACTGTGATACGATTTTAAACAAATTATGGATGCTGCTATTGATCGATATTAATTATTGACTAGTTTTCAATTGAGTGTATGACTCGTTTAATATTTCAATAGCCCATACAATATAATAACAAATTATTCGTACACGCTTTTTGTAAACGCAATTTTTGTCTAGGTAATCAGGTAATGAATGGACTTTGATGAAACACAGTTTCTTCAGCGATCTGTCAACATGAAGTGGAGTATACACGGAAAGTCATAGTGCCAACCCTACAAGTGGCCGTGACTCTCACTCTTTATCTCTGTAACCTGGTACTTCAAGACCATCTTGTGGCCTCCTCAATTTTGTATGCCTGATATATATATAATATATACGTACCTACCAGGAGCGAAGGGTGGAGGTAGGCTGTTAAGATCCGCCATAAAAAGTGCACGTTAAACTTTATTAGTCATGCGTATTTGTTTTTATTGAACTAAGATGACAATTTACAGATAGTGTTGGTTAGGTTTGAATATTCAATTAAACCCTCCCTAAACCAAGCCATAATAGTTTTGGTATACTTTGGGCGATACGACAAAATTGTATATAATTTTTCACTCATATTTAATGTTTTCATTGGATTGCGAATACATATTACACATATTGTTGGTTATTTTTTTTTTTATTCATTAAGCCCTGCCTAACCAAACTGTAATAGATAAAAAATATTATTCTATCAATAAAATATCCAAAGTTACGTATGATTTAATTGCATAATTTTAGATATTTTATTGATAGACGAGTATTTTTTGACTATTATTTATTATGGCTTGGTTTAATTCACTTTTAAAAACTAACCAACATCGTCTGTAATTAAGTGTAGTCTTATTTGAATGACAACAAATACGTATAACTGACAAAGTTTAGTGTGCACTATTTGTGGGTGATCTTAACAACCTACATTCACCTTTCGCCACTGATACGTACCCAAGTTGACTGTTGTGTGTTGTGTTGAATAAGTACCCATTACTTTTTAGCATCATTCTCCTTCTTCATCGGGACCTTATTACAGAGGACCGGAGTCCAGTAACGTCCCTAGGCAAAATACCGCCCTTAACGGCCCACATGCTCAGCGTACGTCAAAATGGAGTTTTTATGTTATTTTCAGGACATTCCTTAAACGTTGTAGATAATCTATTTATATATTTTTTAAGCCTTATTATCCTTTATAAACAGTTGATGACTGCATAAAGTATTTTAATTACATAAAATAATATTCTTTTAAACCTCTTGCTCTAATGTTTTAGAATATAGTTATATGTCAGTACATCCATGTGCAGTGGTGTTAAGATTTTTTATATTTATTAATTTTGAAAAGCATTTATAAAACCATTAGTAAAATTTATGTCGACATTATTATAGTGAAATATTTACGATAAAAAATTATATTGATAATCTCTGTGATCCCAAATTTGACAAGAATCAGGCATTTTATTATTCAAAAAATGGGCAAGATTTACACATTTAAAGATACTGATTATAAGTTATGTCTTTGACCATTCAAATGTGATAAACATTCTACGAATAATGTTTGCTTTATAATAATTATTGACCTAAGAATACGGTAGTATTTTTTTGAAATACGCCATTTCTATTGGCATTCCCTAGTGGTTAAGCTACAACATACGGTCGTAGCACATAAATTGACAAACGATAAATGAAGTAAGGAGTAAGATCATGTTAACGCGCGTGTTTGAACATGTACCTAACCGAATTTATTTTCGGCTACATTAAACAGACAAATATCTGAATATCTTTGAATTGACAAACACACCATCTACTGAAAATTAGACCATTTCCACGAAACCTACTCTCAAACAATAATGGTTTTGTTTGGTCTTTGGTGCTGACAGATTTGGAGGCACCCTTTTGATTTTGTTCCTGTGCAATATGTTGAAATACCCATTATGTTGTCAGGATTATTATATGCTTTGATTATTCTTTAAACTTTAAAATGTCGATACTTTCTAATGAATAGATAATAATATCGACTGCTTCATGAAAAATTCGCCATTACTCTCAAAAACTGTGATATTACTGACCTTTTATAATGTGCCCCCTCTATGCAATGTATGGCCTGCCTACCCCCACGGGACGTCACTGATAGTGACCCGGATGATTTGGCCGAATATCCAAGGTTTTGGTCTCATACCATGCAGGGAGGATAATAATCTGGAAAACCCCATTGAAAATTTGATCAGGCTAAAGTCGAAGTAGGCGAGAAAGAGCATATGGACGGATCAAATCGGGAGTGCTACTTTAGTAAATATGATACGGTCGTATCAGTGTATACCTAAGATTCAACAGAGTCAATTCATGAGTTAGCTTATGAAGCTAAATATAATAATTCCTATTCATTCGAAATATCTACCTACATGGGAATTTTCTTATTGGAAATTTGATTGCGGTGAAGAGAAATAAATTTAAAAAAAATCGAATACATCCATCGATAATTCTGGAAACCATTCAAGGATGTTGGTGAAAGCTGAGCCTCAGTAATGATTTGACCATAGGACAGTAGCCAAATCTTTGACACGACTCTACTTCTCATGGCAACTACCGTCACTTAGAGCTTGTGTCATTGAAAAATCCGCAAGCTCCAAAGTAATAAAGTTAACCTTGCTCCAAAACTTTGGTCCAGTGCGACTGGCTTTTACATTTCTATCTTATAAATCTGTTGTGTGGTGTGGATTGTCACACTCTCAGGGAGCATCCGAAAGAATGTAGCAGCTACGTAAAGCGCCTCTTCGT
This sequence comes from Rhyacophila brunnea, assembly GCF_057557595.1. Taxonomy (NCBI): domain Eukaryota; kingdom Metazoa; phylum Arthropoda; class Insecta; order Trichoptera; family Rhyacophilidae; genus Rhyacophila; species Rhyacophila brunnea. The sequence continues at coordinate 17,977,882 of NW_028232965.1, forward strand.
GATCATAATATTATTATGATTGTTTATTATTTATAACATATTGTTGCACATTGAAAGTGCACGGAGCATTGGAGCAATGGGATTTACCCAGAGCAGGAGCGGAGCCGGTACACCGAAAATTGGTAGTACTCCTCTGCTCCGCGTGATTTTTTATTATAATTATCGCCCTAAAATGAATTCTAAGTGAGAAGCAGATAATGAAAAACAATTTGCTGACGGAAATTTTGTTAAACAGGATTAATAATGAAAATGCAGAATAATAGACCTTATTTCAAAACAACCTATTCTTTTAACTGTTTAACATATACATATAATACCTATTTACCTGGAGCGGAGCAGACTCTGGAGTGGAGCTGGAGCAAGTATTAGGTCCCGGAGCGGAGCAACTCAAAAAAGAGTCCGCTCTAACCCTCTTGTTTTATATCTCTATTGTAATGAATATTAATTATGATTCACTGTCTTAATGCGTCGATTCGTTTTTTGATCTTCAACTAGTTCTAGATCAGAGATTCTTCTTTTAAATGGAAATATATTATTTTTATATAAGAGTTTATTCTTATAATCTGCGCCTTTTGGTGTCTCGCTACCTCCAAACATTTCATTATAACGTTAATTTTATCTAATTAAATTAAATATTTTTATTATATTTAAACAAACCTATTATTAAAAACCTTTTGATTTAATGTCCCTACCTTTATTATTATAATTCACATACTTCCGTTATATTCGTGTTTTAATATAATTTCATGAAAACAATTTGCCAAATACTAAATCGATACCTAGGTATACTGCTATATATACTTTCTTATGTACCTATTGTGATCTTTAAGAAAGGAGAGTAATTCAATTAATTCGTGTTTGTATAATTTATACAAAATTATAATAATAAATTGTTTGAAAACATAGATTTATTTAGAAAATTAAAATTAGATTGTTATTTTTTATTGTTTGGGGACTTCAAAATCAGTTCGCGTCGGGCCTCTATATCACTAAACGTGCCACTGGCTATCGGTGCGTCGTTTTATTTCTTTTTGGCAATATACTCTATTATACTGTGTGTGAGACTTTAACGGTATTTTGTTATCGTAGTGTATTTTGGGTTGTCATGGCGTGATTTTCCTCAATTTTTCATCGATGTTTCGAGCTCAATGCAGAGGTCATACTCAAGAGTCGAGGAAAGAAGAAAAAAATCTTTTTTTCCCTCCCACCTTTTCTTCTGAGACCGTGCGAAGTCTGAGAGACAGACCTTCGTTTCCTAGCTTATTACATTTCTAGAGTTGGGGCTTGTACGTACATTCATGCCCTCTCCCACAACATTATTTAGATTCTAGAATGTATTGAGCTGTTGAATTTATATTTACCTTTGATTTTTAAACAAGTATTTCGAGGGAAAACAGTTTAGAAAAACCCTTTTCCGAATATTGTTATTATTGGTCCAACAAACAAAAAGTTCATCCTTTAACCGGATGTTCGGCTTGAAGTTATGATCTTGTTTGAACATTTAATAACATCAAAGATTTTCGCCCAGTCCTTAAGGTATATTCCCCGTTTCCTATTTTTATACAAGTTTAGCTCGAACTTGGACTCTGAGTCCGAGTCCCAATCTGATGTACATTCTAAAGCTACGTAGTTTAACTCTTAGCGCTGTCAAACATATTTTTACCTCTACCACTAAGCCCTGGAAGGGAACCCACGGAGACAGTGTACTGCCAGCCGCATCAGCTATGGAAGAGGTACATGTAGTTGAACAGGTAGGGGTGGATCATCAGGATATGGGGAGTCGAGGAGCATCATCTTATGACGGAGCCTTGATTTCTTGCGCTTGTATTTGAAGGTTTGTATTTTGTTGGAAAATTGTGTAAATTTCTTGTCAGCCCTTTTTGTCAGTCTATTCAAGAAGGTCTCTCTGTAGTTTGTTATGGTTTCAGCAATGTCGATTCCATTGTGTGTTGGCTTGATGTGTCAGGTGCTATGGCTAGACTTAAGTACGTAGACGATTCGCAGGCATCTGCTCTCTATTGTTTTCAGCATCTGTAAATTAGAATTGGTGACAGAGTTGCCATCTTTTTCTATGTTGATTATAGTACAATAGGGTAAAAATTATAGTTTTTCTGAAAAAACTATAGTACAGGAACATTTTTCGTCTAGAATCCTTAAAAATTATGGTATTTTTGGCATATTTGCGTAAAATTATAGTATTTTACATATTTCGCGGCTTCGAAATTATAGTATTGTACTATAATTATAGTAAGGTTGGCAACACTGATTGGTGATATTAGTAGTCCAGATTGGTAATGCATATAACATGGTTGGTTTAATAACCTCTTCATATAGTGTTTTTTTGTGTTCTTCTCAGAGGCAGCTTCTGCGGTTGAAAATGGATTTACGAATCCTCATCACCGTAAAGGCTTTTTGCCTGACTATGTTGCCTGCTTTATGTGTGTTGTCCAGTTCAATCTATGATAAATGGGAATAGAATCGCGTCCATCTTTTCCGTGTTAACTTTAAGTATCCAACGACTGAAATAACCAGTTAGCCATCAAGCCATTTTCCAAGTTCCTGAGCTTAATGTCAGTCTGGCGGCTGGTCATCCAGCTGGATGGCTATGTCATGTACGTATAGCGCGAGCGTGCAGTTGGCGGGGTTTGGCATATCATGTCTTATAAAATGATTGGCTTGAGCCCCACCAAGCTGCTCTGCGGTACCCTTGCATCAATAATGCGGTGAGATGAATTCTCTCGCTTGTTGGCCGTTCCCTCGTGGCTTAGGATCGTGACTGCTGCAAAAAGCGCTCGATCTCGCGGTGAAAAGTTTATGAATTAGGCCGCCATACCAAACCGCGTCAAATTCCTTTTCAAGGTCCAGCAGGACCATACCAGTGGTTCTGCGTTGTCTAATATCGGCCATCACAAGCCTAATAATTTCGGAGAGTTATAGGGTCGTTGACAAGCCCTTCTTGAAATGGTATTTGACGTACGGGATGACTTTATTGTAGAATGGGAGAAAGCGTCGAAGGATAATTTTCTCGAAGAATTTGCTTAGGCCATCTAGTAAACTGATTGGTTTCTAGTTTACAGCCAAATAGTGGTTCTTATTGGGTTTCACTATAGCGACAACGTGAACCGTTTGCATAGTCTTTGGAAAGTATCCACGCAGAAGACACGCATTGATTGAAATCTTGGCAATACGTATCCGCGATTTCTCGGGAAGTCATTTCAACATGTAATTTATGATATTGTCCCAACCGGGTGCCTTTCTGTCGATCAAGGTATTGATAGATCTAGAGATATCGCGTAGTTCGACAATTTTAACATCGTCGGAATCAATGTATTTTTCTCAAATACAAGAATTGAGATGTTTGAGTGGCTGAATTGGTGTCCGACTGGATTTTAGTATTTTTAACGAACGCATCGGCAAGTGCGTCCACTTTTTCGAGATCTATATACTATATACGAAAGTTCGACTGTTCACGTTTTGCCTAAGAGGCTTTATGACAATCAGACCCATTTTAATCGTCCTGGATAGTGCTCAGAGCGGATTCTGCGGGTCGTCTCTATAAATTATCCAATTATTGGGGTGATTGTCCTAATGCTAGGCTTGAGTTCTGATAATATCTTCTTTATTTTACTTTGCAAAGTATTGATCGTTCAATGAAAATGATCGTTGTGTCTAATTTTATCAAGTTTTTTTGTAGCTCGTATTCTTGTTTGTCGAGTACAATTTTTTTCTTGTTTGTCCAAATCCTGCAATCGATTTTAAACTAATTTTCCGACTACATAGACATTTGAAACTTTTAGAATATATCAGAACACGGTGACAATGCATTCTTTTAATACTTTTAGCCATCTTTAAGCAGAATTGAATTCATTTTCAGTTAATTCTGTTTTGTATGGAAAGTTATTTCGGAAAAAAATCGTATAAAGTAAAACACTATTATTGGTTTCTAAGGGGATCATAGCAACTAAATAATTAAGGTGCGTTACTATGGAAATCAATATGAAATGTCAAAATGACATTTCAATATTCTATATTTATTCAGTATTTCTATCAAGTACAAAAAAAGTATTTATTTATACATAGAATTGTCAAGTTTATATGATTCAACAGAAAATTTAAAAACGTAGTACATAAAAAGGTTTTTTATCTTGTAATTATTTTTAAAATAATATTATTCTTATAGTTAAGGTCCACACCGATGGGTTTTTTTCTTGATTTGCCATTATTTGGCCTTTTTTACTTTCTTTGTCGTATTCGCCTCCAACTTCGAAGTAAATTAGCAGGTACTTCGACTTCGAATCGTTTACAACTTCACTCTGGGAACAGCCGTTTCCGGGGAGTTGTTTACTATCACAAAATCTAAAACTTCTGGGTCGTAATGTTGTAATGAGGCTTGTCAGTATTTGAAATTGAGAAATCGCATTTCTCTGTGATTTTGGAGAGAGCATTGCCACAGGCGTTTTTGGAGTGGCAGTTCCTAATCTTATGGTGAGCGTTAAAATCACCTGTTAGGGTGGCTGAGTCTCTGAAGTTGGCAAGGTGGACCACCTCAGCCTAGCTCATTTTCTCTTTGGCATTCCCATATACCGAAACAATGGCATGTAGACGTTTATTTAAGTTTCCTTCAACTGCAGTGGCTTAAAATCCAATGAGTTGGATAATTGGAATCGGAGGAATGGAGGAATGGAGCATGTTTCAAGTCTTGACTAGTTTCATGAATCCCCCTCCCACTCTTTGCTGGGAGAAGGCGGTCTTCACAATAGCAGTCAAAATCGAAAAAATCATCCGGATCCGGACCCCTTCTAGAAACGAAAAGCATACAAATTATTTAGTTAAATGGATTACTATTTCTTCTTCTTTGTCATGGCTGAGAATTGTGCCCAGATGATTTGTCTGCCGAGCAGTCTTCTTAGCTGGTTAGCCCCATTCTTCTTGACATTCTACTACACGCAAGGTCTGTGACTAATGGAATATTTGTGGCACTCATACATTGATGCAACTATCTGGCCATTCAATGGTTGCTTTAATTTAATATATTCCAATGTGGCATAAAATACAAAACAGCGCGGACAACACAAAGGACGTTAACGATCCTAATAATTATACCAGTTAAGCCACACACGATCGATAACTATTTGTGTGTTGCAGAGCGCAATAACTTTTAGGTGAACACCCTTGCCAGTTATTTATAGTTAGACTCAAAATGCGGAGTGTCTGGGTATGGGGGGATGTGTCTGGAAACTATGGTATTCGTGGTATTCTACGGTTGAAGCGACGAGAAGCTATAAATGGTCTTCTCCTTATTGTGCCATCCCCTAGCGGAGGTCGGCCACCATCAAGGCGATCTTATCTTTGTCGTCTGCTACCCGGAACAGTTCGGTGGAGCTGCACTCATACCAATCACGGAGGTTCTTAAGCCACGAAATGCGGCGCCGTCCTCTGCTACGCTTCCCATTGATCTTTCCTTGAATGACAAGTTGGGGAATGCTGTATTTTTGTCCTCTCATTATGTGGCCGAGGTATTGTAGTTTCCTGGTTTTGATACTACGTAGAACTTCTCGGTCCTTCCCCATTCGATTGAGAACTTCAACATTTGTCACCCGGTCAGCCCAAGGAATTTTGAGGATGCGTCTATACAGCCACATCTCGAAAGCTTCAAGTCTCCGTGACATCTCTTGGTTTAGCGTCCATACTTCCATACCATAGAAAAGAATTGAGAGCACATAACAACGTACCATACGCAGTCTCAGACCTAGGTTAAGATCTCGATTGCTAAGGAGGCGTCTCATTTTGAGAGAGGCGCTCCTTGCGATTTCAAATCTAGTTTTTATTTCCTGAGACTGGTCCCATTTCTCATTGACCCATGTACCTAAATATTTATAATGGGTCACACGTTCGATTGGTTCGCTGTTGATGACAATTGAATGACAAAATTTGTGTTGGTGTCTGGTGTCGCTGTTTTTGATACTAGTAATAGTTTTGTTTTCTTGAGGTTCATTTTTAAACCATAAGAATTACTGACCTCATTAACCTTTTCTACCAGTTGATGTAAACTCTTTAAACTATGTAAACTATGTTTAAACTTCTAAATGGTCGGGCGGGGTAAATGTGTAAATCAGTGGTACATCCTAAATTTTGTTAACCCTGCCCCCTACCAACGGCTTAAAAATTAATAATAAAAATTATAGGTAATTTTTCAAAATGGACCCTCCCCAAACTATTGTTCTATGTGCGCCTGTTTAAACCTATGCTCTTTCTGATATATCGAACTTTCTGTTAAAATCGCTGATAAAAATCGGACGATAATCACAATTATTGATATTAAATGGTATTGTTATATAACAGCATTAATGATAATATTAGCATATTACACTAGAACTTATTCCGTGAGTATTCCTTTCACAATTATTTTATTCACATACGAAAGAACGTTGCGTGTATGGGACACTTAGTGAAACAATTTTGAAAAAGTTCACAACACTACGGTTCGATTTGCGCAATGCCAACCTAATCCAAACCAAAATACTAGCATGGATACAGATCGTACAAGTGGCTTGTAAACTTTACTTTTGGCGCGACAAAAATTAAAAATATAAAAAAATATATTATACCCATGAGTGAAAAAACATACATACAGTGTTGCCAACCGTACTATAATTATAGTATATGTACTATAATTTTGGACCGCGTACTATGTACGATATAAAACAGGTACTTATAGTACCCCCAAAATACTATAATTTTGAATATCAGGAATAATAATATGTAAAAAATACTAAAATTTCGATATTTCCGTGCGACAAATTGGTGCAAAGTACTTACTATAATTTCGCAATATAAAAAGATTTGGAGAACATTAAAAAAATATTGCTCGAAAAACGTGAAAAAATCCCTTGACTGGTTTAAAATGAATTTTTTTGAATTCGTCGGTAAGCATTTTTGGTCGGAAGAGGTACCTAAATAAAAAGGGGTCTCGGAGTTTCTCAAATTCTCGGTTATTTTTTTCTGAGAAACAAAAAACCTATACATTTTCAACAGATGACAACGCGTACTATACTATAATTATTTTGGAGGCTCTGTACTATAATTCTACTTTGAAAATTCATGCGGTCAATAGGTTCATATTAAAATGTATCGCTTTATTCCAAAATTTATTGGCCCGCTTGCAACCACTTTTATAAAGTTGCAACTCCAGTATGTAGGTACGCGAATTATTACCGGGATCCGAGACTCGAACGCGAGAATGCAAATCCAGAACTTGATGCAATATGATTGCAATCCCAAGTAGGTACCTAGCTAGATAGTGGCGAAAAAATACTTGGATGAAACACAATACAATGTACCTACCTATGTTAATATGTCATACATATTATTAACAAATTGGTGTTTAAGCAAATCGCTTTGGATAATGATATTGTACCTATCATCACTTACGTGGGTGGGTTTAGGGTTAGACTTTAGGTAGGTACCTAGACGTATGTTTTTCATAAAATAGGTTCTACTTTACTCACTCGGTATTTATAGGTCAGTATGATTTATGATTTATTACGCTGTTTTTTGTAAAATATTGTAACGTAGAGGTAGGTACCTACCCAGTTATCGTTTATTTTCTTTATTTCCTTTTGTGATCGGCTTGATTTTGTAATGTTCAGTACCTACCCAATCATGTAAGATTAATAAATTTGAATATGAATATGACGTAATCAATATAAAAAGTGGGTACCTACCTATAAAACAAGTCTGTTTACTGGACGCCAGGCGGGAACAGCGGCAATTTTCATAGCCGATTTTGGCAAAATTCATTAATTCAAGAATGATAATCTATCTATAACATAACCTAACAAATAATCCAGTGAGTAGGTACCTATATCGGTTATTTTGAAAATGTGTTTGCCGCTGGCTTCCACTACAGCTGAACAGACAAGAACCAAAAAAATGGATTAAGTAGGTACACAATATTAAGTAGGTACCTACCTATTGTGTTAGTGTTATCTGAACTAATCGAGTTACCTGATTTATAATATTGAGAATCTTTAGCATAGACTAATAAATTTTAATTATAATAGCTTTAGACATCGAATCCGAGCTCAAGAGGTAAGATTGTGAAGCATTTGAGTGACGACTGATTTTAGCAGTTCTTCACGTGACACGTTTTTTTCTTATTTTGTTTTTATATCAGGAACTTAGTACCTACCTACTTGAAAGCGTGACATGTATTTAGTAATATTCAACTGATTTATTTGTTTCTTCGGGTCGTTGGTTTGTCTTTAAAAGGTCTAATCTAAACAAACATCTTTCAAACGGATCAAATAAACATAGATACGACAATCCAGATGACCTATATCCAATGACGCGGACGACGGCATTACATTTATTTTATACATCGCACACAACCACTAGACATTGCGACAAGACTCGTGCCCCGTCTTCATTTCAGAGAAGGTTTATATCTACTTACATGTAAAATATATTCAGGGATATTAAAGGTAAACGTGTTTTTCGGGAAAGGCAGCACGTCTACGTTCTTATTAGCTTCATACACGGTATACCGATAACTGATACAAGACACTGTATTAACTTGCGGTACCATTGCATATCTCCGTGCAAAACCGTGCCTGAATTGAACAACTGGCCTGTGATGTATGGCAACGTCTAGTCAAGTGGTTTATGTGTGACGACACTAAGTGGGCACGTCAGCAGAATAGGACATCAATGCTATAAGTACCTACTTATAAATATACTTAATGAAATCGAATTTGCAATGCGTACCTTTATTACATTGCAAATTCAGGTTTAAAGGACACGCACTATGGCCATGGTTGGATTATAGAAGAGCTGTGCTACGAACTTTGACATATTATTATTATTATTATGCTCCATTAGTATTTTATTTAATCTATGGTACCTACCACTATTCAACTCAAGACAAAGGAGACCACGGAAAAAATACGATAAGTAGGTACCTATAAAAATTGTAAGTAACAGTGTTCGTTTTATTACTTTATGGCTTTATGCCATAAAGCGCGCCGACTGTCCTCAAATATTGATTGCGCATTATATTTACGTGACAAACTTTAGTGCATGTACATATACGTAACTATTGAAAATAACATTTTCTAATTTAAGATCCCAAATTTTTCCATACTCGAGATCCATACCCTGTTATACCACCCTACCGGGTGTAGTATAACAAGCCAGAGGCAAGTTATCATTAATTTTATATTTCCTGATGAAAACCAATAACATGAAATTCACAATGAAGGTGTTTTATGAATTATGTAAGTACTTATTGTTTTATTTATAAGTAGGTACCTAATTAGTATTTCTTTTGGGAGCATTATTTTATAAAGCACGAAAGGTTGTCAGGGGATATTATTATACTTAAGTAACTACCTACTTACCTACTAGGTAGGTATGTAAAATATTTTTATAAAAGCTAATGTAAAAAAAGGGACGACGAATGTGTATAAGTACCTATTTACCTATTATATTTCTATGTTGTAAGCGTGGTGGTGATTATTATATTATCAGTAGGTACCTACCTACTTAGTATTTAGGTAGGTATATCATTTTTTTCGTGATCTACAATCATTAATTTGTTGATTAATTTCTTGCCGTCCTCTATTTTGAAATAAACTGTGAGAGCAATTAATTATTATGAATTATTAATATTCTTCATAAATGACATAAGTTATGTATTTTGTCAAGGTTCTTTGATACCTAGTCAAGTACTTACAGGTCTGGGGCGTCTGGGCAAACTTATTGGATGAAGGGCCACATTAATATAAAATGAACGTCGGGCCGCAAGTAAAATACCTACTATGTTTAGACATAGGTATGTAGGTATATTATTTATTTATTACCATGAAAAAGGAATTTCAACATAAACAAAATAAATGATTCTCTAATAGCCAATACTTTAATGTCCTCACATTGGTTTGATCCAGTTCGCGTCCAATTTCAAATTAGTTAGATTTGTTTTATCTAATTCTAATTGGTGATTCTAATCGGATGTAATTGGAATCAAATAAGACCTGCGTCGAAGCACGTCAACTGCAATGCCGACAATGCCGTTGTCTGCAGCCTTGAACAAAACCAGAGATGATAAAACAATAAGTTGACAAATTCTTCAATGCATTAGGCATATGTATAAGTATTCAAATTTTATTTAAAAAAAAAAGCCTTAAAATGTAGGAAAAAGTAAAGTTTTTTTTACGATGAAATACGATTAAAGCTCGCGGGCCCCACCGAAAATACTTGGCGGGCCACAGTTTGCCCAGACCTGGTCTAGCAGGTAACGACCGAAAGAAATGTTCATAAACTGCGATTTTATATAGGTAGGTACCTAACTTACGAACAATTTTCATACAATTCTTTAGATGTATCTTGGTGTGAACATAGTATTAAAGAATTAGTCATTTAACATGGCCATGGCAAATATAGTCCTTCGTGAATATTATAGGTAATATCTTTTATCAGATTATCACTAGCTAGGGTATCGGAAATTCTGTTATAATAAAATATTATAGCCGGGTGTGCCGGTTGATAAAAGTCAAGCCTATTTTTCTCTGAAGGATTGTAATCTAATATGAATATGACACTAATTACTTACACATTATATTAGTGTGTGTAGATACCTACTTACGAAATGAAATCCAACACCCTTTGCCATTCAATCCTTCTATTGTTCCTTGTGTTAGCCGTCGATCATTTCTATTTATAAACAATTTGTCGCCAACTCTATCTACATTGTATTGAATTGGTAACAGCTTCGTGAAAAATAGCCTTTGTTAAATATTATAAAAATAATAATTTAGGTAGGTACGAACTTACGCAGTTGAAATAAATAACTTGTTCATTCTTGTAAGTGAACGTATCGACGAAGTTGTAGCGAAAGGGTATTTCGTTCTCTATAATATTGCACTTACTAAAATAAATGTAGGCCCATGTTTACCTTTTTGTGATATTATAATACTTAGGTATACATATAATAATTATTTCTTGCTGTATCGCAGTGATCCTCAAACGGTCACGAGGCATGTCAGACGCTTAGCGAGAATTCGCAAAAAGCTATATTTACAGCGCTCGAAATGGAAGATGTTACGAACCGGAGCGCTCGACAATTATTTTCCGAAAATATTTACATATTTAAGTAGGTATATAGCTATTAGACGAATTACGTGGCTGGGACATGTATTCCGGATGCCGCCAAAGAGTGCGGCACTTCGTACCCTTGTGGCACAGCCTCAAGGGTGCCGTCGCCGTGGCCGGCCCTCCCTCACCCTGCAGCGATGCTACAAAAGCGACCTACATGCTGCAGGTCTGACATGGCGGGAGGCACTGGAGTTGGCGATGGACCGAGGGAAGTGGCGCCAACTTGTGCTTGCCCTATGCCCCAATGTTGGGACGTGACAGGGTGAAAGAAGAAGAAGAAGAAGAAGTAGCTATTATATAGAAATGCCAAGCTTAGACCGTCACATGGAGTAACTGTCTTTAAACTTGTGGCCTATAGTTCCATTTTACTAAGTTTCGTATTTTAGTATCTAATTTTAATGATTCACAAACCATAATGCATTATTTAATTATTCCACGAGACGGAGCGATAATCTCCCGGATTTTACGAGAAGTTGCGCTCCGATGCGTTCCAGTCCATTTCGAGAAATGATCTTGAAACAAATTGGGTTATAGAGTGAAAATAGGTTTAACCTGACTTTTTTTAAAAACAATGAACTATGTTACGTTTAAAATAAAAATCGAGAAATTCAGTTGTCAATTATGAAGGTCACTACCAACTACGGCGTAGTTGGTAGTGACCGAACGAACAATGCGTAGTCACTAGTACCGAAATGTAAGACGTTTTAATTGCCTATTGGTGTTTTTTTTACACACTGAGGGGCACTTGGTCGAGGTACGCTACTGGCGGTACTCCCAAGAGTTAGCTGCGGTGACTGTGCAGTAGGCACTGTGTGGTACTTGGTCCTTGCCGGACACTCCCATTTACAATGTTTACTTTTACATTATGAATTAGTTTTGAAATAATGCGCTGACCAAGTTATGGTGCACCTACAAGGTTTTACAATCCTGACACCCATTAGATTTTAGGTTTCATTCTTATACATAAAAGTATATGATATATATATTATATTTGTGAAAATCGTATATATTATATACCTATTTACAATTTAGCAGTGGCGTAACAAGGGGTGCGCGAGCGGGCAGTTTACATAGGGGCAACGTGCAAGAATAAAAACTGAACGGAAAAATGTGTGCTAAAATTACCAAATTACCTACCTATGGGGGAACAAACTTTCTTGATTATAATAAAGATGATTTTTACATTTTTACCGGAACTGAACCTAAAACCGGAAAAACCGTTATTTATGTCGGAACGAAAACTGGAACCGAACCGAAAAAAATATTGGTTTGTCTTCGGATTGGTACATGGTACCTACATGTTCAAACAATATGCGCGTTAACATGATCTTACTTCCTACTGCGTATAATATATATTTTTTTAATTATGGCTGCCGCCGTGCCATGCAGCATAACCATTGGTTACGGAATGTGGCGCCGGACTATCATAAAGTACCATAAAATGTTCTAAATAATGGTAGAAAATATTTTGCAATACAAATAAAAACATTTATAAATTAATCACTCGGAACGAAACCGGTAAAACCGGTTATTTTTTTCGGAACAAAGACCAGAACCGAACCGATATATATATTTTTACTTTAACTGGAATGAAAACCGAAACGGAAAAAATAACGGTTCGGAGCCCTGAATTTTTATTAATAATCGCATGCGGCGCAAATAGATTTTGTGTTTCTTATTGTTAAAAAAATGTGTTTATGTAAGTTTTTCGTCAACTATACCTGTGTTCGAGTGGCACAATGGGTGGATCATAAGTGGGTATGTTGAAAATTCACTGATTTTCTTTATAGTTAAGTACCTACTTACTTAATGAAGAGTTTACGCTAATAAAAAATGGGGATCTTGAATTTTTAATAGGTTTATAATATATATATAATACAGTTTATTATTGTTAAGTAAGTACATACCTACCTACTTAATCGGTGTAATTTAATTTTGTTAATGGTACCGGATACCATCAAACCAGGGTTCGAAATGGACCGGAGCGCCGTTCCTGTTCGTGAAATCGGTAAAATTATCATTCGAGATGAAATAATTTGACCGTCTGAGATAGGTCATATAATAAAAAATCTAACACACTTATTTTAATGAAATACACATAAAATTTGATAACTAGTAAATTTTAAGTAAATTTTAATATCTTCAGAAAACTGTCGAGCGCTCTGGTTCGTAAACTTTTCCATTTCGAGCGCTGCATCAAACTTAATATTCATAGGTTGGTAGTAAATGTGCATACTCGTAGGTAGATACGTAGAATATAGATAGATAGTACTTACATTCATATAAATTTTGTATTATGTAAGAGTCAAGGCGCATTATTCGTTACTGCTATAATATAACGCCAGGTATAAATTCGAGGAAATGCCCATGCGTCGACCTATAATGTCGTTGGTCCCTGGTTAGAATCCCGGGTCTGACAAAAAAAATCACATGTATTTTTCAATGTGTGTTTGGACCCAGAGTTTGGACCAAATAGGACGAGCAAGTGGCTAACATGTGGAGGCCCATATACATATAACGATCTTCTTATGATCGGACATGGTAAAACAAAAAGTTAATGTTACATTAATTCAAAAGTACAATACTCTCTCAGTAATCCGCCACCCCAAAAACCAGACAATTGTCCAATTCGTGAAAGCGGCGGATTATAGTGAATACGTACAAAATTTGGTAAAAATTAAAACAGGTAGATATTTCAAATTCAAATATTTACGAAATTATTCATATTTATCAACTAAGTTTATCAATTAATATTAAACAGTAAATCACTTGACACAACCAGTAAGTTGTTCAGTGAGGCAGATTTTCTTGAATGGCTTAGGATTCCTGGCTTTCCCTATGACCAAAAGCTTCATTGTGTGTGTCCCGGTTGCATTGGAGCACGGCATAATAATTATTGTGATGTGGTCCTTGGGCACGTTCTCCCTGGTACATTACTTTCTTCGCGATGAATGTAAGTTTTACGAAGAAGTTTCCAAAATAAACCCGTCTCATCTGCGTTGTATACTACGGCGGACTACTGATTACTGAATTTGACAATCGATACCGGAGAATTATAGAGCTTGATTTTGTGTTTTCAACTGGTAAAAATGACGGATTATAGTAAGTAGTTGTCAGATAATCGAGCGGCGGATTACTGATAGTGTACTGTATTGCGATTATTATTCTTGAATCTGCGATATAATATTGATGATAAACATCTACCTACATCCTCATAAGAGTGTCACATTACCTTATGCCGGGTCCACACTGGCAACATGTCGCGCGACAACCTCGTTAAATTTTACGATAATTATCATAGGTACTTAAAATTTAACGAGGTTGTCGCGCGACATGTTGCCAGTGTGGACCCGGCATTAGGTACGCCGCTGCTTAGTGCATCCAGATACAACAACTCTATCTACTGACGTTTCTAGAATAGTCATTAAAATGGTAGTTACTCCCTCATTGCAAGTGGAAATAATAATAATGGCACTATTGGGTTTGTTGTGGTGTGTCACACTCGCTGCCATGGAAACTGCTGAATTCGTAATTTCATTCTAGCGATGACACATAATTGACATAATACCGACTGTCGAAAGTATCTGGATTGCGGTAAGGAATAATAAATAACAATAAAAAATGGATAAGATTTGAGATTTGAGATTTGATATTATGTTAGCATTTAACAGCTGTTACTAGTTGAAAAAAAATATTAACTACTTAACCAATTTTATTATAATACCTATCATAGTTTTGATTTTTATTAAGTACTTATTTTTTTAATAAGTAGGTACTCGATGGTGACTAGGTACAAACAGTGACGTCCCAAGATTAAGTGGCGCCCTTATGCAGGTTTAAAATACCATCCCCATTTAATTTTTAGTTTCAAATAGTAAACGATTTTTTTATATAAGTAGGTACCTAGCTAACTATGAACTTTGTTTTTTTTTTACAATTTATAAATAAGTAGACAAAAATCTTTTGAAAAATTACATAAGTGCATATAATCTACCT
Organism: Rhyacophila brunnea; assembly: GCF_057557595.1. Classification (NCBI taxonomy): domain Eukaryota; kingdom Metazoa; phylum Arthropoda; class Insecta; order Trichoptera; family Rhyacophilidae; genus Rhyacophila; species Rhyacophila brunnea. The sequence goes on from NW_028232965.1 coordinate 17,993,029, forward strand.
ACTGAAGATTAGAGCATTTCCTCGCGTCTCTTGCGCTGATATGTTTGGAGGACCCCTTATGACAAATTTGCCTGTTACAATACAAAGTAGGAACTTTTTATGCTGCCATCATTTATTAAACTAAAATTTTCGGAATTTTCTAATAAAGCGACCGCATCGTTTGCTTCATGGAAAACCGCTACTACTCTCAATAGTTGTAATTTGTAATATTCGTATTCTTTCCTTTAGTCACCACCCTTTATAATGTGCCGTCCTTAAGCAACACATGACCTGCCTGCCCCCGGGGGATGTCACTGCTTACATTCTTACAAGGTATGTAAGTATATTATTAAAACATGATAAATCAACTTTTTTACATTTTTAATGTCGTGTAAGTATATCGGAGATAATGACTCGGCTCGACTCATCCATTAAATTTCAAAATAAAGCAATAAAAGTAATGCTGTTGTTTTTCGTATGAAACTCATAAAATAATGCATAGTAACATAATTTATAATAAGTACCGAGGTAGGTACCTACCTACCAACCTACTTACTTACTTAAATGTGTGTCAAACGAGGTTTTTAAGTTTTAGTGGCTACGGGTGAATACGGTGTGGAATCGCTGAAGAGAGGGGGTGGATTTGGTGAGGGGGTTGCTTAGGGATGAACACTGTTTTGGTGAAACTGATGTATTGACACAAATGTCATTGATTGACACAGTAGAAATTACAATGATGGTTTACATTATAATATTAATTATGTTTGCACAACGCGTGTACGGGGATTTTTTTTAAGTAGGTAGCGCCTCTAATCAAGCGTTCTCTCATTGTACAACGCGTCTACAGGAGAGGTGTACAGATTAAAAAATTATTGATCCGGTGGCTGGAAGGCAGATACCAACTAAATTTGAAAAAAAAAACGCTTTATTCATTAAAGTTAAAGGATATCAACTTTGTGTATCTGGGTTGCGCATCGTAAACCAAATGCGTGGTACATCGGATTTATTACCAAAGGCGTAGCTTGAAGCTTGAACGCATTTACGCATTCAGAGGCGTTCCGTCATAAAAAGGCAGTGCTAGTGTACAATGTTAGTACACAGTTTTAAACAATAACGTGGACAGCAGATCGCAGATCACACGCCAGGTTTTTATTCCGCGTTGTGTCTGGACATGAGGAATAGATGAGGGTAAGCTGCGGAACCAACGAGGCGCAATAATGTAAGCGGCAGAGCCTTGTAAGTAACGTGGCAAGTAGTGCGGTGCGCGAGCGGTACTCAACAGCAACACACGATTTTTAAACCAGGTAAATGAAGAATAAATCTTGGTATTATTATTATTACTATTAATCCATATTATGTTATTATTATCAATATTAAACATTGTATAATAGTGCAAGAACGATTAATTAATGCCCACTAACCAGAGTAACCAAACCCGCCCCATAATTCGTCCACGCCCGGTATTAATCGTGTGCACTCCAAGGCATAAAATAATAATGTTGTTGGGATCTGTCAACAATCTCAAGATCGCGAATCTCGAGAGCAACTACACTTACCACGCTTTTGTGTGCTTAATAAATTTATTTTGAAAACAACACAGAAGACAAGAGTAAGCACACTATTACTACGTTTTTAATTAACATTAAGAACGCTTAGATAAAATGTAGAGGTGGTTTAATGTCAATTTAACAAAATATAACATGGGAAGAACCTGGGTACCTAAATAAAATGCACACATAAACTTAAATAGTATGCTGCCTACTTAGTATGTTTGAATCGTTGTAGGTATAGACTATAGAGTTATAGACCGTGGGAACTAGGTGACTCAAAATATAGGCTGAACGACATTATTCCCATAATGCATTATTAATTGGTTAAAATGGTTTTCAGCTTGGTCTAGTTTAAGTAACTACCTACTATAAAACAACTGATGATATATGACAACCTGACCTTGCGTGTAGGAAGCTGCCTTCAAGATTTGTCCTGGCTTTTGACATTCGTGTTATTATTATAATAGGTATGTAAAAAACCTGCACAATGACTTTTTCGATGAATTTTTGACCGCTTACGTCATGTTTTTCGTTGCCGATTGTGAATGTTCATTATTTTCTGTACTTTTAACAGCATGATAATAATATAACGATAATAAAATAATAATATGTACGTAACAACTATTTTCGTTTTCTGCCCTACCTGTCATTATTATGAACAGCGCTAACCCAACCAACTTAGCGTTTTTCTTTCCAGTCTACCATTTTTGAATATGCATGTTATAATATCTAGAAATTTCGTCTAATGAGTCTACCTAAGAAGTTCGTTTGGCAAATCGTCTTGATTCCTTTTCTTAGTGTTATGACCGAATGTCTCTTCCACTGATTAACTCGATCAACATATTTTAAGGACCAAAAAGTGTCAAAGGGGGTCCGACGAGTTTGATGAACAAAAGTCCCGAAACTGTTTTGGTCTTCAACGAAGCTCTTATTGGGGTAATAATTAGATTCATTTGCGAAAATTCGCGTTCACATTCACTTGAAGAAGTGGTAATAGAATTCAATGCATAAATCAAACGCGATAGTTTTTCAGATACCCTTGTCTTTCATATGAGATGATTCAGGAAAATTAACTTGTACTATGTAAGCGCGAACATTGTTTCGTCTAATTGCTTTTGAAACGTTAAAAATACCAAGAAAAAAGGTGCCGGAACGCCGTTCCACCGCGTTACATTACAAAAAAGCCCTGTGAATAACTATTACAATATGCAGGTATTACACATTATTGATTTTTCTTCGTCATACATAATTATTATACAGAACTGACTTGTAAGGTAGATACTTGAACGAACGGCTGGAAAATGAGTCCACAGGAAAGTAATAAATCTCGGTCCGTTTTCCTGTCGGCCTATCCCTCCACGATTTTTGCTAAACAAAACATTTTTGTCGGAATTTAGAATACTTACAATATTGTAGTATTATTTGGCATAATATAAAATAATATTTAAGATAGTTATTATTTATTAAAATGTTAACGTTCCTGTTGTGTATGTGTATGTTTTAAATTTTCAGCAAAAATCATTGATTAGCTTGGTAGGCACTTCATACAATGATTTATCGTTAAAATTCATTGTTGTCTACTAAAAACAATCATAATGAAAGCTTATTCTTTATTATTACAAAGTATAGACAATAATTGCCTACTTACTACATTATAACGTCATTATTTTGTTATTTCACAAATTAACCTAATTATTATTTTGATGGTCACGTAAATAATTTTGCAGTTCAGTACCTACCATCGTCTACCAAGTTCGGGTGCCGGACGAAATCCCGAATGTCGAAATCCCGAATGCTGCAATACCATATGGCCGAAATCCCGAAAGCCTAAATCCCGAAAGCCGATATCCCGAATGCCGAAATCCCGAATGCTGAAATCCGGAATGGCCGGAATCCCGAAAAATAAAAAAATGCGAACAGTAATAATTGCGCAATCTTAACACTTATCTTGAATTGCGCAAATTTTACCAGAGAGACAAAAAACCATTTTTTTGTAGAACAAATGGGTTTTTGTCTCTCCTGTAAAAATTTGCGCAATCTTAACACTTATCTCAATCAAACTGTGGCGCATTGGATGATTACAAGTGGCGCATTGCATCTTTGCGCCTACTTATTCTTTTGAAGTAGGCGCCATAACTGAATCCATCTTCATATTTTCTTCGTGTTATGTTACCGGTTGTTCATAAATGTTGGGTTGTGAATAAAATTAGAGCAATAGCATTACACAGACGAGAATTCAGAGAATAGTGTGGATTGTTTGATTTGGAATATGGTGAACTTGTCATTCAATCTGAGGTGCGCTGACTTTCTAGAGGACGGGTTCTGAGTAGATTTTGGATATTGAAAAATGCTGTTTCTAATTGTTTAGAACAGGAAAATGAACTACCAGATGAAAGAGCCCTATTATTTGACAACAACTGGCTATTTGATTTGGAATTTTTATTTAATATTACTAGCCATCAATGATCTAAATTTAAAACTACAAGACACGAATAAATTATTTCCTAGCTTAGTAAATAGCACCAGTTCATTTAAAATTAAATTAAAACTGTTTATCTCTCAGATAGAAAACGAGGATTTGAGTCAATTTCCACACTTGAAAGAGCAGAATGAATGTGCTGCGGATAATTGCAATTTGACCAAATATATTGAAAAAATCAAGATATTGCAAGGATCATTTGAAAGTCGTTTTTATGATTTTGATTATTTCAACTTAAGTACTTATTTCAAGATATTTTTCAATTATTATTTTGTTTATAAAAATAAATAATTTAAGTAGGTACGCATTTTATGCTTTACTGGAAGTCCGATATCCTAATTTATTTTAAGTCATATAATAATATTATGTATCTATGGTACGATAAAGGACGATGATAAAAAAAACATAAAGAAGGAATAGGTATAATGTATAAGTAGCTCACCGGACAATTTCAATTTCTGAAAGTAGCTCACATCCTTATTGAGTTTGGAGACCACTGATCTAAATTATAAAAATAAATCGTCAAAAATCAAAGTCGAGAGTTTATTTTCATATAATCGGATTTACCGCACAAATAATGTCTTCTCTGTCCAAAATCAATGTCGGGAGCGTTTCTGAGCCTTGTTTCATTTTTACAACAATCGGACTGATCCTGATACGTAGTACGCCTTGGCCAGTTGGGTCACAAAGCTTTGCATATTCTTGCGATGAGGTAGCTATGCCACTGTTACACAGGACGTCGCACCCACAAGTGGTTATAGTGTGTGCGTTATCTAAGACCCGGCAGTGTCTGTTCGTTTCAATCACGCTGCGCTACTCCATATTATAGAAATCGACTTTAAAGTTAAATAACATGCGCTTGAAAAATCTACAAAAAATTCAAGATTCTGTAAATGAGGTCTTTTTCTCAAAATATGATCCACTGTTGAATAATTATTACTATTCTAAGAAACAATAATTCTAATGAAATTTCTCTTTCTCTTGTAAATTTTCATTTAGAGCTGTTACTGTGTTAGTGTTAGGTACTATTATTACATCTATATATTTTGTTTCACTCATAAATATTTGGTAGTGGCGGTGGGTAGAGGTACGCATAACACTCTAAACCAGCGATACTCAACCTGCGGCCCGCGGGCCACATGCGGCCCTTTAAGCTTTTATGTGCGGCACGAAACACATTTATTATCAGGAACATGATTTTTAATTTTGAAATAAACGCTTGGATACACATTACTTTTGTTTATAATTTACAAAATCTCAAAAATGTTTGTAAAAAAGGGGGGGTTTCATGATTTTTTTCGTCACACCATTAGTGATGCGGCCCGAGTTACTTTACAAATATATGTATTTGGCCCGAAGAAAAAAAAGGTTGAGTATCATTGCTCTAAACAGTCTAAACTTTGTCATTCAAACGTATTCGTTTTCATTGAACTAAGACTACAATGTGTAGATAGTGTTTGTTAGTTTTTAAAATTCCATGAAACCCTGCCTAGTCCAAGCCATAGTAGGTGTAGGTGATAATCAAAAAATATTCGATTATCTCTAAAATATCTAAAATTATTTTATTAAACCATACTTACATGCTTACGTCATTTTAAATATTTTAGAGATAGGTATAAAAATATTTTTTATCGATTGTGGTTTGATTGCAGGGCTTAATGAAATTAAAAAAGCTAACCAACACCATCTGTAATAATATATTACTTATACTTATTCCTAATTCAACAAAAACAAATACGTATGACTGAAAAGGTGTGCACTATTTTTGTCGGATCGCCCATATCTATCATACTTACCTAAACTAATATGGTTCGGTTTAGGCGGGGTTTAATAGAATTTTAAAAACTAACTAGCACCATCTGCAAATTGTATTCTTAGTTCAATGAAAACAAATAAGTTTTACTGACAAAGCTTAGTGTGCACTATTTATGTGGAAGCTTAACAGACTACCTTCACCCTTCGCCACTGCTATGTAGGGATGTGAAAACTGCTCCTAAGTAATTTTTTGCTTAATGTCCTTTATAGTCGTTTAATCTTCGTTGTCTTAATTGATGCGTTATTAATTGTGGGTTCCTACCAATATAATATACATTCATAATTCTAAATAGATGTCTTAATGTAGTAGTTGTAAAATACTTAATCTATAAAGGGGACGTAGTAAAAGCTAAAGGTAACAATGTTATTTTGAGCAACTAGGCAACGAGTATCGAGAGTGATTCATTCAAAACAAATGTTATTTTTGGATCACAAAAAAATAACAATGATAAAATTAGCTCAACACATTTCTTCCGACGTTACCATAATACCTATGTAGATTATCTGATTATATATTCATTTATTCAAATTCGTCCCTGCATTCTACCGGGGAAAGAACGGAAATCATACCTAGTTCTGCTAGTAGTTCGCATGATTTAGAAGTTTTAGAGAACGATTCCTTTTTCTTGTAGGTACCCACTCTATGTTATTAATCAATAGCGAAACATTTCGTAGATAATTTACAAACAATCCCATTGCTGTTGTAGTGCAGGATCCCATAGACTTGTCGTATACATAATATGCGGAACGCATTCTGACAATTGGAATAGGTTTTAGGGGTCACCAAGATATATAATGTCGATGTTTCCAGGCGATATTAGTGGTCAATTTTTTTTTATTGAGGTTTTAATTTTTTTTCTTATAACCCACCAAAAATTGTTCTGAGTTCTTCAATAAAACCAATACGGGATCAGGGATTGATTGAAAATGCAATAATTGTACAATGCCATCGGCATGGTCGTAGAACGGTCCGTCCCGTTTAAAAAAATAAAAATAGCGGGTAGTGAAATGTGTTCAAAATTATCGATTCTTAGGACCCTTCTTGGCTTAAATTATTTTATTTAGTAGCATTTTTGTATATAATCACCTAAATTGGTTTCTTTACTATATCTATGCATATGACATTCGTTTTAGTATTATGGTTAATCCAGAAACAGTGTAGGTTGCATATATAGGTAGGTGAATAAATGAAATAACGATAACCACTAACCACACTAAGTACCTACATATTTATTAAAAAAAAAGAAACAACAAGTCAAGTGTTCAAACTCCTTTAAGTATCATGATCACAGTTTTTACAAACACTACTTACACATTTGCACAATGATATACATGTCAAAGCCGATTTCTTATAACTACGTGATAATGTACGGCAGTTAGAATTACATTTGCATGGTTTAATTAAATAATTTGGTAGAGGTTCATTCGTCATTTGTCTTGGATACGAATTATTTTCTCGTAACTCATAGTCAAGTTGTAGGACATCAAGAGGCTCAAATAGTGGAACATATGAGCTTTCCCGTAAATAAACTTATGCTGAAGGCTTTAAACAGTGTAAATACAATGAATCATATGTGCCTATCACTCTTGACAAATTTAAACTAAATTCAATATTTTGGGAAATAAATTTATGCCGAAGCTCATTCGCTATTGGTTTTTGTTTATATAATAAGTAAGTGCAAACTTTTTCCAGGTCTTGAAACTGCTGTGGTCTCCAATAAACCATTTCCTAAAGCTGAAAGTGCATCCTGAACAAAACTCGTTGACGAGATGGTTAAAGCTTGTTTCTTTTTACATATGCAGTCACTAGTGGTGTCGCAGCCGGTTAAACAATGTAATACTGGTATAATATTACAAATATTTTCGCCAAGAGGATCAGCTGCCAATTGGCATTCTAAAACATGGAATTTCTTCTGAGATCCCTCAAACCATAATCCATGGCAACCAATCGTTGCAAGTTTATTCCAGAAATGAATGCCTAAAATTAAAACATCTGTATCGGGACTGTGATAATCTCCAAATTTTGCATTTTTACAGCATGAAATATATGACAGAACATTCTAGACTCCAGAGTCTGCTTCTAAATGATTTTGATTTTAAATCAATGGCGTCAGTGAAAATTGATACCTGCAATTTAAACCATTGTGTGGGGTCGTCAAATCCACCACAATGTACAGCTCACTTTTTCCGTTGATTTTTGCAAATGTGGGAGCATTTTTGCAAATACATTTAACAAGCTGTAATTTATTTTGAGGGCTCACAAAAAAATCTTTGCAATTAATCCACCACATACCTACTACATACACTAAGGGACAATCTCCAAGGCTTAGATATTATAAGCATTTACACTGTTTAAGGGCTGCAGCACAAGTTTATTTATGGAAAAGCTCATCTGATCCACTATTGAGCCTATTGATTTCCTACAACTTCTAACAATTATGAGAAAATAATTTGTATCCAAGACAAATGACGAATGAACCTCTGCCAAATTATTTGGTTAAACCATGCAAATGTAATTCTGACTGCCGTACATTATCACGTAGTTATAAGAAATCGGCTTTGACACGAATATCATTGTGCAAATGTGTAAGTATTGTTTGTAAAAACTGTGATCATGATACCTAAAGCAGTTTGAACACTTGACTTCTTGTTTCTTTTTTTTAATAAATGTGTAGGTACTTAGTGTGGTTAGTGGTTATCGTTATTTCATTTATTCACCTACCTATATATGCAACCTACACTGTTTCTGGATTAACCATAATACTAAAACGAATGTCATATGCATAGATATAGTAAAGAAACCAATTTAGGTGATTATATACAAAAATGCTACTAAATAATATAATTTAAGCCAAGAAGGGTCCTAAGAATCGATAATTTTGAACACATTTCACTACCCGCTATTTTTATTTTTTCAAACGGGACGGACCGTTCTACGACCATGCCGATGGCATGGTACAATTATTGCATTTTCAATCAATCCCTGATCCCGTCTTGGTTTTATTGAAGAACTCAGAACAATTTTTGGTGGGTTATAAGAAAAAAAATTAAAACCTCAATAAAAAAAAATTGACCACTAATATCGCCTGGAAACATCGACATTATATATCTTGGTGACCCCTAAAACCTATTCCAATTGTCAGAATGCGTTCCGCATATTATGTATACGAAAAGTCTATGGGATCCTGCACGAAACTATAATATGTACATAATATTATAAGCGACGCGGACGGATACTTCCTTACGAGTACCTATGTAATTATGATTAATATTTCAAATCTGATCGGAAAATGAAAACAGGGAATGACGTCGATATTTGATTAGTTGTATCTATCGCAGGTAGACAACGAAAACCGGATTACAACAAAAAGTGGATAACTTCGTAGCAGAATAAAGTAAAATTAATCTGACTTCAAGCATCCGCCGTATATGTGTTTAACGGCCCACATGCGCCACGTAGGTCAAAATGGAGCTTTTATGCTATTTTCAGAGCATAAGCCTGGACATTCCTTAAACGTTGTAGATAATCTATTTAAGTATATAATTTTGAAGCCTTATTATCCTTTTTATTTATTTTAAACATTCGATGACTGCGTAAAGTATTTTTATTACATAAAATAGTATTATTTTAAACCTCTCGATCTAATATAGAATATAGTCGTATTTCAGTACATCCATGTGCAGTGGTGTTAAATTTTTTTAGATTTATTTCTGTTGACATTTGAAATAAAATTATTTAGCACAACGCATGAAGCATGGAAGTTGGTAAACTGCACAAATTTTAACATCACTCAGTTTCCATTCCGATTTTCTTAATTACACAGAGGTGGCTGCCAATTGCCATTATGTTCAATGTACTCGAGTGATCCCTTTTTTGCTTCAATTTCGTACATTTTAGGCTCCATTTTTATTGTATAAATATAAAAGAAGTATTTTTTTCAATATCTTTGTATTTGACACATTTCAGAGAGCTTATAATATGACTCTTAATTTAATGATACAAATAACTATAAAGTAATAAATAACACTAATAAGTATATGTAATAATAAGACGAAAATCTTCAATGGATGCTCATTTTATGAGCTTTAAAAAAATATGAGTTGAAGGAAGTATCCATTGATTTTTTATATTAATGTAAGTATATGTATATGTTAATTAAATCACTTAAAACGTAAAGTGTCAGTACCTACCTAAATTATATTAAATTTCATAGATCGTATTCTCATTGTCTCTAGATAATATATGCCAGTGGCGCACCCAGGATTTAATATTGGGAGGGGCCAAGGCGGAGAATGTTAATTTAGTCCCATAGGCTCTTTTTCTTATTCACAGCCTAATTTCTCGTTTATCGACCTTTTGTTTATTGCACTCGGTGTACCTACACCATGATCCCCACATCCTGAAACGGACCCTCAGGCTAGGCATTTTGGCGGGCCTCCTATCTACCGCTAAGATTAAAGGCAGTGTGAAACACTACATTAACGTTTTCAAATTGTGTTTTAGTTCAAATTAAGAGTAGGTACTCATACAGTGAATTATTGGCGATTTTTAATACATCTACTTTAATAATGGAGCTGTCGAGTATCGACACATAATAATCAAAAAATATATTGCACAATTATATAATTGAAAATGTACGACTTTTTTTACTATTAAAGCTAATTTATGATGTGATCTCACTTATCTGGTCAACCTGATACGCCGGGCCCCCCACAGCCCGGGCCCCCAGGCTAGAGCCCTGTCAGCCCTCCCCAGCCATGATGACCTACACCACTCCGGAATTTAGGTGGACACCGAGAATTTTTTGACAGTTTTGTTTCGAAATTTTTGTGTTAGAATTTAAAATCTAAGAAATTTTTCTAAAAAGGGTGCTGGAGAATTACAAATCATTTCTTTGCCGTGCTTTTATTTGTCTAAGCCCAAAGGTATATTTTATTGGCTTTGAATTTCAATGTTTAAAATCATTCTGATAATTTTCATTTTTGGGGGGTGCCAGGGCCCCTTGCCCCCCCCCCTGGGTGCGCCACTGATATATGCCCCTAGTACATAGAGCTCCTAATAATAGAGATTGGATTGTCTATTTTTAATAATTATAATTTTGAATAATTCAAGTTTACAGCCGATTGAATTAATTACGGCACCCATAAAATGAACAAAAAATGATGCAAAAGATCCAGAAAATAAAATATAGCAACATATTATTAAGATATAAATAATATAAATTTTGGTTTTTCTTCTGCACTACGTTTTTCTTAGCTGTCATTTTTAATTGCTCCCTTTATTTGGTGTCCGATTCCTGAGTTTTAATATATTATTGTGAAAGTAGGCATCACAAGTATTTATGTTGTTTGTATACCTACCTTTTTTATAAATTAAATAGAAATAAGACATTTTTATTGACTTGCCGACATATTTCAAAACTTAAAACCGCCATTCTTGTTTCTAGATATGGAATCGGTAATATTATAATATTTTATGTATGAAGAAAAACCGCTACCAAAACCGGTTAGTGTGAGGAGTGATAGCTCATCTTGGGAGATAAATGTTTTAATACCTACCTATCTGTACAGAGGAGGATCTTTGTAGCTCCGCCTACAAACTCTTGTCTTGTCCGTAAACGCCCACATCCTCAAGATATACCTACATCTGATTCAGAAACTATTAATAAATTTATTTTATAGTTATAAATTGGATATACTATGTCTCGTCCTTTTATAATAATCACTTCAAATGAGACGTCAAGATCTGATCACTGTACAAAATTAACGGGTTTTAATACTAACCCTTTTTTCGGGAATTTCTTTCCTCAGTAGGTAACGAAAAAAATCAAAATAAGTGAACGGAATATTATTTCAACTTCTTAGTCAGTTCTGTAGACCCGGATGATTTGGGTATCGAATTATTGATGGTTGGCCGCACTACTCTCGGCTTCTACGACACCCAAAGCCCGTGTAAAATCCGTATCAATGCAACCATCTGGGGCATCCAAGAGAAGACAGCGCAGACGACACAAACTGACACTAACGACCCTAATAATTTATTAGTAATAATCATAACATAACCGTTATGCGACGTGTAATCGATAATCACTTGTAGATGCGACAGATTGCAATAACTCGTACCTAAGCGAACACCTGTAGCTATAGCTGGGTGATAGGTGTTCATCGCTAAACTAAAAGTGCGAAGTATCTGGGTACGGGGTATGTATCCGGATAAGTGCGGGGGGGGTCTGTGAGGTAAATGCGGAAGATTGGTACCTGATAATTAACCTCTTCCTAAGGTTTTATAAAATCAATAATAAATTATTAAGGATACTCTTTTGAAATAGGCCCTTCCAATACGCATGTGTGTGTGTGTGTGCGCCTGATATAGGTATATACACTACTGAACATTAGACCATTTCCACAAGACCTACTCTCAAACAGTGATGATGTTAGGTATTTGGAGGTCTGTGGCGCTGACAGGTATGGAGACACCCTTCTAACAAATTTGCCTGTATGATAAACCGCCATTGACACTAAAAATTAAGCAACTGTAGTTATGTTGTAGGGATGTTTTATGCTTCGGTTGTTTTTTTTTAAATTAAGATATTGTTATTTTCTCATGGAGCGACTGAATCGTCTGCTTCACTGAAAGCCGCCACTGCTCTCAAAAATTTGTAATATTTGTATTGGTTTCTTCATTGTCCGCACTTTATAATGTGCCGCCCCTATACAACGCATGACCTGCCTACCATTGATTACGATACATTAAAGATGTCCAACTATCATTTTAAAAACAACTGAAAGTTTTCGGAAAGAAAACTAAAAAAAAGCTCTCGACTTTTAGAAGCTTAACACAGAACAGATTAATATAAAGTAAAAGCCATCGCCATAGACTAAACTTTTGAAGTAGGGTACCTACTTTTAGGCCATAAAACCCAAATATAACAAAGCATATCGACAGCCCTCAATATTGCATGCATATTAAATTTACGTGGCAAACATTAATGCATAGTATTATCTATTGAAAACAATGACATATTAAATGGACGACTCACTTCATACCCGGCGCGCACGAGAAACTGTGCATGAAAGTCATTCACAGATGTATAGGTAGATGTCACGTGACCATTGACGTATCCGTTTCCATTATGCGATACAAGCTTCGAGAATTTATAGTAATATAACCTTTATTGTAATGGCGTATTAGTGCCATGACTCATTGCGTTAGAAACAGATTCTCGGTTACTTACGACTTCTCGGAGATTAGACGCAAGTGAGCTCAGCGAATCACAGGCGACTGACTGTCAAATGGTTCCTGTCATTCAATTGCATTGAATAAACATTCATCAATATCTTAAAATGGCATTTTATAAATAATAAATAATACTAACACATGCAAAGTGATATCCCATCTTTCTTGGAGTGTTTAGTAGATTTTTTTACAATTTTTAACTAGCCACATTGGCATTTTGTAACACAATAATAACGGTGGAGTCGAAACCTGACAGTCAGAAATGTTGTATGGGCAGACCCAGCGGTGTCGCCAGACCGCTTGCAAGCAGAATGTTCATTTGAGCGTAGGATACCGATATTAAAATATGAATTTCGCCATCCGGCAGACCCGACACAAAGTGAGTGTCATTTTATTTTCTAGATGCTTCGTCCATATTAATGTCATTGATTGAAAATAACATATTATTTAACACGTGTTTAAGTTTATCCTATATTTTTCCACACTCTGGTAGTTGACGCTGTTTAGCCTGTTATTTCACACCTAGTAGGGTAAGTTAGTTTCCATTAATTTTAGTAAGCAATAGTTTATTCATTTATTGAATAAATCTTGAAGGCTTAGAATTGTGATTATATCCGCGTGCTCATTAATTGCACCTACGGCATGAATTTCCTAATAAGCGAGTAAGTACCTATGACCTACATACTTTATATATGTAGGTACCTACAAAAATTAAGATTGAAAAAAAAATATACTGCATCGATCATTAGCTTCTATTCCTGCTTCAATATACGAATAAAAGTACGGGAAATAGTTAATTGGTTTATAGTCTGTACAGGAAGTCTCTTACAACCTTCCGTGCGTGTAAGGGGGTAAGTACTCTGATAATATTATAAAGAATGGGTAGCCGGTGGATGTTACCATGCTTGCTCCAAAAAGTGTTGAGTAAGAAAAAGCTTTACCATCATACTATTATTACAGGGCGGTCAGCAATGTTCGCACGCAAGCTTTTACGGCTGTACTACATAGGGCGATATGTTTTTTTTTAATTTTATAAGTAACTTTATGTCGTAGTCTTCCTTGTTCTAGGATGTCAGTATATGACAACCGCTTTGTATTTTATGTGACCATGGAATGTTTAGGGGAGAGTGGGGAGGTATGGGACAGTACCTATAACTTTGAATTCGGTGCTTTTTATAACTTCAGTTATAGTAGATGTTTTGTAAATGTTGCCGAAATAAATATTACTCTTCGGTTTTGTGCATAAAAAGTAAAATTTGACGTGAATAATTTATCCTTCTGGGAGACTGCTGAGTAAAGGTAAAATTATTTTATAAATTTTATTGAAAACTATTATGATGGCTCATATATTTACAGCTTGTGTTTACATAACCTATAAGCGGATTATTTAAATCTGTGACTTTTGTCATTTAATGTGTATGCAGGAGGTTTGGGTCCCATACCAAGAAATTTGAAGGCAAAAAGAAAATTATTTATCATGTAGGTCAGATTGAGGAAATATCACGAAACAAAGAATTTTTAACTGTGAACTTTCTGAGAAAGAGGGTTGGCTTAGAAGATTTTGTTTTTCCAATCTTCAAGAAGATCGTTCTTTGGTAGCACCGAGTGATGTGGTTTTTGTGTTGCCACCACTTCAAAAACATGGTGGTACACAAAGAATGAAAGAAATATATGCGTTTGAAATAAGATTTGATCGTTTTGGTGAAGTTAATTAAACCAGTTTAAATTTAATAGTATGTCCCATACTTCCTACATAACTGTCCCACACTACCCCATTATGGGGAGGAATGGGACAATGTCGACATGCTACCAAAATGTCTTATAAGTCATTTAATATACATGATAACTTAAATTATTTAGTTAAATTGTGTAAGGTATTAGTGTAATAATCCTGTAATTATTTCGAATAAATTCCATTGAGGACATCTTCATTTTCTACTTTTAATAAAATTGTCCCATACCTCCCCACTCTCCCCTATTCTTCACATGAGAAAAAACTGGGCATCATAATGACAACTTTCTTACAAAGCCCAAAGATTGATTAAGCTCCCAAAAATACACAGAATTCTTCATTTTTGACATGTTATAGTTATACGGTCCATGGGTCCCGTCCCGTCGTAATAGAATTTTGGGGGTTTCACCGCGTGCTATCCCTCTTACTTTCCTTGTGGTACGTGGGTTCTTAAAAAGGTTCTAAAACCGCAGTATCAGGAGAACCCATAGCTGTTATAATCAACAACAGTAAAAGTCGCGATAGACCTACCACTCTCCGAACCCCCCGCAGTGACCACAGAAGACTACACCCTTTCAATTTAGGGGCGTTCTTTAGGCTTGTCACGGCCCTGGAGCCAGTAGCTCTAGAGTTTACAAAGTAATTAAATAATGGTTCTTCCAACTGAAAAGGTTTTATATCACTAAGATAGAGTTACCTATTTTTATGCATCAAAATAACATGCGGGTAGCTTATCTCCTGACACCGATTTCAGATATCTCCGCACATTTTATAATATATCGTTCTGAATTGTTGTCCTTAGTTAACGGTTTGAATTGCTTCTAAAATTTGTAGCCGTACGATATGTCAATGTTAATTACACAATGGATTTTATGATGTCTATCGTCCTCGAGATGCGTTCGCTCATGTCGGATCGTCCGGAGTAATACATGTCTGTATTTTGTTCAATGTCCCATTCGTATGACGGTATGTTTTCTGGGGTCAAAAGAGGTCGACGCGTGACCAATATCTAAGAAAGTAGGCAGAATGTATTACAATTACATCAATCATGAATCAACTTCGGTAGTCCATTCTTCTACTGATTAAGATCTTACGTTCCGTCACTTATTTTGAATAATATTTGGATTATTTCTACAACTATAATAATATGAACGACTCTCATTCAAAACCTTTGATGTTATTCTAAACGTTATATCAACTTCACTTAAGTTCTATAAGGCCAATAGACGGATCCAAGGGGAATGGGGATCATGTCGTGGGATCGTGTCACCCCCATTTACGAATTAAATTTCACCCCTGAGTAACGATATTATTCATAAACCCGCGCGTACACAAGGGCAGGGGTTTTAGGTCCGGACCCCCCCCAGGAGCGGAAACATTACTTATTAATTAGGTAAATGGAATATTACTTCTTCCCCTTCGTCAGGACCTCATGACTGAGGATAGTGATCCGGACGATTTGACTGTTGAACAAGTGCGAGCTTTCTCAACGGGTTACCCCACTCCTGTCGGCATTCATAAAATATTTTATGAACCATCTAGGACCTAGGTCTAGGTCATCCAATATTTGTTTTAATATTCTGTTGAGGCAATCATGTCTGAAAGACCGCAAACGATCCTAATAATTATGACTGTTAGTCCAAGCGCATTCGTTAACCACTTGCGGATGCGACATTTAATGGCCCCACCAAACCACACCCGGCTCGCACCACACCCGGTCTTAATCGGGCGTATCACAGGACCCTACATTTGAATGCATGAATGGAAATGTGTCAGGAGCTGTTACCCGGTTAGGTCGCCATGTAGCCAAGTGTGCTTTGACTGAATTTATATGACTTTAAGGAGAGAGAAGCACATAATATGAGCAAATTTAAAAAATGGTAAAAAGCTATCACAAAACTGCCGCACAATCTAAATAAAGAGATCTTTCCGTTGACAGTATGACGCGACGCCACAAATTTTCTAAATGAGACAAAAATTGGCCTTTGTGCCGACCAGGTCGGGCGGTCCGATGGGCCCAACAGCTGGTTGAACAGACTTGAGCAGCTCTTCCCTTTCCGTACACACTTTATTCTATTATACTTGCTTGTCTACTTTTGCTGGTTCAAGTCATAACGTACGAATATTAATTCTTCGGGCGAATTCATTCATTCACACCAATGCCCGCTAATTCTTTCGATATCCAGTTGTCATTATTTCCAGTGGCAGCCAGCAGTTTGAATCGTTCCAAAAGGTCACTAAATATCATTCGCAATATGTAGATATACGGCGGAGATACGAAATGATGGTACGAGTATAATCAGAGATGTTTCCCGGAGACTGGAGAGAAATGGTGATCCGTTTGCTGCATCTATGGAGTGGATATGGTTAATAAGAAAAATACACGTTTTAAGTAATTAGTCTGCTTATCCTACGAGGCCTCAAAATCAATTTACAGTGGTGCGCTGATTTCAAAGCTGAAATTTGAGAACCAAACCATGATTTGATTGTAGTAGGATGGTAGAATGCACAAAAATTGTATATTCAAGGATTATCATTTATTATTGACAGAATATAGGTACATAATAAAATAATAATATCAGTAAACTATTTACATCGATTCAATGATAAGAAATCACACCCGACTACAAAACATAGTTAAATGGATTTCTTTTTATAACCACTACGACTACGTGTATAGGCAATAAATACTAACTCACTGCAGTCCGAAGTTGCATCGCGATAAGAAAAATTTCCTTTCCCGTATGCGATGTGGGCTAATTTCCTTCCTTCCCAAGCGTGCATAGGTTCAACAAACTGTATTTTTTTTAAAATTATTACCCACCCATTATTGCTTTCCATTTTCCACGAAGTAAAATTTAATTCATCGTGTAGATATTATTTAAATCGACTAAGTAAGTACACCCAGTATACAGCTGCTCTGAGCTTCGAGAATCGATGTTTGCGATGTGAATTGATGTGTGTTGTGGTCAGTTTTGCCATATTTTTCTATGCTGATTATAGTACAAAGGCGTAAAAATTATAGTATTTCTAAAAAATATATAGTACATGAACATTTTTCGTCTTGAATCCTTTAAAATTATAGTATTATGGTATATTTGGCGTAAAATTATAGTATTTTACATTTTTCGCGAAATCAAAATTATAGTATTGTACTATAATTATAGTACGGTTGGCATCACTGGTTGTGGTATAACTTTACGAGTAACTAAGAGATAAGAGACCGGACCATGGAGCCTCTTATTACACTGATAGTGAAGAAGTTACTTGGACCTGGCTCGGCCACGTGCTACGGATCTCTCAACAGAATTTCAACCTGGTTTGCCTATTCAATCGGATTATGGAAGGCCGATTAATACCAAACACAGATTAACCGGTGGAGCTACGGAATCCTAGTATGACTTGAGAAGTTGCAAGAGACGCTGTGTGGTGTCCATGTGCTCGAACTGAAGAGCGGATATGATCAAAGAAGAAGAAGTAGGTACCCACTTACAAGGCTTTGCAACCGCGATCGATTTCTTGATCCCAAAACGAATTTTGTTATAGGTATTGTACGTAGGAGTTTATGTTATTTGTATGTTTTGTGATTGTTTATCTATTCAGTGTCTGCCAAACTGTGTGCCGGTAGAGGTTCTAGGAGTTTAATTTACAAAACTTACAAAAAGTACTTACATAAAATATATATTTCTTCTGTGTGTAGCCCTCGCAAATAAATCTTCTTGTTTGCTGAATCTAGATGTTTGCTATAAGAATGAATCTGTAATAAAAATGACTTGGACTTACAGCCAATTTAATCATTGGCCTTCGTGAGTTTTTTTCAGATTCATTTTCGCAAATTTAAGCCCTGTGTCTAGACTAGAAGAAGGTTTTATTCATACGTCTTCAACTTCAACGTTACTTACGGAACGATAATGAAAGAAAACAATATTGAGAATTTGTTGCTAATAAAATAAGTAACCATATAATACGAGTATATTATGACTTATGACGTTATAGTAGGTATATGTATTATATGGCTATGAGATATCATAATACAATATTATTGTATTAGATATCTCCGTCTCTATAATGTCTTCATAGTTACTTTGCATATAATAGATATATATAAGTATATTAAACATAATTGTTTTTTTCCTATTTGTTATTGTCTTGACGATAACTTACATTGGTATAAGTATAATTATATTAAAGCTGGTTGATTCGTCCCTTTGAACTTTTTAATCGGCGTACCTACGGCAGCTTTCGACGTAAATCAATATTGTCACCGAGAAAGAACTTTTCCAAATAAAGCTCGATATCCAGACGCGGCGAGCTTTCGTGCACCTAATTTAATATTAATTATTAAACATGATATTGAAAAGAAATGACACAACAAATATTGGAACAGATTGTGTATTTTATTTATCGTATGCTTTGCAAAAAAAATATTGATATTAAAAGAAACTGGGATCCAAAGGAATTTTAGAAAGTAGGTGAAGAATCGGTAGACAAAAGAACATAGTGACTGAAAAAGTTACGCAGTGTGTATATTACCACGCAGCGCCGTGACCTGCACGGAGCCAACAGAACGGAGGGAGCACAGGAGGAAGAAGAAGCATGGCGAGACTTCAACATCCCCACATACTACATAATTTTTGTTAACATCCACCAAATTGACCGGTCGGGACTAGGCTTCTGACTGTCTAATAACATAACAAGGAGTTGGCTCCACATTAGATAAATATTAATATTAGATACGTTTATTTAAATAAATAGTGTTGTAAATGTCTAAGCCGGCTCTCACATCTAAACTCGCCTGGTCTGCCGCACAGCCATAAATCAAACCTTCCAAGAACGTCGATCGGGTGTTGCATATGAAGACCGTGCACATCTACCTAGCGACAGTCGCACGTAACCTACGACATGTACAGATATGTGGATGTGGCGAAAGGCGAGCCGGTATAGGAATGACCAATTCGTAGGTGTTCGTATGTGTTCTGGGGTCTTCGACTCGCAGCCCGAGAAGCATGCAACTTGTCGATTGCAACAGTAGATGCTTTTTCAAACTAAAAAGTCGTATTCGACCAATCTGCGGAGCTCCATTTGGCAACGTGTGTTTTGTGAATAACGACATCACATCGACGTATTCGACACGTTGCAGGCGGACGAGTTTTAATGTGAGAGCCGACTAAAATAGGCGTCTAAAGTGTGTAACATGATCCTTAATTCTGGTGACACAGGTTCAGGTACCGGGCCCTGCTGCCTAATCCTGTGAAGTCGCTAATTGTAGGTGTCGATGCCTTGAGGAGTCTGATTCAGCCTCTCACCAGAGACGTCGGACTAATGTTAACGCTTGGCTAATCAATTTACGACGTACTTACGCGTCTGTTCATAATGTCGTGGGTCCTAGGTTCGAATCCTGAGGTATTTGCCCGATATTGTTTTTCATTGTGTGTTTGGAGTATGGACCTAATAGATTGACTAGCATCCATTTCTCGTATAAACAAAAATCTGCAAAACAACCCTCCACTCTGTAGAGGCCCGTATGATATTATTAGGATCGGATATGGTCAAAAAGAGTCAAATTATTCTTCTTTAATATAGGAAACTGTACGCTATCTGTAATCGTTCTCTATAAAATGTTAATTGTTTTCCACCTAAGTTCTTGTTAATCGGTTTTCTCAAGTCATAGCTTTAACAGTGGGCTTGACTAAGTCGCTATTTTTTTTCTTTTATAAATTAAACATTAATAAGATTAATTTTGTAATCCTCTTCAGTCTGTATCTTGACTACGTTAGGCGTATTTCCTGGAAGTAATCTCTGTTGCTAACAATCTAAACCAAACCAACTTCAGTCCAGTATCTTTTATATAGCGTAGCCACAGACACGTAGAACGTTTTCTTCGTATAGTGCATTCTTTATATTTTCCGTTATACTTGGATATTATGGCCTGACCGTCATAGAGTACCCTGCTTCAAAACCGTGGTCCAAGGCGATGACATTTATATTTATTGATGTGTTCTGTGGTAATAATATAATATTCTCGTCAAAAGTAGCGGTAGTTCGCACATCTCAATATGACGTACGTTGAGGGTCAGCTGATGTACCTATGTAGAAAAGATAAGTTTGCTATAACACAATGCATGTTTTTCTCACGTCCACTAAGGCGTTGTAATAAGATTAATATATGTGTTTTTTACAGTCAAACTTTGTCGCCGATTTCGGTATCTTAAGTAAGACGTCTATCTTATTATCTTCTTTATCTTATCTTTTTTACTTACGCTTCTAATTATTATAAGTATAATTCTGCACTACGGTCCTAGAGTAAAAAATAAAATAGGTATGTGTACAATATGTAACAACATTGTTGTAGCTCGTCTCTGGAGTGCTGGCCATAGACCTTCGTGACTGCGTTTCATTAATGAGGGTAGGTACTGTCTAACATTATTATTTGGGGTTTGAAAATGCACATGAACGAAAGACATTTTCAATAGGTATGACAATAAAACAATTATTGCTGGCAAGAACTAAAAAATAATAGATCAAACAAATTTGATATCTGTGCATGCCCCGTATACATAGTTAATAAGATTATTTACGAATGATCTAGTTTTTCCACATTTATTGTCCACCCGTTACTATTTTAATAATATTATATACAAAAAACAATAAATGTGACTGAAACAGCAGTTACTATTAACTTCTTTATATTGTATAATTTAATACAAATCTATTGACATTTTGATGTCTGACTAAGAATAGAAATCACGTAGATACTGACGTCATCGATAAGGCTTTTGGATATATTTATGATTATAATGTAGACATAACGATAGAAATAGAAAAATATATACTAAGAACAATATGATTTATCATTTAAATAATTTGTAATAAGGAGGTTTTCAGCACTCTAATAGTGGTGGAATTTGGGAGAAGTTATGAAAATATGATGTGTTGCTGCCAAATGTTGGTAAGTCGATAATTTAGGTATTTAGAGTTAACTACGGAGTATGTGTCTATAATTATATACATATTATGTATGTTAGAAAAAAAATTAAGGCAATCCGATAATTATAGAATATGTACACTAAGCACAAATAAATTAGCATTATCTCTGATTTCAGAGAGCATGTCAAACTTCAAATTGCAATTTTATTACTCCATAAAATGAATTCGAGACTTAACAACTTTTGGTAGTATCCCCATGAAATGTAATAATAATTGTGTAATTATTATTATATTGTGTATTATGTAATTGAAAAATAAAAATATATATCGTATGTAACAGGGTTTCTTAACATTTTTGAGCCACGACCCGATAGTCAAGAGCTTTTTTATAGCTATTCCTTTCAAAGATTCTGTTTTTAATTAAAGGGATATTTGTACATTTGTTAGGTATCATATGCTATTTATTGTCTTAATAAAATAATGTCATTGCTTAAAAATAAAAATTTTCCGCGTAGGTACTAATATTGGGTTAAGGTGGCCCATAGGCTAATAACCCCTGCCTCATCATATCACATCGAAGATGATGAAAAAAACATTCTTATGTAGAGATGGAGCCTAAGCACAATATTTCTTCGGACCGCTAATTTTCATAAAAAAAACTCTCAAATGAGTGGTAACTAAATTGGAACATGTCTATGACATTTTTATATGGAAATCACTTCACAATCAATCAATTCAGGGGTGACTGAAGAGTAAGGATTACTTGGATACCATTCGATGATGAAATTCCTTCAGCAATAATTCCTCTTTCAGCTTTGTGGTTTATCCAGTACCAGTCTCATATACATATAAATAATATTATATAATAAGACATTATTTATTCACACACAGGAGACATACCCAATATTTTTTTTAACAAAACTTACTGTAGTATACAATACGAGGACTGAAAAACCAGCGATAAAACGTTCTATTCTACAATAAATCTTTATCCATCGAATCTCAGAATAAGTCAAAGATATGTTTTAATCGCAAACATGTATAGTTTTAATTTATTTTCGTTACAGGAATAATAATAAGGATATTGTACTATGAAGTGAAAACAATTATAAAATTAGTAATCATCATCTTCATCAGTCGGGGTCGATTCACTGGTGGATGGAGACCTCCCCTGGCTTCCTCCACTATTAGCGGTCCGTAAGTCTTCGCTGCCACGTGTATCCATCGAACTGTATTAGTTTATCTATCAGTATGGACGTCCTTGTGGTCGTTTAGTACCCCTTGGGTGGGAACCACCATCTGACGGCGTTTTGTCCAGCGGCGTAGCAGAGCGACATAATTATCCAGCCCATTACCATTTCATCTACTTAACGACCTCTTTCATATTGCGTACTCTTTCTTGTCTGCTTCTTTTATTAGAATTATTAAAATAGTAACGAGTTACCTAGTACAAATCAATATACCTACTTACCACTAATATGGCATCAATCGTAATAATTACAAGATAAAAAAGAACATTTTATATACCACGTTTTTAAACTTTCTGTGGAATCATATAAACATGACAATTCTATGTGTTAATAAAAACTTTTTATTGTACTTGATAGAAATACTGAATAAATAGAGAATACTGAAATGTCATTTTGACATTTCATATTGATTTCCATAGTAACGCACGTATATATTAATGATTTAGTTGCTAGGACCCCCTTCGACACTAACAATAATAACTTTCCATACAAAACAGAATTAACTGAAAATGAATTCAATTCTGATTAAAAATGGCTAAAAGTATTAAAAGAATGCATTGTCGTCGTGTTATGATATATTCTAAAAGTTTCAAATGTCTAGCTAGTCGGGAAGTTAGTTAAAAATCCTCATTCGTCCAATACAAATCTTGGACAAACAAGAAACAATTTATACTGGACACACAAAAAATCTGTACCGGACAAACAAGAATACGAGCTAATAAAAACGTGGTAAAAATCATAAATTATATGTGTCAGGTACAATAAATTGATCTTTTGAAATATATTTTACAAATAAAACGAAAATACTGTTGTTACTCCAATCAACCTATTATTATGTATTCTAATGTGGGTTATAGAGGAATGACAGAATCTTCTGGCATTACGACCACGACGAAATCACTTTTGAACGGTGTTAGTGTCTTTTGAAAGTAACGATACCAACCCCAAAATGAGTCTCCTACACTGCCAGAAAAAGCTGACACCATTCTACCTATGAATTTCCATAATAAATATGAAATACCTACCTACCAATGTATTACAACAGAAGAGTGTATTTACTTATATATCTTTATTAACTGTAATATTTATTATAGAGTATAAAGTTGTTTTAACAAATTATTTTTCCAATGGCTTTAAATTTGTTTGTACAAGTACTTTTCCAGTATTCACATATGTACTTTGTATTATTTTTATGTACCTACCAAAAGAAAGTTTACAGAACTTCACAGCTTTTGTAGTAAAGTTTAAAATTAGTCGTTGAATGCCCTTTTCTACGATCGATAATTTTCCAACACAAAATAAATTTCTTAAATTTTCCTACTGTACAAACATCATGAGACGTCCAATTAAATAGCATTTTACTTAATACAGTTTACAAAAAAATAAAGCTGGATTTCCGTCAGGCCGAAAATAATAATCCACATACAATAGAGCCCCAATATTAATACCCACAACCTGACTAAAAAGTGTTGAAAAAAAAACCAAATGAATTAATTTGTGGCTAATCTAATATTTATTTTATAATGTTAATTGTTAATAATATACCATTATTAGGTAACTAACTATTAACATAATTATGACCTACTTCATTGGGACCAAAATATTCCTGAGGATCATGACTCTGATAAGTTGGTCATTTGATAGCCTTCTCCGCAACATTGCTCCAACCTCTCGGCATTATTAGCGGCAAGCAGAACCTTCGTCAATGTAAAACCGTGGCACTCGTGATTTGGTCTGTCCATATTTGGAGGCAGGTTTTCTCGCCCTCCCGCCGCGGACCCAACGTGTATAACATTAGATTTTAGAATAAAACAAACTAAATAATGACAATTTTGCATCTAATAATATAGTATGTTTCTAATAAAATCATTCACATATTATGAACTTTTATAATTCATGAATAAGGATTTTGATTTTTATTAGAGGTTGTGATCTAGAGCTCTCGACAAATCTACAGTCTACAATCTCGTTTTTTTTTTTAAATTCCTGTTTCTCGAGAAATTATTTTTAACGAGAATTTGAGAAAAGTAAAGGTCAACAAATGAAAACTGTGGAATTTGTAGTTAGGGAAAAAACCACAGAACAGATAATAAATAGAATTCCGATAGGCTATATACCAATACAGTACATTTTGACGCAAGGTTTTGAATGTATGAGTGTCCTACGAAAATTATCCACGCATTATAGACGTGCAATAGTGTGTGTAATACACCAATAATATTAAATGAGCGTCAATGACGTATTTGTCGTATGACGTATTCTTGACACGTGTTGAAATTTATCCCGTATTCTTCCTTACTCGAGATCGGTTGCCTGCTTCTCTTTACCCGTTAGGTATATCAGTTAGATTATTACTGAGTTCCCTGGAAAAAACCAAACCCTTGTTCTTATTTATAAGGTATAAATATCAAGATCGTGGGTTAATTTGTAGTCACGTTATCTACTGTGGATACTTACCAAATAAATACCTAATATTTTTTTTACTGATTTGAGTTATTAGTCTAGCTAGAAACACGGTTACGTTTTCTACGATTTATTATCAAGAAGAACCCAGGATATAAATATGTATTGTTGTCTATTATAATAAATTGGTAGCTCCCCATTATAGTTGGTATTGTATATCCCACATGAAAATTCTGCAAAATAGGCTATAACAATACATACCTACATGCAAATTTCGCATTAGTAACAGTTTGGTTATTTATTTTGAAGGTTATTTTATTAGTTAAACATACGTACCTACATATTATTATTAAGCCTCGGATATCCGGCGTTATAACCACCCAGTATTTTCACCTGCTTTTTACCTGCAGACTTGTATCTGCCGCCGTATTGTTTTCCCTTTGACAGTCACGTGCGAGCCGGCAATTCGTAAACAACACCGTGACATACAGTTATCAAAATATTACATTTTAAGTACATACTAAACATACGATAAAATGTATTATACCTCTATGCGATAAAGATAAACCATATTATCAATATCTAAAAAGGCGTAGGTATATGTACCTACACATCGCACACACAATACATACTAAATTACAGCTGTGAGACTCTTGTAATGTGACAAATAAAAATATATTATTTAAAATCAAATGTAGGTACTCCACTTAATAATCCAATTTAACTTTTAAATTAATAACTGAACAGCTAAGTTGATACAGTGCGTGTTGTAGTTTTCTTTCATACTGTGCTCGGTTGATTATCTTATTAAAATGACAGAAAGAACTGCCTAATTTAATTTGAAATCTTTTATTTAATTTTGAATTAATGTTGTTGGAAATAATTTCTTTTATTTAAAGACATTGTGTGTGTGTTAACAATACAATTTTTAAAATAAACTATGAATACTAATATTATTGTAACGAGTTATTGGAACTTTCTGGTATTCGATGGGGGCGATCGATGTTGTACGTCATGATGGGTCTACGCTGTTTTTCCATCACATTATTCTGTGTAAGTTAATCCCCTATTACTCCTTTCCAATTATTTTTATATCGTTTTCATTTTAGAATATTAAACGAAGTTATTGATTTATTTTAACTATGATACGTTAGGTACCACTGGCTTTCCCTTTAATTATTTCCCCCTCACAAATTACCCGCATACTAAAATATAATCATAGACAATATTATTGAATTCGATAGGTTAGGGACAATCATTAATTATATTACTACAATTAATCGCGAATTAATATCTCTATTTCGTATTAGTAATCTACGGTTATATGCAA
This sequence comes from Rhyacophila brunnea, assembly GCF_057557595.1. Lineage (NCBI taxonomy): Eukaryota > Metazoa > Arthropoda > Insecta > Trichoptera > Rhyacophilidae > Rhyacophila > Rhyacophila brunnea. The sequence goes on from NW_028232965.1 coordinate 18,019,731, forward strand.
ATTCAATAACGATGGTTGCATGTAGAGATATTCGTCCAGTAATTTCACACTAGGTATATAGTAAGACATAGATTTTATTTTATTTATGGACAATAAGCTTTTCTGGTCCGCCAATTGGAATTTTTCTCTTTAGAATCAGATTCGAAACCTTTTCAGCTTATGTTTAGCTATAGTTTTCTGTCAAAATTATACCTATTACTTATGAAAAAATGTTCAATGGAGTAACCCTTTTAAATCTTTCGGGGACACCCAACGGTACGCTACAACGGTTTGGGAAACACTGGCTTAGTGTGTAATAATTATTCAATAATACGTATTATTATGAAGTAGGTAGTGCGTTTATTACAAAAAAATATATTATTTTATGAAAAATCAAATAAATAAAACTATTTTTAGCAAATATCAATTAAATACAATATAAGCTGAAGTATAATTTTTTAACCAATGATCTAGAACCAATGACAATTGTCTAAAACCGATCCTTTTTCCATGAGAGCTTTTTACTCCCTACAATAATTAATCAGGGTGCTTACATATTATTATAATAATCATTACCTAACATTATTTTATATGTCATATAAAGTTAGAGCTTTTTCGGTTAAGTTATGTTTTAGTCATTTAGTGTAAGGGCATTAGGTATATGTACATTAGGTAATTATACTAATTATACCTCCTACGACAACAATAATTACTCAATTATATAGTTCGATATAAAAGCATTTAAATAAACATTATCTACGAGTATTAATAATAAATAATTTTGTGTCTTTGTTTATTAAGTGATTTTCACTTTTTCACCTGTTTTTTTTCATTTTGGGAAGATTGGAAAATATTAAATAGGTAGACGTAAAATAGCTAATTGATTAATGGAAAATATTATAAATATAAATTTGGTATTTAGGTATACCTTTCTAAATTTGGCAGAACCCATTTTTTAGCTCGCGGATAATACGCCTACAGATTTAAACTTTGTCGATTTTCACTTGTTAGTCAAATTAATGCAAATTTAGCGTGTGCCAAGTTTGCAACACGTGCGCATAGATATTATTGAGGATTGAGGAATATCGATTCCCATTTCAATAGCGGAAGAAATTGGATTGGTGTATTGCAGGCATGTCCAACGCCTCGATCGCACAATTTGTCCATAGTGAAAATGTAAAACGCGTGTGCATTCACTTGTAATAGGTACTTATAATAATATGTTATCATTGAGATTTTGAAGGGAAAGAATAAACCATTATTTTCTTTTGAAAGAATTAACTATGACCGCCGTAACCTCGTCGTAGCACTTGTTTCATATCGCATCACTCACGCACGGCCTGTTGCAAGAGTGAGAAAAAGAGAAGATGTAAATACCGGCTCTTTAAATTGAGGCGTAGTTTCTTTTACCGCCGAGAATGTATAGGAAATTCTTTGTGACGGTGAAAGACGGGTGTTAAATAAATTTAATTAAATAAATTAATATAGGTAATAAGTACATTAATTTATTGTCAAAGTTAATTTCAAGTTAAAGAATGACGATGGGAGAGTAGTTTTGCTTACCATTGCCAGTTTTAGGCACGCACGTCTTTGCTGATTTTTATTTTACATTTATTATTGATTTTTACGGATTATTAGAATATCTGGCATGCGATTTCCACATATATCCCGTCTTACTACTCATAGTTTCTCGTAGCTTCAACCGTAGACCCCCCTCGCACTTTACAGGTACATTCCCCATACCCAGACACTCCACATTTTGAGTCTAACATCTGATCTGCAGGTATAACGTATACCTACGAGTCATTTCGAGCTGTACATCCACAATTATCGGTTATCGAATGCGTGTGGCGTAACGGTCATAATTAGTATAATAGGTACGGGTTTTCGATTAATCACAAGCCTTGCGTGTCGTAGAATGATGAGAGTAGTGGGGTCAACCCGCTGAGAAGACTGTTCGACAGCCAAATCATTCGGGACACGATTCTCTGTCATGACGTCTTGGCGAAGAGGAAGTAGGTACCTATAAGTAAAATTTCATTCTTTTTTAATTAACTATTTTTTTATTCAACGAATAAATCACATAATTTAAGAATGTAACATTCTAATTATTGAACATACATAATTTTGAAAACACTTACTGTATGTATTACTTGTCTTATAACTTACAATAATTACCATCGCACCTGAGCTGCCAGAAAAAACAACTGACTAATTGTAGAAATCCATACTAAGAATCATTTGGGCATAAGTCTCCTTAGGATATTGGATTCGTCCACCATTTTAATGTGTTTTTTTATGGGTTGACGGTTAAAGACTTGAAAGATCCGGTCTTCACTTATAAATAACCAATAGAAAAAATCTGTGGTGCTGTTCGGTTATGAGGAATACAGCGGAAACACATTTTGAAAATACTCGATATACTGGATTATTTGTTAGTTTGGGTTAGCTTAGGTTAGGTTTGGTTTGGTTATGTTAACCTAACAAATAATCCAGTATATCGGCTATTTTAAAAATGTGTTTTCCGCTGTATTCCTCATAACCGAACAGTATCAAATCTGTTTTTGAAAAAAGTATCTAAGACACCCCACCCCGCAGGTAAGCCTGTATCTCTCGGGTTTCATGCCCATGCACATAAGACCACTATGCTAAAAGCGCTATACTTAATTGCAGGATTACTTGATGCAGATGTCTTACTTTTTTCAGAAAAAGATTTTTTCTATTGGTTATAATATATTATTTTCTCAAAAGTATTTTCAAAATTAGGTACTTATGTACAAAATTCCATTCACCTAAATGTTCTTTTTCCGTCCCTTGGGAGAGGTCCGGACCGTCACCCCCCCCCCCCCCCGGCGGTCAGTTTTGTAGTGGTTAGTAGGTACACACTCTCCTTGAAGTTGGACATGCCTGCTAACTATGTTATATAAAATAATATTTATTCATACTGAAAACGAAACGTTTTCGAAATAGAAATAAATACGTTCGGTGGTAAATATAGACCGACCACACAACAAAGCTTGACTAGCGTTTATTTTTATTCACAACAATCAGCGGTAATAGAGTACATAATTATTAGTTACGCCAAACTCTTGTTTTGTTTGTATAACATTATATTAAAATTGCAAGTGTGTATATAAACAGTCATAGAATATAAATTTACGCATGGACTACAAATTAATGGGTCACAGATTGATGTGTATTTAAATGTGTGGAGGCCGGAGGCTCTGACATGTTTGGAGCCCCCTTACGATATACAGACACTCTGACTCTACGGGTCGTTAGTATGGAGTAGGGATTCCAATCCCGGGATCCCGAGCTATTTTCGATACCTATGAATCCCGGGATTGATAAACATAATCCCGGGATTTCGGGATTGATTTTTTTATCAATTTTTATGGAAAATAAAATAAAAGCGAAAATATAACAGAAAAAATACTTTTAATAAAAAATAACTACATTAGAAATAAACTGAGTTTGAATGAAGTTTGATTTTACCCATGTGTAGGTTGCCGATTCATTTAATTTTTTCACATAAATTATTAAAAATGAGAAAGATTGGAAAAAAACAATACTTCGCACTTTTAACAAAGTAATTCCACCATGATATCATACGTTTTACGGCAGTTTCATATTTGGCTGACTAATTAGATTTATGAAGCGGAAACCATAAGTACCTTTGCCATGATTATTTGCTTTACTATTTTAAATCTCGCTAATCCATTCATTATGTCTTTACTATCAGAAACAGCAATCTCATATTAAATTCACATTATTATTTACATTATAATATTATTTACTACATTAAACTTGTGTATTTCCAAGATTGAACGTACCTATACAATATTAACAATAAATGTTTTAAATAGTATAAATAATACTAGATTTATTTTTGACCGATTTTATCAATGTTATTTGTAAATATAAAAATTTTATATTAACAATGGAAAAAAATGCCCTGCCTGTCCCGGGATCCCGGGATTGTCAAATTGTAATCCCGAAATCCCGGGATCAGAATTTTGGCTCGGGATTGGATTCCCTAGTATGGAGTATTCTTGAGTATGGGTCCATTATCTGGAGTCCTTATGAGGTTTCCTATAAGCTTGTTTTAGAGCGTGTTCAGAAGAAATTTCATCGACATCTTTATTTTAATGTATTTACCAATTTACCTATATAATTATTTTTCTTTTGACAGTTTCTCAAACGAGTATTTTCCGACTAACTTTCTTCAAGGCATGCTCGCTTTCATTCTCTTGAAGCTCGTATGTCACTTCTGCTCTTAAAACATTTTCCCTGGTCTCACGTGATAAAGTTACCAATCCCGATATTCTGGAAAATTTGAACTTTTATACACTACTCACCACGTCAACGCCAACTACATGCACCTACGTCAACTACGTGCAGCCATGACAAATTTTGGGTGAAAGCTGTTTCCTCATGTCAGGCTCACCAGGCACCAATAGCGAGGGTTGTGCGGCTGGTCAATGCACTCCTTGGAGGATGTAGACAATTTAGCGATGCATTGTGTATTTTGTTTTTAAAATTCTATTTTATTGTTGAATTTGTATTTTTTTTGAATTATTATTGTTTTATTTTATTTTATTTCTTTTCTATAAAATTATTTTTTGCTGTGTTTTTTCTCTATTAAGACTTCTTTCATTAAATTCGACTTCAAGGGACCAATTCTTTTAAGCTGCCCACGCAATCTGATCATATTGTAAGAATTTAGCAAATGGTGTTATTATGCAATTGTAATTTTGGTATTAATTTAAGTTTCGGAAATATACGTTGGAAAATTGTTGTGATTCGACAATGTGATGAAGTATAACATTTTTAATTGAAGTCGAGAGTGATATTTCATTGGTCGTTGGACCATTGGATTGGATCATTGGACACTTTCAATCAAGCATGAAAACGGTTACATGAAATTTGTACGTATGCAGTTCTTCGTGAAACACTTATTCGTGTGCCGCAGTACGTGAAACATGAGTTCGTGCAACATTTAATCAAATGACGAGTTCTTCGTTGAACATTTCACCGTGGAATACATTTCACCGTGGAATACGTATTCTACAACATGTGGCGCTAGTTTGCTCTTCCAATTAGATTCAATACGAATTTTATGAGATGTCTTTATTGGTTTTAAATAATTTAATGTTGAAACTACATAAATAATATACCTATACGATGTGATTGTATTTATAATCTACTTACCTACCTATTTTCTAATGTGTGTTTCTTGTATTACGATGGTTTTATTACGTATTTTTAAGTGTTTTATTTAGACATTAATATTGCAACTTACAGAAATAGCAATATTTTGTTGTTTTGGTGTGGACAATGGACTAGTTGATTTGAAACCTTTTGTAAGTATGCATTATTGAAAATAAAAAGATGGCAATACCTACCTTTTTTAATTTAAAAAATAAATGTATATAGGTACATAGGTATATGTAAATGCTGTTGTTTAATTCATTTAGGATATTATTGATTTTTATAGATAAGTACGTAGTACCTAATTTACTTTTAAATATATGTGCCCGAGTTGGGGGAGCGGTCGTTTATGAAGAGTGGGTTAGTTCTTCCCGCGGATATACAAAAATACACGTTGTTTTTTAAATGTGTCTATTGTGGCTTATTGCGTTTTATTTTAATTAACTACCAAATATGTTGAAAATTTATTGTAGTATTATAGAAAATGTGTGTTCTTATTATTATTTAAAATAATATTATGGACAATGTTGATTTGAAACTTTTTGTAAATGGATATTATTGAAAATACGAACGTGTTAATAGCTGCATACTTTAATTTAAAAATAAATATACCTACTTATATAGATGACTGCATTTATTGAATTCATTTTGGATATGATTGATCTTTGCAACTTTAAACATAGGTACTACTACGTAGGTACTTTAACTTTTGCATATCCTGATAATACAGCCATGGTATCCGACTTGGCAGAGCGGTTCCATATAGAAAGTGGGTTCAATCCTGTGACTTAATAAAAAATACATGTTGTTTTTTAAATGTGTGTTAATCCAACGAGAGACCAATATTGGCTAACAAGTAACAACCCTTATTCGTAAAAAGTCTGTTAATATAATCTCCATTCTATGGAGCCAATTTATGTTCCGGATTGCAGAAAAAATATTAATTACCTATTCTACACTCGTATAATACACTCCGTTTCATTATAGGTTATTTTTGTTATAGTAAGGTAGGTACGTAATAATGATGACTTTTTATTAATACTTATTAATTTTTAGATTTGATCAGAACTCCGGATATTAGGTATGTTACAGTGGCCAAATGTTTTTTGTGCACTAGAAGCACGTGAAAGTTAAAGGACCTACCTACACAATAAACTGCAAAATACAACGGATTTGTAATTGATTTATTTCAAGATTTTTTAATTATATTTAGGATATGTTGATAGGTACGCGTACTTTATACATATATGTATAAATATAAAAACCTTTTTATTTCTTACAAACAAAAAAAGTAAATGACAGTGAATTGACTATATCTAATGTATAACCTATGATTATATCTATGATTGTATTATCTACTTATTATCTAGTTTATATAATATTAATTAAGTATTATTATTTTTATATTTTTTGTATAATACATATTATATATATTAAGATACTTAAATACTTACTTTATATCTCGTATTATAAAGATCAATAATATCCTAAATGAATTAAATATATATACCTAGGTAAAAACATTTATTTTTTAAATAAATAAGGTATTGCCATCTTTGTATTTTCAATAATACCTACTTACAATAAGTTTTAATTCAATTAGTCCACTCAGATTATAATAATCTAATTAAAACATTTGAAACCATTGTGTGTTAATACAGCGTAAAGACCCAATGGGTTTGGCGAATGGCTAACAAGTGACAACATTCTTCGTAAAAAGTTTATTTGGTACTGTTCGGTTATACGGAATACAGCGGAAAACGCATTTTGAAAATAGGCGATAAACTGGATTATTTGTTAGTTTGGGTTAGTTTAGGTTAGGTTTGGTTAGGTTAACCTAACAAATAATCCAGTTTATCGGCTATTTTCAAAATGCGTTTTCCGCTGTATTCCGTATAACCGAACAGTGCCGTTTATTTATTAATATAATTTCTATTCAATGCAGCTCAATGTATTGCGCTTTGGAGCAAAAATGTTAATTATTTAGCCAGGTACATACTGTATTCTGTTTACTAAGTATTCACACATACATGATTTATAAATAATATGTAATGTTTAATACGCTTACGTTATAGGTTACTTTTGTTACAGTTGCATAATAGTGCATTTTAAATATCTATAGGTCATACCACAGAACTGATTATTAAGATAGAAATGCTAAAGCCAGTCACCATTGACCCAGAATTTGAAGCCAGCAACGCAAGAAATACTAAGCCCGTTTAGTGTCTTCGAATATTGCCAATATTGAATGCGCGTTTCATTTATGTTAGAAACTTTAATGCATATTATGATATTGTTGTTTTAATTTAATAAAACGCATTTTTTGTAGTAGTTATTCCACTTTTAATTAGGACCTGTTTCGTCCGCCTCAGAGGGACATTTTCAACTGAGTACATTTTTTTAAAACAATATTTATCAAACAAATTCCAAAGCGACAGAAATAATATAACAAAAATGCAGTTCCACCATGAATTGACAGTTAACAAATTAAAACATATTATGATACTTACGTAATGTAAATAACATATTCTTTATCACGTGGTAAATAGCTATAAGAACATTGTAGTCAATTACAAGAATGTATGTTTTGAAACACACGTTGGTTCCGTAGCCATGACAATCTTTATCTATCTACACTTCTGATGCCTTCTTAATTTCCTGCATTATGATGGAGTACACAAGTTAAGTTATTATAAAAATAATATAAAATGTACGTTCATAGATAAAACGGAAATAGATTTAAATTAGCATTAGGTATATTTGTAATTTCAGTTAACTTATCTGTACATATATATTTATATACCTGTCTAAATTGCGAAATAAACATTAGGTACTTACCTAAATAGTATTGTTGTGTTATAGGTATTTAAATTAATGATATACTTAATATTTTCTCATCAACACTAAACTTGATAGTTAATACCATTAATGTGCATTACGTAGGTATTACCATAGACAAATATACTATGTATATGATTATTACTTATAAATAGCTCCCATTATCAATACATAATACCAATAAACATAGTAACATAATATAATATTATTTATTTACAATATATAATGAAATTTTAAATATTCATGTAAAAATATAATACTTACTTAAAAGTACGTAATAAAACCATTATAATACAAGGGACACAGCAGAAAATAGGTAGATAAGTATATTATAATTACAACCATATCGTGCGTACCTAATAATGTTTTTTTTTTTAATAATATTAATTTCTAAAACGGTCTTTTTTGTGCACACAATAATGAACAAGGGAACTCTCGAGAAAGGGCCAACCCAATAAATTGACCATAATACAAAAAAAATCTACCATCTGGACACATTTGTCTTGAATGAATGTATTGTTTAGTTTAGACTTTAGTCAGTGTCACTTACTAGATTCCACCAAAATAAAACGGATTTGTAATTAGGTAATGCATCATTTCATAACACTTACTACATTTCGTTATTGGTTTTTTAATTATATTTAGGACATGTTTCCCACAGTAAACTGAATGTATTATTAAATAAATACATAGGTATTATAAAAATTATAATAAACCATTTTTTTTCAACCAATAAGACCCTAGATTATTTGAGAATGTAACATTCTATATATTGATTGACACACTAGAAATAATCACTTGACACGACACCAGTGGCGCACCCAGGATTTAATATTGGGGGGGGGGCAAGGAGGAAAATGTAAATTAGTCCCATAGGATCTATTTCTTCTTCACAGCCTAATTTCTCGTTTATCGGTCTTTTGTCTATTGCGCTCGGTGTACCTACACCATGGTCCCCACATCCTGAAACGGGCCCTCAGGCTACGATATTAGATTAAAGGCAGTGTGAAACACTACATTAACGTTCTTCAAATTGTGTTTTAGTTCAAATTAAGGGTACTTATACAGTGAATTATTGGCGATTTTTAATACATCTACTTTAATAATGGAGCTGTCGAGTATCGACACATTATAATCAAAAACTATATTGCACAATTATATAAGTAATTGAAAATGTTCATGACCATGAAGTATACTTTTTTTACTATTAAAGCTAATTTATGATGTGTGTTTATCTCACTTATCTGGTCAACCCGACACGCCGGGCCCCCCACAGCCCGGGCCCCCAGGCTAGAGCTCTGTCAGCCCTCCCCAGCCATGACCGACACTACTCCGGAATTCGGGTGGACATCTAGAATTTTTGACATTTCCATTAGGGATTGTGTTTCTAAAAAAACCTGACATTAGTGTTTCGAAATTTTTGTGTTAAAAATTAAAATCTACGAAATTTTTCTAAAAAGGGTGCTGGAGAATTATTACAAATCATTTTTTGTGTCTTTATTTGTCTAAGCCCAAAGGTATAGTTTATTGGCTTTCAATTTAAATGTTTAAAATCATTCTGATAATTTTCATTTTTGGGGGGTGCCAGGGCCCCTTGCCCCCCCCCCTGGTTGTGCCACTGCACGACACATTGGGTCTTTACGCTGGATTGATCGATCCCACTTCTTGATAGACGACCACTTTACCAACTCAGCCACCATGGGTGTATTATTAGTTTTACTTATTACTTATAAGTACAATATATAATAAACGGTACTGAAATGATACCAATATCTCAGGATTATAGGTTAACCTATAATATTCATGTGTGAATTGTGGAATAAACACTAACTACTTATTTTTGTGTTTTATTTTAATTAACTACCTAATAAAATGTTTTCCTAATTCCAACCAATAAATAGCTGTTTTTATAGTTACCATTAAGTGCACTTCATAATATTAAGTACTTATAAAAATCATCAATTATTAATACTTACACGATAATATCTATATTACACAAGGAATTATAAATCTGGATCTTGGTAAAGTAAGTGCCAATATCAAAATTTGCCAATACTAAGTTAAGTGTTGAAAAGTTCCTAAAAATGTTCAAAAATTGCTTTATTTTTTGGTATTTTCCAAATTATTTACTTGTATTAAAAACAACATAAAAATCTATCGTGCATATTATTATTTATATTATCAATTAATGACTTTGAAAGGCATTAAAGAATCGTTTGTACTGGAAAAAATGACATATCGACATAACCACTTCTTTTACGAAGGTAAAGAAATATAATATTATTTACTTACAATTTTGAAGAAAATAATGCTATTTTGGTAACGTATAATAATCATGTCAAATTATAACACTTAAACCATCGGAGTATATGGAAAAGACGGAAGAAAATAAGTAGGTAACTAAATTAGAAATAGTTTCATATTGTAATTATATGTATGTAGTTTCAACATTAAATTATTTAAAACCAATAAAGACATCTCATAAAATTCGTATTGAATCTAATTGGAACTGCAAACCAGCGCCACATGTTGTAGAATACGCATTCCACGGTGAAATGTATTCCACGGTGAAATGTTCAACGAAGAACTCGTCATTTGATTAAATGTTGCACGAACTCATGTTTCACGTACTGCGGCACACGAATAAGTGTTCTACGTTGAACTGTTTACGTACAAATTTCCGGATACGCATGAAAACATGTCTGTGCATCCTTAATTAATACCATTTGACCACGAATAAAGATTTTTTTAGAAAGCTTGAAGTATGATAATATTCAGAAATAAAATGTTGATATCTTTTCTCTGAAGAGAAAGATTCAATTCATTTACTAATCCGCCAAATATGAAGCAAAACATATCCATTTTTCGTCACTGAAGTGGGAAGAAAGATCTGATTTTTTGTCACGAAGAAAGAGGCGAAGCTCATTACTAAGTTCTACAATTCTTATCCATATCGGATAAACTATAAATTATTGTGATCGTGTAAAAATTCGACCTTGAGATTTTAACTGATTTGTATCAGGTATCCAGTGATCACGTTATGATTTTTATTTTTTCAAATACTGAAATATTTCGTGGCTCCCTGGCAGGAGCTCCACGGCCCCCTGGGGGGCCGCGCCCCCCAGTTTGAGAAGTACTGATCTAACCTACAGTTTGTTTCGTTATTTCGTTTCATAAACCATTGATAATTTACTAGATTTTTTTTAATGAATAATTTTACTCGATAAGACTGATGGCATTTAATAATAATTATCGTGTAATTTTTAAATTAAAATAGTATGATTCTGTTGTTAAATTGTCAAATTGTAATCCCGAAATCCCGGGATCAGAATTTTGGCTCGGGATTGGATTCCCTAGTATGGAGTATTCTTGAGTATGGGTCCATTATCTGGAGTCCTTATGAGGTTTCCTATAAGCTTGTTTTAGAGCGTGTTCAGAAGAAATTTCATCGACATCTTTATTTTAATGTATTTACCAATTTACCTATATAATTATTTTTCTTTTGACAGTTTCTCAAACGAGTATTTTCCGACTAACTTTCTTCAAGGCATGCTCGCTTTCATTCTCTTGAAGCTCGTATGTCACTTCTGCTCTTAAAACATTTTCCCTGGTCTCACGTGATAAAGTTACCAATCCCGATATTCTGGAAAATTTGAACTTTTATACACTACTCACCACGTCAACGCCAACTACATGCACCTACGTCAACTACGTGCAGCCATGACAAATTTTGGGTGAAAGCTGTTTCCTCATGTCAGGCTCACCAGGCACCAATAGCGAGGGTTGTGCGGCTGGTCAATGCACTCCTTGGAGGATGTAGACAATTTAGCGATGCATTGTGTATTTTGTTTTTAAAATTCTATTTTATTGTTGAATTTGTATTTTTTTTGAATTATTATTGTTTTATTTTATTTTATTTCTTTTCTATAAAATTATTTTTTGCTGTGTTTTTTCTCTATTAAGACTTCTTTCATTAAATTCGACTTCAAGGGACCAATTCTTTTAAGCTGCCCACGCAATCTGATCATATTGTAAGAATTTAGCAAATGGTGTTATTATGCAATTGTAATTTTGGTATTAATTTAAGTTTCGGAAATATACGTTGGAAAATTGTTGTGATTCGACAATGTGATGAAGTATAACATTTTTAATTGAAGTCGAGAGTGATATTTCATTGGTCGTTGGACCATTGGATTGGATCATTGGACACTTTCAATCAAGCATGAAAACGGTTACATGAAATTTGTACGTATGCAGTTCTTCGTGGAACACTTATTCGTGTGCCGCAGTACGTGAAACATGAGTTCGTGCAACATTTAATCAAATGACGAGTTCTTCGTTGAACATTTCACCGTGGAATACATTTCACCGTGGAATACGTATTCTACAACATGTGGCGCTAGTTTGCTCTTCCAATTAGATTCAATACGAATTTTATGAGATGTCTTTATTGGTTTTAAATAATTTAATGTTGAAACTACATAAATAATATACCTATACGATGTGATTGTATTTATAATCTACTTACCTACCTATTTTCTAATGTGTGTTTCTTGTATTACGATGGTTTTATTACGTATTTTTAAGTGTTTTATTTAGACATTAATATTGCAACTTACAGAAATAGCAATATTTTGTTGTTTTGGTGTGGACAATGGACTAGTTGATTTGAAACCTTTTGTAAGTATGCATTATTGAAAATAAAAAGATGGCAATACCTACCTTTTTTAATTTAAAAAATAAATGTATATAGGTACATAGGTATATGTAAATGCTGTTGTTTAATTCATTTAGGATATTATTGATTTTTATAGATAAGTACGTAGTACCTAATTTACTTTTAAATATATGTGCCCGAGTTGGGGGAGCGGTCGTTTATGAAGAGTGGGTTAGTTCTTCCCGCGGATATACAAAAATACACGTTGTTTTTTAAATGTGTCTATTGTGGCTTATTGCGTTTTATTTTAATTAACTACCAAATATGTTGAAAATTTATTGTAGTATTATAGAAAATGTGTGTTCTTATTATTATTTAAAATAATATTATGGACAATGTTGATTTGAAACTTTTTGTAAATGGATATTATTGAAAATACGAACGTGTTAATAGCTGCATACTTTAATTTAAAAATAAATATACCTACTTATATAGATGACTGCATTTATTGAATTCATTTTGGATATGATTGATCTTTGCAACTTTAAACATAGGTACTACTACGTAGGTACTTTAACTTTTGCATATCCTGATAATACAGCCATGGTATCCGACTTGGCAGAGCGGTTCCATATAGAAAGTGGGTTCAATCCTGTGACTTAATAAAAAATACATGTTGTTTTTTAAATGTGTGTTAATCCAACGAGAGACCAATATTGGCTAACAAGTAACAACCCTTATTCGTAAAAAGTCTGTTAATATAATCTCCATTCTATGGAGCCAATTTATGTTCCGGATTGCAGAAAAAATATTAATTACCTATTCTACACTCGTATAATACACTCCGTTTCATTATAGGTTATTTTTGTTATAGTAAGGTAGGTACGTAATAATGATGACTTTTTATTAATACTTATTAATTTTTAGATTTGATCAGAACTCCGGATATTAGGTATGTTACAGTGGCCAAATGTTTTTTGTGCACTAGAAGCACGTGAAAGTTAAAGGACCTACCTACACAATAAACTGCAAAATACAACGGATTTGTAATTGATTTATTTCAAGATTTTTTAATTATATTTAGGATATGTTGATAGGTACGCGTACTTTATACATATATGTATAAATATAAAAACCTTTTTATTTCTTACAAACAAAAAAAGTAAATGACAGTGAATTGACTATATCTAATGTATAACCTATGATTATATCTATGATTGTATTATCTACTTATTATCTAGTTTATATAATATTAATTAAGTATTATTATTTTTATATTTTTTGTATAATACATATTATATATATTAAGATACTTAAATACTTACTTTATATCTCGTATTATAAAGATCAATAATATCCTAAATGAATTAAATATATATACCTAGGTAAAAACATTTATTTTTTAAATAAATAAGGTATTGCCATCTTTGTATTTTCAATAATACCTACTTACAATAAGTTTTAATTCAATTAGTCCACTCAGATTATAATAATCTAATTAAAACATTTGAAACCATTGTGTGTTAATACAGCGTAAAGACCCAATGGGTTTGGCGAATGGCTAACAAGTGACAACATTCTTCGTAAAAAGTTTATTTGGTACTGTTCGGTTATACGGAATACAGCGGAAAACGCATTTTGAAAATAGGCGATAAACTGGATTATTTGTTAGTTTGGGTTAGTTTAGGTTAGGTTTGGTTAGGTTAACCTAACAAATAATCCAGTTTATCGGCTATTTTCAAAATGCGTTTTCCGCTGTATTCCGTATAACCGAACAGTGCCGTTTATTTATTAATATAATTTCTATTCAATGCAGCTCAATGTATTGCGCTTTGGAGCAAAAATGTTAATTATTTAGCCAGGTACATACTGTATTCTGTTTACTAAGTATTCACACATACATGATTTATAAATAATATGTAATGTTTAATACGCTTACGTTATAGGTTACTTTTGTTACAGTTGCATAATAGTGCATTTTAAATATCTATAGGTCATACCACAGAACTGATTATTAAGATAGAAATGCTAAAGCCAGTCACCATTGACCCAGAATTTGAAGCCAGCAACGCAAGAAATACTAAGCCCGTTTAGTGTCTTCGAATATTGCCAATATTGAATGCGCGTTTCATTTATGTTAGAAACTTTAATGCATATTATGATATTGTTGTTTTAATTTAATAAAACGCATTTTTTGTAGTAGTTATTCCACTTTTAATTAGGACCTGTTTCGTCCGCCTCAGAGGGACATTTTCAACTGAGTACATTTTTTTAAAACAATATTTATCAAACAAATTCCAAAGCGACAGAAATAATATAACAAAAATGCAGTTCCACCATGAATTGACAGTTAACAAATTAAAACATATTATGATACTTACGTAATGTAAATAACATATTCTTTATCACGTGGTAAATAGCTATAAGAACATTGTAGTCAATTACAAGAATGTATGTTTTGAAACACACGTTGGTTCCGTAGCCATGACAATCTTTATCTATCTACACTTCTGATGCCTTCTTAATTTCCTGCATTATGATGGAGTACACAAGTTAAGTTATTATAAAAATAATATAAAATGTACGTTCATAGATAAAACGGAAATAGATTTAAATTAGCATTAGGTATATTTGTAATTTCAGTTAACTTATCTGTACATATATATTTATATACCTGTCTAAATTGCGAAATAAACATTAGGTACTTACCTAAATAGTATTGTTGTGTTATAGGTATTTAAATTAATGATATACTTAATATTTTCTCATCAACACTAAACTTGATAGTTAATACCATTAATGTGCATTACGTAGGTATTACCATAGACAAATATACTATGTATATGATTATTACTTATAAATAGCTCCCATTATCAATACATAATACCAATAAACATAGTAACATAATATAATATTATTTATTTACAATATATAATGAAATTTTAAATATTCATGTAAAAATATAATACTTACTTAAAAGTACGTAATAAAACCATTATAATACAAGGGACACAGCAGAAAATAGGTAGATAAGTATATTATAATTACAACCATATCGTGCGTACCTAATAATGTTTTTTTTTTTAATAATATTAATTTCTAAAACGGTCTTTTTTGTGCACACAATAATGAACAAGGGAACTCTCGAGAAAGGGCCAACCCAATAAATTGACCATAATACAAAAAAAATCTACCATCTGGACACATTTGTCTTGAATGAATGTATTGTTTAGTTTAGACTTTAGTCAGTGTCACTTACTAGATTCCACCAAAATAAAACGGATTTGTAATTAGGTAATGCATCATTTCATAACACTTACTACATTTCGTTATTGGTTTTTTAATTATATTTAGGACATGTTTCCCACAGTAAACTGAATGTATTATTAAATAAATACATAGGTATTATAAAAATTATAATAAACCATTTTTTTTCAACCAATAAGACCCTAGATTATTTGAGAATGTAACATTCTATATATTGATTGACACACTAGAAATAATCACTTGACACGACACCAGTGGCGCACCCAGGATTTAATATTGGGGGGGGGGCAAGGAGGAAAATGTAAATTAGTCCCATAGGATCTATTTCTTCTTCACAGCCTAATTTCTCGTTTATCGGTCTTTTGTCTATTGCGCTCGGTGTACCTACACCATGGTCCCCACATCCTGAAACGGGCCCTCAGGCTACGATATTAGATTAAAGGCAGTGTGAAACACTACATTAACGTTCTTCAAATTGTGTTTTAGTTCAAATTAAGGGTACTTATACAGTGAATTATTGGCGATTTTTAATACATCTACTTTAATAATGGAGCTGTCGAGTATCGACACATTATAATCAAAAACTATATTGCACAATTATATAAGTAATTGAAAATGTTCATGACCATGAAGTATACTTTTTTTACTATTAAAGCTAATTTATGATGTGTGTTTATCTCACTTATCTGGTCAACCCGACACGCCGGGCCCCCCACAGCCCGGGCCCCCAGGCTAGAGCTCTGTCAGCCCTCCCCAGCCATGACCGACACTACTCCGGAATTCGGGTGGACATCT
Source organism: Rhyacophila brunnea (assembly GCF_057557595.1). Classification (NCBI taxonomy): domain Eukaryota; kingdom Metazoa; phylum Arthropoda; class Insecta; order Trichoptera; family Rhyacophilidae; genus Rhyacophila; species Rhyacophila brunnea. The sequence continues at coordinate 18,036,478 of NW_028232965.1, forward strand.
AGAATTTTTGACATTTCCATTAGGGATTGTGTTTCTAAAAAAACCTGACATTAGTGTTTCGAAATTTTTGTGTTAAAAATTAAAATCTACGAAATTTTTCTAAAAAGGGTGCTGGAGAATTATTACAAATCATTTTTTGTGTCTTTATTTGTCTAAGCCCAAAGGTATAGTTTATTGGCTTTCAATTTAAATGTTTAAAATCATTCTGATAATTTTCATTTTTGGGGGGTGCCAGGGCCCCTTGCCCCCCCCCCTGGTTGTGCCACTGCACGACACATTGGGTCTTTACGCTGGATTGATCGATCCCACTTCTTGATAGACGACCACTTTACCAACTCAGCCACCATGGGTGTATTATTAGTTTTACTTATTACTTATAAGTACAATATATAATAAACGGTACTGAAATGATACCAATATCTCAGGATTATAGGTTAACCTATAATATTCATGTGTGAATTGTGGAATAAACACTAACTACTTATTTTTGTGTTTTATTTTAATTAACTACCTAATAAAATGTTTTCCTAATTCCAACCAATAAATAGCTGTTTTTATAGTTACCATTAAGTGCACTTCATAATATTAAGTACTTATAAAAATCATCAATTATTAATACTTACACGATAATATCTATATTACACAAGGAATTATAAATCTGGATCTTGGTAAAGTAAGTGCCAATATCAAAATTTGCCAATACTAAGTTAAGTGTTGAAAAGTTCCTAAAAATGTTCAAAAATTGCTTTATTTTTTGGTATTTTCCAAATTATTTACTTGTATTAAAAACAACATAAAAATCTATCGTGCATATTATTATTTATATTATCAATTAATGACTTTGAAAGGCATTAAAGAATCGTTTGTACTGGAAAAAATGACATATCGACATAACCACTTCTTTTACGAAGGTAAAGAAATATAATATTATTTACTTACAATTTTGAAGAAAATAATGCTATTTTGGTAACGTATAATAATCATGTCAAATTATAACACTTAAACCATCGGAGTATATGGAAAAGACGGAAGAAAATAAGTAGGTAACTAAATTAGAAATAGTTTCATATTGTAATTATATGTATGTAGTTTCAACATTAAATTATTTAAAACCAATAAAGACATCTCATAAAATTCGTATTGAATCTAATTGGAACTGCAAACCAGCGCCACATGTTGTAGAATACGCATTCCACGGTGAAATGTATTCCACGGTGAAATGTTCAACGAAGAACTCGTCATTTGATTAAATGTTGCACGAACTCATGTTTCACGTACTGCGGCACACGAATAAGTGTTCTACGTTGAACTGTTTACGTACAAATTTCCGGATACGCATGAAAACATGTCTGTGCATCCTTAATTAATACCATTTGACCACGAATAAAGATTTTTTTAGAAAGCTTGAAGTATGATAATATTCAGAAATAAAATGTTGATATCTTTTCTCTGAAGAGAAAGATTCAATTCATTTACTAATCCGCCAAATATGAAGCAAAACATATCCATTTTTCGTCACTGAAGTGGGAAGAAAGATCTGATTTTTTGTCACGAAGAAAGAGGCGAAGCTCATTACTAAGTTCTACAATTCTTATCCATATCGGATAAACTATAAATTATTGTGATCGTGTAAAAATTCGACCTTGAGATTTTAACTGATTTGTATCAGGTATCCAGTGATCACGTTATGATTTTTATTTTTTCAAATACTGAAATATTTCGTGGCTCCCTGGCAGGAGCTCCACGGCCCCCTGGGGGGCCGCGCCCCCCAGTTTGAGAAGTACTGATCTAACCTACAGTTTGTTTCGTTATTTCGTTTCATAAACCATTGATAATTTACTAGATTTTTTTTAATGAATAATTTTACTCGATAAGACTGATGGCATTTAATAATAATTATCGTGTAATTTTTAAATTAAAATAGTATGATTCTGTTTTATGGAACCCGGGATCAAAATGGTGTACCTAATCGTCGCTGATTTTTAACGCTCTTGATAAATTGACCTTAATATTTCACAATTTAATTATTAAAAAAGCTCTACCTCTACCCGTAGAATACAGCTTACGCCATACGTGTACTGAATGCTAGATACTTTAATTTAATGTACCTACATGAAATACAGGCAATACGGTATCTATAGATTAAATAAAACGGCACCTCTAATATAACAAAATAAAGAAAAGATAATTAAGTCGAGTTATTGAACTAAACACAATCCTGGGAATTAAATTATTAGTAAACGTAGATGTTTCAAACGGTCACGAAAAACGATTTACAAAGTGGGCAGGTACGTGGTACATCCCCTCTATAACGAATATAAATACATAGCATTAGTTAAAATAGTTAAAGCATTAACTAAAATATGTCAGGGTTAGTAAAATGAAGAATTATTTTGGCTTTATGGAGATATCAGCTAAGTATACTTACTGTAGTTTATAATAAGTACCTACATAATTAATTGGAGGTACATCTAAGATTATATTTGATTATTTTTTAAACAATATACCATACGGTAACCATCGGAAAGCAACTGACAAAATGTATATTAGTAGGTTAATGAACATACTTACTATGGATTGTGGATTAAATATCCATTTGGAGGTCAATCTCCGTCTAACGTTGTCTGGAGAGAAAATCTTGAGGTATCTTGCGACAGTGTGTACCTATATTGGAAACATATAGCGCCTGTACACGTGCATGGATTTACTGGCACCAATAGTTTGTATTTTAAACTATCGCGATAATAACTGTGTACACGTAGAAGTGCTGACTGTATCTCCAATCTCATTCTTTAAGTATAAACGAGAGACGAGACGATGTTGTCATTGTATGCTGCTATTTGACATGTTCGGACAGATTCGGACAGGTTCACCATCGTTATACTGCGCATGAGCATCCGTCATGCAAGTACAAATTATTGCGCAAAAGTTTCTGAACTTTTTTGATCCATGCATGCAATATTGCCTTGTACGATAATACGTGTTTACACGTGTATTTTCTTGTTATGACCGCGATAATACATACAATCAGCAGTAAATCCATGCACGTGTTTAACGGGGTAATACTTTGTCGATGTGGAACTGGTTGAATTTTGAATCCTTTGTAAAGTATTAAAAGTTCAGCGAATTCTGGTTACATGTGCGATAACCTCTGCGAAACTGGATTCTTTGCGGTATCAGTCACTTATACCGCCTAATACTGCTACTGGTACTGTACCTAATATAAACTGAGTAACTGTCAATGAAACTCAACATGGAAGTGAACATAAGAGTACTTCTGGCTTGTTTGATTCCAAAATTTGAGAAACTGATAAATAACAGGGTCATTCATCCCACTAATTATTGGTATTTTAGGGCACCGAGAAAAAAAATACACTAAACAAAAAAGTTTAATATCGTAGTGATTCAATAATTCTTTACTTAGCAACAACATCTGAATTTAACATATTTATGTCTTAACTGCTTTCCGTTAGCAAAATTATATAAATTATGTTTAATTTAAAAAGTTAAATTATATAATTATGTGTAAAGGTTAACCTTTACCGCTCTGTTCACTTTTTTCCAAAAGGTCTCAGCTACTCTGATTAAAATTCGGGACTGTTCGGGAAATTCGGGAAATGTTTAAAGTAGAAAATTTGTGATACTAATATGGTGACTATTTTGTCCTTTATTTTAGCGCCGCTTTTAGGTTAATGTTTCTTTCAAAATGCCACATTTCGAATTCCGCACTAACTTACTGACTTACATAAAAATATATTGCACGGGGAGATAAACCTCTTCAGGCTGAATCTCATAGAGACGCTTTCAATTGTGATTATGAGTGGGACTGGGGGACAACTGGACGACAGGACAAGTCCGAGATAGGTAGACGTTCGTTACGATTTGATACAGAAAGTAGATTAGGGAGTTTAATTTTGCTCTTAACATAATGTTTTTTTTTTTATTGCGGATTGAGAATTATTTTGCCTGTAGCTTCATGTAAAAATAAAAGAACTCTCTTCTGCATTATGCACAATTAAATCATTATTTTAACGTGTGCATATTTAAATTCTCATCAAGTATCAAATAATATATTGGTAAGTATTACATATATTTTAAAAGTATGTACTTACCTATAACTCACGAACGTCTATTTATTTTCTAATTTCATACGATTGCGTAGCGCCCAAATAATTGTCCCGTCGCCGAATCGTCGTAGACCCGAAAATTTTGAATGACAAGTCGATAAAGGTAAAAATGCTCATAAAGAATAAATAAAAGAGGCTGCTCATAATAATTTTTTTAAAAGTCGAGACATGAAAGAAATCAACCACTATTTTTGACAAGAAAATATGGTTATCGTAATTATTTATTATAAATTATAATCTTTATTAGCCAATCAGTATAATGCAATCCAACCAATTTTTATAAAAAAACCTTGATGGTAAATACTAAATTGGCAACCCTGAGGTAATTATTAATGCTGCTGATGGCTGGTACGTAGGCCTTGCTTGGGATGTTTTTGCGGTATTCAAAATAACCTAATCTAAATCACGATCACGCAGGCCTCTCTGCAAACATGTAAGCCAATCATAAGTATTGCGGAAAATATGATTGATTAAATTATTATCATGAAAGTTTCTTTGTATTTAATTTCACAAGTTTGTTTGACATTGAAAATTTATGTCATTTTCGTAACGTAACCTTACTTGATTCCTAAAAATATAATATTCCCGAATAATCACTGAATCAGAAGTTGACAACCATTTAAAGCTATAATATAAATCATGGAGATTCTTTAAAACCAATCGTACTTCTTTTGGTAGTACAACCCAGCCCCAATTCTCCTCAAATAATCACTGTCCTTGGCCTATACTCAGTCTTCCACCTCTAGTATCACGGTCAACAATATCCAGCAATCTATAACGTGGCCTGCCAAAACTTTTTCTGCAGAGACAACAAAAATAGTGTGACTGCCTTCTGAATGAGGCTGTGAAAAGGTTTAATTCTCGTGTATGAATATATATGGGATAAACTTAGTAAATAGTTATATTGTATGCATCATAAATATGCATTGAAGTTTGTCAGGTAACCAAAACGCACATACAATATTGGTCACATTTGAGAATATTCATGCGGGGTTTATATTTCTTTCGTTTTTGACATGATCGCTATTAAGTCGTAAAACGAAACTGGCTTCAAAGACTTTATCAATGACCACGGCGACTGACTTTCGCATTTTTGTATTCTTCTGCAAACATGCTAGTTATTTTGCCGTGCGTAACTCGACCATCTTAATGGTTTTACACGATACAATAAATGTATCCTTATATAGTCACAAAGTTATTCGTTGTATCTCCTTCTCCAGAAGATACCACGGAATACCTATCGTTCAAAGGTTACCATCAACCTAAATATGTTTTTCATTACCAAATTTCACAAATTCAACGTGGACACAATATACAAAGTTTTATTTTTTATAAAATTTAAGGAAGCTTATTTATTTGGATTCTCCGCAGAACTAATGAGGCTGGCAAGAAAACCCTTGTCTAAAGTCGGTACAGTATCACGTACGAATACAAAATGTAACTTCATATAGGTACCCACATTCTAAAACTGGCCACAGACAAGGAGTTCCATTAACAACGTCATTAGTCTTTGGTTTGGTTTGATATTATGATTATGACACTATTGGAAAAGACGGCGATAATAATTACTGAAATTGATGCCTCGCCATCATATGGCATCGCATCGATTAAGTGATGAGAAAAAAAATGCAAAAACATATCTCGCTGCTAATGGGAATAAAATGAAATACCTGTATGAGAGTTACAAAGGATACGGAAATTGAAAAAATACACCCCTTCTCATAAAGCGATTTTTGTTTTTTAAAAAGAAGATGTTTAATGAATAAACCAGTATTATCGAGTTATTGAGTTCTTAGTAAGTAAAAGTAATTCTAGTCGCTTCAAAAGTCAATCTACATAAACCTGTTACAATGGTAAAATTTCGAAACAACGCAAATATCATTTTGTGTAATACCTACATATGGGTAGTTTTGTTTTTCATTTAAGTATATAAATTTCCAAATTTCATTTAAAATACGTAAGGTAGGTCGCACTGACTACTTTAAAAAAGTTTATTTTCAAATTACAAAGTTTAAAATATAGACCGCTGAGCTTTCCATAGTAGCCAACAACAATTTGTGGAACGGTGGACAGGTTCAGTTTGTGTCTCTTTTGTATAGGTAGAAAAGCGTTGACAACGCCTGAGTAACCACTGCTAATTTTGTAGCAAACTTATTATTTGATTATAAGCCCATTTTACCTGTTCTAGATCACTGAACTAGACCTTTTTAACAGGTAAATTATTATGAAATAGTAATCGTTGTTTATAATAATGATCAATTGGGTCGGTAAATATTATAATATTATTATAGGTATTATATATTTATATATTTATATATATATCGTAATAGGTATTTTTGTTTTTTTATTATCGTTTTCTCTCCTCCCCTTGTAATAATACTTTAACATTGTATTATTTGAGTACATTGTACATGCATAATATAAGTAAAGTATGTAAGTACATTATATACTTAAAATGAAGTATGATACTCGCCACTCTGAAAATTAAAATATTAAATATATATTATCTATTCAAGAAAACATCTCCGGACCCATGGAAAATCATTTCTGATAAGTCTGAAGTGAAGAAATGTGTGACCAAAATTTGTCACGAAATAACATCAAATATCAAAGCAACATGATAATATGCAGTTAGGTTCGATTAGATTATTAGATTTACAAAAAGATTTTTTTTAATATGCCTACCTATAACAATGCTAGTGGAATGAATTTTCTCATCAAATCGTTAAACTGATTATAATACAAATACCTACTCATTTATATATCACCACGTTTTTATTAGCTCGTATTCTTGTTTGTCCAGTACAATTTTTTTCTTGTTTATCAAAGATTTTTATTGGACGATTGAAGATTTTTAACTAACTTCCCGACTAGCTAGACATTTGAAACTTTTATAATATATTAGAACACGACGACAATGCATTTTTTAAATACTTTTGGCCATCTTTAAGCAGAATTGAATTCATTTTCAGTTTTTTCTGTTTTGTATGTTTCGGAAAAAATTCGTTAAATGTAAAACACTATTATTGGTTGCTAAAGGGGTCCCAGCAACTAAATTATGAATATATAAGTACGTGCGTTACTATGGAAATCAATATGAAATGTCAAAATGACATTTCAGTATTCTATATTATTTATTCAGTATTTCTATCAAGTACAAAAAAAGTATTTATTAATACCTACATAGAATTTTCAAGTGTATATATATGATTTAACAAAAAAATTTAAAATGTGCTATATATAAAAAGTTATTTTTTCTTGTAATTATTGTATATCTAATTAAGAGAGAAAAATCATCAAAATCAGTTAGTGCCTCTAACCTCTACCCCTAAACCCGCCACTAGTTATAATTATTGTCAATACTGTGTAGTGGGTGGTGGGGGTAGAAAAGAAGCTGTATAATGAGAAAAATTGTATAGTTGGAAAATTGCACGTTATAATAATTGATCAGAGGAGGTGGGAATTTAAGAACGAATATTTTAATTGATTTCCTTGGACTTTCATGGTTACTAAGTCTTTCTTCAGCAGCAGGCGGAGGCTTCACACATTTTTTTAAAAATATAATGTAGGTAGGAATTATTAATACCTAAGTTTAAGCGAGTAGTATTTACCTATCCACAAGCTGAAACTGAGCGACATATTTAAATGTGAAATAAATTTTACCATTTCATCTATTTAATAAGGTCAAACTGCGTAGAAACAATGAACATGCAACAGTGATAAAGTCTGAAAGTTGACTCAGAGTAGGTTCAGTGTAAAAGGGAGAATTCTTGAGCAAACTCTTAATGAAGTCAACGAACGCTCTTCGCAACGTTAAAATTCAGTTAAGTAAGTTTGTGGCACGAAGAGTTTCTTTAAAACTTTGAGCTTTCATTCATAGCAAAAGCTCTGTCGGGCTGTGTGTGTTCGCTGACTTTGAAAACTTACAAAGTACCTACCTATATTCAACAGGATTCTTCACGATGTATATTATTCTAGAAAATATTAACCAATTCATATAGGTAGGTACTCATATTAAAAATTATGTTAAATATAACTTCCGAAGGAGATTATTCTGTGCCGTGAATAAGTAGGTAACTACACGACTACACGAGAAGCATCTTAGGGGAACGATTTAAGCTTTGATATTTTATATTTAATTATAGGTACTTACAATAATCTGTTTACTTAATTATAGGTAGGTACAGACAAAATATAACGATATAGTTTTATAATTTAGCCATATTTTACCTGTGTTGTTAAATAATTAATAACTTATTTAATAAAGAAGTTATGACTTTAATCTGAATCTGATAATCTGAAAACAAGACTTACATACTTATTCCCGGTTGGTACAGAATATCTTATAGATAAAAAATATGTAATTCTATAGTCTGATGGAGGGGATTGGATCTTTGGAGTAGGAATGAATGGTCAGAAAATTTTGTATAAAAAACGCCGGGGTTCAAGCTATGACTGAACTTGAAATTTTACGTAAAACATCACGCCATATGAATTATTTTTTTTCTGCCTCTGCCTTCTAGCATTTTAAGTAATTTTCTTGAATTTATGCGGCAATTATCAACATCGTTAATTTGTAAAATAACAATTGTTATTACAACATTGTTAGGCATAATTAGAGCTTTCTAATTAGTATTATTTATTAATTGAGTGATTCACGAGATATTAAATATTTTAGTTGGTGAGAGTATGAAAATCGTGGGTGATTTGACATGGTCGTCGTTTTAGTGTTTTATTTTATTTTTTTTATTTTGATGATACTTTTAAACTTTTCAAACGATGTATCGTTCACTTATCTGGTCGATATGGCCGAGTAGCACTTATATACAGTTTTGTCTATTATCTATGGTCACCGCGTGCGCCGAGATGGCCACTATATTGTGTAGATAAGACGTTTTACGTAAAAAATAAGTTTTTAAAAATGGAGACCATATCTACATAAGTATGCGGTAAGTAACTGCGGCGACTCAAATCTTCTTCAAATCGTAATTTCACTTTTTATATAAAAATAATGTAGTACTTAAATAGAATCTCAATAAAATTATAAATTCGTTTCTCAAAATTCATGAAGTTCTATTATAATTTAATTACTTATACTGATTAAGTATTTCAATTTTCATGATTTATATTTTTTTGAATTCGGATTCAGACTGTTGTAGCTACCTATGTATGTTATAATATTTATCTGCGCATCTATTCTATACACATGGCTGCTATTGGTGGCTATCGAGGATAGTTTATCATATATATGTATTGAGGTATTGGTATTATAATAGTGGTTATAATGAGTTAGCCGCAATGACGTTTGGTTAGCCGTCTAAAATATGAAGACAGTCTATCTCGCTCTAAAAGATAACACAGCCAATACAGGTGCTTTTAAAACATAGCACTTTTCGACAGTTCAGGCGGTTAAATAATTGTAACAGTATTAACCGACTCAATACATAAATAAATATGATAAACTACCCCCGATAGCCGTCGATAACCGCCGATAGTAGCCTTGTGTATAGAATAGATGCGCTGTTATAATATAAAATTTTAAAAAACTAATACATGCAATGATGCAATATTGAAATACTACAGAAACAATTTTAATTTCTGAGTTTGCGGTCCGCGAGATAGGTATTCCTCCTAGTTTTACCGGTCTGTAAAACCGCAGGTGTAAAAATGTTGGAAAACACTGGTCTAGACGCGCAGTATGGTGAGTAGCCAGTGTTTACAATTCATATTATTTTCGGGGGAGAGTTTATCATGCTCTTATAAACAGTAAAAAAATATCATTTCGTTAAATAATCTACTTCAAATAATATGTATAAAAATGAATTAATGCAATATTTATTATGATTTAAAATTGGGTAGCACTTAAAACGCTCTTTGGCGTTCTAATAGTTAATAATTTCTTTTTAGAGATATTACGGGGTTATTGTGTCCTTATTTGCCAATTTTCGTGGATTAATACCCTCCATTATTCGATCGCTAGTTATTGTTTATAATGTGACGTAACTAGCATGCAGATAGATACTCTATGAATCCCCATCAGACGTTTTAGTGGCGAAGGCACGCGATTTCGAAATTTTAGATCTTTCAGGGAAACTATATGTGAATAGGTACGTTTATAAATCTCGTAGAAGCATTTCTTTTTCATTTATAGTTTGATCTGACTAGGATAAAAGACAATATGTTATGCAACCAATACGCAGCGATGAAAAATATGGGACGGGAATAGTGTGGGCCGCATTATGGACCTGAACACACAAACCAGACCTTCCCAACCGGCGTGCCAAGAGCGATTGGGAAATGTGGTGATGGTGGTGATGCGATGGCATCGTCTTTTTTTTTGATTATGTATTTTTAATTAGATACCTACTTATATTTAGTTTTAATTAGGTAAGTATAGTTTAATTTTCATATCAAGTGCTGGCGTAAGGCAAATGGTAAGTTCTTTTAATCATCGACCTAGATATTGTGGGGGTGCTGCCAAATGTCGGTAAGTCGATAATTTAGATATTTAGATATTTAGACTTAGTAAAATCATGGTCATTTGATATATAGAACATGCACATAAAGCACAAGTCGCTAGATTTGATAGAGATTTGATATATAGAACATGCACATAAAGCAGAAGTCGCTAGATTTCAAAATCAGCCAAGTCTACCTTTAGGTATTTTTGACTATTTTGTGAATTGCTGAAGAACTTCTGCTTTCTAATATTTAAAATTAATTAATAATAAAATTTTGCAAAAATGGGTCTCGATCTGATTGCGAGTATAAAATTTCCAATGGGTCGCTTAGAAAAACTGAAAAACGGGCCTAGAGTCTGACTCCCAAGTACGTGCATACTATTATTGTGTGTTATCACTTATCAGTTATCAGTTATGTCATATTCAGTAATAATTAATTTAATTTTCAGGTTTTGATTATCGGAAAGAGATACGCTGATTATGTTTAAGTAGGTAGGTACTTATTACGTATATGCGTGGAATTTATGTTTTTTTAATCTTTTAATTTGATTTTTCAAATAAAAAATAAATAAAAGGATCGACAATAAATACCATATAGGTCAGTGGCGCACCCAGGGGGGGGGGCAAGGGGCCCTGGCACCCCCCAAAATATGAAAATCATCAGAATGATTTTACTTATTGAAATTGAAAGCCAATAAACTATACCTTGGGGCTTAGGCAAATAACACGGCAAAAAAATTAATTGTAATTCTCCAGCACCCTTTTTAGAAAAATTTCTTAGATTTTAATTTCTAACACAAAAATTTCGAAAAAAGTCGGGTTTTTTTAGACCGTTCCCTAATGAACTGTCAAAAAATTCTCGGTCTCCACCCGAATTCCAGAGTGGTGTAGGTCATGGCTGGGGAGGGCTGACAGGGCTCTAGCCTGGGGGCCCGGGCTGTGGGGGGCCCGGCGTGTCGGGTTGACCAGATAAATGAGATAAACACACATCATAAATTAGCTTTAATAGTAAAAAAAGTCGCCTGCGGCGCCATTATACTTCGTGACCATGAAAATTTTAAATTATATAATTGTCTAATATATTTTCTGATTATTATGTGTCGATACTCGACAGCTCTATTATTAAAGTAGATGTATTGAAATCCCCAATAATTCACTGTATAAGTACCCTCAATTTGAACTAAAACACAATTTGAAAAACGTTAATGTAGTGTTTCACACTGCCTTTAATCTAAGCGGTGAATAGGGGGCCCGTCAAATACCCTAGCCTGAGGGCCCGTTTCAGGATGTGGGGACCATGGTGTAGGTACACCGAGTGCAATAGACAAAATACCGATGAACGAGATATTAGGCTGTGTTGTGTTGAGTAGGTTGTGTATAAGTTAAATGCAATAATACTTTTTTTTTGTCCATTTTCAATTAATATTTTGGAACCTCACTATTAAAAAACCAAAAATCTACGATAAACATTCGGTGGTGGTGTAAATCAAAAGAACATTTTTTTTCGGTGGAATTCGGCATACATATTGTAGCTCTCTAGCCAGACCAGTGTTCCCCAAACTTTCGACATCTGTGTACCCCCTTCTATAATTTTCGTAACACTGAGTACCCCTCGTCAAGGAAAAATGCATATAAGTACTTTAATAACAATCAAAATATATTTATATTTTCCTTTTTTAGTAAACAAAATAATAATAAACGAAAAATAAATTCATTCATAATAAATATAAATATGTAAAAGTTATATTTTAAAAAATAACATTCATCATAATCAATGAGAAGGATGAAATTGTTTATGTTGAAACGACATATCATCGTAATTTGGTTCCCTGGTTATTAATTTTAATCTGAGATACGGTTCCACACCCAAAAGGCTGTTCTTTTTTTTTGACTTAATGTCTACAAATGCTGAAAAAGCTTTAAAAACTTCACATAGATACTAAGTTGGAAAAGGCAAGATGTATTTCAAAAATTTCTCTGTTAAAACAGGATACACATGTTGCATTTGCAACCTAAATGATGTTTAAGTACAATCCTTATATTTATTTTGCAAGAATCCGTCTGAAGCTAATAATTCTAACATTTGCTCTTCTTCCGCATGCGATAAACCTTCTAGCATGGATGTTGTATTAATGCTTGTTGCACCAGGCGCAGCCATAGCCTGGTGCAGCGCGTGCCCCCACCAAACTCTTCCCGTACCCCTGGGGGTACGCGTACCACACTTTGGGAAACACTGCTCTAGACCAAGCGGGTAACACAGCCAATATTATTTGAGTAATGTTTTAGCATACTAGGTGCACATGTCCAGCATGGTCGCTGTAAGTCACTTCCAATCCGCCAGTCGCTGATGACACGCTCAACGGTTACCGCCACTATGCCTCCAATTTAATAAAAACTAGGAGAAACTGTACAAATATATCGCCATGTATTGTGAAAATATGTAAAAATAAGTATATGAAGGAGAAAAAGAGCCTATGGGACTAATTTACATTCTCCTCCTTGCCCCCCCCCCCCCAATATTAAATCCTGGGTGCGCCACTGATATAGGTACATAATAAAGAAATGTTTTTTTTTGTTTTTTAGATGCTGAAACACTCAATAATGGAAGGCTTTTTAAAAATCCCAAAATATGGAAACTCATGTGACAGAAACAAATGAAAACACTGCACCGGTATATCAGCTGTCAAATTCACGACAGCATAATATTATTATTAATGTCAGCTTGGATGGCGGTTGTGAACCGTTGAACACTCCAATGAGATGGACAAGTACGAGCAAATTTCTGTCGTCGGCGAAGGTTCTTATGGGGTCGTGATGAAGTGCAGGCACAAGGATTCCGGACAGCTGGTTGCCATCAAGAAGTTTCTGGAGACCGAGGATGATGCGACAGTTAGGAAAATGGCATTACGGGAAATTAGAATGCTCAAGGTAAGAAAAACACAATTGTATTAATATAGTTTAATTTTAATTTGGTCGTTCATTACCTACTCCCAATTCCTTGTGTGCACGCCTAGGTGTGGTAATTAATTATAATAGGCAGGTAGCTATTAAAATTATGGGAAACAATGATAAAAACATTTACAACTTAATATCTAGTACCTAGATAGAATTAACAAAGAACTTTATTTCATACCAATATTATGTATTGATTGTGCAAATATGTATATTGTACTTTATGTAATTGTAATATATTTCTGTTGCGATATTATTAATTATGTAGTAAGATGGCAAAACACGACATGTCCGTTTTTCTAAATTGTTCAGTAGAGAAATTTTAAACTTCAAAAATATGATATCTTGGAGATCTTACTGAGACGAGTCTGAAAGTAGGTACACATAACTCAATTTACGGCCATACTTATCATGTTTGCCATCTTACTACAGACAACTATCTATGTAGATACCTACCTACATGTTTAAAATGGTTATGAATGGATGTCAGTTCGAAATGATTTGACTAAAGTGAGCAATTACATTGGATATAACATGAATTATTGAATGAGAATCGATATAATTGAATCAATCAAGCTATTTTATTTGGGATTCGTGAAATCAAAGAATAATATGAAGGTTATTCTACTTGCCACATACTTTAATACAGTGGTTTCCAAACTTTATGTTACTAATCTAAAATCTAAAAAATCTAATCTTGCCCCCTCCCATTTATTCCATTAAATATTACAGACACCTTTTTAAATAGTTTGTAATATTAATACAAAAATGAAAAAAAAATATAAAAAAATAAGGTTTTACTACTTACATTATATTATTTTAAAATTAATTTGTTTTTCATGCGACGAATGTGCTTGTTTATTAGCACAATCAATTTCAATGGTAGTCAATCCAAATTCATCATCGTTGAAAATTGCATTAGCAAACTAACCAAGAACACAGTAAATAGATTTTTGTTTGGTTCAATAGGTATATCTGGCGCAGAAATCATAAGTGGAAACATGCCAAACTTTTTTTTTTTGTAATTTTGATTTCCAAAGCTCCAATTTATTATGAATGCCTTCACTTTGTCTTTTTAAATCAGTGAATGCATTTAGTGGTCCTTACATTGATTTATTCACTCTTTTTTTTTAATTTCAACCAAATAGACTTTAGTTTATCAACAAAATTATCGTTCCTAAACAAATTTGCCTGAAATTTCAACATTATGATTTGACACTTTTATTTCATTTTTTCGCGAGATATCCAGCGCGCTTCACAATAGTATAAAAGTGAGGTAGGTATTATAAAATTAGCCTTCATATTTTCAGACATGTTTGCAAACAACCTTTTATAGGAGTGTTTTTTTATGTAGTTTATAGCTAGCGGCCGTTTTATAAACTATGCATTTGCAAACTGCAAACCTATGGCTACATTAATTGTGTTAAACTTTTCGCACCTCCCTTTGCAACACTCCGCACCTCCCCAGGGAGGCGAGACTCCCAGTTTGGAAATCGCTGCTTTAATATCTTCATAGGCCTCGGTTTTGAATCCCGTATCACGCAAATTCACATGTTGTTTTTCAATGTGTGTTTGAACAACAGGTTAAGCAAATGGTGAACACTGATTTCTCATAAAAAAAAACATTAGTGTAAAAACCTTTTCGTGAGGCAGCCAAGACCCATACTTCATATAATTTATGAGGTTGTCAACTTTTATCTGAATGCAGGCGCAAGGGGGCGGGGGATTTTTGGGTCCAAACCCCCCTCCCCAGGAACGAGAAAATAAAGAAACATGAATACAACTTATTTAAATGAATGGAATATTACTTCTTTTCCTTTTTCGTCATGACCCTTCGGATGCTTTGGCTCTCGAACAGTCTTCTCAACGGTTTGGTCCTTCTCATTTCGGCATTCTACGACACGCACCTGTGCAGTGGAACTCTTAAATTGGTGCAACCATCTGAGGCAACTAATGTTAATATTCTGACGCGGCATGTCTAAAAGATAAGACAGCGCGTATGACACGAATGGACACTAACGATCCTAATAATGATGACCGTTAGTTCACGCGCATTAAATAACCGGTCTTGGATGCGACAGCTCGCAATAGACTCAAAAAGCAGTGTCTGTGTATAGGCAATGCACCCGGAAAAGTGCGGGGTCCACAGTTGGTGCAACATGACAAACTATAAGACAGTATATTGTAGTAGACGGGGTAAATTTAGAAGTCAGTGGCGCTTGCCAGATTTCTTTAACCTCACCCACTCCCTGTCTACTCTCAGTACGTACATGGCTTGACAATCCACAGAATAGACTACTGAATACTAATACTTTTTAATAACACCAATAAAAATATGTTTTATTTGTTTCTGTAGAAATTAAGGCATGAGAACTTGGTGAGCATGCTTGAGGTGTTCCGGCGAAGAAAGCGCTTTTACCTGGTATTCGAATACGTGGAACGCACCGTTCTTGAAGAGTTAGAGGGTGCTGGCGGAGGCCTTCCTGACGATGTAGTCAGGAGACATGCATTTCAACTACTACGAGCACTGGATCATTGCCACGCTAATAATGTAAGTGATATATGGCGATAATTTAAATTTACTGTATTTGGATAGAACTTGGGTGGAGCAGGGTGAACGGAGGGATTCCGAGCACTAACCTTTTGAAGATGAGACTCATGGATTCCTTGAGGACTCCTGGGCTCAGAGTCACTCACACGCACACTTGTTATGTTTATGGTGGGGTTGTGTTAGCGACGGTTATATTGGCGCTAAATTTAAAATCTGCTCAGGATACATAAAGGTTTGGAGTGGAATTTTGATATTTTGGCTCCTACATTACTACTGTCGTTTATTACTTCGTAGTAGCAGTAGTCATCGTATATATTATACTTTCTATAAACTCGATATGCTATAAATTACCGCACTGTGATGGCCTAAAAATACCAACTAACATTACCATTGCGTCACGTGCCGTCATGCTGAGATAGAGACAGAAATTTTGAGTTAGAGATAGTGAGTTACTATTTATTTTCTATCTTAACGTTTCTATCTCTCTCTATATCAGCGTGACAGCACGTGACATCACGTAACATGATGGTAATGTGTTAGAGCCTTAATCTGTCAACATTTTATGAGAGTATTCTAATTAAAATTTGTTGTGTTTCACGGCGTTTACGTGTATGTTTTCTCCCTGTCTCATTCTTTCGTACACATTTATATAATATTTTTCTATAGTGCGTTACAGACAGACAGTTAGATAAATCAAGACAAATATATAAAACATTATAAGGGAATATTTTAATATAAATAATAAATGCAATTGAATTTAAGTATCTATAAGTGTTCTAATAATATTGGGAACAGCCAATTTTTGGTGGGAGGTTAATTAAAATTAAATTAAAATATAGTTAAAAGATTTGTTAGTACCGGTATCTGTCCATAAATTGGTCGAAATACATTTTATATTTATCAATAAATGTAGGCATTCAATTT
The DNA here is from genome assembly GCF_057557595.1 of Rhyacophila brunnea. Classification (NCBI taxonomy): domain Eukaryota; kingdom Metazoa; phylum Arthropoda; class Insecta; order Trichoptera; family Rhyacophilidae; genus Rhyacophila; species Rhyacophila brunnea. Next base: position 18,053,493 of record NW_028232965.1, read on the forward strand.
CAAGTCTGTACAATTTATAAAATAAACTTTATTTACTTTCAAAAATTACACAGATACTTTTACAATACATTTCGGATGGATGTCATAATGTTTAGTACATAAAATATGTTACCAAATGGCAAATCAATATTATCAGCACGAATAGTACAAAAAATATTAAATTTGGAAGCCTACGACGTAGACCGGCTTGATTGTATTGAGTGCTACGACAAAATACGACGTATCCGATCAGTGTTGCCATCTGTTTTAAACAAAAAACACAAGTGCATTATTTATAACAATGGTTTACAGTTTAAGTATTTCTATTTAAAATGGTTTTAACGAAAGGAAAAGGGCGTTAAGTCTTAATATTGAAGAATGTGTTAAATATGCCAAATGAATCATAAAATGCACAAATAGGAAAAAGTATAAATCGATTAACTTGACTCTCCTGAAAATTAACGACTTTAGACACCTTCTTCCTTTCGCACATATACCTACGTGTTCTATGTCAGCATATAATTTTAGTTTTTCACTTCAGAGTTGGATTCGAGGACTTTTTATTTAGATCTTCCAAACTGCCAATCGAAAATTTCCCTTTCGGATTCAGATGCTTGAAGTCTTTATTTTCTCGTGACAATGAAATTGTGTACACGTGTATATATTTTTTCATAATATTAACTTCCCGATTTTCAAAGTTATAGTATTTTTGTCGTACTATACCTACATGGATGCATTTTTTGATATCGTACATAGTACGCACTTACGCAGTCCAAATCATAGTACACAATAGGCATACCAGTGTTGAGTGTAGTACAGTTGGCAACACCAACCCGATGCTACGTCATGATTAGTACGATCACGTGGCCTTATTATAATAGTAAGTACCTACCTACATTTTTTTAAATCGTCATGCCCACATCCTAAATCACTCTTATACATTTAGTATTTGTAGAAATCTAGTAATAATTGACAAGGTCAACTGGAAATAGAAAATTATTCTATCCATGTTTACATAATGAGGTTGTTTTACAAATAGATTTGTCATCACGATAAGGCATGTTTCATTTCTATTGAATTTATTATGTATTAAATTTTTACGAAGGCACATCATCATCTATTGTTATTTATGTACCGAGTACCTACCTTAAGTATTTAATAATATTACAACCGATATTAAATACATTTAGAAATTACTTCTTTTTTACGGTTATCATTCTGATTTTCCAAGCGATTCGTAGTTTTAAACTAAGTAGTGAGCAGATGGGCACCTCAGCGAAAGTTGTGCTCGCGTTCCATCAATCATTATTTTGTCCTGTTCAACAGCAACCGTTCTTGACTCAACATAATATTATTATGATAATATTTAGTATCTAGAATATATAAAATGATAGGTATATTGTCATCGTAACTACCGATTCATACAATACATACATGCAAATAGCCATTAAAAATGCACATCGACTGAAGATATGGACAGGCAACGTTTATCAGCGCCGCAGGTGAAAATACAACGCATTTTTATGAAATATACTCTAAAAATATATATTTATTTTCCTTTTTGTCTCTATTTTCTGCATATATACCATCTACCCCCACGGGACGTCACTGTATTTTTACTTATAATTAATAATGTATTTATTCTGATTGATTTGATTTAATATGTTGATTTAGTAATAACACAATCGAGAGCGTCCCTAGGACATACGCTGCCCCTTAAATAGACTGAAAATGCCGCTCTTCCGTATTTCAAGAAAATATTATTATCCTTCACGTATATTAAAAAAAAAGATTTAAGAACCGGAACTTTATAATAGCTTGAGGATTTTACTAGACGGCTCGCTGGAAGTCGGATATTTTACGAACCGGTACGCCATTTTCGAGGTTTTTACGAACAGGAACGCCATCCTCGGAAATCCCACGAACCGGAACGGCGCTCCGGTGCGTTCTGCTCCATTCCGAGCACTGACCTCGCTAGATATTCAACAACCTACTCGCTCAACCAGCCACGAACCTTCCGTATGACACTGCTGTTTTAACCTTTATAATCGCAAATTTAGCCATAATTTCAAATTTAATTTAATAACTAGCTACTTACTTATTTTGAATAGGTACCCCCTAATATCTCATACGTTTGCGGTTATAGCTATACCTTCCTGGTTTCAATGCATATAAACAATAAATGGTACCTAGCAATGTATCATATTTTCCAGTAGCAATCAGAGCTTTATCAATTATTTAAGCTTCCATTATATTAGTAGGCACCATCTAAGTATGTCCGATCGAGCTAGTAATTTCTGAAGAATTGAAGAATTATTCGGTATTTTCATATAAGTACATAAATGAAATTGCAACTGTTAAGCTTTTAGTAGAGCTTTTTTCATAATATAAGTAATAACATATTTCATAATGATAATAGCAATAATTTCATACAAACGCATAATAATTAACGTTAAATTAAACTAATAGTTTGTGATTCGGTATATTGTTCTCAACCACTCATTAATACGTAAATGGATGCGCTCACAGGAAAATGGTATGGGGGGGGGTTCATTTAAAAATATCAATAATAAAAAATTTACTACCTATTAATATTTAGTGGTTGTAGGGGGCGGGGTTAACAAATCTAGCCGGAGCTCCTGACATTGTAGCTGAATTTGCTTACCTACTTATAGCTTCTCATCGTTTCAACCGCAGACCTCACACTTTGCCAGATACATTCCCCGTACCTAGATACTACGCTCTTTTAAGTCTAGCGATGAACACCTGTCTTGCAGTCTGATTGAGTGATAACTGATAGTGATAACAGTGATAACACTGATAACATAACACTCTGACAATCCTTGTGCACGCGCCAGGACAATGCATAATATAATTTTACATTTTGGTAGGCATCTAAAGAAAAAAATGACTGTTTGTTTTAGTGTTTTGCCTGCTGCCAGTTCAAAAACCCTTTTGTTGGATAGACAATAAACTATTATTAGAGGAGTAAGTAGGTACCTAGGTCTATTTAGTATAAGCAAAAATATTGTTAAATCTGACATTTGCACGAGATGTCGTGCAATAATAATAATTTGAAGTTGTGGATATTGAAATTTATATCTCTGGCGTTTTGTTTCGGCACGAAATTGATAAACTGTTTTGTGCATATAAATAATAATTGTTGACGTTATAGTTTGGAAACTTTTTTATTTACTATATAATCGCTTTTGGATAGAAAGTAATAAATTAGATGTATTGTACCTACAGTTTTAGACAGAATTTAGGTTAGGTAGGTAAAAAATAAGTAAAGCGGATTTCTAATAAGGATTCTACCATTCTAGGTACCGTAACATCTAGCTAAGAACCGGTGCATGGAATGTCACGAAACGTTATAGGTAGGTACATACGCTATTTTACTGCGTATTGGCTGTATAGGAAGCAAATGTGGTGTATGTAGGAACATGAGCCAGGAGTTCATAAGATAAGTGACAGATTGGTGTCGTCTGTCCAACCATATGATTCCCATACCAGCATTTGAAATAAGTACTTACCTACTTATTAATGCATAACATTGTAAATACGCAAATACACATGACTGGTGGTATTAAATACATCTCATTGTACGATTGTAGTATCAGTAACGTTGACATTCACTTCCGAAAACACACGCTATCTCAGCACGAATACGAATTTCTTGCCATGTTAATTAAAAATATACGAATCTTGTGCCTACTCAGGTACCTACCTACTTTAGTAGGTATAATCATAATGTATCCACAATGAGTCAATAGTTGATTCAGTCAACCACTTGACTGACAATGCAACGGTGATATTATATAAAGTTTATAATATTAACTACTTACTTAAGTATTATTTTATAATTACTTATTCAATTTTCATCATAAGATATTACTTACTTATAAGATTGTATAAAATAATGCTCTTAAAAGAAATAAGTAAGTACCTACCTACGTAGGTACTATAAAACGTTTGCTATAAATTCTTAGTATCTTTGTCAAAGATCTTTTATAGTCTAATACGGGCTTTGCTTTATCGCAATAGGTAGGTATTTACCTAAGTATTTAAAATTGTAATAGCAAAATTTGCCTATCGGCCTCATTTTTTTCACATCTACATTATGAATAGGATGAAAATCAACTAAAAATAAGAATTAAACGAAGTACCTAGGTACCTACCTACAATAATTATTTACATAAATTGTAGGAACTTACTTACTATAATTGATAAAAAAACTACCTTTTACCTTCTTATAAAGCACTGGCGAAGGGTGGAAGTAGGTTGTGGAGATACGATACGAAATAAATAGTGCATAGGTACTAAAATTTGTCAGTTATACGTTATCTTATACCTAATGTTACCAGACGTCCCGTTTTATGGCGGCGTGTCCCGAACCGGGACGCCAAAATGCCCCGTTTTTGAAAAGAATGTAACTTGTGACCAAGGTAAGTACAGAAATATTATTTGAGTACTTATTCACTTTTTACAACGTTTTATTAGCTCGTATTCTTATTTGTCCGGTGGTTGTTTGTCCGGTACAAATCTTGCAATCGATTTTTAACTAACTTCCCGACTAGCTAGACATTTGAAACTTTTAAAATATATCAGAACACGATGCCAATGCATTCTTTTAATACTTTTAGCCATCTATCTATAATTAAGTAGAATTGAATTCATTTTCAGTTAATTCTGTTTTGTACGAAAAGTTATTTTGGAAGAAATCCGTAATCCAATCCACTATTATTGGTTGCTAGGAGTCTGGGGTCCTAGCAACTAAATTATTAATACTATATACGTGCGTTACTATGGAAATCAATATGAAATGTCAAAATGATATTTCAATATTATTTCTACCAAATACAATTTTTTTGATCGTTTAAGCTAGTCAAGTCAAGTTTATATGATTCAACGTAAATTTAAAAACGTTGTAGGTATATAAAAAGTACTTTTTATCTTGTAATTATTTCTAATTACATTACACCGCAAAAAGTTTCTGAATGGAACACTGGGAATGTTTCAACCGAAAGTCGTTGGGTGGAATTGTTCAAACACTTTCGCGCCAATAATTTGGATAACAAAAATTTTCGTAAGTATAATAAAATTATTGAATATATTTTATATCTGCCCGGCACTAATGCACATGTACAAAAGTTCTTCTCTCTCGTGAATGTAGACGAGTGAAAAAACACAGTTGAAAGTAGATGTCCTTAAAGCAATGTTAATTATAAAAGTAAATTCGAAAAAATCCTACCAAGAATTTCATACGTTTTTGAAATCAAAACCAGATATTATACTATAATTATAATAATAATAAATTTGTTCTTCGGAAAAATATAACATAAGATACATTTTCATGTAAGTATTTATACCTGTGTGTACTTTTCACTAATAAATAATATAATAATAATATGTACTATTAAGGGGGCAAAGGAATAGGCTACCTACCTAAAAACGGGACGTTTGGTCACGTTAGTTAGGTACTTATACTGTTTGTTTTCATTGAACCAATAATACAAACTACAGACGGTATTGGTTAATTTTTAAAATTCAATTAAAAACCCCACCTAAATGTAACCGTACCTAATAGATGTTAGATTTAAAAAAAATATTCTTTCTAGGTATATTGACGACCCCAAAAAGTTTTTGGGGTCGTCAATATACGTATTTAATTTTGCCCTCGTTAAAAGAAAGGTTACCCATAAAAGAGATCTTTATTTTGTTGCACAATTTAAAAAATGGGTTCTAGGTATGCTGCATGACTTTACTTGCATAAAGCGTCAATATTGAGCTACTTTACAAGCTGTTTGTTGGCGAATTTAAAAGCGGGCGATTCAGCTACTGCGATTGTGATGATGGCACACAAAACTTTCTATTCGCTGAGAAGCCACAAGCCAGCTACTATTTTGACAGAACGTAGTTCGTTTTTTTACCGCGAGGTCTCTACTGCGGAGACGCAGTAGGCCCACACGCCGGCGTGTAGCGTGTCAAGTTGACCGGATTTCAACTTTTTTCGGTAGAGTGTTTATAATCTGCTTGTTAGCTTGTTCGATGATGGCACTGGGCGACTTTACAGGCAGATTGTAAATTCGCCAACAAGCAGCTCGTAAAGTAGCTCAATGTAATTGACGCTTTAGATCGATACACCTAGGTACCTAGTAGGTAGGTATGGCTTGATCGTTAAAATTTCAGATATTCTGAGGTCCTTCCTAATTAAATACAATAATAAAACCCCATATAACCACTGCAACAAAGTATGAACTAAAAAGGCATTACGACTTACGAGTTTAAATTTTACACAGATTTGTTTTTATTTCTCCGCTGGTCCGCGGTTAACGACATATTTGGGAACGAAAATCCAAAAGCAAAACAATAAATTATTAATCTATGGTAGGTAAGTTATTTCTTTCCATTTCTACATGGCTGCACAATAGGGTCGCCAAAATGTACAACCATACTTTCCGATCATTAAATTTAATTTGGTATGTAACTTACCTTACTTACCTACATATATTATAATTATATCCAAGTTTTTCCGATAGTGATATGGATAAGATTGAAATGATTATTGACTGATTTCATAACTAACGATGATAATCAATCAGTATCGGTGACGTCCCTAGTCAAAGTGCCCCCCTTCATTTTAGTTTTAAATTGTCAGAAAATTCGTTTGGTACCTAGGTACTTTACCTATTTTATTATTAATTAACAACTACTAACAAATGACACAAACATACATATTATACCTACGCCAAATGCTTTATAATACTTTACATCAAAAATCTTTAAATATACATACATACACACCATGATGATCAGAGTATTTCCGTGAATCCTACTGTCAAACATTTGTGGTTTTAGGTAAGTGCGTGGAGTTCTGTGGCGCTGACAGGTTTAGTGGCACCCCTGTGAAAACTTTCCCTGTGTTATAAACCGCAATCACTTACAATATGTATTACAATACAATAATTGAATAATAGGCAGTTACGTTGTCAGGATTTTCTTATGCTTCGATTACTTTTTAATCTGAGATGTCGATACTTTCTAATGAAATGACCGCATCTTCTGCTTAACAGCCACTGTTCTCAAAGTTGTAATAAGTAAGTAAGTATTTGTATTTGCTCCTTCAGTTTAGTTCCTTGTTCATGATCTGCCTAGCTAGCCTGACAGGACGTCACTGACCATTGTAGGTACCTAATAATTGACAACACTCATTCGCGTACATACAATTCTCATGCAATCTATACATTGATAGTATTATAAATAGTAGGTAGTTTAGGTACGTTATCCATAATACAAAACAAATCTAATATTAGTATACATAGTACTTACCTGTATTCAGCCTGCATTCAGCATTACATAACTTTTAATTGTACATATATAAATGTACCTAGGTATGACTTATTTATTGTGAGTTGTGAAACAATACATTCTTCTTCATTCTGTGTTCTCTTTAAAAAATGTTTATTTTCACCATTAAAAAAAAATGAAATCCAATTCTCTGGCAAACTACTTAATTACCTATTAAATATGTACTTAAGTAATATTTCTCTAATTATATAAACATTCCACCTACCTACCTACCTACTTATTTAATCTACATTATTTATACTACTTACATCAGTGACTTACTGATGTTATAGGTAGATTAATGTTGTCACTAACAGGAATGCTGCAATATTATTATAATACATAGATACTTACTGTATAGTCGTATCAAAACAAATCAAAAATCTACGATAAGAATGTTATTTTATATTATATTGGCTGTGATCAAAATCTACGCCAAGTGGTTAAAGTTGAAATTCAATACCGTCCCTTATCAATTCAGAACGCTTGGCGACACTCATTCCATCGAAGTTTTGAATAAATTACATATTATTATAGCTTTGTAGGTGGTACTTACGAACTTACGTGTGAATGATCCATGTGTTAGTTAGGAGCTAGAAGGGCGGGCGCATGTTGAAAAAAGACTGCATCCATAAAACAGATTGGTTTGTAGTGGTCTTTTTTTGAATGCGCTATTGACGGTTGTGGCGATTTCGTCACGCAAAGAGAAAACAAAGCTGCGATGTCCAATGATACAGGGGTCTACAACACTTCGCCGGCGAACACCTCATTAATGGCACACATTGTTTATTTAAGCTGTGTACTAAATTATAGTCATCTAATATTTTCATTTATATTGAGCGTATTGCAGCGGAAAAAAATATTTTATACACGCGTAAGTATCTAAATACGCGGCTCTCGTGATGCAGTGCGTAAGGCGCTGGCCTTCCATCCGGGAGCTCTGGGTTCGATTCACGGTGAGGACACGATATACTTACTTATGTGATTTTCTCAAAGCCTGGGTGTTTGTGATTGTTCAAAATTACTAACAACCACCTTGTACAAAATAACGAGGACACGGTTATTAATACTTTAAAAAAAAAGTTAGTACTCATGTAAATACACAGCATTTTAATAAAACCTATGTATGCAAAACGATTCCTTCCCAAAATTATTCATTTTAACCTCTGATTAAGTTTTAAATAAACAGATGTAGCATTTAAAATAGTTTATAATAAAATTAATGTAAATTCCTATAATCATTAACGCTTAAGACCCCAGAACACGTTATGGTGCATTTTTTCATACTGAACAATTCGTTATACGAGTCTACTAATGGCATACTAAAATTTCCATAGTTTTCTCAACGAAATGTATGCAAGTAAGTAAGCAAACGTTTAGAGCAAACCGCCATGTCGATTTTATTTACGAAGCGTTGCCAACATGGACACTATTGAATTTCCCAGTTACCAATATAGCCATACTAAATTCGTCGTAGAATATTTTTGTTATCAAATAGTGCTTAGTAGTTAACCAAAAGATTCGTATTAATCTCTCTTTATATAGTCGAAACTAATTGAGTTCAACATTGAAAAATCGCAGTAAAGGTAAATAACGTCAAGTAAGTATAAATAAACCATTCTACAGTGGCAACATGAGCGATTCGCAAGTGTATTGGTATTATTTGCCTGTTTCAATGCTAGCAAGCAATACGAATACAACTGCAAATCGCTTTTACCGTACCCACGATACCATTGTATGCTTACCGACATATTATATGCTTATTTATATTTTCCTCTCAGATTAAATTAGATGGAGTGTTAGAATCGGAGAAAGACAGAAATAATACACTATTTTTTTTTAAATCAACGAATAATTCATACGATTTAATAATGTACCTAACATTCTTTTATTGAACATACATAATTTGAAAGAGAGAAAAATCTTCTGAGAAATATATGACCACTAATTATACCTAAAGTTACCTCGATTTTAATCGAACTATGGCCCGGGCTTGATTCTAATGCTTATAATAGTGTATTAATAATTACTATACTAATAATGACTATATTATAATTACGTAGATATAGAACAGGTATACGGTTTGCAGTTTGGTAAGTACCCACATTTTTACATAAACCATTACGATTACATTATTGCAAATGTCATGCGAATTACGGTTTTTGGGTTGCTGTTGATATAGTTTACATTTATGAGTACCTATTCGAAATTGACTCAAAAAATATATTAATTTCTCTGAATATTTGGACTGGTTAGATCAGTTTCGCCAAATTGTAACCTGTTGCGAAGAGGTTGCTAAATGATACAGATCCAAAAAGGTTTGCGTTCCCTTACACCACCAGTTTAGTTTATTACTTTGGCATAATTTATTAGTTTCAACTGTGTTTTTAAAGTTGAATGCCATATTTGTATTACTATTCGATAACAATTTCAGTGGCTCTAAACATTCAAGTCATGCCTAGTCCAAACCAACATACATCAGTTCTGTGAACATAGCACATTAAACATTGTATATGCAGGTACCTAGATGCTGTTCGAAAGTTTTATCAAAATTGTTTCCGAACATTTACGTAGGTACATTTAATAATATTATCTTCCGCTTTGTTTTCCGCCGATGGGTAACATTGCATATAATATTATACAGACGTTCTTGGTCTAAATTCGAATTTAGAATTTCGATGGGCAAAGTGTGTGAATACTAAAATAATGCATGGCCCGAGTTCTCTCGTATAAATATTATTGTTTATTAAAATAGTTATTTACAGATGAAAGTAACACGTTGTTGTGTTATCCTGTCCAATCCGTCTGAAACCATTTACTGTAAAAATACACCTAGTTTGTACTTAAAAATGAACCATACCTACATTGCAATAAAGACGAATCTAGCAGATTTTTATGATGTTTCTGTTAACCATTTATGGAAAAGTGCCCACTTCAAATATTGTACTGTGTCGTATATTCTGTACGTCAAAACTTTGTATTACTTCCAATAATTGTTCATTGTTGTCCATCAGATTATTCATCGTGACGTGAAGCCAGAGAATGTATTGGTGTCGCGCCTCGGTGTAGTGAAGCTGTGCGATTTCGGATTCGCCAGAGTTGCCGCCCTCCCAGGTGAACCTTACACGGAGTACGTCGCCACTAGATGGTATCGTGCTCCTGAACTGCTGGTTTCTGATCCAAGGTAAATAGTAATAAAACTTATCACGTTTTCCGCTCCCTGAATCCTGCCGCCCGAGTGCTTTACACCCCCAAAACCCCGCTTGTCGCGCACCTGCCTCTCAGATAAAGTTAAATAAACAGACGTCTAGACGTAAATACTACTCAGTTTTTTGTTAGATAAATTAAGCCATTTCCAAGACTCGACAGTACTAAAACTAAACGCATTGTGCTATCTACTAGTTTCATTCCTCAAAAGGACTTGCTCAGCATATTAGCTTACGGCTCGTCTTAGGTAAGCGCGTTCGGCGGCGTGTCGAGCGGCGCGCGAAACTCAAATGTATAAACGTATAACCAAAAAAAAAGACTTTGTCTACGAACATTTTCACAACGGTCATACGTTTGAGTTGCGCGTGTTACTCAGCGCTCCGCCGACTTCGCCCACGTAAGACGCCCAGTTAGTGTTCTGACTTCTGGATTCATTAAAAAAACTTGTGGATTTCTTAAATGCGGGATTCAAAACCATAATACACTGATTTTGAGATGAAGTATCACTTCTCAACAGTGGATTCCCCGCATCTTATTACATTATACATATGTACCAATCTAACAGTTTTATTAATAATAAGCACTGTTATGGAAATATCCCACTCTAATATGAGTATATTTCTCTATACAAGCCAAGACTCGATAAAGTTTGCAGCATAATTTTTAAGTCATTGTACCTTTCCGATTACATAAATTATTATGGTAAATTTCTGTACAAACAATAAAATCAAATTTTTAGACGTAATACCTATTAATCGACATTTTTCTATGTTAAATCTGGTGATTTCATTAAGGCTATACTTCAGTTGAGGCATGGTCTAAAAAGACCGTGGCTAGGTGATGCGCGGATTGTGCAAATGACGCATGCCGAAGGAAATATAATTTGTCATAAAAATCCAACATGCGTCTATTGTTATATTACTAATAATAATAGTATATTCATTGAAATGTTTTCTTTTTTAATACGTAAAGTTTTTTAGTCATCTTTCAATCACTTACGATATTTACCTACCTACCTACTAACAGTGTTTTGATTTAGTTAATATTCTGGCTTACCAATTATATTATTATAAATATACTAAATTAAATATGAATAAACTTGACAAATGTTTAGAATCTCTGTTACGTGTCACACTCGCTTACCCACACACATTGTGAATATTAATGTACTGGGAAACTGTGGGCTATGGTTCGCCGTGACAAATTTAATAATAAACATTATTATATGTATCCTAATTGGAACCTTTTTTCTTTTTGTCAGAATACTACGTAGATTATCGAAACCCGTCAGAATCTTGTTGGCAAATTCAATAAATTATTATATTTTATGACAAACTCACACTTGTTTGCATTTTGATGAAATGCCGACGCGTGTGAATTGTACTCACGAACTAACGGTTTTCTGTAGGTAGGTACTGTACGAACCATTTGAAAGAAATAATAAATTATCGTGTAGGTATGTATGTGCAGTTCGCTGTATAGGTAACATTCACAGAAAGGAAGTTCCCTGGGTTCTTGAGTTTCCTGAGTTCTCTGGGTACATTATAAGTTATAAGATAACCGTGGGCTATTTACCGGAATCATATGACAAGTATAGCACTGAGTTCCCTGATTGAATGATTGCAACCAAATGATGCGTTGTTCCTGAACAATAAAATTCACCGTGTACCTACCTAGTCATTTTATACGCACGTGCGTTTTTTGAATACAATGTTTATTTTCTTGAGAGTTAGTGATGTTCGAATGTACCTACCGTAACTCAATTTGGAGAGCGCTTATGAGCAAGCATTAAAAAGGCCAATAGTTAAAATTCAGTCGTAGCATAGTGGTAATGCACAGGGCGCGATACCCAAGAGACGCAGGGTCGATTCCTGCAGGTTACTTTTTTCAAAAAAGATTCTCATGAGTGTTTTCAAAATTATGTAAGTATGTTCGATGGTACATTCTTAAAATCTCGTGAATTATTCGTTGAATAAAAGAAATACTTGGTTAATTAAAGATAAGTACGTAGGTACTTACCTATATTATTATGTTTTCGGTGAACTGCATACCTACCTACGTACAATTATTTAGGTGTAACCTTATAGGGAGGTAGGTACCTAACACAGTTTTTTTGACCCAGATATGGAGCCGAAGTGGATATTTGGGCTGTCGGGTGCCTTTTCGCCGAAATGATGACCGGAGATCCTCTGTTCCCAGGAGAATCGGACATCGATCAACTCTATTTGATAGTCAAAATCATAGGTAAGTTTTTCGCATTATTTTATTTACTTACTAATTAGCAGCGGCTTAGGGTCGTTTCAAACGGGACACCGATGTCGCGCTCTTATATAATAAGGAGGCCTTTGTATTCGAATAAAGGGGCCTTTGTATTATGTTTATGAACGCCCCAGAGCTAATGAGTCAACGCGTGTCCGGTACACTTTTCCGTCGGCCGCCACATTCTCAAGCCGCCGATACACTTGTTTTTATTACCGCAGCCAGTTTTATGTTCTAATTTATAACGCGACATTATGCATTGACTCATTAGCTCTGGGTCATTCGTAAACATACTACAAAGCCCTTTTTATTCGAATACAAAGGCCTCCTTATTATATACCAGCGCGACACCGGTGTCCCGTCTGAAACGGCCCTCATTCTGCAACTGCCTCCCGCTTCAAAATTAATTGTCAGTAAGGCCACAAAAACCTGGAAAATTCAACTGACTTCAGAAAATCGACTGTATTTTTACAACGTTTTTATTAGCTCGTATTCTTGTTTGTCTGGTGGTTGTTTGTCCAGTACAAATCTTGCAATCGACTTTTAACTAACTTCCCGACTAGCTAGACATTTGAAACTTTTAGAATATATCAGAACACGATGCCAATGCATTCTTTTAATACTTTTAGCCATCTTTAAGCAGAATTGAATTCATTTTCAGTTAATTCTGTTTTGTATGGAAAGTTATTTCAGAAAAATCCGTAAAAAGTAAAAGACTATTTATTATTGGTTGCTAAGGGGATGGTCCTAGCAACTAAATAATTAATATATACGTGCGTTACTATGGAAATCAAAATGAAATGTCAAAATGACATTTCAGTATTCTATATTATTTGTTTGTTTGTTTTTTATTTACTTCATATCAAGTTTGAGCATATTGATCATAATAATTCGACAGAAAATTTAAAAACGTTGTAGGTAAGTATATAATAAGTTCTTTTTATCTTGTAATTATTGTGTTTCAGATTGACTTCCATTAGTTCCATTCATCTTATAAATTACAATAATTGAGTTTACTTTGAAATTTGAATAAACTTTAAATTTAATAATAATCGTGTAGTAAAAAGGCATGGACAAACCCACGATAGCCGCGCGGCTTAAGCGTCGGCTTATAGATAGCGTCGTGGGTCCCAGGCTCGAACCTGGTCTGGCAAGTACCTACCGACACATATTGTTTTTCAATTTGTGCATGAGTCAGAGTATGGACCTAATAATATTTTTATTGTTGAGCAACTGGCTGACATCCATTTCTCGTAAAAACTAAATCTGTTAATACTAACCTCCCCTCTGTGGAGGCGCATATTATGATCTTATTAGGATCGGCCATGGTCGAAAAAAGGCATTAAAATTTTAACTCTTATGTGGTTGGTAGTAGGTATATTTTTCGTTTCATTATGATTATAATAACATTTATAACAAAAACAAATGAGTGCAAAAACTATCGTCGGTAATAATTTGTAAAAAAATAATTTGCAGAAGTAGGGACGCTTAGTAATTATAATTATTAAGTACTTACCTACCTATGTTACGTATTAAAACTTCAAACCAAACTTAACCCAAACACAAAATTAAGACCGAATAATAATCAATAGGTAGGTAACCAATTTATTCCGATAGGTAGGTAAGTACTGTGGTGAAAAAGAAGTCACACTTCGAAAACAATTAATAATGAATATTGATCAAATTGAGCTACATTTCAGAGAATTTTATTATCCATTCAAATGAAAATCGTTTTTTATACTGTCTTCAAATACGGGAGAACGGCATTTTCAGTCTATTGAAGGGTGGCACTTTGTCTAGGGACGTCACTGATTGTGTTGTTTGTTGTTATTACTTATTATTAGTATTACTAAATTAACATACTTAATAATAATAAATAAACTACATAATATGTACCTACCGTAAGTAATAGGTAGGTAGGTACAGTAAAAACGAAACAATAACGCGGTCGGTCGATAGTGTGCGTGCGTATGGGGAGCCGTGATAAATCCCTGGCAGCCGATGACCGCGTATTCGTACGTATACGTACATAAATACAATCGACGAACCGCATCATTGTTTCGTTTTTACTGTACAGTGTTTATTATAAAGTAAAAAGTCTTGTGACATCGTGGGGATAGATAAACCATAGGCGGAAAATGAACGCAGAAATGAGAATAAATAGGCACTTGAGTATATTTTTAGAGTAAATTTCGTAGAAATATGTTGTATTTTCGACTGCGGCGCTGATAAACATGGCATGCGCGTATCTTCACTTTCAGTAGGTATAGGTATGTATGTGCGTGTCTAATATTTGAAAACTGATTTTATTTAAACATTAGACACGGGGTACCTCCCAAGGTACCTATAACAAAAAATCGAGCATACGTAAATTTTTGGAAAATTATCGACTGCTCCCTCCCGGTCGTAAAATTTTGAGCGCTGAAAAAAAATATTCTATGTTGTGGTTGAAGAGTTAGATCCATGACCACGTCCGGTGCGTGCTATCACCATGATTTTTCGTATAAGTATCAATAGGTACTATCGCCTTTATTAAACGAATCGCAAAATAAACAGAGTACTTACCTATATCATAATATTATTATGCAGGTGAATCCAAAGTGCGCGCATGGTGCCCATCAAGTACCAAGTTATGGAGGTGAAGATTTGGAGACACGACGACTTCCTAACACAGGGCCGTTTATTCGAATACAAAGGCCTCCTTATTATATACGAGCTCGACACCGATGTCCCGTCTGAAACGGGCCTAATACATAATTGTCATTGTCGTCAAGTAGAGGAATCACAAAATAAAGTGTGTCAAGAGTGTGGGTACTATGTGGTATGTGGGTACTAATGCCAATTCCATTACAGCACACAACTAATGTTTATTCGAACAATATTTTTCAGTGTTCCCTTTATTTTTTCATGACTATGTATTAACTCTGCATTGAAAAAAATATAAAGAGCTTTGCAAAATCAAATTAGTAGCTCTAGGTACCTACCTAGTTTTCCAGTAATTTTTGAATTGTTTTAGAGAAGTGTGATATAATTAAATTTATTACAATTAATAACTCACAATGAAACAATTAACCAACTCACTCATATATTTATTTTACAATTTGGTATTTGCCCACCCATGCAATGGTTATTGTAGAAACAATGAGGCACACGCACAGTAGCGGAACTTCAAATTCTGCCCCCTTATAGGTATAATAAAAATCTAAGTTACCATCCTACAACTTCCCGAATAGTTTTATTTTATATTAAAAAAGTCTAATTAAAAACTAAAATAAAGTGAAAATATGATTGATGAGTAGTTAGTTGAACGCGGTAGAACCCATTCATTTTAACGGTTTTGAAATAAAGTTTTTCTTGATTCTACCATCGTCAAGTTATTTATATTGACAGCTGTTTCGGCTTATAACCCCATCCTCAGAACTAACTTAATAAAACAAATTGATCGCTGGAAGCTTAAAAACTTAGAAATATGTATGGGTATATTGCGCAAGCACCTATAAGTATGTTTTTCAATAATGTGCATACCTACTAAACAAAGTTGTGTTGCATGCGACTTTCTACTATTCATGGAATACAATGTATTTATAGTACCTAGGTCTAATAAGGCGTAAAACCCACTTAACGCAGCAAGTGGGGCTCTCGCGCAAAATTTCACAAGTGGCGCGTAAATCATCGAAAATACAACGTAATCAAATACGCCAGCGCACACTGGATTTGACGACGCATTATGCCCGCCTGCCCCATGAGTCATCGTTTTTTGGCTTCTCGGCGATACGAATTAACGAAAATACAACGTAGTCCATTCATTGAACATGGCGAGCAAAATCACGCTCCTCGAAGCGTCATCGATGCGACGGGCGAGAAGCCATTATTTAAGTACAGCGAACTCTTTGTTTAGTTATTGCGTGTCCGATTTTAATTACAAGCCCCGAGAAATTTAATAATATTTTTATTGCTTTGTTATGAGAGACGCTGATAATAATAATTATTTTGTGCTCCTTGAGCCCCTTATTACATAGGTGAAGGGTAATGCGCGGGTGGGAGGGGGCCTACTCAGTAGTGAGCGCACCGAACGCTTTCTTGGTGGGCTTTATGCCTTAACGCGGCATCTTACGTGGGCGAAGTCAATGCGAATGCGACGCGACGCGGGGTGGCACGAAAATATCAAACAGTGAACGCCACCTGTAGTAGCCTACGTTCAGATAAATGTTCACCCACATTGAGGTGCATGTCGCGGACTATCACGTGAACTCACGGCGATAAAAATGTCTATGGTTTCGTCATTTTGCAGAATATTTTGAACGTGCACCATCTCATAAATTCGCTGAATAATGACACAGACGAAGAGTGCCTACTATAATGTATTAGTAATTTGAATTATTTTTAATTATTCATGCTAATTTCAATTAATTTTAACAGTTTCTTCGTGTGCGTACGTTAAAATACATTCATAGATAATAGAACATAGCCTGCAGACCATAGATAATAGACAACATTCTCATAGAAAAATACATTGTTCCAACTGGTAAAAACAAAAAAGAACGTCAGTTTGACAGTTTGACGTGACAGACGAAAAGTGGCATGTGGAATATGATAAAAATGTTCAATTGTCGTTCATTGAATCATGCAGCTGCCGATGCAGTGAAGTTCAACGTGAAATGCGCTCATTCTTGTTTTCATGATTACGGCATATTTGCCAACTGACAATGTTCGTTTCAAGTTTAAAGGTTCAAAATGTGCTACGGGATGGGAGAATCAGTCTGATAAGATTTTAAACATCAAGAACAACGACATTACACACTTTTTTCCCGTAGCGGCAGCCCGTGACAGCAGGCGACAAGCACCGTGACATGTATCTCAATGTGAGTGGGCCTTAATACTCGGCGAGCGGTGCGGGGCTTCAGCGACGCGATCAAACGGGTAATATCATAGGCGGTAATTATTTACATACATCTAAATATTTCTAGGCGTTACCATTGTAATAAACAAATTGTATAAATGCGCGATGGTGATAGCTGGTGACTCAGCTACACGTTAGACAACGATGCCGCTTCGCATCGTTTTGGATCGTATCGCTTCAAACCGCATTGCGATCGCGTTCGCATTGACTTCGCCCACGTAAGACGCCCAGTAAGAAAATGAGCTTTTTTTATTTGAACGATTTGAGGAAAATAGGATGAAATCCAAGTCCGGAGCATAGACCTATTGAAAACGCAGTAACTTTTACCATGCACGGTTTTAGGGCGGTTTGGCCCTATAAAAAAATGAAAAGGGTAGATAACAAATAGATAACCCAATGTGTCATTATTGATTCTTTGAATCGAATTGGCTTAAATTCACTGGCAAACTATTTAGTAGGATTTCGTCTATGTCCTATGATGAAATCTTAAGAGAGTTGGTAAGTATCATGTATTGTGAGTCTTGTAACATTTAACAATTAATAATTAGTAAGGACACAATATTTTGTATTGCACAATATTTATCTCCAAATATGGCTATGCTGGCTTGTTAGTCACTATTTTTGCACACGTTTTCCATCCGCGATGGAATACAAAAAAAACTGGACATTTGTATATATTTTTTTAATCCTTTCTACGCCGCAATTAGTTAATTGGTGTAATTACGGCGCGTAAACGCGCTTTCGGCAGTTAACCGATTTGATCTACAAAATATTCGTAAATAGTTATTATAAAACATTCAAACAATTTTTTACAGTGTTCATTTATTCAAGAACAGAATAAAAATGTCTCTTGGTCTGGACTGTGTTTATTGGCTCAAATCTCTTTTAAAATAAGATATTTTTATTATATTTATATTCACCACCTCATATCACGAATAATGAAATTATAACTTCGCTACCATTCACTACAGACCCATCGCTTTTTCAACTCATGCAAGGTAAGATTATATGAGGCATTTAGCCGCGAAGACTGTGTCAAAGTTTTTCCGAATAAGTACATAATTATTTGTCACATACTAAAACTAAATAATGTGTAAACCAACTGTAAACGTGCATGTAAATAAAATAATACTTTGAAAAAGTACAATAACTACGGGTGAGGATTATTCAACATTTTATCATAGGGATAAAAGATAAGGTATGATAATGACATGGGTAAGTAAATATAAAT
This sequence comes from Rhyacophila brunnea, assembly GCF_057557595.1. NCBI lineage: Eukaryota > Metazoa > Arthropoda > Insecta > Trichoptera > Rhyacophilidae > Rhyacophila > Rhyacophila brunnea. The sequence continues at coordinate 18,072,416 of NW_028232965.1, forward strand.
ATATTGCTTATAACGTTTAAGGATTGTTCGTAGATCCACAATCGGTCCGATTAAATGGTTTTTTTAATTCATTAATGAACATGCACTAACACAACTATTAGGGACATACCTACATAATATGTATGTTTCTAAGGTTCTTCAAAATGATACTTACTAATATTTTTATGTTAAAAAATAATCCTAACTTATGCCAAATTGCTATAAATGGTTGATTTTAGGTCCGTTTAGGGCCAAGACTATTTTTCTATAATCTAAGGCCAAGACACACAGAAACGCAGATGCCGTTGCGTCGACGCAGGTCCTACTTACCTATTTACCTATTTACCAATTTGAGTGATCTTACTTGATTAGCGAATTGCCCGGACTTTGCGCGTCTTTGACATCATTGAATGATAAAATATTCACGATTTTTTTGATTTGCGGGTGTTCGTCTACGTACACAATATGCAAACATTCCCTTGGCTACGGCACGCCACTGCACAATACCTAAGGGCTAAAAATGGCTAACATGGTTTTTTTATCTGACACTTTCATGATGATATTATGAGCTGTGCGAAATTCAAGTGCTAGAGGATTTTTATTGGATGCAGGTGACTTGCCTGGCTCTCTTCGTGATATGTCGTATTATCTATATTAATATACATACCTAACATTTGAATATTATTTAGACAGCGTTCCAAACCTTTTGCACCTGCGAATCGGTGAAAAATGGAAATCGCTCATGAGAAAACAATACCTCGTATAGTTAACACAAAATACGACATGTAAAAAACTCTCTATAGTCACTATTAATGCATATATTTTTTAATTTTTTTTGTATTTCACTAAGTATAAAGATTAATACTTAGTAGAATACGAAAAATACGTGATAAATTTGATGGAATCATAGGTTCTTATCTAGATTTTTCTCATCTCATGTATAATTAGTGTCATGTGGCATACGAGGTATTGTTTTATGACGATCGAAATATAATTCGCGGACTACAGTCGCAGAAACAAAAACTATTATTTGCATAGTAATTTGTTTATTAGTTTTTTTAATATCATATCCATGGCCCCACAAAGGGGGGGGTCTGACAGGGCTCTAGCCTGGGGGCCGGGCTTTGGGGGGGGGGGGCGTGGCGGATTGACCAGATAAGTAAGATAAACACATCACAAATTTGCTTTAATAGTAAAAAGGTCACCTACGTGCGGCGCTATCTTACTTCATGAAATTTTAATTTATATTATGTCTGTGCGATTTAATTTAATTTAATCAATATTATGCCGGGTCCACACCGAAAACAAGTCGCGCGACAACTCGTTAAATTTTACGATAAGCATGATAATTATCGTAAAATTTCTTAAGCAATTATGATAATTATCGTAAAATTTAACGAGTTGTCGCGCGACTTGTTGCCGGTGTGGCCGCACTTTTATGTCACACACAATTTACTTTAACATCGCGTGTTTATGTATAGAAACTTAAGTCGTTATTTTTAAAACCGAGAAATTAAGTACCTACCTAAGTAAATAGATACTTAAGTAAGTCATGTTATTTGTACCTACCCAAGATATAAATACGTCAGAGAAGGTCAATAATCTCATTGGAGAAGGTAATTTAAAGGAATTCCGAAGTTATTATGGAAAATACGTTTTTTTTAGCAATGATGCGGCACTTTATTTTATTTAGCATCTAACTACACCACTGAATATTGCAATAAAATTGTATGTTGACAGTAAAGTTGACAACACTTGAAAGATGCCAGATAAAAGTCGCTCTTCACGCCATCCTAAATTAGATAATTATTAGATGATAATTCTAACCCCTTTGGAAAGCAGCTAATTAAAAAAAATACAACACCGTGTTTCATTATTAATTGTATAGGTAGGTACTTACTTCACCAGTCGCCACGCATATTAGGTACCTACCTACCCAATGTTATAATGGGCTGAATATCTTCGATCTTCGTCTTCGTATTTCTCACTGTAGAACAGTGTTTCCCAACCTCCCCTTTCAAAATTTCATATTTAACTAACAAATTCTGAAAAAAATGTTTCGCTTCAAATAAAAAATGCACATAGGCAATACTATTTTTAATTTAACTTTTGTAAGTAAGCACCTACCTAATGTATATTATATTAGATGTACAACTCGGAAGAAAATTAGTGCGATCCTTATGCTCGATGTGAGCCGCAAAGAGTTTTTATGTGAGGTACTAGTTTGGTAAATTTTAATCTTAAATCTCCACAGTTTGTGATACTCGTATCAAAACAAATCAAATCATTTACAGCGCTAAACGCATTCAAATAAATATTATGATGGGAATGGCAACAGTAATTTTCTTGGAAAGTCATGGTTGCAATATCAAAAAAATATTTTCGAAAATGCGTTTTTAACAACAAAAAATGTACCTACCAAATATTAATGATTTGCACATTGCCCCCCAAAACATTTAAATTGTCCCCCGGTGGGGCGTACGCCCCACGTTGGAAAACACTGCAGTGTAGAGGCTGATTCTTTTTAATGTCCCCGTTAAATCTCTCCAGCCACAGCGGTCCCTGTTGTATTTCACCATACGTATAGGTGAAGGTATTTAGGCAGTTAGGCCATCGTGTGTCGTGTGTGTAGGCGAGTAGATCTAAGATCTTTGATGTTTTCGCCGACGATGAGACTTTCCAAAATTGTTTTCTATGGGAACAAAGAACTGTATAGGTAACTCTTTGGAAACTTATTTTGGAAAGCCAGTCCTTTACTTTTATTTATTCTATCACCTTTGGAATCCTTAGCATTAATCTTCAGCACCACATCTCGAATGGTAGATAGGTATCACTCGTACTTATTTATTTTACTTGCGGTCGGCCAGCGGTGATGCAGATGACGCAATCGATTTGTCATAAAATTTAAAAAGAGGTCTCGAAACAGTTCAAACCAGTCATATAATTATTATTAAATTTAAGAGATGCATATTTCTATTTTCTTTATATTTCATAAGATGCTATTAAAATATTATTTTATTTCCCAAATCATAATAAAATCCCTGCATCGAATATCAATCTAACATAAACACTCAAACAGTTAGGTAATAAATAAACCACTATGTGCCATCACTGTCATCTTCAATAATAATTATTTTTTAGTTACAAGATGTAATTCTAGGATGAGGACTGAAGGGTGATTAGTGCAGTAAAATATTTTCACATATTTCATTGTTTAGTGGGGGGGGGCATTATAATATAATATTTCACACAATAAGATAAAAATAATATGTATATTCCCAAGCGCTATATAAAACACTAAAACTATGATGACTTGCCAATACCAGATCAAATATTATATTGGCTACTTGCTGTTTTAAGTCTTAATGCACATTAGCATTTCTTCGCATATTTAATTAATCTATAGTGGAGCCAAGATGGCAATCATCCAGTTGTTATGGCATTCAAATTCCAGATGATGTCATCAAATCAATGGCATTCAGGTGGCACTGCCAATTCGTCCTAGACCTGATTGGATACCTACTGTGTTCATCCGAAGATTCCCAAGTTGATTGACATTATCTATTATTTCAATTTTCTGACCATATAGGCAAACTGTCCACACGGCAGCAGCAATTAATATCGCGACAGCCGCAATTACGTGGCGGTGGAATAATCAGCACCAGCGGAAGTGGAAATGGAAACGGCGGTGGCGGAGTGTCCGGTCCCGCTACTGGAGGAGCTGTTCGCGCCCTCAGAAGGCTTCTGCCGTCCAGAAGGGCACCGGCGCTGGCTCTCCTGGCCGCCACACTCCGTGCAGAGCCGGCCAGACGGCCGCCCTGTAGAGACCTGCTCCGGCACACATACTTCACACATGACGGGTTCGCAGATCAGTTCCCTACAGAGTTAAGAAGGAGGGCACAACAGGAAGCTCAGGTAAACATATTCATCATTATCATCCATTGATGTTGTGCAAAATGATGGATGGGGCATTGCAAACTGTTTGAAAAATATATTAATTCCGGACAATCATAATACAGCACGCCGATGCACGATCACAATGATAGATCACATTGTTGCACCGGTTTGTGATCTCCAGTGCTTCCACTCATGATATAAAATTGGTTTTGAACAGCACCTATCTCATATGAACACCTGTGGGTCTATTCTATACTTATCGAACACTAAATTGATAAATAGTATCAAACTTAGGGTAGGTTTGTATCAAAATATTAGCACTTATTGTAACAATTACACGAAGCCGGTTTTTATTGTTGCAATAAGTGCGATATTTTAACAGCAGCAAGATAGGTGCTGTTAAAATATAGCACTTATTGCAACAATAAAAACCGGCTTCGTGTAATTGTTACAATAAGTGCTAATATTTTGATACAAACCTACCCTAAGTTTGATAATATTTTTCACTTTATCACTTTAGCGGTCGATAAGCATAGAATAGACCCACTGGTTTCAAAAATACCTTTAGAAAAATAATATGGAGAAGTTCATATGGATTTAAGATCTTAGAGAAATAAGGGCAGGTAATGTGTGGCTTGAAGGTTATGCCTTGCTTGCAGGTGTCAATTAAGAAAGGTAGATTTCATTTAATCATCAAAATATCCGCCTGTGGTGCTAATGAACTGTGTATATCAGGATTTAAAAAATTCTCTTTGTGTATCTGTTAACATGATGAAATAATACAGGTAGTCAGAAGTAGGCAATGGCTGTACATAAAATTTGAGACTAAATATATGGGGCGACCAGGTAAATGTCTAAATTACCATCTAAATTAAATCCAATAAAATAGGCAGTTTTTCATAAAAATAGAAAAATATAGTTATTTTATACTGAAAGTTTAATAAAAAGATAATGAAATACATAAAGAAAGGCTTAAATCTCTATCATTTGATTGTAGGGGGTTTCAAAATCAGTCAGAAACTGGGGCCTCCATGTAACTTAACTCGCCAAGTGGTATTGCTCTAAATAGGTAAAAAAATAGTATTTTGCGTTTACTTTCTTGGCAGTAGAAAAGGTATTTCTGTCATCTTCTGTCTTGATTTGAATAAATCTTATTTAATGATCATAATATAACTTAGGCATTTTTTGGATATATCTAATCACACCAATTAATGTAATATCTTTTCACCAGGCTAATCCTCTGTTGAGAAAATGGCAACCTCCCAGTGGAGGGCGGCCGCAGCGCGACAACGGAGATGTGGCGCGGTCGAGAGGACTCATCGACCAGCCTCATCATCACATCGCTTCTCAACCGGCCGCTCCCTTGCAGCCCTCGAGCGTTCCTGTTCCCGTTCCAGTATTGCCCAATGTAACACTTGCTCGCGCACCGGGAAGGAGTGCCAAAAGCGCGGAGGTGCGCAATATTATAATACCATGCGGTCATATAAATTTAAAATGGATAGTGGTTTCGAATTTTTTTGTTAATTCTACGATATTACAGCTATTTAATTATCTCAAAATGGCGGAATATAGGGGTTACCAACTTTGAAACTGACAGCCTCACTTATGATTTATTTTATATGATCTCTATAAAAATATTTTTTGGGGATTATATTAGGTATATAATATTACCAAACTATTTAATTGCTATTACAAGATGACGTGTTCTTATACTAATTTTAATATGTAACGGAATTCAATTTTTTAGAGAGGTAGTGGAGAACGAGTAGCGGATCCTCCCCCCTCTCCTGTGACGCCCCTTTCTCCTCCGCCTCAACTTTTGCAGCCCCCTGCCACACTTCAATCCCGGCTGACGCTGCAACCTTCACCGCCTAATAGAAATAACATTATGACAAGGTAATCTATATGATTTTCAAAGTTATCTGGAATCGATTGCGTTTCAAATCAAATGAAATTTTATTATTAATTTAAGATAGATTGTTCACAATAATTTGAATCAGTCTAGAATGCACCCACCATAGAGCAGTGACTAACATGCACGGTACATGATAGGTGGATCGTAGACTCTAATCACATGGCCGGTTAAGGTTCAAGCAATATTTTTAACTAATTATCATCATCATCAGCCTGAATCTATCCATTGCTGGATGAAGGCCTCTTCAAGCTGCTTCCATTTCTCTTGGTCCTGTGCGTTGCACTGCCACATACTTCCACAGAACTTTATCATTTCATCGATCCAGCGGCCTCTAGGTATACCTAGCGGACGTTTTGTACCTCTTGGATACCACTGGATGACTAAATTTGTCCCAACGATTGTCTCTTCTTCGAGCTATGTGTTCAGCCCATCATAACTAATATATAATATGGATCCTAAACACTGGCCTAATTTTTTGACAATTGAGACATAGACAACGATAACAATTATGTTAAAACACCATTAATCGAGGATATTATGATCCCAGCTGGAGAGGAAATGTTGATTTACTTTAAATAATATTATATAGAAAATCCTTCATAAAAACAACTCATAGGAAGCACCATGTCTACATACTATTGGCCAATGCTTGGGGTGCTATCTGAATGTTGCACAAGGTCAAGGGTGCCAAGGGCTCAAGGGGTTGAAAAACACTGTCCTAGACTTTGAATTATAAAATCAATATTCCCCTGATAGTCAAGATAGATGCTTAATGTTGTATGTTCCAGATCGACAATACAACACACTTTCAATCAATTTCCATCGTCTCTGCATTACCAACCACGATCACACCTCACAAAACGGTTAGAGAAGGGATCTGGAATATTTGGTGAAGACACGCGCCCCGGACGAGGATATGATGGGATGCGGCCCTTACAGCTGAGACAACCTCGCCCCAATGAAGACTTTACTTTGCCAACACTTCCTGGAGGTACGATAATAATTTTACTGCAATATTCAATATGATGTTAGTGATCCTTTTGTAGGCAAAATAATAATTAGTTATTATTTAATTATGTACTCAATAGTAATACAAAATTCCATTCTCCTTTTCAGCCACTAGCAGCCCTTTAAAGAGTTCAAAAATTAAACTGCAGCCATTAGAAAATTCTTTGAATATTCCTCCATTCAGACAGGTAAAATTACATTTTATGATTTTTCAAATAAATTGTATAATAAAATGGCAATGCCATCTATGGTTAAAACTTAGTAGAGACATCTAATTTCAAATTGAAAGCAACGGTTATAAACTAATCTCAAAAGATGTCACTATCTTCTAAAATAACCTCTTATTATTTTTATCATCAGCTTTCAGTAGCAATAATAATGTTTCAATATAATTATTATTGTTTTATTAAATTTACAATAAATTGTGACGTATTCTAGTCTTTGTTAAATTCATGTAAGAATTTTGTTTGTTTCTTCTCTATAAGGATATATAATTGTTATAGTGTTTTGTTCCAGGGATCCGAAAACAATTCAGGAAACAGAACTACTAATAATTGCCTACCATACATGTAGAAATTTTAATTTCTTATTGGCAGCGATATAACATTTAATAGTGATTGGTGGTAAATACAATAGTGATATATAAATAAAATGTGAAACGTGATTAGCAAATAATAAAATAAATAAAGACTATTAAAAAATTCAAAACATTTGTACAGAACATTGGAAATATTTATATTAATAGGTTATTGTTATTTTTTGTGAAATTAACTATGCTCAAAATTGTAAATATTTAATACTAATAAATAAAAAAAATTGTCATCAAAAATATTATCAGTTTTTTTATATTATGTTATGCATCAAACTAATATACGTCTTGTATATGAATATAAAAATACAGTGATGAATACCCAGTATAACAGGTAAACACTCTGTAATGTAACAATCAAATGAATGAGAATTATATACATATCAGTAAGAATATGTATAGGTAGAGAAGAAAACAATAATAAAAAGAGTTATACTTTTATGACATGTTTATTTAAATACATTAAAACAATCACAAAATATTTTATAACTCAATGAAAGATATAAACAGGCACAGACAATAATGAAAACTTTTAAAGGAGGTAAAGCAAAACATGCAAAATGGATGAAAACATTATTTAAACAGACCAGAAAAATATATTGTTAATATTAACATAGCCTTATTGTATATAAATGTAATCTTATTTATAATAACGAGAGTACATCATAACTTTAATATTTAATAACTTTTAAAACAATTTATAATTATTACAATAAAATTATTTTTTCAGTTCTTAATTGTAAATTATATTAATTCATTACACGATTACTCGCGTATGAATAATTGACTAAGTAACTAAGAACTTTTAGAATTTTATAGATATACAAATTTAATCATGCCTAAATTATCTATGGCAATGTAATTAAGTAAATTAATAATATTATAATACCTATAGCATGACTAAATATCAGATAGGTCACATGCAACATTACACAGTTAATCTCATGACCGACACACATGACTGCATTTTGCAGTCGTAATCCCCTCACAACAATGTTTGTGATTCATGTGGCGAAGGCCTAAGAATCTTATTTTAACGTCACTTATTGTCTTTTAATGTACTAAATAAACTAATACAACACAGTAAACCTTCAACATAAAAATTAAATAGTATGTCTGAGATCTCGTCAATATTTAAAACTCTATCATTAATGTGGGAAAATAGTGGCGTCATTATTAAAATGAGAATGATGTCCCTCCAAAAGAAAAAAAATCAGGCAGCAGCAGAACCCACTCAGTGTGGGGGAGGCCAGTGTCTATGTGGGGTCCACTTTAAAATAGAATTACGTGAATTCAAAATACATCATCGTAGTACAGCTTGTTGAAACATGCATCGAGTATCTCGAATGAACAATAAAATTATACTGTTTGAGGTATACAGATGTTTTTTACACAATTTTATTATTCAAAGTCATATGATATGCAACCTCCCCCTTGTAAGAAAGCATATTCGGAGATACAAAAATTTCTGAACAATACATATTACAATAAAAGTGCTGGGCATTAACTTGGGAACAACGGACTCTTAATATCGTCACTGTTCTGGCAGAAGACACTAATTGGAAAAAATGAAATATTGAGTTAGTACCAAAATGTTCCTTATTTCAAACTTTACCGTCTGGAAACCTTCTTAATAGGTAAACAGTCTTTATTTTAAAGTCATCCTTTTTACGATTACTTAATAAACTCACATGATAGGCCATTATTTCAAACATTTTAACAATTTCAAGGTCAAATTACTCAAAACTAGTATTCTCCAGTTTGTGTGTTCTGCCAGAACAGAGACGATATTTCCCTTAAATCTTTTAAAAAATCAGAATATTTACTATTCTTAAATATTTGTTCTTTGTGGCCACGGTAAAAATTTGCCAGCAACGGAATTTTGTTCAATAGGTATATACATTTTTTAAATTGTGCTTGTGTTGAAACATTGTGATGTTACCTAATTTCTTTCCGGTATAAAATGAATTTTCTTCTGAATAAAGGCTTCACAAAAACATATCAAATGACTTCCTTATACTTAGTATAATATTATTACATCACTAGTAAAAGCATTAAAAATATTTACAGTATAGCTTGATTATAAAAAACACAAATTCGAAAGACATTTACAATTTTGTTACTATAATATTAAAGGTAATTTTTAATGAGATTGCATAGTTCACAGTAGTAAAAAAAATCTAAAATATCTACACAATGAATGCACTTATATCACAATCAGTTAAATTACCACAATTTGAAGTTTTAGTGGTATTTTATAGTAAAAATGTAATAACTGTTAATTGATTAAACATATTCTTCAGCTGACAGGAACAGATATAATTTGTGGGACAGCATTAGCTTCGCACGGTTTCAGTAGCAGTTCTTTACCAGCCTCCGTAATGAATTTCTTATTGTGATAGTCCAACAAGTTTGCTGAAAGCATACAAATTTATTAGACAGCTTTTTGTTATAAGTAAATTGTTTATTTATGGAGATAACAACAAATCTTTCGTCTACGAAACCTGCTCTGAAAAGTTTTAATACATAGGTATTCAAATTGCTTGCTTTATTTGCTGCCCCTAAGCAGTATTAAGTCTGCCTACCCCATAAGACATGAATATGAAATACTCACCAAGAGTTTTGTGGGACACCTGATTTGTGCCCACGAACTGGTAATGGGTATCTTGAGATGCGTCTACCAAATAATGTTTGCATCTCTGAGCTGAACGATAAGATATGGCATAACCCCAGATGCGTTCCGACACTCTCACCAGATATGAACCTTCCGAGCAATCTTGTAAAAGGCTTTCTGCTTCAGTTCTCGTAATTAAACCTAAAAATAAAAATTTCAAGATTTAGATAGATAATAATTTAATGTCATAAATGGTTGGCTAGTACTGATGGTATTGAGATGTTCGGGGTTCCAGCGGCTAGCTCAGGTGTCCATCGAACCCCGGATTCACAAAAAAGGAAGAGTTAAACGATTGGAGTGTAAATAAAACACGGCCTTTCGTGCTCGTAGTCTTCTAATATTTTCTTAATTTTTAGTTTTACAAATTATATTTGGGATTTTTACAGTTGTAGTCGTCAGGTCCATACGATTTGAAAACCAGACGCTCACTACTTTCTTTCTCTTTTTCAAATTTCGCGTACCCACGCCGTTCAGCAAAAAGGACTCTCGTGATTGGCCAAATTTTATCTCGTGATGCTTTTGATTTGACGAATCACGAGGACCACCCCGGCGCAGGCGCGTGGAAATTTGAACGTTGCCGGCAAGCGCGGAAAAATTTATTATATATGAATACTTATATTTAGTCTTAAAATTATCTCTCTCATCCATTATCATTTATACTTTTTTAAGTCAAATTAAATTTATCTTAATTACACCTCCGCCCAGTATATGATTTTCACACACCGGACGAAGGCCTTTACTTATGAATAAAAAAATTACATAGTTGAGCAAGGAATCAGATTAGATGTTTTATGAAGCCGTTTCTAGAGGTCAGGGTTACGTTTCGACTTATGACTACTAAATGATTATTTTACACCGGGAGAAGCCCGCCTGTAATAATAAAAACAGCTGTTTATGAATGTATTTTTTTTTGATTTGACCTATATATTTTACTATAAAATAATTATATCACACACATAGACAAAGTATGCATTAATTTTATGGAATTCTCGACCTATAGAGTTTATCTGATAACCTATTCTTTTCTCTGGGTCAACACAATCTTGACATACTAAATAAATAAAAATAATTATTTGATAAAAATAGTAGCACAATATTTCAGAATTATTTATCTAGGACAGGGTTTCCTAAACTTTTTCTGCAATGGAACACTTTGCAAACCCGAAAATTTTAACGGAACACTTAGCTTATTTTTTAGATTGATTCCTACTAGATAAGATTTAAAAAAAAATGTTATTAAAACACAAAACTAACAAAAGTCATGAAGTATAATAGCGCTTTTTTTTTAAAACTTTTTTTAACTATTAAAGCAAATTTGTGATGTCTATTTATCTTACTTATCTGATCAACCCGCCACACCGCGCCCACCCAGAGCCCGTGCCCCCAGGCTAAAGCCCTGTCAGCCCCCCCTGTGAGGGGCATGAAAACAATAATAGCTTGTTTTGAAAAATTGGGGGTACTCTTCTGACAAACTTGCCTAGAAATCATTTAAAGGCTGATCTTCAAATCAGAGTCACTAATTAAAGCTGTCACGGAAAATGGATTCCGAACCCAGGAATCGTCCTTACTAGTTTTCAGAAAATATTGCAAAAGTGTATAAAACCTTTCCAAATTGTCGCGGAACACCTATTCAGGTTTGGCGGAACACTGGTGTTCCGCGGACCATAGTTTGGGAAACCCTGATCTAGGAGATAATTTTATGACAAAATAGAGAACCAAATAAATTATCCAAAAGCAGTATGCTCAAAATTTGTTTGAGTTTACATGCTTATTTGAAATTGAATGGTATAAGTAGGCAAAGGAAAATGCCACATTTCGTAGCTTAAGAACCTCTGTGATCATTATAAGTGCAACTCTGAGCAAATTTTTCGCCCTGATGGTGGTCGACCTATAGTAGGGGATTGCACAATAAGAAGAAGATAGAAAATCGATAGATTTTTTTTAAAATTACAAATTTATAATCATTTTATATGTTTACCATGGAACCATTTAGCGTGATTTCCACTCTCATCAAGGCCAGCTCCACGGGAAATTTCACTCTTCGTAAACCACTGTATAATAGCATCTCTACTTGGCGGCTTCATTTCTTCGCTTAGGTTAACAGAGGGGTCCATATAGCAGATGTCGGATGAGTCTAGACTGGTAGGGCTTTGCCGAGGAGTCTCTTGAGGCTTGTCGCAAACTACCGATGATCGTCTATGTTCTTCACGGGCCCGTCGAGCTATTTCTCGTATTTGCGACTCTGCTTCTTTGGCTTTTCTCTCTAAAGGGAACATAAAAACAGATAAGATTGTTAATATATTTTTTTGGGCTGTCATAGTTAAATGATACAGTATTTGACTAATCATTTGTCCATTATGAGCTATCTCAGAAGTGACAAACACTTATCATGCTGTATGTCCTAGCAACTGCACAGTATATAATTATATATCTTCTGTGATTTGCGGAATAAAAAATCAACTGCTAGAATACAATATCTAGTCATAGTACTCGCTCAATAGTAGCATAGTCATAATAAAAAGCAACAATATATTAAATGAGACATCTATTTCCAAAAACTGATATTGGTGTCCAAAATTCAAAATTTGTAGTAAACAACATTTTTATCCACCATTTTTTGAATATGGTAAGTATTTTGAAATTAAATTAATAAGCCGATCCATTATTGCAATAAATATAAGCAAAATAAAAATTGACATAATATTATTATGTAAAAGCAGCTTTATTTGTATCATTTTAATACTATTAAGGCTATACTTTAGTTGAGGCATGGTCTAAAAAGATCGTGGCTAGGCGATGCACGGATTGTGCAAATGACGCGAGCCGAACGAAATATAATTTGTCATAAAAATTCAACATGCGTCCATTTAATGTTACGTTATTGTTATATTAGTAATAATAATAGTATATTCATTGACATGTTTTCTTTATCAAGTAAATGGGTAACGTTTATTAGTCATCCTTACATGATTTAAGAATATATTCATCCGACGCCATCACAAAACAAATTGACGTGCTTACACCTCGACTGTCGGTCTCCGATTGGCGACGAGTGAAAAATTTCGTCCCACCTACTGTTGAAAATTATTTGCCGTTTCACTTAGTTTTTAAACAATTTTTTATGCTTTTGGTAGGTTTGTGAAGTTTTATACCATTATAATCATTATATCAATCATATAACAAATGGAATATATAGATATGTATTTTTTGTTAGATTTTGACCATATTATGTGTCCGTATCAGTTTTATCAGTTTTTTGGAAATAGACACCATTTATGTTTAGTATTATTGAAATGTGTTAATTTAAATATAATAATACAAACATTGCTAATAATATAATGCTTCTCTTTACTGTCTTTAGTAGAAAGCCATGGTAAAAATAACTTTTTTATCAACCCAGACCACTGTCGCGCATTTCCAACATAAACAAAAAATAACATGACAATTAACAGGTTTTTATTAATAATTGTCCTAATGGACTAAACAGGTTAATTTAAAAAAAATAAAAGTAGCAGACATACAAAATAAAAATTGTGTTGGTAATCAAATAATATGTACAATGAATTATTGTTAGTGACCTTGCTCTTGCCACAGGAGATGTTGGGATCTGGCCGTTTCTTCTGCTTCCTGCAAAGCCTGCGCTTGACGATGGCGGATGTTCTTGAGGATTTCGCACGCTCGTTCTTCGGTAACTCTACGCTCCCACAATGCCACTCTCGCTGACACTTTATGAGTCTTATTGGGATTTATTTCCTACAACATAGATTTTTTTGTGAGAACTTCCACGGAGAAAAACCAGAAAATTAAATAACAATAAAAAAATTATAAATTATTAAAGCTCTTTAGAATAGGTACCTATACTTAACAATAAACCACATTTTAATAAATCTTTAGTTTTAAAAAAATGGGAGTTAATTTAATATTAATTTTTTTGATCACAGAGTATAATATATTGTGTTTTTAAAATTAGATGTTTATATTTACACAACATCCACTCTCAGATGGAGCATTTTGTCACCGAGTGATGGAGGACTTTTACAGAGTATAAAAAAGACAAGTGTGGGTCACCTTCACGTTTTTGTTATACTTATAATGTAATAATGTAGGTACAGTGCTATTTTTCTAGAAAAATACTTTCTTGAATGCTGGTTTCTTGAACTCCCTGATATGGGGGTTAGTGAAACTACTAAAAAATATGCATCATGGCATAGTGTAAGTACCTTATAAAAGTATTTCATAAATATTTTGGGATGTAAGTGCAATTAAAAATGCCATAATATCCCTGGAAATATCATCATTAAAACAAAAGCATATTTTTTAAAAATAAACAAGAAAAATTCAAAATTGATGAGTACAATATATTGTTTTGGTTGATATAACTATTGATTGATACAAAAATATGAAGACATTGAATTTAGAAAAAGATTTAACGGTATAAAAATAATCAATAATAATAAGATTTGCTCAAAAGGAGCGTCTGGGACGCTGTGTCCAGTCATTCCACTGTTCTGAGGCATTCTGGCTGAAAAATAGCACTGTGTAGATATATACTATATTAAAAACATATGTTTAATGAATAATAATAAATTACCTGTAGTATCTCTCGTCTTCCTTCGATTAAATTAAAATTAGTTATGTTATTTTTATAATTAGAATTATTCTGGTTATTATTACTTTTCTGGTAATTATTTGTAAAATCTAATGTTTTGGTGGGTGTGTTATTGTTGACTATAGGTTCAGATGTTTTTATTTCTGGCGTCATGTTCTTCATTTTCTCTCGAAGCTCGTCCACCGAACAATATATATCCATTGAGTCTTCGATATTTTCTGATTGTTTAGGTGAAATGCAGTTCTGAAATCAGTTTTACAAAAATCATAATATTTCTTTGAACATTGCAAACATTTTCTATCTATTAAATTTCATCAATTATACATCAAAATAATCATTTAGGTCAGTTATTTCAACAATGTAAGTAACTAACAAACAATGTAAGTAACAAAAAATACCCTTAATACACCTCAAATAGTATTTGTTGTCTATCGTTCTGTAATTATCAACAATTCTTGGTGGAATACTTACCATACCTACCTATACTTTAATTAACTGGATAATAATCATGTGGATTAAGTATTACTTTTATTTTATCAATACCTATGATGTGTAAAAATTATGTTAGACTACCATAAAGTTGTTCTATTATGAGAATAAATTATCATTTCATGTAGGAATATGGACATTAAAAATATAATATATTTATAAACGCGGGATTCGAACCAGCATCCACAGCTTCAGAGAAGCCTTGGTGCTCTCCCTCTACTGGAGCAATTACTTATGGCATCCACATCGTGAAGCGGGCCTCCAGGCTAAGGTTAAAGCCAGTGTGACGCTCTATAGTAGCGTTTTCCAAATGGTGTCTGAGGTAATGTTAAGGGTAGTTATTCAGTGTATTTTTAATGGCTCTACTTGAATTATGGAGTTGTCGAATATCGACATATTCTAAAATTGCATCGCAAAACCACCTATTTTAAAATATTAATATTCTCAAAGGAAAATAGTGCACAGGTGACTTTTTTTAATATCAGGGCAAATGTGTGATGTGTTTTTATATCATTTACCTCGACGACCCGCCACATCAGGTCCCCAAACTAGGTCTCAGAACAATAAGAAAATACTTAATAAATATCATCAATATTATTATTAAAACCTTTTCTATTGTGTTAATCTCTCCATTGTTGAAGTCCATCAATCCACTGACGATGAGTTCTCTCTCAACCGACTTTCGTAGTTCTTCTGTTTCTCTTATGGCTTGACTGTGAGCTTTCGCTTGGACTTCTTCTTCAAGGATTTGCTCAATTGTTTTATCATTCTTGTGTTCGCCCATTATCCATACCTGCAAATTATCAACAATGACACAAAATTATTATACTGAAAACATAACTGTATAGCAGGGGTCGGCACCATGTCCAACTAATAAGTCCCTAAAGTATAGAAACATTTAAAGCCACTGCATTCTTTATAGTTTATACTAATTCTTAATGTCAAAATATTTGTGTAAAAAAGAAAACGAAATCATAACTCATAACTCATTCTATATTATTGTCTAGTTTCTTAGGTTATTATCCAGGTACTAGGTAAATTATTCAAATTTCATTGACTATCGGAACATTTGTATGAGAAATAGGGAAAGGTAAATGTAACCGAAATAAATCTCAATAGTCTGTGATCTGCAGGCCTATGTTATAACTGGTGATATAAAGTCACCCGGCGACATGACGTAATTGTGACGTAAGCCAATACACGCTCGAGGCAAGCCGCCCAACACACACTGCTCACCATAGATATTATTATGCTGAAACACCTATTTGTGTATGGGGACAATGAATAACGCCAGTATTTGACTAGCGTTATTTTCTCGAATGCTATTATCACTCCGGTAGTACGTCACAATGATGTCATATGACGTCATGTCGACCGGGCGACTACAACTCGCAAGTTCTAACATAAGGCCCCTGTATACTGGTAGTAGGGATGTGATTATTTAAATATTCAAGTCATGTGTCAATAATTCCATAAATACCTATAAATAACTTTACCACATTCCATTCTATAAAGCCCTACATGGGCCCCACAGAGTGGTGGTTGTATTAACAGATTTTTGTTTTTATGAGAAATGGATATTAATCACTTCCATACACTGGGTTCAAATACATATTGAAAAAACATGTGAATTTTTGCCAGACCGAGATTCGAGCCCAGGACTGTGACGCATAACCGGTTAGTCATCGCGGGCGATTAACTTTACCTAACCTAAGCTAGCATTATTATTGTACAGCTTCTTTCATTCACCCACGATGGTTGAGCGGTAATTATGTTCCTTATTATGCCGTGGCTCCTGGGTTCGAATCCCGGGTCTGGCAAAAGCATGTGTTGTTTTGTTCAATGTGTTTTTGGACCCAGAGCTAGGTTGAGCAACATCCATTTCTCTTAAAAACAAAAGTCTTTTAATACAGGCCATATGAGACCATATGACCCTTTTAGGATCGAGCATGGTGATATGTGTCATCATACCTAGTAGGTGAGGATTGCAATCTCGTATAACATTTTGAATCCAGGATTTTGGGATTATTATTTTCAACCAATCCCGGCAGGATTTGTGAAGGCAAAATTTAATGTTTTCACCAATACATTATTTTTTAGTACTTAAGTATACCAAACTATGTTATAATATGGATCCAACGGAAAAAATATATTTCAAAACATTTTTTTAAATTATCATGAGGAAGAATAATTTTGTAATCTATAAACGACTTACCGATCTACAAACCGCAAATAAATAAATAGGTAAATTCGTTAAAATAGAAATGCTAGATTAAATTTTTTTGGAAAATCTGACAATAATCTTGTTAATATGACGAAAATTAGGACAATGTCCTTGTAACATTTTAAAATACTTTTAGAATTAGACGATGTTGTTAAATATATGAAATTAGAAGGATTTACACCGCAAGTTAAATAGATATTAATATATATTTATTATCTAAAAACTGTCACTCTCTTTGAGATTTCTTAAGTTCACGAAAATTCTCCATTTTGGGTAATAAAACATAAAAAAAACTAATCCCGAATAATTCCGTGATTCAGGCTTGTCAATCCCAAAGGTAACGGGATCAAGAAATCAAGCGGAATTACGGGATTGCAAACTAATTATGAAAATGAATTTCCATATAAATATTATGGACAGAGTTAACAATAGCCGCTATATTGTTATGTTATAACTGTAGCCAATAAAAAAGACAAAAAAGTATAATGTGGGAATGATACGCAGTAATTTACGCTATTCACGTCAAACAATACCGTTGTTATGTGCGAAATTCCGCATAAGAAAATTGTCATGTATTTATTGTCTATACTCTATATTAAGAATTTCAAAAGAAATGGTTAAGTTCAATGGTAAGTAATTGGTTCTCTTTACCGCAGCAGAATACAAAACGAGTATAGAATAATATTATAGATGATTACACCGTAAACAGTTAACAAAGTGATGCAATTTGTTATAACGGGTTAACAATCGTAACACAAATTTATTTGTTTGCGTTTCATTTAAACCCGTAATAAGCATAAAATGACAATATCAACTCAATAAGAGTTCAATATACTAATAATTCAGATTTTTTTTGTTTGTTAAATTAGCTCTACAATCCGATGTGGATCATGATCACCTCACAAAGAGGTTTCCTAACAGATTTTTGTTTAACAATAAATGGAGGATAGTCATATAGTATAGGTCCAAACTCCAAACACATATTGAAAAAAAAAACAAGTGATCTACCAGTCCGGTATTTAAATCCGAGACCCACGACTTTGTTAGCCGACACGTTACCGTTCGACGCTATGTTTTATAAACATAAACTTTTAATTATGTACATCAGGGCCAGAAAACCAGTCCATTTTTTTTCCGAAAATGAGTAAGTGCAGATTTTGTACCTAAATTAACATTTATATTATGTCAGGCCCAATTCACACGTTCACATTCATGACAGATATCCGAAATTCGTATGTAATAAAGCCGTAATTAAAATAGACATGAAAAATTGCGTTTTTCCGATAGTGTTCATTTTAGAGATATAGAATTTATTTGACAATTTTAAATCAGAAAAAATTGCTTGCATCGGCAAGAAACTAAATTAAATCTAATACGAATAGTAAAATAAAACACCAATAAATGAGACTTGTGTATAATTAATTAATGAATATGTATGAACATACTTATTGTGCTTGACAACAAAATATATCATTTTAGTCTAACGTAATCTACGCTCCAATGCCAAGACACTTGAATGCACCCTGTACCAAACATCAATAAGACCTCGATGACCTCAGATATCCAAAACGTTAGGAAGCACGCTTGGACAAACCTGATGGAGGCAAATGCGTGAGGATGCCAAGATACCCAAAGCATGCAATAGCGACACGAATCGGATACCTATTTCATTAGCAATTACAAACCCTTGGGAAGTCTTAGAAAACATTGAAAATGCATTTTGTTTCAGACTGATTATTCGATTTTTATTAGCATGCGTATTGTAAAATGAATTTCAAGATCACGACACCGTTAGGTTTGTCAACAGTTTTCCCTGAATCATCAATAATCATCATCACTCATCTGACTCATCAGCATTGCAAAAGAAGTTTAAATAGTTACACGAACATGCTTCAGAAGACACAGAAAATACAGTTAGATACTGGGTACTCAACAGTACATACAGTGTAATATTTTTGTATTGTATATTATTTTTATATTTGTAGAAATATCATAGTATTTTCTTACCCAAGGTTCTCCATTATCGCCGGAAAGAAAATTGACAGACTTTTTCTGTGCAGCAGTGAGCGACGCTTTACGATTAGCACCGGCTTCTTCTTGTTGGTTGAGTTTCTGGTCCCAGAGCCGCCACCGACGGACCTATGAAAAAAGATTAAAAAAACGAATTATAGATAGTACACACAAAAAATATAAAGAGCCGTTTAGACCAGCGTTTAGTTTTACACTGGAAACTTCAATTTAATAAAATAAGAGGTGCTGGTATATCTACTATCTTCTTTTTACAAACGAAATAGTGACACGCGTTATACTGTATTTATCGCATTAAAGTATCGGGTTTCTACTAATTTTATTACATTTTCTTAAATAATTTTCAAATCTAAAATGTTCGTTCGAACGACGTGACGAGCTTTCCAATTTTCATTGCAGATCTAATTTTTGAAGATATTTTTTTAACGTGATTTTTCAACTGATGATGAAAGCGGAAAATATTAAATTTAATGTAGGTAAGTAAGTAAATATTTATTTTGAGTCGTTGTCTTCCAAGTAGGTAATAGTCTTATCTTATACATATACAACATGAAATCAAATCCATAATATAATATATTTTTAAACAAACTGAAAGCTTAAATATGCTCGATAGAAAAGTTGAAAATAATTGTCGTAAGCTGCAGCGAGTTTTGTATTTAATAATAATTAATTCTTGCAACACATAATAAAAAAATAATAAAACGAGCAGAAAAAAACATTTTACCGCATCAAAGATTTTGTTGAGATAATAAAGCTGGCGAATCAATAAGCTTCATAATTAAACTGTAATTACTATCATAACATTATGGAATTCGAATTAAAATTGTACTTTAAAAACATTTAATCCGTTAATCTCAAAAAACTCAAAAGACTCATACAAAGCACTTTTTCGAAAACATTTAAAATTAATCTAATACCAGAGGAATGTATTTGACTGGGATAGATAATGTAATAGATTTATAACACCCACCGTTATTTTAAATATAGAATAAGCACGAAGGCTTGCTCCTATTTTGTTTTTTGACAGTTTAACCAATAATCATCATTTATGGCACTAGAACCCTTGGCAGGTCTTAGCCTCTCTCAAAAACTTCTTCCATCCTGGGTGATCCAGCGCTGATACTCTCCAGTTGCTTTGACCGAGCATTTTTAAGCCTCCCGTTGCGCAGTCCAGTGATCTCAATTTCAGCCGTCCACGTCTTCTCTTGCCATCGGGGGTTGCATACATAGTCCACCTTGCCGGTATATCCTTTTACATTCTATGCAGTCTCTGTATTTTCATATACCGCGTGATCTTATCGCCCCCATAAAGGGCGTACAGCTACTTTGACCTCCAAATCCCGCATTCTTAAATAGCCCCAAAGATTCTTCTGACAACTCTCCTCACAAAGATATCCATATTTCTCGTATCCTGTTTGCTGAGTGCCCAGCATTCTGATCCATAATGTTAATACCGGGCGCAGGTGAGTTTTTTGTTTTGGTTTTCCATGAGAGTGCTTTGCTCTTTCGAAGCTTTTGTAAGTTTATCCAATACATTGTACAAGAAACATATCGATAATAAAATATTATCAGCTTGATTTTTGAAAGCAATAATATTAAAAATTTTAATGGTACAGCAAAACGGAAAAATTATTCTTACAGACGTGAACATAGGTACTGCCTATCGAATTGTTTCTAAATGGGTATGGTATATAATACCTATCAGCGTTTCAAAATTTTAGCTAAAAGAATGATGGATATCTTAATTTTCTTGTCATAAAAAAAATACTAACGTACAAGATTAATGTGTTTGGCACGCAGGCATAGATAAGTGAGTAAATTGGGTAAAACTTAATATGATTGTATTCATTTCTCAATGATGCATTTTTTTATCTTACGACAGTGACATTAATATGAAACGAAGCGAATCGATATTTTTCACAAACTGTCAGTAAAAAAGGTTAAATCGAATAAAAGGAGACGTGATTCGAAATTTTCGTTAAATTACAACCATTGTAGCGAGATATTTCGAGACAATGCAAACCATAATCGGTTTAAAGATAAATAGATGGAAGGGCAATAAAATTATAGTACCTATTGCTGCTGAAAAAATTCACCAGTTTTGATTTTTTATATAAGTATTTAAATAGGTATTATGTAGATAATACATTCATAGATATAATATATCTATATACGAGGGTAGTCCCAGAAGTACCTGACTTAACAAAGAAAACACAAAAAAATTGGGAAAAAATATTTTTATTTCTCTACGTAGTCTACTTTTAGGTCGATACACTTTTCCCAGCGATTTTCAATAGCTTCACCTGTATATGGTGAGAATCGTCGAGCTCTTCAAAATAGCCATCAACCGCAAACTCCACCTCTTCATTGTTGGCAAATATTTTACCACCGAACCATTTTTTCTAGTTTAGAAACAGAAAATAATCCGAGGGGGCTAAATCTGGCGAATAGGGTGCGTGAGGAAGCAACTCGAACTTTAACTCATTGATTTTGGCCATCGCGATAACGGATGTGTGAACTGATGAATTGTCCTGATGAAACGAAACTTTCTTTTTCGCCAAATATGGTTGTTTTTTCTTGATTTCGTCACTCAAAAGCTGCAATAAATTTTCATAATACACGCCGTTGATTTAATTTTCCTTTCTGAAGATAATCAATGAAAATTACCCCACGCACATCCAAAAAACTGACGCCATGACCGTGCCTGCAGATGGAACTGTCTTCGCCTTCTTTGGAGCCGATTCTCCCCTTTCAGTCGATTGTTTTGACTGTTCTTTCGTCTCAGGTGTGAAGTGATGGACCCATGTTTCATCCATGGTTATGAATAGATGCAAAAACTTTGCTTTATTGCTGTGAAACTTCGCCATACACTCGATTGAAACATCCTCACGATGCTGTTTTTGTTCCATTGTGAGTAATCGCGGCACCCACCATGCGCACAGCTTTCTCATGTCCAAATTTTTAGTCAATGTGTGATGTACAACAGCATTTTTTGAAATGCCTACCATGTCTGCTAGCTCGCGCAATTTCAGTCGACGTTCATCCAATACCATTTTGTGGATTTTCGTCACGATTTCTGGCGTGGTCACCTCATTTGGTCGACCACTGCGATGTTCGTCTTGGCAGCTCGACCGAGCTCGATTAAACTCAGCCACCCAATATGTTACTGTTGTAAACAAAGGAGCAGACACCCCCAGAGTAGAATCTAGCGCCGCTTTGATATTGGTTGGACAGAAGCCTTTCAAATGAAAGTATTGTATCACATAACTAAGACCAATTTTTTTCCATATTTACAAATTCACTGAGAGCGTTCACTGTTGATGGCTGACAAATAATTACTGAACAACGTGGCGTCGTCAGACTTCAAACTTAGGCTTTATAAGGTTGGTACTTTCTATCATGGTCATTATTTTCAAACAACAACTGCTATCTATACACCAGGTCGGGTACTTCTGGGACTACCGGTACTAGCTTAAAAAATATTATACACTGGCACATTTTATTGTAATTAACGAATCAAATAGAACAACTATAAAGTTGCACTATGTAGTATATTATGATTTATGAATAATAAATAAATCGTAAATTTAACTATCAACTGTGGGCGCTTGATTGAAAATTTATATTCAGTATACGGTTATACGGCAGTAGGTACGCATTATCTACTTCTTCACAACCGACAGTCGGTCAATTGAAAATTACCAATCTCAGATCTTTTTGACAAGAATATCAGAACCAAAAGAAATAGAAAAAATGTCACTTCACATTTAAAAATGAATTCTATTTAGATTCTATTAGAAGTCCCGTGTGAACAAGGAAATAAAGCAAACGCCAGGGGCGGCAATTCGATGTTTAGTCAATTTTCATCTACTTAAACTCTACGTACAGGAATAACCAAACTTATTAGTGTGCAACACTGCACTACATAATTTATGTAATACTACATAATATATCTAAATCAATAAAATGCTAATCGTAAAATGAGCGAGTAATGGCAAATAAAGGCCTGTGGCGATATTCGTAGTTTAATTATTCGCGAATGGATTGATTTAAGAATGGCGATCAAAAAATGTTTATTTTATATCTTAGCTCCAAAAAGAATAGATAACTTTCGAGAATATTGTGGGTCGCATTTTGGATTTTCTAAAGGTAGCATATAAATTGCCTAGCGCCAGGAAACACAAAAAATAATGGGAGGTGGGTTGCTTTCTAGGCGTGGCCGAAACAAGGTTTAATTCTTCAGTGTGGAGAAATATGGGATAAACTTAAGCACGCATTAAACAATATGTTATTTTCATGTTACGTCTGTATCATGATATGCATTAGAATTTGTCACGTAAACGAAATGCGCATTCAATATTGGTAATATTTGAGGACATTCTGGAGGATTTGTATTTCTTGGGATGTTTTATGGCGTGACCGTCATTAAGTCATAAAACAAATTTCGATTCAAATTCTTGGCCTGCGGCGACTGGGTTCACATTTTTATTTATTTATCTGTTCTGTGGGTGGAAGTCAGTGAAAATTTCCGTGATATACTTTTACCATTAGCGATCAAATTCTTTTTATAACCTTTATGTACACTGAAAATATTATATCACGGAGTGGTTTGTTTCTTTGCTAGTAATATAATTGACAATACTCTATGTATATTAATAATTGTACCTACCTATATGTTGATAAATACCATTAATTTAACGAGTATGTAATAATAATTTACCTGTTCTTCTCTCATCCTGCAAAAGAGATTCTGTTTCTGCGTGTCGTCCAGCTCTGCCAGGATCTCTGGAGCGACTCTCATGTCACGAAGAATTTGTTGCAGCATTTTGAATCGGTTGATGGCACTGCAAAAAGAGAAAAAGGTTGGGTTATTTTTAGAAATACGCATATTATATCTGGAAGCTAAAAAATACCAGCATTTTACATATAAATTTAAGTTGAAAGATAAATTAGGTAGTAGGTATTCTGTTATTGATCAATCGAATGGATAAGAACAATCAGCCGGTGTGAATTCGAATCCCACACGGCCCATATTTTCCAGGATTTAAATACATACTATGTATCTATGATTCTCAAAAGGTTTTTCAAAACACTGATGTACATATTATATTTAATTAGGTAAGTATGTACTTTATATTATATTATAATGTCGTTTCGAATCTGTCTAAAATGGTCTAAGCTACTTCTTGCGTGGACAATACCTATATATCAATATGAAGGTATTGGTTTCTTGGGCGCAACATTTTAAAGATTGTTAATTAAAACATATATTTTATATAATAATACATAATATAAGTATCAGGGTCACGTGACGTGGATGGATTTTCCTTAATACCTTCTGTATTCAACGTTTTTTACACAACAACTGCTACCAACTGCCATGACAAATAATTGTATTTGTTATTTTATTGTGATGGTTATTGAGCTTCGCATGGTAGGGTACGCTGAACCCCGCGGCGAGTCGGTGTGTCACAACTAGCAACATTGAGATAATTATTTAATATCGTCAAATTTAACACTACGCCAATATCCCAAGAGAACAAAAGCTATTGTGCTTAATTTTCATCGGAAAATTAGCATAATAATTTCGCGCGGGCACTTTAAAATATCCATTATATTGTGATGTGTGGAAATAATGCAAAACTGGTCTTCGCAGGTTGCTAAAAATATATGTATTATTATTACCAGTGGTGTAACTAGAGCTGATGGGGCCCGAGGGAAAACGTTGCTTGCAGTCTCCCGATTTAGAGTAGGTGCATGTCGAAACAAACAATTCGTTGGAAAGAAGTCGTGCAAGTTTTGGGCTTAATATCTATGAAATAAAGCAAACTACAGTCGACTTTGTCCATATATGTAATTGCAACAGTATCTATTATTACACTGTACATTTCGTTTCGTTCGTTTATGCGCAAAAATTCAGAGAATAGCCATACATGTGGACAAATATTATGGGTTAAAAGGGGAGTGTAGTGTAACCAAGGACATCTAGGAATTTCATCAAATGAAATTTATAAAAACATATCGACCTAGATACATTTAAAAGTATTTTAATACACATCGAACAACATAAATAAATCAAAGATTTTAATTTCTATGTTCTTAGTACTCTTTAGGTGTTCAGCGGTCTGGAAGAGATACTTTATAATATCTATACTATCGGAAATCAAGGATATTTTGAATTTTATAATATAAACTTGTATAATTTTACATCGATACTCACCATTATTTTGTTTTATTCTTTCTATTCTATTTCTATTTCCCAAACTTTCTACAAAAACATATATATACCTACTTATAATTAATTAAAACAGAAATAAATGTTCGTCGAATGGTTTCTGATTAATATGAGTATCAAACTTCTTTTTTATGATTGTAAATTATTAGTTTAATAAGTTCTTACGAAGATGCCGACAAGATTTTAAATTAATAATTCATAATTTTATTCCATCTTTTACTACACCTACCTAAGTAATTAAAAAAGATCGATTTTTATAAAAAATAAAAATGTGATTAACTTGAAATTCCGTTGTTCAACCGACCTTTTTATTATCACAATACCAATAAATAATATAATAACACATTGATTACACAATATCGCTATTATGTATAGGTATTATAAATTAATACGAGATTTTGATTTTAGTTAATATTGGATTTACTTTATTATAAACTTCTCTGATAGCATATATTTGTTTATTAAATAACAATAACAATGCTGACTACAACCTACGAGCAGTGGAAGGATTTGAAGAGAATTTAAAGGTGTTGTCATTTCCGAATGAGCTAGCTACCAAAGAATTTTGTACAATGGGGCAAGATATGCAACCGTGCGTAAAGTACCTATACAATTGAATAAGAATGATTTATATAAAAAAAAATGAAGGCCAAATAATTAAACCATCAACCATAAAAATGGAATTGCATAATAATTTCAAAAAAAAGGAACAGAGTTTAAAAGCAATCAATAAGAAACCAACTAAACAAATTTTGAACATATAAAAAAGCCTAATCAAAATCTTTGAATCTCAACTCAGATACACTTAATAACGATTCCATAAAGATTTTAGTGACTTGGTAACTATATAAAATGGGATTCATGTCTACTACAAACAGCACTAAATAAATTGTTTGCAATTGACGGCCTGCTGTTGACTTCTTTCTTTCGTTACGTACTTACTTTATGTCCTGTTATTTGCGAATTTATGCGATTGTACATTAAAAAAATGAAGATTTCACGTATCAATAACTTATTTTTAGACTAATAACAATAATTTTAGGCGTCTGTCTGCGTCTCGCGGCCTAAAAATCATTCAAAATGCGACAAACTCGGTGACTTTTTTTAGCTATTCTATTCAGCATACTGTATATTATTTTAAAATTTCGGGATACTCCATAGAGGGTTTTATTAGATCTCCGAAATGTCAATCAAAATAATGTCCCTAGGATTTGAAACGCAACAGTTTTTTTATTCGTGTCAATTTATATACAGTACATATTTATTTTTTGAATCTATTATTTTTCCGATTTTTAAATTTATAATATTTCCAACAAGCAAATATTTCCAATTAAAGGACAAATGAATAATAAATCTAGAGCGCTAAAATAAAGGGCTGTCAGCTAAAACAAAGGACGGATGGGTGCCGTATGTACCATATACATAACGGCTCCGTCTCAATATACGAAGGTTCATCTTCATTATCTTTTAGTCATGTTCATATTACAATTTAAAAATGCGTAACGCACAGTAAATAATATACTAAATAGTACATAACTAAACATTATGATACTATAAATATTGATATTCAACGCCAGACCAACGTTAATAACCTATATTTAATCACAATTATTATTAAAACAATATGGGTCCAGAGTATCTCAGGTTAACTAGGTATATTAGAATATACTAATATGTATATTATAAATAAAAACCGGTATCACCGAAAACAAAATATTTTAATTTAAATTTCACTCATATAATTGGACTGTAAGTGTATAAGCAAAAACTACAGGAGAAAATTAATTAAATAAACGAAAATCGGACTTGCTCTCAAAAAAGTCAATCGTTCGATTAATAATAAATGAAAAAAAATATTGAAGAACAACTCAATGGATTCTGTGGGGGCCGGAGCTGCGATCGATTTAACGTCATTCTAATATCCGCCATCGATCCGAAGAAGTCAGCCATTTTCTCATCGGAAATATTGACAGTACATAATTATAATAATGAGAGTGAATGTACTACAATATGAAAATCTAATACTGAATTGATAGATACGTAAAAGTCACAGCCTCGAACCATAAAATATAAAACAATGGAGAACATTCGTCACAATGGGCCGCGCCCATGCGCCAATGCGAATTAAAATCTGTACCTACCCAACATCAAATCATAATGATGAACCATCATTGTCATTTAAACAAAAACTGGAATGGAATTAGCAAGTTGGTCATGAAAATGTTTCATTATATTGTTTTACAAACGCTGCAATACTTTCAACATACTAACATATGAATATTACATTTATCGGTTTTTAACCACGTCTCTAGGTAAAGTGTAAACTCAAAATGTCGCCTCCTGGCATGTGATGGTATTTTTAATTTAATTGCCTATAATATTTTACTGTTCCTTCCTTAGTATCATTTAAGGAAAATTTAATGAAAATCTTTGAAATTATGGGTGCGACGACGAAAAATCTTTTCATTTACACGAAACCTTCTTTCAAACATTCGCATTCATTCTTTAACCTGCAACCTCCAAACAGTGGTAAGTGTACCTACCATCAAAACACGTCACTAATATCATTGATTGAACCAGCATATTATTGTTTTCTACCTAAGATGATGTCCCACTGTGTTCCATTTGAGTTTCTTATAATTTATAATATTATGTTATGTACTATTAGTATATTAACCATATGAATGGTTTATAAATTCAAATTCGTCCATCAGTATCTCAGTTATCGAAACCTAAACATTCTAAATAAAGAGCCAAATCAGGAAGCCTGTGTATGTATGAATAAAGCTAATTCACTCAAAGTCGGTGATAAATATGTGGATGAATAAAAAACATTTTTTCACAAAACAAAACAAAAACTGTAAAATCGTTTTACATTGTCAGCAGAAATTGTTGTTAGGTAGATATTAGTGATTGCAGTCCCAAACTGATTCTCACTCAGAATTTCGGGATTAGTATTCACGATATCAATCCTGGGATTGGTGAAAATGTACAATTTTGTTATTGTGTATAATGAATACCTACTGAGTTTTATATTTTGATATGATTACATTTTAAATAATATTATTTACTTTCATTACCTTGATGTAATTTCCTACGTCGTTCATATTAGATTTTATTTAGAAAGTGTAACTTTACTGTAAAGTAATGTTTATTTATTTCATAAAAATACACTGTTTCGTATACATACATATTACATAATATACTTAAACTAATTCCGGGATTCCCCTATTTCAATCTCCAGATTTCGGACAAAAGTAATCGAGGGGGATCTCGGGATTGGATACCCAATATAGCGAGTGGCGAACCTATGGAACTCTCGAAAATTATACTGGCACAATTTCTGTCGAATTGTATAACTTAAAAGGCATTGCATTTTGGAGAGTATTGGGGAAAATATGGAAGAAAGTCAAGCCAAAAAGGGATTCTAAACGGATTTTGTCGCACTCTTAAAGGATCACTTGGCACGCCACCCATTAATACAAATATTTTTTGGCACCTAAGCATAAAAAAGTTCGTCACTCCCGCTCTGTAAACTAGCTTTTATCTCGAGGCGCCAGCAGTTGTACAATATATTATTATGACCCGTAAATTATGATAAATATACGCACATATTATACAGCTTATCTATATTTTTACTTATTTCGATGTTTAAATTTTCGTTAAAAAAAAAACATCGATCAAAGGTCAGAACCTCTTTATTATCATCGCAGCATACTCATCACGCGAGGGTCATTGCCTGACAGCTAATTATTATTATCATTAAAAATATGACAGATAAATAAATTGAATGATAAGCTAGAAGTGAATGCACTTTGTGCAATCTTATAAAGGTCGTCGGAAGATTGTAAATAAATAAATGCCGGATGTTGCGATGGCTGTGAAAACACAACAAGTAAAGCATTTTAATTCGAATGCTTTACAAATAACGTCAAAACACTAATGATTAATTGGTATAGAATGTTAACTTTCGTTATTTAACAATGCATATTTTTTACAGTTAGTGTAAACCTATAAAAAGTATTGGACGCAGATCCAATGATTTCACGAAAAAAAATATGTGTAGGTAGTAATTATTATTTTATAAAATTATGAACTAACGCATTCATTTCTGCGCTCTAGAACCCAGAATCTATACCAATGTACCTATAGCATAGTCGAACTCTCCATAATTTAAAATAAGAATCGAAATTTGGAAAGTTTTTTTTTATAAAGAAATAATGACATTTTTTTATTGTATGTCACTCCTACACACGTGATTATACATTAATTATCACTGATTTTGAATGATTTACGATATACTTGAGATTCTTTTTATAAACATAAAGTAGCGCATGGAAATGACCAGATTGACTCCAGACCAGACCATCAGACTAATTCTCAGTTCTAAGACGAACACATCATGCGGCGAATTACAACATGCCGATCTTATCCTCTGGGAGTGTCCCCATATTATGTCGGTGTCGGTTGAAAGGGAAGAGCTTCTCAGTTGGTCCGATGCGATTTGAGGGAAAATATTTCAGATTTCAAAAAGTTTGCAGCGTTTTAGGGTGAGCGAGATTTTTTCTTACCGAGGATTGACCGTAATATATTATATCAAAATAGAAATCACACACACTCTTGTGATTTATAATTTAAACTAAAACTTACCAAACGTATTTCATATATCAGTGGTTGCGAACTTATGGCACGCGAGATGATTTTGCATGCCACGCGAATGTTTTATTTTGAAGAGAAAAATAATAATAATGAATGACAGATCGCATTGTATAAAAAATAGCAGGCAAATACTCTTCAAGAATAAGCATTACGTTTAATATAAATATATTGCATAGGTCGGTCCTTAGACTTAATGCGTCACAAATAATATTATCGCACTAACCTCATCAGGCGGCGGGAATCCCACGCGCGAACCTCTGATTTTATTCGATTTACAATGCTTGAGACCACTGTAGCGAGAGAATGCCTGATCTGATCGGGGTAATTTTGATGTAAATTTGGATGTAAAAAAAAAGTAATACAGTAACAAAAAAAATCATTTCTACCTACAAAGTGGATGTACCAAATAAGAAACAAAAACTTGGTGGAGCTTGTAGTAATAATACTGGCAGCTTTCAAAATTTGTGGACCGAAATGTATGGCGTAATTAAAAAACGTTATAAAGCTATTATACTATGAGTGCTGTGTTTTGGGAGTAGTATATAGAGCCGATCACATCCTCTGGGAGTGTCCCCATATGTCGGTTGAAAGGGAAGAGCTTCTCAAGTCGGTCCGACCCTCAGTTGGACCGGTCGGCCATTGCGACTTGGTATCTACGAGGGAAAATTTCTCAGCTTTTAAAAAGTTTGCGGCATTATACGGCGAGCGAGAAGGTCTTTTCTCATCGAGAATTGACCGTAATACATTATATGGAAGTAGGGATCACGCACACTCTAGTGCACGCCAACCAAGGTCTTGGGAAGTTGCTCCTGGGACACTTTCGGCACAAATTTGAACAGCGCCTATCGTTCGTTACGCCACGGTATACGCCTGCATAACGGGTGTGGAGACGTGGTGGAGGGAAAAGCAAGTAGTATATAGAATACTATCATTTTTTAATAGTATTCCTAAAAAAACTATTTTTTTCTCCATGAAAAACTGCTCGGCACGTCAGATAGTCGAAAAATAATATTTGGGAAATTTTGGCACGCGTACATAAAAAGGTTCGCTAACCCTATTATATTTTAGATGACAATACAAGTTCAACCTTTTTGTTTAGGTACGCATATATCGCATATTAAGACTATCGATTTACTACAAATCGCAGTGTTTTCGACTGGTTGGGTACCTGCGGACTTAATATGTAGGGTATTTGACTAATGCACAATATGGACGGTTGGATATTGTCAATTGAGATAAATGCGGGCTCGGCGGGCTGCTGGATAAAATAATAAATAATTTCTCTCGGATTTGATTAGCGGATGTAGGCCAGCGCTGCGAATGTGAGAGCGATCGCCGATTTGCGAAACCGCATTCTGTCTTGTCTTGACATTTAACTATTTGCAGAATGTGCAGATACTAACACTACTTGGATACCACATTAGATTAGATTTAACAATGCGCCCGGAGGGGTGAGATATTGGCAGCGAGCCCTAAGCAGTGGCGTCCCGTGGGCGTAGGCAGGTCATGTGTTACATACGGGCGTCATATTATAAAGGTCAGCGAATAAAGGAAGGAATACAAGTATTACGAATTTTGAGAGCAGTGGGAGTTTTCCATGAAGCAGACGATGCGGTCGCTTCATTGTGAAGTACCTATCTATATTTTAGTTTAATAGACAACATAGGTAGTATTGTAATATGTTTACGGTTTATCGCACAGATATTTTTTACAAGGGTAAATCCAAACCTGTCAGCACCACAGGCCTTTACGTGCCTAAAAACTACCACTGTTTGAAAGCAGGTTTTGAGGAAATGCTCTGTAGATGGTGTCTATGTAATTTTAAAGATTTTTGGTGTATTTCCTAATACATCCTAAAATAAATAATAAAATAGGTAGGTAGGTACCTAACGAATTTGCTGACAATTTGAAATGAAAAATGATAAGGGGCCGTTCTGTATGCCTGGGACGTCAGTGGCCCCAAGAGATAACAAATTAATCGTATGTAATTTATATGTATATGTACATAGTGTAGTTATACTACGGATAGCTGCATTGCGCAACGGTCAGTGTTTGCTTCTATATGCATGTTAACTCCGAGACATACTATTATAGTCAGGCCGTGACACGAAACTGCATTTTTTAAGGTAGTGCTATAAACATAGGTACCATATAAGCATGAAGTTTGAAAGTTTTGACAGAAAATATGACGTAGTTAGAACGACGGAAAGCGAGAGATGCAATAGATTTCATGTAAGAGCAGTCTGAAATAATAACCGTAAAATTAATTAAATGTACTATATTATGTAATTCGTGCGCAGTAGAAGAAATCGCAATCTGCGAAACTTCAAGGTTAAGTTGTTCCACTGTAGTTACTTCGAATGCAATATTATGATAAAATGTTTGTAAAAAATGATATTGAAATAAATGGTAGATAATAATTTTGAACGAAATATGAAATCGAAAATCTTCATTAATTGCAAAAAGATTACCGCATTGCATTCGAATATAATCAATAACTAGCACTACCAACGAAATTCGCAATTCAGTGCGACGACCTGAATATAGTCGGCCTTGGGTAGCACCCAGGGGCCGATTTACCTGTGTGCTTAGGAATAAGACTCCAAGTCAGGCAAGTGCTCCTAAATTGAAAATATGTTAAAGTAGTCAACGTTTAAAAATAATATGAAAATAGTTTTTTTGCAATGTTTGTTTGGTTTGGTTATTACGACGAAAATATGCAGTAAGTAAATTTCTGCACTCAAAAAATAATCGTCTATTAATGAATGCAGAATTATTATCTTCTCTCGAAGCATTTATTGACGAATAATGAAAGGGTTTTTTTAGTATTGATAAGGATACAATGTCTTTGACAGAGGTTCTAAATACTCTCCATTTTTATAATATTTTTTAAATATTAAACAATAGTTCCCTCTACATAGAGCATCGATATAATGATAAGTTGGTGTTGGAATTGCATATAAGCATATTGAGCAAGAATAGGGGCATTACAATTACATATTTGGGTAGGTATAAGTACCAAGTTTTATAGATGAAGTAGATAACCCATGGATCTATATAAGGTGTTTGTCTTTTCCAAGAAGTTTTGCCTGCGATACTTATATTACAGTCTCCATTCAATGTGTTTATTCGCACAAAGATTTTTTGTGTATATTTTTTTCTGTTTTGTGTCAGCTATGTGTATACATAACAACTTTTAAAAGTATGAAAGTTAACTTGTAAATGTCAGATTGCCTTTGTGGGGCAATCGTGATGTGCAGTTCACGACTTTATGAACAAAATAAATCAACTCCGTGTACATAACAAAACAAATCCAATTTAGACGCTGTTTTGTGTTTTATTTAAATCTAAATGTAAAGTAAATGGCAAAGTAAATGGAACCAAAACCGCCAAATATTTATGATAACTGGAATTCTTTTCATAGTGTCTACTAATTTACTTTAAATATAATACCTTTTCGTTATTATTCAATATTTCGTCACTGTTCTGGCAGAGGACACTAATTCGAAAAAATGACATATTGAGTTAGTTATACCAAAATGTTCCTTATTTCAAACTTTACCTTCTGGAAACCTTCTTAATAAATAAACAGTCTTTATTTTAAAGTCATCCTTTTTACGATTACTTAATAAACTCACATGATAGACCATTTCAAACATTTTAACAACTTCAAAGTCAAATTACTCAAAATTAGTATTCTCCAGTTAGTGTGTTCTGCCAGAACAGAGACGATTTATAGAAATACAATTATTTTGCTTTACCGTACTTAAGTAGGTACTTCCTAAATAGGTTTATTATAATGTTGACTATTTTCCAGGTTGAGCCATCTTTCGTTTCCACATAAAAATTGCTGCAGCAAGTTTCAGTTCGATGCAAGTGCCATTTATGTAAGAATAAAGAAACAATAAACAACACAACACTAGTATCTGTATGAAAAATAAAAGAAAACGAAAAGAAAGAAGAAGTGGTGGAAGAAGCCTCAGGCTCAACAATAACAGGTACAGACAGTAACGTAAAGCCTGCAAAAATGGGAAAAAGACAAAGGGGAAGACAGATGTTAATGCGATGGAGGAAATAATGAAAGTCTTGCTAAAAGGTGGAGACTGGCAGCAGATCATTGAGAAATTAATAAATAAAGGAGTGGACTGGGTATACAAACACTCCAAAGAAGGACATTTAGGAGAAATTGTGGGGGAGGTTTTGCAACAAAATGGATAGTAAAAATCAAATTAGGATTGTGCAATAGAATTCCAGAACTATGAAGCAAAAAAAAAGAGTGAAATTGGAAAGTTATTTAACATAATAGTAGTGAGAATCTGAGCGGCGGATCCCCTTCTAGAAGAGAAGAGGCGATATGCCAGCAAGTCGCAGTCAAAGCCTCGGTAAAATAAAAAAAAAGTATTCTTAGTTTATTATAAAAAAAAATGGATGGATTATAGATAGGACACCAGGAAAATAGTTGCAAACGAGGGCAGATTCACACGTTTATTCAAAAATCCACTATTTACTCACTGTAATATCGAAGAACATGAATAAATATGCCAATATACAAGGATAACTGTGTATTGACCACTTTTGTGATGAATTGGGGTGTCTTTTAAGTTTACAGAGAATTTTGTTGTTCACTCTATGTATTCATAAATAATATAGCAACCAAACATAATATAAATGGTGAAAAAATACAGAAAAAAAACAATATACCTTAGTATTTCGTCTGTAGTTCCGTCAACTATTAGGCACGATGTAAAAAAGCACGTAGGTATTTTAAATAGACACATGGGGATATTTTATATATTATATACTACAGGGTTTGCGAACCTTTTTATGTACGCGTGCCAAAATTTCCCAAATATTATTTTTCAGCTGTCTGACGTGCCGAACAGTTTTTCATGAGGAAAAAATAGTTTTATAAAATTCTATTAAAAAATGATGATGTTCTAGATACCACTCACAGAATATAAAACACGTACCTATAGTCTTATCACTTTTTTCAATTACGCCATCCATTTCGGTCCACCAATTTTGAAACTGTTTACTAGTTTCTAGTTACTAGTTTACTAATTTCACCAAATTTTTGTTTCTTATTTGGTGAAGTCATTTTTTGTTGATAGAAATGAAATTGTTTTTTAATGTATTAATTAGTTTGGTTCTTATTGCACAAATTGGCATGAGAAATGTTCCGATCAGATGAGGCATTCTCTCGCTACAGTGGTCCCAAGCATCGTAAATCGATCAAAATTAGAGGTTCGCGGCGCGGTATCCTCCGCCGCCTGATGAGGTTAGTGTGATAATATTATATGTGACGCATTAAGTCTAAGGATCGACCTATGCAATTATATATTTACGTAATACTTATTCTTTTATACAATGCGTTCTCTCATTTATTATTATTATCGGTATTTTTTTTCTCTCTTCAAACGCGTGCCATGCAAAATATCTCGCGTGCCATAGGTTCGCCACCCCTAATATACTATATACTTATCGAAAAATTGGAAGAGACGTGAAAGTAGTCGTCAATGACGATAGAAATTATACTGCAAATTAATATTATTAATTAATAATGCGGCCTATATATGTAAGTAAGTATGTAGTATAGGTATACGATAAAAAGCTCGTTCATTATGTAGGTTTTAATAATCATAATATCAATAAAAATTAAAATACGGACAAATTAAAATATGAAAAGTATTATCGTAGACTAATTGAAATTAAAATTTTGTCGTGAAGTCTATATTTTACGATACAACGTATACTGTTCATAATTTTATTATCTACTTAAAATAAATTGAATTGGAGTGGATTTGTGCCTGCTGAAATGAAACATCAATAAATGGCTAGATGCAATCGCGTTAGAAAACCTTGCCGTAGTACCTATTCATAGCAAAAGTTGTCTTGCTAAAAAAACATAGCGATTGATGAAATCGTCATCGGTAATTGTGATACCGAGTTTCAAAGCTGGTTTCATATGATTAAAAACTTCTCAATCGTAAACTATTCCTAATGGATACGTTGTTATTACTTTTATAATAACACAATATTTGTGTCATATTTGTTGCATTATTCATTTTTATTTCGTATATTTAGAACTTTGGAAGAGCAAAAATATTACTTACCTAACGAGGAAAATGCGGTCTTGTCTTCCTAATTTAGACGATAAAGACAAGAAATATAGATACGCAAGATGCATTTTAATTGTGGTGCTGTCTAGTGTCTGTATCATGATGTTGGAAACTGCGGACACGGACGGTAGAAGATAGTATAAAATGTTATAAAATCCTCGGTTTGATTGCGCGACAGTATTCGGTTTATCATGGCAGAGGATAATAATATTGAAAAATCTCCTAGTAGTTGGTAAGGTTGTGGAGAAGGAGCTCGCTCAGATGGATGGACCAAATTAGGACTGCGACGGGTTTTTTTCCTCTGACACAGGAAGACACCTGCCCCTGCATGCCGAGAGGGATGGAATGCATCATTATCAGCAGATTAATTGAATTGTTAATTTATTATAATAATTTAATATAAAGCTAAATTTAAATAATGTATTCTTTTGGTACTAAAATATCAATTAATTATTCAGTAGTATAAATCAGCTGAAGAGCGGTTTTTAATTTATTTTGACCACACGTTGTCATTACATCATTTTTCTATAGACGCATAAACAGTAATGAATATTTTCCAGCGTAACGAAATTGCATTACATTTTGATGCACAAATACCTGAAATAGTTTGTTTGTGGTATGTTTATGGTAATGCACCTGATATGTACACCTAATTAAATTCGTGCTGTGCTTATGTGGCATGAAGCTGGAATTCGTTAATAGATATGATCTGAACATTAATGGAAAATAATATACGAGAGAAATTTTCAGCAATTATGCGGTGTTGCATCATGTTTAACTACTGGATAACTGAGAAAAACTCTCATTACCGTGTAAAATTATTTCGGATAATAAACTTTCATTGTAAATGTCAATAAGCAATGTAACTGCGTACAGTATAATTTAAAAAGAAACGTTTCGAAATGATTTAATTAAAAAGGTTTTAGTCACAAGCAGTACGCCAATATTTTGTTTTTAATGATGGAAAATACTCAAATGTAAAAATACGATGTTTATATGAGCACTTTTCATCAATTACCATACCTGCGGAATACATTATACTATTATAGAGAGGATATTGCGTTCACATAATACGTTGTCAAGGTGTGTAAATTGACCGTGATATTATACGAATGCGTGGTGTTTGAATAGTCACAATGAAAGCATTGTTTAGATCAGGGGTCCACAACAGTTGTTACCAGGGGAGCATTCGTTTTGAACCTTAGACAGGACTATACAATTGAGAACCTATGTCTGAAGTCATGTAAACATCATACGTTTGGTTCTTCTTGTTGGGATATTTTGGAGTTTGAAATT
The DNA here is from genome assembly GCF_057557595.1 of Rhyacophila brunnea. Taxonomy (NCBI): domain Eukaryota; kingdom Metazoa; phylum Arthropoda; class Insecta; order Trichoptera; family Rhyacophilidae; genus Rhyacophila; species Rhyacophila brunnea. Next base: position 18,110,137 of record NW_028232965.1, read on the forward strand.
CAAATGGGGCAATCTAAGGCGGCAAAATAAGAAACAATCAACACGAATTATACAACTCTTCAAAGTATCTAGTTTACGTGGAGATGACATATTTGATGTGAGTGTGATTGTTTGCAAATGTGTATGTACTTATGTTCTATATCACGGCCCCCACAACCTAAAACGGCCCCCCTACCTATCGCTAAGTTTGATGGCATGTGTGACGCACAACAACAAGCGTTTTCAAATATTGTGATAGAGGTAGAAGTTCAGTTTATTTTTAGCGATGTTTTGTAGTTTTAATACATCTACTTGAATTATGGAATTGTCGAGTATCAACATAAAACAATCAAAAAATGCATCTTACAACCTCATATTTTAAATGTTAATAATCCCCTCGTGAAGTAGCCTTTTTTTACTATTAGAGCAAATTTGTGATGTGCGTTTATCTCACATTTCTGATAGACCGGCTACGCCCCCAGAGCCCTGTCAGCCCCCCTTGTGGGGTCCATGACCTGTATCATAATATAGTATTTAATCTAACCATTTCATTGTTTAGGAATATTTTGGATTTTCTTTGGGAGTAACTTAAATTTGGCATTTTTCATAACATTCATTAATTTATTCATGTTATACCTACGAAAAGAAAATAAAGAAAATCGCATTTCGCGATTTTATCAAAAAACAAAAAAAAGATAAGATAGTTCTTGAACATGGCGCCTCATTAACAGAAGCCATTATAATAAGCTGTTAGCAATTTAGCTAAAAATATGACAAGCTTGATTTTTATATCGCAGAAAAGCACGTGATAAGATGTAATTCAGCGTAAACCACCGTGAACGATTTTTGCATTGTTTTTCTGTTGCTCATTATCTTCGTCCAAACGAAATCAAGCGTGGATTTAATATTGTGACACAATGTCAGAAATTAGTTCCGTTGAAATTGACGAATCCTGTAACATTTTTTGGCAGTCTTTTGTACAGATCTTTTTAACTGCGGATTCTACTATTTGCAACTAATCCAAGGGTATTGGATATTGCGGGGTATCAAAAAAACGTACATAGAAAAACTCGCTGGAGAATTGTTACGTAACAGTATACCAACGAAAAAAAACAGCGAAGTTCAAGTAAAATAAACGATTTCGTTGGATATGTAGACACTAATTGCACTGTCCTGTCGCTCGCCATTGCATATCCCCATGTCATACCATCATCCCGTAGCTATGCTATGCCGTAGACACGCTGTCAGTGACGTCCCGTATGGGCAGACAGACTGTGATAATTCAAGAAATAATAAATAAAAATAATAGAAATTAAAAAAAAAATCATCAGCAAATCAATACTCTTTAGCCAACCAAATGTTGAGACACATTCCCAGATCTTTAGATATGCCATATGGTATTTAGATAATATTCTTAGATAATGCAAACCTAGTCTATTTTTTATCACACGTAAATAATACTCTCTTAAGGCGAATCCTCTACATACCAGAAGCACCTAGCCGAAAAATATGAAGCTTGCAATTTGAGACATTTTTTTGATAATCTACATTTTGATAAAAAAAAAAATGATACAGTTAGGTATATAACGCTTATATAATAAATTAATACAAGAAAGTAGTTATAAACCTTATTATCTACCTACCAAGTAAAGGAAAAGAATAAAAAATAAAACTAACAAATAATTATGCATTGTTGAATTACTGTTTGTAAAGATACCAAAAGGCGAAGCCCGGGTTGCAAAAAAACGATCCAAATGAAATAGTACAAAACTTAAATCCATTAGAATTTAAATTCAAATTCCATCAGTATTCTAGATATAGCATAATATATTATATAAATTAGATAATAGGTACTTATATCTACTAAAATTTAAAAAAAAATCTAGCCATTATTTAAAATTGGAATACATGCATTTATTACCTACTAATTACTTTTCTATAAGCTATCGTTTAAATACAATTATGAATTAATACAATCAGTGAGAGGTAACAACATCGAAACGGATTATTACGAAGCAAACCAACTATTTGAGGTCACACAAGCTACTTTCGAGCTAGACAAAAGCATTCTGACTATGGCATATAAATTAATATTGTTTCTTACTGCGTTGGTATCGTTTGTTGTCTGGACCTTGTCACGATTCTGCAAGCCGGGTTGACCACTGCATATTGCAAAATCAACAAAACCAACGTGGTAATTTTAAGTCACGTATCAATTTCAATTCTCGTATTCTCGATGTAATGCAAAATTCTTACCTAATGACAGAGAACTTCTTTCTGTGCATTTAAAACGTTTACCTTACAACAGTAGTGAAGGATGGATTTAGGCTGTTGCTGTTAAGATCCGACATAAAAATGCACAATATTTTTTTTCAGTGATACACGTTTTCGTTGAATTAAGAATACATAATAATATTACAGGAGGTTTTCGTTAGTTTTTTTTTTAATTCACGAATCCCTACCAAAACAAAACCATAGTAAGTATATAAAAAATAATCTTCTATCTATAAAGTACCTAAAATTAATTTCTAAAATTTTATATGATTTAATGACATAATTTTAGATATTTTATAAATAGATGAATATTTTTCGACTATAATCATATTATGGGTTGGTTTCCGCAGGGTTTACTTGAATTTAAAAATAAACCAATACTATCTGTAATTTGCAGTCTTATTTAAATGAAAACAAATACGTACGACTGAAAAAGTTTATTGTGCATTACTTATGTTGGATCTTAACAGCCAACCTCCACCCTTCGCCAATGTCTTACGATAACTTTGTTTTACCAGGAAGTATTCGTAGATACCTATCTATTATTTTGAGATTAACACATTCAAATCGATAAGCATTTAATTATGTACCTATTCCCAATAATTCTTTAAATACAATTTCATTTGTCTGCTGCAATAGTCCTGTTCACTTTGTAAATGTAATTAAAAAAAAAAGATTATTGAATGTAAAAAAATATAAGGTACCTAACCAATGGAAAAATCTGATAATCGACTGGTACCCAAGAGACATAAAACCTCCGCATCGGCATAACCTATCTAGATGACGTTGGTACGACTAGATAGTGAAGTTCTAAGAAAGTACGTGACATCGACACACACAGGAGTGCGAGGAATAGAATCAGCTTGGGCGAAGCCTTGATCTAACGGTGAATTAATCCAGGCCGATTATCATTATAGAGTTATAATAACATAATAAATCGATAAAGAAACGGTAAATTGGTTGTTTAACTTATAAAATGAGATCTTATTTTAATTTAGCATATTATTATGTATATTATAATATATGAAAGTTTATAAATACATTTTCGGTCGGTGTATGAATATATGAATACCAAATAGACTTAAATGTGGCACTGGTGATGTCGATTCTACAAGTTTACGTATTTTCATTTTTCGCGAGTTATTGGTGGTCTTCGGTCGAATCGATTGAACAAGTCCGTTTTACGCTACTAATATATTATGGATCTGTCAATCCATATCAATATTTATTCAATTATACAACATACAATATTCTTTTACCTTAATAACAACACACGAGTTCAAAATCGGTTATTCTGTCACAATTTCAACGCGGGAGTATTTTTTAATGAAAGTGCATCGCACTAATATTACTTAATTGTTGTATTTTATTATCTTTCTTCTATTGATACAAGAATTTTATAAAGTAGCGCTTGTATTTCCCTACATTACCACAGGATAGAAAAGAGGGCAAGGCGGATATTATGGTCTCGGTGGTAGATAGAACCCGCATCCGCTGGGTTACAATTAATAATGATAACGATAACAAAAAATATGTTTTATTGTACCAGAGCAGTTGGTAGGAACAATTGAATACCTATAGTTGGAAATATACTTGGTATGCCACAAGACAAATTGATAAAGAAGGTCAAATAGGTAGGAATTTCATTCGATACACACATAGATAATTTTATAAAATGTTACGATAAAGTGCGCAGTTGAGTCGATTTGCAAAATGACCACTATATTTTGCGCTGCATACAATGACATATTAAATGGACAACTCACTTCATATCGGCGCGCACGAGAAATTGTGCATGAAAGTTATTCACAGATGTATAGGTAGACGTCTCGTGACCATATTATGATGTATCCATTTCCATTACGCGATACAAGCTCCGAGAATTTATAGTAATATAACCTTTATTGTAATGGGGTATTAGTGTCATTTCGTTAGAAACTGATTCTCGGTTATTTACCACTTCTCGGAGATTAGACGCAAGTAAGCCCAGCGCATCACAGGCGTCTGTCCAATGGTTTCTGTCATTCAATTGCATTGAATAAACATTCATCAAATGGCATTTTATCAATAATAAATAATACTAACACATGAAAAGTGATATCCCATCTTTCTTGGAGTGTTTAGTAGATTTTTTTTTACAATTTTTAACTAGGCACATTGGCATTTTGTAACACAATAACGGCGTAGTCAAAACCTGACAGTCAGAAATTTTGTATGGGCAGACCCAGCGGTGTCGCCAGACCGCTTGCAAGCAGAATATTCATTTAAGCGTAGGATACCGATATTCAAATATGAATTTCGCCATCCGGCAGACCCGACACATAGTGAGTGTTATTTTATTTTCCAGGTGCTTCGTCCATATTAATGTCATTGGCTGCATATTATGAAACCCATGGCTGGCTATCGATCATACACGACAATTATTGATAAAACGACATGCATTGACCAGTCATTGGATTCAGTCTACGTTGCTTAAAGAGTATAAATGATAAAAAATGTTATTTTCAATTTTAAATAGTGGGATAAAATAAATTAGTATGAAATTTATTTTGATACTGATTCTCAATTCGGTACCCGATAATAAGATAAGTCATTTTCTTTGTCGGCGACTGTCACAGTCATTATTATGGGAAGGTAGTGAAGTTGATGTTCAGAGCATTTTTCTAGAACAGGGGTAACTCGACATGAGGTAAATTATTTGTGGTGGACCGAAAAGTGTGTAAATATATTACAATCTCTTCGTCAAATTGTAAGGTAGGTTCGGATCTAAATGCACACTTGCTTTTTTGTCCACCACCCATCATTGATAAGTTTGATTTTAGTGATTGTGTGAAAATAGGCTATTTTTTTTTAATTTGACTAATTTTAAGGAAATCGATCACAATCAAGACAATCGTCTTGCGAATTCACTAATTTCGACCATTGCCAACAACATTATTAGATACAAATAATAATAGACGTCATCATCATCATCATCAGCCTGAATCTATCCACTGCTGGATGAAGGCCTCTTCAAGTTGCTTCCACTTCTCTCGGTCCTGTGCATTGCGTTGCCACGTACTTCCGCAGAACTTTATCATTTCATCGATCCAGCGGCCTCTAGGTCTACCTTGTGGACGTTTTGTACTTCTTGGATACCACTGGATGACTAGATTTGTCCAACGATTGTCTCTTCTTCGAGCTATGTGTCCAGCCCATCTCCATTTAAGGCTTTTAATAAACTCTATTACATCGCAAACCCTTGTCTGCTTCCTTATCCACTCATTCCTCTTTTTGTCCTTTCGCGTTATGCCCAGCATGCACCTCTCCATACCACGTTGTGCTACTCTAAGTTTCTGGATCTCTCTTTTACTTAGGGTCCATGTTTCACACGCATATGTCATCACGGGAAGCACACACTGGTTGAACACTTTGCGCTTTAGGCACAGTGGAAGGTCACTTTTGAAGACATTATTCAGGCGGCCAAAAGCACTCCAGCCTAGCTTTACTCTGCGAACAATTTCGCAATAGACGTAACAGACAATAACTAGGCAGTCGTTTTGTTTTATTGTTTTTTCTCGTCAACGTTATTTTTAATAGGTACCTTGTATTTTTCTATGCAATATTATAATGTAAGTATATTACAGCAACATTATTCTTTGTTTATAAATGGTATGTGTGATTTTTTTTTAAAGGTATGCAGAATAGTAAATAGGTTGGTTTGGTACTACGTTTAAAAATGGATTTGACATTGATTTGTAAAATTTATTGAAATTAAATTCTAATTTCAAAATTATGTTCGATATTCGAAATGTTTGAATTGGTAGAATGGAATTAATGATGTCGCGCGAGAGGCGTAGGTCGTGAACGGATACTTTCTATTAGATTTTTTTTAAATATTCGAAATTTAAGGTCAACCGTACATTTCTTTGATCAAAATCATATTGGACACATTCTCACAAACATTGTAAATATTAAAGGAAAAAAAAATCTAACAATACAAATTGAATTTGGAGAATTGGTATCCATTAAAGGCATTAAATAAATTATCGGAAGAGAAGCAATGTGATCGATTGTAAATTACATAGAGATTGCTTATTTACGAGATAGTATTCTTTGAATGTTGGTCATCATTTCTGTCTCGTTCATCTTCAAGGCAACTGAGCTGTCTTTGAATCACAGGAGGAGAATATTATTTAGCTAATAGAAATGTGACTTCTTCTTCGACTTCCCTAGCCGTATATTTTCCCCTATTAAACTATTGCACATTTATCGTTTTAGCGAAGTTGTTCTGTACACAAGGCGGCTATCGACGGTAGTTTATCATATTTATGTATTGAGAGGTTAATTGTTACAATGTCCTGTGTTTTAACAGCCCCTTTCTTGGCTGTGTTAACTTTTAGAGCGAGATAGACAGTTATGTCAGTATAGACGGTTAACTAATTGTAACAGATAACCGCCTCAATACATAAATATGACAAAGCGATAATATTTATCACTTTAGCAGTCGATAGCAGCCTTGTTATAGAATAGACCCACTGATGACGACAGCAATAAATTCAAATCTTCATAACAGATAATAAAGAAAGGAATAAAAATATAAGTACCTTATCAGTTTGTATTACATTTTAACTTCAGATGGATTATATTTTATTTATTAGGTGTCTTACAATTTTTTTTGTGTTAATCATTTAGAGATTGGTGATAGATGTCGGAACCTTACCAATAGATTATTTTGAAAAATACCCATGCCAGTGGATCCAGTTACACATTGATTAAAAATATAATATTGTCATTTAGCCTAGGGGCGTTATATTGAAAGAAAGTATCGATGCGAATAGGTATCGGTATCGGTAACGAAATAAACGTATTGATACTTTGTTGACTGTCCTAATGCAGCCAAAGCGATTCAAACCATAAACCAGCATATCAATAGCAATAAATGCAGTGGCGCATTTAGGGTGGTGGAGGCCCGACATACTGACTGATTTTGAGGCCCCCACGATAAAAAAAACATAAATTCCAAATATTTATTTGTATAAAATTTAGTTTTATTTGCATTTCTTCTTCGTAAATAGGCTACTTTACAAACTCAACAAACATACTTTACAAACTTACAATTAATATTAAAATACCAACACGAAAATTTCCAACTTACATAAATACAGTACCTAACTAATCTTCTTATAAAAAATATTCTCTTCCTTCCTTCAGATTTGTATGCACAGAATAAATAAATAATATTTCACTGTTTACATAGGTATTCAATGTGTAATAATTGTTACACAAAATCTACTACCTATCGATATAGTTATATTTTTATTTGACTAGGTAAATAATGTAGATACATTTAAAATGTTGGTATGTAGATACATTAATAATTTATTCAATGTTAGAGGCCCCCTTTTAAATCTTATGACGAATTTATTGTGTCATTTGCGTTATATAAAACCCGAAATCGAATGAATGTAGTGGCGAAGGGGGGAAATACTCTATTATAATATTATTATGTGTAAAAGATCTAAATTAGTTAAATAATTATATGAATGGACGTTATTAGCGTTATTATTTTCTCTTGAGGGTTTGCTAAAAGCTTTATCGAAATACCTACTCCGATAACATCAGTTAAATGAGACTTGTGAAAAATGAGATATCATTCTATTAAAGAGGAGAGGAAATCCGCTCTGACAAAACAATGCTTCTCGAATACTGGCTGACAAAGCAATTTCACGTGCTACATGGAAACGACTTCTTGTTGAGACCTCATTTTGTGGTAACATTTGACCTTTTCGAAGCGATGAATGCAGTGAAATGAAAGGGATTATTTCTACGAATGTTTCATTTTGACGTCATCTCGTCAACTATAGGTCGTGAAAAATGCTGGTAAATGTAGTTAAAAGATACCCAGGCAACGTTTTTTCATTACGACAAAATAAAAACGTTATGGATGGAAAAGCTAAGTTTACTTTATTTAATATTATTTCGTAATCGTTCAGCGCTATGCTATAATATAAAGAAAGGTAATTGTAAGAGTTAGAAACAGTGGAGATTACTTTAAGTCAACCTTTAAATTTTCTAGTAAAAACAATCTTATATGAAAAAAATAATGGTTCCCATTCAAAACGAATTTTATATATAGAGTATAGATTTATTTGACGCTGATGACGCAATCGATTCATCAGAAGCTTTAAAATGGGGCCTTGAAACAGTTCAAAATCGTCACACAAGTATTAAATTATACCAAAAACTTAATAAGATTTCAAGTATTCAATGGGCACCTACTTAATAGATAATTACAAAAACATCAAAAACGTATTTTTAAATTCGATAGTTATAGGTAAAAGTAAGTAAGTATGTCAATATTGTAAATAAGTATGTATTTAATATTTTTGAACGTTCCATTGAAGACATCAAGACTATTTTGAAATTCAAAAATAATTTAAGTAAGTACTAGAAATAATATTCCAATTTTTATAAATTTAATGTTGTCAACTTTCGAATGAAAAAATGAGGGCACATTTTATATGTATAGATGTCACACTAGGTACAAATGTTGCCATAATAAATTATATTCGATTATTGAGTATTTACATTAAAATTCTGTTATAGTAAACATATTGGTTATCTTTTAGGTATGTTATTATAAGTATTATACATACAAAAGAAGAGGTCAGTAGACTGCGTAGGTTTCGACGGACTAAAAAAACATTGTTAAGTTCTAAACATGGCATTAGATGTTTGCCTAATTTTGGCTAATACAATCGTTTCTAAATAGAGGTTATCATTGTATAATTTTATTGTTTTACTATGTAAGCTTTTTAAAACATTATAGCGATTTTTGTTCATTCATTCGTGTGGCGGCAGGTTATATTGTTGTATGGCGATGTTTGGAAAGGTTTTGTTGAGCGACTCCAGTATTAGTAAACTAACGTATTAGCGTGATGTTCGATAGTTTTGACTGAAAACAAAACATTGATCGAGAGAAAGTGATGCAGTAGACTTGATAACGATGGCCTAATGTTAATATTCCGCAAGTGACTTTTTACAAATTGTGCATGAAACTAAAAAAAATATATATTTAATATCCCGTATCTCACTGTTCTGTAGTTAACACATGTTGTAACTAAATAGCATGCCAATAACCAGTAACGTAAAAGATGGTAAAGCAAAGCACATAACGCCTAATATAATGATAACACCCAATAAAATGTGACATTTTATTATAAATAAAGATAAACATCCAAATTTGTTATATTACTTACTGTTTTACCTTTTAAATAATTCGAAAGTGACATTTTGAAGCTGAATTCAATACACGTCATGCAACACGCTTGACATTTTAGATGCAAGATACTGGCTATTACAGGTTTATTCCTGCAATGCTCAGATACGGAAAATTACTAAAATGGTTGTACTTACCATTTTTGTTAAAATAACTACAGATATGGGAATTTCACAGTCGATGGACAGTATTTTTGTTGTTTTTAGTAGGTACATCAAAAAGACATTTTCATTAGAACATCGATAAGTGCAGTTGAAAAAATAATCACATTTCCCCAGCCTAATTCCTGCGCACAACAAGAAATCGCATCCGCGAAGGTGAAATTGTACCAACGTAGTAATTAATAATAATCGTCCAGAGATACGCAAGTTGCTTTTAAAATGAAACCGAAGATAAACATTAACAAAGTTAATAATTTTCTTAGTTAATTAATACAAAATGGTAGCCATTAGAATCCCAAGGACTTACGACCATACATTATGTTATCACTATTGAAAGTATTTTCTGATAAAACCAATCAAACAAAAAAATCAAAAAAACTTGGTAGGCATAAAAAAACTAGCTTTATATCGAGACAGAAAATAAGGAATCTAAATACTCTAAACTATGACAAATATTAAATTTCCTCATTGAATCAAGTAAGTAGGTTAATGATAATTATAATATGTAACATTAGAATTTAACAATAAGTGAAATCAATATCTTATCGTCATATTATGAGGGTTGTTCACTGTATCAATGATGACAGTAATCCCGAAATACATGTTTTCTAAAAGTTATTTCGGAGACTCCCAATCAAATTTGTACCTGAGAATCAGACTAGGTATCTTATCTCCAAAATATAACACTTTTGGGGAAATACAACTATATTTTTTTCATGCTCTTAATGTTTATGTAATTATAGTTTTATTATTATAAGAATTTCGGGTTTCTATCATGAATAAACTCAAAGAAAGTGTGAAATGGGCTTGAAATAATAATATAAATATTGTGATAACATTGGTACAAAATCTGCACTTAACTCATTTTCAGATAATTGCTGAGATACAGAATTAATTAAGTATTTCAAACAACATTGTTTTCATAAAATAGATACATGTTATGTAAAAATATTCATTTAAAGACTACAATTTATTATCCGCCTACATTAATTATCTATGCGGATGTACGATGCACTACAGTATCCACTAAATGCTAAAATTCATTAAAAAAAATTGAACATATCATTTAAAAGATTATTTTAAGATAAAACAATAATATTTTTGCTCTGTTCGCAGTAATGAGTGTTGACTGGTGATAATTTTATTAATCTCTGTGACTAAACGTTAAAACAAATAGGTAGCAAACATTCAAAACAACCAACTGTAAGGCCGTTGGTGTTCGTAAATTAATAGTCATTAAAATATGTGTAATTTTATATAATCATAAATAAATAGTGATTTAAACAATTATTATTAATATCGTTGCTGGATTGCATTTTGTGAAATTCACAAGGTTACCAAGCATCAATCATTTTTGTGAAAAATCAAGAAAGGTGAGACAAATATTGAGTCATCGAAATCAAGGTTTCATAAATAAATTGTGTATGGTGTAAACTATTTTATTACACACGCTGTTCATATCAGATCTAAAGCAAGCGCAGCGATTTTACGAACACATACCCACAAATGTTTACTATGTTTGCCTATTTTATTGCTAGAGCATCAACATCCGGAAAATCCTTGCACACACAATACCTTCCTACAATTTCCGCAGTAAGTTGGATAGATTAGATGGGTACCTTACCAGCAAAGATATTAATATTTGAAAGAGTGCCGATAACCAATGCGATGCGCAATGAATTACTAATGTGATTTAATACACGTTTACCTGTCTAATAAAAAATGAAATAAGTTTTATAAAAATTCTTAGCTTACACACAGGTAATTTTTTCCACAGTTAATATCACTGGATATAAAACATAAGCACGCTTTTCCGGTAGCAACTGAATGTTTGATGGTTGGTCTAACAGTAATGATGACATTGATGACGATAAGTTACTGGTGAAATAATTATTTTATGATATTGTAGATACCTACTACTTTTATATTACTGAATACGAAAACTCTTTACTTCCTATATTTCTAATTGGGGGAGCATAGTGCAAGAAGCCGTGCGATTTCTCGCGCAACACCCGCATCGCATGGCCACGCGAAGTGTGCTTTGTCGCCAACATTGTATGATTGCTGATTGTCATAGAGCATTCGGGAATATGCAGCCTCAAGTGTAGTATTTCTGAATCTAAAGGAAATTCCTTCCTTATTTCCTGAAGAAATTAAAAATTCCTATTAAGGGGGGACGTGCGCCGCGTACGCAAAATTGAGCTTTTATGGTATTTTCGAAGCATGGTCCTGGACATTCCTTAAACGTTGTAGATAATCTATTTATATAATTTTGAAGCCTTTATATTTATTTTAAACATTTGATCACTGCATAAAGTAGTTTTACTACATAAAATAGTATTCTTTTAAACTTCTCAATCTAATGTTTTAGAATATAGTCATATTTCAGTACATCCATGTGCAGTTGTGTTAAGATTTTTTACATTTATAAATTTTTAAACGCATTTATAAAACCATTAGTAAAATTTATGGTGACATTATTATAGTAAAATATTCACGATTAAAAATTATATTGATAATCTCTGTGATTCCAAATTAGGCACTTTATTATTAAAAAAATGGGCAATATTAACACGTTTGAAGATAATTCTAAAGATACTGATTATAAGCTATATCCTTGACCATTCAAGTGTGATAAACATCCGACGAATAATGATTGTTTTATAATAATTATTAAACTAAGAATAAGGTAGTATTTTTTTGAAATACGCCATTTCTTTTGGCATTTCCCATAAACTATAACTGAAGTATGGAGTATGATCATGTTAACGCGCGTGTTTGAACATGTACCGTTTAAAAAAAAAGATTTTTTTTCGGTTAGGTTAGGTTAAAACGTTTTTATTCGACATTTATTATTTTTATTTTATTATTAAAATACACAATTAAATTGACAAAAAGTAAAAGATAAATTAAATAAACCTCCCCGACTGACGGCCACAAATGAAACATTAGTAATTCATAAGGGTTTTTTTGACAACCGTTATGTTCACAGTTTTATTCTAATGTAATTCTAGATCTAGACTAGAACGTACGTTAACTTTCCTAAGATCCGATTGAAGTCTTCGGCGATACGGAAGGACATTTTTTAAATTTTTTTAAAGTCAGTTATTACCTACATAGAATTTAGATTTTTGCCAAATAATATACATTTTGAAGTGTATCTAATTGAATTATTTTCTTGGATGAGGTCTTAGCTTAGAAGATTACAGCTGACAGAATGCGGATTTGCAACATGATAAGATTTACACTCATGTCATATATTTAATATATGATTGTTTTAACTAAATGTAACTCAGCTAAATGCATCACGACTCACGAATATCATGACTATGGTAGGTATTTTTTTTAAACTATGCTTCACTCGCGGAAAACATCTCGAAACAATAGATAACATTTGATTACATAACAGACCCTGCATTCGACTCCCATTAAAATATTACACTTAGGTACGTAAAAATAACGGTTTTTAGAATAATATCAACATCTAGGCAAGATAATATCTATTGTAAAGTAAAATAATATTATTGCTCCAAAGAAAAGCATTTCGGATGTAGGTACACAGAATGGAGGTTACATAAACAGAATTTATAGTTAGCCATTCGTGTGACCCATTAAATCTTTGTTCTTGATGAACACACAAGTAATGCGAAAAACGACACGTGAATTTACCGTAAGCGGGATTCGAGCCGAAAACGCCGAGTTTCAGATACAATCTCGCGGTCACCAAAATACATAATATTATGTACCCAGCGGTGATTTTCTTTGATTTATATGACGCAACCGATTCGTCAGAAAAATTAAAAGGGGGCCTCGAAAAAGTTAAAACCTGTCATAAATTAATATGCGTATTTCTCACAAATTTAGTATAATAATATTACTCAAAGTATCACAGAATCCCTAAATACAACATAAAAGGGGCCCATTACATAACCACTTAAACAGACGCGTACTTAGTTATAAACAAAAAAACATGTTATCCTCAATAATAATTATTTTTAATAAAAGGGTGTGATTTTTGGTTTTCTTTATCGTGGGGGGGGGAGCTCAAATTCTGTCGGTACGTCCCTAAACTCGCCACTGTCACGCAGCGCTTGAAATGGAAAATTTTACGAACCGGAGCGCTCGATAATACTACGAAAATATTAACCTATTTATCTAATTTTAAGGGGATTTTATAGAAATAAGTGTTTTTATATGGCATATTTAGCTTAGACCAGTCTTTCTCAAAGTGGGCGATAAATCCCCCCTGTGGGCGCTGAAGGCTTCCAGGGGGGCAGTAGAAGGCTCAAAGGCTCAAAGAAATTAGGGTGCGTTAAGGAAATCTAGAGGGGCGACGGCAGACAAATTCTATCTATAAAAATCCGACGGAATCTAGGTTGACACTGGGTTATGGTCGGTTGTTCAACGATTTCTGATAGCAATAAATTCAAGCCTGATATTAATAAACTCGTCGAAATACTTCAGATTCATCCTTCACATTAGATAAGTTTTATATAATATGATTAATTATGAGTTTTATTTCCTCTCATTGAAACATTCTTTGATCTAAGAAATAGGATATAGGTGACCTATAATAGGTCACACCCTATCTACCCTATCTATCTAAGTTAAAAAATATGGGGGGCACTAGATTTTTTTTAAATCTCAAAGTGGGCGGTGGTCGAAATAAGTTTGAGAAGCCGTGGCTTAGACGATCAAATATTTTTTTCCACGAGACGGAGCGATAATTTTGGAAATTGTAAGAACCGGAACGGTGCTCCGGTCATTTCGAGCCCTGCCACCTTGTGTACGAAGTTTTTGAATATTATCTTCCGTTTGTCATGAAAACATGATACTAGTCTATTATTATGACTTCGCTGAGGTCAAAAATATTTGTTTTATGCTCAAAATAAAAGATTTGATGTGGGACCTTGTTTTTAATTTGTTTACTTAGATAATGATAACGAAACATGTACCTTCGTGTTAGTAGGCAGGTAGTATATTATGTAGTTGGTTATATCTTTTACGGAAATGACTAAAATTATATTAATGTGATTTCTATTGTGACTGATGATGACTAATAACGAGTGACTAATCGGTTAAATGATGGTAGAACATCATTTTATTTTATGTGGATACTATGAAAACTATTTATCTAAAAAAATTATAACTCAGAATAATTATTATTGTTCTTTGTTTTTATTAGTAGGTCAGTCATTCACTCATCAATCATCATTAATAACAAGAAAGTCTAAAAAAATAATTGTCTATGTTTACACATAGACAGTGTTAATTTGTTATTTGATTAGAAATGTATTGATAATCAAATTGCACATTTGAAAATTAAATCCCTTTTTATAATAAATACATTGTTACCAATCATGGCCCCCACATTCTGATGCGAAGCACCCCAGGATCTTTGGAGGAGCCTATTACTGATCGGAAAAGTTAAGGCCTATGACGTTCTACAGTAGCATTTTCCAAATGATGTAGGTACGTGGTAAAATTAAAGTGAAGGTGGGTATTTTTAACGTTTTTTTTTTTGTATTATTGAATACATGCACTTGAGTTATGGAATTGTCGAGTATCGACACATAATAATTACCTACTATTAAAGGAAATTTGTGATGTGTGTTACGCCGGGCTCCCTCTCAGCCCGGCCCCCTTTGTGGGGGCCAGTGGTGAAGGGTGGAGGTAGGCTTTTAAGATCCGCCATAAATAGTGCACACTAAACTTTGTCAGTCATACGTATTTGTTTTCATTGAAATAAGACTACAATTTAAAAATGTTATTGGTTAGTTTTTAAAATTCAATCGAACTCTGCGAAAACCAAGTCTAAATAGATAATAGTCAAAAAATACTCATATATCGATAAAATATCTAAAATTATGCAATTAAAGCATATATAACTTTGGATATTTTATAGATACAATAATATTTTTATCTATTATAGTTTAATTTGGTCAGGGCTTAATGAATTTAAAAAAATCAACCAACAATATGACGTGTAATAATTTGTATTCTTAATCCAACGAAAACAAATAAATATGAATGAAAAAGTTTGCACGATTTTGACATATCGCCCAAAATATACCAAAACTATTATGGTTTGGTCCAGGCAGGGTTTAATTGATTTTTAAAAAATAACTAAGTAACACCATCTGTAAATTGTAGTCTTAGTTCAATAAAAACAAATACGTATGACTAACAAAGTTTAATGTGCACTAGTTATGGCGGAGCCTACCTCCACCATTCGCTACTGGTGGAGGCCATGGTTGTCATATTGGTAGATAATCTTAACATTAAACTTACTATAAAATAATATTGACAACCTGTACTCGATGTTCTATGACCTTGCATTATCTCCATAACTACCTAACAAATATAAAATAAGATATACCTATTCATTTTTAATTAAAATTAGGCAAGTCCAAACTTAATCACCAACTAACTACCTTTTATAAATAATTACAACATCGAACAGAAATAAATTTAGTGATGTCATCATCCGATCAGCAGGCATTATGAAACTGCTGCAGAAGTCTTCTGAAAAACGAGTCTGGCGTCCATACTGCTGGATTTTTAAACATGGCCAATGGCAGATTCCATGACAATGTGACCTTAATCAAACGATGTTAGTCCTGACAGTGCATGTTTAGTTCAGTTAGTTATTATAATTAATTATTATATTGCCAAACTGCTATTTATTCAAAAATTTGCGCGTACCTACTTCAATATAACTCGCTAGTTTTTATTATACAATAAGTTTTTTTTGCAAGAAACGAATTATAATAAAATTTAATTAGTACCTACTACATTTATGATTATGTTAATACTTTAAAGATCACTACATTCAACATAAGAATTATTTATTTACTGACATTTGACATAAAAAAATACAATGTTGCAGTGTTATTTTTCTTGTCGTGTTTTTCAGTACCTAGATCCTAGACCAGTGGTACCCAAAGTTGACTGGGCTCCGACCCATCTAACAAAAAATTCCAATCTTGGGACCCACCTCTTAGCTGTCTTCCCTAATGGCGAGTCGTGGAACTATTTAATGCTGTCTTATTTGTTCTAATTGATTGTTACCAATATGAATGAAAAACTGTTGAAATAAGAAACACAACTTAAATAAAAAAAAAATATTACTTAAATACCTACACCTGCAAGGTTTTTTTACAAAGTTATTTCAATGGGAAAGGATGTATTTGTTTCTTATTTTTCTTCATTACAGTTTTAGCATCAACTTCAACTTTAGTTACTTTTAATCGCAGTGAGTTTGATATATCCAATTTATTTCGGTATTTAGTTTTAATGTTAACCATAGCCGAAAATCCGACCTCAGATAGATATGTGGTAGTAAAGAGGAGGAGGACTTTCATAGCTTCATCGAACAGGCAATGATAATTATCAGCAACTGAGAGCAAGAATTTCGTTAACTGTTTACGATTGAAACTATTTTTCAGTGACGTATCTTCTGATAAATCAATGAGTTCTTCACTTGCTTTTGTTGACATACTAGTTGGTAAGTCGTCTTGAAATGGGTTACAAATCCAACGCAACGAATCAAACTTTTTCATCTCTTCCACAAAATAGTCGTCAAAGTTATTTATAAACAGTGATAAATGACTGGAAATTTCAGACAGTGCGTTCATCTTAGGCTGCACTTGGGTTTCAATAATAAAAGTTTTATTTTTTTATTATTATTATTTATATTTATGTATACAGTGGCGAGGGCCACTCAATATTTGCTCGCGACCCACTGGTGGGTCGCGACCCATAGTTTGGGAAACCATGTCCTAGACAGTATAGCTTGCAAAATTCGCCTCTGGCGTATGGCGTTAAATCTATCGTAACCTAACAGCAAAATACTTTAAACTTCTCATAAAAAGCTAAAAAAAAACACCAGATTTACTTGAAAATCAACATGCTGTCCTTTTTTATACCTTATATCTTACATAAATAAATAAATTTTACGTAAGTACAATATTTAAATGATAACCCTACTTAAGGAGGTACCACAGAACAGATAATAAATAGAATACCGATAGGCTATATTCAATGCGCCGCATCTTGATGCAGGGTTTTGAATGTGTGAGTGTCATACGAAAATAAAGCACGCATTATGCACGTGCAATAGTGTGTGTAATACACCAACATAAAATGAGCGTAAATGCATAAACCGAGAGCAGTTTTCAGTATTCGGCGTAAAACGTATTCTTGACACGTGTGTAAGTTTAGCCCGGATTCTTCCTTACTCGAGTCGGTTACCTGCTATCGCCTTACCCGTTATATATTTCAGTTCCTATTATTTCTGAGTTCCCTGGGAGGCACTTATTTAAATGATAACCATACCTACGAGTTTGTTCATGCACGGCTTGCCCAGGAAGCTGCAATTTCGACGAGATCCTACAAGCCGAGGAAAATGGTGTTGCGTTCGCCAACTTCTGGAGCGACACATTGTAGCTATTGAAGACCCGACACCACGAAGAAGAGTGATAAAATAAACAGAATTCGTATGTACATGCAAATAATAATATTGTATTACTAATTGTGCTTTGTGTAACAATAAATTCCCTTTCAATCTTTGTTCTCGTGAAAACAATGTTGATAATTATTATCTTTCAAAATGTCAGTTTCTAAACATTTTATTTAAATTTTGAAAAATCTAACATTTTTTCTGCCATCATTATCTGGTATATTTTTGTGAATGGCAGTTGGCAACACTTACAAAAATAGTAAGTGAGCACGAAATAAAAATGTATGATTTTCTGTTTTTACTAAATTTATTTATAAACACCATAAATATACTTATAATGTTTTTTTAATGATTTGTATATTTTAAATATTAGAAGTTGTTCACATTTGAACACGATATAAACTATAAAGAGATAATTATTATGCATTATTTAATATTATGGAAAGATTTGAATACTTATCTACTTTTATTTGCACATTACGAATGACATCACCAACTATACATATTTTCTAAACGCTAATTTTGGTTTGAATGTCGTTTAAGTGCTATTAAAAAACCGCTAAAATTATTAACTTCACAAAAATATATTAAGTATGTCCAATTAACGAAAAGAAAGGTACGTAATTGAATATTGTATTATAAATATATAAATAAACGAATAGAATAAGTAAATTGCCTAAAAAGAAATGTGCTGTATGAAAAACGAATGTCATGGAAAAGCAATCTTTGAATAATAAAAAAGTCACTATCAGCGTCTGTCCTTCTGAAAACCAGTTTAACGGTCGACCGATTGTGTAATGGAATTTTTGAGGCACGGTCTGCATTCCTTCGCGCATTCGCCAAATCTGAATAATGAATATATTCTTACTTGGTTTTACTTGGGTGCGGAAGAATTTCGTTGCACCAGCGTTGAACACGTACCTTTTCACCACATCGTCTCCAGAATGAGCGTAATTATTGCAGACTACTAGAAGATGACGTGTAGTTAGTTGTTTATTCATTTAATGTTTTACTACAATATTTGTAATTGCTACAGTTTTTTTCCATAAAATGAAAAATATTATTATAACAATAATTTGATAATAAATCAGAGTGAAGATCTTGCCGAGAACGAAGCGTCTGTCGAAAAAGTGGACTAAATTATAAAACCATTACATGTGTGTGTTTTGTATTATTTTTTAGTGATATTATTTTATTGTAGATATTTTCCTAAATAAAAAATCTTCAAGTCCACTTATGTAGGTGCCTCATAAAGTGCGATGTTTAAAGTTAAGTCTACTATTTTTTCCATAACTTTACTGGTTTATGTTTTTGCAATATTACAAAACCCAAAGGAAATCTTTAAATGTGAATATCTCAGTTGTCCAAGAACAAAATTAAGGGGGGACATGCTCAGCGTAGGTCAAAATGGAGCTTTTATTGCATTTTCAAAGCATGATCCTGGACATTTCTTAATCGTTGTAGATAATCTATTTATATAATTTTGAAGCCTTATTATCCTTTATATTTATTTTAAACATTTGATGACTGCTAAAGTATTTTTATTACATAAAATAGTATTCTTTTAAACCTCTCGCTCTAATGTTTTAGAATATAGTCATATTTCAGTACATGCATGTGCAGTGGTGTTAAGATTTTTTAGATTTATTAATTTTTAAACGCATTTATAAAACCATTAGTATAATTTATGTCGACGTTATTATAGTGAAATATTTACGATAAAAATTATATTGGTAATTTCTGTGATCCCAAATTTGACAAGAATTAGGCATTTTATTATTCAAAAAATGAGCAAGATTAACACATTTTAAGATAATTCTAAAGACACTAATAATTATAACCTATGTCTTTGACCAGTGGCGGCTCGATGACATTCTAGGTGGTTGGGTTTAGCCATTAATTATTAAATATACATACCTACAAAGTATCATACCTCATATTATACATTATATATCAAGCTAATTATTATAATATGATTTTGTTAATAAGTAAATGAGTAATTTTTCCTAAAAAATAATATGATTATCTGAGTCGTCACATCTAAAAAGTATGCTAATTAATAATAGTAATACTTATTATAGAATTACCATTAACAATTATTATAGAAGACAAACTACGACATACAGTGAGCGTTTTTATTTATCATGGGGTTATTTGACTGGGGATAAGACGGAGTGACCCCCCGGTCACCGAAAAATAGACGCTATAGCTTTTTTAATTTGTACATAGGTGTCATCGTGGAATAGGGCGTATTAAATTTAATTAATTATTTTAATATTGCGTAATCGTCAATTTTTTATTACATAATTTAGAAATATTACTTTATTTATTTGTATAATAATAATACATATATATATCTATACAATTTCGACGGGTTTAGATGGATAAAATAAATTAAATACATGTAATTAAGTAGGTATATTATGACAATGATAAAAATATCGGACGTGTATTTTTGACATGATAACGATGTGGGGATGGTCCCTAAGAACCCTTAACGTAGAGCCGCCCCTGTCTTTGACCATTCAAGTGTGAGAAACATCCTACGAATAATGATTGCTTTATAATAATTATTGACCTAAGAATAAGGTAGTGTTTTTTTGAAATACGCCATTTCTTTTGGCATTCCCCAGTGGTTAAGCTACAACATACGGCCGTAGCCATAAATTGACAAACTATAATTGAAGTAGGGAGTAAAATGATGTTAACGCGCATGTTTGAACATGTACCGTAAAAAAAACGGTTAGGTAGCATGGAAAATATAAGATGGAAATGCGAAACCCAGTCGCCAGAGACCAGGCTTTGTTTTTACGTAAAAAGCGATCAGTTAATAATTATTAATATTGACGACAGCATAAAAAATTTTTACCTCTCTAAAGATAAACCGAAACGCAATAATACTTATAATATGAATGTAAGTATTTGATTGAAAAAAATATTTTACAAAATACCTGCAATAAATTGCATGATTTACGAAAACGATTTTGGTAAAAAATAATAGCTTAACCTTAATAACACAGCTACGGGTAAGTAGCTTCTCTAAACAGAAGGTATTGTAACTTATTTCGCGCAGTCAAAGACTGATGCAATGTAACAATAATTTTGTCACCGCAATGACAGCTAACTGATGAAATATATTATTTTAATATGATGGTTTCGCTCAATTTTCTAGCTACAGAGTGCAGAAGTAGGGCGATTTCTTTCAAAGTGTGGCGCGCGACGACCGGTTGCCGGCACCCCGCCAAGCGAGACGAAATATTTTTTATTCCAACAAGTAAATGAATTAATATAAGCGTATAATATGTAATCATTGAATTCATGACAATAATTTACACATGTGATAAAACCTATCAATGACTATGAATAATTAAATATGTTTAATCCAGCTAGCTTATAGGATGGATTGCAGACGTTTGGTATATTCGCAATACGTAATTTACTATTCATGGCGATTTGAATTCTTAAGGACTTGAACTGACCCACCGGCAATCGTCGTTTTATGTGATACGCAAAAGGACAAGAGTCACTGACAAGTTTGGTATTAGGAACCCCCCACCCCACTTACGAGATTATTACTTGTGCCTTTGAGTGATAAAATACAACAATAGTTAATATTATATTATGTTCAATTGATCACTGCCAGATCCGAGTTAACACGTCAAAGCATGTATGTCGCGTCAGGCGATCTTCTGAATATACTGTTTGTGTATATTTTATAAACAAAATTCATCATTTTAAGTAAAAATATTCACGATAAACTCGAGAAACATGTTGATTTTGGTAAGTTTCCACAAATAGGTATCATTTCCTATCCTATTCCATTTTTTAAGGGAGTTATTTTATTCCAAAAATAGCTGGCCCACAAGTGTCCATACAGAAAGTATTGTCTGGCAGTGATAAGGTTAAGCTTTGGTAGTTGTATTTTTAAGATTTTTTTATTTCCTAACGAAGCGACCGCCTCGACTGATTCATATAAACATAACCATCACTGCATTTAGATAACTTGAAATGTTGCCAACCAACGATCAACATTATCGATGACTCATAGGCAGTGTCAACGTAACATTTAAATTAACTCAGTTTACGTATTTTGGGTACAACACATAAATTAACTTAAAACTTTTTTTAAAACTGTTTATCTTAGATCGCATCATTTCAAATCAGTTAGTTTATGAGAAACCGGCGTCAAACCTGATTATATTTTTTAATACCGCATACAAGTTACATATTTAGTTTTCTTACTGATTTCGTTTGCTTTTGGAAATTATATACTTAATATTAATATGTGTCAAATAATGAGCTTTTTTAACGAATGAATATACATAAAAACCTTCGTAAACCTCTAACACAAAGTTGTTAATACTTTTTTTCAATTTCTGATAACAATAATGTTACGCCACAAATGATTCGCGAATAGTTTGAGAACGTCTGCTTTAGGGGATCTAATCACCATGGCTGGGTGCACTCAAACAATAACCACGCCGCGGCCACTGCGCTGAAAGGCGGATGGATAACGCAATACCTTTCAAAATGCAGACAACAAAACAAATAAGTAACGATAAATAAAATAGATTCCAAATCAAATTTTAAAAAAATCATGATAATATTCATAATGGTTTATATGAAAAAAAAATCGGTGTGTGTATGTACGCACGTTAGAAGTTATACTTCTTTGGCGTAACAAAATAAAATAATCGCACACCGCGTTAGTCAAAATTCACATCAACCAAAAATATCCAGACAGTTAGAAAATAGTTTTCACATAACCTAAATATGTAATACCAAACAAAAGTACCTATCACACTTAAAAATATTAAGCTTAGTTCGTACATATAAAAAGGAGTAGGTACAATAATTCACAACGCGAGAGAATATTTTTCACCAAGCAAAATAATACATACTCCTTATTCTATGGTCACTATGGTCGGCTATGATTACATCATTGCGCGAGACGTCATGTTTCAGATCTGTCAAATAATAAAGTATGATATAAGATAGAATTGACGTTTTAATAGCCCCATATCAATAAAAACTAGAATAAAGGAGGGTCACTTATTGGAGTGCCGCTGGTTTATTTTTACACTTTAATATCTATCACTAAATAAATTATTTAATTATTTCTCGTTGTTTTTATTTTATTTTGGCCAACAACAATAAATTCGTTTCCTAGGTAACGGAACATTTCTTCGTACATATAATAATACATTCGCTGCCTAGGTAACGGAACAATTCTAAACTATATAATATTATACTGTATAATCGTCACGATTGCATTGTCATACTGTGGCGTAAAGGCAGTGCGTTCGGCTGATAACCGAACAATCGTGGTTCGAATCCAATTGAGTGCGATTTTTTTGTGTGAAAAAATAAATTATGTGTTACATGTTACACACCAAAAATACACTCTGATCTGATTTTCCAAACGCGCGTAAAGAAGTATAACTTCAAAAATAAAGGATTGTGTTATTATTTTGTCTTTATATTTTAAGAGATGAATTATTACTGAAATTCCTACTTACTTATTGGAAATGTATGAGATATATTTGAATAACATAAAATTTCTCAAGATATCCATTTGTTTGTATTCATACAAAACGCTTTGATTTACACATAGTATGAGGGATATAAAAATTTGTATTTTCAAAAGCCGATTAATCAAAATCTGGCATAAATACGTGCCTAAATTTATTAATTATGTGAAATTTCAGTATTCTGTAATAATGATATACCTACAGCAGGCGTGTCTAACACGTCGATCGAGGGATGGATTTTAGTCGATCACAGTATTCTTATAGACCCGTAAGAATTGAGTCGTGAACATGTAAAAACGGTGTACGTTTAGTTGTAATATAATTTCATGAAGTTTAAATTAACTTAAATTTGTCGTATAATTTGATTCGTGGAGTGAGAGAAAGAGAATAATTATATGAATCCTCGCGCTTTAAAGTGGGTGTAGTTTACCCTTACCGTCTTGCAGTAACGGTACAATTAACGGGTAGGAGAATAGTTGAAGTGAGTATCCAAAAGAAAACCAAAACCCTCTTTCATTTTGTATAACAATCCAAACACGTTCGTTTACTTTACGTTTACGAGACCTAAAGTCGGTGTATTGTGCAGGTTCTGTATTGCAAATTACAATAATAAAGTCAGTTTTGTTTAGCACATGTACCTACTATTAAGTAAAAGCGATCTAACCCACATATTGTCTCGTCTCAGATATAAACGTAAATACATTTTGTTTTTACTTTTAATAGAACCTATTTGAGAAACGTTGCTCCCTAAGAAGTTCTTGTACTTATTACCTGTAATTATTTAAATCATTATCTATTAATGATTCGTCAATAATGATGAAAATCTGAAACCTGATTATGATACAACTACACAAACTGGCTATGTTTAAATTTCGAAATGTTTAATGATAGTTTGCAGTGCCGAAATGTGTATTAAAGTTATAACATTAATGGTATGAATAATGAAAGTAGTTTTATGTATTCACAACTAAAAAAAATTATTGAACCACGACTTTTGGAAGGTCGTGCCATATTAATCGCATTTTTCTCCAGCGACCTGGATAGTGGATACGCATATTAGTAAAATACGGTGGATACCTCGATAGGCAAACAAGACAGACATACGGCTGATGCCAAAAAATAATGCAATAATGATAAATTACTGGCAATGCTGGGAACGGCAGAATAATATGCTGTTCTAAATATTTTATCTATGGTAGAGCTCAACATAAATTGGCTTGCGTTTACTACTCACGAAAAAAAATAACCGATACAAGAATCGTTTGACCGTAAAACGAAAAATGACAAGTAATGGAGTGGGCTTGAATCTGTATGAAATGTGTTCTCATGATTAATGTGTACTCTCAAACATCGAAAACTCAAATTTTCACGGCTATACTCATTTATCGACTAAATCGATTATTATGAAATAATATCTAGAGATTTTTTTATTATTTTCTTAAGATCATATCAAATACTAGGTGTATGAAAAAAAACAACGCGACAATCGCATACATGCAGCCATATATCAAATATATGGGTTTTGCATAACATTTATATTATATGACAATAATATACTTACATTAGCGCTCGAAATGGAAAATTTTACGAACCGGAGCGCTCGACAATTTTCTGAAGATATGTACATAGGTATTAAATTTTTATTTTATAAAAATAAGTGTGTTGGATTTTTTGTTATATAACCCAGTATTTTTCAATCTTTTAACACCCGCGGTCCGTCGAACATTGGAGAAATATTTCGCGGTATCAGCCAGAAATAAAAACCAATATAGATAAAATTCTATTTATTAAATCATATGTTATAAAATTAAAAATTTTGGTAAGTGCGTCAACTGCTGATGCTTCTTTGTAAGCAATATATGTTCACGGTAAAAAATTCAGTATATTAGCAAATACATCAATAGATCTACTGAGCCAGCATTTCATCTACCGGGAATTCTCCGAATTGTGTAGCGATATTATAGTCGGTTGAAAGCATAGTAAAAGCTTTCGCGGACCGTCAATAAATTCTTGCGGACCGGCACCGGTTGAATAACACTGATATAACCTATCTGTCTCAGACGGTCAAATTATTTTTTTCACGAGACGTAGCGAGAATTTTACGGATTTTACGAACCGGAACGGCGCTCCGGTGTATTTCGAGCCCTGAACATATAAAGAGTATGTGGTTATCGCGTCCAATAATTCTTAAATCAAACAAGCATAATTATTATTATATCATTTGATAAACCTGTATAAAACACCTTAATAATTATTTGAAAGACCAATCAAAAATTAAACAAATAGGTAGTTATCTTTTTACAATGAGAATACCTAACTCTTTCTCATTTATCTGTGTTTTGTACTATTTCTCGTGAACATTTCTTAGTGACCCAGGTTTCGCCATTCGGGATCAATTTTCGGTATTTTATGTATACCATTATGTAGATAAAGAAGTATTTAAAGCGCATGACAATGTCGAAAATCGAAGCTCGAATCCTTATTGCCAAAACTTACTATCACACAACATAGGATGTAATGCCAAAAACAAATTACACTGATCGTTGCAAAAAAGAATAATAATTGATTTCGCTGATATTTTGTTCAATTTTATTACTGGACGAATTTGATTGTGTTATGAGAAAACGTTCCTAAATTTTTCGCATTGGTGCAATCTTTTCTGTGATTTAAGTAACATCATGCTTTTATAACTACTCACATCCTCCAGGTCCATGGACTGGTGACAATTTTACATAGCATTAATATTTGCAAGAAAATAAAGAACCCTTTTGATATAGAATCATTTATTGGTTTATAACTTTATTCTTCGAAAATATGTGTGTAGTATGTACGTATATAAAGTTGCCGTGAGACCTCTGATTAAAATTTATTTATTCACTCGTATGGGGGCAGGATGCGTAATGAAAATCATAAAAACAAAGCAAATGTATAAATACAAATGTATAGATTATTGGTAGGTATTAAAAAGACATCGATATTTTACATTGATATCGAAACAAGTATGGATACTTGGTATTGATATGGAATCAAAAAAGGATCGTGTGTGTTTGTATCATTGTGTTTTCACCACAAAGTTTCTGAAATTGTAAGCAGCTCAATAATTTCGTGGGTTTTTCGCAAAAATTCATCCGCGTCCCATAGGTTCGATTCCGCTGCCCTAGTGCCTACCTCCAATAGTAGGTACCTACATTTTTTGACTAAATACAGCATTTCGATGCGACACCGTTTACAATTCTACCGGAAACGTCAAATTGTATTCGCTAAGTATTTCCATTATTTACTAACGGTAGTAATATCGGTCAACGTTATGCATTATCGTAAAAAAACACATTAAAATTGTGCCGATTGGAGGAAATATAGCCAAACTAACAATAAAATAAAAACTACGATAAAATTTTTCACAATATTAGTTCTCGCTGTGCAATTACCGCTAATCAATAATCGTCATAAAACAAAAGATTAAAAAATCTTTATAGTAATTATTTTTATACATGTACCTAGTACGGAGCAGTATTGTGAGATAAGTACTGTTATTCATATATTCTTTACTGTTTTATTATAATCATAATATAATATAAATAAATAAAATATAATATAGTTAATATTGTTTAATTCGTAGACGATTTACCTAATTTATTGGCCCACCACTGGACTTATTATGCAGAATTAGTCCATAATATATTAGTAATACCTATGTGATTATTTATGCCTAGCTTGAGATACCTAATACAAAAAATCCGGCATCAATAAAATTTCGGTCATCTGAGCTATCCCACATTTTGTAAATAATTGATTACTTATCAGTTTATCACTTATTTAATCATATTCAAATACCAATTGACTTCTTATTTAAGTGAAAAGGTAATTTTAGACCAAACACATATTGATGTTGGCCTATTTTAATTATTTTCCATGTGGTGTAGAAGTCTTTTTTAATCCACCTGTAAATATGTATTCCGTGTATTTTTTGTATTTTAAATAAATTCACTTGAATTGTTAAGTTGTCCAGCGCTCGAAATGGAAAAATTTACGAACCGGAGCGCCTGACAGTTTTCAGAAGATATTTACATAGTTATCAAATTTTATGTGTATTTCATAAAAACAAGTGTGTTAGATTTTGTATTATATGGCCTATCTAGATCAGACGGTCAAATTGTTTTATCCACGAGACGGAGCGACAATTTTTCCAACTTCACGAACAGGAACGGCGCTCCGGTCCATTTCGACCCCTGATTAGTTGTCGACATTAAATGAAGCACTACTTGCGATCCCCTATTGTGGTAGCCAAGTAACATGCGACCCCTATCCATATCGGATAGATAGCCATTTTTATTATAAACAACCAAAAATAATTATAAAATAACATTCATCACGTGAATTATCATTTAAGTTTAACCATCATAATTTAAAAAAAAAATGTATCGCACGAACACATACTTTTGAAATTTTAATATATATTATATTTGAAGTAAAATAGCACCATGGGCGACTATTTTTTGCTATTAGAGAAAAAATGTGACTTAGCTAGTCAATCCGCCACGCCAAGCTCTCAGACTAGGGTCCTATCAGCCCCTTGTGGGGCCAAGTTTATAATACTCACTTATAAACTCAATGAGGGTATTTTTAAAATATGTGATATATCACAATTTATTATGAATATACTATGCAATATAACAATATAATGTATAGAACTCGTAGAATAATACGAATATATTTACAACAATGGAATTTTTTGCATTCAATACAATTCATGCAAGTGAAAACTTCAAATAAGTATTTCTTGTCTCCTCTTATCTTTAATTTATTTATGAATATGTTGTACTGAAGTTTCAGTACAAGAAATCTAAGAAACTTTGAAAAGAAACGTCTTCAGAATACGAATTTTTATAATATTTTCATAACTCTACAACGCCGACGCATAGATCAATAAATTCACTTTTGAAATCATAAACCGTAAGTGAAGATAAGCCGGTTACCTATTTTCCACTTGTCAGATGCTTTAAATAATTTTCAACAGTTTTGATAGGTACACATAATTATTTTATGTATGTATAGTTTTCAAGATGAAACCGGTCTGAGAGTAAATAAAAAAAATGAGAAACAGTACAAAAATAAAAATATAAATAACTATAAAAATGAAGTGTTTGTTATTTCATAATAAATTAGTACTGGGATGGGACAGCTTAATATACTTAACTGTATGTTTGATTTCATTTAAAAATAGTGACATAGATACAGGACAACAAGATTATATCGTTATAAATCGAATTAATGGCGAGAAGTTGTACTGAAAATCATGTTACTAATAATAACCAATACGATAATAATGATTACATCAATATGACTTCATAAGTTCATAGAATTGGCTTGGGAGGTCACTGCTCATTTTAATGAAATTTTATCAGGTCATAATTAATGTTGTAGGTATTATGTTTTAGTAACATTTTTTTGAGTAATATCTGGTTATCACGACGTTGGATGTCTACAACAATTTATTCGATGTACATTACAGTCTAATTTTCCACAGCATTATAGTTAGGTATGCATCATATCTTGAAGGATCTAATACATTAACTTTAATGAAAATCAAGTAGCAGGCCCTTACATGGACTCCCCTGACACGAAGCTGTCCGGACTAGAAAGAACAAAAAATCAACAGACCGTTGCGCGTACGTTTCTCTCACTTTACTAATTGCCAGCCATCCATTAATTATTATCGCAATCACATAGATATATATTAATCTTAATTAGTTACGTATATATATATAAATCACAATTATCTACAGGACATTTTCCTATGCAGCAATCGGGGATACGTCAACCTTGAATTAAAATAGTAAAAAATCGCTTCCTCTTGAGCCACATTATGCACTAATTTGACAACCTTGTACTTATAACTTTAGTCCGCGTACAACTAATTTGCGCTGGTTATTAATTTTTAATAATAAATATATAATTATCATCGACCATTGTAATATTACATCACGATAATAATAATTATAAGTAGTACAATAGTAAAGTATGTAAAGTATTTTGGTCTTATTGTTTCTAATCATTATCCTCCTTACAAACATGAAAGTATCGTGAAAAATTTCAATGCCAAATTTCACATCGATAAGAGTTCTTTTAGTGGTAACGATTTACATAATTTTGTATACGGATTTCAAAATTTATAAATGTGTAATTCTTACATCCTCTTGGTATTGAAAAACAATGCTGTAAAATTTTGAATTCCGATAAACAATAAATTATTGTATTGCCTTATTGAAATTTAAAAAAAACAATGTTGTAAAAATGATTGAAATTCACTAACTTCACTGACTAGTGAATACATTGTTTGAATATGTGTTATGTCAAATCGTTAGGGTGTGTATCAGTGTATTGAAAATACGTAAATTATTGTAAAAATGATCTTTTTTATGTTCCATGTTTGTTATCTTAGAGTTGGTAGATGATTATTGATAATATATTGGCAGTATGGTACACTTATAGCCGTTTGAAAATATATCAATCAGAAAAGACAGGTGGAAACAGATTAGAGGGAGTTACAGAAAGTTGCTATTACAATATAATAATACTAATTATTAAAATAAATCGCATACTAATTAAGTAGTAGGTATACTTAGTAAAACAACAAACCTATTATTATAGCTAACTGAATCTGATGGTTATTTATTATTATTTATTTAGCCTTGCCAAATTTAGGTAAGATATTATTTTAATAAATTTAATACTATAACAAATACAATATATTCTAAGACTCTTTGCTATTTTATATAACATCGTATTATCGTGAAATTTTATTCTCAACGCGATCTACATCTAAATGTGAACGATAATCCCATTAGCAGCAGCTTACGAATGCAAGGTGATAGTGTATTCAGAACAAACTGTAGACGTGTTGAACGTAACACACTTTTTACAATTTTATCTTAATGGAGACTTTCCCACGACATTATCTGAGGTTACGTGAAACAATTTGACCTAGACCTTGCTCAGCTGTAAACTCATTGACTCGGGTTAATGTATTATTTACATTTATATAATTAGAGTAGCATTTCATTGTCGATAAATTATCA
Source organism: Rhyacophila brunnea (assembly GCF_057557595.1). Taxonomy (NCBI): domain Eukaryota; kingdom Metazoa; phylum Arthropoda; class Insecta; order Trichoptera; family Rhyacophilidae; genus Rhyacophila; species Rhyacophila brunnea. The sequence goes on from NW_028232965.1 coordinate 18,140,883, forward strand.
TTCATAAACATAATAATAAGACAATAATCCCAGAACAATATTAACACATAAATTAAATAATATTCTCACGACATCAATTTATTTTACCATGATATTATTTAATCTATTAATTACACGATATCCATGAAATTTTCAAATATTAAAGTTTACTTTATATAACTATCATAAAAGGAGATACGAAGATGAGAACCTACCAAAGATACCTATTATCGATAATGTCACTGTTGCTACAACAAATGAAGCGCCTAGTTCCAAAAGCCCCTAAAACGATTTTAGGCAGTTCTGAGAAAAATGAGAAAAACTATTTTAGGTAGTTATGAAAAAAATGAGATAAAATCATATCTATTAAATCTGTGAACTTTATGTATTTATTTTTTAATTTGTTACATTTTAAGGAGTATTTTGGCTTTCCATTTTAGGGGTATTTGAAAAGCACACCCAACCATTTTAGCACGTTTTGAAATTTACCCTATTTTTGATCATACGTATTGACGGTTTTTGACGTTTTATAAATGTCAATCTTTGGCCATCATATAGATAACAAAAATATCCATTTAAAAACATATCTAACTCAAAAAAAATCAAAAACCGTTTTAGGGGCTTTTGAAACTAGGCGCTTCAAATATGTCATAGGTGCGATACAGCGCTAATATGTAGTGTAAGTATGTAGTGACATCCCTAGGCAAAGTCCCGACCTTATCCTGACTTAAAATGCAGTCTTATTTCATTTTTAGTCTCAAATTGTATACAAAATAACATGTTAGGAGCGTACATATTATTATCATTTAATAATGATTAGAGAATTTCTACGAAATCTACTGTCAAACAGCGGTGGTTTTACTTACACGGAGATCTGAAGCGATGATTGGTATGAAGGCCCCTTTATATTTGTTCAAAACTAAGATTTCGGTACTTTATAATAAAGTGAAGTTATCTCTGATACATAGAAAATAGCCAATGCTTTCAAAAGTTGTAATGATTGTTTTCGTTCCTTCATTTGTCCCCCAAAGCAACGCGTGATCTGCCTACCTCTACGGGACGTCACTGAGTGAAAGGGACGGAATTGGAGGTCGGGACGTAAATATGTGATGCAAGGAATTTATAGCTTCGCAGATAGCAGTCACGATATAATGGTAAGACCATAATTAATATGGTACAGTGATCCTTATTAGAGTATGAAAGTACCTAAAACTCGTTGACCATTTAAAAAAAGGTACGAAAAAAGACAGATGCCCATCTGTGGTTTGAACAAGCGGCATGCTGAATATATCTGATAGGATTTATATGTCAAATAAGTTCTTAATAGGAGAGGAAAATAATGGAGGTAGCAGGAAATGGGAGGAAAATTATTTCCACTTTCATTCATTTGAAAGGAACTAGAAAAGGAATGTAATGAAATATAATATAATATACGATGTACACTTATAGATCACGAGATTGATATATTAATATAATTAGTATAATGGTGTTTAATTAAAAAATCGCTCATAGGATCTCATGGATCCATGTTTGGCTGTTCAAATTTTCATTGTTTATTTAAGTTTTTACTGACAGTTTCCAATTCAATTTCCCTCAGTGGAAAAGCAATAATTCATATAAATTATGCACGGTCACAAAATTTCGACAGGTACATTTACATACATATATTTAGATACCGGGCCTAATTATACGCCGTAGAAATCAAACGTAATCGTCAAAGTCACTGTCGAATGTCGATTTATATTTTAATTGTGCATATATTATAGATTACAATATAATATATGTTATCAAATGTGTTACAGTTTAATTGAATCAGTTTCGCCACAGTTTTACCGGTACATCGTGGCTTTAAATTATCAAACTTTATAATATCTTGTTATTCATTATGCGAATCGGACAGTGGCGTACATATCTACTCGAACAAGTCTCCGGTTAAAACGAGTTAAAAAATAACATGAATGATTTTTTGTACTGGGACTCCGTTTTCTACTACTGTATATTAAATAAGATGGGGTTAGGTTGTGTGATATTATGCAATACCTAGCTTATTATTTTAATAACTTATAAAAACTGATGAAAATTCTAATAGACGACCATGCTTTTTGTTTTACCAATTCAAAAAAAATTAATATAGTCTAATGATGTGCTATGATACCAAAATTGTGATTCCTAAAGTCTCTTAATAATAATGTGAAGTGTAAACAATCAAGTTTCGATTTTGTGGATACTTGTCTTATATTTGTATTAATTATTATCTACAGTTTTACTGCTGTAACCTTGTATATAGTAGTGGTGAAGGGTGGAGGTAGGCTATTAAGATCCGCAATAAATAGTGAACATTAAACTTTGTTAGTCATAGGTACATATTTGTTTTCATTGAACTAAGAATACAATTTAGAGCTGATAGTGTTGGTTAGTTTTTAAAAATCAATTAAACCCTGCGAAACCAAACCATAATTGATGGCCATACCTACATAATTTTGGATATTTTATAGATAGAATAATATATTTTATCTATTGTAGTTTGGCTTAGGCAGAGCTTAATTAATTTAAAAAAAAAAACCAATAACATAATATAGTGTAGGTAGGTACTATGTACTTCTAATTCAATGAAAACAAATAAGTATGAATGAAAAAGTGTGCACAATTTTGTCGGATCGCCCAAAATATACATGGTTTGGTTGAGGCAGGATTTAATAGATTTTTAAAAACTAACTAACACCATCTGTAAATTGTAGTCTTAGTTCAATAACAACTAATATGTATGACTAGGGATTGCAATACCGGTATTTCAAAACCGGTATCCCAGTATTTTAATAGTATATAGTAATAAAGTATAAAATATAATTATTTTAAAGAGATTTTTACGTATATAATATTTATTTGTAGATACTGTTTTTCCAATTATTTTACAAATACCGGTATTCAATAGGAAATACCGAAATACCGGTACTGGTTTTTTCATTCGGTATTGCAATCCCTATGTATGACTAAGAAAGTTTAATGTGCACTATTTATGTCAGATCTTAACAGCCTACCTCCACCCTTCGCAACTGGTATATAGGTAGGTACGATGTTTTAAACACAATACCACAGAATCTGAATATCAACGCTGGAAAGCGTTTTATTAGCTATTTATGGATTGGCTTATTGAAAGTATGATCATAAATTACTCCCTTTATCGTGACATCCCTAACGAAGGTCGACCACCATCAGGACGATTTTTGCGTCAGTTCGATGGAGCTGCAATAGTACCGTAAGCCACGAAATGCGGCGTCGTCCTCTGCAACGTTTATCATTGGTCTTTCCTTGGATGACAAGATGGGGAATGCTGTACTTATGTCCTCTTATAATGTGGTGAGGGTGCTGTAATTTTCCTATTCGTCCGTGTCCGTATATATGTCCGTGACATCTCTTTATTTATCATACAATAGAAAAAGAAGAAGTGATTCCTTATAGCAAATAAACTAACGCCAAACGTGAAGCTAGTAGGTGCGTAACGTTAAGTAAATAAGCAAATGAATGAGGTATATTCAAATTGATAAGCATTTTCTACTGTAAACGGAACATACCTCCATATGATAAAAAATAAGTACAAAAAAGAGTTAGAATTATTAGGCCATTAATATTACATAGTGAGAACGTTTTTATTTATTTGTAGGTCCATAAAAAAATCTGGTTACGCCACTGAAAAGAGGCAAAGCGTATGTATGGGCACAGAAATAAAAACACTTTTACTCTCATTGGCCATGGTCGAATAACAATAAGTGAAAGAGAAATGTTAGCACAGAGCCTTTCACGTTAATCTCTACTGATTTATATTATTATGGTTTCGCAATATTATAATGACCACAATTAAAAATGTTAAGTTTTGATAGTTCTTTATATCCGAGCAAAATGATAATGAATGATAAATGATTATAATTTGTATCGTTGTTTACTAAACAAATTTAATACTGTTTGGTGCCTGTCCATATCAAGGCCGCAAACTAATAAATATTGTACAATAACTATTTACAATCATTTGTATAAATACATTTGATTTTTTTTTTAATACAAATGACCTTTTTTTTATATTCCGACGCGATTGATAAACATATACTGACAAACAAAGAAGTGTGATCATTTGGGGTAATTTTGGCTGTTTCATCGGAAGTAGTTACGTGTGGTCTTGTGGAATGTTGTTCTGATTAAATTGTGCAAATTCGTTCTACCTATGTGATATGTCGTCCAAAATAGATTATATTTAGTAATAATATTTGCAGGCGTAGGCAACGTCAACGTATACTTTCAAAGAAATGATTGTGCAAATGCATTTGTGCGGAAACATTAGGTGGTTGGGCTCGCGTAACACGCTTATTCGAGGCCTATATACATTTGCACCGCGTGTCTATATACTGACAAACAAAGACATGTGGCCATTTGGGGTAATTTTGGCTGTTTCATCGGAAGTAGCTACGTGTGGTCTTATGGAATGTTGTTCTGATTAAACTGTGCATATTTGTACTACCTATGTGATATGTCTTCCAAAATACATTCAATTTAGTAATAATGTTTGCAGGCGTCGGCAACGTCAACGTATACTTTCAAACAAATGATTGTGCACGTGTATTTTTACGGAAACGTTAGGTTGTTGGGCTCACATAACACGTTTATTCGAGGCATACATACATTTGCACCGCGTGCCTACGATCTTCGGGGTTTTGTAGGTTCGGGGTTGGTGTCCAGTAAGCTGGGTACAAATCGCATGCTGTTATTTCAACCAATGTGTGTGATTTTTTTACTACCGGTATGGGTGTTTGTCATCCTCCCCTTCTTTCTACCTCCCTGTTTATGTTTCTTGAATATGGGTTTAGCGAATTATCATAGAAAGGTCACTAAGATACATACTTCAACATGTGAGAATCTATATGCTTCGTCTGAAACAATCGTGTGTGGTATTTGAGCGCAAACACTGCGAACTATGAAGCTTAATTTTCCACACGTTGCATAATCCACCTTTGTTTTTAATGCTTCATCGATTCAAAAACAAATTGTATTATACACGGTTTGTTATGGCTACGTTATTATATTAAACAAGATAACATAACATTTTCCAGCTCGTTTTTATATCATTTTCCTCTATATAAGCATATGCTCTACCATGGAATATTGTATATACATAATACCATTATCACTAAAAAACAGTGCATTCAAATATTTCAATTTACTCGCAAGATTTATCTTCAGCAGCCACTGCTATGAATAGGTAATGCACAAAACAAAAAAAAATCCGAGATAAGACAATTCTGAAAAACCGCCTCTTTATCACGGCGTTATTGTTTTAATTTTGGTGTATCACAAAAATCCCCATTTGAGCGTGTAGTGCAGGGTTGGCGAACCTTTTTATGTACGCGTGCCAAAATTTCCCAAATATTATTTTTCAACTGTCTGACGTGCCGAGAAGTTTTTCATGGGGGAAAAAAGTTTTAAGAATTCTATTAAAAACTGATGATTCATCTAGATACAACTTACAGGGCATAGCACACATATAGCTTTATCACTTTTTTCAATTACGCCATACGTTTCGGTCCACCAATTTTGAAACTGTCTGCCAGAATTACTACTGCTAGCTTCACCAAGTTTTTGTTTCGTATTTGGTGCAGTCATTTTTTGAAGGTAGAAATGAAATTCTTTGTTAATGTATTAATTAGTAAGGTTCTTATCGCACAAATTGACACGAGAATTGCTCCAATCAGATGAGGCATTCTCACGCTACAGTGGTCTTAAGCATCGTAAATCGATCAAAATTAGAGGTTAGTGTGATAATATTATAATACGTGACTCATAAAGTCTAAAGACCGACCTATGCAATTATGTATTTATATTAAACGAAATGCTTATTCTTGAAGAGTTATTATGCTGTTTTTATACAATGCGATCTGTCATTTATTAGTATTATATGTATTTTTCTCTTCAAACGCGTGCCATTCAAAATCATCTCGCGTGCCACTGGTTCGATACCCCTGGTGTAGTGAAACTACTTATATTTACACATAAATGACATTCTCAAAAATTCATTCGATTTTCCAACTCCTAATTATTCATAATTCCCCACCAACGAAAAAATACAAATTATTTCGGATAATGAAATGATACTTCTTCTTCGTCATGACCTCATGACATGAGGACCGTGAACCAGATGATTTGACTGTTGAACAGCCTTCTCAAACCCTCTCCTATTGGCATTCATAACAGCCAAGGCTTATGTCAGAGGTAATACATACTGATGAAGCACCCAATGTTTGCATTAATATTCTGACGCAACGAATCTAAAATACAAGACTGGGCGGATGACACAAACGGACAATAATACCCTAATAATTATGACCATTAGGCACCGCACAATCGTTAACCACTTGTGGATGCGGTAAGTCGTAATAACTGGTAGATTAGAACCTGTAGTTATAGCTGCGAATCAGGTATTCTTCGCCGGACTAGGTATGAGGAATGTACCAGGAAAAGTGATAGGGTCTGCTGTTAAAGCAACGAGCAACTATCATTATGTTACTATTTAATTACATTTTGTTAACCTCGCCCTGTCCTAGTGCCTTAAAAAATCAAAAAATATTATTATGGATATTTATTCGAAATGGACCCCCCCCAACCTATATTTCTGTGTGTGCAACTGATGTAATATCTTTATAGTATAATTCATATAGCGGCAGCTTGTCAACGACATAAGATAGTACGTTAAAACAATATCACAATATTAAGTCACCAGCCAAGGGTAGTGTAACAGTATCGTATTGTCAATTTGTTTATTAAATTACAATTTGTATTAGCGTTTGCACTGCTAACAACGGGAGATATTAATATTTAATCTTAAGTCCCATTTTTGGCTGCATTTATTTTGAGTTCACTGGATGACCAATAATTTGGTAAACGTTATCAAATTTGAAATTATCAACCGTATTTGGAACAACATGTTAGGCTAGTAGCCAAACAATGGTATGCTAAGTAGAAACTTATCGAGTGGATATGACAAATGGAATGGAATATGCATGATAATGCGAAAGGATCGTGACAAGAGCGGTGGAAGGAGCTATATACGCTTTCATCCAGCACTGGATCAGGCCAGATGAAAACGTCATTATTGCCGTCGCTATGTTGCAGCAATCTACAGCGTGTTCTATTTGGTTCGTATTGAAATCTCGTCGATTGGGTTGAATTTACATACTCCTCCGAGACGTGTATATTAGTTATGTCCATGCTCCTTCCTCTACTACACTCTAATTAGGGGTTAAACAAAATGATAAACAAGCGGGCCGAGAGTATTATTATCATAATTGAAATAGTAACCAGTTTTCCAGTGACGTCGAAGAAGAAATTTTCACATTTAAACGCATTCGCCTTTATTTGATACGCATATTATGTTATATTATAACTTATAACTTAATACCTCATGTTGATTAGTTGTCACCAAATAAATGAATAATAAAATAGGTAATTTAGGTAGGTAGGTACCTAACAAATTGGAAGAGAATTTGTAACTGAAAATAAAAGGAATGGCATTCTACGTTTGTTTAAGGGCGGCACTTTGCCTAGGGAAGTCACTGGCACTGCCTGCTAATTTGTTTCTGGACTGTACTAATAGTCATAATGGTATATCGAGCACTGCCCCAACTTTTGTGGTAAGATACGAGGGTGGGTCAATAATTCCTTATAAAAAAGCATTAAAACAGTTTTTATTTTTGTATTTTTTTTTTATTTCTCAACATAATCTCCTTGGAGCTCAATACACTTGGGGTTAGACGTTTCTCAATTTTTTTTAAACCGTCAGAAAAATAAGTTTTCGGAAGGTCCTCAAAATAAGCATTTGTCCGATCGATGACTTCTTCATTTGAAAAAAAACGTTGTCCACTTAGCCATTTTTTTAAGTTTGGGAAAAGGAAAAAGTCACTGGGGGCTAAATCTGGCGAATACGGTGGGTGGTCGACCAATTCGAACTTCAATTCTTCAATTTTAGCCATTGATCGTAAACATGTGTGAACACGGGCATTGTCCTGATGAAAGAGGATTTTTTTCCTGTTTAAATGAGGCCATTTTTCTTCAATTTCGTTTTTTAGCTGGTCCAATAAAGATGCATAATAATCCCCTGTTATTGTTTTTCCTTTTTCCAAATAGTTAACGAAAATAATTTCACGTGCATCCCAAAATACAGTAGCCATAACCTTACCAGCTGATTTTACGGTTTTTGCCTTCTTTGGACATGGTTTGTCTTCGCAATCCACTGCTTTGACTGTTCTTTCGTCTCGGGAGTATAGTGGTGTATCCATGTTTCATCTACAGTCACAAAGCGACGAAAAAATTCATCCGGATTGCGTTGCATGAGCGGCAACAGGGCTTTAGAGGCCACCACCCTATTGCGTTTATTGTCGACTGTGAGCAAACGCGGCACCCATCTTGCAGAAATATTTTTCATGCCCAATTTGTCATGTAAAATAGAAATGACGCTACCTTTTGAGATCCCTGTAACCTCAATTATCTCACTCAACTTTAATCTTCGGTCACTTAACACCATATCGTGGATTTTATTGATCATTTCTGGTGTAGTCACCTCTACAGGACGTCCTGAGCGTGGTTCATCCTTTGTTGATGTACGACCACGTTTAAATTCATTTAACCAGTTATAAATAGTTGCAAGTGAAGGAGCAGATATGCCGTGAACTAAATCCAACTCATTTTTTATTTCCTTTGCTGTTAACCCTTTTATATTAAAATGTTTAATAACAGCTCTAAACTCAATTTTCTCCATTTTCCATTTTTCCATTTTCCACAAGCAAATTTTTTTTTAAATGTACGAAAAACTCACAACAACCCGACCAATCTGATTGAAACTTCGCAGCATACTGAATCGGTAGTGCCGCTGCATGAAAACAAACCGCTTACAGTACTAGTCGCGCCACTTGTCGGCTTTTCTAAGGACTTATTGACCCACCCTCGTATTTGATTGTTCTGTTTAAATTGTGTTCATTTAAATTAATATAATATTATCTATCTCAAACCACAATAATTTCTTATAAAAACACGACGAACTACTGTTTTTTAACCTAAATAATTAAATACAAATACAAAGATGTTATCATTCTGTCATAAAATATCATTTCAAATGAATATGAACTCTCAAACTTCTCAGTAATCGATCCGGTTTCAGTAATGTTATTTTAATATGGCCGGTTATGTAAAACGATGCATGTGTTTCTGAGTAATTTATACAATAAAGAATTTGCATACATTAGCGGATAGTTGCTCTAAAAAAACACTCATTTCGACGAAAATATCACCAATTCTTTACAAGTGCAATATTCACAAAGACTGTTAAATAAATAAGGAAATGTATTTTTTCGACGGCTATATCGCTTCCTGAGTTGTCATAATAATATATCCAGCGCAGCTATTAATCAAATTAAATTTTATATACTTGCGCATTTTACTGTACATTGCATCTTTGATCTATTATATTGATAGTAGGTACTAATGATTAATTATAATCAATATTTTTCTTGCGATTAATTGTTTACAATACGACTTGATACAGTATGACATAAATATACCTAGTCGTTTACTCATTTATACACATTTCTATTATAATTTAGAAAAAAGCTCTCGCATTTGATTCTGAAAAGAACATTAGTGATCATGCAGTTAAAAATACTTCCAAAGAGTATCCAATCTGACAACTGATCCAATGTGAAAATAATTTTCGATTGCCTGCTCAGAACATGAAATAGTAGGTACGCAATTCGTCGACACATGCTGTGGCAGTTTTACACAAAGATAATGAGGCGATTGCAATATATTATACTTATAGAATATGTCGCCATTATGAATTTTGTGTTTTTCCAGACACTTATTCATTTTTTTCAGCTTTATTATATTACCCCCACAATTTTCATATTTATCCCATTTGCGGAATTAACCTTGTTTCCCCGAAACTAGTATTTATAGAGAAGCTTTTCTTCTGTGTATTTCTATGTTATATCTACCTTTGCTTTGTTATTTCTTGGTAGATATACTTAGTTGCATTATGTAAGTAGATTTCGAAATGTTTTATAAACATTGTGGAAGAGAACAAAGAAAATCAGGTATATAATAATAATTATTAATAATGCCAATGAGTTGAATGTGTTGATGATACATCGCATACCTCCGCGTAGAAGAAAGGTTTAAGAATGCAACTAAATGCATTTTCCGCGTCACTTTTTGTTCAGACGTGAGTATGCGTATGGAAATAATTAAAAAATGCAATCAAGAGGAAGTATGTTTTTACTATAATTTGATATATGTAAACATTGCATTGTTTATCTACAACCAGTGTATGTAAGTAAATAGTAATCTATTGATATTTTATGCTGAAATGGAGTGCAAGCGTTATTGCTCCTAGATACAGAATGTTATACCAATACAAATAAAGAAATCTCTTTGTCTCTACTGATTAAAAATACACTAATCCAATATTTCTTTTGAAATATGAAATAGCAATTTTCTTTAAACAATAAGTAAGTATTGTAACCGAATGGCTTCAGGTCTTAAGGCCGTGCGCTTGAGTAGGTATTCAAAAATTCAATTTTCACATGGTCACATTTTTTTTAATACTATTTAAAGTAATTTACAACACTGCGGATAGAATCACGGTTACATAACACACCTACTATAGCAAGGGTGGCGAACCTAAAGCACGCGTGCCACAAATGGCACGCGTTTGAAGAAAAAAAAACCTAAAATAATAATAAATAACAGATCGCATTGTATAAAAGAACAGGGCAAATACTCTTCAAGAATAATTATTACGTTTAATTTAAATATAGAATTGCATATGTTGGTTCTTAGGCTTTAAGCGTCACATATAATATTATCTCACTAACCTCATCAGGCGGCGGGGAATGCCGCGCCACGAACCTCTAATTTTTATCGATTTACAGTACTTGAGACCACTGTAGAGAGAGAATGCCTCATCTGATCAGAGTAATTGTGTTGTCAATTTGTGCGTAAAGAAACTAAGAAGCAATTTCATTGATATCCACAAAAATGACTGCACCACATAAGAAACAAAAACTTGGTGAAGCTAGTAACTAGTAGTACCTAATTCTGGCAGACAGTTTCAAAATTGGTGGACCGAAATATATGGCGTAATTGAAAAATGTGATTATATAGTATGTGCTACGTTCTGTGAGTGGTAAGAACATTATCATTTTTTCAAGACAAAGGTGTGACAAGAAAATCATTTTAAAAGCAAAAATTTACGTTATGGTCAGATTAATATAATGTATAATATGGCGTGTTCACCCATGATCCCTTCCGACTGTCTCTAAAAGATTCTCCCCTCAAGTAGCAGACTCGCGGCCGGGCCACTAGTAAGTAACAACTATATTGATATTTTTACGAATGTTGTCTCGAGCACGCGGGAAATTTAAATAAATGTAATTAAACTTGGTCTGCTTAGAGATCAAACAATTATTTTGAAAGAAAGCTATCGGAATATCATAGTGCTAACAGTATGCAGGTATCTACTATAATAATTAGAATTAAAATAGCTAGATTTATGAGAATCGGTAGAGTCATACCTTTTAGAAGAATTCTTCCTGAGTAAAAAGTCTGCGACTATCCTTGCGTGTTTCTTTTCTGAAAAGGAAAGAGGTATTTATTATTAATTAAATCAATCAGAAATTTTCGATTGAAAAAATCAGGAGAAGGTAGTGGGTGATTCATTTGACTACGCAACCTCCGTAAATGACACAATGTCCAAGGCGACTGGCCCATGATAGGGAGGTGTTAGTACTGCAAGTTGGTTGCCAACCTTCAGTAGAAGACGGCTCCAAACAAGAAAGAAGACACAGTGTCCTCTTTTAGTGTCGTGGGTCACGGATTCGAATCCCGTGTCTGGAAAAGCTACGCATTGTTCTTTCATCGTATTGTCAGGACATGGATTGAGCAAATGGCTAACTATTAAATAAATTCGGTCGAGATCCACACTGATGTACAGTGATGATCAATCAAAAAATGCTTGTATTGTTTATTGGTGGAGCCTTTAAACAATTATTATGATTGAAACACAAACATATTTTAAGTTACCTAACAAATCTTTACGTATTAACGACAAGTAACCAATAAGTAGAATTTTTAGAGAAAAATATTGATTACTTAATATGATAAAATTTAATATTACTCATATTTTTTTGCAGTTATTAAGGTTCCAATACCGGTTACGTGTAAATTGTACGTATTACATATCACCGTATCACAATGCACAGTCCACCGAGAGCTGTCGTAAATGCGTTGTTCGTGGAGCATAGCAGACAAAAATTTTCAATTTTATTAGATTCAATAATAACATTGATTTGATAAGTAAGTACGATTTGAAACTTACGAGCACCTACTCGCTTACCTACTTGTGTATCATTCAGAATTTTATATAAATATATATATACGATACGACTGTATTTCTAATTTACTTACCTGCCAATTTTTTCTGTCATTCCCGTGTATTCCGGTAGTTTTATTTAGACATGAATTTTATCTCAATACTATATGGCCATTGGTTTCCAATACAGCATTTCTCGGTGAATTTTCCTGGGAGCCCTATGTACAATATACCCGGTGATTATTTGGCGAAAACTCGCGAGGTATTGAAAATAAAACGCGACATAGGTAGCGACAATGTGAATACTTCGGTCCATAGACTATAGATACATATAGACGCCGCCCGTTACATTGCTAAATGAAGCTACGTGCCGTGCGTTTGGTTTGTGGGCGAGCGAACGCATTCACCTATAAATGTTCGAGACCATAGACCATTTCGCTAGTGCTCGCCCAAAGTGCTCGCACTAGACGCTCAGAATTAAAATATAATTTTCTGTTTTTTTACGTTATATAGTATTTTTAAGCGGTCAAAATGCAACCAATTAGGTAAATATATCCATAATTTAAGTTATTTTAAAGAAACACTAGGTCACTGATATTAAAATAAATAATAATATACAAATAAATTGTCACGAACATATATCAACTTACCTATGAAACGTAATACGATCTTCTTGCTTATCAGTACAGCTACCATATTTTAATACAACATGCAGAACCACCTTTCCTACTTAATTAACTAAAAATATTTACCACTGACTTTATGTTTAACACAAAAAATAGCAAATTTAGCAACACGAACAACACGCTACGTGAAGCGATTCAGCACTATTTGCCGGCGATATGTTTGGAAACCAACTTAAAAATATGTAGACCTTTTATCTTACTCTAGCGCGTGTCGCAGAGATTATAAGGGTGCCGAATACTTTCTCACTCGCACTCATGCATCGTTTTTGTTCAGGCCTTGCTTCGGTCGCTTTTGAGAACTCAAGGTGATCAAGGAAGTGTAACTCCACCATACATACGCATTCAGGTTATACAATAATAATCATACAGGTACATATCCACCTACGAGTGCCTATCTTGTATTCCATTTCATACACTTCTCATGCGTAAAGGGCAATAATTCACGTACTGGTGATGATAACAAGGAAACGATTTCTTTTACCAACAACGTTATCGATTTGTTTCCCCCCTTAGGTTATGTGAATTTTATATAAGTGAAAAATAATTATTATGAAATTAGTTTATGTAAGCAATGTTAATATTTTATACCAAGAACATAATATAAATTATATTATACGTCATACTTTTCCGAATTGTTTTTTAATGATACCAGTAAATTAATTGTCTCTCAAATGGGAATTGATGTTATTATTTCAACTATCATCTAATAATAAATACATTGATTGACAGATGATAAATTAATGTCATTGTGTTTCTTTTGTTTCTACAACTCTGTCATCGTCACGTCGTACATTCAACTTATAGGTATATGACCATATATTATAATAAGTACTCATTTCCCTTGTTTGGTGAAAAGTTAAACCAATTAAGCGGAATTAATGTCGCTTGAAATCTATCTAAATTGTCTAAGTGTAGACAGAAAGAAACAGAACTTGTTTTTATATCCTCTGCAATATACATACATAATATTATAATGAAGAATATAAATAAAACATATAGTCAATATAAAGCTTCGCTACAATGTACAACTGTTGGTTATTTAGTTTTATCTGCACGTCATGGGTGCGGTGCGCACAACTATCATAAACTTGTATCTCCAGAATATCATTAATTTATAAGTTACACACATTATAATTCTTTATCTCAAAGTTAATTACAATATCGCATTTTTACTTTACGAGACGTATAATTGGGGATTGCAATATCAAATGAATATATCAATACCGGTATTCGCCAAAACATACTGGTACTTATAGTAAAAAAAAAATACTTATCAATAAACATAGCTAGTGAAATCTATTAAAAACACTATTTTATAGCAACATAAATAACCTATCAACATTTATTATGTTGACTAATTATAGATCATAATATTTTAGAACTGCTAATTTTTACAAATAGGTACTATAAGTCCAGGTACAGGAAAATCTCTCTCAAATTCAACGTTGGATCAATAGTTATACTTAAATAATTGGAAATATTTGCCACGAATGTTTTCTTTTTCGAAATATGTTAATTCATCGCGAAAATCTATAAGTATATTAGAGGGATTTTGTTTTATTGTTACTTAACTTTTATTGGTTTCAGTCAATATATTTACGTTTTGGCAGCATTAATCTTATATATTAAATTTAATACTCCATATAGGAAGATAGTAAGTGATGAAAAAATATCATTAAATTCATTTTCAAAAAACAGATATGCTTTCTTAATACCGAAAATGTCAGTATTTTGGATTTTTTGAAACCGATATTTCGTTATCGAAAAATAATTGAATAGGTACCGGTTTTGAAATATCGGTATTTCAATCCCTACATATAATATATTATATTATATCGTTGTATATAATATGTATTACCTACCTTCTTCGTGGAGGTTTATAATATAGCATAATATATTATACAGAAGGTTCTTACATTAAGGTTGTATTGTGATGAAGGGGGCTATAAGTAAATTGAACTTGATTTAATGAATATTTTTCACTAGTTACACTCATTTCGTGTCATACATTATCTGTAGAAAAGTTGACTGAATACTTACTGATTTCCTACTGTCACGTCACATAAATATATATTTTTTTAAATCATGAAAAATAATTGATTTTCGATCGGAGCTTGGTTTGGGCGTTTGGCCTGAGGACTCCAACTGTCTTGACCCGCATCTGACTTCGCAGCGTTATTGGAACCTATAGGTACAAAGCGAATAATGTTTAATGATGATATCATTCATACAATTTGTATTCATTGCACGTATCTTCGTTGAGATTTACAATCTTAGTCATTCGCCATTTTAATAAAACAAAGAAATAAAGCGACCTGGAACTTAGCACTATACTATAAGCGTTCAACGTAGATAATAATATTATAAAATATAAACGGACAATATAAAATAGCCATAGGGTATAATGACATTACTCTGACACAATGTTGTTTATGTTTATTTTACATATGTATATTAAACATATATTATAACATCAAGTTTTTTTATGAATCAAATGCGATGATTGCTTTGGAAAACAGCAAAGTCTTATAGATATGCGTATTTTCGCAAACTGGCCGTTAAAAATGAGAGAATTAGAAAAATCCTGGCAACCATTGATTAATTGAATTAACAAGCAACATGACTATTGCTGTAGTAAAATAAAGTGGTAGTTTGTCTCAGACAGTATTTTCACAAGAGGTCTTCCAAACCGGTCAGTGCTACGGGTGTCCACGTACCTTAAACCGCCACTGCATATAACTTAGGTGGTAAAACTAATATGCATGTATGGTAAGCATGATAATTATTCAGGATCGACTTCATTAATTAATGTTATTCTAAATATTTCTTACATCCTCTTTGTTGTCTTATCCATACAGCGATTGTTTGTTTCTTTTTTTTTTTTTTTTTAAATAGTAGTGCTAACCTGGTTCAAGAGTAATTTCGTAATGAAATGATTTTAAGTGTGTATTAAAATATTTTTTTTTCCGGAATCGATAAAATAACCATCTTTAGTAAACGCGTTAAGAGAAATATCACGATAAAAATACCACAGAAATGTTTAATTATGTAGGTAAGTATGTTCGCGTTGATATTTTTAAATAATGACGAGAAAACAATCCTGTTTTTATGGATATTTAAGTAAGCCAACACAAATCACACAGTTAATAAACGGGTTTTATAAATTTATTTTGGGCACTATATAATCCAGGAGTTCCCAACTGGTGTTACACCAGGACCACATACCTGTTTCGTGATCAAGAAGAGAACGGCAAGAAACTTTTATACAATGATACTACATACATATTACCTACGACTAAATGTTATTAATTAACTTATATGATTATGCACCGAATTTTTGTACACCAAAATCTATTGCGATTTTCAACATGTAGAGTTGGACAAAATAGTGTAAGAAAATATTTTATCCATAACTTTCAAAAGAGACGAAATTAGTTTTTTATAGTAAGTAATTTGCTAATATGAGGATGAAATATCTTTTTCTCGTTTCAACTATTTTAATAACAAATGTCCTATAACAAAGACGGAAATTTCAAACGACATAGGTAACACATCTCTATATATATAAAAATCTCGTGTCACGATGTTTGTGGTCGAACTCCTCCGAAATGGCTCGACCGATTTTTATGATTTTTTTTATGTATATTTGTTAGGTATGAGAATAGGTCAACAAGTATATTTCATACCGCTAGGTGATTAGGGTATCTCTATCCAGAAAAATTTTCGTTTATTTTTTTGACAATTTTTTTTTGTATTTTTTTTATTATTTGGCATAAAAAATACCTATAACCTCAAATTTTCACTGTCCTATCCCCATCCTCCCATTTTTTAATCGCGATTTTATTATTTTTGTATGAACAAATTTAATCGTCGTTCGTATTTCAAACAGAACGAAATTATTTATGTTGTTGAATGACAGATGGCACTACGTCCGAGAAGAATTCAAGAGAAGCGTCGCGTCATTTTGACATTTCATTCGGCAAATCACAACGCAGTGCGTGCAAAATTTTGTACGATTTATTTTAATTTATCTATTTTTATGTGCGTGTATTACAGTGCACAATGCCAGCAAGACGCAAGGGGGGCCATTTGGGCCGTCGAACGAATAAAGCAACAAACATGCGAAATAGTAGAGTAGAAAGAACAGACGAACAAATCCAACAAGATAACAAAAACGTGCGTGTAAGCATGTCGCAATTGCGTGCATCTCAATCACAAGAGGCACGAGCTGAACGAAATCAACAACGACAATTGGAACGGAGCCAAGCGCGCCGGTTCGTAGTTAACACACGCAGAGCAAATGACCGACAACGCCAACAAGTACATCGAACATTTACATCCGCTTCGTTCCTTCGTCTCGCATTCGAGTACGAGCCAGATATTGAATATTCCGCTCATCCAAAAGTGCGCTATGGACAAAGAATGTCCCCATTGTCATGCGCTCAAATTCAAACATGAGTCAGCCGGGATGTGTTGTGCATCAGGAAAAGTGCAACTACCAGAAATTGAGATACCACCAGAACCATTGAACAGCTTGCTCATTGGCACGGTTCCAGATTCAAACCTGTTCCTGAAGTCCATTCGCACATTCAATTCATGCTTCCAAATGACTTCGTCTGGAGCAACAGAAATAGTTCACAATACTGCGGCAAATGGTCAACAATTCCATTCTACGTTCAAAATCAATGGTCAAGTATACCACAAAGTAGGCTCATTGCTGCTAATGCCAAACGAACCACATACATTTTTACAAATCTACTTCATGGGCGCGGCGGTGAGGACATCAATCATGTGGATGCACGTTGCGGCTACAATAGCCTCAATTCGCCTAATGCCAGGCGCATCGTCGGCGTACTGGACGCCCTGTTGAATGAGCACAATGAATTATTGAAATTCTTCAAAGCACACATGCACGAATTGGAAAGTGACAATCACGCTATTGTCATCAATCCTGATAAAACACCAGCTGGAAAGCACGTACGTCGATTCAATGCGACTGTTGTTGACGACATTGCTGGAATCATGGTCGGCGACCGCACATCGACGCGAGAAATCGTGATTCGAAGAAGAAACAATAATCTGGGGTTCATCGCTGACACACACCGTTCATACGACGCTCTCCAATATCCGCTAATTTTTTGGAAGGGACAAGACGGATATTGCATAAACATCAAACAACGAGATCCTGTCACAGGTAATTCATTCATTATGAACATCATTACTCAGTTTGAATTGAGAAAATGAATGGTTGATGTTTTTTTGTTTTTATCGGCGGTCATCGTCTACAGTGCTCTATTCCTCTTTCTGTCATAGATCCCATCCCCACACACTTACGATACATTCGTTACTTTTTATTTAACAACCAAAATATTCACTAGAAATAATTTATATAGCAGAACAACGTTTGCCTGGTCAGCTAGTAGTAATATAAAAATGTGTAAACATGAATCGATCCGAACAATTTTATTGTAAAAATCAATGATTGTATTAATATTATAAGTTTTAAACAATATATATAAAATTATTATAGCGAATTTGTTAAATATTTATTTCAAAACTATGATTTCCATTTACAAATAGTTTATTAATATATTCCAGGGATCCAGGGTCCGCGGGCATGATGTAGAAAACCTCTGACTGTCAGCAAAATAATAATGAGAAAAGTTTTTAAATTCAAGTCACAGCGCTCGGTCGATGCACTTTCAAGCTGATGTACCAAGGCGGAAACTTGGCGCCAGCTGGTTAAAAATTGACGGACAATACCTATAAGTACTTAACATCGTTAAAGGAAATGCAGAATTAAAATTTATAACGATATTCGCCTATATATTAAAAATTCCACGGTTTATTTTAGTAAAATTTAAAATTTTAAATAGCCATTTAGTGCAATGTTTCGTATTTATTCATATAGTAGTTTTTTTCCACCCCATTTTATGAAAATAGGTTATAATAATATTCAATGGTATCCAATCTTCTTCTAACAATAAAATCGCTGATCCAAAATTACTACATCTATAGTGAATGCAAATAATGTCAACTTAATTTGGTAATTTTATATACATTTATGTGGGTATAAGATTTATATTTAGGTATTGTACTTAACCAAATCAAATCTGTGCAATGCGAAGGCAATTTCAGTTTGACGTAGGGATTTCAATGCCGAATGAAAACATCAATGCGGTAACAATACCGGTGTTCAATGTGAATTCATAATGAAATTCTTTCACGGCGTACTCATTTGTGAGTGTGACATTGAAGTAAAGTGTCGTCAAATCGCCCAAATGAAAATTCTATAGTCGAGAGCCTTTATTCAACTCTTCTTGCCATTTTTATCTAATCCATCCGAAACCGATGTCGATGGCTTTTTCCTTCTTCCTTCCAAAAAACTTGTTTCCAGTATTGTTAGCTTTTCCGCCAAATATAAATATATAATATGTTATTATGTCATATAGTTTTTTTGCAGTTTATCGGATTTTTTAATACTGAAAAAACCGGTATTTTTATTTAAAAATTGGTATTTCGGTATCTATGAAAATGCCTGGTCCCAGTTTTTAGAATACCGGTGATGAAATCGCTAGTTTATCACAAATGTCATTCTTATAGAGTATATGAAATTGTTTGAAAATTGGTGGTATCTGTTTTCCGTCTCGTCACCATTTTCATGCGTTTATATAAAAAGGTTTCATTCAACAACTATATGTATATATATACATTTTATATCGCTATCTTCGTTATATCTTTTAATAGATTAAAATGATCGTCACTTACTTTACAAATTTCTCAAAAATATGGAGAGTAAAAAAATAATATTACCAACTGCGTACCTACGATTGTTAATTCAGCAAATTCTTCATTCGGCAAAAAGGCCAAATTTGGTATTCCGTCTTGGATAAATATTTAAAATTAAATGATATATGTTGCATTAACACTTTCTTTTTAACCAACGACGCAAAAATATACAATTAGTTACCAATTAAAGTTAAATTAAATGTAATTCGTATGCATGACAGCTAAAGTATGATATGAATAAAAGTCATTTCCATTCTTCGAAATCAGTATGGACGACATATTATCGGCGTTTACGACTTTTGTCATAATTTCCTTTCTCAAAATATGGCATTCGTATATCAATACATTTATTATACGCAGAAATACATTTACTTTTACGGAAAAAATAATAACATTGAACAATGTTATATGCAATTGGCATTGTTGGAAAATTGAATTTCGACTAGTTTGAGTCCTAACACCTGCAGTGCATAATATAACTTGATATAACTGGATTAAATTGGTTCTGTCATTTAATGTGGTAGGTACCTAATAGTCAATGCTGTCAAAGCGGGACAAAAGTTTGAGCACTCGAAAGAGGGCGATTAGGTTCCTACTCAGGGAATTTCTTTTCTGTGTTCCTACTACATTGCATCCGCATTGGTCTACGACCACGCCCTACGGAGTAATAAGGAAAAGTCTGGAAGCTTTCGAGATTCATGCTGAGGATTTGCTGAGCTGATCACATTACCAATGAAGAGATTTCAAGACAAGCCAATAAGGCAAGATGACTTATAACTATTATCAAGCGCAGAAAGAATGCATACTTCGAAGTATGATTTACTTCAGTCCATAATGCAGGAAACGTCCGGCAGCAAATTTAGAAAATTATCATAGCTGCATAACCTCCATAAGTGACTCAATATCCAAGGTATTGATGATCTTATACGACTGGCTCAGGATAGGGATATACTATATACTGTATATACTGCAATTTGATTGCCATAATTCGATAGAAGACGACACGAAAAGAAAATGTTCTGATATTATTAATATTGTTAGTTTGTAGTTGTAGAATTTAGGGAGTGAGGGTTATGAATAAATCTAACTTTTTCAAAGCTTTATGTGAACGGTTGTCATTGATGATTATATGCTGATAAAATTAGGCACTTAGAGAAAAAACATAACATACTGATGAGATTCAGTAATATTCTCAAATATAGTATAGTTAAGTATATCTACATAAAGATATCTAATAAAATAATAGTAGTATTGAGGTGATGATTCGCTTTTAGTTACAAAAAATATTTGAAAAAACCGGATGATACCTTGAAAAAAGTGATAAAAGCGTTGAAACTGGATTTTAATCTTAAAAATTCTTTGTTTGTTAGAGTACAATACTATCAGGGATAATTAAACCAGCGACACGAGGCCATCGCTGTGATTTTTTATTTGCTTATCAAACCTATTTGAACGTAGTTTTATTATAATCCTGTGACCATTTTCCACGATAACTATTTATCGAATAATCAAGTGATTCTTAATCAGTGTTCGTGGAAACTTGGGTTTCCGAGAGCCATCTCAGGGGTTCCTCAATAATTCTCAAAAGATTGCTATAAATTACAACGAACCCGTTTTGGCGATAGGCTAATGGCGATAGGCATAAAAAATGTGTTACAACAAGGTTACATTATATCATTCAAATACGTAGGTACCTACATAATATTATGCTAAGTGTAGGCATTACACTTAATAATACTCTTTCTTTCGAGCTGCGCCGATATACAAATCATGCGTTGCGTAGAGGCGGCTCATCGACACATTCGGGGTGATAAATAACAGAAGGCATGCGAATAATATAACTTTTCAGTGTATATTTCGTGAAAATCAAGGCGCTAACGGATGGTCAATATGTGTGGGTGTCTATATAACAGAACATTAAAATTTTAATTTTTAAGTAAGTATCTACTTACTTATTTTGTTTTTTTTACGAGAAATATGATTTAGTCACTTGCTTAACCCATTAGGCATAAAGCCCACCAACGCGGCGCTCGGTGCGCTCTCTACGAAGTAGGCCCCCTCCCACCCGCGCATTACCCTTCACCTACGTAATAAGGGGCTCAAGGAGCACAAAATAATTATTATTATCAGCGTCTCTCATAACAAAGGAATAAACATATTATTAATTTTCTCGGGGCTTGTAATTAATATTCACGATGACATTATTATACCAGCGAAATATCGGACACGCAATAACCAAACAAAGAGTTCACTGTTATTAAATAATGGCTTCTCGCCCGTCTATCGACGACGCTGCAAGGAGCGTGATTTTGTTAGCCGTGTTCAATGAATGGACTACGTTGTATTTTCGTTAATTCGTATCGCTGAGAAGCCAAAAAATGATGACTCATGGGGCAGGCGGGCACAACCCACTTGTGAAATTTTGCGCGAGAGCCCCACTTGCTGCGTTAAGTGGGTTTTACGCCTTAGGTCGATACTGACTCCAAACATACATTAAAAAACAATGTGTGTTTGACAAACCGAGAATTCGTACCACACATTATAAACTGGCGGAGCCTTAGCCGCTCGGCCATCTGGGTGCGTCGCAAAGAAATAAAAAAATATAGTTGATCATATTAATTGAATATTGTTGTTGTACAATTTTACATATTGTATATATTGTATATTTTTTAATTTACCCATAGAGGTATTAAATAAAAATTTACCCTTCTGTATCTGAATGTGCCATCTAGGTAGGAGATTTTCATCCCACCATAAATCGTCCGATCTTCGAATTTAGAACTAACCTCATCACAGTATAAAAAAATATTGAATGATATGTATGTATGTCAAACGTTAGCATGTGGCGCCCCCACTCAGCGGACAACATAGACTGGTGGATCTATAGTCATATGTTAATCAATACAAAAAATAAATAAAAATAAAATAAAAATGTGGAAATATCGTCTAGGAATATTAACACATCTACATTCTAATTAAATTTGATTCTAATAAACAACCATGTATGGCAAATGTTCAAAAACTCTCTATATTATGTATGTATATTAATATTATGTAGTATGTAACTACATAATACTATCGAGGCGAGAAGAAAAATACTTCTAAATATTATAAAGGATCGTAATGTTCTTGAAAAGTTGCAAAATCCGTACGTCGCACCTACTCAACATTCTCTTTGGTGAAATAAAAAATTATGAAGGATATGCGCTCTGAACAATACAAATAAACAGAAAATTCCTTCGTTGAAGAATTTCCAGCAGTCAGTAACCCCATTTTTACTTACGTATAAGCATGCATCACAGACATGCATGTACTAATGTACCAGTTAGTTGGTACTACAACATCTTGTGACTGGTAAAGACGAATAAAATTACCAACGCATGTGGGAGCCTACATACATGGACCAGTCTCTGTTTAAATATAGAACACGGTAAGTTGCAAAACGTTGCCGCATTGGAAAATTAAATGACTGGGATGAATTATTTTTAATGTTATATTATAATAAGCTTATTTCTACGTGTTCAATTCAAATAATATTATTCGAAAACAAATTTTAATAAGAATTTTGACTAATATTGTCAGATCGAATAGCCGAAAAGGTTCAACATATTCAGCAATATCAAACATATAATATGATGTGTCTGGAACTGATATACCAATATTATTTATTACATTTTAGGTATGTCAACTAAACGAAGGTGAGTATTTAATATGTACTGATGAAAAATATTTAGATGGATTTTAAAAACGTTATGTTATATTTAAAAATCGATTATCGACCATTATTACAAAAATCAATTAAGTACATTAAATAGGTATTTAAAGATCGAGTTCGAAAACTTATATTGTAATCTTCATAATTAAAAAAGGACTTTCTAGTTTTTTCCCTTTATAATACCAATAATTTACTCAGAATGGTAAAATACAACAATTACTATGAATTATGATTATGTTATTAGTATTACAATAAAATTCAGCACGGTTCGTAGCAAGTCGAATAAAGACATACAAAAATATAAAATGCTAGACAATTTAAAAAATGTAATGAAAATGTTGGTACGTTCGTATTCGGATAGTTTACAAAGCCCAGTATTAAATTTAATTATTGTGGCCGTTTTCTCTACAGATGTTTCGTGGACTAATTGGGCCCTGTCGTTAAGGCGCCACAGAGATAAAAAGTACAACGTTTGTTTGGATAATGTTATTATACTTATTATGAACTATTTTATTACGACGGCCACACATAACGAAGGCAAAAGTGTGTTGTTTGATGTACAAAAAAATGAATTCGGTTTTGATTGCATCCATATACAATTTCACCAAATTAAAAATAATACAGTTGCCTACATTTATTATGCGTATTAATAGTATGTTAACTCTTCCACGAATTTTACATAATTATAATCGGATAAAAACATTGCGAGGAAAAAGGATTTCAAAATATTAGAAAAAAATATACAGAAGCTCATATTATTTTCTCTGTAAGGAAGATAATATTATAATTAAGTGCCTACCATTTTTGTCTATGATTGCGATGTAAATTTAATATCGCAAATCATTTCTAATTAAATATTTTTTATTCATACACAAGATGTAAGAATGTAACGTTCTTGATTAAACATAATATATAATTTGGAACAACCTCTGTAACAGACATTAGAAAAATTCTAGATTTTTTTCAAATGATGTATGGAAATCATTCCTATGTTCGAAATACACCTAATTAGAACATTGTGTAGAAGTTAAATACTTAATTAAACGTTTTACTTAAATCATTGTATTGTGAAGACATTTACTGCATGAGCGGTGCACCGATGGGTATATGATTATAATATGCTAGAAAGCTCGCATTTTATTTTATCCGCTGTTTCCAGTGATTGGTAACGAATGGATTCAGTTGAATTTAATTATAATAGGTAGGTGGGTTATATTATTAAAAAATATAGTATTACCCATACACATAGTGTAAGTATATCAATGAATGAATTTCGCAGAAATTTTGTATTAAAAAAATTAATAAAGATAATAATTACCCATGAAATTCTATTTGATACTAAGTCCTAAAGTACATCCGCGGCAGTGTTGCCATCTTTTCAAAGTGGAATTCAGAGCCTCCAAAATTATAGTATTTGGGGAAAAAATATAGTACGCGTTTTGTCATCTGTTGAAAATGTATAGGTTTTTTGTTTCTCAGAAAAAAAAATAACGGAGACTTTGAGAAACTCCGAAACCCCTTTTTTTATTTACGTACCTCTTCCTACCAAAAATGATAACCGAAGAATCCAAGAAATTTCATTTTAAACCAAAGTCAGGGGATTTTTTACGTTTTTCGAGCATTTTTTTTCAAGTTCTCCAAATCTTCTTATCTCGCGAAATTATAGTACTTTGCACCAATTAATCCAACGGAAATATCGAAATTTTAGTAAGTACGTTTTACATATTTTTTCCAATATTCAAAATTATAGTATTTTGGGCGTACTATACCTGTTTTATATCGTACATAGTACGCGGACCAAAATTATAGTACAAATACTATAAGTATAGTACGGTTGTCAGCACTGATCCGCGGTGAATAACACGGTATATCGTTCGATTAAGATATAAATATAGTGAATGAATACATTAGGCCATATGCTATTATGAACTAACCCACATTATAGTAAATAATTGATGATCAATGATTCAAAAATATAAATAATCAAGTATTGGCATTTACTAATACGTTTTAGAATTTGGGCATCTTTTTGAAAACATTATTTTGTAAATCATTCTCTCTCACAATACGTCAGGCTTAGTATTATATGGTGCTTTAAAGTTTAAACGAGTCTATATTATGCTACAATACTCTGAATAGACTGATTAAACATAATATTAGGTACTAATATTTTGACACTTATTACAAGTTGTAATTAAAATAAAACAAACACCGTGCCACTCAATGCAAAATCCGCTTAGATTAGATGTCACCTGACAGCAAGCATGTCGTTTTTTTTAATCCAATATTGTAATATTATTGTATATTTGATTAAGTTATTGTAATTACTTTACCAACCACTACTGTTAGTATTCAAAAGAAAACAACCAACATCTAATCCGTCATGCAAGAGAAAAACATCAGTGGAAAAATTGTTGCGACTGAATGACTTGGACGAAAATTTTTAGTTGATAGGTACTTAGATAATGCATTACAAATAAGAATCCCTTATAGGTAGTATCGCAATAAATAAAATGTTGTACATCGCTCTTGTGGACAAACGACTCTTTCTCTGAGAAAATCTAGATTATGTGCCCACTGGAAAATAGTCGTAATTACGCACTCTATAAAATAAGGCCAAACGTCTGCAAGAAAACTATATTTATATTTATATTGTAGGTACATAATGTTTTATCAATTTACTAAAAAAATATTGTACTTACTTACTTATAAGATTGTACTTATTAAAAAAATGTTGAAAAAGTGTTGCGTATATTTGTTTAACTGGATCACAATAAATTGTCAACTATTTTTATAATGTTTTAATATAGGCACAATTTTAGAATAGTTAGGTACCTATATTGATAATAAATCTTATCGTACATGCCATAACAAAATTTTGTACTAATTAAACAATGATAATTGTTACGTTTATTACTTCCGTACTATAACAATTAATATATTAAGCGTCTAGGTTACATACGGGTTTAAGTTTAAGCGCAGATAATAATTATGCCACAAAACCCAACGTAGGTACATGTCGGTCGCGTAAATGTTGTCGATAGGTCATCCCTTTAGTTACTAAGGGTTTCCCAACCAGTCCACGAATCTCCAGGTGGGAGAGAATGGGAAAGTATTTGTCGATGAAATGTCCATAATTACAATACTAGTAGGTATATTATTATTATTTGTATAAGTACCTACTGTAAGTTTAAAATTGGAATACCTATAAACTTATAAGAAAAATCATATTTGCAGTAATGCAAAAATTGAATGCTGAGATATGGCTGGATTCTGGACTTTTTTGAGGCAGTAAAAAGGTTGTTATTACTGTTAGAGAAGGTGAGAGGCATATAAAAGATTGGGAACCCATGAGTTACTGATTAGTCTATGAGTTAATACAAACAAAATATTAAAAATGGTTATTCAGAAACATAATTGAATGAAAAATGCAGATAGGTACGTCTTATTAAGTTCAAGTTTTTATCACTTTCAAATGGTGATACCTATTATGATATATTAAATATATCATAATAAGTACCTATTACCTATTATTATTATAAATTTTATCAGGATGTTGCAAAATGTAAGTTGGATTAGATTAAGTTAGGTTACAAAACGAATTTAATACTTCTGTAACAAAACTAACAAGATAATGAACAAAATGAGGAAATTTTTCTTCTAGAATAAATAGATATCAATAATGTCTTCATCCAGATCAGTGTCTGCCAAACTTACTAGTGTGCCGCAAGAAGTCTCAGGGTGTGCCGCGAAGGAAGAAGCATCAAAACTGTTCAATTTAAATAATGCCTATTCCTTTAAATTTTCTTTAATTTTAAATAAATTCAACATCTACATTCTACATATTCAAATAAATATTTGTCACGTTCGTACATAGTGGTTGACGTGACACAGGGATACAGTGACATTAGTATATATATGCAGCGTAGTGAGTGTTGATAAAATATTAAAAAGAAGTTACCTAAACTATGATTTCCTTTATTCATATTAATAAGGTACATTTCCTTTTTTAAGCCATTTTTATTTAGTCTGCCGTGGAGCAAATCCCATTCCCCAGTGTGCCATGAAGTAAAAAAAAGTTTGGCAGACACTGATCCAGATGAAGCCTTTTGTAGCTCCCTAAATCACTAAAACAATTTCCAGTTTGATAAAAATATAGGAATATGTACTTACATACTTCCACTTTTGGGCGTTTGTATGAAAATTAGTGGTCTCGCCCAGAGGGCCTTTTCCCCACATTAGCATAATAATATGGTTTTCTACCTCCTACCTAAATATATGTACATATTTCACTCCGCGATCGACGTGTGGCTGAATATCCGCTTCAAGCTCTGTGTTGAGGATTCGAATCCCGCGTTTGGTAAATTCATATAATGAACCTTTGTGTAGTGGAC
This sequence comes from Rhyacophila brunnea, assembly GCF_057557595.1. Classification (NCBI taxonomy): domain Eukaryota; kingdom Metazoa; phylum Arthropoda; class Insecta; order Trichoptera; family Rhyacophilidae; genus Rhyacophila; species Rhyacophila brunnea. The sequence goes on from NW_028232965.1 coordinate 18,168,849, forward strand.
AAGATCATCATAGGATTGTACAAGCAATGGGAAATATGTACACTTTCAAAGGTCAATAATAAATTGGTTAGTACTTACATACTTGAGTACAGCTGATTATTTTGTTGGTAAAAGAAAATTAAATAATTCATTAATTACAAGAGATAATAATCGTAGAATGAATTTACTTTTACATACTACAGCCCAAATTTTATTTCGGATAATACCCAGTGACGTCCCGTGGGGGTAGGCAGATTGAGCGTCGCTTGGGGGCGGCAGTTACTCGAAGAGCGGCAAATCAAGGAAAATCATTTGAAATATATGGAAATAGCTAAGTACCTTAACTCAGTAACAACGAAAATATCTTTCCATTAAAAAATCAGCTCACTGGTTTTGTCGGGTTCGCGATATCTAATTTACTTCCATTGCCCTTCGACGTCCTTGGTGACCAGAAACGACACGTGCAGATTTGCGAATAATAAAATTAATCTGATGTTTGGTTAGTAATGTATTCATACAACACATTTCTTAGATATTGGACTCATGAAAGGATGATAAAAATAATCTATTAACAAATGAGGCGGCATTTTGGCGCTGCCTAGGGGCGGCATTTTATCTAGGGACGTCACTGATAATTCCTATAAAGTTTATAACTACTAACAGGGTAGGTAATAAACAATAGTTATGGTTTCTTTATTTATATACCTATAAGGTTTATATTTACAAGCACGAAAGAAAAATAATACTATTACTTTAAACATTTTTTAATAGTGTTAGTTGATAACATTGAAACGACAGAAAGTGATTAATTATTGTAAATTGGTGAGGTTTCATAGGTACTTACATTCACAAAAAGAATAACAAACTTTTAGGCAGCCAGCACACAAGCAGACAATCCTCGAATATTGTATTATAATTTCAATAATTGTTAACACCTTTTAAACAAATACTCGATGAAAATAAACTGTTTATCTTGTAGTTTTTATAAACTTCCTGCTGGTGAATAGTCACAGCATATTTGAGGCGGGTCATACAAATCACTACACATGCATTGAAATATTTACATACAAAAGACAAATCTTTCTCATCGCATATTAAATAAACTCACTCCACACATATTATTTATCGGCGACAATTTTTAGGTTTTCACTATAATTTATTTATTTACTTCAAGACAAAATAAATGCCACAATGGATTTCCGCCGAGTACGGATATTTATGTTCAAGCAACCGCACGACCAACGGCGACCACGGCTTTTGCCACAATGATTTCTGTTATTTTATTTTGCTTCGCTCGTTCATTTATTTCGTTCTCGACTCTTTGAATTGAGTGAATCATTAAATTAATTTTGTTTGGGGGCTAGGTATGACTATCCTCTTATTCCAGTAATCCAGCGTAATACTATGTTATTATGTAGGTATATTATGAGAGGACCCAATAATAAAATTGACTGGAACAATAGTAATGATTAAATTTGAAGACAATATAATATTTAGTTGATATAGAAAGAGAGCTCCTCAATAGAAATCACTCAAATCACAATATCCAAACATATTATTTTACTAGGTATCAATTTAAATTTTCGAGTTTTTGTTCTATGTCATAAATCATAATGGCTGAGGAACTACCATAATATAAATAATACTTTCTGTCTATACTGCCCATTAGAAGTCGTATGTAAATAAACAATAGATTTGTAGTAGTAGACAACAGTAACAGTAGGAGTAGAACATCGATATATCGGACTTCGGATATAACGGACAAAATATCCGGCCCAATGTGAAAATGTGTTAAAAACACCCTGTTAATGTTATACCTACATGTTTAAATCCAAATGTCACTGCTTGTGAACAATGTTCTGCGCGTGATAATCTACCTAATAGAAATAGACTATTCGTCAGATAACGAAATTCAACTATATTATACGCATTTTCATAATTTTAGACTTTTAGAGAGTAAAGTTGATTATAAAAAAGCAGGTTTAATTCTTTTCTCAAAGCAGGATTACCGAAAGCAAGCGCGTCGACATCGAACATTAACGTCACTCCACAACGGGTGTATCTGGATATATCATCCGAAGATGAATAAACAGGATTTTGTTTGTGTTTTTAACTTAAACGGACACCCCCTCACCCGCATTGGGCCGTTATATCGAGGTTCTACTTTATTTACAATTTTTGCCTTATTTGCTGTCTCTCAGCAACGCATGGGCGTCAATGATTTTAATATTCTTGAATGGTGGTGACTGTGAAATCTAAATCGATATTATTTTAAAACTGGGTGGTTTGAACTATTCAAGTGAATGACCTCACCAAACCACACCCGGTCTTACTCAGGTGATCACGAGACCCTGTGGTTTGCATCCTGTATTTCTCCGCCACATGTACACGTTGAACGGGTAACAAGACTAAGCTCAAAGAGCCTGCCAGCAGAGCTACCATGTCCAGCCAAGAATTAGCTGGTGTTACTGTTAACTGATGATACGGAGTCAAAGCGGTCTCCATTCGCCATTTGATATTTGGAAAAAAATATATATAGGTATGTGCCTGCCTTTGGTTGAGGCATCCCATTTTTTCTGACATGTCTTTAACGCTGCATCCAGCGTCATTAGACGGATAGTCCTGGTTTGAACTGTTCAAAAAAGGCCTCCGCCTTTAAAATTTTCTGACGAATCAAAACACTCTTTTAATAAAATAAACAAAATTAATAACAAAATAAACGTCATATGTACCTACATAAAATAATAGTAATATTATGACTGCAATAAACTGAAGAAAAACAAACAAAACAAAAAAGAATCATAGTTTAATCCTGGTTGGCTTTTCTGCAGTTATTGTGTAAAATTTGTGGATATCTATCAAAATAATCTGATAATACGCACGTGATACCATTTATTATGACGATTCCTGTTTAATATGTCATTACGTGGCACGTATCAAAATAAGTGAGCAACATCGCTCGTGATATAATATAACGAATTCGGATCCCGGGGGTTGTGATGTACGAAGGTTAGTAAACATATTTTTTGTTGTTATGTTAATCTGACAAAAATTCGTCGCATCTTTACAACTTAACCTTAAAAAAATAATTTACGAGAAAAGAGGACGAAAACACAACTTTCAACTATATCACTAAGGTTGGAATATAATAATATATGATAAAATCATAATCTGAAAAAATGCGTTGCGTCTTTATAACTCTGACGTTAAAAAATTACGAGAAAAGAGGACGAAACCACAACTTTCAGTTATATCTTATATCAATAATATAGTCGGAATATAATATGACACAGATGATTAAAATCTCAAAAGAAAGGTTTATTGTTTTAGAGTTTATTGGCACTGTTCTAAACAGTGACGTCCCTAGACAAAATGCCGTCCCTAGACAGTGTCAAAATGCCGCCACATTTTTTTATACAGTACTTTTTATATCCTTTCATGACTCCAATATCTAATAAGTGTGTAGAATGGATACATTACTAAAAAGATATAAGTATACTACTAAATCTAATATAAATGCCATCTCTGCTTCAATAGACAATATTGCCTATAGTCTACGGTTTCACATAGGTAGGTACATTTAAAAATACACCTGACAACTTCCATAACTCGCGAGTGACTGAAAGTGACGTCCAATGACAACGGAAGTAAACTAGACATCGCGAACCCGACAAAAAAATATAGTCATGTTGAAGATTTTATAGTAGTTACCTAATTAATATACTTATTTTGTTTACAACTAGTGAGCTGATTTTTTTAATGGAAAGATATTTCCGTTATTACTAAGTTTAGGTAGCTTTCCATATATACCTAATGATTCTCCTCTATTTGCCGCCCTTTGAGTAACTGCCGCCCCCAAGCGACGCTCAATCTGCCTACCACCACGGCACGTCACTGGTTCTAAATACAAACTGCCTGACTGGTTTAAGTGAACCTACAGTGCGAGTAGTGCGACGTTACTTATCAGCAGGGCTTTTTTTTAAAAAAAAAAAGGTGCCGGAAATCACTTCATGTCAAGCTTTTTACTAAATAAAATTATATTCAAATGTCACTTAAATGAAATTTAAAGGAGCTATGCCACGAAGCGAACAAAAAAAGGTTGATTTTTACGATAATTTTTTATTTTAGTCAAAACAAAGCTACAGAAACAATAAAATACATACATTATATTTGAAATATATTGTACAAATAAGACTAAATAAGACTAAATAAGACTAACTTTAAAATATAATTGTAAATACATATGTAATGTATTTATTTATGAACTTGAATAAAAGTTTAGAGTGATTTCCAAAGTTTTTTCCAATTCTCGTCTGATACATCATCTCGATTCCTTTTCTTAGTGTTAGAGTCTAAGGCCGAATGTCTTCCTTTAAGTAACCACCTATCAACATATTTTGAAGGATCGAAAAGTGTCAAGGGTGGTCCCACGAGTTTGATGAACAAGAGTGCCGAAACTGTTTTAGTGTTTAACGAAGCTCTTGTTGGGGTAATAATAAGATTCATTTGCGAAAACCCCCGTTCACATTCACTTGAAGAAATGGGAATAGAATTCAGAGCATATACCAAACGCAAGAGTTTTTCAGAATATGTCTTTTCGAGAATGTATTCGCGAAATCCACGAATCATTTCTCGTTCATCTAGTTGTAGCCTGATCGAAATGTTTCTAATTTCCATCTCTCCAAATGTCAACCGATTATCAATGTCTTCAGGCCAATATTTTTGGTCAAGTACGCGAGCCCAAAGTGCAAACTCAACATCTTTATTATCTAGCAGCCTTTTTTCAATTGACGTTTTCAACGTGGAATAAAATATTTTCGGATCAATAGGAGGATCATTTTTAGAAACTTTTTCGTGAAGTAAAACTCCACGAAAATGCAGATTGCTTATAGCAGCTGCAGCACATTTATAATAGGGTCCAAAATTCTGTTTTCTTTCTTCAAAAACTTCAACGAGTTCATTTATTTTTCGATTTGCAATGTAAAGGTTCACATTGCGATTTTGTAGGTCCAAACTAAGTTCCGACAATTCTTGGAGAGCGTCGCACATCAATGCTAGATCCAATAAAAATGCTGTTGATGTTATTTTGTTCTTTAAGCCACTGTAAGTACACTTGTCATTTTTATCTCTTGTAGGGTCATTCATCGCTTCTTCAAAATGACGCACAAGGGATTCATAATTATTCCACACAGCCGAAACTGAACGAAAACTAGATGCCACCCATCGGGTACTTAAAACTCTTCCGATTTTCAGTACCTCAACGCCTAGTGATTCTGCACATAAATGCAACTCTCTATTATTTTTCGGCGACGCGTGGTATAAAACATAAAGTTTATCAATAAATGATTTGAATCTATTGATCCCTGAAATTTTTTTTACAACTTCACTTACTGATAATTCTAATCTGTGATTAGTACAATGCCAAACTATAATTGAAGGAAATTTTTCTGTCAGCAATTTTTTCACTCCATTTTTAGAACCTAACATCACAGCAGCGCCGTCGCATGCAACCGAAACTAAATATTTTTTTAAATATTCTTCTGTCATCCCATATAAATCAAGAGATTGGAGCAATGATTCAAATATTCCTTTTGCCGTTACGTCTTTAAGTTCAATCAAATCCAAAAACAAATTAATTGGTGAATTCATTCCAACACTTTCGACACAGCATCGAACATACACAATGAGGGTGGTTTTTTGGCTTATGGTGGTAGACTCATCAATTATCAAAGAAATTATATTTTTCGATTGAACAATTTCTTTGAAAACATTTTTTCTCATTTCATCACATATATGATTTACAATGTTAACACATGCGTTAGTGGAATGGAGAATATGACCCATTTCGATCCCATTTAGTTCTTGGAGATTAATTTCACTTTCAAACATATTGAATGATTGATTTTCCTTAGCTACTTTATATGCAGTTCGAAAAATGTTTGCTGTTATTACTTTTTCGCGAGATAACGATTTTAAAAAAGTATTTTCAATCTGCTTTTTTTTGGCTTCAGAAATGATTTTTAACGCTGCTTTGTGTGCAATAGATCCTCTGTGATCGAAAATTTTTTTTCGAAGTGACCCCAATTGTAGCTTCCTCTCTTTCCCAGAATACGTGATTTCATTATTGGCCCATTCTTTGGATATTTTCATTCCCATTGTCGTTTCAGTTCCAAGAGTTCCAACGTTTCTGCAAATTGTGCAGCCAAGTTTCATTTTGTGTACGTTCAACCATTCGTTTTTTGAGCAAAAATCGTTTTTTTGATCTAATGACCAGCAGTCTGGCCAATCGTTTTGAGTTCGACCTTGATCCCCGAGATCAGCTAGAGATGATTCAGGAACATCTACATGTACCGATATTTCCATATCTTCTGTCATCGTTTCTGTTTTGAGCTTTTTATTTGCGGAATCGGCGCCGCTGCCGGTGGTTGAGAAGTAACAGGAAATTTTTTTCATATTTAAACTTGGGGTTGCACTAAATAATATATAAAATAGTTGCACAACACGTAATCGTAACACAAACTGACTAAACAAACGTAAATAACAATATACGCAGATGCTGCCATGCGATAAACGTCAAACTGTCAAAATCATAATACGCAGCATACGTATGAAGCTAGTTACATACGCATGTTTGCTATTTAAACTATACGGTTACTTCACTAACACTAACACGCCAACATTCAAAATGGCTTCCACCTGTACCTTATTTTATCATTTTAACGAATTATTATTGTAATTACTTAAGCGCAAATATTTTTTCGTTTAATTGATTTTGAAATAAAACCGTGAAAAAAGGTGCCGGAACGCCGTTCCACCGCGTTAAATGGAAAAAAAAGCCCTGCTTATCAGTAAACCAGACATCCTTTTTTGCTTCAATTTCATAACAATTTAGTGTCCATCTATCTATATGAGAATTTCATATATTTAGAGTCCATATTATGATGTATCTATTGTCTAAGGTCCATATCTAAAAAGTTTTTTTCAATACGTTTGGTTTAAATCTTTAATTTAAAAATTGTAGAATTATTAAGCATTACATAATTTATCGATTCCAACTCTTATGCATCATCTAGGTTTTAGAGTACCAGGATATTAGGGCACGTAGCGTATTAAGGTATTTTAGCGCCCAGTGCAACAACGAAAAATGCGCTCCTTAATTAATACTAAGCTTGTAGGCACCTATGCACACTTAAAATCAACCTATAAATAGGTACTAAGTTCGATAGCGTCTGATTACCATTAATATAATTAAATAATACGGATTTAATAACTAATATATATTTAAAAATGTAGGGCTCTCTAAAACTGAACAATTCAAGAATTTTTGTTAGTATAAAAATCTTAGAACTCTTCATATACCTACTTATTTTTTTAAGAAAATAATGAACTTTCAACATTATAATATGTAACAGTGGTGAAGGATGGAAGTAGACTGTTAAAATCCGACATAAATAGTGTACACTTAACTTTGTCAGTCAAACGTATTTGTTTTCATTGAACAAGACTACAATGTTTTTTAATTTTTTAAATTCAATTACACCCTGCGACCCTGCCTAATCCAAGCCATATTATAGTTGAACTGGTCATTTCGAAAACCCCATAACTGACAGAAATCAATTTTTCAGGAGAGATAAAAAACCGTGTATTTTTTTTTGTTTAGTGACGTACGTTAAAAAAAACTCCTCGAAAGCTGTAGAATAATATATGGAGTATTTGAGTTCCAAAATAAATAGGAAATTTTATCTAATTTAATGGCAAAATCTGTTTTAATTTCTTGCAATTGTGTTGTTTTCGAAATGACCATGTGGAATACCGTTATAATTGTTAATTATTAATTAATTTCAATTTAAAAAAAAATATTTAAGTCATTTAATTTTTGTTGTACTGGATCTTTCTATGAGAGAAGAATACTCATATGAAGTATTGATCCAATCTTGACGCCGGATTCAGCGTTTTGCAGTACCGAAATCCCTATCACAGGGAAGAAATGAGTGACCCCGCATTGGTACAGCATAAAAATACTTTGAAATCTTTCGTGTCAGTCAAAGTAAGAAAAAATCAAAGCCACCGTCTGAAAAAATGTACAATTCTGTAATTTGCGAGAGTACAAATCGATCTATATAGTCCATCAAAAATGTGCACACTTCATTTGGCCCTTTTTTGCTAGTCCTTCGTAGTAGCAATACAATCTTGCCTTATTTGACTTAAGGTTATGTATAAAATAGAGTTTACCCATAGCTTGCGATAATCAGAAAATTCATGCACATGAATATTCGGAAGTGAAAGATTTTGCATATAGTCGATGTACTGTAGCTAAAGATAATCAGTGCGAAAACAACACAACTACTGCATTTATGTTGTTTTCGAACTGACTTGAAATTTTGACTTGAAATAAAATCGTGTTGCATATTCACAATTGAGTTGTTTTCGAAGATAATGATAGGTTTACCCTCAATAAACAATAATCCGTAATAAACGCATTTTGCCATTTTGTCTCAGTTATGGGGTTTACGAAATGACCAGTTCAGTTAATGTTAATACTTACCATATTTTACTTGCAGAATTAGTCGATATTTACCTATTGATTTTTTTCTTAGATACCTATTATAATTCTTGAATAAGGTGTCGATGCCGAACTGTTGAAAAGTTCCGTCCAAAATGAAAGTCTGCGACTTCTTCAGCTTTCCTATCAATTTTTTTCGTTCGACCTGTTTTATCGTCAAATTAATTTTTTCGTTTTGTTTTTCTTCCAAGAAAATAATGTTTTTTTTAATAAAATTAATGTGATGGACACCATGCTCAAATAAAGGAATTCCATCTTATATAAAGAGCAGAATGATGTCATCGTAAATTTACCACATGGTGCATATCTCAAAAATGTATGGAGTACGACCCCTCAAAGTCAAGAGGTCTCACGAATATTCAGGAGAGTCGCAGATATCGATAATTATATTCCATCTGTGTGAGCCGAGTTTATGTGGACGTTGTTGTATACCACAGAACAGATCTGTGTTCCATGTAGATATAATACCTACATATATTTTCAAGAGTCAGTCTATTTAGCTATCTCGCAGTAAGTACTTCATTTATATAAATAAATATATTAAGTATATAAGTATATATTTCACATTCTTAATTCGTTAGCTTCATTTTTTCCGTCAGTAGTGAGGTCAAACATGGCTGAAACCAGTCTTTTGAGCCTTCTTTTGCCAGGACTTCGCTTACCGGAAATGTTCTTTCGAATAATACGAGACATACAGACCTACAAACTTATCTGGAGAATGGCCAAAAAATGGAACTACGAACTACTAGAAAATATCAAAGAGATTGACCGTACAACGTCTTTGGGAAATATGCATTTTGAACAGTGGATTAATTAAATTTATCAATTTACTTTAATAGAACAAAACCAATAGCTAAGTAGGCATACAATAAAAAACTAATATTTCTTTTTATACAACATACATTGAATTAGATAAGTAAATGATAAATGTTAATATTTTTGGAAAATTATCGAGCGCTCCGGTTCGTCAAATTTTCCATTTCGAACGCTGATTAGTGATTACAAAACCATCTAGCAAAAGGTTATAAATTAATATAACTTTTTAATTTACGCAGAACCGGTCTCAATGTCGAATTATTATATAATATATTACCATTTATTAACAATTTATATAATATATTAAATTTAAATAATATATAGTAACAAAACTGGCAACAATTATTGAAAAAAAAATCATTAAAGATTTTCTCAAAATTTATGTTATTAGCTTCGTCACTTTGAATGGATAAAATTTCAAAGCTGTTTGGTCTGTTCAACGGTTGGTAAACAAAACGTAAATCATTGTTTTTCAATACCTAGTAGAAAATTTTAGAGATCTTTTTGATTATGTTTCCAAAGGGTCGACGGCGACAAAATTCCTCTCTAGATTGAGTAAAAGAGCTTTTTGGTCTACCTTTCCATCCTATCAGCTCTATCTGGTTGATTTTTCTATAATCTAAGCTGGTTGGCTAATAATTTAGAATTGAGTGCTGCAAAGGTCCCGCGTAGGCTCAAAACTAACTTTCATTTTTTTGTAAAATTTTCCTCAATAGTGTCCCAATCAAAAAGGGACTGGTCCCGGGATTGTCGTTTTTTCGATAGTTAATATTTTTTTATTATTTATACAAATAAATAGCATTGATAAAATCGGTCAAGAATGTCAAGTATAATATTTATACTATTTAAGACATTTAATGTTAATGTGTACGTTCAATCTTGGAAATACATGGGTTTATGGAGTAAATAATATTCTAATATAGATAATAATGTGAAAGTAAAACAGTTTTTTTCATTTATTTAAGAAAAGATAACATTCATAAAATTCGGCGTAGAAACAAATGCCTGCCTGCCTGCACGTCCGTGGCACTAGCGAATAGACGCCGTTCGCGTGCCAAAACGTCAGTGGCGTCTAGCTGGTTAAATGAACGAATTTATTATTTTTCTGTTGTTCTTACGATTGCGACAACAAAAAATGGTTATTTATTATCCGTGAGCATCCGGCGATTCCCCCTGTGACATGTGCAAGTACATACACTTCACTAACATAATTTTGTACACATACTGATAATTGATTGTGATTGATAATAAAATCAATTCGGAAGGTTTCGGGATTATATTTAGGTACTAATCCCGGGATTCATAGGTATTGAAAATTGTCCGGGACCCCGGGATCCCGGAATTGGATTCACTAGTAGTAAGTACTTTGGACAAATAAAAGATGGCAGCGCTATTCTGCATTATGCTTTGATTCGATGGCAATATAGAAATAGATGCTATCGAAAGAAAGTATCGATACACTGGTATCGGTAATGGAAGAAAAGTATCTCTAAATATCGGCTAAAAAGAATTGATACCTACTTTTACTACCTATCTCGAGAAATAAGAAGGCGCACACAGATTGCGAAAATTGCGACGACACGCCTTCCCACTATAATACGAAAGGATCGAGGAATTTTAATCCCTACGTGATGCTTGTGCAAAAATTTTAGGGTTCTTCACGTTTTTGTACGGTGTCTAGCCATGGACACTGAGGGCAAAGGCAAGTGATGCCTTCGAAGTATGGTGTTGTCGCCGAATACTTCGTATTTCGTTGACAGAGCACATTACGAACTAGTCAATCATTCAGAGCAGATAATGGAACGGCTTTAGACAATTTGAGATGCACCCAGGGGGGGGGGGGCAAGGGGCCCTGGCACCCCCCAGACATGAAAATTGTCAGAATGATTTGAAACATTGAAATTGAAGGCCAATAAACTATATCTTGAGCTTAGACAAATAAAAACACGGCAAAAAAATGATTTGTAATTCTCCAGCACCCTTTTTAGAAAAATTCTCGGTGTCCACCCGAATTCCGGAGTGGTGTAGGTCATGGTTGGGGAGGCTGTTGGGGGCCCGCCGTGTCGGCTTGACCAGATAAGTGAGATAAATACACATCATAAATTAGCTAAAAGTCGCCTGCGGCGCTATTATACTTCATGGCCATGAACATTGCACTACCTATCTATTCCATTTGAGTAGTTTTTTTGCAACCCGGTTTTCGTCTTTCAGCATCTTCAGGCACTATGCGCACTTATCAATGGTAAATATACACTGAGGACTTGGTGCCTGAAGATGACGAAAGACAAAACCCTGGTCACAAAAAACGACTCTAATGGACTAGTACAACACTTAAATCCGTTATAATTTAAACATAGGTGTCTTGTAGGACTTTAATGACTATCCCGATAATGAGGATACTCGTAAAGGCAATCTATGAATTAATAAGCCCTTCATGGAATATATAAATAATTCACGTGCATTTGCAAATAATCACGTTGATTTTCTTAAAGTTTATCAATCTACACCAGTGGTTCTCACGTGAAATTTAACTGTGGCCGCACAATAGACATTGACAGTTCTATGGAAACGTCTGGTGGCCGCACCAAATTTCACTTTTGGTGTGATTGAAAAAATTAAAGCTAAATTTTATTTACTAAAATAATGGATCAATTTATTTATAGACAAGTACTTACATTTATTTTAAGTAGGTACATATCTATTTATTTAAAAATAATGCAAATGGAAATTCCTCAATATGTACTTCTTTTTTCCAATGCGAGCCGCATGGCTGCTTTTCAATTCTGTCAACTGGCTTCGTTATGAATGATTTTTCACAGTATACAGTAGACGGTGCATCGTAGGAAAAATCTACAATATTAATAAAGCAATTGTTGCCAATTCTTTGAATTGACTTGATCCTTGGTCAACGTATAATTTCGACCAAAAATTTTCAACCGTTATTATTAAAATGGTTTTTATTAAGTACTTGGTTATGACTCATTTGCAATAACGCATATATAACGTTAGCCCAGTTAATTAAATTAAATACTGAAAATGATGTTGGTGGCCTCAGCAAAATCCTCTGGTGGCCGCACATGAGAACCACTCGTCAGCTGAATGCAGAACTATTCTAACTCACATTTGAAATATTTTGCAGAAGAGTTTTTTGAAATAGCCTACTTCAATTATTTATTATTTATATGGACAAGTGTATGCACCATTTTTTTTATCAATAATCCTACTAAAATATGATGCATCTATTTATCCATAAAGATAATACCTACATAATTTCAGTAAGTTGTTTCAAAAAACTCTCTCCTCAAAAATTTCAAATGTAAGTTAGAATAGTTCTGCATTCAGCTGACGCACTGATCTACACTGATATAGAATAAAATATACTGAGTTGAATTTTTGAAAATGTTATCTGGCAGCACCGTCAACACAATCTGACGTCTGACACTGACACATCGGTGATTTCTATACAATACCTATATACCTATATTATAATTTTTAAATAACCAGATACGTGCGTGATTACGAATAGTTTTACGGATATTAGTAGATACATAAACTTTATGGTATACAAATTATTTATGGATTTATTATCATTTAATTTAGCTTTTTGGTGTTTTATTACCATCTGTCAAAATGTCAGATTGATATCCTCATGTCAGCATTATTGTACATTTTGATCAAATAATTTGATGCTACAATATGTCACCTATATATTATTGTTAATTTTAGTGAATTTAGTAATGAAAAAAGTTAAATCTAACAAGTATGTTGGGTAAAGATACAGTAGGTAAATTGGGGTCAATAGAGACACGTTTTTTCATTTACGACCATGTATCTTTATTTATGGAATAAACCTGTTTCTATAGCCCTTCTACCTACATGTTAATAAAATTGTTTTCAAATATCCTTTAAGATTATTAAAACAGACAATTTGGCTAGATATCTCTAAATGCCTGTCTGGTAAATTGAGACGAAACAGCTGTTTCCTAGTGATAAAAATTTAATTAGGTAGTGTAAATTATAAATTGATATTAATTTATAGAGTTTAATAAGTCATTCATTTTACAATTGCGGTAGTAAAAACATATTAACTATAAAAATAATACTTATGTATACCTACATAACATTTGTGTTTTGTAGCGCATGTGGATCATTATTATGGACTTGTGGCATATTTCTAATATGCAGGAAGCATTCTAGAAACATAAAAAAAGTATTCCACCGGACATAAAAACTTTTTAAACGACTGTAATATTGTAATGAATTTGTTTCAATTTATATAGATCTTTGAGGTGCTTTGGTTTTGCCGTTTGAAAACTAATATCGGGATATTATACATTTTATACATATTTGAGACCAAAAACCATACCAAAACCTAACACAACCTACTTCTTTTTGGGTTACAGTATGTTCTGTGTGATTATTATTTGTGTTAGTTTTCGGTCTCAAAAGACCTCGATCACAAAAACGATATGGAGTAGATTGTTTGATGACATTCCGAATATTTTTTTATAATCTACTTACTACCAATTTATTAGATGCCTTAAAAAGTGCCTATTTATTTCTTGGTAATTGATTTTCAAAATCAATACCTTCATCTCAATCAATTACTTACCATAATTATTATTGCTTGACTTTTTCACAAATCATTAAGTATTTGTTTTATTCAATTGCTACACAAAAATCGTATCACTCTGCATATAGCATTTGTTGAAAATATAAAAAACACATGTATAATAAATGCTGAAATGATATTGTTTGTGTGTTTTATGATGCAACAAAATGAACTGATGAATAAATGTTACGTGGTCGTAACCAAACATCATATTATTATGTTTCTCTTAAATGCAACATCTCTATTTCTTGTTAATGAACAAGATTAAACTCTTATCTTATCTAACTATGTGACGCTGAATAAGGAATGTACCTATCTTACAATATAACGGCTTTATTTGTCGTCATAATATGTTTCTGTGTACTTTTTTTTAAACAAGTCTGTCAGTGGAAAAGTATAACATATTTTTTATGTCATTCCATCATATTACAAGCACCATCTCATCGTTTTTTATACATTTAATTCAGATTTTTCCACTTTATGTTGTATTTAAACAAATTATAATAAATTGCATAATACAGTGGAGTCTCGCTTTTACGTGCCCGGAATTCATATTTTCCCTCCATTTATGTGTAGTTTCTGCAGTCCCGTTTTGTTTTAGTACATTTCATTCCCGGTTTTAAATTTTTATTGCCAACAATTCATGTCTGAAATATTAAAAATTAAATCAAAATAATGTTTAAAATTAGAAATCTAATCTATTTGAACATAGATATTCAATTCAATGTATTTCAATCATTTAAATGAACTAAAGACACAATATGTGTGTCTGGAGTTCATTTACTGACATGTCAACAGTGCTCAAGATCGAGGTTACACAATTCGATTGTATAAGTTTTTTTTTGTTCACCCGTTCAAATAATATCTCAGTCGGTTCAAGAGAAAGGGAACATTCACGAAAAGATGGAAGAACATGTTAATGTTAATGTTCTTTAAACCAATTTGTATGGTTTTTAAAAAAATTCAATACTTACCTCCAATATATTATTATGTTTTTTTGGTCACTGCATTTAAAAATGAAAAATTAAGATCTCACTGTGTTTATTTAATATTTATAGCTTTTGAACATACATAATTTAAGTAAGTAAGTGAATGTTACATTCTTAAATCTTGTGAATTATTCGTTAAATAAAAAAAATTGTTAATATAGCCTTTGTTTGGGGAGCATCTTATTGCTGGTATTGATAAGATCACAAGCTCTTACCATGACCACAACATGTAGCTGTTTTTTTCAAATCTTTAAAAAACATACATACTACTTACCTAGCTGTTTTTGTAAGATTATTCAATTAAAAAATAATTGCATAAAACTAAGATTAATTTGTCTAATTTATAGGTTTCTACTGCGATTTCACGGAAATACTACCATATTATATAAGATAAACTACTATAATGTTAATATTTATACATAATCGTTCTTTGGTTTATAATTTTTATAGAATTTCGAAAAAAACCCAATGTACCCACGTGAAATTTTTAATCAACAAAACTTGGTTGAATCTTTCAGTACTCATTTTTGTATTTTCGAAAAGGCTTAAAAATGATTACTTCAAAAGCAAGACTATTACCTACTATCATGAAAAAATATTTTTCCAATGAAAAATCCCAATACAATACCAGGTAAATTGTGTGGTATGATTAATTATTTATAGTTGTTTTTGTATTTAATTAGTAATCTGTGTTGAACTAATGAGAAAAATGCTTCATTAAACTTTCACATATCCACTGTGGAAAGCAAATCTTAGTTCCCCAGTACACATCCCATCATTAGTAGTGATCAACACTTTTGTGGGACTGAAATGGGTAGTGTGCATTTAAACATTATACCTCATTTACACGTGCATGGGTTTATTGCTGACAGTACGTATTATCGCGGCCATAACAAGACAATACATGTGTAAATATGTGTTATCGTGCAAGTAGCAAGATTGCATGCATGGATCAAATAAGTTCAGCAGCTTCTGAATTTTCAATTGGAATTAGTGCGATATCTGCGCCTGCACAGTAAAGGTTCAAATAGACTATATGACGATCGGGCACATATATGCTAAGAGCGTTTTAGTGTCTATGATCAAATCTATGCCATTCCGACATTTATACATACATATTGTATGACAGCTATGACATCGTATTTACACTCTGTGACACCCTGTGACACAGGACGCCAACATAAGAAACGGGTTTTTCGACATATATATGACCGATCGTCATAGAGTGTATTTGAAGCATAAGTAGCGAACCTGTTCGATGTTTACCAATTTTCACAATCTGTCAAATAGCACAATACAATGAAAATAACGGGTTTCGATTACGCTTGAAGAAGTTTGCGATTGGCGAGGCAGTCAGCACTTTTATGTGTATACAGTTATTATTGCGATGGTAGAATTTACACACTATTTGTGCCAGTAAATCCATGCACATGAACAGGTGCTATAACTCTCTTTACGACTAACAAATAAATTGGCTTTATATGTATACTCTCCATTCCATTTTCCAACAGTGTCGGTCACCGATACCAACTGAGTTGGTAATTCGTACTGATGGGCGTAAATGCAGTGAAATTCTCCATGAAAGAGCTATATTGTAGTTATATCTTGTAAACCTCATGAATCCAAATCACTTTTTTTTCAAGAGACTGTAAAAACTGTCTTAATTTTCATTTGAAACATAATTTCGACATTTTAACAAGAGAACAAACTCTATAAGAAAATGTTTATTACTGTTTTTTTTTAATGTTTTTGTGTATTGGTTTTTTAAATGATTAGATGTTATTATAGGTGAGGTGAAATAATCTTACATATAGGTAAATATTTGATAATATTTTCCCAGGGGTAGAGAACCTGAACCCTTGTAAACCATTGAGTGCAATTTTTTCAATGATCAAAATTTCCATTTTTTTTAAATTTAGTTTGTTTATTCTACAGATTATGCCAAAATAATGCACATATTGACTGCATAGTGATTAAAGTTTCTTAAATTTTTCTTAAGCGTCAATTACATTAAGCTTCTTTACGAGCTGTTTGTTGGCGAATTTAAAAGTGGGCGATACAGCTACTGCGATTTGATGATTACACACAAAACTTTCCATTCGCTGAGAAGCCACAAGCCAGCGACTATTTTGACAGAACGTAGTTCGTTTTTTTACAGGGAGGTTGCTACTGCGCAGACGCAGTAGGCCCACACGCCGGCGTGTAGCGTGTAAAGTTGACCGGCTTTCAACTTTTCTCGTTAGAGTGTTCACAACCTGCTTATTAGCTTGTTCGATGATTACACTGGGCGACTTTACAGGTAGATTGTAAATTCGCCAATAAACAGCTCGTAAAGAAGCTCAATATAATTGAGGCTTTATTGAGTTACAGCTAACTTAATGCAGCTTTCCAAAATGAAAATGTTCTCTACCCCTCATTAAAAATCAATTTTTTTACCAAAATAATATAATTTATGAATTATTAATTTATTTTACATGATTGACCAATGGTATTATTAATATGCATCATAACATTTGATGTAATTTGTTATTTTAGGTAATTTAACTGATAACAGATTTTTGTAATTGCCTTTACTGGTTTGTAATATATTAGATATTTTATTAAATGTTCACGCATTATGTAAATAATTTTGATTGACTGTATTTTGTATCAAAACATGGTACAGATATTTAAATTGTTTTTTAGGTTTAAAACTTTCTCACGATACTTATAGACGGCTTACATTATGAATTGTCAAGAATCAAAACCCATTCCAAAGGCGTAATGTGGTTTCGAGTAAATTCCGAAAAGCTATATTGATCATTTACTGAATTTGTCTGTCTGTTTTGTATTCATACAAATTTAGACATGATACTGGATAATACCACAATGTTTTCAATACCGCATACAGTATAATACAGTAGAATTCGATTATTTGGGAATGAAGGTGGACCGGATAACAATAAATCTGGGTAAACGAAAAAATAATAAAACATCTATTTTCCTTCTATAATAGTAATTGTTGAAGAATTCATTTTTATTTATTAATTATATATTTGAAATTGTACCTTTTCCGTATATTCATACGAAACTAATGATCATAAAGAAATCTGTATAATTAAAAATCCGTATAATCAAGGTCCAAATAACCAACATTCTATTCTAATCATATTATTCAAACTAACTACGAAGTTTAGAAAGGTACCCTTTGTTTCATATGTTTTTGTTTACACAGAACACTCGCATGTAAATGACAAAAATTAGATATTGGCGGATAAAAAAAAATATACTTTTATTTTTCTTTCCTTGAATTTTTTGATAATTTCTCATGATCTGGTTTCTTTGTCTTCACAAGAAGAGATTTTATCATGCGTACTAATAAATTTTGAAGCGATTACTAATGACATTGTACAGTAGCCGACATATCAAATGAAAATGAATTGCTGCTTTCTGATTCGCTGAGGAATATGTTTCTCATGACTGGGTATTTAAGTTTGTAGTACTTAAAAGTAACACAAGATGGCATTCATTACTAATTCTTTATTATACAAAAATCGCCAGGAATTGTTTTTGATTCTCGATGATTCATATATTGTGATACACATTGTTACGCCTTTTTTACTGTAACCCAGAGTACTGAGACGCTCTCTCATTATGACTGTCAGTATTTAAATATTGAATTGAAAAGATGACAACCTGGCAGCCCGGGCTCATCGATTCTTAATGTCGTTGACACTCAGCAGACCAGGCATTAAGATGCGGTTGGCAGCATTGTTTGCATTTATATCGTCGACTAACATTGCGTGTCCTAATTTTAATGTATAATAATTTTATAAGAATATTAATATATTTGCAATCATATCAGGAATTATTAATTGCATTATTGGCATGATTTACTTATCCGTATTATTACTTTTTCTCCAATTTTCAATATTTATTTTAGAAAAATGGCAAGAATATTGGATGGGAAGGCCCTTTCAGAACAACTGAATTTGGAACTAAGAAGTGAAATAGAACAGTGGGTATTGAAAGACCATAGAAAACCAATGCTCGCCTGTGTATTAGTCGGAGATGATCCTGCGAGCGCAACATATGTTTCAAAAAAATTAGCAGCAGCTAAACTAGTGGGTATGACTGCATTATTTACTACTTTGGTACTTATATAATACAACAGATTTTTTTTTCTCAACTCATTTGCTCAACTTTGCATCACACATAATATTATATAAAAAAAACAACATGTTATGAATTTACTGCCTCTGCGTGGTGGGTGTAAACTGTAAAAAATTCTATTATATGTTTTTTTGTGAATATGTACAGTAATATGAATTAATAGTTACAGTTACATCAATACTATGTTATGTAAATACAAATATAATATAGCGCTGTGGGTTATGATGACTCACATCTTTTTTGACTATCTTCTTTATTTATTGCTAGGAGTGGATACCATTTCTGTACGAATAGAAACCAGTATTAGTGAAAGAGAATTGCTTGAGAAAATTCAAGAACTGAATCAAAATACAAATGTAGATGGCATCCTTATACAATTGCCTTTACCGGAAAGTATTAACGAGAGGACTGTTTGCAATGCCGTCTGCCCTGAGAAAGATGTTGACGGATTCAATATACAAAATGTTGGAAAACTCTGCTTAGATATGGATGCATTGATGCCATGTACCCCCATAGGCATCCAGGAAATCCTAAAAAGGTATTTGAAACAAAATCATACCTAATATAATCTTTGTGTTATTTCGGATGTTTAATGTGTATTTTTTCTTCACTTGGTGTTAACTGTAAATTTTTGGCAGAAAGACATTGTAATAATTAAAATAAAACTCAATATGTGGTACTTATTCCACATACATAATTTAATAATCATCAGGACTATTTTCGTCCGCTTCAATGGGAACTTGACTAACTATTTTGTTTATTTACTTTATTCATTGACTGCTGTTTATATCCAGCTTTACTTGGGGGTTTTCCTTGGTTTTCATGTATTTATATTATTCCCATATTATTTTACGAAAAACAAAATAATGAAAGTGTTGTTATATACCATCATAAAACGTCAGGTGTTCGAATTTAGAACTAAGCTAAACAGTATAAAAAGTATTAAATGATATGTCAAATGTAACATGGGGCGCCCTCACTCAGCGAACAACTTATACTAAGTTCTGATTGTGCGTCTGCTTGATTAGATTACATTCTTCTGCCCAAAATTCTTTCAGCCTTTGACATAGACAATCTTTTTTTGAAATCATTCTCATCTGCCATTGGGTTTTTGGATTATCCGCTCATTACAATGCACCATAAAATTGACCACGGGAGAAGCATTTATCGCGTAAGTTATTTTCTGTCACATTGAACGATTGGTCTTATTACTTATAGCGAAGGCATGGCGAATTGAGAATTGAAGCTACATATAGGCAAATCGCTTGGAATCATTGAGATTATGGGAACAAACACATCCTTGATAACTACCAGTGACGAAGGATGGAGGTAGGCTGTGGAGATCCGATATAAATAGTGCACAATAAATTTTCTCAGTCATCTTTATTCGTTTTCATTGAAGTAAGAATATAAGTTGCAAAGTGCTGGTTAGTTATTAAAATTCAATTTTTCAATTCAGTTTTTTAGAAACCAGGCTGTATATGATCATGTCAAGAACTTTTTCTGGTACAGAAATAACAGCTACCAGCATGTAGTTGTCCACTGATGACTGTAGGCAGGTCAGCATTTACACTTGAAGTACCCCTAAACGTATCGGGAGACCCAAAAAACGCAACTGAACAAAACCAATTTTTAAAAAAATTGTGCTCAAAATTTTTTTTGATTTATTTCTAGGACTTCGGGGCCCGTATCATTATTATAGATACCACGCTTATTATTTCGAGTAACCTTTGACATCTTCCATGTTTCTGGAAAGATGCCCCTCCATTGTGAAATTAAATATAAGTTTTTTATTTCTCGTAAATATACCTGACAAGTGTGCTCTTTTTCTCAGATCTACATTTTCGCAGCCTACCTCTTTCCAAAAGTCACTCTTCGCCAATGCTGTATATGAGTCGTATACTATCAAAAGTAGATCTGTGCGTTATTCACCATTTCGAGAAAATGACGAAAAGGTTTTGTTGGGTTTTTTAGTGTTATAATAGCATGAAATATGTTTCTACATTTAGAAATTAGAAATTCAATTCAAATTCAACAGTTCTACTTTTGTTTCCAAAGTATTAAATAGTTCTAATTCTGATACCAAGCCCTATTTTCCATCACAATTTTATACCACACAGATATGTTTTTGATTCGAATATTATATTGCTAGAAGTACATCATGGTCAGAAGAATAATTTGGCATACTTAGCTAAATTTCGATATATTTGCGACAGTTCTACTTTTGATACTATACGACTCATATAATGTGTGAAAAAAATAATTATTACTAACATTTTTTTTTATGAAATCAAATGAGCAAGGAGACAATGCTTCTAAGGATTTGAGAACACACACAAACTAAGGGTCGTATGCATGAGATTCCCAAAAACCTTATAGGCTATATACTGCACGTTTGTATGCATGAGTACAAACGTAATTCGTTGTTTAATGTGACGTCATCATGTGTCAGTGTATCCGTATAATGGCAATCTTATAAGATTTCATTCCCCGATCAATAATTCAAAATTTTGAAATTGTAAATGTGTCTGAAAGTGTGCGAACGGTACCATAGAAATTTAATAATTATAAATGAATAATTATTATGAACTTTAAATAATTTATCAGTTATTTTATCACATTTATTTTATAATTCTACTGTACGAAAGGATAAAGTATTGCCAGTAAATATTTCCATTTGGTGGCAATACTGAATACATACATATTATTATGACTAACTTCACTTCAATTATGAGATGTCAGAACAGAATAAGAATAAATGACAGAAATGCAAACGGATTTAGATAATAATATGTAATGATCTCTGTATAATATTATCATTTATACCAATCACCGTATGACACTAATGATGTATCCAGTGTATTTGAGAGTTGTGCCTTGTTTATTACAGTTATCTTACATTAATTAACTAGGTAGGTAGGTACCATAATATTTTGAAGAATGCAGAATGCTTCCAATTGCATAATTTAATGCCAGATACAGCAGTAGGTACCTATTTTTGCGGTCGTTTAGCGGAGATATTTTATCGTAATCTTATGTAAATCCATCTTATCTCTCCATGATAAATATTGCGCTTTGACATTTGACATTTGAAAGTGACAGATAAAGCAGCCATTTTCAATGGCGTGTGACGTCAGATTGCTTACGTCACAAACAGTGCTATACGCTATATGATGGAAAATCGGTTAAATATCTTATAAAGAATTTGGGAATCTCATACATATGGCCCTAAAACTAGCTTTGTCTATGTAGTTTAATTTTTGTCCACTCTCTAAAGATAAGTTGAGGCGTCTAATTCCAAAAAGCGATAAGTCCACATTTGGTCAAAATCGAGAAAAAAATACGCACGTATTCTTTGTATAATTTTACACAATATGTATTGATTTATAAATTCCAAAACGCGACATAACCCTACGAAAAATATTTTAAGTCTCGATTTATTACAAAAAGCGCCAAGTCCATTTTTCATATTATTTAAAGCTTGGTTGATTTCGCGCGTGTTTAAGTCAACCAATAAGGGAACGTTCAATATTGAAAAGGGCGTCTCCCATGCTGTAGGATCTGGTAAACTTATGACAGTGCCACGGAAATATGTGCCTTATGCGGGATAAATTAAAAAGTGAAGTACAAGTAGCGCTAAGTCCAATTTTATTTTGCCTATATTTATTACATTTAAGAGTTTATCGGCTGAAACAAATTGCCATTTGGTTCTAATTTCGACATAGAATACAACAGAAAAAAAAATCTCACGTTAAAACAAATAATTGAAGCTAGAAACATAAAAACGTTGTTTCCCGAAAATATTGAATTGTGGACTTTTGTCGCTTTTTGTAATTAGACGCCTCAGTTAGTGGAATTGTACTGACTGCTGTGATTGTTCATCTGATAATACATTAATCATGCATGCATAGTTTTTCTTCTCTTTCAGATAATAGGTACTTAGGTACAGCTGTAAAATTGAAATATCCTAATCTTATATAAAATTCTCTTTTTCTAGAAACAATATTGAAACATTCGGGCGTAGTGTAGTTGTTGTTGGTCGTTCTAAAAATGTCGGTATGCCGATTGCGATGCTACTGCACACGGATGGCCGACATGAGTCTCACGCTGGAATGGACGCAACCGTCACCATCTGCCATCGTTACACCCCTCCTGAACAGCTTGCATTTTTTTGCAGAAATGCTGACATTATAATATCTGCTACTGGTAACTATATTTCGTTTTCACATTGACTGCTGACTAGATTACTTTTTAATTACCACATTTAAATAGCATGGTAATTATATCGAATGGCCACCTTAATCGTTACACGCTGGGCGCATCTTTAGTGTCCAATGTATTAATGCTGTGCACTATACCGATTAAAAATTCTCACTAATGGTCACACGAGGACAATATGTACTAGGTAATTGCAAAACATGTTCTATAGATATACTCAGTTCAAGTTGTCTTTCGCAGGGTTACCAGGATTGATAAAAGCAGACATGGTGAAACCAGGTGCAACTATCATTGATGTTGGAATATCTAGAATTACTTCGCCTGATACAGGAAAGACTAAATTAGTAGGTGATGTTGCATTTGATGGTGAGTTATCAATAAATAGCAGAAACATATTTTATTATTTCTAACATAATTGTTATGGTGTTATCTTAAATACACCCCTGAAAGAATTTTTATAATTCTTTCAGGGGTGTATTAAAAACTTAATGATTTTTTAAAATGAACATTGTATTTGGGAATGTTTTGAATTTCGAAAGATAACTTATTTTGTAAGAGATATTAGGCTAGCGGCTAGCAGGAGTTGGCATACTCTTGGACAAAAGGAGACAAATAATATGAGTAGCACAACAGCACAACGGTTAAGAATTTTTTCGAGAGCCATAAATATATTTTTACAAATACGATTTATTTAATTGAATTAATTACATGTTATAATTGTTTATTTATTAAGTGAAGAAGATTTCCTGATAAAACTAATGTAAATACAATCGAACTCAGTTATTACGATCACGGACATAGCAAGATCTTGGATGGAATGAGGAAACATTCGTTGACATTTTAGTTTATGATTTTCTCCATACATTTATTCACTTTTATAACAAGCTACTTATCGGATATACCGAGCAAAAATATCGTCAAAAACTTTCTTAAAATTGTCAATGTGTCGATTATTTAAAAACATTTTCGACCCTAAGCAATAAAATCCGACTAGACCGATGCCGTTGGTATCGGATTACGTTTATGACACTAGTTAAGTCTCTAAATACCTAATTGGTGTTTTCGCTGGCAACATTGAAAAAGTATTCACCCATATGGTTGAAATTTCATGTAAAAAATCCAACCTGATGTCAGTAGCATTGGTGGCCTTAGGCTAGAAAAAGTGGTAGGTAAATTTTGAATATATTATTTTAATTTGCCTTTTCGTTGTATACTTAAAAGACGTATTGCAAATTGGCTTTTTATACATTATAGAATAAGTGCTAGAAATTGTTAAAGGTAGGTACCTACTTACCCTTCAAAAAAATGTCCATTTTTCACATCGCCAACCCATTGTTCACCAAAATTGCACACGACACGTTATAATTTATTGTAAATTAAGTCCACTCTTCTTTCTTTGGTTTTTGAAATGCATGTACCTGCCTGACATCTTCGTTTGTAGACGCTTATCATAGTGTTATTCTTTATTTCGTTTAAAATATAATCCACCGAATTAAACATTTTAAATTAAAGTGTCAGTTCAAACAAATAAACCGTCGCGATAAACAATGCCACAATATCACTAAATAAATCACTAAAAACCAAACTTTGTGTGTTTATTTATATAATAACTGTACCTAATACTATTTACTTAAGATTAAAACAATCAAACACATTTTTAATTAATTTAATACTCCGTTGAACACCTTGTGGCTTTTTCAACTGACAGAATAACATACTGTGTCGGCATGGTAGGTACAAGTCAGTCGACGTTATATCTGTTTCATTTGACACATTGAAAATGTATATCTGTTTCATATCGGGCAATGACCGAATATAGCGACATGTTGCGAGAAAATGTGAAAAAGATTATGGTGAACGTTGTGCTTTCTCTCCGACTCACATGAAAAATGAGAGAGAAAGAAATATTTTATTTCAGCATATCATCAATTGACCGCGCTGAGTTAGCGAATGTGAGACATATTGTGTGTATGGGAGTTACACACACATGTACATTGGCGTGTTCTCGCGTTGACGTATTAGATGATAATTATAATTATATATGACATTGTACATATTATGTAGATTGTAAGATATTTATTTTTGTAGGGTCATTGACCATTTGACCTAAAGAGTCCATTGGTCAGTAGGTACCTACCATCGTTCATTACAATAAACAACTTCTTTTGTAGTTTATGAATGCCATGCTTGTTCCGGGATTTTTACGATGGTTTTCAGATTTTTTATGTTCTACTTCTATTTTTGTTTGAATTGCGACTTTTTGTGTTATGTGACCGCTCATTTAAAAATACCTATTCTCTGATATAACGAGCAAATTCAGTCGGTCCCATATTCCTCGTAATAACCAATTTCAACTGTATACATTTTTTATTGTTGAAATTATAAATGTATTTATATAATTTTTACAGTGTATGAATTAATGAACTAATGTGAAACCTTGCATTTCTTTGGACAGTTTCTGTATGTTTGGTCTGTAACTTGTAGTTTTTAATTTCAGGCACAACTCCAAATTCTCATCAGTTATTTGGCTTCTCAAAATGCTATTTATATGGTTCATGTTTGAAAATGATTGTTCACATATTTATTATGTAGACTCGAATATAGTAAGAATTGCAAATGCAAATTTTTTCAACTAGTCATATGAGTTCGGAAGGCTATTCCAAGTATTAAAAATCATGGTATCAAACTTTTATAGATCTTTTAGAGCGCTCCACTAGTGTTATGAAGTTTAATTACATTTTTGTCTCTCTAAATATTCAATTTCTATGGCAAGACCTACAAATTTGGAGCTGCATAACTCTTTGCTTGTTAATTTTATGTCTTCGACTTATTGGTAGGTTACATTTCAAGACATTTTAACATTTCTTTCTTCAACTGTTTTAGCAGATAATTTGAATTTATGCTTTGTTTTTGAAATCCCGAAAAAGTTCTTCAGATGCATTTATGTGAATGATTTTCCTCTCTTAACGATTTCCTGACTTACGATAAATCTTGTAAAATTAACATTATTCGAAGATTGCACCTAGTACTTAATTAATTAAAGAGCTCGATTTTTCAACACTTTTCTCAAGTTCTTCAACTGCTTTCTTGTGTCACCGACAGCATACGCCCTCGCAAATAAGTTGTGTTTTGTTGTAAATTGTGAATTTGGCAGAAAACAGCCAGCATGCGCATAAGAGCCGCGGTTTGCTGAGCTCTCGTCTAGCCGACTGTGACCTGTTGTAATGTTTTGAAATACAATAGAACATTGGTAATCCGGACCTCGATTATCCAGATTTTCGATTAACTATATTTTCGATTATTCGGATCCTTTTTGATCATCAGTTTCGTATGATTATAAGAAAAATGTATACCTACCTACGTAGAAAATATAATTAGTAAAAAATAGTGATTTAAAAAAAATACTACTACAGTGAAACCCCGATTCTACAATTTTCAAGGGACCCTAGAAAAAAACCATAAATGCGGGATATACAAGAAAAAATTAAAAAAAACTCGTTTTTCTCCTAGATTTTTTCGACGTCTTGAATTATTTTCAGTTTCTCAGCTAGAGTTGTAGTTTTCTTCATGGGGGGAATTTTAGTTGCGACTTATAAAACTTCGTGATACGAGATGCGAGGCAAGCCTAAGCGTCGACCGAACTGTGCAAACAAAGCGACGCAACTGAAATATCTGTAATAGCATCTATGTATCATAAAGAATTCTACGAAAGCGAAATGAAAAATATTCAACAAAAACGGTCAATCGGGATAATATTTGTGACGGGACCATAATATTTAGACGATAGATCGAGGAAAACGATAAATTGGGGAACGGTTAATGCGGGATTATTTAACATTGTTCTTATGGGTGTTTGGCGGGACTATCAAAAATGAACGATCCGTGCGAGAAAACGATTTATGCGAGAACGGTAGATCGGGGTTCCACTGTACAGTACTCTCTCAGCAATCCGTCATCCTAAAAACCAGACAAGTGTCCAATTAGTGAAAGCGGCGTATTATATTGCATACAGACAAAATATGGTAAAAATTAAAACAGGTATTTCGTAAAAATAGTTTTTTTTTTCAGACTTATTTACTAGCAAATTACGGTTTTATTTATAATCAAAATCAAGTATTTACTAAATTATACATATTATTTTTTATAAACTAAAATTTTTATTGAAACTTTTATTAACTAAATATTAAACAGTAAATCACTTGACACAACCAGTTGTTCAGTGAGGCAGATATTCTTGAATGGCTTAGGATTCCTGGCTTTCCCTATGACCAAAAACTTCAGTTTGTGTGTCCCGGTTGCATTGGAGTACGGCATAATTGTGATGCGGTCCTTGGGCACTTTCCTCCCTGGTACATTACTTTCTTCGCGATGAACGTATGTTTTACGAAGAAGTTTCCAAAATAAACCTGTCTCATCTGTATTGTATACTTGTACGCAGTGGACTACTGAATTTGACAATCGAATACTAGAAATTATAGAGCTTGATTTTGTGCTTTCAACTAGTAAAATTTAAATGTAAATTTAAAAGCGAGATTAAGGGCCTGCAGATTCAACTTCGTGATAGGCAATTAAACATTGAAAATCAAAACCTGGCCATTGCTAATTTGAGAGAGCAGACGAAAACTCTCAAAACTGCCACATTACAAATCCACAAGGAGCCTACCATCACTGCCCCCCCTATTAATACCACCTGGGCTACTGCGTTAGGAAGGCGGCAGCGGCGCCATTCACGGCACATGCTGTCGCTGGGTCAGCATTTCCTTCGCTGTTGCCGCTAGCACCAAGGCCTGGAGTCCTCTTCTTCCCTACGGGAGAAGGAGAAAAACGATCGGAAACGACAAGGGAACTCATAAAGAAGTCCCTTAATCCCAGGGATATTGGGGTACAAATAACGGAAATTAGAAACGTCAGAAACGGAGGTGTTATCGTACACCCCCGCTCTGAGGACGAGGCCAAGCGTATTGTCAGCGCTCTGGAGACCTCAGAGACTGCTCTGAGAGTTAAACTCGCAGGAAAAAAGCAGCCTCGCATTATTATTTTTAATATGCCGGCTTCCACTACAGAACCCCAGCTTCGGGAGGCAATTTACAACTCTACAAGAGAGCAGACGGGTCTATCTGAGGAGGCCTACCAGGCCGTACGCCTCAGCCACAAGGCGGGTCCCAGGACTGGCAGATGCCATTATATCACTTATGTACCTGCCGCAGTGTGGTCTGCTCTCATCGCAGATGACAGACTGTACATGGGGTGGGACTCTTTCCCACTCCAGAACTATCTAGGGGTAACCAAGTGCAATAAATGCCACTTATATGGGCACATGGCCAAATCGTGCTCGGCAAAAGACGTCACCTGTTCTTACTGTGCCGAACCAGGCCACGACCGTGCGGACTGCCCCGTGAAGGAAGCTTCACCAAAATGCGTTGCCTGCCGCCGTCACAAGCGGCCATATGACCACCCGACCCATAGTGCAACATGTCCGGCTCGCCTGTACGCGGAGCAGAGGGAGCGATCAATGACGGACTACTCAAATGAAATCCCTCACCCATCCACAGCATGACTCGCTTATAATAAGCATCATTCAACAACCCCTGCACCTCGGTCATGCCAGATTTATTATCAAAATGTGAGAGGCTTAAAAACTAAAGTAAATACATTTAAAGAGGGTTTATTGTGTGCCCGACCATCGATAATTGCTCTTAGCGAAACATGGCTCGACGACACCATATCGGCCAATGAGCTGTTCGGAAGTGAATATTCTGTGCATAGAACAGACCGTCGAAATGGTAGACGAGGTGGGGGCGTTTTACTGGCAATTAGAAATGGGGTAGCATTATCCACACAAACTTTATATCCAACCAGATCAAATTTGAGTGAATATGATTTTGATTTTAATTTGTGTAAAGTTAATTTTAACTTTTGTTCACTGTACTTGGCCGCTGTATACTTCCCTCCCGGCAGCTCAGCGACTACATACAGTGACTTTTTTCACATAATAGAAAATTTGGTACTGCCCAACAAAAAACTTATTATTTTGGGAGATTTTAATTTGTATTCCGCTGGTATAATTGAATCTGATTATACCAGCTTTAATAATTTATTTAATTTAAAACAATTTTCTTCTGTGAAAAATAGTCTCGGTCGGACGCTTGATTTAGTGCTATCTAACGTTGGTTGCACGGTGGTCAGCGAGTGTGACGAGCCTCTCGTTCCTGAAGATGTCCATCATCCCTCTACTTGCACAATTGTATCTTTTAAGCATGTATCGCACAGAAATGATTCGTCGATTCCTCCACTGAATAGGCATAATCCGCAATGGAATTTTTCAAATGGAAATTTTTTAGCGTTGTATAATTCTTTGAGTACTACAGATTGGATATCTTTATATGAACAAATTAATGTAAACACGGCATTAGATATTTTCTATAATAAATTTTATAACAGTCTGGACTCCTGTTTCCCTCGCCGGCTCGTTCATCTACCGAAGTACTCATATCCTAAGTGGTTTACGCCAGAAATTATTTATAATCTGAGGTCAAAGGCATATTATCACACACTGTGGAAAAAACATGGACGGACTGCAGATTATAGTAAATTTTCCTGTCTCAGAAACTCATTGAAGTGCGACATCTCTTCGGCTCACAAATCATATTTAACGTCGATTGGTCGAAATATTGTCTCAGATCCTAATTGTTTTTGGAAATATATTCATTCGCTTAGTTCCAGTAGTACTACAAAAGACAATGACATGATGACGTTGAATAATGATCCTATAGAGAACCATGGTATATCTGATGCATTTGCTAAGCATTTTGAATCACTTTATAGCTCAATAGAACCGCTACTTGACCCCGATTCTGCTGGTCCTTCGTCTGCAACGCAAGATATTCAAATCTCAGCTTTTGACGAGAAAGATATGGAATATAGGTTTTCAAATTTGTCTCCCAAAAGTTTATTTGGTCCAGATGGCTTGCCACCTTATGTTGTTAAGGGCTGTTACGAACATATATCCTTTCCGCTTAAACATATATTTAATTTAATCATAGCATCCAGCACTTTTCCTGATGCATGGAAAATAACCCGCCTAAGGCCGCTTCATAAAAAGGGATCTAGATCAGAGATCTCTAACTATAGGCCAATAGCAGTTCTTTCGGCTCCATGTAAATTATTTGAATCGATATTACATATACACATCAACCGTTAAATAGACTCTCGCCTCTCCGATTCGCAGCATGGTTTTCGACTTAGGCGGTCCACAGTAACAAATCTTATAGTGTATAATAATTTTATTTCAAATTCTATGGATAAGTCAATTCAAGTTGATTCTGTGTACACAGATATTTCCAAGGCATTTGATCTTGTTGATCACGATATTTTATTACAAAAGCTTTGTACATTTGGCGCGTCATATAGTATAATATGTTTTTTTGCTTCTTATTTGAAAAATCGCCGTCAATTTGTTGATTACCATGGGAATGAATCGCGGATTTTTAGAACAAACTCTGGTGATCCTCAAGGTTCAAATCTTGGCCCAATTTTGTTTTTAATATTTTTTGATGATATTGTCAAAGTTATAACCAATTCTTCTTGTTTGCTATTCGCAGATGATCTTAAACTTTTTCGAACTACTGAAACCCCATTATGCTGTGCGATGATGCAGTCTGACCTAGGTGCTATCTCGCAATGGTCTATATTGAATAAACTTGAATTCGCTACCTCCAAATGTAATATTATTTCATTCAGTCGTTCAAGGCACACCTTATTGTTCCCATACACATTGTCTGGTATAATATTGAGTAGGGTAACGGAGATAAAAGATTTGGGTGTATTGTATGATGCAAAGTTCACTTTCAATCAGCATATTCTTGACATCAGTACTAGATCTAGCAAAATGTACATTATACGTATCATTTGTGTTGAGTATTCTTGAATATGCCAGCATTATTTGGAGTCCTAATAGGTCCATCCACACAATTAAGTTGGATCGAGTCCACAATAGATTTCTTAGATTTCTCTACTTAAGAACATACGGGTTCTTTCCTTATGATAATGACAATAAAATGAATTTCCCGACTCGTTTTCTTCTGGGTATGCTATCAATGCAATCCCTGTCTACCCGAAGAGTGATTGTTCTTTTAAAGCATTTCTTTTTACTTCTTCATGGGTTCATTTACAATCCGTATATACTGGCAAATATTAATTTTCATGTTCCCACCAATATCACTCGTAGCTCCACGGTCTTCAAGATACCTCGTCGCAGGACAGATATTATGTTTCATGATGCTGTGTATCGTGCAATTAGCGTATTTGATGGCACCATAAAGGTTGATTTGTTTTTTATTAACTATATAATGTTTGTGGACGTATTAAATAGGCTAAATTTATAATTGTATAAATTATCATATTTCATTAATATTTACACATGCTGTCTTTTTATTGTTATTTGTAATTAAGATATTTTTATACATTTGTATGTATTATGTATTATGGCGCATTGGCCAATAGCTGTAATGCCGTAATACTGTTTTTATAAATAAATAAATAAATAAAAATAACGGCGGATTATAGTAGTTGTCGGATAATCGAGCGGCGGATTACTGAGAGTGTGCTGTATTTTCTTACGGTGAAATAGATGTTTTATTAGTTTTTCGATTATCTGAATAATCATAATAATTGTAATAATAATAATAATAATAATTGCTTTTATATTACTTTAATGTTAAGTAATTATAAAAAAAAATATGGTTGATTTTATTACAGAAGTATCAAAAGTCGCCGGAGCCATAACACCTGTTCCCGGTGGGGTGGGACCCATGACAGTGGCCATGTTAATGAGAAACACCTTTAAAGCTGCAAAGAATTTAGTTAATCGTTCATAAATTTGACTGTTTTGTATAATATTTACAAATTTATTATCAGTTTTATATAAAAATGATATACTTGAAATTACTATGTCGTCATGGAATCAAAAAATACATAATAATTTTTAATGTATGTATTAATAATTATTGAAATATATTATGATGATAGATGGTACCTATATTTATTTATTTTGCCTATGCATTAATGAAACAGCGACACCGGAGGTAAGCAATATATTTATTGTGTGAATTCCAACATTTCGACACCCCCTACGTATAAGGTCGGAACTGCAACATGGTACTTTTCAGTATGTACTAATAGAATTTTAATGACACCGCAACGTTAATTTTTTATGCTGGAACTGTAATTTTTAGCTGATTGATATATGATTTTTTAAATTATTTAATAAAAGGCAATTAAGTCAAAATAGCCAAAAACACAGTTCCGACCTTTTAAGAAGGTGTCGATTTGTTACCATCTGTTCCTCAAGGAAAATCAACATGCCTTGACCCCAATAATTCACATCATATTAACAATTTTTTCTGATTTTTTAAACTTACTTCAAAAATATTGTTCTTGTGCAATATCCAAAATGAAAACTAGGTACCTAAATTAAGCTGATTAATAATGGTAGGTACCCGTAAATTATTTTGAATATATTACAACTAATTAATTTATTGTTTATATTCTAACAAAACTAATAAAATTGTTAAGTCCCGTTTTGTGAATGCTGTAGGAAAATATAAGTACAGACCTACAAACTTATCTAGAGAATGTGTAAAAATGGAACTACGAACTACCATAGGACGCCATATTGAAAAACGTTAGATTTTGCCAGTTACAAGCCGTGATTGGGTAGTTTTTGACAGTGGCTCCCCCATTTCACTCTTCAGAAAGATTTGTAGGTCTGTCGTCGATGTGTTGCTTCACTATATACCCAAATAATGCCAAAGTAAAGTGCTGCCATCCGTTAAGATATTAAAAAAATATAGTACGCAAAATACTATAATAATTTTGAATACCTACCTAGGTATCGGAATAAAAATGTATTTTTATCTTCAAAATTTAATTTGGAGATTAGAAAAAATACGTCGAAAGTACTAGAATTTCGACATTTCCGTACTATAAATTAGTACAAAGTACTATAATTTCGTAATATAATAAATTTTGGCGAAGGAAAGTTGCTCGAAAGAGGTAAAAAAGCCTTTGATTATTATCTACCTACAGTGTTGCCATATTTTGAAAGTGGAATTATAGTACAGTGCCTTCAAAATTATAGTATTTCAGCAAAAAATATAGTACGCACAAAGTAATATAGTAAGACAAAATTCAAATGTGAAGTCAGTGGTTTTCAAACTTTATGTTACTACGTCTCCCTTTTTAAAAAATCTAATCTAGGCGCCTCCCCCCCCTTATTTCATTAAATAATACAGACACCTTTTTAAATAGTCAACAAAGTACCTACTTTTCAATTTCAATAGTCGTCAAGCCAAATTCGTCTTCGTTCATTGACAAAAGGATTCTATCATGGACCCCACATCCCGAAGCGGACCTCCCGAGTCAGTATTTTTCAACCACATATGTAATACTTTTGAAACAAAGCAGCGCCACAGTCGACTTTTTTTGCTATTAATAACATAATGTGAAAAGTGCATTAGCAAACTAACCAAGAACTCAATAAATAGATTTTTTTTTGCTTTAATATATCTGGCATAGAAATCATTTAAAAGTGGAGACATGGCGAACTTTTTTTTTTGTCATTTTGATTTCCTAAGCTCCAATTTGTTATGAATGCCTTCACTTTGTCATTTTAAATCAGTGAATGCATTAGTGGTCCTTGGATTGATTTATTCACTCATTTTTTTTTTAAATATCAACCAAATAGACAAGTTTAACAACAAAATTATCGTTCCTAAACTAAATTAATTATTGTTAATTAATTATCCTAAATTATGATTAATCTCACCCACTTATTTAATTTTTTTACGAGATAGCCATTGCGCAGTTTATAACTAGCGGCCGTTTTATGAACTATGCTTTTGCAAACTGCAAACCTGTGGCTAACGTCACCCTTTTTTAGACATGGGGATTATTTTTTTTTTGCTTCTCACGGATTATTTTGACGTTGTTTTTCTTCTATTGGCACTTTTTTTCCGATTTCTCAAAATTATAGTATTTTGGGCGTACTATACCTGTTTTATATCGTACATAGTACGCAGATGAAAATTATAGTACAACTACTATAATTATAGTACGGTTGGCAACACTGCTTTGCCGTATACCGATATCTCGGACGGAAACATTGACGAAAAGATCATAAAGAAAAAGAAGAAAAGAAACACTATAAAGAAAATATCCACATTTTAATTATGGCAGCACAAAAAACTTTGACACTTTTGACAGTCGTGTCATAATAATATTATTCTGACCGCAAAAATATATTTACATCATGAGTTTTAATCGAAGTACATAATTATTGTATAACAAAAATATGTCTATTATGAAATATACTTCTCAGCGTGAAACTCGTTTCATGTATTCAATTTAATGAACGTATATTTGAATTACCTACTAGGTACTAGTAAAATTGTGTTTTGTAAAAAAAAAATTGTCTGATGATATCTAGAGGTTATATCATTGTAGGTACGATATGTACCCTACATCTGACAGCCTATTTTTTGAAACCGATGTTATTTTCAGAGAAACCAAAAGATAACCTATTAAACTCCGAAATACCAGTGTATCTAGAAAAGAATACTAAATAACTACTGTAAGGTTACTTCGTACGAACTGGTCATGCTCATTAAGCTGATAAAAAGAAATAAATTTCGCTCTACCATAACGGAAACAGTCAAATTTCAGAACCAGTACTTTATACATACAATGGAAAAGCCAAAAGTACTTGTGACGAGGCCAGACTTTTCTTCAGCAAGCTTAAATATTCTAAAAGAAAGGTAAGATTTTATCATTCTTGATTAATATTATACTAGTTTAAATAAATTTCAAATAGGTATTTTAGAATCCATTCATATCTACTGACACCAGACATGACTTTTTCAATTCACGCTGACATGCTATTTTCAACAAGCCACAATGCTAACCCATGCACAGAAGATTGCATCAGAACGCCTTTTTTCATTTGGACTGTATTTAGTTATTTAAGTATCTGCTGAATGAGGAAGACCAGAAAGGAACCAAGAAAAATTTGATTGCTTCGTTTTGCCTACTGTTGTCAAAATGGTAATAAAAAAGAAAATACTGGACAAAATCTTATACATGATAAAAATATTTTTTTTTTTATCTTTATATTTATTAATTGAAATTTATAATATTGATATTGTGGAAAACAGCCACAAACTAGCACAGATGAAACATTCTTTGCAAGAATGTCTGCTACATTAAGTGTTTGTCATGTTGGATGTCGATAGGTATGAATAGAGTTTTGTGTTGTGATTTGAAACATAAAAACAAACCAAAACCCAACATTTATAAAGTTCTTGATTCTAGGTTATGAATGAATGTGTGTGGTTTTATGTTCCAAATGGCCACATTAAAAGTTAGCTACCATTATTATTATCGGCACTTTATCCCAATATGGTCTTCGCTGCCTTCAGTAAACGTCCCCACCCCCTTAGCCCCGAAAATGAGTCTCTTTCTACAGTCTAAACTCTGCAGTTTCTTTCTGGTCTATTGAAGAGGAGTCTCTTGGGTGGTTGAGTGTCTTCCTTCCTTGAGACATGGCCTGCCCACTGGAGTCACCCCATTTTCACATGTGAAACTACAGGAGGATTATTGTACAACGCGTATAATTCGTAGTTGTGCTAATGCTGGCAGTTCTCGATCAATGTTAACTAATCTATTTTACACACATATGAAAAGTGGGTATACAGTAGAGGTGAGTTGGAAATACTGTCACCAGTTTGTGTACTCAAGTCTCGGATGAAACTACCCATACTCAGCATGTGTGGCCCAATAAACTTGTTCCAAAAAACTTGTGATGATATCATTGCGAGTCGCTCGCCAGTTGGTAGACTTTCAACACTATTGGCATTAAATGCGCACAAGCGAGATAGCACTTGAATACAAGTATATTTTAATTTATTAGTCTAGTGGATGAATTTTTTTTATTATTTGAGATTACTGAGATTTTGAGTGTTCAGAAAAACAACTCATAAATTTATGTGTTTAAAATTTTATAATAAATGGGATATTTCGAAAAGCCGAGCTTAGTGTATTTTTAGCGATTCTATTGAAGCCGATATTTCAAATACTAGTATGGAGTTGGTTTTAGTTCCAGTTGAGTATGAGACTTATGTCGCATACGCACGCCAAACGCTCTATATAGTATTCCAAATACTGGTAAGTATTTTGGAACAAGTTTTGATACCAAGTATTTTTTTATAGTGGTATTACGTATACTTAGGCCATCCTCCCACGGCGCAACTTATGTCCGTTGAAACTGAAACTAAAATTCCAGCCAGTATCTAGCTAATGTATTTCAATGACGGCTCGCTGACGGCGAGACTGGAATCTCTCAGCTTCAAAACGGTCGCGAAGAGATGCGACATGCTAGTCGCGCGGTCTCTGAAGTTTCCAGTCACCGTAAAACAGTAGTACCAACATCATTAGATTTCGGTGAAAAATCATATTTTATTACCAAAATTGGTAGCACTTCGTAAAGCCGCTAGCGTCATATCGTAAAAACCAAAACAACCAGAGACGTGAAAAGTAAATATTAATCGGAAAATTAAAATAACATAATTGTAAACGCTGCAGCGCGCGTATTGTCAGTTTTTGTACAACACAGCTGACAGTCCAGACTCCAGTTTGATAGTTTGAGGTTATGTGATTATTATTTCAACTGGGTTTCAGTAGCGCCGTGTGCGAAGCATCACATTGGTCAGTTTATGAGTTCCTTCACAAACCAGTTCCATCAGATTTCAGTTGCGCCGTGGGAGGATGGCCTTAGTCTTCAAAATCGACCAGTTTTCCTACCTCTAGTACCTATACAGAATATTCCAAGAGATAAAAATATGTTTCTATTTAAACATTTTATTTCCATTTTGATTACAGATTCAACTTGACAGTATGGAATCAAAGTTCACCAGCACCCCGTGACTTCATATTAAAAAATATTGTCGACAAAAATGGATTATTATGTTTTCTTACTGACAAAATAGATATAGAATTACTTGATTCTGCTGGTCTAAACCTCAAAGTAGTGTCAACATTTTCAGTTGGCTATGATCACATAAACATTGATGAATGTAAAAAAAGAAATATAAGGATAGGATATACTCCAGATGTATTGACTGAAGCTACAGCCGAATTAACGGTGATCACTGAAATCAGTTTATTTTTATTCATAATTTCATATGGTTTCTCCACATTCATGTAATGTCTTTTATATAATTTAAGCTTATAGTATTGCAGGAGTTCTGATTCTGAATAGTACATTTTTTTTAATAAGAAATCATTGACATCTAGTTTAAAAAATGATTGTATTAAGTAATTGTGCTAATGTTTATAACATTTTTTTTTTAGTTGGGCTTGCTCTTATGTACATCACGTCGCTTAATAGAGGCTCATTATGAAGCAAAATCAGGCGGATGGAAAACCTGGGCCCCTTCATGGATGACAGGACCAGGTCTCATGGGGTCGACAGTCGGTGTTGTCGGTTTTGGCAGAATTGGTCAATCAGTTGCATTAAAAATCAAAGCTTTCAACGCTGCTAAAATTCTTTACTATAATCGTTCAGATCGTCCAAACGAAGCTGCTAAAATTGGAGCAGAAAAGACTGACATTGATAGGTTGGTCACGGAAAGTGATTTTATAATTTGCTGTTGCGCCTTGACTAATGAAACATACAAAATGTTTAATGAGAAATTATTTTCAAAAATGAAACCAACCGCCATATTTATAAACACCAGCCGTGGTGACTTGGTGGATCAAGATGCTTTAATAAAGGCACTACAAAATAAAACAATTCGAGGAGCCGGTCTGGATGTCACATCTCCAGAACCCTTACCATTAGATAGTCCTTTATTGAATATGGAAAGTTGTGTTGTGCTACCTCACATTGGTAGTGCCTCCATTGAAGCTAGAGATGCAATGGCCGAATTGGCAGTTGACAACCTAATCGCCGCACTTGAACAAACCCCAATGCCAGCGGAACTTATTCGATAATATTCTATTTTATTTATTAATAGTAGGTACACGAATTATCTGACTTTAACGGTGAAATCAGCTATTAATTAATTGAGGAACTGAATAGTAAATCTGTAGAAGACTTGAGAGTGCCAAAGCAGGTAACTAATATCAGTGGTACATACCGTTGTCATCGATCAACATGTTTTGTATATCAAATGTTTGTAGACAGTGTCTTTTTTGGGGCATATCACACACGGTTATACGTTTGAGTTGCGCAAGACGCTGTTGCCCGCCTGTCACTGTGGCCAAGTGCTTAGACTTGAAGACCACAAACGCTAGTATTTTTGTGTACCCAATTCTACAAGCACTATGGTTTTGGCTATTTTTTAACTCGGATTTACTGTTATTGTATCCACTAATATTTATTTATCTATGAAATATAAAATTATAAACTATAACCAGCAATTTTATTTAAAAAAATCATGAAACTACAGACAGTGTGTACAAACTTTGTAAAAACGAAGAATAAAACCATAAAATTATTTATGAAAATTTTAATTTATTGATAAAAAGGAAAGAAATATCTTTTTATTCAATATTTATTATACCTTGAAACAGCGGTTTTAAAACTTTTTCATTTCAGAGCACCATTAAACAGGAATTAGTCAGATAGATTTGTGCAATTATTCCATGGATTTCTGGGTTCTGCAAAAATTCACTAAAAATTGTAGAAATAAATAATTTTTAACAAGATGAAGCTGCGATGGCTGAGTAATAATGTGTCTGCTTGTGTAGTCGTAGTCATGTTATTTGTCAATGTGTGCTTGGACCCAAAGCATGGTTAGGTTAGGTTGAGCAAGTAGTTAACATCCATTTCTTGTTAACAAAATCTGTAAGAAATTTCTTTGTGAGGCGGCTAAAGCCGGGTACTCTTTAGCGAGTCGTAACTGTCACCAACTCTAGATGCAAAATAGCTATTAAGGTTTCGAACTAATTATTCAGCATTCATACTAGTTACTGTATCTGCAACGGTCACAGATACGGCTCGCTAATGAGTACCTCGCTTAAGATACGCGACGGATTGTAGAGACAACGAAACATCTTATTGAAAGATTAGCTTAGCACGCCAAATATCACTATTGAAATAGTGAGTTTTACTTGTGGGTGATTTTAGCAGCATTAATAATTATTATTTACTATCTCGAGCAGTTATTTTGTTAGAAAGCAAAAAAATAGAATGGAATCATTAACAATTACTTATATTCTTTCTACTAGAATTAACTAATTGATATAGACTTGAGTCTCACGGTTACAAGATATCTTTTTTGGTATTTGGACTAACCATAATATATTGTCCCTTCCTTTAAATGCCATTCTCAAGAGATGTGTGAAAATGTAGTGACCGACCGCATTATTGTTTCGTTTTTACTGTACTGAAATATTAAATACTTATGCACTTGATATTATTTCATAAAATAATATTACCAGCTGTTTTGATAAATAAAACCACTTATTTTGAAGGGCTTCATATCAAAATGTAATGCACGCGGCTGATTCTTCTATATTGTCTTTTGAGAATCGAGAAGGAAGGTGATAGCTCAACTATCAAAAAAACCACTTGGTATTGCAAATGACGTGGAGAATTAAATAAATAAGACTGACGTAATTAGAAGAGTTTTATCTTCAGATCAAAACAAAAATTTTTACAGGAATTAATAAATAATAATGCATAATATTTCAATCTAATCTATATGTTCACGCTGGGCCTCAGCTTCGCGCCAATTATTTTGAATTAGTTCCACGATTTTTTTACACCAAACCGATCTGCTGAAGAAGTAAAATGCACAACTGATGATGAACACCCACGACAGAACTAAATAATAGTCTATTTCTTTATCCATTACATTTGGTACGGGTCCTCTGAAATCCTGAGAGTGCACCATTACTGTATCTTCTGTAATGGCAGTGTACATCTTCACAAACTTAACAAACGCTTGGATCGTGTATTCAGTTCCATTAAATTTAGCTACTGGACGGCCATTATGAAAAATTATCATAGTGGGAACTCCGACGATACCATATTGAGTGTTGACTCCGTGATATTTCAGAGCGTCCAAAGCAGCCAACTTCAAATCTGGAAATGATCTTGCGAGTGCATTAAAATGAGGGCCGACCATACTGCTGAATGGACAAAGCCTCGAATAAAATAACACAATCATACAGTGAGCTTCCGTTTCTTTGGTGGTTATTTCAGTATCTGGCATGAGTAGCTCCGTAAGTCTGGTACCATTTATCAGTTCAACTGTTTGAACTTGCCTTTCTTCAGCGGTTGAATTTTCTAACATTAATTTGCAAGCTATAATTTTTTTTGTTTCTGTTGAGTTAGCGGCTTCCGACACCTCATCAACTATGTTGCTTTGGGTAATATTCGCAAAGGAACTGTCATTCATATCGATATTGGCTAAAGAATCAATTGAAAGGGGGTTCTCCAATATTTTATTAGAGTTAACGATTTCAATTGAAACTTT
The DNA here is from genome assembly GCF_057557595.1 of Rhyacophila brunnea. NCBI lineage: Eukaryota > Metazoa > Arthropoda > Insecta > Trichoptera > Rhyacophilidae > Rhyacophila > Rhyacophila brunnea. The sequence goes on from NW_028232965.1 coordinate 18,209,715, forward strand.
AGTTTCTTCGCTTAACTGTAAGCCATCGGTGTAGTTCATATACATAGGAGAGAAATGAGTATCATCCTGGCTGAACACAATCGTTGCGATACCTGAAAGAATTTCGACAATTTGTAAGTAGGCACGGATAAATAGAAAAATATAAATAAGTAAATTGAGCATATGCAGCTATTTAAAGTATACAATATTAATCAGTGTTACTTACTGTGGGTAATAATAAATATATTTAATATCTTGTAAAAACGCATGATCTTGACGTAAATGTTTGACAACAGAGCTGTCAAATAATAGCCATAGGCCATAGACAACTAATTTTGGTAGAGAAAAATATTTATTCTTCAGTGTTTCACTTGTCATATTAATTTAACTTTGAAGTCCTTGAGAGAGGGTTTGCTCTTTCTTCTCCGCGTGAGGTTATATTCTACTAATTTATTTTCCTTTTACTTGTCGTTGGTCATTCCTCTGTTTTTATTTACTGGTCATATCCGCGCGTCCATTTTTTATGTATGGAGTTTGGGACCCCTTTGTCTTTAATCTGGATTTGGCTTTCTTATTGTATACATGTTGCGTTTGACAGTTCATTCTAACTATCAAAAAAAATATCTTGGACGAACGTTAAGTGATAGTTAAGTGACGTTAAGTGATCAGTGATTATGGCGCAACATCTGAATGACCGTTAGGAGGATATTCTAAAAGCAACGGACACCAAACGGCGAAGCAGAACTGCTACAGGAAGAAAAGTTCAACGTACGAGCATCGATTAAGATGCTGATGTTTGAGGTATCCTCGTTACGTACCTTATTTCAGCAGGAGGACCGGCAAGGAGTGGCACAACGCCCAAAAAACGATTCTTGGCGGCCCCTACGGTCGTAGAGTTAGGTCTAAATGACAAGTTGCGTCGGTGCGACCACTCGTCATCAGCTAACCATCTGACGGAGAGGACCATCGCGGCCCTCCAGAATGCGATGTTTTCCCAACGGGACAGCTTCTGAACGGGTATGCAAGGATTAGTGGATTGGGCAATCAATCCTCAAAACATCATGACAGCGATGAGCCTGTACCAAAAAATCCAAGAGGGTTTTGGGGACAACGCATCATAAAATTTGGAAGAACATGACTCAGATCCTTATCGGAAGGATACCTTCACTCGGGAGCCACTATCAAGGATTCCTCCGAGCTGAGAGTCCCGAAACACTCACATTATGGCCGGGGTACTCCCAAGGTGCGACGTCTTGTGGGAAGGAAGTTCTCCATCGGAGGTACGGGCTCCACCAGGGATCCGTACTCTAAGCGGAGGTGACCGCATCTGGACGACCAACAGCATTGGGGGCCGCCTAAGAGACTTTAGGGGAGTCCGGATGGCGTAGTGTACCCCCCCCCCCAACATTGGTAAAAATAATAGCCGTAGCCTGCGTAAGTCCTTCTTTACTTTTACGGAAAGAATTTCAAACGCAACAATCAGCAGAGGTCACTCTCGAAATCGAGGACTTAAAGAACTCAGGGGTTCTAGAAGAAGCGGGTCCAACCTCCAGCTTTCTCTCAACCCTGTTTCTGATCAAGAAAGAAGACGGGACCCTATGCCCTGTTTTCAACCGAAAGCGTTTGAATGCGTTCCTACAGCTAAAGCCATTCAAACTAATTCACCATTACGAGGTTCCAGCCGTCTTACAAACAGAAAACTGGCTAGTAATAATAGATCTAAGCCAGGCGTACCTCCAGGTACCCATGGCTTCTCAACATCGTCGATTCGTTCGACTAGCCTACCAAGGAGAGCTCCTACAATTCACGTGTCTCCCGTTCGTGCTGTCAGCCACTACGATTATGTTGGCATCCCTGACCAATTGGGTAGCCGAACGCCTACGAAAGAATAGCTGAGAATATTCACTTACCTAGTCGACTTCTTAGTAGCCAACCAATCCGAGAAACAGTCTGGGTTCAGGTGGAATACATGATAACCTTCCTACAGTCTTTAGGGTGGTTAATAAATATTAAAAGATCCTGTCTGAACCCAAGCCAACAATGAGGGTTCCTGGACATCACGTGGGACACACACACAACAAGCGGAGGTTTCTGTCGCCGGAGAAGTTTGTAGCACTCCGTCACTATCTGCTAATGCAGGTACAAAAAGGCAGTTGGGCCCTTAGACAGGCACATATCCAATCCCTTCTGGGGCGACTCAACTTCACATCCTACCTCCCCGAGGAAGGTTGCATTGCCGATGACTACAACTCTCCAGTCATCAATATGGCCGAGGTCCCATCCTCGCCAATTGATGACAATCCCACCACAGGCCCAACAGGACATCATGTGGTGGCTCTAGGCGATAGGATCCTCAGAGTTGACACAACGCAGGTACAAAAAGGCAGTTGGTCCCTCATACAGGCACATATCCATTCCTTTCTGGGGCGACTTAACTTCACATCCTACCTCCACGAGGAAGGTTGTATTGCCGACGGCTACAACGCTCCAGTCATCAATATGGCCGAGGTACCATCCTCGCTAATTGATGACAATCCCACCACAGGCCCAACAGGACATCATGTGGTGGCCCTAGGCGATAGGATCCTCAGATTTGACACAACGCAGGAATAAAAAGGCAGTTGGTCCCTCAGGCAGGCACATGTTCAATCCCTTCTGGGGCGACTTAACTTCGCATCCTACCTCCACGAGGAAGGTTGCATTGCCGACGGCTACTAAGCTCCAGTCATCAATATTGTCAAGGTCCCATTCTCGCCAATAGGCGACAATCCCACCACAGGCCTAACAGGACATCATGTGGTGGTTCCAGGTGATAGGCTTCTCAGAGTTGACACACAGAACGACATTCAATCACTTCCTGACGATAGACGCAGCCGACACAGGCTAGAGAGCCCAACTGAATGAACACCACCTATCAGGTACGTGGGAACAAGACCAGTTAGCATGGCATGTCATTCCAACAGGAAGGAAATGTTTGCAATTCAATCTCGGGTACAATCAATCATAGGATCAGGTCTGCTTCTGCAGACAGACAACAAAACAGTGGTGGCATACATCAACAACGAGGGCGGCACAAAATCTGTCACCCTCCTAAACCTATGCCGACAGTTACTAGTATTTATTTACCAGTCGAGCCAACATCCCGTTTACTGCACAATACTTCCGCAGAAATTACAACTGCGTGGCAGATCATCTCTCCCGCAGACAACTCATTCCGGCAACCACCCCCCTGTTTCAAAGATGGGGTGTTCCCGAGGTCGATTTATTCGCAAGCGAAACAGCACATGTCATTTTTTTTCTAGAGTCCTTTATGGATACCTCGCATTTACTATCGAGGTTTCTTAAGGACTTTGGCACGCAAACTACTCTACTTGATGCTAGTCAAATGAAAATTGTGCCGGCTGAGAGAATATGCCTTATTGAAAACTGTTCTTCTACCCGCACCAGGTATTGCTAATTTGAATTCGGCCAGGGCCTATGAAACCGCCTTGCAAAAACCCTGGAAAATTCTTAGTAGCGCAAGGCGGAGGTGATTCTGATGAATATTTTGTCGTATTCATTGGGAACTGAGGACTGCGATTTGCAGTCGAGTTTTTTCCCGTGGTAAAAGAAATGTCGCATAGGACTGATATTCTGAGCATATACTTATCCTATCTTATATGATTGCAGTCACTGGATCTGTAAGGCATGAATCATCATTACATGTCACCATTTATTATTTTTATTCTTTTTATTACATCAATACAGAAATTAAAAAGTGCATCTCTTCCGGCCTCGTTTGCCATGGTCTCCGGAAGGTCTCGAATGTCCGCATCTGCCATCTGTAACAAAAAGTTCAGGTTGTGCCGCTCCTTGCTAAAGATTTGACAATCTAGGAGTAAATGTAGGACGTCCTGGTCGCTTCCGTCGTCGCATGGACACTTTCCATCAGATGTTATTTTAAACCGGTGCAGGTATGCTCGCATGACTCCGTGACCTGTAAGAATCAGAGTCATCTCAAAACACAGCCCCTTATGCACCCTGGTCCCTGACGTCTCGTGCTGCTAAAATTGAAGGTAAAAACTTTCGGGTCAACTCCCCTGTCGATGAGTTTATGTATCGTGAGTTCCATTCGTTTTTCACCATATCTGAAATTGTAATTTTCGCGTAGCTCAGAGGAAATTTGTCATAAGCTATCGCGGTCTTGGGTTCAGAGGGACCATGCCGAGCCAATTTGTCAGCTCTTTCGTTTCCTTCTATCCCGGTGTGTCCCCTTATCCACTTGAAGTGCACCTCGGGGTGGCGCCGTCTCAGTATTGCGGACTCGCTGTGAATAGAAAAGACAATCGGATTACTAGACAAGGGATCTCCAATTGCTTGGATTGAGCTTTTGGAGTCCGAATAAATACAAATACTATGGTTTTCGGTGAGCTTTCGTTGGATTGGATTTGAGCCTGCCCACTCCAGAGCGCATTGGATGGCATAGAGTTCGGCCTGCATTACCGTACAATAGCTGACAAGGCGGTACTTACGAGCCGCTATCTCACCGCCATTAATGTATGCCACAAACCCTGCACCAGTGGGTCTATTCTATACTTATCGAACACTAAATTGATAAATAGTATCAAACTTAGGGTAGGTTTGTATCAAAATATTAGCACTTATTGTAACAATTACACGAAGCCGGTTTTTATTGTTGCAATAAGTGCGATATTTAACAGCAGCAAGATAGGTGCTGTTAAAATATAGCACTTATTGCAACAATAAAAACCGGCTTCGTGTAATTGTTACAATAAGTGCTAATATTTTGATACAAACCTACCCTAAGTTTGATAATATTTTTCACTTTATCACTTTAGCGGTCGATAAGCATAGAATAGACCCACAGTACTGCCATCAATTTTGCTCCCATCTGTGAAAATCGGCATGTTATTGCATTTGTTGCTTTCCAACGTTGCAGGATAAGAAACCACTTCAGAAAATAGTCTATCCGGGTGTGGCAGCCTTCTATAGTCCACCGGTTTTTCGTAAAGCCTGTCGTCAGGCAGAAAACCTGCGAGGCCCTCCTCGCCCTTCTTAGCTCTGTAAATGAGAGCGATTTGTTTTAAACGTAAATCTAGAGGCATAAGTCCTGCTAGCAGGGGAGGGCAAACTGCGGCCCCCGGGCCGCATGTGGCCCGCCGGGTATTTTTTTGCGGCCCGCCATCATTAATTGTACTTCTGATTACGAATAACTTTTTATAATTTAAAAAAAAAAACATTGACAATAGATTTGAATTTGAAGAATTTGCTGTTTCGTAAATGTATCAGCTCAGTATGTCTTCCTTGCGTCTCGTCTCACACCATGTAATGACTATTTTCTACGATTAACATCGATTTCAATAGATATTGATAGTGTACCGACACAGCTACAACTTGAGATTATTGATCTACAGTGTGACACTGATTTAAGAGAATTGCATCGTCGTGAAGAAATCTCCAAATTTTACAATGCCCTTAATTCAGACAAATTCGACCGACTTAAACATTATTTCAAGAAAAATGTTCGTTATTTTTGGATCAACCTATATATGTGAACAAACATTTTCGATCATGAACCTCAATAAAAATTATTTACGAGCAAATATCTCCGATGCCCATTTACAAGCAGTTTTGAGAATATCAACTACAAAATTAACACCTGAATTTAAAAAAATGTTCAAAAATGCACAACAGTTTCATTCTTCTCATTTTTTTTTTGTAATGTTTATTTTTCGTGATAATAAATAGTGTATATCTAAAAATGGTATTTTACTTGCGGCCCGCCGCTCATTTTGAATTCTTGAATTTGGCCCTCCATCCAAAAAGTTTGCCACCCCCTGTGCTAGAGCTTGCGTTGAATTGAGCGAAGCCGTGCGGTAAGCTCTGCATATTCGTATCGCTAGTGCTCGCTGAACCGATTGAGTTTTTTTGCCATGTTTTACCGTTTGGCAGCTTCATACCATATGATGGCCGCATACGTGTCATAGGCTCAATAGCACAAGTGTAGAGAATTCGAAGAGCTTCAGAAGATACACCCCATGTGGGTTTGGCCATTCTTGCTATTTTGAGCGAAGTCACCGCTGCTCTTTTGCAAATGCTGTCCGCGTGCTTTGACCAATTTAGTTTGTCATCGATTACTACCCCTAAAAGTTTAAAATCCCTAGAAAAAGATAGAGGTTGCCCATTCATCACCAGCGAAGGCGGAGAGACGCGCCTCCTAGTAAAGAATAAGGCCGCGGAGAAAGACAGTTTGACCTTCCTTCCCCAGGCCTCGACGCTCTCCAACACGCTGTTAGTCATGGTTTCTAGAGAACCAAGTTCTTTGGATTCCATAATCAGCAATACATCATCAGCAAAGGCCTGTGCGTGTACACCTTCAGAAAACGGCATAGAGAGAAGATCGTCGAGAACTATGTTCCACAGTACAGGGCCGCAAGACGAACCTTGCATCCCTTTGATGTCTCTTTGGTAGCAGATGCTCCAGCATATTCGACGAAGACTTCTCGGTCGGATAGATAGTTTTTGATGAGCCTGAAAATGTTAGCGGGACAATTTTTAGATTTCAACTGTTGAAGAAGATATGGCCACCATGCGTTGTCAAACGCGCCTTTAATATCAAGAGATACCGCCACTACGAGCTGACCATCGCGGTTAGCCCCCCTGATTCTATCAATTGCTGCATGAAGCGCGTCTTCAGTACTCTTTTGAGGGGTGAAACCGTACTGGTATTCGCTGAGCAGATGTTTAGTCTGAAGTTTCCAGGAAACTCGATTAATAAATAATTTTTCGAGTATAATTTAAATTTAACGAGTATAATAACTTTACCGAACACGGGCAGCAATCCGATGGGCCGATATGACGAGACGTTAGCGTAGTCGTCCTTTCCCGGTTTGGGAATAACCACCACTCTAGCTACCTTCCAGATTTTTGGAAAATGACCAATTCGCAAACAAGCATTATAAAGAGCGACAACTATGCTAGGAACAGTTAAGAATGAATTGAGACAGATATTATCTGCCGTGAAACTGTCGTGTCCCGGAGCTTTAGCTGGATTGAACAGCCTCATTGTTTTTTCGACCTCCTCGAGAGTGAAGTTCTCGTCGTCATCTTCCTTTGAAGGAATCGAGGCGGCATTTCGGATCAATATCTGTTGCTCCGTTTCGTTTGCAATATTGTCGTCTGGAAAAAAATACGCAAGAAGAGCCTCTGCAGATTCGAGAGCCGAAGAGGTGTGCGACCGTTGATTGACAGAGTTTCAGGCGTTTTGAACGCCTTACTTTTGAGCAATCTCTGAAGACTAGACCATACATTCTCTTTTCCCTGAGCCGAGCAATGGCTCTTCCAGCTTTCTAATTTCACTTCCGCAATCGCAGTTTCATACTTATTCTTCGCGGCTTCAAAAATCTGTCGAGTGTACTTTTTGTACTAATTTGCTAATGTACTTTTCACATTATTTTATTAATAGCAAAAAAAAGTCGCCTGCGGAACTGCTTTGTTTCAGAACTATTAAATATTTTAAATATGTGGTTCAAAAATCCTGACCGGGTCAAGGGTCCGTTTCAGGATGTGGGGTCCGTGATAGAATACATTTGTCAATGAACGAAGATGAATTTGGATTGACTACTATTGAAATTGTTTGTGTTAATAAACAAGCACATTCGCCAAAAAATAATGTAATATAAGTAGTAAAACCTTCTTTATTTTCTTTCCATTTTTGTATTCGTAAGTAGGTACATTGTGGATTTTAAATAGTGTACACTATTTAAAAAGGTGAATATTTAATGAAATAAGCGGGTGGGGGAGGCGCCTAAATTAGATGTTTTTAAAAAGGGAGGCGTTAATTACCCTTCATGGATGTGTTGTCTAAAAAAACCAGACGTTAATTACCCTTCATGGATGTTTTATCTAAAAAAACAAGACGTTAATTACCCCACGTTTAATTTTTTGAAAATGCAGAAAATTATTGGTCACTCAACGCGTACTATTTGCCGAAATACCTACTATAATTTTGAAGGCACTGTACTATAATTCCACATTCAAAATATGGCAACACTGTCTGAAACTCAACAACTACTGTCAAATATGTGTCAAGCATGTGTCAAGTGTCAAAACGAAAAGTCAAAATAATACCGCGCTCTTAAGATAAACTTAAAAATACTATGATCATAATTTAAATATTATTGAAATGGCATGTTCCAGCGAGGAGATTGAAAGTAAACGGCTTCAAGCCATCGAAAGAATACGCGCTAGGAAATCAAATGTAAATGATTGCTCGTTAAATATTTCACCAGTCAACCAATACTCGCCTGAACATTTTCAAAATGATACGCGAGTGGGCCCATTGCGAAAGATAGGATGTACAAAACCAAAATTTCAGCCTTACTGTAAAAATATATCGGAAACCAGACCACCTAATTTAAATACTACTGACTCACCAACTTCAAAAATAATCTCCGGAACTGTATATTTAATTTCGGAAAGTAGATTTGAAGTGAATCCGAGTGCCTATAATGATAAATTGATATCAATTTTTAAAACAATTCCATCTAAATCATATGGTAAGTAATGCATGTGGAAAATAATCTATTTATAAGATACAGTATCATTTTAATATGGGTTTACTATTTACCTTTATTTTATCATTCATAAAATATTTCGTTTTATTATTAATAATGGTAGTAGGTACTAAACTTGCAAAAGTAGCAGGTAGGCTTAGTAGTGCAATATTTTGTATTGACACAGACATGCATTTACTTGATCGAATTCCATTTAAGTATAATGAACATCAAACAAACTTCATTGCTAATTCGAAAAGTTTCAGTTGGTGAAGTTGATAGCTATTTTGGGCTATAATCCCATAATTAGAATGTTATGTCAATTGTGTCGCTAAATTTCAAAACCCGCTATAACACTTTTTCATTATGTTGAGAAAATCAATAAAAAGTTTTTGAACAAAAAAGGTTTATGAATGTTTCAGTAGTGTTATAGCGGGAATTGATAGACGCATTGATTTTGTTTCATAAAATAAATGACAGTCAATCGTAGCGGATTTTGAAAGAGGCGATAAAATTTTCATGTAGAGATTATATTCAAATCTATCGATATATATATATATATCTTAATTACAGTCGCACTCGGTTATTACGATCACGGATATAGCGAGATCTCGGATGTGATGAGGAAACATTCGTTGACATTTTAGTTTATGATTTTCTCCATACATTTATTCACTTTTATAACGAGCTCCTTATTGAATATACCGAGTTAAAATATCGTCAAATCTTATTTTTTTAAACCATGTTTAATCCTAAGAAAATCATAATATGGGCCCTCCACAATATGGAGGTTGTTTTTACGAGAGCCGTTTGCTTAACCTACTAGGTCCATACTCTGGGTCAAAACACATATTGAAAAAGAACATGTGAATTTGCCAGACTTGAGACCCCTTATATTATAAGCCGTGGTTTTTTTTATATTCCATAAATTTCTTTATATTCTATATACCCAAAAAACTAACATTAAATTGATTATAGAAACCATTATAGAAAAAGTCTTTTTTTAATAAGATTAATACCTTCAATGTATGTTGTCACCACTTCGGAGCTAACACTCGTTGATGACGAGCCCCCCACCATCTGTTATTCAGACAAATGTAAGTGATTTGACTTACAAAAAAAAATATAACTAGTACTTTCATTTTTGTAAATATCAAGAATTTTTCATCTCTCTATGAAAATTTTAATTTTGCCAACTACATTTTAACAGCCCAATGAAAACATATTTATATTCCATGGGAAAAGGTTGCCGACAGGGTATACAAAAATAAGGGAAGTGTATTATTACCTTCCAGGTTTTACTGTAGGAATGTTCGATTCTCGAGTGTGGACAAATATGGGATAAACTTAAACATGTGTTAAAGATTATGTTATTTTTATTATTTATGTCTATCTCATAACATTCATAAAAGACAAAATGCGCATTAAATATTGGTGATATTTGAGGACATTCAGGGAGCTTTGTATTTCTTGGGTTTAATGGCCTGACTTTGGCTCAGAAATAAACCAAAAATGCCTTATCTTATTAATCTATTGCGGTTGCCGACCTCTGTCTTAAGTAATTATTTTTTTAGATGGCGGAAAACGGCTGTGGAGTTTTTCACTAGAACATTATGATGAACTTCAAAAGAGAATTTTATCACTTAAACCTCATATTGTTATAGGCACAATTCCTCAATATGTGTTAAAAGTAAGTATAATTTTTATGACTGTATTAATGGATCTTATCAAAACGGTTTGTGTATAAAGCTTGCCGTATTGTCACTTATATATTGCGACCTACATATTCAGATCATCATTCGTCAGATCCCTATTTAAAGCTTCAATTTTCGTCTTCACAACAGGCATTAATTGAAATGAATTGTCTGGCGTCATGATTTTTTAATGCTTAAAGACGTTGTTCCCATACCAGTGGCGGAAGGTGGAAGTAAGCTGTGATTTGTTTGGCTGTTTAGTTAGGTTGATTAGATGATGTGGTTAGTTTTTTAAGCATGGCGTAACACATTGACTGCTGACTAGATAATTACTAATTAATTACCACATTTAAATAGCATGCTAATTATATCTAATGGCAACCTAATCTTTACGCACTAGGCGCGTCGTTAGCGTCCAATGAGTTAATTGAATTTTAAAAACTATCCAACACCATCTGCAATTTGTATTTTTACTATTTTTAGTTCAATGATAACAAATAAGTATGTCTGACAAAGTTTAGTGTGCACTATTTATGTCAGATCTACACAGCCTACCTTCACTCATCGCCACTGCCCCATACAGCTTTCAACCAGTCTAATAAAAGCCTTTCCAGGTGGTAACTTTTCTTTTGGAATGGTTTTTGTTTTAATATCACGAATGGAGAAAGTTTTTCGTAGAGCCCAAATATAACACAAATGCTTTTTATAGAAAAATATTTCAAGAAAAAAAACATACTTAGGTCTATATTCGGGACAATACAATATGTAAATCATATCCGTAGACGACTTTCATAAAGAAGACAAAAGGTACTGTGCACTTTCTATATATTGACATACATCTACTTCATGGCGATATATGCGATTACAGTATTACGCCACGTGATTTTTGCATACTGTTTGTGTTGCAACGGTTTTAGTTCCAGAAACGGCCGCAATTACGTGTATGTCTTGATATAGAAGCCGAAGTTTATGTGTAGTGGGTATGTATAGTCCAATGTGTAAGTCACTGGTTTCTCATTCTGGGGCTCCGAGTACAATTCCCAGTGAGGTCACAATACATTTATGTGAATTTCTCAAAGTCTGGATGGTTCTGTGATTGCTGTTACCAGTTGTAGCGTAAAAAAAGTAAAATAATACATAGGTTATAGGTTCAAAGCCTGCAGTGGGTTAAATTTATTTTTTAATCAATACATATGTTTTGGATATTACTCATGGATCCAGTAGATTGAGCGAATAACAAATAACTAATCCTCTTAAAAAATCTGATTGTGAAGGTCGATTTTGACAAGCTTTTTATTATTGCATTGATTTAATAATTTTATGTTATTACAGGTGATGCAAGAACCTCCAGCAAACTACAATGTTGATATAACTCTTGTGGGCACTGCTATTATGAATAAACTATTGCCATTTCAAGTTGATGGTGTTATGTAAGTAAATTATGAATGACATGGGATTTATAAGTTATTAACAAATAAACAAAAGACATCAATGGTGCAGTAGTGGCCGAGTGTCAGTCTATGAAACTATGGGTATTAGGAACGAATCAGGGCTGTGGAGTCATTTAAAAAAAATCCTATCTAAAATTCGATGTTAATCAATTTTTGGAGTCTGTCGATTTCTAATGACGCGAAAATCGACCGGATTTTGGTCGATCACACCATAAAAATTGAGTTGTAAAAATGTAGAAAGTACGTTCGTTTGTTCGTTCTGTACTTTCAGTTGTAATATAATATGATTTCATTGAGATTTTGAAGGGGAAGCATTAACCATTGCTATTTTTATATTCTTAACCAGCTTGCGTGAAAATCTATTTCAAATTAACCATTAGTAAACCTGTGTGACCTTGTGTGTCGTATCGCTTAATTCTCACTGCATCCTGCTGCAGAAGTGAAAGAAACTGATGATGTGTTTTCTTTTTCTGTGTGCAAAAAGAAAAGAGTCTTCAAAATTTAAAAACGAGTTGAATACCCCCAAATCAATCATAATTCATGTATGTCAAAAGTCTTTGCGTGAGTCCCACAGAAACATAGGAATTGCCTTACAAAATTGTCCAAAACTCAATCTTCCTGAAAAGTAATGATTTTAGACATATCTTTATTCTCCTTTCGCACAGATTTAAAACTTCATTAGAAAACAGATAGATCTATCGGTATAAGTTGTCCGAGAGTGCTACATGCTAACATTTGACAAATAATTCAGTATTTTTTTCTATGTACTTTGTTTTGCTTAGTTCCAAATTCGAACAGCAGATGACTTATGTTAGTACATAATATTATAGGTAGGTATATTATCTATGGTATTTTATTTGCAGATTTGGAATTCAAAAGAATGGACGTTGCATGATAGCTGATGATATGGGACTAGGAAAAACATTACAAGCTTTAGCTATCGCACACTATTACAAAAATGACTGGCCTCTTCTAATTGTAACAACATCATCCATGAGGTAATTAACATATCTTATCACTATAGCATAGATAACCTTCAAATTTGAAAAATTCTTTATAAAAATACTGATACCCTCCGTGCTGGATCCTGAGTGACGATGCTCGGGAGGCCTTCAGTTTTGGTTTGTGTTGTAGGTGGCTTTGCATAATATACATAGTTGACATGGTTATTTTAAAGTATAAAAAGATTAAATAGAAGGTTAAACGTTTGGGAGAGTTCAATATATTATTTTAAGGGCGTATGACCAAAAAATATTAGAAAATCTTAAAAGTATTTAGTTGAAATTGCATTTTATTTATTTCATTAGCTAAAAAAAAATTTGTTCTCATAATTAATTTGTGATAGAATATTCAGTCCGTGTTCGAAAAACGTGCTTTTGACAAATTTTTGAGGTTAACTGTTGGCCGAGTAATTCTTGTTACAATATGTTGTTCGTCAAATTATGATGCAGGGTGTTCATGACTTGTTATTGTTAGATTTTGGATCCAAATATTTCCATCTCTAATAATATTGTTTATTCGTCCAAAATTTTTATGCATATATTAACTTATATTTTAACCGACAACATAATATATTTTACCGTTGTCAATATTATCAAAAAATATATCTTTTTTTTTTTAAATTATAGCAAGAGATAAGTAATTGTATTTATTATTTTGTGATTATTTTAGTATTTTGACGATCTACAAGATGTACATATTATTTTGTTTTCAGGGAGACCTGGCAATCTCACGTACATGAACTTTTGCCATTCGTACCGACAGTATCTATTGTGTGCGTTTCATCGGGCAAAGAAAAGATATGCCTCACAGATAAGGAAGTTGAAATCGTAATAATTAGCTATAAAATGGCCTCGCTGAGCATTAGCCATCTCGTCGAAAAAATGTTCCGAACTGTTATATTGGTATGATTAATTATTACTTAACTCATTTTTAGCGACAAACTTGTATGTAAAGGCGGGACAGGTATATTAATTAACAGGTCAGCAGTGATTGTGTTAATTAAAGGCGCGAATGGTACCTATATCTACTATATTATTTCATGTGAATATGAAATGTACCCATTGTTTTGTGGACAAAGTATAAATACCTGTATGCAATAAAATTCATTTAAATTTTAATATTAAAATTAGTTGAATATTTGTTTATGCAATTAACAGGATGAATCACATCTATTGAAGTCATACAAAGCTCAGGCAACCGAGTGTATCATGAAAATAACCAAACGTGCAAGACGAGTGATTTTATTGTCAGGCACACCTGCACTCTCACGACCGAGTGAACTTTTCACCCAACTGCAAATTATCGAGCCGAGGTTTTTCAGTGGTTTCACCGAATTCGGTTTGTAGACAATATTACAAATGTTTATTATTTATTCGTGCACGTTATTTGCTCAAATTTATATCGCACGAGTTCACTGTCCACCAGTTTTGCGATCACGTGCCTACTCTTCGTAATCCAGATGTTTTTATGTGCCACATTTAAATACTTAATACCTATCATTATTTCAAACTTTAAATAGTACGCAATATCAAGAATTAATCATACTTAACTAAAATATGATATATAAATGAACTGAAAACTGCAATACATAAATATATTTCTTGTGCATTATCTCAGACGCAACAAAACTGACGAAAGAATTTTCTAAATATTCATGTCAGTCATTATCATTTTATTACCGTGTGACATTAAAATCATTGTATTCAAATTATTGTAATTATCTTTTACAAAACATAATATTTTTTACAGGGAAACGATACTGTGCAGGAAAGCAAACAAGTTTTGGATGGGATATGTCGGGGCAGTCAAATTTACTGGAATTACAGGCCATGCTTCAAAAAAAGTTTCTTATCAGAAGAACCAAAGATGATGTTCTTCCTAGTCTAAAAGAAAAAACTAGGTGATTACTTTTCTGTTATTAAAATGTCTTCATCTCTTATTTTTGTGCCAAATCCGTCATCATACATCGACTATCATTTCGGCTATTTTTCTCCGTCTGCCACTGCTCTAAATAGGAATGCCAAGGCGAGGTCTCACTTTCCAGAGATCTTTTCTCAAATGATAAGATGATATATCTCTGGGGTCCTGCATGATGTAGCCAAAGTATGCCAATATTCTTGTTTTTTATTTAACTGTCTTCCCAGCTGATACAGAGAGATTTCTTTGAGTGTCCACGCCCCCACTCCATATAATAAGACTGAAATGACTGTACCATCTTACGATTCTCATTCTGAGTCCTAGGTTTAGATCGTGGCTACATAGTATTTTCCTCAGTTGTGTAAAAACTACCCTGAGCTTCTCGACTCGGCATTTCAGTTCAACTGTATGGGCTATGGTCTCAGTTATCTTCCAGAAGTGCTACCTAAGTTTTCAATAGAATATGCTTTCTCTGAGGGGGCTCCATTCAATTCGCAGGTTCTATCATCTAAACATCTAAAGGGGTCTTGATTATCCTCATATATTTGGTCATATGTGTCGCAGGCCTCTGTTAATGAATAATTTTAAACCTTTTCGACTATCTATAATGAGCATTGCATTGTCCGCATATCGCCAATTATTGTAAATGACTCCATTTACGTTGATCCCATTAGAACTTTTTCAAAAATGTTTTCTGAATGCTATATATTAAATAAATATATTTTTTTGAAAAATCTGGGAAACATTATGTATATACTTATTAGAAAAAAATCCTATTAAGAAAGTTGGATCGAGTAGGGTTAAAACCCATAACTTTCACTGTCCGGAGTGAGTGAATCCCATTCGGTGCAACTTATTTTCTAGCATTTTTCCAATAGGTATATTTCTGAGATTTTTCAAAATTATATGTTTTTGATTAGATAGAGTTAAGTAGTCCATTTTGTGAACCCATTTTAAAACAGTGTGTATGTATTACTTTTATTCAGGGAAACTGTCATATTGAATCAGAGTCTTCTAGCAGTAAACGAGGAGACAAAAATTAATTTGTCACAAATGGCTGAATCATATACGACTAAAACAGCTGCCCACAAACACATTGCCTTGTTGACATTTTTTTGTGAAACGGCCAAAGTCAAAACTCCCGCAATATGGTATGTTACACACGGTATTATTCATTTGAAACTGTACAAAATTCCCCAAGAATAACCTACATTTATTTTGAAATACGGAACACTACTTTATAACAATATAGTATAGGTTATTTTTTAAGATAACAGAATAAGTCATTGATATCCACAGATCAATCATACAGTCATAGACACACATTATCAAAATTACAAACAATAATAATTACTACTGTTATTAATTCTTGATCGAGAAAGTCTTAATTTATTGCTGTATTATTTTTTTTATACACTTCTGTACCATTGACATCTGTTGGAATGTTTTCAACTGATGTGTATCGGTTAGTTAAAAGTAATTATGAAAGAAATATAAAATGAAAAATATAATGAAAATGAAATAATAATTGTTGCTATGTATTTACCTAACAATAATTGTCGGAATAAATGTTAAAGCGACACCCGGTTTCCACCTGCTGTGCGTTTATTTCTGCTTTACAACTTTTATTTAAGACCAGCGGCGGCTTCTCTAACACCATGCATATGCGCTGCACTCCTTTTTCCTAAACATCACTCAATGTGCAACAATGCTATTCATAAGTCATCACTCGTTTATCGCAATGTAATCCATGTAAATTTGTACCAAAAGCATGTACCCACTGAACAGTCATTGGAAACGGGCGCTCGTGGTGAGCGCCCTAATATCGATTTTAGTTTGCTATTCATATTACATTGTGTAATAACAGTTCAACCCGATATGTGAAACTCATAAACAAAATTTTATGGCCGTTTGGGACTCCGACCAGTTCACAAAATTCGACACAGAAAAAAAAGCATACGCCGATAAATGTAGTAACTGAGATTTAGCAGGATTGATAAAAAAATAGATTTTTTAAATTTAAATCTCATATAAATTCATTGGAAATAGGCTGATATTGAATACAAATTGATTATCAACATAAATCTTATGGATACGATCCTTAAATCATTCAATATTTGCAAATATTTCAATATAATTTATAAAAAATTAATATCTTAGTTACCATGTTCTTTTACCAAGTGAGTGAATTATTATAACATGATGTCATATTTTTAACAATGCCTGACTGGCATGAAGTTTTATTGCATTTTGTATACGAAGGGAGTGAGAAGGGACTGACGCCTTGTCGAGATTAGAGTCGAAAAATTCGTACCTACCTATTCAAAACAATCGATAGTTATCCATTTTTTTTTTTAATATTGTCTTGAAATATCATTTACTTACAATACAAAATTCAGTATGGTTTCTGTTGTTGCGATCTATAGTCGGCCTTTTTAGATGTTTTGTCACATTATTTCGATAATTTTGTTTATAAAAATAAATTTTGAATAAAAAAATTCATAATAATACATATAATTGTTATTGTTTAATCAGTGAAGTGTATGTGTTTTAAAATGATATCGGTAAACGTAGGCTTTATCAAAAATAATAAGAATTCCTTCGAAGAAAGAGTCAGAATAAAAAAAGGATGGTCCGATGACATGTGGAAAGTGAAAGGTGTTTTTCAACCCTTAAAAGAATTATTGTTTTAATTTAATAAAACGCAAATTTTTGTAGTAATTATTCCACTTTTAATCAATAGATTAGGACCGGTTTCGTTTCAACATTGTTGAAAATGTCCCTCTGAGGCGGACGAAACCGGTCCTAATCTATTGATTAAAAGTGGAATAAGTACTACAAAAAATTGCGTTTTATTAAATTAAAACAACAATACAATGCAGTTCCACCATGAATTGACAGTTAACAAAATAAAAGAAAAAAAACTTAAAAGAATTAAATCGTCTTTAAGAAATACCATGAATCAGGACAGACTTAACTGTCTATCTGTGTTAAGCATGGAGAAAAAACTTTTACTAACGGTTCCAGACTTTAATGAGAAGTGATTGAGGTGTTCGCTAAACAGAAACAACGCCGAATTGATATTCTTTTTAAATAAGGTAAGAAAATGTTTAGTGCACCCCCAATGAAAGCAATTTTGGAAACCACCGGCCGCCACTGGTTAAGACCACAAGATTATCCTTACCTTTCTGGCGTACAGGCAATTTTTGTTAGCGGTGTCTAATTAACAATTAGTTACTGATTAAAGGGGTCCAAAATAATAGCTGCTTCCAGTGACAGCGCTGAAAGCAAATGATAGAAAAAAGACAACACTATACATGTTTTGATATCACTTTGAGAGCATAATTTATGTCCCGTTTCTATAGCGAAGCGAAATTTATTTTAATCTTTATATTCCAACGATAATGTCATTTATATAAATTGTTTTTCAGTAAATATGTAACAGATATCATAAAAACCAATGAGAAATTTTTGATTTTTGCTCATCACAAGTCTGTCATTGAGGCAATCTGTCATACTCTTGATGAACACCGGATGCATTACATTTGTATCAATGGCACAACTAAAGGCACTGATCGTAGTGTAAGTACTCCAGACATTTATGTATATCGTTATTAAGATGTTTGTATTAAAGTCGCTGAGGAAACCCTTCTCAAAAATACTTCATTAAATTAGCTGTCACTTCGTAATGCATGCATTTATCTTCGAAATTAATTTGTCACGGATCAATGCTATTTTTTAATTTTGAATTCGTAACGCGTTCACCTTATATGGTATTTGAAGCATTCACATTATAATGCAAAATGTCTATGAAAGACGAGACTACATCAATTATGGATAAACAGCCAATAGCTATCTGTGCACCCAAGACCCACGATTTCATATCTATACAGAGTTCAGTGTATTTTAAAATTGAAATAAAACACAAACAAGATGTCAACTCAAAAAGTTAAAAGAATTGTTACAAAATTCCATAAGCCTATTATATCAATCTACTTGTTATGTAAAGTATATTGACCTCTAATTTTTTTTGTTAGCTAGAACAAATTGATATGCGTCGATTGGTATTATAAAAGATTGATTACTTCATCTAATAGGCAGTCTTCACCACTACATGACACGTCATGCTTTTATCTTTCTCGGTACCGTAAAGTGGGGTGACTTTGATCGATTTTTATTTTATATTTACGATATTTTGAAAACCGACTATAGGAATAGACTGAAAAAATAATGTAAATATTGCATTATAAATACCAACCGAATAATAATATTAAATTTTAACGAATACGTATTGAAATAAAAAATAAGTCACACCATGGGGTGAGGCTACTTTGATACCTATTTTTTTTATGCTTTCGTTAGTTTATATGTGGGACTTCAAACCCATCCCTATATTTCATTATTTTTTTCAGGAGTTACAGCTACATTAAATAAAATAATAATATGAAAACGTATTTTCAATCAAAAAAATGTACAGATTTGCATTATAGCATTTATTCATTATGTTATCAAAAAAGTACAGGGTAAACAACAAAGATCTAGGAACATTTTTATACGAGACCAAAATTACAATACAAAATAACCAATAAAACTTAAAATAAAATAATTTGAACCTAGTTTTCTTTTGTACTGTCGCACCATCTTTTTCTGAAATTAAAAACATGGAAATTAAAAAAAATCACAAGAATATTCTTAAAATTTAGCAACTACACCATCCTCACTCAGTATAGGTAGTAGGTGTGGGGGCGACTTTGATACCCCATATCAATGACGCCCCATACTCTAAATCAGCATGTTACACAAAAGTGTACTTCACCTCAATAAATTTAAAATATGAAAAAGAAATAGTGATATCACTATAGTATTTAAATAATCATTGGATTACTACGATGATAATAAAAGGGTACTCACATTTTATAGCTCTTCAAATAAGACACCAAATTCACCTTGATGTTTACGGATTCCGATATACAATAAATTACCGTATTTGTAGTTTGACAGGTAGACCATAGATATATCTTTTAAAATAGACCGGTAACTTATAATTATACCGTTTCGGTGGGTACTGTGTTGTCAATTTCAAAAACATTTTCAAAGTATCAAAGTAGCCCCTCGATTTCAATGACGCCCCATTTGACGGTATGCGCCAACTTCACATATTATTCTTTCAATGCGATGCCAATATTAGTCTTTTTCCCAGACACAACACTGATACTTTTTCATTTTCAATATTACGTACTTACTAGAGAGAGTTTTGATCTCATTGATGTTTATTTATTATTCTTTTTATAGAACCTCGTGGACTCATTCCAATTCAATGAGTCGTGCCGCTGCGCTGTCCTATCAATAACTGCGGCTTGTGCTGGAATAACTTTGACGGCCGCACAGCTGGTAGTCTTTGCTGAATTGCATTGGAATCCTGGCGTAAGATATTCTTCATAATTAATATTAAAAATTTAGCGATTACAAACCAAATCAAAAATAATTTTATTTAGTTTTATAACGCCACATTATATCAGCCTGTGTTTATTACGGTTCAACGTTACTTTATGGATGTGATATTTTTCTTTTTGTAGATATTAAATCAGGCAGAATCTCGAGCTCACAGAATCGGCCAGAAAGGAGGCGTTTGCGTGAGATATCTACTCGCCAAAGGCACGGCGGACGATATTATGTGGCCTCTGCTCCAAAAAAAATTAGAGGTCAATATACTTTACATAACAAGTTTATTTAAACAACAGACTTATGGAATTTTGTTTCCTTCCTTTAATTTCTTTAACTTATTGAGTTGACTTGTTTGTGTTTTATTTCAATTTCGAATTAAACCAAAAGTTTTTGTTCCGCATCGTAAATATTACCCCATCTATGAAGAGAGAGAGAGAAATGAGAGAAAACTCGTTTGCTCCTTTTTTAATTATTATTATTATTAAATTATTTTATTTTATATAATGGCTGCCCTCCACCAAGAATTGACAGTTATTAAATAAAATTGTTTTGACTCAAATTTCTGAAGACATATTTTCCTACTATAAATATATCACACTGTAAATAAGGTTTGATAGTTCCGACAGATAACAAAAAGAGCGTGAGAGTAATTTAGTGAGACAAACCAATAGGATAAGAGCGATATAAACACTGTCGGCGATGGCAAAATTATACCTAGTTTTTTCGCACCCAAACAAATTATATTTGTGGTTCTTACTTTCACTGTGGTACCAAGTTAAGAGTTATTTTAATTGATTATTTTCAGGTTCTTAATCAAACTGGACTAAGCAATGATACATTTGAGAATACAACACATTCCAAACAGGTAAATTACACACTGCCATATCAATTTTATTGTTTAAAAGTTATTATATGTCAACGTTGACACCGGCGGCGCGATTTAAGCGTCGGCCTATAGCGTTGTGGGTCCCAGGTTCGAATCCTTGATTTGACAAGTACACATATTGTTTTTCAAATTGTGTATGAGTCAGAGAATGGACTTAATAGGGTTGAGCAAGTGGTTGACATCCATTTCTCGTAAAAACAAAATCTGTTAATACAAACATCCACTCTGTGGAGGCCCATATGATCTTATTAGGATATTAAACTCGTCTCGTCTGCGACACAGCCATAAATCAAACCTCGTAGGAATGTTACATTCATATTGCAGTCGGCCACGCATATAGGAGCCTGGCGACAGTGACGATCGCAACCTCTTGAAACGTCAGTTGTCAAAAAAAAAAATTAAATGTCATTGCACAAAAATACCATCAGACGCCAAAACAGCGATTGTTATGTATTGAGTGCTCTCTCCTTGTATAATCATATGTGTACGGATATTTTTCAATCTCTTGAACAAAGTATATTGGTGCGCTCGTCTGTCATTTTCTAGATTTGGCGACTGGTGAGTTTGAATTGAAATAGCTGACTCGTAGCGGACACCAGATTTATTTTAAAATGTTGCATTCCAGCAGTGTGAGGTGCTCCATTAGGTAACATGTGTTTTTTGAATAACAATAACACATCAACGGTATTTGACATGTTGCAGACAAAATGAGTTTAGATGTGCGAGCCTACTAAGGCATTTAATGTACTATTGCAACCATGGCCCTCACTAGGGGTGCTGACCGGGCTCTAGCCTAGGGGCCCGGTCGACCAGATAAATGAAATAAACACACATCTTAGATTTGCTCTAATAGTGAAAAAAGTCGCCTGTGCCACTGTTTTACTTAGACATTATTACCATTTTCAAATATGTGGTTGTGCAATGCAATTTTTGGTTGTCTTGTGTTGATATTCGACAACCCCATAATTCGATGTGTTAAAAAATCGCTAAAAATACACTGAATTTTATTTGACCTCGAATACCATTTAGAAAACGCCACTGTAAAGCGTCAGAGTGCCTTTAATCTTAGCTATAGGTAGGGGTATGAGTCAGAGTATGGACCTAATAGGTTGAGCAAGTGGCTGACATCCATTTCTCGTAAAAACAAAATCTGTTAATACAAACCTCCACTCTGTGGAGGCCCATATGATCCTATTAGGATCGGACATGGTCGAAAGAAAAGAAAGATAGGTAGGGGGCCCCGCCAAAGATTCTGCCCGCTTCAGAATGTGGGGGCCATGATTGCAACAATCCTAAAAAAAACAAAATCCTCCGAGTAATGTAAGTTATAAAACAAAGTATGTATACAATTATATATATTATTTTTCAGGGTAACAGGACCAATGAAAACACTTTAATGAAGATGTTCCCCAGTAATATGCAAAACGAATCCAATAATTTTATACCTGGGACAAATATACAAAAAGGATCCGAAGGAGGGCCAGGTCAATCATTGAAGGATAATATTAGTAAAAACATTTCATATGGTTTTCAGGATGATCTAGAAACAACCTTTCATGATGATGATGAAGGAGATGAACTTTTAGCTCATTTATTATTATAAATAATTTTTTCTATTGTTTATTTTTTTAAAGCGTAACTAAGATTTAAAGAATTTGAAGTACAAATTGAAGGAGTCTTATACGTTCGTTAGAGTGATAACATTTGGAATTATTTTGCAAGCGCATGAAGCATGGTTAAGTTGGTAAACTCCACAAAAAATATTAATATCACTCAGTTGCCATTCCGATTTTCTTGCTCAAGCAATGCCGGCCATTTTTATATACATTTCTTATTCGAGTGCAGTTATAAAGTTCAACACAAATTTTACAGGATTTTTAAATAAATATAATGTGAAAATGACGGATTGTGTTTTTATATACCTTGCAAATTGGGAAATAAATGCCATAGTAGTGTTTGAAGTTCTCTAAAAATTAACTTGCAATCAATGTTTCCTCTAATTTTTCTATTGTGTGTGCGGATCATCAACGCATCTGAGTCACTAGTCACCTGGTGCGGTAATTTACACCCCCCCCCCCTTCCACAAACATACAATTTTTCATTAAAACTTATATTTTTTAAATTAACGTACAAAATTAGCATTTTTTGCACTGATATATCCGTACTTCATCAACAATTAATGTATCAAACCGAGACTTCCGTAATTTGTCAAAAAAATCTTTTTTATTGACTGCATTAATGCATTCGGCATTTAATTTGAACGCATAATTTTTATTTTGCCAGCTTTCGGGAATATCTGTATATGTATTTAGATACATGATTATGAATATCTTCTATATAAAGCATAGAAGCATTTATTTTTATAGCCCAAGAGATGCAGGTTCGATCCTGCCGGGTGTTTTACCTTTTTCAATTGGTTATAATATATTTTCTCAGAAGTGTTTTTCAAAATTATGTAAGTATGTTTTGTTTTTCATCAAACCTGTGAATCGTTTTTCTTGATGCTGAAAATTTACAAAAAGTGACGGTTTTTGCACGTAATGCCCTCATCTATTTCATATCATTATAAATATATACTTTACTCAGTTGTTCCTCTGAATCGTGTCAAGTAACGTTAATGGAAGTAGTGAGGGTATTATATCTCCATTTTGTACATACATGATTGCCTTATAATATTAATTGAATAATAAAAAGATTGTTCTGATTTTTTTGAACATTTTTAATCAATTGTTTATAAAAAAAATAGTAAATATGATAAAACAACAGGCGCGCACAACAGCAAAATGGTATGGGGGGTCCATTTCAAAAAATAATATCCATAATTTGTTATAATATATATTTTAAAGGTAGCGGGAAGGCGTTGGGGTTATCCCATTCGAGACGGATTTAAAAGAAGCAAAAACTGGACCAACAGCCAGATTCAATTTTTTAGTAAATTTTCCGAGCGTTTAAGAGCGCAATACAGAACCATCTGTTATAACTAAAACGGTCTTTGCGAAAACACTATGCAGAATCACTAATGTAGCCCGTCTTAGTTAAGATTGTGTTGTCTATGATTGACCGCATCTTAAATAGCTTCGTGTGGTTTTGCTATTGAAAATAATACCATATTATTTTAAAAAAAATGTTAAACGATGACAAAAATATGAAAACTATACAAAATAAATTCAACTATAAATACACAATTAATATTTAATTCAATTAATTTAATGTCTGCGCAATTAGTGAATATAAGTGATTTTTTGGGCCCCGCGTTATTTCTCTAGTCCGCCATATCTCCACTAAACGTCAGATGTCATTGTTTACAATTTACAGATATGCCATGATGAAAGATGCATTAGAAATAATATATAGAATGATTAAAACTAATATTACCATTTTGGTGTGTAGGTAACTACTTATTAGAGGTGAGTTGGAAATAGTGTCACCAGTTTGTGTACTCAAGTCTCGGTTGAAACTACCCATACTCAGTACGTGTGGCCCAATAAACTTGCTCGAACACATGCGATGATAAATCATCGCAAGTCGCTCGATAGTTGGTAGACTTTCAATACTATTGACATTAAATGCGCGCGAGGGAGATAGCACTTTAAAACAAGTATATTTTAATTTATTAGTCTATACAAGTGAATAACATAATCTCATGTATGAACAACAGGGAATGTGGTGAGGTGACGGCAGAGGCTTGTTATGACCGCTCAAAACATGAATTTAAAATTTAAAAAAAATATTTTATGTTAACAAGAATATTATAACCTAACATAAAAACAACTAATAAATGTATTTAAAATTTTATAATAAATGGGACATTTGGAAAAGCCAAGCTCAGTGTATTTTTAGCGATTCTATTGAAGCCGATATTTGAAATACTAGCAGTATTTTGGAACAAGTTTCGATACGAAGTATTTTTTGATACTGGTAGTAAGTATACTTATAGTCTTCAAAATCGACCAGTTTTCCCACCTCTACTACTTATATATTTCAACCGTCAATTGGATTTGCTTTATCTGTATTTGAATAATAAAAGTTATTTCATAATTATTTACACTAACGAAAGTAAAGAAGACTATTTATTAAATTACACGACACAATTAAAAATGTCGCATACCTACCGACGTAATCATATTCAATGCCTTTCTTGTCGACACGTTATGACATTGTACTTTTGTTATCATATTTTAAGTATTGTGTTTCAATCAAAATATCTATTACTTTTCCCTACTTGTAAGGTTAGCCGACTTATGTGTTCGCTAAATTATTGTTTATTTCAATTTATTATTACGTAACATAAAATATACTATCATGATAGGTACCTACTGTCCGAAAAGAAGATCTAGGCAATAACCAGAAGTCGCTGGAGTCGAAGTGCGATTAACTAAATAGGAGGGGCTTGTTAGTTCACAGTTTTAACACATAGAGGACAACTCGTCGATAACCGGAAGTCGTTGCAGTCGAAGTGCAGTTAAAAGTAGGAGGGGCTTATTAGTTCACAGTTTTAACACGTTGACAAGATCTTGTTCGACAGTACCTATATTATATTCTCTACCGCTTCCCAAATTCAATTTGTGAACAACTGCTTGTAGCTACCTACATAATATATTAATATCCATATTTCTTAACACGACATTCAATTATCGTGTTTCAATCGAAAGCAAAAGATCTCTTTTCTCTATTTGTGAGGTTGTCCGGCGTATGTGTTCGCTAATTATCCCATCTAACCAATTCATTATCACATACAATAAATACTATAAAAGTTATATAATAATATATTATATTCTCTACCGCTTCCCAAATATTATAACCTGGAAAATATTCATACATATTAGATATATATTTCTCGCAGCAAATATTTTCAATCAAATTTCATTGCTTCCGTCGATACTTTGACAGCTGTCAGTGGGTCACATGCCTTCTATACTTTTTTTCTGTAAAATTTACTCTCACACGACAGCTCGTTATGTATGGATACAGAAGGCGATGCAGTCATAAGATACATGCCTAAAGTAGTCTATGGTTAAGGAATCCTTTTCAGTGACTTCAAGTTAAGCATGTAACTATGATTCTGCATTGCGCTCTAAGAGTTTATTAAATCTGCTACAACTTTTTTTATTATATATCAATATTTTATTTAAATTCGTGTAAATAAAAAAATACAACGCATCAATTCATACTTCTCTTCTTAAATATGTAGGTAGGTTAATTTGAAGGTTTTTAAGAAATATCTAAAAATAAAAAAATAAACCATACTAAAGATAAGCGGTGCCAAATCGACGCCGATTGTCCAGAATCACTTGATCAACAATTGGCGCCGATTATCTCCAATGGCAAAATCTAGCAGGTACTGTTGACTTCCGCATTTACCCCACCTACTACTTATAGCTTCAAATCGCTTCAACTGTGGAGCTCCACCCCTGCAATTTTCCGAGTACGTTCCCAATACCCAAGCACTCCAATACCTGAGTTATTGCGACCTGTCACATCCACGAGTGGTTATCAAATGTGTGTGGCTTAACCATCACAATTATTAGAAATCCGTTGCGTCACATAAACTGTAGTGTCTTTTAGACATGTCGCGTCAAAATATTAAAGCAAACATTGGATGCCTCAGTTGGTTGCATCAATTCATGAGTTTCATTGACACAGACCTTGCTTGTTGTAAAATGGTGAAAGCAGAGGGGCCGACCTGTTGGGAAGGCTGCTCGTGACAATTTCCTGATGAAAGATTAATATTCTATCCACCTAAACGATTTCTATTTATTTTTTAGATTCTGGGGAGGGCCTAGAGTGTGCGTCTCTGATAAAAACTTATTTGAACTTAAATGTTATTCACTTCTCAACGATAATATCTGTGAAAACACCCTCCTTCAACTCTGGTACATTTCTGCCACATGCTGGGATGGACTGGAAAAAAAATGTAATTTGAGTTAGTTTAAGATCCTGCTGATTTGCTATTATCTAACTAGAGCCATCTTGAGTAGCGATTGAGAATTGCTGTCTCCAGAGATCATGAAAAAACTTGAACTCGCTTCTCGTGAAATTTATGTGTATATTGGAAAATTCGATTCAGGTATCATGAATACCTATAAAATAGAAATACGAAAACTACTACATACATACATCAAGGTTTCAAAAAAGACTTGATACTCTGAGCATAACACATACTATTTATTACAAAATCTGGAGTTTGAAGAAAAAGAAATCAATGACAATGAGTTTACATTAGATTTTCACCATTAATTTAATGCAAAATTGTACTTACTTTGACTCTGAATTCAAACGGCAGGTATTGTTGAATAAAACGATAGAATTCAAAATGCGTTTTGACAATCTTCAAGCGAGCCATTTCATTCTTCAATGTGTCCACAGATGGATGATAATCTGTTTTGGCATCTTCAACCAAATTGACAATTTGAACCAAATCTTTTATGAACTTCTCGGCTCTTCGTTTGGTCTTAAATCCATAACTGCAAACAATAAAAATTACGTTTCAATAGGAGACTCAATTGTTCATACAATTTTTTTATACATACTCCATCAAATATTGTGCATTTACGGTGTTCCACTCTAACTCATAATAAAATAATTACAAGATAAAAAGAACTTTTTATATACAACATTTTTAAATTTTCTGTTGAATCATATAATCTTGACTTGACTAGCTTAACAGGTTCGCTGCCGCCGGCTACAATCGGAGCCACGTGGCCACTCATAGTCGGTGCCGCCGTATCGGATCGGAGCCGCCTGTATAGTAATCATGAAGATGTCATTCTTTCACTGGCACTACCATTGAGTGGTTTATTTCTTAGCTGGCATTATTTTTCGCTAGTCGGTTTTTATTTTGCATCATAATTAGATTTTTTATAGACATTTTTCGGCACCTGTGTTTTATAAGGTCTTACCTACCTTACCACTTATCATAATCATTTATCACATGTTAGCAGTGGCAGCATTAGGTTATTTAGAATATTTTTCAGTATGACTTTATAAAGATAAAAAGTTTTTTAGACAAGCACGCCACTGTTAGAAAATATTAATTGGTCTTGTGTTACTCAAATGGATTGCTTTGAAATTTGATAGTTTTCATAACATGGTGAGCACCAAATCCCATAAAAGCAATTAGGAAATCAATAAATTTCATTAAAAAAATCATAAAACAAAATTGCATAACATAATATTTTGGAGCATTTTAAATTTTAAAAGCCCACTTGAATGTTTTCAATGCCTAGGTACTGTGAAAATTTTTATAATTTACGACTTGTTATGACATAACTTATTTATAACAAATACAGTTCACTTTCAAGATCAAGTGCCAGTGCCGGCGGCTCCGAGCGTGAATGTAGCCATCACTTATTTTCGTCTACCTTGACCTAATTTTTACGTTTTCGTGGATTGACACATGGGGTCAATTCTATGTTATATAGGGCGGCAGCGAAGCTGTTAAATGACCAAAAAAATTTGTACTTGATAGAAATAATACTGAAATGTCATATTGATTTCCATAGTAACGCACGTATATATTAATATGAATAATTTAGTTGCTAGGACCCACTTAGCAACCAATAATAGCTTTACTTTCTACGGATTTCTTCCGAAATAACTTTTCATACAAAACAGAATAAACTGAAAATGAAATCAATTCTACTTAAGTATTAAAAAAAATGCATTGACATCGTGTTCTGACATATTCTAAAAGTTTTAAATGTCTAGCTAGTCGGGAAGTTAGTTCAAAATCGATTGCGAGATTTGTACCGGACGAATAAGAATACGAGCTAAGAAAAACGTTGTAATAATGGTATTTGCCTTCACGGTATTCGATCACAGTACACATAATGAACTAAAGAGTAGTAAAATTCTACCTAGGTTCCAGTTTTTTTTCAATAAACGAGCACAACAATGATGTTATCCACTGTTCCTTCATGAAGGGTTGGCTCTTTTTTTTGTTTCCCTTGGCAGGTGTTTCCAATTCTTTATTCCTCAAAGTATTTGCGGCAGCAGTCCCCTTGGCAGACTTCTTGTTTCGCTTCAACGTAACCTTTTTTTGTACAAAAGGCTTAAATACGTTTGTTCTGGTCATGATATTTTTTGAAAAATTGTCCTGGAAAAATAATTAAAAAGTACATTAGGATCTTTGAGCCTCAACAGAGTCAAGGTAATGTTAATATATATTTTTTTAAATGAATGATTCTTAGCCATTCGTCAAACTCATCGGGTCCTGGCACTGGATCAAACGCACATTGAAAAACATGCATTTTTTTGTCCAGTCTGATGGCTTCAGAGACATCCGCTTTATCGTGGCTGCATATTATATTAAGTATTGCATGATTTTAATATTGGAAACATTAATATATAATCATTAGCTTAGAGCTCACAATATTGTAATAAGGTTTTTCTGTAATATAAAATGAATTTGAATTCAGACTTCACATAATATTCTTTATTTGTTTATACTTAATACCTACTTAGTTGATATGGGCGTAATGAATTTACACTGTCAAAGTCTTTGTTTTTAAAGCATCAGGTAGGTATATGAAAAACTTAGGTAAGTATGCAATATTAATATTACATACCGCTTTCTTTTTACGTTCGACATTCTCAACTTGAAGTTTTTCCAAATATTTTATGAGATCAGCTTGAGGTATTTGAACACGTTGCACATTTTCCTTATTGTTCGTTTTCACAGAAGACGAAACGTTCCTCGTAACCCTTTTAGAAATTCGCGATTGGTTACCGGCATCAATGTAGTCCATAGATATTTCAGATAAGATCTGGGACACCGATAAGTCTTGCTTTTTTAATTGAGAGCGTCGGTTTTTTTCTGTTTCAAGCGAGTTTCCTCTGATGTCGAACAATTCTTCCGACACATCATCATCAGATGAAAAATCATCATGTGTAGACTTATTCATGGAATCGGTTGTACCGCCAACCACGAGCATTCCATTTTCTTTTGTCTTCGATATGTTAACTGCTCTGGTCAACTCTGCAGCTTCGGCAGAGCTTTTATACAAATTGCGCATTGTTGAATTATCTGTGTCTTGTACATTGTTTACTGTAAGATTGTCATCATTCTTCGGAGTGAAAATATTTTCAGGAACGGATTCATCGCTGGATGACATATCGACATAGGCAATGGATAAGTTTTGGGCCCGTGATTCTTGAACGGCTTCATCTTCTAGTTGAGCTGCTTCATCGGGCATGCTCTCATCCGATTCCGCATTGCTACAATCATTCTGTTCCTCATTCACGATCGATGACAATGCATCATCGTTATCAGCTCTATCGATCGACTCATTTACAGTATCAACATTGGACATTTCTACATCGTTTTGATTTATTTCAATCTCTGACTCGGCGATCACCACGGATTTTTCAATTATTTTAATGTTTTCCCTTTCATGTAAAGTATCATCACGATTCTCCTCCATATCATTAATATTAGAATGATGAACTTTGTGAAGTATTTTTGAATTTGTACCTACGTCGTCTTCGTTGAGATTTTTATCGGTAGCCGAAATATCATCGTGGTTCTGCTCCCTACCACTCACAATATTCGAATGCCGGACTTTATGTGTTTTCATGTTATTGTCACAAGAATTATTAGGCACCAAAGAAATCATATCTGCGTCATCTTCATTGAGATTTTTACCGGTAGCCGAAATATCATTATGGCTCTGCTCCCTATCACTCACAATATTCGAATGTCGGACTTTATGTGTCTTGATGTTATTGTCACGAGAAATATTCGGCACCGAAGAAATCATATCTGCGTCATCTTCATCGAGATTTTTACCGGTAGCCGAAATATCATTATGGCTCTGCTCCCTATCACTCACAATATTCGAATGCCGGACTTTATGTGTCTTGATGTTATTGTCACGAGAAATATTCGGCACCGAAGAAATCATATCTGCGTCATCTTCATTGAGATTTTTACCGGTAGCCGAAATATCATTATGGCTCTGCTCCCCATCACTCACAATATTCGAATGCCGGACTTTATGTGTTTTCATGTTATTATCACGAGAATTATTCGGCACCGAAGAAATCATATCTGCGTCATCTTCATTGAGATTTTTACCGGTAGCCGAAATATCATTATGGTTCTGCTCCCTATCACTCACAATATTCGAATGCCGGACTTTATGTGTCTTCATGTTATTGTCACGAGAATTATTCGGCACCGAAGAAATCATAACTACGTCATCTACATTGAGATTTTTACCGGTAGCCGAAATATCATTGTGGCTCTGCTCCTTATCACTCACAATATTCGAATGCCGGACTTTATGTGTCTTGATGTTATTGTCACGAGAAATATTCGGCACCGAAGAAATCATATCTGCGTCATCTTCATTGAGATTTTTACCGGTAGCCGAAATGTCATTATGGCTCTGCTCCCTAATACTCACAATATTCGAATGCCGGACTTTATGTGTTTTCATGTTATTATCACGAGAATTATTCGGCACCGAAGAAATCATATCTGCGTCATCTTCATTGAGATTTTTACCGGTAGCCGAAATATCATTGTGGCTCTGCTCCCTATCACTCACAATATTCGAATGCCGGACTTTATGTGTCTTGATGTTATTGTCACGAGAAATATTCGGCACCGAAGAAATCATAACTACGTCATCTACATTGAGATTTTTACCGGTAGCCGAAATATCATTGTGGCTCTGCTCCCTATCACTCACAATATTCGAATGCCGGACTTTATGTGTTTTCTTGTTATTATCACGAGAATTATTCGGCACCGAAGAAATCATATCTGCGTTGTCTTCATTGAGTTGTGAATCAGACGCCGAATCGGCCATGTTAACATGTCCGTAAGTGGATCGCCTAACAGGGGGGTTAGTTCTTTTGGCCATCATTTCCTCTATAACCTGCTTATCGATATAGCTTTGATTCAGAATCGGGACAGCATCGTGTTCAGAGTCTTGCAATTTTAGCCAGGTGCCTACAGATTGTCGTGTTGATATTTCTAGAGGGTGTAATTCAGGAAAGGTTGGCGCGTCACGTGATTCGACACATAAAATATCCACATCTATTGATTGTTGCTGCACATTTGAATGCTGAAATAAATAAAAAGTATTCAGTGTAAGTGTTCAATCATTCAAATAATATTAGTCATGTATTGTAAAAAATTACTCATTACAACAATAATTAAAGTTGTATAAACAATAAAAAGTTTTAATTGAACTTTGATAGTATGTAATGCTTAACTTTGAGCAGTATTTTTCAAAAAATCAAAAAAGGATTTTTAATACCATAGTGACACCACCACCAATGTTGAAGATAATCTTCTATAGCGATACAATGAAATATATATGAAAGTGGTACAAACTCTTAAGAGTCAGAAAGGCATTCATTGTTTGTTACATAGAAAAATTGCACTTATAGTCAACTGAAACTCGTGTGAGCAATTTTGGTAAGGAAACCACAGATGCAACCTCTTTGGACACCACAGATGTAGTGTGCACTGTGTAGATTCCACTTCTTGCCGATTCTTGGGATCGGACGATCTGTGAAAAAGTAGTATGGCAGTACTGACAGTACGATTAGCTGAATATCATAAAACTTATAAAGAACCGAAGACCGCTGGGTGGGACACATAAAAGGGATGAACAATATATCAGCCCTGAAGCGCTTAACACTAACAAAGCCAGAGGAAAGATGACGTGCCTGAAGACCACGACTTCGGTGGCTGGATGGAATAGGAGAGGCGTCCAATTGTCTCGTTGAGGAGATGGAGAGTAAGTAATGTTGGAGGCGGATAGGGCACAAACCAGACTGTGGAGACGGTAATAATAATAATGGCATCTATAAACCATAAAACAATAATCTGATACTGACCTTTGCATCTCTAAGAGCACCCGGATGGTCTTCCATCTGTTCTTCTTCGCCTTCAGGCCAATCTTGAGCCGTCGTACAACTCTTCATTGAAACATTATTTATTCTCTTCATTGATATACGCTTTGATTTTCGGGATAAATTGTTTTCATCTTGAATATCTTTTTCCATTATGAGAGACGTATTTGAAACATTCTTAACTGTTTTATGCAGTTGATCAACGATCACGGCAGACGGTACATCAATATAATCAGCCGGCTGCACAACCTGCTGAATGCTACTGTCCATTACCTGCTCGGTCACTTTCGAATCTTTTTTTGTACTAATCGAAGCGACGGTACTGGTTTCTTCAACAATATCAGAATGCATCAACGACTTGGCTGGCAATAAGCTTCGCGATGCTCTTCTCTCGCTTCTGCGGGGAGTTTTAGGGCTCTCCATCATGGTGGATGAGACGAGGTTCTTCCACTTATCAAAATTGTTCATCTCCGAAGTGACACTAGTCGGGGAATACCCGGATACCACGCTTAATGCATCGGTTTCAGACTGCCTCCTCGATTTTAATAGTAAAGAGTGTCTACGTTTTTTTAATGAGTTTACTTTTTCTACCTCCGCTTCCTGCTGTACCTCTATTGGTGGATCATTTGTATCTTTAGAATAGGCTCTGTCCGTTTCAGGCATGTCTGAAATAGTATCCAATTCAGAATTCATCGTTAATGCCTGTGCAAAAACTGATTTAGCATCAACATTTTTCCCCCTGGCTTTCTTGAACAGATTTCTTTTCAAATCTTGTGATTTTTCTACCCCCACCTCTACTTCGGGTATTATAGATTTGTCGAAACCGCGTGATGAATTCTCTATAATTTCTGTTGCATTCGATTCAGAATCACTTGACAGGGCGTCAGCGAAGATTGATTGCTTTTGTGGATTTTTTATGTGAATCTTTTTGAAAAGATTTTGTTTCTTTTCCGCTCCAGATAATATTGACTTGGGAAAATATTCAGAAGTATGTCCAATTTCTGAAGGTTCATTCGGTTCAGATGCATTTATTAATGCTTCTGCAAAAAGTGACTTTCGTTTGACATTGTCCTTAGTGGCTTTCTTAAACAGAGTCTTTTTTGGGTTCTCTCTGGCTGCTCCAATTTCTTTTGAATGTTGTTCGATAGCCTCAGTTAAATGGGATTCATCCGAATCACTTGATAATGCGCCCTCGAAAACTGACTTTCCTTTGTGCTTCTTCGTTGGAAACATCCTGAACAAACTTTTTTTAGGTTCTCTTTGTGTTACCTCTTCTTCACTCTCATCTACATTTTCTTGATGTTCGGAAGATATTAAAGCTTCTGCATAATGTATTGGTCTAATTTCTGACATTTTACGTTTGAATAACTTCTTTTGTGGAATTATTTCATAGTTATCGAAACTGATTGAATTGTCCGTTACCGCCACATTTAAAGATTTTTTTCTTTTTTTATCTAATTCCACAGCTCCCCTTTTTTTAAAAAGGGGTTTAGAAGGAAAAGACATGTTCAATGAAGACATGTTTAAAGAAGACATAATGCTAAAATTGTCTTCATCGGCTTCATATGTCTCACTGAAAAAATAGGTTGGATATATTAATATATCATGTAGTTGTATATAGTATAATAATTATTTGTGTTTTATAATATTTATTGCCAGCAATGTTTATAATAATTACACGAACCAATGGTGGTTACTCCATTGGAGCACAATCAAATATTACAATGTTGTACCTAATAAATATGTGTTATTCTTAAGTCACTTCTCGAATGTGTAATGCAAATAATTTTAAATGCAATCGACTCGTAGCTTTGTCATTTCTCTCTCTCATTTCTATCTCAGTGAGCTTGTTTTACAGAAATTCTCATGGAGCTGATCTTAATCAGCAAATGCGGCTCAAAGCGAAGTCAATTGCGAGCTGTCTGTCTAACATTGGTTGATCATGGTAACTTATTATTAATTGTTTTAACAAAAAAACTTCAATAGCGCTAATATTAATTATTTTGAAAAATGATTAAATATGACAAGACATTAACCTTTCCTCCGCTTGAATGCTCATGTCATCCTCCATTAAGTTGACATGAGTGCTAACCGGAAAGAAGTCTGCCGTAGTATTGTTGTCACCTGAATTCAACCTCTTCCACCATTGCAATTCTAAAATAAAAAAATAAATATAAACCACCATTCTATATAAGACCATAATATAGAAATCTACAGCGGAGGTACATAAACGTTTTTTTTTACAAGTATAGTTTGTAGGCACTTTGCTGTGCTTCTTGAGGCTATGCCCTGAATAATAAGAATACAATAACTGTTTGATAAACAACATATTAATTTGATTTGAGTCAACAGGAACAGAAACCAAAACAAAGCGTTTGAAAGTATATTTTTTTACTTAAGCGCACCGCCACTCTAACGAGATGCGCAGTAGCAAAACTCTAAGGAGAGATCATTTCTAATTGCTTTGCGCATGCATTTGGCGTGGTGGGGGCACGCCTTCATGAGGTAAACAAATTATACAATGCACCAACTTCTGCCCCACTGTGTGCGCTATAATGTATTAATAGCATTTGATCATTATTCTTCTATCAAAAGAGCTATAGATAATATTTTATAAGAACCATCTAATATTCCCTTAGAAATGGATGCAGCATGTGAAAATAAAAGGACCCTGCATCGACATCTGGGTCTGCTCATACACCTTTCATTATTTCATAAATTAAATTGTGATTGAAAAATAAAATCTGCCTGCATTGCAATAAGGGTGATTAATGCAAATCTGTATTCATTTTCCTGACCAATTCTACTTTAATATTGAGATTTTGTATGTGACAAAGTGTCTTAGTATACACTGATGTCCCATAAATATTTAATTGATTAATTAATCCGGTTTTATCTTGGCAGAACTCCATTAAATGGTTTTGAAACAAGTGTTTTGTTAAATCTGTAAAGCTACAGATGTTGCTGAATACTTGAGCGGTATACCAACACATTTTTTTGCACAATTATACATGATGGCTATAATATAGCATCCACCTCTAATGAATGGTATCAGTTTACAATAAACTATGTCATCGAAAAACACAATGAAAAATATAAGTCTGGTTTGCGCAAGTCTCTACTACACACATTCAGTTATAGCCATGCAAGTATATAGTATATACATTTAAACATTCTCATGTCGCTTGTACAGTCAAAAAAAATGTGCAATATTATCATATACTTGTACAAAAATATTGGCTCTAGTAGGTATGCAGTTACATTTGCTGCTTTAAAATTATTATAAGTACCCCGATTTTCGAAGAACAAATAAAATAATAACTGCTAATAAATTGATAAAGCTCTACGTAAGACTGAGGTAATTGTTTATCATAAGGTCAGTAACGTGAGAAGCTGAATTATGATTTTTTTATCTTCTCAAACTAAAGTTTGGTGTACATTGAAAAATGGTTACTATTTAATTATTTACTGAGACTGATGTGGACAATATAAATATACAGGTGGCCCTCGACTTTCGTACGTAATTGGTTCCTGAAAATGTGTACGAATGTTGAATGTACCAAAGTAGAGCAATGTAATAAAACCATCAAAAAGTAAAAGTATTTTAAAATATTTATTTATTAATGGTTATAATAAAGTTAATGAGGCGTATTAGCAATCAGGTGATTTCTTTATAAACTTGAAAAGATAGTTGGATACCACCCTTTTTTTCTTTTCTTGATAAAGAGTTCCATAACATGCTGTGTCTTTATCAATTGCTTTAAGTACTTGAGATAAAAGCTTTCCGTTGGGATCACATTCTTGCATGATAGTCAAAAATTTGTCATTGAATATATATATCAAAAATCATTTATATTTTTGATTGTATAAGTCTTGACAATGACTTTATCAGCTTCTTCTTCTTCACTTTAATTTCGTATTTCATTTAACTCTTGTTGCTCAATTGAGTACCTATTTATTTGACAGACGTTTTGAGTGAGATTCAATTAACGTTGACGTCCAAGTTTAGTTCATTCATTAGGTTAACTGTTTCAGTTGTGATAATTTCCGGAGTTTCTTCAGAAATTACAAAATAACTCATCATTTGTGGGCATAATTGTTTCCATGAACCGTTCATTGTTGACTCTTTTATTTCAGCCCATGAGTCTCCAATTATTGTTTATTGTGTTCCGTATATTAAGATAGTTCTTCCAAAATTCTCTAAATGTAAGCCCACTTTCCCTGTCAGTTGCCTTGGTGGCCTGATTCAATGCACTATTGTCCTCATATAATATCGTTTAAACATAGTTATCGCTGTGTGGTCCATGGGTTATAAATGAGGCAGGTAGTATTGGGAGGAAGAAACACAACATTAGTGTCCAGGAGCATCGGTACGCGTCCTAACGCAAGACTAAACTTGCTTAGTGACGGGAGCTGAAGAGAGGAGCGACTGCACGGAAGCGCAGTTTTTGCATCATCAACCGAAATCAAAATTTTAAGAAATTTCGAGTAACTTGATTATCAGCTTGCAAACGTATCGTCTCAACCAACATTATTAACTCTTACATTTTATATTACTGCACGGAAAAAACGTACTTTACAGTACCTACATACCTTTGTTATTGGAGCTCGCATCTGAATTGTCACTTAGAATAGATCCGTTTAAGCTGGGATTGTTTCCAGATCTCCTAAGTATACTGACTCTCTTGGGCAAGCTTTGTCGTGGGGGATCCATAGAACCCGGTTTCCACGATGACATGGTTGCTATGGAGCTTTCGATTCTTTAGATACCAGTTACTATGAGTATGTAGATCATAAAAAAGTAATGCTGAAAGCTAAAATATATTAAAAAATAAAATAAATTGACGACAACATAATGTACTATCGCAATTTCTTTGCTTTCTAACCTACTAAGTTGTCAATAATAACTCAATATGTAATTATTACAACCTTTTAAACACTTAGGTCATAATTACAGATCAATACTGTTCATTGTCAACATAATTCACAATTTGTGCGTTTGTCAAAACACCCCAACGACAGATTATTCGATAAACAGAATTAGAAATTACTGACTTACAGAACAACACCTGTGACGGACGTTACTATTCTTTCGTTCGAATTTTAAAAGTTTAGGCTGTTTGGAATACTGTTGGTAGTCCTGTATTTTAATATTGCCAGAACGTGTTATCATAGACAATTTTAGTAGATTTTTAGAGATTTAATAGGTATAAAAAATTATGTACAGTCCAGTCCTACAAACTTATTGGAAGAATGGGATAGGGGAGCCACTATTGAAAACTACCCAACCAAGACTCGTTAACGGGACAAAATCTGATATTCGAATAAAATTTTCAAAATGGCGTCCTATGGTAGTTTGTAGTTCCATTTCTGGCCATTCTAGAGATGAGTTTGTAGGTACCTATGAACGTATACACTTGGAATACATTTACCTAATATACGTAGGTACGCAAGTCTTAAATTATTATTAATAATTTTAATAGGTATTGAATAATATTTAAAATTATCGTATTACTATCAATCTATTCATTTTTTAGAAAACGTTGTAACTTTTCACTTATAATTTTTTTACAAAGAGGTCGGTGGTCCGACCAAACACCCGTAAATACTAAATTCTCTCTGGTGATTTGTCCATGGTCATTGATCTCGCACGGTGGACTTTGATTTGACTTGATAATTTTGACATTCAAAGTTTAGAAAAAGTGTACCAGCTGTTAAAATGTCTGACACCATTGGTCCTGTGAAATATTTTGTTTGTGGAGGTTTTGGCGGAATATGTACAGTTTTAGCTGGACATCCTATGGATACTATTAAAGTTAGACTTCAAACGATGCCTCTACCGAAACCTGGTGAAAGTCCCTTGTATAGAGGGACGTGGGATTGTTTTA
The DNA here is from genome assembly GCF_057557595.1 of Rhyacophila brunnea. Taxonomy (NCBI): domain Eukaryota; kingdom Metazoa; phylum Arthropoda; class Insecta; order Trichoptera; family Rhyacophilidae; genus Rhyacophila; species Rhyacophila brunnea. Next base: position 18,248,400 of record NW_028232965.1, read on the forward strand.
CAAAAACAATTCAACGTGAAGGTTTCAGAGGTCTTTACAAAGGAATGTCAGCGCCTCTCACAGGGGTAGCTCCAATTTTCGCAATAAGTTTCTTTGGTTTCGGTGTTGGAAAACAATTGATCCAAGGTACATCCACTGTACCATTAGACAAATCCCAACTATTTTTGGCCGGAGCTTTTTCTGGTATATTCACTACTACGGTTATGGCTCCGGGCGAAAGAATTAAGTGCCTTTTACAAATTCAACAAGGAGGAGGCGCTCCTCAAAAGTACAACGGTATGGTTGATTGTGCTAAGCAGTTATACAGAGAAGGAGGTATGCGCAGTATTTACAAGGGTACACTTGCTACGCTTCTTCGGGATGTGCCAGCAAGCGGAATGTATTTCATGACTTACGAGTGGGTGAAAGAATTACTCACTCCGGCTGATGCAGAGAGCGGTAAAATTGGAATAACTGCCACAGTTATGGCGGGTGGATGCGCTGGAATCGCTAATTGGCTAGTTGGAATGCCCGCTGATGTACTCAAGAGCAGATTGCAGACTGCACCTGAGGGGACATATCCAAATGGAATCCGTGATGTCTTCAGGATCTTAATGAAAGAGGAAGGGCCTTTAGCCCTTTATAAGGGTGTTACACCTGTAATGTTAAGAGCATTTCCAGCAAATGCTGCTTGCTTTGTTGGTTTTGAAATCGCTATAAAATTTTTGAACTACGTGGGCTTATAATCTTATTTTTAAGTTTTTTGTTAGACGAACATCTAGTCTGTTGTGGACGCTGATTTAAGTGAAATATATTATCACTGGAATTTTGTTTCGGAGGCAAACTGCAAATTCATTGTTACGCTGATATGCCCAAGAAGTATTAATTACAAAATTCAAATATTAATTATTTACTACCTTGCCCTATACAAAGGAACTGATAAAAATATATGTAAATACTAACGGTCCTTTAAGTATTATAATATTATGAATGTAATGGTTTTATGAAATTTGCATGAAGGATTTATTATAAGGAACCATATTGATTTATCTTTAGTAACTAATACCAAGAAACAACATAAATCTTCAAATTCATGAAGACGCATATAATCTTATAAGATGCAAATGATATTCAACGTATGATTCTTTCGAGGTATAGTAACCTTCCTCGAATATTATATTTATTATGTTTTGATAGAGTAATAAGCGAAATGACTTGTACCTACCATGTCAATATCATTCAGTTTAATTTTATGTTCACCGATTATTTGAATATTAGGAGCAGGTAAATCTATTTTATAATAGACAAAATATGCAAATTATAAAAAATTTATCTCTCTAACAGTGATTTTCAAGAAAATTTCCCGGTGGTGGGTAACCTGACCACGACAAATTGTTGGTGAGCATACTGGAGAAAGTCAGTCATGACTATAGACCCTACTTAATGAATACATTGAATAGTTAGAAAAATTCTGATACACATCTAAAGAAAAGCAAGAGTAAACAATGTGATTAATTGAAATTTTATTGTTAATTTCACTCTATCGATTCTAGCTTAGAAAACTGGTAGTGTCAGCCACCGCATTTGAAAACCACTTTTATAGGATATTGTCTTTCAAGTGAGGTCTCTAGCATAAATTTCATGAAATTATTCGGATTGTAGCTATATTTTTTTATACGAAAATGTTTACAAATGTTGAAAAATAAAAATATAATATTTTTACAATATAAAAAGTTTTAATCAATCCTATCGCCTGGGTACTTAATGGAAATTGAATTAAAATAATTCTAATTGATGAATGTCCTGGATTTCACCTTTTGGCGTTTTCAGGACCTATGGTATGTATTTATGCAGCTGAAATTTTGTCATAGTTAGAGGTTGTAATCGAGAATTCTCAAAAAATAATCAGAAAAAGTGAATTATACTCGCAATCCAAGGTCTGACGGTACGTAATGAAAAATAACTGATTTTTAAAACACATTTTAATCCACATTTTGTAAAAAAAAAATCATCCATGATTTGGACACTACACACCCGCCTCCGAGAATTTCTGTCGATTGCCAGTTTTCTTGCATCTTCCCAGGTCATGTCATCATCCCATAGCTCCGCCTTATACACTGCATGGATGGTATTTAGTGGCCTTCCAGGACTGTGGAATCTGGTTGTCATGAAGAACAGGCAAGCCAGGTTGAAATTATTTTGAGGCATTTAATGTTTTGCTTCACTCGATGTGATAAAAGATTGCTTTATCCGGTGTCATGTCTTCTCATTACTCTTAAAGTTATACTATCGCACACCCACCCATAAATCCATGTTCCTTCAAGATAATTTTGAAATAACCAGAATTATGTTGGGTTTTAAAGATGCATTCAAGAACAGACTTCAGATTGAAGTCAATTCAGTTGGCAGACACACCATTCTACAATTAAATGAAAAAACCAAGATTTGATAAGGCTAGTTTTAGTAAGAAGCATCAATCACTAACTCTGCTCCAAGATAGAGAATATAGACAACGCAGAAGTATTTTAACATTTCATACCAGAATTATTGGTCGATAACATCTCATGTCATACATTGATTAAAAAGTATCTCAGGTGTGGGATTCAAACCCACAGATCAAGCAGCAAGTAGTTTAACCTTTGATGCAGAGTGGACATATAAAAACACTGTGCATCACATCAAGGATCTATAACAAATATAAATAATCAGTTGACACATTAAGAAAACAGAATCGATTTTAGTAAAAAATAATGTGGAACATAACGGAATGTTAATTGTATGAATAAAAGTAATACTAGCCCCAATTTCGTACAAATCTATATTCTTTAGGTAATAGTTTACAATATTTCTATTAAGTAACTAAGATAATTCATTTCGAATACTTCTTTCACTGATCTTCTCTTGCATTAATTTTCTGCCATATTCTTTTTTGTTTAAAGTTCGTCTGGATTCAGTTCTACGTTTAACTGCACTTATGTCATTGGCACAAAAATGTGTCACTTTGGCTGCACCCACCTTATTACCAATACCGTACCGGTCGACTTTAAAAACTGATTTCACTGGATATTTAATACCTTCACCATTAACGCCTAATCCCATTTCACTGTTCCACCCGGTTTTTAAGAGTATTTGAAAACCTTTATTGCTTTCAGGAATTCCGTAGTACGTTGGAGTTTTTCTTTTCCCAGAATGAAATATATGTACTGTTGACGATAAATGTTTTTTTTTATTAGCTGACAAATAATATTCTTGACATATTTCACAGTACACTGTCTTCTTATTTTTATTGTTGGCTATAGTTTTTTCTTTGCCATGTTCTTTAATATCTAATAATAACATGCTTTCAACTAAGCTTCCCTGAACAGCTAACGAAAATGCAGTTTTACCACTTTTTTCTTTCAAGTACTTATCAGCTTTGTGTTCAAGTAAACACTGGACAGCTTTTTCTGCATTTGATTTTACTGCACACATTAATGCAGTCCATCCATAACTGTCGGTTGAATTCAATAACAATGGAAATTTCAATAACAGTTGTGTAACGAGATTGACATTATTATTTTGAGCACTATTTAAAAAAAATGATATTCGACGTTCCTCGGTTGTATTTATAATGTCATCGGATAATGAACAATCATTTTTTTTTGTCTTAATCCTATTGGTATTTTGCTGGATTTTTTTGTGATTATCACTTGAGGTTGATAAGACGTCTAAATAAAAATCCTTTGCATCATTTCCGTTTAATGTGTCTTTAACCAAAGTTTTATTTATTCTTATGTCTGGGGTCGGCGAGTGTCCTTCTTGTATGAATGTTTTTCGGGGAAAATCAATGCTGGCTAACGCTACCCAATTCGGATGGAGGCTCATTTCTAAATCCTTGAGGCTAGAAAAAAATATATTCAACAATTATAAAATATTCTTTCATAATAATTTAACAAGACTTAACATGGTATTTTCAACAAATCAATACATACATAAAAGATGTTTGACATGTAACTACATCAATTCAACCTAAAGGTTCTTTTTGCACACAAATAAGTACCCTCAGCAGAAATGAAGTAAGAATTTTATAACCAGCGCATCATGGTTGCGATTTCACGGCGCTGTATGTAGCACTCATGGCATATTATAATGATAAAACTATAAGTATAATATATATAGAGGAAGTCACTATATGTATACTACACTGTACACTATTGATAAAAATGATCTTCAAATTGTTAACACCTGCAGAACCTTAAGATTTAAATATTATTTCTTGGGAACCATTTTGATGAATTTTTGTGGCTAAAAAAACATGTGATCCAACTTTTTTTCAGAAAATAAATAAAGTGAATCAGTTAATCCCAGAAAACGTTGAGGCTGTGTGAACACAGTTTGAATACCTCTGCTATATGTACGGTGCCCGGTTCCAAAGTAAAATAATTCCATCTAAAACGCTAGATTTTCTTGAAATTAAAAAAAATCTATAAAGTAGCATTTCAAAAACGTCAAGAATTTTGGAGATATATTTAGTGTCACAATATCCTCGGAATTTTTAAAATTCTGTTTCAGAATCAGAGTAGAGATTTTTTACAAAAATCTATGTAATGAAATAATCCTTCTAAATTTTAGGTCAAAGTAAATTTTTTCCACATGTTGAAGGAAACCGTGACTTCTTGACATTTTTATGGATTAGTTACTTAACTCATTCACTGCTAACCAGTTAATTGCTAGGTGCAGTGTGCGCGTTGAACGACTTAATATTATGTATATCTACAAGGTGGCTTTCAGCAATGTCCCTAAAAAAAGTGTCACCCATAAGCAGAGCCGCCGCTTAATATTTTTAATCCTAAATGTTATAGGTATCTTTATTATTTCTTAACAAGCATTCATTAACATAATATCCATTACCATTAAGATTTTGAACATATTTATGAGTGTCGCAGGCAAAAAACCTTTTCATTTTCACCGAGTTTGTTCTAAAAAAATGTGATTATTGTGATTTTTTTCCCATAATTTGCCATTCAGGCGCAATACATGCTCTGCCTACCACCATGAGACATCCCCTGGGAGGCGATTTCTGAACGAAGCACCAGTTCGCCGTTGCGCAAACCTATTTCAGTTAAAGTACCAGCAATACACAAAAAAGTCAACAGGCATTGCCGACTGCAGATGGAATTGAGCTACATAATATATTTGACGATAGAGGTACTCGACGGTCGGTTTGACGTAAATGTCAGATTTTTTATTTTGGAACGTAAAGGCTGGTTATCTATTACATGTCTTTTATATAACTATTACCGTTGAAAGTGTTATTTTGTGTTTAAATTCTCATTTAAGTATTTATTGTGATTTTGTAATACAGAAACACATGTTTGTTTGCAAAATACAACGGAAATTCCGAATTGTAATATTTGAGACGTAACTAGCTTATTTAAGGATTAATTAGCTACGTACTTCTACAATGAATCGTATAATAATGCAACGTTAACGGGTAAGTACTGATTAAATATGAAATCAAAATGGATAAAACGTTATTTAATTTCCATGTTGACATGTTATGTTTTTAATTCTTCGGTAAAAATTCTATCTTACTCTAACGCATGGACCGGAGGTATAAGGTTAATTTTTATTCATGGCTCGATGCCATTCGAAGCTCTTAACACACAGTATTTCCTTTAAAACTAGAAATTTTACGTGCTTCAGTCGAAGCGGTTTGGTGGCGGGTTTCGCAGTGCTTTGTTCAGAAATTGGTCTCCTGCATTACTACCAAAAAAAAAAATCAAAAACTGGACTTGTATAGAAAGAAAAATCAAATGGTGGAAAACCAAGTAATGCAAGACATTCTATAATTATAATTCATGGTCATTGTGGGAAAATGGCATGTATGGAAAAATCGAAATTTGGCATTTTCTTTCTGGAAACTGGAAAGTGACGCTGAATAGTGTAATATGCTTATTACAATATACATCTGACAATTAATTAGGTATATTCGAAAAATCTTATGTCAACATTGTACTAGGTACTAAAATGATAAGAAATATAGACATACCTCAATACTTATTAAAACATCAATTTAGTATAATATAATATTGTGTTATTCACTATTATAGTAACCGACAGCCGTATTTTGATCTAAGGATGACTAGCATAATATTACTATTCGGACTCATGTCGGACTACTTTCAGTAGTTTCAACTTTCAATTTTGACACATCAACATACTATAATACAATCACGACGTCCATCTACATCTACCATGTTTACGTATATTATCTATGACTGTCTATGACCTTATTCACCTATGTTCATGACCATAGATAATATACGTAAATTTATGACGTCTATGGAAATAAGCATAGACTGCATATTATGATTGAAATGGGTACTGTTCGTACCTTGAAATGCACATTACCATAGACAATCATTTTGATTAGGTACAAATGGGTGGGAATTAATCGGACAATGCAATAATCAAAATTCACAAAAAAAAAACTTTAACATTTGGAAAGTAGTTTTCACATATATTAAATGATTTCACAAATAAATAGATGAAATCACATAAAATAGTTTGTATCACAAAACAAAAATCATAAATCACTCATTGTAAATATAAATTCACTCAATTTTGACAACTGCACACATTTGTAAAATTGTTTTCACCGACAAATAATATATCGCACAAAGAAAAGGTAGACATTCACAAATGTCAAACTAATAATTGTAGCAGCAATACAATTTATTAGAAGGCAATCGCAAAAATTATGCTTAGGTGTCAATGTAATTAATGTTTAACGCAGTAACATAAATATGTGTATATTCGTGCTGCTATCGTTCATATATTATTTGATGTAAATCTACAACCAAATAATACCACCTAGGTATATCTTTGTCGGTTCATCAATATACATTTTGGTAAATGTGGCGCAGATGCCGTCATGAGATTGTATAAGTATCATTTTTGAACTAAACCTAACCTAACCTATTCTAACGTAATCTAACCTAATATAACTTAACCTAACCTAACCCAACTTAACCTAACCTAACCCAACCTAACCTGACCTGACCTAACCTAACCTAACCTAACCTAACCTAACCTAACCTAACCTAACCTAACCTAACCTAACCTAACCTAACCTAACCTGACCTAACCTAACCCAACCTAACCTAACCTAACCTACCCCAACCTAATATTAGGTACCTAATAATATAATCTTAGATTGTGATAATGAAGTATCAAAATCTATGAGCATTTCAAATTTTAAATTAACAATTATTGGATCGAAAAACCTATGTGCCGACAGAAAAAAGGTATATTATTATAATTGTCTACTGGAATAAACTTTTTTCGTAAAAAAAATCATAAAAGCTCATGACGGCATCTGCGGCACAATTACCTAAGTTTTAATTAACGTCACTTTCTAAATAGGTATTTATAGTATTATTTGAATCTGAAAGTAGGTACCTAATACATACTTATGTTTTGCCAAAATATTGTTTAAAATCATTAAACCTAATTTTCATAGTGTTTGTATTCTTTTACGATTAATTGGTTACAATAGTATATTGTTACGTGAAGACTACTTTTTCCTTAGTGCAAATCGATCATCTGAGTGTTGTAGTTGATTTGTGAATATCATCCATTTCCGATGTGACGAACATCTTTTTAAATGTTGTCAGCGCTTTGTGAAAACAGTCTATTCAATTGTGCGAATATATATTCCCCGGTACAAATCCAAACTTATCTAATGCTTCAAATACACTCGACGATCGGTCATATATATGTCGAAAAACCCGTTTCTTATGTTGGCGTCCTGTGTCACAGAAAATACGATGTCATAGGTGTCATACAATATGTATGTATAAATGTCGGAATGGCATAGATCTGATCATATACACTAAAACGCTCTTAGCATATATATGCCCGATCATCATATAGTCTATTTGAACCTTAAAGAATGATGGGATCCACTGTCAAAGACTACCCAATCAAGACTCGCAACTTGACAGAATCTGACATTCGAATGTCGTTTTCAAAATGGCGTCCATATGGTAGTTCGTAGTTCCATTTTTGACCGTGCTTTAGATAAGTTTGTAGGACTGTCACAGAATTTGAAATTAGAAATGTAAAATTCATCGCCATGGACCAAAGTTTTGAAGCAGGGTACTTTATGACGATTAGAACAACTGCCCTCAATATTGAATGCATGTTACATTAACGTAACTATTTAAAATAACATTAGGTATTCTTTAAAACGTAAAATTATAGACACTAGAAAACTTTTCCGTGTGGAGGGCGCGTTGTAGTGCACCATTTATTGCGTTTTAAAAAAATTTTCTTCCTCTTTATAGTAGGTTGGTATAATAACAAAGCCTGGCTGCCATATTGTTTTCCTGAGAAGCTTTTATCAGGGAGATGTTGATCGTAGGCACCTATTTATGGGTAGGTACGTATAAAAATACAGAATTGAAAATAATATTAGACACCTAGGTATGTAATTATACGATAGCTAAAATCATCTGTCGTAAAGTATAATTGAATCACGTGTAGCCGAATAATTAACATAATATTGAAGATATTTGAAATATAATGACTCTGGTTGGCGGTTTTGATTACAATATGAAATTAACTTAACCCGTTGATGGGAAGATATTTTTTTAAGTCTGAGCTTTGATGTTTTGATAAGTTCGTATCATTGAACCTGAACTGAATGAATCAAATGGCACCGTTGGATTTATTTGATTTGGAACCGTTTGGTAGAATGTCCACGGAAACGCTTTTCTGACAACTAATTAGTATTGCCAGTATTTAAAATTAATTTCATAATATTATATTAGTATCTAAAACAGAAACATATTTGAAACGTCAACTTGTTATGAAATTCTAACCTCCTATCGTGGTCTACAATAATACAAATTTAACAAATTCATTCATTTAAAATATACAAAATATAAAGAATGCTTCATAAATAGGTAGCTATTTAGTTAATTTATAAGATTTATAGGTATGACGAGTTTTTAAAAATTACTTTTGATTAGAGCTTTTCATAATTGACTACTTTTGTTCATGTCGACAGTATGATATTGTGACTTAGACGACAATCGAACATATTAAATTCGTTAGGTAATATAAATATCATTCCGGGTTGATTTAACACAGTTTGTAGCTTAGAATCTCCGTTACAAAATATAAATAAAATGAAAATAAATTCCTAGTCTGACATAATTATAGTAATGATATTAAATCGAACTCTTTGCATAGAAAATATGGCTGGATTTTGAGATAATAAGACCAAAAGCGGTGTCTTGTTCGCGTATGGTTACTTATGAATAATAGGTATTGATTATTAATCTATAATATATTTATAATTCAAGTGAACTCCTATGGTGTAAATATCTAACATATTAATATGAACACCTCACGATATATAAATGCCGAATAATGCTTATCAACACTTTGACAGATTGCCATTAGTCTATGGATCGTCCGAATTGGTTTGACGTTTCATGTCAAACCATTTCTGATGATCCGAGAACGGTTTGATTTTCAATGATACACTGAACCAAACGTCAAATCTCAAACCATTTCCGGTCAACTACAATTTGTATGTATATTGTCTATGGTTTAATTTGATTTGTTTCGTCCATGTTGAAAGAAACGAACCTGATAAGGCTCTTTTGTCGGATTATTCTCACCTAATAAATTTCGGCATTCAAGTTGGGAAAAATAGAATTGAGTAGTGAAGTAGTCGCAATACTGGCAATACTAGCTAGCTCAGTTTTCTTGCTGTCGTGATCTGCGCCTAGTTCGTTTAGTATCGCTATCGCATTAACAATTACTCGACTTCCGTAGATATAAATCAGATTGTGCTTATGGAATACTTTTGACAACGGGTGTTTTTCAATGAGGTGTGGTGTGTTAAATTGTATATTCCATCAGTTCTCATTGTGACTGGACTAAATAAAATGGCACGCCATGTCGAGTCCAGTAGTGTATTTTCAAGGTTGTTTATGTCTTCGAACCGAATTTACTTCTTCTTTATCACAATATGCGTCATAGCTAAGGTGAGTGTATCTAATTATTCTTGTTTATCTTCATACACCTAAAACCCAATTAACGATAGTCTTTGATTGGCAAAAACCGCCGAGTGCGGCGTATTTCTGTGTAGTAAAAATTGTTTCTTTTTACCTGTCAATTTCACCGATCGGAATTTGTAGGTGGGCATTCCACTGCCATATTTACATATTTTTATTTTCCTTGGTTTACATTCTCTAATCTTTGTATAATTGAATCTATTATGAAATATTTTGCAAGCCTTGTGAAATAGTTCATCCAGTTTGACGTCATTTTTTTCGTGTTTATGACATTCCAATAAGTTTTTGCCAACCTACCCAACTCGACTTTCCCCGTTTCTGTTGGCTTGTCATTCATTAGTCATTTTTTTATCACAGACAATGTTTGATAGCAGTAAAGTAGGTAGGTACCTAATATAATAATTAGTTCAATGCATTGATTTTATCAATTTGTCAAAAAAATTGTACCTAACTGATGTGTATGGATGCGTCAGATTATAGAAAAATATGATGCGTATTCTAACTCTGCCAGGGGCGGATTAATGCCTTGAGACCGGCGCAGGAAATTCTCTAGTAAAAGTATATTCATGCATGAATATATTATAATACCTTCCAACCTCTTTGGAACACCGTGCACTGTAACCGAAAAATAACTAGTTAAGTTGTTTTTTGGTTTGTCATCAAGTTAGGGTTTTGGTTTGGTTTTTATCTCAAAAACTATATGGAGTATTTTTTCTTCTTCTGTAGAAAGTAGGCTTAGGGGACGTCAATGTGATAAACACAACACGATAAGGCGCCAGAAATTACTGCATGCGATCTCGTCCGACTCACCCTTAAGCAAACATTCCCTTTCATTTTAAGATACAAATTATCTGAAATTTCGTTAGGTACCTACCTACTTACCTATCCTATCATTTATTTTCATAAATTTTAAACATACAAATATGCAAAATAAAATCAAATTTACGTACCCACCATATACCTATCTATGTAGGTATCTACTCCGAATTAGACCATTTCCACGGTTTGTAGGTACCCTTATAAAATTGTTGCCTGTGTGATAAACCGCCATTACAAAGGGTATATTAAAATACAGTAATAGTTATGATTTTTTATGGTTCGATTAGTTTTTAAACTAAGTGTACTTAGATACTTTTTATTAAAACTACCGCATCTTCTGCATGATTGGAAACCGTCACTGCTCTTAAAAGTTGTAATATTTGCATTTGTTTCTTTATTCGCCGCCCTTTATAATGTGCCGCCCCTATACAACGCGTGACCCGCCTACCCCTACGGGACGGCACTGTCTACGTGTGTTTTAAAAATGTTTAGCAATAAATACATTTGGGACTCGTTGTCCTACTGGGATTTCTGAGATTTCCCTCGGTCTCGCCGGACCAACTCGCCCCTGTTCACTGCCATCGTAAATACGCTATCAGGATTCTATATAATAAAAACTGGAAGCAAAATTCCGAATAACAGAATTTCAAGTGAATGTCAGATAAAATAATAATACTTCGGAATAAAACCCTTCCGTATCTAATTTTAAGTAGATTAGTCCCACGAGAATACCATCGCCTTTTGAATGGAATTCTTACTATTAATAAGTCATCACTAAACTGTGATGTACTTACTTACCTAAAACATAATATATTATGAACACCCTTGTATAATACAAAAATTCTCTTCCGTCAGAGTGTGAATCATTTGACCCTCCACACAGTACCTATTGTTACATATAGAGCATTTTACTAAGAATGGTTGTTAACCATTGGTTCAACCACCGCTATCTTTAGAATAACACAGCCTGAGCATAACTTTTTGCACAAGCAACGAGTGGTCCACTTTTCGGCTGTCAAAATCAGATCCCAGATTGCTTCACATATTGATTCGCCCTCTCTCGTTTCAAATTGAATTATAAAAAATTCTCACATCCAATATATTAACTATCAGTGTTACTCAATAAATAATATACATTCCTGTTATTCATCAGCTGTCAAAAGTCAGACTAACCCTTCACACAAAAACCGGTGGTAATATCGATTTCCAAAAAATATGTAGCATTGATCTATGCATTACATTTGTAGAAGGTGTGTTAATGCTAGTGTATTATTTGTCATGTAACTCATCTATCCAAATCAAACCATTCCCTGTGTGAACACGACAGACGCGTCAGTATGAGCACTCTATAGAATAGTGACAGGCAATAGCTCCCCATACACATACAGTTTGAGTAGTAGGTTGAACATGGCACAGACAATAACTTTACGTTAGTGGGCACACCACAGATCAGTTCAAACTACCCCATTTAAATATGTCGAACTGTCAACCGACGTGCCAATATACGTACAGTTATTGTCTGTGGCAGAGCAAGTGTCAAAAACTATGGAGGTTAGCTTCGCGGAGATAATACACAGGGGTAGTGTTTAAATTAGTTTTAAGTAGGGTATACTTGAACGATATTGATACACGAATAATTTTACTCTGAATTTATTATGATTATTATAGTTTTTATTACAAACAAATTGACATAAAATACACACCAATGACGTTGGTAAAATAAATGATGATTTCACTAGTGCAGGGGGGGGGGGCAAACTGCGGGCCGCATGTGGCCCGCCGGGTATTTTTGTGCGGCCCGATATCATTAATTGTACTTCTGATAACGAATAACTTTTTTATATTTTTTGAAAAATATTGACAATCGATTAAAATTTGTTTAGTAGTACGCGATCCATTTTCAATAGATATTGATAGTGTACCGACAGAGCTACAACTTGAGATTATTGATCTGCAGTGTGACACTGATTTAAGAGAATTGCTTCAAATTTTGCAATGCCCTTAATTCAGAAAAATTCGACCAACGTAAAGATTATGCAAGAAAAATGTTCGTTATTTTTGGATCAACCTATATAATTATGTGAACAAACATTTTCGATCATGAACCTCAATAAAAATTCTTTACGATCAAATGTCTCCGATGTCCATGTACAAGCAGTTTTGAGAATATCAACTGCAAAATTAACACCTGAATTTAAAAAAATGTACAAGTTTCATTCTTCTCATTAATTTTTTTTGCAATGTTTATTTTTCGTGATAATAAATAGTGTATATCTAAAAATGGTATTTTACTTGCGGCCCGCCGCTCATTTTGAATTCTTGAATTTGGCCCTCCAGCCAAAAAGTTTGCACCCCCTGCACTAGTGGATTGTGTTTTTTATCGATTCACCGAAACAATATTATACACATTCATGTAAATATAAAATATGATCGATAATCTGTTCTTTTAAATAAAATATTCCGTTTAATGGACATATGAGTCAGTATTTATCTATTTGGTCATATTTTTAGAATACGGTAATATTTATAAATTGATTTTATAAACAATAAATTTAAACAAAATTATATTTACATCAATTATCAGTATAATATTTAATTACTTAACTATGATATTATTAAAATATATACGTAAATTTTATTTAGATTTACTGATTCACAATTAGGCATATTAATTTATGTTGTGAACGTCTTAAATTAATAATTTGTAATATACACAACATACAATAAATAAAATTTGAATACTGAGTTATTAAGTGTCACCCGAGAACTTTCGGCGAGTCGAAATTCCAACAGTTTTACAAAAACACGGGAGTAGGGGGTCGCCGGCAGTTTGAACATGGCAAACATCTGGCAGGTCGAAAACTGTATGTCTATAGCTTCCCATACACGTACAATTTGAGTAGCAGGTTGAACATGGCACAGACAATAACTGTTCAATAACTGTACGTTAGTGGGGACACCAAAAATCAGTTTAACTACCCCATTTAAATCTGTCGAACTGTCAACAGAATCTGCTGTGCCTATAGATACGTACAGTTATTGTCTGTGGCAGAGCAAGTGTCAAAAACTATGGAGGTTAAGTTCGCGGAGATAATACACAGGGGTAGTGTTAAATTAGTTTTAAGTAGGGTATATTTAAACAATATTGATAGATACACGAATAATTTTACTTTGAATTTATTATGATTATGATTGTTTTTATTAGAAACAAATTGACATTGACACACCAATGACGTTGGTAAAATAAATCATGATTTCGCTAGTGGATTGTGTATTTTATCGATTCACCGAAACATTATATACACATTCGTGTAAATATAAAATATGAACTATAATCTTTTCTTTTGAATAAATTATTCCCTTTAATCGACATATGAGTCAGTATTTATCTATTTGGTCATATTTTTAGAATACGGTAATATTTATATAGGTATTGATATTATATACAATAAATTTAAACATGCCACAAAATTATATTTACGTCAATCATCAGTATAATAATTAATTACTATGATATTATTAAAATATATACGTAAATTTTATTTAGATTTACCGACATTGTCATTCACAATTAGGTACCTATATTAATTTATGTTCATTCATTCATTCAATTCTATTCATTTATTTTGCATATTGTGGACATTACAAATTATAAGTTAAAGAAGTTCACAACATGACATTTAGAAACAACAATGTTAGGTACATAATAAAAGAGACAGTTTGAACCTGGCAGACATCTGACAGGTCGAAAACTGTCCGTCTGTGGGCGCAGCAGATTATCTACCAAAGATAACTTAAAAAAAGGTCATCTTGAAAATCATTTGAAGACGGAAGCATAGCACAAGGATCGCACTAATTTTATTTTCTTCCGACTTTTACATGTAACGTAATGCATATACATTTACCTACTTACGAAAGTTAAATTAAAAATAGTTTTGCCTATGTGCATTTTTCATTTGAAGCAATTCATTTTTTTTTTCAGAATTAGTTAGGTAACTATAAAATTTTGGTAAGTGGGGGTGGGGTAAGGTTGGGAACTTGGAACTTAGACGCTAAGGGAAAAGGCCACCGAATGATGTATCTATAGTCTAAGCACCGAATACAGTTTAGTGCGGTGTAATGAATTCAAATTCTTTGTTTTTACATACCGTGAACATTACAAATTTAAGACGTTCACAACATGACGTTTAAAAACAAAGAAACAGTATAAAGAAGAAATAAATATATGCAGTATCACAAAAACAGTACATATGAAAAGTAAAATAAAAGGTACAAAATTATAAAAAGAAAATATATATAACTTATAAAGCATGGAAGCACACTGAATGAGCTAAGTGGACCCTATATTAAGAAATTATAAAACAACATCCACCTGTACTCATCCTCATGTAGATGGAATATATCAACATCCGAAGAGACTTGGTTGAACAGAGTTATTGCCCTCCCAATTGGCACCGCCAATGGCAGGTTGAATAAATTACTGATTACGTTGCTGCCTTTGCTTAAAACATTCTAAAATGAATAATAGCTGACTATACAAAAAAATTAATATACCGTCGTCTCACAATAAAACAGCCTCCTAATGTAAATGAAATGCCTTCAAGATATTATTACAACATCTATGATCTGTTGATGTGTTATGTTGATATTTTTAATACCATACATTTCTGCGGCCTTCGTGAAGTTTATTGTTTTTTTTAATGTGCTATTTTTATAAATACAGTTAATAATCTGTCAAATTTGCAAATCTATCTCGCGTTTGGCTACAACTGTATTTTTATGATATTTTGTTCACTGTTCAAAACTATCACGTATAATGTATATTGTATCGTAATAGGTAATATTGTTATAATTATAAATGATTTAAGTACGTACCCATACTCATACGTAAATTATATTAGACGTCGCAGGATAGTTCAATTTTGAATACTAACTTTACTAATGTATGTAGGTATACGTATAATCTTTGCATGTGTTCCGTGAGGTGCCTTGGGCAATACCTTTTTTCCCGCACGTATCTATCAATGCTCCTTCTTTTATACAAATGAATTAATACTGATTGAAATAAAAAATCCACGATTACTAGACGTGTGGTGTTATACAATTACATACTATGCAACTCTAGATACAAATACAAAGTTTATATAAAATCTTATACGAATAATCGAATAAATAAAATAAATTATTCGCCTTCAATTAGTTTGGTAAATTGACCCTAATACTAAGGTCACCAGTGGAGTTGGTTGGTATTCGGTAGCCAGTTTAGTGCCGTGCCTATTCAATGACAGGTACCTACTGATAGATACTTTATCAGTTCGTCTCCGCCATTTTTATCATTAAAAAATCATTTTATTGGTACATTGGTAAGCATATTATATTGTCCACAGGGATATAACGTAAATTCCACGTGTATAAAATATAATAAGCACAATGCAGGGAGCACATAAATAATGGGAAGTGTGTTACTTTCTGAGCCTAGTTAGTTTAGTAGTAACAAGGTTTAATTCTGAAGTGTGTAGACTAGATACATGGGATAAACTTAAACACGTGTTAAAGAATAATTATGTTATTTTAAATACGTCTGTAAGTATGTATTAAAGTTTGTCATGTAACCGAAACGCACATTCAATGTGTGCATTGGTAATATTTAAAGATATTCCGGAGGCTTTGTATTTCAAGCATTTATGACCTGGCCGTCGTTACGTCATAATATACAAAATTCGGCTTCAAAACCTTGGTAGGTATATTGTGTGATTAATAATGAAACAATCTCACCAAAAAGCGGCGCGGCGTCCGTTTGCTCGTGTTGTATGAATATTTTTACACACATTGGAGACATTATGTGAGGTCCCCAACTGCAAAACTCGCTGAATAATAAAAAACGGTTTTTCGCACCATATTATTCTCTGGACAATTCATTCACCTATGAGAAAACACCTTCTAAACGGTTGCTTAAGTTGTCTAAACTCTTTAAATTGAACCCCAAAAAGAAGTTACATCAGAAAAAGTTGCATAGGTATATTTTTGTTTGGCGCTGAACTTACTATATTATTCTTTGTTGTCATTCAGACGCTACAGATTTTTTTTATTAAACCCATAAGATTTGTCGTTTATTTTCAAAATCGTACCTACTTTATATTTGCTCAATCCGAGAGAAAATCCGGTACAGCAGAACTTGGGATTCACGTATTTTCTTCAGAAAAAGTCAAAATAGCGTTAAAAACTTGATTCTGAGCGGAAATTGTTTAACTTTACGAGTGTTACAAATCAATAATATTATTATGATCTTTGAAATATTATTTTTATTGCTACGATCACTGCGGTGTTATTCCGCAACAGACACGCAGCACCAATTCTCAATAATCAACTAATGTCTAATTGGATACATGAACGTTTTAACAATTTTGGTCGTTGGAAGAATTTTTTTTTTATTACCTATGCATACTGACAAAATCCCCAAAATGATAGTTCACATCAGTTTGACAGTTTAAAATCTTTAAAAGATAACATTCGTTTTAAGCGTGGTTAGGAGTATTTTGGTTTGTCACGATATCTACAACATGACAGGCGCTTGTATACATAAGTAGCTGATCTAAATAATCTTATTCTGAATTATTATTCGGTTGTCCCTACCATTCCGGTGGCTGGTATATACTTCGTGGCAATACTGCTAGGGTGAACTCTTGAACTTGAATCCGATGAATAAGATTAATATTAATTTGTGTCAGACTACTGATTGGTTTCTCAGTTATAAGAGGATCATTTAATAAATTATTTAATACAATTGTACCTACTGTGCGGTCAAAATAGGAGATGTGCAACAAATTGTGATAAATGGCGTATTAAAAGACAGTCGTTATAGTTTATGGAATATTGGGAGACAAGATCAAAGTAAACAATGACATAAAACAATATATTATTTAACAACATTGACATTTTACCGGAATAACAAAACAACTGCTTTGTAAGTACGAACATGAATGTAGACTTTCAATTTGTTTGATAGTCTCTGAAAAACTTGATTTGTCTCAATAACAACAGGAATGGGAGGCTCGCCATCATCGAGCGTTTGTAACAACAGTAAATGGTCTTATTAAAATGATTATAAATATCTAATTATATTTTAATTTTGGCGTCCAATAAACAGTGTTACCAACCCTTTTACATTTGAGATGGTGACCGTTGAAAAACGAAAACTTGACGTAGAAAAAACTATTATTTATTTCATTGGGTATGAGTATTTTGTTTATTAGTTTTTTAAATAAAATACATATCAGTCATGTTGCGAATATATTTTTTTACATACAAATTCGATTGTTAATTGAAATATTCAGAAACCAATCAGTAAATAAATTGTTATTAATAATAGAATAGACCTTCTGGAATTTAGAGAAAGCAATATTTTTTTTTAAAATATTGCGAAATCTGCTACTGCATTAGCTAGAATATATACACAACAACGGATATTTTCATAGATGTAGGTAATATATTTTGAGCGTATGTTACGTTTATAAATGTTTAGGAAAATACATAAGAAATTCAAACCAATTGCTTATTTTTATAAACTAATTATAACAAACCAATTAAGCTTTTGAAATTTCATCGATTTAGCGTACCTATTCATCAGTAGTAATATTGGGTTCTTCTTATTTCCCGTAAATATATCTGACAAGCATGGTTACTCCCACAGCCTGCCTCTTTCAAAAAGTCACCCTTCGCCACTGATAAGTAGTCCCAGGATATTGCAATAATTTATTTATCTAATGTCGACGTGAATAGATATAGCTATATTATTATGTAAGGGGGTAGTTAAATATACGTTGATTTAAAAATATAGGTATAACGACGCACTTTCTATTTAGGACATTGCCAACGTAAATTCAGATTAGTGTATACACCTACATTCTGCAGTCTACACTCTACACTACAATCTACCTACATAGTACCAACCTGTCTACTACAAGTAAATGACTGTTCGCATGTCAATCTGCATTCCTTGGGCTGCAGACGACACCCATTGTATAGTAGCTTATCAACTTTATCATTCCTATTGTTGTTTGCTTTTATGATTGATTATGGTTACGTTAATTCTTACAGCATAAATACGAAGCTTATTGTACCTACTGCAAGTTGAAACCCTTAACGGCTCTGATTAACAGAAGTTGACGATATTAGTAAACATGTATTTGTAAACACATTACTTACCAGTTAAAATGATCTTTTTATGAACATTATTCATTTCCGTTGCATATGACCTAACGACATTGCTGTCGAATTCTTTGGAAGTGATTTGCAAAAATGTCATATAGGTATGTGGTTATTTTTAGATAACTTAATTGATAATAATATACCATTATGTTGATAATACATAAAAAAATATTCTTAAAAGCCTTCGGCATTATTTTACCATTAAGGTATAAACACGGTACAATGTAGAATTAAAACAACAATAAATAACCTACGTAAGTGCCTACCTAACATTTTTTTATTTTTTTTAAGGAAATGAAGTTCCATATATGGGGACTGCACTTTGGTCATAGAATTAATACCGACTAAAAAATATGGTTATGATAATTACGGAGTGGATTTATATGCAACAAAAAACTATTATATGCACTTAAAATCATTAAAATACGCATTAAAAATGAAAAATATGCAGTAAAAAATTGGTTTTTATGTGAGAAAAAAATTGTCGATACCCACTTCCCCCAATATTACTGATAAAAATCGAAAAATGAATTATACATTTTAATCATTAGGTATAATACCATATCAATGAAAAAAGTGCAAATAATTGAATAAGAAATACAATATAAACTAAGCACAACTTTAATAAACAAAAACAACACGCTTAACTGTTTCTAAATACCATTTACTATTTTTTTCCTCCGAACCAATATTTTTTATTTAAATTTAAAATGTGTTAAATTTTTCCGCATTTTAGCTAGTACCTATACGTTTATATGCGGAAAACGACCTCTCAACGTCCACAGAGATGATTAGGCAAAATTTAAATAAAGTTGTCTGACTGTTTTTACTTTTTCTGGTAAAGCCACACCTGTTCAGTTATGTAAGCATTAATTTTGTCAATGATTTTCTAAATCTAGATTTCTAGATAAAATATTAGCGAATTTTTCGTTTATGTCTCCCATCACCACATGGTAGACAATATTTTTCTACATCTTCCACCTTGTCCAGTGACGAAGTTCTCATGTCTCCTCCGGTTTTTTTAATACTTCGGGTAAAAAAATGAGTCCTCGATCACAGCTATCGTCGGGAAATCTATGATATTTTATAAATATGCATTTATTTATGGAATATGCATTAATGTCTCAAAAATTGAGACATTTCATATGCTCTAAGGAAGTCTAACGTCTCCAATATGCATTTATATGCACAATAAATTTTTATTTGATTCTGTGTGCTGAAAACGGATTTGTGTGTAACTCTCATAAGTGTGCATACACCCTAACAAAACATGCACTAGCACTAGCATATAAATTAAATCCTGCCCCTAATAATAATATACATAATATTATTACAATGTTGTGGCAATTTATTCTGAATTTATCAAAAATCGTCATAACTATGATATCTTTACAACCTTCAAAATAAGTTAATCTTTTTCTAGTTAAAATTATATTAGGTACCTACATTATTTATGGTAGGTGGTACTGAGAATATTTAATATAATTTTTTTTTTACTAAATACTGGTCCGGTGTTAGAAATAACAAGCACAACTAGTTTTATTTTTTGTACTTGCCCCAATTATTGCCCATGCTCAGTGCGGTGACTTTTTATGTGATAGATTCAACTGTTGTTTTTTGTGTGTATTTTAATAATTGTATTATCAATACTAACAGAAATCTTATAATTATTTGACACCAGCGAAGAGTTATAATCAGAAAACTGACAAAAAATCGAAATGGCGAAGTTAACATCCGAAAAAAGCATACCAAAATAGATACAAGCTACTCAAGCAAGTAGGTATCAAAACTCCTGCGAAACTTTCTGTATAAAATGACCAAATGACTGACAACCGCCATGGAGAACTTTACTAGATTTAAAAAAAATCGATGATACTTATTGTTCAGTATGATTATCTGTTGAAGCCAATGAAATATAACATCATTGGTTGAAGCAGTTTAATATCTGAAACATAATTTGTCAAAAATTTACGTTTTTTCCCATATTGAATGATACACATACCCGATGAACAGCTACATTTAACATGCGATGTATCCTCAATTAAATTCTCACTATACTTAATTATAATACAAACATAAAAGTAAACATACGGAAGACCTATACAAATGCAACGATAGCTCATTTCCGATAAATGAAAGCCTCCACGTATATTAAAAAGAACGTAATATTCACAAGGTCCCATACTTCCTTGGCTTTAGCTAAAATCATGTAGGTAGTTTAAAAAAACTAAAGTATGGATTTATGATCATTTTACTGATAATGTTTCGTCTCGATTCGAAAATTGGTAAGCTTGCAACTTGCAAGTCTCATGAATTCTCGCCGTCATTCATGAGCTGTCAGTTTTCAATTCAATTTGTCAAATTAACTTCGTTTAGCGTCGATGCTCGAGTAAATTGGTCCTCCAGTCTCCTGTTAGACTGTTATTTGTGATACACTATACTAAATTGCTACATCTCGGCTCGAAATAAAGGTAAGTTAATTGACTACGCTGTGGTCTCTGATACTAGATCCATTATTGCTTTCTCCGAATTGAAAGTCTTGTCCCTCGTATCGGGTAAGTTTTCATTTTACTACTTGACAAACTGAATAGTGATGATGACGTCTTATCTAATACAAATTAATTAAATACGTAGATACCTCCGCTAACATAGTGGTATTATTGTATCGGTATAAATACCGACTTATAATTAATTAATTTTTAGATTAGAAATATAACATAGCAATCAGTTTTTGTGGTAGGTAGGTAGGTAGGTAAACCTATGAAATTTAAATATGATTATTGATTAAGTATGCACGTGCAGCGATTACCTGTAGTTTTTTTTAATCGTATTCTGTTATCATTGTAAACAATGAAATTAGATCGATATCAAAAAAAATAATGATTATTGCCCATATACGTATTCTACTTGCTGTATGTATGTATAATGTTTATGTGATCTGTATAATATGCCTATTAGGTTCAGGGCTTTGATGTATCAGATTTATGTCGCTTGTAGAGGAAACTGCACTTTTTAAAGAGAGTACTAAACTTGGCATACGTCATGTCCACACTCCACACTTAAGGAAAGGCAGCCACCGGAAATTTGCCCACCCAACAAAATGGCCGTCGTGCTTTCCAAATTATCCCCCGTAACTGTGGGGGGTGCTGAATTAAAGAAATTAGTATATGTATAATGTTTTTAAATGTCCATATGACAAGATATCCTACGTGGCGACCAAAATGGCCGCCTTATAATAACATAAGTTTTTATTATTATTATTATTTTTCGATTAACATATTTTATGCATGCAACCTTTAATGTTTTACAGTAGAAAACACTGTGTCGATTCTATAAATTTAAGATTGACATCACTTTTGCCTTCGCGTTGAGATATTTATATTCTCTAAAATACACTATGTGTAAATCTACTGTGCCTTTATCAATTTATTAACACGTTTGTATGATTTAGTTAGGTATTATAATATAATATATTATTTTATTCGACAAAAAGTGGTACCAAAACGAAGCAATCCGTGTCTTAATCAAGTCATTTCATTGGCTGCCAACCGCGCACTGCGTAAAGACCAACCAATGACTGGCTGCAGGGTTTTTTTTTTTAAATTTTCCTTCACTTTCATGGCCTTGCTAGTTGTCCTGGTTATTTATGTTTACCCGTTATAGAGCTCTCATAAGTTGGTAGCTTGTTGGATATTTGCAAAGAAATTTTTATGAAAAACTCTTTGAAAGGGAGCTTGTTAGTCAAAGTTTTCATTCCGATTTGAAGGCGAAGCCCACACGGACCTTCAACATAATATTATTTTAATTCGCTCGTTAGAAGTTAGATTGACAGTGGATGGTCGGTGAAATGAAACGCCAGAAGCCGCTGAAATAGTCTAATTTTAAAACAGCGCGAGGCCAGGGGTAAACCCTGCGTGTGGCGCAAAACACCCGTTGTATACATTATTATTTTCATATTTCAATGAAAGATTCATTTCTTCGCTGTAAATTCGTGAAAGCATTTTATTTGGTTGTTGTATTCCGGCAGTAGGTTTGTCCTACCGGAATGGCCGAACAAAATAACGGCGTCCTTCGCCTTCACCTCTTCGTTGGCGCTTTTCCAACTCGTTTGCACTTTTAGTGTTATTGAAACCAGTCTCTTTGAACACAACGAACTTTTTATTATGTTTCGAACTTCCATATAAAATGACCATCGACACTCACGGTATATTAAAACTATTTTTTTTTGCAAATTTAAATTATGTAATTAGTATACATATTAATTTACATAAAAATTGATCGAAATATATTGGATGTTGAAGATATTTCCATATTTTATAGGTAGATTATCAACGAGTATTTTCCTACCGTTGACGACATTTTCGAATTAATTCTTGGTTAAATTAGTTCCTGTATCATAAAATAATAATTAATTTACCGTTCTTTTATAGCATGCGGAAAATATTTGAATTTTCCGTTTTCCTATCACACAATATTTTACCTCCAGAAAAAGTACCACTTCTTTCGCAACAATGACTAAAAAGAAACAGATTGCCAATATCTGAGGTGCCGAATGTATTCTCCGTTTCTGGAAAAATAAAGTACGACTTTGTAATTGTTACAATAAGTGTTAATATTTCGATACTTTCCTACTTTAGTCAGCTGCCGTAAAGGCCGAAAGCAGTCTTGTGTATAGATAAAGGACGAATGATCACCCGTCACCGTATTATAGGCACCAGTACCAATAAACATATCACAGTAGGCGTAAGGTTCGATAGTTTAAACAGAAAATAAGACAAACCGCGACAATATATAATGATTCTTCCTCAATTCCTGCGCAGTTGAAAAAATTACATCTTCGCATGTTTATTCTACTATAATCCGTAGTAATTGAATTTTGATGCACACCTCCGAATTATCCCTAATGCTGTATAGTCTTCCTGTCAGGCATGGGAAATCTTTTCCATTTCCTATCCGAATATATCAAAATAACCACCATGTACCGATGAGGGAATGGAGTAGGTACCAAAATAAATGAATTCCAATATTATATTATGATAGCAATAATTAAATAACTTGTTATAGGAATACGTGATTTTTAATTTATACAAAAATGGGTTGTAATTTATTTAAAATGTATGTTTTACAGCAGGTACCATCTGAAATTACAAATTTAATTCTAGATATATCTTTGTTATCGATATATATATAACATACTGTTTGTAGTGAATGGATCACTGTGTTTGATATAAGCGTGAAAATGGTGACTAATTGTTTAAATTTCTTCTGTTTCAAAGGTTGCTTCGGCGGCGGACGACGGCCACTGCATCTGGTACGACGAGTGTTACACGGACGCGGACAAAACGAAGAACTGCTATTACAACGGCACGGCCAAAGTACTGCCGGTCGAAGGACATGTAAGTTTGCATGCTATCAGTTAATTATCACCCTGGATCTGATTATTACTTTTATTTTAAACTGTGTCGTAAACTCATAAAACTCATGAGTCATAAAACACCCAGTATTCAAAGTTAAATAAATTTTGAATAAATTGTACTTTACATCAAGCGTAAAGAATCAGACATAAAATTCCAAACTTGGAGGAATGTTTACTCAATCCCCGTGAATTTCCACTTCTCTATTACCATGTCGCCCTTTAAATTTTCGAGCCAACCCGAACTTGTTTTGACGTTTAAATCTCCACTCAATCTTGTGTTTAAAAATCTCGCTTTTTCACATAATAATAGACCATATTATATTGACTGTCCAGATGACCGCTTTTGAATGGACCACATCAAAGTACACTCTTCGACTTCTTTATTTCGCGATTTTTTCATAACTTTCCGTTCTAAGTTGCCATCCTAGTATGTTATAGGTACAATTCGTAAACTGTGTAATTTCTTCACCTCTTTTCAAAGCATTGCTTATACCCACTTTGTCTTTTAATGATAATACAACACGTTTTTTTCTGATGGCATATCGATAATATTAAAAATAAATATTTAAATCGCGGAAATAAACGTCTAAGAAAGCTAACCTGTGTTTGTTTTGAATAATCCGGATAAACGAGGTTCTGCAGAGTTTATTGAAACCTACGATCAAGGAACACTACATACGGCATCTATTATAGTTCCCCTGTATTAACAATAATTCGAAGGACATTATATTGCCTTGCCTTAGGGATTAGCGGACCGGACCGCGCCCCAAAAATTTAATATAAATTAATTATATTGCCATCGCAATTGTTGCAATAATAATGGATGAAAAAGCCACGGCAGATCAGCGGAAAGATATAAAAGAATATTAATAGCAGATACAGTTATCTTATCAATCATATTAATAATATAAAAGACGATGTTAAGCTTGGTTAGTAACTAAAGTGATTAGGGTTATAATTAAATTACTTTACATAGAAAATGTCCTTATAAACACGAAATATAAGTGCACACTGTTCCGGTAAACCGTACATAAAATGAAAAATAATATTTTTATATTATTGTTATGTATTCCCAGAGATTTTGCAAAATATGTTAAGGATTCCTTCCTATGAAAAGGTTGGGAATCTGTCGTTATAACCAATACAAACATATTATTATTATGTATATGCCTGACGATAATAAATACGACAAAATAGCAAAAGAAAAAAGTATGGCAATAATTAGCAAATAATCATAATTATCAGTTATCAGTGTCATCACAAATCTCTTGCATCTCATCAATATTCTCGTTCCAGTTATTAGCCGTTGGTCTACCAACAAAATCATGGAGATTTGCAACAGTAGAAAGTAGATATCATTTTTTCTCCCACTTTTTCGTTATCATTACGAAGTAGTGATGTTGGAATATATTATTTTACCAGTCTTATATAATTTCTATTTCGAAAACATTGTGGCCATCAAATTGATTTTTGACTAATGGTTGATTGATTTCAACCTCGGTTTAGGTTAATAAGGCACAGTATAGTTTTATAATATATTTATGGTATGTAATGTATACTTAGAATGTAATGTATATTAGTGATTATCAACCTGTTTTGGTCGGCGGAACACTTAAATTTTCTCGCTAACACGCAGTAACACGCATAAACAAAATGGTGTCGAGTTCTACTTTTTCCCTCGAATTCTTTATACAGCTCGCGGACCTGACTGGGAATCACTGATTTAGGTACCATAGGTTGGTCGGTACTATTTATTGTTGAGTTATTATTCAGGCAATAACGTAGAACGGAAATTAAAACATATGCTTTTAACATCACTCGATGCTCAACGTAATAAGTATGTTTTCTTTATTAATTAACGCTTTGATCAATTTACACAACATATTTTTGTAGTTGGCCTGGACCAAAGCAGTTTGGGCGGCATACCATAATATTGACGATGTTAAAAACTCTAATCAAAGTGTTATTAGTTAAAGTCGATTATTGTTATTTTTACGTACGACGCAGGTAAGTGCTATTCGTGAATATTTCACACGCCTCTGAAGTCGTGGGTTGCCGGTTCGAATCCCGCGTCTGGCAAAAAATTATATGCCGTTTCTTCAATGTGTGTTTGATCTATATTGCAAGGAACGCGGGTTGGGCGATTGGCTAACCATTCCACGTTAGATCGCCTATTTATACAACCTCCACTCGGTGGAAGTTTATAATATGCTCCTCTTAGTACCGAAAATAGTAAGAAGTAATATACCACTTTTTTATTCGTAAACATCGATGTCGACCGACTAATATGACTTCATTACCTATATACTTAAAATATTGTATTACAGCGTGTTAGTAATTTTTTGTTGTTTTAATAAACATCATACTGATGATGACACCATTATTTTTGGTTACATTTTTGTTAGTGTTGTCACCGAAAAAAATGTTCTATCAAATTAATCAAACTAGCTGAGCCAGCTGGCTCTCGCCAGTCTTGTCTCGCTAGGTCTTGCAGACGGCTTGGCGTCCTAATGACATGGTGTTGGATTTTAATATAATTGTAAAGTATGTATAGACGGCGCCATAGTTTTCCTTTCGGGATGGATTTTCATTCACGTCAGACAGTTTGACATTTCGCTGTTTTGTCAGTTTTACGATTTGCATGTCGTCACTGCCAATACAAATTTGTAGTCATATGCGTAGTCTATTCTAGAGTCGGGCCTTCACAATATCGTCTGACACCATTTCAGGCTGCTAGGCCTAGCAGAACAGCTGGCAATCGCCGATTGCTACCACTGACATTTAAATTTTAATACAATATATGTGTAGATATGTGCATTTAAATTTATGATAAATAATTATACATCTCAATCGTGATTATCATAAATAGCGATCCAATATAACGCGAATATTAATCTCTTTCGGGTACCATTTACATAATAGAAAAAGGTTAGCAGCATAAAAAAATTAATTTAAACATTATTTTGTTTCATTGTCTATAAAAAAATAAATGCTTACAGCCATAGAATAATATTTAAAAAATCATATTTTGAATTAAAAATTAACCTTAAACAATATAGTTTCCCGGTGCGGGACATTCATATCGAGACAAATGTTGATAAATAATAAAGCAATACATATTATATCTGAGTCTATTCTAGACCAATTCTGATAAGAATAGGAATTTATAAGACCTTAAGATGTGGAATCAGCTTAAAGAGGCCTTCCTCCAGCAGTGGATTGATACAGGTTGATGACGATAATGACGATATAAATGGGTAGGTATATAAAATCACAAGTTTAAAAAAAATATAGCAGTTTACATGATCAAGAAGAGTAGATTTATGTTGGGATAACCTTCATCCAGCAGTGAATTGATCTTGGTTGATGATGATAATGACGATATTATGAATGGTTAAATATAATATCAGCAATTTTGATAAATATAGCAATTCATATGACCGACAGAAATGCAAACAACTTAAAGAGGCCTTCATCCAACAGTGGATTGATTCAGGCTCACGGGCAATATCTAATATATAAAAATTAATATTTGTTTGTTTGTGTGTTTGTTTGTTTGTTCGTATTTAATGCGCTGCCATACCGTTCATCCGATTGCGATAAAACTTTGTCAACTTATTGCTTGCACTTGCGCGAAGAGTATAGGCTATACTAATATATAAAAATGAATGTCTGTCTGTCTGTATGTCTGTCTGTCTGTCCCGTATGCGTTCCTATACCATTAATCCGATTGCGATGAAATTTTGGTAAGTGGTTGTATGCACACCCATGAAGGTTTCTGAATTAGAAAAATCATCATCTACTTCTTCTTCTTCATTCTATTTTCTTTTTTTCGTATGGTTCCTATACCATTCATCCGATTGCGATGATACTTTCATCAGTTGTTGTGGTAACACCCGTAAAAGTTTCTGAATTAGTACAACCATCTTCTTCTTCATTCTATCTTCTTTTATTCGTATGGTCCCTATATCATTCATCCGATTGCGATGACACTTTCGTCAGTGGTTGTGCCAACACCCGCGAAGGTTTCTGAATTTGTACAACCATCTTCTTCTTCTTCTTCTTCATTATATCTTCTTTTATTCGTATGGATCCTATACCATTCATCCGATTGCGATGAAACCTTCGTCAGTCGTTGTGGTTACACCCGTAAAGGTTTCTGAATTAGTACAACCATCTTCTTCTTCTTCGTCATTCTATCTTCATCTATTCGTATGGTCCCTATATCATTCATCCGATTGCGATGAAACTTTTGTCAGTGGTTGTGCCAACACCCGCGAAGGTTTCTGAATTTGTACAACCATTTTCTTCTTCTTCTTCTTCATTATATCTTCTTTTATTCGTATGGTTCCTATACCATTCATCCGATTGCGATGAAACCTTCGTCAGTTGTGGTAACACCCGCAAAGGTTTCTGAATTAGTACAACCATCTTCTTCTTCTATCCGTATGCGTTCCTATTCCATTCATCCGATTGCAATAAAACTTTCGTCAGTAATTGTGCCAACACCCGCGAAGGTTTCTGAATTAGTACAACCATCTTCTTCTTCTATTCCATCTTCGTCTATTCGTATGCGTTCGTATACCATTCATCTGATTGCAATGAAATTTTGATCAAGTGTTGTGCTCACGCCCGCAAAGGTTTATGAATTGATACAACTATTTTCTTCTTCTTTTTCTTGTATTCTATCTTCTATTCGTATGCGTTCTTATACTATTCATCCGATTGCGATGACATTTTGACCAGTTGTTGTGCGCTCGCCCGCGAAGGTTTCTGAATTAGTACAACCGTCCTCTCCTTCTATTCGTATGCGTTCCTATACCATTCATCCGATTGCAATGAAATTTTGATTAAGTATTATGCTCACGCCCGCAAAGGTTTCTGAATTGATACAACCATTTCTTCTTCTTTTTCATCTATTCTATCTTCTTCTATTCGTATGCGTTCTTATACAATTCATTTGATTGCGATGAAATTTTGACAAGTTGTTGTGCGCACGCCCGCAAAGGTTTCTGAATTAGTACAATCATCTTCTTCTATTCGTATGCGTTCCTATACCGTTCATTCGTTTACAATGAAACTTTGGTGAGTTGTCGTGCGCATGCCCACGAAGATTTCTGAATTAGAAAATCATCATCTTCTTCTATTCGTATGCGTTCCTATACCATTCATCCGATTGCGATGAAACTTTTGTCAGAAGTTGTGCGCACACCTGCAAAGGTTTCTTAATTAGTATTATATAAAATACAAAGTTTGTTGTTTGTTTGTACCATCCAATTTTGGTTTTTCACTGCATATTAATAGCATTAATAACGTTTGCATATTTTGGATTCGATTTTAATTTAGTGTTCTTTTGTTTGACCTTTACTCCTATTAGAATTATTTTCATATTGCCATATTGTATTACACAGATGTTTTAATATTAAAAAAATAATTACCTCTTATTATTTTTTAAATATTTAAGATAAATATAACCACGAAGCGATCCTGTGCGAAGCCGGGTACTTCAGCTAGTAAATAGATATAATTTAATAGCAATTCAAATGACAGAAAGGAATAGAATCAGGCTAGGGAGGGCTTTATCCAGCAGTGGGTTGGTTCAGGTCGATGTTGATAAGGATGATAGAAATAGGTATAATATCACAAATTCGTTTAACCGCTAGTAGAAGAATCAGGTTGCGGAACCCTTCATCCTGGAGTGGATTGATAATGATTTAAATAATATGTATATTACAACACCAATTATTGTTGAATACCTTTTAAATATTTTTGGGTTATATGAGCTAATTAAATGTATATACGTTTCATTGGTTCAAAAAAAAATATAGCAGCCATACAAAAATTAAAAAAAAAACAAAACAGAACGTTATCAAATTTTGAAATATTATTCTAAGGTTGATCGTGAAAATGCGGAAAAATGCCCGCGGTTAAAATGAAATAAGTAAACAGTTTTAATGGGAATTCGTATAAATGTTATTGTTTATTTGAATAATTATAGTTATCTATAGGTACTTGCTATAAATGTGAGTAATTATAGTGCTGTGCATTTTCAACATCGATAAATTATTATAAGACGTAAATAATATCAGCTGTCATTTTTTACATAAACAACTACCTAATGAAATGACGGATGGTACGTTTTTAAAAGTGGTTTTTTTGTGACTATGTTGAGTTTTATAAAATTGTGCTGGATTCAAATTGAAGCTACTCAAATGCATCCGATAAGTAAATATGTGGTGAGTAAATTAAAATAATGTAATTTAGTATACATATCGTACAATATAATCAATAAATACATTGTGTCAAAAGACTTTCTTTCCGTCAGAGGTGTCGAAACTTACCTTAAAACAAAGAACTTAATTCATAAAAATATAAATAAATCAGTTCTAATATGTTTATCGGTTAATCTTATTATGATTAGTTTGTGAAAATTGATTGTATATCGGTTAAAACGCATTTTAAATTTAAAGCTGTCATCTTGTGAGTGTTGCAAACACTGTGAAAAAATAAATTCCCCGATATAATATCAGTTGTCAATAAAGTCACGTGTCGATCGAAAATATATTGAGAAATGAACAAAAATCACTGAATTGGTATGGAAAGTAATGATCGGGTGTCAACTGTGAAATAACCATTTTATACGATTCGAGAACGGATTATTTTTTTGAACCCATCGGTCATAACCAATAAGGCACATAATCGCTCGCCAAAACGGGAAAAGCTGTAGCATTATAATATATAAAAGATTATCCCGTCATACTTGCATAATAACAATAATGTAATTTATATCACTTACTTTTATTATTCTATTTGGACTTTGAGGCAAGAATTATTAATAAATGATAGGTCATTTGGGAAACATATGACAAAGTCATAAAATATGGCATTCGTAACAATATATCGATCGCCTTCGCATCATGCATAATAAAAATTACAATATATTGTTTTTATTATTCATCTTGTTAGGTACCCACTGTAAAAGATAATAATTTTATTAATGATTATGCCAGTTTTAACGCAATGTATGAGACATTGCAATGCTATTTATTAGTGTTGCTAATTTCCAATTCAACTGCCAATTAGAATATTAATATATTTCAGTAATTTAATACTTGTGGTACTTTTTTATATTTTTAACAAGCAGTTATTATAATATCACATTAGTACCACCACATCGACCATTAAGGTAATCGATGATTTACATTTTAATATGTTTTAATTAATCAACACGTAAGGGGAAAAAAATAATCATCGAGTTATGTTTCTATTTGTATCAAATCGATCTTCGTTATTAGAAATTAGATTCGATATAAATAAAAAGGCTTTCTAGTTATGTATATTTACTTACTTCCATATTTTTATCTTCTAGAAAAATCAATGTAATTGAAAATAAAATATAAATTACATTCAAACTATGAATTATTCAAAAATACTGTTAATAGGTACTTACACAGAAAACTTATAAACAAAAGTAAAATAATATTGTAATAATAAGATCGGGGATCCGTTCGAATTCACATTTTGTAATGTATTTTTTTAAAAAATAAATTTTAGGTTCATCTTTGTTTTTGGTGTTTTTAGATGAATTGATTAAATAAAACACTTTAAAAATGTAAAATATCAATAATTTGTTTCAAATTACAAAACATAGCTTACTACAACAGCCGTAGAAATATTGTTTTTTTCAATAAACTGTCGAATTAGTATTCAATTTAAATATTACATAATAAAAAAGAGGCTCTCAATTTTGACGGATTGGTAGACACCTAATCTGATAGTGGAGGTCGTTATTTACCATCTTGACATACTTTTTATTTGACATTGGACGGAATTTGGTATTCATAAAACGCACAAGTGTACCTATTTGTCGGCAGAAGTTCGAAATGGGCATCCTTATCCTTGCTGACCTTACCTGTTTCAGGATGATGCTCTAGTTTTTCATGATTTATTATTGTAAAAAAATTGAGGAATATTTTGATCGAATACATACACAATTTCATTTGTGACTCGTATGAGTAAAGAGTAAAGCATATTTGAAAATTAGTTAACCGTATAATATTTTTTTTTCAATAAATTCGCTTGCTTTGAGGATGTAATGTTCGTTTAAGTAAAGATCTTAATATGTATATTATTTTAATGCGATAACCTTGGTTTGGAATATATTATTATGAATAAACTACGAAAATATAATAAAGGAGTATCCTATATGGATTTGGATACTATGTGTTTTTATTGTTATTTTGGTATGCTTTGATGTAAACGACGATCTAACGTGAGTTTTTGACTGCTTGTTATTTATTTTCGGCTTGAATGATTGGTATACTTATAAACATACTTAGTAGTACTCCTCAAGGTCTAAACACGACAGATAGTTTAATTTGTCATTTGAAAGTTTCCCCAAAATGTCCACTAAACTAAACCAACAAAGTATATGAACCAAAAATTCATTTACGTAAATGCCTAGTTGTAAAGTAACACGCACGTGTATATTACATTATCATCAGTCATCACTAGACACCGGATATCTGGAGTCCTTTTTTTTTTGGGACGGACTCGAATATTACAACATTTTTTAATTAAAAAATGCGTTAATAATTTATGGAACCTATGTTTTTCAGAAAAATAAGTTGTACGATGTAGTAGGTACAATGAAATATGAAATAAATGATATTGATAATATGTGCAAGAGACTTTATCGATACTTAATTATATAGAAACGCTGCTATTAGTAGGTAGATATACTATACTATTTAGAGAAATTAATGAAGCGCTTACGTATAGAGTGGAAAAATTAGTTGTTAATAGTAATATCTATAATATTTAATAATATTCCACTTTTTATATACATACCTATTATTGTAATCAAAGTTTAAAATTTCTACTAAACTACTTTTATTTTCACTATCAAATAACAAATCACACTTGCTCCCATAATGAGAAGGACCTGACAGCTAGTGTATTATTAAAATCGTACCAAATCTGAATGATTTCGTATATTATGTTGATACTACGAAAATATATAATATGAAAACATATTATTATATTATATGGATTTATGGATGGGTAAAATGGGGAATATCGGACCTATGTGGTTAATGAAACCCTTTAGAAAAAGTTTCGTACGAAAGATACTTCAAATCGTACTTTTGTGTTTCAAGCAAGTGGTTGGACATATTGAGATATTCAATTTTAATATATAGGTACTGATGTTGTAATGTTTTTTTTGACATTTTATAGGCCATTTTCAAAAACTTTATATTCATCATGCAAAATATGTAAGTACATGCGTTTTCTGTTAATTGCTACTCCCTAATACTATAAATTATATATCATAGTATTATTTCAATGAAATATATAAACCCGATATAATTATTTATTTCGGAAGTTATCAAAATGATACAATCATAATTAGTCGACATTGATACATTGTGTATATATAGTACCTAATACCATTGATAATAAATTATTTTATCAAGAAAATATTAGATATAAATAGGTATAACACAGTTGCAGTGCCTACCATTTGCCTTAACAAGTTGACCTTGGTTCTAATAGTTCATTGATTTATCCAATCTGGGAGTTCACACATGAAACTATAATTTGATGTTATAGTAATATGGTAGAAAAAACAAAAAAAACTTAACCTGCGCGTTTGTTAACTGATCTACGTATTTTCTTAAAATCCGAGATCACTTCAGTTTTAACGATTATGGATTATAGCTTAAAATTGTTTATTTGTTTTTATTTAGTGAGTAGGTATATTTTGTGATATTTCACATTAGCTGGTTCCATTGTTTACGGGAAATGACGATTTAACGGGCTTACCTATTGAATGTATTAATAGTATGTAATATATTCATTACGGGTTTTTCACAAACACTTCAGATAATCAAAATTTGTTTTTTACTTGATCCTTTACTAATAGGTAAGAAGGTTTTAACAATCTTTTATTATGTCAATGTGCATTTACGATCGGTGAGTGCGCATAGTGCACGAAGAAGCCAGAAGGCCATAAGCCAGAAGGCATAAGCCGGGTCGTAAATAATGACTAATAGAATACCTAGTACAAAACATACATCAATTAGAATTTATTGATTAATATTTTTGCCACTCGTACCCGTTAGATATAGGGACCATTATACCACTTTCCTCTAGAAGGTGTATAAGGTACTTTTAAACACTTTGTACATTTTGCATTTTTGTTTATTGTTATTAAATCTTAGTTGATATTATTCTTTTGACTTATTAACTTAAAAATAACAACAATGGATGAAATATAATATTCCTAAATATTATAATATGTCACATATATAATATTGTGTAAGTATATAATATATAATTATCAAGCCTCGATAGCGAAGGCTGCGTGACTAGCAAATGCACTTACGACCTATGTAAACCTGCCGCTTTGTAATTTTATTCTTGTAAATCCACGGTATTATAGATGGTTGCACTATTATATCTAAAATGTAAACATAAATTTATATGCAATATTGGTATATACTACAGCTGATGATGATACATACTATCGTATGGAAAATAATTCATTTTTAAGTTGTGGGTTTCTTGTACGTATCATGCGATAAAAGCAATAAAATCGTCTTCAAGTTTTTGTCATTGGTCGGGAACCTTTTTTGATACATACACCTACGGCAGGTGAATTTT
Organism: Rhyacophila brunnea; assembly: GCF_057557595.1. Taxonomy (NCBI): domain Eukaryota; kingdom Metazoa; phylum Arthropoda; class Insecta; order Trichoptera; family Rhyacophilidae; genus Rhyacophila; species Rhyacophila brunnea. The sequence goes on from NW_028232965.1 coordinate 18,283,560, forward strand.
AAACACAGCAAATTTTTCACAGTTTTGAAGTTACGCTATTTCGTAATGTATATAAACCAGTCATTTTATAAATAAGGACAAATATCACCAACAAGTTAGTTCAAGTAAACAATCGACTCCCACGTCCTCTATACTTAATTGACTTTTTATGCAATAATATGTACCTAGTACCTACCTATATTTTGTACTGTTATTCAATTGAAAATGTCCATTAGGATAAAATCGGTTGAATATCAACATTATGGAATAAATGTGGAAATAGTACGAAAGTACATATTATAAAGTGTTTTAATGAAATATGTATCTAGGTACCAGTCGTTTTATGTGATGAATAGTTCTTTACACTTTATAATATGTAAGTATTTAAATCATATATCAGATAATTTCTTTTTAATAACAACATTTAAATATAATGCTAATTATGTCGAATGGCCACCTAATCGGCGCGCCTTTAGCGTACAATGTATTAAATGGGACGGCGGGACTTTTTTTAATGTTACACACCTACAAACTTACCTGTAGAATGGCCAAAAATGGAACTACGAATTACCATAGGACGCCATTTTGAAAATTTCATTCGAATGTCAGATTTTGTCCAGTTACTAGTCTTGATTGGGTAGTTTTCGACAATGGCTCCATTTTTTTTGTAGTACTTATTCCACTTTTAATCAATAAATTAGGACCGGTTTCATCCGCCTCAGAGGGACATTTTCAACTGAATCTTCCCTTGTTCGGTTGAAAATGTCCCTCTGATGCGAACGAAACCGGTCCTAATTTATTGATTAAAAGTGGAATAAGTACTACAAAAAAAATGCGTTTTTTTAATTAAACAACAATAAATATTAACGTAATACAATCACTAAGTGAAAATCTGAAGTATTACATGGGACGGCGGGACTTTTTTTTAACGTTACACACCTACAAACTTACCTGTAGAATGGCCAAAAATGGAACTACGAACTACCATAGGACGCCATTTTGAAAATTTCATTCGAATGTCAGATTTTGTCCAGTTACGAGTCTTGATTGGGTAGTTTTCGACAATGGCTCCATTTTTTTTGTAGTACTTATTCCACTTTTAATCTATAAATTAGGACCGGTTTTGTCCGCCTCAGAGGGACATTTTCAACTGAATCTTCCCTTGTTCAGTTGAAAATGTCCCTCTGATGCGAACGAAACTGGTCCTAATTTATTGATTAAAAGTGGAATAAGTACTACAAAAAAATGCGTTTTATTAAATTAAACAACAATAAATATTAACGTAATACAATGACTAAGTGAAAATCTGAAGCAATATTATATTGCAAAACCTTTAGAAGAATGCAATTACGGCTTACGCAATACATAATATTATAATAGTAGGTTCAAACGAATATTTTCAGGGATGTCTCGCATCTTCAGATGTACGCCACTGGTATTTTGAAGATGAAATTTCTTACGATCGATTTGATGAAATTCTTCAATGTTAATAGTTTATAATCAAATAGACCAGTTTGGGCAGAGCATCCTCAAAATATTTAAATATCTAAAGAAATAAACAAGTAGGTATGTGACTTTTTTATCGATATGTAGGTACGGTATTGTTGCTTGTAATACTAATAGGTATCAATATGATACATTAAGAACATAAAACGGGTCAGCGGACAAAATCTTCCAATATTTGTATTTATATTAGTGGTAGGTACGCAAAAGCTATTCGATATTTAATTATGAAAAAACATATTCTACACGCATTTTATAAAAATGGTTTACCATTACTTACCTGCAATAAAACAAACCATCAATTTTGTAATGCGATCTTTTTAATTGCATTTTGCGAATTTGAATTCGTTTGTCGTAGCCGCAAGTCGCGTTATAATATTGGCAAGACGATTATCTTAATTACAATAATTACCATCGCACCTGAGCTGCCAGAAAAAACAACTGACAAATTGTAGAAATCCATACTAAGAATCATTTGGGCAAAAGTCTCCTTAGGATATTGGATTCGTCCACCATTTTAATGTGTTTTTTTATGGGTTGACGGTTAAAAACTTGAAAGATCCGGCCTTTAGTCATCACTGTCCATTTGTATTGATCGTAAATAAAACTGCGAACAAAAAAATAAAACAAGTATTGAGGAAAAAAATAAATTTAACTAATCAGGTAGTGGGAGTCGCCAACCCCCACCCTTTCAAATTTAATTAAATATTCTTTGGTACACGTCAGAGTACCGCTGCCAGGTGATCCATTATGATTGATGTTATCACTTATCAGAATATTATACATGCAGATTTACAGAAACTCACTCGGGCGAAGGCGCGTGTTATCGGTACTAGGAAAGCAACTTGGCGTGTCTATTATGATTAAAAAATAATGTAGGTACCTACCGATGTAAACATCTTTGGCTAGTGATTCAATTATTAACAATATAAAATAATGTGCTACTAGTCATACAGTACCCGTGGATAGATTAACTGATTATGGTCTTTGACATAATTGACATGTTTATTTCAACTTCCATCACAATCATAATATATTAATAAATAATTGCACCTAAAATGTAACCACTTTGTAGTCAAAAATAATTGTCTATCTATCGCTATTTCGGTGTTGGATCTGTTACTGGCTGTCGTCCAAAATACTAGAGTAAGTGTGTAAACATAGTTATAGCATCCGCCCAAAAGACGTCATTACTTGTGGGAGTTTTTTCTAAAATCAAATAAACAACCATATAACGTTATAAATGTTATAATGCTATGATTTTGATTATGATGTAATTAATATTACCTGCTTTCGATTTATACACTCGTCAAGCGAGTAGCCATACTCCATAGTGAGTTAGCTACCTACTAACAACTTATCCAATTAAATTTACTAAATCAAATACGGTGTGTAATTTGAACAATATGTATATTTTTAGCTTCTTGTAAGTACTGATTAGGCAACATTGTTTACTCAATTTACTCAAAGTAAAGGAAAAAAAAAGAACTTACGATTCGTAAATATTTTTAAAATCCTTCACTGGAGGGAGGGGAGCCTCGTGTTTTTTTTTTCTATTAAGCACTACTTAATAATCTTGTTATTGATAATAATAAAACGCAAACTACACCCGGAAATATGGCATATTAATTAATAGAGTACGTATAATGTAGATACATTTACGAATTTACCACAGTGGTGTCTTAGTTTGTAAAAAAGACTTAGTAATTAATATACCTATACAGTTTGTTGAGCTTTAGAGTAAATTCTTAATTAAATTAACAGAAACTAGGTATGGCAATATTAGTGTATACTAATTTAAACCCATAACTTTAAGTAGACATTCACAATTTTTAGCATGAATTGTTTGTTGTTGTTTTTTTTATTTAATCATGTACTTATTGTTTTTATTGTAACAAAATTGTGTGGAAAAAATGATAATAGTATAAATAATATTAAATTTCCCTGGGCTTAAAAAATATAATTTACATTATCATTAAATGGTTGTTCGTGTAATTTGAATACAAATTGACAAATTATTATATCTACTCCTTTGGTATATATTATTTATTTCAAAATAAATGATATTTTATTTACCTCAAATTCAATATTTCCTTAATAACATATTATGTCATTTATATAGATTTTTTTAACTTAATTGTAAAAAAATTATGAAACCATAGAATTTTATTAATAATAATAATATGTCCTCTGGATGAAACAAACGGATCACTCCAAACGGATACGGAAATGAGTAATCACCTGTATGTATTTATATTATTGTAGATATTAATATACTAGCAAAAAAAAAATTTTTTTTATTGTAACTAGATATAATATAATAGGTACCTAGCAACGGTTTTAGAATACTCGTTATAGATAAGAGTATATTATATTTATTGTGATTATGCATATTTCCAAATTTGATAATAATATATTCTTTGTTATTGCACTTATTTCATTAATTAGGGCGTATTACTTGTAAGTACGTACATATGTATATTACGGCGTTTTGTGTCACTCGGGTTAATACTTATAATTGATTATATTTTATGAAGGTATCTAACTATCATTCGTCGCAAACTTTCGTTTGCGTCTTACCTTTTACATCACTTTTTGTCTTTTCGCGTGATGCCCAATATATACCTTTATGCCACGTTGTGGCTATTAATGTATGAATTTCTCTGTTAATGGGAGATCAAACTTCGCATGTATACATGAGCACTGGAACCACACATTGGTTGTGTGTGTGGCCCTACGGTTGAGGCACGGTCTTCAGTGACGTTTAGATCTTCGAATGCACTCCTCGCCAACTTTGTTTTTCTTTTCAATCTTTATCTCAATCTTTATACCTACTCAATGGCTTTTTTCTGCTAGTGATAACTACGAAAGTTTCAAATTTTGGAGCTCATCGAATCTCTTGGGAAGACATTGTCATCCGCAAAGCGTATATAACTGAGATAATCGCCATTAATTCGAATACCTTTGTTTGTATTCCCAATTGAGTTGTCTGAACACATTTTTGACAGTGCCTGGCCATAAAACGTTTAGGTTGGCTTGTATCACCTTGACAGACACGTTTGCTGGAAGGGAAATCTGCGAGACGGTTTGTGACGATTGACGGATGCTGTTGTATGTACACATTTGGATTTATATATTATATTGGATGTTAAATGGTATCTAGGTATATTTACAAGCTATTTAAATTTTAAAAAAGATGGTCTTTATCAATTTGTCTACGTGATAAATCATATGTATTAAAATAAAACAGTATGTTGTGCCAATTACTTAGTTTAATAATAATTATCAGGACCGATTTCGTCCGCCTCAATGAAATATTTTGTATAAGTTGACAATGTCCCACTGAAGCGGAAGTAACTAGTCCTGCTGATTATTGAATATGCGGACTAAGTAGGTAGGTAAGTTCCTACGGAATAATTATTGTGTTTTATTTTACAACGTTTTTCTTAGCTCGTATTCTTATTTGTCCGGTGGTTGTTTGTTCGGTACAAATCTTGCAATCGATTTTTAACTAACTTCCCGACTAGCTAGTCATTTGATACTTTTAGAATATATCAGAACACGATGCCAATGCATTTTTTAAATACTTTTAGCCATCTTTGAGTAGAATTTAATTTATTTTCAGTTAATTCTGTTTTGTATGAAAAGTTATTTCGATACCATTATTGGTTGCTAGGGGGTCCTAGCAACTAAATTATTAATATAGGTATACGTGCGTTACTATGGAAATCAATATGAAATGACATTTCATTATTCAGTATTTCTATCAAGTACATTTTTTTTTTATCATTTAAGCTAGTCAAGTCAAGTTTATATGATTCAACAGAAAATTTAAAAACGTATATAAAAATTTCTTTTTATCTTGTAATTATTAACTAATCTTTCCACCGAGAATTGTCAATTGACATTATTAAATAAATTTACTAATTGAACATACATAAATTTCGAAAATACTTCTGAAAAAATAATATATTACCAATGGAAAAAATCTTTTTTGAAAAAAAAATATGACACCCAGCAGGAATCGAATCTGCGTTTTTCGGGATTCGACCACAATGCTATTATAGGCATCCTATCTAATTGCGACAATTTTTAACTAATCTTCAGATAGTGTTGTAAGAAGTATTTTTAAATCTTGTGAATTATTCGTCGAATAAAAAAAATAGTTAATTTACTTTAAATCCCATGGGGGTCAATCTTCGTGATTTTTTTTCCTTCGGTTATCTAGCACCGGAGTCTCATTAGTAAAGGCCGGCCTGTTGGAGTTTTTAACCGTCAACCCATAAAAAAACACATTAAATTGGTGGACGAATCCAATATCCTAAGGAGACTTTTGCCCAAATGATTCTTAGTATGGATTTCTACAATTAGTCAGTTGTTTTTTCTGGCAGCTCAGGTGCGATGGTAATTATTGTAATTAAGATAATCGTCTTGCCAATATTATAACGCGACTTGCGGCCACCACAAACGAATTCAAATTCGCAAAATGCAATTAAAAAGGTCGCATTACAAAATTGATGGTTTGTTTTATTGCAGGTAAGTAATGGTAAACCATTTTTATAAAATGCGTGTAGAATATGTTTTTTCATAATTAAATATCGAATAGCTTTTGCGTACCTACCACTAATATAAATACAAATATTGGAAGATTTTGTCCGCTGACCCGTTTTATGTTCTAAATGTATCATATTGATACCTATTAGTATTACCAAGCAACAATACCGTACCTACATATCGATAAAAAAGTCACATACCTACTTGTTTATTTCTTTAGATATTTAAGTATTTTGAGGATGCTCTGCCCAAACTGGTCTATTTGATTATAAACTATTGACATTGAAGAATTTCATCAAATCGATCGTAAGAAATTTCATCTTCAAAATACCAGTGGCGTACATCTGTAGATGCGAGACATCCCTGAAAATATTCGTTTGAACCTACTATTATAATATTATGTATTGCGTAAGCCGTAATTGCATTGTTCTAAAGGTTTTGCAATATAATATTGCTTCAGATTTTCACTTAGTCATTGTATTACGTTAATATTTATTGTTGTTTAATTTAATAAAACGCATTTTTTTGTAGTACTTATTCCACTTTTAATCAATAAATTAGGACCGGTTTCGTTCGCATCAGAGGGACATTTTCAACTAATATACCAGTGGCGTACATCTGTAGATGCGAGACATCCCTGAAAATATTCGTTTGAACCCACTATTATAATATTATGTATTGCGTAAGCCGTAATTGCATTCTTCTAAAGGTTTTGCAATATAATATTGCTTCAGATTTTCACTTAGTCATTGTATTACGTTAATATTTATTGTTGTTTAATTTAATAAAACGCATTTTTTTGTAGTACTTATTCCACTTTTAATCAATAAATTAGGACCGGTTTCGTTCGCATCAGAGGGACATTTTCAACCGAACAAGGGAAGATTCAGTTGAAAATGTCCCTCTGAGGCGGACGAAACCGGTCCTAATTTATTGATAAAAAGTGGAATAAGTACTACAAAAAAAAGGAGCCATTGTCGAAAACTACCCAATCAAGACTAGTAACTGGAAAAAATCTGACATTCGAATGAAATTTTCAAAATGGTGTCCTATGGTAATTCGTAGTTCCATTTTTGGCCATTCTACAGGTAAGTTTGTAGGTGTGTAACGTTAAAAAAAGTCCCGCCGTCCCATTTAATACATTGTACGCTAAAGGCGCGCCGATTAGGTGGCCATTCGACATAATTAGCATTATATTTAAATGTTGTTATTAAAAAGAAATTATCTGATATATGATTATATTATGTATTTGATTTAAATACTTACATATTATAAAGTGTAAAGAACTATTCATCACATAAAACGACTGGTACCTAGATACATATTTCATTAAAACACTTTACAATATGTACTTTCGTACTTTTTCCACATTTATTCCATAATGTTGATACTCAACCGATTTTATCCTAATGGACATTTTCAATTGAATAACAGTACAAAATATAGGTAGGTATATATTATTGCATAAAAAGTCAATTAAGTATAGAGGACGTGGGAGTCGATTGTTTACTTGAACTAACTTGTTGGTGATATTTGTCCTTATTTATTAAATGACTGGTTTATATACATTAAGAAATAGCGTAACTTCAAAACTGTGAAAAATTTGATGTGTTTAAAATTCACCTGCCGTAGGTGTATGTATCAAAAAAGGTTCCCGACCAATGACAAAAACTTGAAGACGATTTTATTGCTTTTGTCGCATGATACGTACAAGAAACCCACAACTTAAAAATGAATTATTTTCCATACGATAGTATGTATCATCATCAGCTGTAGTATATACCAATATTGCATATAAATTTATGTTTACATTTTAGATATAATAGTGCAACCATCTATAATACCGTGGATTTACAAGAATAAAATTACAGAGCGGCAGGTTTACATAGGTCGTAAGTGCATTTGCTAGTCACGCAGCCTTCGCTATCGAGGCTTGATAATTATATATTATATACTTACACAATATTATATATGTGACATATTATAATATTTAGAAATATTATATTTCATCCATTGTTGTTATTTTTAAGTTAATAAGTCAAAAGAATAATATCAACTAAGATTTAATAACAATAAACAAAAATGCAAAATGTACAAAGTGTTTAAAAGTACCTTATACACCTTCTAGAGGAAAGTGGTATAATGGTCCCTATATCTAACGGGTACGAGTGGCAAAAATATTAATCAATAAATTCTAATTGATTTATGTTTTGTACTAGGTATTCTATTAGTCATTATTTACGACCCGGTTTATGCCTTCTGGCTTATGGCCTTCTGGCTTCTTCGTGCACTATGCGCACTCACCGATCGTAAATGCACATTGACATAATAAAAGATTGTTAAAACCTTCTTACCTATTAGTAAAGGATCAAGTAAAAAACAAATTTTGATTATCTGAAGTGTTTGTGAAAACTCGTAATGAATATATTGCATACTATTAATAGATTCAATAGGTAAGCCCGTTAAATCGTCATTTCCCGTAAACAATGGAACCAGCTAATGTGAAATATCACGAAATATACCTACCCACTAAATAAAAACAAATAAACAATTTTAAGCTATAATCCATAATCGTCAAAACTGAAGTGATCTCGGATTTTAAGAAAATACGTAGATCAGTTAACAAACGCGCAGGTTAATTTTTTTTTGCTTTTTCTACCATATTACTATTCCTACATCAAATTATAGTTTCATGTGTGAACTCCCAGATTGGATAAAGCAATGAACTATTAGAACCAAGGTCAACTTGTTAAGGCAAATGGTAGGCACTGCAACTGTGTTATACCTATTTATATCTAATATTTTCTTGATAAAATAATTTATTATCAATGGTATTAGGTACTATATATACACAATGTATCAATGTCGACTAATTATGATTGTATCATTTTGATAACTTCCGAAATAAATAATTATATCGGGTTTATATATTTCATTGAAATAATACTATGATATATAATTTATAGTATTAGGGAGTAGCAATTAACAGAAAACGCATGTACTTACATATTTTGCATGATGAATATAAAGTGTTTGAAAATGGCCTATAAAATGTCAAAAAAAACATTACAACATCAGTACCTATATATTAAAATTGAATATCTCAATATGTCCAACCACTTGCTTGAAACACCAAAGTACGATTTAAAGTATCTTTCGTACGAAACTTTTTCTAAAGGGTTTCATTAACCACGTAGGTCCGATATTCCCCATTTTACCCATCCATAAATCCATATAATATAATAATATGTTTTCATATTATATATTTTCGTAGTATCAACATAATATACGAAATCATTCAGATTTGGTACGATTTTCATAATACGCTAGCTGTCAGGTCCTTCTCATTATGGGAGCAAGTGTGATTTGTTATTTGATAGTGAAAATAAAAGTAGTTTAGTAGAAATTTTAAACTTTGATTTCAATAATAGGTATATAAAAAGTGGAATATTATTAAATATTATAGATATTACTATTAACAACTAATTCTTCCACTCTATACGTAAGCGCTTCATTAATTTCTCTAAATAGTATAGTATATCTACTAATAGCAGCGTTTCTATATAATTGAGTATCGATAAAGTCTCTTGCACATATTATCAATATCATTTATTTCATATTTCATTGTACCTACTACATCGTACAACTTAATTTTCTGAAAAACATAGGTTCCATAAATTATTAACGCATTTTTTAATTAAAAAATGTTGTAATATTCGAGTCCGTCCCAAAAAAAAAAGGACTCCAGATGTCCGGTGTCTACTCATTAGGCATTATTTAAGTAGTATAGAAGTAGCAATCACTACAAAAAATCAAATTACCTACTTATTACTCAGATTCAGTGATACCAACTAAAACTCGTGCTGACAAAATTATGCCAGTCGAATGTGAGAAATGTGAGTCAAATTCAAATTATATGATGCAATAAACGCTTAGGCAGAGTTAATCGCGGGATATAATACAAAACATTAAATTTGATATCATAAACCGATGTATATTTTTTGCAACCCTAATGAAAAATGATAGATTTGATGAGAAAAACACTAACTTGCCAATGGTAAGTAGATATTATTATGTATTGTCCTTTGAGTAAAGTCATTTTAATTGTTATACAATATACGGTATGTAACCTCAGTATAGGAATAAAATTATTTATTTTACGCAGAACCAGTAGTGCCTCGTAGTACGAAAAACGTTTGGTAGATTTCATTGTAGGTTGGTTGTCTATATATTTTTTCTTTTAACCAAACAAACTTATTGTTGGTTTAATACATTATTTACGTATGTATTTACACCATTAATAATACATGTGTTTATATTGCATCTATAAATAATTAGTGGTACTGTAATCAACTGCAATTGCTTAGTGTTGGGCAAAAAAAATGGGTTCATTTGATTAACTGCTTTGTATTTTTAGTTCCAATTTTCCTATTATAATTATCAATTATTGGTAAACGCGAATGAAAAGTATTTTAATACTAACTTATAATGCTCCGACAGTTTTGATAATTTTAGATATATGTTTATGTGATGTTGTTAATTAAATTTAATCCCTTCATTGTTTCGAAGAGTTGTGCGAAATGCGAATGTAGGCTGCAGTCCCGTTATATTTCCGAGACATAATTTAGTGGGTAGTTATTGTGAATACATAACATTGAATGCAACATTAAATTATTTATAGATTCATCAGCATTTATAGACTGCACTAGCGGTTGGTTATCCGAGAAAATAGTTGCAGTACGAACTGTCGTAAAGCTCTTTATTTTCATGTACCCAAATCAATGGTTTTAGAGATCGTATTTACTGGTGTCGATAAAAAATGTAATAATATGGCTTATTAAAATATCTCTCATTTATTTTCTACTGAATACTGATGTATCAATGTTATTTTGTGTTTGTACATTTTAAACTACACGGGTTTTTTTTTCGACCATGTCCGATCCTAATAGGATCATATGGGGGGTCTCCAAAGAGTAGAGGTTTGTATTAACAGATTTAGCTTTTTTTTTACGAGAAATGGATGTCAGCCACTTGCTCAACCTATTAGGTCCATACCCTGACTCACACACAAATTGAAAAACAATATATACACGGGTTTACGATGGTATAATAATTATGTAGGGTCGTCAAGTTTTAGTTTCATAGGATTATTCTATGTAATGTAAACATAAACAAACCTTGTTCTACTAATTAGAAATCGCAAATTGTACCTGAACACGTTTGCTATGTGGCTCAATTTGTCGACCGATGGTAATCTTGCCTGCCTTGATGTGGTGGGGTATAAAATCACAGGCGGTTGAAGTCAGCTACTCGTAGTGCCTATTTTATATCAAAGTCCTAAATCAAGATAGTATTATGGCGCATATTGAAGATGAGACTTTTTAAACAAATGTTCATTTCATTATTACGGCTGTTTTGTGGCTTAGGAGAAAAGTGGTTGCCATGTTTAATAATCGGCTCGAATATGAGTTTTAATAATCAATTCAAATAAGATGATTGTAAGTTTTCGGTATTTTTTTGTTGGCAATGATTGTGTAGTGCCAAATTTCCTCTAAAAATATGGGTGGAAAATAGTAATTATTTCCCATTAAAAAAATCGTCATCTAAGTCGGAAACACTCTCAAATACAATTGCTTTACTAAGTTTACTAGGTCTACGTGTGCCGATATAATATAAAATTTGATTTTGAATAAATTCAATTCGACCTGGATAATTATTATTGTATTCATTTTCGTCCCAACAACCCGCCCCAGCATTTAAGGAGTTGACTAGATCTCTCGTGGTGAATAGGTAATACATTAAAACATTATATTGTACCTACCTAGCCTCATATTGAGTTATTTTTTTATAATTACTATTGGTATCAGGGTCATATTTAAATATTACCAAAATTGTTGTGTACAAAATACATTTATAATTATTATAATACTTAGTGTTTATTACGAATTGTTTGCCATTATCGAAGTTTTGTAGTAACAATAATAGTATTATAACACCAGTTTCCGCCGTTTACCTGCTGATTCCATCAATGTTGCTTTAATCTTAATAGCACCTTAATAACATTTAATCGGCTACTATATAAAACACTCGATGCAAATGATAAGCATACTAATTATAGTACCCATATATAATTGTAATATTCCCGTATCAATGTAATTTTCGTGACGTGTAGATAGTGTTAAATATTCGTGTGTTTGACTTTGTCTATCGAAGTATACATACCTACTAACATTACATATTAATAGTATAAATCAGTTTTTTCAATCTTTTTGAGTAAGTGACACTTTTTAAAATTAATTTGAATTTGGCGACACACCAGAATTGTTGGATTTAAGAGTTTTGAATAAATAATAGCACTTATTATATTTTACGAAAAAAACTGGTATAGATTTATAGTAGCTTGACTTCTTACATCATGCTGTTATTATTTATCGATAATCCAACAGTCGCTCGCTGCAGTCAATAAAATTAATAGTAGGACAAGTTCCTTGTTGCACATTGTACATTACCAATTAGGATAATATTTCGTACTCTGTATACCTATAAGGTTAATAATAATCAAAGATGACTGTTTAACGAATTTGGTATTGAATTAAATGATGGCTGAAAAATAAAACTAAGAACGGAAGGATGAACCACGAATGAACACGCCATGTTCCGACGTACACAGTAGCCACATATTTATGCATCACCACGAATCGAGTCATCATATTTTGGCTAATTAATTAATATTTTAAACATGATTTCCATCATAAGGAGTTGCGGCACGCGTATTTTGATTTAATAAAACAATTTAGGTATCAGTGCAATACATTCTTTCTATGTATATTCATGTACTTACGTCATACGTGCTAGGGATTATAAAAAATCCGGTTTTAGGGATCTGTATTTTGTTGCAACCCCCCCACATCAGATTTTTTTTACAAACAATATTGTCTGGTTCTGGTAAGCCCTTGCCTAGGTACAACATGAAATTTATATAAACGTACAAAACGATAAATATAATTTATTTATCGATAATTTAGTATATACCTAAGTGCCTACTCACTATGGAGATTTCAATACATTTGTATGTATACTAACCGCTGAATTTATGTTTATATATTAGGTATATTATATATTATGTTTATTATCAAAATACTTAAAATTATATAAAAAGTAATCTCGAAATCTTGAAATTCCACATTTTAAAAAACAGGTATTTAGGGATGAAGAAATTGAGAACGATCCCAGTGTCGCAAACCCTATTACATGCCCAATATATGTGTGTATTCATAATAAAATGATTGCATCATATTATTATTATGAAATTACATTTCGTTCTTCACGTTGGTACCTTTCACATCTGTCGTTTTTTTACCATGTCAATTATTCTTCTAAAAAAGTGATTAATAAAATAGTATTCTACTCGTATCGTTTGATATAGATTCAGATCGATATTTTGATTGATACTATTTTCAGTATTACAATAATTGTTGTTTTTTTATATTAATATTAAATTTAGATACAGAAATCGGTTTATACGTTCTATGTACTTACATACCTACTGTTATTTTCTTATCTGGGTTATGCGTATTACGCTGTGAGGATGCTAGAGCGTAGTGAAAATAAATATTAATGTTTACGTTTACATTGTACGCAACTACTAAATGACTCAGTGTTTTTTTGTATTACATTACGATTACATTTTCATTAATAATTATAGCAAAAATTTGATATCACTTAATATGTGTAAAAATTACACATCATTACGAACGGTCGCGTGGTCTGTTATCTTGGTTAACATGGGGCCCACAGGAAATACCGGACAATGGTTAGACACTTTTTTTTATCTCTACGTGCATACTATTATAATAATCTTTCAACTTAATAATAGGTATTTGTTTTGTTTCATTTAACTTTTAAGTATTTTTGCGGGAACCCGTTCGTGCATTATGTATACCTACATTGTATTGTACTGAAACCTCTTCGGAAGGCGTCCAAGATCTACAATCTACATACTTATTAAATATGATTGTGACGTTAGAGCCAGTAATAATTATAAGTATATACCTAGATCTCGGAAATGTATGAAAAATTATTTGTAGTGTTTTATCAAATATTTCTGTATTCTTATTCTTTATTTTTTTATTTCGTAAATTTAGGAGCGTGTGTTGTGTGGTCAGTGTAATAAAATCAGTCTGCTGCCATTCATTATTCATTTGAAATATATCAACATTCATCTGTATCGATTATTTTCGTCTGAATTCAAAATGGAGAACGGACTAGGTATATTATTTTCCTACGACTCCACCTTTGTCGGCGATGCTATTTTCTTTTTGATGGTATTTATTACGCCTTTTTAGCACGGGGGGGGGGGGGGGTTGTGTATTCGTGACTATTTTGAGTCACCACACTCTAGCTGCGTATGTAAAAACTAAATAAGGCTGTGCTGCGGCGTAAAAGGCATCGGCGGTCATCGATCGGACTTCGCGTCAATTTGTTTACGTAAAATACCGGTTGGAAAGAATTTCTTCAATATTGCATAGGTTTAGTAATTATTCATTTGGGATTTATTTTTATTATGGAATCATGGTCGTTGCACGGATTATTATGCTATATATTATTAATTAATATCTACATGAAGATGGTACTATGTAAATTATGGACTGGAGGTTTTCGTTTTCTTAGCATTCGAATGAAATATCTATATACCTACATATATATTTACGCAGTTAGTATATTTTAGGGCACTAATTTATTTTCATTGGGTAGATCGAATTTGTTATTGGTTGAATTTGTTTGACTAGATCACGGGTAATTAATTAATGTACACATGTACTTGTTTCACCCTTCATCTACTTATTTTTACTGTGATCATATTTTCTCACCGGAAATAGGGGACATATCGACTTTTTGAGCGTTTCGTGATGTTACTGAACTGTCGTAAAATTTCGTCTTAATAACAAAAGTAATAGTAAGTATTCCGAAAAATATATTTTCTAACTGATTCCAGAAAATTTTATCTCACCCAACTTATATTATTCCATCCATAATCAAAGACGACTCATTCTAAGTATTTTGATATAAAAATATACATACGTTGAAATGCGTATTGTTTTCAAAAATAATGAAAGTTATCAATAAAATGTATTCAATTTACAGTTTTTACGTAAAACGTTTCTCTCATAAGGCGCCGGCGCTCTACTTATTGATAAAATAATAAATGTTGAATTAACTAAATCATGTGTCCAATGTGTCGGTCTATAACTCCATACTTATGTATGGTCGAAGCATGATTAATTTTCCCTATCAATCTCATAATATCGCTATCTTCCCTATAGTCTTATCTAGATCAGTTTATCATTTTTACCAATGTTATCTTATCATCAACCACGACGAGCCAGAAACGTTTATTACGTTCCTAATTTGCAGCCCTGTAGAATTACCTATTACCTATTTATAGGTAGATTAAAGTAGCCATGTGATTAAACTTATAATTCAATACATAATTAAAAGGTATTTAACAGTAGGCCGATTTCAAAATGAACTAATAATTTCGACCGGTTTAAGTTTTGTGAGTCATTCGTTTAATTTGCGAGTTAGTAGTCATCGATATCATCTGACTCGAATAACCCAAACGAAAACGAAATTATAATATTTTAGTAAGTAAATGAAAATGTGATGATCATATTATGTAATTAAATTCATTTTTAATGGTAATTAAATAAAATGTCTCCCATTCAATTGTCATCCAGGAGTTACCATTTTTATTATTATTTCAGATTGGAGGATCGCACATCTCATTATAGTTTAACCACGAATATGCGCAGATGCGATTTCTTGTTATTTTCGACTCTAAGTACTTACAACAAGCATATTGCATAGCTTTTGCCCTTCTGACTATATTATCTAGTATGCACGAAAACAATCAAACCTCACGCGTTGTATGATTATCACTGCAACTATGGATGGGTAACTGAACACCGACTGAAAAATGAATCTTTCTATATACATCGACCCCAGTGGTGTAAACATCTTACACCCCTATTTATACATCATCAGTACGATGCCGCCTTGCGTAAATATCATAAATTATTCATACAAAAAAAAAAACCATTTGTTTTTAAATATTAGTTAGTGCCAAGTACGTAGAAAGTAAAATCTTAATAAATCTAGACGATGCCGTCCAGGAATCAACCGCTAGGTAGGTACTTATTTTAATGCGTTGATTTAAAATCACAAAAGATTGTGATGGTTGTGGGTTCGAGTCCCATTTGTTAGGTAGGTACCATTTTTTATAATAAATGTATATATAATATAATATATATATATAAATACATATTATTCTTTTGTAACACTACAACAGGACATGCGGCCCAATGGCAGTAAGTAGAAATGAAACATCCAGACTTTGAGAAAATCTTCTAACATATATTGTGACTTGTAACATCGGAAATCGAGCCCGGAGCCCTCGATAATAAGTCATTCCCTTACGCATTGGACTACGAAAGATGCCCATATTTCTCAGATTGTTCCAAATTACGTATTTTCAAGAAAGCATGTTACTTTCTTAAATTTTGTCATTGAATAAAATAAAATAAATGTATAATAAAGTGAATTTTGATTGAACGTCGATTCATTAAGTATTTTAGTATAGTTAGCAAGTTGTAGGCACGGACTTATTTGCGTTTCGTCAAACATGGTATTTATTATGTATGTTTCGGGCGGTTTTTGCCACTCCCATTCGCAATATTACATAACGCACCCTTATTGAGAACAGCTATATAGTAATATTGCGTCCATCGGAAAAGCAATGTCACTTTACGTCGTTTTCCGGCCGGCGTCAATCGCATTAGGAGTGTGGCGTGTTGTTTTCCAGTGCGGCCGGCTGCCTCAGGGCGGGGGCTGGGGGTGCGCCGGGGGTGGTGAGGAGTATTGATTTTCCTTCGGAGGCGCCAAGGTTGCCTCCACAGGTTGCGGCCGCCACGGCGCGCTGATGACGCGACGGCTCACGCCACTTCCATACGTACCTTCTTTCACTATAGATGTGTCCGAGTAGCTATGTTTTTCACAGTGGCCATAAAGAGAAAAATTAATAACTGTTTAGTAAGTTAAATTTCGGGTGGATAAATACGATTATATTATGCTATATTTCATTTACTGTTCGTTTGAATTTAGTTCTCGCATTATAGGCATTTCGACATCGGAAAATTGAAATAATAATAATACTGAGGTAGGTAACTGTACCTAATCAAAAAGTCACGTACAGCTTAATTATATTATTGAGACTTTCTTCTTATCCATGATCTATCTAATCTATGAAAAATGGCATATGTTGGGCCTGTAATATCAATGTTTAATGATTTTTCCCCATGTCGTCAAAAACGAAACTGATTTTAGCAAAATGGCAGAACTATATTGGACCAGAATTTTTTAAC
Organism: Rhyacophila brunnea; assembly: GCF_057557595.1. Classification (NCBI taxonomy): domain Eukaryota; kingdom Metazoa; phylum Arthropoda; class Insecta; order Trichoptera; family Rhyacophilidae; genus Rhyacophila; species Rhyacophila brunnea. The sequence goes on from NW_028232965.1 coordinate 18,301,016, forward strand.
ACTATGATTTAGATTCACGGCGAATATCAATCTATTTTATCTCATGATTGTATTTCTCCTCATTGCTTACTACTGTTAAAATACTAGTAATATAATGCGCCTGCTATTTCTGTATGCTGGTGGTAAACTACGGCAAGTCCATATTTGGTGAAAATTAGTTGTTATTTTATTACCATATTAAGATTTCATTTTTCGTCCTCTATAATAACATGTAGTACAAATAGTAGTAACTAATAATATTTTTAATAATAATAAAAAATGTCTTTCAAGGTAAATTAAAAAATGCCCGTTTTGAACACGAAAACAACTAAAAGCAAAAAAAATATTTTAAATTTAGAAAGAGCATAAAACAAACAATATATTATATTAAAGGAAAACTGTTGGTACCTTAAATGTTATCCTTCAAAATCGTCTTCGGCCATCAACGCCCCTTAGCTGGAGCATATGGACACCACACGGCGCCGTCAAGAATCCCTTTCGCTCGCCAGTCTTCTTGCGTCATTCCAGATCATACTAGCATCCCGTATCTTTGCCGTATACCTATATTCTATAGATAGTATTTAGCGGTCTTCCAGGACGCCGGAAACCGATTGGTTTGTAGAACAGGCAAGCCAGGTTGAAATTCTCGTCTGGCGTCCGCACCACGTGGCCGAGCCAGGTCCATCGTCGCCTCTTCACTCTCAGCGTGATAAGAGGCTCTCTTATCACTTAAAATACCAGATGTTTAATGTGCGAAAAATCAATTTGTCTCCCGTAGAGTTGTCCATATTGACTTACCTCGCACACAGATTTTTCGTAAATAATATATAGGTATGTTTTATTACTGTTATTTCCTACACCAGTGTTTATGTTATAAGTAATTTTATAAAGCTGTGGGGATTTATTTATACATTACATTTGGTAATCCCCATAATGTGTATATTATTAATTATAGGTATTACTCAATCTAGTCCAGAACCCCACGCTTTAAATTTAAATATTATCTTTTTGGGACCCTACTACAAGAAAATGGAAAGATTTAATCGTCACTGACAATAGCTAGTAGACTTGTAGAGTTGACTTATTTTTTATATCTCGTACATTATATAACGAAAGCGCGTTCCCCGAAGTGAAGAAGTTCGTCATATTATTTGAAAAGAAAACAAAATATTGTTGACGTATTTATTGAGAATTCAAAGAAAATCCTGTTCGCAACGGTGTCGTATCAAAAGCGAGAAATTAGCATAAGGAAATGATAGGTGAACGAACCGGAGTCAACTTTTTAGCGGCATTTCAAAACAAAAGAAAAATCAATATGGTGAAGTCAATCAACCGAGATGATGCGGTATTAGTATTATTTCATATCGGTCATTCTCTGACATTATGCACCTAAGAGATAAATGAAATAATAGTTCATTGGGGTTAATATGAAAATAAACACGATATTGTAATATTAGGTGTATGGTATTACGAGCATAATATTATAGCGTAATTCTGTAATCTCAGTTTATATTATTGCGTATTTCGTATGTTGTCTATACTCTGTATTTTATTTTTTAACTGGCTCTATAATCCGATATGGAAATTGGCCGCCCGCCCCCTGCCATATCCATACTCTGTGTCGAAACACACATTGCAAAATAACATGTGAATTTTCGTGGCCCGGGATTTTAACTCGAGATTAACGACTTCACACGCCGAGGCCACTACCACTCATCCACCATGGGCGCATTAGTTTTTAGTGTTAGGTATAGTAAGTACACATTTTCTTTATATTTAACGGTTGCAAAAACCATCCAAAGGTTAGTAAGCACCACGCAGTTAGAATAGGCACTAAACAAAGAGAAACAATACATATATCTGGGATAACAAGAAATCGTCTATAGACCAAAGCTGGCTGGAGTGTTTTTGGCCACCTGAATACATAATTTCAAAAGTGACCTGCCATTGTATAATCCGTAATAATTATATGCGTGCGAAACATAGGCTCTCAGCAGACGATAGGTCTAGACCACTACGTGGTATGGAAGGTGCATGCTAAGCATAACGTGTTAAGTGCATAAAAACGAAATATTTTGATATTGGACATTAATAAACCAAATGGGCATGATGCATAGCTCGAAGAAGACACAATCATTGGACAAATCTAACCACCAAGTAATACCAGTACCCAAGAGTTAGAAAACATGCGAAAGATACACTTAATGGGTGGGGAAACGATGGTTTAGTTAGGTTTTGCGGATGATGTACGTGGCAAAAGTCCGAGGGCCGAGAAGAATGCAGTCATCTTTGGACGCCTTCATTCAGTAGTGAATTGTCTGAAGCTGATTATAATATATTAAGAAACTAACCAAAATATGTGTAAAATATTCCATATAGATTATTGAATTTTAGTTCTAACGTTGAACTATTGCCAGTAAATGGAGTACGATACTTTATTAAATGTATAGCTACTACAGAGGGTGACTGAAGTTACCCTGAAGTTTATTGTGTTTACTTTTTATACGATAAATGTATGTAATCATTTTGATATTGAGAATGTTTTGATTTTCATTCGTGATACATTTTCATTTGACATTGTATGCCGTCCTTTAAAACTGCTTGTTACGCCGGTCTACTGAAAAACAAAACTATGCCGCTTTTCGTATAATTTTCCTTTTGAGAATTTAGTTCAAGGATAGCTGTGAGTGTACACATCGTATTATAGGGTGAATAACGTCGTATTCACTTTACATATTGTACCAATCCCTGTTCGTAATGAGCGTATCAGGGGAAATAAATTGCCCTCTTGAGTGCTTCCATTTCATTAAAACTTATTCGGTCCATACCGAGCGTCGTATGAATTTGGAAGTAGGTATCGGAAGTGGGTTAATAGTATGTATATTTTGATATAATATGCGGATATGATATGGGATTTTGTTATCCATGACTATATCTATATCTACATATTGTATTATTGTATCAAATGTCGCAGTAATTTACTACATCAATACATTGTCATACATATTCTTTTCTGGCGCTATATCCGGTAAGTATCTCTGTAAAGTGTAAGCCATCTAGCCATCGAAGTCATTGTCTTTACGCATTCCGCTGATCTTCTGGTCCTCTAAAACGTGAGGCGATTCGTCGGTTTTTGATAATAATAAATAAATAATAATACATAAAACTCATCAAAGAGCTTATAGAGCTCACGATTGAAGCGACAGCACTAGACAGATTATACGTTCAAATATCTGTAACATCTGGGAGTCACTGGCAATTTATGATTACGTCTTTGAACCGTAGTACATGTTTGATAGTATACATTACGAATTTTCGCATTTCTATAGAGCATTTTATGTGTCTATCTATAAGACAATTTTAACACCAATTAATTATTATGTTATATCTATTAACCTGTTAAACAAGGTGGACAAGCTTAGTTGCGATATGTACAATGTACATCGTCCCTAGATAATAAAATTGCACATATCCTTACTATGCTAGTAAGTCTGTTAGTAATTTTCGTGTAGGTACGTCTTATAATTAATTATCTACGAGATCCTGCTATTTACATAATATTATTATATTGCCAACGGAAATTGTAGTAACTATGTAAGGGTAAGCAGTCCCCGGAGAGCAAGAAGCCTTACATCATGATTAAGCATGATCTTGTACTTATGTTAAGTATTTACCTAGCTGTATTACTTATTGGTTATTATATCATACGAAACCATATTTGTGCTTGTTTCTCCCGTCTCTGGAACGTTCATTTCACACGAACCATCGAAATAAGACAGTCGGGTAGGCGCCGAGATAGAGAAAATGCTATAGGCTTGATGTATGATGTTCTGTCGACGATAGAAATCGTTTCAATAATCCCATTAACCTTGTCTAATTCCTGCGCATAGGAAGAAATTCCATCTGAGCATATTCACGGGTAAATATTTTGTTAAATATACCTATAACGTCGTCTAAACTCACTTCTCACTATAATACTATAGTACTCTTATTATGTCGATGTCCTAACTAAACGGTTTAGTTAAACATGGCCATTGGCATTGATTGAGCTCTTTATTGACGTTTTTCGCCATAAGACATAAAATGTTATATTATTTAGTTGTACAGTAATAAAATTGTCAACGGACTACATTGCGGTTGGCGCATCGACTTTTAATGTGAAATTTCGTGATCCATTTTTCAGTTGCAGACAATGATTCCCGTGCCTCATCTCGAATTAACATCAATTTTTATCTATGACATTTCAATTTTATAATAATTATTGCTTGCGTTTCTTTTCTTGACTTCTGCACTGCGAAGCCGCCGTTCGTTTGGTCAGTCAGACCTTCGATATTGTGTCGAATCGTTATTAAAATCTTTGGTAACCATCGCATTCTGAGATGTCGCCTTTGATGGATTAGCATAAACGTTGCATCGACCCAATGTCGTTTTCAATTGAAGGCGGTTGTAACATTTTTTAGTACTACAAACCAACTCATTGCATTTTAAATGTTATTCATATTTTATATGAGCGACATCATACGGCCTTTCATTGTACTATGTACTTTTAATATACATATCTTATAAGGAATGGAATTAAAAATTCAATGTTAAATAATTATGGGATGTAAAAACTTCTTATCAAAAACTATCGATAGAAGATACGTAATATGTTTAACATCATCGTTAGCCTTAGTTGAGATCGATCCAGAGCTGGATGATTCCCGGTAACTCCTTCCACTACTCGGTGCCTACTTCACTGCCTCGCGTTTCTGCATCTTCGATGACTTCCTCGATCCGGCAGGCTTGGGGCACCTGTAGCCAATTATTCTTCCGATACTACTGTTTGACTGCATCTGTCCAGTGGTTATCCATCCACCTGCCGAGTGACATGCGAGCCCAGTGCAATTTCACCAGTTTGGCAACATCGGATATTCTTGCCTATCGGTATATTCTGTAGTCTTTCCGGGTTATGGCGTATGTGTCCCTTTCCAGGTCACATCGATTAAAACCAGAGTTGCATGTTTGTTCATTTATGCCAAATTCGTTAAGTAGATATTTGGCGTACGTGATTGAATATAGAATAAACTGCATGCAGGTCTAATGGTATAGTTTTCCTCACTATTCCCGATCGCATATAAAATATTCGCAATATTATAAAATCGACCGTGGCATTATAGTTCAGTTTGAATTAAATGAAATAAAAACTACGTTATACATATATTATTGATAATGGATTAGCATTGAGTCTGAAAGTTGGGTCGATACTTTCCAAATAGTCGTAATACTGCTCATCAATAAACTCATTATTTCTTGTTCATTGTTACCTGCGTACACGAATTATTATAGTAATTTTGTTTAGTGATTATCAATTGATTGTGGGTTCACATGGCACGATGTATATTATGTAGAAGTCCACTACTATAATGTAGACAAGCGATGTCGAACCTTTTCCCACGTGTATTTCAAATTATTTCGAGCATCAAATCTCAAATTAAGTGTTTATTTTAGGTATCGTGACGTGACATGCGGTGACTTTTACCTGTCGGGATGGTTTTGGAAAAATAAATACACACCTGTCTATTATTGCCACATATTATTATTTATCTATTTAGTGTTTTGTAACAAATTGAATTATGGCGTACATATTGTGATGAAGTAATATGGTATGCGGCTTAAGCGTTTGCGTATAGTGTCGTGGGTCCCAAGTTCGAATCCTGGGTCTAGCAAAAGTTTGTTTTTAAATTTATGTATGAGTCAGAGTTTGGACCTAATAGGTTGAGCAAGTGGCTGACATCCATTTCTCGTAAAAACAAAATCTGTCAATACAAACCTCCACGATGTGGAGGCCCATATGATCTTATTAGGATCGGACATAGTTGAATATAATATAGAAAGTCAACAATGAAAGTCTCTAGTACTATATTATGATTAAATACATTCCAGAGTAATTTATAAAATATTTCTGGGGATGCTCCTTATATACTGCATCTATGAACATTGCTGCTTACAATTTTTTTATTTAACTTTTTTATGTTATATTACACAAATGACGAAAATTATACCCCAGAAAGTGAAAAAAAATAATGAATAATGAATTATAGCGTGTCAACAAATTTCATTCGCTGGAAAATGCATTGCTGGTTGGTTACCTGTGCGGCCTAAATTCAACAAATGAATAAGAAATCGAACTTGTTTTCTGGTAAAGAATGTATTTATGACATATTATATTATGTGAATTCAGGTGAATTAATGAATAGGTACTGAATACGAGGAAAATGCGAAAAGTGTCATGGTGTGTGTTGATTTATACCTAGTATTTATTTTATGGAAACAGCTTGTTATTAAATGCTTATTAGGTGTGTGGGTACATTGCTTAAATATTGGTGATTCTATTTTATCATGTTATCTTTATTAATCTGCTATATTAATCACTATCACTATCCTCTCACCATCTCGATTTGTCTCATTGTGTGAAACAGACACTCCCTTAGACCTAGCTAGACTATGTGTAAAAATCAGCGGTCTTCTGAATGAATTCATAATATGTATCTCCATTTTGAAGTTAGTATGTACATACTTGTAGTAACTACCCAGTTAGATTTCTACAAAATAATGTACAATTTGAAGGACATACTGGGCATATTAAGTTACCGCTAACTTAATGCGGCCTTCAAACATGAAAAGTTTCCTTGCTCCTGGCATATACTGTGTATACATGTGTGTGTTGTGTTCCAATCACAACACAACACTGGTTCCAACAATCATATCCCAAGAAATAATACATAGGTATTATCAAGGCATGTCAGCAGAAACCATTATCACATCCTACAGATACATCAGTGAAACGGTAAATAATTTTCAACTATAGGCGCGACAAAATTTTGGAGTCGCTGGCATTCGGAGAGCGAACGTCGAGGTGTCAATACGTAAATTTGTTTCGTGATGGCGACGGGGGTATTAATTTTTAAATCGTGTAAAGGTGACTAAAAACGTTACCCATTTACTTGAAAAACAAAACATGTCAGTGAATATATTATTATTGTTACTAATAGAACAATAAACAGAACATTAAATGGACGCATGTTGGATTTATATGACAAATCATATTTCGTTCGGCATGCGTCATTTGCACCCGCAATCCGCGTATCGCCTAGCCACGATCTTTTTAGACCATGCCTCAGGAATTATCCCATCCTCCATACAATGCAGCATTTTTTTCAAATGCCTCAAAGTTTACCTTGGTTGATGTCAAGTCGGTATAATCAGTTCAAAAGATCTTTTTAGACCATGCCTCAACTGAGGTATAGCCGTGATGTGTGCCCGCATTGTGCTTTGATCATTATGAAAAAAAATATATACCTACACATTATTATACTATCGTATTATTCCCAGTCTGTTGGTCAGAAAGAAGTCTTCAAAGTGGGTGCGTGCATCTCTAGTGGGCTGTGAGTGTAGATTAGGGAATCATCATCATCATCAGCCTGAATCTATCCACTGCTGGATGAAGGCCTCTTCAAGTTGCTTCCACTTCTCTCGGTCCTGTGAATTGCGTTGCCACGTACTTCCGCAGAACTTTATCATTTCATCGATCCAGCGGCCTCTAGGTCTACCTTGTGGACGTTTGGTACTTCTTGGATACCACTGGATGACTAGATTTGTCCAACGATTGTCTCTTCTTCGAGCTATGTGTCCAGCCCATCTCCATTTAAGGCTTTTAATAAACTCTATTACATCGCAAACCCTTGTCTGCTTCCTTATCCACTCATTCCTCTTTTTGTCCTTTCGCGTTATGCCCAGCATGCACCTCTCCATACCACGTTGTGCTACTCTGAGTTTCTGGATCTCTCTTTTACTTCGGGTTCATGTTTCACACGCATATGTCATCACGGGAAGCACACACTGGTTGAACACTTTGCGCTTTAGGCACAGTGGAAGGTCACTTTTGAAGATATTATTCAGGCAGCCAAAAGCACTCCAGCCTAGCTTTACTCTGCGAACAATTTCATCAAATATACATCCATCTATAGACACTTGTTGTCCCAGATAGATGTAGCTTTTCACCTGTTCGAGCTGAGTGCCATTGATGAGGATCTCTTTTTGGCCTGCAAAGCAGTTGAACATGACTTTCGTCTTTGTTACATTTATTTTCAAACCTACTTTGTTGCTTACTTCAGCGAGTTCCTGCATTCTGCTTTGGAGGTCTTCTGAGTCTTGCGAGAAAATTACTATGTCATCGGCAAAGCGCAGATGACTCAGGTATTCTCCATTTATGGGGATCCCTTTGTCATTCCAGTCAAGTTGCCTGAATAAGTCTTCAAGGGTAGCTGTAAATAGTTTAGGTGAGATTGTATCACCTTGTCGGACTCCTTTGCTGATAGGAAATCTGCGCGATGGTTTATGGAGATTTACAGATGCTGTTGCGCTACTGTATATATTATTGAAAATATTTATATATCGCCCAGGGATTCCTTGTTTTCTGAGTGCGTCGAGTATTGAACATGTCTTTATCGAATCAAACGCCTTCTCATAGTCTATAAAACCCATGCATAGTGGCAGTTTGTATTCCTGGCACCGCTCTATGATTTCTCTGACGACTTGGATATGGTCCATAGTGCTGTATCCTCCTCTAAATCCGGCTTGTTCTCTCGGTTGGTTCTCGTCTAGTACATTTTGCAGACGGTTTGAGAGAATTTTTGTGAACGTCTTGTAGAGAATAGGGAGTAGACTTATTGGACGATAATTTGCTAGGTCTTCTCTGTCACCTTTTTTGTGAAGAATGACAATGCTGGCCATACCTCTGGGACATCCTCTTTGCATATGCAGGCTGTGAACAATTGTGCAAGTACTTCATTTGCATCCTTTCCCGCTTTTTTGAGGATATCTATCGTTAAACCGTCTTCCCCGGGGGCTTTCCCACTTTTCATGTAATTTAAAGCATGGGTTACTTCAACTTACAACTAAGGATCGTCTGTTGGATTTGCGTATGAGGAAATTAACGTCAACTAATAGATGAATCTAGCGAAATTTAGTATAAATCGTCTGTTTATAAATGATTTTCTTCAGCTTATTCTATAATAGGTATGTATTGTAAAATGTTCTCGTCTGCGGTGGTTCATTTTTTTTTTAATAAGGGCATAATATAAATGCCACGATATGTACACAGATTACATTTGTGGAGTATGCGCGCGCTTATACCTATTATTATACGTACTAAGTGAAAACAGTTTGGTGACCACTTTCATAGATACATGCTACGATTATATTATGAACAAATCAGTAAAAGGACAAGGGCGACTGATTAAATAAATTAATATCAATATATTTTTTTTATTGAATTCGTCCATTATGAATTTATGACGATGTTGATTGATATCCACTGAATAAAAATTCTATTCCTGGTTTGGCCGCGTACATAATTTATAAACGTTGTTTGTTGAAAAAAAATATAAGAACCTAAGTATACGGAGAATGCGAACAGATAGATCTGTATGATGAAAACTATCGGCATGGAATTTTATAAATATTGCAAGCCAATAATAGAGACAGAAACAATCGAACGTTTATTCACGTACCTATTAATTTTATTTTAATACTTTTGAAACGAGAGTGCATGTAATTGAAAAGGGAAATAGTTTATTGCATTTCGAAAGTAAACAAGATGGGTAGGTACCTACCTACTGATTAAACAATGCCAATTTTCTTCGTTAATTGCGCTGTCATGCTATTTCTTCATTTGCTTGTTATCAACAATCATCATAATGTCATTATGTACTAATAGTCAAGTAAGTAGTAATTCATAAAACTGAAACATTATACACTTGAAAACTTATCGTAGTGCAGTCAAGTTATGCACCGATAATAATGTAGTGTGATAGGTGACGTCATGCGCACCACGTGATCGTTGGGTGTGACGCGCGCGCGAGGAAAACTTTATCGCGTGATTAGTATTCAGTCTATGCAAGATCACTATTATAAAATTTTATAATATTCTATAATAATTTATTTGCCAAGGGACATTCGCACGTATGCTATTTTATACCGACTCACATTTTCTCTATGAATTTTTTATACATTATTCGCACGTATGCTATTTTATACCGACTCACATTTTCTCTATGAATTTTTTATACATTTTTTTCGGATTACCAACGTAAATTATGTGCGTCAAGGAATGTCTTAACGGCGGAAATCGTTAACATCATGAAAAACCTTGGTACAAAGTAAGAATTATATTAACGCTACAATTATTTTTTTACGGAATTTTTTGTACTGCTAATAACATTTTTTTTTCATTATTATGAAAATTAATCATTGATGAATGATGCATGCATCAAGTAAACAGGCGTCCAATCAAAACTGTTTTTAATGAATAACAAATAAAAACATTATAAAATTATATACTTTGCATTAAGTAGCTAATCATTTATTATAAACAATAATTTCCCTGAGAAATAAGGATTATGGTAGGTACTTAGTATTTTATATTATTTCAATGATTGTAAAAATCAAAATATCAATGGGTGGTCAAACATTTTCTTATTATCTATTCTTTTTCATTCCATTCAACTTTGTCAATCCAGGTCTATACCTGCTTCCCAACCGGAGTTTTAAAGTCTTCAGATTCGACACAGTCTTGTACGAAGTTGACAAGCCCTTCGTTTACCTCCCAGTTTCCCGAATGTAAATTTTATATCATGCCGTGACTCGTCCGTCCTACGCGTCGGCCTAGCCACCTGATTTGATGCACTACTATGCGATGCGTGAACCCATACAAAGCGTAGGGATGGTGGTTGTATCTTAGCCTCCACCTCAACTGTGTAGCATAGAAGGGTCTAAAGTCTTATTGGAAATGACTATTGTATCCTTGGATTTATTTACAAACTATGATAAATTTTCTATATTATATTATGTACACCTGTAATATTTCACATTTTGTGTAAGACTAAATTTATATTATCTTATCATAATCTTATTCATAATAAGCAATAATTACCTATGTTGGCAACTCAACATGCACCTGCTGTTTTGTCACTGTTAATCTTTGATTTCTTGAAATCAGGTGGCTGTTTCGACATTTTCAGTGTTACTTTCTTGACTCATCAATCTATGAAAGATAAAAACTCATTTAACATTAACTTTTCATTTTGAAAGGATCATTCATCATTTTAAAAAATAAGCCTTTATTAAATATCATTCACGTTATGATTTCAAATGATGAGTATAATAGCTATAGATTTTGTTGCCTTAGCATACATAGTATACATTTTAATATTCAGGTAGTTTCAAAACTTGTAAAAATAGAGTTATGGAATTATAGTGAATAAGTAGAATACTGCACTCTTTTCACCCGAATAAATCTCAATTTTGTAACTATGTATTAAAATAATATATACTTATGGTTAAACGAATATAGTGTCACTATTATCCATCAAATAACTCTTTTGCATGTGATATTGGGTCCTTTTTTTGCTTCGCTTTTTTGGGTTTCTTCAACATTCTTGTATACCACCTATATTTTGAAAAGTAATGGCAATCCTGTAAAATTTAGCTTTTTCAGAAAAATTCTCAAAAGAAATTTCAAAGAGACAGTATCTTAGTATGTACTGGATTTAGCAGATATTGTGCCATGCTATATTATAATTCCTTTGTGATAATTATCATATTATAACTGGATTTTTTTTCAAATGCTACATAATCGATAATATAATTATTATTGTCATCAGTTTATGAAATAAAAATCTGAAGTCTTCTGAAATTTGATGAGATTCCTATCTTTTTCAATGCAGATATAATATGTTAATATTATTTTATTTTATAGATTCGGCATTTTACTTTGTGGTAATCAATTCAGAGAATGTTTGACTTTCAATCTTAGGAAATGAAATGTTTTCTTTTATAAATTTCAATAATTAAGGGTATACTAGGTATTCTACTATCTCTATAGGACATAGGTGATCCCTGTTTAGGGCTGGTTATATAATATTTTACTGTATGTTTTAAAATGTTTTTTTTTTTCATTCCAGAAACTCCTAGCGCAATGGTGTCCGGAACTAGTGGTAGACACGGGGTCAGGGGTGCGCACATGTTGCAGTACGAAGCAGTTGGAGTCATTCACAAGGAGTGTGAAGATAGCGGCGAGTTTCCTCAGTCGCTGCCCCACCTGCATGGACAATTTTGTCCATCATCTGTGTGCGCTAACGTGCTCCCCTCACCAATCTGACTTCATCGAAGTAGTAACCACTGAAAACACAACAAAAGGTAATCGCTGTCTTTATACACAAAGCATTTGCATAATATATATATATTTGAACCTTTTCTAATAATCAGAGAAATACCCATTTTAAAGCAGTCTTTATATAGGGAAGTTAATTCACGATAACCAATCATCCACGCCCTGAAACACGGGTACATATTAATCCTATGTAGAGCAGGGCTTGATATCTAATCTTACTCATCCTACTCGGTATGATCCAACTATTGTCAGAGTAATGAAAATTTAAGCGAATATTTCATTATATTGGAAGCATGTGACCACTGCGATGAACGAGTGGCAGAATGTCTATTTCCAAAGTCGTTGGTTGTGAGTACAAGTCCTGCATCTTAAATTCACATTTTGTTTTTAACCCAGAGCAAAGTAAGCTATTTGGGAGGTGTCCAAGATCCACATCAGGTTATGCATGAAGTATCCTTTTTGTATTACTTTTGTAACAGTTACTCCCAACCTGGAAAAAAAGCAGTTATCTGATGGATATGCCAAATAATTTTAACCATAATTAATTTTTTTTTTGTACATGGGTGACTTAAAATTATATGTGAAATAGTTAAAAAATTGAAAATTGTTTGAGTGAGAATAGTGCAGTACCTATATAAGATGCAAAACCCATAGAAGGCGACAGGGTGATGACACGTTAGTAAATTTTGCGAATGGCGTGACCACTAAGTGAAACAGGGCAGAGGGGGCCACTCAATTTATGCATGTAGAGGTTAGGTTAAGCGACATCACTACTTGACTATTTTTTCTTTGTATTTTGGTCGAATTGTTCCTTTTCCGCCTATCGAATCTTTGTAGTTGGTTTCCAAATTGAAATGTTGAAAAAAATATGCCGTCAATCTACTTTCTGATATAACAAAAGGCAAATATTCCACTACTTCGAAACTGACACGTGCAGTGCGGTTAGTGTATGCTTCTTATGTGCGTTGAGCATTGTCTCGTAAATCTATCGCAAATTTCACAGCAAACCACTGCCTTCTGTGAGTGCCATATGAGAGTCATTTTGGCATTCTCAACGTAGAAAAAAAATACCTATTTATGTTGAACATAGTGCACTATAATTTCAATATTTTAGATTTATTAATTGAGTCGCAATTGGCAGAATTTGACTTTCCAATAGTATAATATTTGATAATATGATCATTATTATAATATTGTTAATTTGACATTTTTGTGAATCTATTTTTTTGTCTACAGGTGAAGTAGTTTCATCCATTAAAGTGTACTTACAAGAGACGTATATGAATGGAGTCTTTGATTCCTGCAAACAGGTTAGATTTTCATATATAATTTTTATTTAAATTAATGAACTGCTGAAATTATGCATGATTTATTTATTGGCTTAATTGCTTTTTAATCGATAATACATTTGTCTTTAAATTTACAGGTTCAAGTGCCTTCTTCCGGCCAATTGGCCTTAGATATGATGTGTGGAACCTGGGGAGCATCGCGGTGCACGCCCCATAGGTGGTTTGAGTACATGGGAGACGCTGAGGGAAATCCTTATGTTCCATTTCAAATTACATACATAGGGACAGAGACACCGATTGGCGATTTCTCTCCTATTAAACTACCCGTTTACCCGTGCAGTGTCAGTGTAAATGTAAGAAAATATATATTTTACAAAAATTTTATGAACAATACTATTTTATTTATTATTATTATATCGTTTAAAATTATATTTAAAATCCAGAAACATTCTATTTACACTTTCATCTGTTTGTCAATCACACAATCACATCCAGAAGATATGTTTTTTCAATTGTTTTTGTGTTCCCTGTGATTTTGATATAATTAAAAGACTTTCATAGTTTTAATTTGAAGTACCTACTGACTTGAACATAACAGCGGTGAAGACTCATTACTAAGTGATTATTTTAACGTTTACCTTGACTCATAAAAATAATTTTGACGCGAGAATTTTTTGAAATGAATTTATCTACAAAGTAGTTTTCACAAACAGCATGAATTGATTTATTATTCCATACTGAAATACATTAGAAACTAGCTACACCTTTAAACAGTATGAAATTATTGAGACTGTAATTGCAACTAATGGTACTTTGGAGAAATAAAAAGATCAGTTTGTATACAAAATTAATTGAACATATTCAGTTCATTCTGAAATTTTTGATTTAAACCAAATATTATCGACCAAAAAAGCACTTGTTGGTTGGTATTGCAGGTGTTGTTTTCGTATCTTTTAATAGTTAACCTCTGTCCAGCAAGCAGTCTTTGCAGATGTATATTACATTTATACAAATTTTGATGTTTTTTATGATTGTGTAGAATGGAACGGCGTGCGCATGTTTGGATTGCGAATCGTCTTGTCCAGTGGCACCCCCTCTGCCCCCGCCACCCATCCCCTTCACAGTGGCCGGCCTTGACGGATATGCTCTCATCATGCTTCTTGTCTTCCTTTTGGGATCGCTCATGTTCCTCGGGGGCGTGTTCTGTTGCACGCCCTCTGCAAACAACAACGTCGGTAAGTCATTGCTCGCATTAGTATCAGTTGTACCCTCACCCGTCATATTCGGTGTGTCGCTCTCACTGTGCTACTCATGCCATTCACCATTTTTCTGGCTAGTATAATATTCATCATTGTTATTGTGTTCTAACAAATTTCATATCTTCTCGATTTCACTATAGTGAATTTTTTTTCTATATACCCGAGTGAGTTTCAAAGTTTATTATGATGTTCGGGATGAATTGTTAATTAACACCGTGTTTAATCTCAAATTTTTGCATAGTCAAATAAGTTGGTTATAAATAATGCATTGACTTAACCTATAAAGATGCTTGACTGACACAAAAGCTGATTAACCTTTAAATGAATTCATTTTGATGGTAATTAATTCATGATTCATTTAATATTCTAAATATGAATTGACAATGTGTGCTATATTATAATTTATAGCATCTATAATAATTGATGTGTACAAGTGTCTCTTAAAAATTGTTTAATTTGATAAATCTACATTTTTTTATTCAGCAAATAATTAGTCTGGTTAATGCATTAATTTACAACATAGTGGAAAATTGTTTTGATTTGTGTTTGTAAATAACATTTTTATATCATTTAAGGTATATTATATTATTAAAAGATTTTTGTGACTAACAATTTTAGGTCAGGTATCTAGTATAACATTCTCTCAAAGCCCAAAAGTCATTGTCAATGTTTTTAAAATTCACTGTGATAGTCGTTTGCTCTTCAAGAGTGTGGTAGATATATTTTTGTAGCTAGTGGTTAGTGCACTAACAAGTGCTTCCATTTTCAAGACATTACTTACCTATGTCAATTCTGAATAATCATATTTTCCTTTTGAATGAAATTATCTTGCTATCACTAGATGTAATGTATACCTACCACATAAAATTCCTTGTTAGAGACAATTTATATTTTCTATATATTTTTTTATGATGGCAATTTTTTTGTCTCTGTCATGTAGCCCACCACCGTGAGTCAGTTAGATAGCCATTGTTATAATATGGAATGATTTCCAAGTAGGAACATGAGTTTCAAGAACTAAATTTATACACAAGCTTCATTTATGACATATTTATCTGTTACCCAACACACATCATTATTTATGTATACCAAATAGCTGTTTAAAATGCATAGGGCTAAAAGTTTTTTTACTGTCTCGAAAGAATACGTAGTATTATACAACATAATATACATAACAAATTATTATATTTATATATAAATTCACATAATTTATATTAATCGTTTTCATTGAAAATTAATGTGATAGTTTTTCATTGAACAGGATCATATATTTCAGTTATGAGAAAACATCTGATCAGTATATTTTTCTTACGCATAGCTTTTTACCAGCCATTTTCACTGCTCTCGTGAAGAGCCACCTTCATTGCATACTTTCCCATATTTGATTGACTTTAGAGGCCGCCGATCATTGATGATCCTGCACATTGATTTAGATCCTTTTACATACCAGATTTTTTCAAGTCGAATTCGTAATTTCAATGGATAGAGTTGATAAAATGTATTCGTTCGAAATATTCATGAATTAAATTATCTAATATCGATTCCAAGGCGTGCCATTTTTGTCAAATCAATAAAGATCAATTGATTAAACAAATTAACACATTTTTTTAAAGTAAATGTGGAAATAAATATTGTATTATACTTTTGGAAGTAGCACTCTCAGATCTCTCAATATTTTGAGTTTCATTTAAACCTATATTTATATTATAAATTTTGTTTCTTTGGTGATAGATTTCATTTTGATATCATATATATTTAAATATGAATACATAGCATTCAATTAAGTCTGCTATTTATTAGTATTTGTCAAAGTGATATTTTTGCTGATATTTTATGAAATCAGTGTCTGCTTATTGATTTGTTGCCGGCGTTAGTACCTGCGACAAAAGCACACGTCCGGTCTTAAAATCGACGGAATACAGTTAATATTTTATTAGCAACATACGGCACAGAAAAACAATCTCGAAGAATGTGCGGCTATCTGTTGAGAGACAGAGAGCAGCGGCATTGGCTTTGGGGTGCATGTAGTGAGATGGAAAGGTTGGGGTGTGTTTTTTAGATGGTTGGATGAGGGCGGGCGGTGTGGAAGCAGTGGGGCGGCGGCTGGCGGTCGGCACGAGGCAGGGGCCCGAAACTTCGCCGCTCCAATCGCACCGATCCAGTACGTCTAATCTTCAAATCAAACAATCATTGTCGACATCAACGCACCCGCAAACTTCATTCTGACCGAGGTTCTTCCGTAGGGAATAACGCAGTCATAGGCTACACATTACCAGTTTTGAGCTGAATCGAATCCTGATCACGGATCCAAGGATTGCACCAACCCATTTGTGTCGTTGTACTTTGTTGACATATCAATATTATGAATCCTCATGTTTATTACTGCGATTTCAACCTCCCTATGAATCCTGACTTTCAACTTCATTCCTCAAGAGATATAAAGTAGATCTTGATTTGCCTCAAAGATCATTTCAAATCATGAAAGCTTCATTCGTCTTAATAATTAATCATCATTAATTGGGTCTGACTCAAAATACACATGTTACACCGAAATCCCCAAAGATATTAATATTATACCAACTTTAAAATGACACTAGTATGTATATCAAAGAGTTTTCGTCCGTTGCTAATGAATAGCTCTATATCTTAAAAGTAGTAAATTCAATGTCAAACTGATTTAAACAAAACTAAAGCCATGGGTTGTGGGTTTCATTCCGCCGTTGACAAAAGTGCGTGTTGTTGTTTTTTCAATACCTATGTGTTTGATCTAGCGCAAGAATCCAATGGGTCGAGCGAATACCTAACATGTCTGTTATTATAACCTTTACTCTATGAAGGCCGGTTATACTCCGCTTGGGAGTAAACATGGTTATTTACTTTAATCTTTTTTATGTGTATTGATTGACTGGGTATTGATAACATCCTATTAATGGACCAAAAATTGTATTCTTACTTTCCGAATTTTTAAAACCTTCCTTAAATCCACACGAGGTTGAAATCATTGACATATTTAAAAAAAAAAAATGTAATTTACCATTATTAAACATATAAAAACTTAAAAACAGGTAATGGGTGGCTCACATTTTCATCATCACAATATCATTTTTCACATATTTTTATTATTTTAGTCATTCAAATTATAAAAATATAATAAATGAATTTGTTTCAGACCATTCTTCATCTCATTTTAGTAACAGATATAATCATTTTACATTTTGGTTTTTCTCAATATTATCTCTGTAATATTTCCCTCGGTTTTTCATAACTTTATTTGGCAAAATCAACATAATTATTATGCGTAATGAAAGACAATTAACTAAGTCTCGCTGCTTTATGTTGTTATTGTTTCATTGTAGTGTTGCCCATACCTTAGAGCAGGGGTGGCGAACCTATGGCACGCGAAATGATTTTGCATGGCACGCGAATGCTTCATTTTGAAGTGAAATTACTATTTTATATATACATAGGTACTTATTTAAAAAATGTTTTTATATAAAAAAAGTTTTACAAATAAATATTTAAGTACCTACTTACTTATATATAGTATTAAAAAATAATGACGACATAGCCATGCATATTTTTTTCGGTTTTTCATATTATGTTTACCAATCGATGAGCAAACGGAAACGACGAAATTCGTGCATAAATGACAAATCGCATTGTAAAAATAGCAGGCAAATCCTTTTCAAGAATATTCATTATGTTTAATGTAAATATGCAATTGCATAGGTTGATCCTCAGGATCGGGAAATTAAAAATAAAAATATTCAATCTACAAACCTTATGAAATTAATTATCGACAGTCATTCAAATATAATAAATGCTTGTTATTTTGCCTCAAACATAATCGCTAAAAATGGAAAACTGTTCAGTGATGGAGAATATAATATGAAAGAAGAGTGGTTTAAATGCTTCCACGATCTCTTTGAGAATTTTGAAAACAAGGGAAAAAATATTCAAAGAATAAAAGATATGCCTTCGGCTAGAAATACGATGAAAAATAGAATATCAAGAACTCAATTGTAATTTTTAAACTTTTAGAAATCTAGAATTCTTAAAAAATATTTTTTTCGAAAACTTTTTTTCCGCCATGAAAAACTGCTTGGCACGTACAGTCGAAAAATATTATTCAGGTAATTTTGGCACGCAAACGTAAAAAGGTTCACCACCCTGCCTTAGAGAATCTTGTTGTTACCATAAAATACATAACACTGATTATCATAATATTCATAGCAACCATAAAACTTGTCATTGATCTAACACTCTTACATTGATATACCTATATACTCATAATGAAACTTTACCACATGAAATCCATATTTATCATTTATTAAGAAAACACCGATGTATCACATTCTGATAAGAATTATCAAGTAAATAAACACAATCATTCGAACATGACTAATAATTAACTTGTGAGAACAATAATTAATTTATATGCTGTTATAAAATTGGCATTTTAAATACAATAAGTCTTTTTATGGACGTTTTTATTAATACTGCATGTATTATATATATTGGAAATGTTGATATTGTTTTTGTTACTATCCATATTTTCTTTCTTTTATTTTATGTTTCTGGTTGAGTTGGATGCAAGAAAGATTTTAATAATTGTCATATTCGATTTGTAATGACATCCAGATGATAAGCTGATTTGACTGTCATTAAATCTAATAATGCATGTTGTTATTGTGAGATTAACTATGATCATTTAACGTAAATTACATATGTATTTATTTGATTTTGATGTTTGAAATTACATATTTTTTATTCATTTCAAATTAAATTAGTGGTATCTATGTATACAAAACTGTTCATTTAGTTCATTTTTGTTGTAAAATATTACAATGTAGTACCTATATTATAAAGATATGGATATTGCAACTGCAAATTTAAAGTCATATAGAAAAGTAATAGTACATTTTCATATTTATAATATACAAATCTTTTATATTGAGACTATCACGGTGAACTTTAAAAGCATTTTTTTTTCAGATTATATCTACTGTTGAAGTATGTAATTTGTGTAATAATATACAACATGCTCTATGGATTATCAGTATTGTAAAAAGTATTTGTGTTGATATTTTCATTATTAGGCATTGCATCTGATACCGAGCAAGAGCTATCGAGTGCCCCCCGAGGAACATCCATCGATCAACCGGATGCGGTGGACGACGACGGAATCAGCCCCGCCCCGGCTTCATCGTTCATGGAGAGAATCGGAGCCGACACCGAGACCAAACTGGAAGACTTCTTCTGCTGGTGGGGCACGCTGTGCGCCGCTAGACCCTGGCCCGTGTTATTTTTTGGTAATAATTGAAAACCTAAAATAATATTCTAATTATTACTGTCGAATTTGGCTATTTTGTTCATAATTGAATTTTTTTTTCCGACCATGTCCGATCCTAATGGGATCATAGGGCCTACACAGAGTGGAGGTTTGTATTAACAGATAGTTTTTACGAGAAATGGATGTCAGCCACTTGCTCAACCTATTAGGTCCATACTCTGGCTCATACAAAAATTGAAAAACAATATGTGTAATTGCCAGATCCAGGATTCGAACCTGGGACCCACGATGTCATAGGCCGATGCTTACGCCGCGCTGCCATTGTGGGTTCATCGTGGAATTTATACTTAATCTTTATTTACACGTCATTTACATTTGATTGTATTGTTACAGGTCTGTGTGTCGTAACCGCTCTAGGACATGGAATAAAATACATGAAAGTGACCACCGACCCTGTGGAGCTGTGGGCGTCACCGAGTTCGAGGGCCAGATTGGAGAGAGAGTATTTCGACGCTCACTTCGAACCTTTCTACAGAACTGAAATGATCATCATCAAGGCTGTCGATCTACCGTCCATTGTACATAACACTTCCAATGGTCAAATAACATTCGGTCCGGTATTCAATAAGACCTTCATGAAAACTGTTTTTGATTTGCAAGAAAAAATCAAAGGTGTGTATTGATTTGTGTTGGTTATAGGATTTTTCCGTAGGTTCCACATTTTCATTAACAATCACCGAACAATCTAAGTGAAAATTGTGTTGCAAAATAAGAATCAAGAGTTTAAAAAATATGAGTTTATGTAATTACTCATCCAACATAGGTAGTTATGACAGCTATTTGTTTCATTTGTATTTCTATCCCCTGTTTTGTCATGTTGCGGAACATAACAGTCATGTTATCTGCTGAAGACCCTGCATAATGTATGGAAATCGTCTTGTCTTGACCAGTGGCGGCCGGTGGTTACCAAAATTGCTTTCATAGGGGGTGCACTAAAAACTTTCTTACCTTATTTAAAAAGAAGATCAATTCGGCGTTGTTTCTGCTTAGCGAACACCTCAATCACTTTCTCATTAAAGTCTGGAACTGATTGTAAAAGTTTTTTCTCGATGCTTAACACAGATAGACAATTAAGTCTGTCCTGGTTCATGGTATTTCTTAAAAACGATTTAATTCTTTTAAGGGTTGAAAAACACCTTTCACTTTCCACAGATGTCATCGGAATTGTACAAATGATTTTTAAAAGTTTAGTACATTGGGAAAATGATGTCATTAAATTATTATTATAAAACAATTGTAAAATAGCTATAGCACCATCCGCGTTTTTAAAATCGTCTCTATTGTAAATAGCTGATAATTCGTGTTTAAGTTTAAATTTATCCAAAAAGTCATATGATTCCAGGGTCATTTTAAAATCATTCTCAGGAAAATTAACCCTGTATCCTTCAAAATGTTCACAATAAAAAAGTTTCGCCGCTAGCAAATGTTTATTATATTCAAGCCTATCTTTAATTTGGACTAATATTAAATCGCACACATCTTTACACATTTCTATATTGTTAAATTTTATTCGTTTACTGGGAGGCTCGGATAAACTTTCAAGGGAACTTTTAACATTATTAACAGACACTTCAAAATCACAAATAAAACGTTTTATCAATGCGGAGTCTAAGTTTCGAGATTGCAATTGTTTAAATAAAATGTCACAATGAGGCATTATCCGCCGAAAAAATGATAGCCAAAACATGAAATGTTCATCTGTGAGATACCGCAGAAGCATATCTGCTTGATTTATTGTATTGCTATCATTTTCACTGTTTAATATTGCTTCCATACACTCCTTAAGTGGTTCGTAATATATGTAAACGGTGTCAACAGTTTTAATGTTAAAATTCCACCTAGTTTGTGGGGCTGATGGAATTTTTTTCTTCACGATCTCAGATAGAAATTTTACTCGTTTTGGGGACCGTGAAAAAAATTTGGGAAACGCTTGTAGATTGGCAAAAAAATTCTGCACTGGCTTGTGTTTTGATACACTTTTTTGAATTATTAAATTTAGTTGATGTGCATAACAGTGTACATAGTGTGCATGAGGAAATCTTTCTCTTATTTTGGATTGCACACCGTTGATTTTCCGCTCATTACTGATGCACCATCGTAGCACTGCGCGATTAATTTATTTGGAGAAATATTTAAATAAGTCAATTCTTCTAAAATTGCTGCTGACAAATTTTCAGCACAGTGTGATTTTGGTGTTAAATATTTCCAAAAGCGCTCATAAACATTTCCTTTCCATTCATAACGAATTATTAATACCATTTGCATTACCGTTGACACATCTGTAGTCTCATCAGCTTGTATTGACAAAAATTCAGATTCAGAGATTTGATTCTTCACCTCATCCCGATAGACTTCAAAAATCGAATCTAAAATATCATTTTGTATTGTTTTTGACGTTCCCTTAAAAACAGTAGATTCTTTCAAATGAGTCTGCATTACAGTGTCAATCTCAGCAACAAAATCAATCAGTCCACGGAATACACCTCGATTTAACGATTCTTCAGTTTCATCGTGATTGCTAATTCAAATGCACCACAAAATTTTACACAGTCAATTAACTTTGATAAAATATACCGATTGTTTTCAACATTTTTATTAAATTGTTTAGTTTCAGCACGATACGCAGAATCCAATTGTTGCCTTATATCAACCGAACCCAGAATCGATAAATTTATTATATTATCTAGATGTTTCTGTGAGAAATCATGTTTTTTAACCTTCTCGCCAAAGTGGGTTAAATCATTGACACCTTTCTCTGTCCAGTTATAATCTCCTCCAAAAATTAGACAAGGAAAACAAAAAAACGTATTCAATCTCTCACAACCACATAACCATAAAGCCTTGTCATACATTTCCTTTCGAAAAGGACGTGTAAAGACTTTTTGTTTTAATCCAAATATTTTTTTAATATTTAATTCAGGCTTCGGTGGACCAGCCTTTTTTATTTTGATTCTTTCTTCGAAGGAACTCTTGTTATGTTTAATATAGTCTACATTTATCGACATCATTATAAAACACACACACTTCACTGATTAAACAATCATATAATATTATTCATAATTTCTTTTTACGAAGAAAATTATCGAAATAAAGTGATAGACAGAACGTGGCTTTACGTCGCGGCAGCAGAAACTGAACTGCAATAATTTTTCAAGACAATATAAAAAAAATCGTTTGTTTTGAATACGTATTTTTCGACACAGGATATTGAATTATCGACGACAAGGCAGACAAGGTCAGACCCTTCGTCTACAAAATAAAATAAAGTCTAAAAAATTGCGTCGGCAGTAAAACTTAACGCGAGTCGGGTATTGTTAAACATATGACATCATGTTAACAGAACATGATAACTCAGATATTATTTTTTTATAAATTATATTCAAATATTTGTAAATATAGAACGATTTAAGGATTGTAACCATAATTTTTATGTTGATAGTCAATTTGTATTCAATATCAGCCTATTTCCAATGAATTTATATGAGATTTAAATAAAAAAAATCTTTTTTTTATCAATCCTGCTAAATCTCAGTTACTACACTTTTCCGCGTATTCCTACTGTTTTTTTTTTCTGTGTCGAATTTCATGAACTGGTCGGCGTCCCAGAAAGCAATAAAATCTTGGGTTTTTATGACATGTTTATGAGTTTCACGTGTCGGGTTGATCTGTTATTACCCAATGTAATATGAATGGCAAACTAAGATCGATATTAGTGCGTTACCACGAGCGCTCTCTTATGGTGACTGTTCACTGAGTACATGATTTTGGTATAAATTTACATGGATTAAATTGCGATAAACGAGTGATGACTTATGAATAGCATTGTTGCACATTGAGTGATGTTTAGGAAAAAGCAGTGCAGCGCACATGCATGGTGTTAGAGGAGCCGCCGCTGGTCTTGACAGTTTATTTGTATGGCGCTTACAATAAGATATTTTATAGTTTTTTGATTTCAGATCTCATATTGCGATGTTTTTTCTTTACAGCAATCGGTAAAGAAGACGGATCGGGTCTAGAGCATATTTGCTTCGCTCCATTGACATCCCCTTTCTCAGGGCCGCCTACTGTCGAACAGTGTGTCGTCCAATCCGTGTGGGGCTACTACCAAGACGATCTTGAAACTTTCGACTATGAAGACGTAGATCCTGACGGCAATGTCATCAATTATCTTGACACTTTCAAAGCATGCACTCAGTAAGAATTTTATCAAAATGTGTTCATACATAACATCATAATTGACATGAAATAATCAAAAGAATTTTTTGCTTGAATTGAAATTTGTGATATTTTAATAATTTGAAATGATGTTTGTAGGAATCCATACAACCCGGACTGTCTGGCACCATATGGCGGTCCCGTTGATCCCGCTGTGGCATTGGGAGGATTCCTGCAGCCAGGAGAGGTTCTCAGCAAGCAGGCTAAATACGAACAGGCCACGTCCATCATCCTCACATTTATTGTCAACAATTATCACAATAAAACGAAGGTGAAAATTTACCTTTTAAAATTGAATTTTTTCCGCATTCTGTAGGACATGATAAGATACGTCAGTTGGTGTCTTAAAATTTCAGAATTGACCAAAAGTCTTGTTATTCTAAATCAATAGTTTGTCTAAACCATGCATACTGATTACTGTGAACAAAAAAACTGTGTATGAACCATTCAGCGGAAGAACCATTTTTTAATAAGGTACAGTACGCAAAGCCAAACCCATGTAACAAGATTTTTTTGCTACTCTATTTTCAAAAATAGTTTATTTGTTGAATTGCACTTGCTCTAACGGTATTTTACTGTTTCTTTTCATTGGATTTTTTTTGTTAGGAGATACTGTCAATTCAGTATATTGATAATTCTATCTGGATAATTAACAAATTGAATTATACTATGGAGAGATCAATCGTCACATCGATTTGAGAACATGCCAGAAGCAGTAAACTCTTTACAAAATACATAGTATGTATTTATAAGGACTCTCTTGATTATGTTTGATTTCATTTAGTAATTCATCATTGCAATTTCTAGCTCGTGCCGGCTATGGAATGGGAGAGAAAATATGTCAGTCTGATGAAAAATTGGACCAAGACAGAGATGCCGGCTTACATGGACATAGCGTTTACATCCGAGAGATCAATCGAGGATGAATTATACCGAGAATCTCAATCGGATGTGCTCACCATATTGGTGTCGTATATCATCATGTTCGCTTACATCGCCATCAGCTTGGGACAATTGAACTCCTGTGGCCGACTGCTTATCGACAGCAAAATCACATTGGGCTTAGGAGGTAAAGTGGCTATTTGAAAATAATCGCGCATGACTTAATGATATCACTACTATTTTTTTTTTATTATCTAATTTGCCATTTTCTTTCCAGGTGTCTTCATAGTCTTAGCATCGGTGGCTTGTTCCGTGGGCTTATTCGGCTTTGTTGGTCTTCCGGCAACTCTCATCATCATAGAAGTCATTCCTTTCCTGGTATTGGCCGTGGGAGTCGACAATATATTCATCTTAGTTCAGACACACCAACGAGAAGGACGGAGACCTAATGAAACTGTCGCTGAACATATCGGAAGAACGTGAGTGTCACTATTTCTTAACTCGTTAAACACAATTTATTAAACGTCATTGTTTTTGATAATATTTGCATAAAATTGTTTTCATTGTCTATAGGTTAGGTCAAGTGGGACCTTCTATGCTCCTGACATCAGTATCAGAGTCGTGCTGCTTTTTCTTGGGTGGCTTGAGCGATATGCCGGCAGTGCGAGCTTTTGCGCTGTACGCTGGTATGGCTCTACTAATCGATTTCCTCCTCCAAGTCACAAGCTTCGTCAGTCTCCTGTCCTTGGATACCATGCGACAAAACTCAAATAGGTTCATTACTTTTTCTTCAGTACACCAAAACATATTTTAGATATCTAGGCCGGGAGTAGATTTTTATCTTACTTTGGACTATTATTTTCAGATATGATATTGTGTGCTGTTTGCGAGGAAACAAAAAGGAAATAAACCCGGAAGATGCATCAGATGGCATGTTATATAAATTTTTCAAGAGTATTTATGCTCCGTTCCTAATGAACAAAAAAGTGAGAGCCGGCGTGATGGTTGTATTCTTTGGATGGCTATGTTCTAGTATTGCAGTAAGTATTTATATCATCTAAATTTACATGTCAAAATTGATGTAACTCAATGTGTAATTACTATATTTGAATGTACAACTAGAAGACCTTCTTCTATACATTTTGTTTATTGCAAGTGAGAATATATTGTATCACATTAGTTCATCTATTTACTTTCACCCACGACACTTGACACCAACGGTGGCCGCGCGGCTTAGGCGTTGGACTATCACGCCGTGGGTCCCAGGTTCGAATCCTGGGTCTGGCAAGTGCACATATTGTTTTTCAATTTGTGCGTGAGTCAGGGTATGGACCTAATAGGTTGAGCAAGTGGCTGACATCCATTTCTCGTAAAAACAAAATCTGTTAACACAAACCTCTACTCTGTGGAGGCCCATATGATCCTATTAGGATCGGACATGGTCGGAGATTTACTTTCACTATAATGTTAATATTAATTTGCTTTAAAAAAAAATCTCTTTATGGTACAATTGGCCATCTATATATGTAGGCATATTATATTATTTCAAGATGACAATCAAGAAAAACGAAGAAAGATAAAATATCATTTATGCCCTTCTTACGTGTGCATCAATTAGGTATTGTGGACCCGGTGAATTTAATAAAAATAAAATTTTGTTTCAGGTCGCCCCTCATATTGAGATCGGGCTCGATCAAGAATTGTCTATGCCCCATGACAGCCACGTGCTGAAGTATTTCAAATATCTCAAGTCATATTTAAATATTGGACCGCCTGTATATTTTGTTGTCGGAGAGGGATTAGATTATAGCGAGACAAAGGTGCAAAATCTGCTTTGTGGCGGGCAGTATTGCAACTCAGACAGTTTGTCAACACAGCTTTATCTTGGTGAGTACCTATCTGCAATACTTTTCATATTCAAAATTATATTAATTATTATAAGTACCTACTTATTGTTTTGATTTGCAAAATAATTAAATGCGATGGTGCTGAATCGTTGTTTGGGATGGACAAAATTTTTAGAGGAGGCCCAAGAACCTCCGAGGGTTTGTTTTGAAATTATAGTAGGTACTGATAGAAAATGGGCATAGTATGTACTGATAATTATTTTTTTATTTTTCAGCGTCGAAGACAGGAAAGCAGACATACATTGGAAGGCCTTCGAATTCGTGGATTGATGACTATATGGATTGGTCTGCAATCGATCAATGCTGCAGATATTTCAAAAACAACGGCAGTATTTGTCCGCATGATAGTAAGTGGAATTTCATTTCATCTGTTATATTTTGGTCTCATTTTACCTTAGGGATAGTTTTGCTCATATCTTCATAGCTTATAATATTTTAATATCTGCATATTATATTTAAATTTCAATAAAATATTTCTTTCAGATCGTTCTTGTCCAACATGCGAGATCGCTCTTACTGGGAAAGAAAACAGACCGAACGCGACAGGCTTCAAATATTACACGCCATTCTTTTTGCAAGACAATCCGACCGCCACATGTGCCAAGGCCGGCCACGCGGCATACGGCCAAGGAGTGAATTACGATTTCCCCGACCCCAAAAATCCAAAACTGGCAAGAATCGGCGCTTCATATTTCAGTGCGTATCACACCGTATTGAAAAGCAGCAGCGACTATTACGAAGCGCTGAGAGCCGCCCGGAAGATAGCGGCAAATCTCACCCAGATGATCAATACGAACTTACGAGAACAAGGAAAGAAGGAGACCGTCACAGTATTCCCGTACTCAGTGTTTTATGTATTCTATGAACAATATTTGACCATGTGGCCGGATACATTGAAGTCGATGGGAATATCTGTGTTGGCCATATTTGTCGTGACATTCTTGTTGATGGGTTTCGATACGTTTTCATCTCTGGTCGTTGTAATCACCATCACCATGATAGTAGTGAACATCGGAGGACTGATGTACTGGTGGAACATCACCCTGAACGCTGTTTCTCTAGTCAACCTGGTGATGGCGGTGGGCATCGCTGTGGAGTTCTGCTCTCATTTAGTTCACAGCTTCTCTGTCAGCGTGGAAGGGTCAAGAGTTCTGCGAGCGACGGACGCTCTTACCAAAATGGGAAGCTCTGTCTTCTCAGGAATCACCCTGACCAAATTTGGAGGTATCATCGTGCTGGGCTTTGCCAAGAGTCAAATATTCCAAGTAAGTTATAGCAAACATTAGTATAATACTGTTAATTGAAGGTTATAATTTGGTAGGTCTAGTAACGGTTTTGCGAATCTGACAATAATATTAACCATAATAATTATATAATATATAAGTACTTACACCATTTTTCATTACACATCAGAAACATACCTATTTCAATTTTTCCAATTCGGACACAAGATCCCAAATCCCATTGGGTGCAAAAATTTTTCGAATAGGTTTCAGATGTGTTACTAAAAATATGTAACTACAGTAGAAGAACCGCTATAATTCGAAAAACGATAAATCGAATTTCGCCATTTTTTTGTCAATTTTAACCCCCAAGAATCATTTTTCATACAAAAAGTTCGTTATAATTCAAAATATTCGTTATTTCGTAATTCGAAATAAAATTTGGTCCCAAAGGCCATTTTTATCCATATAAATCGAAATAAATAATAGTAAAATACTTATTTTCTTGTACAGTAATAAATTTAATGACTGCAATTAAATAGGCTAACACCTGCAAATTTACTGATGGGAGGCAAAACCCAAAGTTTAAGTTGTGGAAATACCCAAAAACTCCTAATATACTATGACACAAATGACTTATCCAAGCATCAACATTATTGCAGTGGATGTCAATCAAGGTTCATTTACTTGTCATTCATGTAAATTCAGAATCCATTATTTTATTAATGTGAAAAACATGTTTTACAAGGTAAGCTTAGCACATAGCCATTAAATGTTTTACAGTGAAAAAAAAAACATTTATTCCCGAAATTTCGTAATTATTAAGTAACTAACTTGTGACATTTTTTTATAACTGACAGAATTACGTTTTTAATATGTATTTTAATAAACAATGAGTTTCTTTTCTTTTAAAATTTAAGTTGATTACAACTGAATGTTAAGAATAAACTGGCAATAATGAATACACAGTGACCCTTTGTTTGACAGGACTAGTTCACTACATAATTGACTTAATGAGTTCACTTGACATTTTTATTATTGTTTATAGGATATTAAAGAATTTTATTTTAAATAAGTACAATATACACCTACATAGGTACCGGTTTTTACTGTGAATTTGTATGAATCTAGATTAGATTTTTGTAAGGAACAATATTCTTATTTAAGAATTTTTATTCTTGGTAGGTAGGTACCTAGCTAACTGGATGTCTGATTACTCAGTAATTAGTGCTTAATTACAAAGTGTAAAAAACACATATTTCGAACTAGTTCACCATTGAATTACTTTTTTCACTGGTAAATACCACATAACACTATTTTTCAATACTACATCGTCTTCATACAAATTGACGATTTTTTTTTTTTTTTTCGAAAAATTCGATTTATAGCGATTTTCGCTAATTCGAAATCAAATTTTCAGGGTCCCTTGGATTTCGAATTATCGAGGTTATACTGTACATATTTTTATTAAATAATGAATGTTACAGTCCTAAATTTTGTGTTTCATTCATTATAAAAGATGGTTTAATTAATATCTCTTCCCATGATGGCCGAGCTACTAACGCATCAGCTTATAATGCCATTGGTTCCAGGTTCTAGCAAATACACATAATATTGTTAATAAATGCGTGTTTGGTGTCAGAGTATGGACCTAATAGGTTGAGCATGTGGTTAACATCCATATCGAGGGTATACTGACAGAACGCATTATTTCAGTTTTTGCCGTTTTTCTGTTTTAAATGCCAAAATGTATACAATTTTACGTTCTACGTCCTGGTAAAACGCACAAAGGCATAGGATATAATGGCGAGAAAATAGAAACATTATTAAATTATATTGTTATTTTTTTATTCTGATAGAAAGCATGATAATGACCTAATGCGTTCTGTGTATACAAAATACAGGACTTGTAACATGTCGTATATTGTGTTTTCCATAAAGGTTAGTCTTTATAATGTAGAAAAAATGTTTTTAAATCATAAAAAAAACTACGTGGGAGAACGCTTTGAAAAAAAAATTAAAGTCCTTTTTGCGATTATCTCAGAACTTGTTTTAATGAGTTAATGCTTTCTGTCAGTATACCCTCGATATGTTGTAAAAACAAAATCTGTTAATATATACCTCCACTCTGTGGAGGACCATTTATTATTATGATCTTCTTAAGATCGGACATAGTACAAAAAAAAATTCTTTGTAGTTTTACTGGAGTGAAGTGAAGTGAGTTTTGTGAAATTAATTACACTACATACATAATATTATATTTCCAATGACATTAGTATGGACGAATCATCTGGGAAAGAAAATGACACTCACTTTATTGTCGGGTCTGCCGAATGGCATAATCTGTTTTAACGCCGTTACAATAAAGGTGATATTGCTATAAATTCCTGATGCTTTTTGTTGGGTCTGCCGAATGGTTCGGTTCGAACGGGTTCACTCAAATGAACATTGACATTAGAAACACTGCTCTAACGCCATTACAATTGAGGTCATATTGCGATGCGTGATATCGCATAATGGAAATTGCGTGACGTCTACCTATACATGCAAATGCGCGAATTTACTTGCTAGCTACTGTATTGAGTGCGTCGTCCATTAATAATGTCATTGTATATTTCTTATTGTAAAATAAAAATTCAGTAAATAAATGCTATTTCAATGAACAAATTTAATTGCATAGAAGGTTTCATTTTATTCTTTTTGTTTTGTTACCTGTTGAAATGAAAGTTCCATACACTATTACATATTAAATAATTAAATCCATTTTAAATACAATACACTGATGATTGCTTTTAGGTGTTCTACTTCCGGATGTACCTCGGTATTGTGCTGTTTGGCGCGGCTCATGGATTAATATTTTTACCGGTGCTGCTCAGTTATATTGGTGAGAATATTTATTTTCAATTCGGTCTGTCCTCTTTCTTACTTTTCCATCATTATAACTTTCATGGCCCATCCACTTAATCAAATGCTTCGAAATTTATGGATCAATTCTCTACAGTAAGCTCTCACGCGTAAATGTATGTTTTGCATTAAGACAATTTAATATTTTCGATTTCATTAATGGTGTTGAAAATCGGCAATAATATATATAAATCTCTTCAATTAAAAATATTATAATATATGAAATGAATTACCCTTGGCCTGCAGCATTTAAAACATTATTTATATATTGTATACCACTAACAATCTGCATGATAATGTATTGTTAAGCATTGTTCTTAAATAGATACATACTTGTATTGATATATCAATATATTATTACTCCGTTAAATTATAAATACTTACAATATTATCTTGCTTCTTGTTATTTAATGCATATTGTGTTTTTTTTTATAATTTTCGACTGCCGGCCGGTACATGGGAGTAAAATCAGTCTTGGTATTATAGTGTTTTCATTTGATAAAAATTTGGCATATATATATTATGAAATTGCAAATTCAATCAGACATATTGTCATGTTCACATATTAATCTTTTAATAGAAATTCATTTACATATTATTTAGTAACTCATTTGAAAATTTGACATCACCACATATTTTTGCGTCGGACTAACATGCACTTGTGTGATTTTTGAATTCATTAAGCTAACTTTGCACATAATGTACTATTATGCTAATTATTAAGTTATAATGCGGTTCTTTACTGTGGAAATAATATATTAAGGTGTTATATTGAACACTATTTCTGATTAATTTTGTATTATTCAGGTGGAACTAGTCTTGTTAATTTTGTATACTATAAACCAGGGGTGGGCAAACTGCGGGCCGCATGTGGCCTGCCGGGTATTTTTTTGCGGCCCGCCATCATTAATTGTACTTCTGATCATGAATAACTTTTTTATAATTTTTTAACAAATATTGACAATAGATTAAAATTTGAAGAATTTGTTGTTTCGTAAATGTATTATCTCAGTACGTCTTTCTTGCGTCTCGTCTCACACTATGTAACCACTATTTTCTACGTTGAACATCGTGACGCATTTAAATACTTTTAACTCCGCGTTGCAAGGAAAAAAAATATATCCCCATGATATGATAAAAAGTTGAATGGATTTCAATTAAAACTCAAGTTATTCCTTCGACAAATATCGAATAACAACGTGGACGACTTTCCAACTTTGAAGTTGCTGAATATACCAGAATATAAATTTGAAGAATATGGTAAAATTATTAGCTGTGAATGACGATTTTTCACAAAGATTTGGTGACTTTAAAAAAAATTGAGACAAGTTTAGCAATAGTACGCGATCCATTTTCAATAGATATTGATAGTGAACCGACAGAGCTACAACTTAAGATTATTGATCTGCAGTGTGACACTGATTTGAGAGAATTGCATCGTCGTGAAGAAATCTCCAAATTTTACAATGCCCTTAATTCAGACAAATTGAACCAACTTAAAGATTATGCAAGAAAAATGTTATTTTTGGATCAACCTATATATGTGAACAAACATTTTCGATCATGAACCTCAATAAAAATTCTTTACGATCAAATATCTTCGATGTCCATTTACAAGCAGTTTTGAGAATATCAACTACAAAATAACACCCGAATTTAAAAAAAAAAGTTAAAAAATGTACAAGTTTCATTCTTCTCATTAATTTTTTTGTAATGTTTATTTTTCGTGATAATAAATAGTGTATATCTAAAAATGGTATTTCACTTGCGGCCCGCCGCTCATTTTGAATTCTTGAATTTGGCCCTCCATCCAAAAAGTTTGCCCCCCCCTGCTATAAACCTATTTATAAACGTATATTATCGTTCTATCAACGACTGACTTTAATTATATAAAATTTATGACAGGGTATATCGGTTAGAAAATGTTTTTCCCTTCAAAATGTATTATGTATGTTAACTTACTGTCTTGACATTAGAAACATGGGGGCATATTAAATTTCACAGGTTCACCGATAAACAAGGAGAAACTGGCCAATCATAGACGAGCTCAATCGCAGAAAGGCGTCCAAGAGACATCGCTAACAAGAGTAAGGACCAATCAGAGGACGGTAGATCCTCGAGACTACAGACACAACCAATCTCTCTTGGGCTGACTAATGTTACACCTTCTAAGCCTTTAAATAACTATCTTATCAGCACCTCATATTATTAACATTTTTTAAATAAACTATGTTTATAATGATAATGACGTTAATGTTTGACTGATTCTTTTTACAAAAAAAGTTTACAGACTGTTCCGTTAATTTTTGAATGTGATTCATCTCTTCTGAGAGGATATGATTTTTTCGTCCACGTGAGTGTAATTTTATTCGTAGTTTTAGTTATTTTTAAATGGTTCACTGCAATTCGTAAATCCATATCTGCAATTGAGTATTATAGATGCGGTCAAAGCTGCGTCAGTATTTTACAGTTATCGATTTAAACAATTTGATGCAATATCATTTCATGGCTTAAATGCAATACATATTTTTTGCATTTAATCACAATATATTATACCTACATGAATAGTGTCCATGAGCAATAAATTTCTGTATATTCATTTATTCAGAGTAATCTTGGTATCGTAAGTTATTATGTCATTAGCATTGTAACACATATTGAAGATATTAATTAACACTTAGTAATGCATGAACAAATTTTATTTATTTATAGTCGCATGAAGTTTTGCCTGGCCTCTCAAATGTGTTAACAAAAACCTGTATATGTACTAAAATATATTTTACAATATTTATTACTCATTCATTTTTATTTTTTATTAAATTGAATGATTAAATTATATGATTTTTCTTATTATTTCGTTTTATTTGTTGCCACTAAATAACTCTTCACATTTTTCAGTAATTAAAAAAAATACTTATTACACAATATCTGGGATTGAAGATTTTATTAAAAATTCTTCCCTTTTTAATTTTGTTACATTGCATCGTTTTAATAATACATGTAAAAATGTTAAGATATTAGTTAATATAATACATAATTGCCTCAACTGTTTATGGAGAATATGACATCGTTGTATAAAAATTAATAGTCAGTATTCAAATGCATTCAACAATAACATAAACCATAATAATTTTTCTTTCTTTATAATTCCAATCAACAATGCCAGTAGAAGTTATGCTTAATATGCAATTAAAAGTATTTTTTATCTGTATACTACATATATCTATGAAAAACTTTGTACAATAACCTGAAGAGATTTTATTATTTTTGCTTACTTTCACCACTTGCATTATTGTTGATTTTTTTGGAACTACAGTATAACCTCGTTTTTACGTGCCCGGAATTCACATTTTCCCGGCAATTGCGTGTAATTTTATCAGTCCCGATGTATTTCAGTACATTTAATACCCGCATTTACGTTTTTCTTTCCCGCGATTTACGTCGGAAATATTCAAAATATGCGAGTTACGCGCGTTTGAAAATGATTGGGCCGTGAACGTCGAACGGCGTAAGGTGTTTGGAGGGAAAACTCCATGTCTTTAGAACGGCACAAACTATACACGATTTTTTTAATAAAAAATAAAAAAAATTTCAATAAAAATTTAAATTGAATGTTGTTTTTTAAGAAAACGTTATTTTTTTGAAACATAAAATTTAAATGTTCCTTTTTTTCAATACCCCCCTTTTACATTTTCCCTTCAATTAGGATTTTTTTCAGTCCCTTAAAAAACGTAAAATAGGGGTTATACTGTATACACATTTTTTCATATAAAAGTTTTAAACTGAAAAACATCTAATAAATAGTTATTATTCCGCACACCACCTACTTACTTACTATTGGTTTATTTGCCTTCGTTTTGACCATACAGAAGTTATTTTTCAAGAAATGACAACCATCAAAGTGTTGTTTTTATATTAAACATTCTAACTATAGTTACTTTGACAGAATATGCATTTATAATATATATAAATTAAGTCAATTTTATAATATGCTTACCTAAAAATATTATAACCATCATTTACAGCCGGTTTATAATATTATATTTCCACCGCTGTCTTAATTATTGCATATTGCTTATTGCTATGAATAGAATAATATCATTTGTGTCAAAGTGATTTTAGTGAGATACCTTCTTTAGAGAATTTTTTCTTCACTAGCCTAAATATTTTGTAAATAACTCAGGAGACCAATGTTCTCATTTTCTATCCAGAAAGTATTATTTGTCACATTATTTTCTGGGTTTTACAAACTTCAATATTATCTATAATTAATTCCCTGCTTAATTTACCTAAACCATCTATTCGTTTCTTTTTTCTATAAATTACCTAAAGTATTTATTTGTAGACATATAACTTGGCTTAAACCTTTACCATTTAACAGACTTGAAAGACGCAACTGTAGTCTTTTTTTAATTGTAAATAATTAATCTTGCTCTTCTATTACTATAATATCGCTACTGAAAAAACCCATTGTTTCATGCTACTTTTAAGAATACTAGTATTTTCTGTGTTAATAAATTAGTAAATATTGTGGTAATTAAATATAATT
The DNA here is from genome assembly GCF_057557595.1 of Rhyacophila brunnea. Taxonomy (NCBI): domain Eukaryota; kingdom Metazoa; phylum Arthropoda; class Insecta; order Trichoptera; family Rhyacophilidae; genus Rhyacophila; species Rhyacophila brunnea. The sequence goes on from NW_028232965.1 coordinate 18,336,790, forward strand.
TTAAATGTACATACATCAGACCAAACTCTTATCAAAAGAGTGTCATACATCGCTAATAACATTCCTTATAAAATGTGGTACATTAACAAGGTTATTTTTTGCTGGGTAATTCAAAAGTACAGTGCAATTTTTCAGATCGTTAAATTTTAATTGAGACATTCACGTGAATTCAAGATTGTATGTCTTGTATAATTTCCTTTACCTGGACTGATTAAATTACCCAAGTAAGTAAGATGCTATCTACATTTTGCAATTTGAAGACTTTTTAGTCAGTGTTTGTAACATTTCATAAATTTTTAAGATCAACATTTTTTGTGCTTGGAATTAATATTTTTCATCATTTCTTCCGCAAGCTTTATTTAGGCAATGGTTTCTCTATCTTTATTCTGGGGCCATTGGAATTGTAGTTTTTAAAATAAGGAAATACGGGATTGTTTAAAATTTATTGTAATATAAAACCGGCTGATATCTTTACGATGTACTGTTACTTACGCAGGCATAACGCGAAGAAGAGGCAGGTTCTGCTCCGGAAGCGGTCACCTGTCTGAATTTCAATCTGACAGCTCTCACTTGCTGGACGGCCCCTCAGGAAGGTCTCACCACTCCTACCGAAGTATAAATGCTGACCGACCTGAACCGCATTCTTCCTCATTCACTCGCTCATGAATCACGTTCAATGACATCTGTGTGTGTGGCAGTGAAGTTTTTTTTTAAACACTACTGTTGGCCTTTTATCGTAACTAATAGGTAATAAAATATTATATAAACTAAATGAATGTACTCTCGAGTATACATTACCTGAGTGATCTTTAACAATTGCTGACTATGTCCTTACTAAATTATCTTTGGTCGGCCGGTGCGTGGGTCTCTGGCAATGTACGAGTCTAACAATATTTGGTGTGAAAGAAAGTGTTTTTTGTACTGATGTTCCAATTTTATAAAGAGGCCACCAAATATCATTCAATTTGTAAGATTATTTTTAGCGATTAATGAATATAATATCAGAGTTTAAAAATACAATATTTCTTCTGCGGTACTTACTGATTCACACTCAGTGAAAAAGTTTCGTGTATGATGAGTAAATCTGATAATATCTCAAGAACTACTGTCTGTGTCGGAAAGACCTACCATTAGAGTTTGATGGTTTTACTTTAATGCAGGGTAATTTTCATATTTTTATCATAATTGAAACACTCCTTAGAATGAGAAAAAAATCAAAGAAAACGAACTCATTGAAAGATGTATTATTTTTTTCGAAATTGTCTCGAAATCAAATCAATTCTCCCCATTTGCTGGATCTTGTACCCTCGAGACGAATATTCTATTTAATTTGGTGATGTAATTTACTTGAATAGTCAATATTCTCTACCTCCTCTACGTAGGATTACTAAATGACTAAGATTTCAATAGTGAACAAAAAGTACTTTTATGTCATAAGCTAGTCTTATTTTCCTATATTATATTATAGCCCATTCTGAGGAGTGTTGCGTGTTCGTTTCTTTCAAAAATCCAAACAAGCAGATAGTTTTCTTTATTGAGATTATTTTAACGAGTGTGGTACATAATAATATGCAGTATCTGAAAATTTTCAATGACAATGTACTTAAACTCTGATTATAAACGTGTATACCTAACAGCTGTGGACATATTTAATATGTGATCGGTTACTTTTTCCTTACGAGTGTGCTAAATAGGCAGAAAATATACTGCGTAATATAAACTTTCCAATTATTTTTTACTTAGAGAATGGGGTATTTAATATTTTTTAGTGAAATTAAATTATCGAATAAAACATAGGTATACTTGTAAGATAGGTGTCCCCAGAGGAAACGTGTTTCATATATCAATTAACTGCATAGCAAATTAAAAAGATTTTTATAAAATACCTGTTTCTAATTAACTAATTTGGACAGCTCAGGAAAATTACTAACATGTTGTATATGTGTATGTGTAAGAATAAATAAATAAAGGTGGCGAATGATGTTGACTGAATAATGTTTAATGTACTTTCTTATCATGGCCACTTTACCTGTTAATAGCTGTGATTGAGTATGCCGTGATCATATAATATAAAAGGGGTACCGAATGGTATATCTCCAAACCTAAATTACTGCGAGGCAGATCAAAATTTATAGGTTAAAATTAGTATAAAAAGCTTCTGTATTTTTTAAGTTAAATTAAGGTATAATAATAATTGTATTTTTCATAACTGTCCAAGAACTCAGTATTTTTTATTATTATTATTATTATTTCAATTGGATATGTTTTTTTCTTGGATGAAAATTATTCTATGGTTGCCTTTGTAAATTAATTAGATTAACTAAAATGTAGGTCTGTTCTGATTTTTATTTTTGATTGTTTCAAAAGCCTGTAATTGAATCATATTTTTTTGTATTTCACAATTTGTTCAGTCAGATTAATCTTATTTTTTTTACATTCCAATACATTTACTATATATTTTTTTTTCAAATGCATTTGTGATTATTATTTTGGGTATTTTAAAATGTTTCATTATCATAATGAAGCAAGCTTTTTTGAGTTACTCTGCCATCTTTTGGATAACACAAGTAACCTATGGATATGAAAGGAAAGGCTCTGGTGGTGACGTTTGATTTCTCTTGAACAAATTGTGACTGATTTATAGAAATAAGTTGCTTTACTTGTTTAAAGTGCAGGCTTTGATTGAATCGTGTAATTTGGTTTTATTAAAATTTCCTAAAATAATTTACTATAATCTCAGACTTTTAATTACCTACTTTCCCTATTACAGAAATTATTATTGCTGTCAACTGAAGATATCGATTGCACATAATGTTGAATTTAGATAAAATATGACTTTTTTTTTTGACCATGTCCGATCCTAATGGATCCTAATGGCAGGATTAGGGATGGGAATACTACAAAATTTATATATTTTTTATACGATACAAACAAGTCAAATTTTGCAAAAATAAACAGTTTTTATTCCGTAGTTTTGTACCAATATCAGTTGTTGATCCTCAAAGTTTGGACTGCTAAACTTGTGTGTGCGTCTCGCAATCAACATAATATTATGTTCCTGAAATTCTTTCATCCTCAAATGCAACTACGCCACTCATGTGTGAAAAAGGAAACATCGATTAACACAATGTGCATTCTCTTTTCGTCAAGTCTTGTTATCTACAAAAATTTATTTTTAAGTCTAGGAAATCTGTTGAGTATATTATATAGTTTTGTTTTGACAATATGTTCAGCGCTCGAAATAGACCGGAACGCATCGGAGCCCACCTTTAGTTCGTAAAATTTTCGAAAGATCACTTAGAAAAATTATAAAATAGCACTTTAGCACAAGAATTATTATGAAAAACATTACATTAATTTACATTTTTTGATTTAAGAAGAAATTTGACATGTAACAATAATAAAATGTTATGTAACATAATCTTAATTAATGTCTATTCAATTTTGATCTTCAGTGGACAGATTTTGTTTTTTTTTTATTTTAAAAGAGAATGTACAATTTTTACATACAAACAAGTTTACCTTATTGTGAAAAATAGTTTTTATAGTGGGGATGGAATTCAACAGTTCTCGAAACCAAATACATAAATAGGTAAATGAAAATACACACATAATATATAATTTTTATTATATATAGGGATTTTTTAAAGGAAGTGTTATATACTCATAATAATATAACTTTTACTATTTATTTATTTTTAAAAAAGTATTGAAATATCCTTAAAGCTAATGTATATTAAATTTAATGACATTTGGTTATTGCAGATAAAATACCTCGATGGATGGTGGATTATATTTCTTAGTTTTTTAATAACCTCGTGTGATATTTTTATTGATAATATAACTTAATTCTATGCAAATTCGAGGGGGCCGAATAGGTACACCGATGAATTATTATCACTTTGATCGCCCAAGAACTGTGCAAATAAATCTTGATAGCGTGCCAATGTCAGACCGCCCAGTCTTCGATCGTCATCCTATAACAGTAAAAACAAAATTAATTAAACATAAACATTAAATCGACATGGTCATTGCAAGATGAAATTAGACTCAAAGTTATAAAAATATTTGCCTTCACGACACAAGCAATGTATAAATATGGTCTTCTATCATTTTAAATTCAAATTAGATCGGAGAAGATATAAGAGGTTGTATTTTTTGTCCAGTATTTGTCTTTGATTAACATTTATTTGTTTATAAATAGCGCATTCACCTTAAAATAACAATTTATGTAGTTTCAGTTATACTCGTAAATGAGAATGTAATAAGATAAATCATTATATAGTGGCACAATAGGCGATTCGCAGATGTGTTGGCATTTCAATGTTGGCAAACATTGTTGCTTATGGTGTCACTGTAGAATGATTTACTATACACAAACTCTATACTTAATAAAAACAATAATTATTATTTTTAGATAGGTGGTACCTACACTTTTATTAATAATTATTTTTTTTATCATTAAAACACTAATAAATTTTATTTGAATAAATATTTCGTTTTTCACTAGGTGTCTTTATAGTACACACATCCTTTAGGTCAGTGGTTTCCAAACTTTATGTTACTACGCCTCCCTTTAAAAAAATCTAATCTTGGCGCCTCCCCCCCTTTATTTCATTAAATAATGAAAAAAAATAAACAAGGTTTTACTAAGTACTTAGATTATATTAATTTGTTTTTCATGCGATGAATGTGTTTGTAAATAAACATGTGCTAATAAGCACAATCAATTTCAATAGTAGTCAATCCAAATTCATCATCGTTAATTGACAAATGGATTCTACCATGGGCCCCACATCCTGAAGCGGGCCCCCAGGCCAGGATCTTTGCCGGGCACACCTACCTGTGGTGCTCAAATGTAATGTTTCCTAAATTATACATGGGAGTTATCAATTAAGTATATCAATCATCATATAGATATCACGTCAAATTGCAACACACAATCACATATTTAAAATATCTAATAATCCTGAAACAAAGCAGCGCCTTTTTTTACTATTAATGAAATAATGTGAAAAATGCATTTAGCAAACTAACCAAGAACTCAGTAAATAGATTTTTGTTTGCTCCAATATATCTGGCGCAGAAATCATTTAAAAGTGGGAACATGGCGAACTTATTTTTTTGTAATTTTGATTTCCAAAGCTCCAATTTTTTTATGAATGCCTTCACTTTGTCTTTTTAAATCAGTGAATGCATTAGTGGTCCTTGCATTGATTTATTCGCTCAATTTTTAAAAAAATTCAATAAAATTATCATACCTAAATAAATTTCCTCAAATTTCAACATTATAATTTGACCCGTTTATTTCATTTTTTCACGAGATAGCCACCACGCTTCACAATTGTATTGAATTAGTCTCCATATTTTCAGACAGGTTGCAAACAACCTTTTATAGGACTGTTTTTTTTATGTAGTTTATAACTAGCGGCTGTTTTATAAACTATGCATTTGCAAACTCCAAACCTGTGGCTACATTAATTGTGTTAAACTTTTCGCGCCTCCAGTTTGGTGAAAGTACATCAAAAAGCTGACAAGAAGAATATTATTAAGTGATTATCTATAACAGGTTGAATAGATACGGAATCATAACATCGAACTTACGGTAAGAAGATGGTCAAATGCATCATTTACTACTTGGATATCTTCGATTACCATTCTTTGTACGCAATCGTATCTAAACTCATCGGCTCCCAGGACACCATCTTGGTTGAGATCAAGCTGTCTAAAATTGGCTTCAATAAATGCTCGCATTGCTTGAGGAAACTCTGGATACTTTCTGCCTACGCAACTATTTTGGACTGCAAGCTTAAATTCGTCAACTGTCACAATTCCATCCTGAAAATTCAAATCGGCTAAATTTATAAACAGTTATATTATTTAATGACTGCTTGATTTTATTGCTGTCAGTTAAAGATAGTCTTGTACTATGAAGAAGTATGTAACTATATATATTTCATAAAACAAGTCATTCAGATTTGTCATATTCAAAGGAATACATTTGGCCGTGAAACACTAAAATAGTAAAATGTTAATTATTATAATATTAGACGTAAAACTCATAATTCTAAGATGTTACCAGTTGGCCAATGCAGACACGTAGTATTCATTAATAAATACTAATTATTTAATTTAAAATACAAAATAAAATGGGAAACGAATCGTTATTATCTTAGGATTCCATTTTATTAGTTAGAATTACCTTATGAACATGGAATTTATATCTTATAACTACAATGACCATAAATCCTGAATTTTAGAGTGTTGTATTTTTATTGTTTTTGCTTTAAATTCACTTTTGTCCTTAAGTCTAGAACCTGACTGACAGGAAAGTTTTCAATTTGTCGCTCAAAACATTTAATGAAAAGATCCAAAATTCGTTGCAGAGGAAAAAAACATCACAAGTTGTTCATTACTTTTTCCAAGAAAATATAGTCACCATATTTATAAATTGTCAATAAGCCTTATGTGGGCATGGCTTGCCTATAAATATTATTATAAAATTCCTAAATATTAAAATTGGTGGCCCGTTTTGACAGATTTTTTTTATTATACATAGATAGTTAATAAATATACCTAACTAGGTCTACTTAATTTAAATTTAGTGTCTACATTCTACTGTCTAGTTTTACACAATTTATTTCACATTACATACATCCATGCAATCAAGACATCTATTATTGACCTTCCAATCTACACTTGAATGTCATAGGTACAAATTAGAATTTTGTAACTACTCTAATAATATCATTATTATTATCTAATGACAATATTCATTCTTAATGACCCTACATACATTTTTTAATACAGTAGAATTAGTATTAGAGTATTTAAAAAAATATAATATTAATATTCTGTTTTTTTAACATCAAAAGTAAGCTAAAATTAGTGCTGACACACAAGTCTACTACATAATTATTGTTTATGAATGCCCCTACACCGCCTAATTGTGAAATTTTGAAAGAAAAATGCATTTTCAGTGATTGATATTGGCCATAATGGATTTAGCCGCCCCTGTGTGAATTCAAAAAGCTGCTCTCCGGCTAAGACGATATACCTATCTACGATCTTTTATTTTAAATGTCTTCTGGAATCGTGTTTAATACATTCCTTTCTATTATAGCTGCAAGTATGTATAATATGGCCTACCTATCTCAGACGGTCAAATTAATTTTTCAACAAGAGGGAGAGATAATTCCGGGGATTTCATGAACCCTTCACTTCGCTCCGGTGCACTTCGGTCCATTTCGAGCCCCAAATAAAACTAATATCGAAACAAATAAATACGTCATATTGCACCCATTGCAATGATTCCCATTTTAATTAAGTGAAGCAAGAGCTACCTATGTGTCGGTGGTCAATGACACGTACCTTTTGAACGAGAAAAAATCAGCTGATGTTTGGGTAAAGTAACTATCAATATTCATAAGCAAATTACTCGAAAGCAAGGCGGCTTACTATTTATTGTAGGGTGAACTATTGTTAAGGATAGGTACAATGTATTACTATGTAGATACTTAATGGTTTTTCTTTTTTACTTTAAACATCAATTCTTAGTGGAGAGATATTTGATTAATTAAAATAAAACCCACTATACAATACCTACTTATTCCACACATAATGTAATAAAAATTTGGGCGAAACCCGTCCTGATATTTATTATTACAGTAAGGGGAATAATTAGTAGTTGCCTATTATACCTATTTTCTTTCTTTTAATCAATACATTGGTTATTATTGGTGAACATACTGTGAGAAAAAATATTAAGTAGTAGGTATACGCTTCATATCTTTGCACTTTTTACTGTACTGATATGCCTCTTTGCCTGATTGATTACCCTCGCATACAATTAGATCAAATTTAATGATATTCACTTGTACTAATATAATATAACGTAGTAGGTAATAAATAAATACATCGATAATATATGTAAAAAATATATTTTTAGAATATATTACATCATTGTCACCCTAAAGCCGGAGTGCAAAGTCATGCAGCGTATACTCTATTAGTCTAATACCTCCACTCTCGTACAGCTAGCAGCTTCTAGACCAGGGGTGGGCAAACTGCGGCCCGCGGGCCGCATGTGGCCCGCCGGGTATTTTTTTGCGGCCCGCCATCATTAATTGTACTTCTGATTACGAATAACTATTTTACTATTTTTTAAAAAATATTGACAATAGATTAAAATTTGAAGAATTTGTTGTTTTGTAAATGTATTATCTCAGTACGTCTTCCTTGCATCTCGTCTACACTATGTAACCACTATTTTCTACGTTGAACATCATGACACATTTAAATACTTTTAACTCCGCGTTGGAAGGAAACAAAATATATGCCCATGATATGGTAAAAAGTTTGAATGGATTTCAATTAAAACTCAAGTTATTCCTTCGACAAATATCGAATAACAACGTGGACCACTTTCCAACTTTGAAGTTGCTGAATATACCAGAATATAAATTTGAAGAATATGGTAAAATTATTGAAGCTCTGAATGACAATTTTTCACAAAGATTTTTTGGTGAGCTACAACTTGCGATTATTGATCTGCAGTGTGACACTGATTTAAGAGAATTGCATCGTCGTGAAGAAATCTCCAATTTTTATAATGCCCTTAATTCAGACAAATTCGACCAACTTAAAGATTATGCAAGAAAAATGTTCGTTATTTTTGGATCAACCTATATATGTGAACAAACATTTTCGATCATGGACCTCAATAAAAATCCTTGACGGTCAAATATCTCCGATGCCCATTTACAAGCAGTTTTGAGAATATCAACTACAAAATTAACACCTGAATTAAAAAAAAAAAATTTTCTTCTCATTAATTTCATTACAACATTTTCACAACAACATTAAAACAGTTTCATTCTTCTCATTAATTTTTTTTTTTTTGTTTTTGTAATGTTTATTTTTCGTGATAATAAATAGTGTATATCTAAAAATGATATTCTACTTGCGGCCCGCCGCTCATTTTGAATTCTTGAATTTGGCCCACCATCCAAAAAGTTTGCCCCCCCCCTGTGCTAGACTGAAAATCTCGTAATCTTTCGTCTGGATGGTATCAAAATCTCAGCACAAAAAATATCTGCGTTTTAAATTTGAGTAGAACTAGAAAATACTCGAATGAGAAAAGCGTCAGTGGTCTAATTATAAATTATATCCATCAGTTTGTTACTTACTAGTGTTTCCTGGCTGAAATTTGAATACTGTACAAAGTGATTAATGATTATAATAATATATTATTTTGAAGTGATATTTCCAGTATACGCTAATTCTATTTTGATGTTCGCAAAATATGCCAATTTTCTGCATTCGAATAAATTCTAAATCAAGGTTAAAACATGTGCTTGGCAAGATCAAACTCCGCCAACTCCAATTTCAGTTTTCTTAAAACGACTTATCAGAACGTTTAGGTATTCATCATGTGAGTTAGTAGAAGAGGTAGCTGAATTTAGAAAGATACGCCTCGTTTAATAAATCCCAATTTAACATGGGCAGTAAGTAGTTGCCACGAAAAGATATTAAATTTAAGAAATAGTGGCACCATTGATTGCCGCGCGTGTCCTACTATCTTGTCGTTTTTGGTTCACTCTTGCCAATTTCGTTCGCGCAGCCCAATAAGATTCTGGCTAGACCGGCGGCCTGAGAAAGCATTGTGAAGATTGATGATTGTTGATTACGGCATCGCAGAAATGGTTCACCGGATAATAAAAATAGGCAATACACAATGTACGAATCGCCATTAAATTAAAACTTGGACGACTTCACGCGAAATGATTTATTTTATTTGATAGTTTTTTAAATTTTCTCTACAAAGCTGATAATGTGCCTAAAGATCACAAGAATTCTGGCAGCCATATTATAATAATATTCATTCAACCAATTTTATTATTCTTGGACAATACAACTCTTTGCTCTAAAATACCACGATGTGATTTAGGTCGCACGGTTATATTATGTACTATGTCAATATTATTTTTATTACATGACAAAACATAATTAAACTACTTTTAACTATCTGCTAAAACTACTTGTGCAGTTGCATACATGTATATTGTATCACTTTTGTATGAGTTTTGTGTGACTATGTGAATTATAATGATTTTTCTAGTGTGTGATAAATTAGACGCCATACCATTTTTTATTTTGTCAATTTCAATGTCCAACAAATTGATTCACACAATGAAGTAAATAAGCAAAATATTATGTTGTGTATAAAAATAATATCAGCGTAATGCGAGTGATATGAGTTAGGTGATTTATGTAGGTATTTTTTTTTACATGAAGGCACTATTTTATTCGTGAAATCCTTTGACACCACTCGTACTACTCGTAGTGATCTATTATGCAAAACTGATTAAGTAACATTATTATTAATAATAGCTGTGCTTATTTTTTAATGTTTGGTATCAGGGCTCGGAATGATAAAAAAATACTAACCGTAACTTAAAATCTGTCTAAAATAATCATAAGTATTATTTGTTTTGTGTACTGTGTGTAGTAGATCTTAAAGAAAAGTGTGTAGGTAAGTTTTAAAAAATCTGAACTTTTGAAATTATAATAATAATACTTTGTATTACCTATTTCTTTGAGATCGCATGGATGCTATTGGGTACCTATATTATTTCGACTCCTGTGCGGTTTGATACACTCCGAACCCTGTTATATACGCATTAATTTATTGAAAATAATTAATATGATATCCAAGCAGGTTTAAAATGAAAATATTTGTTGAAATTGACAAATTTTGACCGAATGGTTTGACATGAAAACTACGGCTTAGTTGTATGGTATAGTGTGCATACATGGTGAGTACAACATCCTAGTATAAAAATGAATTATTTGTGTAGGTACCGTAAAATAATAAAGTATGGCACATTGGCACACACCGGTATGCTAAGGCAAATACATATTTTACTATTGGTAGGTACCTATATACTGTATCAATAATAGACACTATTATTTTATGTGGATCCTTATATTCTATCAGTGAGTACCTACTTACATCACGAAATCGATGTATTTTGCATTGTGCTATTTATTGAAATGAATTAATGAATAGTTAGGTATAATATTTTTTGTATTGTTAAAACAATCTGCATGTTGAACTGGTATGTGAAAAATAAAACAGCATTGTAAACAACCATCTCCATTGAGTCGGAGAAACTGACAAAGTGGTTGAACATTAATTATTATCTCCATCCACATTTCAATAAAAGGTAAATTTACAAATACTATTCTGCTAAAGCGTCTACTGCTTTGTAGTTAAGATGAACTCTTACTAGATACAATACAATAAGCGTGATTTTTATGTTTTGTCAGCTTGACCAATTCTGCAAAACATGTCTACTTTAGTGTTGAAATAGGTACTGTATGACTTACCTACTATACTATGTAAACAAATAATACATTATAGGTACTCACTGAAACGTCTGAAAAGATACACCATAAACTATATTGCTATGGTTTTTAAGAACACTGTGTAAATTGATAATATTCCTATAAAATAATATCATAATTCATTTTTTTTAAATTATATTAATAATCACTCAGGAGTTAGACGTTGTATTCCAGAAGCCAGAAGCCATTCGAATAAGAGGAAAAGGGTAACCGACATAGTCTGGTGGAACCTTATCAAAATCTGCGAGTTGAGCTATCTCCTCCCAGAGACTTAACATTATGTGTTGGTATTTAGCAAGTCTTTGCGTACTACAGTCTCCTTTTCCCTCCAACACACAAGCTCTGACGGCCAAGCATTCAAAATCGTGGGCGTCCAGGTATCCATTATTGTCGATATCTAAAAAAAAGAAAAAAATTACATATTAGACGTCGAAAAAAAATACATCTATACAGTGACGTTCCGTGGGGGTAGGCAAGTCAAACGCTGATTAAGGGTGACCCACCAAACGGGGCAGCAAATAATGGAAGGAATGAGATTACTTCAAGTTTTGAGAGTAGGTAAGTATGTTTCGTGGTAATGAGATTTTTGCTTGGAGCACTGATAAATTGTCCTTCCTATGGTATGTGGTAAATGTAGAGGCGTCTATCTATATCAAAAATTTAAAGGTTATTAATGTATTTGTCTGTGTACGGTAGCCTAGCAGAAATAGCATCATGACAACAAATTAATTTACATACAGTTAGTTAGAGACATTGATGTATTAACAATGATTCAAATGGAAGTAGACGGCATTTTGTACTCTTATTAGGGAATTCACTACATCCATAATGTTTTTATCCGTGACAGGCATGGCGAACCTTTTTATACTTATGTGGCAAATAAATAATTGTGATACTGGGTGGCGTGTCAAGGACTTTTTTAAATAAAGTTTTTTTTCGCATTGTTTGAATGAGAAGCAGGAATTAAGAAGTCATAAAATTTTATAACATAAGAATTAATTTTTAAAAAGTCCTTCAAATGTTTTGTAAGGGGTGCAATCAAACATTTCATAGAGGTGCGTGGTGTAGAAAAGTTTGAGAACTCCATGACTAAATATCTAATAAATGAAAATGTTACCTAATCCTATGTTTTGTATAATATCTACTACATTGTAATAATATTAACGATATGTTTTATTATGAACCTATGTAATTATTACAATCTGACCACATATTTTGTATTCCATTGGGACCAGGGCGGAAGAATAAAATTTAATATGGTTTTTACCGGATATCGTTATATTGTAGGCAAACCTGTCGCATGTTTTTGTCAAATTTTTATTCATGTGATTGGAAAAATAATATAATAATTCTAGTTTATTTAAGATTTTCACTTTCCTATTTGAAAAAGGCGTACGAGACTTAAATCATTTACAATATAAATTCAGATTCCCTCAGTTGATTGTATTAATTTTTAGAAATATACTACTTAGTAGTACAATTCCAAAAGCAATACTACAAAATTCTATGCTTCCACAAAATAAAACATTTCAAACAATATTTTCTCCAAGGTCAAATAACGATAAGGAATAATTGTGATACATTTGAATTTAGTAAACAACAAAAGCTTTATTTGGTGTATCATAATAACGAGAAGTTTGATGACGAAAAGTCACGCATCATACATTTGTGGAGGATTACGAATATTTTTGCAAGTGGAGAACATTCAAGCTATTTATTATACATACCGCCCAACAATAATGATAATCCTATTAATTTTGTCTAGTAGATAAGCCGTGGGGATCAGTATTACAGTCGCTACATTATCGATAATATAGATAATTATATTGTCTAATCTAATACAATCCCGAATTGAGTTTTACTCGACATTTTAAGCTAGCAGAAAATTTAAATATTCATGAAGATGTCAGAAATAATAACATCAGGCTCTGGATTTCAGATGAGTCAACATATTCATCAAATATGCATTACAGCCAATTCAACTCGAAGAATACTAATTATAATAATATAGGTATTAAGCTTTCCATGCGTCGTGGTTTGACCCGGATTGTCCCGGTTTGGGGTCCGTCATGAAGTTCATATCTCAAACACTATATTTGAGATAGAGATATTAGATAGAGAATTTAAAGGGTACACAATATTTGAATACATATTGAATCTAAGTCGAGTTATGAAGTATGTTTTCCACTGACTACTGATAAATGTTTCATTCAATTCTTAACTAGGAATTAAGACGGAAAACTTTTTTGGGAAGAAACCTAAAAAATGTTTTCGACATTGAATCTGAACGGAAACCAGTTTTGGCCGGTCGGGTGGATGACAAAAAATGGAAATCTAAAAAAGATCTGACACCTAAATCTGAGAAAGATCCAACATTATGTTATTTTCTTGTCGTTTGAAAATATAAAATATGGTAATCCTAACTATGTACATATTTGGATACCTAATCAACACAAAATTAATTATTTCTCAAATACTGATTTGTAAAAATTGTTATGTTGAGCACACAAAGGCAATGTTGCTGGAGTTTTTCAATGTACGTTTTAATTGTCTTTAATTTTTGGACTGCCATAGTTTATTCTTAATTTTCTTTTATTTCCTCAACATTTCATGATTTTTTTTTCTAAACAGTGAAGTTTTCAAACGAAGCTTATAAATATTGTCACGGTTCCTACGTTGATGGTCTCCTTTACTCGAAGTTAGATTTATGAGCACTATCCATAGAGTGTCCGGAAAATCAATTAACATCGTCAATTAATATCTAGCCCTTTTACTATGAATTAACAGTTAACCTGAAAATATTTCGATACATTTGGAGCGACGTAGTGGACCCATAATTTCCGAGGAAATTAGGAGAAGGAAGAATTCCCAGTGACATCCCAAAACCAATTAAGCACAACAAATTATTGCAGAATTTTTAAGATACTGCGTAGTTAGCTGGACAAAAAATATAAATATGTATTAGGTACATTAATGCACTTAAATTATATTAGGTATATCATTCAACCTAATTCTATTAAAACGTCCAAGTCCATTTACCTTTCAAGAATTTATAAATATACTTTCCTCGAAATTCGCGTCAAGCGTGGGTGTCACGTTATTAAGTCAACTCAACTAGGAAGTCGGCCACAATGAATTTCTGAGATATTTTCAAAACAAAACTGTCATAATTTGAAATGTTTTAACATTTCGCGAAGAATATTGTTCTTCTATGATATTGATCAAACTGTAGATATCTTGCCTAGTAACACTGAAACGTAAAGCTATCATAATCATATTAAATAATTAATAAATATTGTAAAATGGATTCCGCGACGATCGAGTGGTAAACTTATCTATGGTGGTAAACGCTTATGGAGTCGTTTCGTCTTGGGCTCGAATCACGTGTCTGGCAATTGCATAATATGTTTTTGGATCCAGAGTATGGATCGAATACGTCGAGCAAGTGGGTAATATATATTTCTCGTTAAAATCTAATAACAAAACTCCTTCGCGAGGCTGCCAAGTTTCACATCCGATTATAGTGTCAAAAAATGGAATAGTATTATTCCAAACAAATATCATGATTAATAAATCTGTCAGTATACGACATAATATTCATTGGTTTATTTTTATATTTAAACAATGAGCCAAGAAAATTTATTCATACGCCCTGGCTATTGATAGAAGAAAAGTATTTTGTAATTTAAAAGGCATAAGTAGAGCATTGTAGGGATAATTATTTATTATGACGAAAGTTTTCACTTAAAACTGGATTACTTATGACACCGTTGTAGCCTGAAATTACTGTCAATATTCTGAATACCATATAAGCTACATTGCTTCATAATACATGAAAATAAATTGAATTATCTACTACATAATAATATGAATTTAAAAAAAAATGTGCCATAGTATGTGGATAGATTTTCACCATAGGGCATCATTAGAAAAGGGGAAATGGAGTAAGTCGATTCTACCATCACCACGAGAGGTGCCCTGGTTTGTAGGGTCTTCTTTGACGAGGAATGAGCTTAAGTTAATACTGAGGCTAAGAACAGGGCACACCATGGGCAAAAGATTTGATGTCCTCATGGGAAGAAGCGAATCGCAGCTCTGCGATGAATGTCATGTTTTAGAGGACATTGTACATATAGCACTGCAATGCCCCAAATATGAAATTCACAGAGTACAGCTGCGAATTGCAGATATCTATGAGAATATCGACGAATTGAAGGGTGTCCTGGCGGTGGGTAAGACGGAAGAGCTAGGCAAAATTGTAAAGTTATTTAACAGAATAGGAGTGAGGACCTGATCGACGGATCCCCTTCTAGAAGAGAAGAGGCGATATGACAGCGAGTCGCAGTCAAAGCCTCGGTAAAATCACAAAAAAAAAAACATCATAATATATATACATGCATAAAATACCTAACTACCCTTTTCCTGTGTGATAATTTTAGTCATTTGAACTTTGAACACTATTTTCTTACTTTAAGTCATCTAATAGAAATTCTGGATGTTTCCTCATTAGAACACGTCATAATATCTTTGGATTTTTCTGAAGGTGGATTTAGTTGGCACGTGTATTTGAACCAAAAAGAAAACAATAGGTAGGTAGAAATTAATAATTATTGGAAATATCTTTTGAGTCAGATGGAAATCATTAGATATATCATAATATTATGTATTCTCACCGCGTTGAATTTAATTCGGTAGGTACCTACACATTTCACATTATTATTGAAACGCTATGGACACGGACACGTCTCACATACAAAATTAATTAAATATTGGTGAAATTTTCCTGCTATATTTTAAATAATACACATATATTATTTACCAACCAGTAGGTAGGTACGTCAGGGAACTAGGTTAAATAACCCCGAGTAGGATAAATGCAAATATTAGATTTAATAAAGGCTCAAAGAACTGGCATTTACGTAGTAGAAGTCCATTGTAATGATTTAAAAACATTTTTTTTTATTAATTTTAGAGATATTTGAGGTGTTTATGTTGACAGCTGTTTTGGGCTACAAATCCACCCTAAGAACGGTTTACTATAAAAACTAGTTTTTTAGACAACAAAGTATTAACGTTTATACTCAGATTAACATAATAGGACGAGAGGGTGTACTTATAATATATTACATATTGTTTTATTTCCCCTCGTTTACATAAGTGTGTAGCTTCACCCATTTATTTTATTTTTATTATTTTTTATTACCATTTATTCTAGAAAGCTATATTTCTTCTTACTTAAATGTCTTTCAGTATTGAAATAGTTTTAGGAGAGGACCATTAACAGATTAACATATACATTAATAAGGGCATCTCTAGATTTTTTCAATGTATTCAGTGACGTCCCATGGGGGTAGGCAGATTGAGCGTCGCTTGTGGGGGGCAGTTACTCGGAGGGCGGCAAACCGAGGAGAATCATTTGGAATATATAGAAATAGCTACCTAAACTAAGTAATAACGAAAATATATTTCCATTAAAAAAATCAGCTCTCTGTTTCTATCGGGTTTGCGATATCTAGTTTATTTCCGTTGCCCTCCGACGTCCTTGGTGACCAGAAATGACACGTCTAGATTTTAGAATAATTAGTCTGATAATTTGTTAGTAATGTATCCTTACAACACATTTCTTAGATATTGGACTCATGAAAGGATGATAAAAAATACTGAATAAAAAATGAGGCGGCTTTTTGACGCTGCCTAGGGGCGGCATTTTATCTAGGGACGTTACTGAATGTATTTATTTATCTCAATTTGCAGAAGGTACCTATAAAGGATTATTGTCGTATATTATATTATGTACAACGATAGGACCATAAGTTGGATCTACAATATGAGTATTCTCTGATTACGAAGAGGTGACTTTCGAATTTGCTGAATTTGATTTGACGAATTAACAATATTAATTCAGATATTGATTCACACACCCCCTTCAACTGTGAAATTGCAGATGTGCTGGAAGAACGAAGGACATGTAGGATTGGCAGAAGGTTTTCTTGAACTCCGCTTCAACAATGAAGCACGTATTGAATTTCAGAATAAAACGAATCTGTCATTATTAGGGTATTAATAGCTGCAAAGGCTTTCAAAATTGCATACGAGGAAGCAATACAAATGCTGCTACTGTTTGCAACAACCTATATTATATGCTAAAACAGGAATTCCTGTGCTCATAAACTTAAAAATAATTGGCTGAAATGAATTGGCTCGGAAATGAAAAGTCCAAATTTAGATGTTGTTCCTGACGTAAAAAATATGTTTTCAATGAAAATCTATGAAGATGGCTTGAATGGCGGGAGAAAATCGGGGACTTAGTGCTAAGGCTCTTAAAGGTCGCATATGGCGCAATATTTATCGGGATTGCCGGTTACGCCCTCAACGTATGGCTCCTAGAATAAAATCATCCAAAGTAAGAAGTACTTTAATTAGCCGACAGCGACTCTCGCTAATCTCATTGACAAAAGCCTACAGGACATCATCAGACGAGCTTCCTGTTCTGGCAGGGGTGCTGCCCCTCGAACTGCACGTCCAAGTACGAGGATCGATCACCATTCTCTTGAGAGGGTGAACAGTGAGAACACCACCATTGAGGGCGTCCATCTGACTCCTCCGCCTAGATCTGAAGACGTACCTTACAGACATACTGTTAGCACGTTAGCTACAAGATAGCGCTCGGTACATGGCAGTCGAGGTGGTCAGCATCCACCAAGGGACGACAAACGTATCTGTTTTTTCCAGATGTGTCCTGCAGGCTTTAGATGAGACAACTAAAACCAACACACTGGGTAAGCCAGTTCCTGACCGGCCATGGTGACTTCGCAGCCAAGCTGCATGGTTTTCACTTGATAGGGCATGGGCCGAAATGCACATGCGGGCACGACCATCAAGACGCTGAAAACGTCCTCTGGGACTGCCCGTTGATGGGATCCGACCGAGCGGAGCTGTTTTCCAGGGTCCGCCCACACACGGGCCCGATTGGACACGCCGACTTGATATCAACAAAGGCCAACTTTGAGGCATTCGAAAAATTTGCTGCGTCATACGGAAGACGGAATAATTCCGATCCCTACTTAGATTTATCACTTTCAACTCCTGACTCTGTTTCGGCAGAGTTTCAGTATATGGGCACAGAGGACACTTCATGCCATTAAAAATAAATGACGGCAGAGCAAGTCAAGATTCTTTTTATTTTCTAAAACTCTTTCTTTAAGCACTAAGGTGCATGGTTGCTACATCAGTCCCGTGCAGCATCGCTTCGAGACAAGGAAGTGTGGCACTAAAATCTTTTCATTCTGACACGTTTATAGCGTCATTGAAGGCGGCTGTGCACAAACTGCGGCTGCATATACATGGCGGTCCATACTGATATAACATAGTAATTTTGTTTACTATCTACTTTTTTATTCCATGCAGTTTATTTTGCAGTGTTTTATTTTTAAACCTTATTTATTATGTTGTATTATATTATACTGTATTCTCCATACTACTACGATTGAACAAACTGTAAGGGAAAATGCGGGTTGGAAAACCTAGATTACAATGTATCAGCGTCTCTGAGGCTAAAGCGGTGGAAGGATCTTGCATCAGACAAAGGGTAGTGAAGCCGTTTGTTGGGGTCGACCAAGACCCACATTTGACTGAATTGTTGATGAAGATGAATAGATTCAATAAACTATTTTGAATATAAATAGGTACATACTCATTCCATTTTTAGTTTTAAGTTTACTGAAACCTGTAGAATTTAAGTGGAAAAAAAACTTTCATTTCATATTTCATATTTATTTGGGGTGCGAAATACTGTGTGCACAAAGTTGTATTATAATATTGTATAGAGACCGACAACTATAACTTGATGCACGACCTTGGACCTAGCATTGCGATGATCTGATTATTATCAGTGTATTGCGAGCCATTACTTCTGCAAACCAACGCACCCCAAGTTATAGTTGTCGATAACTAGTAACCTATACTGCCCTTCCTATGCTTACGTCTACTAGACATGTACATTAGATTTATAAAAAAATATTTTATACGAATGACCATTTTTTTTATTCCACTGTGAACCGAAAATTTGTACAAACGTACTCACAAAAAGGAAGTGTAGCTATATTTGATGAGAAAATTATACAGCTGTTTTATAGAATGTTATGTTGAATAACGCGCGAAAATGCTTACGGTAAGGACTATCTGAACTACATTTAATTTTATAGCAATGTCTGTAGGTGTGGACGTGTTTTCAGTTTCCAAAAAATGATTGTGTGGCGGCAAAAGTTCACAAACAATTGTATGCTTTGTTTACGGGCAGGTGTATTTTAACCTGGATAAGGTGATATGGAGATAAATTGCTCCAAAGAAAGTTTAAAACATAAAAATGTTCTTCTTTAGCAAACACGTAAATGGAATAGATACCTACTAATATATAATTTAAAAAAATACAATTAGAATAAAACACGTTAATGCTTGGAACCAGTTTCGTCCTCTTATGACATTTTCAACGGTTATTAATTCAAATGGATATTGAAAGACATGTAGACAAAACATAGAAAATAAACAACTTCCTAAACCGTAACCTTACCTCCTCCGTTGTGACAAGAACGTGAATTTAGGCTACGTACATAAATTCTTTTTATGAGGACAGAAGGTATAGCTACCAAATAGTTCAATACATTTCTTTATATTCGTAGAAATACAAGGCTTGTGGTATGTTATATCTATAGGTAGGTGTACTTCGCTATGGACGCACTCTGCCGTGGATAAGGACATTTGAAGAGAGTTGTTAGAGGAGACAGGGTATCTGGCATAAACATCGTTTTTCAAATAGTTTTTTAATTAAGTTTAATTTAATAAAGTGTCAAAACTATACAAATATAACAGAAAAGTTGTAGCTTTAGTTTTTTTCGTATATTCATTGTGTATTCAACTAAAACCACCATAGGGTCGGGTCGCACCTCCGATGGCACGTTTTTGCATACACATAACGTGAAGAAAAAACAAACACATTGTGTAGGATCTTAACAAATCAAAATATCTGTTATTTTACACTACCTAGTACCAATGCTGACATATAAAAAAATAGGTTGAACGTTTTCATCTCTTAGAAACCTATAAGTATTAATTAATATTGTTGTTTCGTTTGATATAGGTAGATACATATTGTAAGCTGGAAAAATTGGTAAGTTTCAAAAATATTTAGCTATATTTATAATGGGTCGACTTTTAAAATGCAATTATTATAATATATATTATTTAGTACACGTTAGGTATGTACTTTGTGCGAAATGAGCCGAAAGCGTTAAGTATTGGTATACAATATACATACTATTAAATAACTGCATTGTTAAATTAAAATGGCAACAATGCGACCGAGAATTAGAGAATCTCGATCGCGATGCTGTTCCGGAGTGCATAGCGACCGTTGAATGTCGGAGGAATGCAGATTAAATAGATTCTGTGTTAGTAGGCAAGCAGTCCCTCTCGACTATTATCTCTATGCTGTCGACCAGCCACTAGCCAGCCTGGGAAAGCAAAACAATAGACAAAACGATCATCGCCAATCGGCGTTTTATCGGTCCCGCCAAATTTATCGCGGCCGAGTTTATTGCCAATATACTGGCATGGAAACCTTTCAAATTGTATATACTCTCCCATCCCATCATAACATTGTGCAGTCTACAACAGTGTAGAAAGAAAGCTCCAGAAATAATTGAATTTGTATCTGTGTTCATTGCGTCATGGATGATAACTCCGAGACCACTGTATTTTATTAATAGAAAATTATTTGCGAGAACGATACGCGTCGAATAGTTTTATTTTGCATTCATAACAAAATGGTTACATATTAAAAATAAATTTTACACTAAATTACAGCGTTCAACTACGAACCTAGCAACTTTAACAAGATAACAAATACTACAGAAGGTAGTGATTAGTAAAGGAAGTGAATTTTCCTAATTTTGGATAGGTTTTTAAGATTTAGATTTTTAATAAAATTGTAAATGCTTCTATTTGCTTTTATAAGAGAAAAAAATACAGCATAACATATTTTTATTATTCCGTAACGTGTGCCTTTCATTTTTGTGAACACGAGTTACTACTAGTGGATTCAAATAATTACACAGATTCTACAACTATAAGAAAAAAACGAACAAAAAATAAGTTGAAGTCGATACCGAACAAATACGAATAAAGCTTTCATAATCAATTATTTACTACACTTAGCTCAGAAAAATTTAACCCTGTCAAGTTAATTATTATATTATGTATTCACTGCCGTGTGCTCGGGGTACTGAATTGAAAAGCGTTCACTTTTTGTGAGCAGACTTTTCCAGGTCATGGACTAGTACTTCTAATTTGCTGTCTTCGTCCAGCACATATTTACATCAGTGTATGGTACATATTATAATCATAATTACAATATATTATCAAATTGGTACTGCTGTATGAATATTTATTTAAATTAAAAGCATCAAAGCGTTCAGGTAATATAAAAAATATAATTTTATAAAGTTATGAAAGTTCATATATAAATTACTAACAAATAATCGTATGTGATACCTACAGGAATGCTATGTTAACTTAATTATATTATTTAAATATATATAAAACAAACATAGATACAGTTAAATACGATGATTTTTTAAACGTTTAAAACTAGAACACTTTTCTTCAACGATTAGATTCCAAAATTAAGGATCTGAACTGTCAGCTATTAGATTTATGGACCTTTAAATAAGAAGAGTTTTATTTTCTACAAAAGAAAAAGAATACGTATTTATCTCGATTTTGATAAAAATACATTTTGGTATTTAAAAAAAATCGTATCTGTTATCTTAATTCAGGCGGTCACTCCAAATTTTTCTAACGATCCAACGGTAGACCGCAATCAACGTCTTTCCCAGATCTGTTCTAGATCTTTGATAAATAAAAAAATCATTTTATATTATGTGGTTGTGTGTTCGTTTTTCGTCTATTTATTGTGCTTTTAGAAACTATATGTAGGGTCACGGTTATAAATAAATATTCATCAATTAAATACACGATTATTTATTTCGCCATATAGAAAATAAAATTATATTTATTTAAAATCCGCATTTATCTATAACTCTTGCGGATAATAATATTGTTGGAATGATGAAAAAATTTAAGGTTTAGTATGCACACATAAGATTAGTAGTTTGGCATTAAATGGTAGTCACCATTTACATTGATTTATCGATTTAGATTTTAGAATGACTGCTGTAATTTATATAAATTCTTATTTCAAATATTGTTACTTAATCACAAATTTAATGTCAATTCTATATTATAATAAAGTATCGATTTATAATTTATTATAATACAAAATTTTTGCATTCATATAAATATTTTTGTTTAGAAAATAATGTGTAATTGGGTACCTACATAATATTATCTAATATTATTTTTTATAAAAAGTTTATGGACCTCCGTATTTGAAATTCTTTCAATTATTGTCTAAAATGATCACCAGAGAAAGAACATTGAACCATGCCTAAAAAAACATTAAGTTGACAGCATGACAGCTTGTTAGAGAAACTTATCATCTGGCTAACTATGTGAGACTAGCCGATGATAGCATCTTTTAACCACCTGTCACCCGATTAAATCACATTCACATTGTAGGCTTCAATCACAATAACAATTAACATAGTTACTTTAAAATCTGCAGGTGCATGCACTGAATTTTAATATCAAATAACAGCGAACTATTAATTGCATACCGTATAGAAATCTGACGATAAACGACACTCGATTTTCCCAACTGTATGCCATTATACAGTAGATTTTGTCGGTGCCCTAATGTCTCGTTGTAACTATGGTACTGTTGTGAAAATTCACGTATCTACGATCGCGGTCGTTTCCGCACTGCCCACTGAGGTTTCCCACTGCTCACACGATCGCCTATATCTTCTGATCTTCGGATAAAATAAGAATAACACGTAAACGCTAAATAGAGTTGACGTCAAGGAGTAGGGCAGTAATATCGCGAAAATAGATAAGTATATGAAAAATATCCCAATCAATGTTTCACTATAGCCAATTATACAAAATACATAATATCATTATACTGAACTGGTGCTTATATTATACAATTTTCGCTGAAAAATTCCATAATATAACTGTAAAATCAAAGGGAGTTATTTACCTGCAGTAAATAGGGGTCAATTCAATAGCTTGACGGTTCGGCGATACCTATAGCAAATATGTAGGTATTATAGGTACTCAATGATTTCTAAAACCAATAATACAATAATTACACGTTTGCCGCCAATATAAAGCCATCAATTATAAGTAAAGTATATTTTTGAATAAGACGTTATTGGACTTATTGTTAGTTGTATTGAGAATTAAATATTTTCACGTTATGATTAAACATACATAATACCAGCGATTTCCAAATTGGGAGGCGCGGAGTGTTGCTAAGGGAGGCGAGAAAAGTTTAACACAAATAAATGTAGCCACAGGTTTGCAGTTTGCAATTGCATAGTTTATAAAACGGCCGCTAGTTATAAACTACACAAAAAATAGTACTATAAAAGGTTGTTTGAAAACCTGTCTGAATATTTGGAGACTAATTTTATCTCACCTTACCTCACTTCTATACTGTTGTGAAGTGCGCTGGCTGTCTTGTGAAAAAATGATATAATAGGGTCAAAACATGATATTGAAATTTGAGGCAAATTTGTTTACGAACGATAACTTTGTTGTTAAACTTGTCTATTTGGTTAATATTTAAAAAAACATTGAGTGAATAAATCAATGCAATGACCACTAAAGCATTCACTGGTTTAAAAAGACAAAGTGAAGGCATACATAAAAAATTGGAGCTTTGGAAAGCAAAATTACAAAAAAAAAAATCGTCATGTTTCCACTTTTAAATGATTTCTGTGCTGACATATTGAAGCAAACAAAAATCTATTTACTGAGCACTTTGATAGTTTGTTAATGCACTTTTCACATTATTTATTTCACAAATTTACTCTAATAGTAAAAACAATTACCTGCGGCGCCACTTGGTTTCAGGGCTATGAAATATTTTAAATATGTACCTAGTTGTGCGTTTGATGTGATATCTATATGGTGATTGATATACTTAAATGATAACTCCCGTGTATAATTTAGGAAACACTACATTAGAGCACCATACTGCCCTTAACCTCAGAGAGAACCTCGTAGGTGGGCCCGCAAAGATCCTGGCCTGGGGGCCCGCTTCAGGATGTGGGGCTCATGATAGAATCCATTTGTCAATGAACAATGATGAATTTGGATTGACTACTATTGAAATCTTATTTGCACATCCAGCGCATGAAAAACAAATTAAGGGGGGACATGCTCGTCGAAGGTCAAAATTGAGTTTTTATTGTATTTTCAAACCATGATCCTGGACACTCCTTAAACGTTGTAGATGATCTTTTTATAGAATTTTGAAGCCTTATTATCCTTTATAGTTATTTTCAACATTTGATGACTGCATGAAGTATTTTTGTTACACAAAATAGTATTCTTTTAAACCTCTCGCTCTAATATTTTAGAATATAGTCATATTTCGGTACATAACTGTGCAGTGGTATTAAGATTTTTTACATTTATTAATTTTTAAACGCATTTAATTAACCATTAGCATAATTTATTACGAGATAATTTTTGTAAAATATTCACGATAAAAAATTATATTGCTAATCTCTGTGATCCCAAATTTGACAAGAATTAGGCATTTTATTATTCAAAAAATTCGGCAAGATTAACACATTTGAAGATGATTCTAAAGATATTTATTATAAGCTATGTCTTTGACCATTCAAGTGTGATAAACATCTTATGAATAATGATTGCTTTATAATAATTATTGACCTAAGAATAAGGTAGTGTTTTTTTGAAATACGCCATTTCTTTTGTCATTCCCCAGTGGTTAAGCTACAACATACGGCCGTAGCCATAAAATGACAAACTATAATTAAAGTAGGAAGTAAAATTATGTTAACGCGCGTGTTTGAACATGTACCTAACCGAATTTTTTTTTATTTTTTTTTAAACGGTACATGTTCAAACACGCGCGTCAATATCATTTTACTCCCTACTTCAATTATAGTTTGACGGCCGTATGTTGTAGCTTAACCACTGGGGAATGACAAAAGAAATGGCGTATTTCAAAAAAACACTACCTTATTATTAGGTCAATAATTATTATAAAGCAATCATTATTCATAAGATGTTTATCACACTTAATGGTCAAAAACATAGCTTATAATAAGTATCTTTAGAATTATCTTCAAATGTGTTAATCTGGCCGATTTTTTGAATAATAAAATGCCTAATTCTTGTCAAATTTGGGATCACAGAGATTATCAAAATATTTTTTTATCGTGAATATTTTACAAAAATTATCTCGTAATAAATTATACTAATGATTTTATAAATGCGTTTAAAAATTAATAAATGTAAAAAATCTTAACACCACTGCACAGTTATGTACTGAAATATGACTATATTCTAAAACATTAGAGCGAGAGGTTTAAAAGAATACTATTTTATGTAACAAAAATACTTAATGCAGTCATCAAATGTTTAAAATAACTATAAAGGATAATAAGGCTTCAAAATTATATAAATAGATTATCTACAACGTTTAAGGAGTGTCCAGGATCATGGTTTGAAAATACAATAAAAACTCAATTTTGACCTTCGACGAGCATGTCCCCCCTTAATTTAAAAATTAATATATTATTACCTATAAGTAGTAAAATCTTGTTTATGCATAACTAAGTTTTTTTTCATTTTTGTATTAGTAATTACCTAGATTTTTGACTATTTAAAAAGGTGTCTGTATTATTTAATGAAATAAAGGTGGGGGAGGCGCCAAGATTAGATTTTTTTAAAAGGGAGGCGTAATAACATACAGTTTGGAAACCACTGCATTATACAGTCTCATACAGATGTTTATGGATACAGAAAAAGCGAAAAGAACCGAAGGATAAATTTTCATTCGTTAACATTAAAATTTATTATTATATTTTTCTATGCCATTTTAATGGCGATTCCATAACATTTTTAGTGTAGATGAATTGGAATGAATGGACATAATAATAATTCTGCATGTCGGACAATAAAATTGAGCGATGGGTACATACTATAAACTTTTGTTTATAATCGTCATCGTTGACGACTTATTTTGACCCCTGTCATAATGTACGGTCGTACGGACCACGTAGATTGTAGGACTATAGATGAAAAGGTTGCGATTTTTTGAGATTGTTCAATCTATATAATACGCAGCAGCGGTGGCATAGCAGGAGGTGGGCTAGGGGTATTGCTGCTCCAGGCGCAGCCCGGGTGGGAGCGCAGAAGAACGAAAAAAAAACGACATTCAAAAAATTCGTAAATGAATGTGTGCATATTTTAAGGAAAAGGCGACGATAAAACGTATTTTTTACTTGTAGGTGTACTAGTAGAATAACTTTGTGAGAAAGTGTAGGTACTACAGGGGTCTAAATGGACCGGAGCGCTGTTCCGGTTCATGAAATCCCCAAAAATAACGCTCCGTCTCGTAGAACAACACCTTGATACATCAGAACTAAATAGGCGGTCTCACAAAAAAATCTAACATTTATTTTTATTAAATATAGGGAAGTACATAAAATTGATACCTAGGTATGTAATATTTTCGAAAAAATATTAAGCGCTCCGGTTCGTAACATTTTCCATTTCGAGCGCTGTAGGTACAGCAATATTGAAGGAGATGGAATGAAATTCTGCAGCACCAAAGATGTTGAAAAAATGTTCTTCTATAGAGATGGAGCATACATGTATGGTATTGAAGCAAAAAATGACCTCTGCTCCATTGATTAAATTAAGAGAACTTCACGCTCCCCCTATGACCAATTTGCAGGGCGTATGAAAAGACCATATATTACTAGATAAGCATACTACACTTCGGCATTATTATTTAGTTAAAAAAGCATATGATAATTGTGTATATCCATTTAACTGCACTCGAGTAAGTATCTAATCACAGTGATCATAAAAATGGCAACCATTGCGTGAGTAGGAATATTATCCGAATATCGCAATGGGCGATGTAAATATTTTTGGAGTTTACCAACATAACCGTGCTTTATGCGTCTCTAGATAAGTATTATAACATAGATAACGTAATAGACTCCTATTTAGTCCACATTTTTATGCGGCACACTTCCCAGTCACTTGCGGCACACCGGTTGGGAATCACTGCAATCACCAAATGTATCATTGAGTTATTTAAATAAGATTTTAATTCAAACAATACACATTATATTCACCAATGTGGAACAATACGCCGAGCTTATAATGTAGCCCAGGTCACGCTGGGTTGTTGCTATGTTTAGAAACTCTGACCGTAGTGATTTTGACAGTTCATTTTCACTAAAATTACGTTAATTGCTAAAAAAATTCCACTAGGTATGTAATGCCGACAAAAGTATATCACTTACAGTAAAAATGGAATAATTGAAAATCGTATAACTACATAAAACCTATACCTACAGTTGGCTTACTTACAAAAATTATTCGCGGCATCAATAATTTATGACTTGAGATAATTTAAAATAAGTAAGTAATTTATTTTACTAGACCGATGAAATATGTATGAACCATTTTCCTTAGCGTAAATTTAATTCCTACGTGGTTTTTAATATAAACAAATAAAATTTATAGGTAATATTTTGAAGAATAATAATTTAGTGATATTATACCTACGTAGGTACCTTAGTACTACTGGAATATTGTCAATTCTTGTTAGAAAAACATTATAGGTATTATAATTGAAACAAAACACAATATACTGATATAGTACCTTTGTAACACATTCCACTAACTAAGAAATGACTATAGGACTGATTTCATCCACTTAAGTAATTCGACAGATATTCTCAACTGATACAAAAATACAAAACTTATTTTCTATAGAATAAAATATTTATCAAGACATGGATAATAATTATTATAAATACATACAAAAAAAACACGTCGTCACGATCTGCTGCTTGGGAAAAGAAGGAGCTTCTTGGAGTCTGTTGACAAGATGGTAATCGGACGATGGTATAATGATGATTACAAAGCGAGACGGGAATTGGGATGCCACCATGGTGGATACACCCGCATAAATCTGTTGAGGAGTCGCAGGCCTCAACAGCTTACTGAGGCGAACATAGTCAAAAAATACTACTACTTGCCACAAATTATATCGTCCGTCCCTTGGGTTTCGAATTTTCGAGACGTCTGGACCCCGAAGAACCTCTGCTTTTTGAACAGTAACAAATATCAGTATAATCAAAATAGGTAATGCGGCAGTTGTTTTGAATAGGTTCAGAGGTTGAGATTGTAAGAGAATACCGAGGGACACCTAGGGTATTTAGACGTGTATAGGGGTTTGTATCTATGGATTGTATGTATTTAATTGTGTTCACGGTGGCCGCGCGGCATAAGCGTTGGACTATAAAGCCGTGGGTCCCAGGTTCGAATCCTGGGTCTGGCAAGTACACATATTGTTTTTCAATTTGTGTGTGTCAGGGTATGGACCTAATAGGTTGAGCAATTGGCTGACATCCATTTCTCGTAAAAAACAAAATCTGTCAATACAAACCTCCACTCTGTGGAGGCCCATATGATCCTATCAGGATCGGACATGGTCGAAAAAAAAATGTGTTTATACCTATATATGTGTATGTATACTATTAATTTTAGATTAGTATTTCTTTTTATTCTGTATAATATATTAAATCTCTATAATGCAATATCATAGAGATTTAATAGTAATGAATCGTGTAAAATATCAAGAACAATAATGTTGTACCTGGGTGATAAAAATATGTACTGACTATACCGAGGATATTTTGGGTTCAATTTATTGTGCTTAACAACTTATCGTATAAATACAATGTAAGTGTTAGTGTTAGTAATATTCTGCATACATTGATTGATAATACATTTTGTTATGATTAATTACATATTTGAATAAATATGTGTATAAATGTATTTATTGTTGCAGTTGATAAAGCGGAGGAAATAGGGTCTGATTTTAATTAAATTGTCTGGACTCGTGTTTCATCTTAATAAATACATATACGTTAAACTTATTTGGCTATTACATCTCATTTCACAAACAAACTACAAAATACTGGTCCATTGGTCCGATGGGATACTGGTAAATAATTGATGAAGGGGTTATTACCATGTTATCCTCGTTGTGAATGTATTTAAAATAGCCGCAAAATTTTGAGATCGATGCGCAAGCGCGTTTATATTAATGCGCGCGCATTACATTTTCTAGAATATAATGAACGACAGATTTCTTCTATACCATCTGGATTTAGAGATGTTAACAAATAAAGTATCGATACTTTTGGTGGTACTGATATGTACAAGAAAGTATTATCAAAAAAGTCGACACAAGAAAGTATCGTATAGAAAGAATTTTATTAATTTCGATGAAAATATTTTTAGATCTTCCTAAATTGAATTCTTATTGCCGATTATTTTCTTTCAAAAAATATTTTCATGAAGACAATATTAAGGGGACGCTCTACAGAATTGCCATTGAGAATTGAAAATATGATTTTTTTATATGTGGTCCGGAATTGTTGGTCTACTAGTAATATACAAAGGTCGCCGACAATGCTTTAGTCAAAAGTAAATAATGATCTCTTAATTAAATTTAATTCATAAACACTGTCGACGTGAACAAACTATGGGGTGACCAATAACGATGTCTTCTAATATACGTAAATGTTACTAAATTCAATTTGTTAATCATCTGTTTGGTGGGAAGTATTTCAATCAATAATATGATGAATAGCCATGATATAAACTTAACAACTTTTTAACCTGAAATTGTCCTAGAACTAAACATACGAAGGATGTCCAAATACATATTATCTACCTACCTACATTTTTATTTCATGTGCTATCCAAAAAACATTATTAGACCTATAACATCATTATTAAAAAAATAAGTAAATATTGTTTAATTCTAATGGCCATGTCTGTTTATTATAAAAAGAAAGTGACTTTTTATTACTTACCCGATTGGTTTAAATTTAGTCTGACACTTTTACAAACAAGTAACGCAATTTTACTTTTATCCTAGTGAAACAATAGGTAGGTACAATGTACAATAATCATTGAATTTTGTTGGTAAGTAAAGCCAATGCAAGAAATAATTTATATCAAAAATAATTATTAAGTGCAGTCACCCACAGATTATATTTTATTCAAAGCTAGCGGATCACTGAGAATATCTCAAAGGTGCCGACAAAAGCGTCAAACACGCCAGGGCTGTCGGAAGACGTATTATTTATTCTTATGATAAGTTGTTTTAAATTGTGTGTTTCTCATTTACGTAAGTAGGTATATACAAATTTTGATGTTATATTGCAAAATCTATGACTAAATTATAACTCAATATTGATGTCTTGGGCCCCCTCTTAATGCTGCTCGGATGGTATCGATAGTACTATACTATTGAGGTTTGATAGAAAGGTTTCAAATTACGTGTAAGCATCCCTACTTCTGGTTCATTCTATAAGAATTGTTCCGTGTTTTTATTCGTTCGTCCCCGTTTTTGATGATAAATATTGCAAACCTGCAGTCTGCTTAGTGGACATTATTTGTGAACCTTGCAAAATGTCTCTATTTGGAGCAGCTGTTGGAGATTTTGACGATGATCCGTTCTATGGGTTAGTCATGTTATTTGATCTTTTTGATATAGTATTTTGTAAACTGACGTTTGTTAATGGCGCGAGGCGATAACTTTCTCCGATGTTTAGATTGATTTTGTACCTCTTTTGGTGATTTGAATAGTTTCGAATTTTTACCATAAGCCAGTTTATGTTGATGAAGCTTTATTTCTTCACATTCTTTTAAAGCGGATCGACGAATATACCTATTTAAATTGTATCTCCACGAGAACATCGCGTCGATTACATTCATCCTTCTTTGAATACAACATTTTTCCTTATTTTTCAGATCTCATATGCGACAGATGAGACATGTGAATCAAATGATGAATTCTCTTTTCGCCAGCCCTTTTGGAATGGGAATGATGCCCGATATGGGGGGACCACTATCAATAATGGGATCACATCATCCCCACACTTCAATGATGCCCTTTATGCCACAAATGAACATGAATAGATTAATGCCAGGTGAGAAAAGACGCAGTGATGCACAACTTCTTATTGGCAGGGCCAATATATCCATTTTCGAATTATTTGCGGCCCATGCAGGAAATGAGTGTTGCGGATATTGATATACTCTGTTCTCTTCCACGTCTCGACAGCTATTCTTAAAATTTAAATAAGCACTAACCAGATTCTCAGGTCACTCTCCACTCAGCATTACCTACACGTTTACAAGATGAAACTCAATGGCAGCGCTAGTGAGATCGCTTACACTGCGTGGTGGTATCCCTTTTAATGTTTGAATTTTAGAAACCCATGATCACCGAATATCATAACTACTATATACATTTCTCATTTAGTAATTTTAGTATACGACAACACCGTGAGTATGATATTGTGTTGGCGGAACGTTAGCTGTCTTATAAAGAAAGCTAAGTACCTGCCTATTATTATTTGACAAAACACAAAAGAATTAAATAAAATTTATCAATCCAGTCACAATAAATGCTTTATATTATTAGAAAACATACTATTACATAGGTACTAACTACATGTATATGTTTTACCGCTCGACGCAATATTCAAATTGTGTGCATAAATTCGAATGTAGCGGAGGTACTCATCATGAGGCTACTGATGATTTTACATAATAATTGTGTTTAAATTTGGTAGCCTTACTGAGAATTTTATCAAGCATTTCTGTCCCCGTCTACCTATCTACAGCATATATGACTCCATACGCTACTGGTCTTATATACTTGTTATATTAGGTAAAATATTGTATTGAGTAAAATAAAAAAATTGTCTAGTGTCTCTAAAACATTTTTTTTTTTTTTTCGACCATGTCCGATCCTAATAGGATCATATGGGCCTCCACAAAGTAGAGAGTTGTATTAACAGATTTTTGTTTTTTTTACGAGAAATGGATGTCAGCCACTTGCTCAACCTATTAGGTCCATACCCTGACTCACACACAAATTGAAAAACAATATGTGTTCTTGTCAGACCCAGGATTCGAACCTGAGACCCACGGCGTGATAGTCCAGCGCTTAAGCCACGCGGCCACCGTGGGTGTAATAACATTACAACACATTTTCTTTGAAAAATAATTACAATTGTCAAAAGTATATACATTTCAATCGATATTCTAATCGCTGTTTACATGACACAATATAGACATGTTCGATCCTATGAAGATCATATCGGCCTCCACAGAGTCGACATTTTAGAGACATGGAGAATAGATGCCTAATCAAAGAAGTCTGTTGAGTGAGTTAATTAAGATTTTTTACACCTAAATCATCTGTATTCACCTCATGCAGGTCGAATATATCGATATCCAAAGCAGTATGGTTAATCAATCAATAATTGGCATCACTGATGTCAGGTCAGTTTTACATGTCAAGACAAGAAACAAGTGATATGACATACATGTGAAAATCCTTAACACATTGATCGCCAACTAGTTTTACATAAAATAGTTAAAAAATGATTATTTGTTTTTAATGTATTATTTGATAGGTTATGAAAGAATATAATGTTTTTTTTTTCATTTTGATGACTTTTCTACGTAAATATTGGTTTTTATGATGTGCCGGCCACATGTGTCCGTCGCGGCGCAAACAAGTTAATTTATTCTATTGCGCCGTGCCGGCCATTTCACCAGTCACCTGTCCATATGTGTTGACGAGAGCATGGTGCCATTTCGCGGTCGAATTATATTTAGATTTAGATAGTATAATAAACAGAAAAGGCACAAATACGGAATAAAAGTTTTCAAATTGGGTAGTATAATACCTGGATACACATAAACTGGAAATATACGTATACATACCTTATAATCATTTTTGTTATTCTATTTTTTTATTATTTACATATTTTTTATAACTTACATTTTTATAATCTATTTAATTTTTATTTTTATATCAATAAAAACACATTTAAAATTTAAAAGGAAAACTTTTTTTTTCATTATGTACATTCTTTACATTAGTGAGCCTATATTTTGTGACTGGGAAGACATATTTTCAGGCCAAGTGGCAGTAATATACAGAAGGGCCATGCCGGTCACCGCGTATCGAAAAATGCACTGCGAGCGTGCCCGCCGGCGCTGTAGAACAACTCTAAGGCAGGTCTTCATTGCCGGTCACCGGTGACCCCCATGGCCCCCTGAACGTAATCCAATGCCGGTCACCGGTGACCCCCATGGCGATCAACGTGTTAAGGGGACGTTTTACAGAATTGGCCTTGAGAATTGAAAATATGATTTTTTTACATGTGGTCCATAATATCTGGTCTACTAGTTAATATAAAAAGGTCGCGTCAAAGTTGTTTATGTCAATAAACTTGCTCGACGACTCGATCGACTCATATTAATTTCATCAGGGCTGTCGAAGACATAAATCATAAATATTTATAATTTTAAATTTTTATTTATAATATATATTTAAATTTTTGTGCATCTAATGCCGGGTCAACACTGGCAACAAGTTGCTGGCAACCTCGTTAGATTTTACGATAATTATGATAATTATCGTAAAATTTCTTAAGCAATTATGGTAAGTATCGTACAATTTAATGAGGTTGCCAGCAACTTGTTGCCAGTGTGGATATGGCTTAATATCCACTGTGGTTCACGTAGTGGCATGGACCTGGGGTTATCTAATTCAGGAAGTCAACACCCATGATAGAATTTTTTCCAGTTTTGGTTGCATTATATTCCAAAACTCTTCTGTAAAAAATCGTTTCCGATTTTATAAATGGAAATTTCTCGGTGTACATAGTACACAAACCTACGAATAAAAAAAGACAAGAAGGAACATACTGATTCATCGCAGTAAAATCTGGCAATCAAATTCGCCATTTTGAAAAGCGACGATTATGCGTAAACAAATATCACGTGGTCTGTACGTGTGCGGCAAACTTCGAATGTGTTTGTAATTTTGTGTATCACGCATTGTCGGCCATATTTGCCGGCCTTTCTGATTAACAAACAGTATTTTTTATTAGTTATATGAAGTTGGCCTTGAATCTGTAATAAAATAATACACAATTAAAAGATTTTGAAATAGAAAAAAACACATTTCCAAGCTTTCAGCCATGCTCACTCATGAATGTCACTCATGAATGTCATTCGTCATTTAGATAAATATATACACATTTTGATGTTATCTTGCAAAGTAAACAATTATCTGATCTTTACACTATATATGTACTTACATGCGAATGTAATGTTTTCAAATAATTGATATGGATTATATACCATCGTATTATTTTCTCGAAATCATAAACATACTATAATAGTATTTGAGTATCAACCTATGTTCAATTTGAATTGGGTTATAATAATAATATACCCGTATCATTATTATAACCAATCAATAGTATGTTTGCTACGAAATCCACCCAAGTTATCAGTATGTACTTGCAGAGGTTTGATTAAAAACTATGATGAAATTAACATTTTAAAAATATTAATTCTTATGACAGCCCTGTTTTCTGATCGGCGTATATCTTGCAGGTGTTTATGAAATAATAATGATCAGTGGCCGACAATATCAAAAATAATAATAATGTTTCTTGAAATAAAATCTCCGATGATTAGTGATTTTTGCGAAAAAATCGATTTAAATGAACGTGCTAACGACGCCGAGATCCTTTTTATGCTAAATTATATTTGAATGTCGAGTTGTCGCCAGTTGGATATAATCATGTATTGTATCTGTACAGTCTCAAGTAAAGAAGTCTCAGACTTTATATAAGTTACATAATGTAATATAGAATATTTTGGAGAAATTGACAGAGGTTATAAACTCTTTATCATTTTTTAAATTTGAATATTGTATCATGTGTAAATTTTTTTGTATTTCTTTTTATGTTGATTTATTCATTCATTTTAGGTGGCCTTCATAATGGATTTATGAATGGAATGGGAAATTCATACAGCAGCGTTTTGGTCACTTCGAATGGTCCAGATGGCAGACCTTTGGTTTGTGAAATTAATTTTATTATAACCCTTACATAATAAATACAACACATCAATTTAAGTAACACATTGATTTTATTTTAATGCGAGTCATCTAAGAGAATCTGACCAATTTAAAAAAAAAAGTCCAACTTTCAAATTATTTACATTTAAGGTTTGTAGACATACTTACCGATTAAATAAAAAACCATATACATATTATTATGTATTTTATAAAATACCATAAATCACGAGTCGGACTCTTATTCCTCTTGTTAAATTAACCATATAATAATATTTATCAACGGTGAAAAACTTACGCCAGTCATTTCCCTAATCATTTTGTTTTTGTACCGACAGGTATATAGCTCTACAAGCAGCACACAACTAGGCCCTGACGGAGTCAAAGAAACTCGAAGGACAGTTCAAGACTCTCGTACTGGCACCAAGAAAATGTCTATTGGTATGCTATGTTGCTATGCTTTAGTAAAACCTTATGTTAATAACATTAAATTTTATAAATAATATTTTTTTTACCCAATAGTTATCCTAAAAAAAAGTATTAAACACATATGCTACTGATCACGATCAATCAGCCAATGATGCGATGATCTTACAGCAAGTTTTAGGTGGAGGAATGGTATATAGAAAACTCTCACTTAGTATTTGTCGTCCAAAGTCTAACCAGATCGTCAACACAGTTTTGGGATTTATCATTTTTTACTTGTAAGAATGGAAGTTTTATTATGTAAAAAAACAAATCCGCAGTTGAACATGTTGAGATGACATGCAATATGGAGCAAAGTAAAATATTACAATATATTATCATTTTTCCTTGTCTTCTAGTTTTGTAATGCTGTGTTTATATATAGGTCACCACATTCATGACCGTGCGCATTTAATCGAGCGGGAACAGAATGTTCGATCGGGTGACCTGGAAGAGAGGCAGGAATTTATCAATATTGAGGAAGAGGAAGCCGATGAGTTTAACAGGTGATTCTTTTTTATTGATTTTATGATTGGCAAATTTTTACTATCCAGGAGGATTCAAATAGACTTTTTGTTTGTTATAGAATTTGATCTCAATTTCAGGAGGCTTTTAAGTGTTATTAATATTTTATACCTTTGCGCTGTATAAACAGATTTGCAGCCTGAAATGACATTTTGTTATACTACAGACAATGGACATATTTGCTATTTTCTATGGCCGTTCATATAATAATGCATTGTATAAAAAACTTGTTTTACGCTAAACACTGATGCAAGGTGCTTTTTCCTTGAGTAATCCTGGTAAAAATATCTCAGCACAAAAGTGCGAATTTCGCTAGAAATGTTTCTATTGCTGTATATTTTTCACCTATCGATTCTACATGATTACTTTCCAGATAGGAATGTAAAAAAAGATGATGTCAATGTACTTTTCTAGATAACGAAAGGCAAACATTTCATTACTACAAAACCAAAATGTACTGCAAGAGCGTCTGATTTTTGTTTGGTTTGAGCAATGCTTTGTTAACCCATTGTGAATTACACACCTCACCACCCGCCCTTTTGTGGACTTTCTCAATTAGAGGCGGACAGTCTGCCCTACTGCTTTCTTCACTGCCCGGCGACTGCATCCATATTAATTAATATTGACATTTTAGAGAGTTCGACGAGCGTTCGAGGGCACATAGAAACGCTACCAATGCACAAATCTTACCACGCAGCGCTCCACTGTTGGCTTTGACAGCACCTCCGACCCCTAACAGGTAAAATTTACCAAATCTTATAATGGTTTCTGCTTGAGGTATTCCCATAATAGTATTATGTAGTAATTGTTAGGTACGTAGTGAAAGGGATACATTCCACTTAAAGTAATTATTGGTTAAAATATAAATTATCTTTTTACTCTCTACTTTCTCCCTTGTTTTCCCATTAATATTTTTAAACCTCAAAATGAGAAATCTTATTATTTTAGTACCTAGTGGATGTATATTAAAATTTTATAAACTATTATTTAATTTTATTATAATATGTATACTGTTGGTGTATGTACATACCTATTTACTAAATATTATTTCCCTGCAAACCATTGAACTTTTGTCTAATTTAGTGATTCCTAACCTTTTTTGGTTGGAGGACCCCTGTACATGCTGACACATCTACAGGATTGAAAAAAATGACAGAACATGTCTACATATTATGTCTCGCTTACTTCATAGTTACAAAGAAACTTTGCATAAATATAATATATTATATGAACGATTTTGAATACAACTGTTTTGTTATAAAATTGTTCAATTATGCGAATATATAACCAAAATAAACTTTTAAAATACTTTGTTGCTTTATAATAGGTCACATGAGGCGCCGAGTCGCTAAACTGGCTCCTGGGGGTTTTTTGAGTTTTGAGTAAATCACGAAAAACTGTTATGGGCAGTGTGATAACTTTAAGTGTAATTTAAGTTATTTTCTAGTTTCCGGTTTATATAGAATAGTAAATTAAAACGTCAAATTCAATTTATATGCGCCAATATTCCAAATAAATGCATTTTAATTGTCCGGAGAGCGCACTTGCATCACTCGCTGTCACAAGGGGCCAAATTTGTGACTCACACTTTGACGTTACATGTCAATAGAGTCGAGTTTCGCACTTATGGAATAAGGTCGGCCGGAAATGACTGTTCAGTAGCGGGCCGTATTTATTTCAATTAATATAGATATTTTAGAATTTATTTTGCCAAACAAATATTTTCTCACCATACTTACCTACTACACGGTAAATCCTTTTTTACATTGCATCTTTTTAGCATTTATAGCGGTAGGTATGTATGTATGTACATAGAAAAAAAACATTTTTTCAAAATAAAGAATCGTGTTTATTAATGAGAAGCGAGCAAGAAATAACGCAAGTATACCAAATATGTGAATAAGTGATGGTCCCAATAACACATACATATAAAGCATAATCATTGATGATCTAGTTGTTCCAAGGTGGAGAGAGGAATTAAAAGTAGGTAGGTCACTATAAAATTAAAAAGATTTTTTTCTTTCAGCCCCACTGTGTGACATCACTGAAACTCCTTTACAATACTTCACTATAAATGTATCTTGAGCAAGTTTCACTGCCTTTCCATAAAATGCAGTATGGAAATGTCTAATATCAGTTCCATTTAATGAACTGCCCTTGAAGTTCCTAGTGTCATGATTACACTGAGGATACTCGGGCAATTTTTTAGATGAATATCTGCAAAATGAATATCTGCAAAAAAATACAATAATTAATAACTTTGAAAATAAAAAGTAAAGATAGAGGTTAATAAAATATATATACAAAAGTATAAAATAATGACTATACTTAGATATTATGTAAATATATATAATGAGATTTATGGCGGTTATCTTAAATCAATTTATTATAAGTCATCAAGTGATTAAAAAATAATGTCCAATTATTAAAGGTCCCAATATTATTTTTTGAAACAAGCAAAATATGTTATATATATAATGAGATTTATGGCGGTTATCTTAAATCAATTTATTATAAGTCATCAAGTGATTAAAAAATAATGTCCAATTATTAAAGGTCCCAATATTATTTTTTTGAAACAAGCAAAATATGTTAAA
Organism: Rhyacophila brunnea; assembly: GCF_057557595.1. Taxonomy (NCBI): domain Eukaryota; kingdom Metazoa; phylum Arthropoda; class Insecta; order Trichoptera; family Rhyacophilidae; genus Rhyacophila; species Rhyacophila brunnea. The sequence goes on from NW_028232965.1 coordinate 18,375,937, forward strand.
AATCTGTACTTATAGATCTCATAATAATTACATCACGCTAAATATACAATATTATGTATCTACGGCATAATTTAAAAAAAGCGTACGAAACAAAAAATAATAAGTATTATGAAACACCACTGGATTATTGAAACATCTATAGCAAAAATTAATGTTAGGAATGTCAAATTTTAAATACCTTTCTTGGCGTAACACGTTACATTTCCAGCCAGCTGGATTTCTTAAACGCTTCCTTGATTCTCCTGGTAGAGATTCCGTTACACTTACTAATGAAACATCCATTATTAATTAGTAAAAACAATCAAATAGACGAAGCAAAATCAAGGCTTTCTCACTGCACAGACGCGAACGGTTTGACGCGGTTGTATAGAGATTTTACCGTACGTTTGAAATCAGTATTTGAATGGCGGCGTCTGATTGGTCGGTTAAGAAGAGACAATTTAGCGACTCCATATTTTTTCAAAGAGCGCGCTTGGCGACTCACGTCAATATTCATTTTAATTTTTTGATGAAATTGGGAGGAATTTGAAACTCTCAACTGGAAAAGTCGATAGATCTATCGATAGAGCATCTAAGTACATTCAAAACTCATTTTATCGAAAAATCGCCAGGAGCCAGTTTAGCGACTCGGCGCCTCACATAATTTATTTTTTACGGAATTCCTACAGATAAGTTTGAATGTTATTCAATCTTTTTCAAATTATCGGAGAACATCGGGATATCAAGGTACCCGGTTGGGAATCACTGGCCCACACATATAAAAAGTTTTAGATGGACGCAGGAGGAAACATTCTGAAGGTCTAGCGATGAGGAAAATGTATTACCATGGAGACATTATTGCAATACATACTGTAGTCATCCATAGAAATAAAAAGCCATCTATTTTATATTATATCACAATTTCCATTTCAAAATGGTTATTTATGAGGATTGGATGTCAGCCATTTGTTTAACCCACTGTATTCACTTGTACATATTGTTTGAAAAAGAAAACAACATGTGTATTTGATTGAGCTGCGATGACTTCTATCCTCAAAAAACGTACAAAATCTTCACAGAAGTTATAGCTGCTTAAATCTTGATATTGCTTTTGTGAATATCGTCTATATTATCGTCAGTGGCGAAGGGTAGAGGTAGGCTGTTAAGATCCGCCATAAATAATGCACATTAATCTTTGTCAGTCATATGTATTTGTTTTCATTAAAATAAGACTACAATTTACGAATGGTGTTGGTTAGTTTTTAAAATTCAATTAAACCCTGCGAAAACCAAACCATAATCGTTATGATATATTTTGGGCGATACGATAAAATTGTGCACATTTTTTCGTTCATTCTTATTTGTTTTCGTTGAATTAAGAATACATATTACATATATTGTTGGTTATTTTTTGAAATGCATTAAACTCAGCCTAAACCAAACTATAATAGATAAAAAATATTCTTCTATCTATAAAATATCCAAAGTTATGTATGATTTAATTGCATAATTTTAGATATTTTATAGATATTTGAGTATTTTGTGACTATTACCTATTATGCCTTTGTTTATGCAAGGGTTTAATTGAATTTGAAAAACTAACCAACACTATCTGCAATTCGTAGTATTAGTTCAGTAAAAACAAATACGTATGACTAACAAAGTTTAATGTGCACTATTTATGGCGGATCTTAACAGCCTACCTCCACCCTTCGCTACTGATATTTAGCACCTCTTTTAATTACAGTAGAACCTTGATTATGATGACTAATCAGGGATGAAGGTAGTCCAGATAATGAGACATCTGGAAAATCGAAAAGGATGTGTTTACTTGTAGAGTACCTAAATGTTTTTTCATAAAATATTCTTTGGTTTAACCATCGATTATAGTGAAACCTGAATAACCGAGGTTCTACTGTTTTCTTATTGGAATTTTACATATATTTTTTGTACAATGGTCTTATTAAAGTTTTTGACTTCCTTTATCTGTTATTATGAATGCATACTATTTTTATGTATAATATTTTGTAATTATATTATGCATTGTTGTGGTATTTAGTTAGTGCTTTCATGCATATCTATTATATGGTAGTTTAGTGTGATGCGGGTGTTGTATAAATGTTTTGCTGTAGGCGAGCGCAATCGAGAAGTAATATAGCCCCCCGTCGGGGGTACCGCCCGCTCTCCTCCGGCGCCCTCGCTCTCACTTCAGGATCCTCAGCCAGGTGAGCGCCTTTCAGCCCCCACTAACAAGTTACAATAACCGGTAACCCTCAAATCGAGCATGTGTACAATATTGATCGAGACCATTGGTGATTGTTTCCACACATCTGCACTGTGACAGAGGGCACTGTTATTTCAATAATTAATTGTATCTACTTCTATTGACAAAGAATATTTGCTAACACTGTCTATATGTTTATTTTTAATCTTAATTTTTTTTTCACTGCACATGAAATATTAGTCAAAACGTCATGCCAACAGTCACCGGTCAATGCGCTTCATGTAAATGTATACAGCAGTATAAAATGTATCCTAAAAACCCGACAATGAAATGAAAGTTTGGGTCGGTGACCGTTTGTTAAATTTTGAGAATTTTGTAAATTAAGAAAAATATTAGAATTCATATTATAGTAAAGTCAACTCTCGGTCGGACCGTGGCATTTTTTATATGAGATGATTCTTACATAAAGCAGCTACACGAGAAGCTCCTAACGTATGCCCCCAACCCTATTTGAGTGTGTTTAAAACAAAAAACGAGAAAATGATTTTATATTAAATTTTTAAGAAATTTTTAAAATGTATTGGGTAAGCTAGTCAGTATTTAAGTACATGGCAGAATTAATCGTGTGATGTAATTTTACTTGGAGAAGCAATATATATAATATAAGAATATTAGATTCTGCTTGATCAAAAAAAAAAAATAGTTATTCGTAAAATTATATATCGTTTCCATTCTATAAAATTATGGACATTCCGTTGCAAAAATAGGTGCCCGCCTTATTCATCTTAAATATGAACGTAAGAGAATTATAGATTTTATATACCTATGTAATGAAAATTCTTACTGAAAGTTTGTAAATTATGACGTAAAATAAAAGTTCCAGATTATATAACAGGAGGAGACGATACTATTAATCAACATAGTGGTTGTGAGTTTTATTTCTCTATTTGCATTTTGCTATGTGTGATCTTTAACCTGCATGATGCTATAATTCTCATCGATAGTTCGATATAAACGAAAAAAAATATAAACAAACGCAATGACACGTTTAATTACAAAAACCAATTTCGTGTTTAAAACCAATAATGATAAATATCGTTTTTGAGCATCAATCGTTGCATTTAACATTAGTTTCTGTTTTCTATTGTATTTTATTTTCAAATTGATGGATGAACTTTGCAATAAATATATGAAAAATAAAATTGGACATAATATAACACTTCAAATAATCTGTTTCTATAAATCGTTAAGTTTTATTATAAATTTTGGCACATTTTAGAATTCATAGATTATTACATCTTGTGTAAAATTGGACATAGAATATATAGATATTTTTTGATCAATTTTGACCATCGACCACTGGTTTTTGAAATTAGACACTTATATAAAATATATTGCATTGAAGCTACAACATATATGCTTGTCTTGTGATATTTATATGCTGTTTGAATATTTGCTATTGGATTAAGAAAATAATATTTCATTAGGCTTTCCGCAAACGGGTAGATGGAAAAAAACCAATATGTATATTATTTTATTCCAAGAAGATATATGGTCCTGGTAGACACATATCGTCATTAAAACTAGGAAAAAGTGTAACTCCAAAAATGCTATTTCACAGGAGAGACAATAAACATTATGGTTTTGTATACAAATTAACATATGGTTATGGAGTTAAAATTAAATCATCCATGATTTAACGATGATACAATTTTTTTGGAACCACATCATTTGCAGGACGGGTTGATATTAACAGAATTCAAAGTCAATTTTTGATTAAAATAGAGTTACACATTTTTCTAGTTTCAATGATGAATTATGTTCTAATTTTTTGAGGGCTCCAAATTCTCTCAATCCAGTCTTGCACTTATATAATAAATGTGCTAGTTAACCCTAAGAGTTTCAAGTCAAAATGCGTTTTAATGAATCATATTAATGATTATTAAATTCCAATAATATTCATATGCCTACATGTGTACCAATTTTGTGATTGAGTCTGAAATATTCTGTATTGCCAATATTTTTGAACATACAAACCTTTTGTTTTACATAAGACATAAGTTTCGACCCTCTTCATTTATTTATGTACATATTTTAATTTCATTTATTTTAGAGTGTGTTAAATTTCAGCTAATAAGATTTGTTGCTTATTTACCTAGATGCCTTGGGTCTTTAAAAATTTATTGTTTGTTAAGTCTTGCAATTGGGTCATGGACATATTATTATCTTTATTTTATTTATGATTATGATTTTATTGGTGATATTGAAAAGCAAATCAATTCACATCATTTATCAGACAATTTTGTATTGTAATGTCAGACTCTATTTTAAAATTATTTTCTAGCATGATATGCATATTATAGTGGACGTTGAATTGATTTTGTAATATAAATTTTTTCAGTGCGGGAGCTGGAGCGGGAACAGGAGTTCGTCACACATACAGTTCACTGCATCCGCAAAGGTCTAAACAGAGAGGACACAAATCTCATCACAATACTTCCGATTACTAAATATCCTTCTACACCCATTATACATGGCTGTGTAACTAAACTATTGAGAATATTGTGATTGATTATATTGTGTCAATCTAGTTTTGTAAGAAACCATGAAACAAAATTTTGTCTATATAAATTTCAACTCGACTGTTGACTTTGATATCGGACAATATGGCTTTTAATATGATGCGACTGTCAAATTCTGCGGTTAAATATTTTCATGTACAATTTTCTATTTTATTTGATGTTAGACATAACACTAATGACATTAAATTATTAAGTTATTTAGTTTTGGGTGTGCTCGGGGTATAATCTCATTTTTGTTATTCGTAGCGGATAGGAAATTTATCATATTATTTTTTTTCTTTTTCTGATCATTTGCCTGTGTTTAAGTTTATACAAAACTTTTGATTTGTTTATAATTCATTCATGAAACAATATTTAAACGGTAAGCGGGTGTCGATTGGCATTATAAAAACAAAAATATCAATGACATTTTCCAATTTCAATATCTTTTTATGTGTTACATCGTATTTTAATAACATTAAGATAACACTTCAGTTATAATATCTTAACTGGCACAATATCCCAGTTTCAATTTGTGTTTTTTTTTTAAATTACGATAGCACCCTATTATTCAAGAACTGAAATGATAAAGTGGATTAATCTCACGTCAATTGTCTTTTGTTTGAGGTTATAAATGGATCCTGACTCGCTTGATTAATGGCAATGTAGCCGGAGATCTTTGAAAATCCATACCCAATTTTATAATTAGGTACATGTAAAAGTAAATTAGCGAATCCTTTAATCTTCACATAAAATTAATTACCGGATGAGTTTATCTTTTGTTATGTTTTTTATGTCTTTCTCATAATGATAGTTTTAATTCGATATTCCTGATTATTTTAGAATAAAGTTAGCTTGGATGTAACGAAGTGCTAAAAAGGAAATCTGATTAAGATTTTTTTTTTAAATTAGTTAATAATATATATCTTTCCTGTCTACTATATTATCTGCATAACCTTCACCAGCATTATATCTTAATTTACATGGACGTAATATTAAATTCTGATATGTACGTTCTACTTTTCAAATGCTCGTAAATTGTTGAATACTGATTAATTCTCCACGATGCAGACAGATGATTGATTATCAGCTCTTAAGATAAAGTTTTTATCATATCTTGTAGCCAAATAAATGTGAAGTCTCATAATAAATTAAAGGAATTTGATTTTCCTTATCAATTTTAATAAATACAGAAAAGGTATTCGCAGACAATAAGATATAATGTTTATTCAATGGCATCGACAATTTGCACATTTTTAATTCTCACATGTTGAAAAATATGTTTGTACGATTCACTGCAGTTGATTTATTGTGGTTTTGTGGGTAATGTTTTTTTTAAATGCCGTTCGATCATTGAATGCGTCTGACAGGTTATGTATAGATTTACGTTGGAGGTGTTTGGGAATATCCCAAATCATTGGCCCTCATATTATAATATTTAGTAGTCTTTGTTCAGGTCTAATTATTACCGATTTTGTTTCAAAAATGATAGTCATACACATATATATTATATATTATTCCCTTGACTGTTGCAAAGTGTATAACTAATCAATATCTTATTTTTAATATTATTTGGTCAATTTGTATTGTTAAATTCAAATGATAAAACATATCGGTTACTCTAATTTGTTCATCAGTAAATTTACCGAAATAAACTCATATTGTAAACGATGTCTACTTGTAATCGTTTCTTGTTTCTGAGACACTGATAATTGGGCTTGAAGTTTATAATATAAAGTTGGTAGTTTTCAATAATGAAACGATTGTTCTCTGTAGATTGTCCACCAATGTCCTGCATTGTTTTACTTGTTAAATTTGAAACTTAACTCCAATATTATGAAAAAGAAAATTATGACCAACTTGAACTGATTTAAAAATATTAGAATATTTATTTAGTTTAGTGTCTCGCCTCTACCAATAGTGTTGTAATTAATTGTTGTACTTGTCTAGTTTAAGACGTATTGTCAGAGTAACAGATTGTATTTTGGTAATTGGATGATGTGATATGCTTAGCGCTAAAATATTTGAGTATATTATGTTTAACTTTCAATGCTATTTTTGGTAGGTTATCATAATCTGTTACATCCACAATTAAAAAAATAAAAGTTTTCAATGAATCATCTGCTTTTTATTAAATATAAATAACCCACCCACCCATTAATTTGTTTAAAAATAACTCTTTTATTTATATACAGTAGAACCTCGATATAATGGACTAATGCGGGGGTGTGTCCGTTTAAGCCGAAAGTTCATTATATAAAAACACAAACAAAATCCTGTTTATTTGTCTTCGGATGATGTATCCAGACACACCCGTTGTGGAGTGATGCTAATGTTCCATGACGACGTGCTTGCTTTCGGTAATCCTGCTTTTAAAAAAGAATCATGTGTTTGTACTTTTAAAGTCTGCTATTTTTTATAATCTACTTTCTAAAATTACGAAAATGGATATGTAGTTGAATTTTGTTATCTGACGAATAGTCAATAAATGTTATTAGATTATCATGCGCAGAGCATTGTCTGCAAGCGGTGACACTTGGATTTAAACATGTATAACATTAACAGGATGTTTAACAATTTTCACATTTGACCGCATAGTTTGTCTGTTATATCGAGGTTATACTGTATTCTCATTATTCCTCCATATAAATATTAAGTAAATTTACCTGTGCCCTTGTGATTTTGAACATTAAGTGTTGTCCATATTATGATGTAATAATAGCTAATCGAAAAAGGAAGGTATGTGATATAATGTGCTGATTTGTGAAGGGGTTATAGAAAATATTCTGTTAACTGAAATTGATCATTTTTAACTAATGGGGTGGAGGGACACACAGGTTACATATTTTAAGTAGGGGTATAAATTGTTTTGACAATGAGGTAAGGGTCAAAAAATTACCAAAATCATGTGACATTGAATGACCCTTCATGGCAGTTTAATATTTTTTCAATGTCTGGTGTTTTCAGAGCGCAGTCCCATTGGGTTGGGCCATTGGGTCCTACAGAAAAGAACAGTCTGTTAATTCTGTGCAGACCTATATGCTTCGCTCAGGAGTGAAAATGATAGTTTACCTTTTTGTCATGCATTTTCTGTGTGGGCAAGGTTGTATGTAACATGTAAATTCTAAATAGTACCAGTATATGGGTTCATAAAAAACACATTATTAGGAGTAAATATTTTTTTATTCAGTTACGAAATTTTAATAACTCAAAAATATTCTACAAAATAATAAATGCCGTGCATATTTCGGCAATTCAACAGTTTATTGAAACAAATAAGATTGTCTATTTTGAAACTATAAATTTATTTTAAAGAGTAAAGAGATATTGAATACAATTTGTATATAATATATTGTATATTATTAATTTATTATGTGTGGTATTTCCTATCACCATTATTTAAAGAGTAATAATTTTTAATCTGCAGATTTTGCAAGGGAGCTAAGTGTAACAATGATTGAAAAGTTAAAAATAATAGAAGGAAAATTAAAATGATTTCTTAAACTTAAAACTACCGTCAACCGAATATAATGTATAAATAAAAACAAGTGATGACGCAATACGAAATAAAAATTTGCGAAAAAATATTCTCGGTAAGGATGGCCAGAAATTCAACTTCCTAGGGTTAAACTTAATTATCAGCTGACAGAGAACAGATGTCTTCATTGATGGCCAAAACTTGGCCGATGAAAGATACGTCGGTCATAATTTCAGCCAGATTTGTTATCATACTCAGCAATTCTCCATCTTCATAATTCATCTGATTGTTGCACAGAGATATTTGATCCTGAACTTGGTCGGGAAGCTGAAAAATAAGAAATAATTTATTAGTATGTATTTCCAGTGTACCAAATAGTAGAAATTCATTCACCATTTTAAAGAAAGGGGTTTTTGCTTGACTCAAAAGATTTCATTACAATAACTGCAAAATATATGAATTTAAAAAATCAACTCGCGAGTGGAGAACTACAAGGTTTTACGTGTTTGTCCTTAACAAAAGTAACAATGAGGCAGCTTAAAATAGTACTTCATTGTTGGTTTGTTTTCTCAAGGACGGCTCAAGGAGGCTCGCGAACTGTTGGCAAATGTTGTGAACATCCTGAATTTTGATTTCTTATGTCCACAATGTTGTTTTCTTAAATAAATAAATTAAGTATTTGAGAAAATGTAGATTTACCTTTTCGGTGTCGAGGAACATGGAAAATTTGTATTTGATCCTTTGTTTTCCTGATTTGTCTTCGAAAAACAAGGTGAACAAGCCATCCTTTGTAACCACAGGGAAGTAAATACCGGCCACTAACTGTCCTTTCTGATTTCTTGTCAATAAACTCCTAAAAAAAATAAACATTTTAGTTACATAAGGGTGATGTTTATTATAGGTAAATCAGTATACAGTGGCACCATGTACACGATAAAACCACCATGCAGTTGTAGTGGTATTGTTTACTAGCATAGAAACAAGCATTGCAGAAAACTATTCCAATACAACCGCTTGTCGCCTATAGTGCCACTGTAGAATGATTTACCTATACCAAGGGGTGGACTGCAAACGTATATAATCGGCAGCTCTCGTGGTGCAGTGCGTAAGGCGCTTGCCTTCCACCCGAGAGTTCTGGGTTCGATTCCCGGTCAGGACACAATATGTATGTGTTTTTCTCAAAGCCTGGGTGTTTGTGATTGTTCAAAATTACTAACAACTACCTTGTGCGAAAAAGCAAGGACATGGTTAATCATGATTCTAAAAAAAGAACGTATATAATCATTTAAATTCCAGTATTTTTTTCACATTCTTGTATTATTCGGGAATGGATAAAAAGAAAAATCCAGGGGTGAAACACTGCAATTCATCTAATTGATGAATTGAATTATTCAAGATTCTAAAGGAAATACTCGTATCCGCACAATCAAATGTTTGTGATGAAACAAAGTATGTTAAGTATGTAATTACTAGGGCTGCATAGGGGTCAGAAGCCCGACAAATAAAGTCATAGAAATTACGATTAAACAAATACATATGAAAAAATAAACCTTCTAAATTAGGTTTTAATAATAAGTTGAGTTTCTTTGGGAGCCCACTAAGTATCAGCCTGGAACCCTTTAAAATGTAAATCCAGTCTTGATAATAATTACTGTGTTGTAATGTCATAATGAATATTAATTTTATTCAATATCACAGAGCGTAAGTTGGAGTAAGTAATAGACTTTCATAGACTTGAATCTGTTGTCCAGGTATGTCAAAGAATTCAGAGATCGAATCAAAGTAGGTAGCAGTTTGAAACTTACCTAAAATTATAAACCAAATTTCTTCTTTCAGTCACGTCAACTGCACTGCAAAATGGTCGATCGACATACACCAAAGATGTTTGGTATTTGACGTTCGTCCCGCGTGTTTCTCTCTCGGCCCACTCCACATAACCGGGGTTGTTAATGTTGAAACTGTAGTTGTACTCTTTTTTGCAATGAGGTTCATCTGACTGCACGAACCAACCTGAAAATAACATTATTGATAATTATTGTATTTATTTAATTAATAAGAGCCATATTATAATTGTTAGAGGTTCACGGACAATAATTGTATTTTACTCCCAGGATTCTTTTACCATTAATTTAGGAATAATTAAAAAGAAAAGGCACTCATTGAATTAATTGTAATCTCGAATTATTCAAAATTCCATAAGAAACACTTCAAATCAATTATTAATTAAATTAATATAGAATAATTGTTTTGTATTTTATTTTTAATCAATTGCAACATTCAATATCACAGTGAGTAGGTGGCATTTTTTTGAGTGACCTTGCAAATCTGTCTGCGTGCGTAATTGGGTACCTACAGCAGTGAGGAGGTGTAAAGAGAATAGTCAATCACCTGTATGAGGATAACAGCGATCGTGCATGACAGTGATGACTCGGGCGACGTGGTAGCCGGGGTCGCACAGCATCAGGCCGTGTCGCCCGTCCACCACGATGCGGATGGCCACCATCACGTGCTCCTTCTCCACGGAATCTGCGATCAGCTCCGGCCCCGCGTCCCCCGACAGGTAGTCCCTGATGTCGTCTATGCTTTCCTCGCAGGACACGAGGAAAGCGGGCCCGAGCCCCGGCGGCAAGCGCCGCAGGAGCTCGAGGCCGAGACCGACGCAGGTGTGGCGATGAGGCCTGATCGGGGGGCGGTACTTCCTGAAGAAAGCGGGCAGGCCCGGCCTTCGGGCGGCATTGTAAGCCTCCCAGAGGGCGCGGAAGTTGCTGACGGTATCGTAGTTATCGTCGAGGAGGAGACGCTGCAGCGCGGCTTCCGCTCTCCCGGCGAGGTCCTCATAGTCCGCTAACCGCGCGAAGCGGGTCGCCGGACGGGGGATTCCCCACGCGGGCAGCGGCAGCGGATGACCGAGCGGCCAGGCGCCGGTCAGGCGGGCGGCGGATTCTGCTCTCGGCGTTTCGAGTCAACTCGGCCATTCGGATCCCCAGCGGCCCACGGAGGGCGCGTCTCCTCCCTCCCGCTCGGCGCACGAGGGCGCCGGCGAAGCGCGCGCGCCGCCGGACTCGTCATATTCGCGGCTCGCCGCGCCGGGAACCGGAGCCCCCGAACACTCTGCACTTAATATTGATGATTTTTCACGCTCTGGAAAAAAAAGCACATTTAGTAATTTGTTACCTATTAAAGGTAAGAAAGGTAGACACTCACTAGAGAGTATCATTCTACAGTTGCACCATGGCCCATGGGTACCGCAAAGCGATTTGTAGTTGTAGTGATATTGTTTGGTAGCATTGAAACAGGTAGGTACTTATTGTAATCGATTCGCATACTATAATAAATACTGACGCTGTTTAGAAATTCACCTCAATTTGAATAGGCATTGAAGAACATCTCTGTTCTGAACGCTCTTTCTTAAATTTAGAATTTACTTACAAAAATGCACGTCACGATAAAGCTAATATTCAAAATATGACGTAGTGCGAATAGTTTCCTGGGATTAGAAAAATTATTAAATTACCAGTGACGACATCATAAGTCCAATATGTACAGTAATTATGTTCTAATGACGTACGCACGATCACAAAACAGCTGATAATAATGTGACTCACGATTTCCCAGAAGCGTAAGTATAGGTAATTTTATTTATTCCGCGTAAATTTGCTATCGGATATTTTAAACAGGTATTTCTTAATAACCATAGAATTAAACTATCATTATTTATTTAAGTAAATACATATGCATGAAAATCAGGAAAACTGGATAACATAACGTGTAATTTCATGACCTACTAACAAAAAAACCCCTTTGAAAATTATTTATCTACATACTCGTATATTCTATTCCGCGATATTGATTTTTAAATATTTTATGAAAATGTTGATTGTTTGAAATATTTATTGAAGACTTACGCAATTTGAAAGTGTCCTCATTTTTGGGAAATGGGTAGCCACGCTTTTAGTTCATTTAAAAGCGTGGACGTCAGAAATGGAGAACATCGCCATAGTATTGCAGTATCTGTTTCAAAAACATTTTCCTATGACGCAAACGTCAGTTTGAAAGCCAATGAGTAGATCCGTCGCGACGCCACGTGAGCGTCCCGACGGTCGATACGACGCCATAACAAAACGCTGCTCAAGACAAAAAAAACACCAACACGCTCCTTAGCAAAACCTCACTGATTTGAACAAAGGTCGAGACGAGTACTTTGCACCGTATAACATTGATTATTGAAAATTATTAAATGTATTAATATTTTCTTTGAATAATTAGAATACCATTGTATTTGATGCATACTATTTAACATTTTAATGAAACAACGATAATGTTAAATTATCTCAAGCTGTGCTGTGTTGAAAACGAGTGACGTTAGCTTGACACAGTTCATTGTTCACGTAACGGATTTCTTTTTAGGCCACTAAATCAAAATTGTTTTTGATATTTAATTAAACATAGTTAAAATTATACTGTATTAAATGAAATATTATTGTAATAAACTCACCCATACAACGGCTAACAGCCAAATTAAAAAAAAAAATATTCGCCCCTTCTTGTAAAACTCTCCTGGCACAAGCTTTGCGATTGACAGTCAGACACAAACTGTTTGTCTACTCGCCACGAGAGGGGCTCTTTAAAACAAGTTTCCTCCCCTCCTTTCCCTCTTCGCGCCTCAGTCATTCAATTGAAAAATATCTACGTAGGTATTCTACATAACTGCACAAATACAAATTAAACCTGTGGTTGTAGTGGGTTTAATAAATTAATGACGACAATATGGTAGATAATAATTTCGTCTGCATATGTAATAGTAAATATTGACGTATTTGTTTTGAAAAAAACCGGAAACGTGATGATTTCATGATAATTTAATAATAGATATGTAAGTTTTTAGCGGATGTTTGAATACGGCCACATATACAATGTAAATAAAACGGGGTCAACGGAAGATTTTGCCCGTGTCCTTTTGTTGTACAAAATACAACACCGCTGCATCAAAAATGTACCTACGTTTTTTTATAAATTCTATGAATAGTTATAAATTTATAATCATCATAAACAACACATTTAAACGTATCTCACTGTATGTAGTTTTTAAGAAACATTGTTAAAACATATATTTTTTTGCTTTTTTTTGTCCCCAACCCGTATTTTGATAAATAATGCCATCCTGTTGAATTAGGTAATTCATTAAATTGTATAAAGTCATCCACTAACTTATTAAGTTTATGGATTACTAATTTGGTGTCCCTGTACTATAGCCACATAGCAAATCCGACCCTGGGTTGCTCGTTAGACAGCGACAAAATACTTCTGAGTGTTAAAAGCATAAAAAATCCATCGAATCGTATAAAACACAATCATATGTCAAAATACGAACACTTGTATGTTTAACACTGAAAACGTGCATCTTTAAACCTCTCGGCGCCCCGGGCCTTCAAGTACCTTAAACCACGTCTGATCAACCTGAAGCTTTTAAAATTATAATGCCTTGATGAATAAATTACTCACAATTCAAACAAAAAATGCCGAATAAACAAACGTAAAAAATAAATATTACCTACTATGTATATAAATACATATTATCATTAGAACGTCAAAGTCAAATAAAATAGATAATACTTATTATGTACGGATTAAAATGAGAAGGATAGGGAGGGGGCTTCCCAAAACCAAATGTAAACCTTCTTCCAAATGAAGACTTCTGTGATTTTTCTGTAAACACCACGGAAGGCAATTTCATTTTGACGTACCTAATTGCTAAGTTTGTATGCAAAAAAAAACCTAAATCAATCTTTCATCTTCAGAGTTTGTATGAAAATTAGTGATAACGATGATTCTTTTTGCCATCACTTCCATACGTTTAGTCTCCATCTCTATAGGTAGGTACAAGAAGGTCTTCGTCAACATCTAATACTAATAAGTACTGCCCTACCAAGCACGGAGAGTTTATCTAAAATTTATTTAGCTATGCAAAAGAAATTGACAAAAAAGTTTTTAATCTACTATCATAATTTAAATAGAAAACTACAGATATTGCGAATACGTTATTGACTTTGAACTGTTTTACCAACGATTGTAAAAATAATATAAAATCTGAATTAATTTATATCTCCAAACACCTGGAGGTGCCGTGATTAATAGATAAATAGTATCATAGTGATAATTGTCCGATAATAATTTATTATATTATTTATAAGCAAGACATGTGTATGTTTACAAATTTAAAATAGTCTTGTGTCTCGGAAAATTGAGTACCTAAGATTAAAGTTTAGCAAAGTATGTAAATATTCTAAAAACTACAATACTACGACATGATAATCAAACAGAAATAGGTATTATACGTATTGTACAATCTGCGTTGTTTCAAGGTATCTTACTAGTATAATTATTATTATTATTGACTTCTAAATAAAAAAAACCCTACGTAGTAGGTAGGTGCGTATAAGATGCACAATATATTATTATAAAGATACTTTGTAAGCACTCACTTTGTAGATGGGTACAGTACAAAATTGTTTAGCATTTAATATATCATATTGATACAATACTTCATGACCCCCACAAGGGGGGGGGGGGCTGACAGGGCTCTAGCCTGGGGGCCCAGGCTCAGGAGAGGCCCGGCGAGGCCAGTCGACCAGATAAGCGAGATAAACACACAACAAAAATTTGCTTTAATGGTAAAAAAAGTCGCCTGCGACGCTATTTTCCTTCAATAATGATATTACATAAAATTATATGGTTGTACGATAAAAATTTTAATTGTGTGTCGACACTCGACAACTCCTTAATTCAAATGGATGTATTAAGTTATTAGATATAAGTAGGGGTGCCCGCCAAAGATCCTAGCATGGGGGGGGCATGCAATACTTAGTAATCTTAGTGCTCAGCCGTAGTGGTTTGGCGGGCGCGGCGGCGTCTTGTGAAACTCAAACGTATAACCGTGTGTGAAATGTTCGTAGACAGTGTCTTTTTTGGGGCATAATGCACACACACGGTTAAACGTTTGAGTTTCGCAAGACGCCGTCGAGCCGCGCCCGCCAAACCACTACGGCCGAGCACTTAGTATAATAGTTTGATTAAAAGCATATATGTACTCAAATGTTTCGCGTAATATGTATGTAATATTATTATATTACATACCTACCTATTTTCAACTTGTGTCGGCAACATTTTTTCGTGCATCTCCAATTTTCATACAAACTATTGTGGGGAGCGATATTGTGGGGAGCGATTTTTATAGAATGATCTATATGGAAGAAGATTCAATACCTTTAGTAGAATTAGTTAAAATAAAACACAATATGACGTAGTACTAATTCCGCTTAATTTAATAGTAAACAAGACTGGTTTTGTCCGCTTCGAAGGGACATTTTCAACAGGTGAAGTTGGTTAATGCGGATGAAATCAGTTTTATTTATCATTAAATTAAGTAAAATTAGAACTACATTGTGTTTTATTTAAATTAATACAATGTATTTCATCCAAGAACTGAGAGCTAACACCATAAACGATATGTTTCGCAGAACTAGATAAATAATATGTCATTACATATTATTATTGTAAATATGTACGTTGGTCACATTTGGTTGTATGTATTAATAGTTCCCGACTCCTTACTAAAGTAACAAAATGAGTTTTCTGGAGTATGTCTTATACCAGCGATGGCGGACATTTTTATGCTTACTTGCCAAAAACTAATAAAATATTTCAAATAATAATAGGTGGCGTGTCAACGGACAATATTGTGAAAGAATATATTATCATAAATAATGATGTACGGAATATTGTGTGTACCTATTAGTAGTATTGTATTGTACAAATTTACAGATAAGTATATATAAATATATATCTATATCTTTACTCCATTACCCCACTTCTCCATAAAATGGTAATGAAAATAAAATTATGTTAAAAGCACTTATTGGTAAAAACAAAGTTTTTATAAAATAAATACGTTTACATTCAAATGCAGTTGTAATCACTTAAATCAGGGGGGGGGGCAAACTGCGACCCGCCGGGTATTTTATTGCGGCCCGCCATCATTAATTGTACTTCTGATTACGAATAACTTTTTTATATTTTTTTAAAAAATATTGACAATAGATTAAAATTTGAAGAATTTGTTGTTTCGTAAATGTATTATCTCAGTACGTCTTCCTTGCGTCTCGTCTTACACTATGTAACCACTATTTTCTAGGTTGAACATCGTGACACATTTAAATACTTTTAACTCCGCGTTGCAAGGACAAAAAATATATGCCCATGATATGAAAACAGTTTGAATGGATTTCAATTAAAACTCAAGTTATTCCTTCGACAAATATCGAATAACAACGTGGACCACTTTCCAACTTTGAAGTTTCTGAATATACCAGAATATAAATTTGAAGAATATGGTAAAATTATTAAAGCTCTGAATGACGATTTTTCGACTTTTCGACTTTTTTCGAATTGACGACTTCCGAAAAATTGAGACAAGTTTAGCAATACTACGCGATCCATTTTCAATAGATATTGATAGTGTACCGACAGAGCTACAACTTGAGATTATTGATCTGCAGTGTGACACTGATTTAAGAGAATTGTATCGTCGTGAAGAAATCTCCAAATTTTACAATGCCCTTAATTCAGACAAATTCGACCAATCAAGGCAATTCGGCAAGAAAAATGTTCGTTATTTTTGGATCAACCTATATATGTGAACAAACATTTTCGATCATGAACCTCAATAAAAATTCTTTACGGTCAAACAATATCTCCGATGCCCATTTACAAGCAGTTTTGAGAATATCAACTACAAAGTTAACACCCGAATTTTAAAAAAATGTTAAAAAATGTACAACAGTTTCATTCTTCTCATTAATTTTTTTTGTAATGTTTATTTTTCGTGATAATAAATAGTGTATATCTAAAATTAGTATTTTACTTGAGGCCCGCCGCTCATTTTGAATTCTTGAATTTGGCCCTCCATCCAAAAAGTTTGCCCCCCCTGACTTAAATTGTATAAATGATATATACCTACTGGCGAAAACCTATACAAGTGTGATGTTTGATCATAAATAGATATACGTAGAAGTTATGACCAACCAAAAAATGTTACTGTTGAAAACCCATTTATTTCGGAAGTTTGTTCATAATATGAATAATATAATATTATTGTAGGACTCCCGGGCGACTTTGTCAACGAACGCAGCATCGCAAGTGCCCAAATTCATCTTTTTTTTTTAATTTCATGTGTATAAAACTCTTTCGCCTGCCATAGGTTCGCCACCACCGTACTTGTATACCTACTTTAAAATCACTTAAATACGTCACAGTATGCGGATTAAATGATGATTGACGAGTTAACTCCATGTTGAATTAAAGATAAAGACATCAAGAGTTATGACATCAATTTACTTAACGATTTATTTCCTTAAAAACCACAAATGGATGTTTACAACTTCCATGACTTATATTATATACTTACTATTTCATACGTGTATTTCTAATACAATATTATAATTTCAATGGTATTTAACTATATCTGACAGGTAAATATTATACTAAACGTAAGGAAAGAAGAATAAGAAAGTGCCTGCTCGTGGTCGTAGGTTAAAAACGAAATACATTAATGGGTATCATCAAGATGATCGCCAAACTCAAATAAATGGTACGTTAAGAAGAGAAAATCCAAATTGAATCCACGTGCAGTCCGATTTCCCTGGCTGGAACAATTATAAGGAAATTCCCATACAAAATCAAGGAAGCTTATATTTTAAAAATATCGGGATTTTCTTCGCAGATTTGTGGCTTTATAAGTTTGACAAACGCTGTTCTAAACACACGTACTACTTTGTTTAGAAACGGATATGTTCGTAACTAGAAGGTAGGTAGAGAAATACATTTTTTATTCATAATACGAGCCCTGACCGTGAGATAGGTGGTGTGCCAGTTTTCCTTCGGCTTCTAGTTAGGCTACATATGATATGTATGTATAGTTAGTGTTAAAATTTATGTTTCAATGTACACTGCGATGTGTATCCTAAGAAAAGCCTTGAGTTTTGTAAATGTATGTTTTTAAAGTAGGTACCATAGGTACTATGTATTTTAAGCATTAGCGTTGAAACAACGGTAGCTTATGCAAAACAATGTTTAGTTGTTATGAAGTTATGATTGTTATGAATTATGATATGACTATTATGTCAAGGTAATCGTTCAATGCAAATATTAAAAATACTGCATGCGTTTATAAAGTTGGGACGTCATCTTGTTACTCTAGAAATGGATCAATAATAAACAATTTACTTCGTTAGATAATTAATAATTAATAGAGCTATTGTGGTAATTATTGAAGAATAATGATTGGTTTCTTTCAGTTCGTGTTAATGTCCGACCTCAGTAAAATCGTGAACCCGCACTTTCTCAATGTTACTTACATACTAAAGCTGTCTGCCAAATTTACACATTTACCTTTTTACATGAACCAGGGCAATGTCCTCGAGACTAACCCTCGAGCTCCAGACATAGCTGAGAAAGAATAATGCATAAACGAGAAGACATTAAGCATATTATTAAAAAAAGAGGGTTCTCATTACCTACTTACATCAGCATGTGAAATCATAAAATCCGAGTTTAAAAATCAGTTCTATGGTAGGTGTCGTAGGTGGATATCATTGCATCCAGTCCTATCCAGGAGAAGATAATTTCTAGGTAAAAAATATATATTTGATGCAAATAATTATATCTTCTTCCAGAGTAAGTCTTCGCTCTATCTCTATACCTATATGAAGATTTTCTTTTTTGATAATTTCATATTATTATAATTATTAATTATTATCAGGAGGTGTTTTCAAAATTGGGCGAATCCATTTTTTGACAAAGTGAGAAAATTCAATAGGTATTTTCATTCCTCCTTCCTAAAACGTTTGTGTTTATTAGCAATAAAACAATCGCATCATTTCTCTAATCACGTATAATAATGGATGGGATTCAGCAAGATGGCATCTGTCTTTAAAATGACATGATTGGTTGAAATGGATCGGTTGCTGTTTGAAAATAAACCTGCTGGATTTGATTGCTATCTAAAATTTGTCCACTATTTGTAAGCTTTTTACGGTATTTGATGTTGAATTTCATGAGTTCTCAAAATTACATAATTATTGTCAAGCACTCTCAAGAGAGTGGTATTTAATAGTATTGCCATTAAAAATATTTTATTTGAGTTGAGCACTTTTGAAAATTACCTCCTGATATAAGTAATAATATTTCTTCGTATTGTAAATAGTCATTTTCCCAATTATGATTGTGTTGTTATATTAAAATTAAAAGAGGGTGTGTATGAATTCA
Source organism: Rhyacophila brunnea (assembly GCF_057557595.1). Classification (NCBI taxonomy): domain Eukaryota; kingdom Metazoa; phylum Arthropoda; class Insecta; order Trichoptera; family Rhyacophilidae; genus Rhyacophila; species Rhyacophila brunnea. The sequence goes on from NW_028232965.1 coordinate 18,395,501, forward strand.
AAATAGTAGGTACCTACAAGGTCTGTAAATATTATTTTAAATACATTTGCATTATATATATATATTTATATTACGTAACATAATATAATAACATGTAAGAAAATAATAAATAAACAAATGATAGAAATCTAATTTTGATTCAGCATTAAAAGGTATTTTCGTACGTATATTATTGATAAAGCATTTTGTTTATGTTGGTATTGTATATGTCACAATATATGTGCAAAATATAATACTTACATCAAAATTTATGTTTCAGCTGCCTAAGTGTGTATGTGCAATATTATTATGGATAATGTATATCAATATCATACATACGTTTACTAAAACATTTTTGTAAGTGTAGCTGAGCAGTCATAACAAATTGCTATTGACCTTGCAAGGTGAGAGATAGATTACATAAAATTAATAACAGTTACCTACCACAAAAGTAATTGAATCACATTATATAAAGTTGCTCTGCAGTAATGACATCCATCTGGGGGGTCGTAGGCCCATGGGGGTTAGCGAATTATTATGTACCAAGAGTGGGGTAGCCAAATTTGGAAAATGGGAATATGGGACATTTTCGACGCTAACCACTTTCAGTATTATGATGATTGATGACTGTCATCTGTTGATAGAAACAAGTGGGGTTTTTTTGATTCATTCGATATTTTATTTTTACAAAATGGATTAAGACGGTACTTCAGTGATACGGCAAACAATTTTCAACTATAGGTGCGACGAAATTTTGGACTCGCTGGCAATCGGAGAGCGAACGTCGAGCTGTGAACACGTCAATTTGTTTCGTGATGGCGATGGGGGTATTAATTCTTATATCGTGTAAAGATGACTAAAAAACGTTACCCATTTACTTGAAAAAGAAAACATGTGAATGAATATATTATTATTGTTACTAATAGAACAATAAACAGGACATTAAATGGACGCATGTTGGATTTATATGACAAATTATATTTCGTTCGGCATGCGTCATTTGCACAATCCGCGCATCGCCTAGCCACGATCTTTTTAGACCATGCCTCAACTGAGGTAAGTTTAGCATTAAAAAGATTTTTTTAAAGGGTATGTAATTTCGTCTTTCCACGCGATTTTTTGTGCAATTTATCTGGGTTATGAATACAGATTTTTACCAATAATTTTATTGTGTAAATGAGTAACATATCGGAAAGTATTTCGACAAATTTTAGAACGGGATAAAATATTAAAAACACCGGAATACCTATATGTATGTACACCCGGGTCACCCAATCTAAGAGTCGTTCTAAAATCTATAACGGCGTCTACTTCAAATTCATAAAAGTAATTTCATAAACAAAATACTGTTATGAAAGAGACAGTAAATCATCAATCTTTCAACTAGAATTTGTGTAAAATACGAATGAAATTGGCATGTTATGTGATAAGATAACTACGAAATTTGCGCATTTGGCAAAAAGTTTTGTCTATAGATTTTTTTAATGCATACCAAAACAAACAATTCTTATAAAAACCATCCACGAGTTGATAATTATCAGTTTCTTCGCAGTCGGATTACATTTTATGTCACGTTTGATAATGCGTGACTGGAAAATTTTCTTGTTGATATTTTGTTCGTTTCTCATTTAGTCGTAACAACTTTATCAACCCAAAATAAATCTTTTTACATAAGTACCTGCATGTTTTCTTATAATATCTATGTTATATAAAAAAAACAAAAATATAATTTTAGCATATTTGCAGTATTAATAATACCATACACTAAAGTAGGTAGGTATACGTATTATGTAGGTTGTGTGTTATTTTATTCTGGAAATTTCCATAGTTTCAATCTCAATAAGTCAAAGACTACGAAAAAAGTGGAGATAAAATAATTACTATTCATTGTGCTGTTATTTTTAAATACGAGGGTAGTTTGAAAAGTTTGTTGGAAATCGAGTAAGTATAACATATCTTTGGAACAAATCAATTATATTTTTCGATATAAGACCCTCTTTTACACCTGTATGATAATTTTAGGGCTGCACACTCGCTGCTGAATTCTAAAAAACGATTACTTCTTGAATTATTGACGAAAATTTCTTCCTATTGAGCCATTTTTTTTTTAAATATGTTCAGGAATAAGTCTCAAGGGACTGAGTCTGTATGCTGAATTATGCTGGATGAGAAACTAATAGGCCCCTGTTATTGTCTTGCCCAATTTCCAAGTAATCAATCGTAATGAATCCTGAAAAATAGTGACCATTACCTTCATAGCAGACAAGACGGTCTTTCACCAGTTCCCCATTCACCGGTTTATCGTTTTAACTGATGTTTGGCCTTTAGTGTACAGTAGTGGATACAAATTTAGCGAACCGACAGATTTTTCATTTTTTTTTCGTGAAGGATATTGTACACAAATTCATTTGTGATAGCAATAGTTTCAGAAATCTCGTAGATATGGACTCGGTGACTACTCGTACCTATGCATGGCAATCATTTTCCCTGCGGTGACCTAAATTGAGCGTCCGGAGGGCGATTAATCGTCGCTACTTTTCTACTAATTTATCCAAAAATAAAGTCTTCAACGTTGGTGCAGTCCCCATGAACTTCATTCAAACTCGGTTTTGATCTACGCGTTCGCTAATTTCTTAAGATAAAAATGTTATAGATTTGATTGAAATTTTGACAGAAGTCGTTTGAAATAATACTTGCCAAGAATGGTTTTACTTCAATAATAATTGCGGCGTCATCTCGTAGAAATTTAACAAATTACCCTAGTATCGATTTGTATACCAATTATAATTCCAACCAAAGGGTTCAGGGTTGGCGAACCTTTTTACGTACGCGTGCCAAAATTTCGCAAATATTTTTTTTTCTGTCTGACGTGCCGAGCAGTTTTTCGAGTGGTTCGATCAGGTAAAAAATGAAAAAATAGTTATAAGAATTCGGATCAGATGAGGCATCCTCTCCACATCGCGGTTTCCCCCGCCGCCTGATGAGGTCAGTGCTACAATATTATTATGTGTGACGCATGAAATATAAGGACCGATCAGTGCAATTTAAATTAATTATAATGCTTATTCTTGAAGAGTATCTGCCTGTTATTTTTTATACAATGCGATCTGTCATTTATGCATGAATTTGGTCGTTTCCGTTTGCGCATTAATTGATAAAATATTATTGGTAAAATATTATTAAAAACCGAATAAAAATATTTATTAAATTATCTATATCCATTTTTTTCTTCAACATAATACATTCGCGTGCCATGCAAAATCATCTCGCGTGTCACTGGTGGCACGCGTGCCATAGGTTCCCCATCCCTGTCCCACATTATTCAGATTTAATATAAATACCCAGCCCATATCAAAATACATCGGTTCGGTGAACATTGAATATTGTCTGCAAACTGTTCGAAAGTTGTATCAAAACTATTATCGAATATGTCTTGATAGAATTGCCTAGGTACCTATATATATATTTTTTTTTTGTTTTTCGACGGGTCTGGAAAACATTGTTTACTGATGTTCTTGGTCTGAACTAGGCTTAAAGTCTCTGCTTTCTAAGTCATTTTTAAGTTTTTGATTTATTATAATAATTATAGGTAATTATGATTGATCTACTATGCCTAATCGTTAGTAAGTAGCAATTATAATTCACACTCATACAGGATTTAATCAGTAAATAATATAATTAGTTTAAAAGAAACGAGTATTTTACGAGAGTTAAAAATAATACTATATTATCATGCGTATAATATTATAATTTATAATAGCATGAGGAATATGCTAAGATAACAAAAATATGTAGATACCTACATGTAGCTCGTTAAATTTTTTCATAATAATAACCTTAAATATTTAATGTGTCTTCAACATCTTAAACATATTACAAATTCTAAAATTCTCTTCAGCGTCAATTACATTGAGCTACTTTACGAGCTGTTTGTTGGCGAATTTAATAGCGGGCGATTCAGCTACTGCGATTGTCATGATGACTAGTGAGCGGATTTATATGCAACAAAAAACATGATTATATGCATGCACGTATGCACTTAAAATCAATAAAATATGCACTAAAACCGAAGAAATATGCAGTTAAAAATTGACATTTTTGTGGGAAAAAATTGTAAATACTCACTTTACCCAATATTACTGACAAAATATCGAATAACTAGTTAATAATTTTTCAACATAATACGATATCAGAACAAAAAAACACAAACAATGAATATAAAGTTAATCAATTACAAATTTCAAAATAGTTTTTTCACAAGTACAAACAATTGAATAATAAATGCAATGTAAACCAAACATAACTTAAGAAACAAAAACGACACACTTAACTATTCCTAAATAAGTACTATTTTCTGTTTTTTTGCCCGAAAAAATATTACAATATTTTTTTCAATATTATGCTCTGGCATTAAATTTTTCCGCATATGTATCTGTCAGTATTTTGTGTATATATTATGCGGAAAACGACCTCTCAACGTCCACATAAGTGATTGGGCAAGTGATAAAAGTGCCCGAGTTGACTTTTTCTGATAAATCCACAGCTCGGAGATGGCATTAAAAAAGCAAGTGCATCTAAACAATCTACCTTCCTAACTTAGTTATATTTCGATAAAATAATTAAAAAAAAAACTAAAATTATAAATTCAAAAGCTCTAAAATATGCATTTATTTACGAAATATGCACTAATGTCTCAAATATGCTCTAACGTCTCAAATATGCATTAATATGCACAATAAAATTTAATTTTTGGATTCTGTGTCTTTCAAAACAGATTTCTGTGCAACTCTCATAGCTGTGCATACACCCTAACAAAACATGCACTAGCATATAAATCCGGGCCTTAATGATGACACACAAAACTTTCCATTCGCCGAGAAGCCACAAGCCAGCGACTATTTTGACAGAACGTAGTTCGTTTTTTTACCGGGAGGTTGCTACTGCGCTCTACACACGCCGGCATGTAGCGTGTAAAGTTAACCGGTTTTCAACTTTTCTCGGTAGAGTGTTTACAATTTGCTTCTTAACTTGTTCGATGATTACAGTGGGCGACTTTACAGGGAGATTGTAAATTCGCCAACAAACAGCTCGTGAAGTAGCTCAATGTAATTGACGCTTTATTATTATCGCGTTGAACAAAGTGATACTAGTGACTAGTGCATGTTTGAATTTAGAATAATATGGACCAAATCGTCCAAATCGATCGTTTGACAGGAAAAATGGCAACATTTTTACATTTTACATTTTAACAAATAATTACAAGATAAAAAGAACTTTTTATATACAACGTTTTTAAATTTTCTGTTGAATCATATAAACTTGATTTAACTAGCTTAAACGATCAAAAAATTTGTATTTGATAGAAATAATACTGAAATGTCATTTTGACACTAACGCACGTATATAGTATTAATTTAGTTGTTAGGACCCTAGCAAACAAGTCAAACAACAATAGTGGATTGGATTAAGGATTTCTTCCGAAATAATTTTTCATACAAGACAAAATTAACTGAAAATGATTTTAAAACTCTCTACTTAAAAATGGCTAAAATTATTAAAAAAATGCATTGGCATCGTGTTCTGATATATTCTAAAAGTTTCGAATGTCTAGCTAGTCGGGAAGTTACTGAAGTTAGTTAAAATCGATTGCAAGATTTGTACCGGACAAACAACCACCGGACAAATAAGAATACGACCTAATAAAAACGTTGTAAAATATTGAAACCTCGTCGAGAGGTGGTCAAGAATAAAGTTCCACAGCAATAACTGGATGATTATGTGTGCTGTTCTTTGGACTCATCGCTCATCCTAGATTCGAAAGGAAGGTTCGAAAAATTAATAGTTCTGACAAATGTGCAAGTAGAAGAAACAAACGAGTGCACCAACGAGGTGGAATAATTAGACCGAATAATTATTCATGTATTGGAAAATTACTAGAACCCGCCTGATATGATCCAGATCACCACAAAAGATATTATAGAGATAAAAGATCCAGGCTGCTACGTGAAGTAAAAATACTGAATGTACCTATTTATAATATTATCATGTACTGATACTAAAAATTGCCTAGAGGTAAAATTTTATGTTCAGGAAATGCAAAAACGTGATTGCTATATTATTATTATTATTACATATTATTATCTGGGTAGGTATGTCAAATTGTGATACAAAGTGTTTCGCAATATTATATTGGTTTATATATTATAGGTTTATATAATATTATGTTATTTAAGATACTCGGATTATGTCTAACACCGATTCGAATTATCGGGGCACACAGACTACATTGTGTAGTAATTTTGTCTAAAATGGCCTTTTTGTAGTATTTGTGACAGCCGCAGAGCTTTGTATTATTTCAGAGGAATCTTAAGACGATTCGGGATCACAGAATGGATCTGGATGGCCACCTGGATAACGGATATCTGGGTGCCGCACAGATGAATGAAATGTGCGAAGAAATACACGTTATGTCTTGAATATTCGTAGTAATATTTACACATTTCACGATGTAATTCTACGAACAACGAACGATTGGCACATTAAACTGCGCAAATTAAAAACATATCGACCCAACTATCAACAAGATTATGTTATATGTGATATGGGTAAATATTGGCAATCTTGTTCGATAGCAAACATGCGTAAATTGATAGTTTTGTCGTGATATTTAATACCTGTGTAATATGTTAAGCTAATCAAAATATATGTTAAAATACATTGCGCAATTTGTGTAATATTGATTCTATTGGTGATTAGTGTTGTGCAATATCGTTGTAGTTCCGTGCATTCTTGGAATGTGTAAACACACCATCAACATGGAGTATTTACAACAAGCATAAACCTAGCTTTATTATAGATAAATATTATTTTATCCTTCCTATAGTTTATAGTATATTAAGTATACAGTTTCTCGTCTCCTTGCCAGTTCATCGCAACGTGCGTGTATTTTTCGCACAAATGTCCGTCGTCCAGTTGCCCTGGTGTCCAGTAGGCATTACCGAATCGTCCCATTCCCAAATCTTCGTAATAAGAATATTTTTTTCGATTAGATTATTTCTTTAGGGGGTCTCGTAAAGGGACGAGGATTACTTACTGGTAACAGGTGTTGAGATGAAAGTGGGATTGGAGGTTGCTCAGATGAATGAAGGAGCGACAGTTTATTACTGCGAAACGGTATAAGGTTGATACAGGAGTTATGTTAGAGGTCCGAAGCTCGGTGGAAGTAAGTACCGTGCGGGGTGATATTGAGATCTGACTGACACTAAGATTACGGAACTGGCTGAGCTAACCCATCAACTATGACTCGCTATTTATATACATGAATATTCGGTAAATTGCGAGTCATAATTTATGTAGTTCGCAACTGGGAAATCTTCTGGCAGCCGCATTGTTGCAACTTTGATGCGTTTCAATGACCAAGCCCGAGCCCGTATCCTGTATCATATGCTGATCGTAGATGCTAAGATTGTGCGATAGTTAAATGACTTGCTGATTCTTACATTGTTGAAATAATGCTGATAAGGCCCGATGTCGTTGCCCGCTACACTTCCATGTCATCATCTATAAACATTCTTACGATTAAAATTTTAATCAAAAAAGCATTCAGTAGATAACCATGATAGTTAGTAAACCATGAAAACGATCGTTCATTCGTATTGCTAAATTTAAATAAATTAACAACTATCATTTAAATTTATATTTTCATTTTTACATATTACCGTTTCTAATAAAATAAAGTCTATTTTAAGATACACTTAGGCTTATAAGGAAATCAAGCAAAAGAAAATATATTGTGATCAAAAAATTAAAACCAATAAAAATAAAATACAAATAATAACAATTGTAATAAAAATCAATACAATATTATAATATCAATAAGTTAAAAACATTAACAATAAATTAATAATATAAAAATTGCAAATAATAAAGATTAGATCAACAATATAACATTTTATTATTATCTCGTTAAAACTAAAACAACACTTGCATTAAATGTTTGTTGGTTACGTACATCATTATTCTTCCTATTAATCTCTTCATTATGGCTTCCAGCTTAAAAGCATTTTGGTTTCATAACCAGGTGACATTTAATATTATTGAATAATAGATATGGTGGGCGATCGCATGACAGATAGGTACACAAAATCAATCGCAATAATTTACTGACCTATGGCATTATAAGAATATTATACAGCAAGAAAGATAGGAGAATATTGTTGCGGCGCTAGGATATATCAATGTGACGTCACGATTTTCTACCTTTCAAGGACGGAAAATCCCTGCGTACGTCAATTGCCTGTCATGCTTGTACCACGCCGTGACGTCATCTCACGTTCCTTTCGTTGACCTCCCTTTTCATTGCAACAACACACGCATGGAATATTTTGTCTATGTCGACAGATAACATCAGCTGATTGATATTCAAGAGATAGTTTATTAACGGAATTATTGCATATATTTTGAGTCATAATTTTATAATGTTGTTATTCTAATATCAATATGTATTGTTAATTCTTATATGGATCGTTCTTATTATAAAAACACACAAACATAGCATTAGGTAGATACTATAATAATTATTATCTTTCTCTTCTTAAAAAAATAATTTGGATAGTGAAATGTCCACTCTGAATAGTTAAATTGAAATAATATAATTTTATAGACGTAGTAATAAATAAGCACATTAACATTATAATATAAAATTATAAATGATGCCTAATATTATCTATGAAATATGTAATCACGACGTTAAAAATATAATCCACATTTCTTTCAACCTACGACAGGAAACACAAAAAAAAATGAATTTGAGTTGCCTTCTGGATGAGCTGAAACAAAGTTTAAATTCTCGAGTGTGGAGAAACATGGGAGAAACTTAAATACGTGTTCAACAGTTACTATTTCTGTATCATAAAACGCAAAAATATTTGAGGACATTCCGGAGGCTTTGTATTTCTTGGAGTTTATGGCCTGGCCGTCATTAAGTCATAAAGCATATCTCGCTCCAAATTCTTGGACTATGACGGCTGGCATCATATTTCTGTTAATTTATTTATTTTGAATCTGTTCTGCTATTACACATTATGTTGTTTCGAATGTGGCTCTGATTTCGAGGATGAAAATGGCCAAGAGGGTTGGTATACTTTGGCCATATCATAATATGATACGATATTAAATTTCTGTATTTTATTATTCGAGGGAAGGTTTCCGGTAAGCAACGGTCTGGCGGAAGGGAAACGACCTGGCTCGGTAATCTCAGAGACTGGTTTGAAGTCAACATTCAATCCATGTACACAGCAGCGGCAGACATGGAAAATATTACCAATATTGACGCCGACGTCTGGCAACGGGTGTGACACAAATGAAGAAGAATATGATTATAAGTTGCATATTATTAATATAAATATAATTAAGTGGCATTTGCAATAATCAAGAACAGCTCTATATTTTATTCTATAAGTCTTTTACACAGAATACAACACCATATGTCTGTGTATATGCCGTATCCCCAGTTTTTTGTAATCCGGAATGTGTGTTGGTGTTTTTATATTTAATTAATAATGTTTCATTTTAAGTTTACTGTTCTGACCCTACTGTTTAAATATTTAATTAGTTACTACCTATCTAGTTAGATACTATATAATACATCTTTCAAAAACACAGTATACCTACGGTACCTACCCACTTTTTTTCTAAATAAAAGCAATGATTTTAATGCATCAGAAGGCAATAATTTAAAGAATATAATATAATGTACATAACATAATATTGTAGTATAGACATAGACTCTTGAATCGAATGAATGTGGTGAGTTTTCCTTTGTAAGTAGTTTTTGAGAGTTTTCTGAGAATCAATCGATACGCAAATCCGCGATGTTCGTGGAAAGGAAAATTACTAAACACGGTGGATATTATGACAGGTTGATTTTAATCAGATTTACGTACATTTTCAGAAATCGTTCATATTTACTTATGACTTACCAAATAATTTTCTTTGTCATGAAAACAACGATGCGTCATTCATAAGGCAGTTCAAGGAGAGATAATATTATATCCAAGCAGATAAGTGGTTCTTACTTACTCTAACAACAGAATGTTTATTTATTTAATTATTTTGTTATTAAAATAATTAATTTAATCGTTAAAAAATGTGCCCTATTAATCAATTTAAACAAATCCAGTTGACTTGTTATATTTTTATCTAAATCTTATTCAGATTTTAGTTTTTTATGTCCATAATACTCAAAATAATTAATAGTTGATATTTTTTATATATTGATCATTCATACTATGCGGAGAAGACATGTGTCAGCTGTTATTTGAAGTAACCTGATTACAATATAACGGTATCCTATAATTTACATTATTTATTCAGTGATTCCCAAAGTGGTAGCAATACTTCCCCTCATTTTTGTGGGGGGCACTGGGAGTAAAGAGGGCGGTAAGCTACTCAAAGAAGGAAGCTAATTTTACTATTGAACTGTACGAAATTCAATTATTTTCTGTTTTTATAGTTTAAAGAATTCTGCTAAATTGGTTAAGCTACCTACTTTAATCGCAGAAATCTACATATTATATAATATTAATCTACAACTTAACGTAGTTGTGATTGTCATATGCTCCGAGGCTCAGTGCGATGAGGAAATACTGGAAGAAAGAAGAATAAAGTGTTTTTAAATAATATATTTTCTCCCAACGGTGGAAGAATGAACATATTTAAAAAAAATACTTAAGGTATCCATGAATATTTTTATTGTCTATAAACTGATTATTAATAAATAGTGTGTACCCACACAACTTCAAGAAAGAGCTGGCCGACTGTATTCAGGCCAGGGCGCGAAGCTGGATATTTCGATCGTAGTGCTAATTGTTGCTTATTCTTCGAATGCAATACGGTAAACTGTTTGTAGGCAATGATGATTTTTGTAAAATATTTACTTAATTTCAATGAAATATTCAATCGTCATTTACTGCGAACAGGTTATCGTATTGCATTCGAAGATAATCAATAAACTGACACGACCATAGTATCTCACAATTCAGTGCACCAGCCTGACCATAGTCGGCTTTCACACAGCACACTGTGGGATTGATTCCTGGGCTGCAACGACACTTTTAAAAGTAGATAATAGTAAAACATATTATATAGTGACGGAATTACACAATATGCAATTTAATAATATATATATAATAATATAAAAATAATACAATTTATTGAATTACTATTTTTGGCACAACATTTCTACATAATTATACTTAGTAATAAATTATTTATTACTATCGTAACGTCTCCTGCGACAAAATAGTGGAGCAGAAAAAAACATCGCAAATTGTATGGGCAAAGACAAGCAATTGACCTTGTCAAATGAATTTAGATTTTAAAAATAATTTGCTCAGACGTTCTGACGCTTTCAATACAATAATGGATCATTGGACTTTTGCGCACTTGGTGATTGGTCAATGATAATATCTTTTAATTCTATCAATAGAATCACTATACGACCACATGTTCAACTTTATAGTTTGCTCAAAATAACTCACATTATATTTTTCCTGTCGGTTAAGAACAGAGTTGGGCGTAGGAAGAAATGAGTCTATTTTTGGTTAAGTATTATTAACTCCACTAACTGGATGGATCGGTTGTGTAATACCTACATACTCTAAGTTATATTTTGTGAAAATTACTGCATGCTTAATACGTACGTGACGGTGCATATTTTTACTTTTACAGCTATGATAATTCAGTCCAGGAGTCGAAATGGACCGGAGCGCATAAAATCCCCAAAATTATCGCTCCTTATTGTGGAAAGATTAATTTGACAAACAATAAATTTAACTTATTTTTTTATAAAATACACATAAATTAGATAACTATGTAAATATTGTCGTAAAATTATCGAGCGCTCCGGTTCGTGAAATTTTCCATTTCGAGCGCTGGTTTAGTCCAGAATAATTTTTAAACATGCACGTGTACAACCATTTGTTTGAATTTTGAATGTAGTTTCGACAGTCTATATTGTACTTTTCTAGCTTTAATCAAAACAACATTACACGAGATCACGCGTCGCTACTTCCGGTGAAACAGTAAATATGTTCCCCCAAATATGGCCACATTTGATTGTTTGTCAGTACATCTGCACAAATTTTCTATCCGTGGTGATTTTTTTATACTATGTTTATTTGTTTGCGGATAAATGCATCTTGAATTGGACTAGTCATTACCGCATACTTGGTAGGTATAATATACCTATAAGATAAATAAATGTAAGTATGTATCTTACTGTAGGTACTTAGTTTGTTTATTTGAGTCAATGTGATATTAATTGTATTTCATTTGTTGCTACAGATAAAAAGGTGCATTTTCCTTTAGTATAAAGCTGTACCCACACAGGGAATGGGACGATTTGGCACCGCGAACTGGCCTCCGCCGATTGGCCTCCGGTAATTGGCCGCCGGTACAATCGGACGCCGGCCCAATTGGACGCCGACCCAATTGGCCTCCGGGAGGAATGGACGCCGCACAGTTGAATTAAATGCGCAAAGGAATAGACGTACGTTCCGATTTGTTGGAGTAAATAAGCAAGTCAGTTTAATATGATTCTATCTTCTCAGTAATTGTACCTTATACATTTTGCGCTTGACACATTTTTAATATATATTGAGAATAATTATTATGCCTTATGATGTTTATTATAAGAAAATAATTCTTCCCTCGCTAAAACTTAAAGATGTGCATAATCAATTAATTTATAGTCTATACATGGGTACTTATTTATATTTACAACAAATATTAAAAATAATGTTAGATGTTAGAATGAAAATAACATTATATTTCAGCGTTTTATCGACTTAATATTATAATAAAGCTTAAACATGTATATTATTATGCATAAATGCGTATTTTAAGATAGTATGGAATTACAAACAAAATATTAAGTAAGTTTTATTTATTTATTTATTTGAAAAAGACACGTTGAGAACATAACAAATTATTAATTCAGTACGTTCATAACATGACAGTTAGGATAAAAATTACAAGTAATTAGTTCGGAAAATCAGAAAAAACAAAGTGGAGGAAAAAAAGAAAGCAAAAATAGTTTTATACAAAAGAAATAAAATTAAAAAAAAAACAATGATTCAAAAAGTACAAATTAAACAATAAAATAGTATTTAAAAAACAGAATATATAATGGATCGCCAAAAATATCTACATCTCTAGGGAGTGCATTGACCAACCGCACAGCCCTCGCTATTAATGCCTGGTGAGCCTGACATGAGGAAACAGCTTTCACCCAAAATAGGTCATGACTGCGACCACGCATTAATTGACGGGTGTGTAAAAATTTAAATTTTCTAGAATATCGGGATTGAAAATGATACCACGTGAGAGCAGGGAAAAATGCTTTAAGAGCAGAAGTGACCTACAAGCTTCAAGAGAATGAAAGGCGAGCATGCCTTGAAGAAAGTTAGTCGGAAAATACTCGTTTGAGAAGGTGTCAAAAGGAAAATAATTATAAACTTTAAAATAGAGATGACGAAGAATTTTTTTCTGAACACGCTCTAAAACAAGCTTATAGGAAACTTCATAAGGACTCCAGATGATGGAGCCATACTATCTGCCAAGTATAAATGTTTCAGTAGTTTGATTGATAAACTACTTAGGTACTGGGTGCCGGACGAAATCCCGAAGGCCGAAATCTCGATGCTGAAATCCCGAATGGCCGAAATCCCGAAAAATAAAAAAATACAAACATCAATAATTGCGCAATTGTGAGTGAAATTTTTGTAAGAGAGACAAATCCCATTTTTTGCAGAAAATGGGTTTGTCCGATTGCGCAATTTTTTTTCAGGAGAGACCATTTTGTAGAACGAATGGATTTTGTGTCTCTTGCAAAAATTGCGCAATTCACGATTGCGCAATTATTGATGTTTGTATTTTACATTTTTTTATATTTCCACAAAAAATGGATTTTTGTGTCTCTTGCAAAAATTGCGCAATTATTGATGTTTGTATTTTTTTTATTTTTCGGGATTTTGGCCTTCGGGATTCCGGCCATTCGGGATTTCGGTATTTGGGATTTCGGCTTTCGGGATTTCGGCCATTCGGGATTTCGGCCATTCTGGATTTCAGCATTCAGGATTTCGGCCTTCGGGATTTCGTCCGGCACCCAGTACCTATGTAGTTTATCAATCAAACTACTGAAACATTTATACTTAGCAGATAACTTACTTAATATTTTGTTTGTAATTTCATACTATCTTAAAAAACGCATTTATGCATAATAATATACATGTTTAAGCTTTATTATAATATTAAGTCGATAAGACGCTGAAATATAATGTAATTTTCATTCTAACATCTAACATTATTTTTATATTTGTTGTAAATATAAATATGTACCCATGTATAGACAATAAATTAATTGATTATGCACATCTTTAAGTTTTAACGAGGGAAGAATTATTTTGTTACATTCAATTCAATTACAATTACAATTTCTTTTAATAAACATCATAAGGCATAATAATTATTCTCAATCTATATTAAAAATGTGTCAAGCGCGAAATGTATAAGGTACAACTACTGAGAAGATAGAAGCATATTAAACTGACTTGCTTATTTACTCCAACAAATCGTAACGTACGTATATTCCTTTGCGCATTTAATTCAACTGTGCGGCGTCCATTCCTCCCGGAGGCCAATTGGGTCGGCGTCGAATTGGGTCGGCGTCCAATTGGGCCGGCGTCCGATTGTACCGGCGGCCAATTACCGGAGGCCAATCGCCGGAGGCCAGTTCGCGGCGCCAAATCGTCCTAGACCCACCCACACACGGCAACTTATGGTGCATGTGTGGGTACCCGACGAATTGTACACTGTGTCAATAAGGTCAATCGCGACATAATTTTTTTCGATCGCCAAAAATATTTAATTTATTTATTGACACTTTTTCATAATGTTGAAACTTGAAGGGGAAATAATTGCGCTGCAAAATGATAATTACATTAAAGGAAGAGCTTCGAAAGATAAATTTTTGAAATATTTACCAGCAGGTAATTATTCAAATCTATTAAAATGTGCTGAAAATTTGTACGCCTGTTTTGGTTTGACATACTTGTGCGAAACAGCGTTTTCCCAAATGAAAACTATAAAATCGAAGTACAGAACAACTTTAACGGATGAACATTTGGAATCATGTTTGAGAAATGGTTTGAGTGATTACACCCTTAATTATACAAAAATTATAGTCACCTTACAATGTAGGATAAGTAATTCAAACTATGTAGCATCCGGAAGCTCAACATAAAATTGTTAGACAGACGTCGGATATGACTTTAGTTCCAGAAAAGTTAAAATAAAGAATGTGGAATGTGATACTGAAAGGATTTTTTTCAATTGGTTGCTCAGAAAATAGGTATATTATTTTAAGATTCCGTCAAAGAATGTTTCTACAGCAGGGGTGGCCAACCTTTTGCATACCATGCGCCAATTTTTTATCACAGACGAGTTCAGATGCGCCATACAACTCAAGCACCTTTTCTACCTTCTGACGTTCACGGTTGGGGTTGGAAAATAGGGATAGGGGTAGGATCTGCTTCGCTTAGGGGAGGAAAAGGAATAACTCAATCACGCAATTAAATTAATTAATTTATGCCAGCTCAAAAAACACACGTTTATTGGAGATAACACCATTTACAATAGTCAGAAATGATCTCTAGGACGAGAGGGTGATCGCTGTCGTGGACCCCGCTAATGGTGCTATAGCTGCCGGAGAGTCTCGTTTGGCGAAGATAACTCTGGATCACAGTTGTTGTATGTGATGAGAGAGAGAGAGAGAGAGAGATAGATCTCTGAGCGGGATGGAGTATTGAGAGCTTTTAAGCGTTTGGATTTCGCTAGTCTTTATTAAATTTGTTACCGAGAGCAGCAGAGAATTCTTCAAATTTGAAATAGTTATTCGCGACCTTGTTTTGCTTTTTATCAGTTTCATGGATGAAAATGCTTGTTCACATCTGTATGTCGATCCAAAGCGACATAATATATTATAACTTTTTGCAAATTTTCTTAGCTCTAGGAAATTTTCACAGGGAAATGAACGCCACAAATTAATTATGTCAGAAGCATTTTGATTTGAAAAAAGCTCATCAGTAATTTCATTTTCATTAAGACGGATTCAGTCATAGCGCCTACTTCAAAAGAATAAGTAGGCGCAAAGATGCAATACGCCACGGTTTGGCCACCACTGTTCTACAGTAAAGGCGCCGTGAAACAAACAAGTTTGAAAACCATTGGACCTAACCAATGCTTATTGAAAAATTATACGTCAGATGCTGTTTTTTTATAATTGAAGCCCAAGTACCTTAGATAGAATGAAACACGTCACACTAAATTATATTATTTCATTACAAAGGTTGATAGTAGGTATCAAAAAACAATGTCATCTCTATGATATTGTCATGTTATTATTAGTCGTTATTTAATTCCTGATCGATTGATCATAATTATCGTTTGGATATATTATAATATATATCTGTATAAACCAGATGTGACTAATTAAATAATTCGGAATCACTATCGAGAATCATCGATATATCAAAGGTTGAAAAATAGAAATAAACCCTTTATATTTTGGATAAATAAACTATTTTTAAACGACTGGTTTTGCCAAGTAGGCCAAGGTAGTGAAAAAAACTCTAGCCCGATTTTTTTAACGAACAGGTAAATGCAGACATCCATGTTAAAGACGGATTTAAATAGACGCAGCTATTCATTTTATTGCATTGAGTTTTTTACCGCAATGCACTAAAATTGAGCAGATAGCGAACATAATAATTATGAGTTAATTCAACGGAATAAAAAAAATATATTTATCTGTGATGTTTTGAACTACTTTGGTCTACCATTGTATAATATAATTTGAGAATGCATTTCCTACTGCCAACATAATAATATATCAGGAACTCGATAAATACAAACATTCTGACGGCCATTTCTTGCGACTTTTGCGAGCGACCTTATTTGACGCGGAATCGATTTTTCTCACTGATTTCTGTGTTACCAGATTATTCTATTGTTCTAGTCTAGCTGAATACACATCAGGGATGTACAAAATATATTTAGGACGTAGTCCATTATGCGGTCAATTAATAAAATAATATTGTCTTATTCAGCGCTCGAAATGGAAAAGTTTACGAACCGGAGCGCTCGATGATTTTACGAAAATATTAACATAGTTATCTAAATTTATGAGTATTTTATAAAAATAAGTGTTAGGTTTTTTTTTGTTTTATGGCCGATCTAGCTCAGACAGTCAAATTATTTTCCTACGAGATTTTATTAATCGGAACGGCGCTCCGATTGCGTTCCGGTCCATTTCGAGCCCTGGTCTTATTCTTCTTCTTCTTTGTATCTAACATACGTGGACCTTCGCCGTGCCACCATTTCATGTTTCCGAGACATACATTAGAAACATTACAAGGCATTGGTCAATATTAATATTTGAAGTCGGCGGCAGAGATCCGTTGGCCAACAGAAAAGATGAGTGCCACTCAGGCGAGTATCCGAAGCAACGACGAACCATAATATAAATTCAGATATGTAATGAGTGCAGTCAACTGAATACATACATGACACTGCAATTTGCAGTAAATTGAGGGTTCTTACTCGATTTCTATTGAATACATTTGGAATAAAGTAAGACCTACGTTGATTTCCAGTGCCGTGAGTCTTGGCCCTTAGTCTCGAAAAGTGGCGCCACTTTTAAGTAGGTATGTTTGCGCCACATCTAAATGTATGTAAATAGGAAGCCGGGATACAACTGTAGTGTGTACTTATGGTTATGTTCCTAGATATTTTGTGTGAATTTATATTATGTCCATTTTTTCTAATATTCTATTTGATCAACTAGGTACCTGTACTTACTTAACATATTTTACTTATAATAAATAATTTTATTTAATTTTATATAAAAGCAAAATATTTTGGTGTACGTATACCTATATATATTTTAAAAATAGTTCTTGTAATAAATTCTCTAGTTAAATAAAAGATTTTGTTATTTTTCAAAAAATATACTTTTCACATACATTTCGTAGTTCAAGTAAGGAATATTTAAATATAGGTATCTACGTAACTATTCAATGTCAAATAAAAGGGTAGATTATGACGTACATAAGCATTTAATGATAAAGTTAATTATTATTGGGCCAATTATTGATAGTAAGAATAATTAATAAGTAATTTTAAAATGATCAATAATATTACAAAACAAACGCGAAAAGCCGCTGATAATGAGGAATTATTTCTTGTTAAATTAAAATAAAAAAATGTTACTAAAATATTTTTATGACTAGCAATTTAGATTTGTGAATATTGTGATAATACTGATAATTGTTAACTGATAACAGTGATAACTGATCAGTCAATATAGGTTCGATAATATTATATGCTATTATAATTGATATTTTCATATTATCAGAATAATATATTGCAATTACCGCCATAATAAGGTATGTTATGTTTTTGTATTTTATTGTATTTTACTTGGTACAATAATGACTAGTTAAACTTGGCCACCATAGCCCATTTGAAACCACTGTGCAACGGTTTTCAAATGTCGCTGTGGCAAGGCAACATCCTTCACCGAGTTCATTGTTCATAAAATTACAAACAAATAATCAATTAAACCAGGGTTTCCCAAACTATTTCTGCAATGGAACATTTCACAAACCCGGAAATTTTAACGGAACACTTAGCTTATTTTTTTAGATTGATTCCTATTAGTTAAAATTAAAAAAAATGTTATTAAAACACAAAATTAACACATGTTAATAGTCATGAAGTATAATAGCGCCGCAGGCGACTTTTTTAACCATTAAAGTAAATTTGTGATGTGTATTTATCTTAGTTATCTGATCAATTCGCCACGACGGGCCCACCCAGAACCCGTGCCCCCAGGCTAAAGCCCTGTCAGCCCCTCTTTGTGGGGGCCATGAAAACAGCAATAGCTTGTTTTGAAAAATTGGGGTACTCTTCTGAATAACTCGCCCAGAAATCATTTAAAGGCTGATCTTCAAATCAGAGCCACTAATTAAATCAATAAGATTTTCATAGTCACTTGCGCTTAAGCCGACTGGTTTAGCTGTCACGGAAAATGGATTAAGAACCCAGGAATCGTCCTTACTAGTTTTCAGAAAATATTGCAAAAGTGTATAAAACCTTTCCAAATTGTCACGGAATACCTATTCAGGTTCGGCGGAACACTGGTGTTCCGCGAAACATAGTTTGGGAAACCCTGAATTAAACGATGATGATAATAAATGTCGTATATTTATATATCAGTGGTGGTACGTCCATACATGCAGTAGATGCGGCGCATACTTTATATTATTATAAAATGAAAAGGATTTTGTACCGTGCTATGTTAATCACCAATCGTTAGTAATTTTCAAAAAAATCTCGAATGTGGTTCAGAATGAAAATGATATTTATTCAGCTCAAAAAATGTAAAGAAAGGGCTCTCGAATACGACAAAGGAAACTAAACTGGCAACTAAAAATGACTGAATGAAATGGAATGAATGGAAAATGATTCTGGAAAGTAAATATTCAGTCGCCAGCTAAAAGAAGCTAATCAAAGCTATAGATAAATTATGTTGTAATTTCGTGTGATTGTATCTATGTTATATTTCTATTATTCACTACAGAAATATTTATACCGTTGATACGGATCTGGGACATATTCTTTGAAATGATATAGTGGAGCGGCTCGATAGTTAATGATGACGTGTGTCTGATTGTCATTCAATTGATTAAAATGATTTGATATGATGCTTTTTATTGATCATTGAGTAATGAATTGATAACAAATAGTTAACAATGTGTATTTATTATTGATGTTAACATGTTATAGACGGATGTGATTGTGTCGAAAGAGAAAACATTCTACCTCACTGCATTGTTGCGGATATCCACACAAGATTAGCCATTGTTTCTTAATCAAAAATTGATTGGAATTATTTCAGTTAATACAGTTTACTTCACAATATAAATTTATATATACCTATTACCTACTAACAAACTACCCATGGTACCGAACGAATCATGGCCCCCATATCCTAAAACGGGCCCCGAGGACAGGATTTTGGCCAACAGAGAACCTTGCGGAAAAATACGAAGCTTGCAATTTAAGATTTTTTTTGATAATTTACAATTTCAACTGTATTAATTATTAAATATGTATCTGAAAACATTAAAAAGATTTTTTTTAAGTCAAAGATAAACTTACAATTGTAAAAAAAATGTAATTAATAAAATGTGAATTTGTTACAGGGTCACATCTTATTACTTATTACTTATTACATTATATTTTATGGTCATATTTATTATTAAAATTTAGTTTATTAAGTTTTCAATTATTTAACGTTTAGATTTTTGACGAATTCATCGTTTTAATATTTTTTATATTTATTTTAAAAAACATCGATTTGTATAAAAATATAAATGTGTATAACTTGAAATCCTTTTTATTTATATCAAATTTTATTTTAGGCATGGTCCCAATATTGAAGCATCAATATCGATTAGGTACGTTAATTTATTCAAATGGCAATAGAAACTGAACTGTTAAATTGATTAGATTTTGATTAGACAATAATATGTGATCTTTCGAACAAAAGTGCTATAGGTACCTACCAAAAAGTATTTTTTATTTTTTAATTCAATAGGTAAGTTTTAATAAAAAAAAAAGAATATGCCTCTGATGTTATGTTAGTTATATTAGCCCAGTACCCCTTTAAAAGTAAATCGGGCTCTGTATGTGTGTATACAGTTGTTACCAATCATAAAATTACGTTAATTACGTG
The DNA here is from genome assembly GCF_057557595.1 of Rhyacophila brunnea. NCBI lineage: Eukaryota > Metazoa > Arthropoda > Insecta > Trichoptera > Rhyacophilidae > Rhyacophila > Rhyacophila brunnea. The sequence goes on from NW_028232965.1 coordinate 18,416,340, forward strand.
GTTCTGGTTAATATTATGTAAACAATTTGCATAACATACTATCCAAATTCTTTTGAAATTTCAGGTAGAAAATGTAAACAAAGATAGATCATAGCAAACGTTTGTTAGGTATATTATGTTTGTTATGTTATGGCATATGTAATACATAGTATATAAAATGAATACGTAACAACTACCCACCGGCAATTATTTAAATGTTTTTTTAATGGAGTTGACAAATGGAAATCTAGAATTGATATGGCGATGAATACGTCACGTAACTACTGCCGAAGACAATATAGGCCATATTTATATTTTTAAAAGAATTAATAGGCACAAGGTCACCGAGTGATTGAATCAGCTGTTTGGCGGTCTCTAATGTGTGTAGTTGGAAATACCATAGTCAACGATACAAAATCAATTGGATATAAAGTCCGACATTTTCATACAAATCTCAGATATTTATATGAATCGTTGAATGTATCCACCAGATTTCGTGTTAGTGACTATGGTAAACCCGTGCGCATTGACGAACCAATTTTTTCGCAACATAACATTTATTTTATTATTTTGTAATAGGTACCTAACAGTAATTTTGATGAAAAACATATTCTTACAAAATTGCAGCATTGATTTACCATATTATGTGAGATAATATCATATCGGATTGACTTTAAGTTAAATTTGCATTTTGGAAGACCTTGGAAGCAAGTTAAATATTTCCCAACATCTCTTTTCAGAGTCTATATGAAAATTAGTAATTTGGCGATTATCGACATAAGTTGGCTCCTCTGTCAAATAGGTTGAGCACCACTGACATAGAGTAACTATTAACCAAGGTAAAACTAATAACTAACAGCACTTCGCCGGGGCCTGCGGGTGCATTCGAATAAAGGTGCTGGTGTTACATTGAATGTAACTGGCACCACCAGTTCTAGAAGGGTACCTACCCATACCTATAGAATAAGATTTTCTTCAAAATGTTTGGCTCTATACGATTTATGTGCATAAAGATAACATCCTCAGTGTAACGAAAAAACGTCAAATGGCCTTAATTTGTAGTACGCATTGTTTAATGATGCCATTGTCAACCTCGCACCATCCATACAAGAGAAACTTCTTCGCATCCTTAAAAAGTCATTGATTAATTATTCTAGATAATATTACTATTTGGAAATGTTTTCAACGAAATAATATTTCTTCAAACTTGCAATCCAATTACGAAACATTACGTAGGTAGTATCTATTGTATATTTTGTATCACAACACATTTTTTATCTTAATCAATAGCACGCTGCGCCATATCTTATGCTACTTCAAAGATGATCTGAAAGTCTAATGTTATCCTATGTGTCATAAAACAGAATATTTACATAATTAGACACATTTTCGATCATATTGAATTACTTATGTTTTACTTGTTTAGCTGACACGAAGGCTGATGGAGGCCTTCACGTGTTTATTATTTGTTCCGACTTCCGATTATATTAAGAAATTTAATTAACAGAATTGAATTATAAAAATTAATATTCTGTCACAATAGGTATTTTGTAGAATCAAAAATAAGGCGCGATTGTTTTTCACGAAGTGGGTTGTTTTTTATGAGCTACAGCTGACAGAGTGATAAGACTGATAAGATAAAGAGAAAATGTAATATTATGTTTGCATAACTTGGTTATTAATATTATAATGCGCAATAACTATGAAAAAATCAGGGTAGGTAGGTAACTATATAAGTAATTTTATCGGTTGTTAGCTACATCTAAAGTGGTGATTTTACTTGTGCGATGATGGCATGGTGATTGGATGCGTTCATCAGAAACACCATCACATATCGCATGCGATCATTGGACAAGTAAAATCACTACCATTTATTTATTTTGGGTTGGTACAATTATTATTAATAAAGACATCTGCCGTCAAAAAATATCAATTATTCATGCACCTATTATATTATTATTGTTCTGCAGTGTAATATATTGCATAGACGTCATACTATACACTGTATGTATGGATAACATTTCGTTAGCTATGTAGGTACCTAAAATATTTGTATCTACGTACAGTGACGTCCCGTGGGGACAAACAGACTATGTGCCGCATATGGGCGGCAGTCATTCGAAGAGCAGAAAATTCAACGAATATTTTTTCGATTAATAAATTATTAAGCTTACTGTTGTTAATGATCTGTGGTCAACTAAATGTTGAGAGACATTCCTAACTCCTTAGATATCCTCAAATCTGATTATGACGGGAAAAAAATGAAAACCAATTGACCCAACTTCGAATAGACGATAATCTACTTCCCAGTAATACTTCAACTAACATCTTAGCGATAGCGCTCACAGAACGCGTCGAGCGGGCGAAGTCGGCGAATGCAGTGTTTATTCATAACCATAATCACACGTCTCTTCCCGCGCATTACCCTTCACCTATGTAATATGCGGCCCAAGCAGCACAAAATAAATATTATTACAGCGCCTCTCATAACAAAGCAATAAAAATATTATATTATTTCGGGCTTGTAATTAAAATTTACGACGACATTATTCAACCAGCGATAAACTGAACACGCAATAAAATAAAACAATGACTTCTCTGTAATTCAATAATTGCTTTCCGCCCGTCGATCGACGATGCCTCGCGCAGCGTGTTTTTGCTCGCTGTGTTCAATGAATGGACTCCATTGTATTTTCTTTCATTCGTATCGCCGAGAAGCGGTGATTCGCGAAAAAACGATGATTCATGCGGCGCGCGCGTATAATGCGTCGCCATATCCAGTGGGCGCTGGCGTATTTGATTACGTTGTATTTTCAATGATTTATGCGCCACTTGTAGAAATTTTGCGCGAGTGCGGCGCCCGACGCGTTCTGTGGGCACCATCGCTTACATCACTATTTGACCAAAATGACACTGAGATGTTGCAAATTAAACACTAATCAGAATTTCCCATTCGTCGTAAAAATAATAAGGTTTATTTATTTTATTTATCTAAGCTGGTTAAATAAATAAAAATGGTTAACGCTTCCCCTTCAAAATCTCCATGGATACCTATTACCTTTATATTTTCACGACTCGACCATATAACATGCCATGCTATTCCCACCATAATCATGACAAGAGGAATGTTTATATAATGCGTTCTAAAAATGTTTATAGGTATTATGTAAAAAAAAAGCATTATATGCCAAGTATTATTTAAAAAAATAATAATGATATAATCTGGTACATTTTATTGTAATTATAATAATAAAATCAAGCGGCAGAAGAAGCAAAAGCAGAGTTACATACATACTCTATTTCCTAATTTATTTATCGAATTGACAACTGAGAAAGTATTTATAAAAATACCTGGATAATTTCAAGAAACACAAAAAATGGTACGAATAAACATAATTTCAGGGATTTATAATATTTAGCGGGATAATAGTGCTACTAGGCACATCTAGCGACAGGATAGGAACAATGATATGATTTAATACAATTTTCCGTAATATGTAAAATAACAGAATTAAATTTTTGGGAGTAAATAATAATTATTGTCTGTTTATGCACAAGTTTTTGGCAATTGATTTGTTGAAAAAATCACGTGACATCGAATTAATAAAATATTTTTTGATTCTCTGTTCAAACATGCCATACATCCATGTTGAACACTCCACCTACCAGAGGCACCTAGCGGAAAAATGCGAAGTTTGCAACGATTTTGCGTAATTTTATTAATACAAAATTAATAAAAAGACATTTTGATGGCTATTCGTTTTACTGTTCGGTATTGTTGTAAATAATAATACAATGTTGTTGTATATTTAATAATAATAAAAAAAAAAAGATTGTCAGGTGTGGGGTTCGAACCCACGCTCCCCTTCGGGAACCAGAGCTTAAATCTGGCGCCTTAGACCACTCGGCCAACCTGACGATGCGATGTTGCGACAATTCATAGTATAATAACTAATTGTAACATTAAACAAAAATTTATATTATGTCATATTATACATACCCAAAACTAGACTACCTTATGTCCAATAACAACACCAAAACAAATTAAGATTTTTCATCAGGTTTTTGTTATGATGTTATGAATAATATAGGTAGGTAGGTACTCAAAGTGTAAAATGGGACTGACAGAATGATATAATTTAGATAGGTAGGTAGGTACATCTGTAGGAACATAAATCATTATTGGCAAAATTGGACTTAAGACACTCTGGATCTCGAGTAGGTACAGAACTGCTACAGAAATATTTTTTGAGAAATATCAATATTATAAAATAGTACAATCAATCATTTTGGTCAATAATAGTGTTAGAATATAATAGTTTAGAGTTTTTTTTAATAAAATAATGGCGTCATTATTACCTACAAAATATGTAGGTACCTGGTACCTATCTGAGTTGTCATAATATGTCACAGAACAGTTCAGAAAATAATTACCAATGCTCTTTTGTATGATACAGAAATCACAAAGAAGTAAACCCACCAAAAATCCGAATCCTGTTTTATAAAGGTGAATGATAAAAATACAACTAGGTACCTTCCTATTGATTTTCTGGGATTCAGTTCATGAGTAGGTATGTAGAAAACAGGATCTTCATTTTATGTTATGCAACATTAATCCATTTTGTGTTACATATATAAAAAATGTCTCGACCACTTTCAACTACTACTAGATGGCTTCATCTGAATTGTTTAATTTACTTACCTACCAGATTTTTCTAATAGAGCCAGCGCTCGAAATGGAAAAGTTTATGAACCGGAGCGCTCGACAAATTTTCTGAAGATATTTACATAGTCATCAAATCGTATGTGTATTTTATAAAAATAAGTGTGACAGATTTTCTATTCTGTGGCCTATCTAGCTCAGATGGTCAACATATTTTTTCCACGAGACGGAGCGATAATTTTACAAATTTCACGAGCTGCAACGGCGCTCCGGTGCGTTCCGTTCCATTTCGAGCCCTGCATAGAGCTTTTCTTATAGTACAAGACAGTGGCGAAGACTCCATACTAGGTGATTATTTAAAGCCTACCTTCTTAAGGGGGGGCTGAAGAGCTAGACATTCAACTATAATTTAGTATAAAAAGGACCTCGGCGTCATAAGTATGTTAATTTAAATCGATCTTTTCGCAAAAATCACTAATCATCAGATTTTATTTCAAGAAACATTATTATTATTATTATTGATATTGTCTGCCACTGAACATTATTATTATTTTATAAACACCTGCAAGATGTACGCCGATCAGAAAACAGGGCTGTCAAAATAATATTAAGAATTAATATTTTTAAAATGTTAATTTCATCATAATTTTTACTCAAACCTGTGCAAGTCCGTACTGATAACTTGGGTGGATTTTGTAGCAAACATACTATTGATATATGTATACGGGTATATTATTATTATAACCCAATTCAAATTGAACATAGGTTGATACTCAAATACTATTATAGTATGTTTATGATTTCGAGAAAATAATACGATGGTATAATTAATCCATATCAATTATTTGAAAACATTACATTCGCACTTTGCAAGATAACATCAAAATGTGTATATACTTATCTAAATGACGAATTACATTCATGAGTGAGCACGGCTGAAAGCTTGGAAATGTGTTTTTTCTATTTCAAAATCTTTTAATTGTTTATTATTTTGTTACAGATTCAAGGCCAACTTCATATAACTAATAAAAAATACTGTTTGTTTCTACGAATAAAAAAAGACAGGAAGGAAGATGTGTACAAATCACGGCAATCAGAAAGGCCGGCAAATATGGCCGACAATGCGTGATACACAAACATAAAATACACAAAATTACAAATTCATTCGAAGTTTGCCGCACACGTACAGACCACGTGATATTTCGTCGTCATACAAGAGAAAGTGACCAAGTGCATTTTTTACGAAATTGGTTTTATTGACTATTTGACATCTTACTAACATAATGGTTGTCTGGAAAAAATGACCAACTGAATTTCAGCCTGGAAACATACTATCTCGAATTTATCAAAATGACTATTGACTATTAGACACATGGTCATTTCTTTTTCTAATATTTTACAATAAAAAATGACCAAGTGACAGTTTTCCTTGTAGTATTTATTATGTAGTAGTGAAGTTAGTCATTTATTTCTTACGAAACGTTTGACATATCAATTTTCTCTCATTGTAAAGTGATAGAATTCGTTCATAAAATAATCTGTAGAAGTAAATTAATGGTGGAAATGTGTCAAAACCAATTCAGAGGTAAGTTGGAATCTATTTGTTTATCCATTGTATAAACATAAACATTTTCAGAGCAGCTCAATCCCAACGAAATAAAAATAAAAATAGTGATACCATATGCAGTGAATGAGTTAAGAACTAAATTTAATGCCGCCTATTTGACGCTTGCATTCTGACGGTACTGCTTTAGCGAATCATGGCACCTTACGAAGGCTCAGAGCAACCGTATACTGAACTTAGAAAACAGATGTTTGCGACAGATACTGTGTGTGCAGTGGTATGACTTTATGAGCAACGAGGAGATAAAAGATTGCACTAAGTAGCCTCTCATCACGCTGAGAGTGAAGAGGCAACGTTGGACCAGAACTTCAACCTGGCTTGCCCGTTCTTTAAGCCAACCAGATTCCGGCGTCATGGAAGGCCGCTAAATACTATCTATAAAGTGTATACGACAGAGCTACGGGATGCTAGTTTGACCTGGAACAATGCAAGAAGACTGGCGAGCGACAGGGATTCTTGGAGGCGCCTGGTGTCCATATGCTCTAACTAAAGAGCTGATATGGTCGAAGAAGATTTTAAATTACTTGCTGCCAAAATAATGAAAAATCGGTATGAGCATGTCAGACCAGGACACATTCTCCATAAAATATTTTTATAACGACGACGTTCAAACCCTGTCAGTATTTGGGCTAGGTCGGCCACCACTTGTTTCCCCATTAAAATACTAATTCAAAGAAGAACTCAATATAACCAGGCTAAAAAGAGAGGCACCCATGGTGGCCGCGCGGCTTAAGCGTTGGATTATAACGCCGTGGGTCCCAGGTTCGAATCCTGGGTCTGGCAAGTACACATATTGTTTTTCAATTTGTGTGTGTCAGGGTATGGACCTAATAGGTTGAGCAAGTGGCTGACATCCATTTCTCGTAAAAAACAATATCTGTCAATACAGACCTCTACTCTGTGGAGGCCCATATGATCTTATTAGGATCGGACATGGTCGAAAGAAGAAGAAAGAAGAAAAAGAGAGATTTTGTAAAGCTGTGTGATACTGGAGCAATTCCTCGTGAATATCATGGATGGTACAGATAACATGCTGAAAATAACATGCCAGACAGGGCACCAGAACCAAACATGGATTCTCAATCTGAAGCAGAGTAATTTTTTACATTAATTTATTTTAATGTAGGTACTTATATTTTTGTGACTTTTGTACTTTTTCATGTAAAGCAACTGGGTATATTTTCCATAGAAAATTAAAAAACTGTATTCTATTTTCGCCATTCTATTCAGAATGCACTCAAAATAAAGTAATTTTAAAGAAAAATACCCATACTTCATTTTTGTTTTACCTGTATTCCAAGAATGAAAAGTGACTATCTGCAATTTTTCCATTAATTCATGGGTGGTAAAACTGACCAACTTCATTTCGTATTTTTAAAAGCTAGAATAAAAGTGATTTTTTCAAATATTATAATTTCATTTTAAAATTAAATATCATATTATCTACACCCACAAAAATAATCAGAAATGTGAATGCAATATAAGGATTTTTTAGATTGATTACAAATGTTAAAATGGCTCTCCTGAACAATTTACTATTGTGCACTTGGTCACTTTCTCTTGTATGACGACGATTTGTTTACGCAAAATCGTCGCTTTTCAAAATGGCAAATTTGATTGCCTGATTTTACTGCGATGAATCAGTATGTTCCTTCTTGTCTTTTTTTATTCATAGGTTTGTTTACTATGTACACCGAGAAATTTCCATTTATAAAATCGGAAACGATTTTTACAGAAGAGTTTTGGAATATAATGCAACCAAAACTGGAAAACATCCTATCATGGGTGTTGACTTCCTGAATTAGTTAACCCCAGGTCCATGCCACTACGTGAACCACAGTGGATATTAAGCCATTTCCACACTGGCAACAAGTTGCTGGCAACCTCATTAAATTTTACGATACTTACCATAATTGCTTAAGAAATTTTACGATAGTCATCATAATTATCGTAAAATCTAACGAGGTTGCCAGCAACTTAACTTGTTGCCAGTGTGGACCCGGCATTAGATGCACAAAACTTAAATAATATATATTATAAATAAAAATTTAAAATTATAAATATTTATGATTTATGTCTTCGACAGCCCTGATGAAATATGAGTCAGTAGACATATTATGGACCACATGTTAAAAAATCATATTTTCAATTCTCAAGGCCAATTCTGTAGAACGTCCCCTTAAGAAAAATAATTTTTGTTTTCATGGTGACGTATTTATATAATCACAAATAATAATATATTCAATATGTCCAAAGACATCTATCGTATAATTGCCATAATTTCACGATCTTTTCCCATATTTCAATATGCACCATCTATGGCATCTCTCGAAATGGAACACAACGCGTTTCGCTTCACATATTGTATAGGATTATTTTCGCGTGAATCGACGGGTTTTTCAATATGAAGTTTTTTTCTCATTATTTCAAAATGTCTGGCGTCCCGCATACAGATGTACAAGCTGTGTCGTTGGCGCTTACGTCGCGAGAGCACATTTATTCAAAATACTTAATAAGAAGATAATTGATTTTTAGTTATTTATTAGTTCACTCATTAGACAATTTAGATATCTGATATTGTACCTACCTAAGTCTGTGTTTTAAATATAGAAGTATTTTAAAATGTCTAGTTTTACAGGTTAAATTATAAATTGTTATAGAACATAATATATATTCAATAACGGATATTTTCATAGATGATAAGTAATATATTTTGAGCGTATGTTACGTTTATAAATGTTTAGGAAAATACATATGTAATTCAAACTAATTGGTTATTTTTATGAACTAATTATAACAAACCAATTAAGCTTTTGAAATTTATTCGTTTTAGCGTACCTATTCATCAGTAGTAATATTGGGTTATCTTCTTATTTCCCGCAAATATATCTGACAAGCATGGTTACTCCCACAGCCTACCTCTTTCAAAAAGTCACCCTTCGCCACTGGTACAAGATATGTATTCCAAATACATATAGGTATGCAGACAGTTTCTCCATTGGATATCACAAGTACATAATTTAAAAGATTGTTATAATGACAGTTTCTAATACACTAGAACCTTCTTACAACGTACTAATGTGGGTGAGGGGGTGTCCGTTGAAGCCGAAAGTTTGTTATATAAAAACACAAACAAAATCCTGTTTTCAGATGATATATGCAGACACACCCGTTGTGGAGTGACGTAAATGTTCGATGTTTTTTGTCTGATGTTTGATTGTTTGATGTCTTTCGTTAATCGAAAAAAGAATCAAGTTTTGTTTGCACTTTCAAAGTCTGCTGTTTTTTATAATCAACTCTCTAAAATTACAAAAATGTGAATAGTCGATATTATATTATATTATTAGATCGTCGAGATATGATTTTATCAGTGATAACTGTTTATGGGCGTGTTGTTTTTTCTTCTTCGCTATTTTCACTTCCATCCTCATTTTTCAAGATCATATCTTCATCTACTTCTAATCGTTGTAAACTTATTGAATAGAGTAATAAATGCATCTATTCACTTTGAGTAGGTAAATAAATGAAACTGCTGTGAATTAGAGGTCAGCATTGAAAATGTCAGTGCTATGTTCAGTCTATGAGCAGGATAGCATTATGACTCTAATTCGAGTGCGAGAGGTATGGCATGATTATTATGCGCAAAATATTATTAGATAATTGCCAGATCCAGATATGCACTAGTAGAAGCTTTCACTGCTCTGGAAGCATCCGCAAAGAACATGGCTTGAAGATCAACAAGACAAAAACATAGTATATGCCAAGTATATGTCCATTCTGATCATGCGAGTACATAATCGTCATAATTGGTTTCCTAATAACCAACCAGAATGTCATAAGTGAGGAATTAAAAGTCATAGCAGCGAGCGGGTGCTACTTTGGTCTACAACATCAGCTAAAGTCTTGCATCCTCTCCCATCGTACAAAAATTCAGAGTACAAGATGCTAATGCGACCAATACTGACCAACGAGTGTTTGACACCCACCGAGGTCGATGAGTGTACGCTCGATATGTTCGAGAGGAATGTGCTACGTAGAATATATGAGCTCATACTCGAAGAAGAAGAATGGCATATTCGGCATAGCCTAGAGATCTACAACTACTTCCAAGAAGAAAGTATCTCCGCATTTGTGTAACTTGGCAGGCTCCGATGGGCGGGTCATGTATGAAGAATGGACTGCTCATAAGTCTGGGGGTGGTGGTTGGCAATATCATAATGTCGTCGCCTCCGGGTCTCAGAAAAATGGGCCAGTGTGCTTGAAGATATGCTATACATAAGTGTTCTGGTGTATAACGCCGCATTGCGAACCTGACACGGGTGATTGACCTCCTCTTCCATAGACAGACAATCGAATTTGTTTTCTTCCAAATATAAAGTGATGTATGGAGATAACCTGATTGATTCTAGACCATTAGACTTCTCACTTCTTAACCGAACACATGGTTTTACCTCCAAGCCTTGATTTAATAGAATCTCTTACTAGCTTATATGGCAGATTGCAGGATGCCAATCACATCCTGGGAGTGGCCCCATATGCTGGTTGAAAGCGAAAAGCTTCTGAATTTGGTCCGATCATCAGTTGAACTGGTTAGCCATTGTAGTTTGATTTCTACGGAAACAAAAATTCATTTTTCAAAAAAAAAAATGCAGCATCTTACGGTGGGCGAGAAGGCCTTATCCTCATCAAGGCTTCACCATAATACATTAAATAAAATTAGGAATCTCACACACTCTAGTGCCCGCCAACCGAAGTCTTGAGAAATGCTCCTGGGACACTCAGCATGATATAGAAGGGCGCCCATCATACATAATGTAAAAATATTCACATAGATTACCTCAATCATTCAGTAGTGTGGACCCCTATTCTCAAGGGTCACGAGTCCTTACAGCATGCGGACCGAGTGTTACATCTTTTTTAATTTGAGACGGTTTGCGGAATTGCCTTGTGTATGTATATTAATATAATGACTAAATGATAAATTGAAAAGTTAGATACAATATGCCTAATACATAGGCTTACCATAATTATGAAACTCTAAACCGGGACAGGTGCAGGATATAATAATATTATGGCAAAGAAACAAATTTAACCGCCAAAAATTGTTTTATAATTATTAAAGTATTAAGTACATTAGTATGTACAAAAGAAGAAAGCAGGTCTGCTGCAGTAGAAATTTAAATTATTTTATTTATCTATTGTACCAGTCATACCTACTTTTCGCTGGAATGAATTTTTTTCGCACCCTTCCCCGCCGTCTCATCACATATACGCTAGTACGGTTAATCACGACAATTTATTATTGACAATTATTCATACAGGGAACAGCCGGGTCAAAATGACAAACCGGCCGGGACGCCGGGACCAATGTGTGAAACCAGTAAAATCCCGGTCAAACCGGGAAGTATGGTAAGCCTACTACTAATCCAGAATGAAACTTGTAAAGAGTAAACAATTTGTTTTCATAGATTATTCATAGATTGCAAGATAATCAAAAATATGTTTTTACAAAAGTACATTAAAAAGATAAGCTGTGGTACCTAGAATTGTTACATGTCATAATTATAATCATATTTTACAATCCTGAATATAAAATTTAATATGGTCATAAAAAACATGTCCTGATTGTCATTAAATTATTTGGAAAAAAGATCACATATTATTATGTTTTATTTAAAAAGATAATATGATATATACATTGTGTCATTATTATTAATAATATAATATACATATTTACAAAATAATAAATTCATACAAGGCATGTGCTTTCAGAATATTAATTTCTATAGGTTTCATGCGTAGACTTCATCTGAGCATGGAGCATCCTTTATTATGTCGATAATGATGTTCTTTGTTTTGATTATAAAATCTTTATGGCATTTGAAGATGCACATGTTATCATAGGTGATGCCATTTGAGGCACAGACTGGCATGTACATTCTGGGACAGACGCAGCTCGGTTCCGTGTCCAATGACTCCATCAGCACAACTTGCGACATCAAACACATAACCAATGACACGAGAACTAAAACAAAATGAAAATTATCGTCATTTAATTAGTCAAAATAATTTATATCCATCATTGACTTAAAGATATTTATTTTGTCAGCATATTATTTTACCTTAGATGGGTAGGATTATTTTTATGATAAAAATGCCTGTTATATTAATTAGGGAGGATTTATATGCAACAAAAAACATGATCATATGCATGCACATATCGTCGGTGTTTTGTAAAAAGGGCGAATCAACCATTTTGGCGAAATCGAGATTTTAATGAAAATACAATATGTACCCCACTAGCTTTGTTGTGTAAAAACGGCGAATTTTTATCTCCCGAGGAAAGTACTTAAAAACGATAATCGACTAAAATTAAATTAATTAAAATTACAAAATAAAAAGCAAATGTGACATATTAGGCCTTTTAAAATATTATATAATAATACCTATTATAATGACAGTATTCTTTCTAAGCTTTATTATAAACTTGTTAGATATTTATAATCATCTACAGGTAAAAAACGACTAAATGTCATAAGTTAAAAATCCTCCTCCTGTAAAGTAGCATTTTGGTTAATTCGCCCTTTTTACAAAACAACGACGATATGTACTTAAAATCAGTAAAATATGCACTAAAACCAAAGAAATATGCAGTTAATAATCTCAATCAATATAATATAATAACAAAAAACACAAATAATCAATATAAACTTAATCAATTACAATTTAAAAAATAGTTTGTTTACAAGTACAAATAATTGAATAAGAAATGATGTAAACTATACACAACTTTAAAAAAAAAAAAACGACACACTTAACTAGGTACTATTCCTAAATACTACATATTTACTGTTTTTTTTTCTCCGAAAAAAAAATTACAATATTGTGCTCTAGCATTAAAATTTTCCGCATATCTGTCAGTATTTTGTTTATACATATGCGGAAAACGACCTCTCAACATCCACACAGGTGATTGCACAAAGTTGACCTCACTTTTTCTAATAAATCCACAGCTCGGGGATGCCATTAAAAATGCAAGTGCATCTAAACTATCTACCTACCTAATTTAGTAATATTTCAACAAAGTAATTAAAAAAAAAACTAAAATTATAAATGCAAAAGCCCTAAAATTTAGCATTTATTTATGAAATATGCACTAATGTCACAAATATGCTCTAACATCTCAAATATGCATTTATATGCACAATAAAATTTTATTTTTGGATTCTGCATCTTTCAAAACGGATTTCTGTTCAAGTCTCATAGCTGTGCATACACCCTAACAAAACGTGCACTAGCATATAAATCTGGGCCCTAGTGATAATATAGTATATTCCGTTATGAGTTTCCTCATCAAAATAATTTTATTATAATCATGAGATTTGTAAATGTACATAGAAAGAAATAAGCACTGTGCTCCAATGGCAGTTAATAGGTAATCAAGAAAAACTTTTGTGAATGATGACATGAGTCATGTCATGACATTATTAACACAATCGCTGCGTAACTTTTAATTACTTTTTAATTACCGTATTTAAATAACATGTTAATTGGATCGATCGGCCGCTTAACGGGGACACGGCAGCCGTGTCATCCGCGTCGAATGAGTTAATATCAAAAATAACAATAAAGTCTCAACTTTATAATTAGTTACAATTTTTATATATTGTCAAAACAAGAATAGAATAGTCAAACTACAATAATTTTATTACTCATAGTAAATGTATGATTAATTAATAAAAAAACATAATAATATAATAATTATGTTGACTATAAATTACGTCTATGAAATGCAAAATAATATTTGTGTTTAACATTTAGGTACTTCAAAAGCTTAGATGGTTTAACAAATTGAATAAAAAGAAAAAAAGTTTATTAAATCACCAGAAGTTATAACTAAAATTTGGAGACATCCTGACGTTCGTCAGTAATTAATTTAACCAAGAGCCTATTGCTAAAATTAATGAAATTTGTTAAGCGCTTTAAATCTAAATACTGCTATTTAATTCTGTCATAATTAGATAGGATGCATGTGATTCCATTGGTTAAGCACATTGGCGTGAATCCAATGGATGCGGGTTTAAGACCCACTAGTATCTGAGGTGTTTTCAAATTACGAATATTTTTTTTGTCCTGTACTTATTTTGACATATATGCCACTTGCTAAGAATCATCATAATGAGTAGATCATGCACGTACGAATACCTAGTTTATTTGATAGTAAAGTTATCAACAAATTTTACATAATGTGCAGACAGGCCAAGCAGGATAAACTATTTAGATTCTTTATTGCAAATATGTAATTACGCAAATATTGGATTAAAAATCATTAATCCGAATAACATATTTTTCCTCCACATCGACAGAAAGTGAAGATATCTAACATGAAGTTTTTACGAGCATAGTTTGCAGCCATATGAAGAGAGAATAGGAATGGGAGAATAATAATTCTCAATTTGAATATGTTTAGACAATAATATATTCAAATCAATTCAATATTTATTTAATATAACAATTACTGATGTACCACATATGGTGGTATTAATCTTAATGTTTTCAATACCTACCTATTTTTATACTATTTATGAAAGTAATTTAGACACTTACCTAGTTTTGAAAACATTTTAATGGATTTTTTAGTAAGGTAATTTTTGACGAACTTTTGATGATGTACAACTGAAATCTAGATTCACTTGCAACGTAATAAAATGTCTTTATTTGTTTGTAAAGCCCATGGAAAAAATATCTATAATAATGTCATATCTTATCTGTCGAGTACCATCATTACACCTACCAGCATACGTGGACTAATTGAATAGGTATAGATTATCCTCGGAATTACCTGGGAGTGTTCGTCAACTTTGAAATATTAGGTATAGATTATAACAATAATTTGCTTTGTTTGTGACATAACAAAATATTAATTGACAACTCTTATAACAAATTAATAATAGAAAACATATGGGTTAGATTATTATCTGAAAAATAAGGCAATATAAAACGTATATTATCTATGAATATAACATTATTATTTATGTTTAATAAAATTATTATGGAATCTAAATAAAAATTAAGAATATACCTACCCACTTACTTTTTTAAATCTTTTCAATAAAATTGATTTAGAATATTAATTTAGATAATCATATCCATAATTACTACCAAATTATTACTGCCATCTCTACAATTTATTAAAAAATAAAATGTAAATCGTATTGCTGCAGCTGTTGCCATCTTTTTTCTGTATTTTGGAGCAGCTGTTCTTTTCTCCCCTCTTGCCTCATGGAATACCTATTTCGGCGATACCAGCTGATAAAATACGCAAAATGAGTGCTGCCAAGCCTACAATAACTATAGTATTTATTTTGTACTATAATGTTGGCCTGCGTAATGTACGATAAGAAAAACGTCAAGTACCTATGCCAAAAATACTTTCGCTATTTCCGTAGGTAGGTACCTACGTCTGTGATAGGTACCTATGTAATGTTTAAGACTTTCACTGTTGTTTTTTTTATCGTAAAAGATTTTTGGGTTTCCACCGCGTGTACTTCTTCCTTCTTTCCTCGACGTTTCGGGCTCGTTGTAGAGGCCATTATAATGATTTTGATGTCGAGGAAAGAAAAAAGAAGTACACGCGGTAGAAACCCAAAAATCTATTACGATCAAAGAGATTAGACTCCAATCTCTTTGATTACGATACAATACATCAGTGGTAGTGGAACGGGTGCGCGTGGGATTGGCGCTTCTATACTTTTTTTTAGACGATTTGGAAATTTTGCATAATAATAATTGTACATTTTTTTATTATTACACATATATATATTATTCTAGTTTGATAAAAATATTTATTTTAAAGTTAATGTAATAAAAAGATTTTTGTAACTATATAATATTGAAAGAACGTCTTGTTGTTGACTTTTTGGTGCGGAAATTAAATCGCTACGGCTGCCTAGGATTTTAAAATAGTATAGTTAATCAGCGTTGCCAGACTTTTTATTTAGCACTACACCACTGAGGTAGGTAGGTACTGACATATCTGGGGGAGTGTCGGGTAGCTCAGGTGGTAGTTTTATCACCCCTCGATAGTACAAAAAAAATAATAAAATTAATGTATATTGCTTTTTTTTTTTAGTATATTGTTGCTTATCAACGTCTTTTATTGTTTGTTACATTTCGACACCTCCTACGTATAATATTGTAACTAACAAAATTACGTTTTTCACTTTTTTTTCATTTTTTGTATCCATAGTATGTATTATAGATGATGCCATTTACAGAATTTCAAAATTCGTCTTATAAGTGCGATTTTCAAGCATTGCATATTATTGTATCTCAAATTTCTTGAATTTTTTTTTCGACGTGAAGTATGGTAACGTTAGCGACACTATACGCGGGAAACGCACAGAGATTTTACCGCGCGGGTGTATTGTTACTGCTAATTACGATACTTCACTTTGGACGGGAGGCGACACGCCGCTACCACCACAATAAAATTAGCTCCCGGCGAGTGTGCTTCTGAATCTTTATTTTTCCCGGAGCCAACATACGTGGTGTCTCTTCGAACGGCAATTTATAACTGATTTATTTAAATAAAGGGGCGGTCTCTTAACATGCAGCGGCCATTGCAAAATTGTGATTGGTCGATTACCCAAAATGGCCGCCACAGAGTACATGTGTTTACAAAATGCTGAGCCGTTTGTCCACTTTATTCGGCGATCAGACAATTTCAAAGACTGTAGTTTTTTTTGTTTTCCTTTATATAAGTGGGCGTACTTGATTCCAAAAAAAAAATCCGGAAAATGGTCATTTAATTTTTTTTTGAAAATTTCCTACCCCACCTGTCAGATGGACATTCCGAAAAAAATGAACCTCCTCGGAATCAGCTCGTTGAGGTGTAAAGAGATAGGTGATCTTAATCCAGAAGGAATGGCATTTATAGATTTCAAGAAATTTACGAGCTCGCAGAATTACGATCGATTTAAAAATCGTTTCTAGCTGTTTTTTGTACACCGACTTATACGGTACATTCCTAGTCTAATCTTACATATTATTAAATCGCATATTGGTAAATTACAATTTCACTATTCCTAATACTTAATATCTAATTATTTGCTTCCGCTCATCCCTTACACCAGCAGAATCGTACGGTCATATGTATTCCACTCCGCTAATTGACTTAGGAGGTCAAGAGCCGCTTTTTAGGCCTACAAAGCCTTATTTCCGACTTCCCATTTAAGCTAGGAAGTCCATGGGCATGTCAGTACCTACCTACATACAATAATTTTAGAATTGATATGGCATAAGGGGCTGTCCATATATGACGTTGCGCTATAGGGGGTCTGATATAATGTGATGATTTGTGACGAAGGGGGAGGGGGTCAGAGAAAATGTGACGTCAATAAAACAATATGAATAATATCGTCGACCAGGAATTTAAGGATGAAATATAAAAAAAATCATTTTTTCTGTTTTTAATGTTTAAGGGGCGTGTCATAAATATGACGTAGGTAATATAGGTAAACGGGTGGTAAAAGTTTATGTGACGAAGGGGTAAAAACTAGCCAAATGGATGGCCCTTAACCTAAAAATGATTCAGATCATAAAAGAAGTTGTTGGCGAGTAGACAAAAAAAACAATCTGAAAATCGTATCTGGATGCCCCAGTTCAAAATTCCGACAGAATCGGACGAAGAAAAATTTCTTAGTAAAGTTTTGGTCAGATGTAAAAAACAGAAACAAAAACATGTCAAAATAGGTAATAAAGACCATCGATACCGGCAAAAATAAAATAGAAAACCCTCCCACACCGGCATGATTTCAGAAAAATCTTTCATTACATAGTGTTGTACTAAAATGCTTACAAAAGATATATTTATGGGGACATTGGAATAAAACTCAGATTTTTTTACAATGCAATCAATATTTTTTCATTGTGTGGTATTTTTGCCAGCAAGATCCTTTGTGAAGAGGCACATAGCACTCTTGAAAAAGTTATCTGGTCTCTCCTCGCCTCTTATGCGCAGCACATACTTGGCAGACTCGCGATGGATACTGTTTTTTTGCAATCGGTGGAATCGCCTTCAGAGTATATCTGGACATTATTCCAGACAATCTATTATTGCCGGTGAATTCATTTAATTCGGGATTCGGAAAATCCGAACTGTCTCCAAGTGTCCTCAACTCTCTCCAACTGTCTGCAACTATCTCCAACTCTCGTCAACTGTCTCCAACTGTCCCCAACTCTCGCCAACTGTCTCCAAATGTTTCCAACTGTCTTCAAGTGTCTCCAACTCTCGCCAACTGTCTCCAACTGTCTATAACTGTCTGCAACTGTCTTCAACTCTCATCAACTGTCTCCAACTGTCCCCAACTCTCGCCAACTGTCTCCAACTGTCCCCAACACTCGCCAACTGTCTTCAACTATCTCTAACTCTCGTCAACTGTCTACAGGAGAACTCTCGCCAACTGTCTAAAACTGTCTCCAGCTCTCGTCAACTGTCTCCAACTGTCCCCAACTCTCGCCAACTGTCTCCAACTGTCCCCAACTCTCGGCAACTGTCTTCAACTATCTCTAACTCTGGTCAACTGTCTACAACTGTCCCCAACTCTCGCAAACTGTCTCTAACTGTCCCCAACTCTCGCCAACTGTCTCCAAATGTTTCCAACTGTCTTCAAGTGTCTCCAACTCTCGCCAACTGTCTCCAACTGTCTATAACTGTCTGCAACTGTCTTCAACTCTCACCAACTGTCTCCAACTATCCCCAACTCTCGCCAACTGTCTTCAACTATCTGTAACTCTCGTCAACTGTCTCCAACTGTTTTAAACTCTCGCCAACTGTCTCCAACTCTTCCCAACTCTCGCCAACTGTCTCCAACTCTTCCCAACTCTCGCCAACTGTCTTCAACTATCTCTAACTCTCGTCAACTGTCTGCGACTATCTCCAACTCTCGCCAACTGTCTCCAACTGTCCCCAACTCTTGCCAACTGTCTTCAACTATCTCTAACTCTCGTCAACTGTCTGTAACTATCTCCAACTCTCAACAACTGTCTAAAACGGTCTCCAACTCTCAACTGTCTCCAACTGTCCCAAACTCTCGCCAACTGTCTCCAAATGTTTCCAACTGTCTTCAAGTGTCTCCAACTCTCGCCAACTGTCTCCAACTGTCTATAAATGTCTGCAACTGTCTTCAACTCTTGCCAACTGTCTCCAACTGTCCCCAACTCTCGCCAACTGTCTCCAAATGTTTCCAACTGTCTTCAAGTGTCTCCAACTTTAATTATCTTCAACTATCTGTAACTCTCGTCAACTGTCTCTAACTGTTTTAAACTCTCGCCAACTGTCTCCAACTCTTCCCAACTCTCGCCAACTGTCTCCAACTCTTCCCAACTCTCGCCAACTGTCTTCAACTATCTCTAACTCTCGTCAACTGTCTGCGACTATCTCCAACTCTCGCCAACTGTCTCCAACTGTCCCCAACTCTTGCCAACTGTCTTCAACTATCTCTAACTCTCGTCAACTGTCTGTAACTATCTCCAACTCTCAACAACTGTCTAAAACTGTCTCCAACTCTCAACTGTCTCCAACTGTCCCAAACTCTCGCCAACTGTCTCCAAATGTTTCCAACTGTCTTCAAGTGTCTCCAACTCTCGCCAACTGTCTCCAACTGTCTATAAATAAATGTCTGCAACTGTCTTCAACTCTTGCCAACTGTCTCCAACTGTCCCCAACTCTCGCCAACTGTCTCCAAATGTTTCCAACTGTCTTCAAGTGTCTCCAACTCTCGCCAACTGTCTCCAACTGTCTATAACTGTCTGCAATTGTCTTCAACTCACGCCAACTGTCTCCAACTGTCCCCAACTCTTGCCAACTGTCTTCAACTATCTCTAACTCTCGTCAACTGTCTCCAACTGTCCCCAACTTTCGCCCACTGTCTCCAAATGTTTGCAACTGTCTCCAACTCTCGCCAACTGTCTCCAATATCTCCGATCCTCCGATTCGGAAATCTCCGAATTCTTTAAAAAAACATGGGATATTATTGCTATAAATGATCTGGAAAAACAATAAACTCATAGGTATTAGAAATAGAATGTAATAAACATAAACGTCAAAGTGTTTACGCATGTTGAGGTTAGAAATATGACAGATGAAAAAAGCTCGAAAATGAACGTTCCATGTAGTATTTAATTGTTACATAAACATAGGAAATTATTTCTAGAAATGATTTAAAACATATAAGCTTACCTTTTTGTTTTCCTTCTTGTTGAATAGTGACAAATTCTGTTGCGAAAGGTATACAATATATTAGCTGTCACTTGAATGAACACGTAAGCACGAATGGCGAAATCGCGACATCACCCGAAAAAACGATGTTTTGTAAACAATATTTTCCAGTCGATAATAGTAGTACCTATCTACTAACAAATGATGCAGAAGAGCGGTTTGAATCTTTGCTTACTTGACTGCATCAAAATTTTTTCGAAAAAGTCAATAGATGGCTGAAAATATTAAATTAATTACGACCCGGAAAAAAACCGGAAATTTCCGTGTCCGGTATGATAAGGGTTATTAATTCGGAACGGAATTTCTTAAATTTGGAGATAATTTTTTTTTACAAAAAAGGTAAAAAGGATTCCTGAGTATTTTTTTTATCACTAAATAAAAAAGTTGTAAGTGCGAAAACAACGGGTACTATAACTTTACCGAAATACTACTTGAAAAATGTACCTACGATGTATGATATAAAACAGGTATAGTACGCCCAAAATACTATACTTTTGAATATCGGAAAAAATAAGTAAAAGTACTAAAATTTCGATATTTCCGTACTAGAAATCTGTAAAAAAAAATTGCTCGAAAAACGTAAAAATATCCCTTGACTTTGGTTTCAAAAAGAAATTTCTTGAATTCGTCGGTAAGCGTTTTTGGCTGGAAGAGGTACCTAAATAGAAAGGGGTCTCGGAATTTCTCAAAACCTCCGCTTTTTTTGTGAGGCAAAAATCCTATACATTTTCAACATGACGTGACGACGCGTACTATAGTTTTTGCCGAAATACTATTATTGGACCGTGTACTATATTTCGGTCAAAAAGATGGCAACACTGACACAAAGTGACACTCTGACATGACAGTTGACTGTCCAATTGTCAAAATATTATATTATTCGTTCGTGTTTAAATAGCAGTTTTTGATAATTTTATCTATTTTCCTGTTTCATAATAAAACATTGTCGATGTGTATAGTGGCTTCTTTCCGAAAGTGCTGTAATATTTCAATTACCTAATAATATAATAATTGGATGATATTTATTGGATTGCTATATTTTGGTTGCCTTGTCCTTGTCTCACTAAACCCAAATATTTAGCTCGCGATTAATACAGTGTCTGTGCTATAATTATCAGAAACATTTCCTCACTACGTCTGAATTCTTCATTTCGTACAATTAGACGAGGATTTTCAAAGAAAACATGTTGAAAGGACCTTCGTCCATTCAAATCAGTAGAAATGTACTGGTGAAAACAATGAGTTATTTTTCTGTTGAAAACTTCACATCGGATACAGCACGCGATAAATGTATGTCAAAATTGAATCAAATACCTATCGTCGACATAGGAATACCCATCGCTGAGAAGAAGGCGGCGGTGTTGGTGCCATTGTGCGTCGACAACGGCAAGATGTCTCTTCTCTATACGTTGAGGTCTATGAATTTGTCAAGTCATAAAGGCCACGTCTCATTTCCTGGCGGCAAATTTGATAGCACAGATATAAGTTTAACTACAACTGCTTTGAGGGAAACCGAAGAGGAACTCGGTATACCTAGAGAAATGGTAAATATATGGGGCGAAATATTTCCACTGCCGAGCAAAGACTATCAATTGTCAGTGACACCTATTATAGGTTTCGTTAAAGATTATAATACGATAAATCTGAAAACTAATCCTTCAGAGGTGGAAGAGGCGTTCACTGTGCCTCTCGAGGTGCTAGCTGATCCGCAGTATTACGGATATACCAATTTTAAAAGTGGAATTTCCTTACCTGTATTCATGGGCGGGAAACATAAAATATGGGGGCTTACAGCGATGATCACACATTTTCTACTCACTAGCCTTCTACCTTCGGAAGCATATAGTATGCAGTTTAAACCCATGGGTGGACCGGAAATGACAGTTAATACTAAATCAAAAGTCTAGATCTTAACGATGATACAGCGCTGCAGTATTCACTCATACTAATAAAGGTACTCATACTTTCATACTCTTTTCTCCCAAAATCTCCACAAAGGCATAATATAAACCACAGTCTGGGAGGGGGGACCTAAAAGTCCTTTATTACGAGAATCGCTTCTGAACCATTCCGTCAGCAACCATTTAGATATTATTCACATATATCATAGTAGTTTTTTTGGCCATATCAGAGTTTACCCCTGGTATTGCTATATCTGAATTTTCTGTATTGCACCCACTTTTGTATTTTTTTATTTTTATTTTTTAGAATTATTAATAACCATGTCCTTGCTTTTTCGTACAAGGTGGTTGTTAGTAATTTTGAACAATCACAAACACCCAGGCTTTGATAAAAACACATAAATATTTTTGTCATGATCCCACTTTTGTATTATAAGTTTTAATTTATTGAACAAAACTTATACACCGTTCACATGTGCATGTATTTACTGCTGACAGTACGTATTATCGTGGCCAGAAGTGGCGTGGAAGCTTCTGAATTTTCGAATTGAGAAATCGATAACTTTTACATTGATTGACGCGAAAAGCTTTGTTTGTTTTTGAAGCCTTTTGTGGTTATTGTAATAATGTTGATTGCTATTTGGATAATGATGCTTAATGTTAATATTTGGGCAATTATTATATTCTTCACACAACCTTATTATTCCAGTTGCAACATCAGATATTTCTTTTCCATTGACAATTATTCTCAGTAGATAGATTTGTAGTTGATGGAAAATTTTTTGTGTCAAACGTATTAGATTACTCCATTTTCATTTTTATGCGCGTTTATGAGCGTTGACCTAGAAATCTCCCAAAGACTCTTTATTCAAATTTCAGTTCACTAGAGCCTATCGTTTCGGAGCAATGGCAAACTTTTGGGCTTACTATAATGACTTTTTAGAATATACTATAATGTACTAGTCAACTTCAGGTATTTACCTAGCTTGGTTCAGATATGATAATGTTCTCGCACATGGATCTTATTGGCACAGAAAAAAAGGCTGTCAATGTTGTGTTAGAAGTTTGAACAGGTCTTGGGCAACCATTAAATAAACTCTATTCATCTATTATAACCTCTGCACTATGGAGGTCATGGCCCCCATAAGGGGGGAGGGACTGACAGGGCTCTGGAGGGGTCCGCCGTGGCGGGTTGATCACATAAGTAAGGTAAACATACATCAAAAATTTGCTTTAACAGTAAAAAAAAGTCGCCTGTGGCCTATTATACTTCATGACCATTAAGTAACATTTTAAATTATATAACAATGTAATTTTTGATTATTTCGTGTCGACACTCGACAAGTCCATGATTAAAGTAGATGTATTAAAAATAGAAAAAAATATTAATAATACACTCAATAGGTACCATTAATTTGAGCTGAACACACAATTTGAAATATGTTAATGTAGTGTGTCACACTGCCTTTAACCTTAGCAATAGGTAGGGGGCCCGCCAAAGATCCTAGTCTGAGGGCCTGCTTCAGGATGTGGGAGCCATGATGGAGGTTCATAGGTTCCGATTAGGAGCCGAAAAGTTAATGTAAATAAGTGTATTACTAAGCTCATTTTTTCAATATGAGAAATTCATTATTTATTTTATTTTATTTTGGGAAACAGATATGATAAAAATTCTAATATTATATTCCATAAGTAGGTATCCACAGCAATCATGAATGAATGGGAGTTTTAAGATACGGTATTCCTAGACTTGATACAAAATTATCCAAAGGACTGGTTGAAATGATGAAAAGAATCGACACCGATCATTTGTGATCTCGTTATAGTGTGGACTGTGGATAACAAAACCAATGCGGCATGTTAATTATCCTGAATCGATGGTTTCAGGTCTATATTTAGTACTTAAAAAATTTTGGAAACCTTTCTACAAAATTGCTTTTTGACATTTTTCTATTTATATGCCTCAGGTAGAGTTGGGTTTTGGGAATTTCCCGACGGGAATTCTCGAGAAATTTTCGAGATTTTTCAACCCGAATCTCGAGAATCTTTTCTCGGGATTCGGGATTTCTTTATTATCAAATATTAATTGAAAAAACGATTTTCTATTTTTCTATATGAAAAAAGTGAACAGAAAACACAAAACATTCAAAGACTGATCGGGGGGGGGGGGGGGGGGTGCATTTAACAAAAGTAAGCCAACGTCGGCTCAAATTTTTGCAATATCAGGGAATTTTGTGTCTCAAAAGCGTACTGTGTTTATTGAAATTCTATTTTAATAAGTAATATTTTGAATTATTTTTGTTTTCCTACTTCTATTTTGTTTGTCTTACATAAAAAAAAATCATATTTTTTTGGAATTTGCGTTTTTACGAAATCCCGAATCTCGAGATTGAGATTTTCTCGGGAAATACCCAACTCTAACCTCAGGTCCTTCATCTTTCATTGTTAATTTTTCTATAATTTTAAATATGAAATCAAATTAATTACTTACTATTTTACAATTTTAGGTGGGTGAAAAATATTTCCAACCCTATAATTCTACAGAAATATGAAAGTTAAACAATCATGGACGGGAAAACTAATTAAGATACCACTATTAAACGCTCTCCAGACATTTTGATTTGGTTGTACATCATTTATAAAATATTATTGTGTATGGTCATCCTTTGGACGTAGAGAAATATCACCCCAACACACCCTGTAGCAACCATTGGCATCAACGGGCGATGAAATCGGAAAGTTCAGAGGGTTTTTTGGATAATAACAGAACCATTGACCTACTTATTTAAGACAAAGTGTAGTGATACTCTTAACAGATTTACCAGAGGCATCTAGCGACGAAATAGGAATGATCGAATTTAATACACTTAATTTATATTTTTAAATAACACATAGAATAATCAATTAAATATTATTATTATACCATTATGTTAAAAAGAGAATGTAATTGAAAGATGTAATTTTTAATAAAGAAAAGTGTAATTTTGTTTGTGTTTATATTCTTGAAAAGAAAACTTTTATGAAATGTACGTTTGATGAACAAATTAATTTTATTATTATGTATCATTTTGTGCTCATTCTTTTGTTGTGGTTTTTTAATTTGTGAAAAAGCAGACTTTTCTAAAAAAAAATAATTGTATAACTTGAAATCCTTTGTATTTATATCAAAATTAAGTTCAGTATTCTGTTGCTAGATGCCCCTACTAGCATTAGACTCTTCCTTTAAGGATAGCTATTAATTTTATTGGCTGTTCATGTTATGTAATAATAGGTGCCGTAATGTTGCCATTTTTTGTATTCAGAAGTAAAAAGTACCAGTGCAATAATTTGTTAATAGTTTGTATGTTTACTAGATTAATATTCGTGACAAAGCATTGTAAAAACTTTTTTATATTCATATATATCGTTTCTGTTTGAAGGTCATAAAAAAAATAAAGTATAACTTTATCCAGCGTAAATTTCTGTACTTTTAATTTATTTTTTAGTTTAATTGAAACATATTTTTCTATACTGTTTATAGTGTCCAGTGATTTTTGCTTTGGGGAGGATATTATGATGAATTCAATAAATATGAATTTATAATCTTGAAACATTCAGAAAACATAATATGTTTATAATTTATAGCTGAATATTATCTATTAGAAAAAGGTACACCAGTCAAACCTCGCAACTTTTACTGTTCAGGTGAGTGCGTTTGTCTTATTTAGGTTTATGCCTGTTGGTGTATCAACCTAAGAATTGATATACTTGGTCTACCTTTTTTTCCAATAGGTATGTTTTCTGAGGTGTTTCAAGATTATGTATTTTCAATAATACGAACTTATCATTCTTGAACCTTATGTACATTCGTTCTGTATACAATAATAATAATTTAATAAATATGAATTCATAATAATATAAAAAGGTTAACCACATGGTAGAACGATTTCATCAATATTCTTATATAAATTTTTTCATAAATGAAGCAAAGAATGTGCACAGTGTTACTGTGCAGCCTTCCAATTTTAAAATACATTTTAGTATAATTTTGTTGTCATTCGCATTCAAAATTTAGTTGTTGGAAGGTGAAAAAGTCATCTATTTTAGTGTTTAGATTGCTGTTTCTTAGAGCCTGTAAATTAATAAATTCTATAGTCTTGTGTACACATGACTTGATGAAATATGACAAGCAATAATAGATTTTGTTCAAAGGTGGAATCGCACTACTGTGGGATTTACTAAAGGCTGTGGTAGTTTATAAAGAAACTAGTTGTCATACTTGATGATATGTATTATTGTACCTACTTGTCTACTTTTTTGTATTAATTTATTATTATCTCTTGACTAACTGAAGTGTGTACCTGAGAATGTGTTATCAATTTTGTTATTTTAACTGTAGTTTCAATTATTATTATCGTTTCCTGATAAAAAGATAGGTAATTAAAATAAATTTTACTAGACGCTTTTTATGTTCCTAAGGAACCAGTGTAATATTTAAATTGGTACATTCTCAAATTGACATTCATGACAGATTTTTGTAAATTTGAAAGAAGGATTGAAGAAAATCTTATTTGTTCAAATACCTACATACATTATTTTATGTTTTAATCCTTCTTACTTACTTATCAAAGAAAAAAAGTGGAAATAATAAAAATTATCTAATACGTATTTACCTATAGAGCAGTGGTATTCAAACTGGTGTTGCAAGTTGTTTAACAGATTTAATAATTCCAAACAATCCCAATTCAATGCGGTTATACGAATCACATGGTCATAATTTATTATAGATACCATTGTCGCATCAGTTGATTTCAAGAATACCTAGGATAGTAATAAAGGTCACAAAGAATCAATACCAGAGAGAAATGAGGTTAACTGTCTAGTTTGATTCAAAGATTTGGGAAATATGTGTTGAACAACTGGCTCAATAAAATTGATGTCCTGTCTGGGAAAGCTAAAAATACAGCTTTTGAAATAGAATAAAAAATTCACCTGCTGTGCTGACATGATGTACCTACTAACGTGTCGGGATTTTACAGGTTTTTTAAAATTTTAATTGATAATGTATCTAAAATTATCAATATATAATATTGATCAGACACCACAGTAGTCGCAGTGTTTTGGAACCCTGTCTGGATCCTACTCTACTAATGTGTTTCATTCATAGCAAAGAGTCATGGGTTGGACATATGACTACTAAATATTCCTTGTAAAAGTCTGTTACCATAACCTCCACTCTGTGGAGAGGTCCATATGTACTTTGAAGCGGCGAAAATGGTAATCTACCTTAGAATATATGTCGGCTGTGTTTGTAGATAACAATGTACTATATAATAATATATATTTTTAACATGTTCAATCCTCATAATAGGTTGTATTAACAGATTTTTTATTTTATATTATTGATAAATTACTTATTCTTTTACTGGCCTACAGTGAGGTTATATCTTTGCGGTACTCCTGCACGACAAAACTCCAAGATATGACGATCAAGGAAATCTGTTCAGGTGTAACCTTATGTCTGTAGTCAGCATCACATTATGTTTCCGGTCGGCAGAATCGTGTACTAATTAAAACTTTAAAAGTACTCTGAATCAATATTTTTGATTAAGTTGAACGTTGTTTTGGCATGGTTGTCATTTACATCTCATTTTTATATGTATTAGGTAGTTGACGATAATGCAGTGCAGTAAGTCTAATAACGATTGGTTGATTGCCTTCGGAATAGTGATTGGTGGATGGTTTGGTGGGGGGAAATGGTTATCTCAATAACGTACCTATCTAGGTACATCGAGGACTATCAAAAGTCAAAAAAAGTCTAGATACATTCTGGATAATGTAAAAAAAACTACAAAATATTTATTGAAAGTGTTTTTAATAAAATTAAATAATACCTACAAGCTAAATCGTACAACTTTTATCTGACTTGAAACTTATAATTGCTCATCAATGATCGAACTGTTTTCAACTAAAATGAATATTTATATTTTAATCATGTAGGAAATGGAATCATTTGGCATAAGACGCTTAGTTATAATAGATAAAGCGATAAAATGTTTCACACAATTAGTACAATATTTGACTGTGAATGTGTAAAGAAACTGGGATATTTTTATAACTACAATTTCATATTGATTTTATTAATAAAATGTATAAAATTAAACATAGCAGTCCTTTATTTAGTTTTTAGAATGATACTTACAAATATTCTCATTATTTCTTTGTGTAATAGTTTCAATCATACCAAAATAAGGCACAGTATATTTATCATATTGTAATAATATAATTTTACTCAAAATATGTTTTAATTGCGACATTACACCTTTCAATGTGATTTCACATTAAATTGCCAGAAATTCAACTGCTACATTTTGATGGAATGACAGACTTATTGAATAAAAAAGTATTTATATTATATAGAACTCAGTTGAAATATGAGAAACTATTGTGGCAAATTATAAAAATAAATGTTGACTAATAAATTAAATCTGCCTATATATTATTTTATATTTATTTTAATGGAAAAATATGTCAAAATAAATGCAAAATATTGTTACACCAAACAGTACAATATAATGACTTAGCATTTTTGAATCTTTTTTCATTCAATATTATATATTATATACCTACATTAAAATTGCATTTGCAGTTAATAGGTATAAAAATATGAAAAATTTATGTATGTTTTATATCATATTAATAAATGGACGTATAAAGCATTGATCTATGATCATTACATTTATTTTAAGAGCACAGTTTTTAAACACTATTTTAACAAAATTGTTTGAAGAATATTTTTATAACCAAAATGTATTTCAGTAAAAAAATAGACCATTATGTATAAGGAAAATTTTTATAAAAAATATTAACTAAATACAGTTCTTTAATTATCGACAAAAAGACATCTGAATGAATAAAGAACACTTATGATGAAGTAAAAAAGAACATGACTTTAACAACATAAAGATTGATCAAAAGTAAAGATATCAACGAACATAAACCTTCCAACAAAAATGGACCAAGTTACACAAAAAAAAAAAAACAATTATATCAAATTAAATAATACGAGCATGTATGTATATTAATTAATTAGTGTAATCATTTACAGTTCTTTCTTAATAGCAAAACTTTAAGTAATCATCAGATGGAAAATTAAAACAACCGATAAGACGAATATTCCGAGAACAATTCATTCAAACTAGTCGTCAGTTTGTCCAATATTGATTGGAATTGAGGTTGTGAATGTGGGTGTCTCCAATTCTTCATGCTTCTTCATTTTCAGCATCTGTAACATAATGGAATTAGAAATTATACATAATATCGTAAAAATAGTTATTTTCCTAATAAATCTCATCCACGTAATGGTGTATAATATGATGTTTATCTCTTTATTCATCACTCTTGAAATGAACAAATTGCTGGTAAAAATCTATTATTAGCACACAATAATGCTGTTGAACTCATAAGTACCCAGGTGGAGAGAATATAGTAAAAATCAATATAGTGTAAGTCACCAACCCAAAAAACATCATTTGGAGATATCACAATTTGAAAGTTTGGAGATGAAGGAAAAATCAGATTTTTAAGGTTTTATTTGCATTACATAATTTTCTCATCTCTTTTTAATAATTTCTTTAGGTTACTTTCACTTTTTGATGCTAATTAATAGATCTGGAAAGTTTTGAAGGAGGCAAGACGACTAAAATGTGGTTTGGTGACTTTTGCTTGTTAATAATCTGGACCAAAGTGATCCACGCAAAAGTAACTATTCCTGTTTCGTTATTGTTGCCTGTTTCAGCAAGTATTAGAAGTTTTCAAAATGATAAATTCGTAAGTCACCATACATAATTTAGTAACTTTTGCTTCTATATTTATAACGAAGGATTTATTTTTTATAGTGTCAATGTCTATCCGGCTATAATGACTTATGCTTGTTAAGATGTCATCGAAAGTCATTAAGTGAAAAAGAAATAATTCGGATTTAAGCAACATTTTAATAATGTACCGTGGTGACTTTTGCATCTTAAAATAACATAATATTACACTTTGGGTGACAGAGGTACTCCACCCAAAACTGTCCTTTTGAAGGTTGGTGACTTTTGCCTGAACAGTGACGAATTGTATACAGTTTTCTAAAGAAAACTAAATATAATATATATATTTTCAACAACTTTTAATTAAAAGGTAAATTTCTAGTTTGCTCTTCTTGGGCAGAGCACATAGGCCTCCACACAGTAGCTGTAGAGACTTTTCATGAGGAATGGTCGTTAGCCATTTATTTTGTTCAACCATTGAACCCATTAAATACGTGTTGATTATGCACACATAATTCGAACCCACAACCCAAGGGTTCGCTTCAAAGGCGATTATTCTGCTATTGCTCAAGTGGGTGAATTTTTATTAAACCCTCGTTTCAATATAAAATGTGCATATTACACGTAGACAAAAGAAATTATGTGAAGTGTTAAAGAATAATTTGAATTTCAACTCTGCCTTTATAAAGTTAATGTTTCTTTTGAAAATCTGCAGCCGTAGTTACCTGTTGCAGTTTGTAGTGGTTGATAATATCTTGATCAGCAGGACAAGACTGGGTAAATGCATCCAGTTGGTACATATGGTGCATGTAACGCCACAATGCAGTGAGTGTTGACTGAAATTTAAAAAAAAACCTAATTAGTTCAATTCAAGTTAATTTTTCTATGCTCATTAATTAATACCACAATCCATTCCAATGTTAGCTCTAAACGGAACACTTTCATATTGAAAAGTCTTCAATATCAAATTTAAAACAATACCATTTAGCACAAATACTCAGTTTCACTTGAAATTCAGAATTGATGGAAATGATTAAGCTAAGTCACTACATACTTGCATAGTGAAAATGTTGAAAAAAGTGGTGAAAATACAAAGACCTTGGTAAACAATATTTGTAGTGTGTGTTACTGACAAGGTATTTTT
Organism: Rhyacophila brunnea; assembly: GCF_057557595.1. NCBI lineage: Eukaryota > Metazoa > Arthropoda > Insecta > Trichoptera > Rhyacophilidae > Rhyacophila > Rhyacophila brunnea. The sequence continues at coordinate 18,447,725 of NW_028232965.1, forward strand.
TAAAATTTAGTTGAATAAATACAATATAAAAAATCTTCAATTTGTTTTATTTTTAATTGTTTTTATTTATACTTTTGACATATTAGATTGCCAATAACAAAAGTAACAGAAATACAGTAGGCGCTCGGTAATCCGGCGTTCACCAATCCGGCACGTCCAATATTCTGGCATTTTGCAACTCAGCTCTCCTGCTCTGTAATCCGGCAGGTTTCACATTAAACTGCCGGATTACAGAGCGGAGAGCTTATGTTTACATAAACTAAAAAGATTTTTACTGTGCAAATCTCTGATAGAATTATTTCCTATAGAAATCCAATAATCCGGCATAGGTGAAAAAATATGGGTGCCGGATTACCGAGCACTTACTGTACTCAGTTAAAAATATTAGGACATTAAACACAATATAATATCATGTTTATTTTCAAACATAACAATGGCACGCGATATCACATCCATCAAACGTGTGTGATCATCTTTGATCATATGTATTCATTCCTGTTCAAACTACTAATAATCTTTTCATTTATTTATGAAGTCATCTGTGCCAAAATCAGATATTAATTGATTTCAGACAAGTTTAAATGAGCATCACAACAAATTACACTCTTATATGTTTGGGCATATTTACATGTCCAGCGCGCAGTGTATGGGTTAACCAAATAATATGTTGAAATATATTTCGTATTATAACGTATATAGGTTTTTTTGTATAAACTGAGACCACATCCTATTATTGACTGAAGAATAGGTTTGCCTTTCAATATGCAGAAGGAGTTACCGGTATTTCGAAATCCACAAAGTATTTGGCGGCGACTCGGATGTGCTGGAGGCGAGGCATGAGCTCGCAGTCAAAGCAGCACATGGTGTCTCCTGTGAGGAAGCGCGTCGCTCTCTTGGCCAGCAGGTTGTCTATCCTGGTCAGATGCGACAGCAAATTTGCTGACTTTTGTTCGTCTTTCCTCACTAATACCAACTTCAGTTTTGAGTAAAGGTTCTCGATTAGTGTGGCGACTTCTTTATCCTGAAAATATAAAATTACAAATATAGCAATCATCTTACTTTGTGACTGATATTCTTTCAATTGTGCGTTCTCTCCGATATATCTCTAGAGCATAGAGTCAAAATCCATATAACATTTTGATGAAGTATGTGTACAATGAAAATTAAAGTTATTGCTTTTTTTGGAGTTTTGATGTTGCTGTTTGCTGCAGTTAAGACAAGAAAATAATTTGATTGCCAGCTCAATAAGATTATCGATTGATTTGACTACATAAACATTTTCTATTTTAAAGGGGTTAATGGGCTACATGGATTGTAATTTTTTGCATAAGAATTCCGCCTTTTTATTTGAATCGATTGTTAAATTTTAATAGATAAATAAATAATAAATTGCTCCCATTACTTTGACTTTTACTGCACATGCAATGATTTGTATTTGTATTATTGGGGTTCAGTTTTAGAGACCAATTGAAGATTTTGTCTAAAACTTGATTCGAGCTGGATAAAAATATATAGGGTACCTGAACGAAAAGATTGTGACCTCCCGGAACTGATTTCATGATATGTCTCTCGATCTTCTCATTTTCAAGAACAGCGAGACCATTATCAATGAGAATAGGAGGGTGCGTCGCTTCAAAGTTTGTACGAAAGTCTGGCGGTGGCTTCTGCATATCCACTGTTGTAACCTATAAAAAGCAAAGACCAAATCAATTAAAGATAAATTGATATGACAGCTCAACTTAAATTATATTCTGTATTTTAATTTAGATGCAAAATTATAAGAGTTTTATTGAATAATATTGAAAATTAAATGCATGAAATATTAAAAATTGAATTAACTTATGACATATTCCATATTATCTTTATATTCTAAATCTAAAATTTTCTTATTATTTAGGTAGGTTAATCGATTATTCACCAATTTCAAAATACATTGGAAACATAGTTTTGGGATTATAAATGTGGTTTGGCACAAAAGTCATATTCATTGTTACATCCTAAACATTCAGGTATCATCATATTGAATGCATAATTGAATGATTTGAATGCAAGTAAACATTTGAATCTCACCTTTAGACTAATCGTTTTGAGTTCAGCTAGCAGGTAAAGGTCCATAAAATATTCTTGACAAAAAAGACATGCTCCTTTTCGTCTTCCATCTATCGTAGAGGCCTGAAATACAAAAAAAATAAAATTATATAAGTAATACATTTATTTATAGCCATAGTTTGTGCAGAATTAGTCATTACAGATGTTGAAGAAAAACCCTCTTCTATGTACCTATATGGAGGTTCACATATTATGAAAGTGAAGGTGCAAGTAAGTTCACATTATAGATTCACACTAATTGTACCCTGAGATTTATTGTCTAGACTCTAGGCCCTAGGGCAATGATACTCAACCTTTTTATTCTTCGGGCCAAATACATATATTTGTAAAGTAACGCGGGCCGCATCACTACTGGTGTGATGAAAATATCATGAACCTTTTTTACAAAACATTTTTGAGATTTTAAAAATTATGCGTGTTTTTTTTAATTAATCGTGTGCAATAGCAACACTCTTATACCAGATATGATGTGGACCATAATGACAATCCTCTTCGAGTGTCACTATCTGTGCGCCAAAGACGAAACGAATCTCAAGATATACGAAATTTAAAACCAGCATTTAAATAAGTACTGAACCAAGGCAACATGTCTCGTTGATTTACAATGAATGCATTCAATACTGCCACAATGAAAAAATCGTGAATTGTGTGTTGCCAATTCAACTGTACTAAAAACGTTCTGGAATCGCTATATAGAATAATTGTAACACTAAAAGTTTGTGGATACTTTATTATAGTACCTAGCAGAGGCGTACGGTGAGGTTTGTTTGTGGGCATGCTGTTGGAAAAAACTATATTACTCTATAACTTATTACATACCATCGCACTCTCGAACTTTGTGGGTCCTGCTTGTTCAATAAAATTATAGTTAAGTAGTTACATCATTTGGGAGATAAATCAAAAAGTTTTTTACACAAAATTATACAACGTTTGGCAACCAAAAATTGTATTTTTAGGCATGCTCTGTATCCACAGTATCTATGGACCACACGCCACTGGTAGTTCGATCTTTTTGGACGTTATATATTTTTAGATGTTTAGAATGTTAATTATAATTAGGACGCTATGAAACTCTCACTGCCATAAAGGTAGCACACGTGCTATGAACAACTTGTGTGCCATTCATTCTCAGAGAATACAGCAGCGTTTAAGTTTTGAGAAACGATGACTAACAAATTCTTTGGTATAACAATAATTGAATCAGTGCGACTTGGCAGATGTTATCATCATAGCATAGGCCATAGACACTTCAAATGCTGCAACACTTTGCACGTCATGCCAAAATCTAATAGAACCTTTGTCTTAACTAACCCTTCTCTCCCTGTAATGGACCTTTATTCATCTACATTCTACACCCCGCAGAGTTGATTTGTTAAAGGGTATAAGGGATGGCACTGGAGAGGGGTAAAGGCACAACCTTATGCTTATGTGAAAGGATCAATAGTAAGAGATCTACATTTCAGTAGGTACATGTAATTTAGATATTACATTTAACACTCTCAGCTCTTGCAAATCAGGGTGTTCAATTTATGTGAAATATTTAAATATACATAGACCCAATGTTGCAATATTGATATAAAAGTGATATCATGAATGATAAGACAAACCGCATTACAAATTTCTCTGATAAAATCAACAGGAAAAAATTCACAAGTCAAGAATTTTATTAGGTATATTTTCGTTTAGTGACAAAAATGATAAGACAACAATTTTAAAATGCATACACACCTTTTTGCATCACCAATTATTATACTATTATAAATGCAATAACTACATCACATATTTATTAGCTGTGTGAAGTGCCTATATCAAATATATCAGTTGATAAACAGTGTTTTTTTCTTCAGTAAGTAAAATATTCTATTATCAACCTACACAAACATGAAACGTCAATATGACGATGATTCTAATGATTTCGACGAACAGCTTTAAAATATTCATCCAGTTTTACTCAATTAATGTCACTAATAATGGAACCGAAGATACTCAAATTTGCCGGTTTGGGCAGAATTATTGTAAAGCAATTACATACCATAGAACTGTTATTATAGAAATAAAATAAAAATTGGCAATGCTAATAAGATCAAACACATTAAGAGATATTGGTGCCTGTGGTTTTGTTTCTGCATAGTATCGTGTTCCCTATCACCATAGAAGAAGTAAAATTTTCATAAGATACATTACGAACATATGCTTAGAAAAGTATATAATAATTAATATACATTGATGAGCAGCAGATCATTACAGTTGTTAATAAATCTGGACATCTGAATCGCTGAAGTCACCATTAGCTTGGTGTAAAATATGCTGAAACATTATTTAAACATAAACATTAGATGTGCTCCTATTTCATTCAAATTACATCGGTTGATATAGGCATTTCCAGCATTAGGCCCCAGCGTGTTATGGTAGGTATGCATAGTATGTTATAATCTTATAATGATTAAAATTCAGCCCATTTTTTTTTTTTGCATTAGCAAAATATGCACTTAGAGGACTCCTTATAATGAAACTAAAGAATAAAAGGGCGTCCTCAACATAAATTATTTAAATGTTGTTTAGTTAGTTGTCGACTTTTCTGTTGCCAACTACTTACAACTTAGTGGAAATAAATGACAACAACTTCAATCTATTGATTTTTTTCGAGATATAATGAGTAAGTCCCAAATCGATTTTATGTACCTATCTAGTTGTCAACTACAGTCAATTTATGTGACAACCCTGCTTTTTATCTACCATATTATGTAATGTTGTCATGTACCCCATTCATATTATTATTATATTATGATGTATGTATATTTACGATAAAAATAATATATTCATTCACATAAATCGCGGGTTCCCAACCCATGGATTGCGATGTGTTTTCTATGGTGGTCGCAAACAAAAAAATATTGACCGATGTAAAATTCAATATTAAAATTATTTTTTGATCGATGTCTCAAGTAAAGTTCGATCCGTTTCGAGGTAGCATCTGATTACGTCGGGCTATAATAATTTAATTCATGAGTACTTACGGATAAATCTAAACCAGTAGTTTTATCCTGCTATCCACTGATCAACACGCGCTGGGATGGATTGAAAATATCTACTTTCTGTGGATATATTTATGTTGTCGTCTACATCCTGCCGCCGTACATAAATGAATACTCCTGACAAAAATATAACATGTTCAAACATCGGGCTACAACCAGGCCCGTTGCGAGTTGTCCAATGCAATACATACTAATCGCAACGCGAGTAATTAAATTACATAAATATGTTATTCAACACAATATTTCAACTCGTTCATTACAGAACATTCACTGAATTACACCGTGGGAATACTATTATCACATCACATCACACATAATCGTATTATATTATAGGTATACCTACGCATAGGAACGATAATACGTAATATAGTTTGTGTTGGACTGGTATCTAAAAAGAGAAGTAAATACTTATATTAGTAGTGAGTAGGGATTCCAATCCCGGGATCCCGAATCCCGGGATCCCGGGATCCCGAGCTATTTTCGATACCTATGAATCCCGGGATTGATAAACATAATCCCGGGATTTCGGGATTGATTTTTTTTATCAATTTTTATGGAGAATAAAATAAAAGCGAAAATATAACAGAAAAAATACTTGTAATAAAAAATAACTACATTATAAATAAACTGAGTTTGAATGAAGTTTGATTTATACCCATGTGTAGGTTGCCGATTCCTTTTATTTTTTCACGTGAATTATTAAAAATGGAAAGATTGGAAAAAACAATGCTTTGCACTTTTAACAAAGTATATCATGCGTTTTACGGCAGTTTCATATTTGTCTTGACTACTTAGATTTATGAAGCGGAAAGGCCATAAATACGCCATGATTATTTGCATTAATATTTTAAATCTCGCTAATCCATTCATTAAGTCTTTACTATCAGAAACAGCAATCTCCTATTAAATTCACATTATTATTTAAATTACAATATTATTTACTCCGTTAAACTTGTGTATTTCCATGATTGAACGTATACAATATTAACAATAAATGTCTTAAATTGTATAAGTGAATTATACTAGATTTATTTTTGATCGATTTTATCAATGATATTTGTAAATATAAAAGCTTTATATTAACAATGGAAAAAATGCCAATCCCGGGACCAGTCCCGGGATCCCGGGATTGTCAAATTGTAATCCCGAAATCCCGAGATCAGAATTTTGGCTCGGGATTGGATTCCCTAGTAGTGAGTGATGAGTGACATGTTAATTTTTCAAAAGTCAAAGATAAACTTTACATACATATAGCTATTAGCAACTGGAAAAAATCTTTTTGACAAAATACGATGGATGGCGGATCTCGAACCAGCATCCATTGGATTCACGCCGATGTGCTTTACTGAATGAATAATGTATAATTACAACGAAATGATGTAAGTACAAATTGTGTTCATTTTGTCAATCGGCATTGTGATTTAAAACAAGGTGCCAACCTTGATTCCTATCCGACGTTAGGATATCTCCAAATTTGTAGTTTTAACGTAGGTACTTGCACTTTAATAAACAATTTTTTGTTATTCACAAATAATTCACAAGATTTGAGAATATAACATTTTTTATTGCTAGTGAGTGGTTTTTAAACGATGTTAGATAGAAAATGTTACGTTCTCAATAGTTTAATAAATTTTACAATTATTAAAGTTCGTTGAACAGTTTTAGTTTATAATTATGTACTTACTTATTTTTATCATGGAAATGCAGTTTGATAAGTTATCATAAAGACGTAGAGGAAATCTTCAATAATTTATATGTATTATATTTAATGTAGGTACTTAAAAACATCAATTTATTTAAAAAATAAAAATGTGTGTAATCTGAAAAGCTTTTTGTTTCAATTTAATTGCAACCAAGCTCCGGTATCATGATACAATTTAAAAAATAAATTGTACACACCCGAAACAGGTGTGAACATAGATAATCAAAATATCCTAAAATTGACAAAAAAACTTTGTTTCAAACCATTATAAAGAAGTTCTACCACGTAAACTCTAGTTAAAGCAAAAACGTATAATATTTTATATGCTTCATATTCCGTCACTAGATGTTCCCTTGAATGTCCATCTCGTCATATATGAGAATAAAATTGTTTCTTTGTTCGTTACATAAGAATTGACAATGATTCGAGGTCTGAAAGACATAATGCAATTGAATAAAAATTGCAGATGACAGACATTTATTGCAAAGAGCTTCTATAGAGTTCTACTCAACTGTGCTCGACTGTTGTCACTATCCTAAGAAGAGTCCAAGTGAAGTTAATATAATGAAGGGACCAAATAAATTTTATTAACCGGTTTGAACTATACAACTGACTGCCCTTAACAAAAAACCACAATACGAAGAAATAATATTCGCAAATAAATACGTACAAGTTTGAATAATAAACAATGCTAATTGAGTAGTGGCACTCAAGTGTTTCAAAGAGATTCACAAAACGAGCATAATGGATGTCGAGATGTGCGAATGACTAACTATTAACATTTTTTATTGTGTTGTTGTTTCAGTGAGCGACATGGCTACGCCTCGTCGATTTATTGACCAATTAATTAAATTAAATAAAGCCATTCACTTTCAACAGTTTCATCTAAGTAAGTAATATATTGGCTGTTTTAAAATTACTTGGCTAAAATGAAAAAGCCTAGTCGACGTCTACGCGGAACACTCGTAGAGTCAAATAAAACACGCGTAGCTCGTCAGTGACTACGTTACCTTTACACCATAAAAAATCCGTGGTAGTAGATGATAAATATGGATTGAAGATAAATGTACGAGTTACAATGAAAATATTCTATTGGGTTATTTTCATCATTACGTAATATGAAGTTTATAGTATAATATTGTATGGTACTGTTGCGAGTAAAGGGCATGCTAATGTCGGCACATCCACAAAAGCGGACTGGGTGTGTCATTTTGTCATGTGATTTTATCTGTGAGAACTATAATATCTGTTATTCTTTGGCTGGTCTGGTTTAGAGATACAGTTTTATAAATCCGTCTGTGTATTAATTAAAAGTACCTACTGGCAAAAAGAATGTATTATTATTATATTACACGAAGGTACCTATTTAAAAAAAATGCTAGAAATTAGGCTAGTATTTAGCCTGTAATCTACACCTCAAAGCAACAAGACATAGTCTACTAAGTGATAAAGTCAGATACATACTCACTGAAGGCCGACTATTTGTCAGGCAGTGATTTAGAATTCCTACTTACGATGGTAGTGATAGCTAATGATAATTTTGGAATGCAATGTGGTAACCTGATGAACATTTTCGATTGCATATTTCGTTCAAATCGATTAATGTTCATAATTTATTTCAATATGAAACATTCATTATTTTCTATAAACAGTTTATCATATTGCACTAGAATTATGAGTACACTACGATCTAAAATCACAGTTTCGTACCACGGCCTGACTATAGTAGGTCCTGATACTCACTTTGTAATAATTCAAACTGCTGATCATACGGATAAATAATGTTGTGAATTTAAAACGCAGATGAAACCTAATATATATTGTAACAAAAATTAAGTTTTGAAAAGCCATCTTTGAAATACTGTGCATGATCTTCACTTTTTGCCAGCCAGGCCAGGGCAGCTACAGGTCAATATGTTACCGATTGACATATTTAATCCACAAGTATTCTAAGTGGGTACTAAAATTAATTATGTATAATTATTTGTATGAAGAGTGACGTGAAAGACTCTAGCTTTCGCCGCATAAGTCAGAATAATATTTCGCGTGATATACCTTACACGAAATGCGTGTTTATAATAAATAGCAGATAGAGATAGATCATCATGACATCACTCAATCTGAGAGACAACAGTATGCCACATTTAATTATTGCGCTGGCATCCAGATAGTAGAGTTTTACACAACGAATGATAAGATAATTAATGATAATAGCCGTTTAAAAACACTGTGATTAAAATAAATATTATATTATAAGTGTTCGAAAAAGTCAATGGTTTGATAGTGTTTATAATTACTATTTTTATGGCAAACTATGTCAGATGGTGAGATGAGAGATCTGTCGACCTTCAAGAGTTTGAAGCAGCCGCTTTCTCCGGTTCAAAACACTTCGTAAAGGTTGTCCTCGTTGGTTGGCAACCGCTACTGTCTTCTTACCGACGCAAAGTAATGCAATATTTAATATGAATTAAATTTGAATAATTTATTGATTTAAAGTACGACTTAATATTAAAGTATATATCAAAAATTGACAGGTAACAACACTACAACGAAGTTAAAACATAATTATTAATAACAGGAAATTTTAAGAAGTTTAGAGAGATCTTTTCTTTTTAGAAATAATAAAGATGTACTTACTTAAGTTATTACATTTTTTTGGTACAGACAGGTCGAATAAGTATGAGTACGCGTTTACTTTTAGATATTAATTAGTTTTAAGCAACATACAATATTAATACTATCGACCGATGGTATTTGATGGAAATTGAATTAAAATTCTAATGGATTTAAATTTTGTACTATTCCATTCGAGTCATTTTTTTGCGATCCGGGTTTCACCTTTAGGTTCTCTATATATATACATAAAATAGTTGAAAGGTTATCCCAATATTGGTAGGTAAGTAATTAGATTAAATAATAATACCCGTGATTAAAGAAAATAAGTTAGTGGCTTATGCTAGAAATACATTACGATCACGCCAAACGAGCAGCCGTGAGGTCACGGTGTAATCACGCCACGGGCAAAAAATGTGTTTTACCTGGTATAAAATATTATCATACAGATAGAATATAAATACAACCATCCCGTAGTACATTTTGAGCCGAAAGCGAAGAGTGTCAGTTATCAAAATCTGTCAAAATGTATTACACCACACCACTAACCTCAGGGTGCTAGGGGAGCTACATATGACAGGTAACTGACACAATGTTTTGTAGATCGTCAATTTTTATTATTGAATGTACCGACTGTTATAGAACGTGAACTCATGTGACGTGATGGTAATGTTTCTAGCATTAGCAAGCACTAATCTATCTACTAAAAGGCGTCAATAAATTAATATCACGTAGTAATCGATTGATAGTGAAATTAATTCAGGAAGTAAATTCTATACACAGTCTGTAAATATTTTTTTTTCAACAGGAAGATAAGATTAGTAATATTATATTGAAGTGCATTATTGCTAGAATACACACACACATAAGTTTCTTGAAAGATATAATATCTCTGTAATTACCCAGCGAAAGTGTGATAAATGATGAAAAAGCATATTGTCACTTTTCATTTACACATTTTCTTCTTGTTTGATTTTGCGGTAAGTTTCTCGATAGATTATTTGCCTTTCAACACTGTTTACAAACGTAACCGCAGATATTCAGAAATAATATAACTCACTCTTAAGGCTCAGTTGAGGCACGGTCTAAAAAGATCGTGGCTAGACGATGCGCGGATTGCGGGTCGCGGGTGCAAATGACGCATGCCAAACGAAATATTATTTGTCATATAAATCCAACATGCATCCATTTAATGTTCTATCAGTAACAATAATAATATATTCATTGGCATGTTTTCTTTTTAAAGTAAATGGGTAACGTTTTTAGTCATCTTTACACGATTAAAGAATTAATACGCCCGTCGTCATCACGAAACAAATTGACTTGTGCCCGCTCGACGTTCTCTCTCAGAATGCCAGCGAGTAGTGAGCGAGTTCAAAATTTCGTCGCGCCTATAGTTGAAAATTATTTGCCGTTTCACCGATGTATCGCCTTAAATAAAATCTAGCGTAATATATACATATATACTTAATTGTTGACTTTATTTGAAACTCGTGAAAGTAGAATTGAACAGAAAAAACTCAAATTCATCACAATTCACAATATAATAGGTACATACTACAAAATAGGTACTATATTCTACAAAATAAATATACCTACACCATAAATAAAATATAATCATACATTCCAGTAGGTAAATACATATTATTGAAAAGCATTCTTTTCCATATAAGTACTAACAAACCGCCTTTCGGGTTCGGACGAATTAGGGGGGGAGAAACTGGAGTGTAGAATTTAATATGGGAAAGGGGCGATATTCGTACCAGGACGAACACTAACGAAGTGTTATGGAACTGATTTATTGATAGAGATACAGTACAATATTGGTTTAATAAGACATCGCGCTCCGTTCTCCTAACCGGCCAAATACTCAAGAAGATAATATTTTAAGTTTGATGGTAACACCAACATAAAATACCGTTTAAATATCTATGATAATATAATATATATTTGATGGCCCAAACATTGTCACCTAATCTTTACCCCGGCGGCTTTATAAAACTCGTAATTAAAATCCCTTGGAAAATCGTCAATCTATCTTTCTATTTCAGTTTAAGTCCTCGCCCTGTGTATGCACTGGTGTACACTAGGTGGGAAGAATTTGGTAAATTGAAACAAGTATGCGAGGTGACGAATGGAGTCAATAGATTAAGTAAATATTTAAATTGTTTAATTATGTTTTCAAATAATATGGTATGTACATAGCACGTAAGTTTTAAATAAAGAAATATCTTATTAATAATTATGTATACTCGTATGTGAGGAAGATGTAAAATTGATATACTATAAAGGAGATGAATGCCGGAGAGAATGAGAACTACGATAAATAAATATAAGCATTCATTAAAATATAATAATATGTATAGCAAAATTACCGCAGAGAGTTACTATTAAACTCAGTAGTTTTGTTTTGTATAATTAAATTCAGTAGCTTCATTTTATAATTTAAAATAATACACGTACTGCACTGCCTTACCCTATAAATCACTGTATACTGCATATGCGTGAATCGGGACTATTTTGATAGTGTGTGTGCACCGCTCACACCGATTCGAAACGAGACGGACAAAATTATATCGGCGGGAGATAAATTATCTATTTCTTTCTATCAAAATGCATATAATTTGTAAATTGTTATAACTTCTTTAATATTTAATTTTCTGCGTAGCTTTCTTCCGTAATTTTGTTTTAAATAATTTTACCTAGTTGTTTATAGATTAGAATAATGATTTTATAATAAATTAAATGTTAAGTAATAACTCGCGACGCACTGCTAATCTGTTGGTGCCTCTGAGGAGCGGGAGGGAAAGTCCCTCTCCCGAAATAAGAGTTGTACGTCAGTTCGCGTCCGTTCCTCTAACAGGATAGTATAAAACCCACGCTCCTTTATGGCGTGCCAGTTAATAACTAAATAAGTAAAAATTATCAATTGGATATTAAAAAAATAAGTTCCTAAATAAATAATCCTTTTTATATAAAGTTAAAAATTAGATGTATAAACCCTGAAATGTTTTAAATGATAAAAACCGTGTTATAACAAAATAAATAAATAAACAGATTTTAATATTTTCTTTAAGACTTTAATTCACATTGTATACATTTCCAAAAAAAACTATAAACATTTAATAACCACCCTATGGTACGTGCACTATCAAGTGAGCTAGCCAGATTTGTGTCGTGCTATTGAGGGTGTGTTAATGGGAAATGAATATAAAGTTGCATTGCCACATCGGTCTATGGATAATTAGTTTTATGGTCAAACACAACAATCTAGATATTATCAGTCGTTATACAGGCGATATTACTAGTGCCCATCTAATATTAAGTACTTTAGAGTCAAGATGCTTTATTATTGTTTTCTGCCATGTATTATAAATAGTATGTAGTATTTACCTAATTATAATGATATTGGTTGCCGAGTCGATTACACAGGTATATTACAATAATTCAAACGTACACTTTGCTAGATATTATAATAGATGAGAAATAATATTGCTATTTTTGAAAGCCAGATGCATATCTGTATGCAAACCACTTGCGTTACGAGAATCTCGGCATACTATTTTAATAATAAATGCGCCACGGAGGTACTAATTCAGTGATGTGCTGATCAACTCACATACGAGTTGATGCACCGAGCTAGTCATACATATTCATACCACATTCGTATAATATTAAAATAATTTCATTCATACTTTAAATAATCAATAATTCCGTTTTATTGAATCAGCAGTGTTTTGGGTAACTGAAAATACGAACGATATAATTTGATGACTATTCGATAATAATTTTAATAAGTGTCTACATATTTAGATTAATTTCTTTCAAATCAAACTCATTGTATCAATCGGTACGAGTCAATACGCTAATACAGTGGTTGGCAAATCGCGGCTCGCGAGACGCGTGTGGCTCTTTGGCCCCTTGAATGCGGCTCTGGTTCATGTTATGATCAGTTGAAAAAACTAGCATGAGTGCTGTTCTTCCCCTTTTCGGTTCTACATATTCACGCGAACAATCTTTTTCAAGCATGAACCTTATCAAGAGTAACTTGAGAAGTCGTCTTATTGATGAGAATCTGGAATCATGCCTAAAATTAAAAACAACAATATACAAGCCTACCTGACTTATCCAAACTTTCCAAGGAGGATCAAGTCACGTCAAGTCAGTCATTGTTATGATTTTATGGATACTTTACTTACAATTTAATTTTTATCAATAAATAAAATCATTATTAAGTATGATATCAAGTTTCATTCCGTGTTAATATTTATTAAGTTTATAAGCAGTATAGGTACCGACCTATATAGTTTAAGTTTAAGAAATTTGGCTCTCAAAAAAATCTCAATATTGTACTGTTGATATTTGGCTCTGTTGACTAATGAGTTTGCCGACCACTGCGCTAATAGAACGTAGAAAAGCTTAATACTTTGACAATAAAGAATATGATTTACCTGAATTCATAAGCAGTTTTGGAAGTATATATTGTTTACTATAATTATTAAAACGTTACCGAAGTTACTTCACATGTTAGACAAAACGTACGCACTTGCTATGGAGGAAATGGAGTCGAACGCACCTATTTTTGATGCACTTGAACAAAACGGATGTTTCGCCCCATCGGACAGGAATTTACATTATACAATCATTGGCAGACATGACGTATACCTGTTATTTAAATCTGCATGTGAAAAAAGAAAACAAAGCTTGCGTTTATCATAGTATCATAGATGAAATACTAAAAAACAGGACATTAATCAAAATAAAAAATATTTTAAAAGCAAACGAAGTCTGTGTTTATCAGTATATCACAATATGAAATACAAATTAAAATAATGCACTATAAGTTTACAGTTTTATTTTTGCTTAGATAGGACCTGCAAGATGGGTAACCAGGGGGTAACTGTCAAACCGAGCTATGATACTACACGCTCACTTTTTGACATTTTATAATCAGTATAGTCTGGTAAATCATCATGAAAAGTCAGTCACGCTTGAACAACGCTACCAAATTTACTTTGAAAATCGGACGTCGATTCGCGCAACTTATAGACGTTGTTTTACCGCAAAACTGCATTCAGCGGTGAGGCTCATTTTTTGGGCAACGGGTTTGTTAATAATCAAAATTGTCGCATATGGAGTGAGACTAATCCAGAATTGACAGACCTCATTACATCCACAAAAATGCACCGTTGGGTGTGGTTTACTCGCTAGTGGCATCATCGGACCTTATTTCTATAAATAAATCACGATGTAATTAAGTAGCTATCATCTTAAAATATAGCAAGGGTCCCTCCCATAACAATAAAAAACAAATCGAAACCTTAAGAAACCCGGTCCAAGAGTATGTAATGTGGATTAAAAAACAGATTTTAAATATCTTATGACTAGCATTCTTGTACGTTATTATTTATTACTATTAAATCGGAATCAATATAATATTATGTACTGTATTTACTTCCATTAGAACGACGCGATGAAAAATATCACGGGCGCCCCCCAACAATGCGACGCCCGAGCCAGACCGGTCGATTTTATAGCCATCAATGAGAGAGTCTACGTCTACGCAAATAATCCCACAAATTTATCGTACTATTTATTTTAGGACCAGTTTGTAAAGTAAGTGAACGGCGATGTGTGCATATATGATAGATCAATCGAATTTTTCGGAAACTGAGGTGACTTTAAAGTTCTGGGTTTATCTAAATACCAATGTATACAAGAGCTGTATAGATCGTTCTTAATTTGAATATAATAATTATGTTATTAGGCTAGCTTGTTTACACGGTCTTATTTAATTTGCCAAGTAAACATTTACCATTCTTTTATTATACATTAGTTGATCCATAAAATCCTCACTCAGGCAAATTATGTTTAAATATGAAATTACGAAAAATCTTTGACCCCGTCTGCGAGGATAGCATATGGCGAAATAGCTACAAACATGAGTTATATAAATTCTCTTTGACGCCCCTGACATCATCAGATCTATCAGCCACGTGACAAGTATGGATGATTAAGTAACGAAGAAGTACTTACGATTGGTAGATACCCAGCAGGAAAACAAATACCGTAAAACAATAACTTTGGAGGCTAGAAATTCAGAAAAAAATTGAGTCGTAGCGGGAGAAAAGAATGGAGAAAACCGAATGACTCAACCAAAGTCCACCTGAGTAGTAGCGCCACGAAAGAAATACAATTGGACAAATAAATATACATACATACTGGCTTTCAAAGATGTCATTTAAAAAAACGTTGTATTGCTTTTCCGGATATTAAGAAAAATCACACTCTCCGCACGCACTATCATTAATGCGTAATGTAATGAAACGAGAATTCCGTTTCACAAGTGCTAATAATATTTTGTTTGCATTGAAGCTGACATGTTAATTTTTCAGTTGCTATTCGCTCAATAAAGTCTACTTTACGAAAATATTGAGTCAAAGTTGTATTGTTGTAAAAATCAGCCACCGATTATTTTAAATTTTCCCATGAGATGACAACACACAATCATTATTATAATAAATACAAAGAGAAAGGCAGATAATAAAAACATTTGGGTATTTGGGGGGAAATTCGAATGGAAAATCCAGTTGACGACATTAATATGTATTAACAAACCGCCTTTTCGCTCCGGAGGGATAAAGCGTGGAATTGCGGGAGATGTGGAATGGTATTGGTGAGGGGGGGGGGTCAGAATGGATCTAATTATGGTAGAAATTACAAAGATGGTATACAATATTGTGTTTGCAAAACACGTATGTGGGAAGAAGTATTAGTTAAAATGACCTGTACAGAGAGTAGTATTGAGTGAAGAACGCGTCTTGGATTCACGCCAGTAAGGCAGATAGATACTCAATACTAAAACACTTTCAAACGAGGGAGAATAAACTCTCTGAATACGGGGTAAGCATAAACCAAAATGCGTGGCGAATCGGTTTTACGTCATAAAAAGAGGGTGTTAGTATGTACACCGTAGTTGGGCAGCGTGATAGGCCAACAGAAAAGTTTAAAGGTGAATGAATATTAATTGAAGTACCTACCTACTCTTCATAATAATATGTCAATATTCATAAGAACCACTGAATTATATTTATGACGCATATTTTTTAATGGTGTGGTAGAGTAATAAGTGAACCAAGTAGTGAGCAGCTGGTTTTCAAGACGAAAGTGAAATTGAGGTACACACCACAGTAAGTTGTGCAGTTGTATGGGTAAAGTACCTATTCGGTTAGTTGCAAGAGTCAACGAACAGCGAACGAGTTTAAAATTCACCATTTCACTGGATGTTGAAAAGTTAGTTGCGACAACTATGGTATAAGAGTGTTTTTGATATAAGAATTTACATTGAAATATAAGGTTTTATTGAGGTTTAACTGATTGGATTATGAAATCGTGCGGTAACATTGACAGCGTAACGATACAATAAATACTGAACAATATTGTGTCTAAAGGTATGTACAATTTATACAATTCATTATTGCGGAATCGTACTACTTAAAGCTATCCTGGCGAAACCATCGTCGAAAAGTGGGTCCATGTGTAGGATCCCAGACGTCAGCTTTTACCCGGAAAAGTCCTCTTCTTTGAGGTCAATGTCCGTGTCGAATATTTTTTTTTTTGATTTTTATCGAATAATGCGTAATGTGTCCTCTTTAAACAGCTGTGAACATTTTATGTTCCTATTTAAAATCGATTGACAAATTTTTTTTTCATTCATTTATTTGAAAGAATTGTGTTTAATTGCAATATTTCATCGATACTAATTCTTGTACTTATGATAAAATTATTACATTTCGAGGTAAATTACGGTAGCATAATGCATCACAGAAACACTCAGAAGTTGAGAAAATTATGTGTATGTATTGCGAAATCACCGGGTCGAACCCGGAGGCCCCGTATGGCATTGGACTATGGGGCTGCTGCTGAAATATGTCCTCTTTTTATCATCGTCAACTATGGAAACGCTGCCCATGTGTATTGAATAATTATATTTCGATATATTCAAAATATTGAAACAGTTTTTCCTTTCGGGAATGAGAACTGGTTTTAACCATTTATCCTCGCACAATAAGGAAGGATAGTGTCAAGTCGGATTCTAAAACAAAAACTCTGGGCTTAGGACGGATTGAGGCAGATGCTGGATGTCGAACCCCAGAAAGGGTTATATGCCAAGAAGAACGAGAACGTATTTTTTCGTATTAATTATATCGTAATTAATGAAATCGTATAATAATATGGTACTTTTGTATAGTGAAATTAAATACAAAACGTTACTGATAAGTACGCAGAATTCTATATCGAATGTGACTGCATATTTAATGTTTGCAATTGCATTATTTGTTTTGTAGTATGGAATAACCGTAAGGGTAGCTGTCTAGTCGTAGATTGGATCGATCAAGTAGGCAGACGGATGCAACTCCGTTTTTGGGGAAAATGAGTTTTTTTAAGAATCGTCATGCTAAAGGCTTTATTTATTAGAGGCAGAGAGATGAAAGTCCTAGTTGCTATAATAAAAAAGATATGCGTAATATCATAAAGATGCAAATGCCATAATGCCATACCTACCTTAGAAGCAGAAGGATGCAAATCCAATAATCCACTAAGACAAAATTCTCTCAAACCGTCTGCAATATGTACTAGACGAGAACCAGCCAGGAGAACAAGCTTTAGAGGAGGATACAGCACTATGGACCATATCCAAGTCATCAGAGAAATCATAGCGGTAACAGAAATACAAGCTGCCGCTATCCATGGGTTTTATAACTATAAGAAAGCGTTCGATTCCATAAAGAAATTTTCTATACTCGATGCACTCAGAAATCAATGAATCCCCGGGCGCTATATAAATATTTTCAATAATATATACAGTAGCGCAACCACATCTCCATAAACCATCGCGCATTTCCTATCTGCAAAGGAGTCCGACAAGGTGATACAATCTCACCTAAACTATTTACAGCTACCATTGACGACTTATTCAGGCAACTTAACTGGAATGACAAGGGTCCCCATAAATGGAGAATACGCGAGTCACCTGCGCTTTGCCGATGACAATACATAGTGGTTTGCAAGACTGAGAATACCTTCAAAGCAGAATGCAGGAACTCGCTGAAGTAAGCAACAAAGTAGGCTTGAAAATAAATGTATCAAAGAAGAAAGTCATGTCCAACTGTTTTGCGGGCCAAAAAGATATCCTCATCAATGGCATTCAGCTCGAATAGGTGAAAAACTACATCTATCTGGCACAACAAGTGTCTATAGATGGATGTATATTTGATGAAATTGTTCGCAGAGTAAAGCTAGGCTGGAGTGCTTTTGGCCATCTGAATAATTTCTTAAAAAATGACCTCCCACTGTGCCTAAAGCGCAGTGTTCAACCAGTATGTGCTTCCCGTAATCACATGCGTGTGAAACATTGACCCTAAGTTAAAGAGAGATCCAGAAACTTAAAGAAGCACAACGTTATTGGAGAGGTGCATGCTGGGCATAACGCGAAAGGAAAAAAGGAAAACAGAGGAATGAGTGAATAAGGAAGCAGACAAGGGTTTGCGGTGAATAGAGTTCATTAAAAGCCTCAAATGGAGATGGGCTGGACACATAGCTCGAAGAAGAGACAATCGTTGGACAAATTTAGTCATCCAGTGGTATCCAAGAGGTACAAAACGTCCGCAAGGTAGACCTAGAGGCCGCTGGATCGATGAAATGATAAAGTTCTGCGGAAGTACTTGGCAACGCAACGCACAGGAACGAGAGAAGTGGAATCAGCTTGGAGATTAGCGAGGCCTTCATCCAGCAGTGAATAGATTCAGGCTGATGATGATGATAATGATGTAATAATAAGATTTAAAAAAAATGTGTTTTGCTTTGTTATATTTATACCTATAATTTTTTTAAACTTATAAATTGTTTTATTTTGGCTAGGTAAATAAGATACAAATCCACATTAACAAAATATCTTTAGAGGCAGAAGAATATAAATCCACACTACGTTTTTTATTTAATTTTTTTTAGATATAAAATTGTATTATATTTATTCCTTTCTTACATATTCCAGAAGTACTTTAATTGAATTAGAATACAAAAAATAATGATCATTCTATGTATATTTTCTTGGAAGTTATTCCTATTATTGGAGTATTCGTTTAAAATAAAAATTGTTTTTTGGCTCTCCTGAGCAATTGGGTATTTGGCACTTGCATCCGTCTGCCTCTGAGGTACAGATATTATCTACACACCGATAATACTTATTATAATCATATTAAACTGGGGAGGAGTCAATTCTTGCTGGTAACATGCAAGTGCCATGGACTATTTGGACTGTAGTAGATTAAGTATGTATTTAAAAATAATTGTTAATAATTATAATTCTGTACGTGCGAATATAACCAAAATGGGCTCAAAACTAATTTGCCAGATAGGTACTTCTTAAGAGAGGTCACGTAATGTCTCGTCACTCCAAAGTGACTCACAAGCCGTCTTGGGCAGGCATCTGGTACACAGGCGATGGCGAAAACGTGTATCGATTGACCTTCTCCAGTGCAAAGAACGTACTCGTATTTTAGTGTAGTTTTTTTCTCATAAATAATACTTTACCACTTTATTTATAATAATATATACACATATTATCTATGAGTGAGCGCATGATCTTCTCGCGATTTGGTTACCTGTAACAAAGGAGAAAAGCAACTTATTAATAAGATAGAAATATTATAACAATAATTTAATTTGAATACATATTACATAGGTACCCACTTAAGTTGCTTTAATAAAAATAATGTAGGTACAAAATATATTATATATCTTCTTAAAACAGAGATTTTGAATGATATCCTGACTCGAAAGATAAAGTTAAAAATGTTTCAAGACTTAAAAAAATATTATATTATAGTAATATTATATACCTATAGTCTGGGATATACCTGTGCGTAAGAATGCCACAAGGATAGAATACTGTCAATTGATCACGGGAAAATAAAATTCGTCATCTAGTAATACTTGCGAACATATTCAATGCCTGCACCAAAAAAAGGGGTAGTCACATGTAAAGTAATGTAATAGAACAGTGGAATTCAAAGTTTGCGCCGTTGAGCCCTATGGTGACAAATAATTATTATTGTAATTCCATGATGCTTCGATAGCTGTTTTATTCGGGCGATAACAACATGTAAACCTAAACTATACTTTGCGTATCGTTATGGTGACCATTCAGCCTGTATTTTAAATATACGTCTGTTTCATCGAAATTTTAAAAACTCACATCTTTTGTTTTGAAATCCGAATTACCTGACATTTTTACCACGTTTTTATTAGCTCGTATTTTTGTTTGTCCGGTACAGTTTTTTCTTGTTTGTCCAAGATTTGTATTGGACGATTGAAGATTTTTTACTAACTTCCCGACTAGCTAGACATTTGAAACTTTTAGAATATATCAGAACACGACGACAATGCATTATTTTAATACTTTTCGCCATTTTTAAGCAGAATTGAATAATTCATTTTTAGTTAATTCTGTTTTGTATGGAAAGTTATTATTATCGAGTGCTAAGTGGGTCCTAGCAACTAAATTATTAATATATGCGTGCGTTATTATGGAAATCAATATGAAATGTCAAAATGACATTTTCAATATTCTATAATATTTATTCAGTATTTCTATTAAGTACAATAAAAAGTTTTTATTAATACATAGAATTGTCAAGTTTATATGATTCAACAGAAAAATTAAAAATGTGGTAAGTATATAAAAAAGTTCTTTTTATCTTGTAATTATTGTTTTACAGCTCGGAAAGGTCTCGAATCTGGCTCTGGAAATGTTCAATTGGGTGCTCAGAACTAGGGAATCCAATCCCGAGCCAAAATTCTGATCCCGGGATTTCGTGATTACAATTTGACAATCCCGGGATTGGCATTTTTTTCCATTGTTAATATAAATTTTTTATATTAACAAATAACATGGATAAAATCGGTCAAAAATATATCTAGTATAATTTATACTATTTAAGACATTTATTGTGAATATTGTATACGTTCAATCTTGGAAATACACAAGTTTAATGGAGTAAATAATATTGTAATATAAATAATAATGTGAATTTAATATGAGATTGCTGTTTCTGATAGTAAAGACATAATGAATTGATTAGCGAGATATCAAATAGTAAAGCAAATAATCATGGCGTACTTATGGCCTTTCCGCATCATAAATCTAATTAGTCAGCCAAATATGAAACTGCCGTAAAACGTATGATATCATGGTAGAATTACTTTGTTAAAAGTGCGAAGCATTGTTTTTTCCCAATCTTTCTCATTTTTGATGAATGAAACATGTGAAAAAATAAAATGAATCGGCAACCTACACATGGGTATAAATCAAACTTCATTCAAACTCAGTTTATTTCTAATGTAGTTATTTAGTATTAAACGTATTTTTTCTATTTTATTTTATTTTCCATAAAAAATCATAAAAAAAATCAATCCCGAAATCCCGGGATTATGTTTATCAATCCCGGGATTCATAGGTATCGAAAATAGCTCGGGATCCCGGGATTGGAATCCCTACTCAGAACATATTACATTATTAGAGCGTCATGAAAGAATATTGTACCTACACCCAAAACAGCGCGAAAAAAAAAGTTTGCAAACCTTTATAATGTTCTGTCGCTCAATACAATTAAATACCAACTCAGTCTGATCTAAACATATCTTTTTATGAGTAAATTAGTAATATGTAATTATGACCGAGTCCGACAATTTAGTTACATTCTCAGTTAAATATAACGGATATGTCAGATTGTAAACGTTCTTTTGCCGTGTTCGACAAGAGTTACTTTAACAGACCTGTGAAAAAACTGTGACAGTGAGACGTCACGGTTTCCTTCCGTCGGACTTGGGTTTCAGTTAACTAAGTACTGTGACGAAACGGGACAGAGTTGAAAACTTCTACGTGAGCCAAGAGAAGGCTACGGTTATGCCAGGGTGGATTCGAAGGTGAAAATAAAGTGATTAAACACGAAGTCGTCATACATGACCAGGTGGCCTATACCTATAGTATACAGTTAGCTTACACCTATTTTAACAAAATGCCAACAGTTTCTTCTATCACGTCGCTTACGTTTGAACGATGTGGCCAATTATATTTATATAACTTGTAGATCCACCTCCAATCGGCTGAGCCTTGGATCTTCTTTTAGTGATAACCCATCCATCTCTTTCACTTTGTTTGCCACGCATATACCTGCACCAATGCACCATACACACAATATTACACAGTCTATAAAATGTATTTTATCATTTAGTATTCATCAGATAATGCAATTAGTTTTACGACACACATTTACAAAGGGATAATTATTATATTTTATAAATTGTCATTACAAGTAAACGCTGAATCATTAGACAATTATTTCAAATAATTAACAATTAACTGATACAAAAGATTTATTCCAACGACGGATCCGATAGACGAAACCGGTCCAGCACCGCGATTTCCTAACTATCGACTCGTGTGTCAGCCGACGACATGACGTAATTGTGACGTCAGCCAATACACGCTCGTGGCAAGCCGCCCAACACAGACTGCTCACCATATATATTATTATGATGAAACACCTATTAAATTTTGTGTATGGTAAGTAAACGCTGAATCATTAGACAATTATTTCAAATAATTAACAATTAACTGATACAAAAGATTTATTCCAACGACGGATCCGATAGACGAAACCGGTCCAGCACCGCGATTTCCTAACTATCGACTCGTGTGTCAGCCGACGACATGACGTAATTGTGACGTCAGCCAATACACGCTCGTGGCAAGCCGCCCAACACAGACTGCTCACCATATATATTATTATGATGAAACACCTATTAAATTTTGTGTATGGTGGCAATGAATAACGCCACTGTTTGACCATCGTTATTTTCTCGAATGCTATTATCACTCTGGTAGTACGTCACAATGACGTCATATGACATCATTGTGACGCACTACCGGAGTGATAATAGCGCTCGAGAATATAACGCTGGTCAGACAGCGGCGCTATTCATTGTCACCACACACATATAGGTGTTTCATCGTAATAATATCTATGCCCGCTGGGCGGCATGCTTCGAGCGTGTATTGGCTGACGTCACAATTACGTCATGTCGTCGGTGCCACACGAGTCGATAGTTAGGAAATCGCGGGCCGATCGTTATCAACTCATGTGGAATAGGTATACAATATATTGTGTTATTTTAGTTAATGTCTTTCCACTAAGAGTTGGCAGTTAACACCATTACAGTGAATAATAGTATGTAGTAATGTTTTTGTTTTACGTACCTAACTAATTATGAAAACAATTTATTGCGGGCCAGTTGGCAACAACATACTCATGAAAATAAGTGGTTACTTCAGTATTGTGTTACAGTGAGTAAACCATCAGGATATTGAATTAGATAGGCTCGGTGACGTGTACACAATTCTCGGATTAGGAACACCTATATGTAGCGTATTTTTTACACTACGTACCTGTTAGTTATGTTGATTAAAATGACTAATGGGGGAAAGCATTAGCAGTAGTGTGGAATTTGGGTTATCAACTTGAGACAAAAACCATTGTTTACTGCATAGTATACTGTACCAAAATCGTGAACAAAATAAACAGAGACTTTCATAACAGGTCGGTGCGTTAATCCCAGTCTGTTGAAAAGTGTGAGGTAAATGAAACACGGTGTGTAACATCGATAAGATAACGTTACCCGGGAAACAACACGTTATTTTAAGATAAAACAGTGTTTAATGAGCATATGTATTGTGTTTAACTCTTCACAATGAGCTAAGTTAAAAAAATGAATAACGTGTTTAAATTTTGTTATTTTGCAGAAATTACGGAAAACATTTTACTGTGATATTTTTGAATTCCAATTTGTAAGTAATAAAACAAATATCGTAACTAACGATATCGATGATATTCAATTAGAAAATATTTTAAAGTTTGGAGAAAATAATAAGTCGTTCAGTGGCAGAGTCGATACTAAACCATTATTATTTATAGAGCAGGCAAGTCCAATATCAAGAAGGCTTTGATTAATCACACCCTCCCATTGTCATTCTTCAACAATTATATTTGGATGGTGACACTGAGGCGTTACAAATTTTAAAAAAGCACTTAATTTTCACCATCACAAATAAATATTACAATTTTCCAATACGTCGTGAATGTTATAAATTTTGGTCATCTTTTGGTCACTCTATTGCATTCACCGTCAAACTATTTTCTTACTATGCAATGCGCTTACAGCACGACGGTTAAGTGGACTACGCCTCAGTTTAAAACGCAGGTATTCACATCTTCACACACCCCTGCAACAAATGCTTAAAGACACTACTTCACCGGGCTAAAGAATAAGTAGAGTTCGAAATATTGAATCAGAAATTAGCCGTATGATCATGTATGGTGTACGATTCCAAAACATAAATAGTAATTTAAGAATTTGATAAAAAGAGAGGAAGTGGCCACAGCGATTTTTAATTAGTATGCCTATGTATTGAGGTATAATTAGGTACAGGCAGACTATAGTGTCAAACACGTTATTTATTCTAGAAACATATAGTTATTATATGATAAGATTGACGAACACCGTGTAGTGTTGTAGATTAGCATGACGTACCTACCTACTCCCTCATTTGGAATATTAGGTGAAACATTTCGAAATCACTTATTAAGCAGGCTCGCGTGTCTCTCAAATAATACTGCCGAATGAAATGAAACAAACGAAACAGTCACGAATTTTTCTTGACAGACCGTTCGAAAGAGGCTAGGGCAGGGCTTCTCAACCGGCGTGCTGCGAGTGATTAGGAAGTGTGCCGCAAGATATTGCCGTCTACACTCTACAGTACAATAATTCAAACATTGTGCGATATTCCATTTTGCAGGATTATTGATTTTTAGTATTCTAGTGTATTATTTATAACTCTTACATCGAGCTACGTATGAACTCATTTTAATGGATGTCTAATAAAAGAAAACATCTAATCATAATTATGTTAGTCTTTAATTAAAAAAATAAACTGAATATTCACTATAAATTATGAGACAATTATACACTATATATTATGGGCATATTATGTATATGGACGCGTAATTTTCAAAGGTGTTTGGTGCCTTCATAGCCTGTTAGAATGGTAGGTACTTTTTTCAACCAAACCCCTTCATTATAAAGAATTACATCTGGTTATTGTTCACGAGAAATGGGCAAAATAGATTAATCTAAGATTTTGAAAAAAAGTATATAGCAAGTAATCTTTGGTTTACCACGAATTTTATAATTTGTGGTGTGCGGTGACACCAAAGTTTCAGAAACACTAGGCTAGAAGATCGAAACCCGAAACAAAGCCTATGACGACATACGAAAGCCTACTGAGGCACTCCCTGAATAAAGATGATTTTACAATGGAAGACAGCGGTGTTCTCTCGGTAATAATAGCGTATGTCGGTACTGGATATTGAATAATTTGCCATCACATTGTACCAGTAGATTCGAAAAGAATACAAAATGTTATTGATAGGTTTTGTGATTTAACTTTTAAGCCTACCTACGCAGATAAGTTTTTGACAGGTAACATGTCAAAGTAATCTAACAGCGAACATAACAATGATCATGCGTGTAGTATTTATTACATGCTAACCAATATTTTTTGGAGGTTAAAAAGGTAAGAAAGCCGTCCATTGATGGGAAGATTAAAATCATGATTTCTTCAAGATAGATATTGATGGGAAGATTAAAATCATGATTTCTTCAAGATAGATAACATTCTGAAAAGAATCTGTTATAGTTGGCACACGTATGTATGCTATAATGATAATGCACCACAGTGTAACGCAGTGATGCCAACCGTACTATAATTATAGTACAATACTATAATTTTAATTCCGCAAAAAATGGAAAATACTATAATTTTACGGCAAATATACCAAAATACTATAATTTTAAAGGATTCTAGACGAAGAATGTTCCTGTACTATATATTTTTCAGAAATACTATATTTTTTTTGCCATTGTATTATAATCATCATAGAAAAAGATGGCAACACTGGTGTAACGGTACAAGAAATAACATATTATAACCAACCGAAGATATTTTAATATACGGCTAGATTAATTGAATATGCTGATATAAAAAAAGATGCAACATTAGAAAATACGTACGATTCCGTAGGCATTTACTCCTATGATAATAATATGATGACTTAAATTCAAGCACTGACATTTAGATTTAACCGGCGGGGTGATTAATTAGTTATCGGATGGATAATGCGGAGAGTTGCTAGACTACTTAAATTTAAAAGAAAGTGGCCTAAGTTACAGTAACTCCAGGGCCGGTCATAGCATACGCGGGGCCCGATTGATGCACGCGTCTTTCGTTAACAAATATGAAACTTTTCCAAAACATTTGGTAGGTACAAAAACCAATCAAAATTGGATTTTTTTCCCCTTTTGTCGGCAAAGAAATTAAATAAATAGTTTTGAATGTTGTTTTCTTGGTTCAGAAAAAAGGATTGAATACGCAAACATAAAATACTTGCAGTATCTAACTACATTCATTCTACATTACGTCATCTACTACGTAGGTGTACAGTAGGCGCTATAATTGATTCATTTAACCATAAAGCAACAATTAAATTATTTAAGAGCATACTTCAGTGAAACAGCAAATAATTTTCAGCAATAGGTGGGACGTAATTTCGCACGCGTTGCCCATTCGGAGAGTGATAGTCAACACGTGAGCACGTCAATTAGTTTTGTGATGGCGTCGGAGGAATTAATTCTTAAATCGTGTAAAGATGACTAAAAAACGTTACGTATTTACTCGAAAAACAAAACATGTCAATGAATATATTATTATTATTACTTAAATAACAATAACATTAAATGGACGCATGTTGAATTTTTATGACAAATTATGTTTTGTTCGTCACGCGTCGTTTGGACAATCTGCACGTCACGCAATAACGATTGTTTTAGACAATGCCTTAGCTGAAGTATAGCCTTGAACTATTTATTTATAATCAATATATATTGTACCGTTTGCACACTTATACTGCTGTATGGCAATTAATTTTGATTTAAAATAATTAGTGGGAAATTTAAATATAAAAAATTAAAGAATTCTGACTACGTACGCGTCATTATATTTTGATGAAACGTCACTCGGTATTCTATGCATCTAGGGCTTAGCTTTTAAATAACATTGAAAAATCTTAACCATGTCGAGACGTTTTTCTGTTAGCAAACGAAAATAAAACAGTAATATCAGACTTTTTTTGGTCGCGAACATCGCGAGCGAAAACTAATTAATTCTCTCAGAAAAAAAGTCTAGAGTTTTTTTTAGGTCGGCCAACAAAAATCTGCAAATCAGAAAAGAAAATTTCAAGTGACGTTTAAGATTAATAAAAAGGAGGGGGTTTTAGGTCTAATGGATGTCTAATAAAAGAAAACATCTAATCATAATTATGTTAGTCTTTAATTAAAAAAATAAACTGAATATTCACTATAAATTATGAGACAATTATACACTATATATTATGGGCATATTATGTATATGGACGCGTAATTTTCAAAGGTGTTTGGTGCCTTCATAGCCTGTTAGAATGGTAGGTACTTTTTTCAACCAAACCCCTTCATTATAAAGAATTACATCTGGTTATTGTTCACGAGAAATGGGCAAAATAGATTAATCTAAGATTTTGAAAAAAAGTATATAGCAAGTAATCTTTGGTTTACCACGAATTTTATAATTTGTGGTGTGCGGTGACACCAAAGTTTCAGAAACACTAGGCTAGAAGATCGAAACCCGAAACAAAGCCTATGACGACATACGAAAGCCTACTGAGGCACTCCCTGAATAAAGATGATTTTACAATGGAAGACAGCGGTGTTCTCTCGGTAATAATAGCGTATGTCGGTACTGGATATTGAATAATTTGCCATCACATTGTACCAGTAGATTCGAAAAGAATACAAAATGTTATTGATAGGTTTTGTGATTTAACTTTTAAGCCTACCTACGCAGATAAGTTTTTGACAGGTAACATGTCAAAGTAATCTAACAGCGAACATAACAATGATCATGCGTGTAGTATTTATTACATGCTAACCAATATTTTTTGGAGGTTAAAAAGGTAAGAAAGCCGTCCATTGATGGGAAGATTAAAATCATGATTTCTTCAAGATAGATATTGATGGGAAGATTAAAATCATGATTTCTTCAAGATAGATAACATTCTGAAAAGAATCTGTTATAGTTGGCACACGTATGTATGCTATAATGATAATGCACCACAGTGTAACGCAGTGATGCCAACCGTACTATAATTATAGTACAATACTATAATTTTAATTCCGCAAAAAATGGAAAATACTATAATTTTACGGCAAATATACCAAAATACTATAATTTTAAAGGATTCTAGACGAAGAATGTTCCTGTACTATATATTTTTCAGAAATACTATATTTTTTTTGCCATTGTATTATAATCAGCATAGAAAAAGATGGCAACACTGGTGTAACGGTACAAGAAATAACATATTATAACCAACCGAAGATATTTTAATATACGGCTAGATTAATTGAATATGCTGATATAAAAAAAGATGCAACATTAGAAAATACGTACGATTCCGTAGGCATTTACTCCTATGATAATAATATGATGACTTAAATTCAAGCACTGACATTTAGATTTAACCGGCGGGGTGATTAATTAGTTATCGGATGGATAATGCGGAGAGTTGCTAGACTACTTAAATTTAAAAGAAAGTGGCCTAAGTTACAGTAACTCCAGGGCCGGTCATAGCATACGCGGGGCCCGATTGATGCACGCGTCTTTCGTTAACAAATATGAAACTTTTCCAAAACATTTGGTAGGTACAAAAACCAATCAAAATTGGATTTTTTTCCCCTTTTGTCGGCAAAGAAATTAAATAAATAGTTTTGAATGTTGTTTTCTTGGTTCAGAAAAAAGGATTGAATACGCAAACATAAAATACTTGCAGTATCTAACTACATTCATTCTACATTACGTCATCTACTACGTAGGTGTACAGTAGGCGCTATAATTGATTCATTTAACCATAAAGCAACAATTAAATTATTTAAGAGCATACTTCAGTGAAACAGCAAATAATTTTCAGCAATAGGTGGGACGTAATTTCGCACGCGTTGCCCATTCGGAGAGTGATAGTCAACACGTGAGCACGTCAATTAGTTTTGTGATGGCGTCGGAG
The DNA here is from genome assembly GCF_057557595.1 of Rhyacophila brunnea. Lineage (NCBI taxonomy): Eukaryota > Metazoa > Arthropoda > Insecta > Trichoptera > Rhyacophilidae > Rhyacophila > Rhyacophila brunnea. The sequence goes on from NW_028232965.1 coordinate 18,477,454, forward strand.
GAATTAATTCTTAAATCGTGTAAAGATGACTAAAAAACGTTACGTATTTACTCGAAAAACAAAACATGTCAATGAATATATTATTATTATTACTTAAATAACAATAACATTAAATGGACGCATGTTGAATTTTTATGACAAATTATGTTTTGTTCGTCACGCGTCGTTTGGACAATCTGCACGTCACGCAATAACGATTGTTTTAGACAATGCCTTAGCTGAAGTATAGCCTTGAACTATTTATTTATAATCAATATATATTGTACCGTTTGCACACTTATACTGCTGTATGGCAATTAATTTTGATTTAAAATAATTAGTGGGAAATTTAAATATAAAAAATTAAAGAATTCTGACTACGTACGCGTCATTATATTTTGATGAAACGTCACTCGGTATTCTATGCATCTAGGGCTTAGCTTTTAAATAACATTGAAAAATCTTAACCATGTCGAGACGTTTTTCTGTTAGCAAACGAAAATAAAACAGTAATATCAGACTTTTTTTGGTCGCGAACATCGCGAGCGAAAACTAATTAATTCTCTCAGAAAAAAAGTCTAGAGTTTTTTTTAGGTCGGCCAACAAAAATCTGCAAATCAGAAAAGAAAATTTCAAGTGACGTTTAAGATTAATAAAAAGGAGGGGGTTTTAGGTCCACCAATCCCAATTAACAGATTACCTATTCATATAATTAGGTTCATCTGGTTGGTTAGTTACTAGCACATTATAGGGCTCAAGGTGCGTCAAATTGGCCTAGGATCGGGCCTGAGTTTTCTCTGTAAATTGGTTTAATTGGTATTAATTAATTTAGTCAGGAGTATTTAGTCATGTGACGACCACAATGATGTATTGAAACTCCGTTATAAATACAATGAAATAATTTTGTATGCTTACCGTTTATTATTGAGATTTTTGAAGATCTAATCACTAGAATTAAGATTAGTTTGCGGTTAAAAAAAACACATTTTTTTAAAGGTGTAGTCTGAGGTAAGCTAATAGTAAGTGTGTCCTTGTATGATTCCATCAACAGAGGTCTAAGTTCGAATAAGCGTTATTTCATTAATAATATAATATATAGATATATCCTGTAACAAAAAAAAATGAGGAGGTCGAAACCAGTTATTCGTCATCAAACTTAGTCAACATGGTTTTAAAGAGGACCACTATTAAAATGTTTGCCTTTGTAACATAGGTAATTTGAAACATTCATAATATAATATGCAGAACCGACTTGAGTAAGTAAGTAAAGAGTGTTGATTCTGGCAAATAAACTATGGCGTCACTTGGTAAATAAAATTTTATCTAAAGAAATCAGATGGTCGCTACAATATTATGTACTAACAGAGTTGAAAATTTTCTTGTGATAAAATTATTAATAGAATTTAACAATAATTTCCAAATGACTAAGTTGAGACGGCGTTTCCGAATGAGTATTTTAATGCACAATGTTCAACAACCAATACGATTTTGTATTTAGATTATTATATTAAATAAAATGATGGTGCCCAGTGGCGCACCCAGGATTTATTATTGGGGGGGGGGCAAGGAAGAGAATGTAAATTAGTCCTATAGGCTCTTTTTCTTTTTCACAGCCTAATTTCTCGTTTATCGGTTTTTTTGTCTATTGCACTCGGTGTACCTACATCATGGTCCCCACATCCTGAAATGGGCCCTCAGGCTAGGATATTTGGCGGCCCCCCTACCTACCGCTAAGATTAAAGGCAGTGTGAAACACTACATTAACGTTTTTCAAATTGTGTTTTAGTTCAAATTAAGGGTACTTATACAGTGAATTATTGGCGATTTTTAATACATCTACTTTAATAATGGAGCTGTCGAGTATCGACACATAATAATCAAAAAATATATTACACAATTATATAAGTAATTGAAAACGTTCAAGTACCTATAATAGCGCCGCAGGCGACTTTTTTTACCATTAAAGCTAATTTATGATGTGTGTTTATCTCACTTATCTGGTCAACCTGACACGCCGGGCCCCCAACAGCCCAGGCCCCCAGGCTAGAGCCCTCCCCAGCAATGACCTACACCACTCCGGAATTCGGGTGGACACCGAGAATTTTTTGACAGTTCCATTAGGGATTGGGTTTCTAAAAAAACCTGGCATTAGTGTTTCGAAATTTTTGTGTTAGAAATTAAAATCTATGAATTTTTTCTAAAAAGGGTGCTGGAGAATTATTACAAATCATTATTTTGCCGTGTTTTTATTTGTCTAAGCCCAAAGTTATAGTTTATTGGCTTTCAATTTCAATGTTTAAAATCAATCTGTTAATTTTCATTTTTGGGGGGTGCCAGGGCCCCTTTCCCCCCCCCCCCTAGGTGCGCCACTGATGGTGCCTTATCATCTTATCAATCTGATTAGTCTGTTGATAATCAATTATTGTTGAAAAGTCAATACTATCGACAAGCATCTAATAATTAATACTACAATGATGATTACATTCTAATCGACTAAATCGAATTTGGAGAACAGTGGTTTAGACACGAAAACATTTTATAAAAATCATTTCATTTCTAACACATATCTACAAAAAAAAAAAAAAAACACGTAGACAACAATTGAAAAGGTAACTGTATCGTTTGTGTAAGTAATCGGAGTAGTCAAGTATTATGTGGTGCAATAAATTAAGAATGTGAATCTGATGTTAAGATTATCAAATTATCATGTGTGATGGGAAAACAACAATAGTAATGATTGATGAACGGATATTGGGATGATTTGTTGATGAAATATGAACGTGTTTAGTTTTGATTTAAATTAATTCTGTGCATTTCTTAAATTCGCTTCACAACGCATGCGCATCTGTTACATCAATCACACGCTAGTGAGAATTTTCAAACATGTTCTCATTATCACTATGATTAATGAACGGGTTACAAAAATACACACCAAAACCCACCACAAATATTAATATAAATCGAGAACATTTAGCTATTATTACAGTATAATTTTTACATTTAATTACAATTTAAGAATTTACGTAGAATATAGATAGGTAGGTACATAATAAGTTGGGAAAAAAGGAAAAAGTCATCTAAAATCTGTGAATTTCTTTGAAAAAATGTTTTCCGTCCAAAACCAAAAATCGAGAGCTTTCCCGAGCTTCCGAAGAAAATATCGCATAGGTACATAAGAATGGTAAAAAACTCGAATTCTCGACATTATCATTCATGATCTCTTGTGAAATGAGATTTTTGACATTTCTGAAAAAATATTCGAGACAAGATCACATTTTCTCATTATTTATTGAGACGAGAAATCTTGATCACGACATCTAATTATGTACCTATTCAGTGGCGCACCCAGGATTTAATATTGTCTACTATCTTTGAAAACGGTATTTCGGTATCGATAAATAATTAAACACAGGTATTGCAACCCCCACTGCAGATACGTAAGCAGAATGGGACAAAAATAGTGCAAAGGCACGGTCGCGGTATTGAATGCTGTACCTTAGAGCTGAAGTTTGGATGTCACATATTCAATATCTTGCAGGAGAGCAGTTTTAAGATAGTTAATCAAATCTAGTTAAAATACTCACTCGTGTTTAGACTAAAATTCTGTATGTTGGACTTCCGCACTTTTGCAATAGCTTAAAGAAAAAAATGACTTAAATTGGACATCCACTCTTTCAGCTCTAAAGAATAATAATTGCACTAAGTACCCTCGTTTTAGAAGACGTATTTTGAAAACCACGTGACATTAGACTCACAAATTTTCAGCATCAAGAGAACGTGAATGAATACACATTTAAATCTGCATAAGTACTTAGCTAAAAAATGACAAAAATGTGACTTCCGCACTTTTAGCTATAAGGTACAGTAGTGTAAGTACAGTTAAATTTTGAACCACATTTATATTATGTACATGGAAGAATGAAATTTGCATGTGAATACCGAGATGTATATGGTTACATATTTTTACTAGTTTTTCCCCCGCAATGATTTGCAATGAAATGTACTTACACAGGTTACATTCGTGCGAAAATTGTTGACAGTAAGTGATATAATCAATAAAGATTGGTTTACCACGATCGTTTGAATAACGTCGTAATTACGTTGTACATAGTCCAAGAGATGTACAACAGTTTAATGCTTATATCAGTATTCGTGTACATTTGTAAAATACTTTAATATCGTATAAGAGCAGCCTAAAAATAGCACTACATGACATAAGGGAATTTAAAATCAATCTGCCAGAATTGCATTAAGAATGATGCAGGCAGGTTTTGGGTGACCTTTATTTCGGTGGAAGGTTATAGTTATGGATACCTGATTTGAGTCGGTTGTGAATCCGCGGGAAATAGTTGATTGATGACGTAGGCATATCAGCCGTAGTCATAATCTCACGCGATTTGAGACTCTCGTTTTTGAAACACGACGAGCGGTGCACGCATTCTCTTGAAGCCATAGAAGACGGGTTCTTCAAGCGCACTATTTGTTTTGTTAAATTTCATTACTACTATTATACACCAAATGATAATTACACGAAGCCTAATAAATTAATCGTGCAGTACAAAGTTATGTTTTATAAAAATCTCTTATATTCAGTATAACGTTTGTCTTCAATTTTCTTATAATGTTATGAATACATAGTATTTCTACAGAGACTTAATACATATAAAACAACCATATAGCGATTGCATGCTAGATGCTTTTTAGAGTCTGTCCGCTGTATAAAGTTGGTTAGTTAAATCGGACATGCTGTCCTTGTCTTTTAACGGATGTAAAATTGTATCTACGTACCATTGACTTATGTCGTAACACACATAGTTCAGTCAATCACACAGTTCAACAATAACAAAGCCTATGCACACTCACCAAAAGGTAAATCGGTCAGTGTGTATTTAGCTTTTGGTGAGTGCACATAGTGCCTGAAGATGCAGAAAGGCGAAACCCGGGTGGCAGAAAACGACTCAAATGGAATAGTACAAAACTTAAATCCATTAGAATTTTAATAACAAAGCCGTTAAAATTAAAATACCACCGACGTTTGTAAAATGTTATATCGTACCGACTAATATTGATATTAGCAGACAGTTAACACGGTAACACGTTTCCGTTATTTTCATTGGTCTAAAATTTAGAGTTTAAATTAACACAGACGCAATTCCATAAACAAGGCGGTTATCTACAATAATAAATTGGTAACAGTAATTCGTAATACGGCGAAAATTTAAGTTGGTACGCACGTCGTGTGAAATACGTTTCTTTTTTGCGAAGTTCGGTTAAGTTCTTCCTACCCGAAGAGAAGTTTTGTGTACAAAATGTCAAACAATACTCGAACATAACCTACAATATTTGACAGCTCGCATGTAAGTATAAATTGAGGCGGCGACCGTGACATAGGTAGAATTAATTTTCAAAATAGTCGCATCTCAATAATTCTCAATATGTAATTGGCGTACTGAAACTCTCGCTCTAAAACAGTTAGCACGGTCATGAGAGGCCGTGTTAAAAGATAGCACGTTTGACGGTTAACTTCCCGTGATAATCATGGTGAAGTCACATGCTTCTCCCTCACCACCCGCTAAGTCTTCACATCTTTTCGGTCGTAAACTATCGTGTAAGACCTGTAAGAGATGCACCGTTGAAATTTGTTCTGGAAGCTTAAGGCCAGGCATTAGTTGAGGCACGGTCTAAAAAGATCGTTGCTAGGCGATGCGCGGATTGCGGAACGCGGGTGCAAATGACGCCTGTCAAACGAAATATTATTTGTCATATAAATCCAACATACGTCCATTTTATGTTCTGTTTATTGTTCTATTAGTAACAATATTAATATATTCATTGACATGTTTTCTTTTTAAAGTAAATGGGTAACGTTTTTAGTCATCTTTACACGATTTTAGAATTAATTGACCCGTCGCCATCACGCAGCAAAGTGACGTGTTTCTGGCTAGACGTTCTCTCACTGAATGCGCGCAAGTCCAAAATTTCGTCGCGCCTACAGTTGAAAATTATTTGGCGTTTCACTGATGCGTCACCTTAAACAAAGAAATGTGTGTAAGATTCGTATTCTTATTGCGGTCGAACCTAGATAAGAAAAGAACCAATCCCTCTATGATGCAGCAGGTTTACTAAAGTTAAAATAATTGTCTTTAGTGGAAACCATGTCGTTGGTTGTTCGGCCCAATTGAAAGTCGAACAGACATGGGTAGATCTTACATTTCAATATAATATGGGAACGCTACCAGAGGATCTGATTGTTTTTTTTGATTAGCCGCATAAACGTGTGTGGGAATTCAATGAACTAAAAGCTAAATAGGCCAACAGGAGGATCATAGCGGCCACATCTAAATCTACTATCGGAGTACCAATCATAAATAATGCATATACGAGTACACAACATGAATTTCGCTAATCCCATACACGTTATTATCTCTTTAATTCATAGCGAAAATTTGTAAATTCTCTACGTGTGTGCATGTATTTTGAATGATAATGAACAACGCCGAGTACCTACTTGATAAGAAAATAGCTGATGAATTTTATGATGCATCATGATAATTTGAAAGAAAATGTCGTGAATGTAAGTACATAAATTAGAATATGCATTCACGACAAAGGAATACAATAAATTACTATTTTGTGGCAATGCTATATTGTGCGGTATTTCGATTAGAAATGTCGATACTTCATATTAAATGCTCACCAGAGTACTCAATGTATAATAATTATATGGTGATGCATTGCTAAACACTTTATTGTCGAATGCATTAGATAGTGCATATTTTCATGATTCACGATCGCCTAGGTACGCCTATATTTTCTAAATAAACATGCATTTGTTTACATCGAAATGCTTGATGGCGAGCCGTGGAAAACGATCCATTCAAGATTTTCCACGCCGGCTAAGAAAATTGGAAAATCTCAGATGTACAGATTGACCTAGAATAATCATTCATTTTTGGTATGCATTAACTATTTATATCTTCCAGCAAGAAAACGAATCTAGGAGCGCCGGTGTTCAATATTTTGATTAGAGTAGAATGTAAAAATTGATAAACGAAAAAAACCATTAAAAAAATTAATCGCCCAGTGTCGCACGGCGGTCGAAAATTAAGATTTGAAATATCTTTGAAAACGAATTCTTAACAATTTACCTAAGCAACATACCAAAATAAACGACAAATTAAACATAAATAATATTATAATGAATGATACACGTCCTGGCCGCTGTCAACTTCGTTCACTTCCACTCCATGTCGTTTGGTCTAGCTAGAATCTAGATCACCAGTGTCATAGACACACCGATAATCAAGAGGTTCTTTTCCACTCCGTCCATCCACCGAAGTCGAGGTTTCCTAGTTAACCCAACACCTTAACAAGTTCACTCTTAAATCGCGAACGCTATATCTCATTTTTAAACATCGCTGTGCTCCAACACCATTAGTTTTCAGTGGATGAAATAAAATCAAGATATATTTATTAATTTTTTAAAACTTAAAATTAATTGTTTGGAGTGTTTGTGTTTTATCTTCTAATGGCTAATATGGATTAGTTAGTATATAATACGTAGATAAGCATACACTTTCGGCGAAATGAAAAAAAAGTATTATAAGTAGGACGTAGGTACTTAGTATAACTTTATCAGCAAAATTTAAAGCAATAAGTGGGTACCTGTGCTTGCAAAATGCCTGTCTACGTATCATTTAATTATAAAAAAATGAGTATTGAAAACAAGCTACACACACTTCAGAGTTCAGGATAACCTTTAAAATTATGCAGCAGTTACATATCTTTACAGGTATTTACAAGACGTTTGTTATTGACCTATGCATAATTTTATCTTATGCACATAGTCATTATAAAGTACTGGTGTATCACTGCAGCTATTTTCATTCAATTCAATCATTATGTGCATCGTCCGATTCCAAGTCGCAAGGCCAAATAACTATGGTTTTAACCTTGCATGTGCATCACGTAATCGACAACTTACGCAAGACTCTCGAAGAGCACGAAACACCTTGAAAACATCGTATTTTCCTCTTCATATGATTTTTTTCCAATCTAATGCACAAAATCAAAAATAGTTAGCACATCGAAGTTATGTGGTATAGAATTAAAATTTGTTGAAAAAAACATCTTTATTGAGTAAGTACCTACATAATGTTCAATATCATTGTGAATATACCTAAATAAAAAGGCGTGTGATGAGTACTGGTAGGTATTCAATTTATTGTTAGCATGGTAATATTTTGTATAGCATCAGAAATGATTGAATAATTGGTTAAATGGGTTGAGAATGAAAGGAGTGTAAGTGACATAAATGCAAAAAAGTAGTAAGGATCCGTTAACTGCTTTGTATGAAAAAGTTGTTGACATTCCACACGTGCCACTCTATAAATTTTTGTTTAGGTATAATTCGAATTATTTTCTAAGATCGAAATGACGTGACGATTATAAACTTTGTAAGAGTTTTTTTTTTTGTTTTAGTTAAATTGGCATAATGTGGATGCAATGCACTGTGGTTGCTTTCCCGAAAAACTAGAAAAAAACTACTTACGTACAATACAATGCGTATCAATGTTATCATAAAAATATAGTGCCGAGCTACTGATAAAACATTGAAATTGAATTAGGCTTGTGGATAATTATATTGATAATGATATTTATTTTGTTCATGTCGCGGAAAAGACAATCATTTATTTACTTTGCCGAGATTGTGCGAAAAGATACAATTTAATTTTTTCTAGAATATGACTTTTGCGACCTTTTTGATTTGTTAAGAAATAATAGTTAGATAGTTAGTTACAGCAATAAGCATGCAAGGTCTCGTATCACTCAATAAAGCACGTGTTTTCACTCATATTATTCAAAGTGTACGAGGCACTAGCGTACATTTCTATGGCTTCGTTAAATTATGCTTTGTAAATAATATAATATTCAAAATGTTTTCCCCTAACACGGCTGTGTTTCTAATCAAAGAGGTAGAGGTATTGCTTTTTTGGAAAGCATACATTTAATAAGGCATAGGATACAACAGTTATATTGGTATATCACACGTAAAAAACTAGTTATAATAGGTAGATATGAAATAAAACCCGTCAGTAGGTTGAATAATATAAATTGTAAAATATTCAAATTAAGAATGCATAACTTAATAACATTACAGTTTAAAAATAATACATTTTTAATGGGCAAATACTAATAAAATGCATGTATGTACAGAACACGAACAATGAACTAGGAATAGAAAATTGTAGCTTATGTATAAACATGCGTAATGTAATTTTCATTCAATGAAAATACGCTATCCACGTTTAAATAGGGTTAGTCTACTGAACTCTTTGGAATAGATTAATTATGTTACTTTGCAATGCACGTTCTACATACTTAAAATATAAGAAATATTTGAAATACTATTATAACGGACAGGTGGATTATACTTTTGTCTAATATCATAATACGATAATTTTTTAGATATTCAGAAAATAACACAATAATAAATAATAATGAAGATAATATGCTATATTATTTAGACATCAAAACAATTCTATTTTTTTTTATCATTTATGTTTAAACAGATATATTGTGATGTCGTTAACTTATTATTTTATATCTATACTTACAATAATATTATGTAGGTACATATCACATTAAACCGAAATAGATGATAGTAAAGGAATTTAGAGATAACACTGATAACGATAATACGCTTTATATTAATTAATCATAAGATCTAATATCGAGAGGAATTTTAAAAGGGAAAATAAACATTTTGTAGCAAATATAAGTACATATCTGATATTTTTGATTACACATAAAATTAAATAATGACACCTACAGACCTATTTTCGTTAATATTATTTTATCAGTACAGTTTTTAGTAACATAGTCTTAAATTATAATAACATTTAGATTTCAGTTTAATAACTATTAAAATTTAATATGAATTAGATACTATGTATCTTAAAGGGGTTTGTTTGATTATTCCAACATAGTTTGGGGTTTCTAGGTTGGATTCTAACGAAATGATCATTCGGTAAAACAGTCGCCTTAATATGTAAGGGGTTGGTTTGTTTTTACTATGAATTATATTATTATTGTTGGTAATTATTAATGTATTACAATGCTCACGATTTACCGTTATAACAGCCGCTATCTACGTCCACAGCATTGCGGCCGCAGTCTGACCTTGCCGAAAAGACATATTGTGGGTCAGATACCAACAGTCCAGTGTTATTGAATCATTTCTAGGGGCTAGACAAAAGACTATCTACTATCTACATAGAATAAAGACTGTCAACAAAAGTAAAATCGTCTTGACGTATTAGACTTTAGAGAGAATGTACCAATATCTAGTACCTAATCTACATACTATTATAGACTAGGTAGAAATATGAAACAACAGAAAACTTTCTCTGTAAATATTGTAAGATGTAGATGTTTTGAAACTGTGTAATGGTTCAATAATTTGACATTAATAATACCATAATATTCAAGTAAGTACATTTAATATAATAATATGTAGACAATCTTCGAAAGCTTATATTTTTTGAAAACAGTTTTTAATACAACCGCAGAACAATATCACGGTATATGGTTCAACTGGTTTGGTCTGTAAAAAGAAGCGAGACATGATTTGACCATTCTATTCGTTATTCGTTGTACAATTTCACTAATCGAATTGGAGAACCCAGACACATCATTGTGTTGATAGCAACCCGTGATGTGCATAAACTATTGTCACTTGACAATATGTCTTAAATTGGGAACAATTATATGGAGACAATCGGATCGAGGTTTCTGGGTGATTTACTTTTAACCAGTAGTAATGGTAAACGTCGAACAGTGGGAAAACAGCAATTTTGTTTTGGTAGCGTAATATTTCGTCTTGCAAACTATATTTTACTTTTCCGAGATGGAATATAATAATATATATATATATATATTGTTAAAGCCGCTTTAGTGAAACGATACAAATCAGTGAAAATTGCAGTACGCTGTGGAGTTATTATCCCTAGGGTAGGTACGACATGTCTAGTGAATAAATTTATATGCACGATAGGTAAGTAGGCATTATTGTAGGAAAGTTTGTCAATTCCCTCCAGCAATCATGTCTGAAAATTTTAACTTTTACATCATATTATTTTCCCAATTACTGAGGTGAAATTGGTGTTGTTCAAAAATAATTTCATATATTGAGAATTACTATATATTATATAACATCTATAAGCGCGTTATATTAAGATTATCTGCCTTTTTTGAGCGCTTTTTTCTGAATATTGGTTATTTACAGAACTAAACATCCTTCCATGTTATCTGGTCGTGAGGGACAGTTATATATTATTTTATGTCAATGGGGAACAATGATACGATATTTATATATTATAACATTTAAAACTCATGCCTTGGGTTCTCATACGGAGTATGATAATTAAAAAGAAAATATATAATATACTACCTAGTTTTATTTATAATCAGAACTGGTAATTCAATCTAGGACTGTGCCCGCGCTAGTCCGATGATTTGGCAATCTAGCTACAGCGACAGTCTCGAGACCTTCATTGTTTAAAATTCAATATAATAATATAACGAGAGGTAAATTTAATACTTACGTTTTGACTTTCAAGAATATTGAGCATTACAAAAATGAAAGTAAAACGTGGACCGAGCCATGAAGCGAGAAGTGCACAATGAGAAGTTAGAAGAAAAACATATTGCAAGCGCCTAGCCAGAGTTCTTTGAGTGAAATCATCCATAAACAGAAGATAAAGGAAAGTTTACAGTGCAAAATTTGTTAAAATGAATGTTTCTCTTCTATTAACATTATTACAGATTAAAATTAATTATGGCAATTATCTAATAAAACTCCAAAGTACCTTACTTCTATTCCAATGAACATCATTGAAATAATTTGTTTGAAAAGCGTTAATAATTAACAAATTCATTGATAAAATGCCTATTTCGACCTATAGGGAATAGTAAGCGCTGTCAATTGGTAGAGCAATATGTAGTCTCAATGAAATTAGTACATTCAACTGACGAGCGTGTACTTTTAAGTGAACACAGTTTTATAAAATCGTAAAAATAAAGTGTCTTTAGTTAACTAAGTATATTTATTTACTGACTTTAAAAAAATATATATATATACTTATTATTAAATATGACATTTAATAATACGAGTATCATATTTTGTGAATCTATTGAATCAAAATTCTGTAGAGTTGCCACTAACTTTGCACTCCGGCTCTAGGGTGAAAATGATGTAATATATTCTATAAATATTTTTTTACATATTAATATATTATAATATTATTTATTTATTTATCAATACATATGTTAATGCAAGTGAATATCATTTCATGCGAGGTAATCAGGTAAAGAGAAATCAGTGTAGAATCAAAATGTGCAAAAAAAGTGCTAAGTTATAAAGTTTATACTCCAACATACATGAAAACCTTTTTAACAATAATATTGTAATAATAAAATTAATATTATTTGATTTAACAATAGACGAGTTACTGTAACGAATAACGATAACAGCCAGTGTTGTCAACTACTGCCATTGACAAAAATATGTCCGACATGGGAAGAAAATAGGCTAGTTGGGAGAAAAAAACCGCTAAATTTTCTTATACCCAATTAAATAAACGACTAAAAACTAGCACTTCAAAAAAAAGTCATAACAATTTTTTTTAAATTGAAACTAATAAATACGTATAAGTAATAAGCCATACAACCAAAAAATAATCAGGTTCGAAACTTGGTCATCATTTAAATATCGTGTGTTATATTTAATTTATTAAAAAGATATTATTATAATATGGCAATTATTATAATGACGCCAACACGCTGATTTTCAAGCAAAATAGTGTAATATTCTAGCTTTTATATGAATCTTCGCTGGATTGACGGACTCAAAGTTTTGTGAAAGTACGAGGGAGCCAGAAGAAGGGTCGTTGGGAAGCCTTCATACAGCAGTGAATCGTCTGCGGGCAATGATATTTCATACGTTAAACTTCCACGTTAAATTAAATCAATTGATAGAATTAGTCAAAATAAAGATACTAATTGCCCTGAGGATAATAATAGTAAAAAAAACTCTTAATAATATGACAGATTATACAACACTCGGCAAAACGCAAAGAGCCAATCCAACGTTCAGTAAAAAGAGCAATAATTTCTTCAGCCGGGAGACAGAAAAACTTGATTCATAATAATTCCACTTTCTTCTTTTCGATCGTGACTCCGGAGAGCCGAGTATTGTTCAATCTGAACTCATCTGATAATATTATTTATTGAACGAAATATTATGATTTCAATGCACAAGAAATGTCAAAATACAATAATTAGATTGCCAATACATTTCAAATACTAGATATTATAGGCATAGTGATATAACATTACAAATATATTCTATATACTAAATATATTCTAATTCGAAAATATTATTACCACATACTACCTAAGAGCGGAATGCAGAAACATTTGTCATAACTAAAATTTCCTTAGCAGAAAACACTATGCAGAAACACTGTCCTTAGTTAAGATCATTTATATTGAAAATAATACCATATTTAAAAATTCTCGTTAGGTAAATTAGGTAAATTATTTTATAATTGTTAAACGATGACAAAAATATGACAACTGCATTTTATACATGCAATAACTATAAATACATATTAATATTTAATTATAATACTCTTATGTTTCCGTTATAAGTCATTATACGTGATTCCACAGGCACCACAAGATTTTTTTTAACATGGTAACACTAGCGTCTAGTGTCATACTTCATATGGTATTTTGTATTTCTGCGGGCTGGCGTATAAAAATAAAATAATATTCTGCAAGTACATGCCAAATGAAATATCCATATTGAGATACATTGTTAAATGAATTTGAGTGTATGGACTGTGTTATAGACATGCGAATTTATTTTGACAGCAGCTGTCAGTGGTAAATGGTAATACAGAAGGGGGCGTGTTCATAACAAAAGTAGTCTATGGTTAAGGATTCCTTAACTCTATACTCAGGATTGTCTATAGTTAAGTCATGCTTTTCGGCGACTTATCCTTAGGAACGAAATCTTAGATTGTGCATTCCGCTATAAGTATTTAATTAATACAGGTTATCCCGATTGAAATGTTAGTAATCTAAATAAATGGTGAGAACGGTTCCATGACAAAACAGAACAACGATAAATATAACTATGACCTTTCAGGAAAAATATAAATTTAATGTTGAAATTGTCCTATCTCTATTATGTTGATAGATTTTTAATAGCACAGATTTTCAATACACCGTAATAAATCAAATTATATACCTAATTTCTGCATTCCTAATCGCTAGAAAGCCTCAAATAAAAGGGACTTTGCCGGGAAGCTTAGGATATCTCATCTTAATCAATATATGTTCAAAATGATTGGGTGACTAGGTACAACGAAATAATGACCTAACCTAACCTAAATAGATTCCACAAAAATTAATGTTTCATTTTTCCCCTGGCTGTTCTGTTTTGTCATATTCTGTTTTGTCATTTTCTGTTTTGTCACTGTTCTGTTTTGTCCGGTTACCGGTGAGAACATGTAAATAATAATTACGTCAAAGACATCAACGCTAAGTTGAAATAACCACCCTTATGGTATTGTAGGTGGAGTTTACTTTTCAACTAAGTACAAATCAATGGTATGTAGCAGAGTCATGCATACGTGGATTTGCTATATTGATTAGAATGAATTTGTATGCAGCTTAGATGCCTTACGATCAAGCTAGTCTAGTATGCGAGGGCCTGTTTATTCTCGTCGATGGTATTGACTAACCCAGTCAGTAGATACCTAAACATAATCTAAATAAGCGAATGACATTTTAAAAATGACAAATACAACAAAGACACAAATACTTCATACAATATGTACTTATAGTGGTGACAAAACTTAGAGGGAAGGTTCTCTATAGTCAGACCGCGGAAAAACCCACTCCGGGTTCTCGTGGTCCTGATGCTGCTGACTACTATATAATATTATTATTATGGATTATTTTAATAAATATTGTACATAGTTATTGAATTATGTTTTATATATATAATTTGTACAATATATTTACATGCCAGTGTAAGTTAAGTTACTATGATAATTTTAGAGGAAATCTCGTATGCGTGCCTATCCCAAAACAACGAAGAGAAACTACGTCGTAAGTTTAACGTACCGGTAATGAAAAGTGAAACGTAATGCCTTCTTCCATATGCGCCACATTTAGGTAATGGCAAATCGTGATATAAAAACACGTGTTCTTTTCTAAAAAAGGTGAACTACGACCTAGGCACCCGGTTTCCGATCGTGCCACCGTTTTCCTAAACAAATGTGCAAACTGAATACAGAATGGACGGAAATCTACAAATATTGTGGTAAGCAATGACATTATTAATGGACGACGCACTCAATACAGTAGCTAGCAAATAAATTCGCGCATTCGCATGTATAGGTAGGCGTGACGCAATTTCCATTATGCGATATCACGCATCGGGAATTTATAGCAATATGACATTTATTGCAATGGCGTTAGAGCAGTGTTTCTAATGTCAATGTTCATTTGAGCGAACCCGTTCGAACCGAACCATTCGGCAGACCCAACAAAAAGCATCAGGAATTTATAGCAATATCACCTTTATTGTAATGGCGTTAGAACAGATTATGCCATTCGGCAGACCCGACAATAAAGTGTGTGTCATTTTCTTTTCCACATGATTCGTCCATACTAATGTCATTTTTTTTTTTTTTTATAGAATTATTAATAACCATGTCCTTGCTTTTTCGTACAAGGTGGTTGTTAGTAATTTTGAACAATCACAAACACCCAGGCTTTGAGAAAAACACATAAATGTTTTTGTCATGACCGGGAATCGAACCCAGGAACTCTCGGGTGGAAGGCGAGCGCCTTACCCACTGCACCACGAGAGCCGCCTATACTAATGTCATTGGTGGTAAGTACGTATTTTTATTTTGACATGAAGTTTACCTATTCCATCAATAACCTACAGGCAATGTGTATTATGCTGGTGTTAAGAAATGTGTGTCACGCAGTACATAAATGTATGATTGTATGAATTAAACTTTTGTATGACAGCGACAATTCAAAATTCTTTTGTTTGCTCATTATGACTACATTTTATTTACATATCGTTTGTGCAAAAATGACTCACAGAGTGGGCTTGTTTACATGGGCTTAGTACTAATCATTAGTACTAGCTACTCAGACTGATACTGACACGTGGTTGTTACAGGCCGAATACTAATGTTAGTAATGTAATACTAATGTGTATTATTACTTCGGCCTGTTTACACGTGGCGGTATTAGTGCGAGTAGTGTTTACTTAGGATCTACAATTATTACTAATTAAATCAACTACATAATATGTTAATGTCAACCTTATTATAGATGGAGCCTGTGAAGCTGTGCTCATAGATTTATCAATCCGCCCCGTACCGCAGATAGGTGACGTGAATCGTGTACAGTTATGTGTATGCCAGGAGGCGTAACCGACACATTAGTCCCGATACTTTTGTGTGCATAGACGCAGCTTATGGTCAGCTACATTATCCGTGTGTCCGTTCTCTGTCGGGCTCACTGGTGTGATATCCTCTTGTCCAAACCGTCCCCGCATTGTTCACAAAAGCTGCCACAGAACAGATAATAAATAGAATTCCGATAGGCTATATACCTACCAATATACTTAGTAAAAGGGTTTTGAATGTGTTAAGTGTCCTACGAAAATGAACCACGCAGTATATACGTGCAATAGTGTGTGTAATACGCCAATATTAAATGAGGCTCAATGCATAAACCGAGAGCAGTTGTCAGTATTCGACGTGTAACGTATTCTTAACACGTGTTTAAATTTATCCCGTATTCTTCCTTACTCGAGATCGGTTCCCTGCTTCTCCTTACCTCGTTAGGTATTTCAGTTCCCATTATTTCTGAGTTCCCTACCTTCTGCTATCTCTGGAGCCCTTAAGATTACATACGGCGCAATTTTTATGGGAATTGCCGGTTACGCCTCCAGCAGTTGGCATTCCCGAGTAAACTCCTTAACTCACGTGAGACGCGCACTACTAAGCGGGCAGCGACTTGCGCTGATCTCGCTTACCAAAGAAAGCCTACCGCACAACTTCTACTGATGCGCTTGCCGTACTCGCGGGGGTGCTACCCCTCGATCTGCACGCCCAAGTCAGAGGATCGATCACCCTCCTCTTGAGGGGGATCAGCACAACACTCGCCGGTGTCCATCTGACACCACCGCAGAGATCCGGGACGTTCCTTACAGGAAGACTGTAAGCGACATTGTGTACAAGACCGCATTTGCGGCATGGCAGGCGAGGTGGACCGCCTCCCCCAAGGGGCGGCACACTTACCGTTTTTTTCAGACGTATTCTGCAGGCACCAAACTAGAAGACTCCAACCTTCGCACTGGATTAGCCAGTTCCTCACCGGCCATGGCAACTTCGCCGCCAGACTCCACGAGTTTGGCTTGATAGTAGATGGGCCGGGTTGTACCTGCCGACATGACCACCAAGATGTTGAGCACATCCTCTGGGATTGCCCGCTTATGGAACTCGAACGAGCGGAGCTGTTTGCCAGGGTCCGCCCTCACACGGGCCCAATTGGACATGGAGATTTGATAGCAACCGAGGCCAACTTTGCGGCATTCGCGGGATAGTCCCGACTCTTCTGTAGACTCATCCATTTCAATTCGTGACACTCAGTATGCGGGTACACATGGAGCTTAACGTCAGCGGACAAAAACAAAAAAATAAATCTTTCTTAACTTTCTTCTTTAAGCACTACGGTGCATGATTGCAGCATCAGTCCCGTGTGGCTCCGTCTCGGGACGGAATGAGCACTTAAAATCACTTCTTTCAGACACTTTAAGCGTCATGGAAAGCGGCTGTGCATATATCACGGGTGGTGGTGGGAACTTTAACGTCTAATAGTCCGTATTCTTTGATGTGTCACAGAAGGATGCTGGTGTATTTATATTCTGCTACTACACACCTACGTATGATGGCATACAATATTGTTGGGACCAAATATAAAAATGTAAAATAATAGCACTTTTTTAAATCACAAAAGGTGTCGTTCGGTCCGGTTTACTCTAAGTCTTATCTAGCATTGTAGTAGGTAAAACATGTTATCGCCTCTAACTTTACGTCACACGTTTTATTTAAATATCAATATTATGATGTCATGGAAACCACAAAATAATAAACACAATTAATTCCAACTAAAAAAACCTTAAACTGAGAGATAATCAATTTACGGCGGATACTAATGAATAGTGATGTAACGCTGGTGATGAGTGACTGATGAATTGATTATGCAAATATCCATTACCTAATCAGCGTTATCTTACAGATCTTGCATATTCCAGATACGTTTTTTTTTGTTGCAATTCATTTCTCTATACTGTGTGATACACTTACGCACAGAAAAGTTGCTAACCGCAATAATACATTACAAACAAAAAAACTGTCACTACACTTCTCTGAATCTTGCTTTTTAAGAGTATTTTTCTTAATCATTTGGCATATTAATTGACTGCGTGCAAACTGTAATCTCTGGTGATTGTGATTTTTGATTGAACTAAAGTAACTGAAGATTTTGGTATTAAAATTGAATTTTGCGTAATACATAGATACACTTTGTTTTCTTAGTCGTGTTAATGTAACTGATTTAATATGAGCAGTATCATTTTTGATGCTATGATAAATGTTTCCATCCACCAGATATTCTCACAAATAGTAATAGGTATTATTACGAATGTCTGAAATGTCGTTGAATTAAAAATCGACCGATCATTCACCGATCCATCATCATTT
Organism: Rhyacophila brunnea; assembly: GCF_057557595.1. Classification (NCBI taxonomy): domain Eukaryota; kingdom Metazoa; phylum Arthropoda; class Insecta; order Trichoptera; family Rhyacophilidae; genus Rhyacophila; species Rhyacophila brunnea. The sequence goes on from NW_028232965.1 coordinate 18,496,299, forward strand.
TGTAGAAATCAACTTGCAAAAACTAAATATGTTGATGGCATTTTCTGATATATGATTTTGACATATTATTTGATTATGCCTATCATTATAAAAAAAATATATAGTGATACCAAACGATAAATATATTTTTTTACCTTTTTAAATTAACATCTTGACATTATCTTTTAAACATACATAATTTTGAAAAACACTTCTGAGAAAATATATTATAACCATTAATAATACCAATAGAAAAAATCTTTTTGAAAAAAGTAAGACACCCGGCAGGAATCGAACCTGCATCTCTTGGGTTTACGCCCCGTCCGCGCATTCTCCACTATGCTACTAGATGACATACTAATTACGACAAATTTTAACTATTGGCCATTATGTTATGTTGATTTTTAAGAAAACTGATGCTGTTCAGAATTTCTTTGACACAATTTCGACAAAAGTTGTGTATCTATCAAACATATATCTTAAGACTTGTTTACAAGGGTGTAGTGCTAATTAATAGTATGTAAACCAGGGGGGAGCAAACTTTTTGGATGGAGGGCCAAATTTAAGAATTCAAAATGAAAATGGGCCGCAAGAAAATACCATTTTTAGATATACACTATTTATTATCACGAAAAATAAACATTTTTTAACATTTTTTTAAATTCAGGTATTAATTTTGTAGTTGATATTCTCAAAACTGCTTGTAAATGGGCATCGGAGATATTTGATCGTAAAGAATTTTTATTAAGGTTCATGATCGAAAATGTTTGTTCATATAATATAGGTTGATCCAAAAATAACGAACATTTTTCTTGCATAATCTTTAAGTTGGTCGAATTTGTCTGAATTAAGGGCATTGTTAAGTTTGTAGATTTCTTCACGACGATGCAATTCTCTTAAATCAGTGTAACACTGCAGATCAATAATCTCAAGTTGTAGCTCTGTCGGTACAATATCAATATCTATTAAAAATGGACCGCGTCACCAAATCTTTGTGAAAAATCGTCATTCAGAGCTTTAATAATTTTACCATATTCTTCAAATTTATATTCTGATATATTCAGCAACTTCAAAGTTGGAAAGTGGTCCACGTCGTTATTCGATATTTGTCGAAGGAATAACTTGAGTTTTAATTGAAATCCATTCAAACTTTTAACCATATCATGGGCATATATTTATTTCCTTGCAACGCGGAGTTAAAAGTATTTAAATGTGTCACGATCTTCAACGTCGAAAATAGTGGTTACATAGTATGAGACGAGACGCAAGGAAGACGTACTGAGAGAATACATTTACGAAACAACAAATTCTTCAAATTTTAATCTATTGTCAATATTTTTTAAAAATATATAAAAAAGTTAGTCGTAATCCGAAGTACAATTAATGATGGCGGGCCACATGCGGCCCGCAGTTCCCCCCCCCCTGTCCTAAGGCATAAACATGTCAACAGACTTGTGTGGGATCATGAATTATAATCACAGTTGTCTTTATTATTTAATTTACACATAGTATCAGTTCTTTACTCTTTACTTTTACTAATTATAGATCAAAATCCAACAATTGATTAAAACTTTAAAATAAAGGTGTATAGGAGATAATATGTGTTTCGGACTGTTTTTATCACAGAACAGATTTAATATGTAACAAAAATTCAGATAGGCTAAGGGCTTGCGCAGACAGAGCGCGGTCAGGCGGTCTGCGTTCCGCGTTCGGAGTTCGGCGTTCTTTGTACTGTATGGACTTCATACTGTATGGGTACACAGCCGGCGGTCAGACCGCGCCGGTCAATTGGAACGCTAGAGTTCTGGAGTTCTATGCCCGGAATTACAAAGAACGCCGTACCTCCTGTCCAGTCCCGTCATAGGAATTTGAGCAGTCACACAACATAGAGCGAAACCACACGGGGGAGTGAGTACGCAACAGCGGTGCTTTCTCACTTCCACTCGCAGTCGGAATATAGCGGTCTCGCATTATGCAGCGCTTGTGTCAGTACAACGTTTGTAAACAAATGGAACGCTTATTGTTGACCGCCACCTGTCTGGTGTCCCTGAACGTTAGCGGTCAACGGTCGGTTGAACGCAGAACTCCGACCGCTCTCTGTCTGCGCAAGCCCTAAACCCCAAAACACTACATTTTGAAGCAGGATTTTGAATGTGTGAGTCCTACGAAAATGAAACACACATTATGTGCAATAGTGTGTTGAAACCTTCAAATACACCATTATTGAATGAACGCCAGTGCATAAACCGAGAGCAGTTGTCAGACGAAGGATAAGGTTAGAATGACGTATTTTTGACGCGTGTTTAAGTTATCTCATATTCTTCCACACGATCGGTTGTCACACCCGTTACGTATTTCAGTTCCCATTCATTCTGTGTTCCCTGGTTTTATCAGTTGCTTCGATTTTTGTAAATGGGTAAATGTAAGTAAATTGTAAAATAAGATATGGGAGTCAACTGTGTAAAAATTAAAACAGATGAGCTTCCTGCGTCAATATTAAAAAAAAAACACCAAGCGGGAGCCAAAAGCAATATCATTCACAAAAACAACGCAATTTTTTGGTAGGTAATAAAATCCACGATTAACATGCTGGACAAGGAAAACATTTTATTTATATTTAGAATTGGTTATTATTATATAACTGTGCCATTTTTTCGTTATTTTTACCACGACCCAAAGCAGTTTTTAATAAGATAAGCAGATAAATGCATAGTAGATAATATTATGTCTACATAAATTTAATGTCTAACCAAACTAAAGTAAATTTGGTACAATTGGAATATATTTCTTTAAGTGTATAGTCTATTGCATTTTGCATTAAAGTACAACATTCCTTAATCGAAAGTATTTTGCCGAGTAAATATTTCACTTGCGTTTTCTGCAAGCTGATTTAATTAATGGCTTCATCGTGACCGTAATGAGACAGCAAACTAGGAATGTTAAAGAAAACATGGAATACCTACTCAAAACCAAAACATTATTTTTCAAAGTCACGGATCATCATTTGTAGGTAATTAAATCATATTTCAAAATGCACGTCTATCTATCCACTGGAAAAGTAGGTATCCAACTACAAATAACAAGAATGCACTCGGGATTATCAATGCGATGTGCACATTTGATAAAAAATACTTTGATTTTTGTAGACACAAAAACTCATTAAAACGAGCTTGTTGCTTTTGATATTATACATCGGTTTAAGTGGGTAATGTTAAAATTTTAAATGGTAACTTCATTGCATAATTTGCACAATACATTTTAATGCAAAATTGCATTAACTGTTGCGCAACATTTTTGTACCCACAGATTTTGTAATAAAATACATGATACATGCGAACACACAGTTTGTAATAAACTGGGCGCATATTCACATTACGTTCTAGCCTCTAATATTAAAAAAAAATCCTGCAGTGTGTAGTTCCCTCTTGTAGCATCGTCACAGAATAAGGGATTGTTACAACGGCGACAGAATCCGCTGGGTTGACCCATAAAACACGAATGTACTTTAATCACTATTATGTACCTATATTTATACTAGTGAATTGAATTAAATACATAATAGTAATTATAAGGATAATTCCATTTTCTTTTGATTAATAATATAAGCAATAAGCAGCAGCTTACGCATCTGTGGCGTTCGTGCAAATTATTTTGGTCGTTAGACGTCATTTTAATGCATTGTTGTGCAACTTGCACATTGCCTATTATTGTGGACAAGTGATAAAAATAGTGTGGGAAGCAGGATATTAAATTTTGTAGAAGGTAAAAATGTACGGAGGTGGCTGCCAAAAACAACGAGAAACGCGCAACAGACACGATAATAATACCTATATCTGTTGATATCATTTTGTGAATCTTTTGTCAATTGTGAAGACTTTGGTTTTAGAAAACTAACTTTTACAGAATATTACAATATAATATATTAATTAAATTGTTATGGATGTGGTTTTTTAAATATCAATCCCACACCACTACGTTATCTTTGCAATATTGTAATATAAATGCCAAACAAATCATTTAATGGCATCAGCAAAATCAAAATATTTTTTTCGAGACCTTGCTGTTTTTGTAATGTTTTATAATAAATACTATTAATAGCGTCTTTAAAATGAATTCTTACAATACACGCATGAGTGCTAATTTCAATATTTTTTGACAGTAGGTAGGCATTACAACATATAGACTAAATCGACCTACTCTTTCGTAGCAAATTGTTGATTTTTGTACTACGACATATTTTAAATAAATTTGATGAAAAAGCTGAAATGCGAAATATTTGGACATGGCATTCTGTTATCATACATAGATAGAGTATTCGGTATATTAAAGGGTATTATCATGTTATGTACAGTGGCGTAGCAAGACGTGGGCGAGCGGCACCACTACCCCGAACGCAGCCCAGAATTGGGGTTTCGTTGAACAAGCAATCTCGTATGCCGAGAAATAGTTTTAATGCAATAAATATTCAGAATCACTGGTCAATGAAACGTTTTTCAGAAGATTATGTAGGTATGCGATAATAATTTGAGTGGAAAGTGGTAATAGTAAAATAGAAAATTCATCCTGAAATGACCAAAACTGGGGAGAACAGTCATTATTATGATTTCTATATAGTATTGTTTAAAAAATCGCCTGCATCGCAAATGTATCTGGTCTTTATTATTTATAAAAATAGTTATCAATTATTTATTGTCTATCCCTTTCCCTGCTTATAACTATAAGTACCTACCTTTTGTTAAACATTCACTGTTTTTTAATAGTAACAAAAAAAAATCGGGGATCCTTGAATTTTTAGTTAAGTACTTAGGTTAGAGGGTCGAACATTTTACATTGATATAATTATAATTATTTATCTACTAGCTGACCCGGCAAACGTTGTTCTGCCATATAAATTATTTCTAGTCAGGGCTCGAAATGAACCGGAACGCACCAGAGCGCCGTTCCTATTCGTGAAATCGGTAAAATTTTCGCTCCGTTTCGTGGAATAGATAATTTGACCGTCTGAGCTAGATAGGCCATATAATAGAAAATCTAACACTTATTTTTATGAAAAAAACACATAAACTTTGATAACTTTAGTATGTAAAAATCTTCAGAAAACTGTCGAGCGCTCCGGTTCGTAAATTTTTCCATTTCGAGCGCTGTTCCTAGTGAATATTTTGGTTGTTAAATAAAAAATAACGAATGTATCGTAAGTGTGTGGGGATGGGATCTATGACAGAAAGAGGAATAGAGCGCTGTAGACGATGACCGCCGATAAAAACAAAAAAACATCAACCATTCATTTTCTCAATTCAAAATGAGTAATGATGTTCATAATGAATGAATTACCTGTAACAGGATCTCGTTGTTTAATGTTTATGCAATATCCGTCTTGTCCCTTCCAGAAAATTAGCGGATATTGGAGAGCGTCGTATGAACGGTGTGTGTCAGCGATGAACTCCAGATTATTGTTTCTTCTTCGAATCACGATTTTTCGCGTCGATGTGCGGTCGCCAACCATGATTCCAGCAATGTCGTCAACAACAGTCGCATTGAATCGACGTACGTGCTCTCCAGCTGGTGTTTTATCAGGATTGATGACAATAGCGTGATTGTTACTTTGCAATTCGTGCATGTGTGCTTTGAAGAATTTCAATAATTCATTGTGCTCATTCAACAGGGCGTCCAGTTCGCCAACGATGCGCCTGGTATTAGGCGAATTGAGGCTATTGTAGCCGCAACGTGCATCCACATGATTGATGTCCTCACCGCTGCACCCATGAAGTAGATTTGTAAAAATGTATGTGGTTCGTTTGGCATTGGCAGCAATGAGCCTACTTTGTGGTATACTTGGCCTTTGATTTTGAATGTAGAATAGAATTGTTGACCATTTGCCGCAGTATTGTGAACTATTTCTATTGCTCCGGACGAAGTCATTTGGAAGCATGAATTGAATGTGCGAATGGACTTCAGGAACAGGTTTGAATCTGGAACCGTGCCGATGAGCAAGCCGTTCAATGGTTCTGGTGGTATCTCAATTTCTGGTAGTTGCACTTTTCCTGATGCGCAACACATCCCGGCTGACTCATGTTTGAATTTGAGCGCATGACAATGGAGATATTCTTTGTCCATAGCACAAATCAGCATTTTCGGATGAGCGGAATATTCAATATCTGGCTCGTACTCGAATGCGAGACGAAGGAACGAAGCGGATGTAAATGTTCGATGTACTTGTTGGCGTTGTCGGTCATTTGCTCTGCGTGTGTTAACTACAAACCGGCGCGTTTGGCTCCGTTCCAATTGTCGTTGTTGATTTCGTTCAGCTCGTGCCTCTTGTGATTGAGATGCACGCAATTGCGACATGCTTACACGCACGTTTTTGTTATCTTGTTGGATTTGTTCGTCTGTTTTTTATGCTCTACTATTTTGCATGTTTGTTGCTTTATTCGTTCGACGGCCCAAATGGCCCCCCTTGCGTCTTGCTGGCATTGTGCACTGTAATACACGCACATAAAAATAGATAAATTAAAATAAATCGTACAAAATTTTGCACGCACTGCGTTGTGATATGCCGAATGAAATGTCAAAATGACGCGACGCTTCTCTTGAATTCTTCTCGGACGTAGCGCCATCTGTCATTCAACAACATAAATAATTTCCTTCTGTTTGAAATACGAACGACTGTTAAATTTGTTCATACAAAAATAATAAAATCGCGATTAAAAAATGGGAGGGTGGGGGTGTGAGGGTGTGGGTAGGAGGGTGAAAATTTGGGGTTATAGGTATTTTTTTATGCCAAATAATAAAAAAAATACAAAAAAAAAATTGTCAAAAAAATAAAAGAAAATTTTTCTGGATAGAGATACCCTAATCACCTAGCGGTATGAAATATACTTGTTGACCTATTCTCATACCTAACAAATATACATAAAAAAAATCATAAAAATCGGTCGAGCCATTTCGGAGGAGTTCGACCACAAACATCGTGACACGAGATTTATATATATATAGAGATATTACGTCCTATTTAAATCTATTTATGGTAACCGAGCATAGGTGGACTTAATATTTCATGGACAGTAAAGTTGCACGTAGAAGTACAAGTGTGCATAGATACAAGTTTTTATAACTACATAGGGGGTGCATTTTTTGTTGTCACCCCGGGCGCTAAAATACCCTGCTACGATCCTGCATAGGCAATCTACAAAATACCCTTTTCTTTAGTCAACCCATAGTTTGGATCGACGTTTTTATCTTCTCTTAATACATCAACCAAGCCTTCTTTGTGTGTAGTATCGGTGAAAGAAAGCAACGATACTTGTAAAATCCTTAGGTTTGGTGATTGGAAATTAATCACCGACCCGGGTCACTCTCATTGGATTCAATAATCATTCTCGAAGGAGATTTATATTGGGTATTGCCAAAAATCAGAAATAGCATTCCAAATGCCTTGGAAAAAGATTACATATTAATTTATTATATTATAAGATATAGATAAATAATAATATAGGGAAATATGTGAAGCTAAACATAATAATAATTATCTATATATAGTTAACAGCATACTTCAGTGAAACATCAAATAATTTTCAACTATAGGTGCAACGAAATTTCGGACTCGCTGCCAATCGGAGAGCGAAAGTCGAGCTGTGAACACACGTCAATTTGTTTTGTGATGGCGTCGGGGGAATTAATTCTTAAATCGTGTAAAGATGACTAAAAACGTTACCCATTTACTCGAAAAGGAAAACATGTCAATGAATATATTATTATTACTAATAGAACAATAAACATAATATTAAATGGAGGCATGTTGAATTTTTATGACAAATTATGTTTTGTTCTGCACGCGTCGTTTGTACCTAGTCACAATCGTTTTAGACCGTGTCCAAAATTATCGCCATTTATAATATTATAATCGCTAAATACCTAATTAACAAGTTATTTTGTTGAAACATTAATAAAATGGTGTGTTACTTTCCAGGTGTTAAAGGGTGAAATAATTGGTATGCTTTCCTTTCGAGGTCCCGAGCCTCGGATCGGTAGACGAGGCTCTACGATGCGAACAAAACACGCGAAGATCGCAAGAGTATGGAAGACTGTGATGTCATAGCTAAATAAACAAACACCACGGTTTCTAGCGGAGGAATGCGAGAAACAACATCATTGAGAATCGCTATGAACGAGTACATAATATACACCAGTCAGATGCGAACAGAGGAAAATTACTGCTAAAAATAATAGATATTAACCAATCAATACACTAACTAGGTATTAGTGAGTTTTTTTATCGAATAATATTATGCCATCGAATGAACGATATATGTTTTTTTTTTTTTTAATAATAATTAATAGTTGAATCGGCAGTTAGAAAATATTATGATCTTTTTGAATTACGAGATTTAAAAGTACCCGTGCATAACAATTTGGTTACTTATCTTATAAACCTTGGTCCTAGGTATAAATAAATATTATTAACATACCGAAAAGCAGCAAGTTGTTTGAATTTTAAATTCAATGAATGAAATAGGCAGTAAAATTGACGAATTTAGTCTATCACTACAATTTAAATATAAAGTGACAGCGGCATATTAATTTATGGTTATGTTGTCCATAGAGAAAAATGTTGAAATTGATTTTTTCATATTAATAATAATATTATCGTACGTACGTAGGTGGATTTGATCCCCTGCAATTAAAACAGTACCTAGGCATTTATTTATGACGTGATAAATTATCGATAGATCGTATCGTTCTCTGATAAGTGGGCAGTAGCATGCAAAGTTTTAAAAGAAAGTTAAATGCGATCTCTAGTTTGGCCATTTTCCAGTAAACCTATTAAGAAGCATAGGTACCTACCTATCAAACTGCAGCATTATCGAGATGGATATAAAAAAAGATTATTTTTTAGACTGATAGCTACGTGTGATAGATAATAGGTAATAATTTTTGATTGGCATAAAAAAGAAGATTTTTGTAGCATGATCCCCGTATGATCAGGGTAAATTTACTGTAACCCGTAGGTACTAAAGTGGGCATAACAAAAATAATTAAACTAGTATCAATTCTAGTCACCCTGATTGGCAATCCGATAAATATTTTGTTCGGTTGACCGTGTGCTTGCAGGTGAATTTGAGGTAATTCCGTGTTTAGTTTGATCTGCATTAGAACAGAACAAAAATACCTACCTATATTGGATTGCATACTATCGATAGGAAAATATAATTTGGTACAGCAGGGCCGAACCTAGCAAATGCATGGACGAGCATGCCCTAGACAGGATTATTCGTCATTAATTGAACAGTTTGCATTCTAATAATCAACTTAAGAACCCATGTCGAGTTATTTTTTGCGACCCGTCTTTCGCATTTCGGCATCTTCAGGCACTATGCGCACAATAGTAATGCAGCGCTCGAAATGGAAAAGCTTACGAACCGGAGCGCTTGACAGTTTTCTGAAGATATTTACATGGCTATCAAATTTTATGTGTATTTCATAAAAAATAAGTGTTAGATTTTTTTATTATATGGCCTATCTAGCTCAAACGGTCAAATTATTTTATCCACGAGACGGAGCGACAATTTTACCGATTTCACAAACAGGAACGGCGCTCCGGTCCATTTCGAGCCCTGGGTAAATGAACACTTACTGACAACGAATACGTACAGTTAATTCTAGATTATATAATAAATTTACTATCTGTACCAAAAGACGAAACCAGGGTCGCAAAAAATGACTCGAATGGAATAGTACAAAACCAAATTGAAGTAAAATTCCATAAAATATCTTAGGTCGACAGCACTCTTTTTTTTATTTATCATAACAATTTCCCATCTTAACTACCTACATAGTCCTATACCTATTTTACGTACATTTATTGGGAAAGTTTTTCAATAATCTAAAAATGGTACATTGGTCACTACTACAGTTTGTTGGCGGAGTCGAGGTCTTTTTTGTTGTTGGCCAACGAAAAAAGCCTCACGAGAAAAGGTCGAGACCTTTTCTAGGTCGACAAACGAAAAGTTAAAAAAATTCAACGCGATTTTCGGCAAAAAATCCCATGAGATCGATAACATTCTCTCCCGACACCTCCACCTCCCAAATCTTGAGAGCCCCGAGATTTGTATGCTGCACTATTAAATCTCTGATTATAATAATTGAAAATCAACTTTTCTTTTTTTGTAATGAAAGGGCATAAAATGACACGATTTGGCCTAATCGGCTCTGGCCCTGTGCTAGCTACGATATACCAAAACATCGATTGTACTGATTGTAGACATCACAGTGCAGCAATAGTAGGTACAGACCTCAGCTATCTAGTCTGGGAATTGAGGCATTCACAATAAAACGCGGTTCTTACATAACGAACTCGCGGGAAAGTAATAAAATGAATGTTGCAAAAATATTGAATAGAATATTCTACAACAAAAACAATTAAACGTGTAGTTAAAAACTTAAAAAGTGAACTTGTTGATTGTTTACGATAATTCCACCCCGCTCATAAATCGCCGACCTACATAAGTAAAGTTGGTACACACATGTTGCTGCCAACTGACGTTAGAAATGGCGCCTTATAACGGACAAAAGTTTTACAATCAGAATTAATTGGAAATATTAACAAATACGATTCTGATGAGCAATGCTTATGCATATTTAGGTAAAATTCTACCAAATGACAGATTTATGCCGGTCAAACAAGCGAAGGTCATCAGATAGTATGACTTATAAAGAATACGCCCAACACTCCGTGATGTTTCTTCAGATATCGGAATTAGTGAATCTTACCTTTATTATGAGTTCTATTTCCGGAACATCTCCGTTTGCAGTCCCATTTTCGGTAATTTCATCCGACATTGTAAGGTATTGTACAAAAATATCACTTTAAAATGAAACTGAACGAAACTTCAACGCTCTCACACTGAAGCACAACACAAACTGACAAAAATGAAGTTAGTCATCATTTTGTGCAAAATTGCACAACGAGCTCTGCCGGTAAAAAGCAGCAACACGAGACACGACAAAATATTATAAAATGCAATTTATTGAAATCTTCACCAATAACATAGTTGAAAATTTGTTATTTTACTAATGTTTATAGACAATATGGAATGGAAAATAAATACCACGCGTCATTGTTATGTGTATAATATTATAATAGTCAATTTAATTAATCACTGATTACAAACATGTAATATTCAAAATATTATATTATGTTTGTAATCATTGATTTCATTGAATCTATATTATTATATAGGTAGGTAAACTAGTAATGTATTAAAATAATAAATTTCTATATCAGGCAGGCTGATAATGAAATGTTACGATATCGTATGGATTGACACCAGTTGATAACTATTTCAAATAATGTACATAGGTATACCTTTTATTCGTATTACTCAAAGATGTTGAAGAAAACCTTACTCCAAAATATATAAATTGCCTTATCCTTCGTGTATCCAATGATTATTTTTTTACAAACATGACACGGCGTCGAAATTACCTGTATAAAAATGTACTCTATCTCAGAATATTACCTAGGTATCAAGATTACAGATTCCTGCTTAGTTAACTAAAAGAGTAGCGGCATCTATTATATAAAATAAACTATATTTGTTTCACCTTTTGAAAAATTAATACAATTTGATTTTGTTTGAATCTTTAATAATTTTAAATTATTCATCAACACTTTTACTAGTTTAGTTAGTTCCGTATTTAAGTAATAATTTATTTAAACTTCTTGACAATAGATGGCAGTAAAACTTTATTTAATAATTCTAAAGAATATGTACTATTTTTATCGACGCTAGATGTCTATGTTACTCGCCGAACAATCATATTATTTTATTGATTAGATTAATCTATCGATAGGTATTGTTTACTGTAGGCAAGATACAATTACTATAAATTATTATTATAAATCAATTCCTTATTTTATTTCGTATTATATAGTTTTGTATCATATTATCAAGTTTCTACTCTCTATAATTAAAAAATATAAAAAACACACCTATATATTGACGTATTATAGTGACGTAGGTATATTTTACAATTTATACACTAACAATAATCGAGAACTAATTTTAATATGAATTGAAGGAAAATTTTACTTAGTTATAAACACATTGTTATAACTTCATACTTACCCAATAGACGGCGAAATTGATTTTGCTTTCATGAAACATTGAAATTAATTTGTAGATAGCAAACTAAGTTATGTAAGTAGGTACCTATTATTGTATCCCAGATTCATTTAGTTAGGTGTTCCGCACAGACCTACACCATTTTTTGCCGAGTATTATTAAATTTCTTGAATTCTGAGTAGTAAGTTGTCAATCCATTAGAATCGGGATATTTTTCAGCCTTTTTGAGCTGCCAATTTCTGCTGGAAATTTTCCCATATGAATCGGATTAGATAGTTTTTGAATAGCATAATGTAATTGTAAGTTCAGCGCAACTATACGTAATGTCAGTTTTTACACAATATTAATTTTCCTATTTTTTAAAATAGCACTTGTTTTCAACAAAATTAGTAGGTGAAAATAGAAAATTATAGTGTTTTTGACGTAATCGTAATGTAACCAAGTAACCTACCTACATACTATCATATTATTGAGTCACTACGCGAAACACATATTCTTCTTCTTCTTCTTTTACCCTGTCACGACCCTGCATTGGGGGCGTAGGGCAAGCACAAGTTCTCGCCACTTCCCTCGATCCATCGCCAACTCTTGCACCTCCCGTCATTCCAGATCTGTAGCGCATAGATCGCTTTTGTAGCACCGCTGCAGAGTGATGGAGGGCCGGTCACGACAACGGAACCCTTGAGGCTGTACCACAAGGGTACGAAGTGTCGCACATTTTGGCGGCATCCGGAACACATGTCCAGCCACGTAAAACGTCTCTTCGTGATTACCTCAATCCCCGAAGGCTGCTGTGTCTGCTCACGAACTCGGGTATTTGTAACGCGGTCGTACCGATGTACCCCCCCCCCCCCGCTTGCCTACTCCTACAAATTTCCCGCGTATCCACATGGATACTCGACGCGTACCACATATTGGGAAACATAATTTGAGTATTATGGCATTTACGATAAAACATATTAATATGTTACAGTAATGATTTAAATAATGACATTCTTCAAGGTATACCTAACTAAATTAATTTATAAGCGGGTATGCCGATAACGAATGTTGATAAGGTTCTTTCCGGTCAACAGACCGAGATCGTTTCCTGATTAGCATTGTTTCAACAGAAGTCCTGTGTTCCTGCTAAATTCGCTGGGATTTCTACCATAAATAGCCTACACGCGACATTATTATCAAACCTAGACTACGAAATCGTACGACCAAACGTTTTGCCTTTCCCATGGTATTGAAGTAAGCACTGATAAGCTTAGTGATAAGCTTACTCATTATTCAAAACTATGTTTTTTACTTTATCCTCCCTAGGCGGAGCATACAGATCCTGGGATGTAGCGCTTTCTTATTTTCGGCATTTTACGGCGAGCGAGCTGGTATCTTCTCCTTATTAAGCCTTGACGATCGTAGTTTAATGATTGAAAACACGAAATAGACACATTGACATACACTAGTCTACGCAAAATCGTTTCGTTGATATTGAAGGTTGAGCCGGCTGGGACAATATCGGTACTATTTTGAAAGGTGCCTAATGTTAGGCTGCAGACACACGCCATTGCAGTGGATGTGCGTCGACGCAGGTTTTATTTGATTCCAATGTCATCCGATTAAAATTACCAATTAGATTTGTTTTATCCAATTGGTGATTCTAATCGAATGCAATTGGAATCAAATAATACCCTGCGTCGACGCACGTCTACTGCAATGCCGTGTGTCTACGGCCTTAAGTGCGAGTGAGAAAGCATTGGGCATGCTTATATCTCCGCAATATGCGTTAGAGTAAGATAGAGTTTCTACGGCTGAATTAAATATTGTTTGCACACGTCGCAGGTAAATATTGATTTGGATGACTGCAGTCATTTAAAAACTGCAAGAACGTGTTGCTGAAATTTATTGTTTTTGTGTTAAATATAAAGGTAGTCGTAATTATTTTTAGTTAATTTACTATAAAATATGGTTAACTATATTGTGTTTAAATTTAGTAGCTGTACTGAGAAGCAACATGATGGTATAACGATAATAAAATTGAGGGTCTAATGTGCGTCATATGCAAGAAACACGGATTCATCTTGCCGAACAATACCCACTCTCTTTATATAATTACTCTGAGGTTAGAGCTGTTGCATTCAACCGGTTCGCACGAACTGGTTGTTGAATTTCGTGCAGGTTTGAGAATCGGAAATAATAGAAAGGGTTATAAAAAATAGCGTGTAGGTATTATTTGGCTTGAATATAAAGAATGGCCTAAAAGCCTTTGTTAGTTAGGTGCCTACATACGAGTTTCGATAAGGTCAAGTTTCAAAATCATTGGTTGTAAAATATAAGTCCACAACTGTTTATAGTGTATATAATATATTAAAATTAAAGGATGGATGAAGATATTTTCTGATTCAGTGGGGATTTATAATCTAGATTTTCTAATCATCTCTCGAAAACGCTGATGGAGAAGGGTGGGGTTAATATTATGCATAATACATGATAACGTTTATTATAAAAAAGTTTATTTCGAAGGAGTTTATAAACAAGGTTTTATTAATGAATAATTATCATAAATTTTAAGTATATTTGTACATTATTCGACACAATATTTGACATTTTTTTGCCTACATTGATTTATTTTATAAATAAGTAGATATGTATGCAGTATGCACCCACTTATCTAGATAACATCAATAATAAAGTAATTGAATTCAAAGATTTATGTTTAAATTACAATATGTACATATTCGTTGAATATTTTGTCAACAAGAGATATTTTTTTTAATTTCTGAAATATAACGTATACGGGAATAAGTAAATTAAATCAAATAATAATTATAATATTTATGTGTATTGATTAAAAAATGAATTGTGAGTATCAAAAAAAATGACAGAAGGTATCTATTCAATCAACCGGTATTCAATTATTAGTATCATCCAATAATGTATTTGAGCAAGCTTATAACCAATATTTTAATACCTATAGAAATTTGAAAAAAAAATGAATTCAATAAAAATAATAAATATTACACCTAAAATATATTATTATTGAACGGCGGCACAATATTTATGATAATATGACATCGATTAAATAACATTGTTAATATTTCCACATTTTACAAAGATTTTTTGACTATTATTGTCTTTTGCATTCTTTCACTACGCAAAAAAAAATTAAAGCAATTCGCCAAAAGATGGCAAGAAACGAATAATAAAATATTTGTTGTTCTATATTTGATTTCAAATTTTTTGATTGTGTTCACATATATACCTAAATAGTAAGATAATTTTATTATTCGATAATTTTACATAATAAGCAAAATATTGAATGAAATTATTTAATGTTACAGGCGTTACAGCATTACCCTAAGTATTTCAAAATAATTTATCTAAGACCAAAAAGCTTAGTAAACATTTGAAAAGTTAGAAAAAAATTCACCTGGCAATTTAACAATATAAAATAATTATGAATGCATTTTTAGGGCACAATATTACAATATATGTATAATTACTTTGTTTCTGAATTTAATAACACTGGGTGTTAAGTAATATATTATAATGTAATTGTATGATTTATATAAGCCTGCAGACACGTCACGGCATTGCAGTAGACGTGCGTCGACGCAGTGTCTTATTTGATTCCAATTGCATCCGATTAGAATCACCTGTTGGATTTGTTTTATCGAATTGGTGATTCTAATCGGATGTAATTGGAATCAAATAAGACATATTGCGTCGACGCACGTCAACTGCAATGCCGTGTGTCTGCAGGTAGGTTGTAATATTTTATTTATATTATTTTTCTTTTGAGATATAATCAAGATTAGGATTTTGGCATTTTTATGTAAATTCTTCGATACCACATTGGAAATAAATAGCCTAATATATTTAGTTGTTCAAACTATCGTTTGTATTAACCATTTTTAAATGGATAAAATAACACATGAAGGTACATAATGAAATTTTCGATTACCTAAGTGGCACTGGACAAACTTACAAAATATATACTATATAAGAAAAGATAGTACTTTATCATACAACATAATATATCGTTATACCCGAAGAATCGATACCTACCTACTTACTTCATTGTTAAACAATAATGGACAATAGTACCTAATGTATATATTATATTATTCAAATGTTCAGTACAGTAGTATTGTCAATGTATTTACATCAACTTGAGCTTTTTAATAATTAATACATATTAACAAAAAATATAACATGATTATTGATTGCGAACTTATCACGAAATATTTCTAAATAAAATTAATCTGTAATTAATCACAACAAATTTAGATCAATAAGGTCGCCATACACTCAGCGGGTCCGGTAAGGAATTAGAAACGGACATAGGGTTTCCCCTCTCATCTTGTGTTGTATCCGCTTCTCCTTGCGCCATGGCATTGTTTCCTTCTGGGTTTTCGGAGCCAAGAGGCTGCTGCGAAGGCATCCCGATACCAATTTCAATGCTCCCTTTTACGGAGGTACCCGAACTTATCGTCAGAGAACTATCCCCCGAGAAATATTGATCCAATTTATCAGTTGATCCGTGTAGGTGCAAATGGATTTGGTTTTGATTGACAGTAGAATAGAGATGAGGATAGAGCACCATTGTTGGACCAGGAGGATTTAAATACGACGCCTGGGGCTGAGCACAGCTCAAATTAGGGTTATTATTAACTGCAATATTATTATATTGATAATTATTGTATGTATTGTATCCGTTGGAAGACCATGTGTTTGGATAATTGACGTATCCGTTGTTAGGGTCTGAAGGATATCTTGGCGTCAAAATAGGTTCCAGTTCTGTAAGTGCTGAGCAGGATGCATGTGTAGGTGTACGGGATCCGTAAGGTGCTCCTGATGGTGGAGAAAGACTGACAAAGTCTGTCTGAGGATGGTTGCAACTGCTGTCAGGTAGCACTGAAAAGAATAATAAAAAAATACTAAAAAAGAGTTCAGGTAAAAATTACAATCAAAGTCTTACTTGTTGAGTTTATTATTATAATAAAAGTAGCCAATAGTCACATATTAATTGCAGGTAGGTACTATGTGGCACTTGCGGTTCATGTGGTATATATGAATATTAAAAATAGGCGCATAGTTAGCCATCTCTCCTCTAATCCTGTTGTTAATTTACAGTACAGTAGTGCCTAAATAAACATCTACAATTTATTTCTGTCCATATTTTATTTGATATAGGAATATTGCATACGTATTTACTTACTACATGTTTATTATAATAATATTTATAGTAGGTAGGTAGGTGTTCGTTTATTATTTGACATTTTATAAGAAAATTATATTATTTTGTACTTTCTTCGGGTTCTTTGTTATATAGGGCAGTGTGTTTTCCTGTAATGAGTAACTTTTCTCGAAATATGAATTTCCTTAAATGTCGATTATTTTTCATTACTAAATTCATATAACTAAAAAATTAAATTCTTGGAATTATTTCATTATCAATTAATGACGATTATCAGCTTGAGTTAAAGTAATATTTTTTGTCTTCGCTATAAATTAATATTATTTGTACAGACTGCCGCGTGTTGTCAAATGTAATAATTATTTATGACACCGACTACTAACTGTTTGGTGCATTGGTATACCTACTTATTGTAGGATACAATTTAAGTAATTTCTCATGGGTTTTGTTTTACTCATTTAGATTTTTTAATGTTGAGAATGATTGTGTAAAAAATCGTGCCTTTCCATTGGTCGATCTATTAATAAGAGACGGTATGCAGTTAATGAGGTTTTATATCGGTATTGTGCAAGTCAATTCACGGTAGTCAAATCTAATTTTGGAGCATATTTATGTATCTTAATAATCAGCATATTAGGTATGCATTTATTCTCATATATTTGAGTTTGTTTTCACATTAAATAATAAATGTACCTACCTATTTCGTGCCTATCCATTGGTCGACCTATTAATAACAGACGAATTGCAGTTAATGAGGTTTTATATCGGTATTGTGCAAGTGACTTCACGGTAGTCAAATCTAATTTTTGAGCATATATGTATCTCCATAATCGGCAGTACGCAATTGCAACCCTTATCCCGGCATATTCTGCATTTATTCGAATACATTTGAGTTTGTTTTCACATTAAATAACGAATGTATTTCATAAAAAAAACTGATGTTAAGTACCCATTGCTAAAACAACCTCACGTACCTACCTATACAGGTTATCAGAGAGAGATAGATAAATGTTCAAAGTTCAAACCAATGGATGAGAAATGAAAGAGGATTTTTGAATAATCGACGGGAAAGCGAGAGAGCGAGTTGCCACACTCAGTGATATTTGCGCCGACCTTACTTATGATTTTTAGCGATTTCCAGCAGAGAGCGAGAAATAATGAGCTAGAGCTAGGTAAATCAGGAACTGAACCAAATTCAGTCAAATACACCTGTAGCATCTGCGGGTGCTTTACAATGCGCGTGGCTTAAGATCATAATTATTAGGATCGTTAGTGTCAATTTGTGGCATCCGCGCTGTCTTGTATTTTAGACATAAGCAAACATTGGATGACTCAGATAAGGACACAGGCCTTGCGTGTCGTTTAATACCGAAATGAGAGAGGGTAACCCGTTGAGAAGACTGTTCGACAGCCAAATCATTCGGGTCATGATCCGCAGTTATGAGGTCCTGACGAAAAAATATAGAGAGATCTAGAATAGAAAGATATGTAATAAATTCCATTTACCTAAATATTTATATTTTTTTAGTTACTGGGGGCGGTCCGGGCTCGAGCACCCCTAAAAACGATGACGAATTAGATTCTAGGTTACTTTTAGTCCAGCGAAAACAATTAGTGTAGATATAGAAATGAGTGAATTAAATAAACTGAACTATTGTATTCGATTAGTGTTATTAAACTGATAATGACCTAAGATTTTTATTGAAATACTGTTTTCCACCCCAAATATAGGGAAAGAACAGTGACGGGTTTTATTATAACGCAAATGAAGCAATAAATTCGTTCGTAAGATTTAAAGGGGGCCGGGCCTATAATATTTTTTTAATGTATACCAAAATCTTAAATGTATCTACCTTATTTAGTCAAATACAAATATATCAAGTAGATAGGTAGTAGATTTTGTGTAACAATTATTAGATACTGAATAGCTATTTAGGTAAACAGTGAAAAGTTATTTATTTATTTATTCTGCGCATACAAATTTGAAGGGAGCAAGAGAATATTTTTATATAAAAAGATTAGCTACCTAAGTTTGTCTTTTATGTGGTTTGGCAATTATTTTTTATCATGGGATCAGTGCGTCGGGCCACCACCACCCTAAACGCACCACTGGGACGAGATAATGAAGTTAGACGAGGATCAGGCTTTAACTATACATTTCACAACATTTTCGGGTCGAAAGTGTGGCGTTTGGAGTTTGGGTATGAAACATCGATAAAGGGGTGACAGAAGACAATACATGCTGCTTACTCAGGTAAGTGCGCAGACACATGGCACTGCAGTTGAAGCACGTCGACGTAGATTACTCGATTCCAAATGTATCATATTTGAATCTCAAATTGGATTTTTTATTCAACTAGCTGCATTTGCGTCTCTGAGCCTTAACAGAATACAGTAAAATGCAATGTTTTTCCTATATTAATTCAGGACATTGTTGAATAGTAGAATTGAGAAGCTGTGCTAAATACAAAGGCATCGACCCATTGTTATTTTAGTGACAGTTCGGTCATACTTCGTGAGTCATTTTGTTTTGTTTTATAAATTATAAGACAGCCAGCGACAATAGGTCCTTGAATTAAATTATAAAATACGATTGTGATTACACTGGGTTTTCCATTATAATTCTAATGCAGTTTTAAAATAATTCGTAATACTCTTTATAACAGGACGTGCGTGGGAATAAAGTTAATAAATGAAAGATGTGATAATCTGATACCTATTACCCTTAAAGCACGTATTATGAGATATTTGTGAACAAGTTTTATGTTATTGTTCCAACATTCAATTCACGTAGAATGTCAGTTAGCGATTTTTAATCAATTAACCCCGCTAAAAAGCTAGGCACAATACTTAAACTAAACGTTGTGGTTTTTAAACTTTTTTGTTTCACGACACCCTATAAATGTCAATCAGTGGTATATGCGATATGTATGCGATATGATACGATGCGTATATGTTGTTAAGCATACAATTTCTTTAGACATGGAATCGGGGTTTTCGTTCCACGTAGACTATAGAGTTATATTATTAAGCGATATTTGGTTGTTTAAAACTACCTACAACCTACCGCCAACAACCTAGTTTCCTACAGATGCGTAGTTGTAAATTTAACCAGAATTCGTTGAGATTAGGTACACCTGGGTATTAAACAATATGAGTATCTAGTTATTCATGTTTTATTGATATTCAAATCTTTTTGTTAATAACATACTAACGGTTCAATTAGACTCTCATTCTTTGTTGTAAGCTGACGTGAAGTGAGATGGAGTGCATATTAGAAGAATAGTTAAACAATTAATTTTGTTATTACACTTTTTTAATTAATAGGTAGATATGTGCTCGGTTAAAAGTCCAAATAATAAAATAGTCCTGCTATTTTGAATATAAATTACTTATTAAAGAGAAAAAGCTAAGTACGCTGATAAAATTAGTATTAAATGATTACGATGGCTTTCCAACAGTTTGTAGGTAACGGAAATTAATTATAGTAATGTTAAACAAGTATAGATGGAAATAATCTAAGACAATCCTTAAAGGTCGTTGTCTATTGTTTAATAAAAAATATGTAACATAATTGGTAACGTAATGATGGAATTTGTAATCCTTTCCGAATGCGGAAGGGAAGAGGCACCCTGCGGTAAATCTCCACAAGCGCGGTGGTCCGGCGGAAATCGACAATCCCAAAACTAGAATGGTCATTAAATTCGATTGCTAGCAACGAGAAGAGAAGAGGTGTTACGGAAATTGTGAATTCCAACCTTCGAATCAAGTGTCCATATCTATCCATATCTAAAGCTCACACCGTTTCACGGAAAACGGCACGGCAGGTGAGAGATAATGGCGGCTAAACGAGATTGGTTGTCTCTAATTTTTCAATTTAGCGACTATTATAATATAATATGAAATAAACCAACATTGTTGAGATGGGTAGCTTCCTTATCTTATAAACGAAACCAGTATTTTTTTTAAACATACGTAAATGATTATAGCCGTATAAGTAGGTAGGTACAACGTACAACCCAATTTTATCTTTGACACTTTATCGTGAATTCGACGAATCACTTAGAGTATAGAAATTTAGGTAAAAGCTTTTTCTATTATATTGTATATTTTGAAGGAATCTCACAAGAATACCAATGCTTTAGTGTGGAAATTAAAATTAAACTAGCTTGCCCATGTCTGCAGATACAAATTTCATTCATCACCAAACAGATAAATATGGATGAAAATTAATTCCACCTACAATGCAGTATAGATACCTATCATGCGAATACGTATTCATCTTTTAAAAATCTTTTGCATTTTTTCAAATAATTATCAGATATGTAGGTATTTAGATTAGAATCTGGTACGTACTTACTTAGCAATATATAAAATATCTAATAATTAATTAATTACTGGTCCTATCGGCAGCAAAATAAAATTGTGTCTGTCTGTGTCTGTGAAAAATCTGTCTCAGCCATAATAAAGTCACACGTTATCTAACAGTTGGTACAAGGAGATGTTGCCCATTCGAAAATGATGTAAAACTAATTAACTTTGTCTCATTATATTATAAAAATTTAAGTTCAATATATTAAAATGTAATCTGCAACAGGTGAAACAATAAAATCAGTATAAAATATAAGTCCCGTGTTTTAATGTACCTAATATCTAGGTACCTATAATATCATGTCCCTATTTGAAATCAAAGGTGCACCTAATAGCTTTAAATTTATTATAAATAACTACAGTCCAGTGAATGAGACATGTCAATAGAGTTGTATGTAGTAGGTACCTACATTAGTTAAAAAAATCCTTATTTTTAATACAATTATTAAAAAACCGCTTCATTAAATTTTGTCTCCAAAAAACTCAAAATTTCTTATTAAATTCTACTAGGGTCTATTAGAATGTTTCCGGACAGGCGGTCTGACCTGATTAGTGGTAAAGGTTCCATTGTTGTCCTATTCTGATAATACGGCTGTAGATTTAAGCTTAAATATTGTCAATATTCAATACATGTAAAATTTATTTGTATGTAGATAAAAACTAACTCTATCTAATCTAAGGGTGTTCACTAATGGGTTATTGTGAGCGGTCACATCCACAAGTGGTTATCAATTGCGCGTGGCTTTACGGTCATAATTATTGACCCCCCCCCCCTCCTTGTGTGCGCGCCTAGGGTGTGATATCGTCACTGTTCTAAGACACTAATTCGAAAAAATGACATATTGAGTTAGTTATACCAAAATGTTTCTTATTTCAAATTTACCGTCTGAAAACCTTCTTAATAAATAAACAGTCTTTATTTTAAAGTCATCCTTTTTACGATTACTTAAAAAACTCACAAGACCATTTCAAACATTTTAACAACTTCAAAGTCAAATTACTCAAAACTAGTATTCTCCAGTTAGTGTGTTCTGCCAGAACAGAGACGATATAGAAGTCAGTGCGCCGAAAGCATAGTGATAAATACCATAATTATTAAAACATTATATTATTTAATAATTACCCGTTGGAAGATGTATTGATGTAGGGTGTTCTGGAGGGTCACAATATGGCTGCATTGGTGAATAAGGACTATATTGAGTCGTGGTTGTGTATCCTGACCATTCAGCAGCTCCCATGATGTTTGTATCTGAAAGCGGGAAAATACAAAATTATTTATCCAATAGGTACATTACGTTGTTGTGTTACGTTTTTATGTGACACGAACATTGTTTTCAATATACATATTATGTTAATAATTCATCACGACAATTCTATAAATAGATATTTTATAAATGTATATATCGGTGTATTGGATGTAATTGCAATTAAATAAGACCCCGCGTCGACGCACGTCTATGCACGTCGATTGCAATGCCGTGAGTCTGCAGCCTTACTGTACTTTTGTCTTGTCGTAATGTGATCGAACTACTGTAGTTCTCTGGTTTTGTTATTACGCAGAATTTTCGCTACTTTCCTATTTCTTTGAGAATGTCAACATTAATTTCTCACCCTGTCAGTCTAAGGCTGCAGACACACTGCATTGCAGTCGACGTGCGTAGACGCAGGTCTTATTCGATTCGAATTGCATCCGATTAGAATCAACAACAAATCTAATTGGTGATTCTAATCGAATGCAATTAGACAAAAATAAGACCCTGCGTCGACACACGTCAACTGAAATGCCGTGTGTCTGCAGCCTTAGTTGTAATTGGCGTCAACAACCCTTCTCAATATCTTCCTTTAAAAGATAGTCAGCCAAATCCCAGCATTCTGATTTATGGTGCAGTGGTGGGTTTACGGATTTGGATGTCTGAAGAATGAACTGGATTTGAGGCCCCCACGATTAAAAAAAATACAATAAGAACCATAAATTCAAACTACCAACTTACATACCTAGCAACGATAACGAAGTAGGTTACTCTTTCCTATCAAATTATCATTGAATATGACAGTGATGAGACTGATGGCACATAATAATATTGGTGGTTTATTTTTTGTGTACGTAAGTATCTTTTTCAATGGTTGCGTTATATCCCCCTTTCATGTTAATTGCAGGGATTTTGTTATGCTTTTGGTAATATTTTATACTCAATTTGTGAAAAACACGTAAGTGTCTGTTTAAGATTTTCTTATATTTAATCAATTGCATGACTGGTTTGGACTGTTTCGAGGCCCCATTTTAGAATCTTATGATGAATCGATCGCGTCATATGCGTCAAAGAAAATTACTGTTGGATTCATGAATGAGAGTTTTGTATATCCTTATTTTAGTTAGTTTTAGTAAGTCACGAGTTTAATTTATACCTATAGGTTAATGGAATGATTAACAAAAATGTCTCCATTTGATTACGAAAGTTTATTAAGACGCGGCCAATAGACAATGGGAAGATATCTTAAAATCTTGTAATATCGACATGATTTAATTAGCCATCTGTTAAATTTATATGTTGATGTTACGGAGGTATTTTAGCTGTCTACTTTTCATTGGTATATTCATCAATGAATCACAAATCCGAATCTCACGTAAGAAAATTGGCGAACAAATTAGATAACAGCTGAGTGGATAAACTGTTCCGATTCTCGCACGGTTTGCATGCCGTTTTGTTTCCCATACCTACTTGAATGTATTACCATTTATTATTATGTAAGAAGCGGCTAATTCAAAACAAGCTTAGTGTTTTCGGACATGGACCGCGGTAATTCGAGGCTGTGAAATAAGTTTATACCTGAACAAGGAACGAGCAATAAAGCGCCCTGTAATTACGTGGAATGGAGAATCTTTTGTAGCAACAAGCCGATCTTGTGTTGGCATTATGAGAAATCAACCCGCAATCGTTTACGTTTACAATGGGGTATTTAAAACTAATTCTTATTTCAAATTATTTTTGTTGAATTTATGGCCATAAAATTAACAGAATATCATTTTTTGTTAATATAATATATCATCTTATACCTACCTACTAAATCAGGTAAATAATATCTATGAAATAATTATTTATCTATGTATCTTGTAGCAAAATATCATATGGGTAAATGTTACTATGCATTGTGATCTTGGCCCCCACAAGGGAGGGTCTGACAGGGCTCTAGCCTATGGGCCCGGGCTCAGGGGGCTCGCTGTGTCGGGTCAATCGGACATGTGAGATAAACACACATCACAAATATGCTCTATTAGTTAAAAAAAAAAGTCGCCCGCGGTCACGACGGGGTTATTAACATTAAAAAATGAGATTGAAAGATGCAATTTTTGATTGTTTTGTGTTGACTCGACAACTCTATAATTCAAGTAGATGTAGATATTAAAAACTACAAAAAGTAAACTGAAGGCCCTTACTTTTACCTTTTACCTCTAACACAATTTTGAAAACGCTTATGTTGCGCGTCACACATGCTATTAAACTTAGCGATAGGTAGGGGGGCCGCTTTAGGATGTGGAGTCATGATTGTGATACTGTAGGTTTTGGTTTATTTTTATGTTCGTCTTATGTGGACCGTGGGGCACGATTATGTTAGTGTTCCTACTAGTAGTTAAATAATAGCGTAGTAGTAGCAGTGAAAAACAGATAGGTATATGAATTTTATTGTGCATGGCCCCCACAAGGGGGGGGGCTAACAGGGCTCTAATCTAGGGGCCCGGCGTGGCAGATCGACCTGATAAGTGAGATAAACACGCTTCACAAATAACCTCTGATGGTAAAAAAGTCGCATGCAGCGCTATTTCACTTGAGATATTTTAATATACGTGATTGTGCAATGTAGGTACTTTTTGAATGTTGTGTCTCGATACTCGACACCGTAAAGTTGATTTATTAAAAATACTAAACATTGTTAAAAATACACTGAATACCCTTAATTTTACCTAGAGCACCATTTAGAAAACGCTACTGTAAACCATGACACTACCTTTAATCCTAGCAATAGGTAGGGAGGCCCGCCAAAGATCCTGGCCTGGGGGCCCGCTATGGGGGTCATGGAATTCTGATACTGTGAAAAAAATCCGCAGTCCAGGGTGAGAAGTCAATACTTTACGCATTGGACTATCAGGTTTGCCCCTGTCTTATATCTTGGAATAATTAAGACATGCGTCAGATGCCACTGGTAGGTATATATGTATTGAAATTTTGGCGTTTCAATGCATTTAAAAAAATAATACGTTGGTAATATTCTTTAAATGTTCAGCGCGTACTTGATAGTAATTTATGATAGTATTTTAATACTGGTAGGAATTTGATAAGGTTTACAATGTAAACGAAACATGTGTCTATGTGGTATATAAAATATGTTATTATTCGTCGAAAACAAAGTGAGAGAGAGTATTTTGGTATTTAAAAAAATATAGTGCCTCCCTATGTTTTTATCCTTATTTACCTATGCCATTTTCTTATGTGTAGGTCACAGAACAGATAATAAATAGAATACCAATAGGCTATATTCAATACGCCGCATGGTGAAGCAGGCTTTTGAATGTGTGAGTGTCCTACGAAAATGAAACACGCATTATGCTCGTGCAATAGTGTGTGTAATACACCAACATTAAATGAGCGCAAATGTATATAAACCGAGAGCAGTTTTCAGTATTCGACGTTAAACGTATTCTAGACACGTGTGTAAGTTTAACCCGGGTTCATCCTTACTCGAGTCGGTTACCTGCTATCGCCTTACCCGTTGTGTATTTCAGTTCCCATTATTTCTGAGTTCCCTGGTGTAGGTATAAATTTGGTACTTTTTATTAAAATGTGTCTGTATTTATTATTTACCAAAAGGACGGAAAACTATGTTGTGTATAGTATTACAATATAGACGGAGTCTTTGTTCTCCCATTTCCGATCGGGAGAATTGTTTGTGATATTAATTTACGAGGCGCTTCCTTTTGAGTCAATTAATTGTGACAAATGTCGGGCGTTTGGCGGTGATCATGTGGGGTAAGGTGTTTTACCTGCGGTTCTACCTCAACATCTTCGGCCGGCAATTAGTTAACAAAAACTGTAACAATCAGGGGAGAAAAACAGTTTTTGTTATTGAAAATAAAAAAAATATATTGTGTTATGAAGCCGTCTGAAAAAGATATTTTTAAGATTAGCAAGATTCTGTTGATTGCTCTTGCATTTTCGACAATCCATAAAGGACTGAAGCGAGGGTCGGCGCTGAAAGAGCAACACACGATGTTCAAAATCGTGATATATTGGCAAATCTATTATTTATTCGCAATGCATTTCTATTGACTATATTATAGGTTTGGTTTTATAGACTCTATAAAACCAAACTTTACGTTATGTAAATTCAGTCAAAGCACATTGAATGCATATCGATCTCAGTCTTTGGTAACTGGTTCTGACTCTTCCCACTCATAAAAAAAACGATCCTTCACATCCAGACGTGGGGTCCCGTGATATTTTTTATTAGACATGGTGTTGTTTGGTGAAGCCATTGACTTAAATTTCTAGCTGTTTTGTAAATGTGTCTGGACTCCATTCTCAAGGGTCAATATAAAAAATAGTTATAATAAAGCAATAGTGAACCACGATGAAAACTCCTTCTGAGACTTAAAAAGGCCGCTACAGAACATCCTTTTCCTGACGCAGTCCTAATTTTATTACTTATTGTATTATTAACTCACATTTCTCTGTATTTTTATTTAAAAAATTGTTAACACTTATTTTATGTCATGTCGTGAACGCTTTAAATTTATAATTTGTTTTGTTCATTATATGTAAAATAAATAAATTTGAATTTGAAGGTTTATTACCTTGTATTTTGTACCGTGCCTTGAGGCCGGAGCATGAAAAAGTGAAGTAATTAAGAATAGTAGACGCATGAGAAAATCAGGTTAAAATATTAATTAATTATTATGTATGCTTTGTAATTTAGCGGGCAAGAATATTTATAAAATTTTAAATTGTGTTTATTTATGGTTTTTAATTTAATATAAATGTTGCTGATCTCTGAACAAATAAGATGGAATCGGAATTGGGACAGTGGTGTTATACACACAACATAATTAAAACGTAAAATGATTCTTCTTATAATATAATTTTAATACCTGTTACGGCAATGAAAATATTGGATTGGTTTTTGTAATACTTTAAATTAGGTAGGTACATTCTTATTATAGCCTGAACATTGTTTAGTGGAACTTCGCTGTGAAAAAAATATTCAAAACTTTTAAAATGGCTTTTGTTGGCATTCGAGAACTTTTGGAAAACTGTTATTTACGAGTTATAAACATTTCCTTTCAGATCTTGTAGTTGTATAATAAAGACCTGATAGGGATAGATTTTTTTTCAACGTCTCCACATAGCAGTGGATTATCTAAACTTTATCTTTGTTGACTTATATGAGATCATTTGACTGTAACAGTTTAGTGACGTAGAGACCCGATGCACTGACTGATCATATTTCAAGATTTTTGTTTCGAGGTACCTTTTCAAATTTTCTGACGAATCGAAGAAAATCACCCCTGGACTGTACTCTCCATCTAAGGAAGAAGGCAGTAACTGACTCTTACACACCTTCGAGATAAATGACATAATGTGTTTTTTTCAAACTTTAATAATACTGTGAATTAATAAAAAACGGTGATAATTTTTATTAGTAGGATGTTAAAATACAAATAGAGTAATAATAAACAAGGAGTAACTGCAATAAATAGGTGCAATTACTGGCTTTTTGCTAAGAAATTTATATTATTTTAGCAAATGTCAATTTTTTCACTAAGGATTATAACGGTATTTTAGTGATAATACTGATTTTAAAGTGAACAAAATACATAGCTTTCAAAATTACCTAACGGATGGCATTCATAACTCAATTTCACAATTTTTGCGAGTTACTGCCTTCTTCCTTGGAAGGGCAGTGTAATACTGCCTTGCTAAGTAAAAATGGAGTGTTTTTGGTTTTAGTGAAATGAGAACCAAAGTTTTAAGGTATCCTTTCTCTTATATTGTGTAAAATTATTGGATTGTTTTGACGTTATTGATTGACAGGATTTACTTAGCGGAGCAGAAATTATTTAACAATATGTACTTATACGAAAAATTCTATCTCAGTCCAATGATAAAGTAATACAAAAAAATCAATTTATTAGTGCATTGTAAACACACACTGAATGTATGCAGTTTGTAGTAGAAAGTGTTATGTGTTTTTGTGTGTGTTCTGTATTGATTTATAAATACATAATAATATTTTCTGTACGCTTTCTTCGATTTTGTATATTGCTTCACGTGCCGTATAATTATTAGAATATCATATAAATATTTATAATACGTTGGTATCTACTCAATTAGGTTTTGTAAATATAATATTGGCATCCAATTTATTGTAACGGTTCTCTTCGGTTGTGAATCATTCACCTAATTCCAACATGCAGTCTTGTCACTGCTCTATGTATAATTAGTATTGTAAACTAAGACCAAGCTTACTGATGCACCTATATTGTATTTTGTTATGGATGTATCAATAATACCGATTACCGATGCTTCTGCGATAGAACCAGTGATTTTTCGTAGAAAACAGTTCGTCCAATAATATAATAACGCCGCAAACAGACACCGTCAGATTATTACAGCAGCGAGTCATAAACTGTATAAATAAAAATAGAAACGAAACCCCAATTTCTCAGTATTGGGCGGATCAATCTTTCAGATCGGTTCATATGAATGAATCGTTATTTCATATACCTATTCATAGAAATCACGAATCAGAGAAAATTGCTTTATAGCGATCTTCCTTGTAGTCGCCGTAACAAAACAATTAAATTGTGAAATAGATGTTATATTTTTTAAGGGATGAAGGATTATAACGTTAATGAAGTACCTTATAAATTTAGTCAACCTACCCCTAAGAATAGTTCTCTCATAAACATAGCATTACTATTTTAATAGACATGTGCAGTAACCACGTACGCAAAACATTCATGAAATCGCAAAAAGTCCTACCAATTTGGGTTAATATTATTATCTCATAAAATACATGCGTGGAACAATAGTATTCAAATAAGTGCATCATTTAAATGATTGACCAATTATGCACATAAACATCTAAGTATTGTTCCAATATTCAAGAAAATATGCCTGTCAAACGAATTTACCAAAATTGGTGTAGGTTTTAGGCTCTATTTCTGAAAAATGAAAGCACTAACGTACTTCTACGTTATCAGAATTTAGCATACGTTGAAAATGTGTTTAAATGATTTCGTTGAAGACGAAGGGCTTGTCGCAGACAGCGAAGACTGCAGACGTTTCTTGGAGACAAGACCCACATTTGATGTTTCTGTGATTGTTTCGCTGCTACTACTGGCTGCTGTTTCACTATTATAACTTTAAAAAACTACTGTAATTGAGTTTTGGCCCTCGTGGCCTGTAGTGTCAAAACTAAGGAAAAAAAGAAAATACTATAATAGGTACAAAGATATTATATTTTAAAGTATTTTGTGTTTGTTGTTTTACCGCCCTGGTCTGTTGAACGCAGATGAAAATTTTCAATTTCAGGTTTTTTCTATTATTTTATAGTTGATGCATTATTTAAAAATATTATTATTGATACACTCAATTCTTTATGTTGTGAAACAATATCCATTTTTTGTACCATGTTCGGTCTTAAGAATATCATATGAGGTTCCATAGAGTGGAGAGTGTATTAGCAGATTTTTGTTTTTACGAGAAATGGATGATAGCCACTTGCTCAAACTATTAACTCCATACTATGGATTAAACACAAATTGAAATACAACATGTGAATGAACCCGGGACACGCGATATTACAGACCGAAAATATTATTGAATTTTAATATCATATCATTTTATAGGAAAAAAAATGTTCTATATTGCAGTGAGTATGTAATGGATTTTTTAAAAGTTTGTGAATCTATCCGCGCATTTAATCTACCAGTTGGTACGACATAGTAGGTATATTAAATTGTATGACAAGCATATGATAAAATGAATATCACAAATTAGGCGTAACACATGGGTACCCAGGATATAAGTTTCTGAATGGCAGGTAGGTAAGTATTTATTGTAGTCTTTTTACTTTTTACGTCAGAGAATCCATATTACTTATATTAAATGTATATACGCTGATCAACATCACATGACTGAACAAATCACATATTCCATTGTCTGTGAGTGGCTCGTTAAAAAGTCCAAAAAGTTGTACGTAGGTACAAGAACCAGATTTTTTATTATAAAAACCAAGGTATAGATTACATATCGGAGCAAAGCCATCTAAAGTTTCCAGGAGTAGCAAGAATCTACTTATGATGTGTCAACACGTTGGACCTCACAAGACGAGGCGTCCGAAGTGAATCCATACAAGTAATGAGGTCTTACAATAATACGATTTTGGTTTTAAAATAATTTATTAAGTATTTCATATTATTACTGCTACCTCCGTAAAAACTAAAAAGGAACCCCATGCCATGAGTATAATAGTTTCAATACCTATGTTAAATAATTTTAATATGAGAAACAGTCTATAGTTTGTGAGATAATAATATATTGTGTACCCTGGAGTTGAAAGGCTGGAAGTCACATTTTTGTATTTAGATTTGACAACCATTTCATGTTATATCAATGCTGAAACCGTGGCAGTCTAGTGCTGTTGATTTTAAATACATATACAAATGTACCTATATGCGACCTCTAGAATTTTTATTATTGCTCGTATAATATTATCACAGATAATAATAATATTAATAAAGATAATTGATATAAATTAAAGGTAAAGCAGTGGCGGGCCGTAGGGTTAGGCAGGTTTTGCGCTGTAAGAAAGCATTTAAATAGGTACGTCTTTCGAGAATAGGTTTAGTGCAGATGAGATTTTTTCACCTGTCTTCTTACATAGTAGTCTGATAGCTCTAATTACTGTAGTCTTATAGCTCTAATCATTATAAAATTTATTTCTAAAGATTATTTTTTGCAAAATTTGAGACTCAAACATGTAATGTGTCTGTTGAACGACGGAACTTTTCAGGAGCGCCACTGAAAATATTTCGCTGGTTTGGAGGTAAAACTCATTATGTGCACTTTTGGCCAAAATGAGTTTTTTCATTATATCCACTAATTTTTACGATATCTATTGCTGGAAAAGGTCACTGTGACGATAGCTATCTTATTAACGGAAAAAAACTGGGGAAGAAATCATTATCAGTACCTATTTAAGATTTATGTTCAGGAAAAAGTCATTCCCGCACATAATGATTTTTCCCTGAACTGTAAACTTGTATATAAGTAAGTTAGTGAGTGTATTATCTGTGGTTTGCATTGTTTATAACTATCATCTTGTGCCAACTGTATGTTACTGGTTGATTTTTTGTATAAAATGAGAATAAATGATACTTATACTAAATAATCAGAATGATGGTGTTAATAAGTTTAATGTAAAATACTGCCTGAACGTTAAAAATGTTATGCATTTCAAATGGACCAATTAATACAGCGTTAGCTGGATTAAGCCAAAACTGGATCATTCAGAAACAATGACCGAAGAGGGGCAAAAAGTTCAGCCAATAAAGCTAGTGAGGCAAACATGAAACTGGTTATCGATCACATTAAGAGTTTCCCTTCGTAGACTTAACAGCCGCGTAAGATACAGTTAACCATAGAATTCTGCTGAGTAAACTTTACATTTACAACCTCCTGAATGATTTCAAAATAACAGGAGTAATTGAAAAGCTCCTGGCCAACCGAAGATTCTTTGTAACACTGGACGGAAAACGCAGCTGTTGGAGACAACAACGGAACGGCCTTTCACAAGGTACCGTCTTGGCACCCATACTGTTCAACGTTTATACTAATGATCAGCCAATCGGAGTCAACACAAAACATTTCCTCTATGCAAATGACCTAGCCATGTTATATCAAAGCATTAGCTTCAAAGTGATTGAGAAACAGCTTAAAGATACATTAAGCGAGTTAAAGACATACTACGACCTCAATCAACTGAAGCCAAATCACGGGTAGGAGCGTTCCATCTCCAAAACATGGACGCAGGGAAATTGCTTGATGTCGTTTGGGATGGGGTGCATTTAGAACCCACAAACAGCCAACAAATACCTGGGAATCACCTTAGATCGGACGCTGTCCTATAAACAACACTGCATTAATACTAAAATGAAGACACCAGCAAAGAACAGTATCATGAGAAAGCTAAGCAGTAATACGTAGGGAGCTCAGCTACATACACTCAGCCCTTGCACTATGCACCTCGGTGGCCGAGTATGCCTGTCTGGTGTGGCACATGTCTGCGCACACGAGACATGTGGACTACGCTCAACGAAACCTGCCGGATCGTGACGGGGTGCTTGAAACCCACGCCTGTCATTAAAGTTCACGTGCTTTCAGGAATAGCCTCCCTCTAATCCGACTCCAAACTTCAGCCCTAGTTGAAAAGGCAGCCCAAGAGAGAGTCCGCGACAAGTCATGCATGGGTATCAAATGTGCAAAACAAGGCTAAAATACAGAAAAGGCTTTATGGCGACAACTATACGTCTGACCGTCCCACCCGAATAAAATAGACTATCCGCATGGGCGGCTTACCTAGCCTCTGAGGGTTTCGAAGATTGGGTAAAGCCAGCAGAGCACCTCCCGCATGGAGCCAGTCTTGGGTACTGAACATAGAAAGCCCTAAACAGACTGAAAACCATGGCAGGGCGCACCCGAGATAACATGGTGAAGTGGGGGTTCTCTGAGGACCAAACCTGCGAGTGTGGTGAAATGCAAAGCATGGAGCACCTATTTTCATGCAAGGCTTGTCTAGTAAGCTTCAACTTCGACTTGATCTTACAAGCCGAGGAAAATGGTATTACCTTCGCTAACTTCTGGAGTTGTAGCACATTGTAGGTATTGAAGACCCAATACGACGAAGAAATTAATAAGCAATAGGAACATAGATGAAAATGTAGAGCTAGTAATGTGGCACCAAATTAAATGTCTACGTTATGAGAAAAAGTTACCTGGAATTATCCAATATCGGTATAACCATACAGGACCTTACAGAAAAATTTATGCAACGGGAAAAGGGAGACGGAGTAATGTTATTCCACAATTAGTAGGTGCATATCAATCCATATTACCAATATCTAATTTGAAAAAAACGATCTTATGAAGTTGTGTAAAAACGGTGACATTCCGGAAGAGCTAAGATATTGGTATGAAAATTTACCATCCATATTGATCGCGACACATTAGATACATTACCAGAGCCAGACGTTTTGGAAGACATTGTTGAGGAATAAAGAATATTTTTTATAGCTGTTTATCTTACCTCAATTTATTATAATTATTGGTTTGTCCTTATTATCATCACCAGTGTATTATTATTGTGAATTAATTATTATTAATCTCAGTGCATGTTTAATTGTTTTCAATTTGAATTGTTACTAATTCCTATTTTGGTTAAAATAAATAATTTTTATTCTTTAGTACTTAGTAGTAGTCTTAAATACCTACTAAAAAAGAATCCAAAACAATAAAAAACATTGCGAAACCCTTGCCAAAGTATTGACATACTATCACTTTACTAACAAACATGTGTGTGGAAAAACTCATTATGTACAAAAACTCATTTTTTTAAATGTTCCTAATTTTTTTATAGAATCTGATTACCTTCAATGTATTCTCTGATTTTTTATACATTTTATACAAAAAGAAGAAAAAATGTTAATTTGAAATTGGATTTTTAATTGCAAAAAATATGTTCAAACCTCATTATCTCAGAACATCAAAATGTAACATAATGAGTTTTACCTTTAAACCAGCGATTTGTACCATATACCTACCATGTGTACCTATGTCTGATAAAGTGGTAGATAGGAACATTAATTTGATGCAAAATTAATTAATTCTGATTTGATTGAATAATGATTTAAATTCTGTCTATAATAATTATTTGGAACGTGAATAGCGTTGAATCAACGAAAATTGCAGCATTTTTTGGAAATCTACTTCTCTATAAAAAGAATAATTACAAGATAAAAAGAACTTTTTATATACCACGTTTTTAAATTTTCTGTTGAATCATATAAACTTGACAATTCTATGTATTAATAATTTAGGACAACAAATCATTTTTTTGCTATTTTGCAATAAACAAACATAGAATACTGAAATGTCATTTTGATTTCTATAGTAACGCACGTATATGTTATTAATAATTTAGTTCCTAGGACCACCCACTTAGCAACCAATAATAGTGGATTGGATTACGGATTTCTTCCAAAATAACTTTTCGTACAAAACAGAATTAACTGAAAATGAATTTAATTATACTTAAAGATGGCTAAAAATATTAAAAGAATGCATTGGCATCGTGTTTTGATATATTCTAAAAGTTTCAAATGTCTTGCAAGTCGGGAAGATAGTTAAAAATCGATTGCAAGATTTGTAATGGATAAAAAACCACCGGACAAACAAGAATACGAGCTAAGAAAAACGTAGTAAAGATAGTTTTTGAATGGTTACAAAAATCTTGGTATTTTTTCGACTTTTTGATTTTTATTTAAAACAAATTGACAGTTTCGTACAGGTGTGTCAAACGAAGTATCAACACGATACATTATGTGAAATTAAATATTATTACTATATTATACCCAGTTTAATGGTGTTAACCCACTGTCAATTTGTTATGGGAAATGATTATATTAATTAAAATAAATCAGAATTCATAATAGTTAATATACACTATTTAACAAAAATTCTGAGGCCGATTTTGTCAGCTTAGCAAAACGTTCTCAACTGAAAATGAACTGGTCATTATCGATATATTGCCAACCTACTCGTATGTCTATACTAAATCAAGGTTTTGAGCGTGACGTAGAAATATGTTTTCTTTATAATTTAGTGAGGGAACAATTTTAAAATATTGATTGTGTTATAAACTTAGGTAACACTATACCTACAACCATGCCCCCCACAAGGGGGGGGGGTGACAGGGCTCTAGCCTGGGGGCCCATAATTACTTTTAGTGTGTTTCCTGTTTAATAAAAATGACTATTTATCCAACATGTCGAAATGTCGGATGGTAGGTACTTGGCTATCTCAAAATGGGGTCGCGATTAGTGCTTCATAATATGAGTGTCGACAATTATTCAAGCGGATATATTTAAAAATACCAAAAATCGCTAAAAAATACACGAAATACGCTTTATTTTACACGGAACCCCGGAGTTCCGCGGAATATCATTGAGGAAATACTACTGTAGAACATTATACTGCCCTTAACCTTAGCGATAGGTTGGGGGGGCCGTCAAACATCGTGGCCTGGGGGCCCGCTTCAGGATGTGGGGGCCATGCCTACAAGCATACCTAACCCTTGATATTATATTATACTTGATAGCATTTACATTGACAATAATAATTATGTTATGTGCGAACGACGATATATTATGTATTTTTAAATGTTTTTTTTTAATATTTTTAAAACTGCTAACTGCTTTTATGAAAGAAAAGCGATCTTCAATCGATGGCACTCAAATCGATCGAGTCAACAACTACGTCTATCTTGGCAACAAATAATGTCAATTGACGGGCGGTATGTGTGATCAGATTGTTTGCTGACTCAAACTGGCATAGAGCGCCCGAATAGTATGTAGAACAGTGTTTTTCGCGTAAATTGTTGAACCAATATGTTCTACTAGTACTAATGTGAAACATGAACCTTTTATGTTAAATTAAAAAAAAATACGAGTAGCGCAACGCGGCATGGAAATGTGCATGTTGGGCATAATGCGAAAAGACCACAAGAGGAACCAATGGGTAAGGAGGCATACAAGAGTAGGTACTTACGCAATGTGATAGAGGTCGTTAAGCAGTTTATCAAAGTGGGCTGGCCATGCCACTTGACGAATGTACAACTGATGAACAAATGCTGTGATACAGGGGCACTAAACGACCACAGGGACGTTGTAAAACCCCCTTGATAGACGAACTCATACTGTTCTGTGGATCTACCAACGAAGAACTAGTGACCGAGTAGAGCAGAATGCGCTAGTTGAGGCCTTCGTCCAGCAGTAGATTGACTCCGGTTGATGATGATGATAATATTAACCAGTAGCGAAGTGTGGAGGTAGGCTGTTAAGATCCGCCATAAATAGTGCACATAAAAATTTGTTCGTCATACATATTTGTTTTCATTGAACTAATACAACAATTTACAGATAGTGTTGGTTAGTTTTTAAAAATCAATTAAGCCCTGCCTAAACCGAACTATAATAGTTTTGGTACATTTTGGGTGATACGACAAAATTGTGCACACTTTATCATTCATACTTATTTATTTTCGTTGAATTAAAAATGATATTACACATATTGTTGGTCCATTTTTTTTTTAATTCATTAAGTCCTGCCTGAAACAAACTATAATACATAAAAATATTATTCTATCTATAAAGTATTCAAAGTTATGTATGATTTAATTTAAAAATTTTAGATATTTTTTAGATAGAGTATATTTTTACTATTATCTATTATGGCTTGGTTTTCGCAGGGTTTAATTGAATTTTACAAACTAACCAAGACCATCTGTAAATAAAATTGTGGTCTTATTTCAATGAAAACAAAATGTATGACTGACAAAGTTTATTGTGCACTATTTATGGGTGATCTTAACAGCCTACTCTACCCTTCGCCACTGATATCAACGGAGGCTTGCTTAATAATAATATGGAATCTGGTAAACTATCAATTTCTTTAAAAATATGATATAAAATTATGGTAAGATGTACAGGTACCTACACTTTATCTTAAAAAGAAATTGGTATACGTATTTCCGGAATTTAAAAGAAGAAAGAATGTTAACATTGCGTTGTAGTTTCACTAAATGTTTGACTAGCAACAAAAACTAAATTCTGGGAATCAAATAATATATTACATTAATTATTAATAATGTTAAATTAGGATGAAAATATTGCATGAAGTAACTACTACAGTAAATAAAACCACAGGTTGAATCCAAAATTAATGTTCCATGAAATAGTTTTCTGTGAATATAATATTATACCGAAAGAAATCCTTATCACACCAAATTCGTGGAGATTTCAGGAACCAATATGGTACCATAATCTATGTAATCATTTAATATGATTAATACAATACAAAAAAAAATCATATAAATAAGCACATAGTTGGCAATATAACAAAAAAAATATATTAATTTTAGTCTCCTGACCTACGAAACTAGTTTCAGTCGGTTCAACTTACTTGATAATCCAAGCAGGTAGTTAGTGTACATACTGCGTGCAGTGTATTAATTTGATATGTTCGTATCCAGTGTTCGGTATGGTTTGTGATAAACTGGTCGTTCACATTTTATAGGACGGAAATGCCTTCGAAGCTACTATTACTCAGTTCGACCTACTCAACTTTAAAGGTTATGAACAGACCATAGATTATTTACAATACTAATTTATTAATAGCGTGTTATAATGGAAGGGCGCTATATAGTATATTCTATATAATATATTAAATATGCGTATTAAATGGTATAAAAAAATACGCGCATTAAAAAAAATCTCATTAAAGCTGCTTGTTCGGGTGTTTGATGAATTGCAGTCAGGTATTCATTACCTGAAGCAACAAGGCAAGGTAAGGTAATCGGCAGGAGCGATAAGTAATATGCCAGCTAGGAACGTGTAGTACCATAATATGTCTTGTATATATTGTACGTGCTGGAGTGAATCCCGCCAATTACATTGCCGCGTTTTGTTGCTTTTCTCGCAACTTTAAAAGGTATAAATATGAGACTGCATATGAATCACCGTTGTGTTCTTTTAATCCTTATGTATGGTATGGACGCTACACAAGGTGATATCATGGAAAGTTCAAGATTTCGAGATATAGGTATAAAGTATAGACGTATCCTCGAAATTATTTGGACTGACTGGGTGATAACTGTTGACGTTCTCAATCGAATGGAAAAAGACCGAGAAGTTTTGGGTAGTATGAAAGAATTACAGTATCTCGGTCACAATATGGCAAGACAAACGTACAGTATTTCCCAACTTGTCATCGAATTTCATGGCTTAAAAATCTCTGTGATTGATATGAATGCAGCTCCACCAAACTATTCCGGATAGCAGCTAATTTAAAGCTAAGATCGCCCTGATGGTGGTCGACCTCCGTAAACGGGTGACACAATACGGGAGAAGAATGTTCAATAATTTTGTATTTATAAATGGAATAAAAAAAGGTTCGAAATAGTCGTCAATCTAATTTTTGATACATTTTTTAATTTACTTGCAGATCATGGCCACCTCAGACTGGTTTATTTATAATAAATGTTTGTTCAATATTCGATTAAGTTATTGGGAGATTCTCTGAAAAAAGCAATATGTAAATCGCTTTTTATATTAAAATACTCACTCAATTGTTCAGTGAAATTTTAATACGACTTTTGACTAGTATTATTATTGTGAATAAGTCATAATTGAATGGAGGCGTGAAAACATAAATATTAATAAATTCAAGAATCGTTTGAAAAATTCTAGGAATGCAAATTGTCGGATGTCCTTGGGGAAAACGCTAGCGCAGGACGAGCTAAATATATATTTATATTTGTGCAGGACAAAATCTTCTTGGAAACTGAAAGTCGCAAATATTCCAACAGGTGAGAATATAACGTCAACAATAATTATTATTGTGCATCCATGTCATTCTATGTTGTATGCCTTGACAATAAAACCGCATCATTGATTACAAATCTTTTCGTCTAGCGAATTGATGGATACTTATTTTTTTGTCCATAAATATTATATAAATATAATATAAAATATAGAAAAATTAATATAATCTATTGGTCCCATCAGATGTAAAAATTATGTGGTTCCATTTAAATTCAATAAATTGGCAGAGCTGTATTGGAGAATTTTTGGCGTATCAGGCAAAATAAGCGTTTTATAAAGTTTTTGTAAAAAGTAGTAAAGTAAAGTAAAGATATCTAGGTAGTAATATTCATAAGTAAGGTTATAATTTTTTTTTTCATTTTGCTAAAAATATGTTACGTATACTATGGAAACTATTGAACACGAACGAAGTCTTAATAGTTAATAGTTTTTAATTTAGTGGAGCTGTGATTTTAATAGAGAACCTTCGAAATATTCTTAGTAAAATTTTATTTCATAAAATCACTTTCAGTAAGATATTGTAGTATTTCCATTTTGTAAATATTCTTTGAGGTAAACTTTTATAAATTACTCTTTTAATGACACTAGCTTCAGATGAAGTATCATAAACTTGTAAATCATCACAATGTACATAAAATTGATATAATGTCAACAAATCGGCAGTGTGACGTAGCTGTACCGCCTTCCTTAATTCGGCGCTCTAGCGTCAAGCTTTAGAAATTTATCTGCTATACAGCTCTGATAATAAATAGGTAATACTCATTTCGTATTATATTTGAAAGCATTATACATGTGAATATTGTAGAGTTATGTAGTGGTTGATTATGTTATGGATACTCGATAAAATAGTTCAGTGATTTTAAATGTAAGTATAGATAAATAATTATGAGTTATTTTATTAAATATCTATACTTAATATAAAACTCAAGATAGTATTTATAATCGATTAAATTCAAAGTATAGGAAAATGCTATTAAAAAATATATTGTGATAAGAAAACCAATGGATTCTGAAAATTCTGTTGCCAGTTAGGTATACGTATATTAGGTACTACCTACTCAAGACGGATTTTCATTTGAAGAGGCCCTGGGCTAATAAACCTTATTGCCCCGCCCCATTAAGCAGAACTTATTGAAACGTGATTTTGAAAAAAGTTTATTATTTCTTCATATTTAAGTATTTGCTTACGGAAAATTACATATCTGCTTTAATAACACAATCACTGCAAACCTTTTAATGACCTTTTAATTACCACATTTAAATAACACGTTAATTATATCTAATAGCCAACGACTCCAAGCGCGCTAGTCGTGGTGTTAGCACTAAATGAGTTCTCATTTATACGTGTTCAAAATGTAAAATATATAACTGAAGCAATGCGAGACTTCCTCCATGTATTATCTTATTTGATTCGCACACAAATTGACGTCATTTCGGGACATATTTACAGCATTATTTCAATTTATTTTCGGGCTCCCGGACCGCTATCAATTCGGAGGCTCTGGAGCAATAGGCCCTTTACTAGATACAATAGTGTATCAAACCGTAATTAAAATGCAATACATAAAACATGCTGGTATACTGGTTGCTGGGCGGTAAAAATTTTGCCTGGCCCTTACTATAATTTTAGTTAATTGGGGAATATATGTATTATGAATTTTTTGGCACATAGTATATAAAAAAGTTTTGGAATGTGAGAGTGATTTTCAAAAACATTCAATATGTTTGCTAGTTGAATTAGTGATATATTGATTTTGCGGTTTTAAACTAACAAATTAACCATCAAAGGTTTACACCAATGATACATTTTAATGTATGTATCTATTCTATACTATACTAGATATTCTCCCAAACTATAGTGTTATTGTTTCACCTACATGCAAATGAGAGTGACTGTGGCGTGCCTGAAATATTTATATTCAACTTTTTATAGACTCCACTATTGTGCAAACAAACACGTGCTTGTTGATGAGTGTTTTGGGAAAACCACCTACACAAAAACAGTGCAAGATCTATTGAGAATTAAATAAGTATTCCGAGCTTACCTATAATTTATAAACATTTCGGCGGCGCCGGCAAATTTTTAATGAGCCGACGCCCGACGAATATTAATTGATTCAACTGTATTGTCTCTACAAAATTTATTTATGAATAATATTGATATTTTTTTGCCAGAGCAGATAAATAATGGTTAATAAAAACTTAACCAATTTATCTCTGTGTGGCTCATTTAATGTGGTATAAGAAGGTACAGTGACGTCCCGTGGGAGAGGACAGGTCATGCGATGCATATGAGTGGCATATCAATATAAAGGGCGGCGAATGAAGGAATGAGTACAAATATTACAGACGATCATAGAACAGATAATACATAGAATTTCGATACGACGTATGGCGTATTCTTGACACGTGTTTAAGTTTATCCCGGATTATTCCTTACTCGAGATCGGTTACCTGCTACTCCTTTCAGTTCCCATTATTTTTGAGTTCCCTGCAGACGATGCTGTCGCTTCATAGAAAAGACATCTTAATTTAAAAAAATCGAAGCATTTAAAGTTCTGTCAATATAATTATTATTGTATTGTAACAGTTTTATAATATATATTATTATGGCGGTTTATTGCATAGGTACAATTTTCACAAGGGTGCCTCCAAGCCTGTCAGCGCCACAGACCGACGCGTACCTAAAACAACCACTGTTCGGGAGTAGGTTTCGTGGAAATACTCTAATAATAATTTATCAGTAGATGGTGTGTAAATAAATTCAAAGATTTTTGATGTATTTGTCTGTTTGACATCGCCGAAAATAAATAAGAAAATAACGAATTTGCAGACAATTTAAAAATAAAAATGAAAAGGGACGGCATTTTAAGTCGGTTTAATGGCAGGATTTTAAACGTCACTGCGAACGTTCTGTTCCAAATTCAAAGTTGAACAATGAAACAATAATAATAAGTAGATACCGTACTTGAAGAGAATTAAATTTATATGTAGAATTATTTGAAACTTATGCAATTACTAAACGGTGCCACAAGATAGGCGCGAAGTATTCTTGTAGCAAGTCATGG
This sequence comes from Rhyacophila brunnea, assembly GCF_057557595.1. NCBI lineage: Eukaryota > Metazoa > Arthropoda > Insecta > Trichoptera > Rhyacophilidae > Rhyacophila > Rhyacophila brunnea. The sequence goes on from NW_028232965.1 coordinate 18,538,740, forward strand.
TTTCATTAATTTAATATTTATGTATTAATCCTGGAAATAATCTTTAGCGTACATATTGATAAATAATTGTGGTTATATTTTAAAGAAGTTATTTTTTTAGTCATTCATAGTTGTCAAATCTCGGTTTAAAATTTCTTCACCGTGATTGTCTTTACAAAAGTCCGACTTCAACGACCAAGATGATGAATATTATTAACTCATTAGCTCATTTACCTTTATTATTTGTTAAATTTCCATAAAGTACCTACACAATAAACCAACATATGTAGGTATATATTGAATATTTTTTCACACAAACCTGACGGTACCAAGTAACGCGTATCCGAAAAATGGTGTGTATGTTGTTGGTCGTACCACAGTTCACTGGGAGCTATTGTATCGGAAATAGATGGCCGTATAGTGTTCTGACCAAATTCATGTCTAAACAAAATACGTAATAAAAACCACCAGAATACAAGAGAAGGACAGAAGAAAATTGATAGGTAAGTTAAAAATATGATCATATCGTACATATTTACAATTAATTCTAATAGATACTTGTAAGTATCAAGTCATACTTATCAGTTATCAAATATCTGATAATAATGACAGCGTTATTATCATTTATATTTGATACCAATCAATATCAAATTAATGTTTTTATTGAATCTAATAAAATTGGAACACTATTGTCTGCAATTCTCAATGAACAACGCGTCATCTCAATGCTATACAGCCATCTCTTTCTGGTAAGACAGCTCATGGTAAACTGTGATACGGCGAAATGTAATATGTACAATTTATACTTAATCCAAATAACTACCTAAATATAAAACAATTAAAATAACTTGACAATATATTTTATAGAGAATTACAGCGACGATTTTTGCATTGTATTTTCCTTACATCACAACTTTGCGGTTTTAAATATTTGTTTTTGAATTAATAACATTACAATTGGAGTAATTTCTTTTCACATCTAAAACATTTATTGAGCATTGACATTTCATAAAGAATTTATTGCATTATAAAAACTATTGCGGATTGGTTGAAAATATTGTCTGGAAAAAACCGGCAAAGATCGACGTAAAAATTGCATCAACACCGGAAATTCGATGAGCAAACATTAAAGTTTTTATCCTTTGACTGTGCGCTCAAACGAACTAAGTGTTTCTGCACTTTGATAGTGTGATCAGTTGGTTGCTCCAAAGATGCTGCAAATTTTCATATTGCACTGGACGATTGAACTTAAACAAACCCAACTCAACAACGTGAGACTAACTCATTAGAGAGAATTTTAGTTGTTTATTGTAATGGAGAATATTATATTATTCAAATAAACGCACGTCAAAGAAAATATAAAACGATTGTTTACATTTACACGCATGGCCGAATAAATTAACCAATAATTCTTAAACCTACTTATGTCGTTAATGGCCTTTATATAATATAATAAATGAATCCAGATTTGTGTTGCAAATATGATTGATAACATAAGAAACTGATTGTTTGGCATATATATGTCGATCTGTCACATTCACATAATTTATTCGCATTTTTATAGCTGTTGGTGCAGTGGAGGGAAATAGGGAAAACAGGATCCATGCCAGCAAAGACCATCTCATAGCAGTATTAATTAATATTGTAATATTGAATTATATTATCAATTGGTAATATTAGTTCCCTTCAAAATACTGAAATACTATAAATATGAATTTTAATAAGACATTAGTAATTATAAATTCATGTCGTTCACAACATGATGTGTTTAAAAACTAAAAAAAAGTGTTCCCAATGGGGTGGGTTATTAGCAGCATCCCTTCAATCAAAAGTCACCGTACGTTACTGGTTACTGGTATCCAAGTATTTTTGATATTAAAGACTTTAGAGAATCACACAACGAATTTTATTTTTCGTCGTCCACAAATTCGAATTGTAGCTTACTTCTAATACAGATTTTTCAGTTAGTATATAATTTTGTGCAAAAACTGTTTAACAGACGAAAAGGTGAGCAAAGAAAATACAAGAAGGTATTACGATAGACTCCGCTTCATGGAATGATTTCAGCAATGGCGTGAAAACTTGTCTAAATTGGTCACATTAAAATGTTATTATTTTATTGTAATTATAAAATAGTATATGCACTGATGTTTTGAATGATTACCAAAACTTTATTTGCCAGTTAATTGATTAAGATAGATCGGAGATGTAAACTATTGTGACATAGAGTGGAGTTTTAATGTGAAACGGTGTTTACTTTTTGCACCGGTTATCGTCGTCATAGCGTCGGAGGCGTGACGGTTTGTGAGCCGTGACTGTACGCAGCGCGTAAGGCGATGGTTTCAACACTTTCGTTGAATTTACATAGCTTTTCCCTTAGTCATCTTATATCAACAGGTACATAATATTATTCGAAAAGAATATTACTTATTAATCAATTAATAGGTACTTAAAATATATCTGGTATGAGGGCAGAGAAGGTACATAGTATATACAATTCACACTCCTATGCTATAAACACATTACCACCAAGTCACGTAAGCTCATGTGCTATAACCATCGTACCGTTCAATAATAAAAACTAACAACTTAAAAAAACAACGTGTCAATTATCTCTGATTTGTAGCTCCCTTCAAAATCATTAAAATAAAAATACATTGACATGACGTGACTCAAAAATGTGTAAACTTGTAGAAAAAAAGGTTATATTACGCGTGGGGTAACTTTGGTATGGTTTTGATACATTATGTGAGATTTGTCACTATTCGCCTAAGTATCTATCTGATAATATTTTAAATACCAAGTAAAATGACACTGCAATTTTTTTGTTTTAGCCTTTTTCATATCAATACCTACTGTCTTAATTTATATGTAGGACGATAGATAACACAACGGTGTATATACACAATAGTTACGTACAACTAAAATTACTGTTTTTCAGGAGAGTCGAAAGACATCGACTCGTCCCTTTACTCCTTCGCGCATACATATGCATAATGGTTAATTTGGCATAGAAACTAGTTTTTTAAACATTTACAGGCATATTTTAATATCGAAGACAGAATCAAAGTTTATGCTAATATTTTGAACTTAGGTACCAGCAGTTAAGTTCTGTTCTGTGGTTAAGTTAATAAAGTGAATTAACTCATAACTCAATTATCGGTAAATAATTAATAATATGCAATTTGGATTGATTATAATTACTTATACAGATGTTTGCACATTGAACTGAGCAAAAATACAAAAATAATTATGAATAATTAATTGATTTGAGATATTGTATAAACTATAGTGTTTATATAATAATTAACAATGTAATAAAAGTGTGGTGCAGGGATTCACACTTGGAAAACCGCGGATACAAATAGCAAACGCATCATGGCAGTCGGACATTTCCATTTTCAATCGCGGATGCGACGACGTGACGTATTAACTGTCTTGTCTATTATCAGAGGCATACAACTTTTAATACACCTATATTTTATTTCAATCAGTTTAACGTAATACATATAAATTAAAGTTAAAAAGTAAAAGTAAAATATAAAAAGGTTTACTCTTTTAATTAAGGTAAGTACCTACTTTGAATCCCAGCACCAAACACCAATTTTCTTCAAAATATTCTCATATTGTAGAATATTAATATTAAATTTTATTGGAACCACGTAAATATCTTCAATTACTATTCATAATTGCTAGACGATTATAAACTCAAATATAAAGTATTACCGAATGTTAATGTATTTATTTATTTATTTAAACATCAAATTGAATGTATAATGCGGGTATTGACAAACAAATAATTTCAAAAAGTGCCATGTATTATATTGAAACTAAATATATCCAACATTTTAGGGCTCCAAGTTTAGTTTAAAATTATCTTATTATTATGGTACTTATGTTTGTTGGTACAAATGTTTATTCTAATAATGAGAAACGATATATCCTATTAAGTTCACGTTTTCGGTTATATACAAATTCTTCATTTAGTCCCTTAAGTTCATAGATTGAAACCTTCTGGTAATCAGAACCAAGCAGATGTTCCGCGAGAACGGTTCGCGATTGAATCGGGCTCATTCTAAACACGTGGTGCGGTTGTATGCTCTTTTGAATCTTATTCAAGAAATTCAAAGCGCGATTAGTTTGACGTAAATAGATTTGAATGACAATAATTAATAACTCGTTAATATCTTCTAACTCATACACAGAGATTTCAATAAAGCTTATGACATGCCAACTAAAAGTTAAAACCTTCCCCTGGTTACTAATTTTAACGTTTAAAAGCCTGCCTATAGGTAACACTTATTTCATACTGAACTGTTAATTAAAAATAAAATTATTAAAATACATACATTGATTTTTATAAAATCGATAAAAAGTCGAAATAATCGAGTAAAATGTGTACTCCATATACCTATGGCCGATATAATATGATGGTTTGTGAAAAAGAGAATAGGAAGGGATAAAAATGTGAATGTGAAACCAACAAAATCTAACCTCATTTTTTTCTGAAAATCAAATATAATATGAAAACATTATATTGAAAGCGATCATTTTTAACGAATTTGTTTTATAATGAATGTCGGGGAGACAAAAATGTGACGAAGTTCAGACAAAGCGATAAAATAGTAACATACAAAAGCATGAGTAATGCAACACTCGTCGGATGGTTGCACCGGTTGCAACTACAAGTGGTTGTGTCTGCGGTAAATCAAAATGTAAGTTAGAATAATATTGGTATGAGAAAAAATATTGTCTACTAACCACTCCACTGCAGAAGTATGGGTAACAGTCTAAACGAAATAATAATTTACTCTTCAAATTTGGCTGTTTGAAAATCGATTGCGGTCAATTTTTCAGCGTGCACAATTCCGCATTTAATTTTTAAAAATACTTTTCCGTTTACTGGTTATATTTTACAGCTGATTATCGATGCCGGAAAATTAAGTAGCTGAGGTTTGTCGTTATTGATTGAATCTTAGTGTAACCGTTATGATCGTGTCGTTGGTCGCTCAACCGACAGGCTCCGACGGTCGCCGCACAGCGTGACTCATCGGGATTTTCATTTCTACGGCACCTCTCGGGGCAGAATATTGTTTGACCAGATTTGCAATTCATTCACGATTGCACGCGTGACATGGATTAATAAAAGTTAGCAAGTGATTACTCGGTAAGTAGGTAACTTAACTATAATCGGAGTTGAGTGATCGTAACCGGAAAATAAAGGCAATTTATAATCCTTCGTTTTCCTGTTATCATCACTCACATCTGATTTAGTGAAGTTATCAACAAAGTTTTACTTCTGTATTCAAATTATCCATTAAAAATAACTACAAACACCCCGTTGTTACAATAATCCTTTCATTCGTGTATTTCAAGATTCATGACAACTGCATTATCTATGACACATTATTGTTAAAAAGGCACAGTAGAAAATAATATCAATCTTAAACTAAAAAAATAGTGTTGTATTTAAACCAGACATCGATGATTTAAATTCAATATTATGATGAATCTACTGCATACAATATGCACTAGGTACTTCAGGTAAACCAGAGTTAGCTTTCAATTGTATGTTTGAGTCGTCAGTTACAAAAGCCGCTCTGGCCATTTTAAAATCCACTTTTATTATTAATTGCCTGACATTTCCTTGCAAATTAGGGTATAGGTATCATCAGTTTATATCAGTAGATATGCTTTTATTGATTTACGACTTAAATGTTTTTTTCGATAGGAAACAGTAAAAGCTTAGTACCTATTGGTTTTAATCTCAAGCCTTTTTTACTATGAGATCGAGTAATTATCCACTTTGCCAAAACATCTCTCATTAATAAATAATATGATAGCATGGAGCTCCGGTAATACTTATGGAAGGTTATGCGTTAGTACATGGCTTAGAAAAAGTTGATCATGAATGATGTAGATCAGTTGTTCTCACGTGAAATTTAACTGTGGCCGCACAATTGACATTGACAGTTCTATGGAAACGTCTGGTAGCCGCACCAAATTTCACTTCTGTTGTGATTGAAAAAATTAAAGCTATTAATATTATTAATTAATAATTTTATTTACTAAAAAAATGGGATAATTTATTCATAGACGAGTCCATTTCATAAAAGACATTTGAACATTTTAGTACATATTTATTTAATTAAAAATAATGCAAATAGAAATTCCTCAATACTCCTTTCTTCCAATGCGAGCCGCATGACTGCTTCTAAGTTTACATCTGTCAACTGGCTTTGATATTTGTTTTTTTATGAAGTGCATTACTTTCACAGTATACAGTAGTAGGACAAATCGACAATATTAATAAAGCAATTGTTGCCAATTCTTTGAATTGACTTGATTCTTGGTAAACGTATAACTTAGACCAAAATTTTGCAACCGTTGTATTATTAAAATGGTTTTTAAGTACTTGGTCATGAGTGTCATGACTCATTTGCAATAACGCATATTTAACGTTAGCCCAGTTAATTAAATTAAATACTGAAAATTATGTTGGTGGCCGAATGCGGCCACCAGAGCCCAACATGAGAGCCACTGATGTAGATTATAGATTACGTGAAAGATTTTAATAAATTAAGTAAATTTTTAGATGAAAATAGGTAAAATGAAATATCTGTTTTACATGATAATAATATGAACGAAGCCGATATTAAACAATGTATGAAAACGATAGTCAATAGGTATCAAGCGATCGATTATTTAGTCGCTTTTTAATACATAATATGAACAAGTCAAGTAATATGAATCCGTCAAATCGAATTTTCTAACACCGTCGATCAGACGTGAAATATGAATGTATAAGGTTACAACGGAATATAGGTACAACACAAGAACCAAAGCTATGATTGGCTGTATTAGATATCATTGTTAATGGAAATTAGTTCAGTAGTTCATTACATGGGGTGTCATGTATCGAATTCAATACTCTTAATATTGATTATGACAATAATAATATACACACCACTACATCCAGGTTATTTCTAACATAAATATGGATTGATTTATTAATAAATCTATTAGACTGTGCCTGAAATTATTGAGATTAGTGACTCAGATAAAATGTCATACAAGGAAAACTACTAATACTATTATACGCCTTTAAATTTATTAATATGATGTTACATCAACCTACGATAATATATCTTCAATATGAATCATTATTCATTACTTATACACTTGTGTAAGTAGGTAATATATTATACTTAAAAAAAATAAAGAAAATGTAAGATTAACAGATGAAGTTTACAAGTAACTAGCAACAGTATCAATGAAAATTCATTGGCAATGTCCTTCTGAAGCGGACGAACAGGTCCAAATTAATATTTAATAAAACAAAGTGGAGTTAGTATTATACAATTGTGTTTTATTTAATTATTGATAAATTGCATTTCCACCATGAATTTGCATTATGTTAACACCATAAAAGAAGTCAATAATTAATATACATGTTATACACAGCACAAAACAACAAACAAATTGTATTCAAAACTTCTCACCCCCTTACTTGACTATATTTTAGAAACCATTAATTTAGATATGAGTTCGTATTTTTCGACATTACCTAACAGTTTTTTTTTACCTTCCACCTCATAGAATTTATTGTAAACATATTTTTTTTTTATTCAATTCAATTCATTTATTTTACATATTGTGGACATTACAAATTATAAGTTTAAGACGTTCACAATATGACATTTAGAAACAACGAAATATTATTAAAACAATATTAGGTACATAACAAAAGAGATAGATCAGTATTAAGTTATTCTACAGTATAAATGTGTAAATACGAAAAAAATATATAGGTACAAGGAAGTACACCGGATGAGTTAAGCAGACCCTATTTTAATAATTTATAAAATAACGTCTACCTATACTCATCCTTACGTAGATGGAATATATCAACATCCGAAGCGATTTGGTTAAACAGAGTTATTGCCCTCCCAATCGGCATCACCAATGGCAGGTTAGTTCTGCTCCTCGGGAGAACAAACAACTGATGCTCCCGATTTATAAGATAGTTATAAGGGACACACAAGTCAATACTACCAAGAATGGCAGAGTTTTCATTCACACCACGTATAAGTCGAAAAAAAATATTAAACAAACTGAAACGTAAAATTTTGGTACACGAAACAAACGTCCTATTTTTAATATTTTATTTAATATTTAATTTATTATTATTATTATAATATTTATTTTATTTAATATTTAATTTAATAATTAATATTTTTTGTATGTGGTAAATGTCGATACAAAAATTATATAATTTCGTTTTATAAACTATCATGCATTGCCACCAAGTAAATGATGAGTGTCTTAAAAATCTACATACTAATATATTCTATTTCATGTTAATTAATTACTTGATAATATGATAATATTAATACCGTTGAAATGAGCAATTATTATTATAAGGTATATTATGTACATATAAATAATCATTGCCATAGTGTGACTATTGCCAGGTCGATAATATACTGATGGATGAAAACCTCCCCTAGTTCATTTCGTTTATTTATCGCCGTCGCGTATTTTTGCCGGATTTGTTAATTCAACGGCTCTTATAGGGGGAGGGGGCTTGTGGCTGTTTAATGCACAAGGTTAATAAAGGGCGGTATATTTATCCAGCGATTATAGAATAAAATTTCAAGCGTTGTGTTTCGCTAATTGCGGTTTCAGTAGTTTACCGATATCATAATATTATCATGTACCTACCTACCTACCTGTAATTGCTTCCTTAACAATTATTGTTTTATTTTGTGGTCCTTTCTTTTAATGCCCAACAAGCACCTTTCCGTGCAGTGTTATGACAATATTTTAATTATTTGTATTGTTAAGATGGAGACAAACTATGTAATTAGCCTCAAAGACTTTTTCACCATAACTTATGTAATGGGCAGCGGCAATTTTATTTAACGCAGGTGACACAATCGATTCGTAAGAAAATTTAAAAGGGGGCCTTGGAATAGTTTAAACCAGTCAAACAATTATTAAATTATACTAATAGTTTGAAAAAAAATCGTTTATTTCTCGTCAATTGAGAATAAAATATGACCCAAAGTATAACAAAATCTCCGCAGCAAACATCAAAGGGGCGTATATCATAACATAACCATTAAAACCATTGATTTCATAACTGGGAGACGTGTAGGTACTGGTGTAAATGGAGCCGCGGAAAGTTGAACAGAAATGTAACCACTGGTTTGAAGTTTGCAAGTAGGTGCATCATAGTTCATAAAACGGCAAATTATAGAATCCATTTGCCGATGAAAAAGAAGATATTATTGAAAAGGAAAAAATCATAGAATTAACATGCGATGTTTGACTATAACAAAAATTTCAGAGTGAAACCCTAGTTCAATTTGGATTGAATCGAAGCGAGGAATATAATACTTTGTCACGCAAAGCAATATAAGTACTGCAGGCTGCCATTCGTAAAATCGTATTTATGCGAAACGGGATTTTCTGCATTAGCTGCAATAAAATCTAAAAATCGAGCCCGTTTAGTAGTAGAAAAAGAGCAATGAATTGCACTCTCCTCAACTCTTCAATGACACCTAGATTTGATAAACTTTAATTAATAATTAAATAATTAATTAACTATTTAATTTGTACATAATTACGTTTTTTTCTTGATTTTTTGTATTAATACATTTTTTGCCATTTAAAAACGTGCTTTACCGATTATTTTATGAAATAAAGGCGTAGTAAGTTTGGTATTTGTAATGTAAGTATTTACACAAAAAAATCACTAATATGTGTCATCACCGCTATCTTCAAGAATAATTATTTTTAATAGGAACGTTGTTAGTTGGAATGTATTGTGTTCATTACAAATGCAACGTTAAAAAAATCTCTCTTTGATCAATAACCTTTAATCACGTTTGCAGAAAGTGAAATTTGGTCTAGGTGTCTGATAAATTTTTGTATTGGATGCTTGCAATTATTAATCCATCACAAATTGATTCGTAATGAACAATCGTTGAAATAAATCTAGCGAGACAATTTGGTGCTTTCGCTATAAGAAACTGAATCATCGCTAATCTTAGTTACAATTCGATTACTTAGTGCTAATTTAGAAAAATGCGGCAATTTTTTACAAATGACAGTTGAACGTCGATAATATTATTATATAATTGTGAAGTAAATATTATTAAGTACTTCCTGCAATTAGTTTGACGCTGATTGGTCGTATGAATAACTTAATAACTTTAACTTATTTATTAATTAACTTAAAAATTAATTAACTACAGGTGATTTTATTTGACGTTGATAACGCCATCAATTCGTTAGAGGGTTTAAAAAGGGGCCTTGAAATAGTTCGAATCAGTCATACAGTTATTAAATTTGACCAAAATCGTAAAATGATAATGAGTAAGTATACAAATATTACCTGAGGTATAACAAAATCCCTGTTACAAATGGCAACATAACGTAACTACTAATGAAGATATGTAGGTACCTACTTGTACTTAAAAATTACCCATTAATATTATTATGACGTGTTATCATTGACATTTTCAATTATGATTATTTTTAGTTACAGGTTGTGATTTTAGGAAAGAGAGACGTTGATATATTTTTTACTATGTACCTACGTTGGTAGTGGGAATTTATGGTTTTATTTACTTTTACGTAGCCTCCAAATCAGTTAGTGCTTTGGGCCTCAAAGTACCGAACCCCGCCACAGATATTAACTAATTTATTATTATTCATTAAATAATCTTTATACTCAAGACAACAATAATACTAATATACAAAATCACTAAAAAATATTAAAGTAATTATGTAAACCTATTAATAATCATAATTGATTATGTTATTACTTTTTTTTTTAATAAATCACACTTCGTTAAGCGGATTAACACTCTAACAGACTAGAAAATATAATATTATGTAACGAAGAGAATATTATTATATTTAGTTATAGAATCAATTAAAAATGTCAGACCAAACGGACGAAACTGGTCTTTATTTAATACTTAAATGTATTGAAAAAATATTAATAATATATGAAATAATTCAGATTAGCTAAATATTTTATATTCCTACGTCCTTTCTCATTATTTCCTCCAAGAACACACGAAAAGAAGGAAGAAGAACACGTGGTGACAAATTTATTAAGATGTTGACCATATCCTCAATAAATAATTAATTCTTTAATACTAAGTTTGTTAGTATAAATAACTGTACCTACCAATTGATAATGTCCTATTGAAGCGGACAAAACTGGCCCTGATTATTTCGAATAAGTACTAAATAATATCATTGCCCGAACATCCCAGAGTGAATTCATCCCTCTCAAACATGTTCGAGCAATGATATTATCTCGTTCCACCAATAATCACCAGTTAACAATAATTGTTAAAATTAAGGTATTTAACTACACATTGGATTGAATTGACAATGGTTACGTTACCGTTTGACCTTACCGTAAAGCTTTTTTTCTAAGTTACAGTAATACATATTATGAAACTATTAAAGTACCTAAGTGTTCTTTTTCATATACAACATTATTATAGAAAATGTTATTGATAACGATATGACTTAACATAATTGTCAAAATAATACTTACATTACAACATAAATTCGTATGACTAAAATGCAAGCCTTAAAAAGCTAGTCATCGTCGTATTTTTTGTTAACTATCTAAGTGGGAATTTCTTACAGACTTAATCATTATTTACTACTGGAATAAAACTGTATAAACATGCAATTCATTCTCGACAGCGTAATGAAAACAAAAAAACGTATTCATTCATAAATAAAGCGGAAAATTCATAATACGAATTCGCGTCTTGACGATAATACAATTAATCCCCGAGTTTGTGTACATTCGTTATTATTAGACCATGTCATGGGAAAATAAATGTTTATCTCATCTCCGATGACGCCTTCAATTATTATGTCAGCGTGATGCAAATTCATACGGATTGTTTATATTGAGATATACCTCCGCGTAATTAGTATGGAATGACGTCACAAGTGAGTCTACAGTCGTAGGAATACAGGTGAACCGGTTATTACGTGAAATACGTAGGCAACACACGATGACTCGTTCGCTGTTTACTAACGACATATAAATAGTAAATTTGTATTTATATTACATGCTAACGCATATATTTTAATAGCTGAATTAATATTATGATAGAAGGTAGACTGTAAATACATATGACGGAGGAAAACATTAGGTCAGAGATTACGAATAAGGTTAATTTGACAGCTGGAAAAATCTTTTTCTTTTGCTTGACGCATGGATTTTTTAAAATAGTTGCTGAAGACTTAGAAAGCCTTTATTGAAGATGCTATAATTTCAACACATAATTTGAAAAAAAAACCTTTTTTATGATTTTACCGAGGTTTTGACTGCGACTCGCTGTCATATCGCCTCTTCTCATCTGGAAGAGGATCCGCCGATCAGGCCCTCACTCGAATTTTGTTAAAGAACTTTACAATCCTACCGAACTCTTCCGTTCTACCCACTACCAGGGCACCTTTCAATTCATAGACATTCTCAAAGATATCCGCAATTCACAGCCATACTCTGTAGTCGTTCATATTTTGGGCATTGGAAAAAACCTTAGATATATAAATAATATTAGAAAAAGAATGGGATTCCAAGACCCACTCGTTTCTCACTATTTGGAAAATGATATTTACCACTATACTATCCACTAATACTGTAGATAATATAATCACCTTCCTAAGAACTACGTAATGTGAGGTGTTGCAAATTCTGTAAAATAAAAATCTTGATTTTATTATTACATGTATGTTTTTGAGCCTTTCTTTAAGTTAAGTATAATTAATGAAAAATGCTACATTCTTAAACATTGTCTATCTTATTTAGTGCTCAGATAAGCAACTCTGGCTATTATGGTAGAAGCGTCAGAAAACTATGTATCGTTTAATAATACAAATTATATTTAATTAAGGAATTGAGAACAAAATCAACGCATATTATCCGATAAAATGTATTTTTTTGAAAATTGATTTGAGCAAACGTATGCATGATTGCACCTAAATGCGGTCACAATCTTATTGAAAATTAAATTTATTGTGATGACTGAATTATTAATTTGGTAATAATTATTTCAATAATGATAGGGTTTATCATAACGTGTGCTTAATTATACCCCTACATGAAATAAATAACCTAAAACTTGGCTGGGTGGATACTTGAAAGAATTGCCAATACAACAGGGCGAGGAGTATAGAAGAATATTCTTGTTTTTATTGTAAAAGACTTCTTCTGCTTACATACAAAATAGTTAAAGAGTTGTGGTCTATGTAACTGTTGTTTCTTTAACGGTTGATATAACCAGAGAATAATTCCCGTAGGACCACAATAGGATCTCTCACGATTCAAGGGGATTAATGGCAACGAGATCGCCATTCTCAAAACTAAAGCAATTTACTTAGATGCAATTTATATAAAAAAAAAACTTATTTGCGGCTGAAAGTAATATGTAAAGCAAACTGCTAGGTACAATATTTTCATTGTCGGCATGTTTCAATGCATTATTTGATTTGCAAAGCACGATTTTGACCAACCAAAATTTCATAACAATCAACTTTGCACCGATCAATTCATAATGATTCAATTCCGAGTATAAGCATCATAATGTTGGAAAATCCGTAATTTATTTCATTCATAAAATCCGAGGTCGGAAGAGCGTTGAATAGTTGTGTCAATATGCCTCAGGCTATCAAATTCGTACGGCCTCGTCAGCATCTATTCTATTGGAGAAATAGTACTGATAGTATTTCGGAAATAAAATGAGTAACATAATTAGTATAACCCGCAAAGTAAGCGATATTTAAACATGGCGAATTTGTAATACTTCTGAGAATTGTTTCTTATTTTAACCAGACTTATTTCAAATAGTATAGAAGGTGTGCTATTTGCTAAAGATCAATGTATCCAGATATACAACCTTGAACATTTTATATTATAGGCTATGATTATTGAAGCCTTGAAACATTGCATGCGATAGTGAATCTAGATTTAAAAATATACATATATATTATACAATGAGCGCAAATGTATAAATATACTACGTAATGGTATTGTCCCATCTGATAGGTATCTCACGAAGAGATCGTGGAATATTATGAAATTGTAATATACAATTGATTAGATGCAGAAAGAAAACCGTATTCTATGGTCCCGTAACAGGTAAACCGTTTAATATACTATATACATGAAATGACACGATAGCAAAGATGTATGTACATCTTATAATGGATTTATGTTCATACTAATATTTGTATATCTACTAAATTAGTTTTAGGTATACAACAATTTAATAAGGCATCTTAGTTTAAAACGTATGTAGATCTTATCATTTTTAGTTTCTTCGTGACTAATGAACCTGACCACTCTGAAATGCAGCCATCTTTTGAGTAAGTGAGATTGAGGGTTTTATGTTTTTCTCATGGCTGAAGTGAAGGCTACCTCAGTAAGCTCCTTTATTCGGTAACTTTAGAACTTTGACGATTTGACGGCTGACCAATACCGCGAGCATGTACAGATTCTCCAGTCCAAGATAATTAATAATATGTCCTCAAATACTTGGACCGGCCATTGGTAGGTATAAAAGGCGTATGTGAAACCAAAATAAGACGGCGCAATAGGATTGCCAGAAATGCAGTGGCACGGGATGATATCAAGGAATATTAGATCCGTCAAAACATTAGAGTTCTCCATATTATATTTGAACGGCCAGACCCCCAAAGCAAGATAATTCAAGGCATTGATACTGGATACATCGAATCATTTCAATATAGATAAAAACGAATCAATTATCCAGAGAATAGCAATTAAGGAACTACAACTGTTGACATTATTTGTTCGAAAATTTTGGGTTTAACTATTGCTCGTCATATTAATATACTGTATGTGTATAGTGCGAAAACATCTTCTTGGCTACGTGTTAAAACTATGAACTAACATGCTCCGCCCATTTTTAACCGCAGTTCCATTATAAACTAACAAGCTCCTCCCATTTAGTTAGACAACAGCGCCTAGAAGCGTAGCCAAGAAGATGTTTTCGCACAGTAAACAAATCACAAGGCTACTGCTTTCTATTGTCAAAGATAAAGTAAAAAAAATATATATTTTATATAAACTTTATGTAAAACTTGCATTATTTTTTTTAAATAATAATACCATAATTGACTTATTATAATGAGCATATATTATTATGTTATTTGATCATCAAATAACTGATTTTAACGGCCCGAATGCTCAGCGTAGGTCAAAATAGAGCTTTTATGGTATTTTCAGAGCATAACCCTGGAGATTCCTTAAACGTTGTAGATAATCTATTTATATAATTTTGAAGCCTTATTATCATTTATATTTATTTTAAACATTTGATGACTGCATAAAATATTTTTATTACATAAAATAGTATTCTTTTAAACCTCTCGCTCTAATGTTTTAGAATATAGTCATATTTCAGTACATCCATATGCAGTGGTGTTAAGATTTATTAATTTTTAAACGCATTTACAAAACCATTAGTAAAATTAATGTTAACATTATATAGTGACATATTTACGATAAAAAAAATATATTTTATAATCTTTTTGATCCCAAATTTAACAAGAATTAGGCATTTTATTATTAAAAAATGGGCACGATTAACACATTTGAAGATAATTTTAAAGATACTGATTATAAGCTTTGTCTTTGACCATTCAAATGTGATAAACATCCTATGAATAATGTTTGCTTTATAATAATTATTAACCTAAGAATAAGGTAGTATTTTTTTGAAATACGCCAATTATATTGGCATTTCCCAGTGGCTAAGCTACAACATACGGCTGTAGCCATACATTAACAAACGATAAATGAAGTAGGGAGTAAGATCATGTTAACGCGTGTGTTTGAACATGTATCGTTTCAACACTACTGCACATGGACGTACTGAAATATGACTATATTCTAAAACATTAGAATGTAATAAAAATACTTTATGCAGTCATCAAATGTTTCAAATTAATATAAAGGATAATAAGGCTTCAAAATTATATAAATAGATTACCTACAACGCTTAAGGAATATCCAGGGTTATGCTCTGAAAATACCATAAAAGCTCCATTTTGACCTACGCTGAGCATGTGGGCCCTTAAGCGGATATCAGATTAATAAACAAGAAATATTAAATTTATTGAGGATAAATAATTTGTCATACTTTTATCAAATCACAAAGAACGGTGGTCAATTTTATTTTCTTTGATCGCTGGGTGGTAATGATTCAATGGCTTGTTGCCATTTTCCTCTACCTATCCCAAGAATTCGCTGATTATATTGCAGCCCTCGACTGTTAAAATTATAGTCTTTTTTATAATTTTGCCAATATCGAGGTGTTTGAGTATTGATAAAATCTCAGATCTATAAATCAATTCTCAATTTGAACATCACGCCTCTCGGTTAATCCGATCATGAATACGTATGAAACAGTTGTGTTATGTGAAATTTTGTAAATTCGTGGTAATATAACCAGTTATTTATTTTTAAGTGTAGAATTAAGTAGAATTTTGAAATTAATGCGTAATCATTTATTTGATTTTCGAGAATCAAATTAATATGCAAGATATATTGTATATTATATCTGTGTTATTCTTTTTATCGACTTTTGGGACTGTAAAGGAAGAAAATGGCATTTGGATGTCAAGAATAATAAGGCCTTTGTACACACATTATGGGGGCATATGAAAATGTATATAGGTACTACCATAAATCGGCCACGTGTACAGATTGTTGGATTAATTACCGGCATAAAGGCGAACATAAGGTCAAAGTGGCTGGACTGCACTATGGTAAATTTGAGGACGTCAAACCAATTTCAATATGACAGCATATGACTTATTGGGTAGTGTCAAGACCCAAGAAGTATTTCATGATACGAAACGTTTTGAGGTTAATGTTAATTGCCATATTAATTTATTAGCATACTAAGTGATATTTATAAAATATATGTAAATAAAAAAAATGATTCATCATATATAACTAGCTCCGTACCACACCCTGTCTTAAACGGTCACGAGGTGCAATAGGTGACAAGAGGCGTCTGAAGTTTATTAAGTCAGGCATAGCTACCCAATAATAATATGTTTGCCATGTACTGAACTCTGGTTTATTGATTTTAATTTTAATAATCATGGGAGAAAAGCAAAGAACAACATGAAAAAGGAGATAGAAAAGCGACAGTCATTAATTAGACATTTAGCCGCCCATCGTGGACCAAACGATACCTCATGATTTTAGGATCGTAGGTTCGAATTATGCAGATGGGTCAAATTCTTGTTATGCTATTCAATATGTAGTCACTAGAATGAGCATGGCAAGCAACTAAATACATAAAATAATGTTAAGATATCTAATGTGGATATTTATTTAAATACCTATGTGAACGTGTGTACCTATTTTTTTTTAATAAATGGTACATACATTTTAATCAAATACGATGATTGAACATCGGAAAATGATTGAGTTGGCTTATAGTAAATTTACTTATATGTCGCTCTATCAAGGATACATTGACAGAATCATTAATGAATAATTATTCAACATCACTATTTTGATTAATAATTACAAAACCAAAGTTTCGATTAGGAGGTATGTGTAAAAGCGGGAGTGTATCAGACTCCCCCATAATAATAATTTTGCTCCACGAAAGTGACATATTAATAATTTCACAAATTAGAGACTAATAATTTTCTGAGCTGAATTTTCCGAGTTGTGTTGTCTCCTGCAGGGGGTTTTCTTAAACTGAAATTAATAAAGCGAGTGTTTTCCGGGCAAGCTGTTAGCGGGTTATAGGGTGAGGGCGCGGCGGGGTGCGTCGTGCCTCTGACGGGTGGTAATTGCCTACAATGGGGGCTGTGACAATCCATGAATTGTTCGATATATTCCGAATATTCATAACATGATTATGTTTGATATTGATATAGATATTCCGCAACATAACAAGCAACGTGTTTGGTTAATTGTACGTAGGCAGTTCGCCGTAAACATTATCGCCGTGAGCTTTCGCACCGGTAACATACGGCAGTATAGTTTTGAAACCAATTGACGCGATGTTCGTGTAGCATTTGAGTGAATAGTTATTTTACACATACGGACTGGTAGACTTGGTGACTCGAAGAATAATTTCGCGGACCGTAATGCAAAATAAATACTATTACTTATATAGTATTTTCTTCATTAGCTTTAAATATTGTATTATAACTGATGGCTATAACAAACATAATATAACAGTGTGCTTGTGAATACAAAAATATATTATATACCATGAAGATTTTATTGTTAACAGAAATAATCTGAAACCGATCTGTAAATAAATTGTTAATACTATTGCGAAATCTGCTGCTGCATATTTGCTAGAATATTTATTTTGATAGCCATGGTCTCTGTGTTGTTTCGGAGAGACGAAGCATTGCATTGACATTCATTCGGTTTCTCTATTTAGTTTTTATTACTACTGATATGGTTGAAATAGTCGAAAATTCGGTCAATAATTTAAGTGATTTTAATGATTATATCTGAATGCCATAGTGGATTTAGATGCATACTATTTTTTATATATTTAATTTTTGGAAAGACCATTTGCTTATAGTTTTTAGCATATGCATTTAAAATGGGTGATAATACTATTAGCGGACCGGGAGATATTTTATGCGGACCGGTGATTTGGAAACACTGTAGGTACTAGACAGTATGTGATAAGTTTGAAAAACATTGATATAATTCATACAGAAATGCTTACAAATTAAAATTATAATATTAATTTATAACGGTTCATAAGATTCTTTCCATATCGTCACCACAATACTACAACTAGTTAACTCTGATTTGGCCATTATAACTTTACTTGATTAACATAAATCTAGGCTATGATTATTATTTAAAATAAAAATGGAAAATTGTGAGCAATTGAATTATATTTAATCGTATGAAAAAGTATTGCAGATGTATTATTTTATTTATTTAATGCATTTATGGTTTTAAAGTTATCTAATATTTTCAAACACAAAATTAATACAGTTCCCATTAACTTCTGAGTTACCTAGTTTTATCATTTTGTAGAGAAGGAAATGTAGAGTCATATTCAATAGCTATCTCAAAACAGTGAAGATTAAGTTATCTAGTTGTAGTATTGAGGTGACGATATGTTATTAATTTGTACAATGTTTAATGTTGCGATATTAGACTTTGAGCCGTTAAAAATGTTGAATACAAGTACAGTAGTAAACTTACTAATAGTACAGGTGTGAAAATATTTTGTAACATGGTTGAAGTTACTTTTCAATTGGATTCAAAACGTACAACAGTAAAGTTTTGACAGTTTATGTGGCACCTGAGTATGACATTATTAATACTAAGAAGATTGTTATACCACATTTACCTATCCCATTGCTCATTTGATAGGGTGAAATAATATAAGTTTTCGGCATTGTTCGCAGGATTTCTAATTTATTGTGAGTTATTTTATTTACACGATCCCAATAAAATATTGAGACATTTTATATCAACATTTTGAAACATCTCAGAAATATACCTAAGTAGTAATTCAAAAAAAAAAATATGGTGCAAAACAGGACTCCAACCTTTATCCATCGCATTCCAGCAAATTAATGTGTTCTACCAATTTAGCTACCTACACCCTACCCAATTAAGATTAAATTAATTAATATTTATGGAAATAATGCTCTTCAAATTACGTAAATATTAGCTACCAGCTTTTGTGTTTTGAATAAAAGTACTAATAGGAAATACTCCAAATTTTAGTGTTAACGTACTTGAACTTGCTAATTTAAAGCATATTGGCCACGCCCACAAGCTTATCTGGCACCATATTTTTTTTAAAGAGATTTTCTACTAGGTACCTATGTATGTTTTTGGGGTGTTTCAAAATTCTGTATGTTCAATAAATATTGTTTCATTCTTAAATTTTAGAATTATTCGTTGAAAAAAACGATTTGTTTTACATCAACATATTGTAAGTTTCACAAAGCAACCAAAACCATGCATTGTACAAATTAAATTGAATACAACACGCGTATTTGTTCTATGTTCTAATATGTTATATTGAATTATAAATCAACCTGTGATTCAAAGATTCGTCAATAACTACGTTGTTTATCACGCCATTATCTCAATTCTAAAGCATCTTATCAAAAACACTCTCCATAATCGATAGCAACTGCTCTAAATAAAGATTTAAACTATCCGAAAATTGATCTGACTCATTGTAATTAACTACTAAAGTATTTAACTACTGTAAAATAAATTTATCGATAGGTAGATGAGGAGACAATCTGTGGAGAAACGCCAGAAGCTGTTGCTGGTTGACGATACAAGAAGAGCAACGGAAAACCGTGGAGACTGATACTTAGAAGAGGCTTGGACTCGATTTAGATTGTAACACCATCGAAGAAAACGTTTGATGCAAATTTGATTCAAGTCAAAATCTACTTAGTTTATATGAATTATCTTTATTACAAAATACTATAAATATTCGTAGACAGACGCATTTTTAAGCATTTGAATATCGAATACTGAAAATACAGTTATCTTCGAGGCCGTCTATAATTACTAGATGGCGAATTCTGATGGTGGTAAACCGTTTGCAGTAAATGAAGATTTTAGATTGCGTATCTCGTTTATATTTATGAACGTATAACCTTTTTTTAAATATGAAACAATCATCATTATCTACGAACAGTACCATATTACATTCGAAGTATAAACAATAACTAGAATTACGATCAAAATTCACACCTGAATATAGTGGGCATTGAGGTATATTAATAAAAAGAAAATATTATACTACTGACTTCACTTGGTTACATATTGTTTGGTGTAATAAAAATACCTTCATATATTGCTTAGCGAATTACATTAACGAGTACGATTTTTCTCCGCAGATAAAACATTTTCTTATAAACGGTTGTACCTGAGAAGCGGTAGTGTAATTTTTCAATTACGATAGCAAATTAAGTGTCCGATCGTAAAAAAAACCTTTGCTGAACATCTGGGAGGAAAATCAGAGCCGGTAATCGTTATTCCATCTGAAAATACCTTAGGTATTATATTGTTTAGTTAAGGTATATGTGAAGGCTTTTAGTGTATAATTTATTAATGAAGGCTTTAGGTTGTAATATATTAACTACGATTAGCTAATGTAAGTACTGAATAAATAAATGACGCGACGCTGTTCATTATTTTTATTTTACCAATGTTTCGATAGTTACCAAAAACTTTGTAATAGTATGGAAACGGTCAAAGATATACGCACATCTTGGCTTTTCTACTAAGGAATTGAACGCATAAATCACTTCTATAAAACTTTAGATTCATTAAAGATATGGTAGCTACTAGATAAGTAGGTATACTATTGATGTTGTCCATATTTCTTATGTTCAAAATAAACAATTATTTTGTTCTAATGGATTCAAGTATTGTACTATTCCATTTGAGTCATTTTTGCGACCCGGTCTCGTCTTTCGGTATCTTTATTCACTATGGCACTCACCAAAAGGTAAATATACACTGACAACGAATTATTAACGATTAATTCTAACTAACATAATAAAGTAATAAGTACAATAAAGTAGGTAAAAAATATATAAATAGTTGAAGTGTATGTAAAAATATCCTATCACTAATAATACAATCAATATGCGTATACATCGTCAAACCCTAATAATCAATAATACTACATTCGAGAGGTCTAAAATCGTCAATACTAGGAATTTAATGAGGTTAACTTCAATCCATTAGAATTTAAATTAAAAATCCATCAAGTACCTTCGGTCGATAGTATTAATATTATAATTAATTTTGTGTATTTATGAGTTCTGAGATAATATGCAACCTTTTATATCAAATTATAATATATGTTATATATCTTATATTATAGATATACATGAGAAAAGACGAGGACCGTGAGGTGTGGATATTCCTGGGCGTGCAGAAAATAATTGAATTTCACAATGCTCAAGATCTTCAGTCATGAGGGAACGACTGTGAGGTGATAGTAGTTATACAAAATATTTGTAGCGCTTTGAAAACGTGATGAAGAAAATAAAATTGTAATGTAGCATAGAAATAATTATTCTCACCCCATATATTTTAATTCGATATTATTTGTTTAATATGATACTCACATATGATTTTTCGACTAGCCTTAGGTTCAAACACGCTACTCATGGCATATTTATAAAAAAGACAGCCGCTCTACGAAATAGACAACTAGAACTAGAGTAATGTGGGTGCGTTGGGGGTACGTTTTTATCCACTGACTTTTATCAAATACAGCTGGATCTATTTCGGCGAAAGTCGCATTCGGTTTATTCGGTACATATTTTCTTTGGATCCTAATGTTCCTGAGGTTCTTCCATTTTATCCATAAAAAACAATATTGCGTTTTTTTTTAAGTTTTGTGATTTGTTGAAAAAATGTATTAAAAATAGTATAAGTAGGGAAATTATACCTATAATATTATAATAATTATTGTCTATGTGGTAAATACCAAAAGTGATATTACAACCAAGTAACCTCTGGATATCTTGAAAAGATAAAATTATCTATTTATGTAGTGGAAGCCGTCGAATACATATATTTATATTTACAATAGCAATGCATGTAACGATATAACTGATGTGAAAGCTCTGCAAAAGCTGCGCAGAAGCTTGTAAGGCAAAAAACAAGGAGCTTCCAGCGTCAGCGGATAGCGAGTAATAACCATCATTACATCGCACAGTGAGGGTATTGGCAATGCGTGATCGCACATTATTTTTGCTGCGCATGTGCGGTTCAGTTTAAAACGTACTCGATCTACAGTAAAAACCGATCATCTAATCATAGTTATTCCCCCATTAGCACTAACTTATTAACGGTAGCTTGTAGTTTTTGTTGTTAATTCAGGTGATGTCGGACTTGGTATTTTAAATTATATATTTAACTGAAAATGTTGTATTAAAGTAACGAATTTAAATGGTTAAGAACAATGTTGTTTAGGAACATTTCTGTTAACAAATAAACAAATGAATATGATGTTTGATTGTATGAAATAGGCAAATCAAAAATATTATCAAGTCGATATCCAGACATTTTTCAAATTTGAATAAATCCGATAAAAATGTTTTTCTTTCTTTTTCCACAAAATACTTATTAATAGGTTATGTAACAAAAAAACAATATTTGTTTATACTGTGACACTACTTTACTTGGTTGTAAATTAAAGTTGTCAGTATTCTAAATCACCTTTTCTGTATATGTAGTAGTTGTAATCATAAGACTTTTTTTAGATCATTTTTTGTTAACGTACAAAAAATCTTCCAGAGGTGAAATTGTAAATATTATATAACCATACTCCCTTGGTTACTGGCGATAATTATAAATATATTATCAAACTAGTATGTACTTTTAATTTTTAAAACGTCATAGCCAGTGACGTCCCTAGATAAACTGCCGCCCATAGGCAGCGCCAAAATGCCGCCCCATTTTTTTATACTTACAGTATTTTTTATCATCCTTTCATGAGTCCAATATCTAAGAAATGTGTTGTATGGATACATTACTAACAAAATATCAGACTGTAATTATTTGCAAATCTGCACATGTCGTTTCTGGTCACCAAGGACGTCGAAGGGCAACGGAAGTAAACTAGACACCGCGAACCCGACAAAACCAGTCAGCTGATTTTTTTTAATGGAAAGATAATGTCGTAATTATTAAGTTCATGTAGCTATTTCTATATATTCCAAATGATTCTCCTCGATTTGCCGCCCTTCGAGTAACTGCCGCCCCCAAGCGACGCTCAATCTGTCTACCCCCACGGGACGTCACTGGTCATAGCAGCCGCATCTTCTGATTACCACCAAAATTAATATTTGTGTTCAGTATAGATTGGCAAAGTATCATTGAAAGATTAAAGTTGTACAGCGTATACTAGTTCTTATTATAACAAGAATGAATCTATTCGAGCTACGTTTCGGGCACTACGTCAAATTTATAGTCAAAATAATTGACCTACATTGATAATTCGTAATTTAATTTGAAAATTAGAGTTAAATGTTATTTTTGTTGTGTTAAGAAACTAACCCGTATAAAACGTAAACGTACTGCTGAACATATCGATGTTGTGAATCAAAACATGGAAAAAAATCCACAGCAATTAATTACACGCCAGTTTAGGGTTGGGATAGAATTGGTTTTACATAAAATACTTTAATATATTAGGTATTATAATATAACCATTGAAGTTATTGTAGTTTGGTTTAAACAATCATTTTTTTTTTCATTTAGAGATATATTTGAGTATGAAATTGAATATCAAGACAAACATAAGACTGTTATAAATAGTATGGATACTGTAAACTATCTCATGTAGAACGTAGGTATCATCACCAAGTGTTTTAACTACAACAGTTGCAGTTGTAAATATTACACTCTCGATCGGCTTAAAAAATATATTACACGTTTTGAGCCGATTCTCTGTTCCCCTTTAACTAAGTTAATGTAAGTTTTTGTTTCATAATAATAATTGGAACATACATTTTTATGTTTGGCCGGCGGATCGCACCTGGACCGAACACACGACTCGCAAAGAGGAGCGGTGTACTTTATGAAATGTGAGTAACGATCGCCAATGTAATTGGTGAAGATTCACTTTAATAGGTTTCTTTACCGGATCTGCGGTCTATCGGATAACGCGTCGGACTTTATAATAATACAATTTATCAAGTTTGAATGGCTGTTACAGTGTTTCTTATCATTACAGCTTTTCGTAAAATAAAATAAAAAAACAAACTTAATTTTCTAGTACTTGCTCCATGTAATTTACTAACAGTCAAGAGTTTTATAAAATATTTTTATCACTTGGTAGAGTATACACTTGATAACTTTGCACTCCGGCTCTAACGTGACAATGGAATATTCTAAAATATTTTTTTTACATTATATTATTATCTATTTATTTATTTATTACTACATATATTAATACACGGTAATCATGCAAAGTGGCTTATCAGTGTAGTAAAGAGTGCAAAGTTATGGAACGTAAGCTAGGTATATCCACCATTTTTTTTTAAAAATTTGTTTATGATGTACATTTATAAAATTAAGACGAATTGCCTACCATCCATTAAATGCCAAATTTATTGAAAATAATCAATCCTATTTATACGGATATTTTAAACTATTTTTTTTCAGTTTATTAAGTTTATCAAAAATGTACAATACCACAATGTTAGAATTTTATCCTTTCAGTTTAGTTCATACAATTAACTACCTATATTATATTATAGGTATGCTATAATTTTAGTTATAATCATTAAAAGCTATTGAAAGGCAAAAAATGTGTATACATTAATATTTAAGAGAATACAGATATTATTTAAGCATACATTTTCAGTAAATATCTCACTTAGTTCATTGTGTACTAAAATTCGATATATTTTTTAAAATATTACTTTAAAAGCTTATTGAAAACTCGTGGAAATATTCCTTTTACATATTTTAATATTAAACAACCCATATATCAATAGAGTATTAACAGTTTCGTCTAACGCAAACAAAAAGACCGTTTATATTGTAGCTGTTGCTTTAATACCTCATAGTCCAATGTGTAAAACACCGGTCTTTCATCCGGTGGTTACGGGTTCGATCCTCTGAGGCTAGAATATATTTAAGTAGGACCTATGAGATTTTCTCAACGCCTGGGTATTTGTGAATGCTTCTTGTACTTCTGTATATAGGTATATTATGTTTGTGTGTATATATTATATTTTCGATGTCTATCGATCAAATGTCTTTAAAAATTAACAAAAAAAAATATTTTATTTTATTTTATGCTTTGAATAATTATTAATATAAACATTCTATTTAGTAATCGGTTTAGTTCCGTTACTACCTAGTGCCTACTTTTGCTAGTAGGTATGTGTTCTAATTCTAATATGTTATTTGTTTAATTTGACAGATACATTCATATTGCCCAGAATGTTGATGCATAAGCCATTTATCTTAAGGTATAATAAAAGTGATCTAAGTGGCACGTATTATTTTGATATTGATGGTACAACAATACATGTTGATGTTGATTTGGAGGAATAATGCAATATAAACAGAGCCTCAGCGTATTATGTTTCATGGTGCGTCTGACTTACACAGATTGTGCACAGGGATGCATTTAACTGATGCAATAATTCAAATTCAAATTTATTTATTTCACCTATAGTGAACATTACAACTTAAAAATTCAAGGCGTTCACAATGTGAGATAGACACAAATAATAAGCAGTATTCAATCAAAGAGCCATAATACGAAGATTGAATACAGAAATCATAATAATAAAAAACGACACATAAGTATACTGAGTGAACTACTATGAGTGACATAGACTAATCCCACGCAAGTGGGAAATATTAATATTCGAAGCGATTTGCTAGAACACTGTTGCTGTCTTCCCGATTGGCGTCATCAATAGCAGGTTAGTTGTACACCGTGGGAGAACAAACAAATATGTTCCCGATTTCTGACATAGTTATCAATGACACCCACGCTAATACTATCAAGAATGACAAAATTTACATCGTTTATAAGTCGGAAAAAATATGTAGCCAAATAAAGATTTCTTCTAACTTTTAGACTACAGTATGTAACCATATTTAAGATAAAGTAGGCATCAACGTAGCATTCTATTTTATAAAATATATCTTAGCTGATAAATTAAAAATGGGTAATAGGTTTAAAATTCCATGAAATATATTTTTTTAATATACCTACCTATCGATAATATTTCTGATGTTAACCATTTTATTCTAATTGTCAAAATTCTTTGGTTTAGTTACTTATTATTATATTAAATATATTATTATATTAAATCAAATAAGCCAACTATAAAGTAGAGTGGTCTCAGTTTCTTCTGGCAGTGCAGGCCAGGCCACTCATTTAGGTGGTTGGTACTTTCAAATGACACTAACACCGATCCAAAGTGATTTCGTTATGGCTGCAATGCCAGAATAATCTGTGTTTCCTCTACCTACTTAGTTGATCAATATACCTACACGTAGATACATACATAGTTATGGATACTAAATTCGTTCGTTTTAAAGCAATTGTTTAACTGGCTCAGTGTATCGGTTGATAACGTCTTACTAATGAGACGAAATCGGTTTTATTATTAGGAAATGATGCGTTATTTTATTTATCAGTGACTTTTTTGACTAGTAGGCCCGCAACTGCAATGGCTGTCGACAAATCCTTTTCAAGTGTGTTTTGTAAAGCTGTGATAAATACTTCAATGATAATAAACTATTGAAATGAATTTCAAGACAATACCCATAGGATTGATGTGTATTAAGCAATGACGTATTGTATTAAGACTCAATATTATTTTGTATGATTCCACAATTATTGATTACCTGATTAACAGTAAAAATCGTTATTTTTAATTTAAAATATATCTACATTAATTAAATTATTAAAATATTTAAAATATACATTTTGTCAAATGGCGAGAAGACAAAGTTGCATTTTATTGACTATGAAAAATTGTATGCAGTAATGAAATATTATTATAAGTCGGCATACTTAGTTCAAATATATTTATGGTTGTCTATAATATTATGCTAAATTAAAAATTGCTGAAACACTTTTAACACTATTATTAGATTAGCAACAGTGGTAGGTATATAAATACTTTAGTAGAGCAATAGCTATTTTATAAAAATAAAATGGTTTTGGGGATATTTACATATCAGAGCAGCTTTACACTATCACAAGTCAAAAAATAACTATCTACAATTGAATTCGAAGATGCAAACTCTCTGAAATAGGTAAATCAGGGAATAGTTTGTTAACTAGTTTAGACTTGTGATTGTCTTTGACCAGGTACATAATGATATCTTCAACCTTTCTGCATTATTAACTCAAAGCGTATTTTTAATAGTCCAAAACTAGGGGTGTAATATCACTTTCCCAAAAATAATACATAATAAGTATATTTTTTTTATTATGTTCCATTAACATCCAGTTCTCGTCTGCATAGAGAAGCAATAAAACGGGTATCACAAGCTATGGGGTTAAACGAAGACTTACAAAGGAAGTTGTCTCAGTGAGAGGTGTGCAGTGACCAAATCATTCAAGATCGATCACAATCATCATCAGAGTATCATCAAATATTTAAATAAACAAAATTGGTACTACAAATAGCCATCCATAACATGCAACATATTTTTAATGCCTGAATGTTTTGAAAACATTTTGTTTTTTTCTTATGCTAATATTTTCTAATCTAGATAAACATAGATTATTATCATTTTACCAAGATAGCGGTTTGTTGTGTGTTATGTAATACTAAAAATGAAAAAATACTCTATTAGATCTAGGTGACCGTTCTCTTATCAAAGTATTTGGAAAAAATAATTAAAAACAATACCACCTATTAAAAAAATGATAAAACAAAATTAATTTTCTACTTTTCTGATTAGGAGTCTTATCGAATATCCGCTGTGTTTATTCACACATCCTCTTTCCTTAGAAACCGCATTTCGGTTTCGGTTTCTGGGGCGAATCAGAATTAATACAAAATAAAATCTACATAATATTAGACATAATTCATTACACTGAGCAGTTAGTTATTCGTAGATTATTAATTACTGCCTACAATTTAAAAAAAATTGGAATCTAAATATTTATTTGAATTTAAGTTTTTTAGTTTTTTATAAAGCCTCACAAAATTATTTAGCTTAGTATTAGTGTGTTAACTGTTGTTAGCGACCCTTTTATCTGCGGTTTTAAATCCCTCGATTGTATTTATAATTTGCTGTGTGGTTTTTATTACACATAAAACAATATAAATAATAAAATATTTTATAATTCCTACAACACAGTTTTTACTTGGAAAAGTAAGAAACGATAACGAAATTCTATTGATAATTGTTTTAAAAATGTGATAAAACTTAACTGAAGACTTGGACAATGACTTAAATGTCTTAAATTCATATTACATTGTGTTTTAATAGAGAATTTTACCCTATTGTTCACGACAGATTATATTTAATAAAAAGTATCATTCAGTTTGTTACCATTACTTCTAGTTACGGACTAAGTTTCGAGAGTAGGAGGAAAACACTAAATGAGAATGAATATTTTTAAAAGTGCCTATATATTATGAAAGTGATAATGTTAAATATAACTTTTCCAAACTTCAAGTTTTTTCATGATGGAAATGAACCTACCTACTCAAAAAAAATATATAGACAGTCTTTTAGGGAAGAAAATGTATTGTATTTTATTAAATTAATCTGAAAATATCCATTTTAAGTGGATGAAGCAGGTTTTTTGAATACATGTATATATATAGGTAGGAGATAAAGATATTATTGGAATATATTTAGTATTCTTTTTATGAATTGAACTTATAAACTCAATTATTTTAAAAATAAAATATGCAATCTTTAATCATCTCAGAAAAAAGATATTATGTGTATGCAAACTTTAATATTGTGTTGATTGAGAAGGTATGGAAAACTGATACAATTTCGAGTTAGGCAGAAATTGATTTCACTCACGGAGTGGTAGCAAAAATGATCTTATTTAAATTGATAAGATTGATTGTACGAAAGATGCAAAAAAAAATAAACAAAAATAAAATGGCTCCAGACGAAACCCATTTGAGTTTTGTAGCTTTTAACGAGGTGTTATAAGTAGCGGACGATTTGGTGAAATCGATCTCAATGTGTTAGAAGGTGCTTGCTTCGTGGTTTGCCAAAATTGTAGGGTATCCATCCACACACAGAGACCTTCTATTATTATATATCGATTACTTCCCGCCTATCACATCGTAACTTTTGAATTAAGAATACGAATCAAAAGCATTGTCATTTTTATCTGATTTCCGCTGAATATTTTACAGATGGGTATACCTAGTAGATTAAATTGTATGAATTTTGATTCTCGTTTTTCTTTCATGTTTCATTTAATAAATTTCTCTTCTCTTCCATATATAAACAAATAATTTTATTATAAATATTGAAATACCTACATACTCGTTTTAATATTTCAAGTGAGTAGGGACAATTATTATTATGAAAGTCCATTTTCATTGTTATTATGACAACGTATGCAAAAAAGGATAAATATTTTGTTCAATTTGTTATTAATTATAATATAATTATAGCAATAAAGCTGTGAATCTATGGAGCCTGGCCGCTTGGGCATTATTAAATATGAGAAGCCTCTGAAAACAGAATAAACCAGTCAGTCATACAAATACTCACAATAAAAAAAACGGTCATCTAGAATCTGTGACGCATTCTGATTTTTTAAAGACATATGCTCGTCGGGGACCAGAGGATTTGGAAAAGCAACGCTTGAACTTCGGTATGCTGGTCTGATCGAGTGAAGGAGCATATTCACGATACTGGGAGAAGCAAAGAAGATGAAGAATCTTGCTCACTTAAAATATGGATGCATTTAAGAGCGGTCCTTAGTGAGATGATTATACAAAGGTAAAAGACGAAACTACTGTTTTTGGTGCCTGCCATACCTCAAAACATTTAGCGTTATAGAGTTTAATCCGTCAGTGAATTCATTGAAATGATTGTTTTATGAAGGTAGAATGAATCAACGTTTCATAGTCATAAGTAAAGACTTTGTGAACATAAACTATAAAGCATAGAAATAACAAACACCAAAAATACAAATATTAAAATATCGATAAATAAAAGTTCGCTTATAATAATCCTTTCTTAAGCGTCAATTACATTGAGCTTCTTTACGAGCTGTTTGTTGGCGAATTTATAATCTGCCTGTAAAGTCTCCCAGTGTAATCATCGAACATGTTAGCTTGTTCGATGATTACACTGAGCGACTTTACAGGCAGATTATAAATTCGCCAACAAACAGCTCGTAAAGAAGCTCAGTGTAATTTACGCATTATAGTTGGTAAATTGAATATATTTTTAGTAAAATTATCTATAAATAAATATATTATATATGTTTAAAACCATTGAAAAGAGTCAATTTCACGACGAATGCATCCATGTTGTATTGTATCAAGATAAGGGCGGTGTACAAATTGGCCTTGCTCTAAAATTGAATAAATATTGTTCTTTTATTTCGATCTACAGGCAATAAAAAAGCGAGCGAATGCTTTCAACGCTATCAACACTTACCTACCCCGATTCAATTTTGTATTGATATTATTACGAAAAGTTGAATCATTGTCATCTTTTAAAATTAGTCGGAATAGTTATTAAATTACATATTATGTAGATACCTATGATGATCGATCGCCACGGTTACGTTTTGGACACAACCTCGATACGCGAAACTTCGTGATCATCGGAGTATTTTTTCTTTTACTCGAATACTTTTTTAATAAACTAAACAAAATTAATAACAACATAAAAATTATACATAAAATAAAAGTATTATGAATTTACAATAAACTGAGAATATAACGTTCATTTTGTTTCGCGTGGAAAAAAGAATCTACATAGTTTATCCAGCTTGACTTGTCTGCACTTATTATGTCAAATAATCTGATAATATGAGCGTGATTCCACCCACTTTGATGATTCTTGGCACGTGACGCATGTCAAAATAAGTGCGGGACCAAAAATATTATTAAAAATTGATTGCGATATAACTAATTCGCACTCGTATGGGCGGGATGAAAGAGGATTGCCTTATAGTGTATTATTTGGATAGATTATTCATTACTGCAACAACATAATATTATTATAGTATGCAAAAAGCATTGGTCCGATAGGCAACGAATTCCCTATTTTATACCACACATTGGAAATATAGATTAAAAATAATTCGCATGGTAGTATGATTTTTAAATGAAAATTAAAAATATTGCTTTTGATATTGATTTTGAATGGAAACAAAATTGACTTAAAAACCCGATAGAAACGCGACCGAAATAAATAAAAGATCTAAAAACACTGGAGTCCATGCTAGGACCGAACCAAAATTTTTATTATTCAAGATTGATTCTATTTTTAGTGTGTATGCATATTTCTCGCCTTTGAGAGAATGTATTGTAGTCAAAGTAGGCGAGGAGCACTGTCAACAAACATGGGTATCGCGAAAGTCTGATATCGCGAGTGCCGAGGTGACCACCTATGTGAACAGAAATATAAGGCGTTTTACGAAAAAGCTCTCTGTTTTGATTTTCAATAGGTTTTTTAGAGACATTGAGAGGACCTTGAATTATTTTAGCATATGGGCCCAATATTTGTAGCTATGCAACTGAGATTAATACAGTCCACCATAAATTATTGATAATTAACACCATCAAAGTGATTAAACATTTTTTATTAGTGTTTTTTTTTTTTACAAA
Source organism: Rhyacophila brunnea (assembly GCF_057557595.1). Classification (NCBI taxonomy): domain Eukaryota; kingdom Metazoa; phylum Arthropoda; class Insecta; order Trichoptera; family Rhyacophilidae; genus Rhyacophila; species Rhyacophila brunnea. The sequence continues at coordinate 18,571,107 of NW_028232965.1, forward strand.
AACCTTAGGTAAGTATATAAATTATAAAGTAAGTAATGAATCTCTCGAAAAGAAAATAATACAAATAAATTAATGATCTCTCAATTAGTTTTAGCAAAAGAACTGAAAGAAAGAAAAGAAGTATGTGAATTCTAATGATTAGAAATTTAATCTTATCTCAATCAAAATGCTCTATGCAAAATGTTATTTTACTATAATATACATAGGTATGTTAGCAATCCATTTCTAAGTTGCATGTAATATTACCCAATAAATTCCGCATCCAATGAGACAGCTAAAGTGTAGTTATTTCCTGCAAGTTTAGATGGCAGATCAGCCAAGCAATAGTCGCTGAGAGAAAGAGTACACGCTGTGTCATGTTGATATTGACACGGACATCATGTCATATGTTAATGCTATTATATGTCCAATATTTAGTGGTGTCATTCAAGCGTCCAGAGCGTAACTGCGCGAGCCGGTTGTTAACAAAATATGCACCGATTTTTGTATTGCTTGTGGCGTTGTGCAATAAACGCCATTTGGGTGAAATTTTTTGTGTTTGATTGATTTTTTACCCTCATATTGTAGTAAAATTATGACATTTTTAACGAAGCAACCACTTTATCCGCATTATAAAATACTGTCACTCTTGTGTTTGTTTGTTAAATATTATAATGATATATCTGCAATAAGTAAGATCGACGCTAAATAAATTAAAAAATTGCCTGCGGTGCTATTTTTCTATAAGTATTAAGAAGGTTTACTAAATCAAAATGTTATCATAAAAATGGTTACTTTTGAAAAGAGGTACCTACGCTTACATTTGAAAAATATTACATTCCAAATCCATTGTGTACCAATTGAATTCATGTTTGTATAACACTGTTATCCAATATTTTGTGTCCAATTAAATATTGCATATTCTATATAAAATGCGATAGGTACAGGTGCATATAGCAATAATTTATTTATTCTGATAACGTGTTCACTAAGTAATTTTATTGTCCTGTATAACTGATTACTGAATGTAAGAGTGTTTCAGGGTTAAAATAAATTGTTAAAGCATTGTATATATATTTAAAAAAAATTGTAGCGTCCCGGCTCAGTCAGTCCGCTGTGGGCCTCGGCATGGGCAAGACGCATATTAAATAGTCGCACACACAAGTTCAAATTAACATCTTTATATAATCAACCCAAATGAACGGATATTAAAATTAATCACCCACACAATCCCAAAAATGTTTACTTCACACTACGTAGTACTCATTTTATTATAATTATAATTAAAGACGTTTTATTAGCTGAGATACAAAATATATATTTAAAAAATATATTAAAATAATCAAAAATTAATACTATAAAGTGAACGTCAAATACATTGAAAAGACGTTTGGTATAAAATGACAACACGAGATAGTTGATATATAGATACGTTTGGTGAGTTGGAGAGTTAGTTGTGCCACGCTGTGGACTCCGCGGACATCTAATCCTCGAGTAGACGGGTGCTGCTGCGTGGGTAAAGCAGAAAACCGCAATATCTTCTGACACATGATTACTGAGGTCGCCTGCCTACTTGTGACGCAATGGCCAATGTAATAGAATCGATTGATAGCGTATTAATTAATTAATTTATACAATAGTATGTATTGTTATTTATTTTGATTTTTCCACTAGCACAAATACTATTTGGAAATTCAATTTACAGTATAGGTACCTACTACTAACTGCATTCGTAAAATAAATAACTTTAACTATTAATGGGTTGCAGCAGGCGCGCACATAAAGAGGGGGCGAAGGGTCCAAGATGGAATAAGAAAATATTATAGATATTTTTTCAAAATGAACCCCCCCCCCATAAAGCATTTTTTCCTGTGTGTGATATACCTATAAAGTTTTAGACATACAATTAATACTATAATGTGAGTATACGATGTAATTACACTGCATATTAATTAAATAAAAATATTATATTTTTTAGTAAGTAACTATATATTTGATTCACATAAATTGTTAATCGTGATGACCGGTTTCGTCCGTTTAGTAAAGTTGTGCATGGTATAGATATTTTATGCCGGGTCCACACTGGCATCATGTCGCGCGACAACCTCGTTAAATTTTACAATAATTATCATACTTATCGTAAAATTTAACGAGGTTGTCGCGCGACATGTTGCAGTGTGGACCTGGCATTAGAAATTTTGGTAAGCAGTATTATAAAACTATAGGAAACAAACAAGTTCTCAACCATAATCTTGACAATTATGGGTATCAATTTTATGAGGGTAGAATAATATGCGTGTATGTCAAATTCAATATCAGATTATAATTAATTTATTTTACAATATAGGGATCGTTATAAATTCAAGAAGCTCATAACGTGATATAAAAAACACAAAAAACAGCATATGTTTTTTTTTTAATTTCATATAAGTATCTACATTATAATATTTTGGATATCATATAACTACAATTATTGATGAAGATATCTCAATATATATTTGAAATGTAATTCAGGTTATTTACTATTATAAAACGAAGTTATCGTCTCAATACGAAATACCCCACAAGAAGTCCATTATTTGAATTAAAGAAAGCGTTATATGCCTCGAGTCATAGTTGGCGTTTAATAGTTAGAACAAATCTAAAAAATAAATAAGGTAGGCTACCTGTAAGCCAGGCAGGTACGACATTAAGACCGGTAATCAGATGTTGAAAGACAAATGGGTCCTGCCCCTTTTGTCTTTCTGTAGCTGAGAGACTGCCGACAAAATTATACGCGCCAGTGATTTTTTTTTATACTTTGTTACTCGGAATATATTTTTTGTGATGAAGTGTTATAATAATGTAAGAAATATGATAGAGTTTTCAGGCTTATTCAATGAATTGAATAAATTTATGTTCATACTATTATGTGAATATTTAGTACATTGTATTATGGAAATGTAACATACATTATGGAAACAATATGAATATTTTATAATTACACATATTATATAGTAGGAATACCAATTATACTTCTGCCTACAAAATTAGGCCGGAATTCAAAGGCTCTGAAATGGAAAGCTCAATTGTGCTTTTTAAACTGACGATTCACGAGATATGAACATTTGTAGTTTCCCATACATTATCGAAGTTCGACTTTATAATCCTTTCATAATCGATAACCTTGATGACGGAACAACAAAAATGTCTGAAGACATTATTATTTGACGTCAAAAATATCTCGATTTGAAATCAGAATTCACCGATAGTATCAACAATATAACAATCAAGTATTTATGGATGACGATACTCTCGAAATTCTGGGTTCTAAGAACAAAGAAACTGAATTCATTATTTAGTACCTGTACCTGTAGTAGTGCCTATGTAAATAACTTTTAACCTTTTGATTTAATAGGGGTTGCGACATAGAACAGTAAAAATACACAACCGACAAGGAAAAACCCCGAGTAAAACTGGGTACAAACGTTAGTTTTATTTAAACTATTGTGTGATTTATTATTAAACTTATATTTATAATATATTTTTATAAATAAAGTGGTATTTGAAAATATTGGCTTTTAACTTTTTTTCTCAAAGTATTATTGATGTAGGTTTATTTTGTACTGTAATTTTTTTTATATTTAGGTTGAAGGTTCTATAAGTTGTCATTTGTCACGTGGAAGCTGGAAACGTTGCTGATTAAAACGTGGCCCAATCTTCGTGATAAAAATATAATCAAAAATAAACCGAAACACATACATATTAAATTTTATTGAGGTAAATCAATTGGATATTTGTGATAAATCAGCTGATTAAAGTATTATTAAATTAAAAGTTATTCCTTATTGGAACTGGTTTAACCATACTTAAATAATATAATAAAAAAGATAGGTAGTACATGAATTATCTAGATTATTTTGACTGTTGACGTACCTACGCAGTGGGAGCCGTAGGTTGTAGAAAAACATAAATAGCATTCTCTTTAAAAAAAAAAGTAAAGTTAAAATAATCCCATTCTCACCACAGGGTAACAAAATCCATGAATGAATCGAGATTTTCATTGAAAATTCCTAACGGGGTGAAATTATTACGTAACCGCGGTGCTCCTTCAATCAACGAATCAAACCTTACCCTGATAATAAAAAAACATGATGGAGTAATATGGGGATGGAGGTTCAAGCTGTCCACAGGCCACACTCGAAAAGCGAAAGAAAGCAAAAGGTTCAACCACAAACCGCAGCCACTACTGCTCTTGGACGAGACTTCCCCACATCTTGGCCATTGGCCACTGCCCTGCGAACGTATTCTATGTAGATTACGAGTTTCATGACAACTCCGGTCACACATTTTTCATCTTATCTACATAGAAACATAGAGATATTCTTATTCTACGATATGGTATTCTTTTGTGGAAACATTTCATTCAAAAATCTCAAAATAAACTAAATTATACATACCCACACGTAGACTGGAATACTGATTAATTAAAAAATGAGTTATCATATTTCATTAAATTATGAACTGTTTGATTATTATTAGTTTTTTTTAAAGAAAACTAATTCTATACAAATTGAATTTTGAAATGTTTTCCTATTGAACTAGATTGATTTGAAAGCTATTAATATATGGAAATAATTAATAAAAAGTTATATAAACATAACGGTATAATATTATCACGTATAAAATTCAATGTTTTTATGTAAATACACTATTATAAAGACTATCCGAAATAGTTATAGACCAAATATATGAAATTTAATAATTATTATAATCTACTGATGCACGAAAAGATTAACCAGCAAAACACGTGTCGCAAAAATTATAATATTAATTCAAATACCCGATTGTATTTTATAATTATATTTGTTTATAATCAATAAATGTAACGTAGGGTTACTGCTAAACCTTGGTAAGTCTCAAAATCATGGTATGGAGTAATTATTGCAATTTGATGTTTGATATTCCCTCTAAAATCATTCATAATGCTACTTTCGTAGTGCTTTGCCTATGTGCGTGTTTTATATATCGGATGACCATGATTTTTTTTCTAGCATACATATTCATATATAGACCCATAATCCGCTGTTAACTCTAAATACCTAAATTATCTACTTACTAACATTTGGCATCAACCCCACGAATTATATAAAAAGAGCTTCTTTGTTACCGAAATCATTCAATGAAACAGAGTCTACTTTCCAGTCAGCTACTGAGAAAATTAGAATATGATACGAGAAAAAATCGATTGAGGAAGCCTTTTATAATATGTATAACTGGAATTCTGCTCAAACTTCCAGATCATTGATGTGTTTTGTAATGTTAATACTATCGCTGATATTATAATCAATTCAAAACATACCTACCAATACGTTCATATTATGTAGTTATTCAATTTATTAAGTCTAGTAATGTAATGTGTTGAGAATTTTCTTTTTAGTGCATTGTAAAATTACTTAGTTAGAAAATACTTAATCTTGAGACGTTTATAGCACAGCCAAATATCAAAGCGTTTTTGTGTATCCAAATATTTCTGAGAGAATGTAACCTGCAAGCAGAAATTACAATACCACGTGGTTGAAGCAAACATGTAATATTATATATCTACCCATAATAATTATAATACATATGTATTTTTGTTGTTTTGTTTTTATAAACATTAATATTATATAAATCTAATAGTGTATAATATAATATGTACAGCTAAAAAAGCTTCGGCCGAGATTTCGTAACTTAATAAATAAAAAATAAGACCGAACTCCATTCCACTAGTTTTTATATCGGAATTGATGTTGCATCCATAAATCTGAATAAAATATGTTGGTAGTACCTATCATTTTGTGATGCACATAATATAAATTGAAACTTAGATATTGTCAAAAAACACGAACGAAATTGTCTAGTTGTAAATAAATTATTATCCGCTATTTTTACCCATTGAAATCATTTTAACCAGATAATTGAACTTGTAAAATTAGGCGAACTACTATAACCATAGAAATACATATACTTACGTACATAAATACCGCAAAGCTGTTTATATAGCATGTTTTATATAAAACGATAAGGGGAGATTAATTTGTTTATACCAGGATATTCTTTCATAAAATCTACAAAATCTTGATATTAACGTTAACTGATATAGGCCAAAAACATGAACGGAAATTCACAATGTACTTACGACAGATTTAATTTTTAATTACATTCAGTATGTGTTCTACAATACAAGCATTAATAAAATAGAACATCAGCTCTGTAAAGACGTGAACGCATATTTTCAATAATTACCATTATTGCAATTTTGACAAAAGAATTAAATTGCTACGAGAAGGGTCGTTTTTAAAGTTTTTTTTTTAAAATGTTTAATATACTACATCCACTAGTAAGTTAATGTATGTCATAGATGGAGAGCAACGTTTTTTTATAATGTTTAATCATACGATCATTTATGTGCGTCCACGAAGTGGAGGTTTAATTAACAGATTTTTGTTTCTACGATAAATGGATGTTAGTCACTTGCTCAACCTATTAGGTCCATACTTGGGGTCCAAACACATAGGTATTGCAAAAAAATGACATGTCAATTTGCCAGACTCTGGATTCGTACCCAGCACCCACGACATTATAAGCCGACGATTTATTTATCATTATTATATTCACATTATAATATATTACATATTACATTATTATATTACATTTAAGCGTACTATTAAACGTTTACACCCACGATGACCTAGTGGTATCGTGTCGGCTTATAATATGGGTACGAATCCCGGGTTGTGTTGTTTTTTTAATGTATGTTTGGACCTATAATATGAGCCTAATAGGTAGAGCAAATACTTAACTCATATTTGTCGTAAAATCAAAAATCTGTCATATCAACCTCCACTCTGTGATCGGTGTAGGATCGAACATGAATATGTAATTGTAATGTAATGTGTCATTAAAGGTTAGCTGGTAGTAATTTTTGATAAAAGTAAACGAAGAACAAAATTATTTATATTAAATTACGGGACGCACAAATTTGTGTTTTTGCTAATCGATTTTCAAATGCGAATAACACGTTAATTACAAAATTAATTAAAGTGCCCGTAGTCATTGTGAAATGAATTTTCTATGAAACTACATTCTAGACTCAAGAGTATGTATGTATATAAATAAACGATTTAGTTAAATTGAAATTAAAGATGTTAGTGTTATCGTAGAATTTACGGAAATGCATCTTGTACAGAAATTCTGAGTTCAATGTCGGAAAATGAATGAGGCGAGGAGACGGTGAAGGTAGTTACAGTCGGAGGTTCAGAGGCGCCCACTGCTAAACGCTCTCATCAGGAAAATGAGACGTTACTCAGACTTGTTGTCGCCCTTCGCAAATTGCGACTCGTTTGCAAGCTGGAGAGGCCGGGTTCGCGTCTCGTGCGGCGATAATCACTCGTTCATGTCACTAATAAGTGAGTACACGAACGGTTTTGTACGAACAATATTACATTTTCGTTAATTTCTTACATACATAAAATTAACCGTCAGAAAATACAATATCTTTAAAACCGTTATGACCTACAACGTCAGAATCTGACAGTGGAAATTCATTTGTACGAATATCGATGGTTTTAAATGTCATCAGCTAAGACTAGACATTGCTTCATATATGTAACAGTACGTATTAGGTATTCGTAGGTTCATCGAGCCTCCGATTCCTGAATATACCTATGTACCAATACACGCATCGTCTCGAGTCAGCTTGACAGTACTATTTTACCATATTATTAATGATTGATGTGCGACATAAATTTGATTTACAGTCAATCGTTCACATAAAGAGTAATATTAGATGTATACAATAATTTATCCATTGAATGTAATCATTATTATTATTAGCCTGAATTAATACACTGCTCCAATAAAAGCCATTTTAAGCTGATCCTATTCCTCTCGATCCTGTGCGTTGAATTTGCATGTATTTTTGTAAAGCTTAACATCTCCAGCAATCTCTAGGCAATCTTTTTCACGTATTCGACTTCTTGGCTCTAGGGATTGTGTTTTCTTTAATCTATGTGTCCTGATTCCTGCTCATTAAGTGTATTAGCGATTAAGCACACAATTTGCGTTATATATTAAGTCTTTATAAAAATGTGAGTACTAAACATGACATATTTTGATAATATACTTATGTACTTAAATTTTATTCCGAAATACTCAAAATTTTCATCATGTTATATAATTAATTCAACTTCAGTCGGTATCATAGGTAGGTATCTAAGTTTGATTATAATAAATTTAAGTGACTAAGGAAGTAATATATTTATATAAAAATATGCGCAATACTTTTAATATTTTTGATATTTTTTTTTAAAACGAACCACTGATTTTTCATTTTGAAAATTTGGAATTTATTTTAAAGGCAACTGATGATTTATATTAGCGAAAAGGATCACATATAAATCTACGAAACTATTAACATTGATTATAAAAAATACATAGTTAAATTTATATTTCGTATTTTAATTTGATAAAAGAGTGTTTTCAGAGGAAGATTAAAAAGAAGTGGAGAAGTTGACCCGGGTTTCGTGATTACGTTACAGCATTTTGCTCATACAATTAGATACAGGTAGATGTAATGAGAGACATGGCTGCCGACAATATCATTTAGGTTCACGGAATAAAATTATTAAGCAACTGCACAGAGACTAGGATAATCATTTCCATGCTCAGGTTAAGTAAATACAAATGTAGGTACTAGTGAGAAACTAAGCAGACTATAAATAAAAGTAACCTTTTCATATAATGGTATTAATGGATCCATAATATTTTCAAAGTATATAGGTATATTATGTACTTAAATTAATAAATATAATATTTTTTTTTGCAAAATATATCGGTGAGGCTATTCTAACTTATTACTTAACATCCAAAAAGAGCTACCAGTGATACATAAATCTATTCATAAATTAACCGTCTGAACTGTCAAAAAGTGTTATCTTTTAACAAATCCTCTTTTGACTGTGTTAAGTTTTAGAGCAAGATAGAGTTAGTCAATTACATATTGAGAATTGAGATGCAAGATGAGACTGTTTTGAAAAATAATTGTGTCACGGCCGCCGCCTTAATTTATAGATCCCCGCAAACTGTCAAATATATCGAGTGACTAGTAGTAACGTAATATCCACATAAATACACGACTAATAAAATTTTGGGTTATGTTATGTTTGACGTTTCAATCAACATTTCGAGCATTTCGAGGTTCGGGTGGAATAAAACATAAAAATGTCTACCAACTTAAATGAAATTTTCTCCGAATTACGACTTTACCAATTATTGTAGTTAACCGCCGACCGCCGCTGATAACCGACGTGTGTATGAAATGGATTCCGTGTTAATTTAGACCAATGAAAATAATGAAAACGTGCTAAAGTGTTAACTGTTATATAATTATGTTAAATATTAAATTCAGCATTTATCAAACATAGAAACTAAGAAACTATATCATTTATAATTATAGCAAACTGAAAACCTATTCGTAGGTATGGACGTACTCAAGTACGATATTATTAATAACAAAAAGTGAGTTTTTTTTAAGAACGTTTCATGAGATTACCATGTTTGTAATACTGAATCACCCCAAATAGAATAGATCATCATCGGTTAAGAATTCATATGTCTTCGTATACGGAAAATATGCGAAAATGTTTTGACAGTTTGAATACAGATATGTATTAAAATATATACTTATATATATTGAGTACCTAAGTAAGAAATTTTGTTCAAACATACAAAAGTTTCTCAAAGTAGTGAAGTGAGTTTTATAAACGAATTCATAAAATGCTTTCTAAATTTAATAACGCGAGAGTAATGATCAGCGTAATTGAATTTTCTAGTGATAAAAGTTTGCGCATGATAAATACGTAGGTATGTACGAGTATAATTTGCAATTCTATAACACGAATTCCATTTAATTTTATATTTGTACACACAAATATTATTAAATACATTACGAATAATAATAATATGTCAAGGAAGAATATGAGTGTGTAAAATAAAAAAAATCTAAATTTTGGGAACTTTCTGAAAAACACATTAACATTCGGGACATGCCTTCATAAAAACACGTTGATGAAATCGGTCAAATATATGAACGGGAATTTTTAATACTTATTGCAATGTCGGTAGAGTTCAATTTTCAACTGCATACAATATGTAGACGGCTGCCAATATTTTAGAAAAGTAGAATAATAATCATGTAAATACATGAACGTCGATTTTCAAATCACCCATATTGAAATACTTGTAGGTCGAGTTCATTTGTTCAATCATGTGCATATTATGTATTTATCTGTTTACGAATGAATGAAATTCGTATAAACATGTCTAAAAATGTATATGAGCAAGACAGTTTATGAGGGAACTTTTCTTATTCAAACGATGCGTCCATTAGTAAATCAATGGAAAGATATTATATCATTTGTAAATAATTATTGTAATAATATTAAAGGGCGGCGAATATCAATAGGACAGTGACAATACAGCTACCGAAGTGGATTTTTTATAAGCAGGTGCAATAACAACAACCCTTTATAATATGAAACCAATCATAAATAACCCTTATTAAATTGAGGGTAGGAATTATTTTGCCTATAGGTAGGTACTTTAAAAATATAAGTACCTATCTGACAATAATATTTTACAGTTCGATTATTATGGTGGATTGATGTTAATTTCATTTATTTTAGGGTGTATAGTTTATATTTTATTCAGGGATACCCACCAGAGTTACGGTAACCGTGTCGGGACTTAAAAATGGGAAAAAGTTCAACAATTTTTATAAATGAGTAAAAAGATATTAATATGATAGTTTAGCATAGTAAGACATTTGCCGCAATATATAAATTGAAAAAGTCTGGAGTAAATTAAAAATTAGAAATATCTCCTGTACGCATGTTGCACCTATGTGCCAGGTTCGAGATTTTATAAAATATTCAATCAAAAATGGTTAAGAAGAACTGATTATGAATGATAAAATATAGAGAATGCAATAATTTCCTAAGATTTGGTTCCGACAATTTCTCGTGTGTATCTAATTTAGGTTTTTATTTTCACATACTAAATATAATGACATAAGTAGGTATCATTTAATCAAAACATAATAACTTTATTAGTAAACATATTCGATGTTGACCAATAGTGAATTTGAATTCGGGGCAATCTCTAAAAAACATTGATTGTCAATTAATTAATTTACAGGGCCCAGAGCTCCTGCTAAATTAGCCCTAATGATAAATCAAGGTCTACGTAACTTTAAAAACTGAAACTTTTAATTGGCTAAAATAGTTACGAATTTGATTTGTAGTAGGAAATTATAAGGCAATCAAATCAGTGAATTAGAAACTAAACGATTTGACATAGTAGTCCAATACTAAGGTCCCTAATGGTGGTAATCTAAGCACATTCATTGAAAACGGATAGCGAGCACATTGAGGTAATAACGTTCCCGAACAGTGGCCAATACATAAAATTGGTCAATTATTGGTCCAATATCCCGCCGCCTACCGCAGGGTACGTGAACTCAGCTTACTAGCAACGCATGTAAACATTTTTACACAATATTTTGTTTATATTGGACAATTAACATATTAGCATCTAAAAAGTAAAGAGACACCTCCTCTGTGGAATTAATTGTGAATGAACAGCGAAGATCGGATAAAATGGCGTTAAGCAGAAAAGACCTATATCCACTAGTGGACATACGACGGTTTCAGAAGACATTTCAGGAGTTAAATTTCAAAATAAGTCAACACAGCTAGCTAGTCAAGTCAGCTTTATACTGGAAATAAGAGTGCCTGACATTATGTGATTTTCAGAACTCGCCATATTCAACATCAAATCGCTTAAGAACTAACTACATATGGGGAATAGTTTTCAATAGTGGATAAATCCATCAGGTTTTTTTTCAAACAGCGTCAAATTCATTTTAACCAACACGTCATCGCAAAGGCAGACGTCATTTTAGTAAATTCCATACGTTATGTATGTGGTCAAAGACACGGCGTTTTGTTTTTGTTGCTGATAAACACAAATATTTTAGAAAGGAGGAGAAAAAATAGGTATCGTATTTTCTCACTTTGTCCAAAAGTGGGTTTGACTAAAATTGTAAGCTACCACCTGATTTATTATATAATTCACAAACGATATAATTTTTTGGAAGATTTTTTTCCCCACCAGATTCCAGATTCAGAAATATTCTCAGATTCTTTCTTTGTCTTATCTAATTTCTATCTATATTATTCTGAATATAATATGTTCATATAATGGCCAGTCCATAGTTCACATAAACAAATATATTATAAGCATTTTCTTTCAGCTGTGTCTGAGAATCAGTGACAAATTTAATTATAATTACACAAAGGATATCCTTGTTTATTTGAAAAAGAAAACAAAATTATAATCGATTCATTTTTAATTAATTATATTGTATTTTGATGATAGTAAGCCCAGCAGTTCCAATTTCTTTGAGAAATTATACCGAAATAACTAGTTTTGATGTTAATTTTTCAAAAAAAAAAAAAAATAGAGTGAATTAATAAAATATAATTGAATAACGGTTCGTCTTTGGTTGTGGAATAAGTAATAAAAGTAGCCAATTTTGTGTGGTGTCACAAATTCAACAGACGTGATACGTTAAAAAACAATCGCGGTTAACATTTTGAGAACTACAATAAAATATGGTACATGTACAGTACAATGAATCGAAAAAAAAACACACGCAAACATTGAAGAGTAGATTGTTTATGTATTAGTTACCTACATAATATTATACGGACGCTTGCAGATTTCATAACAGTATATAAATATCATTAAAATGATGTACTTATTTTATTTATATATTATATTAAAGTTAAAAGTTGGGTTTATATTATTAATCTTACCTTTAATATTATAATTGAATAAGTATATTTTATAATGAACGCGCTTCACACCGGTTCATTACAAAAACGCATTAAAAGGAATATATTATTTTAAAGTAATATTGATGTATTTTTTTTCTTAATAATTGATAATATTGTATTGTATCTACTTTGCCAACAAAATGTTTATTTAAATAATAGGATACTTATCCACAAATAATTCACTTCTGCTCCTAAAGCATTTTTCCCCGATCTTACGTGGTATAGTTTCCAATACTGATATTCTGGAAAAATTAAATTTTTAGGCACCCGTTAATTACAAGCGTGGTCACAGCCATGACCTATTATGGGTGAAAACTATTTCCTCATGTCAGGCTCAACAGGCACCAATAGCGAGGGCTGTGCGGCTGGTCAATGCACTCCCTAGAGATGTAGACATTTTTAGCGATGCGATATGTATTTTGTTTTTAAAATTCTATTTTATTGTTAAATTCGTATTTTTCTTGAATTATTGTAATTTTTTTCTTTGCTAATTTGATTTACCTGTACTTTTTATTCTTAATGTCTTGTTGTGAACGTCTTGAATTAATAATTTTAATGTGTATATGTTTTAAATAAATAATTATTGCATATACAACTATTGTTTATTTTTATTATTTACTACAAATACCTGTTAGGAAAAATGAATTTCCTCACTTCAGTTACTCAATTTTAAAAAATCCATTAGTCAAAATCGGACGCCATCAACAACCCATGTCTCATGTTATTAGCTATCCTGTATACAAAGATATTTTTAAAACAATAGTCATATAAAAAGTAAATAATCGTTATTTTCTAAACGGAGGATATGAGCCTCTACGGAGTGGATTTCGTATATTAACAAGAATTATTTATGAGGAATAGTTAGGAAATCTGCACATATATCTTCAAAGATGGTTGCTCTCTTAGTATATTCTTGGGTTTTCACCGTGTCTCCTTCTTCCTTCTTTACTCGACGTTTCGGGCTCGTTGCAGAGGCCATTATCAAGAGATATGTTTTATGATGAAATGTGGTGTAGGTATGTGAATGTAAACGTTACATACCTACACCACATTTCATCATAAAACATATCTCTTGATAATGGCCTCTGCAACGAGCCCGAAACGTCGAGTAAAGAAGGAAGAAGGAGACACGGTGAAAACCCAAGAATATACTACGATAAAAAATAACCGTGAAAGCCTCAAACATTATATGGTTGCTCTATCAACTACGTCACCGTTGGTTACCAATATATTTAATCTTGTAATATTTATTCACTCATATAGTGTGGGATTCAACAAAGTAAAAGATAACGCAATTAATACATTATTATAAAGTAAGTACACAATAACTACATTATGTTTCGAATAAACGAATTATAATTGCTGTATGTAAGTTGAATTGAGATATCTCTCCCTGCGAAGTCTTTGCCACCAATCCACAAGCCGTTTATTCAATCAATTCTCATTGGAGGCGGTAATTTCTGGTTTTATATCTAATAATTTCGATAATGATAAGTTCCCGATGTTTACGATGTTGTTTTTGCTGTAATTGGAAAGCGACTGAGCTTTTTCTTCACGCGAATATAATGTAACAGTTAAATTATATATTCCCATGGAAGTGTGAAGACATTTTTATTGTGCTGGACGCCGCCCATTATATTATTTTTTTATTCACATTCTATCAAAATATTATCGTCAGTGTGTCTCACGATTTTCAACAGAGGCAAACTGCCTCTGGTAAATGACTTTCACCAGTGACGGACAAGATTCCTATATGAAATAAAACATTTTAAAATAATATTATGAGCCACTAAAAAAACTGTAAATAAAATATATTGTACCTAATTTAAATAGTTACATACATCAAAGGTATGTTAATTTTCTATTTTTTAATATGCATCCTGTGGGTCTATTCTATACTTATAATACGACGGCTAACTAGGGTAGGTTTGTAGCAAAGTATTAGCACTTAATGTAACAATTACAATAAGTTGGTTGTAATTGTTGCAATAAGTGCTATATTTTAACAGCACCTCTCTTGGCTGTGATAAAATTTAGAGCGAGATAGACAGTTTTGATTGTATATACGGCTAACTTATTGTGATAATTATAATACCTCAATACAAATATGTAATAAATACTATCACTTTATCACTTTAGAGGTCGATAGTCGCTTTGTGTATAGAATAGACCCGTTGGATAGCTTTATATTAAGATATTTAAAGTTAAAAATATTAAAGAGAAATAACATTAATAATGATCCCGTTTTATCATACACAATACCTACATAAATATAAGAATGACATATTGGGAAGACTGTGTAATATAATAATCGATAATTTTAATATGGCATTTATCTATAGATTTAAAAAAAATAGTTCCCAGAACAAAATATAAAATAAGTACACCAGCAGTGTTCAACTGTCTGAACTGTGAACCAGGTAACCAGGTGAAATGATAAATTGAGCGCCACACATTGCACATTAAGTATCACACACAATTTGTAAATTTATGAGAATAACTTCATATATTTTTTGAATAGGTAAGTATATTATTACCGCACAGGAACTGTTTCCATGTCACATCTAGATTATTTTGTGTACAACAAGGTACAACATATAATATCAGAAGAAATATTGTACGTAATCTACAAAATTAGAATCGCTTTCGTCCGTTTAGAAAGATATTATCATATGATTACCATTCAGAGCACGGCCTTCCAAGCGGACATAACCGGTTATAAGTATTATTAAATTCCCTACGTGAATTGAATTCCTCCGAAATATTTATTTTTCTTTAAGTTATTATGATAATTAGAAATAAATCAATGTATTTGTGTATTCGAAACACAGAATATGTTTTAAGTATAATATATTGTTCAAGAGTTGGATGTATTTATAAATTGAGCAGCCACTGGCTTTAATATAGGACGTGATAAAAATCAGATCTCAGTTTATTTATATACCAACTGTAAGAATTGAAAAGTTCTTGTTATAGGTGTGTTTTGTTTGTTATGTTACAGGTAATATTCGAAAATCTTCGATTTGATTTCTCGCGTGAAGTGAATGGGTGGATATGATTGCTTCAGACTGTTTATTTTTCTGTACTTTCAAAAATAATGGATCCAATAATACCAGCATCCGTTTCATGAATGGACGAAGTAGCTATTGAACATATTGTATGTTCTATATATTTATAACTTCTAGCACTTGTTGGAAAATACAACATATTTATATTGCTGTAATGACAATAGCTAATGTAGCTTCTATTAAAAAATGCTATAAGATTAAATATGTTTTAAAATCAATCTTCGATATTGAATAAGTAATTAATCAGGTTGGATTATCGCTTATACAAAAGAATCACCAACTTACATGATGAACAGGGTATACGTAATGTCATATGTAATGTCATCGTCATATATGAAGCGATGTTTCTTGTTACATTAGTGACGACTATTGATATAAGATTTTGGTAAAACGTAAAAATAATAAAATTATACAATCTTACTATGTACAAGATCAGATAAATTTTTTTGCAAAATATTTAGTGACGATACTTCTAATAAATATTATACTCACATTATATTAAAACAGTATACTTTGTATGGGTTTCAAGTTCTTCGGTTAAGCTTAATAATTAAATAATTGTCATAAAAATAATAACCCAATAATTTAATATCAACTTGAAAAAACGATCTGAGCTTAAAACCTACCGACATAGAATATTGTACTATTTATAACTAGTATCTACCTATTGAATAAGTACACACCTTATGGTTGTAGGTTGTAGGTAATAATACCAAAGCTCGATTCGATATAAATAAAAATCGATTTTTAAGTCAGAAAAATGGCTATACCTTCGAGAGAACTACATTTTTTAAAAAAAAATCTATATTTAATAATAATTAATGATAAAAATATGCATGCGAAACTTAATTTGAAATAAGTATAAGTAAATAATATAAACATACAACGAACTCTTATTTCCTAATAGTTTATCATCAAAATTGATTTTAAAATGTAAATTTTCACTAAATTGTATTTAATTGCATAATCATTAATTCCGTCACTAGATATCCGTGTAAAACTAAGCTTCCCTTTATTGAGTTCGTTCATAATAATATAAACTCACATTAAACTATTAATGTGAACAAAATCTAACATTGTATTATATACATACGTAGTAGACAGTTAAGTAGATGTATAGAGTCATGAGAATATTTTCAATCGCATTCGTTCAAATGTATTCGTATATAGATGATTTATGTAATTACTAATGATTATACAACTATAAGTTATCAAATCTCTTCGATAGTATTGCAACTGTGCCGGTAGCAGTTTCCTGACAACCACTGTATAATATATTATCTAGATCGTCGGCTCACATTGTTTTTTGGCTGCGGTTTTCATCTCAACTATGAATAAAGGTAGGATATAATATAAAGACGAGCAGCAATCACAGGTAAGAGTTACAGGTCGGGAAAAAAACTAATCTATCAAAACGAAAACAAAAAAAAAGCTGAAATGTAATGATTGAAAATAAAGTTGGTAGCAGTGTCACGTAGACGTAAATCTAATATATTTTACAGCCGGACCTCTGTGAGGCAAGTTCAAATAACTACGCATAAATAACCGTACCTCAATATAATAAATAATAATTGGGAGGTGTAATAAAACAGAATGACCGCCGGTGGACTTCTAGAACATTTTTTTTTTGGGTTTTTCTTTTTTATTCGGACTAATTTCCATTCTTGGGACCTCATAGGATGGGAAATAATACAATCAATCGAATCAACGAAAGTTTATAATACCAAAACATAGTAGCGATTTGTTAATTTGTTTACTATTTCCAAGGACTAGAAAATATAAAAGATCTTGTATCGCATGTAAAATATGGTTTTATTTCATTTATATCGAATAACGTCATACCTATAACTATGATTTCGATGAAGATTGGCGATTTTCCATGAAGCAGATGAGGCACCATTGATGCATGTGTAGATTTCACAATTTGAGAATAATAACTTGGGAAAACAACTATTGGTATATTTTTTAAATCCAATTGCAGTATAAATTATAGGTAAAATATTGACGCAATGGGGCCTCCCAACCTAAGACATAAAGCCCACCAAAGTGGCGCTCGGTGCGCTCTCTACGAAGCACCCGCGCATTACCCTTCACCTATGTAATAAGGGGCTCAAGAAGCACAAAATAATTATTATTATCAGCGTCTCTCATAACAAAGCAATAAAAATATTATTAAATTTCTCGGGGCTTGTAATTAATATTCACGATGACATCATTCTACCAGCGAAATATCGGCACGCAATAACTAAACAAGGAGTTCACTGTTATTAAATAATGCCTTCTCGCTTGTTTTATCGACGACGCTGCCAGAAGCGTGATTTTGTTTGCCGTGTTCAATGAATGGACTACGTTGTATTTTCGTTAATTCGGCCGCTGAGAAGCCACACAACGGTAACTCATGGGGTGGGCGGGCACAATGCGTCGTCAAATCCAGTGTGCGCTGGCGTATTTGATTACGTTGTATTTTCGATGATTCACATAGAATATACGCGAGCGCCCCGCAAGTCCGCTTTAGTGGACTTTATGCCTAAATCTATCTATCTAAAATGGTCACTACTACAAGTCAATATAGACTCAATCTAAGCACACTTGTGTGCGTAGTGACCTCATTCTTGGGTAACTGCACTTGAGATATTACCAGAGGTAAATAACTGGTGATACTTCACATATCACGTGATCGATCGACTGAGTATTGCAATTGTTATGTTTATAGTGTATTTTGTTGGAATACAAAAATAGATCCGTACCTAAACACAATTTCTAAAACAGACATTTGTTTACTGTGGTAAAAAATACAGCCGTATTCTACCAAGCACAAGTCGTGTTTATAAAAAAAATAAACTCGAATTTAATACTGATAAATGTGTGTGTATTAGCTTTTCGAAATCAAGATCTCCAATTATTTTCAACTACAATATGTCAAATAGATTACTGAACCGTCAATCAGAAATTAAAGACCTTGGCATATTGTTTGACTCACGTTTATCATTTCGCTCGCACATCACTTCTACGGCATTGCGTGCGAGCAAGCTTCTAGGATTCGTCATGAGACAAGCCAAGTCATTCAAGAATCCAACTGTTTTACGTACACTCTATGTGTCGTTAGTACGGAGTATTCTTGAGTATGGCTCCATCATCTGGAGTCCTTATGAAGTTTCCTATAAGCTTGTTTTAGAGCGTGTTCAGAAAAAATTTCTTCGTCATCTCTATTTTAAAGTTTATAATTATTTTCCTTTTGACACCTTCTCAAACGAGTATTTTCCGACTAACTTTCTTCAAGGCATGCTCGCCTTTCATTCTCTTGAAGCTCGTAGGTCACTTCTGCTCTTAAAGCATTTTTCCCTGCTCTCACGTGGTATCATTTTCAATCCCGATATTCTAGAAAAAATAAATTTTTACACACCCGTCAATTACATGCGTGGTCGCAGCCATGACCTATTTTGGGTGAAAGCTGTTTCCTCATGTCAGGCTCACCAGGCACCAATAGCGAGGGCTGTGCGGTTGGTCAATGCACTCCCTAGAGATGTAGATATTTTTGGCGATCCATTATATATTCTGTTTTTTAAATTCTATTTTATTGTTTAATTTGTATTTTTTGAATCATTGTTGTTTCTTAAATTTTATTTCTTTTGTATAAAACTATTTTTGCTTTCTTTTTTTCCTCCACTTTGTTTTTTCTGATTTTCCTAACTGATTACTTGTAATTTTTATTCTAAATGTCATGTTGTGAACGTCCTGAATTAATAATTTGTTATGTACTCAACGTGTCTTTTTCAAATAAATAAATAAAAATAAATAAATAAATAAAATATTCCATTTCGAGCATTGAGACAATTACAATATTGTTGAATTAATAATATAAATGATAGTCGAGACAATGTATTCAAATATGAACTCACCATTTGGCTGCACATTGGCGTTGGGTTTATATCCTTGGCAGTCTTGGGCGGAAGGTAGAGACGGTTGCGGGGGTTTTCTTCTATAGTTTTCCAGGTCTCGTAGGTGTCCAGGAAAATTGGGTTCGAGGAATGATGGCCGCTGCGATAAATGGCCAAGTTGACTAAGACCCAACGCCCGAAGTTGGTGGGATCCACCAGGCGCTCCAGGCCAGAGAGCATTTGTCATTTCATCTATTCACATGAAAAAAGATTTAAGGTCAGCGTATTGTAAAAACAATCTTAATTATAGAAGGCAACTGACTACCTAAGTATTTATAAGATTCCCTAAAATCAAGACAATGTATTAGGTTAGAGAGAAAGATTTTTTTGATCAAATTTAAGTTATGATCAGTAAAAAATACCTCTATCTGTCCACATGCATTACTATTTATATTTTGAATTACGGATAATTTATTTCAAAATCTGAAATAAAAATCTTTGTTAGAAAAGCATATTACGTTTTCTCTAATGATATATCTACAGCAGTTAATTCAATGAATATAATGAAGTGCCATGATACAAGGGGAGTATGTTTAACTATGGCTTCGTTGGACACTGCAGTTAATTAATTATAATAAAAACCAAAATTAATAAAGGATTCTAAAAATAGAAATAAAATTATAGATAACATACCTATTAATAATTTGTATATATTGCAAAATACGTAAAGAAATAATGCCTTATAAAAGTGGGTGGTATTTGTGGCAATTAAAAATTATTTTATCCCTCACTTGGTAGTTATTCACACATATAAAAATATTTAATATGGTCAGACGCACACATAAAAGGGAGAGGTCGGCGTCGGACCCCCCCGTAGAATAAAATAAAAACCGTAAATTGCAACCATCAAAGTACTTAGTTAAAAAGTAACAATGTATATTTTCCCTTTCCTGTTTTTATTGAAGATGACAGAGATGGCACATATTAATATTTTTGATTTATTTTCGTGTTCAAGAAAGTATCTGTGAGAGTGATTATGTTCGCTCCTTTCATATAATTTGCAGTTGGTTATGTTCATACTCACTCTGTGAAAAGTGTGCATATTTTTAAGATTTTGGTTATAATTTAATAATTGTATGACTGGTTTGAACTATTTCGAGACCCCCTTTTAAATTTTCTGATGAATAAATTGCGTTATCAGCGTCAAAGAAAATTGCCGCTGAGTCAATGATATTAATTGTCGCCAAAGTCAATATATAACAGGTTTATAAATAATGTTTGTTCATGCAGTAAGTTATTATGTTGTATGTTACCAAAAATCAAAACAAAAAAACTCCCCTGCGCCCAGTATTAACGTATGAATCAGAATCCTCGGCACTCAGCAAATAGGATGAGAAAATTAATATGGATATCTTTGAGAGAAGAGTTTTGAGAAGATATTTGGGGCTGCTCAAGAAAGTGGCATTTGGAGGTAAAAGTCGGTATAATGGGGAGCTGTACACACTTTATAGGGGTGAAAAGATACTGCGCTGGATTGGCTATGTGCATGGAATGTCGGAGGATATACAAGCAAGGCGAGCTATGTACTCAAGAGAAGACCTGGATGGCTGAAATTTAGATAGCTGAACTGCGCCACAGGAGATTTAAGAATGCTAGGTCAAAGCAACTGGAGAGTATCGATGCTCGATCGTTTAGGATGGAGAAAGTTTTTAAAGGAGGCCAAGACCCGCCAAGGGTTGTAGTGCCATAAATGATGACGATGTTTGTATTATATAATAGAAGCGATATTTTTTGTGTTTTTAGTTTATAATTTTTTTAATGTAGGTGGGTACACTAAGGGAGTGAATAAATAGCTTCAAATATCGGCAACGTGCGCAGAAAAATAATAATGATAAATATAGTCGCGTGCAGAAAATTACAACTGCCATGTTTTTTTTTTTAATATAAAGGTACACATTTTTGTCTTTACTGGAATAATTTGAGTGAATACCTATCTACTCACAGTGCATTACGATTCCGTTAAATAAAGGGTTTTATAGTTTTGAAACAATAAATAATACACCATATTTTTAATGTGACACGCAATAAAAAATGTTCACTCAATTAAATATTATGTTATGACAGTATATACGGAAAAAAAACAATTTATATTATCAATATAAATACTCGTACATTTCATTCACCTACATAGATTAAAATATATATACTGTCGGTAAGTTTTGATAATACTTACTAATATAACATAATTAATATGTATGCATTAATTGACTAAGCATTTACTTAATATAATTAAATTTTATAATATAATTAAATATTATGTATTATACCTCATAAATCGTTATGAATTAGTATTAAAGAGTATTTTTTCAAATTTAAGTTTATTACTAAACCTTGGCATAAATCGTGATAAATTCCTAACATAAATTAATAAATTATATATTGCTTAATAAAGTCATATTAAAAAATATATATAAAACAAAATAAATGATTTTGTCAACACTTCAAGGCAGATAATCACATCACATGGGCGTGCACGTCGTGTACCTAGTAGATGATATATATTTTTAGATTGATTGAAAACATAATTCAATATTTAAGATAATGGGTTAATTACTGCATTAATTTCGAGTAGGATATCGGTATTGCAATACCGATATCCCAGTATTTTTCATTACCGAAATACCGGTTTTAAGAATCAGATAATACCGATATATTCGGTATTGAAAGTGGAAACAAAATGTATTTATCAACGTTAAATGTTTAACATGACTGTATTTTTCTTTGGGTTACGCGATGTATGGTTTACTTCCGTCGCCCTTCAACGCCATTGAAGACCAGCAATGGCATGTGCTATAACAAATTATTATTTTAAAGAGATTTATATACACCTATATATTTATTGGTTTCTAGATAATGTTTTTTCCCATATATTTCACGTATACCGGTATTTGTATTATCGTTCCGGATTTTAATCCCTAATTGCGAGTTATTGAATTTTTTTCGGCGTCGTTTTTAAATTTTGAAATAATGGCTATGTTATATGTGGCTATTGGAAGTAAATGTAAGAAAGCCCCATGTAGCCCTATTGAAATTATATTTTTGCTTATGCTTTCAAAAGCCACTCTAAAGTCACGAGTTTTAAATTTGAGACTTAAGTACATCTGACTAAATTCACAATATTATGTTGTAGTAGAGTAGATTGACTTTTAGTTCTAAAAATGTCTGTTAAGATTGCTTTCACAATGTAAAGCCCTATGTTATAGTTAGGTAAAAGTGAAAATAAAAAATTGGAGGTCAATTTAGGGTTAGGGTAGATCCGGTAGATTGGATAACAACTATTTGTTCTAAAAATGTATGCTAAGGTCCACAATGTGGTCAATGTGGACCCTGGATTATTACGCTTTGTTGAAAGTTAAATTAATGATTATTGACCTTTCATATTTTAATACCATACAGTCGGACTATCTATCATTCAATCATTCCAATGAAATAAAGACTGAGGAATATACGGTATATGTTCATAATGAATTAGATTAATATGTTATACAATCATAATTTAAGCAAAATGATCAATATTACGTTTCGTAGAGTACCCATATGCTTCATAACTTAACATAACTGTTCATAACTTAACATAACTTAAAATGATGTTAGTAATATATTCTAAAAATATTTTTTTATATTATCTATTTATTTTTTATTGCTGCATAATATGACGTGTTGTGATGATAATATTCACTTATATTAATATATTATATCATTTGATCTAATTTCATGCGAGGTAATCAGGCAAAGAGGCGTATCAGTGTAGTAAAAATTGCTAATTTATAAAACGTATACTCAACCTCCTAATATTGGAAAGATTTAATAAACACTTCATATCAATGAAAATATTGAAGTATATACGTAGATGTGTAGTGATGAATATATCGAGGGTACAAAGTTCTAAAATTATTAAAATGATATAAAGTATATTATATATTATTATAAAAACAATAATAATATAAAATATACTACGTAATATTATAAAAATCTACACCATGACGGCAAAACGAAATATATTTGAAATACCTTTTGGCGTGTGTTTAAAATAACGGCTGGTTATTATTTTCTGCCTCTGCTTTATATTAAGTTTGGCCAAAGGGCGTCCTCTTTGTTACACTTAAATTGGGCGCTATTAAAACATTATTCTTTGAATGGCCCTTTGAGGGATGCGAGCCTCGGCCCCACCAGTTGGGACTCGTCTTCTTTGCGCATATGGCGCTAAGCATCCATTTGGTGGATTTTGGGTATAATTGTTACTTGGACACTTGGAAAAAAACGGCAAGGCAGTAATTTTGATGACACAAATACATATTACTTGTGAAACAGGATACTATTTACCGATATTAAAAAATAGCGTTAGTCTTAAAAATAAATTCATTTAAAAAATTATTCAGGCTGGCGCCTAGTTTATATACTAGCCGTGCTTACAGCCATGGATCGCGGGTTCAAACCCGTAGTTGAAAAAAATCGTGTTATCATTACTATCATTGATATACTACATACTATCATTCAGTTTGAGGTTAGGTGAAAGGCGAACAGCAATTCCTCATAATAACCCTGTTAATACAATCTCCACGTTGTGGAGGGCGATATGCTACAACTAGGGTCGGTCGAATGTGGTTATTGACATTTTACATACATGGAATATGTATTAATAATAACAAAGGTAATAGACCTTCTAAGAGCGGCCCTTATAGTCAATCGATAAGGCGCTGGCCTTTCATCCGGGGATTCCGGGTTCGATCCCCGTTGAGGTCACAATATATTTATGAGACTTTCTCAAAGCCTGGGTGTTTGTGATTGTTTCACTTATATTACTAAATGCACTACTGTCATTGGGCCTCGTAGCATGTTGTCGTGTTTTATAGAATATAAGTACTATAATGTATTTTTATACTTATTTCTTAACAATCATAATTATCCAAAACAAACATAATACGAAAATTCACTTTGAAACATCTGCAGCTTTATCAAAAGTGAAAAAACATTTGATAACCACCGTTGTTTTCATAAATATTTTCTAGTTTGTGGTCAATAAGCGGTTGTTGAAATCCTAAAAATACTCTAACATGGGGAACAAACACAATCCTAGATTGTTTTTTTTAGTTCTCTGTTGTTTTGAGTGAATCTGGACTTCTCGTTATCAAGAGATGAACAGCCTGTAACAGATAGTGTGTTTTTGTTTTGAATTTTGAAGCACGTATTACGGAAGTCCACTGATAAAATAAGTCGAAATAAAATGAAATACCGTGGGAAAATGTAGATATGAATATTTTTGTGATTTATAAACCGAAAAGCATCAATTAAAAAAACGCGTAGGTATATAATGTAAATGCCTATTGATAAGATGAGGAGAAAAAATCATTTTAATGTCATAAATTAGCAGTGTTTCGTATAAAATGCCGGTAATGTATTTTACGTCGGAGCGATAGTACAGTTGAGTACCTACTGCAAAATAACGATTAAAATAATGTTTAAAATATGAATAAACATATTATAAATTACACTATTTTTATACATATTTGATTTTATTTTACGAAAAAAGTATGTAAATAAATCAGATTTTCACCCAAAATCATCGCATTGCGGAAAATTTGATTAAATAATTATTAAGCTATTGATATAATTGTTGAACATGATGAAATGTCCTAATAATGTGGGCATGTTCTAAATATTATGAAGACTAAATTTTAAATATTTATAACATGGCAAACATTCAAAACGTATTTTTAACTTGTACTGTTTTCTAAGTAGGTACTATTTTTGATGAATCGTAGTGTATTAATACGATTTATAACATAATATTTGCCATAGATATTTAAATACAAAGATATTTATCAATGTATTTAGAATATTAATACACAATAAGATACTATTTCACCTAAGATGTAGGTGCTTAGACATTTTATTTATAAATATTATTGAAAAAATTACAAGATAAAAAGAACTTTTTATATACAACGTTTTTAAATTTTCTGTTGAATCATATAAACTTGACTTGACTAGCTAAAACGATCAAAATTGTACTTGATAGAAATACTGAATAAATATAGAATAATGAAATGTCATTTTGATATTTCATATTGATTTCCATAGTAACGCACGTATATATTAATAATTTAGTTGCTAGGACCCCAGAACCCTAGCAACCAATAATATTCTAAAAGTTTCAAATTTAATGTCTAGCTAGTCGGAAAGTTAGCTAAAAATCGATTGCAAGATTTGTACTGGATAAACAACCACGGGACAAACAAGAATACGACCCAATAAAAACGTTGTAAAATAGATCATGATGCTACACATTTACTTACAAATAATCAGTGACATCCCATGGTAAATTATAAAGGGCGGCAAGTAAAATTCATGACATCATTTTCAAGCACTGACGGTTTCCATGAAGTGGACGATATGACCACTTCGTTAGTAAATTAAGAAAGAGGCTTCCAAGCCTGTCAGTACCTCAGAATTCCACGTAACTAAACCACCGCTTTTTGAGAGTAGGTTTCGTATAAATAGCCTAATTCTCAGTAGATTATATTTTATGTTATGTAATAAGATTTTGGTTGCATTTGTTACATTTGTCTGTTTAAGATAATCAGATAGGTGGGTATGTAAGCACATTATTATTGCATACAATTTGAGACTAAACATGAAAAAGGACGGCATTCTTAGTATGGCACCTTGCCTAGTAACATCACTGCATAGAATAATACATCATTTTTCCTTTCTATTTGTATAAGATTATTTTAGTCTATTATATTTTAGTGGGGCATTGTTTGTGGTAGGTACCTATATGATTATTAACTCTTATTGAGTATTAATGCTTTGTCTGGAAGCGCATAAGCTGCCACATGCGCTTGTTTGCTGTGATAGATAAATAAATATTGTAAATGATTTGACTGAGCTATTATCAGAAAAAAATAATTGCTTTCCATAGAGACTAATACATTATCACCGTGTGAAACGAAATTCTGAACGTTTCAGACATGTAACGCATTGAGTAAATATTATATAAATGATAAATATATATAGTCCAGGATCCCATAGACTTTTCGTATACATAATATGCGGAACGCATTATTGCAATTGGAATAGGCTCTAGGGGTCACAGAGATATATAATGTCAATGTTGCCAGGCGATATTAGTGGTCATTTTTTTTATTGAGGTTTTAGGTTTTTTCTATACAAAATGATTGTATAGAAATTCTATAGAAATTCTATACAAAAATGCTACTAAATAAAAAAAAATAAGCCAAGGACGATCCTAAGAATCGATAATTTTGAACACATTGCACTACCCGCTATTTTTATTTTTTCAAATGGGACGAACCGTTCTACGACCATGCCGATGGCATGGTACAATTATTGCATTTTCAATCAATCCGTGATTCGGTCTTGGTTTTATTAAAGAACTCAGAACAATTTTTGGTGGGTTATAAGAAAAAAAAATTAAAACCTCAAAAAAAAAATTGACCACTAATATCGCCTGGAAACATCGACATTATATATCTTTGTGACCCCTAGAAACTATTCTAATTGTCAGAATGCGTTCCGCATATTATGTATACGAAAAGTCTATGGGATCCTGCACTAATACCTATTGTATAAAGTAACTTAGGTGGAATTGTTTTAGTATGAATAATCTACAGATTGGTTAAGTAGGTGTCAACTTATTTGTATGTTTAATGATACTAATGGTTTAGTAAGTAGCTTTGAATTATTATTGTTTTATTAACGAACAACAAAAATGAATAAAGTAGTGATGAAAACTGCAATATCTATAATCTAGATGTACAGATTAAGTAGATCTTTCATATACATATATATTAGCATGAGATATTAAACCTACGATGTAACAATATGGCTCATTTTAATAAGAATATACCGTCACCGTACTGGCAGAAGTTGGTAAGTAACATATTGATAGTTCTGAGAAAACAGCAAATGAAAATTTGAACTTTTAGGATAGAGCCTCTAGCTTCAATATATACGGTTTCGTTGATCATTATAATTTCAAAATATAAATTGATTTATGCTAATCTGATACAAATAAAGTTTGGTATAAATAAACGAACAAATGATATTCATTTTGTAGGTTTTTATTTAAAAGGTTGCACTTACAAAGTTTTGCTTCTCAAAGAATGAGTGCAAGTATAAGAATAGATACTAAGATGTGAATTAGAAATAACCAGTGGATAGATGAAATGAAATCAAATTATTATAAAATATCAACATTAACATGTAAAAATATTATAAAATTCGACATAAATGGATGTGAAATAAATAAATAAACATAAAAAGATTGTCGATATGGAAACAATGTTTTCACAAAAAAAATTCACAATTTACAGAATCATTGGCACATTTATTTAAACAGTAAAAATGTTGTAAAGTCACAATCAATCTTAAAAAAATTATTATAAAAATTAAGCCACAAAAATATTGACTTAAGGTAAAAAAAATCTAATCGACATTTTCCTCGTTATCTTCAGTTTCCGTTTCTGGAGGTGTGTCCACTTGTTTTTAGATACCGGTAAACTTTTATAAAATCCATGCAGTTCTGTTGAAATCATTCCTAAGTCGTTCGAGATCCTTTTTCTTAGCAATCGATATAGGATTTCCTATATTGATAAATTATTTCCAGATTCAAGACTTCTTGCGGCTCTACTTCTTGTAATGTTCGTAAATATTTTTGGTACTGTTTGGTTAAAGTACCATATTTTTTTATATTCACCATTATGATCGTATCGATATTGAATTATTATATTATTTTTCAAATTTTAAACATTTAATTTTTAGCCAATAAACTGTGTTTCTATCCTCATCTATTTTTCTATTACTAATTGTACCCTTGTGTAATGCGGCAAAATCGAAAATTTCAGAAAAACTAACTGCTTTGTCTTATGAGGGCGAGCAGATTTACGATTTCTCGTGGAACGGACAGAGCGGAAAATATTCAGCAAATCAATCATGGAATATGTTCGATTGCGCTGTGGACAGAATCTACCTCCATATGTGTATGACCTGATTCTAGGAATATTTGCTCGATTGTATATATTTCTGTGGTAGTTACGATATGTAGGAGAAGTGCTGCAATATTCTGATTTCTTTTCTATCCGCCGCATGTATCATAGAATAATCTCAAGTAGTTAATTTCAGAAGGCAGCTGCTTAATCCAGTAAAATAAAGCACTTCCTCTTTTTCCATTCAATTTAGTCCAAGATATGCAATATGCATCGTTTGGTGAAACAGCTTCGTAGACGGTCAAGTTATAAACATTATTTTTCCTTGAATAATTCATTTTGGAAATTGAATCAGAAGGAATTTGCAAAATACTTTGCATGTCAAAATAAATGTAGCAGATATGAAATTACGATCTGTCTCGCATCGATTTTTTTATTCATTTTATCAATTTCTTTTGTTTCATTACATTCCACCTATTTCTGCTTATGACATTAATATTCAACCTCTAAAGAAGCTCTTTCTGTACCAATTGCATTTTGATACATTTGACAAAGAGTGCAGAGATCTTTTTTTGGTTTATAAAACAAGAGGTTTTGAGAGGAGAGACAACTTTCTCGTCCTTATATTCAGCAACATTTATAACTGGTACACTTTAGCAATAGAGAGTGACGCATCCAAATATTTTTTCGAAGTTGTTTTCCGGCAATAATGTGATTCAGTCACAGGAGACTTTTAAATGTGATTTTTAACCCTAGTGACCGTTTCTTCGGGGGTTTATGGGGTGTGTTTTCCTCGTTGGTCAGGTTTTCCATTTAGACCTAAGGATTTTTTTGCCTTGAACGCATTTATTATAGGTCCATCACTAATGTGCAAAGTGTTCATAAAGAATTTTTGACACACACGATGAGCAGTTCCATTTTTTTCCAAGTAATATGATCTGGATAATTCATGATTCGGTCTAATATTCGCATTTTTTTGAATTTGAGAATTTTCATTAATATTATTAAGGTAATCCTTTTGTCTTGAATAATCTAAACACCAAAATGATCGACAAATCTCATTTCCAGAAAATATGTATACCTATTTGTGCATCGAAATCTACATGTATCAAAATTAACTTCTTTATGCAATTTGCCTGGCATTTCATGATCTCTTCCGTTCTTGGTTTTGTATGGTAATCCATTTTTACGGAGAGATTTATTAACATTGACTGCCCAATTACTGACAATTACAGCGAACTGACATATACGTAAGATTGACGTTCAACACATTGCTGTCAGGCATAAATCAGTAAGTGCACACCTACCAACTTCTTCCAGTCTATTTTCTTGATAGTAAAGAATATTATGAGTGGCTTTTAACGGGAAGTGACTTTACCAACAATTGCTTGTGTATAATTTTCATTAATGTACTTACTGATAAAATAAATTGCTATTTTTGACAAACTGGAATAAAAATTTCACCTACTGAGTTATTCCAGACGAAGATTTGATACCCAAAAATCTCGCTGTACACTTAACTCATTTTTCTCAATTTTGTCACCTACCAACTTCTGCCAGTACGGTGACGATACTATTTATTACAAACGCATGTAATCATTACATTGGAGCTATTATGTCCTGATATTGACGATTACAATCTCCCCACTACATGTTATTTAAATTAAAGCAAATTATTCACAGACTTATAAAAACAGAATTAAAATCTATCTTTATATTTGTGTTCAGAAAGCAGTTTTTTGTTTCTCATGTTATAAAATATCAATTTTGTCACATTAGACTTTAGAGGTGTTAACAGTTCAACAACGATACGATAAAAGAAAAAAAGACAACGTTATATCGAGTGTGCAACTTACTTGTTTTAGATCTAGGTTCTCTGGGTCCATCCACTGTCACTTTGATGGCTTTACCGTATGTTGCTATTTGAGGTGGATTTGTAGATATTGTTATTGTGATTGAAAAGCTTTTCCCTGAAACAAAATAATAGATAATATATTAGATAAGTACAGTATTGTAATAATGTGAGAACATGTGGTGCGTTTCAGTGTATTAAAATAATGAATTGAGATGATGAAAGGATTATCCCAAGATAGTTGCACTCTGAGGTGCATAAATCATTGTATTTTAACTAATAGCATGCATTGTAAACGCATCAAATATTTTACGACCGACACCTATTGTTCCAAGCGACATGGAACCTGTCGCGGCAAAGCAGCCTCTAAAACGTCGTTACAAACAGACTTCAATAGCCGTGTGCCAGGTGAGAGATTGTAATTTTCTTGAGGTGATTTGGAGAAACGCATTTCACGTGTATTAGCAGATCATAAATAAAAACATGAAATATTTGCGAACATCATCGGTGACGGGAATGGCCCGACGAAGGCGTAGGGGGCGGGCACCATAACAGAACGGCTGGCATGTCTTAACACCTTCGAATTAAAGTTTAAAGCTACCGACCGATACTTAAAAATTTAAATATCTAAAATTATGAATATACCAGCTATATTATTAAAATATTCAAGACAGTATTGTCGTTAAACGTAGGTGTATCTATTCACTCACTATCCGGATACAACGATCTTTACTATTAGTCCATTCAGTCATAATTACCCCAAAGGGGAGACGTTAAATAATCTGTATGTATTGTATGCCCAGTAACAACATACCAATAATCAACTCTCTTATATGATATACTACGGTCACCATCTTGGAAAATGAGTATTTTCAGTTATTCAGAAATGTTTTATGTTTTATCTGTAAGTAATCTGCCAATGTTTTGCTTGTGTGTAACTTTCGTTTACAGTGAAAAGTGCTGCACAGATTTTAAATGTTTAGCCATTTTTTTAAATAGTGCACAAGATGAACAGTGAATTAAAAAAATATCCTAACACAATCGTTACGTAAATAAAAAATAAAAAACGGTTTTTACATTTATTCCTAACCTACAGCTTGGTAACTGTTGCAAATAATATAAAAAAAAACTATTGAAGCATTAGATATGTTTTTTTTAACCTTCCGTGAGGTTGTATTTGAATTTATTTTGTTACTTTCAGCTATTAATGAGATTTAGCTGAAAACATAAGTTTGTTTACCATTTTCCAAGATGACGACCGTACCCCAAATATGTGCGATTATTGATTTTCGGTATGTTTTTAATGTAAAATATTTCCACGTAAAGGGCTATTTTAAAACTGGAGTATATAGCGGTAAAAGTGTTGATGAAATGAAACCGTCTAATACGTATGTATCTATCTCAATAAAATATCAAACGTGATAATGAATTTAATGTAATTATTATTATCACGGTGAGTAATAAAATTCTAGTAATAAATCAAATTCAAAAATATATTCGCTTTATACTTTCTATTAAGGCTATACTTCAGTTGAGGCATTGTCTAAAAAAATCGTGGCTAGGCGATGCGCGGATTGTGCAAATGTCGCGTGCCGAACGAAATATAATTTGTCATAAAAATTTAACATGCGTCCATTTAATGTTATGTTTATTGTTATATTACTAATAATAATAGTATAGTCATTGGCATGTTTTCTTTTTCAAGTACATAGTAAAGTTTTTTAGTCATCTTTAGACGATTCAAGAATATATTCATCCGATGCCATGACAAAACAAATCGACGTGTACACACATCGACTGTCGGTCTCCGATTCTCAACGAGTGCCAAATTTCGTCGCACCTACTGTTGAAAACTATTTGCTGTTTTACTAAAGTACGCTCTTAATTTAGGACTATAAGTACTTTACATTTACTATACCTAATTAATTTTCAAAAGTGTTGACACCAAGGAAGAATGAACTACGTACCAAAAAAGAACTAAAAAAGTGGTTTTAACCAGAGTTGTTATAATCTCCGATTTTTAAAGGTTTAGTTCTAGTTGAAAAATTGAACGGGGTTCGCTCCAGGTTCATTAAAAAACCAATGTCTTTATTTCAATTTCAAAACTTAAACAGCATGGTGTGTCTATGATATATTTTTTTAAAGATATTCTAACAAAGTGGAGCATATGGATACCATATTTTTTGGTATCATATACACTATAAAAAAAAACATCCGTAAGATATTACGTTGGAATGTGTATTACATAATATTATGTTTTTTTTAGAATAACTGGCTTAAGTAAACAATGGCAAAAAACGACAACGTAAACTCCGGAACCCCGACATTCATAAAGGGTTTGAGTTCAGGGTACCTACTTAAGATTTTGAATCAAAGGTTCCCTTTCCGGTTTCGGTTCAAAAGTATTACAACAAACGGCAATAGCGTCTAAGATATTATAAATACCAACAAATCATAGTTATGTAAATTATTAATAAAAGTAATTATTGAGTTGTAAAGTAGGCGCAATAATTTTCGTATACCTATAATTAGAAAATTATTGTTTAATAGGAGTTAAGTTATAACTTTAGGAACTTTTAGTGTTTTTGTGAGAAATTATTTATTTTCTTTATACTTATGTATTTTTTTTCACAAAATTGGAAGCTATTCCGAAATACCAGGATTCCAATATTTTTAATTTAAGCATTTTAAAATAAACAAATCCGGGATTGCAAACCACTTGATGTATAGGTAGGTACTATAATATATTATTACGATACATTTTAATTCCATCAAGTACCCTCGGTCGATAGTATTTTATTATGATAGTTAAATGAGATTTAATAATAAAATATTTTACACAATATAATGTTTAATTTCACCTATTAGTCGCGTTCATATTATATGTGCTAATGCCAGTTTTAGAATCCAACAGCGAATCGTAAAAATATTAAAAGGCAATTTGGTCTTCGCAATAAAACATCTCTCTCGTTTTTATGGCGAACATTATAGAAACAATCCTTCTGTCATAATATCTCACAGTTTGTGATACATGCGATGTTCTAGCAGATAAATTCTTGTGCAACTGATTCGACGTGTCAATGTATCGTAAAAAGTGATATTGTAAAATAAACCAGAATATTTGCACATAATTATTAATAATAATATAAATATGTACAATTATTATATGTATATTTATATATATAGTGTTCCGTTCAGTGTCGGATTTACGCACCGAGAGGCCTAAAATATTACGTTTAAATTCTCAAAATCTATCAAAGAAATCTTGTGATTGATATGTTTTTACAGAAGTTGGTTAGTAGGTACCAAATAAATTGATTTTAATAATATATATTATGTTTTATTGAAAGTAGATACCCTTCGCGAGCGATTTTTTAAATTAACTTTGCAGGCCCTGTGGGTCTATTCTATGCTTATCGACCGCTAAAGTGATAAAGTGAAAAATATTATCAAACTTAGGGTAGGTTTGTATCAAAATATTAGCACTTATTGTAACAATTACACGAAGCCGGTTTTTATTGTTGCGATAAGTGCTATATTTTAACAGCACCTATCTTGCTGCTGTTAAAATATCGCACTTATTGCAACAATAAAAACCGGCTTCGTGTAATTGTTACAATAAGTGCTAATATTTTGATACAAACCTACCCTAAGTTTGATACTATTTATCAATTTAGTGTTCGATAAGTATAGAATAGACCCACTGGAGTAAATTTTGGGCCTTATAGCCAATAGTAAATTCAACCCTGTTAGAGGCACCTGGCGAAAAATTACGAAGCTTGAATTGGAGACAATTAACATTTTTAAAGTGTTTTAATTCATTAATGCGTATCGAAAAATATTACAAAGAAAAATATTTTTTTTTTAATTCAAAGATAAACTTGCCATTAACTTACATAATATTAAAAATGTGAATTCGTTAATTATTTAATGGTTATATTTATCATTAGAATTTAGTTTACATTAATGTGACAATACAGTGAACAGTCATTTTTAAAAAAATGTCGTGCGGTGCATGAAGTGCGGTGCATGAAGTGCGGCAAACGAAGAAATGAAAACGAGTATTATAATTTTTAGGGGGAGTTGTGGTTTTCCGTGAAGCAGACAACGCAGTTGATTCGTTAAAAAGTGTCGGCATCTTAGTTTAAAAAATAATGGAAACCTTCAAAACCCTGATAACCTATCCTATGTCCTATTTTTGTATTGTACCTAATACTCAATGGCGTTTTAGCGCACGTGAAAAATGTTTACAGGGAGGCCTCCAAACCTGTCAGGGCCTCAGATCTACATATACCTACCTAAAACATCGATGTTTGAGACTATTTTGTTTGTGGAAATGCTCTAATTATTAGCAGATGATAACTAATAAAATAGGTCGGTCCACCCAAGAAATTTGCATTCAATTTGAGGCTAAAATGAAGAGGGATGGTACTCTAAATCTGCTTAAGGGCAGCACTTTATCAAGGAACGTCACTGTGTGGTAGGTTTTAGTTAAAATAAAAAATAAATAGGTCACTGTGATGTAAAATCAATCATAATATCAAAGTAATATATAAATTGCGATAATTGTTTAAAATAAGCAAATTAATGAATGTTGCGGTTTTGATGATTAAATGCACGATAATCGAGTAGATATTTGTAAGTAGTAGCGTAGGTACACAGTATTGGACAGGTCCAAAATATTGTCATGTTGGTTTGTACCGCTATGTCGAGCTCTAGTTATCGGATGAATTATAAAATATGGAAGCCAATTTGCGGCGAAATGGAATTCTGGTCGCTGGACGAAACTATTCTGTTCAATCATTCCTGCTCATTCTGTTGAAATTATTTGTGTGAAAGCCGATTATTTCCAATGATGAGAGGTCATACTAAAGTATGTACTTTCAACGTAAATGTATTAAAATTTGGTTGTGTGTAGGATTATTATTGATCATTGCCACTCGTTTATGCCCCGCAGTTGTGTTATTGGTTAATATTCCGAAGTGCAGTAGAACTGATTAAAATGTTTTATATCTAGAATAGTGTTCCAAAGGAACCAATATGACTGGATAAGACCCTATATTTAGGAATATACCTACTTATAATATGAAAGTGTGGTTTTATTTTAGTTGTAATATTTTTACAACGATTCATCTCTAATCTCTGCATAGATGCAGTTTGTATACGGTCACCTTCTGTAGCGATATACAAATACCAAAAACATCTTGTTATCAAATTAAATGTAGTTTGGATAGTTC
This sequence comes from Rhyacophila brunnea, assembly GCF_057557595.1. Classification (NCBI taxonomy): domain Eukaryota; kingdom Metazoa; phylum Arthropoda; class Insecta; order Trichoptera; family Rhyacophilidae; genus Rhyacophila; species Rhyacophila brunnea. The sequence goes on from NW_028232965.1 coordinate 18,607,049, forward strand.
ACATTGCATCAATTTTGACGTTTTAAATTTAAACATTTATTTCCATTCGCGGTGGAATGCAAATTTGTAAATAATTATATAAGTATATTTTTTTTAAACAATGTTCATTTGTTTACTGGCATATGCATGTTGTTCTTGATTAGGCTTTTAATAACCATTTCATTGTAAAAAAAAACGTTGAGATAAATCTTTTTACTGTGGAGGTTCACAATAATTTGTTTATAATATTATGTTTCGATATGCCTTTGAAAAACATTTTTTAAGCTTTTATATATGAGTACATACTTACATTTAAAATACCGATAACATGTGTGATGAAAGCTTTTATTAAATAATATAAATTTCATGACTTTCATTATTGTCTATTATTTTGATTTCGTAATAAATTATTTGAGTTAATAATGTAGGTAGGTACTTCTCTAATGCTGATATATATAGCTGTTCTTTTATTAGTTATTTATTATACATATTGATTAAAATTAACAATATTTTGGAGAAACTATTACTTAATACTGTTATTAATAAATTGAGCCCAGAGCATTCAGTCTATGAATGTAATGAAATCGTATAACATCAGAAAACACGCGACAGAAATAATGATTGATAATTTGTAATAAAGCAAACAAAGGGATACGTCAAAGCTTTGGAATTTAACAAAAGGCTCTCAGTCAGGTTAAAGGGTTAAGGAAAATTAAATTAACAAAGAAATTAGTCATGGAAAGTAAAGCAACACAGCCCAAAGCTTGAATCAAATAATGAAGCTACGTAATCATTGTCGTTAGACATGTTTATAATACAACACAGTGCCATGGCGTATTAAAAAAAGATTAGATCGCGATGTGAACTACCAAAATTATTCAAAGCTTATTCTGTATACTCTAATCTAAACTGTAATATTGTATGTAATTTTGATTTTAGAACATCTTTTAGACACGTACCTTTGGAATTTGTACAGAATGACACCTGAACGTACAACGGTCACAACAAACGGAATCCTGGCAGTGTATTTTACCAATTAAACTTTTAAATACAATCACTAATTACTATCTTTTATTTTGTTTAAAGCTCAATAAAGAATGCTACTACATTCTTAGATATTGTGAATAAAAATAGTTTAATTAGAAAGCAGTACGATGTACCTTTTTAAAACGAAGCAAGTCGGATATATAAATGTATTGTAATGTTCGAATATATTACGAATTAGTCATAATATTATACTACCGATTCACATAAGTAATACAATATATTATTAGAGTATATACCTAACTATATCTTTGTAGCGCAAGGGTGACAGGGTAGATATTGTATAATAAAGGAAACATATATAAGTATGAAAGTATTGTAAGCATAATAGTTTTATTATACTCGAAGTCTTATGTATATTAAATATTTATTTTATTTTCTCTATAGTAAATCTAATAAGGGAAAAAAAGAGATAGTGCGCTCTCGTGTATAAGAGTTATAAAAGCGGATAATAATAATATAATCTATTTGCTTTTGATATCAATGTGATTTAAAAATACTTAAATTTTATTTACCTACTAACAATTTACTTAATTAGTATAAATCCATTAAGAATACAAATCAGTATGTGGGTATGCAGAGTATAACGAGACGTGGCACGTGCCGTCCTTTGAAACTAATTCCCTGCACAATTTCACTTTTGTCCAGTACCACATGCCTACGTACATTATATTGGGGAGAAACAGGGAACTCAGTATTATCTGTTCTGTGGGGAGAAAACATTTTCGACATAATACCTAATATACCTAATGCTGAAAGTAAAGTACTGTTTATCTTGTACACGAAACTTAAGAATTATTGTCTGTGATTCTTTGAAATTATTGTTCTCGGTTTTATCTAATACGTGTTTATTACTACTTATATCGTTTTTGGATATGGTTTTTGCATACCTATGAATACGAATGATACTATGGGGGAACTGGGAAGAGGAGAAAGACACCAATATACTAATGAAATCGAGCTAGATTCCTGTTGTATTTTTCGAATACTAGCCTTTACTATCGCTATACACTATTTACCTTTTATTGGCTGTAACGAATAATGAAAAAATGTAAATAAATAAACATTGATGCGTAGAAGAACCTGCGCGTAGAGGCTAGTGACAATTATTCACATCAGCTGTCAGTGTAAAATAATTCGCGTCTCGCGTATATTCACACTATCACGATCAGCATTCAATAAGTCAAATAGAGGCCATTTTAGTAATATACTAATTAAAAAAAAGTATACATAGTGATTTACTTTGTATTCTGTATCCACAATGCATCAATTGATTATAGTTAACTGCCGATAAAACAACAATTAAATAATTTATCCTCTATATTATTAACCATTAATTTGCAATTATTCAGTTAATATTATGCAGCTTTACTACTTATACTAATGAGTATCATTTAAAAATATGACAATGATAATCAAGAAATTTCAATTTTAAAAATGCCAACAATGGTTGTTTTAAAACACGATTGTTGTTTTTATTTAATAAAACGCAATTTTTAAAAAAAATTGGAAATTAAAAGTGGAATAAGTACAACAAAAAAATGCGTTTTATTAAATAATAACAACAATACAACGCAGTTCCACCATGAATTGGCAGTTAACAAAATAAAAGAAATTAAAACACGATGTTTTCGTTTGTGTTTCGACGAAATTCTCTTAGCTTTCATTCTATTTTGGTCAGATGCATTTTGATTCTATTTGGATTAACCGTAATTTAAAATCCCAAGCACATCGGGTTAAATGTCTAGAGGACTACATTGTCAATTAGTCAATTCAAAATCATTGAATTGACTAATTGATAAAATATGTCGATGAACTAATGGTATTTTAACTTTACCTGATTTGAGAAGGGTTGATTGAAGAATATTTAATATTAAAACGTTGTAACGGCATGTGTTAGTTCTTATCGTAGGTTTATCTGTTTTTGTACCTAATAACTTATTTCTTCGGTTATCGATCTCTTGTGTTTGCAAAAACAGCATAAACGTACGTGATTGTAATTTTGTAGGCATTCCATCAGTTTTATGCATCGAAACTCAGTTTTGCCAGGCGTAAAATATTTACGAAGCATTTTCAATAATAAATAATCATTTGCGGTCGTGCAGTTAAATTTCGAAAGTACGGAGGAAATAAAAGTTGCATCCTAGCAACATTGACGGTGTGCAATGATGGCTACACAATGAGCTACAAAACGGTGTAATTAGGGATGCGATATTGAAAGAAAGTACCTATCGATAATCAATACTTGTGAATACATCAGTATTGTTGTCAACCAAAATAATGCCCAAAGACTATCAACACTATCAATTATGTAAAAAAGATTATTCACATAATATAATTTGTCAACGAAATAAAAATATCGGGATTACTTAGATTAAAGGGTTAATTGTTTAATTGGTTAATTGCTCACTGATTACATTTTCTTGATAAATACTTTTTCTTAATAAAGATATTTCTGTATTATTACTCTGTATTATGAGAAAAATGCATGCATTCTTAGTTATGAATAGCTTACTTTGTATAAATGTGGTGAAAATAAATGAATTTATCAGTTAACATCATTATTACAGTAATCTTATTGGATTTCAGAATTTACATGTGTATTTAGTTATATATGTATATATAATAATATATAGTTGTAAACTGTAGTTCAACTGCTCAAACTGGAAACAAAGGTGTAAGCTCCAAAAGTCCTAGTAATAATATTAATGTATGTGCATTGTGCAGTATTGAATCTTACACACAAATAGTATCGATTGATGCTATCGTTACTACCATTGTATTGATACGTGGGAATCGAATGCATCCCTAGAGGCAACGTCTTCAGGCTGGCTGGCCGGTGTGTTCTCCAAAACCGCGGCGTGCGGTTTGAAAATTAAAATATGCCAACATAAAAGAAAAATATATCATAGGAACATTCATACACACACCAGGGACTGTGATTCGAAAAAAAAACATATCCCATAATATTCGCGTCCGAGACTTGCGAAGTTATGAATGACATAAATCAATAGAGACAGCTGATGTCTTTGCACATTGTGAGAATTGAAATTATTTTACACGAAATTGAATATTATTGTATGCTGACAGCGCTGAAATAATAAATATTCTACTCGAAAAGTCTGGAGACTGACACATAAAATAATGTAGGTACTGATGAAAAATCAGGAGGAAAATATAGAAAGCTACAACGAGCTTATTGTTGCTTAGTATGGCAATAATAAATTGTCATTAACGTTCATACGGAATTAACGTACGTATTATAGTCGCGAAGTCGCGCTGTTTTATCATTTAATTTCTATTGGCGATATGTTAAACTTTTTTGAGACCTGTGGAGTTTTGTATGGATGATACATATTATAGATTTAATTCAAATTTGTATTGGCGGTGTTTTGTTTGATCACCTATATATACACCCTTGCACTATTACAACAATTACGCACAACATATATATATATATAGGAGAAAGTCGCGAATATCCACCATTGAATACGGGATTGAGTCCCGCTCGGCACTACTTTTTTCAAGATTTCCGAATTATGTTACATTATTAAATCTTGTAATGAAATAGTTTATTAAAAAAAATATTAACAAGTACGTTAAGACGAACATTTTGGAAGGATTCTGACACAGGCTAGAAATCAAAATAGTATTGTTATCATGATTCAAACCACAAAAGCCGGTCGCCAATAATAACGAAATTTTAGAAACGTTTCAGTTGGCTATTAGTTAATTTAATATTAATTCGGTCGGGTGAATGGAGGTAAATTGCGAAAGCACTTTGCCCGATATTGAATGGATGCGGGCTCAAATTCCCGGCACCATATTTTTTCAAGTTTTTTCTAATGTAGAATATTTTTAAGGTTATCTAAAATTTTGTAAGTTCATTTTTATAATATTACGCATTCAAAATGCTATAATAATAGGTATTATCTGTATTGTAGATATTCATCGGTTAGTCAAAGAAACATGATAAATTAATTATTAAATCGAATTTTATATGAACGATTTGCTTAATCTTAATATCCAGTGGCGGGCTTAAAGACATGAAGGCCTAATGCACTGACTAATTTCGAGACGATAAAAATACAACAAACACCAGAAATCACAATCTTTTAATCAAAATAATTATTATTACGGATGACAGTGATAAATTAGTGGTTTACTATTTTGTGTAGATGCACATCAATTGAAGATTTTGGTATAATTGATTGACAGGTTTGAGCTGTTTCGAGGACCCTTTACAATTTTCTGATACATCGATAGCGTTACCAACGTCAAAAATAGTCGCCCTGTTAATATCACATGATAATATAAACTGTAAAGGATTACAGTGCATAAGTATATGTTTTTGAAAACAAAACAAGTAGGTACCTTGATATTGTAGAAAGTAGGTAGGTACAAAGGTGTAATTATTTATTTTTGAAGTTATGCTTCTTTTGGGGCGAGATTAAAATTGAGAGCTGCGCGCGCACACCGTTACGACAGTATGAAAATAGCTGCGAATCAGTCAAGTGTAAGTTTGATAGTAGAATTTTTCCGTTGCCTAAGCAAAGAATTTATTTTTGTCAGCCATTTGCAATTCCTTACGTAAACAAACGATTAAACGTCAGACTGACAGTTGTTACTTTAAAAATAAAAACAACGATAAATAACAAGATTATTAAGAGCTAGTCAAAGAATCTAGGTTATCACAAGTTTTGTTTTTGTTTTGTTACGCCAAAGAAATATAACTTCTAACGCGCGTAAATAAGTACAGGCACCGATTTTTTTATTACATATATATACCTATATATATTTATATATACATATGCTTACTTTTAAAATATAAATTTTGTAGGGTTTTCCGTTGTACATAAACAGTAAATATGTTGAAAGTTACAACCGTCAATAATATAATGAAAAATGAGTGACAATGGCGAATCGGAAATAATTCCAAATTAAGCATGGCAGAGCTATTTGCTACAACCGACGGCTATTTGCATTTCACGCTACACTTTCGCGATGCAGCATTTCCCGAGGAAAACTCAAAATTAGGCACATTATCCGTGGGCTCCGCTGTGTTGGTGCACCTGAACACATACGCGAAAGCCTCTCTGTTGCTGCAATTATGATGACAATAAGCGCAGGCGGGTGGTATGCCCTGGTGCTGACGCGCTGCCCGGACCATGATTATGTAATGCCACCCCTGCCCCGGACCCGCCGCCGGCCGGGGTTGGGTCCCCCTGGAAATTTGTTTTAGAGATATTTTGAATTCGGAATGTTTCTGATGGATTGACGTTTGATTCGCGCGATGGAAATGTAATTAACGCCGGTTTTGCGTTTTAAGATCGATACTCATTTTAAATGTGCACCCAATCCAAATGTTCATTTTAATATCTGCATGACGGGATCGACACAAAATTTTGATATCAAAGCAGTTGTGGAACATATGATAAGTATAGTACACAATATATAAACAGTTTTCATTGTTATAAGTTGTTTTACTATTAACACATAGGCAGTGGTGAAGGGTAACTTTTGGAAAGAGGTAGTCTGTGAAGATCATAGTAAAAAAGCATACTTGTTAGGTATATTTACGTAAACTAAGAAAATAATACGATATTACTACTGATGAAGTTTCAATAGTTCTTTGACTCAAATTTATATATTTTTGAAAACAGTGTACACATCGAAAATCATTAGGTAAAATTATTTTTTATTTTTAAAAACAATCTATATTTATATGTGATTGAATGGCATAGAAACTATTTTTTTAAATTAAATTATATTTAATTAATTTAGACAACGCTGCAGTCATAGACAATAATATTATGAGCAAAAGTTTAAGCCTTCGCCTTAAGAGCCTACTGTATTGCATACATTTCGTTAGGCTTTAGGCTTAGGTCATGTTACCTGACGGTCATACAAAATACATTTGAATTATTCCTAACAATATATTAGTATAATTAATTCAATACAATAGATGTATCCTAGGGCTCAAAGCCTGAAAGTCACATATTCAATATTTTGCAGGAGAGCAGTTTTAACATAGTTAAAGTACTCACTCGCGTTTGGACTAAAACTCCTTATTTCGGACTAAAACTCCTTATGTTGGACTTCCGCACTTTTGAAATTAATCTTTTTGCTATAGATTAAAGCAAAAATGACTTAAATTGAACATTCACTCTTTCAGCTCTAGAGTATAATGATTGGACTATCTACCATAGTTTAAGAAGTAAGTATTTTGAAAACCATGTGACATTAGACTCCCAAATTATCAGCATTAAGAGAACGTGAATATACATTTAAATCTGCATGCTTTACGCAAAAATGATAGAAATGTGACTTCCGTACTTTCAGCTTTAATGTACAGGACTTGAAAATAAATGGCGGTCTTGTATATTTGTTTACCTTTGATACAAAGTATACATTCAATACATGAAGATTCTCTTTAGTCTATTTTTCTTAGAAGGTAGTCTTTAAATAATCGCCTAGTATGGAGCCCTATACTGCCTATAGGTATAGATATATGTCGCAAATACGTAAAGTCAGTTATGCTACATAATATTATGTACCCACTAAAAACCTGTGGTAACTATTAATCTCACTCCCTACTTCATTTATCGTTTGTCAACTTATGGCTACGGCCGTATGTTGTAGCTTAACCACTGGGAAATGCCAATAGAAATGGCGTATTTTAAAAAAATACAACCTTATTCTTAGGTCAATAAATATTATAAAACAACCATTATTCGTAGGATGTTTATCACATTTGAATGGCCAGAGACATAGCTTATAATCAGTATCTTTAGAATTATCTTCAAATGTGCATTCGTGCCCATTTTTTGAATAATAAAATGGCTAATTCTTGTCAAATGTGGGATCACAGAGACTATAAAATATACTTTTTTATCTTAATTATTTCACTATATAATGTTAACATCAATTTTACTACTGGTTTTATAAATGCGTTTAAAAATTAATAAATCTAAAAAAATTTAACACCACTGCACATGGATGTACTGAAATATGACTATATTCTAAAAGACAAGATCGAGGTTTAAAAGAATACTATTTTATGTAATAAAAATACTTTAAGCAGTCATCAAATGCTTAAAATAAATATAACGGATAATAAGGCTTCAAAATTATATAAATAGATTATCTACAACGTTTAAGGAATGTTCAGGCTAATGCTTTGAAAATATCATAAAACCTCCATTTTGACCTACGTTGGGCATGTGGGCCCTTTCATGCACTGAAAGCTCAAAATTAAACAAGTAATTAGGTAGAACAATGTACTATACCAATTTATATACATACAATATGGTTCAATATGTAGATATTCATACTGATGGATAGAAGTCTAGTTTGTCCCCATACCATTCCCTTTTACCTACCTAAAATAACTCATAGTGGTGCAGTTTAAAAATACACAAATGCATTTTACGCTTTTATTCACTATAAACTATTTTTTATGCTACCTGGGCTAACTTCAACGACCACAGCGCAGACGTTTGAGGAAATGGGAAATAGTAAAATTCCACATTGATGATGAATGAAAACCGAATCCGTAGAGATAAGTAATTTCTTTTATAAACAGTCAGTGGTAAACCGTAGCATCCCGACTTCGGTCCCAAAAATAGAAAAAAAAATAACTCACATTAAAACCATTACAATAATGCTACCTACCTATAGTGTATGTATGATGATAGAAAAGAGTAGAAATATATTATCAAGTTAATGATTTATGAGGCAAAATTATAATTTAGTTTTTGCAAGTACTTAAGTAAATATATACCTGATGATTATAAACTATTTTTTATGTTTTTTATAATAGTACCTAGGTATCTACTTATTTTAATTTACTGAAATTCAGTAATTATGTACATATATTATAAACCGTAGAGTTGGCTTATTTTTTAGACAATTTTAGTATTACATGTCGACTATATTTGTAAAATATGAAAATCGCATCATACCAGACCCATAGTCAGGGGCACTTCAAGCTGGGTGTTAAGGGTGCGAAAAACCTGGGCGCATATTTCTTCAATATACCTAATAAAGATTATTTAAATAAAATTAAGCTTTCGTGCTCCATCGAAACAAATTGATCGTACCAAATCGCTCTGCATTATTCAGAATGATTAGGTGCAATTTAATAGGTAATGAGTAAAGTATGACATAATTTTTGTTATAAATATTTTAATTTGGGGGGGGGGATTTGGGGTGCCACCCGGACGGCAATCATCTTTGGTGCGTCCCTGCCCGTAGTTATGTTACAAAAATTATAGATAGCTTTTGTTTTTAAATCAATTTTCTCCCAGTGAAAACTCGATTTTGATTCAAGTTATTATGAACCATTAAAAAATATGGTCTGTAGATTTTTGTATTCCTGATTTACCAGCCTTAATAATTTTTCATATATCCGGTTATATTTCTGTACTCAGGTTTTTTTATGTTCCAAGTACATTTTAGTTTCCAATACGACTAAGAGAAGCTTAGTCGTATTAGAGAAAATTTACAAAGTAAACGATTTTGCATCAGTTTAAACTCTTGCACAGAGCTAGAGAACAGAGTGAACACTCAGTATTTTTGGATTAATACCTATTGTTTCCGACGTAATCGAGTTTTACTACGTGGGTAGGTTTATTGATAATAATTTTAAAGTGCATAGGTATTATTATAGTATTTAGGCAATATGTACACAATTTATTAAGCTTACCTCTACCACTTCTTCCAACGAATCTGAGGTCATTGAATTTGGCGACTTGGTTCTTCATGACGGCGGTGCAATTCCTCAGTTCAGCGCAGTAGTTCTCGTCGTTTCCAGCTCTAACTGTCACCACTGTCCCGTCCACGACGTCCCCCACCGCCACCACCTTGAACGCCACTGGAAGCGTCTTGTTCGAGCGCCAGTGGGTGGGAAGTGCAGAGCAGAGGAAATAGGGACTGCCTGTTCGGACTAGAGAAAAGAAAATATTTGAATATATTGTATTAATTAAAATTAAACACAACATTTAGTATCTACTCATTCCACATAGTTAATTATATATATATAGTATAATAATTAACACCATTTCAAGTTGAAGCGGATGAAACCGGTCCTAATGATTATTAAACTAAGTGGAATGCATAGCTACTAAATATTGTGTTTTTTGTTTATTATAAGTATTTGAAATGGTAACACTATACAATAATAATATTTTCTGCGGTGACAATATTGCAATCACTATTAATAAATAATAAAAAAAACGTTGTCCTAACTTAAGTATGTACGTTCAGTACGGTCTATTATTTGTGACTTAAAGTGATTGAAAATAAAGATGGGTAATTGCATAAAAAACTTATTTTAAATTAATTTGTATTCTTAAAAAATGCGTTTTTATCTCAATGAGGTCCTGTTAAATAAGTTTTCTATCAAAATCGCTCCAGCAAGTTCCAGTTTGATATAGGTACATGCCAATTTTCAACCACCAACTGTTCTACTTGTTCGTGGTTTGTATGAAAATTAGTAGACATGGGGTCCTATTTTTATAGTTTTTAAGCTCCATCTTTATGGAAGAAGGTTCTCTTCAACATATTATTATTTGATATTTATTGGTATAAGTACGTAAGTTTTTTTTATAGATGAAACGTTTGCTTTGATGACTGCTATTTTTAGACAAACATTTTTCAGTAGGTAAGTACTTACAGTGATTCGAGATCAGTGTTGTAATGTTTATTTTAGCTTGCATGGGTAAAACACTGTTCTAGGAATTGGAAGATATTATTGAATGTGTCATGGGAACTTCAACAAAATCTATAGATCATTGAATATTCATTGGAATCAGATATGAACCTAGTAAAATTTGACAAGACTTAAAAAATATTGGGTGAATAATATTGTACGATTATAAATAGTGGGTACGCACTTATTAATAGTTTTATGGAAAAAATGCAATTTGAAGAAAATTACAATTATTTTACCATAAGGTAATTATTAGGACACCCATAATTAATGCGGTTTATGATAATCATAAGTAAAAAAATATTTTTTAAAGTTTAATTTAAGATATGATTTTTTTATTATTTAAGGTTTCTTCCTATCTTGCCCTTTATTTTTCAATTCCTTAGCGATAAGATTCTCTCAGTTTTGGGTCAAATAATAAATTAAAAACCTTCCTAAGTAAACCACCGTTTCACAGTCAAATGTTTTTTTAGACTGCGAAAAAGATTGTAATCTAATGGTGCCAGGTCAGGAGAATAATGATGACTTCCCATTTAAATATTGGCAAAAAAATATATGATATTATATTGGAATGAATCTTCTTTTTTTCCTTCTTATCTTTTCAAACAATTTTAAAATACCGCACTATGAATGGAATGAATAATATGACGACATAAAATATAGTTATGGAGTTGAAATCTGAAATCAAATTATGGTGTCTTTCGAGACGTGGCTGTCATCAATGAAGATTCCTTATAAACCAAGTGAATTTATAGCTACTATCAAACGCAGAAGAGCTGCATACTTCGGCCACATTTTTCGCAATAAACAATGTGATTTATTCCAACTCATAAGGCAGGGAAAAGTAGAGGGTAGGAAAGCAGAGGTGTATGCAGACTGCGATTCTCTTAGCTATACAACCTCCGTAAGTAGCACAATACCCAAGGGGGAATGGTAATCTGATACGACTGACCCAGGTACGATACTCACTGCAGTTTTAGTTGCCTATTTTTGATAGACGATGGCACCAAGAAAATAAGACTTTTAAATTAAGTTCTACACTAATTTGTTGATCAATTAGTTAAGTTATTAAAGCTTGATTAAGAAAATTTATTTAGGTATATAAGTAATGTGTAACATGACAATAATTTAAATGATTTAATTAATGTAAGGAATGATATTTAGTGACATAAATAATAGTATGTATTTGAAACAAAGATGTCATCTCATCATTGGACGTATGAAGATGCGGTAGGTAGGTAGGTACACTATTCAAACACGACGTTATAGAAACAACCTACGCTAGTAGGAAAATGCGACATCAATTAATTATATAGTCTTATGACGTCACATTATTATGAACATTAAGATAAAACAACTAAGAGTTCATTCAACAAGTATTCATTCATAAATATATTTTACTACAAGTTTGATCATTAGATGATACATGCGTAGGCACTATGCATTTACTACGTTTACTATGATACTTAATTGACTGATAGTATTAATTGCATGCGTACACATGTGACAATTTCTTAATTATATACATTTCTTTGCGTATGCGCATAATTATCTTAAATGCAGATATTTTAAAACTAATTATTGTGTGATACGAATAGTCATTTTGTTTGATCGTATGTTCATTGACAAAACAGATCTGGGTATTTCTTATTTTAATACCAAAGCCTATCATTTTCATTTTTTTTTATGTTTTTGTTTTAAATAAGGATAACAACTAAATATTAAATTATTCATATTATTTGCGACAGAATACTAAATAACAGGTTTATGTCTTACGTACATAACTAGTGTAGGTTTTATAACCTTCTTTCTTCGAAATTATGGTTAACTTAGATATTGATCCATACCCTCCCCCTATCAAACCAACAGCTAATTACATCGCAAATAATAGTTGTTACCTTATAGGCAAAGTTAACATCGACATAATATCAATGTAATAGTGAAACCAGGGCGGCTCTCGTGGTGCAGTGCGTAAGGCACTGGCCTTCAATCCGGGAACACTTGCATGTCTGGTGGCTCCATTTTTAAGATTTTGCCTATTACATAAACCGCCATTAATGTTGAAATAAATCAATTATCATTGTTTTTCCTGGATTAAACTTTGATTGATTACTGAAAAATAATATATATTTTTTGGATTTTTATATTTCCTGGTAAACCGCGAAAACCGTTATCACCTGTTAATCACTGTTATCATAGGTAATACGAACTATTATTACTATTATACCTATCATATTTTATTTTAAAGACCTAAGAATAAATTATATTATTAACGAATTTGATATTTTGACCTTTTTTCACCGTGATGTTCGTGATTTAGTAAATGTTATAATATTTTTTATTGCAATATTGGTTTGCTTGGTTAATACAAGGCACATAATATATCTCTACATACTTTTGGTATCAAGCGATGCATTAAAGAAAAAGGAAAATTTCACACGATTTATTTAATACTCAATATAATGACACTCAATTAACAATCATACATACGTATAAAACTCCTCATATAATCACGATTTAAATTTTAACTATTAAATATGTTTTTTTATTGAATTAGAAGATTATATGAAAAGTTATCATTCATTCCTATAAACACTGTTTTTTGGTATGTCTTACGTCTACTTTATTTAACAAAATTGCAAGATCGGTTGTGCTCAAAAAAGACTTTAAGTTTAACTATATCTAAAGTAACAGTAAAAGTGGGTGTTTAACGGAATATTATATAAGTATTAAAAAAACTTTATTGAATCAGACTACCAAGCAAACAGTAAAACGTTTTTCTAAGATACTGTAGAATTTTCATTCTATTTGATCAGTTAAGATTTTTTGATTCAACCGCATTGCTAACCAAATATTTAACGGTGTGAGTAATATTTAGCGGTGCTAATATTGACAAAAAATTATTTTAGCAAAGTGCTAAAAAATCTTCATTCACTCTTTACGGGATATGTACCTACCTATTTGATTGCTTTTGCAATTTACATTTAGCAATCATGTAATAAGATCACTTGTGTGAAAATATATTAGTAAGTGTATTTGGGTTTTATTATTATATCTAGAATGTGAATGACTAAGAGTTATTTATAAAAAAATATTTAGGAAAAAACCACTCATTGATTCGCCACAAAAATAGACGTCTTAAAATTATATTTGAAAAATCAGGTGAGATGAAAAATAAAATAAAATGATGTATTTAAAGTTGAATCCACTGTTATTATTAAGTAATATTAAGACAAAGAAGCTTTACAATTATATACAAACTGATTTCCGACTTTTTAGGTTGGAAGAACTCTTGTAATAAATACTTCTAATATATAAATCTCGGGAAACCCCTATTTGACTGATAGAAGGTATATTAGATTCTATGATAGTTAACATAACAAACTTTGTCACTTTATATTTGACTTAACTTTATTTTGGCCATTATATTAATAATTTATTATACACTAATTAATGATTTTATTTTAACATGTAGAATGGAGAGAACTTTTAAAACATTTAACTGTTTTATAATTTGTTACTTGGAAATATAGATTTTTTTTTATTACATAAAGATGACGACTATGGTTAGGAATAATTACTTATACACAGAATTATTTCATTTAACTTCTCATCCACCCAAGTGGACAATTAAAACAATGAAACGTTTTTAATTTGTCATAGTTCATCTATTGATGTAACTTGCTGAACGAGATTTTTTAAAATTACCAATACGTTTTTAATTGAATTGCCATAAACAATATTTCGATGGTTTCTTCTTCTTCTTTCTTCTTTCTCCCTGTCACGACCCAGCATTAGGGCATTGGGCAAGTACAACTTCGCGCCACTTCCCTCGATCCACCGCAAATTCTTGCGCCTCCCGCCGTTCCAGACATGCAGCACGTAGATCACTTTTATAGCACCGCTGCAGGGTGAGGGAGGGCCGACCACGACGACGGAACCCTTGAGGAAGGGTACGAAGTGTCGCACTCTTTGGCAGCATCCGGAACACATGTCCCAGCCACATAAAACGTCTCTTCGTGATTACCTCAATCACCGAAAGCTGCTGTGTCTGCTCACGAACTCGGGTGTTTTATTATTGTAGCTCAAGTTTTGAATGTTTTGAGAAAATCGAATTTTAAGATTTGAGATGCATGAGAAATGGACGTAGGTACTATTATTATGTTTATGTTTAAAGATACAATATCTTCTCAAATAACGTTTTGTGTATTAAAACTCAATTTCAACAAAAACTGTACATACAATATCTTTGCACTATGCCGTCGATTTATAGTAATGCATTTCCTTCAGTAGTCATTGACATATTTTTATCAATCGGCAGAAGCTTTTGCTACCTAAAATTCTACTCTGCGTAAACGTAAATACAATTATTTATCTAAAGACGATGAAGGCAGTTTCTCATTTATAAGCCTTTGAACACTGATCATAATAATACTAATACTTATTCATGATATGTTTATAATTCCTGTGTGTACATATGTAGTAACTGGCAGTTTTGTCAATCATCTTTATTCGATTATATCAAATGTTGCCAATCGATCGGACTTGTTTAAATGGATTATAATAAAATCATAAATAGATAATCCCGTATTGATACCTATATGATTCACATATTGAAACCGCACCGTGCACTTGAAATTATTTTAATTAATTTACGACAGCCAAATTGCTAAACGGTGGTCATCTTTAAACTCGGGTTATACCCAGTGCGGTTTACTGCATCATTTATTATAGTAAAAATAATAATATTATGCACGTTTTATATTTGCATAATGATTTAATCAATTTGTTTCAAAATCCACAGCGATCTTGTATTTTTTTATTAAGTAATATACATAACACTTCTGAGAAAATATATTATAACCAATATAAAAAAATCGGCTTATAGCTCAATTTGGATGGCCAATAGTAGATCAATTTGGAAAGCGCTTCAGAGAGTATTAAGACCCATTAGTTATAGTTTATCGCAATTAAGTATGGCGCCTTTAGCGTAGTGATGATGTTGGTCTATGTGCATGGGCGCGAAACCCGAGAGATGCAGGTTCTTTTTTCAAATTGTTCAATTCAAATTCAAATTATTGGTTATAATATACTTTCTCGGAAGTGTTTCCAAAATTATGTAGGTGTGGTGAATAATTAGAATGTTACATTCTTAAATCTTGTGAATTATTCGTTGAATAAAGAAATAGTTTATATATTATATACAGTTCAATGTTTACATATTATTATGAAAATACGTTAAAATTAAAAGTCTTTTTTAAATTAACTCGTTATAAAAATAAAACATTATTATGTATTATGAAAGTGGCCGCTCAACTTCAACCAGTCAGGCATTTTTGAAAGCATTTTCCATGTAAATTTAGCATTTTTTAATCCTTTCCTTAATGTTAGCTTTTACTTGTTGAATAGCCATTGAGTTAATTACGGACACACTGTATTTAAGTCCAGCGAAAAATTGCCAAGAAAATAAACATGACGAGCAATATTGAAATAAAAAAATCTTGATTTTGGTTCATCATCTAAAATTGCCCTCAAAAGGACAAAACTTAAACAGGCTATGTGAGCAGTGACTCCCCGTCCAGCTGAAACATCTCTAGATAATTTACTAGACAGTTGATCACCATTCATGATAACCGTACCAACTTTTTATTTTATAAAAAGAATGACCAAAAATAATAATAATATATTGTGCGTTTACGTTACTGACCGCACTATGCCGTTCACCCAAATGAATGCATTCGACATTCACGGATGACTTTTCGATTTCAATGTCCCATATTTTGCAATTTTGTTCATTAAAGTATTCGTTCATGAGTTAACATAGATGCGATGGAAAATGTCTTTAAAAGAGTCCGATAGGTTGAAGCAGAAGGCAGTAACCAATCGTAGCGAAAGAATTATTTGATAATTTTTTGAAAAATATAAATTTTTACAAAAAGGAACGTTATCAATTCTCAAAAATTATTGCGCTATCCTATTGTACAATAAGTACATTCTGATTTTTTTTAATTGTGAAAAGGATACAGGTTAGTGATTAGTACTTATTTTGTATTTTGTCTAAAAAATATCATGGTTGAAATTCGGAAAGCTCTATTATATGATAATATCCCGCAGTGGCGAAGGGCGGAGGTAGGCTGTTAAGATCCAACATAAATAGTGCACACTAAACTTTGTTTGTCAACCTTATTTGTTTTCATTGAACTAAGACTTCTGTGTGTAGATAGTGCCTAATCTAAGCCATAGTAGACAATAGTCAAAAAAATATTCGTTTACCTATAAAATATCTAAAATTTTGCCATTAAACCATATATAATTTAGATATTTTAGAGACAGAAGAATATTTTTTTATCGATTATGGTTTGGTTCAGACAGGGCTTAATGAATTTAAAAAAAACTAACCCATACCATCTGTAATATGTATTCTAAATTCATTGAAATCAAATAAGTATGACTGACAAAGTGTACATTATTTTTGTCTGATCGCCCATAGGATACCTAAACCATTATGGTTTGGTTTGGGTAGGGTATAATTGAATTTTAAAAACTAACCTGCACTATCTGCAAATTGTAGTATCAGTTTAATAAAAACAAATAAGTATGATTGACAAAGGTTAGTATGTACGTTTACATCGAATTTTAACAATCCACCTCTATCCCTCGTTACTGTAATATGGTATTAAACATAATAATTTTGTTCACCGTAATCATGAAAAAAATATTATTTTAATTAGTTACAACGAGTATAAATTAAATAATTCATCAGTGCTATTTCTACAATTTTACGATTTAAGAAATATAATGCAGTAAAGGTGAAACTGGTCTTGAAATAAATAAAAAATGTGGATTCAATATTACTTGCCCATAAAAATAAAATTTATAAGATAATTAAGTGTCTGTTAATTCTTTAGTAATTGTCAATATACTTCTACAGTTTACCTATAGTAGAGAATCAGGTTTGTTACAGAGCGTAAATGGTAATTATTTTTTTAAATCGCAATATATATTTTTTTTCGATAGGTGAACTTAATTTGATATTTGTTTCTAAGATGTCTTTATTTACATTAAACGTATTATAAAGATGCAGAGCATAATGTTAAAGTAAATGTTGTAAAAATATTTGAATAAGTGATGTCAAAATAAATTAAGTAGATACAAAATATGCACTGCCTTCTGAGAACCGTGTAATTTATTTTCTAGGAGAGCGACGGAAAATCTCGAGATGCAGTAGGTACAATTATTTTGAGGCAACTCAGTGAATGTCGTAATACCATGCGTCGGTTATCAAAACATAGAAGGTACTAGGTATATACAGTGAAAATTTTGAGGTACTTATACAAGTACTACATCGGAAAGAATTAATTTTCATGTTCCCACCAATATCACTCGTAAATCTGCGGTCTTCATGTTACCAAGTCGCAGGACGAATGTGATGTTTCATGATGCTGTGTATTATGCGATTAACCTATTTGATTGCACCATAAATGTTGATTTTTTAAAAAACTGTTTAATGTTTATGGATGTGTTAAATTTATATATATTTTTAATATCTTATTTTCATTTAAGAACTTACTTTCTTTTCTTATTTCTTCTTAGTAATTGAGTATTTTTTTCATCTATTTTATGGCTATTGTTTATATTAAATTTCTAAGAATACCTAATTTGCATGTTATCATATTGTAATACGGCGTATCGGCTAATAGCCGTTTATAGCGTCATGGAAGGCGGCCGTGCATATCCACGGCTGTACATACATGACGGGTGGTGGTGGGAAACAAAAGTAAATACTCTTTTCTAAATAAATACCTACATATATAAATAAGATTAAAATAAAACGAGGTTAGGTTAAGCTGGTTAGTCAATGTTTTAAAACCGAAAACGTCGATTATTCGTTGTATTAAATAATATTATACTTTGACAAAAATGAACGACCGTATCTTCAAATATGTATTTCTTAATTAATTACAAGTTACTATCTGTACAAAGGTAGTGTTCGACTCTCCATTGATATGATGCTTCGTATCATACATAATACTAATATTAATATAGTTTTTATAAATGCACATAATGAATGATTAACTGAGATGGGAAGTATTAAATGAGAGTGCAATTGATGCACGGGTTCCAAATACCAAAGAAGATGCTCGATATATACCAAAACGGAAAGGGGGCATGGGAAGACCGAGACTGCAAGGGAGATAGTGTAACGAAGAACCCCAAAAAGCTTCTGGTGGTAGACACGTCGAGGAGAGGAGCCGAAGGTAGAGTATCGCGGAGGCCGAGACTATAATATTTAGGCTGTAGCGACATTGAAGAAGAACGGTGTGGTATCCAAGATTTGGAGATAATGTATAACTCTCTATTATTATAATATACACGATTGTTCTAAATAATCTAAATTAAGGAATTATGTAAGAATTAAAAATAATCCCAATCATCTAAAAAATGTGACCAATGGGGTCAATAATAAATACGATTGTTTCAATGATGATTATTTGTACAGTTCTTGTCATTTTTTTATGGTGAGAGGTTAGGGCGGCTCAATACAGTGTCTCAATACTTAACCGTACCCCAGAATTGGTTGATGAGAGAATAGAATTTGTTTGTACTCATTTGATATAAAAGACAACTTTTAAATATATGAATATTTTATCATATTTGCATGGGTACCTACCTAATTCTCCAGGGTGCTCCTGCTGTGCTTCGCAGACGAGGCTCTCCGTCCACCAGAGCTCTGCGGCAGCGGGCGGTGGAGACTCGCTGGCGCTGTGGTCCATGTCCCTGATGTGGTGTTCGGGCGGGGGCGATATGTGGTGCACGCGCCCTCCGCCGCCGCCCGGCAGGTGCATCGGGGCGCCGCCCGCGAGGGGGGCCACAGCAAAGGCTTCGGCCGGACCGGCTCCGGCACCCTCGCGGTATAAGCCCGAGATGGTAATTCTGGTTTCTTTACGGACGCCGTTGGTACCCTGGCTACCACGTCGATTGTTTTTCTGTCAATTGAGTTTTACCAAAATCGAGATCACTTTTATTTTTGATATAAGAAATATCTTCAGAATCTGCAATTGCTCGTACCTACGTAACAATTGGTTAATTATTTTTTTGTAAAGGCACTATAATTGATTCAATTTAACAGATATTATTTTTATAGTGGATCATTAGGTATAGACAGAATATTTCAGTCCACTTAGAAATTTAAGGATATATCGCTAAAGGAGTCTTTTTAAAAGAAAGTACCTATTGTTACATTATTAAGAAACCTTTACGCATATTAATTCAGCCAATAACAGCTGATTAAACATCTTCGTAAAACTTCAAGAAAATGTATAACATACTATATCACCATTTCAAATTTTAACGTTTAACACCGGGAATTTTATTTAAATTATCAGCAGAGACCTAAAACATCTTCTTATTTATATCAAAAGACGTAATTTTTGTCTATTCGATAAAAAAATAACTCTTAGGACACATTACTAATAGATAATAAGTATTAGGTGCATACATGGTGTTATATATTAAGTGACTTATTGTCAAAACGGTGTTATTGTCATGGCTAAAAACCTCATCAAATGTGGTTTTGGTGTGACATGTCACTGAATACTAATATTAATACAAATTAATAATATCCAAGCTATTAAAATACTCCAATAATTATATCCTCTCAATAATGAATTTGAGCAATAATGTAACACATTATAGATAATTAGTACAATATCCATTGTTAACATAGTTTAATTGATACATTTACTTATTACTTTACTATTCGTGGAACTAAAAGAAGAGTCCACTTAGTCGGTCTATACATACTTACTTAATAACTCTGTGATTCACAAACTGTGTACTGAAAATGTACCGGTGTGCTTATATTATTTTTCAATATGTAATTAAGTATTTCTCATACTTTTTTTTACAGTTTAAAATTTAAAACGGTACTAAAATGGATGAAAATTCTATTACTAAACAACGTCATGTATAAAAGGTACCTACTAACAATTAGACTTTAAAAAATGATATTCGAAAAAATATGTGGGTACCAATTTAGAAAAAAAACTACCGAAATTAAGCAAATTTGGCAAAAATCTAAAGTTGAATAAATCATTGCTTGATTTCCCATTGTGTTTTAAATTGTAATTACCTGTAAGTTCTGATTTCAAAGAGGGTTTTTATATAGGTAAATATACGAACATTATGTAGATAATGAACAATCATATGATAATTATGTAATATTTCTTGTATCTTAGTGTTTTAAATTTCTTATTGTCTTTTGCTGTGGCCATATAGAAAAGTTTGAGAAACGTTATAGCTAACAATAGTTAGTATTACAATAATATAGCGATTTACATAAAATGTTTGTAACTTCCTATGATACTTCGTCGAAAAGAATAGGAAAACCCTCGGGGCCATTAGCTTTCTCACTTCAAATAAGTAAGTTAAATTTAGATTATTATCTATGCATTCTAAATTTACTGCGGGCTGCAATTAGTTATACAATGCTTAAACTACACAGTGCAGTGCTTGTTTTGATTACTGAATACTTGACCAATAATTGATTTAATTGATGCCATTGACAGTAACTATGCCCGCTCTACTAAAACCCGTTTGTCATGAAGGATATAGATACTATTATACTCGTACAATATTTATCTACACATGGAACACGCGCCCGTTCCGAAATCATAATCCAATCTAGCTTCATCATAGAATATTCGGCTTGTATGTTTACAAAATAGCTCTTTGCCTAGGTTAGATTGAAATAATTGTTATATTAACTCTGTAAGTAAAATTTAAAAAGGTCCTGTACATTGGACTTACGTTAATATTTTAAACATATCATTAGAAGCATTTCGATCGAAATTCGATTAAGTTTTGATCAAATGACCAAAATTTAATTAATAATAAAACTTCACCTATATATAAGTATTAATATTTTTTCTTCCCATCATTTGTAGTTTTTGAACCGTATAAAATTAAAATTCGATATTGTGTTAGTATCTATTTTTGATGGACGCAACTATTTCCTACATATATTAATATAAAATTATGATAGGTATCTAAGTATGATATTTTTATGCAGTACCTACGGTACAACTTAGTGAGTTAGTATCTACTTATTCAATTCAATTCATTTTTTTTTACATATTATTGCGGGCATTACAAATTATGAGTTTAAGACGTTCACAACATCACATTTGAAACAAAGAAACAGTGTAAAGAAGAAACAGATATATCAAAAAGTTAAGTAAAGTAAAAGGTACAAAATTATAAAAATGCCTACGGTCCTCTCTTTGAATTATAATAAAAAATTTTATTACCTTATATTCATATTAATATAAGATTAATATCATAGTAAGGTACGCGAGTTCAGTATGCTGTTATAATATCTAGTATTTAAAATATTGAGAATTGATTATTCAGGTTTGGAAATAACGTTCAAAGCTGTTAAAAGATTAGATTTTCCCCATAATTACACTTACTTAAATTCAGAAAGAGATTACATGGAGAGACTTACTTTAGAGACCTGGGAAAATTAATTGTCCCAGATTATCTTAACAAGTAGTTACTAAACTAATCACGGAGTATTTCAATGAATATGATAAATCCCAAGTTAAATACATTCATACACAATGATTAGTCCATCCGTACGTAATCAACTATAGTAATTTTTAAGCTTAAAAAAAATACTAAAAATCTACCATTATCGCTTTCAAATAGCGTCAGTATTTACTATATTATGCTGTTTTATAACTAAGTGATTGCAAATTAACTTATAATTACTGCGATCATTGGATATTTCGTTACTTATTGTAGATAATATCATTTTGTTACATTAATCGTGAATATTGAGATAATATCTATCTATGCAATGATTTCTAAGTACATATGCAAGAAATTACACGGCATACAGTAACTGAAGTTGGCGTTGATATTATGTGCAGTGGATATGTCAAAAATTATTACGATACAATGAAACCCATTCTCAATACAAGATATTAATGTGTTTGGATTGAATTGGGAGATCTGATTTCAATAAAGTATCAACTTATTTTCAATAATTCAATATTTCACTAAACAAATTTGAACGTCGACGAGATTTTCCGTGTTAATAATGAAACTTTCAAACTGCTTCATATTTGTGGTAAAATTATTATGTAGGTATTATAAGTAATATGTATATAAGTACATAGTTATAAACATAAGTACCTAGCTATTATAGTATGAAATATTTTTCAGCTGAAAGCTGGTTATTTTTCTGATCAGGGGCGGATTGTTGACCCGGGGCGAGACAGATACATAAATATTCCGGTTAATTGACCCAATGCAGACCAATTCTTGGTTAAGAACACACATTTTAAACTGACTAATTTGCATCATGGAAGATAAAATCTATATAAAATAATATTGCGGCTGAATAAAAAATGGCATTTTTTTTGTATTCTACTAAAGTAATGAGAATTATTTAAATAAAAAATAGCGATGAGGCAGATAATAAAAATATCATATTGATCAGGCTATTGTTTTTGTTATATACCTACTTAATTAAAATGGCCATTAATTATTATACTCAATATAAAACAAATGGTATTTTAATGTAACTTATTCCCACTCTTATGTAAATTTTCAATGTGTTTTGAAGAGAAAAAATATTTGCGTCCGGTACCCAGGAGTTTCGCATTATAATATCTAAAAATCTCAATAGGTACCTATTAGGTACATGGCAATATTGAATATTTTTTTTTTTTCAAATTTAAGGTTTCACGTAAAAATCGAAGTTCGAATATTTAACGGAAATGATGGACAAAAAATTATGTGATACGCATAACATACAAGGAATTGAACAGTTTCAAATTTTTGTGATACCTATATTTTTTAGTATCTAAAATGCGTAGTTCACGATTTGGTACAAAAATATTTAGAATTTGGGCTCATCGGCGTAATAGGTTTCTACTGTTTTGGCCCGCAGCGCGAGTTCGTCCCTGTTTCTAATGATCAGCATCAAAGGTTTTTTTGTCCTATAATAAGAACATGTACCTCGTATTCGTCAATAGCGTAATATGGTTATTTTGAGAACAAACAAATATTTCAGCGAGGGAAATGCTCAAGAAAATTATTGCGTGTCCCACTTTGTCTTATCGTTGTATCATGCATGTAGATATAATAGTAGCGGCGATCTGCGGAACTACAAATCTCTCACTTTTGTACGTGGATATATATCTACGCTACCGATTCCCGTGTCCGTCCATTACAATTCATTCAGCGCTATGATAATAATAATGTTGGTTGTAGAACCGTATTATGTTGGTGCTACTGACAATATATATTATGTTCTATAAAGCAGTTCTACGGTTGAAAGCGATTTAAAATTGTAACAATACAATTTGGATTAAAACAAATGCTAAATATTCATAATTACACTGTATATCAGTGTTGGTCTGAAGCCGTGGGTGCAATTTCAAATCTAGGCAAAAATTTCATGTTTGTTTTTTAATCTGATCCAGAACAAGATCAGTAATAGTTTGGGAAAATCAGTCCTCCTTAAAACGATCAGTGAGCGTCGTCAGAAAATACTATAATCTCAAAATGATACCTACACATTTTTACAATATGAGTATAGAAAACCAATCAATGCACAAACAGTCAATCAAAACAATACAAAAACTCGATCAACTATTGCTGTATTTTTAATATTCAAAGGCGGTTTATTTCACAGGGAAGGTTTTTGCAAACAGGTCTCTAAACATGTTAGCGCCATGGTTATCTACGTACCTAAAATCGCTACTGAATACCTATAACTTCTATCCTGAGTAGGCCCAGATTTTAAGCTTAGGAACGAAAACGTGTACCTACTTATTACCTTTTTTTACAAAATATAAAATAAAAATTAACAATTGAAATATTAAGATGATCAAAGTTTCAGATTCAAAATGACTCAAATACGAGATTTTATGGAATGAAAAATAATTGATTTGACTCACAATAAACTTTCTATTTCGATCGCATCTGATTAAAATTCTCGTCGCGTGATTCATATGCAAGCGAGGACAAATTTGCAATTTTTTTGGTAGGGCCATTCACATTATTATCGATGCATAATTTAAAACGAAGTCGCAACGATTTTACTGCGTAGACATTAATATTAATTGTTGGTGAATAAAAAGTGTGCGATAAAATATTATTTTTATCACGAAAGTTATCGGCATATTATATGAGTGTTTGTTTAATGTTACTTAATTCACCGGTTTTAGTTAAATTTCTAAATTAATAGGTAGTATTTACTTAATTAGTTATGTAACTACTTAGTTTGTTTGATTAAATTAGTAATGAGTGATGTTACTAATACACCAAAGCTATACTTATAATCAAACTATGCAAATGAATATTGTTATACAGTGATATTATTTAATGAAATGCATTAGATTTGGTGGTTTATTTTATGCAATTAATAATGAACATTAATTATTATTGATTGTTATTTTCATTTAAAATATGCGTAAAGGTATGATGGATATTTGGATATTAACAGTAGATATTGGAAGTACCTACAACAATATATAATTAATTGTAATGTTTTAGTTTACCATATGTTTTAATAACAGTGTTTATATTGCGTAGATTTATTCACAGTTCATGTTGATAAAACACATTTTCAAGATAGTCTTATATTGTAAACACAGACACACGCGGTAAGAAATGCCCCTTTTCCGTCTAGTTGCATTTGATTAACTACAAAGAATATTCTATTTTCAAACGGCTGAGCGTAACACTGAATCTTAATGGCACAACAAACCCAGAGGTGAGTCAATAAAATCACGATATTCCGCGAAATAAACACTCGAGAACCGGCTGTCAGAGTGACGTGTGCGCGCTGTCAAAGTGACGTCGATCTTGGCGCGAAAAGACGTACGCGACCGGCCGGAGATTGTTGCCCCGCGACCGTTCAAGCAATACTGGCCGGATGAATCTGCGGCACCGTGACTATACCCCCGCAGCAAAGGGAATTTGTTCGACGAACTGGGCAGCGACTATGAGCGTTTACTAAAAACTCCACTGCCTCCATTCTCTCTGTGGTATATCTGCGGTTTTGCCATGCTCGATTTGGCGCCGAAATCGATTTATCCGTCGCCTCGCTCGCACTAATTATTTTCAGCGAATATTAGAAAAGCAGTCGATTTTTCCCAAGAGTTTGGTCTTCAAATTTGTTTTGTACGAGGCTGTGTTTTAATTTAATATTTTAAAAACAATGGTGAACGGAAGTGGGTTTCTCTCGCTTTCGTTCGCTTGATATGCAAAACAGCAGACAGAGACGAAAATTGTGGCAAATTAATAATATATTTAATTTATAACACTTTGATAACCAGGAATAATATAAAATGTAGTTACTTATTTTCAGGGAACCGTTTTGGTCTTTTGGAGTTATATAAAAACTACCGCATACTAAAAAACACAACAAAAAATCAGCTGAAATTATCGGTAGTTAGGTACTGGAAATCGAAAATATTGGAAAACAACTAAACTTTTTAGTTTCATGATACTTTCATAAAGTATCATGTGGGTAGATAAAATACATTGCTACTGACTGCTAATGATTGATACACATTAATATTTTTTTTTGAAATTCAACTGTCAACTAATTTTGTTATGAATACAATTCCATTTGTTTTGAGTCCATTGTACAAGTAAGTATTATATATGTAGGTACTAACCTAGTACCTAGTATGATTATTTAATTTTATGTTTAGGTGTGGCTGTCTACGCCAATGTCAAATAGATCTACAATAAATCAATAAACATATATTTATTACGCAAATTATTGTATCTAAAGAATACTAAAATTTGTCCAGCAATAACCTGCCTATTTTTACTTCGAGCTCACCCTGTTCCCTGTTCGAGCTCTTTACCTCAAAAACTTTTCTTGGTTTCCCTACATATAAACTTTTTTTTTGATATTTGAGTTATATACCCAACATGCATCCCTATAGAGTATAGACATTGATGTGTTATTCTTCATTTTTAGAAATTTTAAAATTCAATGTCTATATTTTTCACCTATATGTTAGTATTAGATTAGGGTAATGTATAATATTGGTTAAATAATATCCGTAGTTCGGAACAACCAAGAATTTGTGATAGGTATATCAGAATAATTGGTAGTATGGTATTAATGTGTTAAAATATAATACAGAATACTATTAATATTTTTTAATATTATTGAATTTATTATAATAATTAATTATAGCAATCAATTAAAACTTGCATTGGTCTCAGTCTAATAATGCATATTTTAATACTGACACAATTCAATACTAAGGTTTAAATACATAAGTTTCAAAGAAACCATAATTATAATATAATGTAATAAATATAATGATAAAATATGTACTGAAATCGAGAATAAACTTTGGAATAGTGGTCTGACGTTTTTTTGTAAATTTAAACAAGGTATTATTTAACAGCTATTTACATTGCTACGCCACTACGACTTTTGGTTAATTTGAATATGGCGTAGACCCATAATAATTACATACTGAATTTGAATACGCCTGTACAACGAAAACTTATTAATTTACCAACATCAAATTACATAGTTTTGTGAAAAAATAAGATGATTTTCTCTGTAAATTGGAAAATAAAGACGTAACATGATTACCTATATAATTTGCATAATGATGTCAACAAATAAAAAGTATAGGTAATTCTTTGATCATATTATATTCATATTAAATCATAAAATACATAAAATATACCCATTAACATACTTAAATTATGTTTGCATTGTGTTTTTAATGATTATTTACTCAGTAAGTTACTTCTTGTGCATGATATGAACGTGTACCTACCTACATAGATAGATAATATTATACGCCTGTACGGTTAAAAGAAGCGTCCAATGTTGCCATATTATAGCTTAACAATTTTAGATATTCCGTACCACATTCGTATTAAGCTGATCATATTATCTGATTAAAAAGAGGGTTATACATTAATTATTCATTTATCCTTTATTAATAGGTAAATAAATGGAATAATTAAAAACAGAATATCACTAAAATTACAAACTTTTATTTATTTGTACCCGTAGTGCAGCGCTAATACTTGTCATGTTATATGTAGTTTAGTAAGATTTATTGGACGAATAATGTCATTCCAATTTCCAGTACAATTTATAGGTGTCGCTAGTTTGTCGAGCCAAGTAATTTCAATATTTTTTGCTGGCGTAAGAATAACTCAGATTTGTACGATTTTTCCAGCAGTTTGCTGGTGAATTGTTGTAGATATGTCTATTTAAGTATATATTTTTCAAATAAAAATTTAAAAATCAAGTCTTCACCACAGGAATATAGTAAATGAATCAACCGTGTTAAACCAAAATGATGGGCTCTAGAACGATTTGGCGCCGGGACAATTGGACGCCACGCAATTTGAAAATAAATAGACGTTAGGTACTAAGACGTACTTTAAAAAAAATATTTAATATTATTATTTATATTTAAATTATTATATTTTGATTTAGTGGTTCGTGAGAATTAAAACATGCACACGTAAATAATGATTTAATCGTGCATATGTTTAAGTTCACAACGAAAAAACAGTTTTATTATTTTTATATAAGCCTTCAGCAGGGTTATTCTCAATCTCCAATAAAAAAAAACATTATGTTAAAAGTAAAATGAATTAAAACTACGAAGTAGTAGATAGAAACTGATTAAAATTCATCGTCTACGTTCTGTTTACGTGTCTACGACAGTGCGGCGTCAAATTGTCCTGGCGTCCAGTTGTCCCATTCCCAAAAGGGTGTTAGTAAAAGTAAATTTACAGGAGAGCCACATAAAACATAATTGTATTGGTTTCGTCCAAAGAGATTGAAGACTGACCGTCCGATCTCTTTGGTTTCATCATATATTGTTGCAGTGTAAATAATAGGTGTAAGTAACTTCGTCACGAGACTCCTCTTGCTGATGTCCTTTTGGAATATTGAAAGTGACATTATAAAATAATATAAATAATCCAACATTACTTTACCATTTTCGATATTATAGAATTTCATTGTGTGCAGCCGTCGCTATGGCAACATCGGGAGTGCCTTCAGGCGCAAACATTCTTCCTCGTTCGGAGTCCAAGCCAGGGGCGTCTCGGCGGAGAGCTCCGACTTGTAAGCATTGGTAATAAAAGCATTATGTGCAATTATCACAAATCTGTTTATATGTAGCCAATGTACCTATGTACGGTTGGAGAGCTCTCGTATCTGGCTCAGATTAGACGTGAAAAAAGTGTTTTGTCCAATTATCGCAGAGATTCTAGTTTGACGGCTTCTGGCCGCCTCGCGATGTAAGTGCTTACTATCAACAAATTGTCCGTCATTATCCGCCCGAACGAATTGAAATCAATAATAAACATCCAAAACGTCACGTAAATACAGTATAGTAGGTATATTATTATAATATAAAAGCTATTATTGGTTCTGTATTCTGTATGTCTAATTGTAATGACAAAATATTGGCGAATTGAAGTTCTCACACTATAAAAGTACCTACGCCTCTGTACAAAAACGATTCTTGGGTGTGGTTAGATACACAGACTGTGGTGTATATGAGGCTCTACCGAAGACTACTTGTTGGGCGGAAATAAACAGTTGTTGCCTATATTATAAAACACGAATATAATAAATATGTACATACATACGCATAGACATTTATTAATATGTCATAATATTACAGTATTCTTAATGTACCTAAGGCAATTTGTTTTATAATATTATTTGTCCTAAGTTCTCAAACGATGATAATTAATATAGGACGTTATGTTCATACAAATATAATATTACATAGTTAAGAGTACAACCTAATAAAAAATATACCTCTTAGTACACCATGGCGTATCACTAGGTGCAAAATGGTAATGTGAGGTGTCTACAGTTGTATCGCGAGCAATGATTCATAATTGACATCGCCACGCACTGTTTTTTTGATTGAGGTCTTTAAGATTCTTTAAAATGATCAAGGGGGAGCAAAAAGAATTGTTGAAAAACTAAAAAAAGTTACCAGTATAATTTCATTGTATTTGTAAGTAAGTAGGTATAAGTAGGTACCTAGGTATCACCAATTTGCCACATTGTAATGGTATTATTTTAGAATGAAATATTAAATGAGTTCCCGCTTTTTATGCCAATTGACTTGTATTTCTACAATTTTTACAAAAACTTTATTAGGTAGGTGGGTACCTATTGCGTTTTCGCTACTAGACTCTACGCGTACACCTACCGATTACATCAACCACAAGTACCTATATATATTTTATAGGAAAAACTGATAACCTAACTACAAGAAACTAGGTAACTATTTTTCCCTTAGTTATCATTTAAAGCGAATGTAATTTTCATCGATCAGCACTTTGCTCAGGTGATAATTTGTAGAAATATAAATAAGAAATAAATATTTAGTACCTATAATTTATTTGAGAGAATTGAGAAGAACACATTTTTGTTTTTATGAGAAATATACGTTAGCCACTTGCTTAATACTTCTGTCCAAATACATATTGAAAAACAATATTTGAATTTTTCAGACTCGGGATTCGAACCCGGAACCCACGATATTATAAATCGACGCGGTAACCGCTCGGCCATCGTAGGCGTCAAATATAGTTTTAGACACCCTAATTCAATCGATAATATTAAGGTAGTTTTAGAAGATTTTTAATAATATCAGTACTAAGCTATAGAATTCTGATATGTAATTGCATTAGTCTATGATTATATTTAAAAAGAAAATTTAATTTCGATATAAGTAGGTGGTGCGTAAGTGACTATATTATAGTCATGTTTTATTATTTAATATCAATGACAAACATTGTATCTCCCTTATAACAACCACATAAGTGACTCATAAGTATATTCCCGTGCGACTGAGTCCTAAGTTTATAATCAAATAATCCCCGTTACCGGTTTTAGCTCAAATAAACGGCGCTGTGTGGCGATAGCACACGCGGAAAAACCGACTACGCGGCCCTGCTACGAGATCCATCCGAGAGTGGAGTGGCAGCTACTTCTTCTCGTTGATTTTTTTACATCCGTTTCCGGGAGAGTGGGGGCGTGGTGCCGTGAAGGCGGCATCGCGCCCGAACACGCCCACTGCGTCTCAGACGGTAAACACTTTGCGCAATGCACTCAATCGCGAATAAGTGAAGATATTATTCTAGAGACTTGTGCTGTAAGATCTGTAAGTAAGTTGTGCGTGCACATTTTTATTATAGCTACAATAATTGAGTTATTACAGGGATCTCAATATTGAATTGAACACGAACAGTGGAATGGATCAAAGATTAACCCTTATTGCAATTATTGAAAATGTAGATGGAGTAAGTTTCCCTACAATATACCTAGTATATTACTAGTATGTATATGTACAATAAGCAGCCACAAGCAGATTAGGGATGTTCGATTTAATCGATTTTGGAGAAAATCAACTTTTTCGTCTCAATTTAATCAATTCTTTATTAACGCTTTAAACGATTTTCCTTAAAAAGTACCTAATAGAATGAAATCTACATAATCCTTCGTTGATTTTACTTAGATTACTTATTATAAGAATACAGGTTTGTCATATAACCATGGCCCCCACATCCTGAAGCGGGCACCCAGGCTAGGATCTTTGGCGGGGCCCCCCACCTATCGCTAAGGATAAAGGCAGTGTGACGCTCCACGGTAGCTTTTTCCAAATGATGTACGCGGTAAAATTAATGTGTATATTTTAAGTGTTTTTTTAATATTATGTTAATACATCCATTTGAAATTGTCGAGTATACACAAATAAAAATTGTTTCGTACAAACACATAATTTTAAATAATAACATTATTGAAGGAAAATAGCGCCGCAGGCGACTTTTTCTTACTATTAGAGACGATTTGTGATGTGTATTTATATCACTTTATCTGGTCAACTCGCCACGCCGGGCCCTTCCTGAGCCCGGGCCCCCAGGCTAGAGCCCTGTCAGCCCCCCCTTTGTGGGGCCCATGCATATGACTACGTAGCCAATGGAGTGTTCGGAGTTCGGAATTCGGCTCTTGAATCTCATTCTGATGAGAAAACAATATATTTGGTAGGTCAGAATGTCAACAATTTGGTAGCTTTTGTGGATACTGCTAGGACCGAAATAACTTAAGAGGCCAAGGTTCAGTTGGTATGTTGTAATGTCATTGGAAGAAACAAACGTGTAATACCTACTGTTATTTAAAATATCTACGCGTACGTAAAAATATAGCTACCTATTTGGCATGTTGGGTATTTCAACGATAACATCATTGATGGAAATGGGCAGAATATATACTTACATAACTTTAAAAAAAGACACTCGAAAGGAAAATCTAGTCATTCAGTGGTCAACAGGTATTTAGATATTGTCCAAAAAGTAGACCTATAAGGCATAAGCCACTGGACGCATATGATCAGAAGAATTGACTCGGTTTGAAGAGGTTTTCATCAAGCTTTGAATTGGTCCAGGGTCCACGCTAATGATGGTAATTAAAAAAGCGCCAACTATATTGAAAATAACACTTCTTCTGCCAGATGGAGGCTTCTACACGATTTCCTCTCAAAATAGTAAAAGCTAATTTCAGTTTGTCATGAGTGTTATTTTTCTATGCAACAAACAATGGATAGTGAATTGTTCAGAGTTTGTTTAAAAATTAGTAGACCAAGGGTGTTTTTTCAGCTTGATTTGAGTAAATTTATATATATTAAAAGTATATAAATACCAAATAGTATCCAAACTTACATACATTTTTGTAAATTCATTTGATATACCTACTTACCTGTTATTAAATACGAGAATAGATATGAGCCTGATAGCCAAGACACGTCATGGCAAAGCAAATCTATGCAAAGCTGATCTTGCGGCGTTGTGTGGCTTGTTCCTAATGTGTTTTATTTTTTGCCATTGAAACTAGGATCTCATTAGTTTATGAATAATTCTAAGGTTGACGAAATGCACTGAATTACTTAGAAATAATATTATAATTCAAATATCTCTACCCTATATAATATAGGTACCACATAAGTGAGTACACAGTCCACCTACTTATATTTTCACAATTGTGTTGATAGACTTTTAGTTTGTAGGTATCACAATAATGTATTATTATAAATAAAAAACATTACCAAGTGTTATTTTCAACTGATAACAAATTAAATAATTATTAGAATTTACCTACATAAGTAAGTTTTAAAACACATTCTAATCGAATATTCTATGAAAAATCAACATGTTATTCTAAGCCCGCTGATAAAGATTTATATACTGTAACCACATTTACTGCTACCGATAATGAGGAGATTACGCCGTGATTATGTCCTTTCAAAGAAAAAAAGAATGTGTGAAAATAAAAAAAAAATAGTTTTGTTTTTCTCGGTAACATGGGAACTGTGGGGCTGATAGATAAGCATATTCAACCTAATGGGAAAATAGTTAATAGGAATGTTTAATCACATCAAAGGTATACAATATGTTAGTTTATTATTGTTATTGAATTATCGTTGAGACTTCGATGCAAAATAAGGAAATCCTTGTCGAATTGAGAAATTTAAGACACCAGATATAGGTACTATATTTGGATGTACTCAGTAGTGAAGGGTAGAGGTGGCTTGTTAAGATCAAACATTAATAGTGCACATAAACTTTGTTAGTCATACATATTTGTTTTTATTGAACTATGACTATAATTTACAGAATATGGTGTTGGTTAGTTTTTTAAAATCAATGAAACCCTGCCTAAGCAAGCCATAATACCTAGATAATAGTAAAAAAATACTATCTATGAAATATCTAAAATTCTACTGTTCTTAACGTTTGTGATTGGTGGGGGGAGGGCAAACATCCTGGCCTGGGGGCCTGCTTCAGGGTGTGGGGGCTATGATTGAGCCCAGGGAACACAACGATAAAGGAATTCGGTTTTCTTCTAAGTGAGACTGTTAGAAGATTTAATTCTAGAATGTAGAGAAATATAGCATAAACTTAAATACGTCTTAAGAATATATCGCACCCTCGCAACTAAACCGCCACAAGTCCAAATTTACGTGTTTTGAGTTAATTACTACGTTTCATTTCATAGTATATGTACCGAAAATTTCATATCTCTAAGTCGTCAAATTCAAGTCAAAACTTCATTCAATATCTAAACATATTTCAAAAACACAGTACAAAAATGCGAAAGGTAAAAACTTCAAAGCTGATTTTCTCTGTTTGAGGTTTTTTGGATTGTGGCAGTTTAGTTGCGATGGTGCGATCTAGTTAGGTACGTATGCGGTTATCATAAACATACCCATATATTCATTGGGTATTTTTGTGCCTGTTTTTAAACTGAAGTTTTTAGTCGCCATATAAGGTTTGCTTTAAAAAATATATATTTATTATATCATGCATTGTATTATAACTGTAATTAGAAAACCATATAAGTATTCACATTTTAGCTAAAAAAATGAGAACAAATCATTGCCCACTGAAGAAGGAAGCCGATACATTACACGACTGGTCCTACTTTTCGCCCCTCCCATTGACTATGGATGACCTGTCATTGTCTATAGAGTGCTCATACTGACGCGTCTGTCGTGTTCACTTGTCAGAGTATTCTTAGTTTCAGATTTCTTTCAGATTATTTTAACGTATATTGGAGACCTTGGAGTTCATCTGATTTAGTGGTTATGTGTTATTAATAATTGGAAGTGACGATCAAAGTAAGTAAACTTTTTTCTGTGTATAATAATATCATAATACACTAGGACGTTTGTCAATGTGACAGTCGATTCTAAACGACAATAACTAATAACTTATTTATACTCTTCAGTCATTTTAGAATACCAAACTCTGCTTGCAAGTACGTTGTCAATAAATAGTATGGCAGTGTACCACTCGTTGCTTGTGCAAAAAGTTATGCTCAGGCTTTATTAATCTAAAGATAGCGGTGGAACAAATAAATAATTTGTATAGAGGTTTTAAGTACGTAACTAACTACTGCTATTTGAGTTTGTTGTACATCGTGGGATAAAAATTCACCTCGATCACAGTAAGTTAATTGAAATGGTCGCCGCAGTGCCACATTATCGGTGGCATTATTCAGTTCTCGTTTACACCACTAACTTAATTACATACAACCACAGCGATTTTATGAATGAGATAATATTTGTGAAAAAAGAGAAGCAGTATACCCACTTACCTACATTTTGTTTCCTTCCTGCGAGTTGCGGTCGTCGAGTGTCGCTTTGTTGTCAAAGAATGGCTGCGGTACACCACGCCTGACGAGTGACGACTTCTTGAACCCATGCTCCATTCCATCATACCACCCGAAAAGAAGGTGAAGATGAAAATGCATACTTTTGGTTTGAAAATTTAATCACGAAGCGTTTAAAGACGTAGTGGTCGCAAACTTTTGACGTATTATACATAAGAGCCAAATATCAGTAGCTCTATGATTTAGAATATTTTTAGATTGTTTTAAGAGCTATATATACTTCTACATTTACTTTTGGGTGATAGTACCATGATTAGTAGCGTAAACTCCGTAAATGGTGATAGAGGAAGCACACAATTTCTGTCTGTCATTTATAGCACTCCACTCAGAGAAAATAAGCCGGGTCGCAAATCTAAACTCGTCTCATCTGCAACGTGTCGAATACGTCGATATGGCGTTATCGTTATTCACGAAACACTTTGCCAAATGGAGCTCTGCACAATGGTGGAATATGACTTTTTGTTTTGAAAAAAAAACACAGTGCTGTTAGCAACAAATCGCATCTGTCACGGGCTGCGAGTCGTAGTTGTAAGTACGTATACGCTACGAATTGGTCATTCCTATACCGGCTCGCCGGTCGTTGCAACCCAAATATTCACGTTTCAAGAGGCTACGCGCGACTGTCGCTTGCGCCTATGCACGCGGTCTTCACATGCAACATCGGTGCGACGTTCTTAGAAGGTTTGATTTATGGCTGTGCGGTAGACGAGGCGAGTTTAGATGTGCAAGCCGGCTAAAACGGTTTACCCTACCGGGTGTGGTAGCCAGTAGCGTAAAAAGGGGTGTATATTCATTTTTTTACTATTATATAACCATTAGATGAATAATTCATAGCTAGAGTCAAATTCACCATAGAATTGATCAATAAGTAGGTAGGTACACAATATTATTCCCCTAAACATGGCCATAATCGCTGGGTTTGTTAATATTTTTGCACATGTTTTCCATCCGTAACAATTATATCAAAACATTTTAAATGTTTGTAAACAGTTTTTATACAATTTTCAAAAATGTGTTATACAATGTTCATAGTTTATAATAGTACGTATATTGGTCTGGAGTGGACATATAAATTTAATCCAGCCTTCGGATTCAAATCAGAATGGATTCGATTATCTACTCCACACGTGGTATTTTTAAATTGTTATTTAAATGGTAGGAATATTAAATTCCGGCCGATTTACCCATATGGACAAAATAAATCAGAAATTTAAATACTTACTTATTACGTTATACATACATGATTCACAAAGGAAGGTGTTGAGTAAAAAGTATTTTTAACGATTGTTCAATGATATTTTTTAATTGAATACCCATATATGCAGCGTATTCTAATTTAGATTGATTGAATCAATTTATCGTGTAGAGGTCGGTGGTTGATCTTGTCGGCCCGCGAAGTGCTAATTATTACATAAACCGCGGCGGTTACAGTGGTCAATCCGGCACTGGTCAGCCACCGCCCAGTGGCCACACCACAAACCGAGTTCTTCGGTCACCCAAAACTCTTCCATTCTACTTCATGATATTAATATTGAATTGCCGTTAACATCGTCAGACAGTCTCTACCCACTTTCATTAAAAAGGTGCTGGAAAAAAACCATCATCATTTTAAAATTAAGTTCAGATACCTAATTGGAAAAAAGCACATTTCAATTAATTGTTTCGTTAAAAATGAAATTAACAATTTAAACATTTGAACTCTTATTGGCGAAACTAGTCCTGATTATTAAATGATGTGGATTGAAATAATTAACCATTTTCAATAATCGCTCATAAGCGGAGTAAGTAGGTATATGAGTCTCTTCGGATACAGTAGTAGACTTTTATTTTTAATAGTCATTTGTCCGATTCCTACGGGCATTGCTCTTGAATATCTACACATTGAAAGAACAACGCGTGCTTTGCCTCACTAATTTATTGTATCACTAATAGTAGGCGATTTAAAAAAAATGATTGTCCCTAGGGTATTTAGTAAAAAATATTATCTTCTTCTTTTGGCGTAATCTTACCATCGAAGGTTGGCGACCAACTTACATTACACCTCCTTATCCGAGGCCAGTCGTATCACATCCCCATGAAGATTGAGTATCCATAATAATTTCCTTTTTATTGAATTTCTGCTGCCCACAACATTTTCCTGCACTGTAGTAGAGTAAATTTAATCATACTTATCATTGCGGAAATTATGACGGAATCACTATGGTTTCCAATATTTTTCAACCTATCCATTCCTATGAGGAAGCATATTATTATATACTTAATAACAAAATAAATACTTTCGTTTTGATAAATATAAATTATTGTAATTAATAATAATATAATATAAATGATTCTAAGAACCATGGAATAATTTCATTTACAATAATTATTATTTCAAATAATCTATGAAGGGAATAGAGAAATAAATTAGGTTAGTAAGTAGTCAATCAGTAGACACGTATTGTATTAATATTAAGCAATAATTTATTTTAAATTATTTTCAGTCAATAAATTTATAAACATAATTATTGTTTGTTAACCGGTTGGAACCGGATCTAAATAATTATTGTTAGTTAAAGACGCTAATGCTCATTCTTTTTAAATTGTTTTTTTGCATATTTTTATTAACAAGTTTAATAATGAAAAATTGGTTGGAATTAGAATTTTAACGATCTAATTAGCGACGTTTTGATTTAAAAATCGCTTTCACTGTTCAAATACAACCGTTTAAAACCGATGCGGTTTTTCTGATTATCCCAATTGAACACTTCACTTGCTGTAAGTAGGTACGTACCGAGAACGGTGTTGGTCAATCGTTTATTATTATTTTTTACTTTTTTTTCTAATTGAATTAAAATCAGAAACCGCTAACTGCGGTGTTGCTGTGGTAAAATACCCCCGGGTGCCATAAATCTAAAATTTACATTACATTATAAACTACCCACCCATAAACTATAAAGCAGATCACATTTAAGTGACTACTATAACTACTATATAATATAATACATACTTGCTTTTAAATTGAAGGGCGTAATGTAGTGGCAAGTTTTTATTCGTGATAGTTCTGATAAGTTTTAATTTATAAAAAAAAATGTCTATTTGCCCGGTAGGTAGGTACCTACGTCCTGCAGTCTTCTGATGAGGTAATTGAAACCAACTCAGTGCGTAAGCCACTTCTTGTCCGGGCATGGTGGATAGAAAATGGGCCGTGATGCACATGCGTGCACGACCATCAAAACGCTGAACACGTCCTCTAGGACTGTCTGCTGAGTGTATCCAACCGAGCGGAGCTGTTTGCTAGGGTCAGTCCTTACACGGGCTGTTTGCAGAAGCAGGGTTTGTTCACACACGGGATCTAGGGCTACAGGAATTGATATCAACAAAGGCCTACTTTGAGACATTTGAAAAGTTTGCTGCATCGTATGGAGGATGAAATATTTGAATATTTCCAATCCCTCCTTAGATTCATCACTTTCAACTCCGGACTACTCAGTTTCAATGCAGGGGTACTGAGGACACTTCACGTCACCTTTCCCTTACCATGATAAAAAAATTACGCCCGTTCCCATGCCGTCCACTCAGTGTCCCGATAGAAATTTGGCATTTTAAGGCATTTTAAAAGCTAATTGATTGCTTCAAAAGGTAAAGTATGTTTTTAAATACTGTTTAGTCATCGTTTAACATTTTATTCTGTGTATATTACATGCAATTATCTTATAATCGTGTATAATATCGGACATCGATAAAAGTACGTCATATCTAAGCCACGGCGTGTCTCGGTCTGTTTTAAATGGAACAACCAACATACGCTGCCATTTCACGGAGAGTGGGGGTGGCTAATTCATCCGAAGCGAACGAGGGATGTTATTAGGTAGGATAACATCTGTGTGGACTTGCGTTATCACGTTCACCACATAAAATAATAGTTATAATTTTGCAATATCGATTCCCTATATAATTTTAAAACACTGTGATCTTATTGTATCATGTTATTAAGTATTTTTAAAAATCGTATTTTAAAACACATTAAAATAATATACTTACATAAGAACAATTAATCAAGAAAAATACTCCGATTGATCGTATAGTTTCCACTAAATATATTTTAATATCATGTTTCTTATGCTGAAATAATACACATTAATAAATATAAATAACTACGCTACTTGAACTTATACGCACGTATTAAGTCTATACCTCTAAGACTTTAGATATATCTTACCTACTTTTAGATAATTTCCCTAGTATATAAAAAAAATACTTATAATTTTGCAATATCGATTCCCTGATTATAATCTATAATATAAAAATGAATATTTGTTAGTTTGTTTGTTCGTTTTTTTATGCGCTGCCATACCGTTCATCCGATTGCGATAAAACTTTGTCAACTTATTGCTTGCACTTGCGCGCAGATTATAGACTATATCTTATACATACAAATGAAAGTCTGTCTGACATATGCGTTCCTATACCATTCATCCGATTGCGACGAAATTTTGGTGAATTGATGTGTGCACTACGGGTGCGAGTCATAGACGCTAAATGTAAAAGCAGCTGAAATGGTGGATTGCTTTGAGAGAAAGATCCTTAGGCGGATATACGGACCCATGAATGATGATGGGGAGTGGAGAATTAGGTACAACACGGAACTATACCGCTTATACCAAGATTCAAAACTCTCCAACTTCATAAAACTCCAGAGGCTAAACTGGGCAGGCCATGTCCAGCGCATGCCTGAGTCACGGATACCGAAGAAGATCCTCGAAGGAAACCCAGGAGGAAAAAGGCCAGTGGGAAAGCCACGCACACGATGGCGTGATAATGTTACAAAAGATGCCAACCAGATACTAAAAATCAGGAACTGGAAAAGACGTGCGGAGGACCGTTCCGGCTGGAGGATAGCGGTGGAGGAGGCCAGGGCTCGACTTGAGCTGTAGCGTCATCGAAGAAGAAGAAGATGTGTGCACACCCACAAAGGTTTCTGAATTAGAAAAACTATCTTCTTCTTCTTCATTATATCTTCTTTTATTCATATGGTTCCTAAACCATTCATCGGATTGCGATGAAACCTTCGCCAGTTGTTGTGGCAACACCCGCAAAGGTTTCTGAATCAGTACAACCATCTTCTTCTTCTTCGTCGTCTTCATTCTATATTCTTTTATTCTTATGATTCCTATACCATTCGTCCGATTGCAATGAAACTTGCGTCAGTTGTTGTGCCGACACCTGCGAATGTTTCTGAATTAGTACAACAATTTTCTTCAACCTTTTTTTCTATTCTATCTTCTTCTATTCGTATGCGTTCTTATACCATTCATCCGATTGCGATGAAATTTTGATCAGTTGTTGTGCGCATGCCCGCGAAGATTACTGAATTAGAAAAACCATCTTCTTCGTTATATCTTCTTTTATTCGCATGGTTCCCATACCATTCATCGGATTGCGATGAAACCTTCGTCAGTTGTTGTGGTAACACCTGCAAAGGTTTATGATTTAGTACAACTATTTTCTTCCTCTTCTATTCATATGCGTTCTTATACCATTCATCCGAATGCGATGAAATTTTGATCAGTTGTTGTGCGCATGCCCGCGAAGATCTCTGAACTAGAAAAATCATCTTCTTCTTCTTCATCATATCTTCTTTTATTCATATGGTTCCTATACCATTCATCCGATTGCGATAAAACCTTCGTTAGTTGTTGTGTTAACACCTGAAAAGGTTTCTTAATTAGAACAACCATTTTCTTTTTCTTCTTCATTCTATCTTCATTTATTTTATATAGTTCCTATACCATTCATCCGATTGCGATTAAATTTTGGTGAGTTGTTGTGTGCACACCCGCAAAGGTTTCTGAATTAGAAAAACTATCTCTTCTCCTTCATTATATCTTCTTTTATTCATATGGTTCCTATACCATTCATCGGATTGCGATGAAACCTTCGTCAGTTGTTGTGCTAACACACGCAAAGGTTTCTGAATTAGTACAACCATCTTCTTCTTCTTCATCGTCTTTATTCTATATCCTTTTATTCGTATGATTCCTATACCATTCGTCCGATTGGAATGAAACTTTCGTCAATTGTTGTGCCCACACCTACAAAGGTTTCTGAATTAGTACAACAATATTTTTCCTCTTCTTCTATTCGTATGCGTACCTATTCCATTCATCCGATTTTAATAAAACTTTCGTCAGTAATTGTGCCAACACCCGCGAAGGTTTCTAAATTAGTACAATTATCTTCTTCTTCTTCTTCTTCTATTCGTATGCGTTCTTATAACATTCATCAGATTGCGATGAAATTTTTCTCAGTTGTTGTTCGCACACCTGGGATGGTTAGTATTATATAAAATACAAAGTTTGTTGTTTGTTTGTTCCATCCAATTTTGAATTTTTTACTACATATTAATACTATTAATAACGTTTGCATATTTTGGATTCGATTTTAATTTACAGTTCTTTTGTTTGACCTTTACTCCTATTAGAATTACTTTCATATTGTATTACACAGATATTTTAATATTAAAAAGATAATTTCATTATTATTTTTTAAATATCTAAGGTAAATGTATCCACTAAGCGACCCTGTGCGAAGCCGGGTATCTCACCTATAATATAATTTCAAAACACGTTAAATATTTATATAAGAATAATTAAAAACAAAAATAATTCAATCTTATAGTTTCCACTAAAATTATTTAATGTTATGTTTATTATGCTGAAATAATTACACATAATAAAAATTAAATCACTACGCTATGTGTACCTATACGCATGTAGTAAGTCTATAATATACCCACCTTTCGAGAATTTCATAACAAGAGGTTTTCTAGTCTATGTTAAAATAAATATATTGTATCTCCATAAAAATGTACTTCCATACATATTATATATTGCCAAACTGGTAGGTGCGCAGTGTTGCGAAGGTAGGCACGAAAATTTTTACACAAATAAAGCCACGTCATGATTGCAGTTTGCAAATAAAGTTTATAAAACAGCCGCTAGTTATAAACTACATAAAAACAGTCCTAAAAAACGTTGTTTGTTAAACTGTCTGAAGATAATATGTAGACTAATTTTTTAATACCTCACTTCTATACTATTGTTGAGTGTGCTGGCTATCTCGTGAAAAAATGATATACAAGGATCAAATCATAATATTGAAATTTGAGGCAAATTTGTTAACGAATGATAACTGTTGTTAAATTTGTCTATTTAGTTAAAATTAAAAAAAAGTGAATAAATCAATGCAAGGACCACTAATGCATTGACTGATTTAAAAAGACAAAGTGAAGGCATACATAAAAAATTGGAGCTTTGGAAATCAAAATTTAAAAAAAAAATCGTCATGTTTCCACTTTTAAATGATTTTGCGCCAGATATATTGAAGCAAACAAAAATCTATTTACTGAGCGTTATGATAGTTTGCTAATGCACTTTCCCCATTATTTATTTCACAAATTTACTCTAATAGTAAAAAAATCATTTGATTTCAAAACTATGATATATTAAATATGTAGGTAGTTGTACGTTTGATGTGATACCTATATCATGAGTGATATATGTAATGATAACTCCCGTGTATGTGTATAATTTAGGAAACACTACATTATAGTACCACACTGCCCTTAACCTCAGAGATAGGTAGGTGGGCCCGACAAATATCCTGGCCTAGGGGCTCGCTTTTCGCAAAATCTTTTTTAAACATCCATCGCATGAAAAATAAATTAATTTAAATAAGTATAAGTAGTAATATAAGTAGTAAAACCTTGTTTATTATTTATATATTTAAGTTTTCTTTATTTTTGTATTAGTGCCTACATTTTTGACTATTTAAAAAGGTGTCTGAATTATTTAATGAAATAAATGGGGGAGGCGCCAAGTTTCATTTTTTTTTTAAAAGGAGGCGTAATAACATTAAGTTTGGAAATCACTGATGTATTTGATAGGAACCGTAATTTAATACTTGTGTATTTTTGTAGATACTAAACATTATACTTACCTACATATAATAAAACAATCATTAGATTTACTTAGGTGGAAGATAACGGTGTGAAAGACCCCTTACTTCAAAAATTGTACTGAATTCCACACCACCGTGGAGGTACAGTTAAATTGCGGGTTTTTTTAAATCTGTGGTTTTCCCATTACGACTATTTCATTGTACTACGTTTTAACTTAATTTTCTAAGCATAACATATTATACAAACTACAAATGAATATATCTACATAATATTATCTAATTAAAATTTAAATGGTGACTCATAACTTTATATTATAATATAAAACAATCGAAATAATAAAACTACCTACTATTATATTTCTAAGAAAAATACTCACTTTCTGAAATGCAAAATATTAAGAATAACATTACCTACATAATATATACAAAATACATAAAAACATTTTATACATGTGATAGAGGTATTTTTTGCAATTTACATTAAATTTAGTCAATACCATTATGTACGGACTATGTCCAAAATGGTATACCAACATAAAATGAATTGATTTTACAGACATGGGGTGCAGAGAAATAATATTATATTATGTTTATACCTACATCAGATTGAGTATGATAACATTTTTATAATAAAATAATATTATTTGGTACTTATGACATTAAAAGCAAAATTAATAATTAGTAGGTAATCTTAAATGTATTAGTCCTACCTAAATAAATTCACTGATTTCAGGGACATAATAACATGGAGTTAATGTTATAGTATAATAACTACATGTAAATGCAACAGTTTCAATATAATTAATTATTTAGACATGTACCTACTCACTAATATTATTTTTTTTAAATAAAAAAGATAAAAATAAATATCAGTAAGCACTTATTCATTAGACGTAACCAACTGAAAGAAAGCATAGTGGTTCGTACGACGAGAATGTCGTGTATACTATACTATTGAAAATACTAAAAATACTTTCTGCGACTATTGTATACCTACATACTTCATAAACAAAAGAATATCTAGTTGTATTTGAAATGCATGTCCTGACTAAATAATATTCTTTTCGGGCATAAGTTATTATTAGTAATTTATAACTACAATATAATTTATTATAGAGGTAGAATATGCAAGTACTCATATGCACAAAGGAAAACCGACCGCTTGCTGTGCGTTTTTGTGCAGGTCACTCGAGGTAGGTATATTTTCAAATGCACATGTTCCACAAACTGATGTAAACTTTACAGACCTTGTAATAAGGGTTGGTATTCTTCTAAATCTGGGTAAAAAGGTTTTTATGACATGCCCGAGATACCGGGAATTTAAGGTAAGTGTTTAGGAATAAACGTCATATGAAGCAAAGTTAACATGATAAAATAAACACTAATAACATTACATTAAGGGTTAGTTTGGCATTTATCGTCAGATGCACGGAACATTTTAAATTTCAAGGTTCGTTATATTATGGAAGGATTTATACGAGCCATCAGTCATATAATTAAATTGAACAAACACATAAATTGGTCTCGCTGTTCTAACAAATAACATTTTATAATAGTGTCTCACTTTACAAAATTATTATGTGGGTTTCTCTAACGTATATCTTTTTACATAGCCCTATCACTGTCTTATCAAAATATCGATCAGACTTTGGAAAATGATTAATTTTATATAGAAAACATTCAATTAAACTACTTGTGCATTTTTATTTTTACGC
The DNA here is from genome assembly GCF_057557595.1 of Rhyacophila brunnea. Taxonomy (NCBI): domain Eukaryota; kingdom Metazoa; phylum Arthropoda; class Insecta; order Trichoptera; family Rhyacophilidae; genus Rhyacophila; species Rhyacophila brunnea. The sequence goes on from NW_028232965.1 coordinate 18,651,714, forward strand.
ATAAGCATTTTATCTACAAATAGCTAAAAGTAGATTTTTTTGTATATAATAATAAATGGGGTATCCATGATTTAAGGGCCTAAATAAAGTGCGAGTTCTTCATGGCAACGGGAGTGTTAAAGATAAATGACGGCAGAGCAAGTCAAGACTCTTTTTTTATTTTATAAACTCTTTCTTTAAGCACCAAGGTGCATGGTTGCTACATAATTTTTATGCAGCTTCGTCCTGGGCAAGGTGGCACTAAAATCTTTTCATTCAGAAACGTTTATGTTTATAACGTCATGGAGGCGGCCATGCTGAAATTGTGGCTACATAATATATCACGGGTGGATATGAGGTACTTAACTCAAATTATGCTCCCTATGTAAGCAAACATGGTGTGCTGTGTGACTTTCTATTAATTTGGAAGTGAAAAATCAAATTATTATAGTGGAAATTTTAGATTTCTTCTTCTTCTTTCACCCTGTCACGTCCCAACATTGGGGCATAGGGCAAGCACAAGTTGGCACCACTTCTCTCGGTCCATCGCCAACTCCTGCGCCTCCCGCCATGTCAGACCTGCAACACGTAGGTCGCTTTTGTAGCATCGCTGCAGGGTGAGGGAGGGCCGGCCACGGCGACAAAACCCTTGAGGCTGTGCCACAAGGGTACGAAGTGCCGTACTCTTTGGCGGCATCCGGAATACATGTCCCAGCCACGTAAATCGTCTCTTCGTGATAACTTCAATCACCGAAGGCTGTTGTGTCTGCTCACGAACTCGGGTGTTTGTAACGCGGTCGTACCAATGTACCCCTAAGATTCGGCGGAGACATCGATTCTCAAAGCTCAAAAGCCGAGACTCTTGAAGCTTAGTAAGATGCCATGTCTCACAGCCATACAGGAGCACAGGTAGCACGCACGCGTTAAACAAACGACATTTGGTCCTCACAAAATACAGCCTTGACCTCCATGCGACTCCAAGTTGGTTGAACGCAGAGCCCGCCACACCCATGCGGATTCCAAGCTCACTAGAAATACCACCATCATCGGCAGCCGTGGCACCCAAGTACCCAAGTATTTTAGATTATCGCTTTAATATTACAAAAAATAATATTATCAACTATCACTATTCATAACGAATTTTTAAATACGTTAATAAAATTTTGGTTGTCCATAAATCATTACGAGAAAACGTGTTGCAAAATAATATGTGAAAATATTAAAGATTTCACACCGGATACAATTTTGTACATGCAAAGCTTTTCCGACAATAATATAATACATAATATGGCCAATTTTGCTTACTTACTAATAATCTACTTCAGGGCTTTTTTTTACGTAAGTTACCTAGACATGTGCTACAAATATTATAAAAATAAAAATAAAACCTGCAAGGTAAGAAAATAAATTTCAAATGAGTCTACGGAAATTCTTTAAATTGTATGGATTAAATTGCGTGGAGAAGATTAGAAGAACCTCTTTTAGATGCGTCATAAAAATCGTATCCAATAAGTTAGGTAGTTTCGATAATTAATCTTTGTCTATAATAAAATGGAAGACGGACATTATGAAGAGTGTTGTTATGAGATTGCAATATTTACGTTAGGTGTGTATTAGTAAAATATTAATTAATAGAAAAATACATGTTTATATTTTTAAACTAACTTCAGCTGGGCACCTACCTAAAATGCCATGAAAGCTCGCATTGGTATTAAATGTACCTACTTCAATATACGCAATGGATATCTTCCGAGTTGTAAACACTCATTAGTTAATAATTATAATAAAACACATTTTTTTGTACTGAATCCAAAAAATCCTCTAAGGTGGACAAAACCAGTGCAATTATTTAATATAAAAACAACATTAATACAATGCATTTCCGCCATGAATAATTATTGAAAGTTAACACAATTAAAGAGACACTCATTAATTTGTAATTCTTTAATTTTCTTCGTCTCATCAATATTGTACGTACAAATATGAAATAGCTCTAATATCGACATAATTGGTACATTTATCTCCTCTGACAAATCAGCTAATATCTCACACGTGAAAGATTTATGTAAGGCCTTGTTACAGATTATATTTCCACAATATTTTTGATTCATTTTCAAAAAGTTCTGAAGTTTTCGGTATTTTTGAATATTTGTATTATGTATTATTATGTTGCATGTTTCTCTTGTATTCAATATAATCTATAAACGCTGTTAAAGAAGTTACATCCTTCGTGGTAGGTAATCGAAAAATATTTTCGTAATTCGACAATAAATATGTTGTGAGATGATAGCTCTACAACCGTTAATGAATGACAATTATAAAAGTATTGTAAAAACAGCATTCTCATGTTTTTTAAACTTTGTTACAATTTTTTTTAAATTTGGGGATCCCCTGTCAGCTACATATTTTTTTTTTTTTAATTTTTTTAATTTAATTAATTAATTAATTTTAATTTAATTTTTAATTAATTAATTAATAATAAATTTTTTAATTTAATTAAGCTACATAATAACGTTGCCAGCGTGTCACACAAAGAGTAGGTACCTACCGGTAAATCCATCCCTGTATCTGATAAGCGGCATTTTTCTTTATTGCAGATGATGTGATCGATTCACCTGAAGATTTGAAGGGGCCTTAAAAAGTTAAAACCAGTCATATAATAAATACATTTTATCTACATATTCCTCACAAATTGAGTATAAAATAGTAGGTACGCAATGCGTCACAAAATACCTGCAACTAACATACAACATTACTAGTTGAACATATATGTAGTTGTAGGTACCTACGCAAAATAATTAACCATTCATATTTTTATGTGCCATCACTGTCGTCTTTAATAATAATAATACTTATGTTTGGTTACACACAATTTTAGGAAAGATGTAGGTACATTTATTTATATCTTTACTAAATACATACGTTGGCATTGCAATTTGTGGTTTTATCGCGGTGGCTTCAAAATCAGTTAGTGGCTCGGGCCTCCAAGTCCTTAAACCAGCCACTGTTTGTGATCTAAAGCAAATAAGTTAACACAGTAAGTAGGTACGTCTACTGGGCTGTAAATTCAGAATGTGATGAACTAAACACCATAATATGCCAAACAATAGCATGAAAAATATTTATAATTAATTGTATGTAATCACTATTGTAAATTATTAATGTAATGGCTAGCTGTTCGGAATAACTTCCTACGGATGCAAATGTGGTATTATGCAAGATTTACTATTGGCCAATGAAAAATAAAATTCGTAGGTACGGTGGAAATTTCAAGTTTTGTTTTAACATTACATAAAACTGAAATACTATAATAGTTTTATGTTAAAAATAATTTGTAAATAAGTTATGAACGTGAAGCTTGCTGACTTCACATAGATTTTTGATAGATGGCAGTTCTTCTGATGTAAACTGGAAAAACAACTTAATATAAATGTTTTATAAGTTGACAGAGAAAATATATTAAATTTTTTTTGAGTGCACCTAAATTTATTCTTCTGAACCAATAATACCTGCCACTTCGATATAATTGCATATTATGCTGCTGTGGTGCATTTGAATTTCTCTGAAGCTTGTTTTCCTTGCCCACTTCACATAGAACTTTGTTAGATTAGTGATAATTCTAAGATATTTATTCTTTAGTTTGGAAAAATCTGAATGCAAATCTATCATAAGACATAAAGAGAGAAGACACATTTAAAAATTCTCAGAGCACCCAAGTTGTTCCAGCAGCTTTTTAAATTCTTAGCAATCAATAAACAAATAATTACAAGATAAAAAGAACTTTTTATATACAACGTTTTTAAATTTTCTGTTGAATTATTATGGTCAATATGCTCAAACAAAAAAATATAGAATACTGAAAAGTCATTTTGATTTCCATAGTAACGCACGTATATATACATAATTTAGTTCCTAGGACCACCTACTTAGCAACCAATACTAGTGGATTGGATTACGGATTTCTTCCGAAATAACTTTTCATACAAAACAGAATTAACTGAAAATGAATTCAATTCTACTTAAAGATGGCTAAAAGTATTAAAGGAATGCATTGGCATCGTGTTCTGATATATTCTAAAAGTTTCAAATGTCTAGCTAGTCGGGAAGTTAGTTAAAAATCGATTGCAAGATTTGTACTGGGTAAACAACCACCGGACAAATAAGAATACGAGCTAATACAGACGTTGTAAAATACGTTCTGAAGATTACACTTTTTGACATTGGAGAATAAATTCTCATATAAATGTAGTTTGTATGTTTAGAATAATCGTTCTAATGCTCAATGTCTTTATATTTGATTGTACCTATATACCTAATAGTAAAAACAGTAATAATTCGTTTCATGTTCGTTGAGACCGGTCTTGTATATGGTTGTTGATTTTGGTTGCTATAATTATTGTCTACCCTTAAAGCGCCTGTACACGTGCATGGAATTACTATCCGCAAGAGTGCTTATTTTAAAATGTCATGACAATAATACCCTGTTTACACTTGCATAGATTCACTGTGGACAGTAAGAAAATATATGGGGAAACATGTATTATCCTGCAGTTGGCAAGATTGCGTGCATAAATCAAACAAGTTTGGAAGGCTCCAAATTTCAGCGCTTTCTAGTGCCTGTACACATGTATGGAATTACTGTCGGCAATTGTACTTATTTTAAACTGTCATGACAATAACTGTTTACACGTAAAAGTGCTGACTGACTCTCCAATCTCATTCTTCATGAGTAAGCGAGACGCGATGTTGTCATTTTATACTACTATCTGACAGGTCGTTTTGAAAATCGGAGCTCAAAATGAGTAGTTCGTTTTTTTGCCAGCAGGTTCGCTACGATCGCTCTACTGCGCAGGCGCAGATAGAAAATGGGGGCGAGGATGCCGGTAAAAAAACGAACTATTCATTTTGAGCTTAACCGATTTTCGATACGACCTGTCAGATAGTAGTATAAAATGACAACCTCGCGTCTCGTTTACTCTTGAAGAATGAGATTGGAGAGACAGGCAGCACTTTTACGTGTAAACAGTTAGCAAGTGAGAGAAGATGGGATAGGTATTCGGTTTTTAAATCCTCTATAAAATGAGTGGATAGTATGCAAGTGACAGTATTTGCGACATTCATTTGTTTTTTTAATTTTTTATGAAATGAGTGTAGGTAAATCAGAATAATGTGTTTTGAATTTGAAATGGTTACAATACAAAAAGAAACATAGGTACTCGTATATCGGAAAATACCCCTTACATGTTTAATATAATGATAATATGACTGCGTGTCCTATCGGCAACAAACGAGAAGTTATTGTGTACGATTTGTATAGTTTTGCTTATTGTGATGTCCGGAATGAATTGATTGCCGAAAAATCGCGCCAATTACGAGGCCGGAGGAATAAACGGGGTCTCCTCGCACGCGACTCAAACTGCAGGTAAAGGTAAAGGCGACATGTGGTTTTGTGTGTCAATACAATTCCGCCCACCATATGGTCAGTGAAACAGAATTATTATTTTATTAAACAAAACACGAATGGTTCTCACTTAAAATGACCAAAAAGTATGACGGGCGCGCGAAAAGTTGTGTTTGGATAGTAAAATGATTATGATTGGTAGGTTAAATATTTATATTAAATAAATTTTACTGAATACTAATTTATAGAGCGATTACGGCGAATGAGCTTTTGCTACTGCCATGAATTATTACAAAACCTAAAGTATTTCCTAGGTGGAAGATATTCATACTAGGATCCGTGCAACCGATCGGAGGCGAGTGCTAACAACTTACTCTAAAGCCGAGCATAATACGACTTACAGTGGTTAGGTACATAGAATGGACATTTTACCAGGTGCGGGATTGAACCAGCGCCGACAGTTTCTAACACGGCGACTCTACCAACTACGCTGCAATAGGGCTATTCTTAATAGTTGAAACTGTAATCTGTTTCCTTTGTTTACATTGCTCCAAAATCACACGGGTATCATTTGGATAGAATCTCCCACTATCCATTTTTTTTCGATTTTGACAGATTCTAATCGGATACACTTGGAATCAAGGAAGACGTGTTAACTTTGTTACTAAAGCGTCAATTACATTGAGCTTTTTTACGAGCTGCTTATTGGCGAATTTAAAAGCGGGCGGTTCAGCTACTGCGACTTCATGATTACACACAAAACTTTCCATTCGCTGATAAGCCACAAGCCAGCGAGCGATTTTGACGGAACGTAGTTCGTTTTTTTACCGGGAGGTCGCTACGTCAAAAATGTAAATTTCAAAATGAGTAGTTCGTTTTTCCACCACCATCGCTCTACTGCGCAGACGCAGTAAGCCCACACGCCGGCGTGTAGTGTGAAAAGTTGACCGGCTTTCAACTTTTCTAGATGGAGTGTTTACAACCTGCTTATTAGCTTATTCGATGATTACACTGGGCGAATTTACAGGCAGATTATAAATTTGCCAATAATCAGCTCATAAAAAAGCTCAATGTAATTGACGCTTAAACGATATTTGACTAGCTAGCTGTTAAAGCGGGTTAACTTGATAATTGTGATAAATAGACATCACAAATTTGCCCTAAAAGTAAAAAAAGTCTCCTGCGCTATTTAACTTTAAGAATACATTAAAAAATATGTGGTTGTGTGATGCAAATTTTGATTTTCGAAAACTCCATAGGTGGATTTATTCAAAAATATAAAAAAAATCGATAAAAATACACTGATACACTTAATTTTACCTGGAATACCATTTGGAAAACGCTTCTGTATAGCGTTACACTGCCTTTAGCCATATCGATAGGTAGGGGGCCCCGCCAAAGATCCTGGCCTGGGGGCCATGGTTACATGTCACAACACATGATATAATCTGCTTTAGATTTCCTGGTAGGCTCCACCTGGTAAACATAGCAATAACATAGTAAATACCAGGGGTGGTGAACCTTTGTCTATCTGTCATGTCAAATTAATACACAAAAAATCTAGAAAAAAAAATTTGCGTGAGAGATAAATAAAATCAAGAAATGCTTATGTTTTTGCACAATGTTAAAGTTTATTGTAAATTTACCAAAAAAAAATTAGTAGCAAATATTTAACACACTTTATAATTGAGTGAAATACCTATATATTGTTTGTATAATGTCAATTTATTTATTCGCTCTTGATCGATATAGTTAATTAGTGTTTTTTAACTTTCGTGTTCTACAACAAAAATTGAATCTGTAAAATTTGTTAGTATTGATAGCAACGCGAACTCAATTCTACACGGCTACCTGTTTCCGGTACAAGAGCTCACGGTGAACTGCATACGTACAATTTCTATGTACCTAACCTACATTATGTAGGTGGGTACTCCTATCTATTAGGCAAATGTATATGTATACGTGATGTAGTAGGTAGGTATGTAGCTTAAGTTGAAAAAACATTCAAACAATCCTATCAATGTTTTGTTTTGAGCTTTACATTTTACTGTGGTCGTTCAGATTCAGTGTCATGAAAAAAAATAATGATCACTCGATATTATATCAATATATGTAAATAGCGACGCTTTCGTAACTTAGTTATAATGATAAGTAGATGCGTTTGCGTTACCTAAGTAAACAGTAAGCTATTGGGTTGGTATTTATTTATATGAACGTATGGTGCTTAGGGTAGTTGTAATTATATACAAATCTAGGATACGGTACATTTTTAAGCGTCAGTACGTCCTCCCTTCAATATATAGGTATAACATTTAATATAGGATTGAACTTAGGTAACTAGGTAGAGACCATAAAAACGGTTTTGAGTATACTACCCTCCACGTAACCTTGCAATTTGGAATAGATTTTTTGAATTATTTTATGAAATCAGCCAATCAGGCGCCTGGCATTTACTTAATACACTAATACGCAGTGCGTATTACACACAAATCTTATCCTGTGTACAATTATTGCAAAGTTACGTGGAGGATACTCTAATCGGCTATGTTCGGCAAAAGGTTATGTTTACGAATCTTCGGCTTCAGATGAATTCTAAGACATAGGAAATATTCATACACACAAATACATAAATAGGCACACGGAATAAAATATAACAGTGTAGATACCAATAGTTCATACTTACATTTTTACGTACTACTTACATAAAAGACAACGATTATTTTTTTACTTATTATATAATTAATTTTAAATTATTAAATAGTGCATTAAGAATAACTAAAATAAAATAAGATCCTAGTGTCACACAACACATAAATAATAATAAAATTATCAAAGGTCAAGTAGATAATTGATGATATAAATTAATAATATTATTAAGTAAAATATATAAATTTAGCGGTTGCAATTAAATAAATCGAAATTAATAGCTACTTCTTATGCCGGGGACTCACGACGAGTGAGTCACGAGCCGTAACTGTGTTTGTTGAAGATACAGTAACCAGTAGGTATCGACGCCAAATAATTAAATCGCGAGCCTAATAACTAATTATTTCGCATCTAGAGTTGGTTACTATATCTGGAACGGTCACAGTTACGGTTCGCTAGTGAGTACCCGGCTTTATATATTTTATTTTTCTCCAATGCTATAATGGCATGCTAAGTATCCATCAACAGGTAAAATACCTCCCACAACCTCCATGCGTCATTCAGTATTCCACAGACAGGGGATACATGCCTCTTTGAATTTCAATATCTGCTGTTTCAGATACTCATTCAAACGATACTCACCACTTTTTTCCTCGGTGAACAACGCCCGTTCTCTACCACTTGACTGTTAATACAGATGCTCCTGATGTTACACACGTTATGAACCCAAATATAACAATGGATACAAAATCACGAAAATATAGTTTTAACTTGAACCTCTTCAGAGTAAGTTTATTCGACAAATAATCCGATTTATTTCGGACGTTGTCCCTCTGAATGTGTTTGACGTCCGCCTCTGGAAAGTTTAAGCGAGCATTACTGGGGAATGGATGTTTCTCAATTAATAGTCCATAGCTTCATTAGAATATTAGAATATAATATTTATAATTAATTATTATATATTACTAGCTGAAGTACCCGGCTTCGCACAGGGTCGCTTCGTGGTTATATTTATCTTAGATATTTGAAAAATAATAAGAGGTAATTATTTTTTTAATATTAAAATATCTGTGTAATACAATATGGCAATATGAAAATAATTCTAATAGGAGTAAAGGTCAAACATAAGAACACTAAATTAAAATCGAATCCAAAATATTAAAACGTTATTAATGTTATTAATATGTAGTAAAAAAAAAATCAAAATTGGATGGAACAAACAAACAACAAACTTTGTATTTTATATAATAATAATTTAGAAACCTTTGCAGGTGTGCGCACACCAACTGACAAAAGTTTCATCGCAATCGGATGATTGGTATAGGAACGCATACGAATAGTAGAAGAAGATGATTTTCTAATTCAGAAATCTTCGTGGGCATGCACATGACAACTCACCAAAGTTTCATTGCAGTCGAATTAATGGAATAGGAACACATACGAATAGAAGAAGAAGAAGATGGTTGTACTAATTCAAAAACCTTTTCGGGCGTGCGCACAACAACTGGTCAAAATTTCATCACAATCGGATGAATGGCATAAGAACGCATACAAATAGAAGAAGAAAAAGATGATCGTACTAATTCAGAAACCTTTGCGGCCAAGGGCACAACACTTGTTAGAAATGTCATTGCAATCGGATGAATGGTATAGGAACGCATACGAATAGAAGTAGAAGATGATTTTCTAATTCAGAAATCTTCGTGGGCATGCGCACGACAACTCACCAAAGTTTCATTGCAATCGGATGAATGGTGTAAGTACGCATTCGAATAGAAGAAGAAGATGATGGTTGTACTAATTCAGAAACCTTTGCAGGCGTGCGCACGACAACTTACCAAAGTTTCATTGCAATCGGATGAATGGTATAGGAACGCATACGAATAGAAGAAGAAGAAGATGGTTGTACTAATTCAGAAACCTTCGCGGGCTTGCGCACAACAACTGGTCAAAATTTCATCGCAGTTGGATGAATGGTATAAGTACGCATAGAATAGAAGAAGATAGAATAGAAGAAAAAGAAAATGGTTGTATCAATTTAGATTGCGGGCGTAAACACAACACTTGATCAAATTTTCATTGCAATCGGATGAATGGTATAGGAACGCATACGAATAGAAGAAGAAGAAGATGGTTGTACTAATTCAGAACCTTTCGCGGGCGTGCTCACAACAATTGTTCAAGATTTCATCGCAATCGGATGAATGGCATAAGAACGCATACAAATAGAAGAAGAAAAAGATGATCGTACTAATTCAGAAACCTTTGCGGCCAAGGGCACAACACTTGTTAGAAATGTCATTGCAATCGGATGAATGGTATAGGAACGCATACGAATAGAAGTAGAAGATGATTTTCTAATTCAGAAATCTTCGTGGGCATGCGCACGACAACTCACCAAAGTTTCATTGCAATCGGATGAATGGTGTAAGTACGCATTCGAATAGAAGAAGAAGATGATGGTTGTACTAATTCAGAAACCTTTGCAGGCGTGCGCACGACAACTCACCAAAGTTTCATTGCAATCGGATGAATGGTATAGGAACGCATACGAATAGAAGAAGAAGAAGATGGTTGTACTAATTCAGAAACCTTCGCGGGCTTGCGCACAACAACTGGTCAAAATTTCATCGCAGTTGGATGAATGGTATAAGTACGCATAGAATAGAAGAAGATAGAATAGAAGAAAAAGAAAATGGTTGTATCAATTTAGATTGCGGGCGTAAACACAACACTTGATCAAATTTTCATTGCAATCGGATGAATGGTATAGGAACGCATACGAATAGAAGAAGAAGAAGATGGTTGTACTAATTCAGAACCTTTCGCGGGCGTGCTCACAACAATTTTTCAAAATTTCATCGCAATCGGATGAATGGTATAAGAACGCATACAAATAGAAGAAGATAGAATAGAAGAAAAAGAAAATAGTTGTATCAATTCAGAAATCTTTGCGGCGTGAGCACAACACTTGATCAAAATTTCATTGCAATCGGATGAATGGTATAGGAACGCATACGAATAGAAGAAGATAGAATAGAAGAAGAAGATGGTTGTACTAATTCAGAAACATTTGCGGGCTTGCGCACAACAACTGGTCAAAATTTCATCGCAGTTGGATGAATGGTATAAGAACGCATACGAATAGAAGAAGATAGAATAGAAGAAAAAGAAAATGGTTGTATCAATTCAGATTGCGGGCGTAAACACAACACTTGATCAAATTTACATTGCAATCGGATGAATGGTATAGGAACGCATACGAATAGAAGAAGAAGAAGATGGTTGTACTAATTCAGAACCTTTCGCGGGCGTGCTCACAACAATTGTTCAAGATTTCATCGCAATCGGATGAATGGTATAAGAACGCATACAAATAGAAGAAGATAGAATAGAAGAAAAAGAAAATAGTTGTATCAATTCAGAAACCTTTGCGGCGTGAGCACAACACTTGATCAAAATTTCATTGCAATCGGATGAATGGTATAGGAACGCATACGAATAGAAGAAGATAGAATAGAAGAAGAAGATGGTTGTACTAATTCAGAAACCTTTGCGGGCTTGCGCACAACAACTGGTCAAAATTTCATCGCAGTTGGATGAATGGTATAAGAACGCATACGAATAGAAGAAGATAGAATAGAAGAAAAAGAAAATGGTTGTATCAATTCAGATTGCGGGCGTAAACACAACACTTGATCAAATTTTCATTGCAATCGGATGAATGGTATAGGAACGCATACGAATAGAAGAAGAAGAAGATGGTTGTACTAATTCAGAACCTTTCGCGGGCGTGCTCACAACAATTGTTCAAGATTTCATCGCAATCGGATGAATGGTATAAGAACGCATACAAATAGAAGAAGATAAAATAGAAGAAAAAGAAAATAGTTGTATCAATTCAGAAACCTTTGCGGCGTGAGCACAACACTTGATCAAAATTTCATTGCAATCGGATGAATGGTATAGGAACGCATACGAATAGAAGAAGATATAATAGAAGAAGAAGATGGTTGTACTAATTCAGAAACCTTCGCGGGTGTTGGCACAATTACTGACGAAAATTTCATTGCAATTGGATGAATGGTATAAGGACCATACGAATAAAAGAAGATAGAATGAAGAAGAAGAAGAAGATGGTTGTAAAATTCAGAAACCTCGCGGGTGTTGGCACAATTACTGACGAAAATTTTATTGCAATCGGATGAATGGAATTAGAACGCATACGAATAGAAGAAGAAGAAGAAGATGGAACCTTTGCGGCGTGAGCACAACACTTGATCAAAATTTCATTGCAATCGGATGAATGGTATAGGAACGCATACGAATAGAAGAAGATATAATAGAAGAAGAAGATGGTTGTAAAATTCAGAAACCTCGCGGGTGTTGGCACAATTACTGACGAAAATTTTATTGCAATCGGATGAATGGAATTAGAACGCATACGAATAGAAGAAGAAGAAGAAGATGGAACCTTTGCGGCGTGAGCACAACACTTGATCAAAATTTCATTGCAATCGGATGAATGGTATAGGAACGCATACGAATAGAAGAAGATAGAATAGAAGAAGAAGATGGTTGTACTAATTCAGAAACCTTTGCGGGCTTGCGCACAACAACTGGTCAAAATTTCATCGCAGTTGGATGAATGGTATAAGAACGCATACGAATAGAAGAAGATAGAATAGAAGAAAAAAAAATGGTTGTATCAATTCAGATTGCGGGCGTAAACACAACACTTGATCAAATTTTCATTGCAATCGGATGAATGGTATAGGAACGCATACGAATAGAAGAAGAAGAAGATGGTTGTACTAATTCAGAACCTTTCGCGGGCGTGCTCACAACAATTGTTCAAGATTTCATCGCAATCGGATGAATGGTATAAGAACGCATACAAATAGAAGAAGATAGAATAGAAGAAAAAGAAAATAGTTGTATCAATTCAGAAACCTTTGCGGCGTGAGCACAACACTTGATCAAAATTTCATTGCAATCGGATGAATGGTATAGGAACGCATACGAATAGAAGAAGATATAATAGAAGAAGAAGATGGTTGTACTAATTCAGAAACCTTCGCGGGTGTTGGCACAATTACTGACGAAAATTTCATTGCAATTGGATGAATGGTATAAGGACCATACGAATAAAAGAAGATAGAATGAAGAAGAAGAAGAAGATGGTTGTAAAATTCAGAAACCTCGCGGGTGTTGGCACAATTACTGACGAAAATTTTATTGCAATCGGATGAATGGAATTAGAACGCATACGAATAGAAGAAGAAGAAGAAGATGGTTGTACTAATTCAAAAACCATTGCGGGTGTTACCACAACAACTGACGAAGTTTCATTGCAATCGGATGAATGGTATAGGGACCATACGAATAAAAGAAGATAGAATGAAGAAAAAGAAGAAGAAGAAGATGGTTGTACTATTTCAGAAACCTTTGCGGGTGTTAACACAACAACTGACGAAGGTTTCATCGCAATCGGATGAATGGTATAGGAACCATACGAATAAAAGAAGATAGAATGAAGAAGAAGAAGAAGATGATAATTTTTCTAATTCAGAAACCTTAATGGGTGTGCATACAACCATTTACCAAAATTTTATTGCAATCGGATGAATGGTATAGGAACCATACGAATAAAAGAAAATTGAATGAAGAAGAAGAAAATGATGATGATTTTTTTAATTCAGAAACCTTCATGGGTGTGCATATAACCACTTACCAAAATTTCATCGCAATCGGATGAATGGTATAGGAACGCATACGGGACAGACACACAGACAGACAGACATACAGACAGACAGACATTCATTTTTATATATTAGTATAGCCTATACTCTTCCCGCAAGTGCAAGCAATAAGTTTACAAAGTTTTATTGCAATCGGATGAACGGTGTGGCTGCGCATTCAATACGAACAAACAAACACACAAATATTAATTTTTATATATTAGATTATTATGCGTCTCCACGACAATTTACAGTACCTACCTAACGACATTTAAGTACAATATCCGATGTAAAGTAGTTAGGTATATTTTATAAATTGGTAACTTACCTGCGAATGAATTATTTATTTATATATTCATGCATTCAGGGTGTCAGTGAGGGCGACGAGAGATACATAGTCAAAGTTGGGAAGGAAAAATAAATAGTTTTATGGGCGCTGAGCGAGAAAAATCGATGCAACAGACGCAATAAAAACACTGCGAGCGATAATGAATACAATACATACAATAAACACTATGGCCTATTAACTCATTTAGTGCTAACACCGCGACTGGCGCGTTTGGAGTACTTGGCCATAAGATATAATTAACATGTTATTTAAATGTGGTAATTAAAAGGTCAGCAGTGATTGTGTCTGGATTGGATCTGCGCATATTAAGCAGTTCCATTATAATTATTTCTATGTTTAATTCCAATCATCATCAGCCGGGGTCAATTCACTGATAGATGAAGGCATCCCCTAGCTTCTTCAACTCTTCTAGGTCCCCATTGAACTTTGTGAGTTCGTCTATCCAGCGGGTTTAAGGGCGTCCCTGTGGGTGTTTAGTGCCCTTTGGGTACCTACCACTTTTTGCGGGCATTTTTTCAGCGGTTGTCCACTCGCCGAGCGATATGACCAGCCTATTGCCATTTCATCAATTCAAAAACTTAATATAATAAAAATATAAGCTTATACTCACATAAAATGGAACGTTGTTTGATTAAATGCCGAACTTAAGCATTTCCAACGATTGGTGATACTAACACTATTACTTAGGTACCTACCTATATTTATTATCTTCTTTTTTATTAGTTTGTTTCGAAAAACTCTTTTTGGCGTTAATTTCAATCGAATACCGAATACGAGCTAATATATTATATCGATTCGTAGAAAACCATCATCTACCTACGATTGGATTCAAAACTGAAGCTAGTGAAAAGAGCCTAAAAATGAATACCTACGGATTTTGTTTTGGGAAATAAAGCCGATCGGACGCAAAGCTAAAAATAGGTCTCGACCTCAGATCCAGACCAATAGTCTCGACTTTCAATCTGGTGTCAAATTTAAAAAAAAGTATGTAGGTAGGCATGGCACCCACATCCTTAAGCGGACTCCATGCCAGGATCTTTGACAGACCCTATCTGTAGTGTAACGCTCTACAGCAGCGTTTTCAAAATAGTATTCCGCCGAACCACAGGGTTCCAGGAGGTAAAATTAAACGTATTCCATGTATTTTTAGCGATTTTTTATATTCGTGAATAAAATTATTACTTGACTTATGGCGTTGTCGAATATTGAATAGCAGCGCAGGCGACTTTTTATATTATAAAAAATGTTATGTATCTTTATCTCATTTATCTGGTCGACTCGCCACGCCAGTCTCCCCATAAGCTCAGGCCCCAGGCTAGAGCCCTGTCAGCCCCCCCTCTTGTGAGGGCGATTAGGTAGATAGGTAATAAATTATTTGAATTATGCTAGTAAAATTCAAAAGATACATCTTGTTCGACGTAGGTTGAATTAATGTAATTTATAATAACTTTCCACTTTGTGTGAATTTTCGTTGAAATAATATTTTAGAAGCTGGAATTTCAATATTGCTTTCGTTCTGAGTAGATTGTTTGCGCGATAATTAAGCTTAGGGAGGAAGGAGGTTTCGCTTTGATGGTATTAGGGCGTCATGCTATGACAAGAGGAGTCATTTTAATAACCAATGAACAGGACATGTCTATCTAATACCAGCCTACTTAGTTCATTAAATTGCTGGAGTCTATTATTTTAGTAAGCATTCTCTTTCAAAAGTAAATACAAATATATACTCACGTAGGTAGGTATGTATGAGTATAATATAATATACTGTGACAGGTATTATCATTTTAAACATACATATTTAGATTCGATTATAATAATATTATATCTATGTATGTGTTTATCATAAGAAAAAAATGAATATCTACTAGTGCTGGGTAAGAATCATCATTTTGTAAGACTCGAAGATCGATTAATTATTTTTACAAAAATATCGATAGATGAAAAGTAAAAACGACAGCAAAATATCGTTTTCGTTAAAAATATATAGAGGTACTTATAGATATTTTATTTATGTTACTGTTACGACACACTTTTGAATTTTGAAGAGAGGGGCTCGAAACTACCGGTTGCTTCAGGCCTCTCATTTATTTTCTCTGAAGAGCCCTCCACTTTTTTCAAACTCATATTGAAATTTCACTCAAAAAGAGAGTTAAAATATTCGTAAGTAGGAAGTGGCTGATGAAAAATCATAAAACGGTAATTTTATAGGAAATCAAAGAACGATTGATTTCGATAAAATTTTCTCACCCATTTATTAAACGTGATTAGATTTTCGCATTTATAGGTTCAAAAATAACTAAAAGCTGGAAGAGAGAGTAAAATTAATTGTAAAGATACTAGGGGCCTCTTCTTCTTCTTCTTCCACCCTGTCACGACCCAGCATTGGGGCAGAGGGCAAGCAAAAGTTCGCGCCACTTCCCTCGGTCCATCGCCAACTCTTGCGCCTCTCGCCATGTCAGACCTGCAGCACGTAGGTCGCTTTTGAAGCACCGCTGCAGGGTGAGGGAGGGCCTTGAGGCTGTGCTACAAGGATACGAAGTGCCGCACTCTATGGCGGCATCCGGAACACTTGTCCCAGCCACGTGAGTCGTGTACCGTCTCTTCGCGATAACCAGGATAACCTCAATCACCGGCTGCTGTGTCTGCTCACGAAATCGGGTGTTTGTAACGCGGTCGTACCAATGTACCCCTAAGATTAGGCGGAGACATCGATTCTCAAAGCTCAAAAGCGGAGACTCTTGAAGCTTAGTAAGATGCCATGTCTCACAGCCATACAGAAGCAAAGGTAGCACGCACGCGTTAAACAAGCGACATTTGATCGTCACAGAATATAGCCACACAGAATATGACCTCCATGCGACTCCAAGTTGGTTGAATATTTCCGCCATACCCATGCGGATTCCAAGCTCACTAGATATACCATCATCGACGGCAACCGTGGCACCCAAGTATTAAAATTTGAACCTGGACACCAACGCTCGACGGGCAGACGGCAGACCGGAAACCCGCAGAGGAGACTGTCAGAGTCGATGCATGCGGCACTGCACATGGATTTGGTCTTGGCCGCATTCATATGAAGACCCACACGTTTCGAGTTCGCGGCCTCTAGCGACAGAATATTAAAAATGCAAGTGGATACATTTTACTGATAATTTGTGTTTTAAAGTAGGTACATAATTAATATTGTACCTACCAATCTACAAAATAAAAATAAAAAATGTTTTATAATTTCTAAGATACAATGGGCGTTCGTTGAACAAATGCGATTCGTTGAAATCGTGTTCACTATTTGCTCATTCATATTCACAATATTCTATCAATTTATCATAAAATATTATAATGTATCTTAAATTAAATTATTTAAATTAACATGAATCATTACAATCATAAATAATTATGCAATGTAATTTAAAAAAATATATTGTAACGTTTTTTTTTAAATTGGTTACTGACATCTATTGTGCGATAGTATATACTTTATTGTCAGCATTAAAAAAAAAAGTCAGCCATCTATTAGGAAACTGTGTAAACATATTGTGTGATGTACCGTGTCATTTAGGAAACGGTGTAATTCCGTGCTAAATGGATGATTTAGTTTTTACTATTCAATTATAGAGATCACTGTTAAAAAATACCATAAAATGTATTTTTTTGTCTATAATCATCAAAAAATTATATTATCAACAAAAATATTTTTAATATCCTTATTTTATAAATTTTAAATATAATAAAAATTTCAAAATATAAATAATATTTTACTTTCCAGAAAGAAGCTGCGAATACGTGTGAGACCGAACTGAGTATAGGTATTATACAAAATTTATGTAATTTTATTGTAAACCGTGTGTGTTTAAGAATAGTGTAGTTTCTAAAGAATCTAAAGAACGAATTTTGACAAAATAACATTATTATGCGATACCGAAAGCCGCTGGTTGGAAGAGTTTTATGGAGAAATAAATAAAATTTGATAGCAAAATGTAAATAATGAACGAAAGACGTGAGCGGAATTAGGGAAGTCTTCATCACGATGATATCGACCCAGGACGGTGGAAATTGTAATCTTACTTATTAAATCCAATCTGAATAAATAGGTACCCTGGTACCTACAAGCCTAATCAAAATCGACATAGTAGTATGTAGGTATTGTATATTATTTTACGTGTTGGAGGTAGGGAAATAATAATTATGTGCCTATGTAGGAACCAAGGCCATTAGGTATATATGTATTCAGGTTGCGGCATTGTAGGTACTGTGAATTTCGATCGTAGTGCTAACTATTGCTTATACATACTTCGAATACTATAATATAGTAAAACATTTGTAGAAAAATTATTGCCTCGTATTGCAAAAAAAATGGTAACCTACGTTTATAATTAACATTACGAATGAAACATGCAATAGTAAATCTTCATTAACTGCGAACAAGTTACCACATTGCATTCAAAATTATGCAATAACTAGCACTAAGATCCTCTCACCATTCAGTGTCGCGGCCTGATTATAGACGGCCTTGGACCTTGGTAGAAACAAAATAGTCGTGTCTTTATTTTGTTCAAATAAGAAGATTAATAAAAATAAAATCCTAATTCTCATTAAACACCCTTATCTACGTTCTGGTAAAGAAGTAGGTGATGTACCTATATATACTTACCTTTGTATATTCAGTCTATTGTTTTTAATATTTCTTTTTTAGATCTTTTTTTGTCGTTCTTCTGCAATACTGAAAAAAAACTAATCCAAAAAATAATATACAAACAGTTGTATGCCAAAACATGATCCACGCAACAATTGGGTCGTAATTTTTTGAAGGGTTTATCTTTACATCAACAACGGTTAAATTCCCCTTTCAAACGTCTACAACCGGAATCAATGTAGCTAACAACTCTTTCAAAGATTTCTTTGGATAAAAAAAACTTCTATGATTGAATTGGCCAGAATGAGGCTAAAGGTATCACGCCCAGCGCCTTTTATAAGCGATGAATAAATAATATGTCGAGTTTCATTGTGCTTTATAAGGCATTTATATGGCCACAAGGGGAATGTACTTCGAACCCTTTGATATTCTTGGCTATATTATGACAGATGACGATGACTGACATTTTTGGTACATCCGATAGGAGGAATAATGCAAGACTGTTGCATCTTTTGTGATTCGTCTCATTGAACTCTGCGTTTTAAAAACGAAAGGATGTTACCTCTGTATTTAGGTACCGAACTACTTCTCGGTGCTAAACCCAGGGCGGCATTTGACTTCCTACAGAAGTGTAGATACTTCTTTGGATTTTTTGTTAATTTACCTTTCTAATCTTCTCCAATTTTTATTCCTCGTAACATGTTTCAATAGTGCTTCGCAAAGTCATTAGATAACTTTCGATAGGGTAGACAAACTTGCACAGAATATTTGGTGCTCTATTCGGTTAATACACGTATGTGTAAACATATTATTGTAATTTGGTCACCTAGAATCTAGATTTTATATCTTCCTGTATGTTTATACAGTGACGTCCCGTGGGGGTAAGCAGATTGAGCGTCGCTTGGGGGCGGCAGTTACTCGAAAGGCGGCAAATCGAAGGAAATCATTTGCAATATATAGAAATAGCTTAGTACCTTAACTTAGTATCATCGAAAATATCTTTCCATTAAAAAATCAGCTCACTGGTTTTGTCGGGTTCGCGATATCTAGTTCACTTCCGTTGCCCTTCGACGTCCTTGGTGACCAGAAACGACACGTGCAGATTTGCGAATAATAAAATTACTCTGATATTTGGTTAGTAATGTATCCATACAACACATTTCTTATTTATTAGATAGGTATTGGACTCATGAAAGGATGATAAAAACAATGTATGAACAAATGAGGCAGCATTTTGGCGCTGCCTAGGGGTGGCATTTTATCTAGGGACGTCACTGTGTTCATATGTAGGTATCTAACATATCGGAACATCATCAACTTATGACCAGTTTCATTTGAAAGCGTCAACAAGATGTATATAGGAAGTCTAAAAGGTAAGTAATTAACGTAAGTCAGTAAGTACCTACCAGTTATAAAATATTTATACTTACCTACATTATTTTTTATTATAAATTTCGATTTCATATTAAATTATCTAATTTAATCTAACTGTAACAACATTGTTTTCAGATAAATGTCATAGGAACCTATCTCAAATAAATGATAGAGGTACTTATTTCAAAAACTCGTACAAATTATCACTTGGGCAATATGCTGAAAAATGTACCTTACTAAATTAAATTCGGCTGATGATGGTTTTCACTAATTTTCCGTCGTACAGATCACAAAACACGCCATGACGCATTTGAGGCAATCGCTTCGTTTGAAAGTACCAAAGTACCAACATCTCAAAAAGATGCACATTGTTCAGAATCTTGACTCTCGATTTTTGTTTTATTTATTTATTTATTTAAGAATACAAAACATTGTGGACATAACAAATCTAAATTCAAGACGTACACAACATGAGATTTACATTATAAGTCAAACATTACCCTCACAAGAGAGAAGAGAATATAGAAAAAGAAATATATATATAATAACAAAAAAAAAAAATATATATATAATCAAAACATACTTAAGTATAATTTAATACAGAAAAATATAATTTTTGAGAACGGAAAATATACAATTTTATACAGAAAAATACAGTTTCAAAAATAAAATGCAAAGTATATCATTGAAAATGTCTATGTCTTTAGGGAGCGCATTTACTAGTCTTGCACCCCTCGCTAATGGTGCCTGATAGGCTTGACGCGAGGAAACGGTTCCAATCCAGAATAAATCATGACTGCGACCACGTAGGTAATTGACAGGCGCATGGAAATTCAAATTCATTAGGACACCGGGATTGGAAACCATCCCTCGCGATAACAGGCAAAAGTGTTTCAACAGCAGAAGAGACTGACGAGATTCAAGAGAGTGAAAAGTAAGCATGCCTTGTAGAAAGGCAGTCGGAAAATAATCATCTGACGAATTATCGAAAGGAAAATAGTTAAATGTTTTAAAATAAAGACATCGAAGAAATTTCTTCTGGACGCGTTCTAAAATAAGCTTATAGGAAACCTCATAAGGACACCAGATAATCGACCCATATTCAAGAATGCTACGCACTAATGAGACGTAGAGTGTACGTAATACATTAGGATTCTTGAATGGCTTAGATTGTCGCATGATGAATCCTAGAAGCTTACTCGCACGTAGAGCCGTGGAAGTTATATGCGAGTGAAAGGATAATGAAGAATCAAAAATTATCCCAAGATCTTTCGCCTCAGATTGACGTTTTAAAGAATTTTTTGACATAATATAATTGTATTTAATCGGAGTTCTTGACCTAGAAAAAGTAATACAAAAGCATTTCTCAGTATTAAATTCTAATTTATTCTTTTTTGACCAACTTTCAATTGAACAGAGATTTCTCTGTAACATGCAACAGTCCAACTCATTGCGAATTGGTGCATATAATTTCAAATCATCCGCAAAAAGTAAAAATTCTACTCCATCCATGGCTTTAACTATATCATTGACAAATATGAGGAACATAATTGGTCCAAGATTTGATCCTTGGGGAACACCTGAAAGAGTTTGAAAGACTTCAGATGCACACCCAGCGTACTCGACATATTGACAACGATGCGAAAAATAAGATTTGAAAAAATTTACAAAATTAATAGATCCGCCTACTGCACTTAGTTTAGTTAAAAGAATATCATGATCAACTCGATCGAAAGCCTTTGACATATCCGTATAAATTGCATCAACTTGACAATGATTGTCTAGTGAACGAGATATGTATTCAGTGTACTCCATGAGGTTGGTAACTGTTGATCGAGTAGATCGAAAACCATGTTGAGCGTCAGTCAGCTGACCATCCACATGTGTATATATATATTTATGTAAAATGGACTCAAATAGTTTGACCGGTGCAGAGAGAACAGCCACTGGTCGGAAGTTAGTTATTTCAGATACCGAGCCATTTTTATACACCGGTCGTATACGAGTTAAGCTCCAACATTCAGGGAAGGTAGATTTACTTAAACATAGATTGAAAATATACAACAAAGGATCGCTTAAAAGTTTTTTGCATCCTTTTAATAGCCATGGAGGAATGCCATCTGGACCTACTGAGGATTTCGGATATAGTCTAGAAAAAGCATATTTCATATCTGACTCATCCAGAGGACCAATATTTAGTATGGGCCAAGAAGACGAAAAGTATTCAGGTTGAGGTTGAAGTTTTGGTGGAATCGTGGAATAAACTGACCTAAAATATTCAGCAAAACCGTCAGCGATGGATTTATAGCCATTCAATACACTACCCCCAAAAGACATAGACGATAGCTGTGCAGAAGAGTTACGTAAGCTCCTAACATACGTCCAAAAAGTTTTCGGGTCTGAGGTTAAATTCAAGGAAATTTTCTCAATGTACGCTTTGTGAGCAGCGTCAATGGCGCGATGAACTCTTCTGCGCATATCAGAGAAAGCACCATAATCATTCAGGCACTTCATAATCATAGGTAAAAAGTGTTAAAATTTCTGACAAATACTGATTTCAATTTGTGTTGGACCTAATTTGTCATGTAAAGTTGTTGTAAATAAGTTGTCAATGGACCTAATAGGTTGAGCATGTGGCTGACATCCATTTCTCGTAACAACAAAATCTTTTAATACAAACCTACACTTTGTGGAGGCCCATATGATCTTATTAGAATCGGACATAATTATACCTCAATACATAGATATGATAAAGTGATAATATTTATCACTTTAGCGGTCGATAAGTATAGAATAAAATAGACCCACAGGAAGGCAAATTTAATACTTATACTCATTAGTTTATTTAGCGTTTGCGAACAGAGTGTTGCTAATGGTCAATTAAACAAAAATACCTAAAATAAATAATATATAAGTATGAAATTGACCTACAGCATCATGTATACATAGTGTGAATAATTAATGGGCTTACAAGCCTGTCAGATAATTAGGCGAATCCTGTATGTAAAAAAGCGAGAGGCGTCAAATTTATGTGCGTACATATTTTTTTCGCCGAAATGAGGTGCGGTCACTCTCGCTTTTCCGGTGCGGAGATCCAATACATAGTTAGGTGCTCCCCCGACCCCACATTCCCGATGGGCTGACCGTAAATTTTGCGGAAACGTTGATAAATGGTAAATTCGCGGCGCGCAAATGAGCTCGATCCATCGCGCAAGGGCAGGTTGCCGTGACTTTTAGGCTCGTCTCACCCTTCTGCCCTCACGGCCGACGCCATCTACCAATAATAACCACTTCGGTGGAGAATAGGCGCCCATGTCAGACAATTTCGCGATATTGTTAAAAATACAAATCGTAACCTACCTACCTATAACACAAGTCACAACATCAACCTACTGTAGGTTAATGTTGTCAAAAAAGTATCTAAGGAAACATTGGACATGCCTGGGTGTAGACAGAATATGCTAAAGAAGTCCATGGCTAACACCAGGAAAAAGATTTACTTTGAATTAATGTCTAATTTTATATTCGCATTAAAAAAATACGCTAGTTTAACATAAGTAATGCACAGATAATTCATGTTTTTTGAGGGTAGTCGTATAGTTTTCGTATCTTAGACAATATTTACATTTTAATATGAGCTGTCGTGCCGAAGAAAGATGGCTGTATAACATTGTGATAAAAAATGATGAGTTTCTCATGGAGATTTGCAGACAGTAATAATTAATGTTCAAATTTTATTAGATTCAGTAACTACCTACATTAATTTAAAATGATTAGTATCAAATAATATCTGATAATATAGCTGTCATTATTATCGTTATTATATTTGAAAGGTGCGACTTACTTACGAGCATCTACCTGCTTACCTTACTTTTGAATTCAGAATTGCATATAAATATATAGGTAGGTACGATATGATTATACCTAGGTATTCCTAATTTACTTACCTATTCATTTTCTTCTTGTATTTAGGTAGTTTTTAATACGTATTAATATTATTCGTACAAATTTCCATATAGGTAAGATTCGCCTGCGTTGGTTCGACTCCGACGGATCGGTGCTAGTCAGAATTTAAAATATAATTATATTTTTTTAATTTCAGATAATAATACAATAGGTATCGTGTGTAGGTATATAGGTAAATGCAATTAATTTCTATGCAATTTTCGGCAGAAAAGTGGTAGGGTCGGTACATTGCCCAGGCGTCACTCTATTTTTTTTTGACTTTATGCACGACAGCTATGCGATAGCTAAGTACCTATATATCATAGGTTCAATACGTAATGCGAAATTGATAAAACGGGCATCAAAAATAAACCCTGACAGCATAAGTGCATTCGCAAATGACAATATCATACAAAACGAAACACGTGTGCACTCATATGCAGTTTGCTGCAGTTTACCTGCATTAAATATTAATGCTTAAAACTGACAAATGATGTGTGTTTTTACGCTCCATTTCATAGATAATAGTGATTAATGGATGGATTATGCCTGGTTTAAAATAATATTATCATAAATGCGCTGTGGACCGGTTGGATGGCTTTGCAATTGCGAGCATCAACTTTGTTATAAATAACATAAAGAATGATCTGCTTTTATATTTTATGGGAAAAGTTTGCATTCAAAAATATTTAATACGTCATTTGTGAAAAAAACTATAACTTTTAAATGCATGATGGCAACTTTTAAATTTACATACCTATTAGGTAGGTAGGTACTTTTCTAATCGATCACATTTAATATTTTATATTATTATAAATCGACAGTGGCACCTGTGAATAAAAAAAAATAACTGTTTTGTCTGCACATTTTATCAAGTGCAGAGAACTGCAAGTTTTAAAATAAATTTTCATTAACACAAAAACATAAAGAATACCTAATACAGCTTGTTGCTAAAAGGCAACACCATGCAATTACGGGTTAATAAATTTCTTTTAACCCATAGCTTACGGGCCGCACAAAATTGTGTTTTTGCTTATTACTTTTCAAATGCAAATTAACACGTTAATTACAAAATTAATTAAAAGGGCCCGTAAGCCAAACAGTATAAAATCGAAAATCCATTAAGCAGAAAATTTGTTAGTATTTCATCGGAAGTAGCGACGCGGTGTCTCGTGGAATGTTGTTTTAACTAAAGCACGAACATTTGAGCGACGTGGACTGTACCTACCTACTTAATTTGACAGCAACGTTTACACTTTCGCTCTCCGTGTGATGCCTCAATTTTTTTGAATACTGCAAAATTGGTCTTCGTGGCAACCAGATCACAGGTGCAACGTACAGCAGCTGAATCGACTTGAATAGCCGATAGCCCTTATATATATATATATACAATTAAGAAACTATTACACAATCGGAAGGGACCTATTTCCTATTTATTTGCAGAAATGATGATTATGAAAGCAATGGTATGTAAATTAACGTTAATTAATTATTATACTAGATTCTATTATTAAGTGTTTTACATATTTTAAAATTCATAAAATACGGATCAAAAGCAAAAATCTCCAAAAATATATTAGTTCTTTCATCAATAATTTCACAGAAGTGATTTTTTGTGTATTATTGATAAAGCTACTGTATTGTGAATTTCAATTCGCACTTGCTACCAACCTGCATTGTTGAAATAGCAAACAAAAATGCTTTGCCAAAATTTTTCGAGTATGTACCTTACCGTACTGAGGTGTTGTTCGGAGCTCTGTTGATGTTGATATAACTAGAACGATATTTTTCACATTTCGATTAATATTTTTTCAGTGCACGCCTGTATTACTGTAGGTAGGCATATACCAGGGTTGCAAATTGCAATCACAGGATCTCGAAATCCCAGAATTAACGTTTATATCAGCTTTTGTTGATTGTTTAAGTGTAATTTGATTACTTTTAAGTAGGTACGATAGGTAAACCATTCAACAGTGGCACAATGGGCAATTCACTTGTGCATTGGTACAATTTGCTATAAAACTAGCAAGTAATATCAATACCTACAACTGCGAATCGATTTATCCGTACCCATGGTGCCATTATAGAATGATTTATAGATACTACTTACCTACTTCATTTTCTTTAGCCCCACGGAGCAGTAGAATGCAGCAGTGTTAGAATGCGTGTTTGAATTCCGGGCTTGGAAAAATAATTTGACTTATTACCTATATACTGCCATGCGAAGTAAAAAGACAGTATTTTGGTTTTAGTGAAGTCAGAGAACCCCAGTTTTAAACTACTTTTTCCTCATATATTATGTAAAATTATTGGATTGTTTTGACATGATATAAGAGAAAAAGTAGTTTAAAACATGGGTTCTCTGTTCTCTGACTTCACTAAAACCAAAATACTGTCTTTTTACTTAGCAGGGCAGTGTATAAATCACTTGAAAAATAAAACCGCAGCTTTAAACGGTACATTATGATGTCATATTCGCGTTGATATCTGTAAAGTGTGTCATATTATGCCACTGTCTAGTATGTACGATCATCATCATCATCAGCCTGAGTCCAAGCTGATTACACTACTCTAGGTACTGTGCGTTGCGTTGCTACGTACGTCCGCAGAACTTAACCATTTCATCGATCCAGCGGCCTGACTCTAGGTCTACCTTGCGGACGTTTTTCACCTCTTGGGTACCACTGGATGACTAGATTTGTCCAGCGATTGTCCCTTCTTCGAGCTGTGTGTCTACGTGCTATGTAGGGTTGAAAAAATATTTCTACATAGGTACCTACATTGAAATATTGTAGCAAATTCGAGTGCATGTCTTTAACCGACTCTGCGAATGTGTCCACTGAGTGGCGGGCATAGGGACTTAGAGACCCGAAGAGCTGACTGACTTTGAGGCTTCGCACGATAAAAAATAAACCATACTTAGGTACCTACATTTAAACTACCAACGTACCAAGAATCACATCATGTAACTAAAAATAATTAAGTATTAATGAAGATGACATTTATGAAATATAATAATATTGGCGGTTTATTTTTGTGAGTACCCTCAAATAAGTAGGCTATCTATTTGAGTGAATTCTGTTAGGATTCTGTGGAGTAGGTACAGGGATTTTGTTATACTTTTGGCAATATTTTAAACTCAATTTGTGAGAAAAACGCATATTTTCAAGATTTTTGTATTAACCTACTTATTATAATAATGAGTGGTTAGAACTGTTTTGAGGCCTCCTAGGATATGTTCTGACAAATCGATCGCATAACCTGCGTCAAAGAAAATCGTCGCTGAGTCCACTTAAGTATTGACAGCTTATGTATAATACTGTTACCAAGTAAGTGAATGGGCTAAAATTAATATGTGTTTGATCCAGAACAACGATTCAATGTGTGTGAATGGCTAACAACCACGCCTAGTAAAAGTCTGTCTATACACTCTCACTCTGTGGAGCCCCATATTATGCTCTATTTAGGAGCAAAGCTGATAATTTACCTTACTTAATATGTATTAAGGGCTCGAAATGGATCGGAGCGCACCGGAGCGCCATTCCGGTTCATAAATCCCTAAAGTTATCGCTCCGTCTCGTGGAAATATTAATTTGACCATGTAAGCTTGATATGCAATATAATAAACATTCTAAGACACTTATCTATATAAAATACACATTCAATTAGATAACTATGTTAATTTACAATCCGTATATACTGGCAAATATTAATTTTCATGTTCCCACCAATATCACTCGTAGCTCCACGGTCTTCAAGATACCTCGTCGCAGGACAGATGTTATGTTTCATGATGCTGTGTATCGTGCAATTAGCTTATTTGATTAATTTGACAATGAACTATATAATGTTTGTGGACGTATTAAAGGCTAAATTTATAATTGTATAAATTATCATATTTCATTAATATTTACACATGCTGTCTTTTTATTGTTATTTGTAATTAAGATATTTTTATACATTTGTATTTATTAAGTATTATGGCGCATTGGCCAATAGCTGTAATGCCGTAATACTCTTTTTATAAATAAATAAATATTTTCGTAAAATTATCGGGCGCTCCGGTTCGTAAAAAATCCATTTCGAGCGCTGTATGTATTTATATGTTAGCCTAATTAAACATTAGGTACCTAGCTACGTCACAAACAGAAAAAAAAGCAAAATTATACTTGTTTTGACTAATTTCGGGGTTTTGAAAATTAAAAATAGTTATACTGTAATCCCGGTATTTAAAATTCTGTTCATAGTTGCAATGCAGTAGATATATAAAAAAATTATAGCCCTACCTATAGGTATGGGAAAACTGTGGATCAAAACAATTCTGCACAGCTTTTTTTGGAAATATTTACTAAAATTATATTTATTTATGTTATCTATGTACTTATATAAGATATATTTTTAATCTATACGGGGATAAACAGGGGAAATAAAAATAATAATCTTTTCTGTGTGGATACCTATCTCCTATCTTATACCTATTGAGTACTTAACTAATTTAATAAATTGATTATTGTTACAATTATTGAATATCGATCTTGTGTAGGTATATGGATATAGTTAAACACAGCGTCAAAAGTTCCGTCCCAGTGGCCGGCCTTCCTTCACCCTGCAGCGGTGCTACAAAAGCGATCTACGTGCTGCAGGACTGGCGTGACGGTTGGTGTGAGAGTTGGTGATGGACTAATGGAAGTTTCGAGAACTTGTGGTTGCCATATGTCCCAATGCTGGGGCGTGATACGGTGATAGAATAAGAAAGAAGCTGGAATTTATAGTTTCTTTTTTGTAGGGATACAAAATCAATCAGTGCGTCGGGCCTCCATATCCACAAAAACGCACACTTGTACAAAAGGTGACCGTAATGGTTTTTCAAGTGAATTCGAAAACTGCAATTTAATGTATTTTATTGATAATTTTAATTTTAAATAATTAATATTACGTAACTATGTATAATTTTGGTTAACAGCGGCAATTTTCATAGCCGATTTCGGCAAAATTTATGAATTAATTCAAAAATTATAACCTAATCTATCCTAACCTAACCAGTAGGTATACCTATTGGCTATTTTCAAAATTTGTTTGCCGATGGCTTCCACTAAATCAGTGGTTTCCAAAATTTATGTTATTACGCCTCCCTTTAAAAAAAATCTAATCTTGGCGTCTCCCCCCTCCCTTTATTACATTAAATAATTTTACACACATTTTTACGTCTACAAATGTACTAATACATAAAATTTAAAAAAAAAATTAAGAAAATAAACAAGGTTTTACTATAATTTATTCATTTTCAAATTTATTTGTTTTTCATGCGTTTGATGTGCCTATTTTTTAGCTCTATTATATCTATTAGTGCTCTTTTTCTACTAAATGGGCCTGCATTGATTTATTCACTCAATTTTAACCAAATATACAAGTTTAGCAATAAAGTTATCATTCCTAACAAATTTGTCTCTTCAATATGATCTGAACATTTTATATCATTTTTTCATGAGATAGCTAGGGCATTTCACAATAGTATAGAAGTGGGGTATAATAAAATTAGTCCTTCAGACAGATTTGCAAACAACCTAATTTTTATAGGACTGTTTTTTTATGTCGTTTATAACTAGCGGCCGTTTTATGAAGCAATTGCAAACTGCAAACATGAGGCTACATTAAATTTGTATTAAACTTTTCGCGCCTCCCTCAGCGACAGTCCGGGCCTCCCCAGGGAGGCGCGCCCCTCAGTTTGGAAATCGCTGCACTAAATAGACAAGAACCATAATTTTTAAAACTTAGTAAATGAATTTTGTGTGTCGAATTTTTAACCTATATCGTGTTTTATAAATATTTTATTATTAAAATGTAGTTTGATAACTTCTATAAAAGCGACACAGGTATTTTTAAATCACAATATCCATTAGAATTGGAACATTCCGCTGAAATAAAATTATCAAACAAAAATAATGTTTTATTCAATATAACATTTCGAGAAGTGGAACATATATTTTAGCCAGATATATAAATTTAGCCATCACGCAATACAGACCAGTGTAAATTATTAATGGTGATCTTTATAACATTTGATTGTCACATAAAGTGGGCGTGTTGGGCGAAATCCAAATAATATTTTCAAAGCTTTCCTAATATTTACTTAGGTCCATCTCCCTCGGCCGGCAGACAAAGAGGCATCTTCTTTCACAGCGAATTCGCGTTTTTTACACCATTTGCAAGAATTCAAAGTCAAAAGTCCATTGTGCTCTGATCGTATGGAGTTTGGTTTTATTGTGAGGAGACCTCTTTATGGATGTTTCATTCATTCATTGTGACAATATCGCAAGAAATGTTTTGTAAACACAAATGTGCCGCTTGAGAAAGTATCAGCGACATAAATCAATAATTATAATAAATTACTGCCACCTTTGGATTCTTTTGGCCAGAAATTTTATTGTTATTGGAATCGCGCGGTGATTTTTTTTAGATCAATGAAAAATAATGCAATGTTGCAAATCTACATCTTTTTTGTATCTACCTACCCATAAATAGCATAAACACCACATTATTAATTTAATTTACTACCCACTAGCTTTCGTAAGAGATTTTGATGTTAAAAGTTAGCACCAAAGATCAAAGATGTACAATGTACACGAAAACCTTCATCTCTATATGGAACCTAAATGTATGAAGTGAAGAAAAGTAACTACACATCCTAAGTAGACCATAATAATGTGCATCCACAGGGTTAAGCGGTTTCCACATTGGCAACAAGTTGCTGGCAACCTCACTAAGTTTCGATTAAAATAATTTATGGTCATATAAATTATGATAATTATCGTGAAATGTAATGAGGTTGCCAGCAACTTGTTGCCAGCAATTTGTTGCCAGTGTGGACACGGCAACTTGAGTGCTGAAATATGCATTATAGGCAATGACATTAATATGGACGAAGCATCTGGAAAAAAAAATGACACTCACTTTTTTTGTCGGGTCTGCCGAATGGCATAATCTGTTCTAACACCATTACGTCGGGTCTGCCGAATGGTTCGGTTCAAACAGGTTCGCTCAAACGAACATTGATACTAGAAACACTGTTCTAACGCCGTTACAATAAAGGTGATATTGCTATAAATTCCCGATGCGTGATATCGCATAATGGATATTGCGTGACGTCTACCTATGCACGTGCGAATGTCACTATGGGCGAATTTACTTGCTAGCTACTGTACTGAGTGCGTCGTCCATTAATAATGTTATTGATTATAGGTACAACATGATAAAGAATGAGCTAAAAATTAGTTCGCTATACAAATGCATTTGTAGCAAGTTTCAAACATGGTTTACTTTGACCGTAGTAAATGAAGATGATGAAGGAAAAAATGCCTTGCATTAATATTACAAGTGTAAGTTTCTGCCGTATCACAGTTTATTGTGACCTGTTGTACCAGAAATATATATATACCATTGAGATAAAAAATGACGCGTTGTTCGTTGAGCATTTCACGAAAACCTATGTACTTGCTAACCTACTTTTGAATCATTTTATATAAATACAAATGTTAGCAAGCTTGTATTTCTAATTTACTTACCTATTAACTTTATTCTGTTTTTTCTTTGAATTTCGGTGGTTTTATTACGTATTTTTTTAGTGTTTTATTTTGTGCTATATAGCTACCTGTTTCTAGTACAACAGTTTGTGGTGAACTGCAATACAGCAAACTGAGTTCGTACACGTTTCTAGATACGAGGAGAGGTTGTACCTATTTGGGTTTTGTTATACATATTATAAAAATAGAAAAATCGCAAATAATATTATGTTCGCCATTTTCTTTTAGAGATCCTGAAATTTTAAATTATTAATCAACGTATCTTGCCATTTTCAACACAACACACACAACATAACACTATAAAATTTGGCTCTTTCGAGGTATTGTAGTTACACTAACGATCTGATTCCCTCGTAGGTATAAAACTCCTCTAAAATCTTTCTTCAAATTCACCTACTATTTTATTTAATCAATATATATGATATGTGTTTGAATCCAGATTCCAGCGTGTGGACGCAATTGGCCAACAAAAAAACTTCGTAAAACACCTGCTAAGATGTAGCATCTGGAGGTCCATGTTATGCTACTGGTAAATTATCGATATTTTAAAATGATTGATTAACAGTTTTATAGTAAACTATTGCATTTGAGTTAATAAATAACATACATACTTAGAAGTAGAAATAAAGATGAATTTTAGTGATAGATAGTTACTTACTGTTTGGAAAAGTTTAGTCAAAAGTTAATATCGCGGCACAAAACAAACATTGCATTTTTATGAAGAAAGGTGTCCACGTAATAAATCACATGGCACACCCTATAAAAATCTTGTAATGAATACATCTTTACACATTCGAAGATTTTGAAAAATATATGGTTTGGATTCACATACCAATGAAAAAAAGATTTATTGTAAAAATAGTCGCTCAATATTGAAAAGTTAATATCACACAGAGAGGTACTTTTGCATCTTTATAAAATATAAATAATTCGAAATTAAATATCTCAATAATGCTTAATATGTGTTTAAGATTAAATAATTAGATTTTATATAAACGTAGTTAGCAAGTTAGCTACATAACTAATGAATTATGGTTTCATCGGAGTTTCATAGTTACGCTGAATTGAAGAAAGTAATAATTACTTACTTTGGTTATTTCAACTTCAGACGGTATGTTTGAGAGATGCCTTAACAGACTTTCGAGGATGATTGTGTGAAATCTTTGGTCAGTTATTCTTCAAAGGGTGACAATCAAGACCGACTATATTCAGGCCGTGGCACTGAACTGAGAATGAGGATGGAGGTGCTAGTTATTGAACATCTTCAAATGCAATGCAAATTATTACCATCTATTTAAACATACAACTATTATCATTTTCTACAAACAGTTTACCATGTATGGCGTGATGAATTACTAGCACTACCATCAAAGTTTACACTTTCGTGTCACGGCCTGACTATAATGGGCTTTGGGTGATAATAGAGGATAGGAAAGAGAGATAATTACAAATATTAATGCTTTCTGGATTTTCTTTCTATTTTTTGTTCTACTCGTTGTTATTTACAATGTGGAATTTGTATATTTATATTAACGGATCTTCGTTAAAAATCTATATGAAACATTCACATTCAAAACGATTGAAATCATTGATGACGATCATCATATATACATTTTTCGATGTAATAGGGCCTCGATAATAAAGTCCACAGATCCGAAGCTTCTGTATGCTCCATAAAACGCCGCGCGCCGCGGGATGTTGTGCGGTGAGCTTTTTCAATACAAACTCGGAAAGCTTTCATGCGCTGCAATCGCCTCACCTGGCCAAATTATACCACGCTTTTTCTAACTTCACCCACTGAGCCTTTTTACCTTTTGCCTAAAAAATAGAATAAATAAAGTAATCTTTTTATTCGTCGCATGGTTGAATTGAGCTGTTAAATCTGCGATTTTTTTATTTGCGATAAACATTGAATAAAAAATGTAAAGATATACAGCATTGAAAACTTATTCTTTGTAACATAATATATTAGCTTTGCTATCAGTGGATATCTATTATTTTGATTTTTTTTTTTTTTAATTGTTTATTGTTGCTACATGTTCAATTATTTCTCTCGTATTACCCGTTTTCAACTTGCCATATGGAAAAAATGAGTTTTTTTGAATTGCCATGACTTACTTAATGACTTAATGCAATGTGTGACATATTAGTCTCTTTTTAGTATTTAGTTTTTATGTAGACGTCCCTACATATCTTGGCAATAATATGTGTTTATGCGTACAAGATTCATTTAATAATATGATTATTATGACATATTGGAAAAATATTTTAATTAAAATATTTGCCACAATAAAATAAGAATAAAACACAAATACAAATAAATAAAAGTAGGTAGGTACTTCTCCAGAATTCGAGCATAAAGTAAGGCCAAGGTAACATTATTTACTCCGGTCTAGTGAATAAGTTTCCTCCTATATTAGACTTGCAGCGCATAGATATTTCTTATAGCAGTTCTTCTCTTGGGATTCTACGACACGCAAACACCTGTAGCCACTGGAAAACTCGTGATGCTCATACTCGTATTATCTGGGACACCTAATGTTTGCCTTAAAATTCCAATATGGTATGTCTAAAAGACAAAACAGGGCAAAGCGGACGACTTAAAAGGACACCATAAATCTTAATTATGACCGTTAAGCAACGCGCATTCGATATTCAATAGTGGATGCGACAGCCTGCAATAACTCACAGGACAGGACACGTTAGTTATACCTGCAGGCTAGGTTATCCATTGGTAGACTCAATATGATGAACAAAGTATCTGGGTATGAGAAATGCATCTGAAACCTACCTCACCTGAGTACCTAGTAGGTAAAGTACGTGTGGAAGTCAGTGACATCAGCGATTTTTTCTTAAGACCGCCCCCTGAAAATCAATATAAAATACGCATATGAAAAATATAACATTGCTTAGTTCCCTACCGTTAAAGTTGGTGTTAGTCTTAAAATTATAATTAAAACATGTAGACTATTTGTAGACCTTCCTAGTTAAAATGTTAAGTTGTGACATAGCTAAGGTAGGCGTGGGTGGACGATTCTCTATTGAAGGCATTAATCACCAGTGGCATTCATAGTGATAAAAGCGAACATTTTTAATGCGTCTCCTTACACTTTTGACTTCCATATTTCGCCAACATGAATAGGCGTAGAAATACCAAACAATGCCATTCACCGACGAAATAGAATTACGTGTGAAATACTTGCCTTCATCTTCGTTCTACTGAGATTTCACAATAAAATACAATGATACAAATATTTTCAGTAATTTTTCGTAAACATTTCGATAATAAGTCCCTAGCTATATATTTTTCTACTTACATAAGACTTCAATGTTTCTGTATGAATTAATGTCCTCAGTTCTGTAATGAACACTAAGTTAATAAATTATTATATTTTTCCAATTATAATTATTTTTTATTACAATTTCCAATACAATAAAAAAGGTTTCAAATAATGCTATTATAGTACCTAATATTGTAATTATAGCATGTCTGATGTTATAGATATGAATTTCAATGAATCATATTAGCAGTATTTTGAACTGTCAGGTTGGATATATTTTCTCAATGTTTAATAATTGGTAATCCATATCGTAATTTCCCCCCAAAATGATGTACAAAATAAATGAAACCGTAGAGAAAAGTCATGAGTGAATAGAGTCTCATATTGTTTTTATCTATATTTTTAATGGGACTATAATATTATATTCGAAAAATTAAATAGACCAGTCTTAACAAAGTGCCGACAATATTTAAAAATATGAAATTTACATCAGAAATGGATGGTTTCACAAATGATCGACAACTGTCAAATGGTAGATTTTCAATATTTATAAAGAAATAATCGCGCAATGACGTGACAATAGACTAAGGATTATTTAAAATTTTAAAAATATTTTCTAAATGTTTGAATATTTTTTGTTGTTGTGAATTTTATCCAACGCGATGTGCGATTAATTCCCACTCTATTTATAAATATCAAACATAATAATATTTTTACTTTATTTTCGGAAATGCGTCTGAATACACTGATACGCTTATATATCAAACAATACGACATATAATGGTCATTTATAACAATTAGAAGAACTGGGCCAAAGTAATACATGTTGATTGTAATTGCAGACTGAATATCCACAAAGTTTGATAATTGAAACACTTTTATCAAGACAATTCTGTAAAAATTATATCGTTATCTATCGAATGAAATGAGTAACAGTTAGAGTTAGAAAATTCCACACAATAATAATATTAATACGATATAAATGCGAAAGTATGTCATCATAGACCAAGAATTTATGATTTAATGAGGGGCACGCCATTAAACAAAAGAAATACAGAGCACCCTGAATGTTTTAAATATTACTAATATTGCATACAATATGATGTGTGTACGTGACAAACTTTAATGCATTTTATGATAAAGACATAAATAATATTGAAAATATATTATTGAACATGTGTTCAAGTAGGTACGAGGGTGGGTCAATAAGTCCTTAGAAAAGCCGACAGGTGGCGCGACTAGTACTGTAAGCGGTTTGTTTTCATGCAGCGGCACTACCGATTCAGTATGCTGCGAAGTTTCAATCAGATTGGTCGGGTTGTTGTGTGTTTCTCGTACATTTAAAAAAAAAATTTGCTTGTTTACAAAAATGGAGAAAATTGAGTTTAGAGCTGTTATTAAACATTTTTATATAAAAGGGTTAACAGCAAAGGAAATAAAAAATGAGTTGGATTTAGTTCACGGCATATCTGCTCCTTCACTTGCAACTATTTATAACTGGTTAAATGAATTTAAACGTGGTCGTACATCAACAAAGGATGAACCACGCTCAGGACCTCCTGTAGAGGTGACTACACCAGAAATGATCAATAAAATCCACGATATGGTGTTAAGTGACCAAAGATTAAAGTTGAGTGAGATAATTGAGGTTACAGGGATCTCAAAAGGTAGCGTCATTTCTATTTTACATGACAAATTGGGCATGAAAAAAATTTCTGCAAGATGGGTGCCGCGTTTGCTCACAGTCGACAATAAACGCAATAGGGTGGTGGCCTCTAAAGCCCTGTTGTCGCTCATGCAACGCAATCCGGATGAATTTTTTCGTCGCTTTGTGACTGTAGATGAAACATGGATACACCACTATACTCCCGAGACGAAAGAACAGTCAAAGCAGTGGATTGCGAAAGGCGAACCATGTCCAAAGAAGGCGAAAACCGTAAAATCAGCTGGTAAGGTTATGGCTACTGTATTTTGGGATGCACGTGGAATTATTTTCGTTGACTATTTGGAAAAAGGAAAAACAATAACAGGGGATTATTATGCATCTTTATTGGACCAGCTAAAAAACAAAATTGAAGAAAAACGGCCTCATTAAAACAGGAAAAAAATCCTCTTTCATCAGGACAATGCCCGTGTTCACACATGTTTACGATCAATGGCTAAAATTGAAGAATTGAAGTTCGAATTGGTCGACCACCCACCGTATTCGCCAGATTTAGCCCCCAGTGACTTTTTCCTTTTCCCGAACTTAAAAAAATGGCTAAGTGGACAACGTTTTTTTTCAAATGAAGAAGTCATCGATCGGACAAATGCTTATTTTGAGGACCTTCCAAAAACTTATTTTTCTGACGGTTTAAAAAAAATTGAGAAACGTCTAACCAAGTGTATCGAGCTCCAAGGAGATTATGTTGAGAAATAAAAAAAAAATACAAAAATAAAAACTGTTTTAATGCTTTTTTCTAAGGAATTATTGACCCACCCTCGTATATTCCATATTTCTGCTCAGCCAAGAATTGTACCTTCTTTCAACCACACCCAGAGGGTAGTGCACTTCCCGTTATTTTTATGTTCCCTGGAAGATACCACCATGCCACATATTAAAACAGATCGACAGATTGTGAGCCACAGCGAAATTATACAGTAAGTACCTACCTATACATATTCTTATGTTGGTTTCTTTTCATTATACGAGGGTGGGTCAGTAAGTCCTTAGAAAAGCCGACAGGTGGCGCGACTAGTACTGTAAGCGGTTTGTTTTCATGCAGCGGCACTACCGATTCAGTATGCTGCGAAGTTTCAATCAGATTGGTCGGGTTGTTGTGTGTTTCTCGTACATTTAAAAAAAAAAATTGCTTGTGGAAAATGGAAAAATGGAAAATGGAGAAAATTGAGTTTAGAGCTGTTATTAAACATTTTAATATAAAAGGGTTAACAGCAAAGGAAATAAAAAATGAGTTGGATTTAGTTCACGGCATATCTGCTCCTTCACTTGCAACTATTTATAACTGGTTAAATGAATTTAAACGTGGTCGTACATCAACAGAGGATGAACCACGCTCAGGACGTCCTGTAGAGGTGACTACACCAGAAATGATCAATAAAATCCACGATATGGTGTTAAGTGACCGAAGATTAAAGTTGAGTGAGATAATTGAGGTTACAGGGATCTCAAAAGGTAGCGTCATTTCTATTTTACATGACAAATTGGGCATGAAAAAAATTTCTGCAAGATGGGTGCCGCGTTTGCTCACAGTCGACAATAAACGCAATGGGGTGGTGGCTTCTAAAGCCCTGTTGTCGCTCATGCAACGCAATCCGGATGAATTTTTTCGTCGCTTTGTGACTGTAGATGAAACATGGATACACCACTATACTCCCGAGACGAAAGAACAGTCAAAGCAGTGGATTGCGAAAGGCGAACCATATCCAAAGAAGGCGAAAACCGTAAAATCAGCTGGTAAGGTGATGGCTACTGTATTTTGGGATGCACGTGGAATTATTTTCATTGACTATTTGGAAAAAGGAAAAACAATAACAGGGGATTATTATGCATCTTTATTGGACGAGCTAAAAAACAAAATTGAAGAAAAACGGCCTCATTTAAACAGGAAAAAAATCCTCTTTCATCAGGGCAATGCCCGTGTTCACACATGTTTACGATCAATGGCTAAAATTGAAGAATTGAAGTTCGAATTGGTCGACCACCCACCGTATTCGCCAGATTTAGCCCCCAGTGACTTTTTCCTTTTCCCAAACTTAAAAAAATGGCTAAGTGGACAACGTTTTTTTTCAAATGAAGAAGTCATCGATCGGACAAATGCTTATTTTGAGGACCTTCCGAAAACTTATTTTTCTGACGGTTTAAAAAAAATTGAGAAACGTCTAACCAAGTGTATTGAGCTCCAAGGAGATTATGTTGAGAAATAAAAAAAAAATACAAAAATAAAAACTGTTTTAATGCTTTTTTCTAAGGAATTATTGACCCACCCTCGTATTATCGTAAAAGGTACCAACCTATTTGTATCAGAGTAGAAACAAACATAAACCCGGAATCGAACGGGGGTGATTCTTAACTAAGCATAAGTTACGAGTCGCGCTATATCGACGCTTTATGGCCAACTTTACTTATACGGCCGTCACCCCAGGTCTTTATAGGTGGCGCAACCGTCGCCAGCAGAGACCCATTGGAAAAAAAGCTCATCATTTGGGTATTCATTTAATGACACATTCACGATTTTTTCTATTACTTCAGTACCATGATAATTACTTATCTTTCAACAATCAATATACATATTATCAAGGAACTGAAAAGCTAACTAGAAGCTGATTATCGACTTCTTAGTAATATTATTATTATAAAGAGGTACACAAATTAATAATATTCGTAACATATTGAAGAAAGCTTTCATATACCAAAGTATTTAGGCTTGGATAAAGTTAGGTACCGTATGTAACTTGTTACGATAAGTCTTTAAATTCAATTATTAGTATCGCTAT
The DNA here is from genome assembly GCF_057557595.1 of Rhyacophila brunnea. Lineage (NCBI taxonomy): Eukaryota > Metazoa > Arthropoda > Insecta > Trichoptera > Rhyacophilidae > Rhyacophila > Rhyacophila brunnea. The sequence goes on from NW_028232965.1 coordinate 18,691,140, forward strand.
TAAGTTTTTCGTTTTTGTCTCGTTGCTTTTTTTAATAATCTGGGTTTAACTGAGTTGTGTTAAGATTTACTTTTTACGTCTCAGTCAATTTTATTGAAATATTCATAAGTATATAGTGACGTCCCGTGGGGGTATGCAAGTCATATGGTACATAGAGGCGGCACATAAAAAAGGGCGGCGGATGAAAGAACGAATACAACTATTACAACTTTTGAGAGCAGTGGCGGTTTTCCATGAAGCAGACGATGCGATAAACGACATCTTAGTTAGGTAATAATCAAAACTGTAAAAAATCCTGATATAACTATTGTCGTATTACATTACCCATTGTAATGGCGGTTTATGACACAGATATTTTTTTTTATAAGGGTGCTTCCAAACCTGTCAGCGACACAGACCTCCACGTACCGAAACTACCACTATTTGAGAGTAGGTTTCGAAGAAATTCTCTAATTTATAGTAAATGGTGGTTACAATTTAAGATTTTTGGTATATCTATATGTCTATTTAGTATACTTAGTCGAAATTAAATTGTACATAAGTAGATAAGTGGGAATAAAAAAAATTTTGACAATTTGAAACTAAAATTAAATATGACGACATTCTAAGTCTGCCTAGGGACGTCATTGATTTCTCGGGTACCTATCTATACCCAATATTTTATTACTCATTACTTAAGCGAGAGTACACGACTCTGCATCATAGGTATAGGACATAGGTAAATCTCAATGATAAGTGTAGAATTATATCACAGTTCACTGAGTTCAGTAATTGTACATTGTACAGGATTCTGTTGAATTTAACTTAATGAACACATTTCTTGTCTGTTCAGTTCGGTATCTTATTTTGGTCTGAGTTTTCATTTATAATAATTTATAATATCACCTAGGCATATCCCCCACAGGAGGGGAGGGGGGAGGAAGGTATGACAGGGCTCGGGCTCAGAGCGTGGCGGGTCGATCAGATATGTAAGATAAACACATTATCACAGATTTTCTCTAATAGTAGTAAAAAATAACATGCGGCGCTATTTTACTTCAAGAATATGTATTATCATTTAAAAATATGTGGCTTTGTGATGCAATTTTTGATTATTGTATATTGATTTTCGACAACTCCATTATTCAAGTAGGTAGATGTATTAACAAATACAAAACATCGCTAAAAATACACAGAATACTCTAATTTTACCACGAACACCAATTTATTGGAAAACGCTACTGTAGAGCGTCACCCCGCCTTTAACCTTAGCGATAGGTAGAAGGGCTCACCAAAGATCCTATCTTGGGGGTCTGCTACATGGTGTACCTAGGGGTCAAGAACCTAGGTATGTTTCTCTAATAGTAGTTATTAATTTCCGGACCATTTAATCTGACTGAGTGTTTATGATAATATTATGATATCTACAGAGTATATTATTTTGTTGATTCGTTGTTCAATTCAATTACGTTTTCTTCGAGGAAAATGTAAAACCATAAAGATCCAGCTCTGGCTTCCGTAATCCCGACGTATTGCCGTAAACGTAAAACCCAAAAACTTCCCGGCGGGGCAACCCGTTCGGCGCGGCGCTGGAGCTGTAAAATAAAATCGGAATTTTATGCTCCAATAAGGCGGGCGCTGATAAAGATAAGCGACAGGCCGTGGCCCGCGCGGGGAACCGAACTTCTGCCACTCGACAACCCAACTAAAGAACCAAGCCGAGCCCAAATAGAGATGGCCACGTGAACTTTGTAAAATGAAATAGTGCATAATGTAAGTTTAATATATTAGTAGTAATTTTCATTGCAGATAGGTATAGTAGGCTTAATCAAATCAGTATGTAATGAAAATAAAAGTATTGTCGATATAGGAAGTATACCTACCTATGGGTAATGTTTCATTGCAAAATTTAAATGTCGATCTAACTATTCTAACCAATGTAAAGTATTGGCATCACCATGAAATGTTATAATTAAACCTTACCAATGATAGATAATGATCCTGTTGGTTAAAGTCAGCCAATATTAACAATAACCAATAAATTACAGAAACTGAGTGACTTTTTTATATGTAAAACTCTCAACAAAATTGACACCAACCTGCTAAATTTGCGTCATATTGCTTGTTTAAAATAAAAATACCTACAATAAATGCGTTGGTTCTAAAATCAAACATATTATTAATGTTATCTCTGGCATGACATGACCAATTAACATATTCTATTGGATACATAAAAAGTATAGGAAAACATATATAGTAAGTAACAGAAACACAAAGTAATTGCCTGTTCTAAAAAATATAAACATAATCTAAAAGAGAGCATAAACTATTTTCATTCAAATGAATAGGCCAAAGAATTATTGGTTTATAAATATATGGATGATTATACATTTTTTCTGTTAAAACATTTGAAATTATTTAGAAAACGCACAAAGAATGGCTACACAAATAATAATAACATCACTCAGTTCTCATTCCGATGTTCTGACTCATTCAGTGGTTGCAATTTTTTAAAATTTCTATTGTGATTATTTACTCGAGTACAGCTATAAAAAGTTTTAGACAAATTTTGCAGGATTTTTAAAATAAATAATATAAAAATAAAAGTGTAGATATAATTGTTGAATGCTTATCATTATCTACCCATCGTGGTAAATTATCTTTTCATACGCACTGTTATTTTATATTATCTATGTTAAACTATTAAAAAAATACCTACGTACATATGTTTATGACGTATTACAAAAATATATGTATGTATAGATCGCACAACCAGAGTTGAGGCGGCCGAATACTCACACAGACGCATTCAAAAAAGGAACAGCCTCTAAAAGAAAACTGTATTCTTCAGAAATTCACCAATACACACAATATTTCGTATCTGTGTCGCACCAACTCTGGCTGAGAGACCTATAAGTACCTATATTCAATAATGAATGTTTATTTTAAAAGCTCTAAAACTACTCTACTATTTTAAAATTCTTAAAATATGCGTTATGTTAAATAAACCTGCTAAACCAACTGTGTCTATAGAAGTTGTCGATAAGAAAATAAAACCTTCACTATACACATAATAATATGCATCATCATTTATGGCACTAAAACCTTTGATGAGTCTTGGCCTTCTTCAAAAACTTTCTCCATCCTGGACAATATATGCAGATACGTTAAATTTGTTATGACGTTAATATTGGATACGTTTTTTTTATTAAGCATTTTAAATAAATTTCCTCTGGGTAACGATATGGTATGGAAGGTATGAGTTAAAATTATTATAGTGAAAATATGTTAACTTTGGTACAACAAATATTTAGAACAGGTACCTACACCCAGAAACCCTTTACGAGATCTCTAACTATTTTGCGTCCAGTGTTGGTTACGTTAAGTATGCTTAGTACGATAGGATAATTCTGTAATAAAAATAACGAGTAGTCGCATTGTGTCCATCTCTACGCTCTACGCCAAACCAAATACCCCAGCCGGTCGCGCGGCGTACCGCCTTAACGAGCGGCCTAGTCAGGCCTCATGAATCGGGGTCTCGATTTCTATCGCACGATCCAATAAAGAGGATTTTGTAGGGAATTGAAATTGGGTGGCACGACGATATTTGTAAGGTCGGAGAATAGTTTATTTGCTTTATTGCCCGGCAAATCTGGCGAGGGGGGAGGGTTCACACGTTAGTGTGTTTTCTAGAAGAGTTTTCTATCGATTTGCCTGGTTATACGGATTGGTTTATGGCGGCAATTTACGAATACGTAAAGTCAACGTGCACTGAATTTTGTTAGTGACTTAAATGGCAATCATTGCTGTGTGTAGCTTTGATTCAAAAATAAAGTTTTACGATCCGACTTCTCAATCTACCTCGGTAGGTATACAATTTGCAGAAGCTAGCATAGCGGTATCATCATCTGAGCCACTCCACTGCTGAGTGGAGCTTATGCTTTTTGATTAAACTTCTAGGTCCTGACTCCTTTGTGACTACGTAGTTCCATAAAACGTGATTATCTCATCAATTCAGCGGGTTATTGGTTGTCCTTTTGGGATTTGACATGGCCCCTACATCTTGAAGTGGGCCCCCAAGCCAAGATCTTTGGTGGGCCCCCCTATTCATCGCTAGGGTTAGCTAAGGCAGCGGAACTTTTTTCAGAATCTTTTTCTAAATGTTGTCTCAGGTAAAATTAAGGGTATTCGGTGTATTTTTAGTATTTTTTTGTGTTGTTGAATAAATCCTCTCAAATTATGGAGTTGTCGAATATCGACATACAGTAATCAAAAATTGCATCACACAACAAAAAATTTTAAAATGTTAAGACTACAAATAAAATAGCACCACAGGCAACTGTTTTCCTTATTAGGGAAAAATTGTTATTTGTGTTTATCTCACTTATCAGGTCGACCCGCCACGCCAACCCCGCCCAAATCCCGGGCCCCCAGGCTAGAGCCCTGCCAGCTCCCCCCTTGTAGGAGCCATGGGATTTAATATATTATATTGGGTACTATTGAATGATGAGATTTATCCATTACCTACGTATAACGTATAATATATTGATCAATGTTTGCCTGAATTTATTTGTTAACGGTATACTGACGATCCAGAAATGATCTTTAAATCCAGCTTTCCTATATATAATAATCAAGACTTTAGTCCTCGTTTGGGAAAGCGGCGGTAAGTACGATTCATACTCGAATGCCAATATTACCTACCTAGTACCTACATATGTATTACACTGGTATAGGTACAGGTAATGCAATAAATTTATTGTCATTTATATTTTACTATAAGTAAATCACTCAACAGTGGCACCATGAGTACAGCAAAGGCGATTTTCAGTTGTAGTGGTGTTAATTGTTAGCATTGAACATACATTGTAGTAAACCACAGAATAAATTAATGAAATAGAAATGCAAAAGCTAGTCGTCATATACCACGGTTTTGAAGCAAGGTTCGTTTTATTATTTAGGTAAAAGTAATACAAAACGCGCTGACTATCCTCGAATATTTGATGCGCGTTACGTTTACGAATTACGTTATACAATTTAATGAATATTATGCTACAGAGGTAACTATTGAAAAGAATAATATGTTCTATAACAAATGTTTAAGTTTAGCCTATATTTCTCCACACTCGAGGTCCGTAACCTATTATACTATAGCCTGTAGGTAAGCCAGTTTCCATTAATTGTGTGTTTCCTGTAGCAAACAATGCCAAAATAATTGGGAATCGCCGATGGTTATACTGTAAATGCATGGAACAGAATTTTTTTTATTTAATTTTACTAGCGGATTGTATATTCAACCCAACATCCTAGCAAAATAGTTAACTACAGTGATTATGATGTGGCAGGAAATATATATATATATATATATATAGAGGAGATAATGAAGATGCTTACTTATGCTTCAGGAACAATGTTACAACAAGATATCTTGTAGTATTAATATTATTTTAGATATTAGATTTTAGATATATTTAGGTAGCTTATAATTTATTTTTTTAAGGAAACAAAACATTGTGGAGATAACAAATCAAAATTCAGGACGTTCACAACATAAGATTTACACTATAACAAAATATTACCCTCACAAGAGAGAAGAAAAAATAATAAAAAAACATAGACAATTTTATACTTATAGCAAAATAAAGTTTCAAAAACAAAATACACAGAATATCATTGAAAATGTCTATGTCTTTAGACTTCCTTCGCTAATGGTGCCTGATAGGCTTGACTCGAGGAAACAGTTCTGACCCAGAATAGGTCATGGCTGCGACCACGTAGGTAATTGATAGGCACTATAAATTTAAATTCTTTAGAACGCCAGGATTGGAAACCGTCTCTCGTGATAGCAGGCAAAAATGTCTGAAGAGCAGGTTAGGTACCGTTATAAATAGCAAAATTATGATTTAAACTACTATTACATATTTCGTCAGTCCGCATAGGTATAAAATATTTTTTTTCCAAAGATATAATATTAAATAATTATGTAGGTACCGCGTGGTTTAAAATATCTGGTTATCCTGTTATTTAAAGAACTTTAATTAGTCGCTATTTTACACTATACACAATAAATCAAAAATTGAAGGTTGGCATAAGTAGAAAATAGTTCAAAAAATAAATAAATAGGACAGTACCTATTATATTTTAACCTTGAATATTTATTTACCTGAATACATGTAAATACTTAACCATTGTTGAGAGTGTAATCTGTAAAGAAACGTTAAAATTAAGTTTTACTGCTCATAATAAAAACGAAAGTTGTGAAAGCAAAGGGTTGAAAATACGGTAAATGAAGGGAATGTATTGGAGGAGTTAAGAAACGGTAAAAGTTGCATAAAACTTGCCTTTGTATGTATAAAGCAGTACTGGCATAAGAAATGCTTTCTTTGCCTAACTGTATTTTATTTACTTTTTCCTGGATTGGAAGAAGTATCAAGAAGAATACAAGTAATGCATCTTATATCTCAATTATTTACAATAATACGTATTGAGATCACTCAGTGGCGGATTTAAGGACACAAAGGCCGGAGGCACTGAGTAATTATTAGGCCCGTACAATAATTATATTAAAACCATAAATTCAAACTTTCAAGATTATGTGTATCTCTTACATAGAATCACACTCTAACTAAAAATAATATATTATTTAAGATGACATATTGTAATAATATTAGTAGATAGTGTATCTTTGGTGTACAATTAAGTATCCGTCGGGTTTAGATAATATTGTTAGAAATATGTATACATATTTATTATAATTGGGTAACTGCGTTAAACTGTTTCAAAACCTCCTTGTAAATCTTCTGAGGAATCGATTGCGTCATCTGCGTTAAAGAAAATCGCAGCTGACTGATCACTTCATGTGAGGGTGTCTGTGTTGATAAATGAAAACACTCATATTATATTCATCTCGTTTTCGGACATTATTCGGGGTCCTAATAAAATAATACCTTTCGGTATAATCAGAATTTTGAAGGATAAGTAAATGAATGTATGAATGTGAATCGCTTATAGTGCAATTACTGTAGAATGATTTACCTATACTTTTTCCAATGTTGATAATTTACCTAATATAGGTATACAGCCTTCAGTATTATGATTGATATGTAGGCTTAGGAAGGGCCCGGCGTGTCTAGTCGACCAGATACACTCATCAAAAATTCTCTCTAATAGTAAAAAAAGTCGCCTGCGGCGCTATTTTCCTTAATTATTGTTATTATTTAAAACTATGTGATTGTACAATACAATTTTTAATTTTGTATCGATACTCGACGACTCAATAATTCAAATGGATGAACTAAAATATACAAAAAAAGCACTTAATATACACAATAATTTTACCGCGTACACCATTTGGAAAACGCTACTGCAGAACGTCACACTGCCATTATCTTTAGCGATAGGTAGGGGGCCCCGCCAAAGATCCTAGCCTGAAGGCCCGCTTCAGGATGTGGGGGCCATGATGTAGGTAGATAAGGAGACTCTACTGAGTAAGTCATGTAAACGACAATTAATCGGTAAAAACTGTAATGCAAAGAAATTGAATATTTCAGTGGTATTCAAACTGTGCTCCGTGAACAAATACCGCAAGCTTAATAATTCCAGACAATCTTAATACAGCGCTGTTGCAGGATCACAATGACACGAGTGAACATGTTAGCAGAATAGGTTCGGTGCTATATGTAATACTGTATGTCAGTGAGTTTAAGAACGATGGTGATAAATAATATGCTATTGTAGAGATTTAGTGTACCTAATTTGAAAACCGTCACCAGCCAAAAAACAATAAAGTTCGGTATAAAATTTTCTTCTTCTTTTTCAACTGTGGGTAATCTATTACATTTCTTTCCATCTTGAATATAACCATTAGCGAAAGCTGATACATCATCACTCGATAACATCGTTAAGAAGCGACACTAAAATGTATTTATCTTATCTTTCTTTTATAAAGTGACACATTTCATATTTAGACTTGCGTCATTAATTATTATTTAGGTAAAAATAAACAACACAATTTTGCAGACTGAAAAATCACCAACTTTAAATGAGATGTCCGTTGGTTTTGCGGGAACATTTCAGATAAAATCAACACGGTGTTTCACAACAATCATAACAGATGATTTTGTAATTATTATCGATTATTTACGCTAAATCCGAATGGCTACCTATACATGCGTATTATCATTATTTCTGGCAATTCCTATTGGTACATACTATGACTCATTCAGCGCTTCTCAACCCGGGGCATGTGACCTCTTGAGGGTCACCGAACATGTCAAGAGGTCCAAAAATAAACTACATATTACAGAAATATAAATTTATAATAATATGTGTACCTATTTAAATATTTTTTATCTACACTGCGTAATCCATAGTCCACATTTGGTTGCAAAAATATTGGGAGAATATTTGCATGACACTATTAATATACTTACTTAATAACCGTAAATTTCATTAGGTGTATTATAAAATTCACTTCAAGATCGCTTTTTTTGACAATTATATGAGGAAGGATTGAGCGCCTACTATTATATATCATATATGATTAGTGTAAGAGGTTAGTTGGTTATCGAAGGGTGATAATAATATTGTTTTCGTCGCATTGTTGAACTTTGTGGCAGTACATTTTTTAGTATTTGTGCGTGATAAACAATTTAAAAAAGCTATACATAGCTGGTCTTTAGTGTGATATCCTTTCTGTTAGCTGTAAAAAACTTATTTATTAAACAAACAGCTACATGCAGAAATTGCAATGCCATAATCTGTAAAGAACGACAGAAACATAAAAACTAACTCAAAAAGGGACCACGAGCCGAAAAGGGTTGAGAAACGATGGATTAAACCATTTTTCTGGCTAGAAAATTAAATGTACAGACAGATTTGTAGCTCATAGTTGTAATAAATAATTGTGTAAAATTTAGATATTTGATGATTTGATTTGATGACGCTAATAATAGGTACTTATGAATTTTGCTATATTTATTAATTATATAAGTTTTGTGCATTATTCAGGAAAAAAATGTTATGCTATCTCTACATACACTTCAGCTGAATAAATACGACAGAAAGTTGCACAAAAGCTCATTAAATTGACCAAAGGGCCATTGTTAAAAAATAGATTAATGGCTTCCGTATAAGTCCGAAAAGGAACGATTTTTTTATAACAGCGACAGTAGCGATTGCTGATCATGAAAAGGATACCACACTTTTTGAACATATCCAAAGAGGTGGACCTAGAAGGAAACTGTAAAAACATAAAATTTATTATTATTATTCGATCGTCGTGTTCCTCATTCACCATGGTTTCACGATGATTTATTTACTGCGGTAATAATGTTTCGTAAATTGAGATTATATAGATAAATAATTACAAGATAAAAAGAACTTTTTATATACCACGTTTTAAAATTTACTGTTGAATCAATTACTCATGTATTAATAAGTGCTTTTTTATACTTGATAAAAATACTGAATAAATATAGAATACTGAATTGTCATTTTGACATTTCATATTGATTACCATAGTATAGCACGTATATATTAATAATTTAGTTGCGAGGACCCCCCTAGCAACCAATAATAGTGTAGCAAAAGCAAAATAGCAAACAGAATTAACTGAAAATAAATTCAATTCTGCTTAAAGATTGCCAAAAGTATTTAAAGAATGAATGTTTTGATATATTCTAAAAGTTTCAAATGTCTAGCTAGTCGGGAAGTTAGTTAAAAATCTTCAATCGTCCAATACAAATCTTGGACAAACAATAAAAAAATTGTACTGGACACACAAATCTGTACCGGACAAACAAGAATACGAGCTAAAAAAAAACGTGGTAAAATAGATTGTTTTTCATGTTTATGTATATTTCGTAAGTATGTAACATAATAATGAGAGATTAGAGGTTATTGAAATAAACTGTTAAATGTTTGAATTTTAAGCAAAAATATTTTTGTAAATTTATGGTTCTAAGAGCGAAAATTAAAAAAAAGCTAGGTAAATTATGTAAGCGGAGTTTCAGTATATATTACGCCTCTATTTTGTCTCTAATTTGAAACAAAGCAAACTAATAATACTTGTTGGTAGTGACTATACCTATATTATTATAGGGAGATAAATAATAGTTTAAAAAATAGGGTTTCCACATTTTTTCAATTAATTATTAGATCACTGTATTAAGTATATAAAAAAAGAAAACAAGAGATTTATGTTGAATTTTGGGTTCTTCTCTAGCGGCGAACAAATTTTGAAAATAGCCGATATACTGGATTTGTTAGGTTAGGTTACGTTATCATTCTTGAATTCATGAAATCGGCTATGAACATTGGCGCTGTTCCCGCCTGGCTTTCAGTAAACAGACTTGTAGCTACCGAGATTTATCTTTGAATACCTAATTAAAAGTTAATATACTCATAATGATCGTATTATGCAACCCTGGTTTAATTTATCAACACTGTCATGCTTAAGATGAATTATTTATATGCAATATATTATTTTATCCTTCTGGAGATAACTTCGTAAAGCACCCAAAACTTTTACTAGTATTTTTGTTGAATATTCCCATATTAGTAGTCACTTCACCGTATCACGTTGTGTAAGAAAAAAAATATTAAAAGAATAGTTTTGTGGAGAATATGGTCAAAATTTGCGGTGAGACTACGGTGTTGCCATCAATTATACCGATGGCAGACAAAAGAAACTGACAACTTCGCATTAAAAAAAACAAGAAATTGAAATAAATAAATCTTATCTATGCCTTTCAGCCAATATGTCAGAGAAATATGACACAGTGGGAAGGTGTTTGAGTCTAAGATAGATTGAATAAGTTAATTAATTTACCGCAATATTCCCCACGCAGTATTTTAGACATTATACAATTATTATAGTATAAGTATATAATGTATTTATTAAGAGTAGCTGCTATTAAATCTTATTCATTGATATGCAAAACAGTGTTGAGGACTGCCTGCTGCAAGGGTGGAAACAGGGAATTCAGAAATAATGGGAACTGAAATACCTAACGGGTGTGGAGAAGCAGGCAACCAATCTCGAGTGTGGAAGAATACGGGATAAAGTATAACACGTGTCAAGGATACTGACAACTTCTCTCAGTTTATGCAATGACGCTCATTAAAGATTGATGTATTTGAAGGATGCAATACACACTACATATCGCACGTCTATATAATGCGTGGTTGATTTTTGTAGGACACTTACACATTAAAAACCATGCGTCAAAATGTAGTGTATTGGGATATAGCCTGTTGGAATTCTTTTTATTAACCTCTTCTGTGGATGTAAACAATTTGTAACAGAAAATAACTCTCATAACTTGAATATCTATATCTCAGATATAATATTATACCTACCTACTAGAAAAAAACACATTTGTATAAAATACGACGCCCGACTGGATTTGAACCCGTATATTCACCGGTATCGTGCCAATATGCTTTAAACAATTAAGCTACGGGCCTCCTACTTAATTATGACAATTTAAATTAGTAGGTCCACCATGAAATGCTTATCAAATTGTATTATTTTTGACTATCGGTTTTTGTGTTTTAAATTAAGGTATCTATCATTAATTACCCTAATTACGCCCGGCTCTCGCCAATTTAGTTATAACGTCTACATGAACTTGCTAACAGTTTTTGTTTATTTTTTCAATCTGATTTATTCTAGTAGGTGTTTTCAAGTTATGTATGTTCAATATGGAGAAGGTTACATTCACGAATCTAGTGAATTATTCGCTGAATAAAAGAAATGGTTTATTAGAAAATAAAGTTACTGTAACTCAACTTTTAAAAATAATTGTTAGAAGCAATATTATGAAAATTCTATTAAAGAATAGCTACTAGCTACATAAGAGATACCTACGATATTATCACGATCATTAGTCGGGTCGATCCACTGCTGGATGAGGAACTCCCTTACCTTCTACCACTCTACTCGGTCCGCAGTTCTTCGCTGCCACGTACATCCACCGAACTTTCTGAATCCGTCTATCCATGAACGTAGGATGTCGTTCTGATGGTTTTCGGTACCATTACTAGATATTATATATCACTGTGTGGCGGCATTTGTCCAGCGGTTGTCCACTCGCCGAGCATCCAGCCCATTGCCATTTCATTTGTTTAGCGACCTCGATCAAACCGTGTAACCTTTTCTGCCTTCTCATCCATTGGTTTCTTTCGTGGCCTTTCACCGTTATACAAAGCATGCATCTTTCCATACCACGTTACGCTACTAGTTATTTTTGAATTTTCCTTACATTAGGCTCCATGTTTCATTTGTATAAGTTCGTAATCACTGTAGCACACATTGGTTGAGCACACCGCGCTTAAAACACAATAGGAGGTCACTTTTGAAGATACTATTAAGGCGCCCAAATGCACTCCTTTCCAGTTTGATAATGTCATATAGATATAGGCATATAATAGGATAGGCTAACAAAACATTTTTAATTTAAATATATGGTAGGTACTTACTACAAAGTTATTTAAAAGCTTCTTGGGATAATTTTGCATTTTTGGTGAAGATAGCCATAGTTGAGTGCCATCGTTCGTAGTTATAAGAAGGTTTGTATTACATTTATAACTGATATTTTAATAGATAGCTATTACCTAATATAATATATAATAATAAACCATATATTAGAATATAAATATATGTACGCGTAATAGATAGTTATATAAAAGAATCCGGCAATACAGGAAGGGATTACAAATTTCCCAGTCTCCGTTTACTGCCCAACCAAATACCCATTGATCATACTTTGACGGGGAAATGACATTTTTTTGCATCAGTATTTCACGTATGTTCGAGCGAGAGTAGATCGTCACTCGCCGCGTATCGAATATGCAATATGACCTGGGCGCGGTGCGGTATGCACTTTTTTGAATTATTCAACATGCCATTTGATTTACTGGCAAATAATCAGCGAATTCCCGAACGCAAATTGGGACCGTCGTTTGATGTTGGTTTATGTTTTCGATTGCATGGGATTTTGACAAAACTTGAGTAGGTAATATGCATATTTAAATTTACCTCTCTGATGCCACTTTACCTAAAAGTACTTGCATACCTTATCAATGGATGTTTATGAATGATTTCCCATTTTTATTTTTGTAGTTTTATAAAGTATTAGGTACCTACTATAAAAATGTTACTAGCAATTCTCGCAATAATCAATTGAAATAAATAATTGCCACATAATTTCGAACACCAGCTACCACGCATACCCAGTACTAAAGATTTAACCGTATAAAAGATTAAAACATATAAATTTGAAGACAGTTGGCATATACGCCATAGGCATAGAATTTGAAGCGAAATTTTATTTATGATTTTATGACCGTCAGACCATAAAACCCAAGAAATACAAAGCCTCGGTACAAAGTAATTGGTATCAATCGTTAATAAAATTATGTCGATTAAGGATGTACATACGTAGCTTACACTTTTACACTTTTTTATAAATAAATATTTTATATACATAGGTAACATTTTTATCAAGAAAAACAAACAGGTATGTAGGTACTTCCATAGGTAATTATAAGAATATAAAAAATAGATAAAAGTAAAAATAAGTAGGTTAAAGCAAAAGAGCTTCTCTCCATTTTTGAAATGCACAATAGTCACTTTCTGAAATGTTTAAATTAGAAAAAAATATTTTAGTGGTCAAAGTAGCTCGCTCAGTATTAACATAATATACCACTTAGAACTATTTCATTATTTGTATGCACATATCTCAATGGGATGTTTAAGTGATGGAGAGAAGCCGTTTTACTTTTAAACTACTCAGGTAGTAGGTACCTAACCGGTGATGTGACAAAATAGTACATTATTATGTATCTTGTATATGAATAATAACGTTAAAATAGAGAGAAATCAGAAGAAAATGAGACAAATGGAATAATGAAAAAAATAATAATATAAATGTCGCGAAGGGGGGACATGCTCGTCGAAGGTCAAAATTGAGTTTTTATTGTATTTTCAAACCATGATCCTGGACACTCCTTAAACGTTGTAGATAATCTATTTATATAATTTTTAAGCCTTATTATCCTTTATAGTTATTTTAAACATTTCATGACTGCATAAAGTATTTTTGTTACATAAAATAGTATTCTTTTAAACCTGTCGCTCTAATGTTTTAGAATATAGTCATATTTCGGTACATAACTGTGCAGTGGTGTTAAGATTTTTTACATTTATTAATTTTTAAACGCATTTATAAAACCATTAGCATAATTTATTATGAGATAATTTTTGTAAAATATTCACGATAAAAAATTATATTGATAATCTCTGTGATCCCAAATTTGACAAGAATTAGGCATATTATTATTCAAAAAATCGGCAAGATTTACATGTTTGAAGATGATTCTAAAGATATTTAATATAATCTATGTCTTTGACCATTCAAGTGTAATAAACATCTTATGAATAATGATTGCTTTATAATAATTATTGACCTAAGAATAAGGTAGTGTTTTTTTGAAATACGCCATTTCTTTTGTCATTCCCCAGTGGTTAAACTACAACATACGGCCGTAGCCATAAATTGACAAACTATAATTGAAGTAAGGAGTAAAATGATATTGACGCGCGTGTTTGAACATGTACCGTTTAAAAAAAAATTAAAAAAAATTCGGTTAGGTACATGTTCAAACACGCGCGTTAACATAATTTTACTCCCTACTTTAATTATAGTTAGTCAATTTATGGCTACGGCCGTATGTTGTAGCTTAATCACTAGGGAATGACAAAAGAAATGGCGTATTTCAAAAAAACACTACCTTATTCTTAGGTCAATAATTATTATAAAGCAATCATTATTCATAAGATGTTTATCACACTTGAATGGTCAAAGACATAGCTTATAATACGTATCTTTAAAATCATCTTCAAATGTGTTAATCTTGCCGATTTTTTGAATAATAAAATGCCTAATTCTTGTCAAATTTGGGATCACAGAGATTATCAATATAATTTTGTATCATGAATATTTTACAAAAATTATCTCGTAATAAATTATGCTAATAGTTTTATAAATGTGTTTAAAAATTAATAAATGTAAAAAATCTTAGCACCACTGCACAGTTATGTACCGAAATATGACTATATTATAAAACATTAGAGCGAGAGGTTTAAAAGAATACTATTTTATGTAACAAAAATACTTTATGCAGTCATCAAATGATTAAAATAACTATAAAGGATAATAAGGCTTCAAAATTATATAAATAGATTATCTACAACGTTTAAGGAGTGTCCAGGATCATGGTTTGAAAATACAATAAAAACTCATTTTTGACCTTCGACGAGCATGTCCCCCCTTAAGTTATTATTTTATTATGGTGGAGGTGGAGAAATAACTAGGTATCATCGCGATTTAAATTTTAAAGAGTGTCGAATGATGGAATTTCAGAGGATATAATTAGAATAATTTCAACTGACGTGGTACAAAGCTTGGTGTGGCGTGAATCTCGATGTTCCTACATGTGAAATTTTGTATCCGATTAAATAATATTATAAGAGTGTTATTAATTTATTGGAGGTCACTAGATGGGTATAAATAAACAAACTAAAGGCTGCGATCAATTCAATTTTATCATAAACAGAATTCATCGATTTTGATATTGATTAGGTACATATATTTTATAATAGTTAATCGTCATACTTATTGATATTGTAGGTATCATATGTACGAAAAATACAAAAGTTTAATTATGTATGTAACATGTATAAAGTGAATGAGAGGGTGCGATGTTATACTTATAGGTGGTTTGGAAACTATTATTTGGCACCTAGCAATAAGCTAGTACCTAGCCATCAGTGGCCCGTAACCTATTCCGTATTCCAGCCAGAAGCTTAAAGCTTTGCAGCGGTTCTGGCATTTGGATTGAAAGCTCTGAATTTGATGACAGACAGGTTGTGCAACAAAAAGAGAGCATTTGCGATGAATAGGCGCGTAACAAAGACTCCTGGAAACGGAAAACCGAAACTAATACAATAATTCTATAGGAAGGCTCGCTAAATGGCCAACAATTGGTAAAGCAAACATAGCCGATTGTGTTTTGCACAATGAATCTTTCAATGAATGTATTTTGATATTTATTTTCTTATGGCTACTTGAGTTTATCCACACTCTACACGGTGATTATGAGATTGATTTTATTTGTTAGTAAAAATTTTAAACCCGAAAACGACGAAAACTATAGCGAATCTCATTTCAACTACGTATAATATAGGTATATATACCATGTTGTTGCTGAGTCTCATATTAGTTTTTGATATAGTATAAATATTAATTATTTACTTGAACGTGTGGTTAACCTGCGCGCGCACTGCTTATGGGTTATGACCAGGGAACAGACTCATAGTGGGAAGTCGGTTGACTAGACTTGATCCTGGCTGGGTTATATACAGGGAGGTTTGATGACGAGTTGGATTTAAATACCTTGGTCGTCTAAAACTGGTGAGAAGCCAGGCATGGATAGAGACAGATATTGGAGTCTAATATCGCTTTAGCGCCAGGATGAAAACGAATATTTATTACTATATAGGTACTAGTATATACTTACCTACTTACAATTAAGTTCCCGTTGATGAAATCTAAATATTGTTTATAATGTCTGTATATTTCGGATTTAGAAATATAAGTAGATCTAGAGTAGGTAATCAGAAATATAGGTAATGGGTGCAATGTCCTTATAAATAAATAAATATTTAAATACATGTATATACATAACAATAAAGGTTGATATATAAATAGATATAATCTAT
Source organism: Rhyacophila brunnea (assembly GCF_057557595.1). NCBI lineage: Eukaryota > Metazoa > Arthropoda > Insecta > Trichoptera > Rhyacophilidae > Rhyacophila > Rhyacophila brunnea. The sequence continues at coordinate 18,707,905 of NW_028232965.1, forward strand.
TGATAGATGGTACTTACATGATATGCATCAATACTCAATAGTACAACTTTTCAGTAGGTACTTAGTTGTTGCAGAACATTTAATTTATAAAATTACTCTGGGAAGGGGGTGGATATTATTTATGGTATTATACTAAAATTATTTTGAAATTCTTTATATTCATTTTGTTATCACCCTATTGAAACCAAAAATAGGTGGCACATTAAGATAGTGAGATCAATTTCTATAATAATGATTGTTATGAAAGAAAAACTGTTTTGTGATAAATAAATATAATTTTTATATTACAGATTTCATGAAACCAGTGTGGGATACCGGAAGACAGCATCCTGTCAATGTATGAAATAAAAAAAAATATCTTGCAATATTTTGATTGTAAGCGAGAGATTATTTATTATTTTCTATTCAAAAGAGATGAAATACATTTTTACTAGTTATAATATGGAATCAGATACTTACCTATCGTAATACATATAAAGGTTTTTTGTTCAATTTGTAGTTATGATATAATATATTTACGTTAAAAAAAAGTAGGTCGACCTTAGTCTAATTATTGTATGTAGGTATTATTAAAACGCGAACTTGATATCGAGTGAAACTATAATTTATTCAATGATAGTCACATACCCACGTATAAAATATAATAAATTAATGCGATATCTTTTGTCGTAAAAACAATTACTTTGCAATTATGAATCTTAGACATATTTTTTGAAATCACTAAAAGTGCTGGGGGTGCTGGGATATATCGACAAAGAAAATTGAAAAGTGTGTAACTTAGCATTCGGCACATGTAATCGAAATCAATATAGGTAAAAATACCTGAAGTAGACAAGATAAAAGAATTCGAAAACACATTAAAGTGACTATGTACTTATTAAACTTTTGACACCGGCGAGATTTAAAGTGCAATTATTTTTTAAGTGGCCATTAGAAAAGCTACCGCGTATCCACGCAACGTTAAATAAAAATAGTTCTCAAGTGGAAACAAAGGTCCCACCCAACTATTTGCCGCCATAAAATTTTATGTGTGTTTAGAAAATTAGGTTTATTTTAGGTTCGCTCCCGTCAAAGGGCATGTTCACATACGTGCTGCCCTATAATAATATATATTCAACTGTTTTCGCTGTTAGCAAAGTCCGTAAATATGACAATTATATAGGTAGGTACCTACATAGTGAAATAATATAGTAATTGTTAATACTTAGTTATTTTACCCTGTCACACCCCAGTGTTGGGGCAAGCACAAGGTCACGCCACTTCCCTCGGTCCATCGCCATGTGAGACCTGCAGCACGTAGATCGCTTTCGTAGCACCGCTTCATGGTGACAATGGAACCCTGCACTGCACGAACTCGAGTTTTTGTAACGCGTTCGTACCAATGTATGCACTCAGATACATCGAATCTCAAAGCTCAAAAGTCAAGATCATTGAATCAAGATTCAATATCTTACTTTCACAGTCATACAAAGGTAGTACGCATGCGTTGAACAAACGACATTTGGACCACACAGAATACAGCTTTGACCTCCATGCTATTCCAAGTTGGCTGAATGCAGAAATGTTATTAAACACTGGTATTATTTGAAGACAACAAAATAAAAAGAATTGGTTGATAATAATGTACCTACCTATACAACAATATTATTATTATTGCTTCATAAAAACTTTGAAAAATCGTTTGTATTTGGAACCAATTTTCGTCATTAAATAGACAGCAAAAAAAAAAACGCTGACAGGATTACGAAAATGGGTATTTACTTTAATTATACTTTCTGGTCTAGAATTATGTTGTAGGTAGGTACACAGTAGGTAATAGTTAATCCCAATTCGATGGAACACTTCGATGCAATTAAATATTTGATGTTTTATTACTAAATGTTAATTTTTTTTTAAATTTGTTTATGTTAAGTACCAATATTATTGGTAAATAATATTAGGTAGATACTAATACAGTTCATCTTCATTATTTATACATTATGAAGTACCTACCTACACATTGAGACGGTGGGGCAAAGTACATCAGGAATTATTGCCTTCTGATTGCTATCATAGGATCCAAGTTCCAGTAGCGAGTTTAGTGACGTAGGACCCAACGCATTGGCCGATTTTCAATCCCCCTGCGATACAAAATTACAATATACTTAATTTCAATTTTCCAAATAAATACAAGCATTCCTACGATTTATTATTTTTACTTAGTTTATTTTGTTATTAATTACCAGTCTCTTTTATATTTTGTAGGTATAATTTTACAATTTTATGACTGGTTTTAACTGTTTAGAGGCCTCTTTTTTTTTGATGAATCGGTAGTGTTCGGTATAGCGGAAAGTATGGTAAGTGGATTGGAAATAGCAACGTTAAAACAGTGAAATATTTTCCATTATAAGCCATTGCGGTAAAATGCACAACATACATTTTAAGACCTATGTATTAATCAAAACATTTTCTTAATTCGTTAAATTTTCAACCTTTCAATACAATCAAACATTTTAACTATGTATAAGTACCTACTCTACTGTGTAGTTTATTGGTGTGTTTAAAATAAACTACGCATTAAAATAATAATGGTGTTGTGAAAAGTGTTCTTAATAATACACCCGTTTAGCATACATTAACGTTTAAAAGGTTTTGGAGACGCCGCTTTATTTAAAAGTTTATAAACGCGTGCTAAAGTACCTACTGATGCAAGCTTTTGGGAAAGTGGTGATGATTGGAAGTATAACTATTTACCTACTACAGGGATTGCCAACAAACAGAATATGTACCTACGTATTTTTTTAAATTTAAATTTGTACAACTAATCAGGATTGTAAATATTGTAATATTGCTGACATGACTATGAAATGGAAGGTTTAAGAATCTTAGAAAAAAAACTATTGAATAATACTAATATTAATGTTGTAATTAGTAGTAATTACCTATATGAAGATTCTGTGGAGTAAGGTATTAACTTCTTTATTTAAAAGCTCTATGGCTTATAATTATTATGAACCTTATATTCGATTATTATCACGATTGAAGTTTTATGAATCAATTGTTGATTGCATTAATTATTTTGATATGGAAATAATATCCTTACCAATTAAATTCAGTAAATTTCTTTAAAACAACATACAGTTACTTAGTTGTACCTATTATTATGGTGATTATATATTGTCACATTTATGAATTTTAAACATCGAGAAGACACAGAAAAGCTTTATAAATTAATAGAGATGTGCTCAGATCTCTATCTATGCAGTAGTACTTGTATTAAATAAAAATATAAGCGTCTGTACATATTAAAGTGGAATTTAGTGCTGCTGATAACGGTGCTGATAATATAATACTGTGACAATATCGGAACTCGATTAGATATAAATAAATAAAAAGGATTTTAAGTTGAACACGTTTTCGTTTTCCAGATTTTTTCTTAGTTTTAACTGAGGAAAGAGATATTCAAATTTTTCCTCAGAACCTTAAAGTAAACTACTCAAACTATATTAATTTATAGTATTTTTTTGAAAGTGTATTCTTATAATATTATATACCTACTTTAAATATTTTGGATACGGATTGATTATGCAATTAAAATAGGAGAGTAGGTTTGGTGAATTTTGGTCTGATTAATATTATAATATTATACAGGTTAGGTACTCAATCATTGATAATACACATTGACCGGAATCCGCTCAATAAAAATATATATTTTCAAGTATTAGGTACCTACATACTTCAAAAGTTAATTTTTCAGTCAACTTTATATGATATCCGTAGCACCTAGCACTATTAGAGCCAATAAGTCATTATAACTATGATTTCAGAATAAAAAGTTGAAACTGTGGTTTGATAATGTAGTATTTTATTCCATGCCTATAATGAAAAATGAAATAGCGTACATAACATATTTTTTCTTAGAACAAAAATAGCAAAATATCTGTCGTCAGGCCGGACTAAAAAGGTATCAGTCCCCTTCTTATGCCATTAAATCACGGTGGAATTGAATACAATGGAACGGAGCCCATAATTATTGCCTAATAATTTTCAATGGATATGAAGAAATAATCGTTAGAATAACGACGCTTGTGTTTTTGAAATCGTTCAAAACGAATCTTGAATTTATTAAAGGTCTAACGACATGAAATTTGTAGGTGTCTTTAGAATATAGAATCGGAAAACTCACACGAAGATTTGATTTAGTTTATTGCTTTAAATTGTAAGAAATTAACTTCATGTTGAGCAAATTTGAGTTATCAATAGCGCCGAAAAGCCTTTTATTAATAAGCTGCTTCTGAAAAAAATAAGTATTTTTATACGTACTTAACTAGAGGCGGATTGGAGGTTTGATATCAGATTGAAAAATTTTCTAGTCAGTCAATTATTATACAATGTACATACGTCATCATTGTGGAATATTGAACGGCTCGGAGGACAAAATACAATATGGTAAGGCATCATAAATAAGTTTTCAATGGATCACGATTTTTAATAAAAATGTTAAATATTCGAGATTCATCGGACTAAACATGAATTGTATAATACAAAATTACAACGTACAAAGAATATAATAGGTAATAACTACATATCACCCTAAAATTATATCTGACTGACTGATTAATGAATAACTATACCTGTGGCTGACGATATTCGTCTAGCTTTACGTGGCCAGAGAAAATGTGAAAATCCATTAATTATATTTAATTCAACGAGTTATTTTCAATTTTCATAATATTTCAACGAGTTGTCGTTTTGCGTAGTAAATGTAACAGCTTAAGCCATGTCGTTTTGCTTCGTTAAGCTGCTTTGAGTTTAAGCTTCCACTTCGCAATAAATCTTGAACGACAGGAGTCTTATAGAACAGCTTCCCTGAATTTTTTTACCGGAAATTATTTATATCAGTTTAGAGATAAAATAGTAATAAATGATCGCAATATTTACTATATGTACTGTATAAATATGTTCAAGAAAACCTTCGCTATATAGTAATTCGGTATATACTAATAGTATCTATAATATACATGGTGGGGCGTGGGAACTTCCTATTTTGAAAATGAAATAAAAAAACTTGGTACTGTTCGGTTATACGGAATACAGCGGAAAACGCATTTTGAAAATACCCGATAAACTGGATTATTTGTTAGGTTAACCTAACCAAACCTAACCTAACCTAGACTAACCCAAACTAACAAATAATCCAGTATATCGGGTATTTTCAAAATGCGTTTTCCGCTGTATTCCGTATAACGGATCAGTACCAAAAATTTTACAGGTTTAAATTTTTTTTTATTCGTATTTTTCGCCTGTCACATGGTACAGGATATTTGCTTTTGTACACAGTTTTAAAAAATATTATCTTGTTAATATCGCTCCCCACTGTCAATACACTGATTCAGTCGAATTCGGCAGTATCGGTTCACTCTATCAAGCATGCCGACCGGTACATTGGCAATTTAAGCTCGGATGATGCTTTGTAGGTCTTTCAGAGGGTTTGGTGGTTGATCGTTATACAACCAAGACTTTGAGATCATCCCACAGGAAATAATCACAGGAGGCCAAATCAAGCGAGCGCACAGGCCAGTTTATGTTGCCTCTCAGGGAGATCAGTTGCCCGGGGAAGGCTTGTCTCAAAAAAAATCATTGAAACCCTGGCTGTGTAAAAAAAAATCCTGGATCATTGTCAAATAATGGTCTGAATTCACGGTTATAGCACAACCGTTTTCTTAAAAAAGTAAGGGCGGATGATCCCTACTCTTGAAATTGCACACCATACCGTGACACGATCTGAATGAAGGGGTCTCTCATGAAGCACCCTGTAATTTGTTTCACTCCAGAACCGTATATTCTGTTTGTTAACACAGCCACTAAGGTGAAGATGTGCCTCGTCAGAGAAGAACACAAGTTCATCGTTGGGTAAGATGTCAACCAGCAGCTCACATGATATTTGTCAGGTGACATAATCACACAAACCTTAAATCCAGTTCCTCTCATTACGCCCTTCTTCTCTTCTCTGTGACCCCCCACTAACTTCATCATGCCGTTTTTAAAAAAGGAAGTTCCCACACCCCACCCTCTACCAGCTACCTAGACGAATTTATAATTTTCAGTCTACTAATAATTAATAATACACATTAATTATTATAAGTGACATATTTCATCACGTTTCACAATAAAGTCACACACTTCAACAATTCATGGTTTTTTATATTCAGACTGGCGTTAAATATAGTATATTATGTACTTATATCATATTTAACATCATTTTTAAACGTCGTAATAAACTGCTACTTGTATGAGTGATGATTGGATGATATAGTAACCATTGTTATTTAGATGAAAAATCATGTAAAATTATAAATTCCGTATCTACATAATATGGATAAATAATGCAAAAGCGTCAACATAGAATTATAAAACGTCAAAACAGGTTGTCAGAGATAGCGGTATTGGATATACAGGATTTGTTTATTTAGAAAAAAGAGTATTATGTTATGGTTTTACAGATATTGGCCAATGCGCCATAATACGCAATAAATGAGTAGCCAAAAACCGAGTTTTGAGATAATCGCAAAAAATCACCAGAGCACTGTTTTTTGTAATTGAAGAAAAGTATTGAACTCACTTGAATATTAATGAGAGTGAGTCGATTTATATATATGTATGTATTTTTAAATATGTATGTATACATAATACTCTTAAGGCAGAAGACACATGGCACACTATGAGAAATAGGGCTCCCTGGTTGGTTAGGAAGGCCTTGGTGACAGTACTAACATTTTATTCATCGAAAAATGTGAGTTATCACACCAACAGTTGTTAATGATTTTCACATGGTTTAAAGTGACTTTTGTTACCTAACTTTCTTTATATAGATCGATTAATGTCTTTAAAATCATTTAGTATATTTAACCAGTGGCGCACCCAGGATTTAATATTGGGGGGGGGCAAGGAGGAGAATGTAAATTAGTCCCATAGGCTCTTTTTCTTCTTCACAGCCTAATTTCTCGTTTATCGGTCTTTTGTCTATTGCACTCGGTGTACCTACACTATGGTCCCCACATCCTGAAACGGGCCCTCAGGCTAGGATATTTGGCGGCCCCCCTACCTACCGATAAGATTAAAGGCAGTGTGAAACACTACATTACCGTTTTTCAAATTGTGTTTTAGTTCAAATTAAGGGTATTTATACAGTAAATTATTGGCGATTTTTAATACATCTACTTTAATGATGGAGCTGGAGCGAGTATCGACACATAATAATCAAAAAATATATTGCACAATTATATAAGTAATTGAAAATATTTATGGCTATGAAGTAAGCAGGCGACTTTTTTACTGTTAAAGCTAATTTATGATGTGTGTTTATCTCACTTATCTGGTCAACCCAACACGCCGGGCCCCCCACAGCCCGGGCCCCTAGGCTAGCGCCCTGTCAGCCCTCCCCAGCCATGACCTACACCACTCCGGAATTCGGGTGGACACCGAGAATTTTTTGACAGTTCCATTAGGGATTGGGTTTCTAAAAAAACCTGACATTACTCATACGATTTTTTTGTTAGAAATTAAAATCTAAGAAATTTTTCTAAGCTGGAGAATTATTACAAATCATTTTTTGCCGTGTTTTTATTTGTCTAAGCCAAAAGGTATAGTTTATTGGCTTTCAATTTCAATGTTTAAAATCATTCTGATAATTTTCATGTTTGGGGGGTGCCAGGGCCCCTTGACCCCCTCCCCTGGGTGCGCCATATGTAAAAATTATTTAAGTACAAATAATAACCAATATAACAATAAAGTAGAAGAGAAAGTATGTTCTTATGTAAATATTAAAGTAAAATGAGAAAAATAATTACAAATCCTATTTAACTCATCCACGAATATTACATACCTAGTTTTAAAAAACTCAACCTTTATGGTGGCATAAACAAGTTAATCGCACAATACACAGCATCATGAAACATCATATCCGTCTTGTGACGAGGTATCATGAAAACCGCAGAGTTACGAATGATATTTATTAGTGGGAACATGAAAATTAATATTTGCCAGTATAGACGGATTATAAATGAACCCACGAAGAAGTAAAAAGAAATGTTTTAAAAAAGCAACCACTTTTCGGATAGACAATGATTGCATTGATATAAATAGATAGATGCAAATTCGAGCACACTAAAACGTTGTGGATCGCCATCACAAATATTGAAATAATTGATGCAGTTAATAATATGGCTGTCTATATTATTAATAATGATAGTCAAAACTCTTTGGCTTTATCTGTGTTAATACATTTCTTTATAATATATTGACATAAATTTACCACAATATATAGGTACGCACTACATACTTCTAGCGTTTTTTTAAATATATAATAATGTAAATTATTAGTGACTATGAATATAATATATCAATATACATAACTTATTGACTGAAAGGATGACAAGAGTATAATTATATTTACTTTTAACCATCCGTACGTTATATTATAAGGAATTTGGAGACAGTGATAAAATGTAATGCCTCGGAATGTTTATAGTAATGGTCAAGCGACTCCCTATTTTAAATTCAAGGAAGAGGTATTAGTGAAGCCTCTAAATATAGAGGGAGGTGAACTTTCAAGCTAAGGGTAGATATGGCACGAAGGGATGCAAGTCGGGTCAGTTGAGATCCGGTCAGCCAATTTGTGTGGCATTCAACAGCGAGTTGACCACCTACAACCTATTTACTTACTTATATATTTTTCTGCTTCTATTTTTACAGCGATGTTGCCAAATTTTAAGAAATAGTTATAGGTATACTTATACTACGATATATGATATAATAACATATTTATAATTGTAATACGTTCTCATTGTAATTAGGTATTAGAAACAAAGCCATGCTAGAAAAATAACCTTAAATATTGAAACAGGAAAACTTTATTGACATTAATTAATGCAAAGTCAATAAATAAAATTCGCAAAAATGAGAAGACAGTTAAATGCTAAAATTGTGATAACACCGTAAACTCTTAAGATTATTCTGGTAGTACAGGCGACTCATTTAGGTGTTGGTCTCGTTACTTTAAAATGATACTAGCACCATTCCAAAGTGATTACGTTGTGGCCGCAATGCCAGAATAATCTGTCCCTCCTCTATTTCCGTGAACATTATTTATAACGAGATATTCACAAAAATTATACTATTTTACAATCATATGAATTAATAAATAATTAAATATGTAAACGGCTGAAAATCCCTAAGACTGATAGGGTGGGGTGGCTCAATGTTGAAGATCGATAAGTTAAATAAACAAAAATAACAATAAAACTCAATAATTATATGTTGGTACCTAGTACTAGTTCCACTCCTTTCACTAGTAGGTACTACATATATTATTTTATTCAAATTATTATAATGCATTTTCACCAAGAATTGACAGTTAGCACCGCGAAAGAAATGATTACAAGATAAAAAGAACTTTTTATGTACAACGTTTTTAAATTTTCTGTTGAATTATTATGCTAAATATGTTCAAACATGCACTTGATATGAAGTAAATAAAAACCAAACAAATATAGAATACTGAAATGTCATTTCGACATTTCATTTTGATTTCCATAGTAACGCACGTATATATTTTTAATTTAGTTACTAGGACCACCCCCTTAGCAACCAATAATAGTCTTTTACTTTTTACGGATTTTTCTGAAATAACTTTCCGTACAAAACAGAGTTAACTGAAAATGAATTCAATTCTGCTTAACGTTGGCTAAAAGTATTAAAATAATGCATCGGCAATCGGGAAGTTAGCTAAAAATCGATTGCAAGATTTGTACTGGCACAAACAACCACCGGACAAACAAGAATACGAGCTAATAAAAACGTTGTAAAATATAAACAAATTTTACATACGAAAATGATTAGATTTATCATAGTTACGTATCTGACATGATTGACAGTTTCCCACGACCCTTTTTTCTTTTATCATTGACAGTTTCCCTCGAAAGGAGTGGATATTGAAATACATAGTTCAATGCAGGCACAAATACAAGAGGAGAGGGGGTTCCGAGTTCGGACCGCCCCACGGGAAAGAAAAAATACAAATTATTCATGCGAATTGAACATTAGTTCTTCTTCTTCACCAGGACCTGATGACTGAGGATCATGACCTGGATGATTTGGGAACAGCCTTCTCAACGGGTTGGTTCCACTTCTCTCGGCATTATAGGATAGGTATAACGCGCTCTTTCTATTATACGACCTATGTCAGTAGAAGACTCATAAATTAGTGCCACCATCTAAGGCAACCGATGTTTGATTTAATATTCTGACGTAGCATTTTTGAAAGACAAGATAGCGCGGATGACACAAATGGACACTAATGATGCAAATAATTTATTAAGACCGTTAGACCACGCATATCTAATACGCACACGCAATAGCTCGTAGATCAGTACCCATAGTGATTGCTGCAGATCGTTTGTTCATGACTTGAGTAAAAATGTAGAGTATCTGGGTGTGTTAAATGTACCAGGAAAAGTGCGGGCGTCCGTGGTAGAAGCAACAAGAAGCTAAAAATGATAGGTGGAGTAAACTTGGTAGATTTTGTTAACTCTGCCAGCTCGCTGCCTTAAAAATTAAAAAGTAATTATCATGGATATTTATTCGATTACTAGGCACGCAATTATCAGTCCGTGCCTCGCCCCATATTGTTGAAAATGGGTTGTGCTTGAGATATCGATATTAAGATAACATTGTATAAGTTGGTATCAACAATATAGTAAAGCTAGTAGCTATAAGCTGTGCAATAAATATTGGTCCAGTAGTTATTGAATTATACCCGAAGAGGCAGACAGGCCGACAGACACTCCAATGTAATTATTATTAGTATAGATTGAAAATTTTAAATAGAAAATGGTACTTATGAAAGTAAGTAACTAATCATATTTAAGAGATTTAGTGTCAATAAATAGTCAATAGATTTTAGAATGATAATTATTGTATGTATTTTTTTTTAAGAAAAAATAATACTCGTATCTCCATTTGTGTTCCATTAATGTTGTTATCCAATTTGGTAAGAAAAAACTAAATTTATCCTCTTATTACAGTGAAAACCTTACAAAGTTCCATAAGTAAGGTAACAGGAGAATAGAATATCTCATCACATGCGGAGAAGTGGGTGAATCTTTTAAAGAATATCTTATGAATTGATTCACGGTAAGATCTTAATCGCATCCCAATGCTTCAATGGACCATTTGTATCGTAATGCCAATGGAAAAGGACCTTTTCTATACAAATTGGTCGGATAAATTATTCAATTTAGGTATGCATGAAGATATCCGGCCTTTTATTTATCACGGTAAGTAATGTGAAGTGTAGTTAGTTGTTATGAAAGTACTACATTGATATAAAAATAGAAGCGATTGTCTGCAAACTGCGATATACAATATATTATTATTTTTATTTCATGCAAAATCATTAGTATGTACCTAGGTGAATGTGTAATGAGACCGTGGACAATTTATTTAAGAATTTATATATCTACATAATATTTATTTATTTATTTAAGAATACAAAACATTGTGGACATAACAAATCTAAATTCAAGACGTACACAATATGAGATTTACATTATAACAAATATTATCCCCACAAGAGACAAGAAGAGAATATAGAATATAATAATAATAACAGAAAAAAATTAAATCAAAACATACTTATTAAGTATAATATAGAAAAATAAAATTTTGAAAACAAAAAATATACAATTTTATACAGTTAAAGTTAGTTATGTGATTATGCTTATTATTCGTCTCTACATTTTTTTAATACTAAAAATGATAAAGGCCTACAAAAAACATACAAAATTTTAACATCATCGATCACGAAGAATATTGTAATTGTACTATAATAACCGTCTATTGCTGATATACATATTTAATAAATAAGTATATAATATAAACATTACAAACAATAAAATAATTGTAGAACAATGGTTAGGTATATTTTTTTTAAAAGACCACTTACAAAAAAATGCTTACTCAATTCTGCTAAAATCAAATACTTACTACTTTAGTCGTAGGAATATGTATGGTTGTTTTTGCCGATGTATGTTTAAAACAATCATGACCACAGAATCACAGGTAACACCGTGAAGGTATGTATCCATATTAAATGTAGGTATATACAAATAAAATATAATAAAATTTCAGAAACATTCATTGCCTAGGTATATCGTAGGTATTGTAACCTTAATTTTTTTCCGCTTATTTGAATGCTGAATATCAGTATAGTGCGAAAACATCTTCTTGGCTACGAGTTAAAAATGTAAACTAACGTGCTCCGCCCATTTTTAACCGCATTTCCATTGTAAACTAACAAGCTCCTCCCATTTAGTAGACAACAGCGCCTAGAAGTGTTGAAAAGAAGATGTTTTCGCACAATAAAAGAGGCAACAATGTTACAGTGATCACCAATCTTTGTTGTTTGTTATTGGTTGGAACACTTGAAACATTTTTGTGATATATCAAGGAAATTCCTCCTGGCTCCAAATATATTAAGGTCTTATTATTAAGGTAAATCACAAATTTTACGTGTAACATATATACTGAAAACGAAAACGTCAAATCTTACTATATGTAGTCTCAATGTCTTCAATGCGTAGTAGGCGGCGACGATCATTACTGATAACTGATTTCCAACAAAACTATTCCATGAACCCGCTACTGTACTAATTTCCATCGTATGTCAAATTCCTATTTCAAAATACGCTATTGTTTAAACTTTAACAATAGGTCACATTAAATATTTATTTACTCTACGAGTATTGAATTCAGTCGATCTTATAGCTTTTTCAATTTTTAATTCGTAGATAGGTATGTAATGGCATGCCATCAAGAATAATTGACTAATAACGATATGAATGCGTAATTTTGATTTCATGATTGATAACTACATCGATAAGTAATGAACGAATTCATTGTGAAAGATAGATTGAAAAATAAATTAAAATGGGTCAGATTCAACGCTTTTTGATGAAAGTTCTGCAATTAGTCCATTAGATACATTGTCGCTAAAATATCAAACGCATTTGTGTCGCTCGGCAGTATCGGTTTACTAGATGTGCCGATAAACAAACAAAATGCAGGTAGTCACTGAAAATGCGCGGTTGTATGTCTACATTGTGCAAACTTTATCCAATACTTAAGAGCATACTTCTGTGAAACGGCAAATAATTTTCAACTATAGGAGCGACGAAATTTTGGATTCGCTGGCAATCGGAGAGCGAAAGTCGAGCTGTGAACACGTCAATTTGTTTCGTGATGGCGACGAAGGTATTGATTCTTAAATCGTGTAAAGATGACTAAAAAACGTAACCCATTTACTTGAAAAAGAAAACATGTCAATGAATATATTATTATTGTTACTAATAGAACAATAAACAGAACATTACATGGATGCATGTTGGATTTATATGACAAATTATATTTCGTTCGGCAAGCGTCATTTGCACAATCCGCGCATCGCCTAGCCACTATCTTTTTAGACCATGCCTCAACTGAGGCACAATTAATAAATATTCATACTTTATAAATCTTAGAAGTCGTCTAAAAATAAAAAGGTATCTTAGTAGTGAAATAAGACGTCGCATGTAAATGATTTACTTATTAAACTGATAAATACTTACTATTTTCAATATTAAACCAGCAGTAGTCAAACGTATTATTGAACGTAAAAACTGCATGTAAAAATGCATTATTTTTTATTGAAAATATAATCATTATGAAAAGAATGAATATTTGAATGTGCTATAGGTACACTGCTATAGGTGCTATAGGTGCTATAGGTTAACCCGTCGATAACCTACATAATTTTTATTGACCAAGCCTGTGATCATAATAAGATCATATTATGGGCCTCCACAGAATGGAAATCTGTATTAGCAGATTTTTGCTTTTACGTGAAATGGATGTCAGCCAACCTATTATGTCCATACTCTGACAAATTGAAAAACAATATGTGTACTTGCCAGACCCGGTATTCAAATCTGGGACCCACGACATTATAATTCGACGCGTAAGCCGCTCGGCATTGTGGGGTTGATATAGTATGAGACATAATAATTAATTGAACGATATGATGAATAATGATATATTTGGATTATATATGTAGATTATATTATCTATACCTACCTACATAGTTTTGTTTCGAAATCTATGTTTATAATTGCACGAAATACATACTTCAAATTTATAAGAATACTACAATGGATAATTTTATTGGACATAAGACATCATTGGACAGGCGTCAGTCAGGTAGGGGGGGGGGGGTTACATAGAACTACATCATAGAACTCTCATTTTCATAAATACCTAAGTAAATATTTTTTTTCAATAACGAAAAAAATAAAAATAATAGACAGTAATTAGTAGCCTACGTCGTGGGGCAGGCCTACGTTTCGATGTAGAATACGTCTAAAACGTCTAAAAGCAATTTGGCCTTTGAATTTCCAATGACACATCATTTTTGTTACTATCTTTTGATTTGTTACTAGCTACTAAAAATTGCTATTAATTTATTTAATAACCCCAACCCTAGTATGACACTTAATACGGGAACAATTTTAAAGGTGTATTTCTACGTCAAAAACAATATAGAACTAACATTTTTAATGGACATTTTAATCAAAGTTTTTTGTATAAAGCACTTAATCTACCATAGACATAAAAAGAATAGAAAAAGGTAATAATAAATAATCTGTAACCATCATAGTGTTTGTCGAATGAGAACAAGCTTTCAGCGAATTTATTGCACAAAGCACTAGCGCTGGTGACGAACGTTTTCTGTCCCCCGCCAATCCTGGCATGGGAAACACTTCTTTTGTAAGCGGAGACCTAATCAAACGGTGCATCGCTGCACTGCACACTGCACTATATCCTACTATCAGCGATGCATTTTGTGAAATTCTATACGGAAACTGGATGATGATACACCGTAGCTGATAAACGCTTGGCGATTTTATTTTATTTCACTCTTGATATTTGATGTTTTAAATCAGCGTATTTCAACTCGTTATTGATCAGGAGCAGAGGCGTAATAAAGTATTTTAGCGCCCGGGGCAGTTACGAAAAATGCGCTCCTTACGTACCTAATACAAAAGTTGTACATATGTAGATAATATGCACATGTACTGCCAATCTATAAATAAGTACTAAGTTCAATGGTGTCTAGTTACCATTAGTAGCACGTTCAACAAAATCCTACTTATGCGTCCCTATTCGAGCTGCGCCCAAGGAAGCTGCACCACACGCACACTCCTTGTTACGCCACTGTTCAGAAGTATCTACATATATGTATGATTATTGATTATTAAAAGTGTAACTTACACAATTTCAAGCAACCACATTTATCAGGTTTAACATTTATTTTTATGTAATGTCGTGAACGCTTTAAATTTGACACGTTCATTATATTATTATGTAAAGAAAATAAATTGTAATTTGAATTTAGAACATTATATGAATGGTCGTGAAGCCAAAAATACAGATTCTAAATCGGTGATAATAGATTTTGACTATTTAAGTCTGGCAATGTTGAGCTTGCCTTGGTAAGCCTTTATAGAAGTAAACAAATGCATAATTCCTTCTGAGGGCAACACAGCGCCCGTGTGTTTATTTGATTATGCTTCTATGCTTGGTACGTATCGAAAGAAATTGTCAAGTAGATGTTCGCATCTCCAATCTATCAATATTATAATATATATATATATAAATATTAATAAAATCGTAGTGTTGATCGTCAATCATTTGTGTGTTCTTATAGTGATAAATTATGGAATGGAATATATTTTTTAGAAAACTGAACATATAATTCGACTATAGAAAGGAATAAGGGTGTAACCCTAAGTTTTTTTCAAAATAGGTTTTATTGCATATTAACGTAATACACGACTGAATATACGTTGTGTCCAAAAGATGTAAGCTGCAAATGCCGACTTATTATCTTAATTTGTGTGAAGTTTTTGTTGTTTTTTTTTAATGAACTCAATAATTAATATCAGATTAGGAATATAAAAATTATTAATTATCATGCACTTCAAGGCTATGTCTATTTTGTATTTTAACTTTGACCGAAAACCACAACAAAAACGTTTTTGTGCCTCCTGTAAAATTCGATTTGCGTGGATTACATCGTTTTTCCATTTCACAGTCGATATTATTTACTAGAGAATAATTAATTGCTGTAGAGTGTAGGTAGATATTGATATTAACGACATCACCATCAATGAGCAGCTTGATTCAATTCACTACCGGATAATGGCTTCTCCATGCTGGTTCACCATTTTAGATCACGTGCGTTGCGTTGTTGCGTACTTCCGCAAAACAAACTATAAGTAGGTACCTATTGTTAATCCAGCGACATTTTTTGAGCTATCTGTCCTTCCCATTTTTACCCTTATTTCTTCATTTACCACCTTTACCCAATTATTTAGTTTGAGTTCTTAAACGTTATGCCCAGCCTGCACATTTCCATACCATGAACTAAAACTTTTTTACCCAGACCTATATTTTAATGTGGATTAATATGACTACGAGTAGTAAGTACACATAACATACATCTATTAATTCGTAGGTGTATTGTATTATAAAATAATATTTTTTAATTAATTAATTGTATGATTATTATATCGTATTAATAGTAATGGATTATTTAAATATTTACGAATTTATAATTATTAAATATAATTTTCGACTCAGGTCGTTAATCTCTATGTTTTCATAGAAACATTGTTTCGTGATAAAGAATTTATTTGAAAAGCCAACAATGGAGCACAATCTATATTTTACGACGTTTTTATTAGGTCGTATTCTTATTTGTCTGGTGGTTGTTTATCCAGTACAAATCTTGCAATCGATTTTTAACTAGCTTCCCGACTAGCTAGATATTTGAAACTTTTAGAATATATCAGAACACGATGACAATGCATTTTTTTAATACTTTTAGCCATCTTTAAGTAGAATTGAATTCATTTTCAGTTAATTCTGTTTTGTATGAAAAGTTATTTCGGAAGAAATCCGTTAACAGTAAAACACTATTATTGGTTGCTAGGGGTCTGGGGTCCTAGCAACTAAATTATTAATATAAACGTGCGTTACTATGGAAATCAATATGAAATGTCAAAATGACATTTCAGTATTCTATATTTATTTTATTCAGTATTTCTATCAAGTACAATTTTTTTTTGATCGTTTAAGCTAGTCAAGTCAAGTTTATATGATTTAACAGAAAATTTAAAAATGTTGTATTTAAAAATTTCTTTTTATCTTGTAATTATTAGTATATGATGGAGTATTTCTAAATATTAATTAATTAATTACGATTAAGTTAATTAATAAGTTAATAATTAAATTAATATATCCACTAATCTTATTTCTTGTAAGGGTTCATCATATTTAAAAAGCAGTGGTGGAGAAAAAAGTGAAAACCTATGATAGGAAACTGAAATGTTTTGAATGCGTGGAAATAAAGTGCTATTCCGGTCATATAACCAACCAATTAAATGTAATCCTCTGCAGCTTATCTTATTGCTTGAAAGCGGTAAATGATTCGCGTTCAGAAAAAAAAGATTATAACCGTTGTCTTGGCAACCTCTGATGTATGTTAAACTTGGGGGGACGGGCGAGGGCGATAGTCCCCCGATTAAAGTTAATCCTGTCTATTATGGGTACACGCAACTGCTGGGGTCACCGCGCCCCCTCACAATCGTCCAACCCCCCACTTCTTTACTCTTGCATAGAATATGGCATCCCATGTGCTACTAAGATTAAAATAATTATGAATCCTCTTCTACGTCGAAATTTATGTCACCATACACATATTAAAGATATTCCGGTGAAGATTATTTAGAGACCTGGAGATAAATGACAAAGGTTGTTTACATCAAGTGATTTACGTACACGTTCTAGCAGGACACGTATTGTTGTAGTGGTTGAACTTTAGATTCGAGATTTTTAAATAGTTATCTAAGGTGTGATCACGTAGTTAATTGTTATCGCCAGTCAGGGATGATCCACTGCTAGGTAAAGGTCTCTCTAGCCTTTTTCATTTCTCTCGACTAATGTTATCTTGATTATTAGGTATCTCATCTTTTAGGAAGAATCCGTGACCATTTACTACCTTTTATGTACCACTGAATGCCGGTATTTGTCCAAACATCAATATGGTCGTGGACATGGCCGGATTTTTTAAAATGATTTATAAGGCGGAGGCAGCTGGTGCCACTGACTGTGAAGCCTATTACTGATAGCTTCTGTTCGTTTTAATCGCGGAATAACAATATTTTCCACCTGTCAATGTGTTCAATTACGAGTTATTGTGAGCTGTCGCACCTACAAGTGGTTATCGAATGTGTGTGACTCAATGGTCATTATAATAGCATGACCGTTTGTATTTTAGACATGCCGCATCGGAATACTAAAGGAAATATTCGATACCACGGGTAGTTTCACCAATTTATGAGTGCCACAGGCCTTGCTTACGTACAATGCCGAGATGATTTGGGCCAACCCGTTCAGATAACTGTTCGACATTCATATCAACCGGGTTACGTTCCTTAGTCCTCTTGACGAAGAATAAGTAGTAATATTCCATTTACATAAATAATTAGATTTTTTTTCCGTTTTGGGGGAGGTCCGACCCGCAAGCCCCCTGTGTGCGTGTCTGTTATCCGGCGATTAACGTCTCGCCGAGTGACGTACCAAAAAAATTGCCATTTTAACGACATCTATTAAAATGAAAAAAATGTATTGTTTTGTTTACAATAAAATTTTAGTATATAATATATATAGTATGTAATAGTATATAATTAAATGTAGAACTATGTAGAATAGTAGATAAATACTCTTACATTGCAACATAAATTTATTGGATAGCTAAGAATATACGTTAGGTAGTTTATTTCTATTTGATTATTTTAAAGCGCAGCAACCGGGTATAATTGGGGTTTTATATAAAAGAACATCGTTAAAAAAATCGATTAAACGATGATAAAACATTGAATATCATTAGTTATATCCGGAATCCGGATGCATTATATACCTAAACTATACACACATCCATTTTAGCATATCCTGCAGATTGCCTCTGATAATTATATTAAACAAACATAATTAAATAAATTAATACATTAATAACAAATTCACACACCTATTATTTATAATCTCACATAGGTAATACACAAAGTTGCGAATCAACCATTGACAATAATTAACATAAGTGTTATCGATTCTTCTCATTATTGTGTCTCACAAGTAATGTAGTTAGAACAGTGTTTCGCATCTTACAACGTACTGGTGCCTACTTATTTAGAGATTAGACTTTAAGGACATATTATTTTATAGGCGATTAACATTTTTGTCAAAGAGTAATGAGTACCTTCTTGCATTTTTACACTGTTGATTCAAAAACGAATTGCGTTCACTTTCAAATCTGCCTCGTACCAATGCATATCATGGCTTGTGAAACACTTACATAATATATATATATATATATATATACACTACAGTTGGTTATTCCAGGAGTTGTTAATGGTTTGTATAACTTACGCCTATGCATATTATATTCACAGTGGTTTGTATTTTGTTCCCACAGCCCAATGTTGATAAAATCGTTAAAAAACTACCAAGGATCGGTTCATGCATGTATTTGTTATATTATTTAAATGTTGAGAAAAATGTAGCCAACATGAAAAAAAAACAAAAATATCAGATACCTATAACTCGTAATAAATTATACTAATGGTTTCATAAATGCGTTTAAAAATAATAAACGTAAAAAATCTTAACACCACTGCACAGTTATGTACCGAAATATGACTATATTCTAAAACATTAGAGCGAGAGGTTTAAAAGAATACTATTTTATGTAACATAAATACTTTATGCAGTCATCAAATGTTTAAAATAACTATAAAGGATAATAAGGCTTCAAAATTATATAAATAGATTATCTACAACGTTTAAGGAGTGTCCAGGATCATGGTTTGAAAATACAATAAAAACTCAATTTTGACCTTCGACGAGCATGTCCCCCTTAATTATTTTTTTTTTGATATTGATATTTATTGATAACCATGTTCTTGCTTTTTCGTACAAGGTGGTTGTTAGTAATTTTGAACAATCACAAACACCCAGGCTTTGAGAAAAACATATAAATATTGCGTCCTCACCGGGATCGAACCCAGAACTCTCGGGTGGAAGGCCAGCGCTTTACGCACTGCATTACGAGAGCCGCCTAATTCTTACATTGTGACAAAAAATATAAACTACCTCATCTCATTTTATTTGAAACTGGAACAGACTCATGTTATATTATACAAATACAATAAAATTAGATAGATAATTATATTTGAATGCACCCATGGTGAACTTAGTGTACGCGCGGCTTGCTTTATGGTACACGTGAGTGAAAGAAAAGAAGGGGTGGAGTAGAGGGCAGCCTACTGCAGAGGGGGGCTTTGTCTCTCCCGTTTTATTTCCCATACAAAGTACAAAACAATATATGTGTACAATGGCGGACTCCTGCTTGCATTATTCGAATTTCAATAAGTAAGCATCCGAAAATAGTGCACGGAGATGAAGATTAGAAGAGGTAGAAAGAGCGCGGTGAACTAGCGACCGACCAACATTTTTTGGCAGCGCGGGCAGTATTATTAACTACTATTTTTACAGTGCATGGTCAAATATAAATGGTCGTTGAGGAGCTATAGCTTTATAATCATTGTTTTATTAGTGGAAAAAGCATCTGATAAATAAAAGCGCACTCGTAAATTTTCCTTGATCATAATATTATCGTGTCCAGAATTTTTTAGTCCTATCATAGTTCACCGTTAACTGTTGTATCAAATATGAATGGCAGTACAGTATTGCGATCAAATTCTTGTCTAAATTAAACAAGAAATAGAAGAGAAAGACATGAGAAATAAGTAAGTAAATAAATCATAAATACAATCATATAGTATATATTTATATATGAACTGAATGATTTAGAAGTAGATTAGAAAGTACGAGAGAGATGAAACCAAACCGTGGAGTAGGCTGTCGGATGGCCTAATCATCTGTATCATGATGCTCAGTCGTGAGGTTCCGATGAAGAAGAAGAAGAATAAATGAAAGCGGGAGGTGGGATCGTATACGTGTTCGTAAAAGAGCGGATTTTTTTTTAGTAACGTAGAAGGCCGTGATGACTTGTCGGTCATTACACAAAATACGCACTATTAATACTCGTGCAATGGTTTTAGCGGCGATATTGATAACATAGCATGCGTAAATAATTAGGTACCTAGGTGTTTGAATATTATATTATTTTATTACTAAGGTGTATTATGCATTACTAATCAAATATTCTTTTGAGGATACTTTCATATTATTTACGAAAATGTAATACTTAATACCATGGCCCCCACATCCTGAAGCGGACCCCCAGGCCAAGATCTATGGCGGGCCCTCTACCTATCGCTAAGGTTTAAGGCAGTGTGATTTTCTACAGTACTACCTATTCCCCAAGTGGTTTCCACGGAACCCCAGAGTTAAGAGTATTTCGTATATTTTTAGCGATTTTTAAATAAGTCCAGTTGATTTATTGAGTTGTTGGCACTCAGTATAATAATATTATGAAACACTGCTAGCGATCTCCTTTTGTAGTATCTACCTAACCAAGTAACATGCAACCCTTCGTTATATTGGATAAAAAGCCATTTTGTAAGTCAGGAAACACACTTAAATTAAGTAATTATAAAATAAAATTTTACATGTGAATTATCATTTAATTATATCAATAATTAACATATCACATCAATTTACATCACACAGTCACATATTTAATTCTTTTAATTAGGAAAATAGCGCCGCAGGCGAATTTTTTACTATTAGAGAAAAATTGTGGTGTGTTTTTTTACTTAATTGGTCGACCCACCACGCCGGGCCCCCTCTAAGCCCGGGCCCCCGGGCTAGAGCCCTGTCAGCCCCCCCTTTGTGGGGGCCATGCTTAATACAATGTTTACTTGTAGGAAAGATGATAACAGTTTAACATTTTCCAGGTCATATAAATGTGCGAATAAAATGTTAGTACCTAATGGGATGTTTACAAGTACAATAAAATGTTATTAGGATGTTTGCATAATAATTTAGGGTTACTAAATATTACCGAAAGGTTTATGAAGTGTAGCTGGAACCAATCCAAAGACCGTATTACACGTTCTTGCAAGGGTTGATTGCTTATAATAATAATATATCATTTGATTTTTTCAATTCGAACTAGTGGGACTATTTGTACATTGCATTAAATGATTAAATAATGGAGTTTTGATTAATAATATTATATTATAAAGTGTCTAGAAAAACGTTTTACTTACATTTGGAGCGAAGAAAAAAAATGTCATACCTAGTATATACCTACAGAGGTATCACACATAATGTTAATTAATTATGGATATATCTACAAAATATTTAATAACAACTAAGTTTTGTAGAACAATATTGAAATTTACTTATTGATGCTTTTTTATATCTAACGATTAATTGATTTCTTGTTGTTTTTATTGTCGCAATGCTTTAAGCAGAATTCGATCTCATCCATGAGTTACCTCTATCGTGTCCTGTCAATCGATATTGTTTTAAATGTCCCCGACCTTCTCATTATCCTTCAACTTCAGCATTCTCTGAATTCATTCCTTTAGGTTAGTTGATGTCCAGTATCTGACGTCTGGCATTCTCTCAATTTTATGTTCTACCCATTGAAAGTGAACCATAATATAATTGTTTGACTTACAATTAGATGTTCCATATTATACTGTGATGATAAAATTAAACACAATTTTCAACTTATTCTACATAATTTGATAATGATCAGGATCTGACAGAATGGACTAAAATGCAGTTAGAAATATCCCAATAATCAGATAAAAACGTTATTGATCTTCATTGAATTATTTGGATCAGTATTATCGTCAACTGCAAGCCAATATGGGTCTTCGTTGACTTTAGAAAATTATTCCACTATCCTCTTCGTAGCTCCAGTTAGTGGACGATGATGAGAATTTTGTAAACCACTTTATTTCAGATTTTTGTTAGAGATGTTTTGATCTGAAGTGTAAACAGTAGTAGGATTTGTTTTCCATAATAATTATTTCACATACTTCATGACTAATAAATATAATTCATCAATTTTAAAAAAAATCGTAATATTTTACTATAATAAAATACTGATTTTATAGACAATATTTTAATTGGTAATTATTTTATTTGGGTTTTAAGTCTCACCTTCGATCAGTTGAACCAGACTAAAATTTATCTTAGCTCAATCTATCATTGTAAAATGAGCTTTTTATATTTGACGGTGCATGGCTAGATAGAGTACGAGCATCAAACATTAAATAAAGACATTTAACGGTGTGTGTGTGCGCATTTGCATAATTTTACACCACCATGAATATCAGTCACTAAGCATTTTATGAATAACTTCGAGTTGACATATTATAAGAAGTGCCTAACTAACACCAATTTTTTTTTCAATTATAAACATTGGTAGGTATATGTACTATCGAGACTAAAGAGATTTAACTAGTTACCTACTATATTGTAATATACCTAACAGGAGGGTTAATAATTAATATGGGATTTGAATTTAAATTCTAATTAATTTATGTTTTCTACTACTTATTCCATTTGAGTCGTTTTTTTTGGCTACTCGGGTTTTGCCTTTTGGCATCTTCAGGCATTATGTGCACTCACCAATGGTAAATACACACTAACAACGAAAAAGGTTAATTCTCTTTTATATAATAGTAAAGTGAAAGAGGTAAAAACTTTATAATCTACTTCTACTAAGTAAACCGCAAAGGACCAAAAGTATAAAAATAAAATTTGAATATTTTGAAGTGTTTGTAAAAACCTGTAGTGGATACATTAGATACTTTCATTCAAAAGCGCATTCAATTGGCATTACTAGTAAGCAATGGAACTAGGTAACGTGTTTGGAAATTAATAAAATTCTTTCTTTTTTACCATGTTCGGTTAGATACCTACTAAGAAGTAGAGGTTGTATTAACAGATTTTGTTTTTACGAGAAATTGATGTTAGCCACTTGCTCAACCTATTAGGTTCATACTTTGGGTCAAACAGAAATTGAAAAACAACATGTGATTTTTTTGCCCGTAGACCCGGGATTCGAACTCAAGACCCATGACATTGTATGCCGATCCGTTACCATTCAGCCATTGTGGAATACAAAATAGCTTATGAGAAATGTCACTAAATATACCTAAAAACTAATATCTAAATAAATAAAAAAAAATGGTCTAAAATTGATATATAAATAGGTATTAAAATTTTAGAACATTTAGCAGCTCAAAGACTAGAGAAGAATGCATCAACTTTTGCGAACCATAATCATACACTTATTTAAAAAGGTGCAAAATAATTACGTCATAGTAATCGGGCGATTCCTGGACGTTATGCCCAACAAGTGTCTTTCTTTATCGTGTACTGGAAGTACGTATTATTTGTTGAGACACTTTGTTGTAGTTTTTACCCCTCATGGATAATGAGTCGTCATTATTAAATATTATTTATTCAGATGTAAAAAATAAGGCATTAATTATATACTACGAATGTATAATATTTGAAAATTCGCTAGGAAATAAATTTATTATGTGCCTTGGTTGTTAGTCGTGACTCGTGTCCTTCTTCTTCTTGGTCGTACACTCATGGCTGATGATCGTGATCACATTTGAATTTTGTCATCCTTTGAGCGACCAAGATTTTCCATCCTTCTCGATTTTCCGCTTCACTCAGGGCAGAATGGATGGTGCCCCCAGTCAGCTCTTTCACTTGGTCGCTCCAGACGCTCTTCCTCTGCTTCGCCTTCCCTGGAGGCCACCCAAAACCACCAGTCTCTCAAGGTTGTCCGGTCCGCGCCTGACAAAATGTCAAAAAAACTGCAGAATTCGTCTCAGACATATTGTCGAGAGCCGTTCCTTTATTTGCAGTCTCTGGATGATCGACTGGTTCGTCCTGTAATCTGTCCAAGAAATTGTGTCCGTGTCCTTATGACGAATTAATTTGGAACGTCTGATATGGCAGATGTGTACTCGGATATTTTTATATCATTTTATAGACGAAATCAGAATTTGACAATATCACCTGATCGCTTTCGCATTGCTAAAATACAGTTTGGTAAAATCCCCAAAATCGGTTTTCGTTAATTATTTTTCATCCGGCGGTCCGTATTTTTTCTCACTCACACCAACAAATCATGCACCCTCGGGAAGTTCACATGCCTACCAACATAAACGTGTTTAGTGTACAGACACACGGTTAATGTAAAGAAACTAACGCGTGCCTATCTATGTAGGTGATTGATTATTTCACCCTACTCTTTTTTATATGAGATATAATATATTTTTAAAACCACTAGAAATATTGGAATATCGTACCTTAACATTATTATCGGAAGATATTTTGAAAATCGACGTTTTTGGTTATTTTAGTTTTAGACTCATTTCACCCGCGAAGATCTTGAATTTCGTATATTCTAAGCAAATGAAACTACTATCGACGTCAGCTACTCCATGTTATTAATGTATCAAAAAATTAGATACTTAGCATATGCATTAGGTGCGCAATAATTTTTAAGCATTTTCCCAATATAATAATATAATCCAAAAATACCTCACTGGTAAATAACTATCATAGAAAAAAAAACAGCGGTGGTGAACTCATGGCATGCGTGCTACTTGTAGAATGTGCAGAAAATCTACTTGCAGGTGAAAGGATTAAACTTTTGGTTGAAACAAATTTTTAGAATTTAAATAATTAAAAAGAATGAATGTTGATACGTGTAATGACTCAAATGGATAGGGCAAATGGCTGACAAACATTCGCCCTAAAATAATCTACCCTGGAGCAAAAATATTAATTTACTTTTTATATAATAAATTGATGTTGAGATACAGTAATACATTATATTTTGTTTAATTCAACTGTTGCTGAACAACATTAAAATCGGTGACGTCCCTAGGTAAAGTGCTAACTTTATGCAGGGGATGCTTAGGGATTGGAATATCGAATGAAAATATCAAAACCGGTATTTCGATATTTCCTATTAAATATCGGTATTCGTAAAATAATTGGAAAAACAGAAGTACCTATCTACCAATAAATGTAAAAATCTCTTTAAAATATAAATATTTTGTAGCATGTGTTATTACTGGTCACCAAGGACGATGGATGACGACGAAAGTAAACCAGATATCGCGTAATCCGATAAAAATTACAGTCCCGTTAAGCCTTTTATGTTAAATAATACATTTTATTTCTACTGTCAATACCGAATATATCGGTATTGTCTGATTTTTAAAACCGGTATTTCGGTATCGAAAAATACTGGGATACCGGTTTTGAAATAACGGTATTGCAATTCCTAGCTGAGGTAGCGTAGAAAGGCGCGTGCGTAAATCCAATCGTCGCTGATCGTGCGAGCTCACTTCAGCTTTCAGTCAAGTCTGATACTGAAGTATACGTCTAAAGGTACTGAATATTCATAGAGATGGTGCAGCTGGATAAAGGGGCGTGCATTCAGATCCAACCATTGCATATTATCTTATTGATTTTGAAAAATTCTAATTGAATAAGTGTACGTCTTCATTTTGTATCTACACTTTTTAGTTTTGCATTTCAGGCGGACGTAGTCGCGAGCGATCGCTAGTTATGTATATATATATGAAGATGTAAATCTACCTCAAAAAAATAAGTTAGTTATAATTATTATATTATTTTTGACTTACGTATATTTTTTACTGTTAACCCTGTATTACAATGGTCTGTCAAACACGCGTATGAGAGTATGAGTCTGTGTTGTAAATTTGTATGAAAGTTTTGTTTTGTATTGTGTAAGTGCACTTTTCATATAAATTTGCACAGTACCTACCTCACTAAGCTACCTACGTCAGTATTATGCGTGAACCATACAGAACACACAAATTATACATAGGTAATTGACACATACAGAGATGTCATTCAATCGGTTATACCGAACTGGTTGTTAAATAATAAATTATTACTCGCCAGACTGCGAACCGGTTGTTGTTGACTATACAATATGAGTAGACAGTTATGTGTGTCCATCTTAATTATTTTTTAGTTTAGACTATAGGTATTCAATAATTTAATTAATAATACAATACATATCCACCATGAATTGACCGTTAACAACATAAAAGAGATATTATGTACATACATATTATATTTATTTGACTAGCTTTTCCCTCCATCACTCTCCACGTCCATTATGCGGGCGTATATCGTGGCGTAACGAACGTTAAACACCATTGGAGGATATATGGCTGGTGTCCCTCTTCTTTTTGTCGGAATGTCATCGTGGCCGGTGGCTTGGGAGTTTAATAATATAGATCAGTAGTCGGGGAACTATTTTAGGAAATACAGAAATAAATATTTATGTTAAATGATATTTAATCCCCCCCCTTCTAGACCGCAAACTATACGAAACGAAGACTTCAATAAGAATAGTTGTCTCTTTATTACCTACTAAAAATTCTGTCCACTCACCGAGTAATATGTCCCGCTTATTCCCAGATTTACGACCTCTATCACACCGCGTCTGCTTTCTAACCGATTGGGTTATTTTATGTTATGACTAAGGCCTTCGACATATGACACTACAGTTGATGTGCGCAGACTTAGGTCTTACTTGATTCTAAATGCATTCGATTAGAATCTCCAATTGGATAAAAAAAATTGGAGATTCTAATCGAATGCATTTGGAATCAAGTAAGACCTGCGTCGATTGACGTAAACTGCAGTACCTATCGTGTATCTGAGCTCTAACGTGCATTTTTTCATGCCACGTAGCGCTATACAGGGAACTCAGAAATAATAATGGAAATAATACATAACGGGTAAGGCGATAGCAGGTAACCGACTCGAGTAAGGAAGAATCCGGGTTAAACTTACACACGTGTCAAGAATACGTCTTACGTCGAATACTGAAAACTGGTATTATCTATTAAACTCGGTTTATGCATTTACGCTCATTTAATGTTGGTGTATTACCTACACACACTATTGCACGTGCATAATGCGTGCTTCATTTTCGTAGGACACTCACACATTCAAAACCCGGTATCAACTTGCAGCGTATTGAATATAGCCTATCGGTATTCTATTTATTATCTGTTCTGTGGCTATATATTATTATTAATATTATGCAGAATATAATAATTTTTCTTGTGCATATTAAACGAACAAATACAATCTACTAAAGTACATACTTATAAAATCACGACTGAGAAGAACATGATGATGGTGACATCTATGTTTGTATTGCAACGGATTATATATTGTTATTAATATGCTTGTAAAAATAGAGAGTCGCGAGAGGGGGAGGTCTGTAATATGGACCCGCTGGCGTTTTTTTAGCGTAGGCAACAGATTTCGCCGACCCCCTGTATCCGGCGCATCACATCGCGGCACAATGGCGTGTACGCTATAGTTTAGAGGCCGCAACTTTTTCGCGGCATCCGCTGTCGATAACTGCGGCCTGTGGGGGCGCAGGCCGACCGTAGGGGGTGCCGCTGGGTTGCTGTCAGGTTCGGTTGTTACAAACGTTGAAAAAATATACCTCTTATCATAACGACACGACTTTACGTAAACATTTTTTTTTTCATTTAATAGGTGAAACATATTGAACAATTAATACATCGAGACAGTTAGTGAGTTTATCAATTTTGTAACACTGGTTACTATACTTATACCGATATAATATAAGCGATGGAATTAAAAGAAGGATCATTATTAGGATGGCCTCTAAAATTCAAATTATATTTATTTTAAATAATATTATGTTGATCATGACAAAGTACAATTTCAAATCGTTTCCAACATGACGTAATAACAAAGAAAATAAGTGTTTACAATAATTTAATGAAATACGCAGTAATTAGATGAGTAAAAAATTATATAATATACCGTGTGACCTTTTTTATTTATATATAAAACAACCACCTGAACTCACACCAACGTAAGTGAAATATATCAATATTTATTATTATTGAACATAGTTATTGCTCGCTTAATTGTCATTATTAAAGACCGTCCGACCTCTTTGGGTCGTAAAGTAGGTACTGACATAACACCAGTGACGTCACGAGACAAAATGCCGCCCCATTTTGTATACACTATTTTTTATCATCCGGGCATACGTATCGTTTTTGGTGACCAAGGACGTCGAAGGACAACGGAAGTAAACAAGACATCGTGAACCCGACAAAAAAAAACACAGTACTATTAAACCTTTTATGTTAATTAATACATTTTGTTTCCATCCAGTGAGGTGAATTTTTAATGGGAAGATATTTTCGTTATTAAGTACTAAGTTTAGGAAGCTATTTCTATATACACCAAATGATTCTCCTCGATTTTCCGCCCTTTGAGTAACTGCCGCCCCCAAGCGACGCTCAATCTGCCTAACCCCACGGGACGTCACTACATAACATTCATGTCTAAATAAAACACTGTTCTTGTCGGTTTACACTTTACAGGAAGCCAGCAGCAAACAATTTTTGAAAATAGCCGATATACTGGATTATTTGTTAGATTAGGTTTTCATTCTTGAATTCATGAATTTTGCCAAAATCAGCTATGACAATTGGATTAATGTTCATATTGAATCTAATAAAATTGGAGATAGTATAGTATACGGTCATTTCTTTCAGATAAGAAAGCTTATGGCGAACTGTGCCACGTGAAATTTTTTACGTACAAATTATATATAACCGTATATAATGCGTGAATAACTCTATTTGTGTGATTGTTACGTATAATAATGTGGAGACCACGTACGAGGAAAAGTACAGATGGTGACGTATCGATACCTTTCTCATGTCACATCATTTTTTTGGTTGTAATCTAACAAGGTGATCCATTCTTTATTAGAAGATTTGGTAATACTTAATTATTTTATAGACCCATTTTTAATAATTAATATAGATCCGGGTCGCTGTTTTTTAAAAATCCTAATCTGTCTCACTTCTCTCAAAAATTGTAATATTCGTTTCTACATTTCCGTCCTGTACAATGTGCCGTCCCTAAGCAACGCATAACCGGCATACCCCCACGAGTTCTCAATAATCAGATAGTATATCTGTATGGTGGTGTGCGATATTATTTTTTTCGGAATTAAAACAGCGGGTTTTATGTCGTTGAATTGGTGGGTGGGTGTGGGTGATAACACTCGGGGGGTAGGCGGAATTGATCCGATACACTTTGCACGGTGTAGTGTGCCCCGGAAAAATATTTGTCGACTAGAATAGTGTGCAGGCGTGCAGTCACGATGCGAGACGAATGCGCTTTTGGACGGGTTCGTTAGCGGCAGGCCGAGCGATCCCGAACGATGTCGAACGGCGTCGAATATCCGATCGCTCGCGGACGTGAAAAAGCGAAAGATTTTTGGCCTTTGATTTTTGCAGCCGAGCATTTATCAATCATCGGTTTCGATGAATTTGCATGGCCGGTATTTTTTTGCGTTTTTTTTTTTGCAAAGCGATGGGTAATTTTGTCATTTCCGGATTTTCATATTTGATGGATTTGGTACAGAAATAGAACAGATTGAAATATCACCGTAACCACCGATAATTTTTGACTGTGAATTTTGTAAAAAAAAATTAAATGATGAGTATCAATATGACAATATTCATCAACATCATCGGCTCTACAATTCTGTGCCAATCCTGGTCGCTTCCAGAGTACCTTTCCAAGCTTAGTCTGACTATCTTGAGCTTTCTCCAGGTTTGAAAACTCAAAGTGGTATAGGTACTCACGGTAACACTCTGTTAATGCGCAAAAGCTATATCAACTCGGGTTTTCCGATTTTTCTTCCTCCCTTCGGGTTTGTATTTTGTCATCAATAATATTATTTTAATATTGTATGTGTCATTAATATTCATGCAAGTAATCAAAATTATGCTAGGTATTAATATCAAAGTATATAATAAATATACTTACATAATAAATATACATACTTTGATAGTAACACAATGTGTAGGAAAATCACTCTACAGTGGGACCATGGATACGGTAAAAGCAATTTGCAGTTGAATTAAGCATTTCATGTAACAACTAGGTACTTACTAGTTAAAATCGTAAAATCTGGAACTTAATTGGAAATGCATACTGGCGCAAACCCAGCAGATACAGGTTCAAGTCCAGTCGGGTGTCCTATTTTTTTTTCTACAAAATGATTTTTTCTAGTGTGTATATGCATGAGATGTTTTCAAATTATGTGTAGTCAATGTATAGAATGTTACATTCTCAAATCTTGTGTCTTATCATTGAATAAAAAAAAATAGTTTATTAAATTATTAGCAAGTCTAAGTACTCGTACGTTATAAAAACTGAATAATGGAGTAATCCACGACGTCGGTTAGTAATTAAGGAATTAATTGATACCTACCTTAATTTAATATAATAAAACCGATAGCCAACATTATAACGTAATTCGATAAGCATTTCATGTACTTAACAACTACTAGTTAAAATTGTCGTAATTAAGTAAGATGCACGTAGCTTAATTGGAAAAGTATACTGGCGCGAATCCAGCAGATATAAGTTCAAGTCCCGTCGGATGTCGTATTTTTTTCTTTCTACAAAATGAATTTATCTAGTGTGTAGGTATATGCATTAGATGTTTTCAAATTATGTATATTCGGTACGTTTAATAATAATATAATTATTGTACTGTACCTATTATAGATATAAGTACTTAACTCACTTTAATGTAAATATGTACACTTGTATCTAATTATTTATAAAAGATGCTTATTTTTAAAAAGTGCTCTCTTGTGAAGTTGATATTTTCGATTTAGTAGTTTTACTCGTAGGTACATGTCAGATTTTCCTCCGAGTTGAATTGATTTAATTCGGTCGCTGGATGGGTGTCAAAAAAACTTGTATATTTTCCGTTGCCAGGCGACCGGTGTCAGGGTTTGCGTGAATGGGCGCGCATGCAAATAGTTGTTAGTGCAATTTGGGGAGACTGGGGCATGATGCATCTCGCTGCACGCGCCGCACCGATTCACTCCCCCCCTTTCGAAAAATCCCTTTCCCATAGAATGCGTTCCCTCTCATCCCTGGAGAAATGTTTTTCGGGATAAACAGCCGACCTCATAATGGACCTAGTCTACGCAGTTTTCAATGGCATGTTTATGGGAGCACTGATTGTGGATCGTGCATTATTTAACCTTTTTTCTCATGCAAGAAAACTCTTAGATATAATTTTTAAATTCGACAATTTGCCGTACTACATACCAGAACCCAACATAATATGTTCAACAAAATGGACCGGAAAAATGTGGAACCACCGACGATTACTGTGTTACGAGTAATGAATTGACACAAATAATTATATTCGTAAATTTAAAAGAAATATAACGCGATGCATTAGTGACATCTTGTACCTAATAGTATGGAATTATTAGACTGTAGTGGTAACTAAAATATTAAATTTGTATGAAATTAACTAGTGACACACTTTAGTTACCGTCATACTGTAGCTTTAGAAGTGTCTATTTACAAATAATATTTAACTGTTTAAGCCAAATATGTTAGACTAAAGTTAGTCAGTTGGTGTCATTATCTACCATAGATATATTCCTATTGATTACTATGTAAGCGTGTATTGTTATTATTTTCATTTTTTTTAAAGTCATCCAAAAAGTATCAAGTCTTCGGCAAATGAGACCGTAGAGTAATTTAAAGTTAAATAAGGTTCGAAAGACTTAGTCTGATGTGGTTAAACTGTTTAGAAAGAGACTTAGCATGTCTGAGAACTGAGATAGTTTAGAAGCTTGCAGCAGTATAGATAAGATAGATATGTTATCTGGAGGTAGCCAAAACTTATAACGAATGAAAAAAAATAATCACTCCTTTTTTATCCATATACTTACTTAATAAATATTGGTTCCTGTCTATGTTGTTTAGTGGAAGCCAGCGGCAAACAAATTTTGGAAATAGCCGATATACTGGATTATTTGTTAAATTATGTTAGGTTAGGTTTTCTTTAATGTTATCATTCTTGAATTCATGAGTTTTGCCAAAATCGGCTATGAAAATTGCCGCTGTTCCCGTCTGGCTTCTAGTAAACAGACTTGTACCATTTATTATTTACCTAGGTAGGTACCTAAGTATTTAAGAAAATGAGAGTACAAACAAAAATTTGCAAATACAGGCGTCCATTCTGCGGAGGTCCATATGATCATATTAGGATCAGGCATGATCAAAAGAACTAAGTATATAAAATACTTAAATAAATAAAAAAAAATCTTGAACACATCCCTATATACCTATATAGTCTATATTTGTATTTCTACTTCCATTATATTGAATCAATATATATTAATAATAATTTATAAAAAATGTACTAAGTATATTTAAATGTTTAAAAGTAGGCGACAACAAAACATTTCGTGCTTATGAGCAGTTGTCAATAATAAATAACCGGTTGTTAGCCGTCACAAAAGCAGAAATTCACGGGAGCTCACTCTCACTCCCCACATCGGTTGGGGTACACCCAAAGCTTGCTTCGGTTAACCCTGTCTGCCCCGGCAAACCAGACCCGACCCTAAATTTACAAGAAAAGGGGTCTTGTTCAATAGAAAACTAGAGGGTTAATCCTATATGATCTCGGCTGTACTATATTCGGACAAAGTACTGTATGAAAATCGCGCATTGAAACGGTCCCATAAATGCCGGCGCGTTGGTATCATAATCAATTATGGGCTAGATTTGGTTTAGCCGGGTACGTTTGGGGTAAATACGGCTCACACACCAAAGCGGGAGGTTTTGGGTAGCCTCTATGGCCAGAGTTTTACCGCACCAAGTATGGGGAAAGAGGAAAGGAGCTTGTTAAATAGTTTGCTGACTCTTTTGCACGGTGGGGATAATGCGAATTCATTTGTTAATGACGTAATTGATACTCTGCTTACAGGAAATATAATTTCAAAAATCCCGCGTATAGCTACTTAATCAAATAATATTAATTGCAGCTATACTCTAAAGTCTAAAATACAGATGGAGCATTTATGATGACTTCGTAATCGTTGTTGCTTGGTTGTTACTTATGACAAAAAATAATATATGTACATATTCTTCTGCTTCAAAAGACGCTGCGACCCAAATCGAGCCTTTGCCTCCTTAATTTTTCAATGTACTTATTCTCCTTGGTACCGAGTAGTTTACAGGCTAGTCCTGCACGTAAAGCAGCTCCATCATGTCTCCTTCACTCCACCAAAACAAAAGATAGGAATCCACGGCTCCGCTGGATCGGTGGAGAGAAATATTTAATTCAATTCGTGTTTTTGTCCCTTACTGTTGCGGATTGTGACTCCTTTTAAATGTTCTAGTTATGAGTATGTCTCTTCATGGGTCCCTGTATTCCGCCACTGAACGTATTGATATACCCATAGTGCTTATTACTATTATTATAGGAGACTTGTTTCTTCCGCACCAACCCTCAATGTTTCCGATGACGATGAGCATTTCCAAATTATATATTTTAAGAAAATAGAATTATCAGGAAATTAAATATATAAACGATCCGAATAAAATATTATTAATCCTTTCTATGCCGCAATTAGTTATATGATTGTAATTAACGTAAGAATTGGTGTAATTACTACGTACAAAGATGTCTGGTAATGTATCCAGAAACGTACATTGTTTAACCAATGTGTTTGTATGGATGTAGAGCATGGACCTTAAATTTATAGGGGGATTCCGGGAACTAAAATAGTAACAGCACAGTGGGGTGTGGATTATTGGAGTACATTCTAGGCGTGGCCATAAGAAGGTACGATTCTAGGGTATGGAAAAGTATGGTTATGGCTGTATCCATTGATGTTTGTCACGTGAACGGAACACGCTTTTAATATTTTGATATAGGTATTCCACGTACGTAAAGATGAATAAAGGATCTGGTTAGTTTACTCCAGTGGTTCTTAACCGGTGCACAGGTGCACCGCGAAAAATTTATAAAAACAGAAAAATCCGCGAAATTATGAAAGCCTACGAAAGATCTAATGTGATTTCGATTTTGCCGAATCGGCTAACGAAAACATTGCCGAGGGAATCATTTCCGCATAACAGAAAATTTGACTTTATTGTATGAAAATATTGCATATTACATAATATGGAAAATGATGACTGGATACGAAATCCATTTGCTACGATTGATACATCGAGTTGTGAATTTTCGTACCAAGAAGAAGAAGAATGGGTCACCTTGTCAACGGATCGTACTCTAAAAGTTAAATTTTCTGAAATAACTATGGAGGTATTTTGGATTTCTGTCCAAGACGAATATCCAGCTCTCCACATAAGGGCACTGAAAATCTTGTTACAGTTTTCAACATTATATTTGTGTGAGCTCGGTTTCTCAACAATAACTAATAATAAAAATAAAAACTAAACGAGAAAAACTTACTTACGAATGTATATATATATATCTTTTCTTTAACTGTTATGTAATCTATTTAATTTGTAATAAAAGTCATGTTATTATTTCATTATTTTCATTATTTTCTGACCGTTTGATTTTGGTGCACCGTAATTTTTTCTTATTACCTACCAAAAGCGCACCGTGACTTCGAAAAGTTTAAAAACCACTGGTTTACTCGGTGTACCTAGTTTCTTGTACTTTTGTGTAAGTAATAACAATGTAGCCGTTCTTAGCTCAAAATAAATTATAATGATAATAATGACTACGTTATGAGGTTTTCGATATTTTTCTATGTGTTTGGCTTGAAGAATCTACATAAAACACAGATAAATAAAGCGATTAATACCGACAAACTATTTCCAATACAGCAAATCACACTTTATTGTAAGATATGTTTTTATTTCATTTCGATAGCTCAAATTTCAAACTGTTCAAAGCTTTGCAGTACGTACTAGTCTAATGTGGAAAACTATTTCATTCCGAATTCGGGGGGCGCGTTGACACTTCCAATAAAATATATTATAAATGATGTCGCAGTATTGCCGCGTCTCCCCTTTGATAATAATTTGGCATTGTTCCCCGTTTGGGGCGCGGGGAGAGAAGGGGAGGCTGGGACGAGTGTGTGAAACGCGTTCGAAAAAAATTAAATAGGGGGCGAAGGGCCTCTACCCTTTGTAATAACTTTGTAGGGGGTATCGGATTTATTGATTTTTGCAGTGCGCGTAATTCGAGATAATGCTTAAGTATCACTGAATACTGGGGATGAGATCACAACAAAACGAAATAAATACTCAAACATTTGCCAGGATGCTGCAAAATTGCAAAATTGAATACTTGCTGATATGAGCGCCTTATTTTCAATTGCCACGTATTATTATCTAAAAAGCTCAATATCAATACAGATTATCATATTCCTGGGTTTGGCCAATTATACGAACTGTGTTGACGACTCGTAGATTCATGATGTTTGTTGCGAGCGATTGTCAATCATTATTAACAACTTTTCCAAATACAATGAGATTATCTTAACAAGTAGTGTAATTGGCGCATTCATACGCTGTGATTAAATAAAAATAGATAATACCTGTATTAAAAAAATCTACTGTCTTTTGGCCACGTTGATAGCAATACTAAACAGTCTTCTCCGGGCGCGCACACAGAAATATTGTTGGGGGGTACATTTTGAAAAAAAGTATTCATAATATTTATATTTCTATTGATTGTAAGGCGGCTGGAGGAATGAGGTTTAGGAAATCTAGCAGGTGCCACTGACTTCCACATTTACTCGGCCTTATTATTTATAGCTCATATTCGCTTCAACCGAGGAATACCACACTTTCCAGATACATTCCTTATACCCGGACAAACCGTACTATGTGTTTAGCGATAAACACCTGGCTCGCAGGTATTACTAAGAGTGTTATCATACAAGTTATTGCGACCTATGTCATGCACAAGTGGTTAGTGGATACGCGTAGTTTGATGGTCATAGTTATTATGATTAGTTTATATGCTGTCTTGTCTTTTAAACATGCCACATCGAAATATAAAAACAAACATTGGATATCCAAGATGGTTGCGCCAATTAATGAGTGCCAAGGGTCTGCTGAAAGAAGTGGGGCAAACCCGTTCATAGGTTCGACAGCCAAATCAACCTGGTCACGGTCCTCAGTCCTGACGAAGAATTAGATGAAGTAAAATTCCATTTACTTAAATTAATTAATTTGTAGGCACTATTTTCGTTTCTGGGGGAGTGGACCGGACCCAAAAACCCCCCGTGTGTGCGCGCCTGATCTTCTCGCATCATATTAAAATATCAACCCTAGACTTTAAAGATTGTTTTCCTTATTTTGTTATAAAAGAAATAAATAAATAAATAGTCATTCTGTTTAAACAATAAGGAAGTCCGAGCGATACTGATACCGATGCGTATCACATAATATAGTAGGAAAATACTAGTACTTAGTACATTGTTACTTAGTTAATTAATAGTGCAGTAATATTGTGAAAAATAGTGTAGCCGCCAAAATGATAAAAAATGTTTTTTAATTTTGAACACTAACGACACATGACATTTTCGAGACTGTACTTTAGCTATTAATTTGGGGCTGAATACGAAGTGAAGTTGCGTTCCTAACTTTCTAATCGGTGGGTCATATGCCGGAATTTCGCTGGTTGTGTCAAATTAGTATGATGTCTTTCCAGGCTTCCAGCCAATATCACTAACACCACGGTCTACACTACACTATTAAAGTTCAAATTAATATAATAAGTAATTTCTTTTAATTTCATAAGTAATTTTTTTTATGTAAAATATTAAAAAAAAATGTTTACAAATTCTTGACGTCATGGTCGTCGCGTGTCCAACATCCATCATCCACCAAGGTCCCGCCGAAAAAATAACAGCACTACGTGATAATTAAGCTCTCCGCCGTCCTTCAAGGAAACTGTGTAAACAAAGGTGAACCCAAACGGGTGTTTTCACTTGTATTATAATATTATCTAGGTAACTATAACAATTTAATAATAATAAAAAACTACACGGTGTTGGAAAAACGTATGTGTTATCTAATATGTACCTATATTTCTATAGATAATACTGATTACAGATATTTCAATAACATGCATTGTAATTAGTTTAGTATATCAAAGGGCGAGATGTATAATATTTTTTTAATTAAAAAATTATGCCCAAAACTAAAGACCTACCTACGATTTATTGTATTCCATAGATTTATTATGAAGCTAAAATAAATACAATTGGTCAAAAACAATGTTTTACATGGCTTGATTTCCATTTTATTGAAATTAAATTGACATTTTCATAACGTATATTATTTTTAAGTTAATAAATGTTTATTTCACATTTACCGGGAAACATAATTTTTTTAATTACAAGTAGTGAACATAATATTAAAAGCCAGTAAAAACTACAGATCTTTTAGTTTTATGTAAATAATATGTCTGTTTTTAATCACCAAGAGAACTACACTATAGCTATAGCATAATGGTAACATTTTTTGTTACCATTTTCGGCCCTAAAAAATGATAATATGAGTATCCAAAGAGTGGAGGTTCTATTATCAAATTTATATTTCTACGAGAAATTGATGTTAACCACTTCCTTAACTTATTAGGTCCACATTCTGGTCGAAAACACATCGAAAACAAGATATGATTTTTTGCCAGATCAGGAATTAGAACCCGGGACCCACGACGTTCGCTCGGCCATCGTGGGTAAAATATTAAATATAGAGTCTGTATTCTATAAGCTGGCGTTCACGTCACGTCGTTCGGGGATAGAGAGCATTGTGCCATCGCGTTCGACTGTTGCAAGTTTTAAATGGGAGGGAACGAGAGGGAATGCAGTGCCGAATGCTGAAGCGGGGAGGAGGGGGAATCCGCACGCCAGCTTATAGAAGACAGATTCTAGATTTATTGTGACGTTATAATGCAACATTTAATTTAAATGTATGTTTATCAGATTACGGATTTAATATGATACCTCTTAGTGCAAATACTAAACGTCGCCTACATTATTTGGTATGTATCTAGGTATATACCTAGACTTTCGCTAATTCGTACTAAAACTACGATTGAAAATGTACAATCAATGTTTTGTACACCCGGTATTCAGAGATCCGATAATAAATGCCTACCATTCAGTATTGACAAGTAAGATACATTACCTTTTATTATCAAATTTATGGTAGGTAGTTGTAAGTATGTAGTGATTCTTTACCGTAACATAATTTAACTGGCTTGCCTCATTGGCCGAGAGTATTAGCACAAAAAAAACGGTGAAAAATTTTACTGTTTATCTTTCATAGACAAAGGAAGACGGGAGCCTTTCTAGAAAGTGTGTTAATTAGTCCAACAAGAGTTTCGTTTTCATTTTTTTCCTAGGAAAACGAAAATATGATGAAACTAGAAGAATTTTATTTTTAAAAATATAATAATAATAGAGAAACTACCTGATGTACCTACCTAGATGAGTGTGATAAAATTATAATATTATACCAAGGGATCCCAAACTTATTAACGCATTTAAGTACCTATAGCCAAAAATATAATGGTGGACAATTTTTTTCCCATTGAAACTTTCATAAATTACACAGAGAATACCTAAGTACCTACTACATAATAAGGTATTCGGGGACTGGG
This sequence comes from Rhyacophila brunnea, assembly GCF_057557595.1. Taxonomy (NCBI): domain Eukaryota; kingdom Metazoa; phylum Arthropoda; class Insecta; order Trichoptera; family Rhyacophilidae; genus Rhyacophila; species Rhyacophila brunnea. The sequence continues at coordinate 18,747,590 of NW_028232965.1, forward strand.
GACATATACTGTTATTCTTGGGGAAACTTACATACTTTTACAACTTTTCTCACATACAAGGTTTTACTCTTTTTTTTAGTAGGTATTACTGTTTACTTTTTTATTAATTCTTCATGCAATATTATGTAGGTACCTAACTATTTATACGTAAATGTATAAACATTTTATAAGTGAAACAATATGTTTCAAATCCATTTTTGATTTTTGGAAGTTTTTAGAAATAATCATGAGATAAGTAGGTATAGCAAACAAATATTGACGCTAGTGAAAATTGAACTAAAAATATTGTAGCATACTATTTCAAATTTGCATGTTATTATTACGTAAAATTACGCGATATAGGTATTATTATTATGTAAGAAATGCTCGTCAAAAGACAATCGATGTTTGGATTTCTTATTAAATTCAATCATTATTGTTATAATATGGAACTTATTCAAATAATAATAATATACTGAAAAACTCTCTTCTAGGAAGATCAAAGTTTTTATGATCAAGTACAACATGGAAATAGGTTAACCGAAACCAGCAAGTAGCTAAGGGCTGAGGACTGACCGATATTTCAGAACAATGGGTGATTTATGATGTAAGTACGACTGGACATAAAAGAATTTAGTGCACTTGTCATGTTAGAATTTTTAAATATATGGACATATAAAATGTTGCTCCTTTAGCTAAAATGTTTAAATGCCGCCAAAATAATTATTTGCAAAAGCTCCTGTAAAACGTTTTGATAACGATCGTTGCAAAATGACGATCTTGTCTTATTGCAGTAGGTAGAATAATGTGTTTTCTTTCAATATTTTTTTTTCTGAAAAATGCAATTCTTAAATTTTAGTGATGTTCAGTGGGTAGGTACTACTATCTACTCCGAAACTTTCTTTAGCCTTAGTTATTGACTCAGTAAAATATTTAACACTGTAATCCATGGCCCCCACATCTTGAAGCGGGCCCCCAGGCCAGGGTCTTGGGCGGGCCCCCTACCTATCACTATGGTTAAAGGCAGTCTGACACTCTCCAGTATTGTTTTTCAAATGGTGTTTGAGGTCAAATAAAATTCAGTGTAATTTAGCGATTTTTTAACACAGTATATTACTCAACACGTACCAACAACCATATTATGTTTTAAAATGGTAATAAGTCCGAAGTAAACTAGCGCGACTTTTTTTTGCTATTAGAGCAAAATTAAGATGTGTATTTATCTCATTTATCTGGTCGACCCGTCACGCCGGGCCCCCCCTGAGCCTGGGCCCCTACGCTAGCGCCCTGTCAGCCCCCCCCCCTTGTGGGGGCCATGCTGTAATCACAGAACAGATTAATAAGAATATGCCAGTTGATAATAATATGGTGCAAGAGATTGAATCCACATTTGGTTTATGAATTGATTTAATGACGGCCAGTCCATAAAATGTAGGTAGGTACAACATACCTACAAAACCTCCGGAATATTGTCAAATTTAATATTACCAAACTTTAAAAACTTTAGTGCATATTATGACACATACATAACTATTTAAAATAAGATAATTTCTTTTACACTCGAGATTTGTACTTTGATTCTTACAACTACAATCAGAGTAATAACGCAATTACTCTTATACATACATAATTCTGAAAACACTTGTGAGAAAATATAGCCAATAGAAAAGAATACTATTATTTTTAGTTCTCTGGTTGCAATAAATCAATTTATTATGGGATTACTTCCTTACAGTATTTATTTACCATGGACTGTATAATTAAAATGAAGTAAGTAGGTACCTACTAATCAAAGTGACGACACAACATTTTTGACATTTCTTTCAAATAATGTCGCTATCGAATGTAGTAATCTAGGTAGGTATATGTGATATAACACAAAATTCTAGATATTCATTTAATACACTGTCACTAGTATGATGCCAAGTAAACTAAACCAAGAAGAATGTTTATTACAATTCCAAGTAAATTTTGAAGTCACCGTTTGGTTTGAAACTTACCTAAGCATTTCAAAAATATAAAAAAAACCCCTGACTGAATAAAAGAATAATTTGTGTCTGAAGTTTGTATTGAAGATGTAAAACAAAACAATACAACTAGAAAGTTTACAAGAGAAACAGAAAAATAAGCATTGTGACGATTTATAATTATTGCACCCAATAAAACATGAGTTTACAAATTCAATGTGTTTAAACAAAGATGTTTTGCTTTGCCTTTTAAAAAGCGCTGATGTGCGCACAGTAGGAAGCCGCCATTTTCTTGTTTAGATTTTTTTGACGTTCTTTCAGTGTCTTTGAATTGAATCAGACAAAACGATTCACTATGTTCGCTGAAAATCTATGCCATGAATGCAACTTAAGAAGTCTGATTATGTAGCGTGCGGTGGGAATAATGCACTTTTCAGGGAAAACAAAACGTTCTTGGAAGGTAATTTAGGAAGCGTGTGCCTATTGTTGTTTTTTTATTAAGTCAATAGTATAATAATTTTATAGTGTTAGCATAAGCAGTGACGTCCCTAGGCAAAGTGCCGCCCTTAAGTAGACTTAGAATGCCGTTCCCTTTCGTTTTTAGTCACAGAATAATATGTTAGTTACCCATTTACCTAAGTATTATATGTTTTTGACTATCTTCAACGGATAAACACATCAAAAATCTTTAAATTGACCTACACACCATTAACTTAGAATTACAACATTTACACAAAACCTACTCTCAAATAGTGGTAGTTTTAGGTGTGTATAAGGTCTATGGCGCTGATATGTTTGGAGGCACCCTTGTTATAATGCGATCAATCGCTCAATACAACAACAGTTATACTTTTGTAAGATGTAGGCACCTATAAAATACGTGTATTTAGAAATAAGTGTTGAATTGCTGGTCTTGCAAAATAATTAAATAGGATTTTGTAAGTTCACATGATCATAAGTTTTATCATTAACTTTGAATCATGGTTCAGCAATTAATATCACGAAGCAATTTTAGGTCGAATAAGTATGTGTCCTTTTCTTCGTCAGGAGATCATTACTGAGGATCGTGACTCGGATGATTTTGGTGTTTGGCAGCCATCTTCACCACTTGGCTCCGTCCCTCTCGATATTCAGCGGCATGCAGGGCCTTTGTCAGTGTGAAACCTATGGTATTCTTGATTACATTTCAAATGAGTTCTTCGTTGTCCATTCTAATCTTTGACCTGAATAATATCACTAGTTTTTTCAAGTTGCAGGCGAGCACACAAAGGAGAGGGTCCGGACCCCCTCAAGAACGGAAAAATAAACATTATTGAAGTTAATAAAATAATTATTCATTTTTTTCTTTACCAGGGATCTATGGCAGAATCGTGACCCGGAAGATTTGGCTGTCGAATAACCTCGAATAGAATTGGCTCCACGCCTCTCTGCATTCTACAACTCGCAAAGCTTGTCGCAATTGGAAGATTCGTGGCACTCATTAATAATTGGTGCGATTATCTGAAGCATCCACTTTTATAATGGAGCATCAGATACGGCCTGTCAAAAAGTCAACACAATGAAGACAACGCAGACGGACATAACCACTTTTGGATGTGACAGCTCACAATAACTCGTCGGTGAGCACCATTAGTTATACCTGCAGGTCAGGTATTAATTACTAGAATATAATACGGAGTCCAGTGACATCCCGTGGAGGTAGGTAGATTCAGCGTCGCTTGGGGGCGGCAGTTACTCGAAGGGCGGCAAATCGAGGAGAATCATTAAATATATATAGGAATAGGTACCTAAACTTAGTAATAACGGAAATATCTTTCCATTAAAAAAGTCAGCTCACTGGTTGGAAACAAAATGTATTAATTAGCATAAAAGGTTTAACAAGACTGTATTTTTTCGTCGGGTTTGCGATGTCTAGTTTACTTCCGTTGTCTTTGGACATCACTCTTTGATGACCAGCAATGACACGTGCAGATTTGCAAATTATATTTGAATTATAGGTAGGTCCATACTTAGGTAATAATGTACCTATTTCTTAGATATTGAAGTCATGAAAGGATAATAAAAAAAATACTGCATAATGGGGCGACATTTTGACGCTGCCTGGGGCGGCATTTTGTCTAGGGACGTCACTGACGGAGTCTCTGGGAATAAGGTATATACACAGAAAAGTTCGGGGATCCATGGTAGACGCAAGGAAGCTATAAGTAGTAGGCGTGGCAAATATCGTCTCTGTTCTGGCAGAACACACTAACTGGAGAATACTAGTTTTGAGTAATTCGACTTTGAAGTTGTTAAAATGTTTGAAATGGTCTATCATGTGAGTTTATTAAGTAATCGTAAAGAGGATGACTTTAAAATAATAACTGTTTATTTATTAAGAAGGTTTCCAAACGGTAATGTTTGAAATAAGGAACATTTTGGTAAGTATAACTAACTCAATATGTCATTTTTTCGAATTAGTGTCTTCTGCCAGAACAGTGACGATATAGAAGTAAGTGGCATCAACTAGATTCTGTTAACCCCGCCTTACAAATCAATAGTAAATTATTATGGATACTTTGTTGAAATCGATCCCCGTCAAATTATTTTTCCACTTGCGCACCTGCCACGTTGTCATCTTATCTGTGAACTACTTATATAAATTATAGATATACCCAACAAATAATATGAGTCCAACGAAAGTAAGCCAAGGAGGATTTGTCTTGAAACTGAAGTTCGTTTATTATGGTAGGTATGTATATTTATAGTTTATTTGGCTGAGAATTGTGACCACCCTGAAATGCAGTAATATCCTGAGCGACTGAAATTATCCACCTCTCACGGTTATCTGCTTCTTTCAGAGCAGGGTGAAGGCTGCTCCAATAATATCATTTACGTAGTTCCAGCGTGCCAACGCTCTTCATTTGCTTTGCCTTCGATAGACGCTACCCAAAACCACCAGTATATCCACATTTTCTGATCCGCGTCGAATAATATGTCCAAAAACTGCAGAATGCCACTCAGACATAATATGAATGATTGACTGATTTCTACTGTGCTCTGTCCAAGAAATACGAAACATTCGGTGCCAATACTACATTTTTAAGGTATTATTTGCCTCCCGCTTGCTCCCGCTACATTATAATCAAGATATTTTTAATTGGTATCACACCTACATAATATCTATTGTTATTGTTATAACCAGATGTAGGTCATCCACTAACCGTGTTGATCTTTTGTGATACACTTATTTATTACACACCCCGGTAGTAGGGATTTTAAAACCGCTATCCCAGTATTTTTCGATACCGAAATACCGGTTTCAAAAATCAGACAATCCGATATATTCGATATTAAAAGTGGAAAAAAATGTAAGTACCTATTAATTAACATAAAAGGCTTAACAGGACAAAAGTTTTTGTTGGTTTACGCGATGTCTGATTTACTTCCGTGGCCCTTGATTTTCTTTGGTGACCAACAATGACACATGCTATAGAATATTTTAAAGAGATTTTTACATATATTATATTTATTGGCAGATACTTCTGTTTTTTTTCCAAATTTTCCAATAGGAAATGCCAAAATACCGGTATCGGTATTTTCATTCGGCATTTCAATCCCTACCCGGTAGGTACCTATTCCACTCGTATTGGGCCATGTATAATTTCGTATTTTGTAAATGGTAGCTGACCTACTATTTTAAGGAAAAAACACACTACATACACAGACTATTTATACACTACACTACATACTACAGACACACTAACCGAAATTTTGGTAGGCATGTTTTCCGTTATTTAAAGACGTCTTTATATTAATTGTTAATTTGTAAAACAATGGTGATTTCAGCAAGGCATCCTTTTGTCTCTATCATAGAATTCTATGGTATTTATCATTTGGCTATTGTATTTATGGACACATAAATAGAACTAATAATAACAATGGAAGAATAAGGGAGACTATTCAAACCATTTTAAATGTGCAATAGTAAAATAATATTACAGAGAAAATGTCACACAGAAATAGGATAGGTACAATATGGAAGTCAGTCACGCTAATACTAACTACTGTTGTTTGAAGGTTAACTTAGTACCTATATCTCATCAGATATTAGAAATATAGGGACGTCATAAATATATTTTCTTTGCATGAACGAAATCATTAAATATTATACTCTCGTTTTAATTTTATTCATCCACATTCTATCTGTCTTGTCATGATGGTTGTGATGATGTGGAGGTCAAGCAAAATTTTATCAAAACTGTAATTAATTAATTAATCAAATAGCTTCCTACCAAATGACATCTTTTCATATTATAACATATTATTATTTCAAATTGCAATATCTATACATGTGCATCAGTGGCGAAGGGTGGAGGTAGGCTGTTAAGATTCGACATGAATAGTGCACACTAAACTTTGTCAGTCAAACGTATTTGCTTTCATTGAACTAAGTTACTCGTACTACGACTACAATGTATAGATAGTGTTTGTAAGTTTTTAAAATTCAATTGAACCCTGCCTAATTCAAGCCGTAGTAGACAAGAGTCGAACAAATATTCGTTTATCTATAAAATATTTAAATATTGCCATTGAACGATATCTACATAATTTTAGATTTTTTATAGATAGAAGAATATTTTTTATCGATTATAGTTTGCTATAGGGCTTAATGAAACTTAAAAATTCTTAATTCAATGAAAACAAATAAGTATGACTAGAAAACTATGCAATATTTTACATATCTATACGATTATGGTTTGGTTAAGCAGGGTTTAATTAAATTTTAAAAACTGACCAGCACCATCTGTAAATTATTGTATTCCTAGTTCAATGAAGATAAATAATTTACTAACAATGCTTAGTGTGCACTATTTGTAATAATGTATAATGTGCACCCCTCGCCACTAAATCAAAGTTTAATTAGATATCACCAGTGTTGCCAAGTCAAAATTTTTAATTTCAGTAGAATGTGTAAAAAAAATTCAGTAGATTCGACAAAATATCAGTAGATTTCTGTTTTAGGAAAAAAATTTCGCCGCGGGCCGCAGGTTCCCAATTTTTGCGGGCCGCAGATTCCCAAGTTTTCAAAGATGGCTAGTTTTTTTCCCGGCTGGTGGAAATTTTGTGAAATTAAGAAATATCAGTAGATTTCAAAAAATATCAGTAGATCTACTGAAATTTCAGTAGACATGGCAACGCTGGATATCACACACATATCACTCGTTTCGTAACAGATCGGAATGGGCTTTGACCTGATCCTCAAGTCGTCTCTCCCAGTTCGTTCTATCCTCCAGAATCCACCTCAAATCCGAAACTTCGATCGCTCGCATATCCTCGACCACGCCATCCAACCACCGTAATGCTTCTCAAACAAATCCTTCGATCTTTATTATGTCTAAGACTTCGTGCGCGTATGAATTGGTGAAATATTACTTTGAAATATGGTGGCGTTAGATTCAATTTTAGTCACTGATCGATTTTTCCAGGAGCATATTGAACAAAGATAAGATAGAGTCTTTACTAGGCGTAGTTCATCGAATTTGCAGTATGTATAATATTTATTAATCTGTATCTGTGTGGTTATAGTATATGACATTAATAACTATTTTTTTTTGTAAACTCACTTTGTCACTGAATCAGAGAACACGATAAACAAGTGGTCGTTTTTAAGAAACTGAGCAAGTTATGCTTTTGTTAAGGCTTTTTTGTCTATTCTCATAATGTCGCACTAGGTGGTGGCATATTTTAAAGAATTTTACGGTCATAAACACATTAACCTAAATCCAAATTTACACAATCAGTTATTCTAAGAAAACCAAAACCTATGAATATTAATTATATGAAAACGTTTTTTGAATTTGCATATTTTGGCATGCTTATTTATTTCTGAAGTAGGATTTCAACCCTTTAATTATTGTTTGACAGAATTCAAGGAATTGCGATACTCAATAGTAATTTTTATTAGATATCTACCTATTTAGAAATGAACCTTTACCATTCACATCAGTACCGTCAGACGATTGATCGATTTTATTCCTTAGCTTGGTCGCACAGACAAACTTGTCACTACTGAAACATGTTGAATTTGAAAACATGTGTAAATTAATGTACTTACCTATTGTCGCACATTCGTGAAAAAGTCAAATAAAAGGGTCAAATCATAATGTTGAAATTTGAGGCAAATTTGTTTAGGAACGATAATTTTATTGTTAAACTTGTCTATTTGGTATAGATATAGTATAGATAAATGCAAGGACCACTAATGCATTCACTGATTTAAAAAGACAGAGTGAAGGCATTTATAAAAAATGGAGCTTTGGAAATCAAAATGACAAAAAAAAAAATTCGCCATGTTTCCATTTTTAAATGATTTCTGCGGCAGATATATTGAAGCAAACAAAAATCTATTTACTGAGTTCTTGGTTAGTTTGCACTTTTCACATTATTTTATTAACAGTAAAAAATGTCGCTTGTTTCAGGGCTATTATATATGTTAAATATCTAGTTGTGCGTTGCAATTTGATGTGATACCTAAATGATGATCGATATACTTACTTAAATGATAACTCCCGTGTATAATTTAGGAAAACCTACATTAGAGCACCACGCTGCCCTTAACTGTGTATCTGTGTTTTTTGTCTTTTTTATAATCATGAAATGCTAATCGTTGCCTGGCCATTGTCAAATCACAGCAACTCTGAATTTGTATCTAAAAAACTTTGTTTCTAAATCATTATAACTGAGTTTTACCATGCTGAAAGGTCAGTTTGATCAATGTTGTATTTTAATCTACTGCATTGAGTTTGTGTTTTTGATTCAGTTACCCACTGTATTTTTAAATATTAATTATTCTCATCAAAGTCAGTTCACTTTTTATAATTGTGTTTCATGTAATTGTGAAGAGACCTTAAATATAGTCATATTTGTGTAAATGTGTAGGCTTGTGTGTTACTTAGAATGGGATTCTTATGTCGTCTATCCCCATTGATTTTGTTAAAATATTTTGATTGTCTTAGGAAAAATAATAAATGTATTTTTTTGTAAACTGAAGTCTGCCTTATTATTTATTCTAATGTCGAAAATATAGGTACCTATAATAAACTATACAAACTGAAGTATGCCTTGTTATTTATTGCAATGTTGGAAAATACATTTTATAATACCCACTATACAACAGAACTCAATGGAGCATGTATTTTCAATGATCTAGGCCAGAGTGTAGATCCAAACAACAGGTATGTAATGAACATTAATTTGATAAAAATAATTCTGTTGGACCCAGAGCCAACAGTTACAGCTGACGGCTAAAACGAATTTCTTAAGAAATCTGTTCAGAAGATCCAAATTGTATCGTGGAGCCATTTTTTGGATACATTCATTATAGAAAAAAATTCTATTCTAGATTTCTAGTGGTTGGGAAGTCAACTGACATCTGTCAAGGTACAACATAACCATAGACAAAAAATATGGTACAACTAACTTATTTATTAGTCTATGGTATAACCCTCGTTGGAGTGCCAGAGAAGAATACTATCCTACAAAAATTTAAAAAGCGGCCCACTAAATTATTTCTGCCCAAATTTTAATCTATTCTGACACACAAATATTTATACTAGCTATTGAGCATTTTAATAATTCCCTGTGCTTTTTTAAATACTTTCTCACATTTATTTGAATACTTACCAATGATTATTTTTTTACTTGTTGTTGATTTTAAATTATTCCCAACTTTTAATAAACTACTTTTAATAAGATACTTCCTTTTTTGCGTATTTATACTCACCGAATAATTAGAAGCCATTCGAGACAATTTTGTATTATGTGACTGGACTTATCATACCAGATGCCGTGTGTCCTGTGAAGTGTCGAATGATAATTAATAGGTATGATGCCAGACTGTATTATGAATTCTAACTGGGACAATAACATTATGTAGGGGAGGTAGGTGCAATCCTGAGTCATAAGACAAAGAAGACATAAATAAAACATCTCACTTAAAATAAGTTGGAGTTTTCACTTTATCGATGTTTTGTTTGTATAAATTACCGCACTTTTTCCCCCGAGAGGAAGAGGCAAGTAGCAAACCTTTTCGCCCCTCTTTGTTAAATTAGCCAGCAGGAAGCAAGACATTAAAGTCAAGATTGCGCAGTGGCGTAACCAGCTGAACGAGAGAGGTGAAGGTATATTTTTCAATACGGGGATTAAAATGTATCTTAAACTTATACATTTCTTTTCATACATATATATTTTTTTATTCATTTAGTTACATCCACCAACACAACTAATCACAGAAGAATACAATATAATTAGTAAGTATAAGAAATAAAATAATATAACATAATATTGTCATGGATGGTCCCAATAACAGGTAGAGACAGAAAGCATAATTAAATAAATCAATAAATACAGTTATGAAAAATACAGTGGGAGAGCTATTAAATATAAAAGAGAAAAACAAATATGACCTACCAGAAAATGAAAAATAAAATATAAATATGTACCAAAAACATTAAAGTAGGTATATTATGCAGAGAAACAGGCAGTATTAGAAATAAAAATACAATAAAAAATACAGTCATCTAAAAGAGGCAAGAGAACAAAATGGTTCCACTCGAATATTATGATGATTCATAGTTCTGCAGAGTCGAGGCGCCGGAAAATGGAAAACTAGATTTTATATGTTTTAATGTGTAGAAGTGAAATGATATGCAGACGAATATTGATTCTGGGTTTGTTAACAATGACAGTAACATTGAAAATGTCATGTAAAAGAGGTGTTAGTGGTGATTTAAAATTTTACAGCAGAGTAATGTTTAGAAAAAATAATTGTTGATTATATCTTTTCATTATTATTTATTATCTTGTCAAACAATAGTTTTCGTCACGAAATAACTTTTGTTAACGTGCTTTTATAATAATGAAAATAATTTATTTACATCCATCTCTAATGTCTTAGAGCCCTTGATATTTATTAGTGTAAGATTATTTTCTAATAGCGTTTTAAACAATTATGTGTCATGTAAATCGAATGCAATTAAAAAGACTCTAATTTAAAATCACCACAATTATTGTGTATCATTTTAACTCGACATGATATTAAGCATACATAATATAGTATTACAATTTATGATATATACTTAGTTAAAAATAATATAGACTTACAAAATAACTAAGGTTTCCATCTGCGATAAATTTTATTGTCTGTCGGCGGTGAGAGGTTTTCCATGAACCGTAGGCTAAAAATATACGTAAACCTACATTTTATAGTAACTATAAAAATCTTATAGTATTTTTGGTTCTTGTCTGTTTAGTGGATTGACAGCAGCAAATCAATTTTGAAAATAGCCGATATACTGAATTATATATTATTAGGTTAGCTTATCATTCTTAAATTCATGAATTTTGCTGAACTCGGTTATGAAAATTGCCGCTGTTCCCGCCTGGATTCCGTCTTGTACCGTATTTTTTCGTCTCTGTAAGCATAAGCCGGCTCGCACATCACAACTCGCCTCGTGTGCCTAACCGCCATAAATCAAAGCTTCCGAGAACGGGCAGGCGGTGTTCCTTGATAAAACCTCGCACATCTGCCTAGCGATATCGACATTCGCCGCATCGGACAGTCTCTCGTCTGCCATTTTTATTGTGTTGATTGTATGAACAAACGTCAAACGCGGTGACCAGATGAGCAAGCAATGACAGTGTAGACAGAGATAGAGACAGAAATGGCCGATGGCCGCGGGCTGTGCGCTTGCGCGTAGTCGACTTTTTTTAGATACGACATGCAGGCTGTGTTAAATTCGACATGTTGCATCTGCGGATCGTCTCGCGTTGCAGTTGCAACGGCTAATCTGCGAAGCTTCATTTGATAACGTTTGTTTCTTGGTTTACGATGACGTCACATCGACGAATTCTGATGTGCGAGCCCTCTTATGAATATTATGAACTCAACTAAAAAATCTTCTTAAAAAGTTTTGTGTAGGTCATTCCTTGCGGCAATAATAGTATTGTGCGCCACTGTAACTAACTGTTGACTGGGGGAGAGAAGAAAAGAATCTGAAGAAAACGAACGGTATTTGTAAATTGACACGACGCCTTCGGAGGGTGGAGTTTAAAAAAAGAAAACTGAATTTATTGACAGCTAGAAAAAAATCTTTGTCAATTCAATACATGGTACCTACATACCTAATAATCAAAAAATCTTAATATCCATTCTTTCATTACTTACCCAATCCAACTTTGTTTTTGTGAATATTATTGTAATAGATACTTATTTTAACCATAACCTGTTTTAATCTAAGTTTTTATTATACCTACTTGCATGTCATCCAGCAATTATTGCAGTAATTACACAAACAATAGTATCTACTGTTCACACTGTTGTTTATCACAATCTTTCATAATGATTATTGTTCTACGAAATTATTTATCTCGATATTTTTGAACGTGTTTACCTATTATAGGTAAACACATTAGATAACATATAGAATAATAATTCTAGAACCATGATGATTATATCTTAGCTGCAATTTTTTGGCACTGTATGGAGTTGTAATGATTTTAGCAGAGGTGGATGGCATATAAATAAGCATGGATACGGGGGTTTTCTAGTTTCACAGATCGTCGATAAATAATGGTAGTCCAATGCATTCAAAGTTTTATTAACTGATAGAAAATTTGTTTAAGGAGGTAAATTAACATAAAAAGAATAGGTACTTAGATATATGGTTCTAAACTACAAAAAATAGCTAATGAATAAATGAAATAATAATCTACATACTTACTTACCTTACAAAAAAAACGGGGTTTCAAAAAACACAATTTTCTTTTGTAATTAATTTAGCAATGAAAAACTCAAAAAACGCATTTTATTAAAAGTACGTAATATTGTATTTATTAATGGAGCGTATAGGTATTTTATGTAGAAAGATTTTGTAAAAAATGTAAGTAGATATTATAATATTATACGAATGAAACAAGATAACCAATGTAATGATGACCAGTCTGAATAAATTTAATGTTTATAATTTTAATTGAATACACCCCTATTACTTCCGCGTACGAAGAGGAAGTAGATAACCAAACTGTTAAGACGTAAACCGCCCTCCCAAAGACGTTGTGATTTTAATAAGCTTAAACACTTAAGTGTTTAGATTTGTAGAAGCAAGAAATCAAAAATATTAGTGGGTCTTATTTCTATTATTTACATATTCCAAGTGTTTTTAACTTTTTATGAATTTAAGATCGTTAATTACATGTTCCCAACATTTTATCTTTTAATATTTCCCAATATTAACTCTAATCAGAGTAGGTACGAGTATTGAGACTTCCATGGCGTGGAAGCGTTGTGAACATATTTTTTAAGTATTCGTTTTAAGCAGTAAAGATATTTAATTTTAGGTATAACGAATTTAGAAAAACAAAATTTCCTCTCTATTATAATCGTTTTAACAAGGATTGAGCAGTAGAATCAAAAAATAAATGCCAACGATGTATCTATAGACTATAGTCTAAGATACCAACCAATCCTACGAGGGTGGGTCAATAATTCCTTAGCAAAAAGCATTAAAACACTTTTTATTTTTGTATTTTTTTTTTATTTCTCAACATAATCTCCTTGGAGCTCAATACACTTGGTTAGACGTTTCTCAATTTTTTTTAAACCGTCAGAAAAATAAGTTTTCGGAAGGTCCTCAAAATAAGCATTTGTCCGATTGATGACTTCTTCATTTGAAAAAAAACGTTGTCCCCTTAGCCATTTTTTTAAGTTTGGAAAAAGGAAAAAGTCACTGGGGGCTAAATCTGGCGAATACGGTGGGTGGTCGACCAATTCGAACTTCAATTCTTCAATTTTAGCCATTGATCGTAAACATGTGTGAACACGGGCATTGTCCTGATGAAAGAGGATTTTTTTCCTGTTTAAATGAGGCCGTTTTTCTTCAATTTTGTTTTTTAGCTGGTCCAATAAAGATGCATAATAATCCCCTGTTATTTTTTTCCTTTTTCCAAATAGTCAACGAAAATAATTTCACGTGCATCCCAAAATACAGTAGCCATAACCTTACCAGCTGATTTTACGGTTTTCGCCTTCTTTGGACATGGTTTGCCTTCGCAATCCACTGCTTTGACTGTTCTTTCGTCTCGGGAGTATAGTGGTGTATCCATGTTTCATCTACAGTCACAAAGCGATGAAAAAATTCATCCGGATTGCGTTGCATGAGCGACAACAGGGCTTTAGAGGCCACCACCCTATTGCGTTTATTGTCGACTGTGAGCAAACGCGGCACCCATCTTGCAGAAATATTTTTCATGCCCAATTTGTCATGTAAAATAGAAATGACGCTACATTTTGAGATCCCTGTAACCTCAATTATCTCACTCAACTTTAATCTTCGGTCACTTAACACCATATCGTGGATTTTATTGATCATTTCTGGTGTAGTCACCTCTACAGGACGTCCTGAGCGTGGTTCATCCTTTGTTGATGTACGACCACGTTTAAATTCATTTAACCAGTTATAAATAGTTGCAAGTGAAGGAGCAGATATGCCGTGAACTAAATCCAACTCATTTTTTATTTCCTTTGCTGTTAACCCTTTTATATTAAAATGTTTAATAACAGCTCTAAACTCAATTTTCTCCATTTTCCATTTTTCCATTTTCCACAAGCAATTTTTTTTTAAATGTACGAGAAACACACAACAACCCAAACGATCTAATTGAAACTTCGCAGCATACTGAATCGGTAGTGCCGCTGCATGAAAACAAACCGCTTACAGTACAATTCGCGCCACCTGTCGGCTTTTCTAAGGACTTATTGACCCACCCTCGTATTAAAAAAATAGTTAATCTTCCAATTATTAAAAGTTTATAGATAATATGCCCTAACTCTAACTGGTTATTTGGATTTTCTCAAATACAATAATAGTTACATGTAATTATAATCAATAATATTTTTAAATGTTTAAAACTCCGACATAAATCACACGCTGAGATTAAAATAGAAATTCATAATGCTAGATTATTTAATCGTAGGTTATATGTTTGGAAAATAGATAAGATTAATATTTCATTACGTTTTAGACTTTGAGAGTAGGTAATTGAAACAAGTTTTGAATCATATTATGTACATATTGGAAAAGTAATTCACAAATATGTGCTGTTCTATTTTATAATAATATTCTCGTCACGAATTGTGGCACCGCATTCACCTCAAACAAAATTGAGTAAAGGCTTTCGCGAGAAAACTCGAACTTAAAAGTTTGCGCCTTTTTAATATATAAGGCTTATTGAAAATGCAAGGCGAGCTTTGGAGGTAAGTGTCTTGAATTGAAAATATTTTTGTAGATATTTCAGTTTTTTTTGCCTTACGCGTACAGTATGTTTAAAATTTATTTCATTTTCGTAACATTTTGTTAATTTTAACAAATCATCTATAGAATAAAAATGTACTTTTAGTTATCACACAAAATATTTTCTTATCGACGTGTTTCATAACATAGAATATAGATTCATAAACATTGAAGAAATTTGTATACTTAAACCATAGATACCTAAATGAAAATTTAGTAGGTAAGTTAAAATATTAACAACGACATTATTATTGTACCTAGTATTACATACCTTATGCTTATATCATAAATGCATTATTTTGGTTGCTGTATTATAAACCCCATTAATGGCATGGTTTATTTGGAACATGCTATATTTATTTTGAAATTTTCTATTGAAGATAATTTGTATTTCTGAATGTTTTTATATTTTTCTCACGTAAAAAAGTGTAGAGGTTTTACGGTTGGCAGAAAACAGGTTTATTTCATTATTGAAAATAGGTATTCTAAAATTTAAAGGGTGATGATATGAAAAATTGTAACATGGTAATTTGTAAATTATTTTTAATAAAGCTATAATTGATGACATATTTTGTTATTTTATTAAAACAGAACTTTGTAGGTATCATTGGCAGAACGTCCGTCGTAAAAGATGTAGCTTCACTGAGATTAGCATAATATTATTATTATGTATTGAATCAGAACAAAACAATGGTCTTAGAAAATAGTTTACAACAGGGAACTCGGAAATAATGGGAATTTTCTATAATCTAAGAATGGGAACTAAACTACGTAACGGGTGTAGAGTAACATGCAACCGATCTCGAGTGTGGAAGAATCTGAGTAAACTTAAAAACGTGTCAAGGATACGCTTGTATTTCGTTCTGACAACTGCTCTCGGTTTATGTATTGACGCTCATTTAATATTGATGTATTTGAAGGTTACAACACACACTATTGCACATTTATAACGTGTGGTTCATTTTTGTAGGACATTCATACATTGAATGTAAGTGTATTTGGATATAGCTTATCGGAATTATATTTATTAATTTGTTCGGTGGTTCATGTATTCTTAGTAAAATATCGATTTCAAGATAATCTCCTCTCGGCGGAAGCTCACATAATATTCAATTTTAGGCAAAATGCATATTTACAGCGTTATGTTATATTATATCAGGAAGAGCTCCCTCCAGATACGTGGACCAAATCAAGAATGCCATGGGTTTTTTAATGACACATGCTCTATGAGATATGTAGAACTGTTGTCCGATGACATATCATTCGGGTCATGAATCTCGGTCACGTGGTTTCGACGAAGACGAAGAACTTGTTTTCTCCTTCTTCTTTCACCCTGTCACGACCCAGCATTGGGGCATAGGGCAAGCATAAGTTCGCGCCACTTCCCTCGATCCATCGCCAACTCTTGCGCCTCCCACCATTCCAGACCTGCAGCGCGTAGATCGCTTTTGTAGCACCGCTTCAGGGTGAGGGAGGACTGGCCACGACGACGGAACTCTTGAGGCTGTGCCACAAGGGTAAGAATTGTCGCACTCTTTGGCGGCATCCGGAACACGACATCTCATAGCCACGTATAACGTCTCTTCGCGATTACCTCAATCACCGAAAGCTGCTGTGTCTGCTCACGAGCTCAGGTGTTTGGAACGCGCTCGTACCAGTGTACCCCTTAGATTCGGTGGAGACATCGATTCTCAAAGCTCAAAAGCCGAGACCTACAAAGCTACGAGAGCTACAAAGAAAAACTTGTACCTATTTAAAAATTAAGGTACCTATGCCTGTTCAACTAACATAGTAATGGCATGCCACTATTATCAAAATAACACAAGTAATGTTTTCCTGTAAAAATCTTATTTAATGTAGCTACGTTGTTGAATTAATACTAGATCATATAAGAATTAATGTGAAAAGTAGCACACTTAAAAGAAAATATAGTAGGTAAGTACATAATGTTGTAAAATTTGTGAATAATTTAATGAACATGTGCAAATTAGTAACCTGCCAATAGCTTTTGCGATGTTCTAAAAGCAACTGACAAGTGCCTAATATAAACCAAGCCATCGTGGAATTGTGATTTTGACTAACTTCCGGTATTAAACGCCGTGCTTGCTCGACGCCTGTTTTTGGGCGTCGCTAGGGTGAACGCAATTCATGATTTTTGCAGTACAATAATATTAACACATAAATAAGCTTTAGTTTACATAAATAATCTACTGTTAAAATCATGTATTCAAATCAATAATAAATATACTTCATCATTATCATCAGTCGAGGTTTATCCACTGCTGGATGAGGGCGTCCCCTAGTTCCATCATTAATAATGTATTTTACTGACTGCTAATTTATATTTATAGAAGTATTTTTATGCTGAATATTTAAATAATAATAAGGATTTGCACATTTATTTATACACCTTGAAATATGTACATTTATGTCAAAATAACAAAATAAAGTATTATTTAGTATATTTTTGTTGCAATTGTCAATTTATGGTAGACATGAATTTTTATTGTAAATTTTAAATTGATCATTAGTGTAAACTCCAAATAATAAGGTTTATTTTAGGTTAAGGTATTACATATTAATTAATAAGTAGGTAATACTAACTGTATTGTGGTATGTATATCAAACTTCTTACTTTAGTGGGCTTTTCAATGTAATTATCTTGAATTTTATTGTTTTATGGTAAAATTAAGATGGTTTCGTTATTAAATTCCTATTAATTATTCACTATTGAAATACATATTATTATTTAATTTGTGCGTATACCTACCTAGTATCTACTTTCAATCGATTATAATATTGTTTGTCTGATAAACTAGATACTTAAATGTATTTGATTGATGTTGAAAAGTGGATTTCTTAGAAGTTTACTTGATTGTTATTCATATTTTCATAATGTTATATTATGTTTTGTCTTTTTTTTATTGGTTAGTATCTGTAATCCTATTCTATATTCTTTACTTGTCGACAATGTCAGCAGAAGTAGACGACACTGGTTCAGAGTAAAATTTAAAAAAGGGATTAGTACACAATATTGTCTTTTTTTTTTTTTTTAAATATTATTTAGTAGTTATAAATCAATTTATTTGATAATATTATATGAGTGCAACATAGGCTATTTTGTAAGTAATGCAATTTGATGTCTCGTGACGCCATGGTAAGTATCATGGAATTGTAACTAAGTGAGGTGAAATAAACTAACTGATAAATGTGTATCAATGAAAGAAGATACTAGTTTTGCATTAAAATAACATATGTACAGTATGCACCCTGTGCGTCGGCGTCAGTGGCGTTGAGGCATATAAGTAGTGAAGCGCATATCGGGCGTTCGTTAGCTCGCCGGACCAGACCAGACCTGTGCCGACCCCTGACCCCCCGACAGGCCGCTCATTAAGTTACGGAAGCTGGCTATGCAGACCAATTTCCCTTGTCCCGTGGCAATTAGTTTGACGGTGGCAGTTAGGTGTGCTCGCTGCCTATTGCCTGATGCCCGCCCTTTCTTCGCGTTGATTTGAATCATCGCCACGTCAGAAGTCAATAAGAACATAATATTTGTGGCTAATTCTAATTGAATTAAGATGATTAGATAACTGGAGCAAAAAGTAGTTCGATGGGTACAGATATATTTTTTTTATATAAAAGGAACAGTCACGATTCTAAATGGGCAGTCATCTAAAAAGGCAAAAAATGCTATATGTTCCACCATAAGATATTTTTTAAATTTGATTTTAGTTTTTTTTTTTGACAAAGTGGCATTTTTGCGTAATCGCCACAATCTTAGAAAAATGATGACCACAGATTGTTTTTGGGAAATGTTTTATTAACTGTTATCCCTACAGAAAATTTAATTTGTAAAGAAATACAGAATATTAAATTCTAGACAAAAAGTATTTTTCTATTATTGAGGTGGGTAGAGTAATGACAAATTCTTCAGGCATTTTGGCCACTTTACGTTACGATACCAACAGCTAAATGAGTCGTTTGCACTGCCAGAAGAATCTGACACCAGTCTACCTAAGTTTAACGGTCTTATCACAATTTTAGCATTTAACTGTATTATTATTTTTTTGACTTGACTGTATTGCAAAAATAAAGTAAATACTTACGTTTATTTTATTCTCTGTATCATCATCAGCTTATTTCAATCTACTGCTGGATCCTCTATTTTTAGCCTGCCTAGTTCAACCGAACCTTAATGTTTCATCAATCCAATATTATTTGGGGCAGCCTTTCGTATATCTAGAATTAGCAACGGAGCACCCTTATGATTGGAACTTATCTAATCTATATATTACCTACATGACACACCGCCCTTGTTTGTAATAATTGTGAAGCCAGTAGTAGGTAACTTAATATGGATTTTTTCATGAATTTCTCGCAAGTTACTAACATCATGGTCAATGCTTTCTTCATAAAGAATGGTCAATAATAACAAAAATTCAATTTATATAAAGCACGCTTAGTCGACGGTATTAGTATGTTTCAGTAGCGAAAGGATGAGGTGGGCCAGTGGTTCCCAAAGTTGACTGGGCTCCGACCCATCTAACAAAAATTTCCAATCTTGGGACCCACCTCTTAGCTGTCTTAGAGAAAAGAGGGCATGAATATTGGTAATGCTCAGATTTCCTAGTGGCAAGTCGTGGAACTAATTAATGCTGTCTTATTTGTTCTAATTGAAATAAAAAATATATTTTTATAAGTGTTACCAATATGAATGAAAGACTGTTGAAATAAGAAACACAACTTACATAAAAAAAAATATTACTTAAATACCTACACCTGAAAGGTTTTTTTACAAAGTTATTTCAATAGGAAGGATGTATTTGTTTCTTATATTTCTTCATTACAGTTTTAGCATCAAATTCAACTTTAGTTACTTTTAATCGCAGTGAGTTTGATATATCCAATTTATTTCGGTATTTAGTTTTAATGTTAACCATAGTCGAAAATCCGACCTCACTTAGATATGAGGTAGTAAAGAGAAGGAGGACTTTCATAGCTTCATCGAACAGGCAAGGATAATTATCAGCAACTGAGAGCCAGAATTTCGTTAACTGTTTACGATTGGAACTATTTTTCAGTGACGTATCTTCTGATAAATCAATGAGTTCTTCACTTGCTTTTGTTGACATACTAGTTGGTAAGTCGTCTTGAAATGGGTTACAAATCCAACGCAACGAATGAAACTTTTTCATCTCTTCCCCAAAATAATCGTCAAAGTTCGCCGCGCTGTCGCCGACTGAGCTGTCAGTATGGCTGGCGCTAGCTCCAGCGCTAGCTGGTGATATTCCGCGACTGTGCTGCCATCTGTAGTGCATTAGAAATTCAAATTATTATTATTTTATCACGATATTTTCCGTAACTTAAATTTATTTCAATTTTTAGGAATTATAAATAGCTGAATGAAATATCAAATTTATCACTTCCTATTTTTTTAAATTCATGTATACAGTGGCGAGGGCCCACTGAATATTCGTTTGCGACCCACTGGTGGGTCGCGACCCATAGTTTGGGAAACCATGAGGTAGGCTGCTAAAATCTGCCGCAAATGAAACTTTGTTAGTCGTACGTATTTTTCTATTTTGAACTAAGACTCCAATTTACAGATGGTATTGGCTAGTTTTTAAAAATCAATTAAACCATGCCTTAACTTAACCATAATAGTTTTGTTATATTCTGGGCGATACGACAAAATTGTGCACACTTTTTTGTTTTCGTTGGATTAAGAATACATATTACACGTATTGTTGGTTAATTTTTTAAAATTCATTAACCGTGTCTAAGCCACACTATAATAGATAAAAAAATATTATTCTATCTATAAAATATTAAAAGTTATGTATGATTGAATTGCATACTTTTAGATATTTTAGTGAGATGAGACGAGTATTTTTTGACTATTATCTAGCCATAATTTATGGCTAGGTTTTTGCAGGGTTTAATTGAATTTTAAAAATTAACCAAAACCATCTGTAAATTGTAGTCTTATATGAATGAAAACAAATACATATGACTGACAAAGTTTAGTGTGCACTATTTATGGCGCATCTTAACAGCCTACCTCCACCCTTCGCCACTGGTATGTTTTATCATTCAGTAGTTTATAAAGGAATGTATAATAAAGAAATAACTGTATAATATAATATATAATATACTTATATATGATAAGGTTATTTCATTAAAGGTAATTAATATGATTTCGATTAAACGCCTGTCTATAAATCCAGGCGATTAATATCCACCTCGGTCTTTAATACACTTACTTTAATAACTTTGGCCTTTTGAAGTGCAGCCATTAAAGGAGGCGTGTTATAGTGTCAGAATGTCTTTGAATGAAATTGGGTGCACTATTATATGGCAAGTGGGGTAGTTTCTTGACGACATCAAACTTGGTAAATTAACGGTTTCTAGAGGGTTATAAAATGGAAGTGTGGTAATATTGCTACCGTCAACGGAAAGGCTAAAACAATGCAGAGGGTAGGTACATATCTACTCAGTTACATGCCTACCTGAATAGATTTCTCATGTTGTAGTCAGTTGAAATACTTCGTAATTTAAATTAAGTACCTAACAGGCCATAATTAAAATTAATGAAATTATAAAATATTTTGGATGCAGAAGATACCCATAATAATATAATAATAATAAGTACATACTAGACGCGGGATGATCAACAGGATTACATATAGGTACATAAATGTAGGTAAATAAATTAACATTACAAATTATAGGGTCAAGACGTTCACAACATGAAACATACTATGTATAAGAGAAATAGCTAACAACGGTAATGTCAACCTTCGTAGTCCATTGCGTAAGGCGATGGCCTTTCATCCAGGGGTTCCGGGTTCAATTTCCGGTGAGGTCATAATATATTTATGTAATTTTCTCAAAGTCTAGGTATTTGTGATTGTTTCGCTTCTTTTACTAATTACACTAGGTACTGCCATTGGGTCTCTTGGCCTATTGTAGTGTTAAAAATAATCATTCGCCGAAAGTTATACCTAATCCTGAATAAATGGGGCGGTCCGTATTGACAAATCCAAAAATATTTAGCGAAATTCACGTACCTAGTTAATTTACATATAACTAAAAGAACCCCAATAAAGCCAACAAAGCCTCATTATCAAATACCTAGGTACTATTAAATGATCATCATCATTGGGTCTATTGTCAGGTGTAATTTTCGGCCTTTTCCGAAGACGATTCTTAACAAATTTGTCAGATGACAATTCGCAACTAGGGGATCCCGGGATCCCGAGCTATTTTCGATACCTATGGATCCCGGGATTGATATACATAATCCCGGGATTTCGGGATTGATCTTTTTATCAATTTTTATGGAAAATAAAATAAAACGGAAAAAATGCTTTTAATAAAAAATAACTACATTAGAAATAAACTGAGTTTGAATGAAGTTTGATTTATACCCATGTGTAGGTTGCCGATTTATTTTATTTTTTCACATGAATTATTATTAAAAATGAGAAAGATTGGAAAAAAACAATGCTTCGCACTTTTAACAAAGTAATTCTACCATGATATCATACGTTTTACGGCAGTTTCATATTTGGCTGACTAATTAGATTTATGATGCGGAAAAGCCATACGTACGTCATGATTATTTGCTTTACTATTTTAAATCTCGCTAATCCATTCATTATGTCTTTACTATCAGAAACAGCAATCTCATATTAAATTCACATTATTATTTATATTAAAATATTATATACTCCATTAAACTTGTGTATTTCCAAGATTGAACGTATACAATATTAACAATAAATGTCTTAAATAGTATAAATTATACTAGATTTATTTTTGACCGATTTTATCAATGTTATTTGTAAATATAAAATTTTTATATTAACAATGGAAAAAAATGCCAATCCCGGGACCAGTCCCGGGATCCCGGGATTGTCAAATTGTAATCCCAAAATCCCGGGATCAGAATTTTGGCTCGGGATTGGATTCCCTATTCGAAACCAAGACTCTCTACCCGTCACTGCCCACTGCTGCTATCAGAGTAAAATGAAGAAAACCGCCAGTAAGTTCCTTCACTAGGTCGCTCTTCCTCTGCATCACCTTCTCTGGATCACCTTCTCAAAACCACCAATCTCTCCAGGTCATCCGGTTGGCATCAAATAATATTTTCAAAAAACTACTGAGACATAATATTGTCGAGAGTCGTCCCTTTATTTGAAATCTCTGGACGACAGCAGCGAAGAGTGGATGTAGGCTGTTAAGATCCGCCAAATATAGTGCACATTACACTTTGTTAGTCATGCATATTAGTTTTTATTGAACTAAGACTACCATTATTTACAGATGGTATTAGTTAGATTATAAAAATCAATTAAACCCTCCCTGAACCAAACCATAATATTTTTGGTATATTTTAGGCGATACGACAAAATTTTGCACCTTTTTTTCATTCAGACTTATTTGTTTTCGTTGGATTAAGAATACATATTGATATTACACATATTGTTGGTTCAATTTTTTAAATGAATTCAGCCTGCCGCCCCTGCCTAAATAAACTATAATAACATAAAATTATTATTCTTTCTATAAAATACTCAAAGTTATGTATGATATAATTGTATAATTTTAGATAAGTACCTACATATTTTAAAAACAAATGCGTATTTTTGACCATAATCTTTTATGGCGTGGTTTCGCAGGGTTTAATTGAATTTTAAACACCGTCATCTGTACATTGTAGTCTTATTTCAATTAAAACAAATAGTATTATTGACAAAGTTTAGTGTGCACCATTTATGGTGGATCTTAACAGCCTACCTCCACATTTCGCCACTGCTGGACGATTGACTAGTTCGTCATGTGAAGCATTCGGTGCCAATACCACATTTTGAAGGCGTCAAAATTGCCTTCAGAGTCCATGACTTGAAACCGCACAAAAGTATGAACAACACTAAATGTTTACACTTTACACTAGCACAGTTTTTGTGGCAGTTGAAATAATTGTTCCTTGATCCTTCCATATAGGATTTTTGTGTAAGGACAATAATCTGGATTCAAACACACATTTAATTGGTAGGTACAGTTCGGTTATGAGGAATACAGCGGAAAACACATTTTGAAAATACCCGAAATACTGGATTATTTGTTAGTTTGGGTTAGTTTGGGTTAGTTTAGGTTAGGTTAGGTTAGGTTAGGTTAGGTTAGGTTAGGTTAGGTTAGGTTAGGTTAGGTTAGGTTATGTTAGGTTAGGTTAGGTTAGGTTAGGTTTAGTTAGGTTAACCTAACAAATAATTCAGTATATCGGTTATTTTCAAAATGTGTTTTCCGCTGTATTCCTCATAAGCGAACTGTACCATTTAATTTTGTGTTTATTATAATGTAGGTAGGTATTTCATTTAGTTATTATAGAATATAGTACAAGATAAACAGAAGCCTACGTTTAAACACGTTAAACATTTCCTTACGATGATAAAGAGTTTTTTGTTTGAGAAAATCGGTAGCTTTCGCCGCTTTATTATAGTTGGTAGAGAAATATTTTATGGCACCTAGTGAGTTACTTTGCGTTGAAAATAAATGCCGACAATTACAGCGGAGAGTTTTATGATGCCAGGTCAACCCGAAACCATATGGACGCAATAAAATAAGACTTTTGAAAATATGGTGCCCCGCCATAAACAGGCCGGCCATTTTTTCAGCGCTTAAAGAAAGTTTCGATGGCGAGACGGCGGCTTTGGTGTTGGAATCTCGGTGGAAAGATTTTTATGATAACCTGAAAAAAACACTGGGAACAGGACAACAACCCCAATAAAATTGAATATTACGACTGACGAAGTGACTCGATAAGTTCGGTGTCTTCTTCATCAGTATTCCATTCACTGCTGGAAATCTCTATCTTTAGGTACAACTTTCATCTCGACATTTTTAATACATAAGTGTAATAAGTAAGTAATTATACCAAACTTAATTCTGGTTAAATTTAAACAATCCTTCTATGTCTTTCAATATTTCTTGAAAACCGTTGAATGAGACGATTTATCTAATGATGGTTTCCATGTCTTGCTAGTTAGGTAGAATATACACTTCATAACTTTGCACTCCGGCTCTAGGAAGAAAATGTTATAATATATTGTAAAAATATTTTTTTAACATAGGATTTCCTACTTATTTATTTATTTATGTATTAAGTACATATTAATACAAATGAATATCATATGATCCAATTTTATGCGAGGTAATCAGGTAAAGAGGCGTATCAGTGTAGTAAAAAGTGCAAAGTAAAACTTGTACCTACTCTACTAGGTAGAATATCTGTAATTAAGCCTCTTGGCTTAAGCATGTTATGTATGACATCCGTAATGCATATTATTATACCCACAGAACAGATAACAAATAGAATTCCGATAGGCTATATTATAGTACCTATACCAATACAGTATGTTTTGACGCAAGGTATTGAATGTGTGAGTGTGAGTGTCCTACGAAAATGAAGCACGCAGTATATACGTGCAATATTGTGTGTAATATACCAATATTAAATGAGCGTCAATGCATAAACCAAGAGCAGTTGTCAGTATTCGACGTATGACGTATTCTTGACACGAGTTTAAATATATCCCGTATTCTTCCTTACTCGAGATCGGTTGCCTGCTTCTCCTCACCCGTTAGTTATTTCAGTTCCCATTATTTCTGAGTTCCCTGATTATACCACTATTCTTTGCAATTTCATTTGATTTAAATTCCGACGCCTTATGGCTAACCTTTCCACTTTCCATACATACTACGCTGTAAAACGTAAGTAAGTATACAAATCTTTACAAAAATACCTAGTATGTACAATATTCTCTTCGGGACTCACTAGATAAGATATGATTTTTTAAGGTGAATAATATTTACCTACCAATCCATAAAAAAGTTTGTATTTAAAAAGCTTTCAGGAAGTAAACCCAAATTTCTTTTATATTTTGAAAATTAGAAAGTCGCAGTGCAATTTAGTATTTATGAGTCGGCTTGTTAAAAGGATGTTCAATTTTATTTCGGCGGTCGGCTACTTTTAAGATACGTCAATAAACAATACATATTTGTATCATAAAATTATTTAGGTAAAAAGTGCAATCTTTCGCCCAATTTTATATTGCGACTATAGTATAATGAAGTTTACAAGGGTAAAAGGTATTTAACCACAAACGATTTTGGGCATTTACCGACATCACCAACCACGTTCTAAATATTTTATAGCCACACTATTTGAAAAGAAATATATATTTTATTATTAAAGATTATAGATAGTCTGTGTGATATTTTACCTAGATCCTAGACCCATTCTGTGACCTAAGTAATATTTAAGAGATTTTTACAGTGGATGTAGGAATTAATTATTAGGCATTACCTGATGATATTCTGAGCTGGCAAACAGACTGGAAAACAGATTAATAAAAAATACTGGGTAGAAATATTAGAATGTTATTCTAAATTCTAAAAAAAATAGGTAGTTAATTTAAATAAATATTTTTGAGGATATACATAAGTTTGTTTTGCTTGTATGTAACATATTGTAATTATGTGTACAATGTATTGTAAAAACAGTATTTATTAACTTATCATATTATAGGTATATAGTGTATGTGCCTACATATAATAAAGACATGTTATTTTATTACTATTTTATAATCAAATAAAAATAAGTAAATCTGAAAAGTTGAGTTGATTAAAAAAGATACATGAACTTACATAGGTAGGAAAGTTTTACTAAGATGGTAGATTGTAATTTTTTTAAATTATGTAAGTTAATAATAATTATAATTTAGAAATAATTGACTTAATTATCGAACCATATATTATATATCTATTATACCTAATAGATAATATAATATTATTGAACTTAGTAAATAAATCCCGGGTACCATCTTATAATTCACCTACTTATTACTAATAAGTATCTATTGATTCCAATGGCGAAGGGTGGAGATCCGACAGAAATAGTGCACACTATACTTTGTCAGTCATGCGTAGGTATTTGTTTTCATTAAATTGAGAATACAAATTGCAGATGGTATTGGTAGTTTTTTTTAAATTTAATTAAACCCCGCCTAAAGCAAGCCATAATAATTATGTAATAAATATTCCACATAAATACAATAAGGTACCTGACAAGAACTTAAGTAATATATTTTGAGATAATAATTCATAATTCGAATAATAGGTAGGTACTCTAAATAGATAAATAATCAAAAACATTATCAGATTGGTATTATTAAGGTAGATATTATGATGTAGGTAAACATTGCATATTATTAATATTTTATAGGATTATTAACTACGTATCACGTTATTATACAGATAATTTCACAATAGGCAAGAAACAAGATCGCCTCATATTTCCTTTTGGGAGGGAACGCTGATATTATTATTATTTCTCCGAAGCTCTTGTACGGTTGAGAAAGCTCGCGGGAAGAAAATGCCGCTTGTTACCAAATAAACAAGAAACCTCTCCACGTAATTGACTCTTCAGTTATACTCCGAAGATATTTACGAAGGTAAAGATTTTAAGCATTCCATTGAGTTGAACTTTACTCTTTCTTACAATATTGTAAGTAAGTATCTAGGTAAATAGAAGGAAATCTACGTTATAAATATTCGGTTAAAAAATATAACGAATTATTTTCTTTTTGTACCCACTGAAACTATTGCACTAAGTATTTGTTTTGAAATATGTATATATTACTATGAATTAATAATATACCCTTTTGGTAAGTACCGTCATCTATATATAGTGTGTGTGTGTGTGTAAGAATATTGATAATGTTAATTATTAGTATTATAGTAGTAATAACTATAATTTAGATAGAGAGTGACTATAGATGCCGTATGCATCAAAATCATTTTCTTAATACAAAAAAAAAACCTTCTGTGAACATTTTATAGTTATGTATCTATGTTTAATTTTTTATTAAAAAATATTATTGAATATAGTGGAAACTTTTAGAGTGCCTCCTACATTATTTTAACCAGAATTCATTCTGTGTATTTGTAGCACTGGTTTATATAAGGACTGGTTATTAACTATTCACAGGGATCACATAAATAAGGGAAGTGGGCTGTCTTCTGGGTGAGGCTGTGAGAGGCTTTAATTATCTTGTATTATCTTTTTCATAAAACGCGTTTTATGAAATCGCACAAAACTTTTATCAAATATAATTTAATAATTAATTAAGTAACTATTTTTTTTATTCAACGAATACTTCACAAGATTTACGAATGTAACATTATAATTATTGAACATACCTACATAATTTTGAAAACACTTCTGAGAAAATATATTATACCTAACTTATAGAAAAAATCTTTTGAAAAAAGTAAGACACCCCGGAGGAATTGAACCTTCGTCTCTCGGGTTTTTCGCCCATGTGCATAGACCACTATGCTAAAGGCGTCATACTTAATTGCGACAAATTTTAAGTAATGGCTCTTAATAGTCTCTGAAGCGCTTTCCAAATTGGGCTACTATTGGCGATCGGCTTTTGTTTTTTTAAATCAAAGTAGGTATTACTTTTAATTACTAACCGACGTCACGGATCACTCCAATCCAATCCAAAGATTACTTGAACTTGCTAATAATTTGAGAGATGCAGGTTTGATTCCTGTCTAATCTTACTTTTTTCAAAAAGATTTTTTCTATTGGTTATAATATGTGTTCTCAGAAGTGTTTTCAAAATTATGTATGTTCTCAAATAAATTTAGGTACAAGTCGGTTATGGGGAAGCCAGCGGCAAACACATTTTGAAAATAGCCGATATACTGGATTATTTGTTAGGTTGGGTTAGGTTAAGTTAGGTTTTCTTTCTTGAATTCACGAATTTTACCAAAATCGGCTATGCCAATTAGCGCGGTTCCCGCCTGGCTTCCCCATAACTAACTTGTACCTAAATTTCATAATATTATGGTTTCTTTTATTATCGAGCGTTTTTTTTTAATACTTTTTTTGACAGCCTGACAAAGTATGCAGTGTAGATACCGTGCATTGGCATACTCACCTACTCGTCCTTTTTCAGATAGTTGATGATCGGGGGACTGTATGGGGGGGTATCTTTAATATAGACTAGCAATTTGAGCATAGTCCAGCAGCCGGGGCGCTTAAGTCCCGGCCATCAAACAGCCGGACGTAAATCTCGCTTTATTGATTCGCCGTAAAGTCGATGGAGTGCGCTAATAACGAACTAACTTTCCGGTCGTGAATAACCGGTAAAATCACAGTCGCGCTCTCAGCATACAGCACCTACCTATCTCCACTCGCTCGTCGTGTGTTTGTGTTTGTTGCTGGAGTGAATACTGTCAGCTGGCTCATGCGAGGGCGTGTAAAGCAATATGGAATCGAAATATTGACAATAATATTTTAGTCCCGCCGGACTCCTGCTAGCTGAATGATAAATGCTAAAGCCTAGTTTAGATTATTCTAGTGTTTTAGTCGAATAACGAGTGACTGAAAAGTGTCCGAACACAGTAGGTAAATTAGTGAGTAACAGTCAAGATGAACACCTACCTTCTTCTTATTGTGCCACCCCCTAGCGGAGGTCGGCCACCATCAAGGCGATCTTATCTTTATCGTCTGCTACCCGGAACAGTTCGGTGGAGCTGCACTCGTACCAATCACGGAGGTTCTTAAGCCACGAAATGCGGCGCCGTCCTCTGCTACGCTTCCCATTGATCTTTCCTTGAATGACAAGTTGGGGAATACTGTATTTTTGTCCTCTCATAATGTGGCCGAGGTATTGTAGTTTCCTGGTTTTGATACTACGTAGAACTTCTCGGTCCTTCCCCATTCGATTGAGAACTTCAACATTTGTCACCCGGTCAGTCCAAGGAATTTTGAGGATGCGTCTATACAGCCACATCTCGAAAGCTTCAAGTCTCCGTGACATCTCTTGGTTTTGCGTCCATACTTCCATTCCATATAAAAGAATTGAGAGCACATAACAACCTACCTATGTAATATAAACAAATTTTTAAATTTATTTGCAATTGCTACGAATCAGTAGAAATTCGAGATGGAGAAAAATGATTCGATAGGAAAGATACGCTAGGAGCTTGTTTATTTTTATGTAGTGAAGATTTAAAAATCCAAAGGCACGCATGGTTTAAATCTTAGACTATAGATAAGTACATGTTTAAATTAAATATTCTGACCCAAATTTTAAATTTGAATCTTTGCTCAAAAGAAATGATACAGATAACGTGCTCAGACTTGTCTCGCGGTTTATTTGGTATTTAGTGGATGATGTTGGGGATCGCTACTCGACCGAAAAAATAGATTGACTTGCCTAATTTTTTTTTTTTTTATAATTTGAATACGTTGTTACAATCAACTGTGGTGATTAAATATATCGGGTACTTATAAATACTTTTTATAATAAACAATTTAGGCATGGGTGTAAGGTCGTTTAGTAGAAATCGAAGTAAAACGTAGGGCAGTCAAACGAGTCAGTCTAACGTCTGCACTTCTTTTTACTTCTTCGTGGGTTCATTTACAATCCGTATCTATATACTGGCAAATATTAATTTTCATCTTCCCACCAATATCATTCGTAACTCTACGATCTTCATGATACCCCATCGCAGGACGGATGTGATGTTTCATGATGCTGTGTATCGTGCGATTAATTTATTTGATAGCACCATAAAGGTTGATTTATTTTTTATCTATATCATTTTTGTGGACGTGTTAAATAGGTTAAATTTATAATTGTATTTATCATTTTACTTTAATATGTTATTTGTAATAAAGTCATTTTTATAATTTGTATTTATTATGTATTATGGCGCATTGGCCAATCGCTGTAAAGTCGCAATAAAACTCTTTTCTAGGTAAATAAATAATTCATTGCGGGCCAATAACCTACCAGTTGTTTGTTACTGTTCGAATGAGATGGACTACGATTGTTATATACTTAGAACACATGGATACTTAGATACTGATAGAATTTTATCTTTAAATTTTTTAAAGACTGTTAGACTCTTCCATTTATGTTTGATCTTATCGTTGTACTTTAACAGGTGGTTTTTAAGATATACTTGCTAAAATAAATGAATTACCAATGCCCAATCAAGTATACAACGAACAATTAAAAAGCCTAGGTATTGTACACACAACAGTATTTCATAATAATACTAATTGTAATGTCCCAAAAACATTGCAAGTGTGTACAAAAAAAAAATATATATATATATATATTACAATTCTCATTAATTTGAAGAAATGTATCAATAATTAATGTAGGAAAAATATTTGGTACAATTTTATGTTTTCAAATTTCAATTATTTTAAAGAGTGTTGAAATAGGGTAAATTGAAAATTCATAACAATGTAATCATTCGTAAAGATTCGAAAGAGTGCCGTTGAATAATTTAGGAATGACTACGTTTTTACATTGACTAATTACAATGTGATATATATAAATATATATATACGGGTTGATGTTTCACCAATTGACTCCATAAATACCAACTTCAATTAGCAAATCACGGGATAACTATATAAATATAGAAAACGAAAATAACTCTCCCCTTCGACACGGTAAGTATGAAATAAAATAATCATATGAAAACAGTGCAGTGATAAAT
Source organism: Rhyacophila brunnea (assembly GCF_057557595.1). Classification (NCBI taxonomy): domain Eukaryota; kingdom Metazoa; phylum Arthropoda; class Insecta; order Trichoptera; family Rhyacophilidae; genus Rhyacophila; species Rhyacophila brunnea. Next base: position 18,779,466 of record NW_028232965.1, read on the forward strand.
ACCATTAACAACTACCTACTAACTGATGAGAAAGTGACACGGCTAACATTGCTATAGTATTATTAGCATACTAGGATAATAATACTATTATGTATGTAAGGGTAACATGCATACATGCCATACAATACCGAATTCCTGATAAAATGATTTCAAATATTCCAGTTTTATAATTTTATTTATTTACTTGACAAATTAAAAATTTGAAACGTTCACAACATGGCATGAAAAATCAAATGAATAGTGTCAAAATAGTATTAAAAATATAAGCAGTACCTATATAAAATATATATAAAGTACAGATACGTGGAAGTACGCCGAATGAGCTAAGTAGACCTTATTTTAAGAATTTATAAAAGTCCACCTAAACTCATCCTCACGTAGGTGGAATATATAAATAACCGATTGATATATTCCACCTACGTTATGATGAGTATGGGTGAGCGTTATTATATAAATTCCTAAAATAGGGTCTACTTAGCTCATTTGGTGTACTTCCATGTAGGTATCTACTTTGTAATATTTGTGCCTATTTACTCTTTATATGGTTTTTTTACAATACTGCACATTTTATTTTTTTGTTTTTAAATGTCATGTTCTGAACGTCTTAAATTTATAATGTGTAAATTTCACAATAATATGTAAAAAAAGAAATTTGAAAATTTTAGTTTCAGTGGACATCAAGATAAGGAATGTTCTACTTTTGTTTCTGGTAATGTGCCCGAGATATTGTAGTTTTCGGGTTTTGATACGAGGGTGGGTCAATAAATCCTTAGAAAAAAGCATTAAAACAGTTTTTATTTTTGTATTTTTTTTTTATTTCTCAACATAATCTCCTTGGAGCTCAATACACTTGGTTAGACGTTTCTCAATTTTTTTTAAACCGTCAGAAAAATAAGTTTTCGGAAGGTCCTCAAAATAAGCATTTGTCCGATCGATGACTTCTTCATTTGAAAAAAAACGTTGTCCACTTAGCCATTTGTTTAAGTTTGGGAAAAGGAAAAAGTCACTGGGGGCTAAATCTGGCGAATACGGTGGGTGGTCGACCAATTCGAACTTCAATTCTTCAATTTTAGCCATTGATCGTAAACATGTGTGAACACGGGCATTGTCTTGATGAAAGAGGATTTGTTTCCTGTTTAAATGAGGCCGTTTTTCTTCAATTTCGTTTTTTAGCTGATCCAATAAAGATGCATAATAATCCCCTGTTATTGTTTTTCCTTTTTCCAAATAGTCAACGAAAATAATTTCACGTGCATCCCAAAATACAGTAGCCATAACCTTACCAGCTGATTTTACGGTTTTCGCCTTCTTTGGACATGGTTTGTCTTCGCAATCCACTGCTTTGACTGTTCTTTCGTCTCGGGAGTATAGTGGTGTATCCATGTTTCATCTACAGTCACAAAGCGACGAAAAAATTCATCCGGATTGCGTTGCATGAGCGACAACAGGGCTTTAGAGGCCACCACCCTATTGCGTTTATTGTCGACTGTGAGCAAACGCGGCACCCATCTTGCAGAAATATTTTTCATGCCCAATTTGTCATGTAAAATAGAAATGATGCTACCTTTTGAGATCCCTGTAACCTCAATTATCTCACTCAACTTTAATCTTCGGTCACTTAACACCATATCGTGGATTTTATTGATCATTTCTGGTGTAGTCACCTCTACAGGACGTCCTGAGCGTGGTTCATCCTTTGTTGATGTACGACCACGTTTAAATTCATTTAACCAGTTATAAATAGTTGCAAGTGAAGGAACAGATATGCCGTGAACTAAATCCAACTCATTTTTTATTTCCTTTGCTGTTAACCCTTTTATATTAAAATGTTTAATAACAGCTCTAAACTCAATTTTCTCCATTTTCCATTTTTCCATTTTCCACAAGCAAATTTTTTTTTTAAATGTACGAGAAACACACAACAACCCGACCAATCTGATTGAAACTTCGCAGCATACTGAATCGGTAGTGCCGCTGCATGAAAACAAACCGCTTACAGTACTAGTCGCGCCACCTGTCGGCTTTTCTAAGGACTTATTGACCCACCCTCGTACTACGCAGATCTTTACAGTCCCATTTGTTTGACGATGTCAAAATTTGTCACCTGCTCAGTTCAAGGTATTTTAAAGATGCGCGAAATGCGTCTATACAACTACATATTGAAAGTAATAAGTCTCCACGATATCTCCTGGCTTAACGTCTATTCCTCTATCTATATTTTATACCATAGAAAAGGATTGAAAGAACGTAATACTAATAGCTATGCATACACAATCTTAGATCAATGTTAAAGTCTCGATTGCTAATAAGGCGTTTCATTTTGAGAAAGCCATTATGCTTTTTTAATCCTTGTTATTCTTTATATTATTAAATATTTAATGGGTCACACGTTCAATCGTGTTAATAAAAAAAATTGTGTTTGGCCTTCTAAAAGTGAGTATCTAAAATTAAACCACAACCTGGTATATTATGCTGGATCAATATCTAATTTAAAAATTTATTATGTAGTTACGTGTAGAATTATGCAGTAAGTTCTAAAAGAAATGATTTATTTGATAACGTATAAGCAAGTAGACACAACGGCAGATAAAACCACACTGAGAGCAGACAATTACCGACATCCCTATCCACCTTGATAATTAGATTAGACGCAAACCTCATCCTCCGTACTCTGGCGGCTGGTGACTGCTCTGGATGCGACTTCTGCATGCTAGTTGGAATTAAGCGGTATTAACTTTTTATAAATGATGAAACTGAGGAAAATTCAGCCCGCATTTTTTATATTTAGCCGAGGATTTTAAATCGGCCTTATTATTAATAACAAGATAATTTATCATATTGTATTGGAGTATTCTGTTAGATATTGTCATAGATGTAATGTATGGTTATATAGAGTGATTTGAATGCGTCTAGTGAAAGGAATATTCTTACATATATCTTGCAATAACCTTAGGAATACACTCAATTGGAAAATAGTTAATTTAGAGCCATCGTAATGCAAGTGATAGGTATACTTTTCAGTCGGTTGATAGAGTATCGACACTATTGGTATTAATTGTAATCGGCTTTATCACATTGTTTATATTGCTGGGTCTAATATGGTCACGTTAATAGTGTTAACTGTAAATTATTGGTGGAAAGACTTTATATAATGTTTGAGGCTTTCACGGTTGTTTTGTATCGTAGTAGATTTTAGTAGAGCAGGAAGAAGGACACACGGTGGAAACCCAAAAGTCTACTACGATAAAATCTACTACGAAAGACTTTATGTTGATAGGAATATAAATAAAAATGCTTACAAAACAACAGTGTTGAAAGCTTTGTTGTCACTTACGCGCAATGATATACTATATCAATGCTTACACGTCACGAAATATGCTTTACATAATAGTTTTGAAACAATGTTTTTGTTATTTTTTTAAATTAATCTTTATAACGATCTATTATTAGTTAAAGTCAAATATTAAAATTTATATATTACGTAAATTTTGATTGGCAGTCAGGGAATTGAGTCCACCCTTTAGCAAAATCAACGTGTTGTTTTTTTTTCTACCTATGTTTAATCTGGACCGTAATGACTAGTTTGGACGAATCTCTTTCTCGTAAAATCTGTTAATAATATATTCAACTTCACGGATTCTCAAAATATTGTCCAATTAAGGGCGTAAATGTTAATAATTTATTATTTTTACATATTACGACTTTACTAGTATTGAAAATAAAAATACATAAAAAGCATTTGGGTAAATATTTAACCTGGGTATAGATTCGCACCAACATTTCAAAATAGTGACTGTATATTTTGCAAAAAAAGTAAACAATTAAGTATGTGAATTCATAGATATTAAGGGTAAGTAATTGACTATGATGTATTTTTTTCTCGAAAATCAATTTATCTTGCAACTATTCTATGTGAAAAAGTTCTGTAAATTTAGATAGAGAAATCGATAAGTACAAAAATATTAATAAAAAAATATATTATGTAGGTAGATAGGTTGTTAGATATAGTATTTTTTCTGATGACATACCTATCTACCTACCTATTGACACCAATATAACAACTACCAGACTCACCAAGCAACGCAGAGACTTCAAAGCCCTTCGCGTTGCGCAATCAACTAACCGAATCAGTCCTAATCCAACAATGGTCGTATTAACTCTGCCGTGCATCAACTATTCAAGTTACATACCATGCCCGCCTTGCAGTGCTATCTACCCTTTAGCTACTAACACCTTTTGAAAGACCCTCTATTAGTTAGCACCTTGCACCCTGGGAGTGTTATCATCATCATAATAATCTAATTCATGGATAGGTAGATAATAAATATTACAAAATAACACCGCGAAATATTTTCTTAAAAGCTCGACAGGTTATGACTTAAATTAAAAAAAAAGAACGTCCGTAATTATTGTTTCAAAACTGTGTGTATAAACCTCCATATTATCGCGATGGCTATGTTGAAAAAAGTTTTTAGCAAGGAATAATAGTAAGCCATTCCAGGGAATACAACAATAAGGCAAGTGGGTTGCCTCCTGGATGAGGCTGTAAGAAGGTTCAATTCTCGAGTGTGGAGAAATATGGGGTAACCATAAACACTTTTTAAAGGATATTTTAATATTCAAAAGCTATTAAAATATCATGTATTAAAAGTTGTCACGTAATCGAAACGTTCATTAGATTTTGGTAATATTTAAGGACACTCGACTCGCTTTATATTTTTTTGTAGTCATAAAGTTATCAACCCAATCTGGCTTCAAAGTCTTCTTCTGATTTAAAATACATATTTTATTAATCTGTTCTGTGGCCGTTTCCTTTGTCGCTCCAAATTATAAATAACATTACATTGTTATTTTTGTGGTGTTATATTTAAGTACCTATTCGAATTCACACTCATAGTTTCAGAGATGGATGCTTTGCCATTACTCTGCAAGGAGAGCTATATCAATATTAATTCCAAAAAATACACGGATTTATGAGCATCAACATGTTTTTGTTCTAAAATTGAGACTTATTTTAATATTCAGGAAATAATGTTAACCAACCATGTCCGCTGAGGAGTAATATTAACGTATATGTTAAAAATCAGAAGCTCTTTTTATGGTGCAAGTATTTGTCAAGAATTATGTGGTTATGTTGTAATCATGGCCCCCACAAAAGGGGGCTGACAGGGCTCTTGCCTGAAGACCCGGACTTAGAGGGGGCCGGCGTGGTGGGTCGACCAATTGAGTGAAAAAAAACACACCATAACTTTTTCCTAATAGTAAGAAAGTCGGCTGCGGCGCTATTTTCCTAAATGAAACCATTTACATTAACAAGGGTTAAAAATATATGGCTGTGTGATGTAATTTGATGTGATATGTTAATTATTGATATAATTAAATGATAATTCACGTGTAGAATTTTATTTTAGAATTACTTAATATAAGTGTGTTTCCTGACTTACAAAATGGATTTTTATCCAATATGGCGAAGGGTTGCATGTTACTTGGTTAGGTACTACAAAAGGAGATCGCAAGCAGTACCTATTTCATAATATTATGCTGAGTGCCAACAACTCAATAAAGCAACTGAACTTATTTAAAAATCGATAAAAATATACGAAATACTCTTAACTCTGGGGTTCCGTGGAAACCACTTGGGGAATATTACTGTAAAAAATCAAACTGCCTTAAACCTTAGCGATAGGTAGGGGACCCGCTTCAGGGTGTGGGGGCCATGGTTGTAATCATAGTAGTTACAAGGCATATTATAATTTTAAATAAAAATTTATACTTTATACTTTTTACTATACCAATATGTAAGTTTGTTTTATATGAGAAAAATATATCGACAATTTATGTTTTAGGTACCTACTTATATTTTGTACGTGATACCCGAAAATGTGACGGAAAACAATGATTTTCTTACTTTCATTAAGATAGGCTATAAACAGTATAAACCTATATCCTGTTCAGATATTTTAAATTCACCCATAAAAATTGCAAAATCAAAGGACTGAAATCAAAGTCAATTTACGTTGAAGCTTCCATTAAACTGAAAGCCCTTTTTTATCCGTAATCATATAAATCCCCCATAACCTTGGTTTTATAACCATCGGACGGAAATTTGCCACCCTCTATGTCCTGGCCAGCCCCGTCCAAAATAACGTGTGTAAGGCGGTCTGTTCAGCCCCAAAAGGGGTGTTTTTCACCCACATGTTACCCTGAGAGATATTACGGCTTAAAGCTCACATTCTGCAACATTTATTAATAATGCTGTCGAGTGATCGGATAGTAATTTATTAGTTAGTGCACTTTAATATTTAAAAAGAAATGAGAGGATGTACTAATTATTGTAAGCAAACGCAACAAATTAAATGTGATTTTTTTCACGAACACGTTGTCATTCACAATCACAATAATTAAGAATTGCATTCGTACGTTTTCTTGTGTTATATTAACTCTTTTAATCGTTATACGAATGATTTCGCCATGACTTTATTTATATTTTGGCATCATCTATTTCTAACTATCTTTGGTAAATATATAACTAATAAATAAATCAGTTTTTCATTATCTTAATAAAAAATAAGAACCCAAATAATATATCGTTAAAATGGCATTTTTATAAGAAAAAAATCTCACGCATTGAAAAACCTGAAGTGAACATTTTTTAGTAATTATTATAATGGCCATACTATTAGTAATAGTAAGTGATACCTATATAAAAATATCTTCCTAATACATTACATTACGCAAATCTAAAACAAATCGCTAAAAGTAAAAATGTTATTCAATAGCTTGCGTAAAGCCCGTAGATCTCGAAAGGCAAAACAGAGGTTATTAATATGGAACATTACATAAGTCTGATCAACAACTATAATTATTATAGTTTAAATTAAATTTTCAAGTAGCCTAGATTCAAAATAAATGAAACCGTTTCTTGTGTGGTAAACAAACCTAATATTAGAGACAACTGTTGAACATTCTTCTACGATAAATACACAATTTGATAATTTTAGTATTATAGAGGTAACGTGTTACTCTAACGAAGCAGAGGTATATCGTTATTCGTTGGAATACTGTTACCAGAGGAAATAAATATTTGAGGTTATTAATCAATTCAGGATATTAATTTCAGTCATTTTACTGACCTAAAAATATAGTTAGAGTCAAATAACATATAACCGATCAAATTGTAAAAGTCAGTTAAAACGGTTATTGCATTACATTATGCTCCTCATGGCGTGGAAATAAGTAATGTGAAGAATATTACTTACTTATTTGAAATAATAATACTATTTTAACCAATCTTGTTTTAGTGTGATAAGTTTTAAAATTTGATGATCGTAGGCTCATAAGCATGCATTATATTATCTGACATTAGACTTACTTAACTTTAATTGGTATGACCAGGATCCACATTCGTTTAGATTTTAGTTGATCGAGCGATCGCCTATGAAGTCGTGAGTTGCAGGTTCGACCCCACGATTCGAAAAAAAACATGTTTTTCTTCAATGTGTGTTTGGTACAGTGTAACAATCTAATAGCTAGCCATCGGTTGAATGATTAACAACTTATAAGTCAGTAAGTTTGTCAATATAACCCCCACCATGTGAAACTTTACATCCTGCGAGTAAGAGTGAACATTGTATGTGCGAACATATCTACATAATTTGAAAATATCTCATGGATATTACCCACAAGAAAAAATCTTTTTTTAGAAAAAAAATACGACACCCAACGGGACTTGAACCTGTGACCGTTGGATTTGCGCCAGTGTGATTTTCCAAATAAGCTACAGGCATCTTACTTAATTATGACGATTTAAACTAGTAGTTCTTACATGAATCAAATTGCACTCCAGCGGTTACAGGTTCAAGTCTCGTCGGATGTCGTATTTTAATCATTTTTTTTTCTAGTGGGTATATGCATTATGTAATTATTAATTATTTAAATAAATTATGTTTACTGATTCAATATAATATAGAATGTTACATTCTCAAATCATGTGAATTATTCGTTGAATTAATTTTATGTAACGTAAAAGAGAGTTAAACAATATAATAATAGCACGATGATGCCATATACTATGTACCTACCTACCAAAAACATATAAATAGTTTTATTTGAACATGTATTCTTTTCATAATAACACAATTGTACCACTTAGATACTGTTTATTAGACAGATAAGTACATGATATATTGCCAACATCCCACTCCACAGTTTCCAACTCCCCAAGGCTTGGCATGACCAAAGTGGACTCCACAAAGTGTTCGACCATCCGAAAAATTCGATGATATGTGATACCCCTGGAGCTTAGCTTCAGCTGACCCCCCCTAAATACTCCCGAGCCCTCCCCACAGTTTCAATATGGTAAAGCCTGGCCCACCACCTCTTTGACCGCTCTCCGCATTCAGTTGTATCGATCAACCTGTTAATACCAAAATCTAGTTAATACCAAAATCTAGTTAACACCAAAATCTAGTTAATACCAAAATCCCACTCGATGGATTAAATTTTTTGCTCAAAATATCTTCGCTGTAATTGCAACTTACTGAGAAACGCATTTTATATTATAATAAGGAAATTACTATTACGCACTACTATAAAATTCTCCGTGTATCATATTTATTTACCAATATATCTGTAATTTATTTAAAAATTAAAATTTGTTGGTTGGGCCAATTATAGTGACATCTAATCCCTATATTTCCCTCCTACCTCAAATCCTCGCTATTGTTGCAAGACCAGGCGCAACACAGTTAATAGTTAGTAGTCTAAAATAATATAAACATATTAGTCATTCATCGACCGCGTGCTTAAAAACACTTATCACCTAAACCACCTTTGAAGATCAAGTGCCGCACACCGGGTGACCCAACAAACAATTACCACGCGAGTGATATTGCAACCAGACCACGGAGTAAGTCATCAGCAGCATAAAAGGTGCCTGGAAACATAACCCCCACCCTCCCCAAGATCCACATCCACCATCACATTCATTCCATCAAAATCAATTACAGACGCATTGTTTACAAACAGATGTTTCAAATTTTTGAATCAACTTTAAAAAAAATAGATTCTATGATATGATTCAGGATCTTTCGTATATGTGATCACCTCAACTTGACTAGACTAGACTTAACTCGGTAATATACATATACCTACATATCTACATATCTACATATTACAATACATGTATTTTATTTTGACAAATGAATAACACTCTGAATTTTTTAGTTTGTCATGTCAAAAATTTACACTCTAAGCACCTCTAAGTCTGAATCTAAAACGTAGAAATAATATAAATTTATCGCCTTATTAAAAAGACATACATACCAAAAATTCAGGGGATGGTTTAAAAATACTATTTTCCAATTTTGAACGCTTCAAGCAAAACGCTCCAAAATTGGATTTTTAAACTATCTCGCGTGGAGAAATTAAATACCTACCTAAGCCATTGCATAATATAAAATATCACGCAAAAACTAACGACCTGCTGAGATCATTAAAAACAAGTGTTAACAACTAGGTAGAAAAATTACTGCATACTTTTTATTTAGTATGTATTTAATAAGAGTCTCAAATCGACTGTAAAATGCCGTGTCTAAATTAGTAAATTAATAGCATTTTATGAAATGGAATAAAAGTAAAATAAATACATACTCGTAATATGACTAAAATTATTGGATTTGAACATTATTTTACATGATTTTTTACCATCACAAATTTATAAAAAAATGGCATTTTCATTGTTTTATGTATTTCATAAAAATGCACTTTATTTGAATTTTTCATAGGTATGTACTTGATTCTATCCAACGGCAACACGGCAACTTTTTTGTACATTATCTGACCGAGCTTTATTCAGTAAAGTTCACAAAATATGAAAATAGCTTTTTATAAAAGCTTCACCAAAAAGCTATCCGAACACTTGGCGGGGCGTAATAAAGGGTGGCGTCATACTTTGCGTTCGCAATCGAAATTGTTTCCCCGCCTCCGAAGCGCTGAGGTAAGGCGCGACACATGTGACGCCGCGACGCCCTACCGACGCCCCCGGCACCTCATTTATGTACCCCCGTCTTCTCACCCTTTCAGTTACAGCTTCTGTGTTTATGATAAACCTCGATGTTCGGTTCCATTTATCCTGCCGAACTTCTTCAGTCAATAATATAAAGAATTAAAAAGTATTTCAATAACAGCATAGTGGGTATTAACTTATTATTAATACTACAATATCTAACTACTCAGTGCGACAACGTGTATAACTGAATGAGTATCGGTTCGAATTACAAGTCTTGCAAAAAAACTTAAGTAGGTACATTGTTTTTGTTTTATATGTGTTTAATCTGGGGCAATAATTATTGAAGGTTTACCTACGCGAATGGCTAATAACCATAACCCGTTAGAGTGATAATATAACCTGCTCTCTCTGCCATCTGGTGGCCTGAAAATATTTACTTAATAATGACATAAATCCTATGTTCATTCAATTTAATCATTATATAAATACATCTCATTTTAAAGAAATGGTTACGAGAAATGGTATCCTCATTAATCTGTGTTTGAAAAATACAATTTCTTTGGTTCTTGTAAAAGAATATCAGAATTCTAGTTAAGTAATTAGAACTAAGTTGGTATGGATATTTACTAGGGTTTGCAATCCTGTGAACTTACTTGATCTTTTAAACCGGGGAATGAATACCGGCAAATATGGTTTTTAAGTAACATATAAATTAATTACAACATAAAGCGTAAAAGTTTTAAAATAAAACAGTAAGAAAACCTAAGATAATTTGGATTATTGTCCTTATAATTTCATATTTATAGTTACGTAGTAAATCAACTTGTATAATTATATATTTAGTAGGTCTTAAAAAACGGTTGTTTTAATCTGTGTAAAAATTATCTGACATTAGTACGTTTCATGTAAATATGTAGGTATGTTAATGTGAACGTGACACATATTTTCAAATCTATCAAAAATATGAATTAAATCTAATATCTCGGGATTAGGGTTAGCCATCTTGCATAGGTAATAAATAAAATATCCTTCTTCTCGTGTTACCACCACCGGAACGATCTTTGATCTATCATCCGTTACCCGGAATAGTTTGGTGGAGCTGCATTCGTACCAATTACGGAGGGTCTTAATCCTCGAAATACGGCATCGTTCTGAGCCATGTTTACAGTTAATTTTTCATTGGATAACGAGTTGGGGAATGCTGTTCTCTGATAATATCGTCGAGGTACTGTAGTTTTATAGTTTTGACACTTGTCTGTCTACACAGAAGTTATCCGTCCTTTCCGATTCATTTGAGGATGCATATATTCAGCCACACTTTGAAAGCCCCAATTCTCCACGACATCTCCTGGTTTTGCCTCTATACATACTTAAATAGCATTGAAAAACGATTGGTAGAACATAACAGCGAAAGATAATAATGTCTCTGACCATTACTTAGGTATATTCTTTTTTTGAAATGATTTTTTTATTATTTCATCAAACCCGGGAATGATAACTTTAATCCCGGCATTGCGATCCCTAGTACCTATTTACTATGCAACGGTACTTTCGATGATATTTCTGACAGGATAAGTAGTTACCAATCTATGATAGATTATGACAATGAATATTTTGAAAGCGTTTATCCATGAAAAATATAATTTGATAATTGGCCAGGAGAGCGGTGGAGGACTGGTCCGTCACCGTCTAATTGCGAGGGGCATAGCACCGAGCTTCACGCTCCGCTGAGCATGTGAAGCTATTGTGCCAGTTCATTGTGTCGCGCCGGCCAGTAAACAAATGCGTCGAGTGCAGTTGCCGAGAGACACATTATTATGATATGAGTACACTACGATTCGCTAAAGGTAACCTATCGTGAGTTTAATAATATTAATATAATATTATTATATGTATTTAATTCAATGCGCGTAATTAAGGACGCTACTAGACAGTGTATTTTTGTGAGACTGAGATCTGGATACACGACTTCGAGGAATTAAGTAATTTCATAAACCATATTATTATAATACTTATATACTTTACTATCGTAGGCACAGAACAGATAATAAATAGAATACCGATAGGCTATATTCAATACGCCGTGTGTTGATGCATGGTTTTTGAATGTGTGAGTGTCCTACGAAAATTAAGCACGCATTATGCACGTGCAATAGTGTGTGTAATACACCAACATTAAGTGAGCATACATGCATAAACTAAGAGCAGTTTTCAGTATTCGACGTACAACGTATTCTTGACACGTGTGTAAGTTTAACCCGGATTCTTTCTTACTCGAGTCGGTTACCTGCTATCGCCTTACCCGTTAGGTATTTCAGTTCCCATTATTTCTGAGTTCCCTGATCGAAGGATTTGTAAAGAAGATTAAATAATAGTTTAACATTCATATATTTAAGTTATGGTGGCCGCGCGGCTTAAGCGTTGGACTATAACGCCGTGGGTCCCAGGTTCGAATCCCGGGTCTGGCAAGTACACATATTGTTTTTCAATTTGTGTGTGTCAGGGTATGGACCTAATATGTTGAGCAAGTGGCTGACATCCATTTCTCGTAAAAAACAAAATTTGTCAATACAAACCTCTATTCTGTGGAGGCCCATATGATCCTATTAGGATCGGACATGGTCGAAAAAGGAATATTTCAGTTAAATGGATGAATACACGCTGTTATTAGTTTCTACATATATAAAATATTAAGAACTCCAAAAATGCATGCTTTAAATATGCATGGTACTTCTGCGCGTTTCAAATTTTCAAATCAATAATTTGAAGTTAATGACAGATAAATAAAACAAATGAAAATATCGTTCTTGTCTGTAGTATTTTATGCACTGGAAAAATAGTTATTATTTACATTTTACGTTTATATTCTAGTGGTTATTTACAATAATTTTGTAACAGTAAAGCATGAAGATTTATTGAAGAGTTTTAGAAAGCATTACCTATTGCCATTTGTATGACTTCACTAATTAATTGTGGAAATATTTTGATGTGTTTGGGAATCAACTTTAGGCAATTTTCGTAGCCTATGTTACTAAATAAATAAAAACAAATATAGATGTCATAAAGTGCATAATAATTTAGAAGAACTAGATATTTTTTCGAAAATTCTTGGATTTTTTTTTACGTAGTATGTAATACGAAATTACGTAGTTCTTTCCTATCAAAATAACTGAAAATTAATAGTCACAATACTATATACCTACCATGAGTGACGAACATTGTTCAAGAATCTAGTGTGTCAAATAATTATTGTATGCAAAAATCTTGAAAAAGGAAAGTCCTATGTCAGATAAATAAAAAAACAAACTATGAGCTCAGGCTCAGAGTAATAATACAAAGAGAGTGGGTATTGTTCGACAAAATAAAGCCGTGTGTTTTTCGTGTAACGCACAGTAGAACCTCAATTTCATTATTATTAACTTAACCATGAAATGTTATACCATCATCTAGCTTCTCAGTACGACAACCAAATTTAAACATAACATTCATTGTTAACCATATTATTTTCTACTAAATTTGATTTAAAATAATTACCTACCACTTACTTTATATTTGATAACACGTGTTTTTAAATATTTACCGGCGACGTGTACAAAACATATTTTATTCAGACGTAGAAATTCTATCTTACTCTAACGGAGTCTAACGCATATTGCGGAGATATAAGCGTGCCGAATGCTTTCTCACTCGCATTGATGTTTCGTTTTTGTGAAATGATACATTATTATTGTACATTTTGAAAAAAATCTATTTTATACTAACCATATACTTTTTTAATTTCACAAACTGAATATTCTGTCTGAATACATACACAATAAATATATTCTTACAATTAAGCGAGATGTTTGTTATTTGTCCGATTTCAATTTTTTTATTTGTAGTTTATAATTGAAGACTTTTCGACGATTTTTAGATACGCGGTTTATAAGAAAATCCTACATAATATGGTTCAATTAAACCATTGATAATGCGATATTTTATCTTCGATTCAAATTAATTAATGGTCGAAACTAATTTTTCGTCATATATTTACCCAAAGTCGGTCAAAATAACTTCCATTCACGTTGTGTAAGTAATGATATTAGTTTTAAGTTAAAATCTGCTAGATAAGCTAAGTAAAAAAAAACTAGGTTCGCAATCCTTGCTATAAATTATTAAGTATAGACAAACACGATCACATTCCAGATAATAAGTGTTAACGTTGCTTAATTAATTCTGATCATTTAACAACCATAGATTGATGAGAAAACGTCTAATAATATTATTTCAGTTACAAAATGTACGCAGCGAAATGCTACTTGCTAATCAATTATAATAATGATTAAAGCCATACATATTAAAAATACCGTGTAGATGTAAACTTAACAATTTAGCACTATTCTCACTCTAAGATTGAGTTTAGTATGGATCTCCATAGTGTTTAAAAATCCTGTCGGAATTTTTGCGGGTTAACAGTAGGTAAGTTGTTAGTCATATTTTATTGAATTTTTCTATTTGAATTTTTCTTGGAGGGCGGAAAGTAGCACGAGGAATTGAATAACAAAAACAGCCTTGTCTTGGATAGGTAATAATTATTGAAAAAACACAGAGCGTTGGAGCGGAGCTCGGAGCAGTGGAGCAATGGGGTTTTACCCGGAGCAGAAGCGGAGCTGGAGTGCCGAAAAATTGTATTCCATTGCTCCGGATGTTTTTTTTTATTATAAAATTTTCGTCCTATAATCCAATGAAAATATTATATTAGACACTTTGCAACACTACGGCAACACTGCCGAGTGATATATAACCTCATATTTTTGACAGAAGAGGCAGATAATGAAAGACGATTTGCTATCGGAATTTTATTTAATATAAATAATAATGAAAAGTACGAATAATAAACCTTCTTTCAAAACTACTTTTAAATTTTAGTATTTGTATACATATAACATGGAGCGGAGCATACTCTGGAGTGGAGCTGGAGCAAGTATTAAGTCCCGGAGCGGAGCAACTCAAAAAAGGGTCTGCTCCAACGCTCTAGAAAAACATCATGTGAATTTTTATTAACCAGGATTTATAATCCGTGGTCTAACGATTAATTGTAAACGTTATATTATGCTAACCTACAATCTGCAGTATGCGTTTAATATCACAATCTTGTATCATAGTTGAAAAGTAGAATATTATGCCTACAATAGTTTACGACTACAATTATGTTGATATATTATTATCACTGTACCACCTTCCTTTCGTAAACCCAGTTTACAGCTGATTAATTCAGATACATTTATCAAAGTTGATCCTTGTACTGGAAATAACAATAATATTGAAGTAATTAGTTTAAAATTTGGAAAGGAAATTTTTTCATAAAAAGACTAAAATATTTTTCATTATAATTTATTCTTTGATAAATATCTATATTTTGGATTTATACGTAGATGTTTTTATTTTATACAATGTTTAACCAATTATTTTACAATTTATGAATACAATCAGAAAATTCAAGGTTAAAGAATGGTTTTTATTTTGTTTGTTATATTTTGTACTATTAACATATTTACAAGTAATAGAATATCATCGGTATTACTTAACACATTTATTTATAAACATCAAATTTCATTGTGAAATAGGCTTAATATCAAGAGACTTTTTAACATTGAAAACATGTATTTTGATTTACAGATTTTAACATAATATCTATAAAATTTAGACAATCTTGTTCACTGGATCATTTAAAATTATAAAAAAATGTAATGTATTGGAAGGTTGTAATGTAATTTAATGGTTTGGACATGTTTAAAAAATATATAACACAACCATATTTTATACATTGAGGGTTTTTTATGCAACGATTTTGGGATTATTATAAATAACGTGTCACCTCAATACTACAACTAGATAACTTGATTTTCACTGTTTTTAGATGGATGTTGAATATGATTCTATATTTCCTTTTCTACAAAATGATAAAACTAGGTAAGTCAGAAGTTAATGGGAACTGTATTAATTTTGTATTTGAAAATATTAGATAACTTCAAAACTACAAATGCATTAAATAAATAAAATAATTTATCTACTATATTTTTACATACAATTGAACATTATTTAATTGTTCAAAATTAGACAAGCAAAATTTTTCATTTTTATTTAAAATAATAATTATTATAGAGTTACCTAGTTGTACTATTGAGGTGACGATATGAATATTTATGTAGGTACTATGATGATTTATTATTTCAGGAAATTATTAAAAAAGGAATTTTACGAATAACCTTTGTTTGTTCATTTTGCGTGTGAACAAAAGCAATAAGCTATCCTTTCAAGTCACAAACAGAATATCAATAAAAAAACTTTTCTGGATACCTACTCTTCACGCACATGTGTATTTGTGAAAGACAAAATGTTTTCTATTGCTGTATTTAAGAGTGATATTATCGTATGACGTAAGAAATAGTAAATAAGTTTAGTTTAGATTAGTGTTGTTTAGCTTTGCATGACGTGCATAAGAATTCAATGGGGAAAATATTGTGGCAACTGATTAGATGAGATAAATTTCCTTATACCACCATCGTTGGAATATTCAAGGTTTTGTCGTAAAAACTTTCGTAACAAATAGGTATATGTATATCGGCAGAACTACTTATATGAATATATTTTTTAACAAAGGAAGCTTTATAATATGTAGGCATCTATACAATTTTGTCTTGAATAAAACAGTGAATAGTACATATTGTCATATTGTTTAAATTTGCTAAAGGATAAATTGCCAATATTAAATTTGATATAATTACGTTAAGGGTTATTAAAATTTAAACCACTGTTAAAAAAAACATTCCATGAATAATATTATACGTTTATGACTTTTCAGCAAACTATCGAAGCTTTAATAATTTCAAACTACATACAAGAACTACCGTATCTCTGCTGTGCAACCGAATTTAATTTTTAACGCGCAAATATCTTACTGCAATTAGGGTCAAATTTGCGGGGTAATAACATATAAATTGGGGCGTTTTGCCAACTGCGAGTGTAGCTGTCCACTCGAATTTAAACAAAGTACTCGACAGATTATTTATTTTATCTCCCGCTGCAGCTTTCGTGTTTCCATGAATATGTATAAAAATCTCTCTATAAATAATCAGTAATCTGTGTAAAGTATTGTAGAGTTATGATATTATATATCACGGAATTATCGGATTTGCCGGATATGACGGAGAGCTTTCGTCTGTTTTCGTTTTTCATATTTACATAATATATTTTATTTACATCACAAAGACAGTCAAACATAAAATTTATAGTTTTACAGATAGATTTTTTTTAAATATAACGTAAAATATAATTTGAAAAAATACAAATTATTACGTGTGTCTAAATTGCATTTGGTATTTTTATTACACTATACAACATAATATATACAATAAAATCATAGATGTTCATTATCTTTTTAGGAAAACTGAAGTTCATTCGTATGTTTACGGTTGAAACTGTCAATTCTGTCTTTAGAATGTACTTTTTTAATATCACGAAATAGAATAACTATCATTGTTTTAATATGGTCTCCACACTGATTTTTGCGCTGACACTGTTGCACTATTTAACTTAGTAGATGTTGGACTAACTGAGCAACCCCTCGTTCTCACTAGCGGAGCTTTAAGTTCATTTCTCCCACTGCGAGGCTTATCTTGAACCGTAGAATCAGGATGTTGAATCTCTCGTAAGTCCAATTTCTGCTTTCTTTTACGCTCCCTCAATTCTAGACTGGCAGGTCTAGCCGGATGAAAAGCAGACTTAACAACTTCTATAGTTTCATCATCCGAATCGTCGGAATTTGAATTAATCTCATTCGTAGAGTTGACTTCTGATGAGTTCATTTTAATATTGGAATGTTCTGGACTCTTCGACGTCATCATCGGTGGACTCGGGCTTTGTCGACTACTCGTCGGTGATAATCGTACACTGAGAGCATCAGCTGAAGATACACTACTCTGTACACTTCTTCCAAGATTGGCGAAGGCTTCGTATGGGTTTATACTATTCTTCATGGCAATATCAGAGTGAAGGGACTTGAGAGCTAGGTCCGCGGGGTGCGGGGCGAATGGTAAGAGGCCGGCTGGAGGGAGGAAGGCACCTGGTGGAGGTAGTAAGGAGGGGTTGATCCCGTTTGACGCCAGAGAGAAGAAATCTGATCCTGGAATGACGGGTGAGTTTCCTGGTAGACTTGCACCAGGCGAACCTTGAATAAAAAAGAAAAAATGCAAATTAAACACTGTATTATTTATTAAAACGCAAAATAATACCATTTAAGGGATAGGCAATAGGTACTTTAGTTGAGTCTACACACTTTACATTCATCAGTAAATAGTATGTAAAGGTGGTTCATATTATTAATTTACTAATTCGCATGTAGATTATGGTGTCAAAATTCGTGTGAGAATATATATACATATAGGTATATTATTGTTATCTCATAGTGGTTCTATGATTTAATTTTACTATAATGTCAGAATTAAATTCCTTTTTGTATTTTTTAAATACATATGCCATAATCCATATTATATTTTGGCAGAAATTGGAAATAGATATATAGAAAATATACTTTAAATATATATTATATATTTTAAATCAAATACATGAGAATGATTCGATAATTTATTATCATAGAGTGAGATGAGGGTAGGCATCTGAAATAATGAATTACATACATAATTTCATAAAAGCTCAATAAGCAAGTCCGTCGCAGTTTTACTTTGCGAAAACATCATTATAATATAAATAATATCTTTAATAATAATGCTATCAACCGAAGACACTTGATGGAATTTGAATTAAAATCCATTAGAAATTAATATTTTATTGTAGAGGCCCACTATTTAGTCCTACATTTATACAGTCTTTTTTTAATTATCCAATAGTGATATTTTCACGTATCTGTCTGATGATATTATAAAATTGAAAACTTTCGAACGATTTCGCCGCAGCTATATGCGATGGTAAAATGCAGATCGTATTGAATCCGTGCCCGTATACAAAAACCATGATGCGGCTGACCATTGTCCGACGCTATGCATAATCTATAAGCAGTTTGTACGACTCGCCGAGCAATCGAAAAGGAAAAAAAACTGAAATGAAAAAACTCGGCCAACTAAACCGTGTTAGTGAGGTTCCCTGATGTCAATCCAAATGAAACATTTCGTTCTATTGAAACAAAAACGTCTGCAAGGGTTGAAAATAGACGTAAACATATATATAAATAGTGTTATTTTATTTAAATTATGACAGATAGTTGTAGACTAGAGAAGAATAAATAGAGTTGTCTGATAATACGTGGTTTTAGATACATTAATTAAAAAGGTAGCTAATAATAAGGGGATTTTAATATAATACCGTGGCTACCATCATCACCAAGATTGGAGCCCAGACCATACAATCAAATTATAACTGGGAAAGCAAGAAACACTGTAGATAACATGAAACACATATCGAGACAACTTAATGCAGGTGCTATAATATTATGTTATTTTAAATGAACGAACCAGTAAAAGACTGATAAATTTAGAGATGTATCTAGGAGTATCAACGTACGATGAAGATTTTATGGACTGGTTACATCCCCAATGCCATGTCAATTGCCATGATGTGATAAGCAAAATATCTGCATAGGTTGGTCATATTTTTTACGAGTATTTTTTTTTAACTCGTAATGTAACGCAAGAAGAAGGTTAGCTTGGGTATGAAGAACCTTTGTAAGTGGCTCAATGTTTAATTAAGGTGTGAGTTGTCTAATACGATTGACCCAGAATGAGAAAATGTATTCTTATTTGACCGCCAATTTTCAAGAAAAGCCGTCAATCAGGGTAGGTATAAGATATTATATTTTCCCATAGAGATTACTTTGATAAATTATTACTAGTAGGTATTCGTAATAATATTATGAATAGCCATTGACTAACATAGGTAGTATATAAATTGTAAGGAGTGTATGTAGGTTTTGAAATTATGTACGGACAGGTATGCCATATGTACTAAACATATACGGCTAAATGTGTTATTTAAGTACTGATTGAAAATTATAAATAAAAATATTAAACATCGAACAAAAGTAGGTACTAGTTGGTTATTTAAAATTAGTAAAGAGCAAAAACAGGATCGATATAAACCTATATGAATTTCAAATAGTTAAAATATTAGTAAAATAATACGGTTAAAATAAACTATCGGCATGACTGAATATTAACTCGATATAGTTGATAATATGAGTTAGTATATAGAAGCGGTCTGGCGTCGTGTTTCCGACGACAATCAGTGAAGTTTGCGGTCATTGGTAGAAAGGGTGAAAATGGAAAATTTACAGGTGAAAATCTATCGAATTGACAAAGAGCATAAAGGTTTTCCGATGAACAGTGCACGTCGCGCTCGCTATTTTCCAACAACTGTTTCGGAATGCTAGCAAACGTGTCTAACATGTTTGATCATTTCACTTTAGACTCTAATAATTTATTGTTAATTGATACTGATAGTTCATAAATTATTAATACTTTTAATGAATCCGTTTGTTAATAATTGTTAATTTACTGTTTCATTTAAAAGCTTGCACGCCAAATAGGCAAGTCCTCGTGATGTATACAGAATGCATATTAACACATTAGGTACTAAATATGTATAACTATTTTAATTACTTACACTAAAACACTCATAAACATCGAAAAAATTACTAGTAGGTACGTAGATATAAAAAAAAACAATAATCAGAATTATGATTAATAGCGATTGTGAAAAATGCTTCCTTATGATTATCTTTTGTAATAATGTTAAACTAAAAGATGTAGACTTAAATCATTTATGGCGTGGCGTATGTTATGTCTTTAAGCGGATAAGCGGGGTGTGGTAAAAATACTTAAAGGTAGATAGATAAAAACCTAGCAAATGCCAAGCTATAATATGTCTATATATGTGTATCTGTTTAGGTATGTGTACTTCGAAGATCTAAAAGCAAAAAAAAAACCATCGATTCCGTTCCAATCATCAAATATTAGTACCTATATATTTATTCATCATCTTAATCTTTTGGATCAACTACCAGAATTCAAGTACACAATATGTTAATTTTATTGATAAACATACAATAATGTGCAGGAGCCTCTGTACCGTGGTACTCTAATCGTAATTAACTGATTCTATATATGCAAGTCTACCAATTTGTAGTTTGAATTTAAATTATTATCGTAGAAACATTCTGAAAGCGCCATAAATCATGAGTGCATCATCCGGGATTCGGCGGGATCAAGGAATATTCAAATTGAGACAGGCTTCCCTCGCAAACATCCCCCGCGACAATCTGTTAATCCTGCACAGGCCGATGATGACGCGCCCCAAGTGAAAGTTGCTCGCTGATCGCGCAACAATTATGCACCCTTACCTACATCCCTCGCGAATGCAGTACATACATACCCTAAGGCCGTCACTTGGGGTAGGCTAATATGCAACTATTGCTAGGGAGAAATAGACGACGAGGAGATTTTGCTACAATGCATTTTTCAAACGCTTTGACAAAATGCTTCGGAAGTACACATGAGTATATTTATAGTATTTCTGCAAAGCAAAACTTTGCATTGTGTTAAATTTTTGTGTATATTTCGGTAAACTTTTATATTGATTTGATTATATGTAGTTAAATACTTAGGTATATGATAGTTTTTGGAAATCTCTCAGAGAAACATGAACCAATAATTGTGGCTTTTTGATTTTTAATTACTTACTATATTTTTTTTTAATTTGTCATTTGAAATGATGTTGCAGATTTTTCTACTTGTATTAAAAATACATAACCATTAAAATAGAATTGAATATTAAAATTCTGGTAGGTGCTGATTTAAATAATCTATTGTTTGCTTGGTTATTTATTTGAACGAAATCATTCAACCACTGTATGAAAACCCTTCCACATCCTAAAACAAGAGATACCGACGCCCTTTTACTTTAAATGATTTAAACAGAAAAAGGTACTATCCAAAATAGAATATATATATATATATATATATATATATATATATATATATGTGGTATATATATTATTTCAAACTTTTATTTCTTGGCGGAAAGACTCGATGGTTAAATAAGCACAATTGTATGTTTACTGTTTAATAATCGATTAGATATTTCGTAAGATGAAATTGGTTTTGGTATTTTAATAAATTTTTACTGTGGTACGGTATACTTACACTTTATTCATTGTTTATTAATAGTATGTATATTAGGTATGTTCTATCTGAACCGAAAAGCTAAACGTTTTGAAAGAGAATGTGGGTTACAGGACCAAAAGTTCTATGCAGATCCTTGTTTATTTAGCAAGAATCATTGAATGGAGTAAAGAGCATGCAACAGCTTCCCCTAGCGGTATGGGGAATACAACAACCCCTCCGCTAGGGTGAGGAGTGAGTCACTGGCTGTTATTTCACTTGCCCATTATGGTTCGTAGTACTTAAGTATTCTCAAAAAGAATACATGCAATCGTAAAAAAGTTAACCAAACGAGTGTATGCTACTACTGTGAAATCGGTACATGGTTATTACTTATTATGCATATTGCATGCCTTTTATATGACCGAATGCGATATGCAATAGAAACAGGACCAAGAAAATATGTTTTATTGGATTAGTACATAAATATAGCCAGTATTAAATTTAGTGATGTATTTGAGACTTAGTTGTCCGAAGCAATGATTGATTTTGAAGCTCCTCGCGATAAAAAAATAAAATAAAAACCATAAATTCTAACTACCAACAACGGCGGCTTATGCTTGTGGGGATACTGTTGTAGACGATAAAGGAAGGTATGCGAGGTTGCTGCCTGGTACATCCAAAGTATTTAATTTGAATGTAACAATATTATAAAAATAGAATCATTAGAAGTTATTAAGTTAAGTAAAATTTACCATACGATTGCAAAACCAATATCTGCATAATAATTATTATTAGTTAGTACTATAACGACTCTTTGAGGAGGATCTACCTACAGCATTTGCAACTGCAACGTACCCAGAACAAAAAATAGCAATGTATCTCTTCCCTATCGAATTATTATTGAAGATGGCAGTGATAATATAATATATAATAATGTTTATTAGTGCCATATTTTTTGTCCACTATAGATCTTTTAATGCGTTGGGTAATAGTTTATACTTACCCAATTTGTGAAAAACTTACGATTGAAATATTGGTAATGTCAAAAAATTGCCTCTGTGAGTGTTAAATTCAAATTATAGCTATATGTAATAATTCTGTATCGAAAAGAGAAAAGCGGATAAGACTGGATAGAAGAGTTAAACAATTTAGCAAAAAGTACGTAGCAACAAAAAATAATGATAGAGAAGAGTAGATACAATAAGAACAGGCCTTCATCCAGATGTGGAATGAGAATGATGATGACGATACAAATTATAAATCCTGAAATTTGTAACTTTATTGTAAATTTAGAATTTGGTTGTTTAATGCTTATTATAATTATATGTTTCTTCTTATGTATCCCATTTCCGTAATATCAAAAATGTTATTTGTTGTAAAACAAAAAGTAGTAAAGTGGTAAATATACAGTATCAAACTTTGATAAAACTATACTGATTGATAATTACTTTCTTCAATAAGGCAGAAAATGGGTGATATCATTGTATTACAGGTTCATACTTTGAAGCTCCTGTATTGAAAAAGAGAATACGTAAAAAATCTCAATATGTATCTGATATAAGCTGCAACAAAAGGCATTATAGGTACTGCGAAATACTCGCGTCATATAGTTCAAGAGCTCTACGCCAAAGGGGTTTCCTGTTTTATAAAGACAGTGCAGCGTAGAGCATAGAGCCGCGTAGAGAAAAAGCTCCAGGCTGACCATTCTCTTTCGACCTTTCCGAGCTTTTTTGTTCCGGCCGTCTCTATGGCAGCGTTCTCTGACCACTTTAAGCGCACCGGAATCATACAAGCTGATTTTTATTTTAGAAAATAAAAACTACGTTAACATATTTACGAGTAGCAGCAAACATTTAAAGAAAACTGACCTACGTGAAAATACAATTAGTAGACAATTTGAAAATGTCTAATATTAATACTTAAATAAGACGTAAATGCTTTTCTTTTTCATGATACCATAATCTGGTGCAAATCTTGCCCGCCTTATGTACCTATGTGTCTTTCACATTTTTTTAAGAAACAGTTTTCAGCAATACTGCACGATTCTAACTTGCAAGTTTGTAATCCATCGATTCTTATACCGGTATCCTGTGCACTATACAGTTTTTGCCTAACCTATAATTATTCATAATTTTGAAAATAATATGTGTAGAAAGATGGCATAACATGAAAGTAGTAGGTAAAAGTAGGTATATCAGTTTTTTGGCAAATTGAGTTATGCATACTCGTGAGATTGACATCTACAACATCAAAATATGGAATGTCTAGGTCTTATAGGTTGGTAGAAATAAGCTGTGCCAATATGTTACATGTCCATTGTTTGAATATTTTTCGAAGTTTAAAATTGCTCTCCTGAAGGATTTAGAAAAACGGACATATTATCGTGTTTTGCCATCTTACTACAGATACTATATTGAGTTTTATTGACACACACTGAAACATACAGAATAACATTACAACAAAAGTTTACTATGGGAAACTAGTGAACTCAAATTCAATTAATTATCTTCAAATAATGAATTTTAATTATTCTACGTCGTTTATACAATGATTGTGTACGTATGTAGGTAAATGATTATAATATGCCATCAAATAATTTTATTATATTATTAGTAGGCAGCATTGATTATTTATAGAACTAGATAGATATTTCTTCAATAAAATAATATGTTAATTATTATACTTTATTGGCATTGAAAAATTATTTATAATAGTATTATTATCACATACATACATAATTATACAAATAATTAAAGCATCCTGTATCAATTGAATAAGAGTGTAGTGTAATATGTGCGGGGGGCGGAATGGGTCGAGCGTAGGTGGAGGGGCTCACGTTTCAATACCTGTGTGAAACGAATGGAAAAAGGAGTGAAAAACGAACGAATGGCCTCTGGTCAGTGGCTCTCTGCGCCCGGATAATGCACACCAGACTTGAGGTAGAGAACTCGCGGACCAGCCACTATGCATAATATTACACTTTGCAGAGGTGTTCTATTTGTTTTTTTTGTCAGATGGCTTCTACGTATATAGAAAAAATGTTCATGTAATATCACGACGCAAATGTATGGCGAACATCTTTTGTGTTGACAGCATTCGTGTGCTAATTAGTTTTTTCAAAATGACAATGTTATTGTAATGCCTTTCAAAATATATGGGGTAAGTATAGTTTAACGCTATACTTTCATACATAATTATGTAAGTCCAAGATAATGAGCTTTTAGGACTTAAAGCTAATGTGAGTCTACTAGTAATAATTAGAGTCTAATATTGATGTCTGACAATAGAATAAACTGTGAAGAGTGAATCTCATTAAATGTGATGAATACCTACATAAGTTTAGTATTCAGACACCGTGTTAGAACAGTTTTCCACCGAACATAAAGTGTAAAGTAAATCCGTTATTATAATATTATATTTGTGTCAATGGTGTCAATAGAAAGTTGAGTTTAGGACTACTTTGTGTAGGAACTTTATGTTTAGATATAGTTTAGTAATTCAGGTGCGTTAATTACCGCCATACGACCATAAAAATACTATACCCACCAGTGATATCGTAAAGATACAGGTACCTATTCTATGAATCGTTTTATGAAATAATACTTAGATAATTTAGTATTGATTTTACCGAAATAATTTTAGGTACCTACTATAAAGAATTTCTGTACTTTTTTAATATCTATATGATTTGGTAAATGAGAATTATGCTATTATTCGTAGTGTTGACATATTGTTAGTAATCAAGGACAGGACCTAACCAAATCGCTTCGGATTCTGATATATCTCACCTAGAAGGTGCGATCGTGAAATAATTCGAAAAGGCCAATCTCAAATTAATTTTCCGAAATTACGAGAATTTTCATTACCTACTCGAGAAATCATCGAAAAATTCAACTGCAACCGGAATTTACAACAAAACTGTAGGAAATTTCTCGATTCGACTAAGCGGGGGAAAAAAAGCTCTCGACTTTCTGGAACGGAATGGATGGGAGGTAACGGAATTTCTCAAAATTGTCAGTAACAAAATTTTTGTCCGGAAGATCTAAAAAGAAATCAAAAATGCAATCTCGAATTAATGAGAAAACAACATTTTTTGATTTCGATAATTCTCGAATCACAAGCACTAATTCCACCTGCGTGAGGATGAATTTAGGACGTTGGTGGACGGGCTTAAATATTTTTTTAAATAGTGTCTACATAATATAGGTATAGCTTATTTGATGTAGGCAATTACTTTTTATCCTCATTGTGTACAATTCATAATGTGTACATAAACCAATTTGATTGGACGTTTAGGTATTTGAAATAATTATAATCAACCAGATGCGTACCTACTTAGATTTGATTTGTGCTACCTACGGTAAAAGCATCGGCGGTAAACACCATGTGCGTTCATTTTTGGATATCAGGATGATGTGCGGGAAATTCTGGCGATGGGCGTCGGTGGCAAGAGGAGACGGGGGCAGAACTGGACCAGAGGGTAAGCGCAAAATGAAAAAGTCGTGTCCGACCCCCGGCTACTGCTGCTGCCGGGAAGTGTTTCGTTTTACACTTGTACCCACTTGTGCCCCTTTGTGTGAGAGATGTGAGTTATGAGCGGCGAGGTCTACACTCACACACAATCGATAGCCCCCACTCCCCCCCTTAGGTCTCATTTATTATTTTGTTTCACGTTGCCTTGGAACATGCAGATTTCGTTTTTTTTTCAGATTTTAAATGCATAGATAAAGGGGAAAATTTTACATGTTTACCGCAAACCTTCTAGCGAATTGGCGCATTTTTTCCGTATAATTAAGACACAGTAACATTTTTAATTACTTAATTAAAAGCAAAATGTTTTATTTATTTGATACAAGTATTTTAAAATATACCTACACATACTTCTCGATGATACGTTTAGTAAGTACGATAAGTTTATAAAAATATTTTTTAATTGCATGTAACTACCATCTAGACTCCAAGACATCTAGAATTATTTTATAAATATGGCATATTACGTGTAGGTATATTGTAGATTTTCTCGTTTTACACAATTTTGTGAAAATGTTTAGGTATCATTCATAATAACATGAAAAAATAAGATGCGATGAGACTCAAATTTGTATTACAAGACGAGGTAATTGCGTGTGGGCGCTGTAGTGCTGTATTGTTTGTAAGATGGCTTCGTACAATTTAATAAAAAAAATTACGTACCTAGTTAAAATTAATTACGAGAAAAATCTTGTATAAATCGTCTATCTATAATAATAATATATATAATCCAATATAAATTTAGTATCAAACTGTATATTTCGGTTTTATTTTCGTAATGAGAATATATTTACCCCAGCTAATTTTGCTGGAAAAGGTTGAAGGTTACAAAGGCGTGTGCAGAATAAGATTGTCTTGGGTTTTTACTTATGTACCTAAGTGATTTAGTATCCATGACGCTATGATCTGATACGACTGGCATAGGATGGAGATGTACAGCCATTTGGCCACCAGCCTTAGATAGAAGACGACACTATTAGAAGGACAGTGATGCTTTTACACGTGAATAGTTTCATAGCTACACCATTTCAGGAGTTGATGAACGAATAGTGAAAGATCCTTCCGGGCGGTCCGTGTCAGGTGTTGGACGTCACAATTACAAAATAAATAGAATGAACCAGTTTTTCTTACCTTTAATTAACGAAGGGTGTAAAGGTGCTCCAGGTGGTCGGATGTGTAGCGGAGGTTGTCGGAAGTATTCTGGAAGGTAGGCGGCGTTCAGGTAGGCAGCGTCAAGCCAGCCAGGAGGCAGTAGGAAGGGGTTGAAGGCACCGGGGTGCCCATATCCGAAATCTGAGGGGAAAAACACTAGTACAGGTTAAATATTGTTACAAATAATGTAAAACAATTAAGCAAAAAGGGCAGTTACAAATATACAGTAAAATAATAAATGGCAAACCAAAACTGTTTACCAGTTTCTGTTGTACCTACTCTGGGAAATGCGTTTTAAAATACTGAATGCACCTTTAACCGTACATTTAATTATAATTGATATTGAAACCGGTTGCCATACCCATAGTAATTTGAAAGTTGTCCCCAATACTTAATACCTATTATTGATTGAAAATGTTGGTGAAATAACAAGTAAGAGCATTTCAAAAGTGTAATGCATTGGGTAATTGCACTGGATCAAAGACACATTGAAAAACATTTTTGACCAGCCGCCGGTTTGAACCCGTGACCCTCGGCATCGTATCTATACAAATACTACCGCCGCTCTACACAATATACGACTTGACCAAGATGGGTGATCTCAAACAGGGGCTTATTTTAGGTTTATTTAGTTTATTTGGTATTTTTTTGACAAATCCAAAACGTCTTAAAAATTATAATAATTACAGAAAATCGTTTTCATCACTGCATTACAAAAGAACTACGCAAAGCGACCAGCCCAGCATGCAAAGTAAACCGAGAATGCACCCAAAAGATCAACGCGTCGGAAAAAAGGACTACAGAGAAGATTCGATAAACAAAGTTTAACTGCAGACTTCCAGTGTTTAAAGTTTAAACATGGCGCTTGTAAAACAACGACGCGGGAAGACTCTGGCGGCGTCTTTTTGATACCGATCGTCTTTCTGTTTTGTTTGTTTTACCAATCCGCGTTTGTTTAAACGTCTTCATTATCGCCCGCGATTTTCTTCATCTAAATTATCCGAATAGCGCAATCCACACAACCTGAACGATGTATGTATATATTTAATCAAATATTAAAATATGCAGATGATGCTGATACATTTAATTGGCAAATTAATTATCGTATTGATCAATAGAAACTGATTATGTATGTGGATGCATATTTTTATTTATAGAGATCTGAAGAGGTGAATTCAGTGTTTTGATAATTGAGGCGAAGGATCGTCCAGGGTGGAAGAAGTTTTTGAAGGAGACCGCCAAGGGTGGAAGTGATATAAATGATGTTGATGATAATTGAAAATCAGGATTGGTGGGAAAGTAAAATTATGGTGTTTGTGGGTAAATGTTTTGAAAATTATATTTGTTATATTTGTTATAACTGATGATTACAGGTGGAACTAGTATTAAAAATGTAAAATATTATGTAGGATTTACAATGTGATGTGAAATGAATTACCTAATTTGGTCACCGGTTACTTTTATTCGGACAATCCTCAGGACCTCAAATATTCTCAATAATGATTCTCATGAACATACTTTTAAAAGTTAAATGAAGTAAGCAATAACTTAATGTAATACCATAGTGAACGATATGAGAAATAAAATATCCCTTCTAAACTGTCTTATTAGGGTTCACTCATACATTTTTAATACCTTGATTTGAAATAATTAATTTTAGCACTCATTTGTCGGAATTCCAACAATAAATTGTAACAGTTGGTACAAATGTTTATTTACCGCTAGACATGACTACCGTTTTCATGGCATCCGTGTGCTTATAGAAGCTTTTGTCATTTTTTGGCGGTTAGCGAAGAATGCAATAAACAACTTGCTTATTCGCTATCTCGGTGATTCGAAAAAACATTCCGCAAAAAGATAATTTATGTTAATTAAAATAAATTTGAAATTTAATTTTTACTTAGGTATTATAAATTCCGATTATCTCAATTTATAAGCTTTGAATTAGTTTTAACAGCCATATTATGAATATATTTATTACTGTCATAGTTTCATCAGGTTTTTTTTTGCATTAGTTGTAGATAGGTATATAAATTTAGTTCATTAGAATGAATTAGTAGAGTAGTAGACCATAATATAGGTATGTACATGAAAAGAAAAAGGAAACAAGTCCAATCAACGCATCTGAAATGCTAAATTCTACACAGAAAGATGGAAGCTCCTATGGGCTGGTGTAAAGCTATTGTTTGGACACTAAACTTACGTAGGTACCTATTCATTATGTTTAATAAACGTCATTATCATAGTTTATTATACATATTTTGAAACAAGACCCTTATGGGGTACCTAACGTTCTTATGGTCACAATAATGATAAAAATATTGAATAAATAATGGAGTACTCGACCGAAGTAGGTACCTACTAATAGGAAGGTATATATTATAATTAGGTATGTATTAGAAATGACTTCTACACTTTCATTAGGTAGTGATTGGTGAGAAAATTGAGAATGTTCACTCGCAAGTGTGAAAGCTCACCCAGTCGCCGTGCTTTGGCGGCTCACATCAAAGCGAGGCAACGTGTTCAGTTAGACAATCACGCATCGCATCATCGACGACAAATAAACACGCCACACTTACTGCCTGCTCAAAGACACTGATGTTAACAGTCAAGTAGCTATGTCTCATCAAATCAGTGGCAGATACATTAACGATACAGTGGTGTTCTCACTTTGTAAAATATACTTAGGTATTTTTGAAAGCATTGTGGCATATGTGCTTAGAAAACTACAAAGTAGATATGGGTGTAAGGCAAATGTATAGTTGGATGAACCTTTTTTTTTATTATTAGCCAATTATTGAAAAATCTATTGAATTAATAGGTCCTACACCTACTCCGTAAAAAAGATGACAACCTGGAAAATTCGTGATATTGGGATAGGTCGAAGGTTGGAGAGGGCTTAGAAGAACTTCCTTCAGATTGAAAGAACAAATAAAGAATGACACAGGATTCGCACTGAAAATGACCCTTTGTGGCGGTGAATACCGAGAGGGATGAAGTCAACCCGTGCAAAAGACTGTCAGTCGGCCAAATCATCTGGGTCACGATACTTAGTCGAAGAAGTAGCTACCTATATAATATAACGATTCTCATGCCAAATGCCAATAATAAAATATCGTGTTCAAATTTTATACTATTCACGTTAACGGTACTAGGCAGACATTCTGATGTTTACTTCAAGGAGAATTATACTACCGACCGTATTTTAGTATAAGGATACGCTATTATATAAAATAATATTAAAATTAATTTAGTGATAACCTATTGGAATTATTTTGGAATTCAATTGAGAAGGTGATCTGATACATGCTGCGACCAGTCTAGCCATCCTTTTTAAATGAGAATTCATCACTATTCTATCTCTGCAAACATGCATTGTGGTAGGATAATCATTATTAGAAACGTTGCAGTGTTAAAATAATTATAATTAAAATAATTAACTTTAATAGTTTTCTATTAAGCACAAAAATTGACAATAAGGACAGATACGACCAGGCGTTTGGAGCAGGCCAATGTTCATTGATGGGTTTTGTCCACAGACAATATACGCTGTATAAATACCAGTTTATTTAAATTTGATACACAGATAATCGGAAATTATATTAGTTGATCTCCTACTCCACTGTCATTAATTCATACTCATATCATAAATATCAATTTCTGTTATTAGTTAGCTGGCAGATGGAAAATGTTTTGAGGATGTGTATAATTTGTCATTAACTTATAATAATTTTATTGTCATAATACATTTTGCATTCTTTATATATGGCTCTATAAGTGTTGTTCAGTTATCGTGCATCCTTATGTGCATATATATAAATATTAGTATAAACACAATCTTATAATAGAAGAATTAGTATCTTACAACGACATAAGATATCCAATTCTAATGGTTTTACTTCTCCTGAAAGATTCATTGAAATCTTTGCTGACATTTTTTGATAATAATCTGATAAAATCAAAATGCGTAAAGCTTTTTAATGGTAAATTGTATTAACTTTACGGGAAAAAATATTTAATATAATATTTTAAATGTAAGTGAGTTCACAACTATATAATATGTTATTGACAAAATGCTACCAGTATTTCCTGTAACTCATGTAAAATTAATTTGCTCAAAGAAGGATAACACTGTGCCTTGGAAATTCAGTACTGATGATAGACATGAAAGAGTAATTTATTTTACTATTCTATAAATAAAGTGGTTTTAAATCAATTCTAAAAGCAATTCAATTTAATGAAAAAGATGCAATTTGTGTTGTTGGTATTAAAAATCCATTGACTCCGTAAAATAATTCAATATGGAATAAATCCTTCACGTGAAGTCACTTATGTGCTCTGCGAGCGCGGCATATGTAAGCAATGGGCCGCCATCAGAGGTCGTTGCAAAAAGTTTTGGCAGGCGACTGAGAATCGAAAGCTCGCTTTTGTATGGGGAGACTTATAAATCTGGCGAGCTTAAAATGACGGGAGTCTAAACTGGCGACCGTTTTGGGAAATTTCGAAGCGAAAATAAAAGAAAGAAATAATACGTCACGTCAGTAGAGTTAAACATTTATCGTTTAACGTAAATAGGTACCAGTAACTGGGTACAATATTAAACTTGGTAACAATTTTAATAACTGTGGTAAATAAACAATCTTTATGAATACATTTTAACATCGCATTGATAGATAATTATTAAATCTAGTATTACGAATATTACTCCACAGATAGCATTTATTCATATTGCTCTAAATTAGATGTTTATAAATTTACTATTAAGTAGTGATATTATCCAATACGTACACAAACGTCCCCTCAAAATAACTACATTTATATATATATATATATATATATATAAGGCTACATATTCAATGTGGTTAAATAAATATCTTGAATAAATTAATTTGCCGGGGTAAATCCACATTGCTAAATAAATACCTACATTCAGTAGCAACTTCCATTCGTTTCTACACATTATGAGATTGCGTAGGTATTGTTGTGCAATAATAAGACTGTTGATAAATATGTCTATTGCTAAGAGAAGATTATATTATGTAGATTGTAGATGGTAATCCATACGATGATGAAAGTAATTAACTATTAATAATTTCTGAATGAAGAGTTACTTAAATAATGTTTTATATTGGTAGGACGCTATATAAATCAAGAAAATAATTAGATGGGCTGCGGGTCGCATAATCGGTTGTTCGGTCAGCTGGTTATAATTTATAATCATAATAAATAACATTTAAAGCCAATTCAAAATGACTTAACTTAAATAATAAAACGTTACCATGCTATAAACAAATCTTAAATAATAAAAAGTTAGGTACACCCAATTTTTCACCGATATTGTTAATGTCTTCTTTCACGACCTACCTAATTAGGTACCTAAACTAGGTAGCTATATGATGATATTAGTAGGTATGTATAGTCACTTTAATAGCACTAACTCTTGGCGAAAATATATATATAGTATATTCATTGAAATAAAAGTAAAGATGGTATGAAGTTATATTTTTTACATAATTTAATAACAATCGGTATTAAACTTATGAAAATATATCTGGTGAGGCGCCACATGATATCTACGGGGATTATGAAACGTGTGTGAATTCCTCCGTTTCGGTCCTGGTATTCTGGGAGTGTTGAGGAGACATCGCAGGGGTTTGTGTTACACATTATAACGGGTACAAAAAAATTGTTTGACAAAATAAAAAAAAATATTGTTACTTTATTATTAAATAAACTTACTGTGTATTACACTTATTAAAGTTAATTAAAGTGTACCTACAATTTTAGGCTGTAACCTCAAGATAAAATATGTAATTTTGATTTAATAATTTCTTTCCATGTCATTTTAATCTTCCACTTCCTAAGAAATTGTTATTTACGCTAAATATGCTTACGTTGAATTGCGTTGTAATCTAACAATAATTTTTGATGGGAAGATATTATATCAATTAAAATAAATCGTGGTTAATTTCAATTCAGTGAAAATTGTGACTTAATGAGGTTGCTAAGTAAACAGCATAATAGCTTTCATTTTATATGTGGATTTATTAAATTTTCATGTCAGAATTTAGGAGGGGTTATAAAATTTACTGCCAACGCCACCTAGAACTACTACACTTTTGTGAAAAAGTCTAGAATGTAATAAAAACTTTATTTGAGGCCACGAATAAATCCGAGCAACACGGAATGCTGAATGTTAATTAATTGATAGGAAGCGAGTGTTGCAAACGATTTATTATGTATCAAGTTAAATTAAAAACGCTATTGTGGTTGTTTTGATCTCGTAAACACGAGGAAATTGTTGGCAAGCAGGTCCGCCATATTAAAATCGCATGAGAGGTCTCAATTTTGTATTTTATTAAAGACATGCGCGGTATACTTATCGTAAATCATTTCAAACTTTGTCGAAATGTAAATAAGCAAGCGTACATTATCTGAAATATAAAGTTGACAAATTTGAATAGTTAATATTTACTAGATAACCTTAACATAATATGAAGTATGGGTACCAATATGATTTCGATACATACCTGTATTTCTGTTTTGGCATTACATAATTATTATCATTAAAGTAGAACCCACAAACGTAAGTGATCACGAAAAAGTGTTTATATTTAATTGAAAAGATGGGTATACATACTTACATAATGGTTATTTATATGAGCATAAAAATGAAAATTAAACCTTCAATATTTGTACATTTAACAAACATGGTAGAAACAAGTCACTTACTTTTGGCGAAATTTCAAATAATAATTTGATTTTGTAAGAGTGTAAAACTGATCAATACTTTAACATATGGTAATATTGAATGTATGATGACATGGTCTGAAAATATTATTGTCGTTAGAATGAATAATTCTAAAATAATTATCGTCTCTTGATATTTTGTAACCAGCAACTCTTTATTTAGTAAAGCTAAATGGTTTATATGCCAAATTCGGAGCATATATATATATATATATATATATATATAGACTCATTTATTAAAAAGACGATAATCTTTGCCATGCCACCGGCATGGTTATGGGACAGTTAGTCTCTTTTGAAAAAAATATAGAATTTTAAAATTACAGATTCTTGGAATTGGGATCAATTATTCAACAATTTTTGTATACATAATATAAACATTATTTTTGTTTTTTTTTATATAGCATATTAAGTATAGAATAAAGATACTGTGTTAAAAATATTATAATAATTCCTTCGAGAGTCTCGTTGCTGATGGCCTAAATATCTAAAAATTGTTTCTTATACGAGCTCCATCCGTAATAATTATTTGTATCAACGGAAAACAAATTATAATATTAATTTTAAAAAGTTTAATTTGTAGATACAATATTGAAATCTTTTCTCACCCGATGCACGAGACATTTGACTCGGCTACGCGTTACCATCGTGTCTCGTCTTGCACTCCCGGCTCGGATATTTTTGTTTTACTGCCGGAATTTTCAAATAAACACACGCTGCCTGACCGCACCCGCGCACCGCATATAACCCGACGTCCACAAACCCGAGCGGAACTTACTTCCCGGACAGCCAGTGATAAGAAGAAAATTTGGGAATTAAGACCATTATTGAGAGGCAGTAAAGTATGCCGACACTTTGGTAAAGGAATGAGAACAATTAAACGCTCTCGAAAACAAAGAATTTTTAAGAGTAAGTAGGTACTTACTTATTGGTTGTCCGATTTTAATACCAATTTTGATTTCAGTATAATAAAATTCAGTTCTAACCAAAATTGCGAGCCGTTAATTATATTATGGTAATTGTATGTAACGTAAGAATGTAAAATATTGGTACTCAAATATCCTACCTACTGGATTATTCAAAATATTCAGAGACAACGTGACTACACTAAGAAACTTTGAACCGCTTAAAACCGCATTAATTACTCGGGTACGCTGTATAAATATAAAACAAACACTGTAAAAATTACCATTCTAAAATTTGGCTCCAGAGAGTGCATGGTAGTTTTATTAGATAAGTATTTATAAATTAAAACACTTTAAAATATAAAATATGACGAAATGTTTTAAATTTCTAGCTTCGCATTTTACCGCTGGGTGCCTCTGGTAGGCGGAATATTCACCTTAAGGAGAAGTGCAGCCCTACAATAAGTACACAATATCTAGTGAAGCATGTAATTTTTTCGGTACGGTTCGGTTATGACGAATACAGCGGCAAACACATTTTGAAAATAGCCGATATACTGCATTATTTGTTAAGTTAACCTAACCCAACCTAAACTAACAAATAATCCAGTATATCGGGTATTTTCAAAATATGTTTTCCGCTGTATTCCTCATAACCGAACTGTACCTACCGATAAACTTAATCTTCTCTTTCGAAGATCATATAGGTACATATTCCTAGTTTAAATGTATATTTTTTTAAACTATATTTTTTCGAAAAAATAATTAAATCTTTATACCTACCGGAAAGTCTTTTATATCCCTATAAACTGAATATAAAAAAAATTAAAGCTATGAATCGGGGCATTGGGCACCTATTCAAAATTATCTTCATGATCATGTTGTTTTATTTATGTCGGTACCTACCAATTTATAATAAATCTTGCTTAAGACTTTCACGGCCGGTAATTACAGCATTTTTTCTTTATTGTTTCAACAATAATATTTAAATAATTTTACTAATTTTCTTTGTTTTTATTTCAAAAAAATTGCATTGTTTGCCTCACAAAAATAAATTGAATTTCACAAGTACCTACCTACGTAGGTAGGGAGAGGTAAATCACTCTGCAGTGGCACCATGGGTAGGTACGGTAAAAGTCATTCGCAGTTGCATTGGTATTGCTTATTAGAATTTAAAAATGCATTTTACATATATGTATAAATTCCTTTACTGAAATTACATACATACTCCTTGCTTGTATACTAATATAATATGTGGGTAGGTACATACGTACCTTTGTTTCAGAAAGCAAAAAGGCATCTCGCTAATGCTCAATTAATAAATATTGTCCGAGCTTACGGACAAAGTAATAGGTACCTAAGTAGGAACAAGCTGTGTAATGCAGGATTCATAAATATCCCCTCGTCAGTGGCGAAAGAGTAAACAGAGATAAATTCGGATTAAACGAGGGAAAGCGTCGTCGAAACGAAAATGTAGATTTAAAACGATTCAAAAGTTTTCGTGTATTTTTACAATGAAGTCGCTGAACTTGGATGCGGCTGTCATTGCTATGAACCAAATAATTTACTTACCTACTCACTTAGAAATCTAATACAAAGATTACATGCCACATTAACACGATTTTGGGGTAAGTATCTAAATCTATTTCAATATCTTAGAGACCTTTAATTTTAAGACGTTTAAGTAATGATAAGCATAAGAATTGTTTTACCACACGTCATGTTTTGCTCACATGTTAAGGTTTACCAAATAAAAGCAGTGGCGGTTTTTAACTGAATAGATGAGGCGGGCGTTTTGTCAGAAAGTATAAAAATCTTAAAAATATGCAAATGATTAAATTTCATAGAATCCTGGCAATCTTAGCTTCGGTTAGGTAGTTATTAGGGTCGGTTGATACAAATTTCATTCTTTCGCAGATATACCTAGGTATAGGTATATGAAAAATTAACTTTACCTATACTGAAAATTCGTGTGGCTTTACAGTTTACATAATTATTGTTGTCTTATACTGCTAACGTAGCTGCTAATTAAATATTGGCACGTAGAACTAACCCTACTTACATTGCAATAAGGGTGATAATTCAAGATCTGCATGTGCCCATTTTCAGATTGAGATTTTATAAGAAAAGGAATGATATTTACCTGTTTTAGTACGGTACCTTACCTTCGACATGGTTATATCATTTTACTTAATTTAATTTAATTAATTTCACCCTTTCAATACTTTCTTATTATTCAAATATAAACTAATTGTTATCCAACTATATGGTATTTATTACACGCATTGTAATTAGTATGTATCTGTTCTCGGATATGTGGGTATGTACCTGCTTATATATAAAATTGATATCTACCCCATTTAAAATGGTACCCTTATTATATACCTAGTTGGTACTTATAATATATTTACCTAATTAATTCATAACTGAATATAAAATTGGTTAAAAGACACATGTACCTATTTGCTAAGTGGGGAAATTTAAGATTTCCCAGTTAGTTGTAGGGTAGGTACTTACTTCGTTAAAAGTTTTCTTGATTTCGATAGCTAGGTTACCTACACTTATAATCAACAATATAGTCCTTGGATACCTATATAATTAGCGTTCCATTTAAAAATATTATTATGATATATGGGAGGTCAGTAATTATAAATTGTGTCTGTAAGTTATCTATTATGCAAAATAATTAAAATTTCGGTGCATTGGTACTCGTAGGTAGGTAGGTATCCACATCAAATAATAGTAACTACATATTCGAACAAATAGAATTTAATAAAACCATTCCCACAATGTCAATATCAATATTAGTATTGCATGCTTACTAAAAAAATATTCAGAGATTATAAACCATGCACAAACAAAAAAATACGTCTAGATACAACCGCTGAATAAAAAGATAACGCACATTAAAGGGTAAATAAAGTACAGTGCAAAAGTAGATAATGACTTTAATGATAAAACATAATAGGTATATATGTAATTAAGAACTAATTAGATAACTGTTGCCAAATTTCTTAATTAAAAATCAATATTTATCTTGTTATTCTACTGTTGGCATAGTCGGCACCTACTTAG
Source organism: Rhyacophila brunnea (assembly GCF_057557595.1). Lineage (NCBI taxonomy): Eukaryota > Metazoa > Arthropoda > Insecta > Trichoptera > Rhyacophilidae > Rhyacophila > Rhyacophila brunnea. The sequence goes on from NW_028232965.1 coordinate 18,818,042, forward strand.
ATACCTACGTATGTTATAAAAATTGTTAGTATTCTGGTTCTACAGGTATTCACCTATTGTCTCTGTAGTGTACAAACATTCATATTTTAACGTTAAATGCAGTAAACGTTATTGGTTAGGTATATAGTAGGTACATAGCTACTGATGTTAAAGAGACAGCTGATGCTTTTAATAATTTACCTTCAAATTTATAATTAGAAACAATGTAGGTAGTACCTGCTGATTTCTCAAAAAGTCTATAAAACACGTTAGGTAATTCAGAAATTATCAGCCACCGCCAATCGGATCTGTCAAGTAATCTAATCATATTTAACAGTAAGTAGCTGATATATACCTAGGCGCAGTGGCGGCGTAATTATTTAATAATAAATGAGCGACGTAATTATATTGAACCTGTTTGTAGTTAGGTATTCTAAATCAAAGGTATGTAAGTATTTGATTAAACTAGCATGAAGTGCCTTTAGACACTTATCTACTACATACTAATAGCGAAAAATGATAGACATACTTTGTTTCGTTCTTGGTTCTCTGGGCCCATCCACTGTGACTTTGATGGCTTTAATGTAGCTGGCGACTTGATGAGGAAATGTGCTGATAGTGATGGTCAACGAGAAGGATTTTCCTCTCCCACTTCTGCCGACGAACCTCAGATCATTAAACTTAGCAACTTGGTTCTTCATAACTGCTGTGCAATTCCTAAGTTCAGCCATGGAATTCTCGTCGTTTCCCGCTTTGATTGTGACCATGGTTCCATCTTGCACGTCATCCAGTGCCACGACTTTGAACGCGAGAGGCAGGCTTTTGTTCGACCGCCAGTGGGTCGGAAGCGCTGAGCAAAGAACTGCCGGAGACCCGGTCTGCACCAGTTCTCCGTGGCTCTGCTGATAGTATTCCTGAACATGGGCATACATGTCGGCCATCGTGGCACCACCTTGCCCCGCTGGGAGATGCATTAGCCACAGCCCGCTTCACAATCAAATTATAAATAACTTAGCAACTCCTTCACTGCACATTAACACAAAGTTGTCTTTAAGTCTAATATTGTCTTTGTATAAAAACAAAGTTTCATATATAATAAAAATAATTGTCTTTAAACTTTTACACTAAACTTTTAAAGTTTTCATGAGTAGGAGTTAAACGTAATGTTTTGTTTTCTTTCTTTTTAATTGATGATAAAAACAAGATTACTGACACTTTGAGAGTTTCATAAGCACGTGTACACATCAAAGAGATTCCGTCTGCGGGCGGTCATCTGATTTCCCGCGAAAGCCTCGTCTCGCGACCGACGCCGAAAAGCCACGAAGACACCGTCAAAACTCCTCGGCGCAGAAGCGACCGAATTAAACTTAGGAAAGTTTCCGTTAAACAACCCCTACGGAGAAAAGCAAGCATGCGCGATCAAATCAAATGAGACGCCCTACAAAACTTGGCGCGATCTTTCACTCGAAATTAAATGAGAAAACGCACGCGAGAAACTTTGTCAAAACTGAAGAAAACTTTAAGGAATCGCCTCTCAAGACATGCTCTCTCCTTCGAGCCCCAATTTCGACTGATGACTGTGACAGAACTTTTTCCGATGGTCAATATTTTGTGTGTACGGAGTTAACCCCACCCCGCGGCTTCTCCCTCTGCGGTGAAGGCATCTCGTAAAAACCGGCGCGCCAGACCGAGATGCGAGACGCCTTGGTCCCTATGCAACAACGCGTGACAAAAAGAGATAGCGACAATTCTTCGTGTAGCTTTTTAAAAAATCCGACGTGCGAAAGGGAGGTTGGAGGTGTTTGTGTCCGCGTCCCGTGAGGGGGAATGGGACGGGTGAATTTTTTTGAAAACCGAGGCTGTGATGTATCGGTGTGAGCTTGAGGTAATTGTGTTCCACGCGCGACAGGGACGTCGCCCACCGTACTCTGCGGGCGAGAGAGGGTGAGGAATATCGGGAAACCGCGTGTGGCTCAGAAAGTATGGAACGAATTTTCCCCATAAAATATTGGGATTATAAACTTTTCATTTTATCATGCGAGTTTCGTATTAATTTTGACATTTTTGTTTGCGTTCATACAATGTGAACTTTAATAATATCCGACAAGCTTTTCAATATAGATAATAATTATCATATGTGAAAAAAAAAAAATCAGTAGGCCTACCTGTCGGGAAAACGGTTGGTATATCTTTTTCAAAAAATACATTGAATCTAAATAATAGAAATATGGTACGATAAATTTATTTAGACAGGTATTATGATGCATTTATAGCTTAAGCGATGTTATCAAGAAACTGGGATAATAGTGTTAAGTTTTCGGCGCTTAGTTGCAAACACTCAAAAAGCAACATTTCGCTTGATCCGTTGATGACAATTAGTCAATTTATATGATAGTTATTCGTACCTACAAAATATCTAGAGATTCATTTCACAATAATTTAAATAGGTATGTCTTCATCATCATTTTCATCATACAGGGCCAATTAGGCAACTGCTGGATAAAGGCCTCCCCTTTAAATGGGTGATGACGACAAACCCCTATAGGCATCACTTCATAAAATTTATATTTCTAATAAATAGTACCTACCTAAAACATTCTTATCAATTATCATTTTAATTCAATTTCTAGGTACCTACCTTGAGCTAGATAGTAGGTATACAGGTAAGTACCTACCGTCAAATGACAGTTGGTATTGATATCAATATTATGATTATTGACAACAATTATTGTTGTGATACATAGATAGGACTCAGTGTTTCTCAACCGGTGGTCCGCAAAATTTTGACGTCCAAATGCATACTACTTATGCAAAAAAAAATTAAATTTTCAAAAGCCCGTGTACAATGCAAAGTGTTTGTACCCACATTGTATTTTTGTTCTTAAAATACGTGACGAAATCAACTGCAATCAGACGTTATTATACGTTACGAGCCATATAAATAAAAAAAATTATTTCCGCGTTAGTGGTCCGCAGGTATCAAAAGGTTGAGCCTAGGTAGGAACACATGAGAACATGAATTAAAAAACAAATGCAACTTAGGTACCTACTAGGGAATCCAATCCCGATCCAAAATTCTGATCCCGGGATTTCGGGATTACAATTTGACAATCCCGGGATTATTTATTTTCCTTATTACTTATTTTTATCCTTATTACTTATTTTCCATTTTTAATATAAAAAATTTATATTTACAAGTACCTAACATTAATAAAATCGGTCAAAAATAAATCTAGTATAATTTATACTATTTAAGGCATTTATTGTTAATATTGTATATTATCTACGTTGAATCTTGGAAATACATAAGTTTAATGGAGTAAACAATATTTTAATATAAATAATAATGTGAATTTAATAGATATGAGATTGCTGTGTCTGATAGTAAAGACTTAATGAATGGGTTAGCGTGATTTAAAATAGTAAAGCAAATAATCATGGTGTATTTATGGCCTTTCCGCTTCATAAATCTAATTAGTCAGCCAAATATAAAACTGCCGTATAACGTATGACAGCATGGTAGAATTACTTTGTTAAAAGTGCGAAGTAATGTTTTTTTCCAATCTTTATATGTGAAAAAATAAAATGAATCGACAACTTACACATGGGTATAAATCAAACTTCATTCAAACTCAATTTATTTCTAATGTAGTTATTTGTTATTAAAAGTATTTTTTTCAGTTATATTTTCATTTTTATTTTATTTTCCATAAAAATTGATAAAAAAATCAATCCCGAAAGTTTCGGGTTTATGTTTATCAATCCCGGAATTCACAGGTATCGAAAATAGCTCGGGATCCCGGGATTGGAATCCCTAGTACCTACCTATATGATATACCTAGTTATTACTTGATTGATAATAGTAGATTGGTATGTACCAAATCATAAGAAGTTTAATTGGCTACCTCCTAAAACGTCTTTATATTTGGCTAGCAAACATACCATCGGTACCTACTTAACGAAAATTATGATAGGTATACTTATAGGACGACCTTACCTGTTTCTAATCTTGCGTCCAATCTGTTAAGATCTCGGTCACTAGGTGTTACCCTACAAAGCGAATTAGGTGATAAAAATAAAAGTATCTACTCGAATGTTTTAGAATCTGTGTGTGTGACTCTTTACGTCTTTCATTGATACTCAACTTTTTATTAAAACAGTAACGGTGGATAAAGTTATATATTTTTTTAAATACGTAGGTCTAATAACTCTAATACTTATAGATAGGTATTATGCGCAATTCTGTACAACACATAATAAACCATAAAATTCCACATAAAACAATGACTATTGATAGGTACACAATTTAGAATCATTTCATAATTATACAGCCTAGGTAATGGTACCATACCTCTAGTTCTGGTAAGTACAGTTCTAGTTTATAGCTTATTTCCATAACGATGTTATGTAGGAATTGTTGATTGCCAAAAATCTAAATAATAATAATAGGTAGTGTAAGTAGAATAACTTTGAACAAAAATCGAAAATTGAAGTAGGTACCTAGTAATAAAATCTCTGTTTTAACTTCACTTCACTTTGTCTCTAATTACCTATTTATGAATTATTTATGTAAATGTTTTAGTAAGATTGTAAGATTTATTATCATATCCTAGGCTTAAAGAATAATATTGCTTTAAAATTTTCTTCTCAAAGTGACAACCAACCTGTAGTTAAATCATTCCACAGCAGTGGGGAGGGGTGGAGATAGGCTATTAAGATTCGACACAAATAGTGCATAATAAACTTTGTTAGTTATAATTATTTGTTTTCATTGAACGAAAAATGGAATTTGAAGATGGCGATGGTTAATTTTTAAAATTCCATTAATCCCTGCCTAAAACAAACCATTATAATGTACCTCTATATGCTATGGGTGATCCGACAAAAATAGTGCACACTTTTTCAGACATAGGTACCTGCCTACTTATTATTTGTTTTCGTTGAATTAAGAATATACCTATTAAGTAGGTATATTACAGAGAGTGTTGGATAGGTTTTTTTTTTAATTCATTAAGCCCTGCCTAACCAAACCATAATCGATAAAAAATATTTTTCTATCTATAAATATCAAAAATTATGTACGTATGTTTTAATGGTAGGTACCTACTTATAGTTTTAAATATTTTACAGATAAACGATTTTTTTACTATTTTTTACTATGGTTTGGATAGGCAGGTTTTAATTGAATTAAAAAAAACCAACGAACACTATCTTCATATTGTAGTCTTAGTTCAAAGGATTAGTATACACTATGAATGTGGGACCTTAACAACCTACCTCCACCCTTCGTCACTGTTCCACAGTACCTAACACCAAAGGCGATTCGCGTATGTATTGTTTTTTTTTGCTAGAATTTCTGTTTCAATGCTAGCAAACAATAAGCCGCTTTTACTGTAATACTGTGAACTATTAGATAGGTACCTAGGTACTTAAATTTGCGCTTAGTGGTCTTATCGCGCAAATGACAGGTTCATACGTCGTAATTGCTTCCGCTCACTTTGCAGCATTGCTACAATACAAATCTACGCTCTCCAGGTCTGCCAATGAAGCGGGACGTGGTGTGGGACTAAGAATAATTTCGTAACTTTGTGCTTGCTTAACAACATGAGTTTAATAAGTACCTACCTAAGATGTCGTAGGAATGATAATATGTTTTTTTCCCTTGACTATAATACATTTTAGCAATATTATCTCACATCTGTATGTAAACGAAGATCTTAAATAGTTTGGTCATGATAGCTTCGATTCATATTGAAACTCCAACATAATTAATTATATGTAAGTATCTAGGTATATCAATCGATTTTACTGTACAATAATCGGGTTCCAGAAGGTTAAAATTAGATAAGTAATTGTTTAAAAAATAGAGATCCTATTTATGATTTTTTAATTGAGAAAAAATCCTTATATTATTTTTTATGCTAATCGGACGTGAAGAATGCAGGCATACTTTACATGTTAGTGAACCTACTGACATTTACAGTAGGTATTTCTCAATATTAAATAAAATGTTGGTCTTCTAAACATATTGTTTAACAAAAATTGATGAATGTTTAGTCTCGTAGTCCAATGGTTTGCCTGCTGCCAAAAGTGCCTCGGAAAAGGATTGAACAAATGTAAAGCGAATCACAAGCGACGACATTCAATTTAGCAGGTAGCTAATAGACCTACTTGCGTTGGGTTTTCTCCAAATGGATGAATTATCGTTTTAGAAATTAACTAATACCATAGTTGATATTATATTTTAAAATCCAATAATGTAATATAAACTGATTACTTAAAATTTACATCCTTTTAGTCGTAATTGGGTAGGTACATGTACTTAATCTATCACTTAGGTACTTAAATAAAAAATAATTATAATTACCTAGGTGGGGAGGTATGTTATCTTATCACTGATATATTTAAAAAAAATATATTTATAAATCTTAGTACTTAATCATTACTAAAATGTATTTAATTGACTTGGTAATAGGTAGATACATATAAGCATTATGTACTCAATAAAATATTAAGCAAAATAATCATATGATGTTTATTTTTTATTCAGTATTGTAACTTGCCTTTGGGTTGGTAATTATTTCATGGAAAAAGGTGAGTTTCGATAGAAACATGCTCATATTATTTGAGTCACAAAACCACTACGCAGAATATATTTAATTTAATTAAATCATAAGGTAAATATATTCTCTCTCAGTGGCGAAGGGTGAAGGTAGGCTGTTATATACTCGATAAATAGACCACACTAAACTTTGTCAGTCATACGTATTTGTATTTATTATATTAATAATATCGACAAAGGTACTTGATGGAATTTGAATTTGAATTCTAATGGATTCAAGCTCTGTACTATTCCATTTAGGTCGTTTTTTGCGACCCGGGTTTCGCCTTTCGGCATCTTTACTTTGGTGAGTGTACACGAAGCCTGAAGATGCCAAAAGGCGATACCCGGGTCGCAAAAAACGACTTAAATGGAATAGTACAGAGCTTGAATTCATTAGTATTTGTATTTGTTTTAATTGAAATAAGACTACAATATACAGATGGTGATGGTTAGTTTTTAAAATTCAATTCTATTAAACCAAAAGAAAACCAAGTAACGTATGACTAACAAAGTTTATTGTGCACTATTTATGGCGGATTTTAATAGCCTACCTCCACCCTTCGCTACTGTTATTATATTAGGTACGTAGATATAAATTTTATCCTGGTAGATAAGTATGTAGATATTGATAAATTTACTTGGGTCTATTAGGTATATACCTACCTACATAGGTTTTTGGATAAAAAATACGATTTTTGGTTCGTAGGTACCTGTTTAGATATCAACACAATTGGGTAGATACCTAGGTAGGTACCTACACTACCTACATGCTAGTCTAGTAGAAGCTCCACTGAGTTAAAACCAATATAATGATAAGTTTGGTGTTTGGGGATAATGTAGATTACAAAAAAAACGTTTTTTTTGTTCAATAGAGATAAAATACACAATTAATTTAAATAAATTTACATTTTGGGTTCACTATAAATGTAGGTAGGTCTATCTACCTAGTAAAATACTGATTTGGGGCAGGCAAGTCCCTTAAAATGAATATTGGTGAGGATATTTTATTCGCTGATTTTGTATTTCAGAGTAGGTATTGAGGACTGAGGTAATCCATATTTCCAAATGTTTGCAATTCGGTTATGGTAGTGTTCTTTTTCTTTGTTCCCTTTATTGTTCTGCGCCACTGTTCGTTTGACCTATCTAAATTTTTGTTGTTTTTTTACAACTCTACTTTATCTAGGTACCTACTTGTATATAATGTCTACTTGCTAAGAATTTAATGAAAATTTGATTTTACGAATAGCATTAAATTGTATTTTAGTTATTATAGGATTAAACGATTTGCCCTAATTACAAAAATACATTAGATAGACAATAATAATATAACGTAAATTGTAAGTATCTATTATTTATTACTTGACAACAATTCACTGAAAAGTTAATTAGAATTATTCCTACAGTTATTGTAATAAGGTAACATAATAAAAATATTATTAGATATGAGCATCCCCAGAAATCAATAAAGTAGCTATTATTTAATACTTAATATATATTGTATTTATCTTGAAATTGTATGGTAAATTATATTTTAACTTTACCTACTTATGAAGGTTAGGTACCACATTACTTTATTGTACCTATCTATAAGTATGTACCTACCCGCAAAGATTAAATTAGTTACAAACCCCTTAGATAATATAATATATATAGTGGGCAATGAGATAATATACATATTAATATGTGAAATATTGAATATAGGTGAACATAATATGAAGGTATGTAGTATGTAGGTATAGGTATGATGTCTTGTTTACAATAGGGTTTCCTGAAAGAAAAATATACCGCACTTCAATGGTACTTACGTATCCCAATTAATTATGTAATTTTATCTGGCGAAGGGTGGACGAAGGCTGTAAAGATCTGACATACCTAAATAGTGCACGCTAAACTTTGTCAGTCATACGTTTTTGTTTTTATTGAACTAAGACTACAATTTATAGAAGGTGTTGGGCTAGTTTTTAAAAATCAATTAAATCCTGCCTTAGCCAAACCATACTAGTTTTGGTAGGTATGCTATGGGCGATCCGACAAAATAGTGCTCACGTTTTCATTCATTCTTATTTCTTTTCGTTGAATTCCTATTCATATAGATATTAGGTGCGCATGATGATTGTTGGTTTTTAAATTTAATTAAACCCAGCCCATACCATAATACCTTGATAAAATATATTATTCTAACTATAAAATATACAAAATTATGTACCTACCTATAATTTAATGGCATAATTTTGGATATATATTATAGATAGACGAGTATTTTTTGACTATTATCTATTAGGTATGGCTTGGTTTCGCAGGGTTTTATTGAATTAAAAAAAAACTAACCAATACCTACCATATGCAAATTGTAGTCTTAGTTTAATGAAAACAAATACGTATGACTGATAAAGTTTAGTGTGCACTATTTATGTCGGATATTAACAGCATACTTTCACCCTTCGCCACTGCTATTATATCTATATACAGCTGATGATGAAATTAATCATGACAGATAAAATTGAAGAAACAGGCTGTAGTGACTATGTTTTAATGTTTTTACGGATTGGTCAGTAAAAACAAAACAATGATTCGGTTCGTGGATTGTATGCGTATGAATACGTATGTCGTATACCGTTGTCAGCGCTACGGGCACACCGACTGCCAGGTAATTAGTAGCACTAGCAGGGCTAAACTTCCGCACGCACACCATCGACCAACCGAATCATTATTTTGTTTTTAGTGTACACTAGGTATGAGAGATGATAAATTATCGTTGCTTTTACTTAGGTACGGTACATATACTTACATAGTATATAGAAAATTTATAGATACAGATAATATACTGTAGGTACCTATCGAAGTTTATCGAATCACTTGGTAAATAGGTAAGTAGGTACATACAAAAAAAAATTGTGTGTGAACTTTGATGGTGTTTGTGCTTGAGATCAGAGAACTACTTACTGTCTATTTCATTATAATTATGAATATGAAACATAATCAACAATGTCTTTATGACAACGCCTGGCTACCTTTGTGCATTGCATCTGTTATTTCGTGTACATTAAGCAAACTTCGGGTTGTCTACCGGATAAGAAGTCCAAATAAATAAGCCATAAATATTTAGCGGAAGTTCGATTCTCGTTTCAGCATCTTTCCAAGTCCATTTCTATTAAATATGGCTATCCTATAACTTTTTTAAAATTACCTACCGCAGCTCCTCCAACAGTCACCCTTCTCCATTGATAGGTGCCCAAGTATTTAAAAACCAACATGATAATACACATACTTATTAGGTATCTAATAGTTATTAGTGAGATAAGAATATCCAATAATTGTGGGTGGGCACGTTTCAGGTAGTTGCGTAGTTTAATAGTGTTATAAATACTTCGGATACGTATTACATGGCTAATAAAAAACTTGAAAATCGAACCGATTAAATCATAATGTCATACATGGAAAGAAATCAAACTCATACTATGAAACATTATCCAAACGCACACACGTGCACGAATACTATCACGCAATCCTCTCGTCACAAACCGTTTCGCGGCTTGGTCGCGTCACGCTATGCTCGTAAAAACAAAAAAAAGGAAAAACCTAACGAGGCGGGAGCGGGACGCAGATATTCGACGCCGGTGCGAAAAGCTCCGGCGGGAAAGGGACGACGCTCGCGGCGCGGGTGCGGAAAGAGTCAGTTTGGGGTTTGGCCAATGGCGTACGCGGTTTTGGTTTACCCCCACCACTGTCGAACCCTCTGTGGGTGTTAGGTTGGGCGGGGGCGGGTGTCAGACGGTTCCTGAACCCTCAGAAATGTGGACGTATTATCCGGCTAAGCTTAAAGCTCGGAATTGAATTGCGTAATAAAATGACAACCACGAACGCATGAACTCCACAATTTCATTGCATACATATTTAAATACTTAATTATGCATCCTCAATAATTAGAGATTTTCTTCTAAATGACGTATATAGGTACTAACCTTGATCTTAAGGCCTGACATCTAAATATATATATTTATAGGATTAGTATAGGCAGGGTTTAATGAATTTTAAAAAAAACTAACCAACACCATCTGATTAGGTATGTAGGTATCTACCTATTCTTAATTCAACGAAAAAAAATAAGTATGACTGAAAAAGTTTGGTGTGCACTATTTATGTCGAATTTAACTGCCTACCGTCACTGCCTAATACCTAGGTTGTACAGTACGATGGTCATAGGTAAGTAGATTAAATACCTACCTAGTTGCTTAAATCCTCGTTGAAATGATAAAATACTAGGAACCTAGCTATATCATTCTTCACCCCTCAAATTTTATTTCTGGATCTTGTTTAAAGAAGTGCCTTTTTCAAATATCTCTGTGTTCTTAAAAATATTCAAAAAATGCTATACTTACTTATTTTTTAGTAAAAAAAATCTCTAATGCATATTATTATCAACAGTTATCAAGCCGTTAAACAACCGCTTGTAATGGAAAACATGACATATTGACATATGTATGCACTTCTTTTTACCAAGGTACAGATTTTATCTGAGGCAAGTAGGTGCAATTTATTAGTTTTGATGTTCAAATCCAATTAGATATAAACCATTAGTACTATAATATAACCAAACAGATTATCTTGGTAGAAACGTTCATGCATGTAATGTTCGCCTGATAAAGATTGACGTATCAAACGTGTCTCAACAATGTTCACCACCGGTTAAGTTAATCTAATCTGTTGGTCTATTCTATACTTATCGAACACTAAAGTAATAAATAGTATCAAACTTAGGGTAGGTTTGTATCAAAATATTAGCACTTATTGTAACAATTACACGAAGCTGGTTTTTATTGTTGCAATAAGTGCGATATTTTAACAGCAGCAAGATAGGTGCTAATATTTTGATACAAACCTACCCTAAGTTTGATAATATTTATCACTTTATCACTTTAGCGGTCGATAAGTATAGAATAGACCCACTGAACGCAGCGGCTTGAAACTTCCATAAAATAAGTAATCACTGATCAGAGTAGGTACGTGATATAATATAAGTCAATGAAATGGTAATCGATTGACGTGTCGTTCTGTAAAATATATTGAACTAATGCAACCACACAGTTGCATCTAAGGAACGGTAAACGGTAAACGTCATGAAAAAATCTGTATACCAACTTAGTACCTAAATGTATTTTTATTTATGAGAAATAGGTACCTAAAATGTAATAATAAAGTAAAACCTACTGAATCGATGAATTGGGTGATTTCGGTGGAAATATAATATAGGTAGCAACAAAATGTCAACCATAGGGAGAGTTTCATTCGGCATCGGATCGATCGTAGCTGATGATGAAGATTATAATTAAATTTGTGTAGTAGAGAATAAGTTTATTAACTTACAGGGTAGGTCTACCTGTACCTACATAAGTAGGTGAAGAAAAAGATCTATAGATATCCACATAGTAGTATAGTATTTTAATTTATGAAAATAAAATAATATTATTATCAGGAATTGCGGTAGCTTTGGAAAGTTAGAGCCATTGTATTCTTCTATTCCAAAATTGTTTATTGCTTACATGTTTAGTCAATACTTCTTTTATTACGGTTCACTTTGAGAGACCGCTTTCAAAGATGGATTTTTTTCATTGAGCCCAAAGAAAATGTGCACAGAGGCAATTAACTTATAAAACTTTATTAGTGCACAGTAGCAAGCCGCATTTTTTGCTGAGAGAAAACAATTTTTTTTTGGTGATTCCTCTAATTTTTAAGTTAAACAGGTACAACCTGGTAAGTACCTACCAATGCATTAACAAACGAAATACACTGGGCCTATCCGGGGGCAGGTGGGGCAGATATTTTAGTTGCAATAGATAGGTAACCTAACAAAATATACTCGTCTCTGTTTTGGCAGAACACACTAACTGGAGAATACTAGTTTTGAGTAATTTAACTTTAGTAATTTGACTTTAAAATAAAGACTGTTTATTTATTAACCCTTCCAGACGGTAAAGTTTGAAATAAGGAACATTTTGGTATTAACTCAATATTATGTCATTTTTTCGAATTAGTATCTTCTGCCAGAACAGTGACGTAATAATATGATCGATCGACGTTAGTGTTAATAATTATTGCGCTTTGATTTAACTATGTCTCTAAGAGTAGACTGTAGGATGTAGGTAGAAGAAGGAGAAATACATATCATTTAGTGCACATATTGAAAATGATAGCTCAAACATACTTACCTACTTTCGATTATTCCAATATAATTATTAAACTTGGTGGTGCAAAAGTTGGTGATAATTTGCGTTCATTATCGGGGTCAATTCACTGCTGGATTAAAGCTTCTCCGAGCTCCCTCCGCTCTTCTTGGTTCCTGTTTTGTGGAACTTTATGAGTTCCTCTATTCAGTGGTTTTTAGGCCGTTCTTATATCGGCATTTGTCCATTGGTTGTCGACTCACCGAGCGACATGTGCTTAGTGAACTCTAGAACCTTTATCTAACTAAATAAATACTATTAAATAGTTAATAGTAACGAAAAAAAACTAACATTTTATTATTTATACTTAGTTTTTAATTTTTAAGGGAGGTGGCGCTCAAAGACACTAGTTTCCCAAGAAATGTGTATCTACTAAGCCACACATTTCCAATCTTTTTAAAGTCGTGACCCCGTTTTATAGAAACCAGGTGTTTGTAAAAACTCCTTTTAATATGGCAAAGAAAATAGATTTTTCAGTAATATAATTTTACCTTATTTATTGTGATGGTTATAATAATTACTCGTTAACCAGCTTCAAAATTCCTGTTTGAGTTTTCGTTAATGCAACTTCATGTCATTCTAAATATTTAATCTATTTCTTGTTTTTGGTTTCCTAATCTAACTACAAAAATTTATGTAACAATATTGAAATTTTAAGAGAGGCGGTGCTCAAAAATATTAGTTTCCTGAGAATTGTGTATTTCTTAAGACTTAAACAAATAGTATTCAATGTAAGTACACAGCAGTGGGTCATCGTCTCAAATAAAAATGTAACAAGCATTGATATACTTGATATAAGCATTGAGTACATCAATGGTAACAAGTTTAAATTTAGATGGTGCCTTCATATCTATCAATCAGTGATTATTTTAACGGTAAAAGTTCAATTGTAATTATTAATGACTAATTAAAACTGATACGTAAAGTTTAATACCTGCCAAGGATGTGAAATTGTGTTCTTAAAAACGATGTGAAAACCGTGCTCGAATATTTTTTTGGAAAACCTAATGTAAGTAGGTACCTACCTACATAGTAGAAAATTCCCTCGTACGTACCTACCTCAGTCTGTCTGGTGTAGATTTCCTATACTGTTGGTCGTATTAATTTTCTTCATGGATAATAAAGAAAAAAAGCTGTCGGTGAGAGAGTAGATACGTGATAAAAACCGAACTCAGCACTGATCTGTATCTATCGCGTCAGGCGTTGGGAAGCTTTCTCTAAGGCAGTGGGGTACCTGCCTATGCACCTCCATATTTACTTTAAAAAATGAAACATTCTACATTAAGTATTTATTTTTTTATAAAAAAAAAATATTTATTTCAGACTGACTTAGGTACTTGGTAATATCAAGTAGGTAAGTAGGTACCTATGTATTTTTTTATTTCTAAAAATGTCCCGCAGTAAAGTAAAACAATTATTGTGATAGGTAGGTAGGTACCTATTAACACTGATGTTGGATCGTATGGTTTTATACAAAGCTAATTTTTATCTATGGTTAAATTAAAGATAAATACATCATTATCTCCAGATGAAGACGAATAATATGGACGTGTATATTCTAATCTACAGCGTATAAATATTTTAACAGACTTGGACCTTCTTCACATTGCGAAGAAGATTTTTTCAAAGCCTTCTTAAGAGTAGGTAATAGTTATTACCTTTTAATTCAAACTATAAAATCTATTCTCTAGATTCAAACACACATTGAGAAAACAACGTGTTAAATTTCTAGACACCGGAAGACAAAGGTGACGTTATAGAATATTGACTTTTATTTTGTCCATTCAGCTATTATTTTATTTGGCACACTGTATTATCGGCCGACGGCCAGTGATTTATGCCAACTAGTGAGTCTAGTTGACAATGTCCTTTTGAAGCAGATGAAACGGGTCCTGATTTTTAAGTGAAATTAATACTACATAAGTTTAATATTGTGTTTTATTTTAATTAATATTTGTTTTAACAGGGCAGATAATGTAGGTCCCTTTACTGTCTCTACAATGGTAGGTAGTATACTTAGTTATATCGGTTTTAATGTTACTAATGTATAATAATAATTTTGTATAAAAAAATTGATGAGTAGTTATAAAATACAATGGAATAAATTATATCACAATCGCACGCCACTGTGCTATCATCACCACCCCCTCCCACTTGCCGCTTCCGCCGCTCCAAGCGTTGCCGGATGTTTCTATCCATAGAGGAAAATAAAAGAAAACACATGGAGAAAAATAGCGCCGATGATGTACCCAGATAGCGAAGCCGTGTTAACCTCAGTGTGTTATATTACTAAGTTATAGATTACACTCCGCAGTAAAAACTATTACATTTCTAATTAACGTTGAAAACATTTATTATTCTATCATGTAGGTACCAATTTTTTTTAACATGTTCGATCTTAATATTATTATAATATACTTACAGATTAAATAACGCGGAGGTTGTATTAGAAGAATTTTGATTTTACGAGACTTACTTAGGTCCATACACACATTGAAAAATAACATGTAAAGTTTTGCCAGATCTGGAACCTTCGACATTTTAGGCAGACACGTTACCACTTGGCCATAATGGGCGTACTAAGATTACCAAGACCATACATTGGGTTTTAAGTTATAGACTTTTTTGGAATATTTAAATGTACGCAATTGAAGAGAACATCACATCTCTACTATGACATTCCACTAAATTTTCAGATTCGTCCAATGAGTTAATTACATCCGTCATGATTAAATGTGCAGATATTGTCAAAATAATATCGACATAATTTCGTATGATTGGATAATATGTACTAGTCTACAATTAAATTCGATTCGAAATTTAACATTTCACGTATCTCACATATTGCCGTATCTAAATAGATATTTGAATATGACGACTGTCCTCAAATATATTGAATGCGCGTTGTTTACGTGACAAACTGTAATGCATATTTTGATAAAGACGTAACCATTGAACATAACATATTATTCATTAATACGTGTTCAAGTTTATCTTATATTTCTCCATACTCGAGATCCGTAGCCTGTTATTTTACTTTTTATATCTATATTTTAAACAATTATCAACTTAAAATACCATTTTTTTTTCATATTGAGTTCTCTAGATGCGTATGTGATAAATTTTCTTCAATATGTATATAAGGTACTTAATATTTATTTAAATGAGTGTGAAGCATAAAGTTACATTAGAAAAAAGTTACTTGGAATAATTCTACATAGTTATTCTTACCATTCCTGATTTTGTAGGTAGGAACCTGCTTAAATATAGAATCTTTACATTTGGAAGATACATTTTGACAATGTTCTAAAAAAACCTCTTTCGATATTAGAATCCAACATTATTTTGTATATTTTAGACAGTGCCGTACCGAAACAGATTTTTCTGTGAGCTTAAAAAGTGGTTTCTTATAAAAAATACGCCCCAGAAAAAATATTTAAAAATGTAATAATGGTAGGTACCTATCTGGTAAATATCTACATTACGTATTATATACAAACAATGGGAGATGAAATACATCATAGTTATGCTAATTCTAAAATTCTGCCTGTACAAGTTCACATATAAGTCACGTTTCATTATCAAGTATTCATAAAATTGATTATCAAAATAAAATATTAGAACCAGGCAATGACATTAATATGGACAAAGCATCTGGAAAAAAATGACACTCACTTTTTTGCCGGGTCTGCCGAATTGCATAATCTGTTTTAACGCCATTACAATAAAGGTGATATTGCTATAAATCCCCGATGCGTGATATCGCATAATGGAAATTGCGGACGTTTACCTATACATGTGCGAATTTACTTGTTAATTACTTTATTGAGTGTGTTGTCCATTAATAATGTCATCGGAACCAGGAATCAGTAGTTTTCGTTTTGACCTTTACGATTTGCGACGCATTTTTAGAGAGCGAATAATTTTTCGAAAATCCAAGATTGCATGGTTGCCATGTTTGTCTGATATGAGCGTGCCAAACTTTGGTAAGTATATTTGAAAGTATATGAGGCCGCTGCAATTAGAATTATTGATACTTTAAGATTTCAAGTTATAGGTAGGTACACATTTTCATTTTTTTTTTTATAAAAATCGGCGTTTTTTAAAATACATAGACAAAAAAACATTAAAAATTATTAAACTAAATTTTAATACTAGAAATGACCATTAAATAATATGTAGGTAATTATAAGATGGGATCCTTTATCTAATTCACATTTTAAGGTTTTTTCTTTAATTATTGTGAATAAATGTAAAGTATCAAAAAACTGTCTAAATTGCAAGCTTCGTATTTTTCTACTAGGTGCCTCTGGTAGATTAGTATTCGCCTTAACAAGCTAGCAATTATATAATAAAACATATCAAGAAATTCGAGCAATACAGCCCACAGTGAGTTAATGCATTCTAAAAGGGATATTTGTGTAGGTGTATTAAAAAATGAAGGTCATAAGATTTTAGGTTAAATCAAATATTTCTTGACAAATTAGCAATTCAATATTTGTTTACTTTCTTAATATGTAATTCATATTTAAAAATCGTTGCGACAACTTAATTGAAGCACGACTAAGTCTAACTATACAAGACACATGATTGCTTTCATAATTTAAAATAGCATTTCGTCGCTCTACCCATTTTGTAAAACTCATAAATCCCATTTTTGTAAAAATTGAATTTTTAATAAAGACCTTAGTATTTTTTAATACTTACCTCTGTGTAGGTATGTCGTAAAATTCTTAGACATATGCCACATCAAATCATTTTAAAAGGCAATCCACAAAAAATCTCCGAAATCATGTCCTTATAACAATATAAATCAAAATTTTGCAAACCAGAAATCCTTGTCATTTTGTATTGAGAGTTTGTTCTTTGTTTTATTTTTTTTTAATTTGAAACTTTTATTTCAAACGAACATTAGATATTTTTTTAAATTAACATCGGTAATAAAATCTATTGCATAATTACTTATTCGTATTTAGTAATTAACCCTAGTTTCAAGTAGACTACGCTGCCTAGAATTCAAGTTCAAGATAACCTTTATCCAATTCTAAAAATGCCTTGGGCTATAGAAATAATCAAAGCCCTCTTAACTGCTACGGCACTGGATATAAAACCTACCCATTTATGAAAAAGTCATCTCATCTCATCACCTCTCGATTTTAATTCACATCTTGAGTGAATGAGCCCGACTCAGCGGCTGCTGGGCTCTTCCATCTGTGTATTACTTCCTTGTTCAGCGTAGCAGAAGCGCGGAAACGCCATTGTTGAAAAGAGTGCAAAGGGAACTGAACTACAAAACGCATTATAGCAGAGGTAACCCATTCATGCCGGAAACAATGGTACAAAAAATACGAGCACTGGTTTTAATGAAAAAAAGTGGTACATGATGTTTTTTCAATGGAAACGTGATGCGAAGTAAATCTGACGTACGTATAAAAGCATTCGGCACTTTTTTGTTTGTTGATAAAAGAAAAATATTACTTTAATAAGCAAAAAAAAAAACAATGCAATTATTAGGTAAATATTAAAAACAAAAAATTACCTAGTTCAATTATTACTGTATTATTTATATGTAAGCACCGTGCGCGTGTGTGAGGACCATATAATATAATTTCAATAAATTATATGTGTAATACTTATACATACCTATACTTTTTAACACTGCAACAGGCCATGTGGCCCAATGACAGTATTGTAGTGAAACGGCGTTGCGGTAGTAGGAGTGAAACGATTACATAAATAAACAGGCTTTGAAAAAACCACTTACCTCTATAGCTATACCTATCTATAGTCTATGACTTACCTACATAATATATTGGGACCTCACCGAGGTAGAACTCGGAGCACCTTTGTGAGTGCCTTCCGCACTAAACCACGAGGGCCGATGCTCTATGTAAACAATGTCTAGTTATTTTACGACGCAATTAAAATTTAAAAAGCAATGCCTATGTATTTTAAATAAATTTACATAATACCTACTTGTCGACATAGTTATCTCAATATGCGGTCAACATACAAACATCAAGTAAAGATACCGTCTACACTCCGTCGCTGTAGGATTGGTTTGTCGAATAGACCAAATGTCAAATGTTCAGGAAACGAAAAACAAATTTCATTATCCATTATTTAAATACACGGAGCTATTTAAATTGTTGTTTTTACAGCATTTGAAATTTAAATGCTGTATTCATTACAAAGTAAATTAAAAAAACGATGGTTCTGGTCCATTTAGATACAAAAAATCATTCTACATTAAAAGGTCGATTTCGATAAAAACGGATATTCGACAAACTAATCCGATAGCGACGACTCTACAAGATTACCTACATAATATGTAGCGCCAAACGACATATTGAAATGGCGTCCGTAGTCAAGCATACTCATTAAGTAGTCCGTTCAGTATTTTGTAACTGTTTTCATGGTGTGTAAATATTCACCGGAATCTGACATACCTACACGTCGGCTGTGTTATGTATGGCGAATTTTTGTAAGGTTTTTGGATCTTCGTTATGTTTTTCTGAGAATACTACATAACGATTTTGAATGTGGGGGACTGAAGCTAAGATTTTTATACATCAATAAAATGTGCATTAATTAAATTTGTATACACACCTTTGACAAGTAGAGATATACAAACACATAGTAAAATAAGGCTTTTGAGCGTTATGTGTGAAATGCGTACTCCGATTCTTTGGCCATACTGCCCATGGGACAGAAGCTAGCAGTAGCGGTCAAAATCAAATGACAAAAACGTAATAGGATTCCAAATCGCTGGCATGGTCATGTTATGTGTTTCGGAAATAATCCTTTGAAATAATCGTCAATATTGCCTGCAGAGGGTAGGTTGAGGTTGACGAAGAGTTTACAATCTTCGAACCTCAGTATTGAGAGAAAACGACTTCCGAGAAGAAAACAAATAAACAATAATAATTGTAATAATTAAAGTTAAACTACACTAAAAAGAGAGATCCAGAAACTTAGAGTAGCACAACGTGGTATGGAGAGGTGCATGCTGGGCATAACGCGAAAGGACAAGAAGAGGAATGAGTGGATAAGGAAGCAGACAAGGGTTTGCGATGTAATAGAGTTTATTAAAAGCCTTAAATGGAGATGGGCTAGATACATAGCTCGAAGAAGAGACAATCGTTGGACAAATCTACTCATCCAGTGGTATCCAAGAAGTACAAAACGTCCGCAAGGTAGACCTAGAGGCCGCTGGATCGATGAAATGATAAAGTTCTGCGGAAGTACGCAGAAGTACCGAGAGAAGTGAAAGCAGATTGAAGAGGCCTTCATCCAGGAGTGGATAGATTCAGGCTGATGATGATGATGATGATGATGACGATGACGATGACACTAAAAATATGAATGAAAATATTTAAAATTGGGCAGATAGATTACGTAATATGTCAAAAAATGAAAATGCCAAATACGAACAAATGTGACTCCATGAAATAAATAAGGCTTATTTAATTGTGTGAATGGGTGTAGGTAGGTACTACGAGGGTGGGTCAATAATTCCTTAGAAAAAAGCATTAAAACAGTTTTTATTTTTGTATTTTTTTTTTATTTCTCAACATAATCTCCTTGGAGCTCAATACACTTGGTTAGATGTTTCTCAATTTTTTTTAAACCGTCAGAAAAATAAGTTTTCGGAAGGTCCTCAAAATAAGCATTTGTCCGATCGATGACTTCTTCATTTGAAAAAAAACGTTGTCCACTTAGCCATTTTTTTAAGTTTGGGAAAAGGAAAAAGTCACTGGGGGCTAAATCTGGCGAATACGGTGGGTGGTCGACCAATTCGAACTTCAATTCTTCAATTTTAGCCATTGATCGTAAACATGTGTGAACACGGGCATTGTCCTGATGAAAGAGGATTTTTTTCCTGTTTAAATGAGGCCGTTTTTCTTCAATTTCGTTTTTTAGCTGGTCCAATAAAGGTGCATAATAATCCCCTGTTATTGTTTTTCCTTTTTCCAAATAGTCAACGAAAATAATTCCACGTGCATCCCAAAATACAGTAGCCATAACCTTACCAGCTGATTTTACGGTTTTCGCCTTCTTTGGACATGGTTCGCCATTTGCAATCCACTGCTTTGACTGTTCTTTCGTCTCGGGAGTATAGTGGTGTATCCATGTTTCATCTACAGTCACAAAGCGACGAAAAAATTCATCCGGATTGCGTTGCATGAGCGACAACAAGGCTTTAGAGGCCACCACCCTATTGCGTTTATTGTCGACTGTGAGCAAACGCGGCACCCATCTTGCAGAAACTTTTTTCATGCCCAATTTGTCATGTAAAATTGAAATGACGCTACCTTTTGAGATCCCTGTAACCTCAATTATCTCACTCAACTTTAATCTTCGGTCACTTAACACCATATCGTGGATTTTATTGATCATTTCTGTGGGTCTATTCTATACTTATCGAACACTAAATTGATAAATAGTATCAAACTTAGGGTAGGTTTGTATCAAAATATTAGCACTTATTGTAACAATTACACGAAGCCGGTTTTTATTGTTGCAATAAGTGCGATATTTTAACAGCAGCAAGATAGGTGCTGTTAAAATATAGCACTTATTGCAACAATAAAAACCGGCTTCGTGTAATTGTTACAATAAGTGCTAATATTTTGATACAAACCTACCCTAAGTTTGATAATATTTTTCACTTTATCACTTTAGCGGTCGATAAGCATAGAATAGACCCACTGGTGTAGTCACCTCTACAGGACGTCCTGAGCGTGGTTCATCCTTTGTTGATGTACGACCATGTTTAAATTCATTTAACCAGTTATAAATAGTTGCAAGTGAAGGAGCAGATATGCCGTGAACTAAATCCAACTCATTTTTTATTTCCTTTGCTGTTAACCCTTTTATATTAAAATGTTTAATAACAGCTCTAAACTCAATTTTCTCCATTTTTGTAAACAAGCATTTTTTTTTTTAAATGTACGAAAATAAAAAACAACAACCCGACCAATCTGATTGAAACTTCGCAGCATACTGAATCGGTAGTGCCGCTGCATGAAAACAAACCGCTTACAGTACTAGTCGCGCCACCTGTCGGCTTTTCTAAGGACTTATTGACCCTCGTATGTAAGAAATCATACATTTTCTTATAACTTTATGATGTACATATTATTTATATACCCACATAAGTAATGTCATTGTAACTTATAGGTACCTAAGTGACCAATCATCGATAATATGTTTTCAACTAGTTTAGAGTGTCCTCTTTAGAATTTATAAAACAAGTGGATTTTTCTTTTTATTGATTATTAGAAAAAATAAACAAAAAATAATAAATAATTCTGAAATTATAATATATGGTGAACTTTTGCGGTCATTTGTCCGCGGATGATAAAGCAAAGATTGTCCTGATAGTGACCGACCTCCGATAAGGGATGGCATGATAAGAAAAATATATACTTAGGTACTTATTCAAAACGTATGCAAGATATTTTGACAGTGAAAATAAATAGGAACCAACACACGGCGTCGTCAACAAAGAAGTCCAGCTGCTCTATTTTGAAAACTTACCACTTGTGATTTCAATAAACCGTAACTCGCGGGGAAATATCCTCAAGCACCCTTATCAAATGTTACACAATGAACGGCATTGCACAAAAGGAACGGAGCGACATACTGTAAAGTAATATAACTACCTATCCACATTTTATTATTTATAACGGAAGATGGATTCGATTATTTATGGTAAGCAAATCACTCAAGTGTAGTATTTTAAGGGAGTCAAGTTCGGGAATCAATTTATTTGGTAGAGTATCCACTGGATGTTTATATGAAAAGTTATTTATACTATGACGTTTTGGATTTAAATTAATAATCATCGATGATTAATATATAAGTGTACTTATTAAAGGGTAGGTATACATATTATAAAAAAGGTTAAGCTACCGACCGCAATTGGAATTTAAAAAAAAACTGAACGACATTTCACAAGAAAATTTGATTTCTCGGTGAAAAAAAGGCTTCGATTTTGATAATACGTCTTATCGATTTCTCGATAATCCTTGAGAAAACAAATATTCTTGTTTTGAATAATTCTCGTATCTCGAGAAAAGAAAAAAATCGAGAAATTACAACCTCTAATTATGTTATACCTAATAAGCTAATTCCAGATGATTAAAAGTTTTTGGGTAGGTACTCAAGGTAGGTAGGTGTCTTTGGACACACAAATTTTTATAACGACTTTTATAAATCATTATTTTATAGTCAGGCATATTATATTATAATATTGTATTACCAATAGGTTTTTAAATTGTAAAGTGTAACTTTAGATTCAAGAGTGTAGATTAGACAAAAGTTAAGGAATTATTAAATTTATACTTAATTGATTTTTGTAAAAAAAAAAAAAACGGTAGGTATCTGTCTTTTTACTTCTGGCCAAGTCCGGGGCATATATTGATTGACAGTGCGGTAACTTTTCGTATTCCAATATTGCACTGACTGGCAGCCATAAGGCTTTATTGACCATTATGAAAATAATCTAAAAGTTAGTGGATAAAATCATTTCGTTAATTCTCAGAATTGGATGAAATGGTGGGGGCTATCAATACAATAAATAAATACCTACATACCTAAATACAATTTTTTACATAATAAGGTCTTGTAAACAAATTTAGTTCCTATGTTCGGCCGATGTAGAAACAAAATAATATACCGTGGGAAATTGTGGAGAGGTAGCGTTGTAATATTATAAAAATATTAACGTTATGTTACTAGATATTACAGAACCCTAGTTAACGTATAGTTACGTGTAAGTCACGGAAGAATTATTTGTTGGGATGCTCTTCAACTAAAATATATTATATGGACCGCACGTCACTGGTAAGTATCTATATCTAGATATAACCTTTCGTCTTACAGTAGGTCTTACAGTATTACAGACTGTAGAAACAGTGGATTATCAATAAAAGTAAATAGTAATAAAAATAAGCTTGTAGGTAGATATATGCCATCATGTTGCCATTTATTATTCCAGGTCCTTTACTATTTCAAGGTTCGCTGGCTAATCCATACGTGAATAAGATGAAATGCCTCCGGCGTAAACACATTGTGTTGTGCCTGCCACCTGGATCTGTCAGCGTAAGCACGTGTGGAATACTATAACATGTAGGTAGCGTCAACATCTTCTATTAATGTTTAATTTTGAAGGAAGTGATAATGTTATTATTGCCGTTTTGTTTATCTTTATCCGATTATCAGTTGCGATTTAGTGTATTTATATTTCAACGGATTTCATAAAAGCATACTCATCATCACGAGACAGGATAATATAAGACAATATTAATGGGAAATGGCTTACCTACTAGTATGGTATAATAGGCTTCCTACTTGTTAGAGAATAATATGTTAAATACCTACTTGTTAGAGAATATGTTATTTTCAATAGTTACGACTGTAACATAAAAGACTGTAATCAAAGTTTATTACGTAAACAAAATGCGTACAATTTTTGTAATATTTGAAAACATACGGACAGGCTTTAAATTTTATGGTCTGATCGTTATTATGTCATACACCGAAATAGTCTTGGTCCATGTCGACTGGCTTTCACATTTCTATCTTATTACGTTTATTATTAGCACATATAGGTCCAAAAAATCATAAAGTAGTCAATGCAGTGATGTGTGTACATGTCTTAACATATAATGTGTCAATTATTAAATAATAATAGGTAAATAAACTGCCCCACCCACTGACACCTGACAACTGACACCCACGGTGGTCGCGCGGCTTGAGCGTTGGACTATCACGCCGTGGGTCTCGGGTTCGAATACTGGGTCTGGCAAGTACACATATTGTTTTTCAATTTGTGTGTGGGTCAGGGTATGAACCTAATAGGTTGAGCAAGTGGCTGACATCCATTTCTCGTAAAAAAAAAAAACAAAAATTTGTTAATACAAACCTCTACTCCGTGGAGGCCCATATGATCCTATTAGGATCGGACATGGTCGAAAAAAAAAGAAACTGCCAGGTTTCAACCAATATTAAAAAAAGATATTAAAATAATATATGTAATTAAAACATTGTTTTGATCTAATTTTTAACAGGTATTTACGTAAAAAAAGAAACTGCCAGGTTTTAACCAATATTTAAAAAAAAATATTAAAGTAATATATGTAATTAAAACATTGTTTTGATATAATTTTTAACAGGTACTTACGTAAAAAATAAAGATATTTAACATTAATGTAACTGTATAGTAAATAATGGTGTGGATACAGGGATGTATATATCTAAGCGTGCAACCATATTATATTATTCTGGTCTTTGAAATGAGTTGTGGCTAGGGATCCCGAGCTATTTTCGATACCTATGAATCCCGGGAATGATAAACATAATCCCGGGATTTCGGGATTGATTTTTTTATCAATTTTTATGGAACATAAAATAAAAGCAAAAATATAACAGAAAAAATACTTATAATAAAAAATAACTACATTAGAAATTAACTGAGTTTGAATGAAGTTTGATTTATACCCATGTGTAAGTTGCCGATTTATTTTAGTTTTTCACATAAATTATTAAAAATGAGAAGGATGGAAAAAAACAATGCTTCGCACTTTTAACAAAGTAATTCCACCATGATCTCATACGTTTTACGGCAGTTTCATATTTGGCTGACTAATTAGATTTATGAAGTGGAAAGGCCAAAAGTACGCCATGATTATTTGCTTTACTATTTTAAATCTCGCTAATCCATTCATTAAGTCTTTAATATCAGAAACAGCAATCTCATATTAAATTCACATTATTATTTATATTACAATATTATTTACTCCATTAAAATTATGTATTTCCAAGATTGAACGTAGATATACAATATTAACAGTAAATGTCTTAAATAGTATAAATTATACTAAATTTATTTTTGACCGATTTTATCAATGTTATTTGTGAATATAAAATTTTTATATTAACAATGGAAAAAAATGCCAATCCCGGGATCAGAATTTTGGCTCGGGATTGGATTCCCTAGTTGTGACCTATTACATAATATTTAAATACAAGCTAATTAAAAATACTCATTAATACGCTGCGT
Organism: Rhyacophila brunnea; assembly: GCF_057557595.1. Lineage (NCBI taxonomy): Eukaryota > Metazoa > Arthropoda > Insecta > Trichoptera > Rhyacophilidae > Rhyacophila > Rhyacophila brunnea. The sequence goes on from NW_028232965.1 coordinate 18,843,915, forward strand.
ATTAAAAATGACCAGAAAACGTTCATCAATTCCCATGGTTGTTCACCGAAACATGTACACCTTCACGCACCTGTGAACGAAAGCGCTTTGGAGTTGCGTCAGACACATGAGTGATGTTTAAACGGCGAGTAAAAACAAAAAGCTCAATACCCATATAATTATTATGCCTCCTCAGTGAAACGTAAAAAACGCACGGTCTCATAATGCGTTGTTACCAATCCGTAGTGGCGTATTTATGTATTGTAGGGGATGATTCATTTTCATTTAAATTTTTGAAGTTATAGTTCTTGAGGCCCGTTTGGGAAAACAGATCAGGGAGTATTTTTGGCGTATGACGAAGTTGCGCGCGCAAATGTAACGCATTAATTTGCCAAGGGACGGAAGTTTTGCCAACCGATGCAACATAATTTATTATGCGCGGCGACGTTTGGGTGTTCTAAATGCTGGAGGTTTGTAATTTTCAGCTGTGATATTAAGGGCTGTGGCTTGGGCCGGTTTAGTAAAGACTGAATGTTGCAACTTTTATTATGATTATTCATTTTTCATTTCGGTCTCAAGCGTACATGCGCATGCGCATGTAGCAGGTGTTGTAAACATAACCAATATTGTATCATAAAAATATATATGTTTATAAACAAATTTCTGGAGACTACTAATATTCTACACTGTTAATTTATATTCATAAAACTTTATTTATATTGGAGTATATATTTATTTTTCATTGTAAAAATTGTGTATCAAGATTTGAGGCTATATTTATGTACCTAAGTATTATTAATATGAGTAAAATTATATATCAATAAATAAATAAATTTTGTGAATGTTGATTCTCTGGTACATAGTTGAACGGCACTCACCTGTTTTATCAATTAAGTGGCAACCGATCTCAACCACAGTTTTCAACGTAGTGGGTCCCCAGGTTATTAATATCTCGAAACCCAGGAGAAAGACAATATAATTTAGGGACCAACATTCGTATTTTTTGGGCTTTTATCTCAACGTTATCTTAACGTAGCACTTATCCCACATTCCCACATGATTTAATTTGGACCAACTACGTCCGTTTCAATGGAAAATTGTCAATTGACATTGTAAGTTGAGACATGGGTTTTATAGTATGTATTTAAATCTATATTCGCGTATGGATTCGCTAGATTAAACTAGTGGGGCACATCCATTTATCGTTAAAAAATCCGTTACTAAATCTTTTCTGAAGCGGCTTAATGATTAATTCAATTATATACGAGAATGTCCTGGTTGATTCTTTATTAAAATGTAAAATTTCTACAAAAAGACTAAATACAAAAGAATACATTTCCCTGAAAAATTGCGACTTTAAAATTTAAATTAATATTGTGCAAAAATTTCGAACGCCATGCTCTCAGAACTAGATTTTTGAGTTTTTTTTTTTGAGCTATGGTATGGATATATTATTATTAAAATACAAAATGTATAAACTTTCTGTGATTTTTTACAAGATACTGTTGATGTATAAATGTAATTCAGTGCTTATGGTATTGTGATATCAACAGTGACAGTTAAGTTGCGTGTTTTACAAGCGTTAAAAGCGGGTAAAACGAAAAAGGTTAAAACAATGCGCCACAATAAAAGATTTTTTATCGCCACTTACACAGTTCGTTTATTTTCGTTAAAGGGAAAAAAATGTAGCTATATAATATACCTAATCATTTTATTGATTTTTCGCATACGGTACGGCTATTGTATCAATATCATATTTTTGCAACATTAATAATGTAGGTATACCTAATACTTTTAGTAGGTAGTTAGAGTTTTTTTTAAAGTCTACCGAACATTTTAAAATTTAAAAATGAACCCAAAATACTTAATAATTATAGCTCTCTTCTTGCTTCACGGACACCGTAACTTATACATATAACTTTCAGTTATTATAGTAATAATTCCAATCCAAAGAGTTGAGTGACTGATTCTTAACTAATCCTCATAAAAAATCTGTTAAGTATAAGTATACTCCAGTAGCAAAGGGTGGAAATAGGTTGTGTGGATTAGCCATAAATAATGCGCACTAAACTATGTTAGTAATAATTATTTATTTTCATTGAAATAATTTTCATATAAATACTATACATAATATAAAAAAAAAATTGTCTGCATTTTCTTCGGAAAATAATCCAGTGGTTTCCGTTGCCTGCTGCACCGCAGTGTCAAAGAATTGGAAGCCAGAAGACAATGCCGATATCCTGGTGCCAGTACCTGGTCTGCCTCTCGCAGACCTCTTTCTCAAGTTTACTTGTCAAATTACGTACTGTGGCAATCACAGTCTCGATATAAGTTGTTCGACGTAACTAGATTCACCTTGGTTGGAGTAGAGTTAACGTGGATAGAATTAGTGACTCCGGTAATACGTAGCTTTATTTTGCGTAACATACACTCTTTGAGTGTCGATCCTCTTTCGTGGGGATGAAGAACAGAATAATAAAATGTAGATTAAATTGAAGAATATAAAATAAATTAGGGAAAACAAACTATTTATTGGTAAAAATGGTTACACATTTAAGTCTTGGTTAGCTTATTTAAGCAGCCACAATGGCCTAGTTGGTAGAGTGACCTTCTCTGTTGCATGATGTTTTTTTCAATGTGTATTTGATCTGGTGAACGGATCCATTATGTGAGCATAATATGGCAAATACAAATAAAAAATCGATTAACATACCTAATCTCCACGTCCTTGTCTTTGAGAAGACTCGTATGCTATGCTTAAAAATATAATGTACCTACCTATCTTATTTCTTATGTAAATTAAATAGTTGGATAAAAAACATAATAGTACCTACCTATCATATAAAAGCTGAGTAATAATATCTGTACCTCAGAGGCAGACGGATGCAAATCCAAATACCCAATTGTTCAGGAGAGCCAAAAAACAATTTTTATTTTAAACGAATACTCATAACTTCTAAGAAAATATACATAGAATGATCATTATTTTTTTTACTCTAATTCAATTAAAGTACTTCTGGAATATGTTAAAGGAATAAATATAATACAATTTTATATCTAAAAAAAAATAAAATAAAAAACGTAGTGTGCATTTGCATCCTTCTGCCTCTAAAGATATTTTGTTAATGTGGATTTGTATCTTATTTACCTAGCCAAAATAAAACAATTTGTAAGTTAAAAAAATTTATAGGTATAAATATAACAAAGCAAAACACATTTTTTTTTAAATTTTTATGATGTCATCATCATCATCACCAGTCTGAATCTATTCACTGCTGGATGAAGGCCTCGCTAATCTCCAAGCTGATTCCACTTCTGTCGTTCCTGTGCATTGCGTTACCAAGTTTTTTCCGCAGAACTTTATCATTTCATCGATCCAGCGGCCTCTAGGTCTACCTTGCGGATGTTTTTTACCTCTTGGATACCACTGGATGACTAAATTTATCCAACGATTGTTCTTTCTTCGAGCCATGTTCCAGCCCATTTCCATTTGAGATTTTTAGCAAACTCTATCACATCATTAATCCTTGTCTGTTCCCTTATCCACTCATTCCTTTTTTGTCCTTTTGCGTTATGCCCAGCATGCACCTTTCCATACCACGTTGTGCTACTCTAAGTTTCTGGATCTCTCTTTTACTTAGGCTCAATGTTTCACACGCATGTGGTTACGGGAAGTACACACTGGTTGAACACTTTGCACTTTAGGCATTTTCGAAGAAATTATTCAGGCGGCCAAAAGCACTCCAGCCTAGCTTTACTCTGCGAACAATTTCATCAAATATACATCTATCTATAGACACTTATTGTGTCAGATAGATGTAGTTTTTCACCTGTTCGAGCTGAATGCCATTGATTGATTGATTGAACATGACTTTATTCTTTGATACATTTATTTTCAAGCCTACTTTGTTGCTTACTCCAGTGAGTTACTGCATTCTGCTTTGGAGGCCTTCTGAGTCTTGCAAACTACTATTTATTGTTATCGGCAAAGCGTAGATGACTCACGTATTCTCCATTTATGGGGACCCGTGTCATTCCAGTCAAGTTGTCTGAATAAGTCTTCAAATGTAGTTGTAAATAGTTTAGGTGAGATTGTATCACCTTGTCGGACTCCTTTGCTGATAGGAAATGCGCGATGGTTTATGGAGATGATGTTGCGCTACTGTATAGGTATATTATTGAAAATATTTATATAGCTCCCGGGGATTCCTTGATTTCTGAGTGCATCGAGTATTGAAAATTTCTTTATGGAATCGAACGCTTTCTCATAGTCTATAAAACCCATGGATAGCGGCAGCTTGTATTCCTGATACCGCTCTGATTTCTCTGATGACTTGGATAATATGGTCCATAGTGCTGTATCCTCCTCTAAAGCTCGTTCTCCTGGCTGGTTCTCGTCTAGTACATATTGCAGACGGTTTGAGAGAATTTTATCTTAGTGGATTATTGGATTTGCATCCTTCTGCTTCTAAGGTAGGTATGGCATTTGCATCTTTATGCTATGCATATCTTGGACTAGGACTTTCGTCTCTCTGCCACTAATAGATAAAGCCTTTAGCATGACGATTCTTAAAAAAAACTCATTTTCCCCATAAACGGAGTTGCATCCGTCTGCCTCTGAGGTACAGATATTATAATATTTAAGTAAGTTCGAATAAGATACCTATCCATACTTAAAGAATATTGCAAACATAGGTAATATAATATATTCTGACTCTAAAGCATATATTTATATCGTATTTTTTTAATCAGCTTGTGCCCTAAAATAATATTGGCCTCATATTTCATAGTACCCAATTAATTATTCGATAGATTGGGTCGCCTGTGAAAATATCGACTTCCGGATATCCGCTGGACACATTGCGTAAGCACGCGTTGCAAAAGATGCAAGCCGTACGAGAAAAAACCATGATTGAGAACTATGTAGCTTTAGTTTAAGTTTAGATTGTCACACATTTGTCACGATTCTTCAAGGTTGGTCAATCACGATTTACATTCCTCGACGATGCATCATCTTCAGAGCGTGGAGTGATCTGCACACTCTTGTTTACTGTAGTTAAACTTTTGGGTAACCCATCAAGACTTTTCAAGATTCCATATTAAAGAGTTAGCTAGAGGATCGGTCAATATAAATAAATTAATATTACATTTTTATTCATCATATTGGGTACATATTGACTAAAAGATGTCGCTACAACCGTTAGCACCAGAATTGGACGTATATGTGCAGAAAAGATCCAAAGCTCATTGGATCTTTTTTAAATTTATTCAATAATCCGATTGAGGATATCTCATATACGATATACGTATATGCAAAAAAGATCCAGCCCGTAAAATAATTCATTTCGAGTCAATCCATTTCTAAAATAATGCCAAAATGCAAATCTTTAATTTTACATTTTGCGAAAAGAGTCCAGTGATTCTGGAAGGCAGTTAACTATGATTTTTTATTTATCCAATCTTCTATTTCCTCAATTATCTCAAAACTAGTATGTTGTGGATTGGATCTTTTCTGCATATGTATGTCCAATTATTATGCAAAAACTAATGTCATCCATTATTTTTAATTATGATATTTCTTTTGTTTCTTATGTAAAGTTAAATATTCAGAAAAATATATTTATTCGTTATATAGCTTAACTAAGTATAAGTACTTAGTTGTAGTATCTTTGCGTCGTGGGGTATATGAATTATTCTATGGGGTGTGAGATTGACGCGGCGGATTATCAACATTACGAGAATTAGTTATTAACCATTCGCTCTTTCACCGTTTATATTATAGTAATAGGTACTAATATAAATACTAATACGTACCATACATTTTTAAACTAATATTTTATTATCACCCTAGCGAGCCCACCAGAATAGATGGCGCATGCGGAAGTAGTTCATATAAAATAATTGCCCTTTAATAGCTTCTTTACGACCCATCACAATCAATCACTAAGAAAAAAGATGCATGGATCGAAAACATTTTTAATGCTGTTTTAAATTCAGCCGATAGACAATTACACAATATTGAATACCTACATATTCATATACATAATTTGAAAATACATCAGATTCGTTAAAAGAAATGGTTTATTACAATTACATAAGTTTATTATTAGTAACCTATCTTTCAACTTACTTACTATTTACTCACTTACGTCGGCAATCGTCAGAGATATCAAATTTTCACGAGTTTATACTGTTATGAAACCATTTATTTTAGATTATACACCTATAAAGGTGTATTTTTCATTCCACGTGATAATAACATGTAGTTTTGTGTTTTGTCCATTCCCGATATTTTAGCATATCTACCTAAACAATTGAAATCAATTGGTTCAGTTAACTACTGTCAACAATACTGTCTTATTATTGATAGTAAATATTTTTTTAAATATATATTATGTAAGCAGGTACCTACGCAATACACAGAACTGATTAATAAATATAATTCCGATAGGCTATATTCCAATACACTACATTTTGAGGCAGGGTTTTAAATGTGTGAGTGTTCTATGAAAATGAACCACATATTATAAAAGTGCATAGTGTGTGTTGCAACCTTCAAATACACCAATATTGAATGAGCGTCAGTGCATAGAACGAGAGCAGTTGTCAGAATGAAATACAAGCGTATTCTTGACACGTGTTTAAGTTTATCCCATATTCTTCCACACTTGAGATCGGTTGCCTGTTTCTCCACACCCGTTAGGTTAGGAGAGGTTAGGTTAAGGAAACATGTACCTACTTAGGCCTGTTTTTTCCATGTATTGTGGGGTCGAATCTCGTGTATGAGTCAATTTCATTTTTTCTATATAGCCCCTGACTTATAGGTACTAAAAGGCTGTTAAGATACCTATTTATAATATAGATACCAGACTACAGTCTATCTAGAAGATGACATGTCGATTTACCAATCCACAATACAACACATAGATTGATACCCAACTAATGTTTAATTATACATATTTTCATTGTAAGTATTTTATGATCATAATTATTTATGTCGCAAATTACATAAAATGACAAATATTTAATAGTAATTTATTATTTACATTGTACCACTTGCGTGGAAGAACCTTATTATACTTTCTAAGAATCTAAGCAAAGATTTTAGTTAATTCTATATTTTTTGACATGTGAAGCGCACATCCAGGATACAAAATATGCAATATCAAAATGATGTATAATTTACTGAAGATAGTTGGTAAGTATTTTTATATTTCAATTATTTTAATCGAAAAATTAATCATTCATTTTGTTAAAAAATAGTTTAGTGAAGTCTAATAAAAAAAAATACTTTTCTGACCTTAAAAACTGTTTTTACACCCTTTTTATATGACATATGTGAATAATATGAAGGAAAGCCAAAAAATAAATACCATCGCTATTTTATTATCTATAATGGCTTTATTACCAATGTGTGGTGGAGTTTGGGTAAAATGCCCCTTTTTAAAATATTATAAAAACATTCCAAGTTAAAAATGTGCCTTTTTTTCAATCGCATGTCGATGCGAATGGTACCTAAATGATATTTTTGGGGTTTGTGGATATCATATTCTTCGGTCAGGTGAAACGAGAATATAAAAAATATATGGTAGGTTAGAAGATAATATTATTGTATAATTTAACGTATGTAGGCATATTTGAATGACTTATATTTCCATGGGTGTAGGTAGACTGTAAACAATATTATTCCAAGCCAGATATTAAAAAAAATAGAAACGTATAGAATATTTATTTATTATTATATTAGTGATAGCCCGCTACTTCACCAGCGTGAAATAGAATGAAGAAATAGACCGATCTCATTTTTTTCAAGGCGCGTGCTTCTCTGCCCGCATCTCACCTCACCACTACACTGCTGCTATTTGACCACTTTATCTTTACGTGATTATTGAAAATGGGTTAGTCGACGACGTTTGGACGTAGAAGCGCACACATCTACCCGTACCTCACTTAAACATTTAACCGCTGCTATCTGGCCTAGTGCGTTGTTTTAAGAAGTTGTATTTTGTCACTTCGGATCCTTTTGAAATGTCAAAACGAAAATCTAACGATTTGGCACCAACAATTTATTCTATAAGTTATTTTATTTCATCAATCATCATTTTTAGGTTATTGGTATGGAATGTATTCCTGTAGACAACAGTTAAAAAAAATGTATCAAGGAAATAATTCATACGCTGATAAAAGACAAATATTTCGAAATTGCAGACATACACTTCACCTTTATTATAAGAAGGTATAGATAAATAGATAGATTTAGTTGACACTGAGGCAATGAGCTAAGAAAACAATCACATATGTGAGCACGACGTATTTACGATGCCCTTAACAATTTATTATGAGTATTAAGGGCGGACGTGCTCAGCGTGGGTCAAAATGGAGCTTTTTTTCTATTTTCAAAGCATGATCCTGGACATTCTTTAAACGTTGTAGATAATCTATTTATATAATTTTGAAGCCTTATTATCCTTTATATTTATTTTGAACATTTGATGACTGCATAAAGTTTTTTTATTACATAAAATAGTATTCTTTTAAGCCCCTCGCTCTAATGTTTTAGAATATAGTCATATTTCAGTACATAAATCTGCAGTGGTGTTAAGATTTTTTACATTTATTAATTTTTTAAACGCATTTATAAAACTATCAGTATAATTTATGTCTACATTATTATAGTGAAATATTTACGATAAAAAATTATATTGATAATCTATGTGATCCCAAATTTGACAAGAATTAGGCATTTTATTATTCAAAAAATGGGCAAGATTAACACATTTGAAGATAACTCTAAAGATACTTATTATAAGCTATGTCTTTGATCATTCAAGTGTGATAAACATCCTACGAATAATGATTGCTTTATAATAATTATTGACCTACGAATAATGTAGTGTTTTTTTGAAATACGCCATTTCTTTTGGCATTCCTCAGTACAACATATGGCTGTAGCCATAAATTGACAAACTATAATTGAAGAAGGGAGTAAAATGAGTTTGAACATGTACCTAACCGAAAAAAAATCTTTTTTTTTTACACGGTATATGTTCAAACATCTTAGTTAGAGTTTAGGCAGGAACTTTAAAGTTTCAGATTTCGTGGTTCCTTATAGGTAGGTATACTAAGTTTTTTGAAACCTTGTTTTCATTTAGTTTTTATTACCTAACCCAGTTTTATTTATAAAAAATAATTGTAAACTAATCCATAATATAGTAAGTAGGTTAAATATATAAAATAAACTGCAGAGCAATATGTTGTGATTTGCAATATTTAAAATTCCCAAGTAATTTAAATTATGATTTGTTGCGTATAAGTTAACGATGCTTTGAACAGGTTGAAGTAATTATAAATTTTGTATTTTCCGTTACTCAAGTAATTATTAAAAAATAATCGTTATTCGCCACCTATGAATTTCATCTAATGAACTTATAAACTACAGAAAAAAACTAAATAAGTAACAGTATTTTCGATGAAACAAAAGCGTACCCTTTGATGAACGGAACTAACCTTTCGGTTGCCTTATGGCGGTAAAGCATTAATTGTATTGTCTTTTACGTTTCACGGTTAATGTCTTGCAACAAACAAATTGCCCGTGTGCCCCACATAATAAAATGAAATAAAAATTAAGCGACCGTTTACCTTTCCGCCCAATGTAACTAATTCTTCTGTCATTTAAAAGAATATTTTTGTAATTATATAATTCGGTAAACCGTTTTAATTTTTCGAAGTTTCAAATATTTTTTTTAAGAAATTTGAAGAATGAGATACGTATATACTTATAACATAATAATATGATGCAAGACATGGTATTTAAAAAATAACTTTTTCACATCCGATACATTGAAATATGTCAACGTAAATATTATCTAAGTTTTTATTAAATTTAAATTTGGTATTTCAGCTGAATCTATTGTCTAAAGGAATTTGTTAGAGATAAAATAATCTGTCCACGTTAAAATCAAGACAACAAATATTTGTTTTTTTTTTGTTGTACTTATTTATTTTTTTACTGCCCTGAACTGTTGAGTATGATCCAGTTTCGTGTCCCTATTAGGCAGATAAAAATTGCGAACCTTTTAACGTTGATTTTTTTAAACTTAACTTCTCTTTTTATTCCATTGACATGTTCAATACCACCGTTCAGTCACTCAAGCACTGTGTTAAATGATTTTTCTTCTGGTGCCAATATACTCAATTTGTTTTCGCAATAATTTGATGTGTTGCTTTTATGTTAGGTACCTACCTATCGTACTTTCTTTTTTGTTATTTTAGAATTAACGATACATCGTATGTTGTTGTATAAATTGTACCGGATAATAATACTTCATTATTATTATTCTGTGTGCACTCTTTTACTATTTTATATAGGTTCATATTTTCTTCCATAGGTGCATGTGCTGTTTACAAATAGGTACACGACACACATAAGATATTATGCGCAATACTCGTAAGTAGCCTACATAATATTATAAAAATTGATTCGTCTGTAATCGCGAATTCACTGTTACAAAGTTTTACCCTCTTTATAATAAACTAATATTAGACCCTACGTACCGCCCACGATGGCCGCGCGGCTCAAGCGTCGGCCTATAACGTTGTGGGTTCCAGGTTCGAATCATGGGTCTGTTTGTTATTGTTTTATTTGCATATGAGTCAGAGTATGGACCCAAGTGGCTAACATCCATTTCTCGTAAAAAACCAAAAAAACTGTTAAAACAAACCTCCACTCGTGGAAGCCCATATGATCTTATTAGGATGGGGCATGGTAAAAAAAAAGAATATTCAACACTATAAAATATAATAAGTAGGTAGGTACCTACCTATAATATAATGAACTACGATATCTAAACTGAAAACCAATTACATAAATTAGACGATAATTATATAAAATTGAGATTTTTGCCGACGTCTTGAAAATTTATTGGCTTTAAATTTTAAGTTACACGTATAACAACATGCAATATTTAAATTTCTAAACTGGAAAAAAATCAGACAATAATTTTATTTTAACATTTAGTCACCATCTTGGAATTTACTTGCTTGAAATTAAAAAATATCAAGTTCAAGCTCAATTTCCAATTATTAATCGTTATTAATTATTCCAAAACGGTAAAATACTTACATATTGTGGAAACTGACTATTAAATCAAATCAGATGGTAATTATATCATTGACAGCCATCTGTCATTGATGTTTCTTTTAAAAATTTGATCTGTGCAAAACTTCCCTGCGCATTTTCCTTCAATTTTTGACTAGTGTAAAATTATATATAAGATCAAAAGCCGAACCTCCCCCTCTTGTGTGAACGCCTGTGCAATATAACAATTTTATATCGAGTAAAATTAATATACCTAATATGTAGGTAGGTACATATTTTGTAAGGTGAATAGTATCATCTAAAAAAACAAGATAGCAAAATTATAAGCCAGATTTAGATAAAGTTATATTATGCCTCCACAATATGTTAGGTAAAACGGATAACCGGAGAAAAAAATACGAATTTTGCGAATTTGATCAAAACAAAAACCAAACGTTAATAAAGCCGTATTCTTGCTGAATAAACAGCGTCGATGGCACCCTTAAACCAAAATTTCAATTCCACTTTATGCGTTTCTAAACAGTTCAGACACAAAACACCCAAATCCCATCAAGCTGATAAAGGAAGCTACTAAAAAGTTCCCTGTATCTTTGTTTGCCTACAACTCGCTGTGGGAGATGACTTCCTTCCTCTAATGCTTCTTCTTCTCCTGGGGTGTGGTGAGGGAAAGAATGTTATACAGAGCTGAATCTAGAAAAAAACAATTCCACATAAAAAAACACTAACAAAAAAGCTAGGGGGATAAGAATTATAAATTATTGTCTTAAAAGTGTTATGATATTATAAGACTGCTACAATCTCACATATTATAATAATGGACAGTTTTGTTATAAAAATTACCTTATTTTTATTAACCATTTTAATCGGTTCACCCCTTTTGGTGAGAGAAACACAGTTAAAAATCTAACACCTATAGACATGAGATTAACTACCTAAGTATTTGAATTACGAAGGTACTCGTTTTTGTATATTTCCTATATTTTATATTGATTTTATTATAAATATTTACTGTTTCAAAATCATTGCCATTATAAATTATATTAAATTATATAGATTGGTTTATAAGATAACAGTCATTTCCGTTGTCACACCACTATCAAGACTTACTAACTCATCCGGTGTAGGTACTTTCTTGTACCTATCTAATTTATATTTTTTGTATGTACACATTTCTACTTTTTAATAACTTACTATATAATATGTCTATTGTCTATTCTGATCTATCTCATTTTTATGTAATAGTGTTTTATATTTATTTGTTTATAAATGTCATGTTGTGAACATCTTAAACTTATAATTTGTAATGTCCACAATATGTTAAAAATAAATAAATAAATTGAAAATTGAAATCATCCTGACTTATAATATATATTTGTTCAGTTTTTATAACCTCTGGTTTTATCATGAGAATGTTAATACAAAGATAAGATTGCAAGACTTCGTGTAGATGATCGCAATAATGAATAAAGTATAGTAAATTTAGGGTGCCAATTATGAATAATCATATTTTCCTAGAAATCTTGTGAAAAAAACTTATTCTGTCTATGAATCGATCAAAATAATTGACATTAAAGCTACGAGTTTATATATATATATATTATTATAGGAGGAAGAAGCATCTGAGTGAGTGAAAAAAGTGTGAGGAGGGTGTTATCTGACAACGCTTGGTACGGGCAATTGAGTCCGCTGATAGGATCGCGACTTACCCAACTTCCATTCTACTCACTCGAGTAGTTTTTTACGACAAAAGACGACAGATTCGTGGAAATGGAGAAGTTTCCTTGAAAATACTTTATTAATAAAAATAACTTTAAATTATTTGATATGTACGTGGGTTAATTAAAATTATATCGTATCTACCTTTCCTACTTACTTACTAAGTATTTGTTTTCTTTGTTTTGATGAAAAATTATATCATTGGTTACTTACTAAAATAAATTTGCATAAGAAATGTAAGTAGTTAATAAATTTGACTCTTTAATCGATTACAATAAAATTAATATGTATGGCAATATGTAGGTATATTTCACAAATGAAAAACATTCAATTAATAAGATTGGTATAGGAACGTAATGATTCTGATTTTCAGACTAAACCATAACCAACAGTTGAATGACTATTGTGATATTAAAAATATTGAACTGACAAATAATATTAGGTATATTTTGAGTGCGTACATCCTATAAATTAGTATTGGTGTGATTACTAAAATGCATGTCAATTGAAACACAATAATTACTATAAGTAACTACTTATTTAACTATTATAAAAAAAAAAATTCTGCCAAGTAAATACTAACTGGATTAATTTCAAGGATATTCAATATCAAGGACTCACTCTCTTTTGAATAGTTCTTATATTGAGATGTTCAATACCTCCCTTCAGATACTCAAACACTGTAGTTTCTTTTTTCGTGTGTATCAAACTCAAGTTGTTTTTCATATTTTTTCTGATTTTGTTTTAATATAATATATTTTTACTGACTGTAATATGTCATTTTTATTGTTCTGTGTACTCTATTTAACGGTTTTATTTTATCCATTTTCGTTGTCATATGCATGTGCCGTTTATAGGTTAATAAACAAAAAATATCTTAAAATTTTATCAGAATTTTTGGCTATAAAACCTCCAAAAAGAATGATCCAGTTTCAAAAAAAAAAATATTGTTCCTAAGTGGCTGAGTATCATTATGAAACATACAGATAATTATTTAAATTAAAAACATATTTTTATTATTTCTACTCATGTTGATGTACCGGCGAAGCATTTTCATGTGATCAGGCGAGATTTGCCGATACGTCACCGATTTCAGATTCCGAAACCTCCGCATATGATCTTTCCATGCCAATGGAAAACTCTCTTTTTTAAATTAGTTTATTCCACAATTGTATTAATCTCTTTAGCCTACAGCTTACAACACAAAACATGTTTATTATTACCTAATCATTCGATCATCATTTAAAATTAACGGAATGAAACACTTAAACTAAAAGCATTCAGTATTTTTAGTCTTGGTACAAGTCGGTTATGGCGAAGCCAGGCGGTAACCGCGCTAATTGTCATAGCCGATTTTGGCAAAATTTATGAATTCAAGAATGAAAACCTAACCTAACCTAACTTAAACTAATCCAACCTAACAAATAATCCAATAAATCAGCTATTTTGAAAATGCGTTTGCCTCATAACCACCTTTACCGTCTTTTTCAATTTAATTTTAATATACCAATCGATGATAGATTTATGATGATAGATAGCTTTGTTCAGTAAAAATTTCAATAAGTAGTACCTTATGATCAAGCATCAATGTGTATTTTCATTCATTCACAATCATTCTTAAAATACATTTATGGATCTTGAAAAATATTTGTCATTAAATTATTTCTTTACAAGTGAAGGTAAATAATCATTTCAAGAATTGTAACATACCTAATTGTACCATGATGTTAACTAATATGAAGTTTCTTCGAGTACAATACGCGTCGTGGTGTTATTTGGCTTTGTGACGCTCGGTTATCTTTCGCAGACGCCCGCGCTTCGGGAAAGCGGCGCACCACCTCGACGCCAACGCCCCACACCACCCATCCGACGCCCAACGACGCCCTACACCCGACAATCCAAAATCCAACCGAGCCTGAGCATTGTTTTTGTTAGAGAATACAGTGACGTGTATGGAATATACATATCGTGTTCAGTGATCAATATTGAATGATTTTTAAAATGTATACCAATTCAGTCGTATGGAGAATTTGACAATCCAACATTGTTCTACAATCTACATGCATATAGTAGTATGGATTTAAATCCTTGAATTTGCTAAATGAAATTGAATGTAAGTAGATACCTATAATATCAACAAACAAAAAAAGGGTTTTTTGATTTTATAATATAGTTGGAATACTTAAAAAGTATATTACCAGTTTTTTGAGGAATGATTAATTATAATACAATACAGTACATATTATATAATCAATATATTGTTATATTTTAATCAAAATAAAATCTTTTCACAAAGAATTGATCTCAATAAATCCATAAAAATATTATCGTGGTTCGAATCCTGTCTAACTTTATATTTTTTTCTAATTTGTATGTTTCTGAGGTGGTTCCAAATTGGGTGCCGGATGATATCAGAAAAACTTTTCCAAATTATGTATATAACACTTTTTGGAATAGATACCTAACTTTATTGAAGTTAGTTATCTATAAATTCAACATAGGTATAAAGATTTTATCTTACTATTTAATACAATAAATAAACATTAGCATTGTTTTAGAATATAATCCTAATGAAATCATTTTGTACTTCCAAAGATAATTATTAGGTACCTACTAAAAATAACAGTCAACAATTAATTTCTGCTATACTCCAAATTGGTATCTTTTGCTGCTATACTAGTTATACTACAGTTCTTAGACTTAGATCTCCCCGTGCAGCTACTTCTATAATATAATCTGCGCAATGAGTCTACCTTTTCTTTTTTCTGGCATTAATTTCGCCTTTAGAATTACACGGTCACAATAATTTTTCCATTTATATTTAGGTGGCCATAATATATCATGATGAAATTAATTATCAAAATGTATCGTAAAGTAAGCCTTGTTCAGTTAATATGCGTAAGATAATAGACTCCCCGCACGAGACTAAAATTTCGATCAATCTTTATCCCAGTTATATGCACGTCACTCCTTTTATTGTAGCGAGTAGGAGTCAGAAGGCATATTCAGCCACCCCCAGAGATTTCTCCTTCTGCCTTCCGTCGATTGGATCGCGATCGGAGCTATTCCGCAAAGAATATCCGCAAGCCGAAATGATACGGTGAACCGATGCGGTATCCATTTTTGTCGAGCGATACAGGAGTATTCAACTCTCAATATTTGTTATAAGTACAAATTTCTTATACTTGCATAATTGCATTTAACTCTTATGGCCATTGCAACTAGACGAATGTCGCAGGGTCGCAGAGTTGCAGTTGCATCGGCCAATCTGCGAAGGTCCATTTGATAACGTTTGTTTCTTGGTTTACGATGACGTCACATCGACGAATTCGTCGTAAGACGCATGCGGCGAGTTCTGATGTGCGAGCCCTCTTAGTCTAATCTCTGTTGCTCTATCGGAACCTATATTTAAAGGGACGGTATTATACATTTATTTTGGCATATATTCCATACATATATTTGTTTACCCAATTGAAAGTATTGTATTTTCGTATACAATCTTTGTACCTCACAACACTTCGAGAAAAATTTAAGTATGCACATGTAATATAAATTTAACTAATTATGAATTTTAAACAAAATTGACTTTAGCAAAATAGTAAAAACATCAAATGTCAATGACACTTTTGGCGATCGAATGTGCTTTCTTTTTTTAAATTTCCATTTTTCTTAAATTATAAAAATATATTTAAATAATGGAAAGTGGACAAAATAAGGTGAATAGTTTTATTATAAATTGACTAAAAAAATACCAAATGGCAGTGTTTCCTATCAACATTCTTCAATGTGGCGATATGCGAGTACTACACTGTAAGCATCTGTCAAACTATTATGAGAGTAACCATCATTTGTTTTCTTTCATGAGCCTGATTAAAGTAAACGAATCCTTTATTTACGCGTCAGTTTATAAGACAATATGATAATATAATCTCCTATATATTATTATCTCCTATATATTATTATCCTAAGAGATTTTGGAAAATTCACCAACAGCTCATTTAAGCGACATTTTATTGTTATTTTTACATCTTCACTTCAAAATGTGCGCTACCGATTCATCTACCGTTTGAATTGACCACATTTCAGAAATTTTCAATGATTTTACAGGTACGTGACGTTTATAACTGATATTTTCTCATACAGCGTATACAATTCGCCATACTTCTTTTAACATACAGCAGAATGACGTCTTCGTCGCTTAAGACCTTCTAATCCTTTATTTGACAAACAAATTCGATTATTTTTATTCAAATATCGTAATGTAGGCATTGGCGCACTTTTTTCCGGTGAAAAACCCATAATCTTGCTACAATTCAGTACGTAAATAAAAATCTGACAGGTGTGTCCGCCACTGGCCGTCATATCATAGATAACGTGATATTCCAAATTTGATTTTTTTAAATACTTCTTTGTGGCTGTTCACCCACTATTTTTGTTATTGAATAATTACCTAGGCTACTAATTTCCATACTAAAAAAGTTGCCATTGCAAACAATGAAAGAAATTAATACGAATTGTTATAGTTATCAAAATGTGTGATATTGTATAATATCTACCTATTTTTTTCGTCCCTATCATCATCAATCTTGACCTATACACTACTGGATGAAGGCCTCCTCAGCCTTATTCTACTCCTTACTTACACATGAATTGTTATATTTATCAAAATCAGTGATATAATATTATTATCTACCTATCTATATATAATGCCATTATTATCACGAGCCTCAATAAATCCACTGCTGGATGAAGGCCTCTCTACGTTGATTGTATTCTTGACAGTATTGAATTTCTAATGTTATTTATCTACATATTCATATCGTCATCATAATCATCATCATCAACTAGGATCAATCCACTACTGGATGAAGGGTTCCGCAACCTGATTCTACTACTATCGGTTTAACGAATTTGTGATATTATACCTATTTCTATCATTCTTATATCATCGACCTGAACCAATCCACTGCTAGATAATGGCCTCCCTAGCCCGGTTCTACTCCTTTCTGTCATATGAATTGCTGTATTTATCAAAATCGGTGATATTATATTTAAAAACATATTCATATCATCATCATCATCATCAACCAGGATCCATCCACTGCTTAATAAAGACCTCCCTAGCCTGATTCTACTCCTTTTGTCATATGAATGTATGTATTTATCAAAATCTGTGATATTATATGTATCTACACATTCATATCGTCATCATCATCATCATTATCATATACCTGAACCAATCCACTGCTTAATAAAGACCCCCTTAGCCTAATTCTCCTCCTTTCTGTCATATGAATTTCTGTATTTATCAAAATCGGTGATATTATATTTATCTACATATTCATATCGTCATCATCATCATCATCATCGACGTGAACCAATCCACTGCTTAATAAAGACCTCCCTAGCCAGATTCTACTCCTTTCTGTCATATGAATTTCTGTATTTATCAAAATCGGTGACATTATATTTATTTAAATATTCATATCGTCATCATCATCATCAACCAGGATCCATCCACTGCTTAATAAAGACCTCCCTAGCTTGATTCTACTCCTTTTGTCATATGAATGTATGTATTTATCAAAATCTGTGATATTATATGTATCTACACATTCATATCGTCATCATCATCATCATCATTATCATATACCTGAACCAATCCACTGCTTAATAAAGACCCCCTTAGCCTAATTCTCCTCCTTTCTGTCATATGAATTTCTGTATTTATCAAAATCGGTGATATTATATTTATCTACATATTCATATCGTCATCAACATCATCATCATCGACCTGAACCAATCCACTGCTTATTAAAGACCTCCTTAGCCAGATTCTACTTCTTTCTGTCATATGAATTGCTGTATTTATCAAAATCGGTGATATTATATTTATCTACATATTCATATCGTCATCATCATCATCATTGACCTGAACCAATCCACTGCTTAATAAAGACCTCCCTAGCTTGATTCTACTCCTTTCTGTCATATGAATTGCTGTATTTATCAAAATCGGTGATATTATATTTATTTACATATTCATATCGTCATTATCATCATTATCATCATCATCATCATCGACCTGAAACAATCCACTGCTTAATAAAGACCTCGCTAGCCTGATTCTACTCTTTTCTGTCATATGAATTTCTGTATTTATCAAAATCGGTGATATTATATTTATTTACATATTCATATCGTCATCATCATCATCATCAACCAGAATCAATCCACTGCTGGATGGAGGGTTCCGCAACCTGATTCTGCTACTATATTATACCTATTTCTATCTTCCTTATCATCATTGACCTGAACCCATCTACTGCTGGATAAAGGCCTCCCATGCCTGGATTCTACTCCTTTCTGTCATTTGAATTGCTGTATTTATCAAAATCGGTGATATTATATTATATCTATTTATATTTCCATTATCATTATGAGCCTGAATCAATCCACCGGTGGATGAAGGCCTCTCTTAAGTTGTTTAAATTTCTGTCGGTCATATGAATTGCTATATTTATCAAAATTGCTGATATTATATTTACCCATTCATAATATCGTCATTATCATCATCAACCGAGATTAATCCACTGCTGGATGAAGGTTATCCCAACCTAATTCTACTTTTCTTGGTCATATAAACTGCAATATTTTTTTAAATTTGTGATTTTATATACCTACCCATTTATATCGTCATTATCGTCATCAACCTGTATCAATCCACTGCTGGATGAAGGCCTCTTTAAGCTGATTTTGACAATGAAACAAAATAATGTTTAAATTAATTTTTTATGCTGCTAACTTTTTCTATTATGTACATGGGACCCGTAAGAGATTAATATTCGCGTTATATTGGATCGCTATTTATGATAATCACAATTGAGATGTATAATTACTTATCATATTTAAATACACATACCTACACATATATTGTATTAAAATTAAAATAACAGTGGCAGCAATCGGCGATTGCCAGCTGTTCTGCTAAACCTAGCAGCCTGAAATGGTGTCAGACGATATTGAGAAGGACAGACTCCAGAATAGAACACGCACATGACTCCAAATTTGTATTTGCAGTGACGACATGCATATCGTAAAACTGACAAATCAGATAAATTTTCAATTGTCTGACGTGAATGAAAATCCATCCCAAAGGGAAAACTATGGCGCCGTCTATACACACTTTACAATTATTATATTAAAATCCAACACCAAGTCACTATGATGAAAAGCTGTCTGCAAGACCTAGCGAGACAGACTGGCGAGAGCCAGCTGGCTCAGCTAGTCTCCTATATATTATTATCGTAAGAGATTTTGGAAAATACGTCAACTTTTTTATTTAAATACCACTTTGTTGATTATTAAAGGAATTCACTTCAATTTTTGGAGTCCCGAATCTACTTCCATTTGAATCGGGCACAATCTGATAAAACTCGACACAATCACAGATAAAATCATTTTTAAATCGCGTTTTATATCCGTCACCATACATTTTCGCATCTTGCTTTCCGTGTACCTCAAATTGATTATAATGTCGTTTAATACTTTCTATATAATTAATATTGCAAAATATCTAAATTAATATTCTACAAAATTATTCAAATCTGTAAGTAGGACATTGGCGTGGTACAAGAAATAAATACATCTTTCCTCACTAATTACTACGAAAATATAATCTAAAACCATGTCACTGCTTTTTATCTGTCAAACTGAAATATATGATTGATTTTCAATTGTTTTCGCCTATAACAAGTTCATTTGACGTTTCAGAATTCAAATTTAGAATTTGCAGAAACAATCGAAAAATGTGACATTTCTATTAGCATGTTAAATAATCAATTTCAATCAAGACATTTTTATTGTAAGATGTGTTTTCTATTAATTAATAACAAATTTGATTTTTTTAAATACTTCTTTGTGGCTGTTCACGTACTCTTTTTTATTGAATAATTAGGCTACTAATTTCGATAGATTACAATATAGTCATATTAAGTTGCCATTGCAAACAATGAAATAAATTAATACGAATTGTTATAGTTAACAAAATTTGTGATATTATATAAAATCTACCTATTTTTACCATCCTTATCATCATCAATCTGGACCTATCCACTGCTGGATGAAGGCCTCCTCAGCCTTATTATACTCCTTACTTACACATGAATTATTATATTTATCAAAATCAGTGATATTATACTATCTACCTATCTATATTTATAATGCCATTATTATCACGAGCCTTAATAAATCCACTGCTGGATGACGGCCTCTATACGTTGATTGTATTCTTGATAGTCTTGAATTTCATCATCGTCATCAATCCACTGCTGGATGAAGGGTTTGTTTTAACGAATTTGTGATATTATACTTATTTCTATCATCCTTATCATCATCGACCTGAACCAATCTACTGCTGGATAAAGGCCTCCCATAGCCTGATTATACTCCTTTCTGTCATATGAATTGCTGTATTTATCAAAATTGGTGATATTATATTATATCTATTTATATTATATCATGAGGCTGAATTAATCCAATGATGGATGAAGGGTTCCGCAACCTGATTCTACTACTATAGGTTTAACGAATTTGTGATATTATATCTATTTATATTATATCATGAGCCTGAATCAATGCACTGATGGATGAAGGCCTTTCTAATTTGTTTGTATTTCTGTTAGTCATACGGTCATATGAATTGCTATATTTATCAAAATTGCTGATATTATATTCACTCATTCATAATATTGTCATTATCATCATCAACCAAGATCAATCCACTGCTGGATGAAGGTTATCCCAACCTAATTCTACTCTTCTTAGTCATACAAACTGCTATATTTTTTTAAATTTGTGATTTTATATACCTACCCATTTATATCGTCATTATCGTCATCAACCTGTATCAATCCACTGCTGGATGAAGGCCTCTTTAAGCTGATTCCACATTTTTACGTTTTATAAATTCCTGTTTTTATCAGAATTGGTCTATTGCTCTCAGATATAATATGTATTGTTTTATTATTTATTAACATTTGTCTTAATATGAATGTCCCGCACTGGAAAACTATATTGGTGAAGGTTAATTTTGAATTCAAAATTTGATTTTGTAAATATTATTCTATGGCTGCAGGCATTTATTTTTTATAGACAATGAAATAAAACAATGTTTAAATTTGTTTTTTATGCTGCTAACCTTTTTTTAATATGTAAATGGGACCCGAAAGAGATTAATAGTTTGATATAATGGATCGCTTTTTAAGATAATCACATATTATTGCTGTATATTCGAACGAATGAGATGTATAATTATTTATCATATTTAAATGCACATACCTACACATATATTGTATTAAAATTAAAATGTCATTGGTAGCAATCGGCGATTCTGCTAGGCCTAGCAGCCTGAAGTGGTGTCAGACGATATTGTGAAAGCCAGACTCCAGAATAGACTACGCATACGACTCCAAATTTGTATGGCAGTGACGACATGCAAATCGTAAAACTGACAAATCAGCGAAATGTCAAACTGTCTAACGTGAATGAAAATCCATCCCGAAGAGAAAACTATGGCGCCGTCTATACATACTTTACAATTATATTAAAATCCAACACCATGTCATTATAACGAAAAGCTGTCTGCAAGACCTAGCGAGACAGACTGGCGAGAGCCAGCTGGCTCAGCTAGTAGTATATTATTACAACAATGTTTCTTTGCGTGCAGATAAAATCACAAAATACATCATTTATTTAGGGTACCTGGTATTATGCGTATATATTATAGAAGGACTTAAGGTAGATGGTTTGTGAAATACAAAATTATCATGATGCAATCAATCCACTTTTCGAATATTCACGTCATTCTTATAATAATAATATATACAATGGAAAATGTATTTGGTATATTATATTATATTGGTTTATTATATTATAATCAAATTATTAATGAAAATAGTTTTTATTATTATTTAAAAATTATCTTGGTTATTGCCTTCTAAAATTTTCACGTTTTTAATAATAAGCTTAAAATATATTACATACATATTTAAAAATAGAATTTTCACCTATTTATTACTAAGCTGAAAAGTCAACATTGCATATTTTGAAAAAATGTATTAGGCTCTCATAGACCCCTGCAGGTAGATTGTTTATGAAAAATGGCAATGCCTTCTACAATTTTCACCTATTTATTACTAAGCTTAAAATAATATCGATATTTAAATTAAAATAAAATGTATTAGGCTCTCATAGAACCCTGCAGGTAGATTGTTTTTGAAAAAATGTCATTGTCTTCTAGAATTTTCACCTAGCTTGAAATAATATTCAAATCGCATATTTTGAAGAAAAATGTATAAGGCTGTCATAAGACCCTGCAGGTAGATTGTGTGTGAAAAAATGACAATGCCTTCTACAATTTTCACCTATTTATTACTACGCTTAAAATAATATTCATATAGCATATTTTGAAAAAAAATTATCAGGCTCGCATAGAACCCCGCAGGTAGATTGTTTTAAAAAAATGGCAATGTCTTCTAGAATTTTCACCTAGCTTAAAATAATATTCATATCGCATATTTAAAAAAATATGTATTAGGCTCGCATAAAATCCTGCAGGTAGATTGTTTATCAAGAAATGACAATGCCTTCTACAATTTTCACCTATTATTACTACGCTAAAAATAATATTGATATTCCATATTTAAAAAAAATGTATTAGGCCCTCATAATATAAAGCTCATAGATAAGGTAGATTGTTTGTCAAAAAATATAAAATTATCATAATGTTCTATTTTTCAAATATGCACTACATTCATATCGATGCACTGGAAAAAATGTATTAGGCACTCATAAACTTATGTAGGTATATTGCTTTATAATCGATTAAAGACAATTCGTTTTTGATTATTGTTTAATAGTTACCATGGCAATTTCTTTTAGAATTTTTGCATTCTTACTAAATTTAAATAATGAATAATAATATTTTCACACTAGGCGAATGTATAAGATTCTTATAAAATCCCCGTAGAGTGTAGGTAGTAGATGATGTTTTATGAAATAAAAAAGTAGGTGTCATGATGCTATTTACTTTAGTCTACATTCTTATAAAAGCACTGGAAAATGTCTAGGCACTTATACAACCTATGCAGGTGATTATATTGTTTTTTAAGCTTTTTTTTGAAGTTATACTTCTATTGGCGCGTTTAGGAAAACAGATCAGAGTGTTTTTTTTGCGTGTGATCAGCCGCGATGTAACACATAATTTTTATAATTTATATTGCATTCGGGTTGCGTAATACTTTGAAATATTTATCGATGTGTTAGGCGGAATAAAATAATTTTAAACCAGCGGCACTCAAATAAGAGGCCTTTTCTGACTGTGTAATTTAACAAGATAATTAAAATAGTAATAGTAAATAATATTAATAAATACGGAATTAGGCAACAAGATAATTTTAAACCAGCGGCACTCCATTTCAACTTCCTACCAATAAGAAAAACAAATAATTTGGATAGTTCGATGAACCAAAAGAACACTTTTATTTATTTTGTGAACCTGATTCTAAATCACCACACCAGAGCAAGTCAAAGAATCAAGGTCTAAGTTTGTTTAAAAGTATGCATATTTAATAAAGAATGCTACATTCGTAAAACTTGTGTATTAATTGAGTACCTAATTTTATTAAATTAATTTATTATAATGTTCATACTGTGTTCTTGATGCTTGATGCTCTTGCTTTTTCGTACATGTTGGATTTTGATTTGATTAAAAGATAGTTTTATCAAAATTTACTAAAAATCAGAGCTTTGAATAAAGTAGCATGTGTCTTGTCTGTATCTAACTCAAAGGCTGTTTGAGACTTTCACGGTTGTTTAACATTGTAATTGATTTTTGGGTTTTCACCGCATGGACTTTTTCCTTCTTTCCTTGACATTCCGGGCTAGTTGCAGTGCAGAGGCCATTATCAAGAGATATCATAATATCATAATTAAACATAATAATTAAAGAAGGAAAGAAGGCTTTACTCATGTTTCCATCTACACTTAGTTATACATTTATAATTTATTCAAACTACTGACGAAGGCAATGGGAAATTGTATTGGTTTGTCCATTATTTCATGTATTTTTATGTTTCCTACACCAATTAGATTCATATACCTACATTTAGATATTTATATTTGTATATAAATGTTATGATTTTGTAAACGATTTCGTAAACTTATATTATTATATATTTTGATGTCACAAACAACTGATTCGGACGAATGTGGTGATGAAAATGTTTTATAAAGTACATTATGTAAAACTGAGATATTTTTGTATTACAGTTATTATATCGAATATTGCACATATTTTTTGAAAAAATATTGAGCGTTCCGGTTCGTAAAATTTTCTATTTCGAGCACTGAGTTTAGTTAAATAAGTGTACGCACCATGGATATATATTTTCACCTAGCATTTCGTCAATAGGTACTTCTTGAATTGGAAGTATAGCAACACTACATCAGTTGATGCATTCGTAAAAAAATGTCAAACTGGTTTATATAATATATATTAATTGATATTACAATACATATTGTTACTAGGAAAATATATTGTGTAAGTATAATAAAAATATTTTTTTAATTTACTGGTTTAAATTCACTGGAAAATATACGAAATACCTACCTCCTGTTACAAAGTAGCACGCAGAGCATTTCGTCTTTGAAATGGCACACATCTTGCCAACTTTATGGCTCAAGGAAAACCATCTTTTATCTAACTCCTGGCTTGAACGTTTCCTTTTATTAGTTTTAAATTCAGCTTAGAAAACCTTAGTATTATTTTGCTTTATTGAAGTGAGATTATCGAATTATTAGTTGATTTTAAACTTTTAACTAAATTAAATATAAACGGTATGTATATCTCTGGCTAATTTTTGATTTAAAATAATTGAAGTATGTTTTTAGAATAATTCGATTTATTTTAGGTGAGTTTTATGAGTAAGTAGATACTTAGTAAATAATAAATGGTAGTGATACCATTATAAATTCATCGGAAACACTTAAGAAATTATAGATACATTGTAATTTTTCTTTAACTGTTAGTGGCATTCCTAGATATTTACTATAAAGAGAGTTTACGTTACATGTAGATAATACCTATATAGTTTTAAGAGATTTTTAATGTATAAAAATGAGATATATTTTATGGAACGGGTGTATTAAGTTGCCCGCTATAGTCTGATTTATATTTCTTCCCTCGAGATTAAAATGAATTGATGACGAATAGATCTGTTAAAAATAAATATCAAATATCTATATACATAATATAACAAAATACAATTTGTGTTTTAGATCGGCGTCACATAAGATTAGAGGAAGATCATGTCATGAATTGAAACTACAAAATGTCAATACTTTCTCTGTTGTAAAATACATGTTTCATGATAAGCATGCAAGATACAATGATACGTATGCATAATAATAAAGTAATACGTATCATCGTAATAACAGGTGATTAATTATCTCAGAAAGTCGTAGGTACCTACTCATAATCCCCATATTTAAAAATTATTCTGTATAGAAAATAATTCAAAAATATACTATCCAACATTTTTTCAAGGATTCGCAAATACGTACGTGTATTTTTGTATTTTATATATTTGAGTATTGCATATTATGTATATTTAATAAGTTAGTACATTAGTACATGCTGAATACATATATCATTATTTTAACTTTGAATTGTATTATTTTTATTCTATAATATACGAAATATTATTTATATTTTCGATCAAATCGTTTTGGATATTAGTGTATTCCACCTACGCGAGGATGAGTTTAGACTGGTGGACATCATTTTATACACAGATTTTTAAATATGATCTACTTAGCTCATGTAAATACCTATACATGTTATTATTAATTTAATTTAATAAAACGTAGTTTTTCATTGTGCTTTTCCACTCTCATTTAATAACTGGACCAGTTTAGTCCGCCCCAGTGGGACATTTTAAGCTAAAGAATATTCAACACAATAGGCATTTATAATAACAAAATCAAAAAGTGACAAAAATAATCAACCAATACATTGAAGTATCCTATCAAATAACGTTAAGTCAATAACACTTAGTAATTAAATAAATAAAAATGCATGTTAAAATTTCATAAGAACACATTAAAAGGACACTTAAACCAAACATACGTAATTATTAACATAAAACAAAAATATAAAGCAATAAACACTTATAAATATTGTTAATACTGTTAGGTACATATTTCTAAATTTTAGCCTCATGTCATTTTGTGAACATTTTGAATTTATGATTTGTAAAGTTGACTATATGTAAAAATTATTAAAATAAAATTTGAAATAAGTTTCTAATTAGTGTGACTAATTACATATAATGCATTAAATTGAGTTGATTGGGGAACAGTTTTCTGTGGAATTGATATTGGCTATAGAGTTATTTATTATTTTATATTTAGTGTAGGTTCCTAAGCAGGTATATGCCTCTGTCAAATTGCAGTTCCGGTACAGATTACGTAGGCATGGTGTCGAAGTCACCGGCAGCCTGCACCGTGCACGATGGTGGACTCATTTTAAACTGCCTACGTCACTACAAAGTGACAACCTGTAATTAACTTCACGGCCGACAACTACAGCTAAGCTCACGTTAGACTGGACAACATAATGTAGCCTACAGAAATAGTGGGGTGTTTGAATTTCGAACTTTAAGGTATTTATTTACATTTATATTTTATTTTTAAAATACTAAGGATTTTGTCAATGAAATACTTAAATGAAATTATAGTGAAATACTGTGTTACTGTCTAGGAATACTATTGTAACCGTAACCGACTTAACCGTTATCGTGCCTGGAAACTTGTACGTATGCAGTTCGCCGTATCACACTTCACAGTACTAGGTACTGACATAAAATTCATGTCTAAATAAAACAACAAATAAGTTTATCAATTGGCTAACATCCATTTCTACTAAAAACAATCTGTTAACACAACCTCCAATTTGTGGATGGTGGCTTATAAAAATACCCTGCTGTTTAAAATATTTGTGTTAAATTTTATACGATATAATAAAAAATAGAATTTATTTGTAACAAGTAAATATATTTGTTATTACCTGCTTACTGAGTTAACAGTCCAACACAACAGAGACGTAGAAAAATGTAATACAAATACACTTCGCTTTTGCATGAAATGAATTAACTAATAAGAATACCATAACTATCTATTTTGT
Organism: Rhyacophila brunnea; assembly: GCF_057557595.1. NCBI lineage: Eukaryota > Metazoa > Arthropoda > Insecta > Trichoptera > Rhyacophilidae > Rhyacophila > Rhyacophila brunnea. The sequence continues at coordinate 18,871,952 of NW_028232965.1, forward strand.
ATACCGTATATGTTAATAGATTGCACTTAAATATACGGTATTTAAAAGTAATCAACTCACCCTTCATTAAATCTTAAATAAAACTCGATTAAAATAAACAGAATACGTTAGCGGTAGGTACCTATTAATTATGACATAGCCTTGGCCCTATATTTATATGATAATTTAATTTATAAAATACTCTTCCATCTAGCATAATCCCGATTAAAAAGCGTCTTAATTTAAATAATTAGGTATCTACTGAGTGTGCTGTCTTGTTATAAAATGATTGTTTATAATATATCAATATATTTTAGATCGTTTCCTCATAAGTGAATATCGTAGAATTTTCATTCCTGGAGGTTTTCTGGTTCTTTCCATACAGAGGACAGGTTGGAGGTTGCCCACACTTAGTACATTTAATCGCCCCATCAAGCTGACTGGTGAAATCTTTAATCAGGCTCGCATTATCTGAAGAGTATCCAAAACTTTGGTCCATGACAAGCAAAATTTTAGAATGCATCTTCATTTTAGAGTATCTGGATGATTGCATCAGCATACTATATAATATGTACAATATTATAACTATAAGTATCACTAGGAATATATAATATTTGCATAATAATAATTTGTTAGTATACCTACATGTTTCACTCTCCGTCAATGTTTTATTTGATTTAATGTAAGAAGTATGGCTTTTTTTCATTATTTGAGCTGTATTCAAACTCAAACCGTATCGAAAAAGCGATCGAACCTTTTTGCATCCCATATCTAATTATCGATCCGAATCTGCACACCGTCAATGCCCTTGTAATACTAACCCATATCCCATAATATAATGCATGTTTGATATGTCCATTGTGCCGGTGATGGCATAATAGAATTACCCTAGATCGATAGCTGAGATGGGAAGCCGAGACCCTTTGTGTCGGCTGGTAATTTTGCTCCGCTAAACCAAAAGACCGTCTTCAAATATTTATCCTGGTTGCACATTTGGTTGTTTGATCATCACAAAAGCGTGCGACGCCATTGTGCGTCGTTATTAAGCATAAATAAATGGACGCCTTTCAGGATATGCATCTTTTTACAAAAAACGCAGGTGAAAAGAAAATATCGGAAAAAATATTTTTGGTACTCAGTATAAAGCAAGCATTTCGAAGAATAAATTATATGTATAAAATGATATAATCTCACTCAGGGGCGTAGCAAGATATTTCAGCGCCCGGGGTAGTAACGAAAAATGCGCAACTGACGTAATACAAAACGTGTAGGTACCTACCTATGCACACATATTACCAGTCTATACTTAAGTACAAAGTTCGATGGTGTCTAGTTACGAGGGTGGGTCAATAAGTCCTTAGAAAAGCCGACAGGTGGCGCGACTAGTACTGTAAGCGGCTTGTTTCCATGCAGCGGCACTACCGATTCAGTATGCTGCGAAGTTTCAATCAGATTGGTCGGGTTGTTGTGTGTTTCTCGTACATTTAAAAAAAAAATTGCTTGTAGAAAATGGAAAAATGGAAAATGGAGAAAATTGAGTTTAGAGCTGTTATTAAACATTTTAATACAAAAGGGTTAACAGCAAAGGAAATAAAAAATGAGTTGGATTTAGTTCACGGCATATCTGCTCCTTCACTTGCAACTATTTATAACTGGTTAAATGAATTTAAACGTGGTCGTACATCAACAAAGGATGAACCACGCTCAGGACGTCCTGTAGAGGTGACTACACCAGAAATGATCAATAAAATCCACGATATGGTGTTAAGTGACCGAAGATTAAAGTTGAGTGAGATAATTGAGGTTACAGGGATCTCAAAAGGTAGCGTCATTTCTATTTTACCTGACAAATTGGGCATGAAAAATATTTCTGCAAGATGGGTGCCGCGTTTGCTCACAGTCGACAATAAACGCAATAGGGTGGTGGCCTCTAAAGCCCTGTTGTCGCTCATGCAACGCATTCCGGATGAATTTTTTCGTCGCTTTGTGACTGTAGATGAAACATGAATACACCACTATACTCCCGAGACGAAAGAACAGTCAAAGCAGTGGATTGCGAAGGCAAACCATGTCCAAAGCAGGCGAAAACCATAAAATCAGCTGGTAAGGTTATGGCTACTGTATTTTGGGATGCACGTGAAATTATTTTCGTTGACTATTTGGAAAAAGGAAAAAAAATAACAAGGGATTATTATGCATCTTTATTGGAGCAGCTAAAAAACAAAATTGAAGAAAAACGGCCTCATTTAAACAGGAAAAAAATCCTCTTTCATCAGGACAATGCCCGTGTTCACACATGTTTACGATCAATGGCTAAAATTGAAGAATTAAAGTTCGAATTGGTCGACCACCCACCGTATTCGCCAGATTTAGCCCCCAGTGACTTTTTCCTTTTCCCAAACTTAAAAAAATGGCTAAGTGGACAACGTTTTTTTTCAAATGAAGAACTCATCGATCGGACAAATGCTTATTTTGAGGACCTTCCGAAAACTTATTTTTCTGACGGTTTAAAAAATATTGAGAAACGTCTAACCAAGTGTATTGAGCTCCAAGGAGATTATGTTGAGAAATAAAAAAAAAATACAAAAATAAAAACTGTTTTAATGCTTTTTTCTAAGGAATTATTGACCCACCCTCGTACCATTAACCGAATTTAATAACTAATAAAAGTATTTTTAAAAATAAACGGCCTAAATTCAAGATTCTCGATTTTTTTGTTGTTGGTATATCACAGAACTCTTCATATACCTAATTATTAAATAAAATAATGAATTGTCAATATATAACTAACCTAAAAAAATATAACCTAACCACACGGAAGATTACACTATTTAGTATAACATAAAGACATTTTTTTCAAAGATAATAAAAAAAAAAGTTTTGCGATAATACATTATTTTTTATCATACTCAAAAGAGGGTTGATTCTTCTTTATTTGGTTGTTTTAGGATAAAAATGAAAAAACTTTTTATTTTTGCACGTTTAACGAACCTCAACTTCTGCGCCCTTACTAGAGCTGCGCCTAGGGCGGCTGCTCTACTTGTATAGTCCTTGTTACGCCACTGATCTCACCAAATGAAAAATGAAAAACATAAATATCTTCTTCTTTCACCCTGTCACGACCCAGCGTTGGGGCATAAGGCAAGCACAAATTCCGCCACTTCCGTCTCCCGCCATTTCAGACCTGCAGCGCGTAGATCGCTTTTATAGCACCGCTGCAGGGTGAGGGAGGACCGGCCATGACGACGGAACTCTTGAGGCTGTGCCACAAGGGTACGAAGTGTCGCACTCTTTGGCGGCGTCCGGAACACATGCCCCAGCCACGGAAAACGTCTCTTCTTGAGCTTTGAGAATCGATGTCTCCACCGAACCTTAGGGGTACATTGGTACGTCCGCGGTACAAACATCCTAGTTCGTGAGCAGACACAGCAGCCTTCAGTGAATCACGAATACAGAAATACCCACTTCTTTATTATTTTACTAACCACTTCGTGTATCCATATTAAGTATTATTTTCACTCTCCGTTAAATTTAGTTTTGGCCATTGGCGGCTTGTCCATATGCACTGCAGAACTGCAGCTCCCACAAGAAAATTGAGACAAATCTAATATTATATAAATAAATTTATGTATATTATATGAAAATATCAATATTATTTAAGCGTGTATTAAGCTCGCCTGCGCACCGATATATCCAATAATTATCATACACCGCGGTACTAATATCAGAAAGTGACCATCTTTATGATTTTATGCAGTACCGTTTTCAATGGAATATGCTCGAGTAGGCGAAGAAAGAGGAGGCGGGGAGCGGGACTCGCAGCTGGAAGCTTGATCGGTACTGCCGGTATGACAGTATTTCGCCGTTTCTGCGTTCGCAAATGAGCATGCGCGCGACAACGAGGACAGATATATGCAGTGACGTCCCGTGGGGGTAGGCAGATTGAGCGTCGCTTGGGGGCGGCAGATACTCGAAGGGCGGCAAATCGAGGAGAATCATTTGGTATTATATAGAAATAGCTACCTAAACTTAGTTATATTATAACCAGAGCGTTGAAGATGTTTTGTTCCGGATGCTTTTTTTAATTATTACCCAGTAGGTACTCGCAGCGATTTTAGTATGATGTCACCACGCTCGATTAGTGATTTTTTTTATTTTATTTTTGACTGCTCAGTTTCGTATACAAATGCTAATAAACTTGGCGCCTAGATATTTTTATAAATGTAAAACACCACAAACGAATAATAAATCAGTCATAATAATATAATGTCATTTACTCGGATTAAAGAGTTCCTTTCATAACAGTGGTAGGTATACTGCGCAAAAGCCAATTTATGTCGCGCCATGGTTATTAAAAGAAAATAATATTATATATATCAACGTTGGTAACGAAACAAGGAGAATTTATGGTAGAGATTTATAGGTAGGTACATACCGTGTTTTTTAATTTATCCAAATATTTTTGCCAGTCACTAGCGAGATTTAAAAGTTGCCGGATGTACCTATTGCAAATATATACCTATTCATAATGATTATTAATCCTTATTGACATTTGACATAACCAATTAGTATTCGTGCATATAATAGGTGTTTACGTTAAGTACCAGCTAATTGTAACAAAAATGTACACTAGTATGTAGCTACCTAGATTATATCATATTTATCGTGCTGTGAATACAATACTGTGCAATAACTTCTTTTAAATCGTTTTTTTGTAAACATATTTTTTGCTGATAATAGTGTGGATTTGTAGTTTATTTCAATCATCAACGGTTGAATGTTGAGACTATAATTAATAGTGTATTTATGATTAAATTTAGGTTTATATTAAAAAAATAATGAGGAAAATTATTTTGTTTACATGTTGTAAGGTACAATAATAGCATAGAAAAAATGGTGTGAAAATAATACATCTGCGTAGGTATTACTAAATGATACAAACCAAATGTGTCAGACATATCAACCAAATGGCATCTCAGACTCTGGTGATTTGGGTTAGTGTCTAACTAATATTATATTTATTCGCTTATTTATTTATTGATATCTAAATTTAATTTTGTATGTTTCAGCTTAGTGGTAGGTGTATATTTTGTTAGTAATGTATCCATACCATGGCCCCCACAAGGGGGGGCTGATAAGGCTCTAGCCTGGGGCCCGGGCTCGATAAGTGAGATAAACACATATCACAATTTTGCTCTAATAGCAAAAAATTCGCCTGCGGCGCTATTTTCCTTCGATAATGATGTTATTTAAAATTATGTGGTTACACAATACAATTTATAATTGTGTAGCGATACTCAAAAACTCCATAATTCAAGTGTATGTATTAAAATATACAAAAAAACACTAAATATACACATCAATTTTAACGCGTACACCATTTAGAAAACATTACTGTAGAGCGTCACACTGCTTTTATCCTTAGCGATGGGTAGGGGGGCGCCAAAGATCCTAACATGAGGCCCGCTTCAGGATGAGGGGGCCATGCTTCATACAACACATTTCTTAGATATTGGAGTAATGAAAGGATGATAAAAAAAATGGGGCGGCATTTTGACGTTGCCTAGGGGCGGCATTTTGTCTAGGGACGTCACTGGATATATGGCTTAAATGATTTATTAACACGGTTAAAATTTATTTCTGCAAGCAATTTATGCAAAGTTCTTTATTTTAATTATTAATATAATTAATACTTTATATTTAATTTCTTTGTTAATAGTAAAATATAATCCAAATAAACATTTATTTTTATTTTTAATCAACCGCAGCACCCCCAGATATCTTATCCACGAATCGCCACTAAATTAACCATATTGTGTCCCCTAGAGTAATTTCAGTATTATGTTACTTTTACTGTAAGTACTGAAAAACTATCGAGTCATTAGATGGCTGGTACCAGATGGATTGTCTATATTTATTTCCGTATTAAAATAAGTCATATTTAAATTAAAATCCTAGGTTTCTGTGGGTCCACGCCGAGACAGGGTGTACCTATGTTTTGCACAGGGTGTACCAATGCGTTCGGCGAGCAAATAAATACAAACGGAACCGTATTTATAAAAAGGATAATTTGATTATTTATCGGTGAGCGGGCAGCGGGCGCAGGCCGCGCATAATTCAATACGACCCGATACAAAAAAAGAGGTGGTCCGCAAAATGAATCCATGTCCGGCGATATTTGTGCGTCGATGTCTGGTTACTGGTTTGCTGAAGTGCGACTTACCAGTATTGAGCGAAGCGATACTACAATAAAATCCAACAACTAATTACTAAATATACATAAGTACCTAATTTAAAAAAACATCTCATGCATATACCCACTAGAAAAAAATACTAGATAGCCAATATTATTAACGTAATTTGATAATCATTTCATATAAGAACTACCAGTTAAAATCGTTGTAATTACGTAGGGTGACCGTAGCTTAATTAAAAAGCACACTGGCGCAAATCCAGCGGTTACAGGTTCAAGTTCCGGGTGTCGTATTATATTCTTAAATTGATTTTTTTTCAATAATATGTATAAGTATAGAATGTTGTCAAATCTTGTGATATATTCGTTGAATAAAAGAAGTGGTGCATATATGCATATAATGCATATAATCTAAACTCCCTTTTAAAGGGAGCTTTCTCAAGCAGCTGTGGGCTTCTTCGATGCATACGACGCAATCGAATCGTCAGAAATTTAAAAAGTGGCCTTCAAAACAGCTCTAACCAGTCATTCAATTATAAATTAATATCAAGATTTTCAATATAGGTAATATGCGTATTTTTCAAAAATTTACATATGTGTAACATATTTTTTTCCGAACCTAAGAAGATCATATGGGTCTGCACGGAGAGGTTTCGTATTAATAGATTTTTGTTTTTACAAGAAATGAATGTCAGCCACTTGCTCTACCTATCGAGCCTTTTGATATTGATCCATACTCAGACTCCAAACACATGTTTAAAAACAATATCGACTGAGGAAAGGCAAAAGGAGTTAATCCACACTAATCAAATTTTACAGGAGGCACAAAAAACGTTTTGATAATGATTTTGGGCCAACGTCTAAATATAAAATAGACACAAACTTGAAGTGCATGATGATTAATAATTTGGTGTTTTTTTCCCCCAATCTATAATTAAATAATGAAGTTATTGAAGAAAAACTAATAAAAATGAGGGTTAAGTCATTTTATCTGACTAAAAATTAGGTAGGTATTAACATATTTGGAGTTAGACACATACGTTATTACTATAATATATTAACATAAAACAGTGCATAATATTGATATTAGTCTATTACAATGATATTAATCGTAAATTAAAGCGAATTGAAAACAATTTCAATTGAGAAGTGTTTTTGACACATAACATAACCTAAAAATCGCATGGCTGTGTTTTAAGTGAATTAGCAAATATTGTATTACTTTTCTCAGATATTATGAAATCATCAAATCAATTAATCGATAATCGACAATTAAAACACAATATAAGTTGTCACAGGCCGTTTCATACCGATATAGATAGAATTTACAATAGCTCTTCTCGTGTGTGATATAAAAACTTCAAGATGTAATTTTAAACACTAACAGTTCTTGTCGGGATTATTTGTTGCGTCCATATTAACACCAAACATTTCAAGAATCATTTCGCTTCGTTCTGTTACCATTTTCACTCAATGCTTAAACTTTAAATGATTTTTTATGAAAAGACTGTCGAAATCCGTGTTAACTGTCAAACGACCGACCGAGAAATGTATGTGGCTTAAGTCTTCCTTCTGGTTCATAACTTACCTGGTCGGCCGGCAGAGTTAAGTAAAACTACCATTTTTTTTCATACATTTGCAACGTAAGATGCATAACGCCTTTTTCCTTTCCGTAAAAGATTACTTGAATGACTAATAATGTCATTGATGTGGAATAAATCCTTTTACCTGGACGCAAATTTCAAACGCCCCTTCTTTTTTAAAAATTAAAAGCTAAAATTTGATAATAATTTGGCATTTTGCAGCTTACATCCTTTAGACAGAACGTGTATTTAGTTGTGTGCAATGCTATTTTTCAATAAAACCTATTTTGCAAAGAGTGAGGGTTAAATCCTTTTGCCTTTCCACAGTCGATATGTGTATTCGCTAGACGCAGGATTCAAACCTGGGACCCGCGACATTATGGCTGACGCGTTAGCCGCTCAAACACAAAGCATAACATTTTGTTTGTTTGTGTCCTACAACTAACATCAAAAGTGATTGTAAAATAAACACTGAAACAAATACGTAGCTAGGTACAAGTTGTTCACAGTACAATGTAAAATAAGGGAGGTGGTTGTTAGGGTGTGCGCTTTCCAGATGAAGCACGCCACCAAGAAAGCGATTGAGTCAACAATAACTGAAGCAACAAGATCAGCGCAGGATCGCTCTAGTTAGAATATAGTTATAACTTACTTGCACTTGCTGATACTATTTTTTGTATTCACCGAATTTATTTCTTTATTCGCAAGAATTGAGATTGTAACATTATTTATTGAACATATAGGTATAATTTTAAAACACCTTAGATATACCTACTAATTATTTTTTTACGCCTGGTAATGTCTCGGAAGCAGATACTCAATACTGAGGTCGCAACGCTCTCAAGTGTGCTTTGTCTGAGTTTACTGAGTTGACTTAAATTAATAAAAAGTGCCATGGGAGAGAAAGGCACGGAGAACTAACTAAACTAATCTAAAACTAAGAAAATGAATTTAATTATAAACATAATACAAAAACAAAGCCAGACAATACGAACATACACAAACTATGTTCACGTACCCAATAAGACGCCCCAAATTTTTAAAAGTTATAAGTTATAAGGCTTTAAGGCGGCCAGGTTAGACGGCCCGATGGACCCCTTCTGGTTGGACCGACTTGATCATCTCTTCCCTCTCGGACATACCTGTGGTTTTCATCCTGTAGTTCTCCGCCAATAGTTATTCGTTGAAGACACGAACTATTAAATACAATATTCTCAGAACTTCTCTGTTCAAAAATTTGTCAATTAAATTTGTCCGAGTTCACAAAATAGATCAATTAAATCGTAGTTAATTATTTCAGGCTGTATAAAAAAGAGTATTAATAGTTGTATCTGATTCAATTTATAATGCATTAAAATAATCCACACGAAAACAAAGGTAACATTAATTATTAGAAATTAATAAAAGCTGTTAGTAAAAGAAATAGCTGTAAAAATGTATTTTTTATCAGTAGAGAATGTTCTATTGAGGTGGACGAAATCAGTCGTGATCATTATGTAATGTGAATATGAATGGAAATTATTGGCAACGCCTGTAATTTTAGTGATCACTATAATCAGTAATAGGGCAGAAGATAATATCTTCTGCCCTATTACTGTTACTAATATGTAGAGAGACACAATTAAATAAACCACTAATATTATTATAAGTCATCGTTGTCAAACTATTTTTCGTTACATGATGTGATTCTAGAAAAGAGATAAATTTATATTTTTACTAGGTACCTACGTACGCCGGCAGTTGCAACTTATAATTTTTATTTAATTTTTTATCGTAGGGGTCTCAGAATCTGTTTGTGCTTTGGACATTTGCCGTCCTAAAACCACCACTGTCTTCAAGCCACGCGATCCTACCCAGGTAACAACAGAATTATAACTCAAAAATTTGGACATTTGAGCACCATAGTTTATGATTTAAATATATTTATAATTTCTGGCATTACAGTCCGGAAGAAGATTATTCTACTATGCCTAGTCTTTCACTTTCCGTCTCCACTCGACTTGTAAGTCTTTTTAAGTCATCAAGCTACCAAGGTCGTGGTCTTCCTGTATTCCGTTTTTCTTCTGGACAACTAAAAGTGAGGAGTCTTATTTGTAAGATTTCATCCTGACGTGTCATGCTTGCAGATGTTTTATTTATATCAATGTAGCTATATAAGATTTAATCATCTTATTTTATTGAAAAAAAAAATGGTTAAAAAAAGGGCACTCGACCGTGAAAAATACTTTTGTTGAAATCCTACTCGGTGTAAAACATTTTCTGAGATTTTTCTAATGAACGTGATTCTGTAGCATTTCAAAATTGTGTAAATAAATTCAATATTTTTTTATTATTCATTATGCAATGACATTATTCATGTTTGAATCTATAACTATGTTAGGTTATAAAAATAATTTTCTCCGTTGTCATACTGTGTAATAATAATTAAGAAAAAATGGTCCTTCAAAGGGCCAATCAAATCTGAGATTTGGATTATAACAATTTTATTTATTGTTATTTGTATTAGATTAAATGGTATGGCCATGCTGTCAATGAGATTTTACATTGAGGTGCACGTATGTAAATCAAAACTGACACTGAGCTCTAGTGAAAAATATCAAATATCCTTGATTTTACCTTTATATTTTTATTAAATATATTTTTGTCTCAGTATCTACAGAGAGGTGCAACATTGTGATAGTTACAACTACAAATAAATGATTCTTATAAGAATTGTATTGATTTACAATAAGTAAGTATCCAACGTAAGCATTATATTATCATATTATTAAGCTATAAAGAATATTACAGTAATATTTTTTTATGTGAATATAATAAGTCCTCACCTATCATGAAACAATATATTATGTTCAGATATACATAAATAAATGTGATAATGTGGGTAACTATTGAATGCGTTAAAATGTCAAATGTCGATTTGCCACTGTAACTAGGTACCTAGGAAATATACCTAACTAATTGAATACATCAATATGTCGAAATGTAGAGTACACGCTTTATAACTTTGCACTTTTTACTACACTGATACGCCTCTTTGCTTGATTACCTCGCATAAAATTAGATACAATAAAATTATATTCACATGTATTAATATAATAAGTATGTAATAATAAATAAATATATATGTAAAAATAGATAATATAAGTAAAAAAATATTATTAGAATATATCAAGTAAGAGTTAGTAAAAGTAAGGGAATGTAAAGTTATAAGTGGTAACTCTAGGTACCTACACATCAAAATAAATTATATTAGAATATTTAGGTACTGTTTAATATTGAATACACCTAAGTACCTACACAATGTAAGATTCTTATTATTTATTAAAAAAAAAAAAACATTCTCATCTATTAGAAACAAAATGGGCTGTGTAGGATTCAAACTCACATCTTTCACTATCCGGACGAGTACTTTTATCCTTTAAGGAGTTTAAGGTACCGACCCGCATGTGAATTATACAAATTAATTCTAACTTTTACGTTGTTTGAGTTGAAATAAGTTGATATGCAATAGGTATATTGTCTATTTTAAAAGTAGATATAAGTTTTATTCAGGTCCATGGGAAATTTGAATTGTGTAATATGTACTTATTGTAAGGAAATTTCAGTGATTATTGGGTGTATCAGTAGCTTAATCGATAAAGCACAGTTTCTGGAATGCAATTATCAAGACTGCAAGCGCGTACACAAAAAATGATTTGAGGAGGCCCATTTTAAAAAAAATATTCAAATGATTTCTTACTTATTGATTTGGCGGCGCGACAGGGCGACACAAAGTCTGACAGGTGTCACTGACTTCCGTATTTACCTACCACGCCTATTGCATAAAACTGTTTGTCTCTTTCAACCGCAATTTCCCGTACTTTTTTAGGTACATTCCACATACGCAGACACTACAATGTAACATGTCCTTGGCGCTGTCTTGTCTCATGTCAGAATATTAAAATAAACATTGGATGACTCAAATAGTTTCACTAATTCATGAGTTCCACTGACACATGTCTTGCATGAGAATGCCAAGAAGAGAGGCGTCAACCCGTTTAGAAAGGCTATTCGATAGCCAAATCATCCGGGTCAAGATGCTCAGTCATGAAGAAGAAGAAGAAGAAGTAATATTCTATTCACCTAAATATTTTGTATTTTTTCAGTCTTGGTGGGGAGGAACTGACGGACCGGAACTCTCCTTCCCCAACCGCTCGGTTCAAATATGTTTTTTTCTATTAGGCATGTTTCGTATGTATTCTGCGATGTATGCAAAATTCAGCATTCTTAAATATTGTTTATTATTAATTAAAATTAGTTTAACCGATAACAATTATTCACATAACATGTTTCTATTATGTACCTACCTACCTATGTAATGCAGTAAGAATACATCGCAATAGATTTTTATCTATTTGTATCAAGCATTAAATATTTTGTTTGCATACGCATCCAAGCATTTTAATTCAGATTTGTCTACAAAAAAGCGTCGAGATATCTTGGAGATTTTCATTGTCGCAGATTCTACCTAGATGAAAAAAAATCAGTGAAAGGAAAGGTAACCGGGATGCTCTCAACGCGATCCATTGTTTGCCGACTTTTACATCATAATCTACAAAATCAGGAAAGTACCTACCTACTTTATAAAAGTAATATTCATTTCGTCGCAAGTTGCAAGCATGAGATGAGGTGTGCGGCGGTAGTTACATATGTTTTGTGGATGCCAACAAAATCACATCGACAAGTTGATATGTGAGACCCGGCCAACTGATTTTCTACACTGTCACCGTGGAACTCTAGTCGATCATACATTGGCTATAATGGTTAACAGAAAATACACTGTACGCCATAAAAATATGATTTTTATTTAGTTACAGGGCAACCTTTTCGATTACGATTACATGCTTATGTAGGTAGGTACAGCTTGGGTGCAACCGTGCAAAGCTTCCTCCCCTCTGATTCGCCGCTAATCCATGTTTTTTTTATAAAAGAGCTTTTGATGGCTCTTAATTTGATTGTTATAAATTTAAAGTATTATGATTTTATTATAATTTATTTTTTTATATTATTTATAACTAGGTACTAAAATAGACAGATATAAGTAGGTACGTGAGTAAGTAATTTATAATGACAATTATTGTTGATACCAGAGAATACAAAAATAAGCTATTCTGTGATGGATACGTATATTTTTTAATATCTTTTTGGCCATTTTATATAAATATAAGAATATAATATTGCAAAACTTATTCAGTACTTATATTTAATTTATTTATAAAACAAGAATTTTTAGAATTTTATTTAAGTAATTATTATTCATATCTTCAATAAAAACTACCTTTAAAATTTGCTAGTATAAATATCTGCATTGTTTTATACAGTTTGATAATGTCCATTTAAAGCGGACGAAACTAGTACTGATGACTTAAAATAAGTTGAAGTAATACGTCATAGTATGATTAATTTTAATTAGTATTTTAAAAGTGTCTATCTATGGCCAATGCCAATGTGATTTCTTATTTTATTATTATTGCCAGCTCATTAAACCAGACACACAGCTGTGATTTTATTTGACGCAGATAATGCAATAGATTCATCAAAATATTTAAAAAGGGTATCGAAACAGTTAAAATCAGTCATACAATAATTAAATTCTACGAAATTCTTAAAAATATACTTAAGTACTTATTTTTCACAAATTGTGTAGGTATTCATTATTACTCAAATCATAACAGAATATCTGCAACTAATATAAAAGAGGCTAATAACATAACTACTCAAACATATATGTACGTACTTGTATAGAAAAATACCACTCATATTGTTATATTCAATATTGTGTCACAACTGTCATTTTCAATAATAATTTAATTTACATAATTTTTAGTTACATGATGTGATTCTAGGAAAGATATACCTACCTACGTTGATATTTTTATTTGTTACATTGGAAGTTAATTCATTTGTGATAGTTATTAATTTTTTAGGCGAGTATTTTTGAAGTAGGTACCTAAGTATTAATAGACAATTTCGAAAAGTTTTTAAATTTCAAGTGTCAGAATTTTTAATCATCGGTAAGTATTTATTTCGAAGTGTCAGAATAAGGAGGGTAAAATAATGTTTGAGTAAGTAATAATAATAAAAAATCGGTTGTAAAACTAAATAATCATTATTTAAATTACGTGTATCAGTAGATAAAACATATACTTATCCATTATTATTATGAGAGTTTGACAAGTAAACAACTTTATATGGGACGCCATTTGATTACATTAGAAGCCATATTCTTATAGTAAGGGATCCCAAAATCAGTCAGTGCCTAAGGCCTCCACATGTCTAAATCCGCCACTGCTCACGTAATGGTAACTGTGAAATATTTTCTTGAAAAACCAAAAACTTAGTACTGTGTATCGGTTATCGTTATTCGTTCTGTCACTTTTATTAATCGTGGCTCCCCCATAAATCAAATAAGCTTTTTCATGGAGTGTGTGCAAACATTTTTGGTTGTCCATTCTTGCGTGGATAATAAATGACGGAGCCCTTCCGAGCCCTTTCTATTTCACTGACTTGTAATAGAAATACGTTAAATTAAATAAAAAATCTTTACACCTTTAGCATTTACAGCGAAAATATTTTGCCATGTGCTTGCTATAAGGCGAATTAGAGTGGTAATTCTGTAGTCACTTAATTTATTGTATTTTGGTGTAGCACCTTTTTGCGCATGATTGAGCTTTTGTCGAACATATGTTTCGGTAGATATTAAAGAATTTATTTATTGCACCTATATCATAATCTACCTATTTATAAAGAAAATAAATACCTACCTATATTATTTCATCAATAATTTATTCTGAATCCACACTTTGTAATCTACAACGTATTAATAATTAATATGTTGTAGGTTTATACTGTATAGATGGTATATACTGTATATTATAGATCATAGTTCATTCGTAAACTTATAGAGTCGGTACTTATTTAATTTGATTTAGGAAAGTACTCTGATGAAACCAGAAACCCATATTGAAGAGACGATTAAAGATGATTGAGTGGAAACGTTAGAGAACAGTTTATTAATTTTGAATTTGAATAACATTGTCATTATTCTATTATTCTAAGACTTTTGATAATTTAACGAACCAATAAATAAAAAAAATATATGTTTGGTTACAAACATGATTAGGATGTTATAGTAAATATTTTTTAGAAAATACCAATTTGAAAAATAACGATTATATTAAAACGCAATAATTTGTTTTAAATTCAATTATATTGTCAATTTATATTCTATAAAAAATGCGAATGGAAAAATCATTTTTCCAAACTGTTAAGTTACTATTGACATCTAGCGTCGAGTGGACCATACTCATACATCGGAGCTTTTTGAATAAAGCTTTAGCGGCACCTTATCGGTAAAACAGTTAGTCTGGTAAGGAAAATAATAATTAAATATTGCGAATGAAAATGAGAAAAAATCAGGGAAACCATAATAATAATCATATGAAAACACTACACCTAGTGATACTATGGAGAACTCATTTTTTCACTTGCAATGGAATTATTTCATACAAATTCTATGATTTAAAAAAGTTTTTCAGAAAGATAAAACGTACCTACCTACTATGCAATATTAACACATTTTTTTGGTATCCAAAAATATTGGTGAGTAGGTAGGTATTTATCTTATTAATTTTATTATTTTGTAAAATTTTATAATTTATTGAGTGATTCTTTTTCTTCTTTTAATTGTATAGTTACTTCATTCAACAGCACTTGAAGCTTTTATTTTGAAAAGATTATTTAACACATATATAAGTAAAGTATTTTATTACATTAATTAATTAATCAACTTAAATTTGAGCACGTTCAAAAACCATTTTAGTACTAAATGCATCATTACAATAATTATTAACTATTAATTAATTATTTTTGTGAAAAATCAATAAAATATTTTGATTAGTGATTCTATAATACATAGGTAGGTACCTACCTAATATATGGCTTTGAATGATCATACATATTTAAAGTGTCATTTGGAGGAAATTAAAAACTTAACCCTTTTGATGAATGATGATAATGATAAATTATGTAGCATAATATTTTCTTTCTTTTTCTTTTGACCATGTCCGATTCTAATAGGATCATATGGGCGTCCACTATTCCCTTAATCCATCTTTGATAAAAATATCGCCAAAGATTCTCAAACCTTCACTTCATTTTTGACATGTTTTTTTTTTCTCTTCACATTCTTTGCCTCATTACTGAATATAGTGTTAACTGAAATTATAGACTATCAACAATCTTATTCCATCTGTACCAAATCCTGCGCTGATTTGGCTGCTTCGGTCATTGGAGGATGCACACCCTCGAAAAATATAAATTTAATATTGAAATTGTCCTATATCTATTATGTTGATAGATTTTTAATAGCACAGATTTTCAATACGCCTTAATAAATCAAATTATATACCTAATTTCTGCATTCCTAATCGCTAGAAAGCCCCAAATAAACGGGACTTTGCCGGCAAGCTTAGGATATCTCATCTTAATCAATATAATATGTTCAAAATTATTGGGTGACTAGGTACAATAAATAATCACCTAACCTAATCTAACCTAAATAGATTCCACCAAAATTAATGTTTCATTTTCCCCTGGCTGTTCTGTTTTGTTTTGTTATTTTCTGTTTTGTCATGTTCTGTGTTGTCATGTTCTGTTTTGTCATGTTCTGTTTTGTCCGGTTACCAAAACTTAAATCCATTAGAATTTATTAATATGAATTTACTCAAACTTAATCTCAGTAGTAGGGTCTGATTACATCATTGGATAGAATAGATAGGGAATCGACTTCCTCTAAGAAAAGGAACTGACAACAGATGTTATGGCACCCGTCAACGTTGGTCTCCCACAATTCAAAAAGACGAGTTTCTTGGTGTGTGGCCTGCCCGTCAATTGCCACGTGTGAGGCTCTATATTTGTTATTTTTGCGCGGTGATCCTAAGTTGAAAGTAACTTCCGGCAAGCTGGCGAACCTGGCGGTCGCAACTCAAGACGGACACCGAATAATATGCCCTGCCATATTTAATTATTTATTAAGGTATTAATTATATATTGTACCTATAAAAACTATTAGAAAATAATTATATTATAAAAATTACTTCATTGATGAATTTATTATAATAATATTATTTTTGTTATAATTTTACGATAAACGTTTCTTTATTAATTATCTTTATCGCAATTAGAAGGACTATTTTTCAAAATCTTCATATTACCTATTGGGTTTGCTTCTTTTTATATGACGTCGGACATCTTTCTATTATACTCCTTGATCTATCTTGAATAATGGCACTGTGCTAAAACCATGAGTGCACATAAAAACAAATGTATGTGAAGGTAAAATTTTTATTATTATCACGAATGTTAAAGTCATTTCGATGATAATATAATTGCTTTCAATAAAGTAAAGGCACCTGTGGTAACCAAGTTGATTGGACTGTATTTTTACTAGAATGTGTAGCGTGAGATCAATATGAAGTACTTAAGTATGTTATGTATATATATCCGCATTGATGTTTGCTCTACCCCGCCTGCTACTTATCGCACCTTTATTCGCAGACCCTCTACTTTCCCAAGTCCATTCATATGTCTAGACACTCCACCACGGGCCTGGTTATTGCAACCGGTCATACCTACAAGTGATTATCATGTGCATCATTATTAGGTATGTTTCTATCGACCGCACCGCGCTGTCCCATCTTTTTTAAAAATGTCAATATTAAAACAACTTCGCGTTATCACTATGGCAAACATAACTTCACAATATTTCATAAGTAAATAGTTATTAGATTTGATATCTTATAAGATTCTAATTGGTATAATAATAATATTATTATCAATAGGTACCTACTACAATTTCATTTGGATCATATTGGTTTTCAGGGAATGGCTTCACTTCTATCTGTCTGCCGTAAGCTTTCTATACTGCATTAAATATATACCTACTCCTAGTGATACTGTGGCCATTCTAAACAATCGAACTACCTCAATTAGTATTTCAGATTTTTGGGTGTCTTGCTTAGTTGAGACATGGCCTGGCCTACGGAGTCGACCCACTTTTCATTTACATTTGTATAAAAACTCATACAGCTTGTGGCTGTACTTTCTTAATTCATTTGCTTCATCAACATGCAGCATCGTAAAGCGAACGCGAAGATCTCAAGTGAGATAAACACACATAAAATTGCACTAATAGTAAAAAAATGTCGCCTGCGGCGCTATTCCACTTCAAGCATACTAACATTTAAAAATATATGATTGTGCGATGCAATTTTTGATTATTGACAACTCCATAATTATTCAAGTGGGTGTATTAAAAAATATTAAAAAATCTGTAAAAAAAATACCCTTAATTTGACCTCGAACACCATTTGGAATACGCAACTGTATATAGTCTCCACTGCATTTAATTTTAGCGATAGGTAGGGGCCCCGCCAAAGATCCTAGCCTGGGGGCCCGCTTCAGGATGTGGGGGCTATGATTGTCAGGCAATAACATCTTAGTGATGCTTTACACCAAATGTATACCATTGTGATGGAGGGGTACTAACTGTGATGTGTTGTACTTTCTTCGCCACGTGAATTAGTGAAAAATGCTTAATGTTATGACGTCACCACCAAACCCAAAAATGATTAAGGGGAAACTACTTAACTAAAAAAGTCTACTAGATCAAAAAATAGAGATTAAACAAATATTATTGCATTATTATTTATTTTCATATTTTAGTATTAAGACCCTTTATCACTTGTTGCATATTAATTAGTACTTAAAAGAGTTTTTATAAAAGGCTTTTTACATATAAATAGTAATCTAATTATTGACATGTATGATATAAAAAAATACTTTTATATTATGTAAGTAGATATGTACGTTTCATAACCATATGCCTAGTTAGGTTTCTTTTGTAATAGTGGTAGATGGTTACTTGTAGACACCATAGTCCAGCCTGCAATACTCACGTCCGTTTTCGAGGCGAAGTAGGGGTTTTTGTTCTGCCCCATTACCGCTAGGTGACTCGGAAAATGATCGTTGCTGTAAAGTTAGCAAATGATGCCTAGCGTTCCACTTCGTTTACTCGCGTACCATATCCCATGGTATTAGTATATCTTGGCTAAACTATAATTTTATCACTAAAGTATAATCTAATTTTAATAATATACTTATTGAATAATTAAACAATAACATGAATTTTTGAGAGGGAAAAATGATAACGTGAGCTTTTTATCAATCGATTTGCACTATTGATCAGATTAGTTTGTGGGGTTCGACTTGGGTTACCATTGTTGGTGTTGAGGATGATGATGAAGAAGTCAAAGATGGATGCAGGAGCGAGTTTTATTTGCGGCGTAAAGAGTCGGTACAATAGTACGTTACAGTAGTTATGTTACAGTAGTTATGTTACAATACTTATGATAATGCTCCGAGGCCCGAATCTTGATACAATGAGATATTGTGCGGGACGATACGGAGATTACGATAGTAACTGACCAGGTACTGATACATACAGATACAAGTGGCATTTCCGATGAATTATTATTCGCTATTTATTATAGTAATATTCTTTTTATTGAAATAATCGAGAAATCTGGCGTTTCCGTCAATAGATGACTGACTAAGTGAAAAACGGATATTATTTATTATTGCGGTCAGCTCCTTACCGAGTTTGCTATAATTTGACATTACGAAAAATAGATATTTAATTTATAATTCTATATATATATGAGTTTACCAAATACCTCGCTACAAATAGTTGCGAAAGGTGGTCACTAAACTTTGTTAGTCATACTAATTTGTTTTCATTGAACAAATAATACAAATTGCAGATGATGGTTAGTTTTTTTAAATTTTGTATTCTTATTCAATAGAGGGTTGATCAACAAAAATCGACAACTGGGAACGCGTTATAAGGGCCAAGAGACATGGCGGAAATTGTGGCACCACAATGCCGATTTTGCCTATTTCAATTGAATCCAATTGGAACCCAGTAAGATCAGTGACGGTGCTACTTGGAAAATGTAAAAAGACTGCTGAAGCTGCTTGAAGTCGCCGCATGGTATCCATATGGAGCGGCTATGGAAGAAGAAGAGCAAATGAGAAACTAATTATGTAGGTAATACGCTAAATTAAATGTATTCACAATAATACTCAGGTACTAGGGTCCAACTAAGTCATATAGACGGACATCTACCTTGGGCGAGTACCAAAATGTGCACTTGTAAAGTCGAAATCCGTGTGGGTAAATTCACACGTTGTTTTTTTAAATTATAATTTTGGTTGAAGCCATGACACTTCAAAAATATTAACAATCATTCATCTGTTAGAAAATCTATAGGTAGGGGAGGCATAGTAGTAACCAAGATCCACTGTGCTGTGATAGTTTATATCCTTAATTTATCTTCCTATTCTATTTAATTTCTTTCGACACTCATTATCTTAAAATTCATTTACTACAAATAGTCCTACATTGTTTTATGAGTTCATATTTAACCTGTTAATTCTATAGTGGTGAAAAGAAAATATAAAAAATTGGATTGTGATTGAAAATGAGTAGGTATAAAAAAACAACCATGTAATAGTAGCTTTGTTATAAATGTTGCAGATGGCACGTAGTTACTTTAATTTCATTTTCTCTCAAAGAAACTTTTCCTTCGTATGAAGAATGAGTTATTTTACAGTTAAATTAAGTTTTCTCCTCACATCTGATCATCGCTAGTGCCGCCACTTTCTAGCGTATTTATTTAACCAACGATAGGTGAGCTTTATTGATAAATTACATTATTAAAACGTCAAACTTAGTTAATAAAATAAAATCAGTATTAAATTTATGTATCCAAATATGGCTATATTAAATAATTAAATATCCAAACTTAATTTGACTAGTCAAGTGATATATTGATAATGTCTTTAACCTACGAGAATCACAGAGAACGAATACAATGATTATTCTACTTAGAAATATCCGAAAGTTTTCATATGAATTTGATGCTTAGGTGAACGCTTTGTAGAGGCACCTGCAGGTTAAAAAATACATAGTACCTACATAACACGTTACCATTATTTTGCGTTATTATGCATTATTGCCCTATAATAATTTGGATATTACTCGGAGCAATTCCATAAACAAGGCGGATATCTATAAAAATTGTTAGCACAGTTAAGACGTTTTACTTGATTTCAAATCTTTGATTTTCAAATACATTCCATTAGAACAGGGGTACAGGGCGAACAGCTCAAATCGTTTGGTGGGTCAAAAAAAATATTACTGAGCTTAGGTGGGCCACACATATAAAAAAATAACTTATAAATAACGATTCGCAGCGATATGTAGTTATTTTGCAACAAACAAATATAGAATACTGAAATGTCATTTTGATTTCCATAGTAACGCACGTATATATTCATAATTTAGTTGCTAGGACCACCACCTTAGCAACCAATAATATAAGTACTTTAATGTATAATTCAATTTAGTTATATTTTCATTTATCATATAAAAAATATTAATATTATTAGAGAATTTATCATCGATTAGACTCAAGCTCAGAAAATTATATCTGAGTTCCCTGGACTCAAGCATACATATTGTAAATAATTACTAGATAAAAAGAACTTTTTATATACGTTTTTAAATTTTCTGTTGAATCATATAAAATTGACTTGACTAGCTTAAACGATCAAAAAAATTTGTATTTGATAGAAATAATACTGAAATGGCATTTTGACATGTCATTGATTTCCATAGTAATGCACGTAATAAATTACTATATAATATTATTATTAATTTAGTTGCTAGGACCCTAGACCACCTAGCAACCAATAATGGTGTCGTAATAACTTTTCATACAAAACAGAATTAACTGAAAATGAATTCAATTCTACTTAAAGATGGCTAAAAGCATTAAAACAATGCATTGGCACCGTGTTCTGATATATTCTAAAGGTTTCAAATGTTTAGCTAGTCAGGAAGTTAGTTAAAAATCGATTGCAAGATTTGTACTGGATAAACAACCACCGGACAAACAAGAACACGAGCTAAGAAAAACGTGGTAAAAAATATATAAACATATAAGACTATTTAACAAGATATAGCACAGAGGAAAAAAAAATAATACATAAAAGTAATTTTGACTAAGATAATAAATTTTTACGTTTATTGATTGAAAATATAACTCTACTTTCATCTGCAGAATAATACTTGCAATTAAGCACAGTCAAAAGGGGTAATTATTCAATTCCTTTCATTCTGGCGCATTCTATGTGATGTCAAATTCATATATTGTATTCTTCCCTTGTGAACTTATTTATATGTATTCGCTTATTGCAACCATTGTAAACAATTTGTATCCTGCTAAAGTCTTTACCGAGAGAAAAGTAAATTTACTCTTAAAGGGTGAAAATTTAACTTTAATAATGAGGCAATGTATTCATACATCGTATCATCTACCTATATTATTAGGTATAATTCTGTATTACTGTCTCAATATGTGAGTTAATAAAATTATCATTTTTATCATATTAACTCTATCAATTTAGTGAAAAGACATTATGTCGAAGACGAAGACTTTATTTAGTACTACAAAGAATATATTACGCAATTACGAAACATGAGAATTAATAGAATACTTTACTAGATAAATATGTGTTTTAATTGGCTCTTCAATTCTATGTGGATCTTGGCCGCCCCTTAATAGACGTATGTTCACGAGAAACGGATGTTAGCTCCTTGCTTAACGGCCCACATGCTCAGCGTACGTCATAATGAAGATTTTATGCTATTTTCAGAGCATAACCCTGGACATTCCTTAAATACGGGCGTAACACATAAATTGACAAACGATAAATGAAGTAGGGAGTAAGATCATGTAAACGCACGTGTTTGAACATGTACCTAACCGAAAAAAAAATTTTTTTTTAGCATTTCGTTGTAGCTTGGCCACTGGGAAATGCCAATAGAAATGGCGTATTTCAAAAAAATACTAACTTATTCTTAGGTCAATAATTATTATAAAGCAAACATTATTCGTAGAATGTTTATCACATTTGAATGTTCAATAACATAGCTTATAATCAGTATCTTTAGAATTATCTTTAAATGTGTAAATCTTAATCTAAATAATAAAATGCCTAATTCTTGTCAAATTTGGAATCACAGAGATTATCAATATAATTTTGTATTGTAAATATTTCACTATAATAATGTCGACATAAATTTTACTAATAGTTTTATAAATGCTTTCAAAAATTAATAAATATAAAAAATCTTAACACCACTTCACATGGACGCACTGAAATATGACTATATTCTAAAACATTAGAGCGAGAGGTTTAAAAGAATACTATTTTATGTAATAAAAATACTTTATGCAGTCATCAAATGTTTAAATAAATATAAAGGATAATAAGGCTTTAAAATTATGTAAATAGATTATCTACAACGTTTAAGGAATGTCCAGGATCATGCTTTGAAAATAGCATAAAAGCTCCATTTTGACGTACGCTGAGCATGTCCCCCCTTATTGCAACTACATATTTTTTATATACCATAAGTTTTCCAGAAAAATAAATCGTGTTTCATATCAAATCCTTTTTATTTCATGTATTTCTCTGATCATAACAACGCGAAATTGTTTCTGTTTGTTTAGTAAAAGACAATACGCCGTTAAATAATTATATTCGTCCTTTGAATGTTAATTGAAACAAGTATATAATATGCAAATTTTGGGATTTGATTATGCTATGTGCCAAAATCGTATTCCGGCATTTAACATAATATGCCCAACTCAGTCTTAGTGAGCACAGTGAGGTTCCTAAGATGCCGCTAATAAGTCGCCCCATTATTACGACCCAAATTTTCAAAGCATTCTAATCTCGCGTTGTTTGTTTTCTGGAAGCTGGCTGACCCTTTGGCATTCGGTCTTTCATCCTCCTGTCCAGTAGCCAGGAGCCACCCTCACGAATTAAATGCGTCCGTGTATTTTGGGATAAATCTCACCCGTTTTATTAATGACTGAATCTCGGGATTAATTTGGCCGAGTCACTTTCGATGACTAGAGTTTCATTCAGAATGTACCTATATTTATTGAGGAAACGTAGGTATGTATGGAAAGTGGAAAAATATATTTTTCTGAGGTCTAAAAAGACAGTCAATATGAATACCCAGTACATTATAAAACCAAAAATTTTGATTAGAGACAACTATAATATTATATACTTATATATCACTATTATGGCAGCGATTTGAAATAAACCCATAATTAACTGCGTTATTTGTGGTAGGTATTATGTTAACTATTCGTATTCAATCAAGACTTCTCTCAAGGAAAACTAAAATAATGTTTTACAAATACTCACCAGGCTCCATGTTGATATGGCTCGGAATAGTAGACATATCCACATTACACGATCCAAATTGTGTTGAAGTACTTATCGATGATGATTTGAATCCAAATTCAAATTTATTTATTTTTCATATAATGAACAAGACAAATTATAAATTCAAAGGGTTCATGACATGACAAAATAATAAGTGTAATAATAAATAATTACAAGATAAAAAGAACTTTTATGTACACATCGTTTTTAAATTTTCTGTTGAATTATTATGCTCAATATGCTCAAACTTGTACTTGATATGAAGTAAATAAAAAACAACAAACAAATATAGAATACTGAAATGTCATTTTGATTTCCATAGTAACGCATGCACAGAAAAGAAAAATAAATATTTCTGAGTTCCCTGAACGCATGTATATATTAATAATTTAGTTGCTACGACCACCCACTTAGCAACGAATAATAGTGGATTAGATTACGAATTTCTTCCGAAATAACTTTTCATACAAAACAGAATTAACTGAAAATGAATTCAATTCTGCTTAAAGATGGCTAAAAGTATTAAAAGACTGCATTGGCACAGTGTTCTGATATATTTTTTTTTTTTAGAATTATTAATAACCATGTCCTTGCTTTTTCGTAAAAGGTGGTTGTTAGTAATTTTGAACAATCACAAACACCCAGGCTTTGAGAAAAACACATAAATATTTTTGTCATGACCGGGAATCGAACCCAGGAACTCTCGGATATATTATAAAAGTTTCAAATGTCTAGCTAGTCGGGAAGTTATTTCGGAGTCGGGTAGCGATTTGTACTGGACAAACAACCACCGGACAAACAAGAATACGAGCTAATAAAAACGTTGTAAAAATAGAGGTAGGTACACGGAAGCACACCGAGTGAAGTATGTTGATAAACCTTTTCTTAAAAACTTATAAAATAGAGACCACCTAAATTCACCTCACGTAAGTGTAATATATCAATATCCGAAGCGATTTGATTTTACATAGTTATTGTTTTCCGAACTGGTATTACTAATGGCAGGTTAGTTCTGCACCTTGGAAGAACAAACAACGGATGCCCCCAATAACTAACATTATTATCAAAGACACACAAGTCAACACTACCAAGAATGGCAGAGTATATATTTACGCCGCGTATAGGTCGAAAAAATATGTAGCTAAATAAAGATCCCTTATAAAATTTAAGCTAAGTCTAGGAGAAAGTCAGCCGGATAGAGCCACGGATAATATCCATACAGCCGAAAGTAAAGGAGTCTCTGGGCTAAAATTCTTCTGGACTCTCTCCACTACAAGGCCGCACTTCAACTGATGTAGGGCGCTGACAATAGGCCAACTCGCAAGTCAGGTTCTAACTAAGGAGTTATAGAGAATTCGTATTCATGAAAGCATTTTTCAACGACGTTAAATAATCGTTAATTATCGAGTCTTATCTACTGCTGTACTACTACTGAAGTACTACAGCAATATAAACAGAAATATACTAAATATACCTATAGGTACACAGTATAGAATATGCGTAGGGAAATTTGTATTTTCTTAGTATGAATGGTATGGATGGGTATGTAAGTATTGGTATATTGAAAGTCTCTGAAGCGGCTCTGCCCTTTCGTCTGCTCCTTTTAACCCTTCTCATGGCAGGCTTTAAAGACCACAAATTTATCGACAAAGGGAAGACGTCGGCCAAATGAGGTATTAGTGTTGTAAGAAAATTTCGCCTTTTCCTCATTGAACTTTGGCCGAACTTAACGCGTAATTTATTATTGCAGCAGCAAACGTAGCGTAAACTTTCTTACTGCCATAGATTAAAGATTTATTTGCTTAGCTTTTAGTTGTATGTAGGTATATTGAATAGGTACCTATATATTTGAATGATTCAATTTAATATATTCTTCTACCGTTGTCATTCATGTCGTATATAATGTAGAAAAGTATTGGACATGGTTAATCATCAAGAAACAGTGGTAGACAATATTAGGCGGTTCAGTATCATTTTACCACGTTTTTATTAGCTCGTATTCTTGTTTGTCCAATACAAATCTTGCAATCGATTTTTAACTAACTTCCCGACTAGCTAGACATTTGAAACTTGTAGAATATATCAGAACACGATGACAATGCATGCTTTTAATACTTTTAGCCATCTTTAAGCAGAATTGAATTCATTTTCAGTTAATTCTGTTTTGTATGGAAAGTTATTTCGGAAAAAATTCGTAAAAAGTAAAACACTATTATTGGTTGCTAATGGGTTCCTAGCAAGTAAATTATCAATATATACGTGCGTTACTATGGAAATCAATATGAAATATCAAAGTGACATCTCAGTATTCTATATTTATTCAGTATTTCTATCAAGTACAAAAAAAGTATTTATTAATACATAGAATTGTCGTGGTATGTAAAAAACGTGGTATATAAAAAGTTCTTTTCATCTTGTAATTATTTAATATGTAATCGGCGATATCGATCAATAGGTATCATTTGAAATACCTTCATTTTTCAGATTTTCATCTGCTCTCATTTAGACGCCAAGGTATTTGTATTATAAAATATGTGAAACTGGCAGGGTATCTTAACAGCGTTGATAAATTATGATAACGCTTATTAAAATTTTTCACAATATTATTAGTAGTATTTAATTCCACAAAATTAGTATTTAGTAACACTCACAATAGTAGTTTTAGTTGTTATTTCATTATTGTTTATTATCACGTCTTAATTAAGTGATAAGGGGGTACGTGCTCCGCTTAGGTCAAAATGGAGATTTTATGGTATTTTTAAAACATGATCCTGGACATTCCTTAATCGTTGTAGATAATCTATTTATATAATTTTGAAGCGTTATTATCTTTTATATTTATTTTAAACATTTCATGACTGCATAAAGTATTTTTATTACATCAAATAGTATTCTTTTAAACCTCTCGATCTAATATTTTAGAATATAGTCAGTAGATCCATGTGCAGTGGTGTTAAGATTTTTTAGATTTATTATTTTTTAAACTCATATATAAAACCATTAGTAAAATTTATATTGACATTATAGGTATAGTGAAATATTTACGATAAATAAATATATTTTATAATCTCTGTTTTGTTTTGTTTTGACCCAAATTTGTCAAGAATTAGGCATTTTATTATTCAAAAAATGAGCACGATTAACACATAATGAAGATGTCTTTGACCATTCAAGTGTGATAAATATCCTACGAATAACGATTGTTTTATGATAATTATTGAACTAAGAATAAGGTAGTATTTTTTTGAAATACGCTATTTCCTTTGACATTTCCCAGTAGTTAAGCTACAACATACGGCCGCAGCCATAAATTGACAAACTATAACTGAAGTAGGGCGTAATATAATGTTAACGCGCGTGTTTGAACATGTACCGTTTAAAAAAAATCGGTTAGGTTAAATTATATAAATAGATTATCTACAACGCTTAAGGAATGTCCAGGATCATGCTTTGAAAATACCATAAAAACTCCATTTTGACCTACGCGGAGCACGTAAGCCGTTAAGGCTTATGCCTGGAATACGATGAATGTGTGTTTTTGATGAAAGATTTTTTCAAGGACGTTTCTAATTGCTAAGGTCGCAACGAACGTCACTGTTCCCTAGAATCTAGATCAAGGATAGTCAACCTTTTTATACCTATCGCCCACTTTTTTACCTCTGTTAGTAGTAAATTTTCTAACCGCCTACCGGTTCCACAATAATGGTGATTTATAAAGTAGGGAAGTAACTTTACTTTATAAAATTTGTAAAGCAGAGTTACAGAAACTTAAAGTATATAATAATAATTACTTACCAAATACTTTATGTCAGACTTTCGCAAAGTTTGGCAGAACAAATCTTTATAACACAATTTACTGTAATTAATTAATCTATATTTTTATATGTATACTTTGCATACATAGAAGCATGATGTATGATGAAATTACATTTAATTAATTGAATTATTAATGATATCCTTGAGGCTGATGCTGCGAAACCAATACTAGATGTCTGCCTCAATTTTTAAATTTTAAAACCCATACCGCCCACCATAAAACCTGGAACGCTCACCAGTGGGCGGTAGGGACCAGGTTAACTAACCTTGCTAGATGATCATTCAGAATTTTCTGATAATTACCAAAATTGTATGTGCCCTCCGAAAACAAACCAGAACCAGCGTTTGGTGGACAAATAAATGGAGTTGTCTGAAGATTGATATCTACCATAAGTTATTTTTACGTGTAAAATAACCTATAGGTATTGATCAGTATAGGTATCCAATTCCAAGACGGGGTCTGTCCCAAGACTATGATGAAATTGTAAGATGAATAATGCTGTGATGGGATATTTTACTATGCAATATAAAATTAAAATGACACTCAGACTCTACCTATTACACGGTTCTCACTTGGACTCATATCATTGCGTCTGCTCGACTCACAAGTACCTACTGTAATAAGTTCTTCTATAAACATCTTTTTTGCTAAAATCCTGTGTATCCTTAGGACCCGCCCTCCACCGCATCATTTAATAATATTATCCTGGATATATTTTTTAATAATTAATACTTAAATTTTTTTTTTATCTTACTTACATTAAAATTATAGAAAATAAAAATGTGTTTAATTTGTAATCCTTGGTATTTTCATATTTAAATCATTATTTGGTATAGCTATCGTTAGTTTATCACGTGTGATTTCAATATTTTTGGATGGAAGAATACATTGATTTACTTTAGCGCATCCATTATATACACAAGACTACTTTCGGCCGTTACGGCAGCTATCTAGGGTAGGTTTGTATCGAAGTATTGGCGGTTATTGTAGCAATTACAATAAGTTAGTTGTAATTGCTACAATAAGTGCTATGTTTTAACAGCACCTCTCTTGGCTATGCTAAATTTTAGAGCGAGATAGACAGTTTTGACTTTTTAGACGGCTAACTTATTGTAATTGTTAGAATAAATGCTAATACTTTGATAAAAAAAACCTACCCTAAATAGCTGCCGTAGCGGCCGAAAGCAGTTTTGTGTATAGAATAGATGCGCAGGTCTTTTCTCGTAATCACCCTGCTTTCCATACTGTGAATAATAATCAATATGAATCAGAACTAATAATATTGATTGAGTCTGTTATAGAATTTAGCCATGGCTGTGAAATTTATATGGAGTGGCGAATGATACTTTTTTAATTGTAATTATCTTACTGTCAATAAATCAAATGGTATCACCCCGCTTTCAGCTCATAAACTAAAGATTTGCCTATGCCTTAAAACGTAGGGTCATTGTGAAAGTAAACGAGCCAAAGGGCAGCGGGTGCTTCCAAGTGAAAAGGACACTACCAGAGACGTGCTTACAAAAGGGGCCAATAAAACACTGACAGTTGTTTTTTTAGCGTCTAAATTCAATAAAATAATATGTGTATGTATCGACGATTGACCAGTGGCGCGGCGATTTTAGATACCTACGTGAAAGCAGCCTTGTTAAAAAAACCCTAAAGGTATGTGCGATAAATCGTCATTGGGCGCTAAAACACTGATGAATTTCTTTTGCAAAACCGTCAATGTGATTGTCTGTCAAAATAATAATAATAAGACAAAGAAAATAAATGAGCTGGAAATTTTCCTAATATCTCATTAAAACTACTACTTCAATAAATTCTTTTGTCGTTTATTTTTCTGAATCACTATAATCAAAGATCAATGTTATACTTAGATATTAAAATTCCTTTTCCGTGAGTGAATTGAGATATTATAGTAATTCCTGTATTTATTACATAGAATACCTACATATATATTCTTATATACGTACAAAGTCAATCATATGCAGTACAGTATATTATATGTATACATTTGAGGTTAAAGTCCTTGCAGTGTTCCTACGTGTAGTGAAAAAGCGCCCACTACTAGAGATAGGGGTCGGAAATTCACAAGCTGTTTTTTTCCATTTTTATTCCAATACAAATCGTTCGTAAAATGGGTATTATTAGCGGTAAATTAGCGAATAGTCGTATTTTTATTTATTTCGAATTTAACTTTATTTATGTCACCAATATAAATAGGTATTAGTAGGCTATATATCGTCACTGTTCTGGCAGAAGACACACTTTACAATGGTGTGTTTTATTTTAATTTGTATCGTTTGAGTAACAGTTGTTGTATAATGTGTAATATATAGTTAATTGACCATTTATAAAAAGAAACACCCCTTTTAATACCAATACACCAGCATACATATATGAATATAACCACAACTCTTATTCTTGGTTATTTTGTAAAATATTGTAATCAACAAAATAAATATTATAATTAGTTACGAACGTCACTGGATACAACCCTTCTGTTGCCGCGTGCATAGTGAGGAGTGACCACTCTCTCCCCCAGCGATGCGATGGGTCAGCTCTGGTGCATCTGTTCATTGAAGGGTTAAAGAAAATATTCCCAACTAATCCAGCGCCACATTGTCAATTCAACTTGAATTAAAATACGATTTCAATTATGTTTCGAATTTGAAAGTGGATTAGACATAAAACACTGAGTTAAATTTAATCAATATCCGAGTCCGAGAATGTTTGTTATAACCAGTATGAGTTTTAAGGTGTACAGGTGATCAACTCAATAGCAATCGGAGTGTAGTTGGACAAGTACCTAATTTGGATGACACCCGAGAGCGCGGTACTTCGCGGCCATGTGGCACAGTCCCATGGATTTTGAAGTCGTGTCCGTTCTTATCTCACGTTGTAAATTTGCTACAAAAATGTCTTACACTGCATATCCAGCATGGCAAAATGACCGAGAGAAGTGACTTTTCCTACGTTTCAACTCGAGAGGTTGTTGGTACATTGTAAAGTAAATAGTGAATAGATTGCTCAAGTAACATTCGTTAATTGATAAGTAAGTACATACTTATATACCTATTATATAATATAATATGTCCCATTTATTTTGATAGTCGTCATTTTAGGAAAGGAAAAAATCTTTTTAAATATCTACCTACATATTCATATTCATTGTTTTAGTAAGTAAGTATTATATTTTGGATTTAAAAGATATTGAAATAGTTTTTTATAAACATTGATTTGCTACAACTCTCTATTCTCAAACTTCTACGTCCCGCGGTGCCTCTCGTCTTCCGATTTCTTCATGACCTCTAAAAACAATTAGTTAAATGGGTGAGCACGCTATTTTACACAGTTTTGAAAATCTTTACATAGCGCACTCACAATGCGTATTCAAAGAATACCTACTTACTTTATTTTAAGATTTTCTTAAGTATATGTACACATATATCGACAGATCATTAGCGTGGCAGGCGAATATTCTGTCGTCATATTATTCTGTATTATTTGTCATATCTTATTCCTCAATTTGATAAGCAATATACGACCTCCTATCCATAAGGAACGTTCTCTCCGGTCTTGAATCCATCTGCACATCTACGTGTGATTTTTGAAAGCAGTTGCTAATGTGATATACGTGCTACACCAAAATAATTATTTATATCGTGGGAAAAAGTATATAAAATTCACAAACCTGTGCAATAATGGAATCAGTATAATATACTTAATTGCGATTTTTGCATCAGCGCGTTGTATTATGATTGATGGTCTAGAATAATTATTTTTTCAAATAGCATACGGTGGTCTTCGGTATTGGTTGCGACGTATAGGGTCTACGCACAGTTTGAATACCACTGACGTAAATTATATATATATATATTTTTACATAATGTAAGCGATGACACTATGCATGATGACTTCATGGAGAGTGCAGGATATACAGATATACTGTAATATAAGTACTATAAAGTAACAATATTTTTATACTTATGCATGTTGAGAATTTCAGAAATTATCACTACTTAGTTGACAAAAAATAATTTATTTATCAAATAATTATCGTCGAATTAGTTGATAATATTCGTGTGTGGACAATTGATATTAAATTATATTGATTTAACACTCACTAACAATATAATTATTTTTTTATGATGTATCTACCATATATGTAATATAATATATGTATGTATATATAAATATTTATTTATATTATTGTTGCCGGAGTAAAATAAAATTAAGTAATCTTGCCAACAATCATTATATAGATGCACGATATGAACACAGTAAATGCTACAATACATTTAAAATACGCGTATTTTACTTTGGTGAAAGTAATAAAAGTTAAAGGGGCAAAAATGAATTTCATTAATTAAATCCATCCAAAGATATAGCCCTTTTTTACTTAATGGGAATTGCGCGTGTTTTTTTACTTGGACAAGAGAAAGTGGTGACAAAGGACGAGAGATGTGCCCAAGGGCTAGGCATTATATGGACTGTACATATATTGCGATCACTGTACGCTGTATATGCCTACATTTAACGCTCATATATTCTGCATAAAAAGCTCATACATAAAAGAACAAAACGTACAAAAGCTCGGTCTCTGAAACTTATTTAGTAGCGTTAAATGAGAGCGGTGGGAATTTTTAATTAATTTGAACAACCCTTAAAGTTAATTATTAATCGTTTTGAAATAACACCATATTAAGTAGAAATGTGTCACCTTTACGTCACTTATAAAATTACTTTAGGCCAAAATCCAGTAGATACTAGTACATATCAATATATTCCACTTGCGTAAAAATGGATGTAGACATGGCTTTATAAATTCTTGCATGAGTATAATTTTGTATCAATTTTATTTTTATTGTGATGTCTTTTCTCGTTGTGTTTTAATAGTAATTCTTTTTATAGTATTTGTTCCTGTTATATTGCAAAGGTTTTAAACTTATAATTTGTAATGTTCGCTAATGAAAATAAATAATTGTTAATAGGTATAAACTTTGATTTTTAGGTATGAGTGTATGGGACCATAAGATTCTTTTTCTTACCAATCTCTATAGCGGTATAGCCCTTAGACATCTTTAAACATTTAATGACTGAATTGCATACATGGATTTGGGGTTTGACTGTATTAGTGATAACTATTTGTTGACATTATGATTACCTATGTGTTGGAGACTATATTTTTATTTCTGTTTCCGCCATACTATTGAATAAATAATGAAAACCTTCGGAATTTATACATAATCATTGGAGATAGTATTATTGAATAAAGGAAAACTTCGGCGCTGCCAACTGGACGATGGATAATGTACACCTGGGCGCCGAGCCGATATAAGATAAATAAAATGCGTAAAAAATACACAAAAATATTCTTTTTCAAAAATAGCCTTTTCTACTATTTATTCGAATTATAGTCTATATCGAATTATAATAATATCTTTCAAGACAATTCTTAAGGCGGTGTTCATGTATACATCAGAAACTTTTGCATTTACTCTAAAAATGAATTAACACTAAACATTGTTATGCCAGCGCTCCATTGGCAAGCCTAAAGTCCGAAGACAATAAATCGTCCGATTTGTCTATGCTCTGCTACTGATCAACGAACGAATAAAAAAGTCGAGCTGTCAAAAGTCAAAAGTTGCGATTATCGTAATGTCTTCCGATAATCCTATAATTTTGTGTTATTTATATGTAGACTTGTATAAAATAATATAGCAGTGAAAAAAACACAAGTTTTACGTTTTATTTTATGAATTCCGTAAATTCAAATCAAAAAATTATTGATAAATCTCTCATTTTCTAATGTGTAAATTAACAAATTAATCAATAAAAATGTTTAAAACAATTACAGATTTTTTTTCGGTCCGAATGATCACGTATTAATGTGAAATAGAATTACCATAGTGATCGACGGACGAAGTCTGGCAACTCGGAGAGTAAAATGTCAAACATGTTTGAAATCCAACGAGCCTGGTCTGCGGGTTATAAAGTCCGCAGTCCTGGGGTGCTTCACGCGAAAAAAAAGTCCGAAGACTGTAAATCGTCTGACTTGCGTGCCAATGGAGCGCCGGCTTTAAAAGAAATACCATCCTCCGTAAATCAATGAGGCGAATATACAATGCTGCTGAACTCTATGGTCTGAACGTAAATTCCAGCACAGTTTAATCAAATATGATTGAGAGCTGCGTTGGTTTAGGTACTTTTTACAATGATCTTAGATTAATACATAGTTATTATATTGTTATGTATGATATCAAAATATTGTGAGAACGAATTAGGGGACACATTTAATATATTCAAAATTTACAATTAAGTATATGGATTATCCGGTTGCATCAAGTTCGAGAATTTTGTCGGGTGTACCAACGTACGCGTACCTTACAATGCACACATAGGAACTAGCCGGGATTTAGTAATTAAAGGCCTAAAAGTGTATATAGACATACCTACACATGCGTAATAGTGTGTGTACGCACAAATACCCTGCCGTGTGTGCGATCTTCTATCTCTCTCTCTTTAAAAAGGAAGATATGCATTTTCAAGGGGAACATGAAAGGGTCAAGGCGCCAAAACGACTCGTGATAATTAATTATAGGCATTCATTTTATTGGATGACATGATAAAATAGAATATCAATTTATTTCATGAAATACACGTTCTCAAATAATTCATCGATTCCAATTTATCATTATCAGTAGATACAGTTTTTATATTATTATATATTATTTAATATTAAAAGTGTTCTTGAACATAATATAGCTTAATACTTAATAGGTAGGTACTATCGAATGAGGGTAGACAGGTCTTTGATGAAAATTTAAATTCTAATTGATTTAAGTTATGTAGTACGTTACTAAGTTTTGTACAAAACTTAAATCAGCTAAAATATAGGTATTGATAGTGATCTACTAGAGAAAAATACGCACTCAATGATACTTATTTAGCTAACAATGATACTATTGTTCATATAATAATACTATTGTTCATATCATAGAAACAAATAAATATAGGCTAATAATGTTCACAGCAAAAACTTGTTGATATGAATACCAATATAGATTGTACCTATATCGAGTACGATAAAGCCAGTGTATTTTACTTGATTTTCATTGTTAGTGGTTTGGATAAGCAAAATTAATATAATTATGTGACTAAACGATTAAAAGCAGCCCGTATGAGAGTGATGAAACGTGAGTGTTATATTTATGCGATCGCGCAACCAATATGCGTTTGTAATACTCTTTTGCATGAAAATTTACGTACGTCAAAGAAAGACAACTTATGAGTTATATAATACAGAAGACAGACAGTCAGATAAATTGAGACGAATAATATGTATTTGTAAAAAAAACTTGTTATACCTATTATACTTACTTACATATTTTAAAATTATATTTTGGCTTGTCAAAATTGCAAAACAGAGATAGCGTCATAAAACTAAAAAGAATATAATATTATAATACTTTTAATATTAAACGACATTATATTAATATTAACAAGCACATTTAAATTACATAAATTAATAAATAATAATAAAAAACTTGTTATATTATAAATCAAATTACTTTTAATGTACCAACATGGTAGGTATCTATAATGTTATATTTGTGATATAATTCAAATAACGGTATGTTTATAAAATAAGCATTCATTTTTATAATAAGTAAGTACATTGGATCAAATTTCAGTCTCGAAGTTAACAGAAACTGTCTTGGGGAATTGCATATAATTACCTATGCAAAATTATTTCCGGGAAATAAATTAAAACTGATTATTCTGTACACGTTTTCAGTTTTCATCCCCCGGCAATGTTCCGGCATGGAAGCCGCGATGGATTAGCACAGCCTCCGGTCAGAGGAAAGGAATGGGGGCAGCAAAAAGAAAAGAGAAATAAACGCTGCCCTCAACTACCCTGTTTCATTTGTAATATGAAGGGGTTGGAATCTGATTATACACTGGTCAGCTTTAGGGGTGATTCGGCTTCGCAGTAAAATGGTCGAAGTTTAAAGCTTTTGAGCTTTTATGTTAGGTTGTGAAAATATTTTGAATTGATTTTATGAAATCAACACACTAATAATCAATATCATTATCATTATTAGACTCTTGATAATCCTATTTCAAATAAAAATAAATGTTAAAAACGATAATGGCTGGATTAGCTTTTCATAAATATATTACTGTTTTCTTCATACAACTTGATTATAATCATTTTAAATGAAAGCAAAAAGTACATTACCCTGGTAGCTCCTAAGTTGAGTACTTATATTATGTATAAACCTCTCTATATTGAAGAATGTATTAACAGATTTTTTAAGAGGAACAATAATTATTTTTAGTCATTTGTCTAACTCATTGGGTCATTGGGCACTGGATAAGATTTAAACTGAAAAAAATGCATTTTTGACCATCTGTGGGTTCGACCTATATTTATACAAAGATTAAAAAGTCGCTCTACCAACTGGACCAATTGAAGTTTACATTAATTTTAATTAAAAAGTATTTTTACAAATAGGCAAGTGCCTTTTTAATTATTGGCACCGTATATTATTTTAGGCATATTATTATAAACAGTGGTGTATGTTTAAAATCATTCTCGGTACTCATACGAAATTAATCTCGGAGAGTAGTTTAAAATGTTACCATGACATACATAATTATCTACTCGATGTTCTCTTATTACTGCTGACCTTTTAATTACCACATTTAAATAACACGTTAATTATATCTAATGGCCAACTACTCCAAACGCGCCAGTCGCGGTGTTAGCACTAAATGAGTTTTAATGGTCATTAGGTTACATTTTGATACATCCACCAATTAAATACTTTGAAAAAAACAGGCCATATAACATTGTTATTTGTTTGATAAAATAGATACACAGATGTTAAAATTTTGTATAATATTATTAAAAATATTATATTGTGATAATAATAAGAGTAATGATATGGCAGTGAATGCAAAAAAGGTCAAGGATCCCCACACGGACAGCCTAAATAAAAGGTTTGATTTTATGTCTGGAGATAAATATTTATAAACGGTACCGATACTGCTCCAGTGGATTTAACATTTTTCCCTCTACGTTGTCTTACGTTTGTTAAATTTTAAGCAGTGAAATTAAATCGCGCAGATGCCCTTTGTTTGCTTTAAATTTATTGGTATATAAATTATTACCATTTCCTTTTCAATATGTAAAAACTTAAAGCTTTAATAGTGAAAAATAAACTGCTTATTTTAACAATTTAATTTACAGAAAACGTCGTAGGTACTCTAAACTGATTGTTTTGATTCTAATATGTACACATAGACGTTGCTGTTTAATTTAAATCAGTAGGGACTAGAAAATCGTTTATTGGTATGTACGCTAAAAGTACGTGTATATCTGCATTATTGTATCCTCGTTAGTAACTATAGAGTACTACCACATACAAAATACAAACCCACAATAAGATTTTTTAAAACTAACTCACCTTTTATCTCTATCGGATAATAATTACATTGTTACTAATAGTTTTCATAAACGGTTACCTTTGACGAAATATTATATTATTTGAGCAAACTACGATAAGTGTAAAGTTGGTAATTTCGATATATTATTACGTTCGATGAATTTAATTTATTATGGTATGCAATGGTTACATAGTAAATAGTTAGTGCATATAATATAATTATTTATTTCAATCTAATCTTAATAATAATAGTTTAGAGGAAAAAATAATATTTAAAATTTTTGTATAAATGGATATATAATGTGTCGCTACATTTCAAAATCAGCCAAGTCCACCTTTAGGTATTTTTGACTTGTTTGTGAATTGCTGAAGAACTACTGCTTTCTAACATTTCTGCATTATCAAAATGTGGAATTTATTAATTTTAAATATTCTATACTCGAAATAATATAAACTTTCACCCTTGTGACTGTGTATTTGAGAAAATAAAAAGCTGTTTTCCTCCTATTCATCTATGATGGACTTGGCTGATTTTGAAATCTAGCGACACATTATTATATACTTATATATTTTTTAAAAATTACTTTTTTGTGTATAATTCATTATTAATTATTATTCTTCCCTATTTTTCTCATGTAATTTTCTTATGTATTTCTTTTTATATTTATGTTATTCTCATTTTCTATATTGTTCGGTTTAACTGTAATATTATAATTTATAAATGGAAACTTTGCTGGTTGCAATACCTTTTCATTATTCTATTTTTAATTTTTGTAATCAATATGTAACTGTTTGTTTCCTTAATAAATAAAAAAATATACTTACCTACGTACACAATAAATTATTTATATGTAAAAATTATTAAACCAAATACAAAATGCATCTTATACTTATTCCACATATTATATTACTTAGAACCGGTTTCATCCGTTTCAATGGGACATTGTCAATTGATACAATTGTAATGGTATTAATAGGTACTAACAATTTAAAAACAAAATTAATTATTAAAAAAAATGACAATAATTAATTAAAATCCTAAGAAATTCTCTACTCAAAAATAAATCAAATAAATTTAACTAGTTTTTCAGAAAAAAAAACACTACTGTGTTCGTATTTAGTTACCTACACAAAGCCAGTTATGAAGAATGCAATCAATCATCATGAATTATTAGAAGAGAATTAATAGTCATTAGCAAAGAACCCTTGATTATTAGCAAAATTAATAAATGAAAACCATGTAAGGTAAGTATGTATAACCAAATATAATAGAAATATAGTAATTAATCAAAATAAATAGTGCGTCAGGTAGGTTTTTACCTCTTATATCTTTTTTAAGGCATGCAGAGTGGGGGTTATATTAAAATTCCTATAATTTCATGAAATTTACGTTTGTTATCCATTCTATAAATGCATTGTGTCCTTGTTTTTGATTAAACAAGGACGCGGGGGTTGGGCCAATGTTCTTTACAAATTTAGCCATGTGCGTCTAATCAAATTAAGACGGAAGTTTTTTTATTTTTATTTTCAAAATATGGTTTCTAGTAGGTTTAAGTATTAGGATATCTAGGGTGTTTTTTAATTATTTATGTTCAATAAAGAATGTTAAATTCTTAAATTTTAAATATTAAATTAAATAATGCTAAATTCTTGAGAATTAATCGTGGGATAAAAAATATTAAAAACGATTACGTAGGAACGCTTTATTTTAACGACCAAAATATAATTAACTATCATATTTTTATATATGCTTACATACTGCAGTCTGCAATTTAGAAAAGATATTTATTTAGCTACGTATTTTTTTCGACTTATACGAGATATAAATGAGAACTCTGCCATTCTGAACAGTGTTGACATGTATGTCCCTGATAACTATCTTAGAAATAGAGAGCAACAGTTGTTTATTCTCTCCAATGTAATGCCAATTGGGAGGGCGATAACTATGTTCAACCAAATTACTTTGGGTGTTGATATATTCCACTTGCGAAAGGGTGAGTTTAGGCGGACGCTATTTTATAAATTCTTAAAATATGGCCTCCTTAACAAACTCGGTGTACTTCTTTGAACTTCTATATATGTATAATTGTATTGTCAGTATTGTCACTGCTTTTGTATGTTTATATTATGTTCCCTTTTTATATTTTCATTTTTATCGCTTTTATTACTTTTTTTCTTATTTATAATAATGTTTCATGTCATGTTGTGAACGTCTTGAACTTGTAATTTGTAATGTCCATAATATGGTAAAAATAAATAAATTGAAATTGAAATTACACAGTTATATTTTTGTTTAAAACTTTATACCTATTTTAATCTAATTAATTAATACGCGTTAGATACCTTCGTCTACCTAGATACCTAATACGATATTTTTAAAATGGTTAAAGTACATGTCAACATCCATAAAAATAGAGATAAAAATACGAATAATCGAGTATGAAATATGAAATATAAAAGCTAGTTGGTTAACCAGATTTTCCCAAGACTTTCGCTTTCTCTAATAGGAACACAAACTTCATAGATTGCGTCCATGATTATCGTACCGTTTCCGAACACATCGCTCGCAAATTCAGCCCAACTTGAAGTAAATCTATAATATAATGCCTCTATATATTCTATGGAGTGGGTGGTAGAGCATCCTAAGCATTGTAGCCATGGAGTCACACCTACGTCCGACTATAGAGCCCATTGTTCTAGTTAATTTTCATTAGACACCATTGTACCGAGAGAGAGGCGCGCGTAGAATAGCGCCAGTGACTGAGGAAAATACAAATTTGAAGAGGATATAGGTACTAGTTGTATTATACCTACTAGGGATTGCAATCTCGGGATTGGCGAAAATATTTAAAATTGCAATAATAATACTTCTTCACATTTATAGACTTTTATTTTTACTTTCATTAAGTAGCTAAGGAAGAAATTTATTGTGATGTATCAATACATAGGTGTCTACTGTCTACTATGCTTGATTCGTAATTTTCTTTAGAAAATCTTTAACAAATTCGAGCAACACCCTATTTTTATAATGATGAATAATGCCTACTTTCTTATTATGATGTATCTCTGACGAGGTCTAAGGCAATATGTTACCATATATATATTACTAAATTATCGAAGTTATTTAATTGAATACCTACTGTCTTTAATTCAATTTAAAACTAAACGATATTTTTGAAGCCAAGTCTTTATCTAAAAAATATATTTTTATGAGCATAATATAAATTACAAGATAAAAAAAACTTTTTACATACCACGTTTTTAAAATTTATGTTGAATCATTAACTTGACAATTCTATGTATTAATAATTGTTTAGGACTAATAAGGCAATTGTCAACAAATCATTTTTTTACTTTTTTGCAACAAAAAAACAAATATGATATAATACTGAAATGTCATTTTGATTTCCATTGTAACGCACGTATATATTAATAATTTAGTTGCTAGGACCACCCCCTTAACAACCAATAATAGTGGATTGGAATTACGGATTTCTTCCGAAATAACTTTTCATAAAAAACAGAATTAATTGAAAATGAATCCAATTCTACTTAAAGATGGCTAAAAGTATTAAAAGAATGCATTGGCATCGTGTTATGATATATTCTAAAAGTTTCAAATGTCTAGCTAGTCGGGAAGTTAGTTTAAAATCGATTGCAAGATTTGTACTGGATAAACAACCACCGGACAAACAAGAATATGAGCTAAGAAAAACGTGGTAAAAATAAAATAACTATTAGGTACCTATGTAAAATATTTATTTTTGTCAATAAAATATAGACTGCAAGAAGATTTATTTATATATATATATTAGGTACTTTGTATTGAAAAAATGTATTTCATCATCACGTATAAAAAATAATGCATATTTTAAAGTTTTGAATATTATCTGCTTGGTGAGTTATTAGTATTTACTTAGTACTCAGCAAATAGGATGAAATAAACATGTATATCTTGATATATTGAGAGGAGATCTTTAGGAAGAATCTTTGGGGATGTTCAAGAAAGTGGCATTCAGAGGTCAAGGTATAATAAAGAGCTGTATACACTTTATCAGAATACATTTTATGGTTACATGGCATATGAAAATGCAGAGACTGCGCTGGATTGGCCACCTGCATAGAATGCCGAAAGATATACCGACGAGGCTGACTATATACGTAACCTCCGATGGCAAAAGAAGACTTGGATGGCTTGAATTGAAATAGATGGGGTGCAACGGAACTGGAGAGTGTCGGCGCTGGAAAGTCCAGGATGGGGGAAGTTTTTAAAGGAAGCCACTGGCCAAGACCCGTGAAAGATTGTAGTGCCATAAATGATGATAATGAATAAAATAGTAATATAATAAAAATACGAAAATATACATAGAATGATTTTCATTATTGCATTTTTTCACATTTAATACTTCTTAGAAAACTATTATCAATTGGGTATTATTTAGACAATGTATTACATATTTAGACAATGTATTATTTAGACGGAAATCAGCCACAGTCTTAACTTTATTATTATGTATAATGTCGTAAAATACGATTTACCTAGAAATAAGATATACTTATATATACATAGAATATAGATAATAAGCATCTTGCTGTCATGATTTTGTATTAAATTGTGTGCTCTTCTTCGATTTTCCTCAATCCTTTCTTATAGAATGGTTTTTATTTTGGATGAACAGGATATAACGATCGACAATAAATATTCGTATGCATGGAACTTAACTTAATAAAGTTTCCTTAACTTACCTTAACAACCTTAGCATGCCCTAAACTGTAAATGATAGTTTACCATATAGATTGCAATTTTATATTCGAGAATTTCAGAATTGGTAGGTATCTTGATCCTGGTCTATATATACCTACCTCGATTAGTGAAATTATAAATTTCAACTTAATTTGTTCATTCAATGTTATGTTTAATGTAATAGTTAAATACAAATAATATTATTGCAAAATATTAAGAATATACTTTTTACATTTAGCGCCATGTTTTTATTTGAGTTTGCAGCCATTCAATAACTATATATGTTTTTTCTGATAACCGTAATCTTAAAAGAATCAGACGTAGATAGGTAAATTAAGATTTAGGTAAGTTTCAATTAGCCATTTTAAGATAATATTATGTAAGCCATCGTCCGTAATAATATATGACAAAAGAGAACTGACTGAAGACTGTCAACAATACTTTAAACTTTAAATAAAGAAAAGCAAAATATATTTTTTTAAATAACTGTCTTGTTAACATTGAATAAGTCGACATAAATTCCCGATAAATAATGATAAAATTAATAGCAGCTCATTAAATTTTCGGATATGTATGTTTCTTCTGATTTATTGAGTACCTAGTTAGGTATATATCACGTAAGTATGGATAATTTCATAAGAAAGCTATTCAATTCTGGTATGTTGGATCAATAAATCCAGTTGTATCCTGAACATGTTAATTCCCAACATAAATTTGCAATATGGACGCCACTGATATAAAGCTTCGTAAGGGATGTACGTTTTGTAGGGATGTGTAGAACACGGGACGTTTTGTAGATAGAGCGGCTCGGGTTTGGGTTGGGAAGGATGTGAACTAGTGAGGAGGAAATTCGCTGTAGAGAATGGAGGCTTGCTCCACCGGGATTGTTCATGAAGTGCCTTCCCCAGATTCCCCAGTTTGGACATTTCTATCGAGTGTGAACTTAGTGATTGTGTTTAGACTGCAACTTTATGGTGATTGGTAGAATAGTTGTTTGACTCTTCTATTTACTAAGTATATATTTATTTAAGTTTACTTACGTAACTTATAGTTTCTCATATCGAGTCAAATAATATGTATAACACGCGTGTAATAAGAGACAGATGTAGGTACACAATAAAGAAATATTATACAGGTTCGGTGTATTAATTGTTTGATTTCGAAAAGAGAGTTTCACCTCATATCGTTGTAAGTGATTTATTTTCAAGATGTTTATTATGAGATATCAAGAATAGAGATGAATATCTACCAATTTGTTAAAAATACTTTTAAAGTTTCATCAATATTATTCCAAATATAAGAACAAATATATAAAGACAAATATAAGTATACTTCAATACCGGTATTTATGTACATATATATTGCAAAATAATTTATGTATATACGTATAAGTGTTTAATTTCGTGATGTACCTAAAGTATATTATTTGCTGAATTATCGCTACTTTTTATTATAAAAAGGTATTGAGAATTTCAATTGATTTTTGAATTGTGTTCTTTTTAACTAGCTTTCGTTTAGTTATAAGGATATTAAAAAAAA
Source organism: Rhyacophila brunnea (assembly GCF_057557595.1). Taxonomy (NCBI): domain Eukaryota; kingdom Metazoa; phylum Arthropoda; class Insecta; order Trichoptera; family Rhyacophilidae; genus Rhyacophila; species Rhyacophila brunnea. The sequence continues at coordinate 18,915,672 of NW_028232965.1, forward strand.
GTGTTGATAACTAGGTAAGTATATCAATTCCCGATCAGCTACATATAGACTGAAAAAAATATATAGAGTCGACTCCAAACGCGCCAGTCGCGGTATTAGCACTAAATGGGTTTTAAGGAATTACTTAGTTAGATTTTTTACATTATCGATATTATTTTAAAAATATATTTAACTAGGTACTTACATAAATTCATTCATACAGGAAAATATAAAATATCATATATCTATCTCACGTAACTGTAGATAACCGATATAACATAAGTAATAATTTATAATTAATTGATGTATATAAAATATTTATATGAAACTTTCTAGAATATACAGATATTATTATATTGATAATTTAATTTAACAGTGAAAATATACTTACTTTATTTAGGTTCTCAGATACATACTTGTCTTTTTTTATCTAAGTAGTACCTACATTTTATTTTAAATTAAATATTATAAAAGAGATCTGGAAAGTATATGAGTGATTTTTTTATATTTCATCATATATACTTAGTGGGTATAAAAATAAAGAAAATTTATCTTCGAAACCATTTTCTCATATAATACGTAAAGCATATTACTAAGCAGGCATCCAAATAACGTTTTAATGAAATATTTTGAATGTAAATAAATAGTAACATTAGGTAAATTTTATTGTGTAAAAAGCAACTTACATAACTAAAAGCTGTATGTAAGGAAAATACATTTTAATTAAAATGAAAGCAGTAGGAATGTACCTACTTGTAACGAAATGTAAAGTTTCATTGAGTGACTTCAATCGATAGCTTTGATTAATTAATTAATTTCACATTGTTCATTTTCTATCGAAGGCGGTTTCCATCTCTTTCAGCAGGCTGGCTTCTTTCTCAACCGCGACGCGTCCTCCTCCTCTCCCCGTCCTCCGGTCCTTGCGCCACCCGAAATAAGATATCGTCGCAGGAACACGCCACTGCTACCGCGGTCTTCCCAAGGGCTATTTTCGCCAGCCACCCAATCCTCGGTAGATAGTTTCAAAGCTAACAGCGAACAAATGCCGCAGTTATCGAGAGCTTGTGTTCTACCGAATCGGTATCAGCTCCCGTCTTTCCGTCCTCCTTCCACTCCACGCGACGAGCGGAAAACCCTCTCCCTCACTCGCACTTAAACACGTGTTTATTTGTATGTTTTATCCTTCGGCGGCTTTAAACCCAACCCTCTCTAACCGCAGAGTCCTCTGCGCTCTTCCTACTCGCGAGTAACATGTATTTTTGTCCCTCTTTCGCGGCACCTCTTTGCGTTGGATCCCGTTTTAATCAGCAACCGCGACCGTCTCTTTTTCCCGCGGCACTCCGGTGTATACGCATCTCTTTCCGGGTTTTTCCTGATATCTATAGTGCTATCTGAACTTCTTGGCGGGCGGGGAAAATGAAAATTCGAACGCGCGCGACCCATATCACTTTTTAAAACACGCTTTGAACTTGGCGATTTTTTTTTTTGAAACCAATTAAAAATCTTTAAATGTCAGCACGTGATATCAGTATATTTGTGTTCTTTTATATAGTTTAGATTAAAAACGGAATCAGTTTTTCTTTGAATGCTAAGAAAATGCGGTGGTATGATAAAAGGGTTAACAGGGTGCGAGAGTACGGTGGGCACTGAGGGCATTCCTTTATCGGATAACACACGTGTAGGTTGTATATCTGTCTCTGTCTGGGAGGGGCGGGGTGTGGGGCGGAGCGGGAGCGCGATACATGTGGGATGGGTGACCACACGGTTAGTAGCGCAGCAGCCGGCCGCGATCACCGGCCCACCGCTTGGCACACCACTCAGTCTCGATTTTTTTCCCGACCAGAGTGGTCACCCACCGGACCGCGATCCACCGCGATAATCGAATTTTACCATTTAGAAAAGACCAACGATATGTTTTGTATGTATTCGGACATGTGTAATAATTATTACACTTTCTCAATAAACTTCTTAGTGATTTATACTATATAAAACTGTTTACCAAGAAAAGTTTTCTAGTGTTTTATCATAAAATTGTTTTTAACATTTATATTTATTTTATTTCAATGAAAATTTCTACGCATTTTAACACATATATACTGGTTTTTATGCAATCATTATAAAGGGATTAAAATAAACAAACGTCAATATAGTGAATAAGCGATTTGAAAACCGGGGATCCCCTTTTGACAACTTAACACTTGTACTTGTCACTACTGCACGTAGCTGTATATAAACACGTGACATGCCATGTTTACAAATTTTATTAGTAAAAAAAAATCAACGGTTATAATAGTTTAAGAAGGGTTGGATACTGAAAGAAACCGGCGGATGTTGTAAAGTTCTAGTTTATTTATCTTATTACAATGGAAGTTAATTGTTTCAAAACATTTTTTTATCCAACACTTTTATCATCCTTTATTTGGTTTAATCAAATTATAACATATTTTTTAAATTTAAACCAGCGTGATAGTTTTATCTTTGTTTTTTTTTATAAATTATAAATAAATAGTTTTTTTAGTGGTCTAATTTTAAGTACCTACTAACTTACCTAGTTGATGTCGGAAATGAAAATCTAATCTAACTGACATGATCAAAATCTGACACATCTATCTCCCGTTAGTAATCAGTAAAGGCAATCGACAACGTGGGGTCTAGTATAAGTCCATACGGGATTGGGAAGCCAATTCATTTGACAGTAAACCGCGTATGCGTTCGCACGCACCGTATAAACAATCCGCCTGGATCGATGCGTAAACTTTAAAGCAATAACAGTTAGCATGGGTATTCTCTCACGCGATATAATACACTCTGTTTACTACGCGGTGATAAATTAAGCTCTAGTTAAAAGCTTCTGGATTAGGCGCAGACACGAGTTTGAAAGCTCTTCATTGTTTTGCAGTCGCTTAAGTCCGCCGATAGACAACTTTGCTATCACTTCGTGGATTTCAAACTAAATTTGTGTGCTCTGACAGGATTTACACCGTCGATGTGATATTGGGGAATTGTGATGCACCTATAAGACGGGAGTCAGTCAGCTGTGTTGCGAGAGAGCTTTTAAGGATTACAGAACACGTATTTAAGATAAATACCGTGACTTTTCTGAAATTTTAGTGATATTGGAGCTTTCTTAAAATAATATACATAAATATTTCTTACTCTTTTCTTTGTTAAAAATACCCGTTTATCAATGTGACAATATTATATAATATGCCAAATAAGAGTAATTTATTATATTATGATGTTCCTTCAATGACGTGGTAATATTTTCATTAAATATTAATTTAAAATGTCTGTATTATCAACAAACATACTTAATCGGTATTATTTGAAAGTAGAACATTGTTATGCTATTATGTTTTCTTAAAGCTTTAATAACATTAACTCTATATTAATGATAAGAAAATAAATAAATAGCTTTAAGCTTATAGATATAAAAATGCAAATACATTAGTTAAGTGATGAACTATGGAAATAAGATATAATTGAACATTTAAAAAATTACATGTAGGTACATGATGAAATAGCTATTAGAAACGGATTTATCCACATAGGATGAATTGAAAACTTACTATATTAATATTATTCGTAGGTAGTACCTATTGTAGAAGCAAACCAACACACGCATAAAATCAACTATTACAAAAATGTGAGTTTAGTTTCTACAAAGGTAGTGAGTGTTTGTGTGTAGTAACTAATCTCAAACATTGCTCATTCAAAACGACACTAGAGTAATCAAATAATAAATCGAAAAGCTTTCCAATTTTTATTAAAAAAGGGGCGTTACAGGCCAAGGCAACCAGAAAACGCAAACTCAATTAAAAGTTATCGCGCCGTTTCCGGCAGGAAAATATTGCGAGGAAAAAACTGTCATCGAACTAGCGAAAAAGTTTCGCGTCAGTCGACGGGGGAAAGGGGGTGCTTCGTTTCCGCCGTCCCCCGCGTCGCTTTCCATTTAAAAATTGTATCCCCACCCCTTCGACGGGGAAAAAACTTTTCATTCACTGAAAAAAAGTGTGGCAAGGCCACGGGGTACATTTTTACGTGACGGCGTGTCAAGTGGCGGTCTCCTAGCAACGGACCGCCGCGCGTCGCGATGCCGCACCGAGAGGCGTCCATACGTGCGTGGACACTTTTCCGACGTGCTCGGACAATAATATTATTGCAGCGCGTGCACGGTTGACGGTCAGTCGTGCTTGCATTATTGCATTAAGGTGGTGGCTCGGGAAGAAGTCACGAACGCTTGACCTTCTCGTACAGTTAGGTACAATACTTAAGGAGATTATTTTGTAAACCAATAGTAAGTTGTTAAAAAACATTTTGAGATTTTAGGAGTGATTGTACAAAAAGAATTTTGTTATCCGTATAAATCTGATAAAAAAAACTTGTTTAAATACGTTCATCAGAATATAGTGTTAAATTTGAAAATATCTTAACATTAATCATTATGAATTCTTTTTTTTACAGTGAAATCAAAGTAATAAAAATATAATAAAGATATTTATTACACATAATAATTAATACCTAATTCAACCATAAAAATGACACTAATAGAACATATTATTCTTAAAAAATAATCAGTGAAGTAGATACGTTATGTCTTACAATGTGATGATTATTTTGTGAATAATTAATATACAAATTTTAATACCTACATAAAAAACAAAACAAAAATGATAGTTACAAATTTATTTTAAACGGATGTGATTAAACATATATTTTAAGACTTATAAGAAAACAAGTGACGGAGCAACATCCGCGAGATTTGTAATGATAATCAGGATATATTGGAAGACCGAAGAGTGAAGTAAAGGTTGCTTTATGTGCACCACGCAGAGGTCGAAGTCGGGTGGGAAGATGCATCTCACGACTAATAACAATTCGACGGGGAGCGGCGCCGCAGGAGCCGGCTCTCCCGACGGGGCCACAACCCTCCTTCAAGAAACCTACACTAAAATGACGTCAGATATACTGGCGGAAAGAACACTGGGGGACTTCCTATCCGAGCATCCCGGAGAACTTGTGAGGACGGGAAGTCCCCATTTCGTCTGCACAGTGCTTCCGCCGCATTGGCGGTCAAATAAGACGCTTCCGGTGGCGTTTAAAGTGGTCGCACTCGGTGACGTTGGTGATGGAACTGTTGTGACGGTACGAGCTGGTAATGATGAGAATTACTGTGCTGAGCTGAGAAATTCTACCGCCGTTATGAAGAATCAGGTCGCCAAGTTTAACGACTTGCGATTTGTGGGGAGGAGTGGAAGAGGTGAGTACCTACAGAATTCACCCTTTATTATAATATAGAGTATATTAATATTTTGAATACTGATTCACAAAAGCGTACTAAAATTTGAAGCAACAATTTAACAAAATATTGGGTATTTTAGTTTATGTAGGTATATATTATCGAATCACATACTAAAAGTAGGAAATAAAATATTTAAAAAAATATGGTTATTTTCTTAATTACTATATTTTTACTATTGGATTATATTCGTTATCAATTTTATAATTATTTAGTTAAGTATTATAAAATGAAACACTCAGTAATTTTAAGTACAAAATATACTCACACATATCCTACTAAGTAAAACAGTCTTTTAAATTAATTTAAAACATATTTTAAATATTTTTAAAAACTAATTCACGAAATACCTATTAAATATATATAATACTTGTATTGGTAATTCAATATTAGACCGGATAAAATTCAATAGATCCAAATTTAAAAAAAAAATGCCACTACCTATATTATAATGAATCAGGTTTGTATTTTTAATAAAAAATAATTACCTACTTAGTATTTATTCCATATTATAATTGAATCTACGGAAAGACTCGGATGTACTTATAATTAAGTTAGTAATGACACTTCGTAAAAAATTGTATATGAATAAAATTAAAAAAAAGGTTTCAAACAAAAATCATGCATAAAAGAGGTACCTACTTCACAATTTTTTTTTTTAATTAATGTTAATCACATAAGACAATTATATTTTTAACCGTAGTTTTATACCTATTAGGTCGATATCAGGATTATTTTGTAGTTATATAGGACACAAACTAAGTTCAATTTTATTATTGTTCCTTTTTTCAAAAATATTTACCTATTATCAGCTTAACACTTATGATATTGTATGTAGGTATATAAATTAAAATTAGGTATTAAATTAATTTCAATTATTACATTTTTCAGGTAAAATGAATATAGGTGTATTATCCTTTTTTTTGCGGAAATTAGGTGGTGTATGTAGCAAAAGATTTCGAATTAGACATTGAAGGAGATTAGCGGAAGTATAATGAGAATGACGTTGGTAACTAGAAATGATCAGGGTCCACTGAGGGCTATATAAATTATGCTATGAACGATAATGATGGTAAAAATGATACCATTCATTTGAGAATTATATTGTCAATAGAGTGATTTTAATAAGAACTGAATACAGAAGTAGGTATATATTATTATTAGGTAATACAACAATTAATTTCATTTCTTATAAACATATTGACAGATACATATAATAATATTATAAAGGTAAAGGAAAAAAATATATAGCATATACGGATATTAGATCACATTATTTAAAATATACCTAGCTACCAAAGCATAATATCAGTATGAAAAATATATGTATAATATTTATCAAATTTTGGTTGCGATATACTTATAAATTTTACCTGGTACTTACTACCACTAGGTTAAAACTAGGTGGAAAGCCTATTCCCTTGGATTTACGAAAAACATGTACCTATAGTATTGTTAATTATTAGAAATTTTATACGCTAACATCTACAATTCAGAAATATATGCCTCATATAAAAAAAAAAATGGCCTTAAGTCCTTCTATAATCATTTAATATTTACTACTGCCAAGCAAAATTTCTTGCATATGTGAAAGTATTATTTTCATAATTAATAATTAACAAAATCGTCCAAATGGTCTTGCGAAACATTTTAATACATTTTTTCTCGCTTTGCAAAACATTTGCTATTATTTTAAGCAACCACCATAAAATATAACATTCGCGTATAATTGAATTAATAAATAGTTTTTCAGTAAGTAAGTAAATGCGAATGATAGCAAATAAATTAATCTTTGTTTTGTTCATCTATAGTTTGACTTCAAAATATTATTTTTGAAATTGAAACTGCACAGACGATCTGTAGGTATGTATTAGGATTCAAAACTATTATTAATAATCTATGTAACGTAACTGCTCTATCAATTCGCTTTTGTCTAAAATAAAATGTTTTATATTAAGAGTTCAAAATAATGTAAATTCTTTTCTTTTTTCATTTGTATGAAAATTTGAACTCGTTATTACTATTTATAGAATAATATGTAAACAATATTGTAAATCCCTATAGGTAGGTATATGGTATTGGCTTAGTTTCAGAGTCGGGTGTCCTTATGACGTTTACTACAAGGTTATTTTAGAGCAAATCCAGAAGAAATTTCTTCGATGTCTGTTAATGCAAGATATGGTTTCCAATCCTAGTGTCTTAAAGAATTTGAATTTACATGCACCAGTCAATTACCTATGTGGTCGCAGCCATGATCTATTCTAGGTCAGAACCATTTCCTCGTGTCAAGCCTTCGGGCACCATTAGCGAGGGGTAAAGGACTAGTCAATACGCTCCCCAAAGACATTGACATTTTCAGTGACGTGCTATGTATTTTGTTTTCGAAATTTTATTTTTCTGTACTTATATTTTTTATATGTATTATGTATTTCTTCTTCTCTCTTGTGAGGGTAATATTTATTATAATGTAAATCTCATGTTGTGAACGCCTTGAATTTAGATTTACTATGTTCACAATGTTTTGTTTTCTTAAATAGATGATTAGATAAATATTATAGTTAAAGAGATATTCATTGTAGTAGGTATGGCATCATTTATGATTGACCTATCCAAAGTATGACATACATACTTACGCCAATGAGTTAACCATTATTGTATTAAAAGTTTAGTTTATTTCAATATCTCTATCACTAAAAATGTTTTAATTTTTAAATTATTTTCTACTTACAATTTCTTTTCAGAAAATTTAGAGACGATAAATTAATAGAATCAATAAATATTCAAAAGGTCATACAATCCTATACGCAGTAATTATGACAATAACGTTTTATTTTGGAATTGTGATTAAAACTTCAAATATTACATTGTAATGTGAAAATTATTTGTATTTGCCAATAATATTAATTTAGATAAATAATAGTAAATTTTATTAAAATCATAGATTGCATAGAGAATTACACGAGAAATTAATATATTTTTTAAACCATGTCCGATCTTAAGAAAATCATAATATGTACCTCCACTTAATTAATATATAGATACACAATAATAACAACAGCAGAGTAAAACAAAACAGTGAGAAAATGTGTAGAATTAAATGGTATAAGTACATGTACTTAAACAGATATTTATAAAACTTTTGATATCCTAGGTTTTCCCTAGTATTATTTAAGTTTATTAAAATATTTTCTTCAGTCCCCTGGATACCTCAAAAGTACCCAAAACAGCGACTACATTACCGCTTTGGATTTCTATGCTTATTCGCCATATCACTTAGTCAGTCAATGACACAGTCAAACAATAACCGATCCCAGCCACCGTCTTCATAGCAAAGAATCGTCAGGCTCCAAATATCTCGAAACCCAGGGAACACACAAAATAATTTGGTGAAAGACAGTCGGCCTTGTACTCAGCTAAAAGAGCTGCTGAACTTGGTGATTTAATTATTTTTTTCAGATGTGATGCCGCACGTGTATTCACCACAGTAGCATCCCAAACCATACATTTCCCTTCTCTCAATGGGACCATAGTAATACCATCAAGCCGCTTGCAATCTTGTCGACAGACACCAAGAGGCTCCTCATGGTGGAACGTCTGACGAAGCCAAAGATCGACAGATCATATCATTGATGCCAGAATGGCGACTAAGTCTCCCGCCACTTCTCTGGCATTAGATTGAAATAATTGTTTAAATGAAGCTATTTTTAATACTGGTGAGAATCTTGCACTTTGGATATATTTATTTTTTTAATGTATTTTCAGAGCCATTTGTATCAAAATGATTTCTACATGTTTAACCAAATTGTACATGAGTAGTTATATGGTTACTTTATATTGATAATGATATCGCATATTATATTAAACACAGTTTTACAGTAGCAGGTAAATTCCAGAGTATAGCCTCTTCCAGTCACCATTCCAGTATATTCTCTGCTAACCTCAAATCTGTAGTAGATAACATAATTTATTATAAAAGGTATATAAAGCTAAATGCATGATTTTTTAAGAACGAGAAAAAGGCAGTTATGTTTAATGATTAAAAAAATATCTATACGTGTATATCACAACTCAAATCAACACTAACTTTACATTAGGCGCTATTAATTCATGTTTGGAAAGTGTGCCCACATGATTTATTACGGAAATTGCAGGTTATGTTTTGACCTGCGTACAGGATATTATGTCGAATCGATATCATAATAATGACCCAAAAGACAAAACAGACGAAAGTAAACAAAACCCCCGGAAAATGTAACGCGGCCGGTTGCGGCAGGGGCAATTTCGGTTTTAGGGTCCCGAGGCGGTCCGCCGATAGTTAGAGGTTTCGGTCACCTCTCGGCCGCCAGACCCGGACTAGCATAGGTACAAGTCGGGTCAGTAGTTTCAGCCGGGTCGGTCATATCGCCGGGGCCATCTGCGGGCGGACAATGGGGCGGGGTAGGGACTCCAGCCGCACCGCCACGGTTAACCGAGCAAGCCGTCCGGCCGCATGCGGCTAGCGGCTGGACCTCGACGGTGTTTACCGCCGCCACTGAACTCGAGGGTTACCTGTGCCCTTCGCGTCTCAATAGCCTTCGCGGAGGTCTCTGCATGAGGAAAAACTTAAAGACTTTTCATCAAAAGCTGAATTGATTTTATAATTGTTTCTACTTATTAAGTGAGATGTAAACACAAATTTTAAATTTCTTCAACCGAGTTTATTTTTGACTACTGACTGAAAGATATATTGAAATAATTAATACATTTTTTTTACAGATAAATATGCATTTTATATTTTATTATATTAATGCATCAGTCCAGGCTGTATATATTTTAAAATTATTATGTATGTATCAAAGATTATTTAAAATCACATACCTATTTGGTACTTAAAATTATTGTGTCACTTAGCAAAATGTTATATAATTAATAATATAAACATTCTGTTCTCGATTGAAAATGCCTTAAGGTTGCTTCTCTGATTTTATATTTTTGCATAGCGTTATTATATTAAAATGTGTCATAAATCAATTTACTTCAAAGTTATATTAAAATGGTCTCTTTTATTTTCTTTCTTTAAAATTTCTTTTACAATATACTTATCTATATAATTATTGCCAATGGGATCTTCTAAACTTACCCATATCACTTTACTGCTGTTACTACAGTAAAAACAATTTTCCAGCGTTTTAATAATAATATGTGGACTCTTTTTATTCATCTATTTTACTAAATTGATTCCCCTAAGTTGTATCTTAGTCAGTTAGACAGCATTTAACACAGGTTGGCAACATTAGCACTTTGCTTCCCTTTTCAAGAAACTCAAAACTTTTTAGTGCCCTCCTTTCTTCCACTGTAAAACTTTTAGAAGTACGTAGTTGTCACTTTAAGTGCTCGTGTGAAATGACTATGACAACTTTCGGCAGAAGCACTTCATTTTTCTTTAATGAAGAGTATAGAGTTAATTATTTTTTTCCTTTTAAATTAATCACAATAAAAAATATACTATACTTAATTAAACTGTTTTTAGCATTCGTTATTGAATATGTATATTTAATTTTGAAAACCTCATTCTGCTTACATATTAGAGAAATAAAATAAGATGAAAAACAGAGCAGAATTTGAGTGCATCTATCAGATTACAGCCAATGTGATTTAACAATTAAGCAACAGCTATAATAATACTAATCATGCCAAAATAACAGCTATGCATCCCTGAAACATTGAATTTGGGATGGAATTAAATTAAGTGGAATATGTACTTTATTCCTAAACAATAATTGTGTTCCTTTCCATTTACGTAGTTAAGTTAAACGACAATAGTAATATAATGTCATATATAACTAGGAACGAATTAAAACTCTGTAGAATCCAGGGGTAATGAGAGTCTTTTTTCTAAATGGAAAGGGTTTTAAAAATAAATATTTTTTAATAAATAAATTCAGTGACGCTCCTAGGCAAAGTGCCGCCGTTAAGCAGGTTTAGAACTGCTACTGCTCTCAAAAGTTGTAATATTTATATTTGTTCTTTCATTCACCGCCCTTAATAATGTGCCGCCCATATGCAACAGATGATCTGTCTACCCCCACAGGACATCACTGAGTATATTGTATGTGAGTTCTTGATAATAAGTATCTGCTTAGATTTACACGGAACGGCGTCTGTTCAGTGATTCTTATGATACATCTTTATAAATTATTAACCGGTTCAAATTTGACAAATTTTTCTCTTTAGTCGGATTAATTATCACTGGACAAGTAAATCCGTAGTGCTACTTCCTTACCAAGAATTTTAAAATATTTAATTCTATGGAATTTATTAACTAATATGGCGTGAGAAATTGTTATTAAAAGCATCGTATACGTTGCTAAAATGAAATAAGTGCTGTCCAAAAACAATTTTATTTCCTGAGAAAAGGCATTAAAGGTTACTAACCGATACAAGTAGGAATTGCAATACCGGTATTCCAGTATTTATCAATACCGAAATATCGGTTTTAAAAATTTTAAATACCGGAATTTTCGGTATTAAGAAAGCACACTCGTTTACGTTTTTGAAAATGAATTATAAGTTATGTGCTGCTAAAATGCAAATATATTGAGTGAATCCAACAGAGGTGAAAAGATAATAAAACAAAATTCATCAAATATATTTATATAAGTAAGTAATAATTGTCGCGATGAATTATCATAATATTATTTCGAAATAGAAAATATCCGTGACAAAAATATCTATACATCTATAATAATAATTATTGAAGTCTACAAACGTTGAATTTAAGAAGCTTTTCCCCGCAGCCGGATTTATTTGCACTTGATGAACTTTTGCAGGCTTTAGTTAAAATTATCAATATATTCAAATTATTTGTAAAAAATTCACTAGTTCTACAATTATGATCAATACATATTTTTAAGTGTCAACATAATAAATGTAGGTATGTAGGTTTTTGCTACAAAATAATATTTTAATAGCTATATTTATTGATAAACACCAACTTCTGTTTTGTTAGTGTTTAAGAAATACCGGTATTAATACCGGTATCCAATAAGAAATACCGAACAACCGGTATTGGCATTTTCATTCGGTATTGTAATCCCTAGATACAAGGGTAGAATATATCATTACGAACAAGCATTAGCGTGCTGTATTATGATTGTTTGGAATTATTATATTTTCCAAAAAGCTTGTTGTACCCCTAGATCAGGGGAGGGCAAACTGCGGAAAAAAATTTTTTGCGGCCCGCCATCATTAATAAAATTGTACTTCTGATTACGAATAACTTTTTTTATATATTTTTTTAAAAAATATTGACACTGGATTAAAATTTGAAGAATTTGTTGTTTCGTTAATGTATTATCTCAGTACGTCTTCCTTGCGTCTCGTCTCACACTATGTAACCACTATTTTCTATGTTGAACATCGTGACACATTTAAATACTTTTAACTCTGCATTGCAAGGAAAAAAATATATGCCCACGATATGGTGAAGAGTTTGAATGGATTTCAATTAAAACTCAAGATGTTCCTTCGACAAATATCGAATAAGAACGTGGACCACTTTCCAACTTTGAAGTTGCTGAATATACCAGAATATAAATTTGAAGAATATGGTAAAATTATTAAAGCTCTGAATGACGATTTTTTACAAAGATTTGGTGACTTCCGAAAAATTGAGACAAGTTTAGCAACAGTACGCGATCCATTTTCAATAGATATTGATAGTGTACTGACAGAGCTACTACAACTTGAGATTATTGGTCTGCAGTGTGACACTGATTTAAGAGAATTGCATCGTCGTGAAGATATATCCAAATTTTACAATGCCCTTAATTCAGACAAATTCGAACAACTTAAAGATTATGCAAGAAAAATGTTCGTTGTCTTTGGATCAATCTATATATGTGAACAAACATTTTCGATCATGAACCTCAATAAAAATTCTTTACGATCAAATATCTCCGATGCCCATTTACAAGCAGTTTTGAAAATATCAACCACAAAATTAACATCTGAATTTGAAAAAATGTACAACACTTTCATTCTTCTCATAAATTTTTTTGTAATGTTTATTTTTCGTGATAATAAATAGTGTATATCTAAAAATGGTATTTTACTTGCGGCCCGCCGCTCATTTTGAATTCTTGAATTTGGCCCTCCATCCAAAAAGTTTGCCCGCCCCTGCCCTAGATCCTAGGACACTAAATACCACTACAATATTATATATTGAATTTCAGATATTTTAAGTATGAATATAAACCTACATTGAACATTATAGAATTTATTATATCACAATATTTAATTTTTGACTAATGTGAGTATATTTATTATTGGATGAAGTAAGTATCTACAAGATTACTATAATATCGTAGAGGCGTAGAGGTCAACTCGTAGGCAATCAGTGTCCTTTCGCCGTCGTAGGCCTGTCGTAGTAACACAGCGGGCGTGCATCTGACAGCTGTCAACATAATTATATACCACCGTACAGTTCACCTATCAAAGCCCAACTGATATCTGTGAGTAGGTACCTACTCAATTACTCCATCGATTACAACGTCGCCGTGCGGTCGCCAAGTCGAGATTTTGACAGGTGCTCGGATATTTCTGCAACTGGCGTATTATTAACCTGCAAGAAGGTGACAATGTCTTTGCCAAAAAGAAAATATCGACAAATTAAACTGAAATTGTTTGTCAACGATACAAGTATATTTTCATGCAACTCTGATTTTTAAAGCTTCGACAGAGCTAATATAAAAAAGATACACTGTTTATCTTAAGTAATAGTCATTACATAACCTCCAACTTATGAATATTCTTCTTTTTCGGTACTTCATGACTAAAGACCGTGACATGAATGATTTGGCCGTCTGATAGCCTACTCCACAGCTTGACTTCATCCCTCTCGGTATTTTCGGCACGCTAGTGCTGGGTTGGAGTTAACAGCATTCTTGATTTAATTATTATTCAAATTATATAATATGTAGTAGTCAAAAATATCGTAGACGCTCGCATATTTTAGTAGATATTGTCGTAGCAACCAAATTTCAATATACTGGAGTTGTTTTGTTTCTCTTTTATCCACATTTGTCTGATAAAGTCGATAACACAATTTAAAGCCAACTTATTTATCTGTTTTGTGCAGAAATGGTTTCAATGTATAACTCCTTTATAGTGTAGAAAAGTATTGGCCATGGTTGATAACCAACAAACAGTAAAGTTATATACTGGGCGGTTTAGTAACATCTGTAATGGGCAAATCTTGGTGATATCGATCAATAATTGCCACTCTACGATTTTCGATCCAAGTCTGACCATATTTAGATACCAAGGTAATGTAGAATATACATATATTTTGAAAACACTTTTGAGAAACTATATTAAAATTAATAGAAAAAATCTTTTTGAAAAAAGTTAGACAAAATAATAATCTTTAAATCGATAGCAGTTGTACATTACTATTATCTGTCATCACGTGTTTCTGAGGTTTTCCCAAGTTAGGTATGTTCAATGAAGAATATTAAATATAATGCGACACGACAGAATAGCTATGCACAAATAATATTATAAAATAAACTAAATTATTTCTTCAAATATATATTAGATGGATAGTTAATATTGCCAATATTAAGATACTAATTAGTGAGTTTTTGTAAGAATTTTAAACATCTCGTATTAGATAGTGAGAAGATTTATAATATATTAATTTTTATATTGTAATATATTTTTTAAATTATGTTTAGTTCGAACGTTATAGAGAACAAAAAAAAAATTGTAATAACTCAATATCATAAAATTTTGACATATCTTAGTTCACCTCTTAGTTACCTACTTATAAGAACCCGAATGACAATAAATGGCAAAAAAATTCCTATATAATTCATTTATTAAAGTGTCTTTATACTTGTAGACTTGTCAATAAAAAATCAATTTGAATATAACAAAGTTTATGTTAAGATTTAAAAAAAAAAATAAAGCTCTCCGTGTTTCGCGCTTCCTTGTGCGTAAAATTCCTTTCAAATGCCTACGCCTTCTCCTCAATAAATATAGAAGCATGTTTGTAGAATTCTTACGCAGAAGTACGCAGGCCCAAAGAAATTCTGAATACATTCTTCCATTTGAAGACAAAGCTTATACCAACCTAATATTAGTTATGTATATAGATGTAGACATTTAAACTATTTCGGTTCAGAATAAAAGTTTACATTTAAATCACGTAGGTTAGAAACTTACTATTTTCATGGCATACGAGATAACTATTGATATTTTAACATCATATTGTATCTTTTTCCTCGGTGTAGCATATGGGTAATCTGCGTTGTTTTTTTGTCTAAAAAATATCTGTATAATATAAACTATTAAGTAGATACATAATAATTAATTTATTATTCCTATCTAAGACGTAGTGCTACTAGCAACAGTTAGTAATGAAAATGATGAAACAAGTAATTAAAGAAAAAGGTACCCTAAAGAGTATTTTATTTAATCAATATCTAAAAACCACAGAGTTTCTTAATAATATAGAAATATGAAAGCTAGTCCCCATAGGGCATATACCAATACTTTGAAGTCATTTTTGCTCTAAGACTTAATGACAGTCAAATCATAAAACGCAACAAATACAAAGCCCGCCTGAATATTACCAATATTGAATGGGCGCTTTGTTTATGTGATAACTTTTAATGCACATTTTGATGCAGATGTAACTATTGAAAACAACATAATATAATATTAGGTACTCAACAGGTGTTTAAGTTTATCTCATATGTTTCCACACAAAAATTAAACTTCACTCAGAAGGCAACCCACTTCCCATTATTTTTGCGTTCCTTGCTAAAAACAAGAAAAATAAAAATAAAAATATGCTGCAGGTATTTAAAAAAAAATAACCTTTCAATAAAAAAAAACTTTTATAACGTGAGCATCCATTGAATGGTTTCAGTTAATTATTACTTATTTTTAATGGTTATTTTGTAGTGATGTACGTATGGAGGAATTTTGAGAAAATCATAGTATTTTTATTTGATTTAAAAATGTTGATTTTTCTATAAATTAAAAATGTGTTAAATTAAAAACAATTTTAGTTCCTAGCTTCACAAGTATATTAATAAACCAACCACGTATTACGATGTTTAAGGAAAATATTACCTACTTACTTATATTATTATATAACAATAATAAATTGTGCATTAATTCACTGCTCCTCTGAAAACTATCCTAATCTATTCAGGCGACTTGACTGAGAGAACAATAGAATCGCCTTTAACAGCAAATACCTTAGTCACCAGCGCATTTGCGACATTGTTGTCTTTGCGAATGATCCAGAACACCTGCTTACAGGAACTTACAAATGAAAGCCGCAAAGTAGGTTTAAAGATAAATGTCTCCAAGACAAAAATAATGATGAACTGCTTTGCAACTCTTTGCTCCTCATCAATGGCACTGAAATCAAGGACATCGAGTAAATAACTACGCCTATCTTGGACAACAAAGGTTAATTAGCGGTGAAACATATACGAGACGTGACGAGATTGCTTGAATAATTAAACTGGCATGCAGTGCATTTGGGCGTCTGAATATTATCTTCAAAATTGACCTTCCATTGTGTCTTAAGCGTACAGTGTTCAACCAATATGTGATGTGTGAAACATAGATTCTTAATGTAAAAGAAATTCAAAAATCGCGAGTAGAGCAACATGGCATAGAAAGCAGACAAGATTACGCGATGTGATAGAGGTCCATAAGCATATGACATGAAAATGATCTGGACAAATTTCGTTATAAAGTGGTAGGTACCCACGGTGCACTAAGCGATCACAAGGACGTATGTACTAAAACCCGTTGAATAAACGAAATTTCGGTGAATGTATCTGGCAGTGAAGAACTAGGAACCGAGAAGAATGGAAGGAGCTAAGTGAGGCCTCTAATCAGTATTAGATCGATCGATGATGATAATGCATTAAGTATTACACACAAATAACGTTATTTCTGAGTTCCCTGATTTAATAATACGGATATCAGTATATTTTTTACAATAATTACAACAATTAAATGAGTAATTTCAATGGGCTTTTTAAGTGGCAAAAAACATCGAGTACCAATAATATGAGTTTGGTTTTTATTGTCGGTCAATTATCCGCGGTAGTCAATTTACCATGAACCATATTATCTTTGGATCTTAGGTGTGGGTATTCACAACATTTTCTTACATCTTCCAAAATAATGTTTAAACAACTAGGGTTTAAAACTAATACTGTTTCTTGCTTGTTGAATTATGAAAATTTAAAAAGTATATTTTTATATAAAAATAAATTTCGCTTAATAATGTTTTTTTTAATAATTAAAAAATTATTATATAATTTTGCACTCGTTCATTAAGTATTCCGATATAAATTTATACGTTCAATGGTCTATCAGCAAACATTCCCTTCATTTGAATAATCCTTCCAAAAGCTCACCTTTTCTTTATTTGATAATCTCTCAAGGAAATAGTACTAGCTCGTTCAGTTTCAGTATAATTTATAGACGAGCTTAAGTGATCACTAGTTTAGCTGCTAATCGCATTGAGAAAGCATTAATAATATTAACTGGGTAGTCGTTATATTATATAAGAGTATCCAACAAATTAAACGTAAGTTTGTATAATCTGTATCGGTCTTAAGACTTTGTTAATATGAAGATACGTATTTATATTACACAATAATATAATATAATGCTCTATCAAACTGTATTTTCACTTGGTAATAAATAGTATTAATATTATCATTGCTCTTATTTACATACTTCATCTAATTATGCTCCAGCATCAGAGCATCTCATGCATCTTTCCATGTGATACATGCAGCGCGTATATTGTTTTTCAGCATCGTTGTAAGTTGAACTTGTTTGAAGGTAGTAGCGAAAGATAGAGGTAGGCTGTTAAGATCCACCATAAATAGTGAACATTAAACTTTGTTTGTCATAAGTATTTGTTTTACTGAACTAAGACTGCAATTTAGAGATGGTGTTGGTTAGTTTTTAAAAATTAATTTAACCCTGCCTAAACCAAACCATAATATTTTTGGTGTACTTTGGGCGATACGATAAAACAATGCAAATTTTTTCATTCATATCTAATTATTTGTTTTCCTTGGATTAAGAATATTTATTACACATATTGTTGGTTATTTTTTTTAATCCATTAAGCCCGGCCTAAACCAAACTATAATGGATAAAAAATATTCTATCTATAAAATATTCAAAGTTATGTACAATTTAATTGCATAATTTTAGATATTTTATAGATAGACGAGTATTTTTTTGACTATTCTTTATTATGGCATAGTTTTCGCAAGGTTTAATTGAATTAAAAAAAAACAAACCAACACCATCTGTAAATTGTAGTCGTATTTCAATGAAAATAAATACATATGACTGACAAATTTTAGTGTGTACCATTTATGGCGGATCTTCATAGCCTACCTCTACCCTTCGCTACTGATTGAAGGAGTAGGTATTGGTGATACATATTATGGTTATGTTGTGGTGCACAAAGATGCGGAGTGCCTTGAAAAAGTGATCTACTCACGCGAAAAGGTTCATTGAGGTCACATCTATCACCAAGGACTCACATGTCAGTTGACGACCTCTAGTGTTTGTTCGCAATCGTACTAGCGTATCTACTCTCAATATCCAGAGAGATGTCTATTTTCAAATTTTAAAATTCAACAACCCATGCCGTGTTAAAATGTCAGATCTCATAGTCACTCTATGCCATAAAAAAAATTGAAAGCAGTTTATACCTTAGTTTCCATGTCGTGACCTCAATACTACAACTAGATAAAATGATTTTCACTATTTTTGAGATAGCTTTTGAATATAATTCTACATTTCCTTCTCTACAAAATGATATACATAGGTAAGTCAAAAGTTAATGAGAACTGTATTAATTTTGTGTTAGATAATTTTAAAACCATAAATGAATTAAATAAATAAAATAATATATCTACACTATATTTTCATACAATTGAACATTATTTAATTGTTCCCAATTAATCCTTTCTATGCCGCAATTAGTTAATTGATAGTAATTAACATAAGAATTGATGTAATTAGGGCGTCCAAAGACGCTTTGGGCACTTAACTGGTTAAGCAAGCACAATTTTCCAATTTTATTTTAAATAATATATATGGCTTAGATTCATTTTAATCAAGTAAAGTTTAAATTTCAGTTTCCCAACAATGACCAAATCAGAGTTGTAGTATTGAGGTGACGATATATAAAGATTACTTTACGACACGTGTTTTGCTCACTTGGTGAACTTTACCAAGTATTTGTGATGTTATTTACGGTTGCGTTTACATAGTGATAATAATTGTTGTCTTCTGTATATGGTAAAAGTAGAAAAATACCTATATATGATATGTGGGAAATAGAGTACTTGACAATGTTTACTAAGTAAGCGAAACATGTGTGTATACCGAATGATAAACTCATTTTATAAATTATCCTGAATTACTACCAAGTAAACTTTGAATCTCTTGAAAAGATCGAATTTCCCATGTCACAAGTGTTACAGTGTTTTTAAGTCAATGTTTCTTGATATTTCGTCACTAAGAGCAGACATACGCCATAATGATTTTTTACATTTTAAATTTTCTATTATAAATCTAAAAAGTTCAATATATCAACCTCTATGGGAATATTGGCATCTTGTTTATTAAAAAGGGTATAATGTAATAACTAATTTCACTGAATGCTTTCTAAGTTCGCCAAATCATATTCAACTATGTACCTATTCATTTTTAAAAGTTTTTGATAAACTTAACATTGTTAAGGGGAAAGTCATTGGTATAAAAATGTAAATTTTCTTTTGACAGAGGTTCGATTCAATTGAATCAACGTGCAGTATGATGTCAGCAAATCTATTAAGAATTCACACACTCCTTTCTCATCTTATAATGAATTTAAATATGTAGGCTGTTTCCAATGGGTATTCGCCAGTAGTGGATAGAATCGTATGCCATGCATAATAATATTATCAGCTGGAGAAATGTTCCCAATTGAATACTACCTTTCGACACCCCTTTCTTCATCCAACTCTCACTATAAATTCCAACTGACATTTGTGCGTCGGCACATAAATGAAATATTTAACACTGAGCTTAACGGGAATATCGAAGTTTTGAGCTATGCGCCAATTTCATTGAACATTCATTTTCATTCAATTGACTTGTTTTGTAGGTAATTTATCAATGAACATATAGTTTTAAAAAAAATGATTTTACTGTATTTTATTTAATAACACAGACTATTAGTACAAGTAAATCGTAGATTTCTAAGTAAGTTACATGAGATATTATTTAGCAGTATTATTGGATAAAAATCTACTCACCATTTTGTTCAAATAGCGAACAGATATCAAGTTTTTTTAAAATACTTATGTACTCGTAAAATAAATTCGTTAATCATAATATTTTATTTTATCAAAAAGAAGCCAGCCACATTGATCAACGACAGTAGTTAGCTACAGTATCTACTATGCAAATGTGCACTATCGTGGTATAATTTGAAAAAAATTATCAACAATTTACATTTTAAAGTGTTTTAATAAATCAATACGTACCTACCTATCTAAAAAAATTATAAAGAAAAATATTTTTTTAAATTCAAAGTCAAAAGTATATTTACAATTATAAAAATTGTTTATGAATTTGTTAAAGACGCCTATTTTATTATTACATTTTTTATGGTTATATTGTGCATAATTATTTTTTTTTAATTTAGTATATTACGTTTTCTCTAATGTAGCGAAAACATTTTTGAATTATTTACAGTTATAATTTTTTTTTAAATTTGAACTGAAAAATAAGCATGTGTATAATTTGAAATCATCTTAACCTATATCGAATCTAATTTCGGTATGGTCACAATATTGAAGCTTGATTGGATGAAAATCAAAACATTGGTGATATCGTTTATTAAAAATGGTACAGTGGACATCATATCGTTGGATTAGATGTGACCAACTAAAATTAATTTTAAATATAATAAATAATGAAATCTTACTTGAATTAGTATGGTTTTCTTTTTCGTTTACCAACTCCACTTTACCCTAGTAATCTGGTAAAGTACACATTTACCACCAAAAACATAGCGCTGCAAAAAAAACACGAAAGTCACAAGCAATTTAATAGTCGTATATTATATTATGCAATTATTAATTTAATTTGATAAAACGCAAATTTGTATAGTAATTCTTCCACTTTTATTAATTGTGTCTGGACAGGTTTTCCACCGAAACCGGTAGCTGCTAACTAGTATAATTTAATGCACATAGAAGAGGGTATAATATATATTATTACTATGTTTTATCGATACCGAATACACACGAGATTTAAGAATGTTTCATTGTATAGGTATTGAAGATACACCATTTTCAAAAACATTATAAAACAGACCTATTAAAAATATTCTAGAATACGCGGTATTTTAATTACACCAGTATTCCGTGGAAACCCTGGCTAAGAGGATAATTAATAGTACTCACGTTTGACGTAAAAGATATAAAAGTTATGCCGTATTTTTCTAGAATTTTTTCAGGTATGTTTTCTAATATTTTAAAGATTTTATTTATATTTTAATATATTAATTAGAATCTGAAAGTTATTAGCTAATATAAACGTTTGAAAGTCTTCATATTATTCGACGCACATGCCATTCAAGAAGAGACACTTGGAGTTGATACATCCTTGTTTAGCGAGGAAATGCCTCGCACCGTTGCCGATTTCTCAATTGATACCCTTCCCCGCCCCCACATCGCAAACAGAATCCCTTCTTAGGAAGACATATCAACTGACTTGTATCTCAAGTAAAACAGGTCGCAGTGGGCTCAAGAACCTTTGTAGTGGGTCGAAGGGGTGGTTTAAGTAGGATATACTACAAG
Organism: Rhyacophila brunnea; assembly: GCF_057557595.1. Classification (NCBI taxonomy): domain Eukaryota; kingdom Metazoa; phylum Arthropoda; class Insecta; order Trichoptera; family Rhyacophilidae; genus Rhyacophila; species Rhyacophila brunnea. The sequence goes on from NW_028232965.1 coordinate 18,937,848, forward strand.
GAGGAGGATAGATTCGTCCAAAATGATCACTCGAGCAAGTACATGATAAATTAGCCCAAAGGCTTTACGTGTCTGACGGTACAGTAATTATTATAAGTTTTTAAAATTATAATTCATGTATTTGATTACAGAAATACTTGGTCATACACTATCTTTCTGATTATAACTTTAAGTTGAGTTCTTACCGTGAAGTTTTGTGTTTATTAAAAATTGTTTACTGCTCATAGAGTATAATATTATGCTTCATAATTTTGCACTCCAGCTTTAGGATGAAAATGATGTAATGTATTCTAAAAATTTTTTTTTTACATTTATTATTTATTTATTTTCTTAATTATTTGAATACAATTGAATATCATTTTATCCGAGAGAAAGAGGCGTATCAGTGTAGTAAAAATATGGGTAAATATAGTAGTTTACATATTATCACACCATGTCAAATAAATTTAATTATATTTAATTTAAAAATATGTTGAATTATAAAGGTTTATATAAAAAAATAAAAGTACGTTTAATTAAAAATGATGCTATATTGAATTTGTAGAAGAACCAATGGTGTAGTGCCGGCTCCCAATTTTTAAACATCTTAATCTCTCTCCTACTTCTACCGCCACTTTTTCTAAAGTACCTACATGTTTTATAAACATCAATTATAACAATTATTGATAGATGAAAAAATAGAAGTAACAGGATACATTTTCTTATAATCACTTGGAATTTGAACTGAATAATCACTTCCTTAGCATTTTTACGTCCAGTTTAGGTACTGGTTTTCGATAGTTTCCATGTTAAAAATGACAGTAAAATTATATTTTTCGTTCACATGATTCAAAACTATTGCGTGTAATATAATATTGATGACAACTGTCTAGCTAGATGCCAGAGTGCCGCCCCAATTAGCTCTGCTCCACTACACCATTTTTCAAAATACATATCTGTACACCAAGCAGAAGCGGAGCAATTGCTAATTCTGGAGAAGAAACTAATATTGTCAGTAGACGTGAAAAAAGAAATCTTGCCGTTATGTCGTCATTATTTTATTAGTAAATTTATACTTACTTCTATATTATAATAATGAATAACTCAATCACATTTTGAAGATATCAATATTGTCGATTTAGAAGAATTTTTATTTTATTTTTCGGGTGATAGTTTTAAGCAATTAAATTTTAAATAAAAACAACAATCGTTTATTTGGCTATAATTATTTATCAAGCCTACTTGATAATGCTAACGATTTGAGCAAAACACGTATGTATTACATATTAAGTGAAATATGAATTTTATTTTGTCTATGTAGGTACAGGAAATCAAAATATGCTGAATTTATTAGTTTTATTAATTTTCAATAATATAATATTTTTAATAGTAACTAAAAATTACAGAAAATTATTTAAATTTATTATTAATGGGAAACTAAAATAAAATCGTGATAAGGTAGTCTAATGGATCTGACACTGTGATTAAAAATGACACGAGTTTTGATAACCATGATTTTGTGGTCAATGTAAAAAATATTTTGTTTATTTTCGTGAAATAATAAAATAATAACAATAGTAGTTTTCAAGAATATAACATGCGTGGTTCGCTATTTTGGTTATATGCAATGTACCATGCAAATGACTGAAAACAAACAAATTTCGTTATTTCGTGCTGAATACATCATTAATTAAACATGAAATAAATATATGAATGACATATTTAATTAATGCAAAATGTTCGGAAAGCGAAGCAACTCCGCGAAACGATTGAGCGATTTTATTCAACAATAAAGTTGCTTTGACGATTTCTACCATGCGAATTGTGTATTTTAAAATCATTATCGAAATTGAAAATTCTATTCAAAAATAATTGAGGGCTAAAAACATGACGAGAATAACCACAGTGAAGTCCGTTATAAGTGTGCGAATTGACGTGAAAATATGTTTTTATAATTTAAAATTGCATGATCGTTTGAAAATAGGAAAACATTTTAGAGTTTTCGATTTTACAAAATATAAATAATTGGCATGAATAATAGTAATAATAGAACGGTTGCTTAAAAGTGAAAGGTGACAGTTCGAGTCCTACTTAGTTAATTAAAATAATCTATTTAAACCATTGGGAAGACGATTAAACAAATTTATTAATATAGTAATTGATATGAATCAGTGTTAGTGACACGGGTTTCATCTTTTGTCATTTTCAACCCCTAATATGATTCAATTGCAATAGTATAAAACTGTCAAAAAATAACGCCAACAGCATTAATTTTCTAACATTTTATGTATAAATGACAACATAAATCAACAAGTAAATCAATCGTCATTGCTCGATAAACCTCGCCAAGAGATGCAATTTTAGTACAGTCTTTATGGGGGCGGAAAGATCACGTGTTATATCAAAATCTAGAGGCTGCGTTGGATTGGACACGTGCATAGAATGCTGAAAGAGTTACCAGCAAAGCAGGCTATGTATGCATTCCTTGAAGTCAAGAGAAGACCTGGTGATACAGAAAATTTACGAATCCTCGGCGAAAGCAATTGGAGATTGTCGACACTGGATCGTACCGGAAGGAGAAATTGTTATAAAGAGGCCATGTCCGCCAAGGGTTATAGTGTCATATAATATGATGATAATATAAATTTCCTACTCAAAAAATCTAATAAAAATGTGTGGCTTTGTTTTATATTAAGACAATGTTTGATTATTTCCCATTTAGGTATTCTAAATTAGAAACTATATTACATATTAATACGTAAATTAAAATATTGTAAGTAAATTATGATATTGCTAATAATGATCCCATAAATAATAACTATAATATGTTATCAATTAATAGTTCGTTAGTCGCAACCCAGATTAAATTAAACATTTGAAATTCGAATGATTTGCGTTTGAATTTTGAAATAAGATTTTTATACGAGTTACCGAAACGGCCCGTCAAATTTTGATTGATGGAAAAGAGCGCGCAAAAACGTTGCGTATTTTTTTCCCGTTGATCGGAAGTGAGTTAGTTGAATAAAAGGGGGTTTCCCATTCCTCGTCCGCGTTTGTTCGCGCTGTTCGGGACTTTTTGGGGCAGCCACCGTTTTTCGGCTTTGGTGGGCTCTTTATTTTCATTTCTGGTTTTTTCGGTTAGCATTTTCATGCGGTGGCTGGCGGCGGTGTAATTATACCACCAGGGTTGTCAAAGGTGGCATAGATATCTCGTTTTTTTTCAATAAATAAAAACCTATTTTTAACATGTTTCACGTGTATAAATAATATGGAGATGTATACCAATAGTATGCTTTAATATGACCTCATCAATAAAATCTATCCGATTATTGAAAAAAAATCTTTTAAATTAAAATTTTTAAAAATTAGACCCGATTCTTCGGTATGAATTAGAAACGAATATTATTATTATATTACAATAATTAATGAGAATAAAATACAAGTTTATATACCACATAATTTAGTAACGATTATTACCAGTTTCATCCGCTTCAACAAGACATTCTCAGCTGAACGACTTCAGATGAAAGTATCGTATTGAAACGGGTGAAAGCGATTCTGATCGTTACAATATGATGTTGAATGATAAAGTATCATGAATTACTACTAAATAAACGTTGAATTTCTTAAAAAGACTGTAAATTATATTTATTTTAATTAATACAATTCACCAAGAATCAACTGCTAACACAATTATTGAAGTACTTACATTATTCATAACATTCAATAGTTAGAAACTCATCATTCATTTTGAATAACATATTTATATTTTAGTATATTATAAACTTTTTAAAATACAATATAAAAGCAATCTTGAAATTGATTTTCTTCTACATGTTATGTGCATAGAGCTTAAATTTTGAGACAATGCCAGGATTTGTAGTTAGAAATGTAGTTTTTAGGTAAATAATGTTGTAAAATAAATTATATACCAATTAAAACGAAGAATTATTGTTGAAATAAGTATAAAAATGGTCATATATTTATATTGCTACATTTTGAAATCCAGCTATGGGGTCGACCCCGGCTAATGATGATGGTATTTATATTGTTTTAATATCCATTTTATTCATTAATATTGAGTAATTGATTTTTTAAATAGTTGATTCGTTATAATATATACTTACAAAAATTTATATGTATATATACCTACATATTATATTGTTGGGTTTTTAAAAATGTTTCTAAAATCAGGATCTGTTGTTTAACCACCCATTTACGGTAGAGAGGGAATGAGTATTGGGACCCTGAATGGTAGATTTAATTGTGTTTGTGTACCCTTTTATGTCTCGTAAAGGTATGCTTATCAATATAAAATGGTGGGTTGTTTGGCGGCAAGTGGAACTGGGTTCGAATTCGGATTGTTTGAAATAGAAATGGTTCCCAGCGGGAATCGCTCGATGTTCATTTTTGCCATCAACCGATTTTCTGTGCATATATGATTATTAATAGTCACGCAAACGATTCATATATTAATAAAATATGGCATTAGGTGGATATATCTATATATATTTGGTTTTTTTTACATATTCGTTAGTAAAAGAGTTGTCTAATTATGTATTTGGTACTATAATAATTATTAGTTCAACGTAAAATAAATAAAAGTAACAACTGCCAAAATATATTTTATTGTATTGAGTATTGACTACTGTGTTTCACCTCAAATAACATCTAATACTCTAATAATACAGATTAGTGTATAAAATATAATGTAATTTTAAATAATACTTGTTTACAGCCAATTTAACGATTTAAACCTATGAATTTTTATTCTCATTCAAAAGAAACGGTAAAAATATAATGGAATTATAATACTATATTAATTATAGTTTGCAGTTAATTGTCAGAACGACTACTATGTTATTAAACCTTATGTGAATGTTTATACTTAAAGCAATGCGACTGCTTAATTTTCAAACCGGCTAACTCCACTTGAGCAAATAATTGTTCAGGAAGGAGAAAAAACTTAATAATTTAACTATCGAGCAGAATTTAACAATTCAAAAAATACACTAGGAAATATTTTTTTTTACAAATAAGCTTCATTATGAATTAATAAACCCTTTTAGCTTCCCTTTTATACATAAAGAAAAATAAAATAAAGAGCGGAGTTGTTCCATTTATGATATTGGAAATTTGGCACCTGCAGTTGGCTATTTTGTGTGAAGAACGATAACACTTTCATTTATAGGTTTAGTAATTTGAAATTTTTTATGAGCATAGAAAACATGATTTACAACAAAATGACATCAAAATCTCATTTTGGTCAAAAATGCAGTTGGCTGGTTTGCAGATCAATTAAGCAGTCGAATGGTAGGTACTTACCTAATTTCTTTTCGTTGGATTAAGAAAATACGTCACGTGTACGAAAATATTTTCACTAGTTTTTATAAGTAAAGTTAGCATAACTCACTATAATATAGTCATATAGTGTATGTATTTGAAATTAATGTAGAATTTATATTTAAATCGGGTTTTATTACTCGTACATTGTATGGAAATTTGTGGTAGTATGATGATATATAAATTTAAACCTAACCTTCCGTTAGGTACCTAGAAATAAATACAAACTAAATATGTTGGTGGATATTTATTTGTTTTTAAATGAAATGAAAATGATTGCATAAAGTAACAGAAAATTAGTTTAGGTGTCAGTATAATGTATAAGTCAGTTTCCTACTTTATATTATACAATAAAGTCTTTATATTATGTTTTATATTTTATTATAAAAAATTACATTTTCACAATTTATGCTTGGATGTGATAGTTAATGAATAAATCAATGGATAGTTCATGAATACACAGTCTGTAATGAAAATACCTGCCATCGTTCATCAACGGCACAAAACAATCAGATATCTCCGGCAGAGGCGGATGACTGATCCCCCGTGTAACTGGTCTTTTTAAAATTGAAAATAAAACCACTCGCCCAATGAAATGAAATGGACATGGAGATTTGTGGCGCTTTGTCCGTTTGCTAATTGAAATGTCTCCTGCTGTGGCATGTATTTTATACGCGAATGCATTTTCACAGATATCAAATATAAAACCGCTTTTTACATTTTTAATAGTGTCACTCGCAGATAACTGAAATCACGATACACTTTTTGCTATTACAACATAAATAGATAACGTGTCCGAATGATTATAATATTTTGAAATAACATACATATTGAATCAATATGTAATCAATATTATTGATATATTTAACTTATTAGATATCATAGTATATAATACCAGTGTAGTAGTAGGATAGTGTTATACACATTCATGAATATTGCGGTGTAGTAATTCCATAGGATTTTTACACACATCTAAAATATTTAGATCGGTGTGGACACCTGCTTTCGTTACATGGTTGCTGATAAAAATTTTCTATTATTGGACGTTAAAGACGCGCCCACCGCGTAAAGATTACGTGGCCATTCGATATAATTAGCATGCTATTTAAATATGGTAATTAAAAAGTAATTATCTAGTCAGCAGTCTATGTGTCATATGTCACATATCAATATTAGTATTATCTACTTATTATCATCAAACAATACATTGAGTATCAATTACTTTTTTATACTGTCAAATAATTATAATTGAGGTGGCGAAACAGTCTTGTCAACCGTATTGAAATTATAATATTGGAATGTAATTTTGTGGTTATATTTTTTAGGAATACTTTTTTTGATATATCGTAGCAATGTTAATATAAGAAATTAACATTCTGGCGGCAGTAATTCTTATCATCTACTAGCTGAAGTACCCGGCTTCGCACAGGGTCGCTTCGTGGTTATATTTATCTTAGATATTTAAAAAATAATAATAGGTAATTTTTTTTTAATATTAAAATATCTGTGTTATACAATATTGCAATATGAAAATAATTCTAATAGGAGTATAGGTCAAACAAAAGACCACTAAATTAAAATCGAATCCAAAGTATGCAAACCAAGGCCTGAACAAAAACAATGCATGAGTGCGAGTGAGAAAGTATTCGGCACCCTTATAATCTCTGCGACACGCGCTAGAGTAAGATAAAAGGTCTACATATGTTTTCGTTAGTTTCCAAAAGTATCGCCAACAAATCGTGGAGAATCGCTTCACGTAGCATCGTAGCTCGTGTTGCTAAATTGCTATTTTTTGTGTTAGACATAAAGTCAATGGTAAATATTTTTTGTTAATTAAGTAGGAAAGATGGTTCTGTGTGTTGTATTAAAATATGGTAGCCGTACTGATAAGCAAGAATATGGTATTACGTTTCATAGGTAAGTTGATACATGTTCATGATAATTTATTTGTATATTATTATATATATTATCAGTGACCTAGTGTTTCTTTAAACTTAAATTATGGATATCTTTACCTAATGGTTGCATTTTGACCGCTTAAAAATACTATATAACGTAAAAAAATTGAAAATTATATTTTAATTCTGAGCGTCTAGTGCGAGCACTTTGGGCGAGCACTACCGAAATGGTCTATGGTCTCGAACATTTGTAGACGAATGCGTTCGCTCGCTCACAAACCAAACGCATGGCACGCAGCTTCATTTAGCAATGCAACGGGTGGTGTCTAGATGTATCTATAGTCTATGATACAAACGATATTAATATGTAGTAAAAAAAAACCAAATTGCATGGAACAAACAAACAATAAACGTTGTATTTTATATAATACTAATTTAGAAACCTTCGCAGGTGTACGCACAACAACTCACAAAAGTTTCATCGCAATCGGTTGAATGTTATAGGAACGCATCCGAATAGAAGAAGTAGATGATTTTCTAATTCAGAAATCTTCGTGGGCATGCGCACGACAACTCACCAAAGTTTCATTGCGAATAGAAGAAGAAGGAGATGGTTATTCTAATTCAGAAACCTTTGCAGGTTTTGGCACAATAATTGACGAAAGTTTTATTGCAATCGGATGAATGGAAGAATATAAAATAAAAGAAGAAGATGGTTGTATTAATTCAGAAACCTTTGCAGGTGTTACCACAACAACTGACGAAGGTTTCATCGCAATTGGATGATTAGTGTAGGAACCATACGAATAAAAGAAGATATAATGAAGAAGAAGAAAAAGATGGTTGTACTAATTCAGAAACCTTTGCAGGTGTTGGCACAACCACTAACGAAAGTTTCATCGCAATCGAAAGAATGGTATAGGGAACATACAAATAAAAGAAGATAGAATGATGAAGAAGAAGAAGAAGAAGGAAATGGTTGTACTTATTCAGAAACCTTTGCGGGTGTTACCACAACAACTGACGAAGGTTTCATCGCAATCGGATGAATGGTATAGGAACCATACGAATAATGTATAAAGTATAAAGAATAATGTATAAAGTATAGGAACCATAAGATATAATGAAGAAGAAGAAGAAGATGTTTGTACTTATTCAGAAACCTTTGCGGATGTTACCACAACAACTGACGAAGGTTTCATTGCAATCGGATGAATGGTATAGGAACCATAAGATATAATGAAGAAGAAGAAGAAGATGGTTGTACTAATTCAGAAACCTTTGCAGGTGTTGGCACAACCACTAACGAAAGTTTCATCGCAATCGGATGAATGGTATAGGGACCATACAAATAAAAGAAGATAGAATGATGAAGAAGAAGAAGATAGTTGTACTTATTGAGAAACCTTTGCAGGCGTTACCACAACAACTGACGAAGGTTTCATCGCAATCAGATGAATGGTACAGGAACCATACGAATAAAAGAAGTTATAATGAAGAAGAAGTAGAAGAAGATGGTTTTTCTAATTTAGAAACCTTTGCGAGTGTGTGTACAATAACTGACGAAAGTTTCGTTGCAATCGGATGAATGGTATAGGAACCATACGAATAAAAAAAAATAGAATGATGAAGAAGAAGAAGATGATGATTTTTCTAATTCAGAAACCTTTGCGGGTGTACATAGAACCACTTATCAAAATTTCATCGTAATCCGATGAATGGTATAGGAACGCATACGGGACAGACAGAAAGACAGACAGACAAACAGGCATATAGACAGACAGACATTCATTTTTATATATAAGATATAGCCTATACTCTTCACGAAAGTGCAAGCAAAAAGTTAACAAAGTTTTATCGCAATCGGATGAACGGTATGGCAGTGCATTCAATACGAACAAACAAACAAACAAACAAACACACATACAAATATTATTTTTTATATATTAGATTATAATTATCATGAATTCGTAATAATATCAATATAGTCGATATATTTTTGGTTCTTTAGATATTTTTTTTTTATTTAATCTTATTCGTGTTAATAAAAATATTATATTTTCCTATAAGTATATATTTCTGCATCGTTAAAGACTGATAAACAATTAAAATTAAAGCATATAATCAATATAATAGCATCGTTCACAGGATTTTTTTTTATTTATTTGCTTTATATCTAATAAGAGTATTATGTAGTACCTATAACGTATTAAATTATTCCAATGCACAAACAGAAACTTTGAAAAATTTAAAGCATGAAACTTTTAGGTTTTTGAAACTTTATCAAAATATCCGAGAAAGTTTTTGAAACTATTTCTACTACCGTTAAATAGTTCTCATAAATTTCTGTTTAAAATATTGTTTTGCAATAATTCTCGGCGTTGCTAAATTTTTTTATAATATTTATTGAATACAAATATTTTTTTATATTCTTTAGGATTGTAATATTTTTCTATCGTTAAATAATTTAAATTTAATTATAGAATTAAAAAATTTGGATGCTGACGATTGAACTAATATCTACAAATGTATCAAAGACCAAGTTCAGTAAATCGATCTAGAGTCTAAGAAAATATGCGATTATACATTCTGTGAATAAGGCCTCGTTCTCAAATGATTTAACTTCTAACTGTATACTATTCCATTTAAAAAAAACGTTGATATATCCTAAAGTTTATCAATTTTTTAGTATTCAAATAAGGACAGGTTGATCGAAAACTTTCAAATTATATTTATGGTAGCTATAAAAATAATAATGAGATTTTATACACCATGCCCATGGGAATAACTCCAATGTTGAGAGTGATCGTTTATCTTTTTTAGACAAAGTAGATGTTTGAATCATGTTTCACGTGTATGTTGATGTGATGTTTATATATGATTTTTTAATTGTATGTCACTGGCGTTCGTTTAATCCCCATCGCTTCAATTATTTTCTGTTTATTGGATGGAATAATACTTTCGTGTAAAAGTTAAAGCAAATACTCACTATATTGTTGACGACATTATAATAAATTTCATATGTGAGTCGCCTAGAGTCATAGCTCACATTTTGCAATTTTGTCATTTTTGAGTCATCATCAGCCGGGGTCAATCCACTGCTGGATGAAGGCCTCCCCAAGATTTCTCCAACTCTCTCAGTCCTGTGTCGTTCGCTGCCACGTATTTCCGCCGAACTTTACCAGTTCGTCAATCCAGCGGCTTTTAGGGCGACCCTGTGGCCGTTTCGTACCCCTTGGGTACCACTGGATGACGGCATTTATCCAGCGGCCGTCCTTTCGGCGAGCAATGTGCCCCGCCCATCTCCATTTCAGCTGTTTGGCAACGTCTATTACATCGCGTACTCTTGTCTGCTTCCTAACCCATTCGTTCCTCACCTCTCCATGCCTCGCTGTGTGACTCTTAGCCTTTGGACATCACTCGTGTTGAGGGTCTACGTCTCACAGCCATACGTGAGCACGGGTAGCACACATTGGTTGAACACCCTACGCTTAAGACATAATGGTAGGTCACTCTTGAAGATAATATTCAGACGTCCGAAAGCACTCCATCCCAGCTTTGTTCTTCGAGCAATTTCATCGTGCATGCTTCCGTCTATGGACACCTGCTGTCCGAGATAGACGTAGCTGCTGACTTGCTCGAGTTGGGTGCCAGAAATACAGATAATCGCAGGGTCCGAAAAACAGTTTTGAGTAAATATACCAATTGATTCTAAAAGCATTAATCTATATAAATCAAAATAGTTGGGAATCAAAAGGCACTTTAAACTTTAAGCCATGTGAAAATTGTTGACAAAGTTGACTGTTGGTGTCATAGCTCACATTTTTCAATAAATAATGTAAGTTCTGTCACCAAGGGCTTTCCAACCAATCAGGGAATTCTATTTTTCGTAGAGTACTGCAAGTATGTCTGCAGCCTTAGGAGTATTATATATTTAAAAAAAAATGTAAATCCACTCACTCATTCATTAATCTTAAAGGGAGTTCAATACTTGTCTTATAATTACAAAAAACAGTACTCTGGTGATTTTTTGCGATTATCTCAAAACTCGATTTTATGAATATGTGAGTTATGACTCTAGGCAACTCATGTATATAATAAGATAAAATATATGTGTACCAATATTGTTATTGAATATTATATATTATATACTATGTTTAATAACTCATTAAGTGCTAACACTGCGACTGGCGCGTTTGGAGTACTTAGCCATTAGATATAATTAGCGTGTTATTTAAATGTGGCAAAAGGTCAACAGTGATTGTGATAACACAATCACTGCTGACCTTAATTATACTAATATGAATGAATGCAATAATTGCTATGCTATTTTTTAGCATTTTGTGACTTTGATTGAGGAATGAATGTATTTTTTACACGAAGCTAATACTACTCATTTAGTGCTAACACCGCGACTGGCGCGTTTGGAGTACTTGGTCATTAGATATAATTAACGTGTTATTTAAATGTGGTAATTAAAAGGTCATTAAAAGGTCAGCAGTGATTGTGTTGTATATAATGTTCATATTTACTGAAAATATGACATTGTTATTTTATTTTGTTAAACAAATAAAACATATATAAATATATACCTACCAATCGTTTGAGTTCATAAACGTAAGTAACATTTACCCAATTATGAAATCTCTAAACAATACAAGTCAACCGTAATATATAGTTGATTACATATAATGAGAAACACATCACTGGTTGAAGTTACCTTTGACTGGGATAGGTAGGTATCTAATCAATGATAGGGAGAGAAATTACATCGCGTAAACCTGTACCAGTTACAAACGAAGGGGGAAATATTCAGCTTCGAAATCTATAAGTACCTTCTATTTTTTGTTTTATTTGAATTAAACAAAACTTGTTTTCAGTAGTATTTATTATACATTGCAATAATAACTTAGGTAATTCTATAGCAACTAATAAATATTAAAAATAATAACAAAACATTAAAATAACAATACCAATTATTTTAATAAAATATGTACGTCGAGGAATGAGAGATTATTCTGGCATTGCGGTCACGACGAAATCACTTTGGAACGGTATTATTGTCATTTAAAAGTAATGATACCAACTCGCCTGCACTACCATAAGGATTTGATATAATGTACATAAAATGTGTTCTTTTTAGATTTGAAGATAATTCATACAATTAGGTGTAATGTACGATGAAATAAAAATCCCCTTTTAGCGGTCAATATGACGTATGTATTTCAAATAATTACTTTGTTGTATCAATTATTTGTGAATTAATGTGGATATTTTTTTTTATTAAAATTAAACGGACCCGGAAAATTGTAATTATCCACCATAAAACACAAATCTAATATGTTAGACATTTTGTTATATTCTGTGTAGGTAGTCGTTGTCCAGTACAATTATTAAAACAATTTTATAAAAGATAATACGCTTAATTATGCATTTGTACATGTCAAAATTTAACGATACTATTATAGAATAAAAGATTTAAATGAGACACATAATTAATTATTGAGAAGTTTTAAGCAATAAGCTATTCCTTTATAAACTAATAAATAATCATGAACGTCTTATAAAGAAGATATATTTTACTCATATAACTCATGACAGCTCACCGTTATCGTCTCAGATAATCTTTAAATAAATCGACAGGGTGTTTATGACATTAATTACTTACGTAGAACAATAACAATACGCGTAGTATACAAAACTTTTAATAATAATTACGTGCGAATGACACATTTTCCAGAATTATGAAGTTTTCATCGCAAATATCTTCTACGACACGCGTTTCGTCCCTTAAAATCCGACAGACACGAACCAACATTTTTATTGTCTTTCAAAATGATAGCACCTTGGAGCCTCCTCCCCTTGCGTGCTATCTCACCCTCGCGTTTACCGAAACACTTAAAAAATATAAGAGAAATCGCGGGAAAAACTTGGGCATTTCGTGTGAAAGTAGCTTGGGGTAAACTTTGGGTAGCCACATATTTAAGATGTACTTATTTTTACCTGGGGGCATAGAAAGCAATCCCGGATTATTTATTAGCTTATAAATAGATACAATTTAATAGTAGCAATGTTTTCAAATAGCTATCTACTAACAATATTTTTATAAAGTTTTTATTATATAACAAAATTCATTATTTATTATTATCATGTCAGAAGGAATTTCAATATTTCATTGTTTGGGAATTATTGTCAAATTTTTCTAAAGTTGGAAAGAATTGCAAACGATTTGACTGCTGACTAGATAATTTTTTTTGGCACAATTAAATAGCATGCTAATTAAATCGATTGGCCACCTGATCGTTACGCGCCAGGCGCGTCTTTAGCGTCCAATGTATTAAATAAACACATTTATAGCTGAATTATTGTTTTTGAAGTGATTTTTATATTAATATTAAAATTTATTTATGTTACATAAATAATGAACATGACACATTATAAATTCAAAGCGTTCACGAGATGACATAAAGTAGGTATTAACAATTTTCAAATAAAAATACAGGTTAATACGAGTAAATAATAAAATAATAAGAAGAAAAGTACACAGAATGAACTATGTTGATAGACCCTATCTTTAAAACTTATAAAACAACGTCCAACTAAATTCACCCTTGTAGTACCTATATATCAATATCCGAAGCGATTTGATTAGACATGGTTATTGCCCTCCCAATTGGCATTACGAATTGCAAGTTAGCTCTGCATTGTACCTACCTATATAGCAATTCAGTCTTGAACCACCAATATTTCGTCTGATACCTGTGTGTGGTACATACGAAATGCAGCTTTGAGGCTATGGTAAATGTTTAAAAAAATGATAACCTTTAGTAGGTAGATCCTTGACTAGGTAGAATATGTTAATTTTTAGCCGGTAGGCTAACCGCGTAAATTGTTCCAGTGTCAAGAAAATAATTTTTTCTACGTTTAAGTTATTTTTGCGTACACATGTAACATAAATTAAACGCAACATTGTATGATAATGTAGATTTCCCTAATGTTATTAATGTTTAAGTAAAATACCAATAAAGGTCAGAGAAATATCACTAATTATTCGTGCAAATAATATGACTACATGATATTTTCGTTCATTGTTTTCAGGAAAGTCATTCACGTTGACGATAACTGTTTCAACGACACCTCCGCAGGTCACCACTTATAATAAAGCAATCAAAGTAACCGTGGATGGCCCACGGGAACCGAGATCGAAAACAAGTAAGTGTATTAAATATTAACACTAGATTAATAATCAAAGATCTCCAACCTTTTGGATTCCCTAAGCCTCATTGAGTGAAAATGAAATGTCTTTGGCCGCACATATAATCTATAAAATAAGTAATAATACAATTTTGCTGAATTTATTTTATATATTTTTATAATAAAATTAAAAGAGGAGATGGAAACATAAAACTGGTTGAATGTTCAACGAAATGGTTGCATAACTTTGTTTTTACCAGAAACGCTTTTCGTGTATTTCATACTTGAAAATAGTTGTTCACAAATGTACGTGCTACCAAAAAGCAATTGAAAAAATGATTTTGAATATAATTTAAGTTTTGATCAAATTTTTCTTTGAGATGGATGTCTTATCGCAACCCTATGGATTCCATTTGAAAATTCGCAGCTGGTAAAATATTTATGTTCACTGAAAATATATTATAACACATTATTAGCTATCTAGGACCATATTATGCGGCTTGCAGGTCGCAAGTTGGATGTGCCTGATTTAGATAAAAATAATTAATCAAGTTTTCTTTAATTTATGTGAAGTAATCTTAAAAAAAAAAATAACAGTCTAAACCTAAACAAACAATTTACGAGACGATCGCTTAAAATTAAGACTCTTCGGACAATTTCCTTCCTTCCATTAGTACTATTAACCATTCATAGTCCTCAATATATTATTGAAGATTTCACTGTATTTGGAAGATACATGTCTTCTTGAACCCCTTCATTTGACGCCACCAATGATCACCCTCCCCTCCAAGTTGCCCGGATATCTTCTGACAATGTGACTGAGGAATTGAAGAACGTGTCCGTGCAAGAAGATATGAGATGTTTTTTGATTTGAAACTCTTCGAATATTGAGGTGTTAACATAAGTACACATGGATATCCATGGAAAGCGAAGTGTTCTTCGCTAACATCACATCCCAAATGCATCGATTGTCTTTTTGTTGGATTCATCAGTCTTTTATCATAACCTTTTTACACTAGGTATCTATTTGTGATCTAGTTTTAGATATATTATAGCTTCCTGATATGATAAATAAAAAAAACCTTAATTACAAGTTTATTTTAAATGATTTATAAGAGTGGTGTTGCTATCAGCTAGTAATTAAATAATTATACACAAACGTAGTTATATTTTAGTTCTGGTTCTATGATTTTATTATCATTCAAAAATATTTTTATAAATAACGAATACTTAAGTATTAATTTACTCGCCAGGTATATACCTTCGATAGCTCAGTTGGTAGAGCGGTGGACTGTAGTTGTTATCAAGTAGTGCTGTTATCCATAGGTCACTGGTTCAAATCCGGTTCGAAGGAATTTTTTGATTACATTTTAATCAATTTTATGCATGACCTTCTAATTACAAATTGATAAATAATCACTCTAAAATTAATGAATTCTTATAAAAGATAAGTTCTAACCTACAAAATCTAGAAAAAGAAAATAAAATATGGAAAAATACTTTTTCTTCCTGTCAGTTCCCAGGATGTTGTATTGCCACCACGTTTCAGGGATTGTAATATCAATGATATATATCATCATGATTGGTAATTAGCTATTTCGAGAAGGAAGGGGGTAAGGATTATATTCATAGAGAGGAGGAACAAAATTATAGAAACCGATTTCAAGGATTTACGAAGGTATACATGTCACCTGTTCATAAAAAAATTACGTAGTAATAAAAAATACGGGAAGTGGGTTGCCTTTTAGGTGTGACTGTAAGAAGGTACAATTATCGACTGTGGAGAAATCTACAATAAACTTAAACACGTATTAAAGCATTAGTATGTTACTTTCAATATGTATGCCAGTATCATAATATGCATTAAATTTTGTTGCGTAAATGCGCATTCAATTTTGGTCTTTTTTGAGGACATTCAGCGAGCTTTGTGTTTCTTATGTTTTCTGAAATGACCGTCATTAAGTCATAAATGATATCTGCCATCAGTTTTGGTCTATGATGATAGGGTTTTGCATTTCTATCTTATTTATAATAATTATGTTATGTGAGTAAACCACATAATATGAATATCTAGAATATTTGTAGATGTAATGCTTTATTGAACCCCCGTTAAAAATATATATATAACAATATTTATTGTAGCCACGGTGGTCTGGTTGATAAGTTCACTTCGTCGTAAAACTCCAGTTAATAATATAACCTCCATTATTTGCATCTCAAAATCTTCTGCTTAGGAACGATCGTGGTAATTTATGTTACTTAAATTATCATGTCTGATATGGTGATATTGTTCGACAAACAGCAATATGCCGTAACCCACCAATTTTGATAAATTGACATTTTTGTTGATTTGAGCAATGAGTTTTAGTATAAGTACACATGCCTGTAAAATATCAGAAAAATTTATTTTAAATAAAAAAACAGAATGTCATTTATTATTCTGTATAAGATGAAAAAATAATTGCAATATGTCGTATGTCTTCTAAGCAAGATATAGAACATTTTGGATGTTAGATTTTTACTTGGCCTGCGTCGTATGCTACAAAAATGTACAGAATAAACTATTTACAGCTGTTGAACGATATCACTCATATTATGATAGGAATAGGTAGATATTTCGCACCGTGAGTGTAAAACCAAAGCATCTGCAAAATACATATTTTGGATATATTAGGATTTAAAGTCTTCGTTTTGTTAGGAGAAATAGAGTTTCTAAAAAAAAAACCATCATATTTGGTTTATATCTACATTATATTGCATGTCTTTATTATCAAGTTCACGACTTTTGCAGTTGTTTTGCATTTAATCTCTAAAATGGAAAATTCGCAGATGCCTTGGTTTTACACTCATGGTACGAATATTAAGTTGACCTTTTTATATATCATAAAGTAAACGCAGACTCCATTGATATATAAATATATTTTGAATCGTTAGTAAGTAGTTTGAGTGGTTCGTCTTAAGTTTAAACATTATTATTTATTATACAAGTTTGGTACCTAGTATAACACAAAAATATATTCGTCTATTCAATTCATAATAATATTCAATGAATAATACACAAAGTTTACATATTTATAATATTATCATTATTTATAGAACAAACATACTTATAACGAAATTTGATAATTTACTGACCTGGTGTTATATCTAGGGAGCGGATTTATATGCAACTAAAACATGATTATCTGCATGCACATAATATGCACTAAAACTAAAGAAATGCGCAGTTAAAAATGTACATTGTTTTATGCAAAAAAATTGTAAATACCTACTTCACCTAATATTACTGATAAAATAATCTTAATCGATATATCTATTTAATAACAAAAAAACACAAATAATCATTATAAAGCTAATCAATTGCAGTAATTTTCAAAATAGTTTGTTTACAAGTAATAAATAATTGAATAAGAAATGCAATGTTAACTATACATAACTTAAAAAAACAAAAACGATACACTTAACTATTCCTAAATACTGTCGGTACCTACTGTATTTTTTGTCCGAAAAAAAAGTTACAATATTTTTTTTTCAATATTGTGCTCTGGCATTAATTTTTTCGGCATATCTGTCAGTATTTTGTTTATATGCGGAAAATTACCTCTCAACGTCCACACAGGTGATTGCGCAAAATTTAAATTAAGGTGCCCGAGTTGACTTCACTTTTTCTGATAAATCCACAGTTCGGGGATGCCATTAGAAAACGCAAGTGCATCTAAACTATCTACCTACCTAATTTAGTTATATTTCAATAAAATAACTATAATTATTAATGAAAAAGTCCTAAAATATGCATTTATTTATGAAATATTCGCTAATATCTCAAATATGCTCTAACGTCTCAAATATGCATTTATATGCACAATAAAATTTTATTTTTGGGTTCAGCGTCTTTCAAAACGGATGTTTGTGCAACTCTCATAGCTGTGCACACACCCTAACAAAACATGCACTAGCATATGAATCCGGTCCCTAGTTATAACTAGGTACATTTAAAAAAGTAATTTGGATTAATAATTAGATCAATTGCTTTGTTTAATAAACCACAATAAAACGATGGGTATGGTGTCAAATCCCACTTGGTAAAAAAAAGATGATATTAATATATTTATGTGGTAATTTAAATTATGTAAGTATACAAAAATAATTAAAATTAAACTACTATTTTGTTCTTAAACGAAACATTAGCCTACACATATAAGAGGTTATATTGAAAGACTTTTTTGACGAGAAATATTTTTATTAGACAATCGCCCAGCCGGCTCAACTATTGTGTAATTGTAATTACTTGCACTGCAGATGGGATTGAACCCACGACCCACAGCTCCGTATTTATACAAAGACTGCCAAAGCAAATGCGGGTGCAAACAGCAAAAATATTTTTTAACTCTATAACAATTCTATGATTTACTACTACATTAATTCAATACCCCAAATACTATCAACTATTTGTTTTTTTTCGTGTTGTGAATATTTTTTAAAGTTTAGTATAATATGTTGTTATATTTTGTAAAATAAATTATAATTGAAGATTGAAGAATGCGATGTATGATAAATCGATCATTTGAAATAATTATATACCTATGTCTAAATGTATTTTTTTACCATTCAATTAAAATGCCAACATATTGATTGAAATATCAACTTTATATTACATAATATGATTTAATTACCCATATTGAATATTTTAATTTAAAAATCACGTTGAAAGTTTTCGACTAGTTACGTATAATGCTGTTAAAATAAAATGTGTGTTAAAGGGCGCTGCACTTTGGGTGATTCTCTACGAGGCGTAAATTTATTGCATCAAAATAAACATTTCACTAATTTGATGACGTAGTCAGTCAGTGTTTGTCTTAATACCAAAATAAAATTACACGGCGACAGCTTGTTCCCCTGTCTAGTTACTAAACGGTTGTCTATCGTAACCCCAGTGCATAATCATAACAAATAACAGGAGAAAGACATCTTAAAATGTGTAGGGTTATTAAAAGGGAAACGTTTTTTAAACACCGACGGCTTCTTTGTCTGGCGCTTCCTCAAAGAACTCGAAAATAGCAAGCGGTATTGCTTGACAACGGAGGGTAACAGAATACATTTTAATTTCCATACGATATACATGACAATTAAATTTAATTGGTTGAATACATTAATAATTGTATTTAGGTATGACTTATGAAACAGCTTTGATGTTGATTAAATAGGTACAGAAGACTTTTCCATAAATGCATTAGAAACTTAATCGTGTAGATACTCATTATAAACTCGGTCGCACATAAAAAAATAGCCAGGTTGCACAAATAAACTCGTCTCAACTGCAACACGTCAAATATGTCGATATGATTTTGTTCACAAAAAACATGTAACCTAATGTACCTCCGCACACTGCTTGAATGTAACCTTTTAGTTTGAAAAAAACCGCTAGTGTCGCAAGCAATAAATTTCACCTGAAATGGGGTGCAGGTATAATAGCAAAATATCATACTTCATCATTAATTTTGGCTAGCTACATGACGTCACTGTCCCGGCGTGACCTTGCCTATGCGTATAGAAGAAAGTTACAACATTGTACATTGATGTCCCAGCCGAGACAATTTTCGCTGTGATTGACCTGACCGCTACACGGTTATACCTACTTCAAAACAATCGGCAATGTTGCAAACCTTTTCTACGCATATGGGTGGGACCGTGCCGGAACAGTGACGTCACGCGGCAAGCCGAAACAAGTGACTGGCCGTGAAAAGCAGCATCCATGCTTGCGCCGATGCAACATGCCTGCAGCCCATGTCGAGTGAAATTGGTTACATTCGACAAGCAGATTTTTTTTTCTAACAAAAATGTTACATTGAGTTGCATGTATTAATTGAGTTGCATGTATTTTGTGAATGACAAAAATAAACACATCGACAAATTCGACGTTTTCCGGTCGATACGAATTTGTATTTGCGACCGGGCTAAGAACAATAGAAATCAAAATGATATTGAAATACTAAAAGTTTTGTATAAATATCTAATCATAATTTAGAATAGTCTCACACACATATTAGAAAAATCCTTGAAAAACTGTTAGAACCAACTCTACCAAGAAAAAAAATTAGGTACCTACATATTATCTAACAACTGTTTTTTGTAATATCTATTTCTAAAGCTTTTCCAAATTATATGAAAAATATCATATTCGTAAATCTAGTGTATTCTTATCCATCGTCGGGGCCCCACGACTGAGGATTGTGACCCAGATGATTTGGTCATCTGACAACCTTCTTAACGGATTTACTCCATCCCGCTTTTCATTCAATGCTACGCAGAAAATTTGTCAATGTGAAACATGTAGCAATATCAATTTTGTTCTGTTTGTGTATGCAGTAGTATTGAATTAAGAACTAAAGAATTTAACTAAATAGGTGTATCTACCTATATAGAATTATCAATCTTTTAATACATCCAAGAGCCTTTGAGGACAGAAAATATATCGAATAAATATTATATAACACCTCTCCGCTACATGGTTTATTATATTTTATTCGATTTTTGTACAATATTTATGACACTAAGGCAATTTAATAAATAATTAGTAACTATTCTAATCATTTTTCAGTTATATAAAATTATAAAGAATTTCATATTTAAAATACTGCAGATAGTTTTCGGATTTGATAATGGCAACCAAATTGGTAATCTAGTGAACTGAGTTTAATTGCCGATTAAATGAATCTAAAGATGATTATTATTTCCCGGATTCGCCAGTACAAACAGACAATAACGAAAAGTCTAAATTAATAAATAAAATGACAATAAAAGACAGCTTTGGCAGGTGTGACATATTGTTTCCATTTATTATGCCATTGACAAACTGCCGCCATTTAAATTATATACTTTTCATAATTATAATAGTTTTGAATTTCAAAATATATTTTAAATTTCACTCCAATTAAATTAATACTAAACATCAAGCGACAAGACATTGGTATGATTTGTAATTATCTTCAGCCCTGTTGATAATATTTTCTATCGTATGGTGTCTGAGAACCGAATGTTTCCCCACGTGTGTATGTTTCTATCTCTCTTAGCGTGAGATTCTGACCATATGGCCCGAGCTAGGCGCCGACTTCGACGTCCTGTAAGTTGGCTAGCGCCTCCGACTAACAAGGCGCCGCGACGCTCGTTATAAAATTACAAAACAAAGTGACATTATTAAACTAAAATAACAAATCATGATATTGATACACAAATATTTCTACCTACTGCATCTAAAAATATTTTATGTGGGAAAACATAATATATTTAAAACACTGTGTAACTTAATAGTTATATTAGAAATATACCGATTATAATAATAATGGCCTTGACAGAGTGGTATTCGAACAAACATCGTTTCGTATTTTCCAATATGTACTTAGGTATCTACATATTATCATCTAATGATGATATAATTTTAGAAAACTGATGAACATCTTTTTAAATATAAGTCAAGGTTGAAAGTAAAATTTATTTCTTAAAACATTTTTTTTAAGATTTGATATGATTAAGAATACGTATTCCATTAAAAATATTTATATGTTAAATACAATTTAACAATGAACACATAAGTAGATGTTATGAATTGTTTACCTATGTCAAGGGAAAAAGGGTCCTCTCTCCATCACTTACACATTGAGATATGCGTATAAAAATAATTGCACAGTTGTGAGGGGTTTTATGTAGATACTTTAGGTAAGTCTTACTGTATAGATTTTACTGAGCTATTTTGATCATTGTTTAAAATAAAAATAATACGGTTATTATTTGGTCTACTTTGATTATTTCAAAGGGTAACTTACCTATTAAATTATTATATTTAAAGTTATGGCAGAAAATGAAATTGATATTAATTTTACGTTTTTTAAAACCTTATGAATGAGCTAAACGAACAACAAGAATTAAATTGTGAAGAAATATTTTTTAACTATTCACAACAAAGTTGGTGTATTGTAATATAATAATATCAACCTATAAATAATTAAGTAGGTATATTTGAACATTTTTTTAATGTTTTAAAATAAAACGTGTCTTCTCTTATATTCACACTAGGTTCTTTTGCATATAGGAGCTTAAACAAAATTGATTCATTAAAAGTTCTAGAATTAATAGGGGCGATGCAGCTGCCCTGCGTCGCGTCCCTTGAGAAATTGGGTACCTTACTTCCACGTCCTGCCTCCATTACACGTGGACATTGAAAAAGCACTCCTATACAATGGTATATGCCTACAGAGTACAGACGTTATGTGAAACACAGCAATTACCAATACACTTTCGTGCCAAGTTGGAATTAGAAACTGTCATTTGCAGGGTGTGGAGCTCGTAGGGTGTGAGGATGGTGGCGGCACCGTTTGGGATTTAGGGATAAGTGTATAATGCTCCCAGCTACGTTATTAGATAAAATATACTTACTGTAGAACTTTTTCTCAGTAGCAGTTAAGTCAAGTGTAAAAAAGTGGACAGCTAACACTTTTACTATTCGCCTTTTTATAGTAGTGCATTTAAAACTTATGTTGGATACCATAATAATTATATTATGCATTTACTTTATGGTTATTCCAGATTACTGACAAATCAAATAATATTTTAAAATCAATTTTATTTTTATCATTAATGAATAAATTTATTTTTAATATAAACGACAGGGGACATGTTTACATAGCAGACGTAGTATTTTTTTAGTCAACCATAATAATGAATTGTTTGATGACATTGGCGACAAATGTATCTTGATTTTTTAATAAGAACATGGGTTTAAAAACAAGTAGGTACATAACTTAAAGAATATTATTCAATACAAATATAACTTTTACATTAAGGAAAACTAATTTTTAAGATAGCTGTAAATTACAATTCAGATTAATTGTTACCAACATTTCCATGTGTGTTATAAATTTACTTGCCAGAACTTAGTGAGATAAAATTATTGTCTTGTATTCGTTTACAAGCTTATAAATATATGTAAATTTTTAATAATGAATCGATAGTTAACCTAACCTAACCTAACTTAATCAAAGAAAAATATCAACAGCATATCACTATTTTATTTTTTACGTAAAAACAATGCTTGTAGAGACTATTTTTTACTACAAATACGAATATATATAACTATAGTTAAAACATCTTGTAATCACTATAAAGTATTGTTATATATTTGTATTTATTACTTCTTCTATGTAAGTAGATATATACAATATTATCTTTGTTTTGAGGAGTTTTTAACCACAGTGTAGTCTGATGTACGCATTATTCTGACATCTATTAGTCAATCTTTGATTGCATTGGGAATTATTTTGAATTTATTATGTTTAATGGCATTCCTTAATTAGTATACCATTTTCATATATTATGTAGGTCTTTAAATTAAAGCGTATTTTTAATACTTTTATATAAATCGTTGCTAGGTATATGACGTAGCATCTCGATATGACCACCGCCTTTTCGCCGCTTCCTAGTCGTTCAATTCTTTTAAGACAGCTTTAAAAATCTTAACAGCATTGTATTGTGTTATTACCTCATATTATTTTTTCAATCACACAGTCCGTAATGATTATAATTAGTGTTGTATATTACGTACATGTTTCATGTCAATAATATGTAACACCGACAAAATATAATTAATTTCATCTTACTAATGAAACAAATGAAGCAGGCCATTTCCACGTGGGTGAGAACTAAACGAGAAGCCTGTGTGGAATAGTAGTTGTGCACTGGATGGATATATTTTTTACTTGTATATGTGGTTAAATACAAAAAGAGCTTGGGTGAAGACTAGATTTTACGTTTACAGTTACAACGTATATATTAGACATAATTTCAATTAATATATATGTGTCGCTACATTTCAAAATCAGCCAAGTCCACCTTTAGGTATTTTTGACTTTTTTTGTGAATTGCTAAAGAACTACTGCTTTCTAACATTTCTGCATTATCAAAATGTGGAATTTATTAGTTTAAAATATTCTATACTCGAAATAATATAAACTTTCACCCTTGTGACTGTGTATTTGAGAAAACAAAAAGCTGTTTTTCTCCTATTCATCTATTATGGAGTTGGTTGATTTTGAAATCTAGCGACACATATACGGAAAACCAAGTCGATTCTCTGGATCCAAACACACACGAATTTGCCAGATGCGGGATATGAATCTGCGACTTACGGTTACATAAGTCATCCTGCCAAGCAACCACCGTATGGGCTTAAAACCTACCTAATATTTCACAGTAAACACAGTTTTGATAACTTACACAGTGTTTAAAATGGACAGTTGCCACATAGTCAAACCTATTATTTAATAATCAGTGGGTCTATTCTATACACAAGGCGACTATCGACCGTTTAAGTGATAAATTAATACTATTTATTACGTATTATTATGTATTGAGGTATTATAATTGTTACAATAAGTTAGCCGTCTAAACAGTCAAAACTGTCTATCTCGCTCTAAATTTTATCACAGCCAAGAGAGGTGCTGTTAAAATATAGCACTTGTTGCAACACTTACAAATTATTGTAATTGTTACAATAAGTGATAATACTCGGATACAAACCTACCCTAGTTAGCCGTTATAGCGACCGAAAGCAGCCTTGTGTATAGAATAGACCCGCAAACACGACAAAAAATACAGTACTGATAAATCTTTTATGTTAATTAATACTTTGTTTCCAACCAGTGAGCTGATTTTTTTAAAAAGAAAGATGTTTTCGTTATTACTAAGATTAGGTAGTTAGCTATTTCTATATAGTATAACAATTGATTCTCCTCGTTTTGTCGCCCTTCGAGTAACTGCCGCCCCCCAGCGACGCTCAACCTGCCTACCCCCACGGGACGTCACTGAATACATGCAATAATAATACAATTATACACATTATGATAATAGTCATTATTTAATATTTTTTTTATTCAACAAAAATAATTCACAATATTTGAAAATGTATTATTATTTATTTAACATACATAAAACACAGAAACATACCTATTAGAGAAATTGAAAAAGGCAAGATAAAAATCGGAGTATCGACTTCTGTGCTGCGTCATATTTTTTTCAATATTTTTCTGATTGGTATATTTCCGATGTATTTTAAAATTACATAATAATATATTCATTAAATTGTTCACAATTGTTATAAGTTACTAAATTTTTTTTTTCAGATTGGAAGTATGTATCAAGAAAAGTAAATATTTCAAAGAAAAAAAGTATTAAATAAAGGAAACTTAAAAGAAAATAGTGATATGGTTCCGCATTAATAAAATCCTAGAGTAAACAATGTAAATATATCGAGGATATTCTTTCTAATTAAATTTGTATGCAAGTATTTCAATTTAATCGATTTGTAATTAGTTTTAATTGCAACGCCATTCAAAACATAGGGGGCATGCGCGATATTAATATATTTGTTCAAGAGGCATTTAACCCTTTCAACCATTATTGGGGGTGGGTGATGAGGCGATGGGCCCCAATCAGTGGCGGGCTATATCACAGTTTATTATATACAAATACAACATTAACCCCTCTATACCTATCTAACATTACTTAAAGATTGTTATTAGAAACGACCAAGACAGATACGTGAATATAATATTTTTAGAATTGTATAAAATAGTTTTAATTGATTTTGGTTTCGTACAGTTTTTCTATTTAAGTTATTTATTGCAACCCGGGATTCGCCTTTCATCGTTTTTAGGTACCATGTACATTCTGCAATAGCGAATTCATATTGACACATAATATAGATAATAAATTAAACAATCAACATGCTTCTTACATAAAGAAGTAAGTGTTGAAATATTGTAGATAAATAGTGATAAAAGGTCAAAAATTACTAGTATCTTACTAAATTAAGTTTCCATATATATTTTATAACTATCTAAACTTAACATTGGTAATTTTTTTCTTAATATCAGTGCTGAGTCAAACTGACCTAATGCCGCTTAGGTTCTTAAAAATACTTAATGTAGTCAAACGTGGTTTTTTGAAATAATCGTGTTGGAAAATTCACATTGACCATCATTATAAATGTACCATACACAGAACTATGCATAGTTAATTAATGCTGTATTATTTGTTGTTTATCTGATATGGTATTCTTCACTGTAATTATTTTGATGTCAAAATTATTGTGTTTTTTCATTATTTAGAAGAGCTAAATTGCCATTTTACCCATAGCATCATGATGTACCTAAAGTAAAATGTTCGTTTTAAGACTATTACAGGACAAAAACCTCCCAGAAACTAAACCCGAGTGAATATAACATTCTGGACACTAAAATTCCCTATAAAAATAAAAACTCTTTAAATAAAAAAATATTGACAACAAAATAATGGATAGAAAAAAATATTTTACAAAATAAATCTTTTAAAATGATTTTGACAAAAATATTTTACACAAGAAAACGTGGATACAAATTTAAACACATTTAAGACACAGAGAGAGGAAGAAAAAATAATTAAAATTAACAACTTAAAAAAAAACAGAAAATGCAGCTTAATATAATAAAATCTCTGACATAGTGCTAATAAAAGATAAAATGTCATTCATTTAAAATATTGTTATGCGAGTATATTGAGAATTATTTTCAAATTTTAGAATTCATGTTTGTATCCATAGTTTGTTATGTCAATGATTTTTTTTATATAAAGAGTTATATTTATCATCATCATCAGCCTGAAACTATCCACTACTGGATGAAGGCCTCTTCAAGCTGCTACCACTTCTTTCGGTCCTGTGCATTGCGTTGCCACGTACTTCCGCAGAACTTTATCATTTCATCGACCCAGCGGCCTCTAGGTCTACCTTGTGGACGTTTTGTACTTCTTGAATACCACTGGATGACTAAATTTGTCCAACGATTGTCTCTTCTTTGAGCTATGTATCCAGCCCATCTCCATTTAAAGCTTTTAATAGACTCTATTGCATCGCAAACCCAAAAGTTATATTTATAAGGGTGGTTAATGTCTAGGGCGTTTTTTTTCCACTAGGCCTTTGTCTTTTTAGTAAAATGTCATACATATTATAATATTCACTATAATACCTACCTACTTATTAGTCATACAATATTTTTCGTACTGCTTCTTGCTCTAGCTATTTTGCTATAACCAATAAAATAATACTGAAAGTTAACTTTAAACCAATTTTGATGCACACATAATATATGCATGTTCCAATATTGTTTACGATGTAAACTAATACTAGAGGATTAATAAGGGTAGGTACGGTAGTCTTATATTCCTGACTGTTGTATAAAAACGTCTTCCATTTTTCTTAAATATTTTATTTCTGTCTTTAATTATTGGCATGGCTATTGCTGGGTATTTTTTATTACGATAATAATTGGATATTTCTTTAAAAGTTAAAGCAGGGTGACCACACCACTGCTGCCAAACGGGTGGACGAGTCTCCCATAAGCTGCGCAGCGCACGTTTGATGAGGGTAGCCCTTTTAGAATAGATATTTCAAACAAACCGGACCGTTAATATTGAATAGTTTCTAGGAGCATATTTGCATACCTTGCACTGGGCGATAAAGTGCTTTGTTGCCAAGTTTATACATCATTCTATTTGCATTTTCACGAGAGAAAGTAGTGGAACTACTGAGACTGCATATTGATTGGATTTTTATAGTTAACAATGTTTTGCATTGTTAAGTTGTTAATTTTTGTTAGCGATTGTTGGCTCACTGTTGTAATCAAGTGTATGTATGTATGTATGTATGTATGTATGTATGTATGTTAAAATATAACGTACTTAATGTAACAATAATTTAATTTGCTACAACAAATCATGTAAATACTATAATTATATGTTTGAAAAAGATTTTGAATGACGAATAAAATTCATAGATGGCATTTATATTAGTTTTCTGAGAATATTTGTAGGTACCTATATGTAATTCTTTCTCCCAGCCAATCCAGTCCTCATCTCTGTTTTCTGATTTGGCTTTAAGGTGAAGTCTTTACTAAGCCTTTTTTAAAGAGGCACTTAGCGGAAAAATACGAAGCTTGCAATTTGAGACATTTTTTGATAATTTACAATTTCAACTATATTAATGAATAAATATGTATCTGAAGACATTAAAAAGAAAAATATTTTTTATTTTAAGTCAAAGATAAACTTACAATTGTAAAAAATGTAATAAAATGTGAATTTGTTGAATCGGACCTCACCCTATTATTACATATATTGTATGGTCATATTTTTTATTAAAATTTAGTTTATTAAGTTTTCTAAGCATCACCTAAGCGATTTTTGACTAATTCATAGTTTTAATATTTTTTATAAGTATCTATTTTAAAAAACATCGATTTTTATAAAAAATACAAATGCGTATAACTTGAAATCCTTTTTATTTATATCAAATCAAGCTTCAATATTGGGACCATACATAAATAATATTTGAAATGAATAAAAAGGATTTCAAGTTATACACATTTATATTTTTTATAAAAATCGATGTTTTTTAAAATAGATATAAAAAATAATAAAACTATGAATTAGTCAAAAATCGCTTAAGGGATGCTTAGAAAACTTAATAAACTAAATTTTAATAATAAATATGGTCATAAAATATATGTAATAATAGGGTGCGGTCCGTTTCAACAAATTCACATTTTATTACATTTTTTACAATTGTAAGTTTATCTTTGACTTAAAATAAAAAATATTTTACTTTTTAATGTTTTCAAATATATATTTATTAATTAATACAGTTGAAATTGTAAATTATCAAAAAAAATCTCAAATTGCAAGCTTCGTATTTTCCGCTAGGTGCCTCTTTAAAAACGGCTCAGTAAAGGCTTCACCTTAAGCGGGATCCTTCAATCTCCCTTGATATTGTTTCTTCAGCGTTATTGTGGTTTTATGACTTATGTATTTCGCTGTATACCCTGTACACGTAAAAATAATATGTCATACAATTTAAATTTTTGGTACAAGAAACTTAGTATTATACTTTATTTTTAAGACTCTAACTTCATTCACAGGCTTGTACATACACAGTATTTTATTCTATAATTAAAGTTCCTATTTACATATTTTTTATTTCACTAAATATTAAGCAAAATTTCTCTCATTAGATATTTCGTGAACTATTTAATTAGTAACTCTACTCATTACAATATTGTGATAAATACGTCATTTATAACATCAATTTTATTATATTTTCTATTATAATTACCACGTTAAAATAGTTGTTAGCATTAACGTATTATTATAATACATTATGGACGAATTGTATGAAAAATCATATCACTGCATCACTCAGTCAGACCTGATATTTAGTCTGCCTAAAAGAATATAAGTACCTTCGTAATAAATAGATAAATACAGATAAAGTGACAAAAAAATGAACTCTACCTGCATTGTAATAAAAACTAATTTCCAAACTGAATATAATAATAAACAAATATTAAATGTATGTACTTCAAATTGAACTCCAAAAATACTCGTACATTCCAATAATGACAATTCACATAGATTTTAGTTAGATATAACCTTTTCTGGAAAGGGTACCAAATTTTCCAGCAGCGGTTTTTTTGGACGCAAATGACGCAAACGATTCGACAGAAAAAAATGAAGGAGGCTTCCAAAAGAGTTCAAAACATTCATTAAATTATACAAAAATATAAAAAATAGGTAATTATTAACAATATAAACATATAATAAATTGTTAAAATTAAAATAAGATTTCTATTTTTTTATCGTAGGGTTTCAAAATCAGCCGGAGCGTCGGGTCTCTATGTCACTAAGCGCGTCATTGCATTTTTCTGTTATAATAATAATATAGTACAGAATGGTGTATCGGGTAGTTCAGTATCTGTCAAACTGTTTGGCGCGGCACTCTAGTGTCCCGCGTGAGGTTTCAGGTGTGCCGCGAAAAAAAAGTAAATGCTTAGTAATTTTCAATACTTGGTTATGAAATGTACGAGTGGGTCATTAATTCCTTTGTGATATACGATGGTACGTACCTGGCATTAACCGTGGGAGACAGTTAAATATACTTGAAAAACAATCCTGTATACAAAGCCTTATTTTCTGAGCTAGGGTTGTCATCATTTTGGATTCCAGTTTGGAGTTAATCACCTCGATTAGATATTTCATCCATTAAATCTATGTTGCCACTTAGTTCGTAGTATCCTTGCGAATTAGGTAAGTATATCAGATCTCATGGAAATTAAATTTAAAAAAAAACAGAAACGTATAGTTACATATAGTAATTGAGGAGTTGAGTGTGTGATATAATTTTTTATCAAAATTATAATATATTATATAATATAACATTTTTTTTATTCAAATTAATACAGGTCGAGTACCTATTTTTTGGGGATTAATATTTAGTGTGCCGCGAAACAAATTCCTCTTTCCCAGTGAGCCGTCAAGTAAAGAAGTTTGACAGACACTGAGTAGACACAGTGTAGGTATATCAATGTACGCAAATTATTTAATGAACAATACATTAAATGTCATTAAATGTTATTAAAAATTTTACCACGATTTTGATAGATTTTTGGTCCGATTTATTACCAACTTAAAAAAAGAAGATGAATGCGCATACCTAGTCTATTTTTTATTAAAATATTTTGGTAGACATGCAGTTTTACGCATAAACTTGGCCGTGCATATAATATTTTCCTTCTTGTTTGATTTTATTTAATGGCTGTAATGTTATTATAATATACTCGTCATCATCATACGCCTGAATTTTATGGCCTGTACGCTCGCAAGATATTAAACTATTTTGGACGCCATCATTCAGTTGGAAGAGAAGACCACCCGGTAGCGAGACCATCGCCGGCCCTCATAAACAGCTATCAATCGGACCACTCGTAACTGATCTATTAATTGTTATTTTTCACCCATTCTCCTCAATAAAAACACACGGAGCAGTTGAAAACGAATTAAAAAGTAATTCGCCATAATATATTATAGTTTAGCATCTGTATTTATTTGGGCCACTCAGTGGAATGTGACTTTTTAGATTGTATTTTCCTATCAAATGTGAAGTATTTTATGATAATTTAATAAATTACTAACCACAGAACAGATAATAAATAGAATTCCGATATTCAATACGCTACATTTTGATTCAGTGTTTTGAATGTGTGAGTGTCCTACGAAAATGAAATACGCATTGTGCACGTGCAATAGTGTGTGTAATACACCACTATTAAATGAGCGTCAATGCATAAATCGAGAGCAGTTGTCAGTATTCGACGTATGACGTATTCTTGACACGTGTTAAAGTTTATCCCGGATTCTTGCTTATTCGAGAGCGGTTACCTGCTACTCTTTACCCGTTAGGTACTTCAGTTCCTATTATTTCCGAGTTCGCTGTTATCAACTTTTAGATACCGACAATTATTAACTTTAGACGTGGCCTTAGTGCTAGCATTGCGATGTGTATAATCCCGTTATAGGTATTGTGAGTTATTTTTGTTCTCCAAACAACCGCAATTTAAGTTAAAAGAGTTATCAGGATCTATTAGATTTTCTTTTTATTATACGCGATGGTGATTTTGCTAAGTTTTTAGTATGTTTGAATTGGTAGCTATAACGTAATGTGTTAATTTTAATTAATTAATACAATATATATAATTTAGAAAAACACTTTCTGAGACATACGTTAAAGTGCCCACCACCACCCGTCATAATATATGCACAGCCGTGGATATGCACGGCCGCGTTCTATAACCAATAGAAAAAATCTTTTTCGAAAAAAGTAAGCCACCCCGGCCGGGAATCGAACCCTGCATGCCCCATCCGTCGCATTAAACCAATATGCTACGGCGTGACATACTAATTGCGACAAATTTTAACTATTGGTCATTTTTAATACCTACTCATCAGCGCTCTTCCAAATTCCGACTCCCGGCCGGGGTTGGCTTACTTTTTTCAAAAAAGATTTTTTCCATTGGTTATAATATGCTGTCTCAGAAAGTGTTTTTCTAAATTATATATGTTCAATAATCAGAATGATATATTCTTAAATCTTGTGAATTATTCGTTTGAATGAAAGAAATAGTTAATTATAATAAAATATTTTTAGTTTGTAGCCTTCATTAGTAACTTATTTTTGTGGTACTTAGTTGCTTTATCAAATACGATAATATAAATTAAAATATTTTCCACTTATTTTCATTTATTTAAAAAAAAGTATCCAGTCTTAACCTTCTTTATCTACACGTATCTTAAATAGTAGACATCTAATACGCTTGTTTGTTTAAAAAAGAATATTAAATAAGCAAATCGAGTAGTCTTTTTCAATTAAAACTAACGAAGCTACACACTATTTTTTACAGCTGTAAACATTTATCAATACCTATTTGATGTGATCGCATTATGTTGGTAAATGAAAAAATCCAGACATGTATGTTGATGTTATCAGACACTTCTCCAGATGAAATATTCATATTTTATAGCACAGATTTTTCTCCAAGCACAACGGAAGATACTAAAAATATTTTCATAAGCAAATAAAATATTAATCGCTCACATTCATTGTTGAGATTGCACAAAATATTATTATTAGACAGATTGAAAATTTTAATACTAAAAAATATATTGATTGGTCACCGGAGTATCGGATTAAAAATCTAGCATCATAAAAATAAAAATGAATATGAAAAAATAATATTTTGCCAGATTGTTGAAAGTCCATATAACGAGATATCCAACATGGTTTATAATGTGGCTTGTAGCAATTATATTTGGGTAGGTACCTGATGTCTTTGTACTCTCTTTTGATTGATGTATTTTACAAACACCATGCAATCTATATTATAGATCTTAACCTAAGTTAAGAGTCAGTTGGTTTCTAAAGAGAGGGTATAGTAAATACTATGGCGACAATTTTTAAATAAATGCTACAAAAACAGATGAAACGGCTGTTTTAATTGAAATAGCATTACAAATCAGTTATAATTTATATGCAAGCAAACTTTCTAATGCACTTAGTGTAAATTGTGCGTGTGTAAACAGTAAATTGTTTTAAATAAGTTATTCTTAAGATATTGTTTTTGATTGGCTGCAATATCGTGTTTATTTAATATATATATGTATCACTAATAATTGTGTGTCATTATATTAATATTATACTCGTGTATATTAATCATATTATGTCCTATGTTTTGGCAGTGACAGCTATTTATTCGAATGCAATGCGGTAACTTGTAAGCAGTAAATTAATATTTTCGATTGAATATTTCGTTCAAATTAATAAATAACGTATTACTATTTATAGCAATATGAAACAATCATCATTTTCTACAGCATTCAAAGTATGAGCAATAACTAATACTACGATCGAAATTTACAGTTTCGTGCCGCGGCCTGACTATAAAATAGTGGGTCTTGGTCATGGCTCCCACATCCTAAAGCGGGCCCCCAGTCTAGGATCTTTGGTGGGCCCCCCTACCTATCGCTAAATATAAAGGCAGTGTGACGCTCTACAGTAGCGTTTTCCAAATTGTGTAGGTACGCGGTAAAATTAATGTGTATAATAAGTGTATTTTTGTATATTTTAATACATCCATTTGAATTATGGAGTTGTCGAGTATTGATACACAATTAAAAATTGTATCGTACAATCACATAATTTTGAATTAAAATAGTACTGAAGGAAAATAGCGCCGCAGGTGACTTTTTTACTATTCAAGCAAATTTTTGATGTGTGTTTATCTCACTTATATGGTCGACTCGCCTCGCCAGGCTCCTCCTGAGCCGGGGCCTCCAGGCTAGAGCCCTGTCAGTCACGGTCTTGGTAGTGACGGTTATATGGGAAAAGATCAGTTACTATTGCATCGTATCTAACATATTTATTTATGGCTGTCACTTTACTTGTTGCAAAATTTATTCTACGAGCAACAATGGTAAATGAAATTTATTAAAATAATGTTTTCATATTTCTTACATACATTACCATATACCTAATAGACGTTGTGAAAACTTAGTGAATTATAATTTTATTTTTAGTTGTACCTATAGGTAATATGTTATATTATATTTTCATTTCCTCGATCTAATATTTACATAAATATTAGTAATGTTTTAGTAAATACGTTGCTTAACCTAACCTGCCGATGTAACCATAATATATTATTAAACTAAAACAATTATTATCAGAGAATTTCACGATATATGCAGTGTAGTGCCTAAGTAATATATTTCTTCTGATTTATCTCCATTCAGTAAGAGATGTTCGCTGCAACCCTTTCTTGGGTAATTAATTAAATAACCAATTCATTATGGAGGTAACATGGACAGACAAAGGACACATTTCATTATTTAAATCGAGAAGCCGCCTAGCCCTTGCAAAGTTTTCGAAAACTATCACATTCACTGCAGATTGAATATGTCGATAAAATAAATAGCTTTCGCTTAAACAAAAACCTCTTTTGAATGCATTTATTCAAAAGGCTAGGTATATATTTTAATTTAATTATTTTCATTGTAGGTAGGTACTTACTTTATTTTTCAATCCTTTATAGTATTGCTATCATGAATTATTGTAATAGTATTATTATAAACAATATCGCAAGGTACGCAAACGAAACCATTTTGATTAGGTATATGAAAAATATTGTAGGTATGCCTAAACCAATCCGATCTTTTTGATAACATATTTAATTAAAACAAAACTTAACATATGTTTCTTACTACAAAAATGTTTTTTCGCGATATCAAATAATCGTTAGACATATAAAACATTGAAGATAATCAATTTGAAGACACCTCAGATATATAACTACCAGAAAAATCATTTTTTTCTTAAATACGACTGACATACAATATATATATACAAGATTTGGACCCGTATCCACTAGATTCGCTTCAATGTGCTTTAGTAATTAAGCTACGGGCGTCCTTATGATGAATTTAAAAAGATTTAACATGACATGTTTATCAAATTGCGTTAATTTTTGGCTATCGATTTTTTGTTTTCAATCAAGGTATCAATTAACTGCCCTGGTTACTAACCAACGCCTGGATCACTCCAAATTTTAGTTATAACGTTCTTGCACTTAATAATAATTTAATAAATTAATTATTTTATTCAACGAATATTTCAAAACATTTGAGAATGTAACATTATATATATTGAACATACATAATTCTGAAAACACTCATGAGAAAATATAGCCATTGATAAGACACCTCAGATATATACCTACTAGAATTATTCGTTGAATAAAAGAATTAGTTTATTAAATATAAACATTATTAAACAATATGTAGATATTGTCTTTGTTATGAATGGATAGTATTGTTTAATTAAATAGCTTAACTATATAATATGAACGTTGGCTATTTC
The DNA here is from genome assembly GCF_057557595.1 of Rhyacophila brunnea. NCBI lineage: Eukaryota > Metazoa > Arthropoda > Insecta > Trichoptera > Rhyacophilidae > Rhyacophila > Rhyacophila brunnea. The sequence continues at coordinate 18,973,587 of NW_028232965.1, forward strand.
GTATATGAAATTTGTTTAAAAAATAATTATTTATAACATAATATCCGTTATACTATCTATATATAACTATAACTACATAATATAATATATTAATAACTACCGTAAATTATAAGCAAACTAAACATCACAACAAGCAGTCACTTCTCTATGGCTGACAATTCACATTAGCATCGCCATAAAGTGTAGTAATACAAAACATATAATATAATAATTTTCTGTCTTTTAGGTAGGTATAGTCTAAATTATATTGAATATGTATTAGTTGAATAATATGCGACAACGCATTAAAAATGATCGTCAATATCGATTATCGACTCATTTAACGAGCCCATTCCAGGCAAACAGATTTAATTAAGTGCAGGCTTCAGTTTATTATCCAAATCGGACACTTTCGCCGGTCGCTTAATACCGGCGGCTCATCCTTGTGTTGTCTCGTTAGCCGTTAATTGCGCCCACTGCCATTGCTATTGCTGGGGCGCCGCGAGCTTTGCGGCGTCGCCACCGAGCGCCGGAGGTTGGGATTCGCGGCCGAGCCTGAGCTTTAACCTCTCAAGTGCGCAATAATAAAATTCGAATTAGCCACTTTTGAAAAAGGAACGCATGAAAAATCCCGCGATTCCATTTTCAAATATTTGCTCATTTTATCACATCAGAGCAAGATTTTTGTGTAATGTTCACACACCCATTGAAAATAGATAATTTCCAGTTCATGACGAATTATAAATATTTACAATATCGTAAATAAGAAGCTACTATCCTAACCTACTTTTACAGGAATAAGCTGTCAACATTGTATTATATTGAGCTAATACCTACCGTGTATATTTTTTTCTGCTTCTTTTTAATACTAATTGACCACATAATCTCCTGAGAATTACCTTTGTCAGAGTTACAAAATGCCGAAGAAACAAAGAGAAGGAAGTAAACACACACGGTGACAATACAAAAATTGAATTTGATAACAATAAATAAACTGGAAGTAATATACAATTTTCTAAGCTATATAATTCAAGGTAACTGAGCCCATAAACCATAAGCATATCTAAACATACCTATATATTGATTTTTTTTAACCCAGCTTATGAACTCAAAGCTAATAATTTAAGTACATATTTTTTTTAAATCATATATTATTAAAGCACATTGGCGCTAATCCAGTGGATACGCAAATACAAGTTCAAGTCCCGTTAGGCAATGTATACTTAATAGATTTTTGCCAATAGATATTAGACCCACAATGGCTTAAGCGCCGGTCAATAGTGTCGAGGGTCCCAAGTTCGAATCCTGGGTCTGGCAAGTACACATATTGTTTTTCAATTTTTTATGAGTCAGAGTATGGACCTAATAGGTTGAGCAAGTGGCTGACATCCATTTCTCGTAAAAATAAAATCTGTTAATACAAACCTCCACTCTGTGGAGGCCCATAATGATTCTATTAGGATCGGACATGGTCGAAAAGAAAAAAAGTAGATATAATATCTGAGGTATTTTCAAATTATGTATGTTCATTATAAAGAATGTTACATTCATAAATCGTATAAATTATTCGTTGAATTTTTCGTTGAATCGTTTATTAAATTATTGTTTAGTTTAAGTTTAAACCTTTACCTTTAAAAACTTCACCATATTTGGCAATCGTCAGGGTGAATATTATTATTTTTATAATACACAAATCTATCATCCCCGCATACATTGTTAGGTAGGTACATACACAGTTACATAAATTAAAATACACGTTATGTGACTAGTGATTTTATTAGAAGATAAGTACTGCGCCGGAGGGTTTTAATGTCCCTTAGCGGTGGTACTAATCAATGTTTCTCGCGCGTACTTTATCGTGACGAATAGCTACATAGGCGGTTTTACGCCTAATAGCTATCGAATGCTCCTGACTGACATAGCAACACTGTTGCACCGTTATTTACTTATCAGCGATAAAAGGGATTAACAAAAAAATATAGTAAATTTAATAATTATACTCACGTGTTAATATCTGGATAAAGTTTCATTTCTCTCAAATTTGGCCTTTGAAATTTTATGTAGTTTGGCATCACGTTTTCTAGTTCCACTGAATGGTATATAACGTTAAAGTGCCCACCACCACCCATCATATATGCACAACCGTGGATATGCACGGCCGCTTTCTATGACGCTTTAAACGTGTCTGAAAGAAGTGATTTTATGTGCTCATTCCGTCCCGAGACGGAGCCGCACGGGACTGATGCTGCAACCATGCACCGTAGTGCTTAAAGAAGAAAGTTAAGAAAGAAAATGTTTGCTTTTGGACTGGCTCTGCTGTCCACTGACGTTAAGCGCTTTGTGTACCCGCATACTGAGTGTCACGAATTGAAATGGATGAGTCTACAGAAGAGTCGGGACTATCCCGCTCCCCATATGACGCTGCAAATTTCTCAAATGCCGCAAAGTTGGCCTCGGTTGCTACCAGATCTCCATGACCAATTGGGCCCGTGTGAGGACGGACCCTGGCAAACAGCTCCGCTCGTTCGAATTCCATAAGCGGGCAATCCCAGAGGATGTGTTCAACATCTTGGTGGTCATGCCCGCAGGTACAACCCGGCCCATCTACTATCAAGCCAAACTCGTGGAGTCTGGCGGCGAAGTTGCCATGGCCGGTGAGGAACTGGCTAATCCAGTGCGAAGGTTGGAGTCTTCTAGTTTGGTGCCTGCAGAATACGTCTGGAAAAAAACGGTAAGTGTGCCGCCCCTTGGGGGAGGCGGTCCACCTCGCCTGCCATGCCGCAAATGCGGTCTTGTACACAATGTCACTTACAGTATTCCTGTAAGGAACGTCGTCGGATCTCTGCGGTGGTGTCAGATGGACACCGGCGAGTATTGTGCTGATCCCCCTCAAGAGAAGGGTGATCGATCCTCTGACTTGGACGTGCAGATCGAGGGGTAGCACCCCCGCGAGTACGGCAAGCGCGTCAGTAGAAGTTGTGCGGTAGGCTTTGGTAAGCGAGATCAGCGCAAGTCGCTGCCCGCTTAGTAGTGCGCGTCTCACGAGAGTTAAGGAGTTTACTCGGGAATGCCAAATGCTGGAGGCTTAACCGGCAATTCCCATGAAAATTGCGCCGTATGCAACCTTAAGGGCTCTAGGCTTAAGTCTCCAATTGCTGCCCGCCATTCGGGCCATTCTCTGATAGGCCGAATTGGCCTTAGAGACGGCCGTCTTGGCGTGGTGAACGAAAGACAGCTTGTCATCAAGAATTACTCCCAGATACGTAACCCTTTCGGAGAAACGCACTGAGGTCTGGCCAAAACGAACCGTAGGCGGCCGTCGAGTTATGTTGACCCGAGAACTACCCCTGAGGAGGACAGCTTCCGTCTTGCTCGGGGCAAAAGTCAGCTTGTTCAGCAACCCCCAATTAAGAATTCTGCCCAAGGCGTCCGTGGCTGCACGCTCAAGTGCCGGTCGGCTCGTCGCCCCAACAAGCAGGAGCAAGTCGTCGGCGTACGCAACGAGCGTGCAGCCCGGAGGCAGTGGCAGGGACAGAACGTCGTCAAACAGTATGTTCCACAGAAGGGGTCCCAGGACGGAGCCCTGGGGACACCCCATGGTGGTCCTCCTGTGAATCAGGCTGGGGCCGGAGTCGTAGGTTATCTCCCTATTGCTGAAGTAGCTTTGAACTAAGGCAAAGAGGTCCCCGGGGATCTGTTTCAGCCTAAGCTTTGCCAGAACCAAGGGCCACCATACAGTATCAAACGCGCCCGCGATGTCGAGAAAAATCCCGGCAACGAGGTCCTTGCCAGAGCTCTCCACAGAATCGATCACAAAGCGAATCGCATCCTCGGTGGACTTTCCGGGTCTAAACCCAAATTGTCTTTGCGAGATTGGACAGTTTTCCGACAGGTGGGACTCAATCCTGCTGTTTATCAATCTTTCCAATATCTTCCCGAAGACGGGAAGGAGCGTAATCGGTCTATACGCTTTCGGGTATATAGTAAAATTACATTTTTTTTTAATAATATACGTTTATTGCATACCGAGACTTTTTAGAAAAAAGTTGCTGGACCTCTGCGTCGGCAGGGTGTGATACAGCCAAAATTGTCGTTTAATTTTTAAAGTTTAATTTTCTATCGTATATAGTATAATGTGTAGGTACTTAAAATAAATAACAAGTGTGAAAGAATAATTATAAAATATGTGAATTTAATACGGTGGACTAACAATTACAGTGATTTAAAGTGACCGAAGGGTAGAGATTTAAACTGCCTCAGTCTCATTAACTTAAAGTAGTGGTAACAGATTCTCAAATGTTTGCCAAAAATAATCATGAAGTTTATTCAAATGTATCTATTATTTTTATATTAAATATTATTATATTCCCTCGCGGGATATAAAATTAAAAATAACCACGGGATTCTAGTATAATTGCAGCCTCTCTCTGAAAATATGTGATAATGAATCACCCCATAGCTTATTTCTTTTGGTAATTTGTTGACTTCGATGAAAAAGCAATTAGCCCCATGCATTAATATGAATTTATGATTTACTTACATCAAAATGTAAATCATTTTTTTTTTAAATCAGATTATTATTCGTATTAATTCAAAGAGCGAAAAAATGATTCAACAATTTTCAGTGTATTTTTGCACACTTATTTTTAATGTAAATTCGGGTATTAAAAAATACGCTATAGTAATTTAATATACATACATGACATTAAATAGAAAAATATTGTATAAGTATTTCAAAATAGCCCTAATACAAAGGGTACTGAGTTTTGATATCATGCCGTGTTTGATTTCGTGACCGAAGAATGCAATCGCGAACCAGTCACTGCACTTTGCGGAACTTTAATGCATTTATGCATGCAGCGAAGAAATGCAGTTTGCCCAAGAACTTCAGAGAAAGTTTGAAGATTTCATAGCTTCCAGGGAAATAATGCGGCATCGTTTTGTATTTTGCCAAGTATAATAGTAATTCTAAAGCAATTTTGGTTTATATTATGGCATTTTTAATTGCCTTGAGTCAGAACTGTTGTTTAGTTTCAGCATTATAAACTCAAATAATCCATTTAACTAGGTACCTATGTAATAATTAAAAGATATGTGTTGTAACAGTTTGTACATAAATGCTTATGTTATTAGTACATCTTAGTCTACCTAATGTAATCTTAAAGATCTAATAATATGATTTATAAATGTATTTTTTAAAAGTTCTAATCTGTAAATATGAGTTCGGGGCTGTCACTGATTATCATTGTTAAATTTAAATGTTATTACAGACCTACAAACGTATCTGTAGAATGGCCAAAAATGGAACTACAAACTACTATAGGACGCCATTTTGAAGACTTAATTCGAATGTCAGATTTTGTCCAGTTACAAGTCTTGATTGGGTAGTTTTCAACAGTGGCTCCCCATCCCATTCTTCAGATAAGTTTGTAGGTCTGTACGACCATTTCGTGTTTATTTCCATAGCAACGCGTTTTCATAACAAACTGAAATTCCCTTAAACGTTTTTAATTGGGAAATCTCTAAAGCTTCTATTTGGTATTATTTATGCAATATCGTTAATCCTACTCTATGGTAGCCTTATATCCGTTTCAATACGAAATTGTAAAATATAAATATATTTGATATACAAACAAAATATTAGACAATATTGTATTTATAGTAATTGGATCTAACAATTTCTTTAAGTGTTGTAATAGTTTGTATTTCATAAATATATTTGTCAGCCAATAACTATTTCGACTTTTATATCAATATTATGTACCATAAATGACTAAGTCTAAAACTCAAAAATGTTTTAATCTAGATAATGCTATGAATTTTGAATTATTATGGTGATCTCAATCAAGGAAAAAGGGTTATCGATTGTCGTAAAAGGAAATTCTAAAAAATAAATGTATCAATTAATCGTATAATATTGTTAGGGTATCAGCCAAATATGAGAGCAGTTGGTATTGGACTAATTTTCAGTGTTATCACTTCTAGGGCAGCAGCAGCAATTCCATTTCGCCTTCGGACAGCGGCCTTTTCACTTTCCACCAGACCCTCTCTCTGGATTTAGGATGCCGCCAATCACAAACTGTCAAAGTAAGTAAAACCTATTTTTTTTAATAAACTATGTTTAGACTAGTTACTCATTTCCAATGAGTCATTTAAATTTTAAAATAAGTCTTTGGGCCAATCACATTTCATGTCTCACTGAATATAAGTCATTCGAGTCACGATGAACAAAAAATTCTAATAGAACGCATTCATGGAGAATGCACTGACTCGCTCCTGCTTTCATAGCGTTCACGAACTACATACTCTATGATGTGAGCGTGCTGAAAACAAAAACGAATCAGACAGACGCGATCGTGGATCAGATGGTAAAGAAGTAATTTATAATATGAAGGTCCAGAAGACATTTTGTTGTTCATGACGCAAATGACATACTCAATCAGAACGAGTCAAGGAATGTAAATTAACACAAAGACTCTATTTATGTTCACATTAAAGTGACTCCTGTCGTCTACTATTCACCTATGATGATTGTATTTACTAGCAGATAAAGACATGGCATCTTGAATATATCTATAACATATTTATTTTACTTATTTACTCTACAGTGGTCAAAGTTCATGAATGGGGAGATTAATTTCGAAATATATATCTTGCTCCATATTTTTTATGGAGCAAATGCTATGTTGGCATCTTCCAATGATTATATTAGTAATAAATTAATACTATCGACTGAGTGTACTTAATGGAATTTGAATTTAAATTCTAATGAATTTAAGTTTTGTATTATTCCATTTGAGTAGTTTTTATGCAACCCGGGTTTCGCTTTTCGGCATCTTAAGGCACTATGCGCACTCACCATTAGTAAATGCATACTGACAACTAATATACTTAGTTAATTGTCGCTTGTAATATAATAAATGAATACAATAAAAGTAAAACAAAAACCTTATTACATACCTACTAAGTTTAGGATCAAGTATAAAAAAAAAAACAAAAAAATTATGAACAGTTGAAATGGTTATAAAAACCCGTACCTAATAGATAATTAGATACTACTTACTAATGATAGGTACATTCAATAAACGCTTGAATCGTTATTACTGGGAAACGATGGCACTAGGAATTTAATTAAGTTAACCAGTGGTGAGTGCACATCGTGCCTGAAGATGCCGAAAGCCGAAACCCGGGTCGTAAAAAAACGATTCAAATGGAATAGTACAAAACTTAATCCATTAGAATAATATATACCTATCGAGAGCGCACACGTTTTTCTTAGCTCGTATTCTTATTTTGTCCGGTGGTTCTTTGTCCGGTACAGATCTTGCAATCGATTTGTAACTAACTTCCCGACTAGCTAGACGTTTGAAACTTTTAGAATATACCAGAACACGATGCCAATGCATTTTTTTAAAATACTTTTAGCCATCTTTAAGTAGAATTGAATTCATTTTCAGTTAATTCTGTTTTGTATAAAAAGTTATTTCGACACCATTATTGGTTTCTAGGTGATCTGGGGTCCTAGCAACTAAATTATTATTAATATCATATAGTAATTTATTACGTGCATTACTATGGAAATCAATGACATGTCAAAATGCCATTTCAGTATTATTTCTATCAAGTACAAATTTTTTTGATCGTTTAAGTCAATTTTATATGATTCAACAGAAAATTTAAAAACGTATATAAAAAGTTCTTTTTATCTAGTAATTATTTACAATATGTATGCTTGAGTCCAGGGAACTCAGATATAATTTTCTGAGCTTGAGTCTAATCGATGATAAACTCTCTAATAATATTAATATTTTTTATATGATAAATGAAAATATAACTAAATTGAATTATACATTAAAGTACTTATGTACATACCTACAACATATGTATTTATTTCTAGTTATATACCTACTTACATTATGTGTAGTTGAGAAAAATACGAGCATATTATATTCACGATGTGGAAGGAAGGAAAAGGATTTAGTCTGAAAATTCCGTCAGTCATATATACCTACAAAGAAGAAAGTTTCTCTTCCAGCGGCAGTGCTTTGTATTGAAATTTAATTAATAATTAAGGAAGAAAGGGGCTGTGGGGAGTGCCATGAGTATGTTGTTTCGCCAATAATGAGATCGCAGGGGGAACTTCATATTATAATAAAAGGGGACTTTACTCAGATATTTTGCAGTACTCTTTTGTAAATATGATGCCTAGACAGTTTAATCATAAAACTATACTTACAATATGCACCATACACTTTGATAAGGTTTATTATATATTATAAGTACCTACAAGGTATAGTTCCAGTAATAAAATGCACAGTTTTCCATAATACTAACACGAAACTATTTCATTATCAATAATTTTTAGTAATTTTTTTGAAACAGAGATGTCATTATTATATGCAACATTGTATGCACTTAAAATCAATAAAATATGCACTAAAACCGAAGAAATATGCAGTTAAATATTGACATTTTTTGTGGGAAAAAATTGTAAATACCCACATTACCCAATATTACTGACAAAAAATCGAATAACTAGTTAATAATTTTTCAACATACGAGGGTGGGTCAATAAGTCCTTAGAAAAGCCGACAGGTGGCGCGACTAGTACTGTAAGCGGTTTGTTTTCATGCAGCGGCACTACTGATTCAGTATGCTGCGAAGTTTCAATCAGATTGGTCGGGTTGTTGTGTGTTTCTCGTACATTTAAAAAAAAAATTTGCTTGTGGAAAATGGAAAAATGGAAAATGGAGAAAATTGAGTTTAGAGCTGTTATTAAACATTTTAATATAAAAGGGTTAACAGCAAAGGAAATAAAAAATGAGTTGGATTTAGTTTACGGCATATCTGCTCCTTCACTTGCAACTCTTTATAACTGGTTAAATGAATTTAAACGTGGTCATACATCAACAAAGGATGAACCACGCTCAGGACGTCCTGTAGAGGTGACTACACCAGAAATGATCAATAAAATCCACGATATGGTGTTAAGTGACCGAAGATTAAAGTTGAGTGAGATAATTGAGGTTACAGGGATCTCAAAAGGTAGTGTCATTTCTATTTTACATGACAAATTGGGCATGAAAAAAATTTCTGCAAGATGGGTGCCGCGTTTGCTCACAGTCGACAATAAACGCAATAGAGTGGTGGCCTCTAAAGCCCTGTTGTCGCTCATGCAACGCAGTCCGGATGAATTTTTTCGTCGCTTTGTGACTGTAGATGAAACATGGATACACCACTATACTCCCGAGACGAAAGAACAGTCAAAGCAGTGGATTGCGAAAGGCGAACCATGTCCAAAGAAGGCGAAAACCGTAAAATCAGCTGGTAAGGTTATGGCTACTGTATTTTGGGATGCACGTGGAATTATTTTCGTTGACTATTTGGAAAAAGGAAAAACAATAACAGGGGATTATTATGCATCTTTATTGGACCAGCTAAAAAACAAAATTGAAGAAAAACGGCCTCATTTAAACAGGAAAAAAATCCTCTTTCATCAGGACAATGCCCGTGTTCACACATGTTTACGATCAATGGCTAAAATTGAAGAATTGAAGTTCGAATTGGTCGACCACCCACCGTATTCGCCAGATTTAGCCGCCAGTGACTTTTTCCTTTTCCCAAACTTAAAAAAATGGCTAAGTGGACAACGTTTTTTTTCAAATGAAGAAGTCATCGATCGGACAAATGCTTATTTTGAGGACCTTCCGAAAACTTATTTTTCTGACGGTTTAAAAAAAATTGAGAAACGTCTAACCAAGTGTATTGAGCTCCAAGGAGATTATGTTGAGAAATAAAAAAAAAATACAAAAATAAAAACTGTTTTAATGCTTTTTTCTAAGGAATTATTGACCCACCCTCGTAATACGATATCAGAACAAAAACACAGACAAAGAATATAAAGTTAATCAATTACAATTTTCAAAATAGTTTTTTCACAAGTACCTACAAATAATTGAATAATCAATGCAATGTAAACCAAACATAACTTAAAAAACAAAAACGACACACTTAACTATTCCTAAATACTGTTTTGTGTTTTTTGCCCGAAAAAATATTACATTATTTTTTTCAATATTATGCTCCGGCACTAAATTTTTCCGCATAGGTATCTGTCAGTATTTTGTTTATATGCGGAAAACTACCTCTCAACGTCCACTTGAGCAAACTTTAAATAATAGTGCCCGAGTTGATTTCACTTTTTTCACTGATAAATCCACAGCTCGGAGATGGCATTAAAAATGCAAGTGCATCTAAACTATATTCCTTCCTAACTTAGTTATATTTCGATAAAATAATTTAAAAAAACTAAAATTATAAATTCAAAAGCTCTAAAATATGCATTTACTTATGAAATATGCACTAATGTCTCAAATATGCTCTAACGTCTAAAATATGCATTTATATGCACAATAAATTTTTATTTTTGGATTATGTGTCTTTCAAAACAGATTTCTGTGCAACTCTCATAGCTGTGCATACACCCTAACAAAACATGCACTAGCATATAAATCCGGACCCTAGTCATTATTTAAATACTCATATACGTATGTACTTAGTTAAATAATATGTATTAGTGAAATTATGATATTTTGTTATTATTTTAAAATAATATTGTATTCAATGGCCGATAACTAAATTAAATATTGATTATTCTTCATATGTGACTAATTTTCGTGCAAACTCTGAAATAAGAAATGTGCGCTTAATTATTTTGAATACAAAAACTTACGTCAAACTGAAATTGCCTTCAATGAGTTTATAGGTAGGTAAATCACAGTAGGCTCTATCTGGAAAAAAAATCAACACAATTGAATGAAATATATTGATAGATATTCTATGTTGGTCTTTGATCTAAATTGAGTTAATATATATTAAACTAATTAAACCGTAGTTTCTGTCATAATTGTATGCTGAAAAATACTGTAGGCACCTACTCCAAAATTGTATTTGAGTAGATATTGTCTCATTAAAATATTATACTTACAATGTGTGATAAATAAATTCGAATCCTTCATATGCGATTTTGTTGAATTGTACAAAATTATACCTGTGCAGTAGCCAATAATCTAATAATATATATACCTGTTCAGGCATGTCCAGCACGGCAATCGCACAATATGCCCATATGAATTAAGTCGGGAGCATTCAGTTGTTATATAAGTAATATAATTTCATTGAGATTTTGAAGGGGAAGCATTAACTACCTATTCTTATTTGTAGTTCCTAAACTAGCTGACGTATAAGTCGATTTCATATTAACCATGAGGAAGCCCGTCATATCACCTGATTCGTATTGCATCACTAACAGCCTACCGCAGTGAATAGAAAGTGAAGATGTGATTTCCCGCGTTTTAAACTGAGGTATAGTTGTTTCTTATCTTTACGCATTCGACTCTGGATAGTAGGAGAATAGTTTGACAGTGAGTTGTATGAGTACACAAAAGAAAACAAAAACTTATCACTTTTACGACGAATGTAAATTGAGTGATTGTGATAGATAAGTAGATATATTTGTTTAATTTCTACCGCTTCGGTGTCCCAAAATAAATATATTGTGTGAGTGGCAGAGTGTAATAGATCACAACCAGTTTTGATATTTGATAGTAGATCACAGCTTACTTGAAGTTGTACATGCCTGCGGGTCTATTCTATACAAAAGGCTGCTTTCGGTCCGCTACAGCAATAAATAGGGTAGGAAAGTATCGAATTATTGACACTTATTGTAACAATTAGGTACTATAAGTAAGCCGTCTGAACTGTCAAAACTGTCTATCTTGGTCTAAAATGTATCACAGCAAAGAGAGATGCTGTTAAAACGTAGCACTTATTGTAACAATTATAACTAAATTATTGTAATTGTTACAACAAGTGTTAATAATTTGATACTTTCCTACACTATTTAGCTGCCGTAGTGGACCGAAAGTAGTTTTGTGTATAGAATAGACCCGCTGATATAGCTGATCATATGTAGGTAACAAAAATTTGTCAGTCAAAACCGATGTAAACGAGAAAGTTGATCAATGTTATCAAAACAAAACAAAACAACAATGTTTATTTATTTCATCGATACCCACCCGTCACGTGGAAAATTGTGAAATGCCAAAATGAGCGCGTCGTTAAAAAGATCGAAACGTTATGAAAAAAAAGAGAAATATCTATAAAATATCGCAACGTAAGCACTCCACGCTCGTAGTGGGCGGGCAATATAAATAGGCAATAAAAAAGCTGGCAGCGGGCGGTCGTACAAAGCCAAAATATCCACGAAAAAGCCCCAAAATAACTTAACTGCATCACCGGCGAAACAAAAACAGCGGGAAAATAAAAAAAGCTCGCATCGCCCGGAAGCAGTAGTGCGGGAATGGCGGCCGATACCGAAAAATAAAACTGCCGTCGGCCCGGCCCGCGCGAATTGAGTGCAACTAGAGTGCACAATAGCGTTTAATATGGTGACTTCGCGGGTACACTTTTATACACGTCATGATACTTTAAAGTAAATCGGGAAGATTTACACATTTTTTTGACTTGGTAACATTTCAATAAAATAATTACGTGTTGATATTTATCATACCTATATTGTAAGCTGATAATCGATGTGTATCTACCAGTGGCGTGCGGTCCATAAATTAGAGGCACCACCAAAACAAATCGAGAAAGTATTATTTACTAATATTATGTAGGTACCTATTTATTGTTGAACCCATCGGGCCATCCGCCACAAAGGCCAATTTTCTTCCATTTAGATAATTTGCGGTGTCATACTGCGAACGTAAAGATATCTTTACTCAGATTGTTCGGCAGTTTTATATCAGCATTTGTTTTATGTTTTGTTATTTTAGCATGGATACATGCATGCATTTGTCTTGACCTCCCAGGCGGATTCGTTACGAAAATCTCACAGGCGTAAAGAAAAATCATGTCACAAAAGTTGCCCGGCCGCTAGAGACTCCAGACAGCCGCGAGCGGCGCTTCGGGGATGACGTGTAAACCGGCGCCCAGCAATTTATTTTGATAATTCTATGTATTAACAAATTTCAAGCTGTTCTATATTTTTTTCTTTAATACTTAAGCAGAGACAAGTCGTTTATTTTTGTAGTCTTTATAATGTGCATGACCAGTTTTTATTAGGTATGTAAAGTAAGTTCTCTTCGTCAAGATAGTTTTCCGATATTCCTTCTGAGAATAATGTATTCTTATAATTGTTAATAATTTAAAAATATATTTCCACCTTCAACACCGCTTTAGAACATTTTTTATGATAAATGTAGAGTTGTCACTTCATAAAAAGTTATGCAAAGGCACTCCGTAATATATTTTATTAAATATATTAGGTACCTATTTATTTATTACTACATAAATTAATACAAGTGAATATCATTTGATCTAATTTAATGCGAGGTAATCAGTCGAATTGGCGTATCAGTGCAGTAAAAAAGTGCAAAAATAAAACCAACATTTCGTCACTTTCATGGAGGAAACGTTCGGACTTCTCAACTAACAACGAATCCAGCTATCTCAACTACTCGTGGTGGGTCGTGCATCAATTTGATCTTCACTCGCCACATCGACAAAGTTCATTCTAAAAATGACATAACTTATTTCAGCGATCATAAACCCATACCCATATTGACCATTACTTCTAACGTTTATGTGTAGCAAATACTTATGCACCAATCAATACGTTCATAAATTTTAATTTTCAGAAAAGTGCAATCGTTTGAATCCTTTCCTCGGTTAGGTACTTTGACGAATAAATTTTCTTTCGAATTTTGACAACCAGCATTCAGAGAATCAGTAGGCAAGACATGTACATATCCATGTTTAATAAGTCTTTAAATGTCATGTTGTGAACGTCTTAAATTTATAATGTGTAATGTTCATGGTATGTAAAAATAAATAAATTTGAATTTGAACTACAGCAACTGAAAAATACTTTTAAAAGGAAGAGTATCACATTCATACATCTCCATATGGAATCTCGACGACATCTGCTCGAAGACTTTTTTTTTAATCTTCATAAATTTACTCAAAATAAATGTCTAAATTAATTAACCTTAAATTAACAAAGAGCTGGGATGACAAAGTGATGATGGTCGTATTACTAAATGGAAGAAGTGTTTGAAAGATAAAAATTGATAGGTACTTACAAAAATTTCTATCTGCCAGAATCATTTCATATTTTTTTGATTCCTTCGTAACAAACAGATAAAAGTAACTGAACGAACTGTATCTAGTATAATATTACTATAATAGTATAATATTATATTAATAGATAAAAATTATAATATTATTATGGATGCCAGCAGTATATTAGTATGCAACAACATCGTGCTACGCCGTGTACTTACGGTTGATAGTGACAATAAAACCGCTAGATGGAGTTCGCAATTGGCATAGAAGTCACCAGCGCAGTTGAGACGCAGAGCAATAAAATCCTTTGATAGTCAACCAGTCGGCATACTTACCTGGCGTAGGGGACACCGTGATCACTAAGGCGGTTCCCTCAGGGCGAGGCTCTTCCATTGCACTTCGGTTGGGCTGACCCTTGCGATTATCCCTAATGCGGATAACTCGGGCGCGTAATTTTTGGTAGTCGGGACTGCGTACGCGCTGTCCCGGATTAACACATATTTTAACTCGAATATTGATGATTTGACTTGATTTAAATTAACTCGATCAATTCGAGATTAATCACATACACACGCATAATAATAATTTACACTAGAGGGTTTAGTAAGTTTAGTTAAAAATAGGTAAGTATTTGGACAGTAGAATAGTTTCTTTTCTTAGACATATTAATATTTAAAATAAAAAAAATCGCATTTGCTTAGTTGTACCTAATAACGACACGATTAAAATTAAAATATTTAGAATATTTAGATGAACAATCAGAAAGTATGTAGGTACCTACTACCTACCTAATATCTAATATATAAAAATTAATATTTGTGTGTTTGTTTGTTCGTATTTAATGCGCAGCCATACCGTTCATCCGATTGCAATAAAACTTTGTAAACTTATTGCTTGCACTTGCGGGAAGAGTATAGGCTATACTAATATATAAAAATGAATGTCTGTCTGTCTGTGTGTCTGTCCCGTATGCGTTCCTATACCATTCATCCGATTGCAATGAAATTTTGGTAAGTGGTTGCATGCACACCCATGAAGGTTTCTGAATTAGAAAAATCATCATCTTCTTCTTCTTCTTCATTATATTTTCTTTTATTCGTATGGTTCCTATACCATTCATCCGATTGCAATGAAATTTTGGTAAGTGGTTGTATGTACACCCATAAAGGTTTCTAAATTAGAAAAATCATCATCTTCTTCTTCTTCTTCATTCTATCTTCTTTTATTCGTATGGTCCCTATACCATTCATCCGATTGCAATGAAACCTTCGTCAGTTGTTGTGGTAACACCCTCAATGGTTTTTGAATTAGTACAACCATCTTCTTCTTCTTCTTCTATTCTATATTCTTCTATTCGTATGCGTTCCTATTCCATTCATCCGATTGCAATAAAATTTTCGTCAGTAATTGTGCCAACACCCGCGAAGGTTTCTGAATTAGTACAACCATCTTCTTCTTCTTCTTTTTCTTCTTCTTCATTCTATCTTCTTTTATTCGTATGGTCCCTATACCATTCATCCGATTGCGATGAAACCTTCGTCAGTTGTTGTGGTAACACCCGCAATGGTTTTTGAATTAGTACAATTATCTTCTTCTTCTTCTTCTTCTATTCGTATGCGTTTCTATTCCATTCATCCGATTGCAATAAAATTTTCGTCAGTAATTGTGTCAACACCCGCGAAGGTTTCTGAATTAGTACAACCATCTTCTTCTTCTATTCTATCTTCTATTCGTATGCGTTCCTATACCATTCATCCGATTGCAATGAAATTTTGATCAAGTGTTGTGCTCACGCCGCAAAGGTTTCTGAATTGTTACAACTATTTTCTTTTTCTTCTATTCTATCTTCTTCTATTTGTATGCGTTCTTATATCATTCATCCAATTGCGATGAAATTTTGACCAGTTGTTGTGAGTACGCCCGCAAAGAGTTCTGAATTAGTACAACCATCTTCTTCTTCTTCTATTCGTATGCGTTCCTATACCATTCATCCGATTGCAATGAAAATTTGACTAAGTGTTGTGTTCACGCCCGCAAAGGTTTCTGAATTGATACAACCATTTTCTTCTTCTTTTTCTTCTATTCGTATGCGTTCTTATACCATTCATCTAATTGCGATTAAATTTTGACCAGTTGTTGTGCGCAAGCCCGCAAAGGTTTTTGAATTAGTACAACTGCCTTCTTCTTCTTCTTCTATTCGTATGCGTTCCTATACCATTCATCCGTTTTTTTGGATCCATCCGGAACTTTGGTGAGTTGTCGTGCGCACGCCTGCAAAGGTTTCTGAATTAGTACAACCAGCATCTTCTTCTTCTATTCGAATGCCTACCTACACCATTCATCCGATTTCAATGAAACTTTGGTGAGTTGTTGTGCGCATGCCCACGAAGATTTCTGAATTAGAAAATCATCTTCTACTTCTATTCGTATGCGTTCCTATACCATTCATCCGATTGCAATGACATTTTGATCAAGTGTTGTGCCCTTGCCCGCGAAGGTTTTTGAATTAGTACAACCATCTTCTTCTTCTTCTATTCGTATGCGTTCCTATACCATTAATCCGAATGCAATGAAACTTTGGTGAGTTGTCATGCGCGTGCCCACGAAGATTTCTGATTTAGAAAATCATCTTCTTCTACTATTCGTATGCGTTCCTATACCATTCATCCGATTGCGATGAAACTTTTGTCAGTTGTTGTGCGCACACCTGCAAAGGTGTCTAAATTATTATTATATAAAATACAAAGTTTGTTGTTTGTTTGTTCCATCCAATTTTGATTTTTTTTTTACTACATATTAATAACATTAATAACGTTTTCATATTTTGGATTCGATTTTAATTTAGTGTTCTTATGTTTGACCTTTACTCCTATTAGATTTATTTTCATATTGCCATATTGTATTACAAAGATATTTTAATATTAAAAAAATAATTACCTATTATTATTTTTCAAATATCTAAGATAAATATAACCACGAAGCGACCCTGTGCGAAGCCGGGTACTTCAGCTAGTAATATATAAAATTGAACGTAGTTATGCAGAATGTAGCCAGTCTACAAAAATTTCGAGCTAAGATAACGGCACTTTAGCAACAACATGATGATATTAAAAATGTATGTAAAATTGTAAATAGTACCTATTTTATTTCAAGAATAATTCATTTTTTATTTTTTGTAGACTGGCTACTTTCTGCATAACTATGTCCAATTATAGTCAAACGTCAAAACAGGCAGTCATTTTCAAGGTGCTACCTGCCGTATAGAAAAGTGATTTTTCTATAACCTAGTTGATAATTCAATTACATTAACATTGCCGTCAACTGTTCTGATACAAAAATACTGTAGGAATCTCTTCCCTTAGATTATTCGAAAGTTTTATATAAGCTTTCAGTTTATATTTAATTGTTTAATTTCTGTCTCCTCTCCGTGTGACTCTCTCCCACTAAGTTAAAAAAATATTTCAAAATATCAGTTAGAACACATTTGAGTGCGCGGGGACATCAATTTTGGGTAACTACTCCTGAGACATCTCCAGTCATGAAAAAATTCTATTGATTCACAATAAAACATATGATCCCATGAATCGCCCCATTGAGGCTGGGTGTAGTTGTACATTATAATATACCTATAAATGATAATTTTAACAGAACTATACTTCTTCTAAATGTTAATGTTATAAAATAAACATGTACTGCGTAAATATTTTCAGAATATCACAAAGCTACTAATCCGCAATACCACAAATTTAGTTACAAAATCCAAAGATATTATGTATTTACCTAAATGGGGAACTAACTAACTATTAGCTGTTCTGTGTGTACAGCCAATAAGTAGGTAGTATGTATGTAAAATTTAACAACGTCCTTACCAATATAATATGTTAGTGCATCCCTTTATCTTTTATCAATTACATTGCAGAAAATCTTATTCTATTGGGGCGGAGACTATTTATATGAAAATGAGACTTAGAAAACTTTACTAAGGCTAATGTTTAAATTATTTAGATATATCGACTACCTCACGGAATAACACACTAACTCTAAATTATCAACTTTTCAGGAGAGCAAAAAAACCATTCAAAAAAATTTGTAGCAAAAGCCGTTTATTGTGTGCAAATATTATTTAAATTTTAATTTATATCTTTAAATAGCGTATCATTTAAGCAGACAATCAACTTTCGTATGACATTAATTTAGGAAATAACACCCTAAATGTGTTTTTCCACGTTAAATTTGACAACTAAAATATTACATCTAGATTTGGTGTGATTTTTCCCGTTTATATTATTTAGAGGGCGTATATATCTATACTTGGTGTGTTTTTCCAGGTAATTATTTTATTTTCGGTAAAAAAGGTACCACGTAACTTGAGATAATGTTTTTTCCATGCTAATTCTGAACGATAATCTTAAATATCTCGACTTAGAGAGATTTTTGTTTTGAATTTTACGAGGAATGACATACTATGTGCTCTTAGTGTTTTTTTTCTCGATGATATTTGATTAAACCAAAAATATTTTTAGATATTCTGATGGAATATGAGGAGATTTTTTAATTAAAAAATATTTTATCGCAATAAACTGTATTTTAACCAATCAGTCAGTTTCAGGTAATTGTTTTACAGAAAATAATATTATAGTAAGATAATTGCAAAAGGTACTAAATGAATACTTCACTCAACATAATAATGATTGATAGTAGTTACCTATATATTTCACGTAAATTACGTTTGCATTGCAGCATTGTCAAGAAAATATGTACCTACATGGATAATTATAAACGTTTTGTAAATAAAACTTCTTTTATATTAAGTGTGGGAAAACTTTCAACTAACATACAACTGTATTCTTAAAATTAGATTTAAAATAAATGTAAAAATATTAGTTATAAGACTTATACTTCTATGCAGCTACTTATTTCTATCGCACCTCGCTTAGATGTTTGTAGATGGCAAAGATAACAATAGCCATCCTTGCTAACAATATCATAGACAGTGAGATTATAGATGGCATATTATTTTCTCTTATAGCTTAAGACTCATACTTCACTTTGTGACAAAGTTAAAACTTTTTGTAAATCAAAGCATGCTGTAACAGTTGTAATGCGACTTTCTTTTGCACGATTTATATCGCCCTGTTTCATCTCTCTCGAACGTTCTGTAAATAATAAATGTTACAGGCCGCCATTGATTCCACTAAATCGATGAATTGATTCAATTCAGCGGAAGAGAAGACCTTTGTCTGGAGGTCGGCTATCTTGCCGCGTCTCGTTGTTCCTCATACCCAGACATTTCGCGTGATGAATACCTGACCTGCAACCTGTCGCACCTATAGGTGGCTGTCATGTGCTTGCAGTATAATATAACGATATTACAATTAGTTTACCTACTCTAGGCCTAGATACAGCTGCCCACGAACAAATTATACAACTGTCTATTGACATATTATTTCGCAATACAAATAAATGTCTGTGCACAGTTATTATTGTTTGAAATTAATGCTCGAGCATAAGTACTTGAAAATAATGTTATGAAATTAAATACAGTCTGGAAAGTCTATTTATCTAAATAAGACTACATGCGTCGCTACTTCCGATGAAATACTCGAAAAAAATCAGCGAACATGGCTTAATTTTCTTGTTTGCTAATATTTTTTGCACATGTTTTCTATCTGCAGCAGAATAAAAAATATATACATTTGTATCAAAACATTTTTAATGTTCTTTTACAATTAATGTTCGTAAACAGGTCTCATGCAATGTTCATTTATTATTTGTTCACGAACTTATTATGCATCTTGGCTTGAAGTAGGCATTGAAATGAAAAGGACTAACGAAAAAAAATATTGTATTACTACATAATACGTACTTACTGTTCCTATGCAGACTCGTGTATAATCAAAATGACCTCTATACAACAAGGTGACTGAATAAATTTATCTAATGACTTTCACTTACGCGCATAGCTTAAATACATAATATTATATTTCACGACTATCTTGTAGATAGTATGTTTATGATAACTGAATAAAATCACAATTATCGATTTTAGTTATGAAACTAAGTTTAATATCATCGTCATAAAAATTTAGTAACACAGTTTATTAATATAAATTGAAAAATATATTACAAAATACTGTGTCAAAATAATTCCTTTGACCCCGACGTGATTTGAACACGCAACCTTCTGATCTGGAGTCAGACGCGCTACCGTTGCGCCACGGAGTCATATCCGAAGTTGATATTCTAAAACACCTGTTCACAAGTAGGTACTTGTTGCATTTGATCTAATTTAAAACAATAAACACACGCATGACTTATCTTATCTTTAAAACTAATACATAAATAATATGTAGAATCTTTTTTTAATCTTTACAATTTATAAGAAAATCGTTAGGTATTTTTTATAAATTTTTCTTCCAAATCTCAATTGTTATTAATTATTTAAGTATCTTTGCTATTCTTCCTATACTATCATATTATTACGGACGACAGCTGAAAAATGCTTTCTATTACAAAAAATTAGGTATCTATAGATATACCTAACTTTTAGTTAGGAAAACTTACACATATTTTAATCAATCCTGGGATGCAGGGATTGATAATATTGTCGTATCCGGTAATTTGTACTTACGCAGTTCGCAGTATCACACTTCATCGTGAAAGGTTGTATCGGAAGTATATTGCCGTATATTAAAGACCGTCCAACCTCTTTGGGTCGTATAGTACTGACATAAAATTCATGTCTAAATAAATCACGGTCCATGTCGGCTTACTCTTTACAGGAAGCCAGCAGCAAAAAAATATGAAAATAGCCGATATACTGGATTATTTGTTAGATTAGGTTAGGTTAGGTTTTCATTTTTGAATTCATGACTTTTGCCAAAATCAGCTATGAAAATTGAATCTAATATTGAATCTAATAAAATATTGAATCTAAATATTGAATCTAATAAAATTAGAGACTGTATAGTATACGGTCATCTCTTTCCGATAGAAAGCTTACGGCGAACTGTGCTACGGTGAAATGTTTTACGTACAATTTACATGTAACCTAATATTATTCCCTCAATCGGAATTTGAATCTTTCTAGGAAGACAATCCCTAGTTAGTACTTTAATGTATCATTTCGTTCTCGTTTATGTCAATGTTCACCAGCTGTCCGGAGTAATATGACTGTCAACGCACCTTCGCTCCTCGTCCGTTCTTGCCCGTCCTTGCAGTAGCGCAGCTAGTAATATTGTCCCTAGTGGAAAAATCACGCAAGACCCTCTTCCGTTTTACCAAATATGAGACGCTATATATACCGTGACCATTTATTTTTTCCCCCAAACCGGGACACCTAAAAAAGGTAGGTAATTATTCATTTTAGGCGCCTGACACTTACATACAATACAATAATTGACAAGATAGTAATGTTTTTTTCATGTCATATTAGGTGACCTGTTTGATTTATTTATTTGAAGTTTTGTTTGAGTAGGCGCATACAACGCTCGAGTTCCTACAATTTAATGGTACATATTATTTTATGTATTAATGAAAAGTATACACAGGTACACACATGAAAATTTATCTGATGTTATATTTTTCCGAAGAAAAAATTTAGTATATCTGATGTTGATTTCAAAAACGAATGAAATTCTTGGCAGGATTTTTTTTGAATTTACTTTTATAATTAACATTGCTTTAAAGACATCCACTTTCAATTGTATTTTTTCACTCGTCTACAACTTACTCATAAGTCCCAAAGACTACGATGGGCGGGACATGTGGAGAGAATGCCTGATGTTAGAGCGCCAAGGATCATGACGAAGTGGCTACCCCAACGGAAGAGACCCAGAGGCCGTCCAAGAAGGAGATGGGCTGACCCCGTAGAAGTGGACTGGCTTCATATAGGAAGACCCGGTAACTGGAGAAGTG
This sequence comes from Rhyacophila brunnea, assembly GCF_057557595.1. Lineage (NCBI taxonomy): Eukaryota > Metazoa > Arthropoda > Insecta > Trichoptera > Rhyacophilidae > Rhyacophila > Rhyacophila brunnea. The sequence goes on from NW_028232965.1 coordinate 18,995,613, forward strand.
TGGCGAGAGACCGGAGTGAGTGGAGAGCGGTTGTGGAGCAGGCCAAATCCCACCCCGGGATGTAGCGCCGTGAAAGAAGAATAAGAACAACTTATTCATAAGAGAGAAGACCCTTTCTACTAGTGCATTAGTGCCGGGCAGACATAAAATATATTCAATAATTATACGAAAATTTTTATGATCTAAATTATTGGCGCGAAAGTGTTTGAAAAACTCCACCCAACGACTTTCAGTTGAAACTTGAAACATTCCCAATTTTCCATTCAGACACTTTTTGCGATGTAATGTAATTAGAAAAAAGTGAATACCCATCAAATATTTCTGTATTTTGGTCACAAGTCTCTTTCTATTCGAAAACGGGACATTTTGTCGTCCCGAAGCTGTGTTTGGGGACACCGGGACACGCCACCTGAAAACGGGACGTCTGGTCATATTATAACAAATATACCAAGACATATAATTAATATTAATTATTATAGATGAATTATTTATCTTATCGATTATATACGAGAAAATAAATCAACTCACTGATTATTAATTTTCGTAAAATCTTTGTCAATCCTGGTTTGATACTAAATTTAATCATGGTTATTTAAAAATAAATAGTTCAGATTTACAAATATTGAATTCTTGAATTCTGAACACTCGAGTCCATCACTCGGCTCACTACTCATCTCGAGTCCGGTCACTCGACACAGTCAACTGTCATTCCACTCGAGTCCAGTATCTCGGTTATATTAACATATCAGTACATCGCCAGTCAATTCAATAATATAATCAATCTCACTGTACATCCGTAACCGGGAGTATAATAAACGTATCGATAAAATAAACTCTCTTCTCAAAACCTCAAAGCAACGACGACTATTTTCTCTACACACTACTTCGTGACTACTTCATTCGTGGTATTAAAATTATTGTATTAAAATAGCAAAGCATTATTATATTAGCATTATTGATGTTCTCGTTGACTTCTGTTTAATGTTACATAATAATATATGATAATTAATTACCACTAAGTATCCAATGTAGTTGTAACTGTAACTGATAAATTAACGCTCGTGTCTGATTATCCATTACAGAGTAGTTGTGCAGGTAGTTCAGGTTGACCAACAGTACGGATTAAGAGTAACAATTTGAAACGCGCTCGCTCTCATCCACCCTGAGGTACGGTGCCCGCATCGTGCAGTTGGCAGCACCTACCTACGGCAGGCGGTGGAGTTAATCTGGCAAGCGTCGGTCGTAGCGGCGTCGCGGTGGGCCGCATAATCCCGCGGGGTGCGTCGCCAGTCGTCGCCGCCGGTCAGAAACTTTCCAGCGCGAGAGCCTACAGAACGGACATCGCGCTGCATTCCTTCGTATTTTAACGCTGGACGACAGCCAAAATGTTTTGAACTTTTCACACTAGATTATCTAGTAAACAGATTAACATTGCTATGTTACATAAATGCCGGCACATATATCTACTATTCATTTTATAATAAATAACCTCAACTTACAGGTGATTGAATAAAACTAGTTATATGATGTATCTAAGTTTTCGACAAAAAAAAAATTTATACGTCCGATACCAAAATAATAAGATTGATAAATATAATATGTTATAATATAGTACTTCTTAATGAAAGGTACAGGTGCCGTGTGAAAGTCAATAATGGATAATTTGGGAGCTAAGCCTAAATAATCTGTAAACTTTGTAGAAATTATTGTAAACGTCTTAGGATATATTATTTTTCTGGCGTTGCGGTCACGACTAAATCACTCTGGAACGGTGTTAATGTCATTGTTTGAAAGTAACGATATCAACACCTAAATGAGTCGCCTGCACTGTCACAAGAATCTGATATCATTCTAAACTAGATGTCCGTGGTTATAAATAAATTATTGATTAATAAAAATAATGATTATATTTTTAAAAATGCTAAGTGGCGTATTTAAGTGGTTGTATTATCTTTCAATTGATAATGTTCGTTCAATCAAGTCTATATACCTATCTAACTTAAATATAATACATATTTTTAAAACACCTTTTTATTTACTATCGAGATAATATGTTTTCGTATATGTATATTTAGTGATTATTTATTTAATCACGTGTACCCGTTTTGTTATTTTCCATATTCCAAAAAGTATTCGATTTACCACTACTTATACTTACTAAGTGTATTATATTATCATTAGCCATATAGGTATCAAATTATACAAAACACAGTGACAATTATTTATTTGTGACAAAAAGACCAATATTTGACCCCGACGTGATTTGAACACGCAACCTTCTGATCTGGAGTCAGACGCGCTACCGTTGCGCCACGGAGTCCATATGACAAGCAGATTTTTAGCAATTAAAATACTGTAGTTACTTTAGAAGATCGAATATTGTAAAAAAAAATATATTATTTCAAACAATTAAAAAAATCTCCCCGGCGGGGAATCGAACCCCGGTCTCCCGCGTGACAGGCGGGGATACTTACCACTATACTACCGAGGACATGTGTGGAGTTGCCGATCATACTATGTGAGAGAAATAAATTATAAATAGACAAATAGATTTTGAGGTTTTTTTTTATTTAATTATAAATAAATAATTATTACAGTTCTATATGCAGGTACCTATAATAATTTCTAATATTAACAATATGCTTTGAAGTATTTTAATCTAATTTTTATCGGTTAATTGCTAGAAGAACTAAGATACTAAATCTATCGCAAATAATCGTATGGTCGACTTAGATTAACATTTTATATGAAAGCAAGTATATTATATATTAAAATCATACATATTTAATGTTAAATAAAAATTGTGTTCTATTTTTAGAAATTATTACTTTTTAATTTGACCAATAATTAAACCGTTTTACCGTTTACTGGGTATACGTACCGTTTGGTATTTACCACGTATACAAAATATATGACTTGTGTTCTTCTAACATGAGATGAGCTTTTTAAGGTATCAGTACTGAGTACAGGATGATCCGTTTGGATTAATGTAATTGATAATTTACCAGTGGCGTGCGATCCATAGATGCTGTATAGATGCTCCGCATCCCAAGAAATAATTATTATCGATATGGTACCGAGTACCGACTATGTAATAATCTCAGATTAAAGAATAGGTAATAATATTGCAATGTGAAATAGTATGGTAAATTATTTTTTGTTGTACTTGTAAAGATTTTAAATAATTAATATTACGTAATTATCTTTAAAATACTTCGTAGCCACACAGTCAGTAATCATTTACTTACGAATTTTTTTTATTATACTCTTTGGTAACTACCTACTATTTAATAGGTATATACGTAGTTTTCCCTACAAGAAAAAGTCACAGCACGCCACTGAACATTACATACACTCAAACGTAAATTTTTATACTCGTAGAAACTTGATAACGCTGACCATGTGAGCGAAACACGTATTATAAAACATTTTATATGTGTTGTTAAAAACATACATAATATATGATCTAATATATAAAAATTAATATTTGTTTGTTTGTTTGTTCGTATTGAAAGCACTGCCATAGCGTTCATCCGATTGTGATAAAACTTTGTTAACTTATTGCTTGCACTTCCGTGAAGAGTATAGGCTATATCTTATATATAAAATGAATGTCTGTCTGTCTGTATGCCTGTTTGTCTGTCTGTCTTTCTGTCTGTCCCGTATGCGTTCCTATACCATTCATCCGATTGCGATGAAGTTTTGGTTAGTGGTTGTATGCACACCCGCAAAGGTTTATGAATTAGAAAAATCATCATCTTCTTCTTCTTCATCATTCTATTTTCTTTTATTCGTATGGTTCCTATACCATTCATCCGATTGCAACGAAACATTCGTCAGTTATTGTACACACACCCGCAAAGGTTTCTGAATTAGAATAACCATCTCCTTCTTCTTCTATTTTATCTTCTTCTATTCGCTATGAAAATTTGGTGAGTTATTGTGCGCATGCCCACGAAGATTTCTGAATTAGAAAATCATCTTCTTCTTCTATTCGTATGCGTTCCTATAACATTCATCCGATTGCGATGAAACTTTTGTCAGTTGTTGTGCGCACACCTGCGAAGGTTTCTAAATTAGTATTATATAAAATACAACGTTTATTGTTTGTTTGATCCATGCAATTTTGATTTTTTTTTTTACTACATATTAATACTTTGGACGCTGATGACGCACATGCGCGTAATGACCACGCGGCCGATCGATGTAATTAACGTGCATTTTAAAGGTGCTAATTAAAAAATCATTATCTATCTTATAACATTAATAACGTTTGCATATTTTGGATTCGATTTTAATTTAGTGGTCTTTTGTTTGACCTTTACTCCTATTAGAATTATTTTCATATTGCCATATTGTATAACACAGATATTTTAATATTAAAATAATAATTACCTCTTATTATTTTTTTAAATATCTAAGATAAATATAACCACGAAGCGACCCTGTGCGAAGCCAGGTACTTCAGCTAGTAAATAAATAAAAATAAATTTATTATTTTCACGATCAATAAAAGCATCGCCGACATAATCAAAGCAGGCTACAGCCAGCAATTAATCAAACTGGAAATTGGCTAGGCGCAGTTGTACTGTATTTTACTATCATGGGAATTATACTGGCAACCCAGAATCGATTTAAGTCTCGTTAACATAATGTAGAATTCAGACCATGATTTTAATATCAATATGATATTCGCTGTAATAAAATCATTCGTTAAAATTGTATATCATTACAACTAGGGATTCCAATCCCGGGAACCCGAACTATTTTCGATACATATGAATCCCGAGATTGATAAACATAATCACGAAACTTTCGGGATTGATTTTTTTATCAATTTTTATGGAAAATATAATAAAAACGAAAATATAACAGAAAAAATACTTTTAATAACAAATAACTACATTAAAAATAAACTGAGTTTGAATGACGTTTGATTTACCCATGTGTAAGATTCCGATTCATTTTATTTTTTCACATCTTCTATATATTATAATATTTTTTTTTTTTTTCTTTATTTGGAAGCAATTGAGCTCTTCTCTGAATGGAAGGCTATTCTGCTTTACAATGGTTTACAAAAGTATACATACATTTTTTTTTTTTTTAACGACAGGCATAAATAGTTACATTGTTAATGATACAGAATTACATTTTTGTTACACTATACACTAGACATTTACGTTACATTTTTGGAGAAATTCATGTACAATTTTCATAACTGAAATATTTGGTTTTGCCAGGAACGAATTAATCGTAAAAGGAGGGTATAACCTGCATTTCCCCAACTTATTCAATAACACTTCTCTCTCCTGGTCATAGGCATCACATTGCCAGACAATGTGGTTAAGATCTTGAGTGGGATGTCCACACTGACACTGAGGGCTATCTACCACTTTAATTTTGTACAATGATTCGTTGAGACTGTAATGCCCTGACCTGCTTCTAGCTATTGTCACTATTACATCTCGCTTTATTTTACAATGTTTACTAAACCAAGTTTTAGGAGATCTACTATAAAAGTTTTGATAGTAGTGTGTTCCCTTTTCTTTCCCAAGATTTTCTAAATATTTACCGTTATTTTCGCTCATTGTTTGTTTAAACTGGGCTTTAAAATCTGTGTATGGAATTCTTATATTTTCTGATGGGTATTTTACAGATTTTTTTGCCAATTGATCCGCAATTTCATTGCCATTAATTCCTTTATGTGCTGGAATCCAGTATATCTGTATATTTGTACCGTGTTCGTTACTATTGCTAAATTTGGAAATGTTGGTTCTAATATTAAGAATGTAGTCATTAGTTTTGATGCTGAAATTTGGATTTTCGAGCGAGTGAATCAGACTTAAGGAGTCAGTGAAAATGTTGATATTTTTATTTTTGTAATTAAGTGCAATTTTAGTGGCTTCGTATAAGGCTAAGCACTCTGCTGTATAGATGGAAGTGAATCTGTGGACACTTTTGGCAACCGACGTGTTGGATTGGGGGAAGAACACTGCTACCCCTACTGAAGGTGAATCGGGAATTTTGCTTCCATCCGTAAAAATTTGGACTACATTTTGATTGCTAAATTTGGACTTGAATAATAAGTCGGGAGAGTCGGAGTGCGATAGCTCCATTCCTATTTTTGTATTAGTTAAAACGTTATATATAATATCCTCATATGTATAATTAAAAAAGTTGTAGAAGTCTCTTTTTAAAATCAGATGATCAATACAATTTACAGCTTGGATACTTTCTTTTAAAATTTGAAATCTCTTCGGAGTACGATCTCGCGTTATAGTTGTTTGTAGAAATCTGTTGACATTGTATCTCGTATTAGAAGTACGGTTTGACATACATTTTACCAAGAAGTTTTTACATAGAAATTTAGATCTTTCTTCTAGTAATGTTATCTTGGCTTCGGCAAGTAGTATGTTAGTAGGTGTACTTTTTCTTAGGCCAAGAGCCAATCTGATAGCTTGGTTCTGTAGTCGTTCTAACTGTAGCTTTGCTCCTTTATTTTTTGGGAAGTAAATATAGCTTCCATAGTCCATTATGGATCTGATGTAGCTTTTATAGAAAGTTATTAGAGTGGAAGGGTGTGATCCCCACCAAGTACCTCTGAGGAACTTTATAATGTTGGTGGCTCTATTGACTTTCTGGGCAATGTAATTGACATGTTTATCAAAAGAAAGCTTGAAGTCAAAATAGATACCTAGAAATTTGGCTGATTCAGTTGATTTAATCATCATATCATTCAATTTAATTTGAAATTCTCCCGGCAGTATTTTGTTTTTGTTGAAATGTACGAATACCGTTTTCTCCGGAGATAGATCCAAGCCCAGTTTGAATAGATTATTTCTAATTGTTTCTAGTGCACATTCCATTATATTTTTATCCTGATTGGGGTCTTTAGTTTTAAGGAACAAAGATATATCGTCTGCAAATTGGGAGACTGTTATAGCTTTCGGTATATTGCGAACAATGTGGCTAACGTATATAATGTAAAACAGCGGACTTAAAATTCCTCCTTGAGGAACGCCTTTATACAGTGTTCTCGGGAGATCTATGTTTGAATTAGTATAGATTAATCTCTCGTAGACAAGAAAAAAACAGAATTTAACGAGTTTAAAGGGGCACCCTATTTGTGCCAATATTTCAACGAGAATATCTGATTGAACGTTATTGAAGGCTCCAATCACGTCCAAAAAAATACCTAGCGTATGTTTTTTTTCATTAAAAGATTCTTCAATATACATTGCAACATTTGTTAGGTTATCCGCACAGGAAAAACCTTTCCTGAATCCGGTTTGTGTATCTGGGATAATTTTTTCTCTTTCCAGCCACCAGCGAAATCTATTTGCGACCATGATTTCTAAGATTTTGCAGACACATGAGGTCAGTGCAATAGGTCTTAAGCTATCCGAATTAGGTTTATTAATAAAATGTATAAATATGCTTTTCCATTCGTCAGGGAATTCCATGCTATGAAACATGAGGTTAAAAATGTCAAGGAATATATGTTTTATTGGAGTGGGAAGCATATTAATGACTTCATACGTTATCCCGTCCGTTCCAGGTGCGGAATTATGTTGACGAGAATTTAATGCTATGCTGAATTCTATGAAACTAAAGTGAGTGTCGAATAGCGTGTTATTTTTGGTAACAGGGAAAATGTTAGGGTTACTTGGAACCCACGGTGGGCATAGTCTTTCAAGAGCAGCTTCAATTTTCTCTTTATTTTGCATATTTTGTTCAATACTATCGGGTCTAATTTTTATCCATTTGTTTTTAAAAATTTTTGCTTTTTCCCATGTATACTTAAGGTCTGTGCTAAAATTGATGGTCTCTGCAAATTTTCGAAAGCAGTCACTCTTTTTCTTTTTAAAAGTTTTTTTAGCTATGGCAGCATTCTTTTTGTATTCAATTAAGTCTTTAAAATCTAAGGTAAATTCCCATTTTTTTAAGGCAGCTTTTCTTTTTCTCTTTACCTTATCACACTCTGAATCCCACCATTATACTGGATTGCTATGGCGAAATTGGGGATTATTCCCTTTTTTTGGGGTGCAATCTATGATTGCTTGTGTGATTTTTTTAATGAGGAATTTATACTGCGAGACTGAACTTAAACTGAGAAAAGAATCTGTTTTGAATTCATTAATATTTTCAGCCATTGTATTTTTAAATTTAACCCAATTGGTTTTTTTGGTCTGCAACTTGAAAGTCTTTTTGAAATAAATTGCTTTTTGTACAGATAAATTAATACGCACTGGATAGTGATCCGATCCCCGGGGGTCTTCATCTATATTTAATACAATCTGTTGTAGAAGATTAGGAGAAGAAAAAACTAAATCAATATTTGATTTTGTACCTCGTCGCAGATCAATACGGGTTTTAGTATTATTGTTTATTAAAATTAAGTCGTAATCAGCTAAAGTATAGATGATTCTAGAACCATTTATATCATTTCTATTGCAATTCCACGCGACATTGTGGGCATTGAAGTCTCCCACCAATATGGTTTTATCATCTAATAGAGTATTACTAAAAACTTGGTCCCATTCCTGAAGCGACAGATTTGTATTATTTCCGCTATTGCTCGGGGGCCTATAAACTGCAATGATATTAATTTTATCTTTAAGGTTAGTCAGTGTAATGCCCAAAACTTCAGTGGATATGTTCGGAATGATGAGGTTGTTAATAGCTTTGTAAGCTATAGTATTTCTAATAATGAAAATTATACCTCCTCCTCTGGCGTACGTCCTGTCTCGCCGAAGCACCATAAAACCTGGGAAGCTAATAACTATGTGAGAAATTGTGTCGTTTAACCATGTTTCCACGCCTATAAAAATATCAATTTCATCTAGCATCACTCTAAGCTCCTCTAGTCTATTAAGAATGCTTCTTGTATTCCAGAAAACAATACGTATATCAGATTGAATAAATTGGTTAACTTTGTTGCTGGAATTATGCATTATGTTATTGTTCCTCTTGTCCTTCCAACGAACTAATATCTTCACTGGAAACTTTTAATTGTGGATTACTGAGTCTTTTCTTGATCTTTGTTATGCGACTTTTAATGCTGCGTTCTTTTAAATGACTATAGATTTCTGTTAGCATGTTATTAAGAGCTTCTATATCAGTAGTAAATTCATTAGCAATCATTTCGGTATTGGGATTTCCATGTGTTTTCACAAGGAAACTGAGCAATGTTTCATAATCGATTGGAAATCTATGACGATTACTTTCAACATGTTCCTTGGCAGGTAACAAAAGTTCATTTGTATCTTCAGTGGATACTTTTTTTCTTTCTTTTTTTGATTTTTTTGGTGTCTGTTGGAGTGCAGGAATGCGTGAGATTGCATTATTTTTCACTGTATCTTCAAATTCAAATTCTACGCTGCTGATATCAGTTGGACTGGTCAACGGCCTTTTTGAACCGATTGGCGTATCCTTGTTGATAATAGAGTTGTCCGACTCTATATCTGCGGCTAGTTCATCCTCCTGGAGTGTATTTTTTCTCTCTAACGAAAGAGAGGTTAACACTTTTGGTACATTGAGAGAGTCAGGCAATTGTACAGTGTGAGGTTCATTATTTCCAGTTGTTTTACAATATTTGGCCAGATGGCCCTCTTCTTTGCATATAAAGCATGTCAATTTTTCGGTGGAGAAGTAAATCCAGTACAGGGTATTATCAAAATTTATTTGCATTGACTCTGGCAGTTTAATAGTGTCTTCTGGGTTTACATAAACCTGTCTCCGGAAACTTAAAATATGTGCATAGCCCGGTTCGTTAATACCAGCTCTGATGCTTGTAATACGTGAAGTAGTTTTTATGTTTAATTCGTTGAGTTTTGATTCCAGAACGCTGTGTGGGATTATAGGACACACGTTTGATATTATTATCCTCTTTGATTTGGTGATCAGCGGCCTGATTTCTAGTACGTGGTTTCCAATTTTAACTGTTTCTTTATTTACTGTTAATTTATCTGCTTGTTCTTCACTACTCAAGTATATACATATTCTTCCCTGGGAAATCCTAGATACATATCTTATATGACATGGACCTACCTTATTCCCGATTGACAGTGTATATTCTCGTATAGAGATGCCCTCGATAGCATCTAAAACGATGGCTTGCTCCTTCTTCGGAAATTGCATTTTTTGGGCAACTGATGCATAAGACATTGTTTGTTGGGTTTCTTTTTGGTGATCCATTGCTGGCAACGTTGTATTTTTGATTTTTAATAAGCGCCCCTGTAGTCAGAGACACTTAAATGTAAACAACTTTGTAACAATAATTTATTGTTACGCCGCGCGCACAACTGGTTATTATTAATTTGTAAACACTCGCTATCTCGTTTGGTGACGTGCGACGGTCGCCGAGCACACGGAACAACTGTATATTATAATATATAAAAATTAATATTTGTTTGTTTGTTTGTTTGTTCGTATTTTATGCGCTGCCATACCGTTCGCGAGCGATAAAACTGTATCAACTTATTGCTTGCACTTGTGCAAAGAGTATAGGCTATTATTATTAATAACATTAATAACGTTTGCATATTTTGGATTCGATTTTAATTTAGTGTTCTTTTGTTTGACCTTTACTCCTATTAGAATTATTTTCATATTGCCATATTGTATTACACAGATATTTTAATATTAAAAAAATAATTACCTCTTATTATTTTTTAAATATCTAAGATAAATATAACCACGAAGCGACCCTGTGCGAAGCCGGGTACTTCAGCGAGTAAATTAATAAAAATGAGAATGATTGGAAAAAACAATGCTTCGTACCACCATGCACCATGATCTTATACGTTTTACGGCAGATTCATATTTGGCTGACTAATTAGATTTATGAAGCGGAAAGGCCATAAGTACACCATAATTTGCTTTACTATATTAAATCTCGCTAACCCATTCATTAAGTCTTTACTATCAGAAAAAGCAATCTCATATTAAATTCACATTATTATTTATATTACAATATTATTTACTCCATTAAATTTATGTATTTCCAAGATTGAATGTATCCAATATTAACAATAAATAATGTCTTAAATAGTATAAATTATACTAGATTTATTTTTGACCGATTTTATCAATGTTATTTGTAAATCCAGTCCCGGGATCCCGGGATTGTCAAATTGTAATCCCGAAATCCCGGGATCAGAATTTTGGCTCGGGAATGAATTCTCTAATTATAATGTATTTGATAATATCATAATGATTTGTCTTATTCTTGTTGTTATAATATCTCGAGGAATGAATAATAACTTTTGAATTTTGCAATGTTCTCATCCCTCCGTATAATTAATTACCAGTTGTCATTTTATTGTTTAACTTCAGCAATGTCACTCAGATACTCACTTTAGTATAATTGATAATTTATGCAATATATAAATAAAACGTCTTGTAAAATAAATTTATAAGTGGTAAATGCAAGATTAAAAAAAATGTCATGAATTCATTGAAATAATTAAAAAACTATTTTAAGGAAAGCCGTGAGTATGTTTTTAATATTATGTAAGAATTCGAATTTATTAAAATTATTGTAATAGACTTCAATGCTAACGAGAATCTATGTAAAATGCATTGACAAAATAATAATGGATTACATGCGTTCATTAGGATGTGTTTGGATGAGTGTGGAATAAAAAGCTTCTGTGAATCGATACAAAAACTTTAGTCTGCACTTAGCCTAAAACTCCACGGAAGGATTCAATATTCTATAAAAGCTTTCGAAATAAACGAAGGACTATTTGGTAGTATACGAGATACACTGAGGGGTTTTTGTAAACTATGTAGGTAGGTATTAGTAAGATAACTGTTTGGCAGGATTAAAAGTTACATTACAAATTACGAATACCTACAATCAATGTACTATGTCTACAATACATACAATTGCCTACAATAGATACATTTTCCTGGTGAACGGATCATATTTTTATAGACGTATAATTATTTTTAATTACCTATATCAAATTTTAATCGAGCATTATGTATGATTCTATGTTATTATTTGCATTTGCTTAAATGTATATGATAATATCATATTAGTATGTAATAATATATTGGCATATTTTTCTAAATTCAATAATAGGTAGGTATGTAGCGTCCCGGCTTAAGTCAGTCTATTGCAGGTAGGGATGTCATATTGAAAGAAAAGTATCTATTCCAAAGTATAGAAGTGTTGATAGTTTTTTGACGTCCCTAATTATTGCAAAAGATGCACGCATGTTCACACGACCATGCTAAGTTGTCATGTCGTTGCAAAAAAAACCAATCCAAATAAATATTTTATTATCAGATCTAATAAACAGATATGAGAAGTGTTTCACCCGTCACTCACCAAAACCAATCCTATAAATACATTAAACAAATAATTTGGATAGAAATTGAATTTCAATACGAATTTATAAGAACTTTATACTGAATAGATATCAATTTTAGTGACCTGTTTCATTATTCGGCATCTATAGAGTATTAATTGTAGAATTGTGTCAGGTTCCTGTGGCAGTGCAAGCGACTTATTTAGGTGTTAGCCCTCTTTCAGACGGGATTCCGGTGTCGAGCCACCGGCGTGGCTCGATTCCGCATTTACACATAACTAAATGGGAGCGTTCAGACGGAAGACACCCGTATCGCACTTTTTTTAAGCCACCTGTGTGGCGGAGATTCCGCATTTACACATAACTAAATGGGAGCGTTCAGACGGAAGATACTCGTGTTTACGAGAATCGCACACTTTTCCTTTGCCCGCCACAATGTCAAGCCGCTCGATCTCATTATTATTTGCGAGCGCGGTTTTTATTACATTTTTTCATTCATGGCCTCGGCCGAAACTCCGGCGATCTTAATATAATAATAATAATTAATACAAAGACCGCTTTGATTCGGCGACACGTGTGCTATTATTATTTTTGAAATTGAATTTATCATTGACACATAATTAATATTAATAGGCATGTTTTTTAGCTAAATAGAAATTTCTTCAAAATAAAATACATAAATGAAAACAGTGTTTCATACTGATCCAGATTCTGAAAAAAAAATTTAATATTATTCTGTTTTCAATAAAAAAGACAATTTACAGATGATTGGTTTCTTACTAAATTTCTTACGATCGATTTGATGAAATTCATTATTGACAATAGTTTATAATCAAATAGATCAGTTTGGCCGAGTATCTTCAAAATACCTACTTAAGTAGGTAAAAGGTTTTTAAATTCGATGAAACCTGCGAAAACCATAGCTAATAGTAAAAAATACTCTAAAATTATGCGATTAAATTATAGGTACACAACTTTGGATATTTTATAGATAGGAAATATATTTTTTTATTATTTGGTTAGGATGGGAATAATGAAGTTTGTATTTATCGAGCGTTCATAACTACAAAGTACAATACAAAATTTGTCATTGATAGGGAACCTTTTTTTTAACATACGGTAGGTGAATTTTAAACACAGCAAATTTTTTTATGATAAAATTAGGCAATCTCATAATGTATATAAATCATTAATTTAATAAATAAGTACAAATATCACCAACAAGTTAGTATTAATTTAAGTAAACAATCGAAACCGACGTTCTCTATAATTTTTTTTTATTCAATAATATGTACCTATATTTGTTACTGTTATTCAATTGAAAATTTACGCTAGGATAAAAGCGCTTGTATATCAAAATTATCAAATAAAATGTGGAAAAAGTAAAAAAAATAAAAAACCTTTTATTTTCTAAAAGTGTTTTTTGAATGAAATATGTAGCAAGGTACCTGCCGTTGCATGTCATGAATCATGTGTCTTTCCACGTTATATATGTTTAAATCAAATAATAATACCTCAGTAGCGAAGGGTGGAGGTAGGCTGTTAAGATCCACTATATATAGTGCACACTAAACTTTATCAGGTATTAGTATTTTTTTCATTGAAATAACACCACAATTTACAGAAGCTGTTGTTACGTTTTTTTAATTCAATTAAACCATGCGAAACCAAGCCATAATAGATAATAGTAAAAAAATACCTATCTATAAAATATCTAAAATTATGCAATTAAACCATACATAACTTTGAATATTTTATAGATAGAATAATATTTTTTTATCTATTAGACAGGGCTTAATGAATTAAAAAAAACAACCAACAAAATGTGTAATGATATTTATTCTTAATCCAACGAAAACAAATAAGTATGAATGAAAAGGTATGCACAATTTTGTCGTATCACCCAAAATATACCAAAATTAGTATGGTTTGGTTTAGGCAGGGTTTAATTGATTTTAAAAATCTAACCAATAATATCTGTAAATTGTTCAATAAAAACAAATACGTATGACTAAAAAAGTTTAATGTGCACTAATTATGGCGGATCTTAACAGCCTACCTTCACCCTTCGCTCCTCTAATACCTAAATACATGATTGAATAGAACGGGCGTGTGTTCTTTTAGAAATGAACGTTAGCCTGCATTTTATCTACTTAAGGTCTTATAACTAATTTAATCACGGTAAGTGGTATAGTGGCATTTCGGATTAGTAGATATAAAATATTCTAAATCTAAATAAATTAACGTTTAGTATATTTTAGTTAGTTATAGTATTACTTTAGGTATATATTAATTGGTATTTGTATGTATCTATATTAGTTATAGGTACCTGCGAAAAAGCTATTAGATATAATATAATTATTAAACAACGTATTCTATACGCATTGTATAAAATAAATGGTTTGTTATTGCTGCATCGACCAAAGAACATTTTTATTGCGGCTAGTAATTCCTTTATGATTCACCGTCATAATAATAATACGTAATAATAATAATAGTATTGTATTCGTCGACCGACATGTGATTATTATTATATTATTATTAATTAGACGACCGTAATGAACCGCACTATTTAAATTAAACCGCCTAACGCAAAATAGGTTTTACCTTTCACATTTTTGTACTGTGTTTTCGAAATATATTTAGAAATTGAACGATCTTTTGACTTATAGGTATGAAATTTTCGGTACATGTAGGAGAAGGGTGTACAAAATGGCATAGTGTTTAGTTTAATGAAAAAAAGAATACCAAAACGTATAATTTATTATAAAAACGGAGCATGAATAAAGTAAAACTACTTTTAAAAAAAGAAGTAAAAACGTGTAGTTAAAAATAATTTCACCCCTCCGGTTGTACAAAATGGCAAACGACATAAATATTTGTCAAAAATAGAAACAAAAATATTTTATAAAATAAAAATTTCATATTTTGACATTCAATTTCCACTGGAAAAGTAATCATAAATCTTCCAAGATGTTTATCTCCGTTTTTATTGTTTTATTTCTATTTAAAAAAATGCCTTTTTTAAGTTCTTCCATTCATTTTCACAGCTAAAATTGCCTGATTTATTTTCATTGTATCCCATGTCTCTTACAGAGTTTTACGTAGGTAATTTCGGAACATAATCTTTCAGAAACAATAAAATCATAAATCACATAATATGCCGTTTTAGCCTACCATAATGTATGCCATTTTATCCCAATCAAATGAATTTGGCAAATTCGTTAAAAAAATGCAGTTTACACTTCAGTAATTATGATAAATTTACATCGTACATGAACACTAATAACGGCTACTTAAGCTGGTTTATATATATATATATATATAGATTTAATAATATAAAATACATGTAATATTACCTTTTGTCGACAAGCTGCAAAAATATTCGTTTGGTTCACAAATCTTTCCACTGTATCTTCTTGTACGACTGTTTTGAGTAAACTCAATATGGCTGAATATTTAAAAAAAGGGTCATGCATTGTTCCTGAGCTAGTTGCATCATGTTAGACTGCATTTCGCCAGTAGAGCAAAAGTTTATTTTTCCCCACTGTGCCATTTTGAACGCATTTCCCCTACTATGAATGATAGACTATTAATCCTTACAGCGCTGACAGCACAGCTGTTGTATCCTCATTTGGTGGCCATTATATATAATTAGCATGTTATTTAAACGTGGTATTTAAATAGTAATTAAATGTTCCGCGGTGAAGCGATTAAACGTAATAATTAACTCAAATCATATAATTTTGCACTTGTGGCGGTTTAGTTGTGATGGTGCGATATGAATTCAGTGGCTGCCATAGCCACTGCAGTGTAGAGTGGCTGGATTCTTCGGTGGCTCGACACCGGAATCCCGTCTGTGAGAGCTCTTATAGTATCGTTACGTTCAAATTATACTACCACTGTTCCAAAGTGATTTCGTCATTGCCGCAATGCCAGAAAACCTGTTTTTATTTTACCTATACCAACCTAATGAATCTATATAATTCTACCTATACAAATTTTTAACATGTCACTAACACCGATATTTTATTTATGTATCGAATTTATTAATGTATATGTTCCTACGGTGCATTAACTCATCTTAATACATTGAAAAAGTTAGTGTATCTTTAGTATTTATTATAGTGTAGGTATGACGGGTACCAATATTTTTTTTTCAATTTAAAAGAATGAACACAAATACTAATAATGCGATTTTTTTTGTTTCAGATATGCCCCAATTCGGCTTAAGTTCCGGTAATTCTCATTGGGGATACGGTGGAACGGGAGCTTATTCACCTTACCTTGCCGGAGGAGGTCTGTCGTCATGCGCCGCACCTTCAGCACCTCAGTTCAACACACCATCACTTGCCTTCGCTGGAGTCCCAACCGAGCAACCTTCGAATACTGGACAAGACTTCACAGGGAATACTAGTGAGTATGAAATATATTCCACGAACAATTTGATTACTTAAATAAATAAATAAATTTGAAGGGTTTCATTCTTTCTGTTCGTTACCTTAACAATCAAACACATTTAAAATGATTACAATGACTACTTTTTAAAAGATATTTGGAAGATAAAGTTACCCGCTTATAGGTATTAAGATATTTTGATTATGTATGAAAAATACACGTTGTCATTAAGATAGAAAACAAAATCCTTAAATAACTAATAATAATACAAATAAGAAACACACATTATATTAAATTGGGCTGTATTAGATAGCTGGGCCTCATAGGATAGACAAGTCATGTATGTCAAAAAATGAGACTTGTGAAGGCGGAAGGTAAACAGAGACTCGTGCAAAATTCAATGATAGTGCCAAATTGTATTTAGAGACATTAGGAGTTCAAAATTACATAAAAAAGACGTTGGACAAAATGTATACTGAATGAGGACAATACTCATATAGCGTTAGGACCAGGGCGAAGAAAAAATATACCCACTAAAATAATGTCATTAAATATATAATAAAACTGGCGTGGAAAAATATATAATTGTATAATCAATAAAAAACAGATATTTGCTATTTATCGGGACCGACTCAAATTATAATATCGAAAAATATTGATAAAATTATATAAAACGTGGAAAATTGTCAAGCCATAATAATATGAACAGTGTCTATAGTATGACAAAAACCGCAGTCAAAAACATCCACCAGAGTCGGGCGCAGAATATTTTGCCGAAAACGATTTTATAATATAAATGTGCGCCGTATAAATTTGTTCGCTGATCACACATCCTGCGCATCAAACACGCCACCGCCGCTCATAGTTACTATCCCATGGCCGCTTCCTCTCATATCCCTAACCAAATATGGACAAACATAAATGCAGTTACTGAAATGTACAGCGTGGTTTCATAAAATGAGATAACATAAAATGTATTTTCTTTCTTCTTTCTGTAGCTTATCCAAGCAAGCGTTAGATTCTTGACTTCTGAATTATTTCCTGAAAGTTATCTTTGTTATGAACTACATCGATAGGAATTATAATAATATCTATCAATAATTATATATTATTATTATGAAATACGTTAATTATTAAAATTGATTTTTTTTCCACCCAGATTAGAAACTGTTTGAAGCTCGGAACACAAAAATGTGGGAGGGGGGTTTATATAATCTATAGCCAAAATCCTATTATGTATTGTATTACCGCCCCTAAAATATGTTCAAAGGGTGTGTAGATATTGTTGAAAAACCAAATCCCACTCCCGATCTCATGCACCAACACAATTTATCCAATAGTGTCAAAATACTCAAACCGATTTAATCTCTTTGAACAAAACAGCAAAACATTATGCGACGATGATGTACTTAGTTATTTTACCAAATATCTAACAAGCGAAGATATTGGGTACATCCTTGAATTATAAATATAATTTCGATGCAAAATTCATTTATTTTTATGTATTTCTCAATTTGTTGTACAGAAAAACCTATAGCTTCTTGGC
This sequence comes from Rhyacophila brunnea, assembly GCF_057557595.1. Taxonomy (NCBI): domain Eukaryota; kingdom Metazoa; phylum Arthropoda; class Insecta; order Trichoptera; family Rhyacophilidae; genus Rhyacophila; species Rhyacophila brunnea. Next base: position 19,013,877 of record NW_028232965.1, read on the forward strand.
TAGACGACATGGAAGATTGATATAGTTACAATGCAATATATTGAGAATATTTATATCAAGGGATAACTTGGCGTCAATGATACACATCTTCGAATAATATAAGAAGGACCAAAAACGTGACGAGCTAGGATGCTTTGTTGAAGAAATTCGTGCCCTAATCTTATTATCATTATTGATGAAAAAATAAAGTACTTTCATGCCAACATACGACTAAAAATGATACTATTATTCGTTTTTGTGTTCCACGCTTTGTTGAATTGTGAGTCCTTTAAAATGTCTTAAGTAGTTAAATCTTTCCGTCGAACCCTGCATTTCGTTCCTCTTCCTCTTCTGACTCGGCCATCGATATTTCCGCTCACGATAAACCTTTATAAAATATCGTTTTCCCTTCTGGCAATGTGATCAAAGAACTGCAGGACTCTCTGAATATATTATAGTATATAGAGAGATATAATAATATTTTAAAAATATGAACACAAATGTTATTGGCCACGGTGTTCAATACACATACAATTGACAGTTACTGGAGTTGTATTTGCTTCGGAAAATATGATGCCATATTCACATAGAAATGCAACATGCAATGGATTGGAGTGGCGAGTCCAGCAGATTTATCTATTTGCCATACCTCGATCGACCCATCAATCAATTTGATAGGCAATATTTTATCGCAGCGACCATCATCGCGGAAAAACGGAAAACTCAACGGGATATTAAAGACGTACAGGTTGCTCCATGATGCCAAATTTAATAAATAATATAATATTGTTTCTTTAGAAGGCATTTTTAACAATTCTTTCAAATTTTAAACAGGTAACATTATTGTATGTAACCAAAATCAATTATTATAATGCAGATAAGTAATAATTGTATAGAATGACCCGAAAGAAGCTTTAAATGTTGTTTCTATTTTTAATTTTTTTTTAAATATGTATAGTTAAAAGAAAATTGATACTAGCTACGAGTATCTTTCAATAGAATATTTTAACAAAAAGACAACTTCCTGGTCCTAGCGCCGTAAAATGCTATACTTACCTCAGTTGAGGCATGGTCTAAATAGATCGTGGCTAGGCGATGCGCGGATTGCGGGTCGCGGGTGCAAATGACGCATGCCGAACAAAATATAATTTGTCATATAAATCCAACATGCGTCCAATTAATGTACTGTTTATTATTCTAATAGTAACAATAATAATATATTCATTGACATGTTTTCTTTTTCAAGTAAATGGGTAACATTTTTAGTCATCTTTACACGATTTAAGAATTAATACCCCCGTCGCCATCACGAAACAAATTGACGTATTGACGCCTCGACGTTCGCTCTTCGAATGCCAGCGAGTCCAAAATTTCGTCGCGCCTATAGCTGAAAATTATTTGCCGTTTCACTGATGTATCGTCTTAATATGCAAGGCGAAAGATTCTTGCTGTGTCTAGATTTCAAAATGTCTACTTTGAAATTATTATCTATATGTAGATTCACATAAAGGTGCTTGTGATAATCATCTACTCATCTTTCATACATACCTAAATGCCATTCACAGAGTTGTTCTGCATGACCCTGAAAATCGAAATAAAAAATTGGAGCATCCGTTATTATGTTTTTCTCATAAAATGCAGGACTAATCTGCCATTATAGTAACCACAACATAGCTTGTAACTTCGCGAACACGAATATCATTGTCGCTTTCTATATATTATATTAAGCACAGTATTTTATTATTTAAAGCTATACTTCAGCTGAGGCATGGTCTAAAAAGATCGTGACTAGGCGATGCGCGGATTGTGCAAATGACGCGAGCCGAACGAAATATAATTTATCATAAAAATTCAAAATGCGTCCTTTTAATGTTATGTTTATTATTATATTCGTAATAATAATAGTATATTCATTGACATGTTTTCTTTTTCAAGTACATGCGGAACGTTTTTTAGTCATCTTTACACGATTTAAGAAAATATTCCTCCGACGCCATCACAAAACAAATTGACGTGCTCACACCTCGACTGTCAATCTCCGATTGTGCGATCACTGCAAAATTTCATTCCACCTACTGTTTTATTTATTTATTAATTATTTGCCGTTTCGCTTATGTATGATCTTAATTAATATTTTCTCATTATGAACGAGCAAGAGATCATTTGTTTCAACTAGTTACATGCTATAAAAATGTGACTATAGTGATTTTCAATGGCATTATAATAGATGTAGGTATTCAATAAATTCTTTGAATTTCAATGTATTCCAGTTACTTTACGGATGGTCCATTTAGTGTACATTATCATTCTGTAGTTATTTTTTATCACAATGTTTTTTTATAACATTTATACGTTCTCACTATTTTTGTTGTGATACCTACTTCTTTTTATAATTCCACGGCACGTATTATTTATTTAAATTTTTATATGAACATTCAAAATTTAAATATTGAAATAAATTACGTACCTACTGTCGAACAATAATTTCTTGTCCACGTGTTAAAACTGTGAACTAACAACTCCCTCCAGTGCAGCTAAGCGCACTTCCGTTTTCAAATGAGGATCGCCCCCAAGTTTATCATTTAATTTTAGGCTCCCGTGGTATACGGTTTTATTTACGTAATTGGAAGCTTTTTATAATAAAAATATGTCTAAAACTATCAGGAGTGATGTTAAAATTATTATTAGTAAACCTTTGGTTTTTTTGCAAAGAAGAAAAGGAATCGCATCTAAAAGAAGACCCGTCACATTATTTAAATCCGCCTCTAGCACGCGTTGCCGCCATGACAGATACGTCAGTAAAATTCTTCTACGTGCGACTACAACGACTTTCTTGTTGCCTGATAATACTTAAAAGTAAAGTTGTCACTATAATAATTTTATTGTAGCCCAGAAATAGTGAAACACGAAGAACACTACTAATGAACCCTCTTAAATTGAGAAAATCTAGAGATAATCAATCATCTATTCTTATCGGAATCAGGTTCTTGCGCGCATGTTTTATGGAATAAAACCAAACGAAACAGCCTGTACTGACGAGTCATCGAGAGTATGCGTCAAAATTATGTGGGTCGATCAGGGTGCATTTTTATGGCACTCGTTATTTTTTGTTCGACGTTGCGACTAATCATTGTTCAGCGAGAACGTGTTTATTTTTCATCAAATGGGCGCGTTTTGGTATTTGATTGCGGCTTTTATGATTAAACAGCTGTATGGGTTTAATTATTGTTATAAACGCGGTTAAATATGGACCAAAATATTTTTTTTAAAACTACTAGTGATGTCCGGGATATTTAATTAACAGATTGTTATATTTAACTACTACATACATATAGTTGATTTCACAGACAATAATAATATTATTATCTCCTATACTCATAGTTTTTGGTTACAATTCGCAACGACGGTAATAGGCGATGATGGAAGGAAGGTTTTAGGGTTAGTGTATTTATTGAAAATACAATCTTCCATGTGGACGGTTTATTAAAGATTATACAATAATACATTACTAAAGAATATAATTATTAAAATCTTATGACGTTGGTTATCAAGCGTAAATTATCCGGTAGAAACACACGGTCGCTAGGAAAAAAAGGATATCATCATAAATCCTGAAGCAACAGCCATTTTTTTTTTTTTAATTTTTTCCAAGTATTTGCAACAATGATTATTAAAATAAAACAGGATTGTAAGTCAGTTCCTCTGCATAATCCATTATGTTGGTCATATATATAAGATATATATATATATATATATATATATATATTAAAGGTTTATTTTCGGTGCTAAACTACATGTCTTTTGAACATACACCCGATCCTCTTTTTGCACGGTTTCGAAATAACACGGTTTATATAAATTAATAATTAAGTAAATTTTTTTGCTTTAAGACGGTTTAAAAAAACTAAAAAGACTAAAAATACGTATGTATGTACATATTTTTTCAAAATATTGCGTTGCAATAGACCGCACGCCACTGGTGCACATATATCGTCGCTATAGGATTTGTTTCCCGAATAGACGAAATGTCAATTTTACAGGAGACGAAAAACAAATTTCACTGTCGTATATTTTAATATCAGTAGATGTATCAATCATTCTTTCTATACTGTATGATTGCAACATTATCTAAGAATAGATTCCAAGAATAATATACTGGTATAAATCATTAAATGCACAGAAAATGCGTTTTATTTACAAGTAATCACTGTGGATATTCGGGAATTTTTTAGCGCTCTCTCAGAATAATGGATATTCGGGACAAACATGGACGTTCGGGATTTAAGACCGTAGCGTATTGCTGCACGGCCCACAGATTACTGAGTGGTCAAAAAGTACGCGCCTCAAATGTTATATTTATTTACACGATAATTGTTAATAATTACCTCTACTATTTAAATACTTAATGATCGTAATTACCCAAGTTCGTATGTAATAATAACATGCGGCAATCGCTTTTTCGGGTTTTTTTTCGGATAGTTAATATGATAGAAATAGTTTTTAAATAATTAACTATTTTTTTATTGATCGAATAATTCACAAGATTTAAGAATGTACCATTCTAATAATTGAACATACTTATATAATTTTTTTAAATCACTTCTGAGAAAATATATTATAAGGTATCTACTACTTCAATTACTAACCGACGTCACGGTCATTTCTCCAATATTTTATGATGGTACTTACTCGTACTTGCTAACAATTTTATATTAATACTTTTTCCAAAAAAAAAAATCTATTTATATATCTCTGTATATTATCATATCTATATATTTCTATAATTGACAATTAAACTTATTACAAACCACCAAATAAATATTATATATTTTTAATATTGTAAGGAATAACAACACAAAATAATAGCATGTATAAATTAATTACCATTGGCTGCTAATATTAGGTAGGTACCAATATCCTAAGTATATAATATCCACCAAATAAATGGTTACTAACATACATATTAAATTAAAATAACTATCAGCGCATTCAAAAATAAATAATAGCATCGCCTTTATTTTCATAGAAATACCTAGATTAAAAGTAAAATAAAGACAAACAATGTTTGATTAATAATAATTATTTTTTACGTCATAGTAGTTGCCGGGTCATACTGTAGAATTCATATAACCGTTGGGATTTTGTGTCATTTATCAAAACAAAATGCAGTTATTTAGGTTAAAATATTCACTTCCACAACTTTACTGTAAGTTCAGGGCAAACTGGTGATGTATCAGCTATGAATGATCTCTTCAAATTTGATGAATTCACTATTAAAACCATAGTAACGTTAAAAACAATATCAATAAGACGAAATTTGAAAGAAGTCACCGGACGGCCGAAAAATATGAAAATGGGCGTGATTGTTTTAGAGCTAGACAGCGTGAATGTGGGAGCGAGATGCACGTTGTGAGCGCGGTTTGATTGACTAAAGTCATATTCGGGAAATAAACACTCAGCCAGAGATATATTTCGACCGAAATTAACTTGGATATTCAGGTACGAATAGTTGGACATTCGGGAGAACACCACGGAGTAATTGTAACTTAACATGGCGTATTCGGGTTTTTTAAAAAAATATCTCTGTTCCTAGATAAAAATATATTGTTTTTATTAATGATTTCGGTAGAGTTCGATAAAAGAAATTGAACCGCATTAAAATGTCGATTTCGACAAAAATGGATATTCGGGAAACAAATCCTATAGCGACGATATGTTGTCACCGGATGCCGCCTAGACATATATACGTACATACATGGCGCCACTAGTCAGTCGCTTCGGGTTTGATACGAGAGACACGACGCGTGGTTCAGCGTCAGCGTCATGAAATATTTTAAGCAATGAATAATTTTATTTTTCTCCAGCGAAAAACAGCAGTAAACGGGCACGTTTTTTGTCAAGTAGCGACACTGAATAAATATATTTCTCTGTGCTAAATTTAAAGTAAATCGAAAAATATGTACATATTTTTACGTATAGATATTTTTGTGTATAAATAATAAATAAATTCGATTTATTTTTGAGTTCAAGAATTTCGTATTCTGAGTTGATTTTAAGTAAAGGAACTTATCTTTTTTAAACGGTTTTATTTTGCACAGTAGTCTTTGGAACGTATCCCCCATGCAAAAAGAGGATCGGGTGTACATAATTTGAAAACACTTCTGAGAAAATAATTTATAACCTATAGAAAAAAACCTTTTTTTGAAAAAAAAATAAAAATACGACATCCAGCAGGAATTAAACCTGCGTCTCGCAGGATTTGCGCCCACGCACATTTACCACCATTCTATAGGCACCTTATCTAATTACGACAAATAATGGACCTTACAATACTCTCTGAATTGAATAAAATAAAAATTGAAAAATTAAAACACTAGCAAGTTCAAGTTACAACAAAAAATCTTGGAGTGATCCATGATGTCGGATAGTAATTAAGGTAATTAATACCTACTTTGATTTGAAATACAAAAATCGATTGCCAATATTAATTCAATGTAGAAAGCGCTTCAGAGAGTATTGTAAGAGCCATTAGCTGTTAAAATTTGTCGCAATTATATAATATACCTATTGAATTGTGGTCAATGTGCATGGGCGCGGATCCCGAGAGACGAAGGTTTGATTCCTGCTGGGTGTCGTATTTTTTTCCCCCTTTGATTATATATTTTCTCAGATTATTATTTTTATTTAAAATATAAGTTTTTTTGACTTCGTGAAGGAATCTGTGTATGTATAATAATGCAATGTGTTTTATTTTCAACAGTTTTACCGGATACTACCGCATCAGAGCTCGATCAGCATCTATCCGGTCTAGTGAGTACGCCACCTTCTCACAACCACTCCTCAACTACCTCCAGCCTCTTGGTACCTCGGTATCCTAACAACAACGCGGGAGACTTTAGTTTATCAGCTGGTCCCAGATCGCTGAGTGATAACAGCTCCCAGGCCGAGTCCCCAGTTCAAGACGACCTCCTTACCTCGAATACATCATCAAATTTAGGAATCACTCACCTTGGCAATACCAACGCTGCAAATTTCCCTTCCCTGATGAGCGGCCACCAGAACTCCGGATCGGGATATTCAACGGGAAATTGTAATAACTCTCTGTATCCCGTTCTACCCGCTAGCTTATTGTACAGTCAGTTATATACTGCAGCGAACCAGACGCACAATTTTCACCCCTTGCATTCAAATTCAATACACTCTACACAGAATCATCACAATGATTTGCAATCTATGATGGACCAGATTACCTCGACGACTAATAACCATAGACAGCAGCATATGGGTTTGAGTCAAAATAGTATTGGGACTGATCTGTTGGGAGGAAGCTCTTGTGCGGCTGCTGTAGCGAGAGTTGGTGAAGATGTAAGAGGAGGTGGACTTGGAGGTCCTAGAGGTCAACCGCAAAACGATGGAAACGCGGTAGTATGGAGACCCTATTAAGTGCATAAAAATAGTTAAAAACATTCTATGATTAAGCTATCAATATTGAATATATTCTGAACTGTTAGAAAACCTCCGATGTGACAATTCTATCAAAATGTTTTGTTAAATATAATTTCTATTCGTGTACTTAAACCAACTAGTTTGGTTAACTCCATAACGTTGTATATGTCACCAAAAATGTAGTACAACTAATTATATAAACGTTTAAAGTAACATGTCATTTTAATTCAAACAGATCGGAGCTTTTACAAATACATGATTATGACAATCCTCTTATTACTTGTTAGTTATATTTTTGTGCTTACAAAACAGTTTTCGTCTCCCCTATAAAATGTAAAATTTGTCACATCGAAGGTTTTAACAGCTCAACTACGATATCTGATAATGTTTGTACGATTGATATAACAAAATAATTCTGTTATTGGGTGCAACTTAACGTATCGTAGGTAGTGCCATACGATTGAAGTTTAAAAACCCCATATTAAGCACGTACATAAATTTGATTTGGTATTATATTATTGAACAATATGTGTATAAAGTTATTACTGTACAGTTGATTGTTTATTTTTTAATCTTTGTCTGCACAACGATTATTAATTTATGTCACGAAAAGTTTGTAATAATAATTAATTATATACGTAATAATAAAGTATTAGATGTATTATAAAAAAAGTCCATAGGTTTGTATCGCATCGTTAAACCCAAAGAGTATAGTGGTTTAAGCATATTATATTGTTAAGTGCTGTTGTAATTATATAGTTTCAAGAGCAGAAACATATATAAATGAATCTTGCCCCTTTTAAGTATTGGGAAACACATTGATATTTTTGTTAATCAATTATTTTAACACAGCTGATGGATATCTTAAATCATGTAATATATTAGTTCGATAATTTTGTGATTGATGTAAATCAACTGATAGAAACTAAGTATTATTAAGCAGTGAACGAAACTAGGTAAATTTATGTGTATACTGTAAATTAAATATGACGAAAATGTTGTAGATAAGTGAGAAAATATATCGTAAAGTAATATTATGATTTTTTTAAAACTTAAAACACTTTGTTACTCACTGAAGTTTTGTCTCTATGCTGCTTGTATTAATGTAAGTGAGTAGTTACTTACTGCTATTTTAAACATTATTGTAATATAAAAAAACGTTGAAGTCAACTAATCCGTTCATAATTTAGACACATACCTTAATTTTCATAGTTATTTTCTTTCTGATACTAACAAATTATCAGTTCATTTACGAATACAGTTAGTAGAACCCCTATTGTATATGACCGGAATTCCCGTTTTCCCACTACGTGTGTGTAATCTCTGAGTTCTTGTTTTATTTTAGGGCATTTAATTCCCGATTTTACGTTTTTATTTATCGCAATTTATAATACTTTGTTAATAATATTAAACACATTCAATTCAATGCATGGTGACTATTAAATTAATTCCAGATACGTGTGTGCGTGTTCTGTTTATAGTCATGTCAGCAGTGCCCAAGCCAAGGTATAACAACTTGATTGAATAAGTTTTTTGTTGTTTATCGTTTACATCCATTAAAATAGTACCTCAGCAAACAACAACATATTTTAATATATTGTAATTCTAAAAATAACACATTCGGGTAAACGCACTCTTAAATTTTGTAGAAATTTCGTGTTCTTGTTATGCACAGACTCAAGGCAAACTGATTCTAAAATATTATGATTACATAGACAATCTGAACTAAAATACATGTTCTTAAAAATCGAACGTAAGACTGGGTCTGAGTTACAGAAATAAGATACTCGTAGTTACAAAATAAAATAAAAAACCAAACGGTGAATAAAATATCAAGCGAATGAAATTATAAATTACGTTCATTAATATGAAAGTAAAGATAGTAATACATATTAGTAAAAGCAGCGTAGATACAATATTGGGTGTGAGATTCATCATAAAATAATATCATTTTTGTTAATTTCGAATAATTAATAATGAAATTACGAGTCCATTGTATTTTTAAAATTCGGCACTTCTTAGAAGGTGCATAGAATAATTCTTGTAATAATTTATTAGGAAAGTCAACTAGTACCTAGTAACAGAAACCAAAGTATGACCTCAAATTTGTAGATTTACGTTTGATTTTAAAATAACTTAGTAATATGTAAAGAATTTTGGTTCCAATGAAGGCATTTATTTCAATATTAAGTTTGTGCTCAAACGAAAGTAATTTTTAATTTTTTGTAAGTGTTAGTAAAAGAAATTGATTAGATGATTATTTGTTTATTTAGATATTTTCTCTTGTGAAAAGTTGAATAATGTGCAATATTTATTATGTAATTATGATTATTAAATAGGTAAAAGTGCAATAAATTTGTTTTAAATTATTGTTATTTGAATGCACTGTTTTATTATTATTGAAGTACTTACGTTGAATTTCTTCATTACAAATAATTAATTTTTATTTAAAAAATAAAATATTTATAAAACAACTGTTTGTTTGCTTACTGAATAATTCCAAACCTTTTTATTACAGAATATTAAGATAATTATGATTTATAAAGTATATGCTTATATCCAAAATACGTAGGTAAGTAATACGTGGGTGATAAGTCATAACTATCTACTACAATACAATCGTTATTTATTAATACTTAGAATTTTAATATATAACAGTATTTAATTAAATTATATCTATAGAGCGGTTTTATTTTATATAATATGTGAGTGTTGGCACACCCAAAATCCCGAATCCCGGAATCTCGTTCGATTTGTTGATCCGAAAATTCCAGCAATGAAAAGATAAAATCTGAAAAAATCGAGAATGATGAATTTCATATGAAATATTTAATATTAAAAAAAAATCAGTGAATCAGTCTAAAGAAGTGTAACTTTTTATACATTTCCTTTAAAGGTATAGTCATACTAAGTATTAGTAGCTTCAAATAAAAGAAACGCACGGTTAAATGCACAGATGTTGTATATCCAATGTTTTGAAAAAAATCAATGTCGATATTATAGATTATTATGTAGGTATTTGAATAAAACTGTGTCTTCTAAATTATCCTATTTCGATAAACATTTTTTTTACATCATAAAGATAATATGATGCAGATGTGCGTTTTGCGGTTTAATTTCAAACTCAAATACAAAACGACGCAAACAAATTTGGATGTAAATTAGCTTTCTACTAATGCATCGACAAATTATAAATACCTCATAATTTAGTGTTTAATGAATAACAGTCAAAACTAACGATGTATTTAAAATAGTAAAGAATCATCAATCGAAATTTAGCAGTAGACGAATTTATAAAAATCATTCAAACGTTAAATTATTTCGGATTACAAACTGCACCAGCAAAATGTATTGACATTAATTTTCTCGTCTGGTCCATCAGTAAACCCCCACTTTTATCAGTAGCGTGCATTTATAATCATAAAATGAACAGAACACAGTGTTTATAAATATAAGTATCTTCAAATATGCAGTATGTATATTTCAGTTTGCATATCTTCTAACATAACAGATATTGAATTTTGACATTTTTTTTAGTGATGAGTATCGACTATTTAGTTGTTTCCGAAGCATGACACCCGCATTTCTCTACATCCATTATTTATTGCGTGAACTTTCTACGTAATAAATCTAATGTTATTATGAACGATCAGCCTTATAATGTAAGTATACCTTCCTTTAGTTCGAGCATATTGAGTATTTTTTACTATAATGTCGAACGGCGTAGGTAGATAGTATGAATATTGAATACCTCAAAAATACGATAATTTTGCAAGTCTGAACTATAATTTTATCTTAAAAATCATTATTTGAAAAAATATGAAATAATAAGAAATAAAAAAAAATGTTATTACGTAGGCCTAGACCGCCTAGGTATCATGGACAGGATAAAAAAAAACTTATGAAAACTAATGAAACTAACTAACTAATAACTTTATAATTTTAAGATTAAAAATGATAATGTGTGTGAATTCACCTCCAAAGGAAAACCATCTATTAAACACAAAAAAATAGAGTATGCTGGTCAAAAAAAGTATTTGGCAGGTTCATGTTTGTAAAATACTGATTTAATTCAATTGTAATACTATATTATATAGATCCAGGGGAAAATATTATATACTTATCTACATTTATTATTCATAATAAGAAGAAGAAGTATGTTATCTTGTATAATAGACGTCATACCATTGCGTTATCAAAAGCAACACAAATATGGTCATGCACGAATTCCAAAAAATAAAGAATTATCACATATAAACAACATTTAAAAAAAAGGTAACGAGCAACTAAAATAGACTGTACTAAACTGTACTAAAATAATGTTTAGAATCATGTCGTGAACCAATATAGAGATCAGTTTACATTCCAATTGTGTGACAAAAATAATTATATTCCATCGGTGTCATAAATTATACAATATTTATTTAATATATCATTGATTTTAGGTATGTATGCAGGCAGGTTCGAAGGCCCCATAACGAAGAGTTTGACTAAGTGATAGACTGTTATTAGATATTCAAAATATACATATATACATAGATACATAGATACATAGTTAAGTTACTAGGATTTAAAAAAATGTAATTTTGATCATATTGTGACTGCCTTATTCGGTTCATAAAAAACCACCACTGTCTATAGATTGAAACGAAGTATTGATGTATCGTAATACTGATGCCCTATTATTTTGCACGTGGTTACTTTTTGCTATTGTAAACTTTACCGATGCAACAGATTTTTTTCGGTTTTTCTTTTTTTCAACTTTCATTTTTCCCCTTTTCATTCTCCCCCCATTATTGTATCACGCAAATGACGTGTTGTGGAGACAAGTCATTGGCGTACTTTCAAACGACAAATAAATTTATATTACCAGCTAGGATAATAATAAATTAATGCATATATTTATATCGCAAGCGCGCACACAAGATTCGGGTCCGAACTTCCCCCCAGAAACGGAAAAAATACATATCATTTAGATTAATATAATATTACTTTTTATTTTTCATCAGGATTTCATGACTGACGATCGTGATGCGGATGATTTTCATTTTGAACGGGTTTTTCCACTCCTTCAACATTATACGATACGCAAGGCCTGTGATCACTGGAATACGCGTGGCACTTATAAATATATTGACAACTATCTGGGGCATTCAATGTTTGCTTTAGTATTCCGAAGCAGCATTTTTTAAAGACAAGACACAAATCGACACTAAGGATCATAATAAGTATAACTGTTACCACGCGCATTCGGTAACCACTTGTGGTTGCGACAACTCGAAATAACGCGTAGGTGAACACCCTTAGCTGTCCCGACAGGCCAGATGTTTATAAGTAGACTCAACGTACAAAGTGTCTGGTTATGGGGATTATACCTGGAAAATGAGAGAGTCGATGAGAAACTGTGAGTATCTAGTAGGCGGCGTAAATGTGAAATTCTTCCCACTGCCTTTTAAATCTATAAAAAACTATTATGACTATTTTTTAAAAACAGAAACCCCCCCGAACCATTTTTTCTGTGTGCGCGCTAGTTACTATGATATATATATATACCTACATAATTATCATAAATTGATGAAACCAGTTCAGTATTGGGTAAAGGCCTTGCGTTGCTACTTTTTCCTAAGACCTTTGCTGCCATTTATCTCAACGTGGTCAGTCTGATTCTATGCACTACAGTACTTTGAGTCTATTAAACGATACGTTTCAACGTTCTCTACTAAAAACTCGACTTTTACTTTTTACTTTACTGATGTTTCGTACGTAGGAGATGTTATTACGGGAAGTACATAACTACTGGTTCAAGGCTCACTATATTCAGGCTGCGGCAAGAAATTATTAATTTCGGTCGTGGGTCTAGTTATTGCTTATATTTCAGATGCAATATGGTAAACTGTTTGTAGAATATTTTTTTAATAAAAATGGCAATACGTTACATTAATGTGAATGAAATATGGAATCTAAAATCTTCATATAGGTACTGCAAACATGATATCGAAGTTAACGTTAAGTTAAAGAGCACTATCATCGACAATGGAAATGTATTGCCACGACCTGACTATATACGGTCTTGATACTGGTTTAACACTATGTTTTAGATAGTGAGAAGATTTTTTGAAGACATTATTGAGACGATCACCAAAAGTGACAGGTTTTGTTCTGCGAAAATTTTCATTAAATATACCTACATCCATTAGGTACTTAAGGGGGGACATGCTCGTTGAAGGTCAAAATTGATTGAACGTGTTTGAACATGTACCGTTTAAAAAAAAATAAAAAAAAATTCGGATAGGTACATGTTCAAACACGCGCGTTAACATAATTTTACTCCCTACTTTAATTATAGTTCGTCAATTTATGGCTACGGCCGTATGTTGTAGCTTAACCACTAGGGAATGACAAAAGAAATGGCGTATTTCAAAAAAACACTACCTTATTCTTAGGTCAATAATTATTATAAAGCAATCATTATTCATAAAATGTTTATCACACTTGAATGGTCAAAGACATAGCTTATGATAAGTATCTTTAGAATTATCTCCAAATGTGGTAATCTTGCCGATTTTTTTAATAATAAAATGCCTAATTCTTGTCAAATTTGGGATCACAGAGATTATCAATATAATTTTTTATCGTGAATATTTTACAAAAATTATCTCATAATAAATTATACTAATGGTTTTATAAATGCGTTTAAAAATTAATAAATGTAAAAAATCTTAACACCACTGCACAGTTATGTACCGAAATATGACTATATTCTAAAACATTAGAGCGAGAGGTTTAAAAGAATACTATTTTATGTGACAAAAATACTTTATGCAGTCATCAAATGTTTAAAATAACTATAAAGGATAATAAGGCTTCAAAATTATATAAATAGATTATCTACAACGTTTAAGGAGTGTGCAGGATCATGGTTTGAAAATACAATTAAACCTTCGACGAGCATGTCTCCCCCCAAATAGATGGAACTCATTGCCTGATTACCATTGATAAGTTCTATTTATTTTTGGTCAGAAAATCAGTTAAACGTGATTTTCATATATGTGACACTTTTATTTTTAAACCTACTTTGCTACTTACCTTAGTTAGATTTTCCAATTACCATATTCTGATTCCAGTGGCGAAGGGTGGAGGTAGGCTGTTAGGATGCGATATAAATGGTGTACATTAAACTTTGTCAGTAATTTGTATTTGTTTTTATTTAACTAAAGCTAAAATTTACAGATAGTGCTGGTTAGTTTCTGAAAATCAATTAAACCTTGCCTAAACCAACCCATAGTTTTGGTACCTATATAATGGGTGATTCGACAAAATTGTGCACACCTTTTCATTAATACTTATTTGTTTTCAATGAATTAATTAATACATATTAAACATGTTGTTGGTTAGTTTTTTTAAAATTCGTTTTAAAGAGTATTTTTTGACTATTATCTATTATGGCTTGGTATTCGTTGTGTTTAATTACATTTTACAAAACGACCAAACACCGTCTGTAACTTGTAGACTTAGTTCAATGAAAATAATTACTTATGACTGACAAAGTTTATTGTAGACTATTTATGTAGGATCTTAACAGCCTACCTCCACCCTTCGCTACTGTCTGATTTTGAGTTCTTAACAGTGTTCCTAGAAAACTATTATATCATCAGCAAAGCATAAATAATTCAGGTACTTACAATTTATGGAAAGTCATTTGTCATTACAGTAAAGATTTTTAAATAATAATAATTCTTCAAGGGTAACTGTAAATAGCATAATTAATTACTAAAATACTAAAAAATATGTAAATTTAGTCCTGCCTATGTAAAATCGAATACAAAATGCATTGAGTTGCAACGTATGCGTTTTGCCGGACAGTGCGTGCACACTTTTCTATGGAGATAGGTATTTCTGGTATATACCGTACTAACCCATCCACATATACACATGACTGGTACAAGGTACCCGCTATGTGCACTTTCCCCCTAATGCTTCCGTTAATTATTTACCCACTGAAAATCATTGTTTAGTCTTGCTGCACTTGATTGTATTTTTTTCATTACAGAACCCATTCACTGAAAGAGTACAGCGTTTTACAAATGATCGTGAAAAGACTATTTAACAGATATCTTTATAATGTGTAGTTTTAATCTAAATTCAAATATTATATTCCACGTAATCAGATTTATGCGTCTTCTCAAATTAATATAATTTAATTATTTTTATATACATTTTTTCACAAGCCCTCAGCGATATCGGTTAGTGCTTACTCAGTAAGAAAACAAGAATGGCGAAAAAATGATTCGTTTAGTACAGGGGTAGTCAACTTGGTCCCTACCGCCCACTAGTGGGCGTTCCAGCTTTCATGATGGGCGGTAGGGGTTTCGTTTCTTTCTCACTAAAATTGAGCCAGATATCCAATATTTAGATCAGCCTCAGGGATCTCATTAATAATTAAATTAATTAAATGTAATTTCATCAGACTTCATGCTTCTATATATACATATGCAAAGTTTCAATAAAAAGATAGATTTAACTACACTAAGTTGTTTTATAAAAAAATATTCTGCCAAACTTAGCAAAAGTCTGACGTATAGTATTTGGTAAAAAATTACAAATTTCACATGAATCTAATTACCAATTTAAAATAGGAACTTTTAATATTATTAATATTTATTATGTTAAAATGCATATCTCACTGAAAGCGTGTGATACTCAGTGTTAGAATTATTCTATCGTTCAATAAAAAGGCTATCATTATTGATCGAATATCAAACTCTGCATTTTATCTTGATAGAGAACTGTCACTTTGTATCATCGTGCCTCGGGAAAAAATATTTACCTCGCTGTTATCTTTTATCATTTCAACAATCATACTTCAGTTCTTCACTCATCTTCTCATCACACCATCATCCACCTAAAACTAAAATTATTAATGTAAATCAACTTATCGTAATAATTGTTTATTTAGAAGAACAGTTATTTCCAAAAACAAATGTATAACGTAATCATTATCTGAAGAGAGTCGAATACGAAAGTTAACCATAACTGTCAACTCCCGTCCCACATTGATATTATGATATCGACGACAATATACTAAAAAAAAACCTCTATGAATGGTAGTAGTATAGCTAGTTCAGACTAACGATGATCCTGAAGAAGTCTGGTGACGTGGAGCGCAACTCATACACAAAATATCGTAGGCCTACGCCGGATACGGTGCGGACATACTTGGTGTGCGTATAAAATGTACAGGTATAGATAAAATACACCACCTTTATGTTGAAATGAAAAATGTTGTTAAGCCTTCGTTTTGTATACCTTACCTGTGAAACTCGATGCAATCGACCAAACTAACGAAAACTTGATTCGAATCCCTGCGCATCTATTCTATACAAAATACTGCTATCGGGAGCTATCGAGGGTAATTTTTTATCGAAGTATTAGCACATATTGTAATAATTACAATACTTTAGTTGTAATTATTGTAACAATAAGTGCTATGTTTTAACAGCACCTCTCTTAGGTGTGCTAAATTTTAGAGCGAGATAGACAGTTATGACTGTTTAGACGGCTAACTTATTGTAAAATTTATAATACTTCGATAAAAACTACCCTCGATAGCTGCCAATAGCAGTGTTGTGTATAGAATAGATGCGCTGGAATGAATCGAAGCTTTACCGGTACGCGAACTAGCGATGTTGTCTTGACAATATGATATGCTTTTGTGCTCGTGACAGTGATAATGTGCTATGCTGTCGTCTATAACCTGCCGCCATAAGAGTGAATGAAAAAAAAATAATTAAATAAAAAATATTTTTAATACAGATAACAGAATTAAGTTTATGTTTTAAGTACATACAACTAAATAACACCGAAAAGGACAACATATTATGAAACTGTGAAGGCAATTTTCATTCAATAATTTTCAAATATCTAACAAAATTCGTCGACAAATTTATGAAAATAGTAATTTACCTACAAATTATTTTGTATTAAATTCGTAGTGTATAATATGTACCTACTATACTGTCTAGTATTCTAAATATTTATTCCTGTCACATTGTGAACGCGTTCCATCCAAAGCTGTGCATAGATTCCATATAAAATTATAAATGAATGGAGGTGAGTAACAAAATTATTAGTATTTTTAGCTACCTATTTATGAAAATTCATTGATGATTTAGAGGCAATAAAAAGCATACAGATATTATAATATGAATATGTTTAACGATTCTGCTTACCCATCAATTACTACCTGTTTAATATTTATCTTTATAATTGATTTATTTTATTATGTCCGGGTTATAACAAACTGATAATAAACTATATTACAAACTATGACATTATCGTTCTAAAATATTTTATTCTTAATTGCTTTCATATTTATCAATACAAGAATATACACAATTTTGAAAAATTTCATAAAAATACCTATTAAAAATATCACATAAAACAGTTAGACTGAGTATCATTCAAACTCACATCGTTCACTTGCCGGATGAGTGCTCTAACCTTTAAGCTATCGATCCGTCTATGTCTATGATTTGTTCGATATTGTACACATACAAGATGAATGTTAGATATTTTATTAATTTTGAATTTGTGCTAGGTACATCGAACACAGAATAAGAGGAAACTGAAATACTTAACGGGTGTGGAGTAACAGGCAACTGATCTTAAGTGTGGAAGAATATGGGATAAATAGAAACACGTATCAAGAATACGCTTGTACTTCGTTCTGACAACTGCTCTCGGCTTATTCAATATTGGTGTCTTTGAAGGTTGCAACATGCACTATTTCACGTCTATAGTGTGTGTTAATTTTCGTAGGACACTCACACATTCAAAACCCTTCTTCAAAATGTAGTGTATTGGCGTATAGCCGGCCTATTTAAAATCTATTTATTTTGTCAGTAGGTAGGTACTTCTGATAAAACGTGATTATAAAAAAATATTTATATATTCATTATTATTAAATACTTAATACTTTGGACGCTGAAGACGCACCCTGCGAGTAATGACCAGGCGGCCAATCGATGTAATTAACGTGCAATTTAAAGGTGGTAATCCTAATAAAAAAAATCCTTATCTAGTCAGAAACGAATGAGTTAACCGTGTTAAAACGCCAGTTGATAAAAATTGTAGGTAACCTTAAAAAGGAATTAGAAGCTTAGTACATCAAGTTTTCTGCTTTTCACATGTCGACAAAAAACACAAATTACCAACTGTAGGTTCCAGTAGATAAATGACTCACCTTACAGTCCTGATTTGGTATCTTTACATTTTTTCGTGTTCCTAGTAACGTTTTTTTTCAATAACAACATTTTTCAAGCGAATGAAAAGTAAAAAAAAATCGAATGACTAAATTGTAATAAATAAATAGTAATAAACGATAATTTAAAGAACCCCTCTCGTAAGTATGAAGATAGACACATTAAAATAATTAATGAGCTGTCTTTCCGCTCTCGCAAATTTCCGTTCATATTATATTGCTAGTGATTATAACTGCACATCGAGTTTGCAGGTAGTGCTTCCACCCCAATGCAAATATGCAATAATCCATTTTATGTTACAGTTCGCACCCCGCGAATGTGTTATAAAATATTTTGTATGCTAAAGGGTGAATTGTCGATGGCTGCCTAGAGTACAAATACGCACCAGCCTACCGACTAGATTATTTGAAAGTGTATGTCAAAAATACAATTCAATCAATAATATTGATGAACGCAATGAATTAACTGAACGCATTTTACGTTATGATAGAGTTGCATATAATACATATTATTATACTTACTACTTTTAAGTCATTGAATTTTTATAGAATAATATTATTGTAATTATGACTAAGTATGCATAATTAGATAAAACTGTGTTTTAAAATACCAGGAAGGTAAAAAAAATGTTTATTAAGGACGGACGTGCTCAGCGTGGGCCAAAATTGTGCTTTTAAAAAAAAGACCATGAAAAAAACCGTTCGTAGGATGTTTATCGCACTTGAATGGTCAACGACATAGCTTATAATTAGTATCTTTAGAATTATCTTCAAATGTGTTAATCTTGCACATTTTTTGATTAATAAAATGCCTAATTCTTGTCAAATTTGGGATCACAGAGAATATCAATATAATTTTATATCGTAAATATTTCACTATAATAATGTCGATATAAATTATACTGATGGTTTTATAAATGCGTTTAAAAATTAATAAATGTAAAAAATCTTAACACCACTGCACATTTATGTACTGAAATATGACTATATTCTAAAACATTAGAGCGAGTGGTTTAAAAGAATACTATTTTATGTAATAAAAATACTTTATGCAGTCATCAAATTTTAAAAATAAATATAAAGGATAATAAGGCTTCAAAATTATATAAATAGATTATCTACAACGTTTAAAGTATGTCCAGGATTATGCTTTTAAAATAAAACAAAAGCTCCATTTTGACCTACGCTGAGCATGTCCCCCCTTAATAACAACTGTAATAATTATGTAAGGTAATATAATCAAAATAAATAATGAAAATATTACCCGTCATAAAGATACAAGATTTTTTTAGCATCATTGCGCTAACCTACATTAATGCTTATACTTTTAAATAAAATGCTTAATGCCACTGACAATGTACAATTGGATGAAAGTTTCCTAAACTTACGCGACATTTTATGACTCATTTATTATCTTCTATCCTCTGAATATGAACTTAATTATTTCGTCAACACAACGACTTTTACGATAAACCTTTGCCTTACATAAACCCGTTCACTGCGTCCAACGCAACTGGTGTGTTGCCTATCAGGTGACCATTAGATATAATTATCATGTTATTTAAATGTGGTAATTCAATATCAATTAAAAGGTCCGCAGTGAATGGGAATATTTAAAATACATATGTTCTAAAAACGTATTTTATTTACATAATAAAAATATAAATGTAAAAGTGTGTCATATGTAATACAACATTGCTACAGAGATAAGAATGGTAAGAAATAAATAGAATAATAGGTATACGATAAAGTATCCAATCCGATGTGGATTTTTATTGCCTTTTGATTGCCTCCCTAAAAAGTCTCTTAATGGTATTTGTATGAAAGATGGGTTTTAACCTTTCACTCAACCCACAAGGTCCATGCTTTGGAACTAAATAAACACTGAACAAAAAAAAAACTAAATTTTATAACAGCGGGATTTGAACCCACAGTTCACGACTTCAGAAGAAAACACTTAGCCAAACGTCCGCGTTTGGATAAAGAAATAACTCTAAATTACGGTACAATGGAGGGGGCGGAATTAAAAACAAAACATGATATTTTTAACTAATTATAACTAAGATATTAAATTCAAATTTCCTCCTAAATCTTTGTATTTGAATCATATTAAAATCTTGTTAATTTAATAAATAGTGCTTTGTTTATTGTTTACATAATGATATTTATATAAAAAAAATTCTAGCTATTTTATAGCATCGCGAACGACAGCATAAGTGTATGCAGGATAGCCATTTATAGTAGGTGGTAGTTCTTTGAATTGTTTTATTTTTATTTAAAGTAGGTAGGTATATCGAATTTTTAAGTTTTTAATTTTTGTTAAATAATCACGTATTGAACAACGATATGACAAAAATATGTACTATATTACTATTCACGAGGCTTACATTTATTTAAACTTTGAATGTCATTGATTATGTTGACATTGTTATACGAATCCTGTATTGTTAGATCATAAATTAGGCTTAGACGTATGGCAGTGATTATAAATTCTTGCGAAGTATTTATCTTTGATGTCAAAAGTCTGGAGGAAAATAATTCAACAAAAGTCCTATTATTATAAACGAAAGCTTCCAATTATGTATCCACACATGAATCACATAATTAAAAACGTCATCAGTCTTTGAACTTCCACCCTCCTTGATAGGCAGTTAAATATCTCTGAGCTAATGAACTACGTTACATTTATTGTGCGCGCCTAGAGGTTTCATACACAGCAAGCATGCCATAAAACAATAGGCAGGGCTACGATAAACTCTACTGATTTCATTCTTGCGATTATTGAAAGATTTTTATAAATAAATAATTTAGATTTGATTTCAATTAATAACCGTATATTTGAGTGAATTATATAAAAATATTCATTGCGACCGATTTTCCTTTCAAAATTTTGGTAGGTACTTACATACTCTCAAAAATTACTTTATTTATCTACCCTAAATATTTTTCAACGCTTCATTAATTAATTAGACATAATTTTCTATCTATAGAAAATCTAAATCCAAAATTATAATTCTGCATAAAACAATCTTGATTGCATAATATTTTTTTGTGTTGAAGAAAACACATTACGTATAATCCGATAGGATGAGTTGGAAGGGCGAAGAGGTGACCGGACATGGAGTGGCAGAAGCATTTGCTGATCATTTCAAGTCTGTCTACGCAAGTAGTATTCCAAATCTGGATGTTGCCTCAACGTCAGGAAAACTGTCATGTGGTGCCCAATCCGTCGATATTTTTTCAATTAATGGAGGCGATGTACTTCAGTTTATTAAAAAACTAAAGAATACTCGCTCTTTGGGACCTGATTATGTTCCTACATTTTTTTTAAAGGGACTTTGTCAAAGGCCCGCTTTCATATATATTTAATCTCGCAATGGAGACAGGTATGTTTCTGGAAACGTAGAAGATGTCGAAGGTTACTCCAATCCATAAGAGTGGTACAGAGTTATCAGTGGAGAATTACAGGCCGGTAGCTGTTCTCTCTGCACCAGCAAAAGTTCTTGAGATGATCATGCACAACATGATTTCTCCAAAAATTGAGTCATTTATAATAAATGAACAGCATGGATTTAGAGCAAGCCGATCAACGGAAACTAACCTGATGGTATTTACTGATTATGTGTCATCGGTACTGGATAGAGGCCACCAGGTTGACTGTTCTTAGAATGACTTCTCGAAAGCATTTGACAAAGTCGATCATGGCTTCCTGATGGAAAAACTCCAACTTATTGGATTGTCGGATCGATTTTTGAAGCTATTTGGGAGTTATTTTAGGAACCGTCAACAATACGTATCGTACGGCTTTTATCAGTCACAGACCTTTTACACATTTTCTGGTGTCCCCCAGGGCTCAAACTTAGGGCCGTCGCTGTTCACGATTTTTATAAATGACATAGCATTGGTAATAAAAAATGCTATGTTTTTGTTGTTCTGCTGTTGTTGTTGTGCTGATGACTTGAAACTCTTTTTGGAAGTTGTCACCTTGGACAATTGTCGTCAGCTCCAACTTGATATAGATAATATATTAAATTGGGGCAGGCGTAACAAACTAGAATTTAATATTGATAAATGCAATCTTTTATCGTTTACCAGAGCCTCAAAAGTGTTGTTTTTCCAATACTCGATGCATGACAGAGTTCTGTCACGAATATCATCTGTAAAGGATCTTGAAATTACGTTTGAGAGTAAACTGACATTTATTAGCCATATAGTTACCATTTGTAACAAAGCGCTTAAAATGTTGGGCTTCGTCATGCGTACTTCCCGGGTCTTTTCAGATGTTAAGGTATTAAAACTTTTATTTAATTCTTTAGTTTGAAGCAGACTTGAGAGTGGGTTTATTGTTTGGGCACCGCATCAGTTGAAGTATGGCCTTATGGTGGAGAGGGTATAATATAAATTATTGAGACTCCTTTACTTGAGGTTGTATGGATACTATCCGTGGCTTTATCCAACTGACTTTCTCTTAGGCATGCTTACATACTGCAGTCTGCAATTTAGAAGAAATCTTTATTTAGCTACATATTTTTTTCGACTTATACGAGGTATAAATGAGAACTCTGCCATTCTGGGCAGTGTTGACCTGTGTGTCCCTGGTAACTATCTTAGAAATAGAGACCATCAGTTGTTTATTCTCCCAAGGTGCAGAACCAACCTGCCACTGGTAATGCCAATTGGGAGGGCGATAACTATGTTCAACGAAATTGCTTTGGATGTCGATATATTCCACCTACGTGAGAATGAGTTTAGGTGGATGTTGTTTTATAAATTCTTAAAATAGGGTCTGCTTAACTCATCCGGTGTACTTCCTTGTACCTATCGAATTTATCTACTGATATATCTCTTTTTTATGTAATGCTGTTATATTTATATATCTTTGTTTCTAAATGTCATGTTGTGAACGTCTTAAACTTATAATTTGTAATGTCCACAATATGTTAAAAAAAAAAAATGAAATTGAAATAATGAGAGCTTTTCATCACAATATTGCATCTAGTAAAGTCTCCATCAATAAATGATAATAATATAATAAAACCTATCACGATAGTTAAGGTATTATGAAAACGATAACGTACTCGTAACATAGGTATAAAGAAATCCGGAAAGAAAGAATATTAATAATAAACGAATAATTAGTTTAAACGTTTAATAATAAACGAATAATTAGTATTTATTATTTTCATCATAATAGAGATATTATATCGGTGACATTATTTAAATTAAATGTAAGTAAGTACAAATATTAGTGTAAGAAAAAGAGAATAACAAAGAATAATAAATCTGGGTTGATTTTACAATATGTTGGAAATTGCGCGTTTAAAGAAAGGAATTGTGTTATGAAATAACTATCATATCGCTGTCACGCCTAATTAAAAAAAAATATATCATACGAAGTGACATTTTGGAATTCTTAAAACATAAATTTACAATGGCGTATTTAGAAACTATCAGTCGCAGATGTAGGTATTGTGTAGATAAACGTAGTTATATATAACCGCGTATATACAGAAAAAATTGACAATGTCGTAATAGTATTCATTACAATTATTATAAATAATTTTAATGAATGTTGACTTAATAAAAATTAAAACAATTTTTTAGCGTTTTTTTCTTCATACAGAGCACTAATTGCCACGACTGACGACGAATCGATAAATTTGGATCTTCTTCCACACTTTGTTTACTGTGGCAACATTAACTTCAGTATGCACATTCTTTCGACGTGTTGGTGTTATTGCATCATTTAAAGAGTATGTGGTACGAAATCTATCCTAAAGTTTGACGGATGGCTTGCTCAGATAGACGATTATGCGTGCCATAGAAATCAAGTCGTTCAAAAGTTGCGCGAATCGACAACTGATTTTCAAAGTAAATTTGAATAATTTTGTAGCGTTGTTCAAGCGTGATTCTGTTCATGGTGATTTACTAGATTGTAGGTACTGATTATAAATGTGAAAAAGTGAGTGCAGTATCACGGTGCAGTTTAACAGTTAACATTTTCGTAACTGCTATCTAAACAAACAAAAAAATACCGGTTATATACTCATCATTGGTTCGAACGTATAATTGGCAATCTGCGGTACCAAAAATCCTCCACTCTTTAACGTACATATTTTAACCTCAACATACGTTTCCGTTCTCTACGTCATGAAAATCACAGACATAATATTTTGGTAGTAGAATAGTTTAATTTAAAAAATAAACAGAATTGTGGGCACCTTGAAATTATGGATAGTGAAGCACCAGCATTATTTCATTGATATATATGTAAGGTCAAGAACTATTTTAATCGATATTAATTAAATTATAACCATACAATTATTTTTCTGCAACCCTAGAAACAATGGTCCGAGAAGCAATACACATAATACACGCGTGAGTCGAACAAAACAATTCATAAAGTAGTCTTGAGAGTGTCTACCTACAAGATAGAGACTCCGCACACAGACGAAACGAGGACCTAATGTCAGCTAAATGAATATAAACAAATTTAGTCACAGAATTCGTTCGACATGTTTCTTTGAATTGTCAATTAGTCAGAGACAAAGGACACCAGTGCCACCTCGCCGCCTAGCGACTTGCCGCCTACCGACTTGCCGCCCAAACTCTCGCCCACCTGCTTTAGCTCCAGCCCACCCCACATGCCGAGGAGACGGAACCGCCGTAATGATAGACTTGCATGGGCGGAGAAGTGTTACATATTGGTTACAATATCGTTTCTTTTTTCACAAATTAAAAGCAAGATCACTAAGTATAATTTAAAAGTGGGATATAGTTTTTAGTATATGTAGTAAATACGCGTTATGGATTTGTATACCAAACGACGCTCTCACAAAACTAATAAAATTGGCTTAAATCATTGTTTATTAAAACCGTTCCTCAAAGCCGGTATATTTTATTCTGAAAGTACACATTTTGTACTTAAGTATCAAATTACTTAACAGAAACGTCTTGACATATTTTAAATTGCATTATTTTGTGACATTAACAGATAAGATCTGTTAATACAAACCTCCACTCTATAGAGGCCCGTATGATCTTATTAAGATCGGCCATGGTCAAAAAAATAAATAATTTATGACATACAAAACACTGGATTTCATATAAAGAAATATGTACCTACCTAAGTAGCTGCAAAGAAGATGATCGAATCGACTGGACTATATTAATATTATGTAAGTGGGGTTTTCTTTGTGTATACAATGAAAGGTTGGGAATGGGAGAGGGGAACTTTTATCTACAATATAGGTTGATATTATGTATGATTTTGAAGTTTTTCAAAATTATTTATTTAAATTAAACTAATAAAAAATCTAACATATATTATGTCCATTCAGTATTAAATAACAAAATAATCAACTATTATTCGTATAATAAAAAAATAAGTGGCGAACTACATACGTATCTATTAATTTATTATATTCAATAGGTAAATATGTTAGTTCAAAAATGTTACGTTCATTTTAGAATTAGATACATTTGAAAGACTCATAATCATCTGTTTCAACCTCAGAATAAGTAACTCACTAACCTAAACTAACTATAATTTTATTACGGACCTATGTTTATTATATTATAGCAAAAAATAATTTAATTGATAATGTCAAAATAAAACTAGTTTTATGAAAATGGTGGGTTTATAGAAGTTTAAAGTATGTAAAGCAAGTATGATTTAATTTTTATTTTACCTTGATTTCGCAGGTGCATTCCCGAGTCGTCCCTGTTAACAAGTTAAAGGGATGGATGGAAACGAATGTAGAGGGATAGAGGTGACACTGTACAAATGAAGCTTTACAATTACATACAACCTCCTCTGCCTTGCGTAACCATTCGTAACTTGAAACGGGTGGGTACATAGTTACTTACCTGCACTTACATACCTGGAAACAAAATAAAGTTCAGCTAGGTATATAATAATATGTACAAAATAGTATTATCTCCGCAGTGTAAACGTTTTGAGCTTAAATTTAAAAAAAGTTTATTAATTACTGTCACAAACCTGTGAGGAAATAAAGAAGGCAATAAGTCATTCAAATTTAAAAATTAATTAAATATGCCTAATGATAAAAGAGATGAGTCGAATCAATGCTTGTGAATTACTCAGTTCCATACAGCAACATTGGAGTTCCCATACAAAATGATCGAAAATCCTTTGGATCTACTGAATAGTAGCGATTTCAGACATCTAGCCCTACAGTTGCGAAATCACAAATTATTATTTTTTTAAATTACTACGTTGAATTGCGTATCTATTAATTACCTGATTTTAAAGAACAGCTGACCTTTTATAAACATAAAAATAAGTTTTTGCAAAAATCGATTATTTAGAAAGTAATTTTTAGTTATCTAGTACCTATGTGAAAAATATATTATGAAGAAACCAGAGAAATACTGGTTTCAAATTACTCTCTATAAAGTCAACCCTATTGAGCAATCTCGAAACAAAACTATTATAAAAATATTTTTAAAAGTTTTCCACCACCGATTGTTAAAAGCAAACACGTTGAAGAAAACCATTACTATACAGAAAGACGGAGCCAAATATATTTAAGTGGAGCCGAAATAATGTTTCTTTCTAATACGAACGATTAAATGTTCTGCACTTCATACAATACTTCATCAACCGCATCAGCTGTCAAAAGTTGGAAAATTTTAATCAAAATTTGTCAATTTGATAAATAATTATTGAAGGTGTAGATATTTTCAAGATAATCACTGAAGTTTTTTGTTATGCATGGGTGGTAATGCTTTATTATTTACTGCATACGTTGACCACGTTGAAAAGGAAATATAGTAAATTTACACAATTTTCCATGCGCCAACGAATATAATATATTTTTTCACCAATTAAACCATACTAAAATCAATTTTCAGTATTATAGTAGTTACTATAAATTCATGTGATTCTCTCTAATAATTATGGTCTAATTTATAGATTAATAAAACAACAACCTGACTATAGCATCAATCGCATTGATTTTACAATATTTTTTTCGCTCAATTGACTTTATTATATATTTTTTTAAGAATAACTTTAATTCATGATCATAATCCTCAATTAAAATGTGAAAATTATATTCATCTCTAAAATATTACAGTAAGTTTAAAGTAAAACGCAGTAGCTTAGCAAAACTACCTTATTCTACCATATTAAAGTTTAGTCATTAAAGAAACAATTCGCATGCGTTATTGTCATAAGAGATGACAATTGAACGCATGTTTTCTTACTACAGTCATAACCTGAGATGAGTTTCCTGCTATCATATTATGACCCTACTTGCTCTTGATTAACTAACTTTATATCCAAGCCACAAATTATGCATATAATCGTATTTACCTTGACTCGAGTTAAGTAATGCCTACAAGATGTTGATGAAAGTGGATGAATATTTTAATAGAGAGAGGAGTTCACTCATAATAAAATTCCACACTTACTTACACATGCCAGTCTACCTTTAGAAATATTTTATGGGATAATTTCAAATTTTAACACAGGCTTGCTAAGACTTCAAATAATTTGTTCCATTCGAACAAGCAATAAAGTAGGAACATAATCGTTCAAACAATATTTTTCTTCATAAAGCGACAAAAAAAAATAAGATTTATTATACTTAGATGTCAACATGATAAAACTATAATAAATTATATGACAATTCAATTCAATCAGATCAGTGGTTTTCAACCTTTTCTGGTTGGTGGAAAAACCTTGGACCACTTTATAATTTCCCAGTCTGCCTGGATGACATATATTTAGATTCTGAAGAGTTTCTGAAGAGTAGGATATTACGAAAAGATGTGTCAATCAGTAAGCAGTGATATATATAGACAGATTCAAATTGCCACTTCTTAGTACCTTTATTGAAATTGTATGTAACATTTTATGTAATTTTAGTAGACAGACGAACAAATTCATAAAACATCATACTTTTTGTGACCATGTCTGATTCTAAGAGTACAGAGTAGAGGTGTGTATTAACAGATTTTTGTTTTTACGAGAAATATGTGTTAGCCATTTGATCGACCTATAAGATCCATACTCTGACTCCAACCACACACAAAAAAAACAATATGTGTATATATGTATATATATGACATTATAAGCCGATGCGTTGGCCACTCAGCCATTGCAGGCGTAAATATCATATACACATCCGCAATTAATATTTTTGTAAACAATGTCGGCGCCGCAGGCGGAAATTTTGTCACCACCACGGAATCTATTCTCTTAAGTTGTAGGTATTATCAGCATTCCTTCTCTAATTTGATTCCCATTATTTATAACCTGCTTCCCAAAATATTGCATGATCTATTTGGTCGTTCTGTACCTCATTGGCGATAGTCGGTAAATGATGATGAATTAGGTAGATACTAAGACATTCGAAAAAAAAAATTCTACAGTTTTGATATACGAGTTTTAATGAATATGAATCAAGTATGAAATGTTACCGCACATATACACCATTTATTACTAATATTAACATTAACTAACATTCCTTCATTATTTTTTGCTACAAATTTCCTCTCATAAGTAAAACTCTTGTTAGGTCGGGACGTCTTTGACACGATATCTCTAGTCAGAATAATTAAAAAGCATACCTTGTAACACAATCACTGCTAACCTTTTAATTAACATATTTAAATAACATGTTATTATATCTAATGGCCACCGATCCCAAACGCGCCAGTCGCGGTGTTAGCACTAACGCAACGTCTTATGTGGGCGCGGTATTAGCACTAAATGAGTTAAAAATATGTCATAATAGACTCAAAAACTAAAAGGTTCATGCAAATTCTTGCAGAACACGGTTCGGAATCATTTATGTTGAACAAATCACTTTCAAAAAAATAATAAATAATGCTTCAAATAATGGATTCTCTGCTATCTGCCAGTACTTCACCACGAGCACAAAACTATTTGTATAAAATATAATTCAAACTTTATATATTAATTAAAAGTTTCTAAAGTTCTATTGACAATAAAAATAATTACTTATATGTATATCGATTGTCCATAGTGAAAACAAATAACTGTCATGATGTAAAAAAGCAATCATTTTGATGAAATTCTCCCGCAAAGACTATAAACTAAATCCCCAAGTCGGCTTAGTCTATGTTAACAACATACGTAACCAGTGATATAAAATGATAAAGCCTCTCCAATGTATGTCCATATAAAAATGCACTCGAAAAATACGTTTGTGAAATCTGCTCCGGGGGTCGCAAGTGTTTGTAATAGCGGTCATTCCAGCAATAACAATTGCCGTAAATCTAGGACCACTCCACGGTTGGTATACTGGGAACCAAGCATAAAATGTACACGTATTCAAGAGATATGAAGTATAATTATTATATTTATTGAAGTTATACTTCTTTAGGAACGTTTGGAAAATCAGATCTGAGTGTATTTTTGGCGTGTGACGTAACACGTCATAATTTATTTTTTCACACATAAATAAAGGCACTCAATTGGATTTGAACCACCGATTGTTCGGTTATCAGCCGAACGCACTACCTTTACGCCACAGTATGATACTGCAATAGTGACGATTATACAGTATAATATTATAGTTTTGAATCGTTCCGTTGCCTAGGCAGCGAATTTATTATTGTCGGCCATTTTCAATTCCTTACGTAAACAAATTATTAAACGTCATAGTGGCAGTTGTTACTTTAAAAATAAAAACAACGATAAATAATTATATAATTTTGTAATATAAGTTAAAATGTATAGAAATAAACCAACGGCATTCCGATAAGCGGTCTTTTTTCTTGAGTGTGTAATTTAACAAGATAATTAAGATTCGAGAATCTAGGTTATCACAAGTTTTGTTTTTATTTTATTACGCCAAAGAAGTATAACTTCTAACGCGCGTACATAAGTATACACACCGATTTTTTCTCTTTATCTGTTTTATATGGATAATATATATGCAGCAATTGTATTTATTTCGCCATTTTGTTAACGAGAATGTATTACTAGCTATTTGCGCACTGAATATTGTAACGAAAAAGAGCTTAAAACACAAGACAAGAATATTTGTTAATTGTGAACCATATTTATTTATTCATATGGCCTTCTATAAGTCTTCAAAAAAATATTTTCGGTACAAGTCGGTTATGGGGAAGCCAGACGGGGCCGCGCTAATTGCTATAGCCGATTTTGGCAAAATTCATGATTTCAAGAATGAAAACCTAACCTAACCTAATCTAACTTCACTTAACCTTAACCTAAACTGACCCTACTTAACAAATAATCCAGTATATCGGCTATTTTCAAAATGTGTTTGCCGCTGGTTTCATTTGCACGTTTCCAGGAGACGTCATCGTCACGAACATATCCCATTTTTAATATGTCGTGCCGTGCTATAACTTAGCATGTCGCACATAAAAACTCGTCTTGACTGCAACATGTCAAATTTGTCGATGCAATTTTATTCTCATTTATAAACACATGTGGTTTAATGTACTGCCTGTACATATCATCGGTGCGATATTTTTGGTAGAAAAAATATCCGCTTGTCACACGATACAAATTTCACTTAACATGGAGCGCAGGTAGAATACCAAAATTTTGGATTGGCGCATGTACAGGAGCTGCTTCTACATTCGTTTCGGTTAGTTGTGTGACGTCACTGTTACTGGTCTCGCCTGTGAGGACGAAAGAGAGTTGCAACATTGACAGCGGTATTAACTTATGACCATATCCCAGTCGAGACGATTATTTATGTATGACCGGGCGAACTATCAACCTCAAATCAATGAATGTCATGTTCAGCTTATCTTGAAAAGGTTACATTATATTATGAAAAGTAAAATTTGATAATTAATTATTATATGTTTGAACATTGTCGTTAAAAAAATAATGAAAGTATCTAAGCTATTTAATAACATAGCTCACCTTTATGGAATATGACTTCTTCCGTATATTTGTGTATATTTTCTGCACCGCCATTACTTATTCAAATTAATGGGCTCGAAAATCAGAACAAGGCTTTGAAGTTATTATTTTTTTTAATTTAAAAATATTCTCACATGTACAACACTCGGAAAATTAAATTAATTTTTCAAGGGAACCAATTTTATCTGGACGCGTCTCTAAAAATATTAAGTAATCAAGTAATTGCTAAATGTAGGTAGGTACATAATATTATTATTGCTATGTCTAATAATGAATAAATTAATGCGTAGTTTACATTATTTTAATGATTCATATTGTTTCGGTTCAAAAATAAAGTTTCATACAATTGTTGATCATATAAATGGACATTGAGTGGATATGAAAAAGTATTTAAGGCTATACCTCAGTTGAGGCATGGTCTAAAAATATTGTGGCTAGGCGATGCGCGGATTGCGGGTCGCGGGTGGAAATGACGCATGCCGAACGAAATATAATTTGTCATATAAATCCAACATGCGTCCATTTAATATTCTGTTTATTATTTTATTAGTAACAATAATAATATATTCATTGACATGTTTTCTTTTTAAAGTAAATGGGTAACGATTTTAGTAATCTTTACACGATTTAAGAATTAATACCCCCGTCACCATCACGAAACAAATTGACGTATTCACACCTCGACGTTTGGTTTCCGAGTGCCAGCGAGTGCAAAATTTCGTCGCGCCTATAGTTGAAAATTATTTGCCGTTTCACTGAAGTATCGCCTTAATATTATACACTTTCTCTAACTAAATCGGGGAGGGATATGGTTAATTTTTCCTCGAAGTGATCGCGTGGAAACAGTGAGAAAATCTTACATAGCCTAATCATGCATATTATGAGTATGCTCGAGTGAAGCACCTCTTTCACGCTGTCGCATATTGCTTCATAATTATTTATAAGGCATCTTTCATTAGTTGTTGTGATATATTTTATTGGCTGCACACGTAGCTATGAGAAATCATAACAAGTTAGACAACATTTAAACTTTATTATTGATAAAAAAATATGTTGAATTAACTGCAAAATACCTAGGCAGCACATACATATAGTCATAAAGACACGTGTAATATTTGAAGTCCACAATAGATACAATCGATATGCAATGAAAATATATTAAACAAAATAATTTGTATTTGGGACTGGTCGGCTAACTGGAATTTCTTCCTTTCTGCAGCCAGATCTGTAGATACTTTTGATCTGTCTTATATAAAAATATGAGCACATATATTTCGACTTCAAAATTATTGAATTGTACGATAGAACATGAGCTGGTATGGTTTATGTAAAAAATACTAAATTATTTTGATCGCTTAAAATATTATGGGTTTATTTTGTTTAGTATGTCTGGAAACATGATTTTCCTAAATTAGTTATTAGGGTGGATGTTTATATAAAACGTTATTAGGCCGTGCATCAGGCTAATTAATTTGATTTTAATTTTGTAAATGGACAATAATGCAGTGCAGTAGACTGGGGGGAGGGGAGAACGGCGGCTAGTTAGGGAGCTAAACATAAACCCATGCAGGTAATGTGAGTGCAACTTAAAATGGATGCATAAATTTAATTGCCTGGAAAATTGCTTCGGATTTTGAACACGGGGAAAATGACAAAACACGTTTAAATATTCTGCAGGACAAACATTTTTGACTGCTAAAAACTGCTTTGAAATTTAATGCTTCGTCGTTAATCTGGGAATAATGAATGGGCTATTTTAACATTTTTATTGTCGTATCTAAAAAATACGGAATTTTTATAATAAGAAATATATATACTCAAATGCTAAAAGATTTAACTTGTATTAAATATGTAATAATGCTAAGCAACAAGGACGTTATTGTCAATCTGAAAATTTAGAGAAGATACATTTAAAAAATCAAAAGTCAAAAAATAGTTAATAGGATTAATGCAATTTGATACGGTCAAGATGACGAGCTCCCTTTTGGCTTAGCAACATTGATATACATAATTGATAGTTAAAATATTAATATTTAAAAAGTCAGTGAAACAAATATATTTTTTTGTTATTTTCTATATGTAAAAGAGTTAAGTAATTTACCGTTTTTAACTCATAAATGGAGTATATGGACCTACAGAGAGTTAAAGTTGCATTAGCAGACTTTTACGGGGTATGTTTATTGGATTAGTTACTGTGCGGAACTCATAGTATCTAAAAAAATATCTACGGCAAATCGTCGTCAAAGCGTCTGGCCGGACGGAGTAAAAAAGACCCCCAAATTCTCGTTACTTCTAGCTAATATTCCAAGGCACGGAACAAGAAACAGTGAATTAAAGACATATTGGAAAAAATAATATATTATAAACTATTCAAATCAGCAGACGTGGTTTCAAAGACGAGGCACTCTACACCTATTTAACCCATTTATTTTTACATATTGTATACCTACTACCTAGCTATAATGTAATTATTTGTAAATATATACTTAATAGTATATGAAGTATTTCATTTACTATTCTATAATATATCATACTTAGATTACTATTTATTAAATAGCAATTTTATATAAGTTTATATATCTCTATCTGAAAGCAATATTAATAATAATTGAATATATTTGTTAATACGACGTAAGTACTATGTTTTTAAAGAGGTTATAAAATTTATTATTCCATAATTTTTATACAAGTGTGAAAAAAGTAATTCAAAAGATTCCTTAGGGACTACTAAGCCTAAAAATATTTTAACCAAATTCATTCAGGCGTACACTTTGATAATAACACTACCCCATTTGATAACGCATCTCCAACACCTAAACCCCCCACCGCCCATAGAAACAGTTAACTTAAAACAAGAATAACAATTAAACAGAGGATGGAAATCAGCATGAAGCAATAAGCCTGCCAAGTCATTTATCTCCTTCAGGGCCGGGCGATACCCTGGCCTTCTCCGCGAGGAGTCAGACCTCCCATCTTCTTCGCCAGAACTAAGACAAAGGGAATAGCTCCCAAGAGAGGCATACTTTCCTGAGTACTTTGGCAGTCTAATGTATTACTTACCGTAGAGCTTGTATTTATTCAGCGCCTCACACGTCGAACTCGTATTTACAAGTTGGAGAATTCGTTTTGAATTATATTGCCTTGTAGGAGTTTGTAGGTACTCAAGACGCATAAATTTGGCAAACAGTACGCATAATTTAATATTTTAGTTAAAACGGCAGAGTTATAATATATCAGTTAAAGCACACTGTCTAGATTGCGATGGTTCAACTCATATTTGGAACAAATATTTTCTGAGCTATTCCAAGTGATGTAGTTTGCCTTTATTACAACGTTTTCTTAGGTCGTATTCTTATTTTTCCGGTGGTTGTTTGTCCGGTACAAATCTTTCAATAGATTTTTAACTAACTTCCCGACTAGCTAGACATTTGAAACTTTTAGAATATATCAGAACACGAATCCAATGCATTTTTTAAGACTTTTAGCCATCTTTAAGTATAATTGAATTCATTTTTAGTTAATTCCGTTTTGTATGAAAAGTTATTTCGATACCATTATTGGTTGCTAGGGGGTCCTAGCAACTAAATTATTAAATTACATATAAATCAATATGAAATGACGTTTCATTATTCAGTATTTCTATCAAGTACAAATTTTTTTGATCGTTTAAGCTAGTCAAATCAAGTTTATATGATTCAACAGAAAATATAAAAACGTTGTTTATAAAACGTTCTTTTTATATTGTAATTATTTTTAATATAAAAATATCTGTGGAAAGCGACCAAAACTCACAGCGGATTAAATCGCCATACAAAATTATTACAGTGAATATTTTTATATCAATAATATATATACCAGGACCCCAGGATACTGTCACATACAACAATCCAACATTAAAATGACCTATTAATTAATTAAATCACTGTTATTTCGGTGTAGATAGACAATGTTTTTTAAAGTATTGTAGAATACAATATGCAGGCAGCCGTAGACGTGTTTGCAGGATAAGACAAAAATACTGTATCCAAGCAGCGCTCGAAATGAAAAAGTTTACGAACCGGAGCGCTCGATAATTTTATGAAGATATTAACATAGTTATTAAATTATGTGTGCATTTTATAAAAATAAGTGTGTTAGATTTTTTGTTATAATATAGTCTCTTAGACGGTCAAATTATTTTTTCTACGAGACGGAGCGATATTTTTATGATTTCACGAACCGGAACGGCGCTCCGGTCATTTCGAGCCCTGTCCAAGAGCATGAATGCAAATTTACATTATGACCTCTTATTATTATATAGTACGAAAGCAGTTTTAACCACATTCATATATTTAATTTTTTTGGTGAAAATTTAATGACATTTTGTATGAGCAGAGTGATTCACGAGTGTCATTTTATTCTTTAGATGCATTATGCAGTGTTATATTGTTTAAAATTAATAAATTATGGTTATTTAAATTTAATATTTTAGTTAAACATGATAATGTGTACATTTTATAATATGTTTCCTTTTAGTAAACAATTAAAAAATCAAATTTAAAAAAAATGTAATTTGTATGAAGACTTGGTGGGACATGCTCAGCGTAAGTCAAAATGAAGGTTTTATTCTATTTTCAAAGCATGATCCTGGACATTCCTTAAACGTTGTAAATAATCTATTTATATAATTTTGAAGCCTTATTATCCTTTATATTTATTTTAAACATTTGATGATTGCATAAAGTATTTTTATTACATAAAATAGTATTCTTTTAAACCTCTCGCTCTAATGTTTTAGAATATAGTCATATGTCAGTACATAAATGTGCAGTGGTGTTAAGATTTTTACATTTATTAATTTTTAAACGCATTTATAAAACCATCAGTATAATTTTTTTTTTTTTTAGAATTATTAATAACCATGTCCTTGCTTTTTCGTACAAGGTGGTTGTTAGTAATTTTGAACAATCACAAACAGTGGTGCAGTGGGTAAGGCGCTCGCCTTCCACCCGAGAGTTCCTGGGTTCGATTCCCGGTCATGACAAAAACATTTATCAGTATAATTTATGTCGACATTATTATAGTGAAATATTTACGATAAAAAATTATATCGATAATCTCTGTGATCCCAAATTTGACAAGAATTAGGCATTTTATTATTCAAAAAATGGGCAAGATTTACACATTTGAAGATAATTCTAAAGATATATATTATAAGCTATGTCTTTGACCATTCAAGTGTGATAAACATCCTACGAATAATGATTTCTTTATAATAATTATTGACCTAAGAATAAGGTAGTGTTATTTTGAAATATGCCATTTCATTTGGCAATCCCCAGTGGTTAAGCTACAACATACGGCCGTAGCCATAAATTGACAAACTAAAACTGAAGTAGGGAGTAAGAACATGTTAACGCGCGTGTTTGAACATGTACCTAACCGAAAAAGAAATCTTTTTTTTAAACGGTAGATGTTCAAACACACGTGTATTCAGTTGAAAATGTTCCTCTGAGGCGGACAAAACCGGTCCAAATTTAATTATTAAAGTGGAATAAGTACCACAAAAAAAAAATCGTTTTATTAAATCAAACAACAATGATACAACATTTTGACCATTTTTCATAAATTCTTTATTGAATATAAAGCCACCATGCGACGTCTACAAGAATACCTGTCGCTCCCCAATCTTTCTTGTCTTCTTGGCTATTTTTAAAAAATCTCGTTTTTTATAAATTCATCCTTGTTTTATAATGTATTTAACTTATTTTGTGATAAACCATGTGTTTTTAAATTTACATGCAATATTATTGTGAAATCCTAAATTCTTAATTTGCTATGTACCATTACCATGTTATTTAAAAAAAATATAAACTTATGGACGGATATTAAAACCATGCCAAAGTAAATCGCTAAAACCTAATAAACGTTGAAGTTTATGTACTGAGTGAATTAATATTAAACGTAGGTTAAATGTTAATGCAGTTGGAAGAATGACATATTCAAGTTCATCTATAATTTTCATATATATTTTTTTTAGAATTATAAATAACCATGTCCTTGCTTTTTCATACAAGTATTGTCCTTAAATAAAACTAATATGCTACTACAGAAACATTTTTTGTAGTGACGTAACAACACACTTATACAATCACCATATGGGTGCCATATATATGCCATATTTTGTAAAACAGATGATTTATTGATATTCAGAAACGTCGACTTACACACAAAAATAATAATTGTTTATGTTCAGTATACGAATTCAATTATATTAAAGCAAGTATATTCAAGGGTATCTTAAGAATTAACCTTTCAAATTGTACTGCGAAACACCTACCAACTGTATCAATTTAAAATTCTTTATCCTCTCTTAGTGCCCCATTCTAAATCTGTGAGCGTTCGGGATTAATTTAGGGCAAAATCGTGAAAAGTGACTGCGACTAGGAACGGATGAAATATTCTTATCAACGAAGAGTACCCAACCTTCCTCTTGTTGGTAAAAATACAGTGACGTGCAGAAAATTAGCAACAACTAGTGCAATATGATATCTTTAAATACGACTCGACATATTCTAATAGTATGAATGGATATTTTACTAACACATTTCAATACTTTGTAAAGATTAAATTAATGCTTCTGGTAGTAGTTGAACGCAGCATCTAAAGCAGCGGTTCCCAACCTGTGGTACGCGAGTGGATAGTTGGTGGTACACGAAAAATAATCAGTAATGGCGGACATAAAAAGTAAAAAAAATCACTCATAAAAATAACATTTAAATTAATAATAATTTAATTAATAATATACAGTACAGTTGTTAATATGTACAGTCGATGATCGTAAATCCAACAATCAATATCGTATTTTTGGAGTGCACTTTTAAATTTGGCGCGTTAGCTATCCAGTAACTTGAGATGTCGCTGTCACTGTTATGATGGCGCTGTACTCCATTCACTTGAGCGCGCGGCTTACGAGTGACAGGTGCGTTGTTGTTTGTGATTGTATCATCTTTGTTTATTAAACTTCATTAATCCCGTGTGTTAATTAACTTTTTTCTTTTTTAATAAGACATGGATCAGTGGTTAAAAAACGGTACGTGCCAAAATCTCAAACAAAACACGGACAGTGATGTATTGCCAAGTTTTCCAAATGACAGTTCTGAAAATTCGGTGCTAAACGTTGAAATTTTGCAGTCTTCAGTTATTCAAAAACAAAAATTTCGCCTGCGGCGTTGCTGTAAATTTGTAAAAATGAAAGTGTGAATTGTCTCGTTTTCATCAGGAGAATTTTTACATTTACCGTGTTTAATTAATTTTATATACATATATTTTCTATTAATATCGGTAATTTTCATTTTTTTTATACAAATAATTAAATTTAATTCTATGTATTTTTTTTTAAATTAAAATTAGTTAAAAAAAACTTCTTTAAATGTCCTGGTTTTGAATTTCGACAAGAAATGAGCTTCGGCACCTTCTATTAAAAAAAAAACATTGTGATATGTAATGTTTAAATGTCTCATTTTTATCAGAAAAAATAAAACCTTTGGTATTTTTTTTAAACTTAAATAAATTGAGTTCTGGGAAATATAGTCACCCTATAAAGTTTATAATGCAAATAGAATAACAAATTTCTCGAAATACAATCATTTTTACGAAGTGGTACAATTAAGCGTGATGTACTACCAAGTGGTACGCGAGCCAAAAAAGGTTGAGAAACGCTGAATTCTAAAGAATAAAGGGGCTCTCGTAAACTACCCTAGTCATAAACACCTAGGTATACTAAAACTAATTACATTATTTCGTAAATATTGCAATAAGAATGCATATTGAAAATGCGTGTCCATGTATTTTTAGTAGTTTTGTCCAATTTTCACCACGTTTTTCTTAGCTCGTATTCTTGTTTGTCCGGTGGTTGTTTATCCAGTATAAATCTTGCAATTGATTTTTAACTAACTTCCCGACCAGCTAGACCTTTGAAACTTTTAGAATATATTAGAACACGATGCCAATGCATTCTTTTAATACTTTTAGCCATCTTTAAGTATAATTGAATTCCTTTTCAGTTAATTCTGTTTTGTATGAAAAGTTATTTCGGAAGAAATCCGTAATCCAATCTACTATTATTGGTTGCTAAGGGGGTGATCCTAGCAACTAAATTATTAATATATACGTGCGTTACTATGAAAATCAAAATGATATTTCAGTATTCTATATTTGTTTGTTTGTTGCAAAATAGTGGGCGTTCCAGCTTTCATGGTGGGCGGTAAGGGTTTTAAAAACATTTTGAAAAAAATTGAGTCAGATATCCAGTATTTAGAATCGCAGCATCAGCCTCATGGATCTTATTAATAACTGAATTCAATAAATGTAATTTAATCAGACCTCATTTATGGGGGGACATGCTCGTCGAAGGTCAAAATTGAGTTTTTATTGTATATTCAAACTATGATCCTGGACACTCCTTAAACGTTGTAGATGATCTATTTATATACTTTTGAAGCCTTATTATCCTTTATAGTTATTTTAAACATTTGATGACTGCATGACGTATTTTTATTACATAAAATAGTATTCTTTTAAACCTCTCGCTCTAATGTTTTAGAATATAGTCATATTTCGGTACATAACTGTGCAGTGGTGTTAAGATTTTTTACATTTATTAATTTTTAAACGCATTTATAAAACCATTAGCATAATTTATTACGAGATAATTTTTGTAAAATATTCATGATAAAAAATTATATTGATAATCTCTGTGATCCCAAATTTGACAAGAATTAGGCATTTTATTATTCAAAAAATCGGCAAGATTAACACATTTGAAGATGATTCTAAAGATATTTATTATAAGCTATGTCTTTGACCATTCAAGTGTGATAAACATCTTATGAATAATGATTGTTTTATAATAATTATTGACCTAAGAATAAGGTAGTGTTTTTTTGAAATACGCCATTTCTTTTGTCATTCCCCAGTGGTTAAGCTACAACATACGGCCGTAGCCATAAATTGACAAACTATAATTGAAGTAAAGAGTAAAATGATATTGACGCGCGTGTTTGAACATGTACCGTTTAAAAAAAAATTTAAAAAAAATCGGTTAGGTACATGTTCAAACACGCGCGTTAACATAATTTTACTCCCTACTTTAATTATAGTTTGTCATTTTATGGCTACGGCCGTATGTTGTAGCTTAACTACTAGGGAATGACAAAAGAAATGGCGTATTTCAAAAAAACACTACCTTATTCTTAGGTCAATAATTATTATAAAGCAATCATTATTCATAAGATTTTTATCACACTTGAATGGTCAAAGACATAGCTTATAATAAATATCTTTAGAATCATCTTCAAATGTGTTAATCTTGCCGATTTTTTGAATAATAAAATGCCTAATTCTTGTCAAATTTGGGATCACAGAGATTATCAAAATAATTTTTTATCGTGAATATTTTACAAAAATTATCTCGTAATAAATTATACTAATGGTTTTATAAATGCGTTTAAAAATTAATAAATGTAAAAAATCTTAACACCACTGCACAGTTCTGTACCGAAATATGACTATATTCTAAAACATTAGAGCGAGAGGTTTAAAAGAATACTATTTTATGTAACAAAAATACTTCATGCAGTCATCAAATGTTACGAATAACTATAAAGGATAATAAGGCTTCAAATTATATAAATAGATTATCTACAACGTTTAAGGAGTGTCCAGGATCATGGTTTGAAAATACAATAAAAACTCAATTTTGACCTTCGACGAGCATGTCCCCCCTTATATGTAGGTATCCAAAGTATAAATAAAAAGATCCATTTAACTATAGTAAGTTGTTTTAAGTCTGACATAAAGTATTTGGTAAGTAATTATTATTATATGCTTTGACTTGCTGTAACTCTGCTTTATAAATTTTATAAAGTAAAGTTACTTCCCTACTTTACTGTGGAACCCATTATTGGTATTGAATTAGTTATTAGTATTATTGGTAGTAATTGGAACCGGTGGACGGTTAGAAAGTTTTACTACTAACAGAGATATAAAAGTGGGCAGTAGGTATACAAAGGTTGACTACCCCTGCTGTATACTCTTAATATACTGCTTCCATTTTTTTTTAATTTTTAATAATATTTTAACACTATTTCTTTGTTTTTTCGTCATGTTGTGGACGTTTTCAATTTGTAATTTGTTAAGTTTGTAAAGATATGTAAATTAATAAATTTGAACACTCTTCAGTGTGCTAAGATAATGACTACTATAATACCATTGGTTCCAAAATGTAACGCCACTGTTAGGGGACGTGGGGTTAATCATGCCCAACGACCGCAGAACGGCCCCCGAGGGTGTTAAAAG
Organism: Rhyacophila brunnea; assembly: GCF_057557595.1. Lineage (NCBI taxonomy): Eukaryota > Metazoa > Arthropoda > Insecta > Trichoptera > Rhyacophilidae > Rhyacophila > Rhyacophila brunnea. The sequence goes on from NW_028232965.1 coordinate 19,055,801, forward strand.
TCTTAGCGCTGCCGGGTATTAATTACCCTCCTTGCCAGAATAAGAGAACATTCCCAAGGAGTGCTGGGAAACTTGTAAAGTAAACTAACAGGATTTGGCTGTTTGCTAAATTTTTCGGCGAGTGAGCGCCGAGTCGGTCATTGCAGGGTTACCGTTGAATGAACTATAAAGGGTTAATCATCGTAAGTACTCCTTACTAACCACGTTATAAATGTATTTATTTGTAGATAGTAGTTATATTTCTGTAACTGCTCTTTAAAGGTCAAGGCGTATTACATATGAAATAGAACAAGCTATCAAAAGGATTTCATATGACAAAATTATTACCTATAGTGCGACTTTTATACCAAGTCTTCTACGTTATAGAGTTGCATGCGCTGATACTGTTACGTCACGTGCTCTTTGCGTATTGATGTGCCACAGCAAATACTCTATGGAATCTTTAGCACTATTGAGAGGAATTAAAACTTTTCTTTTCTGTTTCTGCTCCTCACAATACATTCGAAAAAATGCTCTTTGTTTGCGTCCGCAAAGGTTTAGACAAGTTAATATAAATAAAACTTCACGCGATATCTAACACAGACTGAATTATTGACACGGGTAATGTAATTAACGGGTTTTAGTTTCAGAAACGACCGTGGTGACGTAGAAGACTTGATATAAAAGTCACACTGCACCAATTTATTTATCTTTTAATTTAAACGCATTCAAATCATCTTCTTCAGCGCAATAATTATGTCGTTCAAGTTGATCATACAAATTTCTTCCTTGTATTATAATATATTATAGTTTTTTTCTTATGTATAGTCCTTTCATCGGCTCTTTGTTTCGAGTAGTTTCATCGTATTAACTTCGAAAATTAACTAACATGATACTAATAATAATATCTCACTTGTAAAAAACAGGTTATTAATAATTATTTAGTGTGTGTTATTTATTAAGTTGTATATGCTAGTGGAGGCCTTCATTCACCAGTCGGTCAACCCTAGTTGATGATGATATGAATGTCTGCCGTCTAGGTTCTTGGGTCACGGGATTAAATCCCATAGCATAGTCGCATTAATCTACAAGAAATTATCACCGTATTATTAAAATCTACATTAGGTATGGTTAGTCTTGAATCTGAAATGTGTTTTACATTGTTCATACTTCAAACCTATGTAGGAGCATGCAAGAAAAAATAAAAATCAAAATATCCTTTTAACTGTGGTTTTTATGACCTGTTAAAAATTCGAATTAATTACTATACCTAAATATGTATTATTGGGTATTATTGAAGACCGATGATAGTTTTGTACAAAATATTTCATATAAATCATACTTCATTGTAGTTGCTTACTTTGTCATAATGATCAATTAATAAAATATGTGAAGTTCAATATGAAGTCACTCCCAATCACTTCAGTGTGTCTGACTTCTAAAAGGCTCATATTTATAGATTAAATAGTATTAAGTAGGTACCCATATATTATTATATCTTCAATGCATTCTACATACATTTATGTAATCATCAATTTATCAATATTTATTGAAACTCGTAGGTACTATAGATTTTTAAAACGTCATGGCAGCCATATTTTCTGATTCCCACCAAAATTGACATTTGTGTTCAGTATTGTTTGGAAAATCATCATGGAAAGATAGACAGCGTATGCAAGTTGTTAAAATGTATTACAATATTAATAAATCCATCTACGTTTCGGACATCTACACATCTACGCAAGCTACGTTTCAGACATTATATGAAATTGATGGTCAAAATAATCGACATATTGTACGACAACATCTTCTTGGCTAAGCTTCTAGGCGCTGCTGTCTACTAAATAGGAGGAGCTTCTTAGTTTATAATGGGATTTCGGGTAAAAATGGGTGGGGCATGTTAGTTCACAGTATTAACACGTAGCCAAAAAGATGTTGTCATACAATAGAGAGGCTATTAGTAATTTAATTGGAATTAAAAACGAAAATGTTCTGCTGAAAATATGGATGTTTTGAATCAAAGAATCGTTTAAAATCCATAACAATCAATTAATCGTCATTCTCAACTTTTTCAACAACTTGAAACAGACCCATTTGTTCATGAAAAAATCATCTTCAGCGATGAAACTCAGTTTTGGTTAAATGGCTGTGAATGATCGTAAAGATTTCTATCGATAAAACGTAATATTTAGATTAGTACCTACCTACTATGAGATTATAACATTTTTTAATATGTGTTAATCAACGAGTCCTGTGAGAACGAACTGTGTCAGCACAAATCCGTGACATAAGTGACTTCTCAAATTAATATCATTTAATTATTTTTATATACATTTTATTACAGGCCGTCAGTCGAGTAATATTTACTTAACGAGAAACATCGACGGTGAAAAATAAGATCCGTTTGTTTAGTAAATACATTTTTAGGATACAAATTTCACACGAATCTCATTACCATTACAGATAAGAACTTTTACTTCAGTAATATTAATAATATTTATTTTGTTAAAATGTATTCATCACCGAAGGCATGGGATACTCAGTGTAAGCATTATTCAATTATGAGTAATTCAATAAATAGGCTATCACGATTGAATGAACATTTTACTCCGCATTTTATCTTGGTAGAGAACTGTCACTCTATATCATCGTGCCTCGGGCTGCAATATCTACCTCGCTGTTATCTTTTATCATTGTACCTATGTAAACTGTGCATGCAAATTTGTAAATAAACTCGCCATCTCCTCCAGCAACAACAAGTCATCACTCCTCCATTATCAACATCAAAATCTCAACTCACACACTTACAACCATAAATATGTTCAATTCCCATTATAATTAATATGTTAGATCTTATTAACGTATATTTATGTTTAACGATAATAACGTACTGTCAATTCTTGGAGAAAGGTATTGTACTAATTAAAATAAAACACAATCCATTGTAAGTACTTATTCCAATTAGATTAATAATAATCAAGACCGATTTCGTCCGTTTCAATATTTATTTATGGCTAAAATTTAGTATTTTTTTAATATTTGACAGCGCATAGAACCGGTCCTGAATATTATTAAACTATACGGAGTAAATACTATAAGTACATAATTATTTTATTTTAATTAACTTATAGGCATTTATATATTATATTATGATAATAGAAGCTTATTTTTATTACAAAAACTAACTTAGACAGACAGACTTAAACAGAATATGGTTTTTGAAAAATCAAGGGTGCTTTTTGTTTTATAGAGTTTTTTCTTTTTCATTCGCATGTCACTGATTTCCAATGAGTGATTCTTCGTAGTAGTTAGAATGGCATTAAAAAATATTCCATTATATGCACAATATAGAAAAAGCATAATTAGTCGGCAATTATTGTCGTCATGATTTGAAAATTATGTAAGTTTAATCATTAAAAATAATGTAAATATTGGTTGCTTAATAATTTAAGTTAAAATTATTTCATTTCGTAGCGAGAATCGTACACATTGTACATCATGTAAGTAGTAAATGAATATTCATTTTCGTAAGGGAAATTCAATATTTGGTAGACAAATAATTAAATTGCTTCTCATACAAAACCGCAGCAACCACAAACAAAAAAAGTAAACCTGCAATGCCATCTTTTGCTGGAAGACAAATTTATTTTTCCAAGACGTTGATAACTTAGCGCCGGCGTCTTACTTGCGGAAGCCAGAAGAAGCTTCAACATTTTTCCTGCAGTTGTTTGTTGAGAAAGAAACCCTCTTCTTAGAATACTTAAATGTGTGTATACTGGGGGTGACTTTTGCACTTGCGCGAAGGGGAAACTCAAACTAGAACCAGATAGACATAACACTCTTTAGTCTTTCAAACAATTTTAATTTGTAAACAACAGTGGTTTAAAATACATATTCGCGTGCGCTGATAAGTTTTTTAAGCTATTTTGGTTTTAAAATAAGTTTTTACCCCTATTCAAAAGTTTAAATGAAAATATCACCTATCTACAAGTAGACTATCTTGTCTGTTGAGAGGTATTCTTTTTGTGACGATTCTCAATTTGTTTGTGTGGGGCAACGACGTTGAATGTATGAGGTGTTCCTTATATTAGTGAGGGTGTGAGAAGAAATGGTAAGAGTTTTCTTCGGCGACGTTCGCATTTCTTAAAGACGTAAGAAAACGGTGACCTTTTCTTATTAAAAACAAGAAGGAAGTTTGCGCCTTGTCACCAAGAGTGCGCTAGTCGTCGTAAAAAACAGAAAATAATTTAAAAAAATATATATATTATTTAAATTATTTACATTATAAATAGATTCTTAGTAGAAACGCGTTTTGGGTATTTTGATTTTTTCATAAAAAAATTAATTATTTTTCTAGTCTAGTATTTAGAAGGATTTATATTATTTAATTCAGTAATACTACACAATGATTTTTATGGTATTATCTCCAGCTATTTCCTAATTAGATACCTACGTAGTTATATTATTAACGAAATATATCATTAATGTGTATACAATGTGTATTTAAGTGTATTCAAATTTTGTATTGGATACAAATTCATTGGTCATAATATTTGCTGCACATATTCAAATGACTTCAATGTACACATACCTTACCAAACGGTTTTTCATTTAGACCAATCGAAAATCTTCAGTTTGCATAATTGCAGTATATTCTCATACAAGTGGGGTGACTTACATAGTATATAATATATTTGTGATACATAATCTAATGAAAGTGTATTCGAACAAACCACAAGAGATTATTTCAAGCTAACCGCAATAAAATTCAATATAGATAATATGTGGGGTAAAAGTGACCAATGAAAATCAGTTTGACGAAAATATAACCAAACGCCTTCAATTACAACCAAACAAAACGTACTAACCCTCTGTATATTATATTCTAACGCGTGACCTATATACACGAAAATTCTTACCAACCACAAAACGCTAATATTCGGTTAACCGCAAAGCCGCAGAGAGTGATAATACATATTAACTCATCAAATGACCAATAAGAATCATTCCCTCTGAACGACGCCCGCCAATAGCGTCCGCAGGAAAAAATCGGGCGTCTAAAATAAGGCATACATCATTATACGTCGGCGTCTATATGCGTCGATCTTATAAACCGCAAATGGTGATGTTCGGTTAACCACAAGGGCAGGTGATCGACCAATAGCAGGGCTGCTTTCCGACCGCGGTCCCGCCTTTTTTGACCGCAAACCAACCGCGAGGCAAGACGCCGCTTGTGCGCCGCGACGCGACATTTTAACGATCACCACCCTGAGCCTCACCCCAAAAACTCAGTGACAAAAACGCGACGGTTTCTCAATTCAACATTATTTTCGTATCAAAAATATCCTGAATTCACTTCTCCATTTCATAATATATGAATAATTTATTAACATACCTAAGCACCGTACTTATTTATAGTGAGTTTAATAAAATTTACACTTGACCACATAATATAATATACGGGTTATTAAAATAGACTTTAAATAATATACACTGGAAACATCATTGCGAGTGTTTCATGCATCATGGGCAATTTATAAAAACACGTATCAAACTGGTACTCGATAACATTAGCCAATAGTGAGCGATTCTATATTTAACTACTATCTATTATTAGTAAAACCGTGAGTGTACTAAGAGTATAGTAGTTTACTAATAGGATCGTGACCCCTCATGTAGTGGTGGTTTTAGATACCTACATACGTCAAAACCGGATGCACTGACAGGTTTGAAAGCTCCCTTGTTAAAACAAACCATTATTGAGAGTTTAAAAATGATAATAGTTGTACGGTGGCCGGATTGTTAATATTATTTGATTGATTTTTTCACTCATGATTATATAAAATATGTACGCATCTTTTTAAGATTTTGGTATTTTTTTATAAAGCGGCCGCCTGACCTGCGTCATGGAAAACCATCACTGCCCCTATGCTATATCTCTCCAGCGTTCCCTGAGTTTTACAATCTACTTGTTTGAAGGTATTGAAAAGCTTAAAGAGTCTACCACTTGGTCAGACCGTCTACGATGCATGGTTGCAGCATCAGTCCCGGGCGGCTCCATCGCGGGATGGAATGAGCACTTAAAATCACTTCTTTCAGACACGCTTAAAGCGCCATAGAAAACAGCCGTACATATCCACGGCTGTGCATTGTACATATATGACGGGTGGTGGTGGGAACTTTAACGTCGAGTAATTATGAAAACTGTAGGTATTTATCATAACTATAGTTCAAAATAAACAGTACAAAAAAGTTCCCCACGATCACTGTAGAAAAACCTGAATAATTATTTTAATCGTGACTTAAAACTAGGCACAGGCTGGAAGCCAAAGCAACCCCAGCTTGTAATTTTTACATCCCCCACGTACCACTGGCCGGTTAGCCAAACAGATATGCCAGGAATTCTTACTACTGACTGTCATCAGTGGGGTAACTTTTAGAGGGGCGATTTTAACTCATATTAAAATCAAAGGGTATCAAATACTCATTTTTATTAGACATATTATTATAATGAATGTTTGTTGATCGATATTTTATATTTAGTCGACACTTAATGAAATTCGCAATAACAAATTAATTTTTAATGAATAATTAAATATCTACATTTAAAAAATTGACATTAGACATGTAAAATTTTAGTGGCCAAATTATAATAATACGATGCTCTTCGGCACGCCAGTTATATGGCCTCCATGACATCTTGAATATTAGGTATAATATTATATGCGATTAAATTGTCAAGAAAACCTCTGTACTTTGATGATGGATGATGGGTATTAAATGTGTTTGGAAACATTTTATAAAAAACATCTGAAAAAAACATTGCTTAAATATACAGTCGAGGTTGGTTATTACGAGGAAGATGGGACCAACCGAATTTGCTCATTATAAACGTTACTCGTTATATCAGAGAATATGTATTTTTAAATCAGCGGTCACATAACACAAAAAGTCGAAAATAAAAAATCTGAAAATCATCGTAAAAATCCCCGAAACAAGCATGGCATTCATAAACTATAAAATAAGTTGTTTATTGTAATGAACGCTAGTAGGTACCTACTGACTTCACAAGCCTTGGATTTTTTTACTTATTTCAACCATATGCGTGGATACTTTTTCAATATTATTGGCGAAAACACAAATTAGATAGGTACTTAGACACTCAACTAGTGTTATAAACGTAATGCGATCATCCTGTCCGGTCGGACGATATTTTTGCTCGGAATATCCGATAAGTTGCTTGTAATAACAGTGAATAAATGAATGGAGAAAATCATAAACTAACATTTCAACAAATGTTTCCTCATTACATCCGAGATCTCGCTATATCCGTGATCGTAATAACCGAGTTCGACGTATATCTACTACGTATATTTATTGTCAAACTTGAGGTAAATGTATAGTATCAAAATAATTTGATTATATAAATTCTTAAACGATCGAACAACAAAATTATAATATTTTTTTCATTATATTTTAAAATATGTAGTCATACTTAGTATTATACTTAACTCTCCGAATTTATTTGTATTAAGCCACTGGCTAATAATTTTGTATCTGCTATGCAATGTTCTCTTTGCATCCTTGCCCAAAATGGTCACCCCAACTTTGTATAAGATCACATCAGGCACTTAGGGTTGTCGCTATATATATATATATATTAATTAGTAAAACAAAACAACTAATTAATTAATATTAATACTATCGACCGATGGTACTTGATGGAATTTGAATCTAACGATTTATTATAATATGCTTATCGAGTGTATTATTATTAATAAGATGGGTTTTTTACTAACACTACTACTTTTACTATTGTGACCCTTGATTTGACAGGTAAGTAATGGAGTTTTTACCTACTTTATTGTTTTGATTAGTTATATAAGTTAGATTTAGTATTCGTGGTCGGTGTTTATTTGCCTTTTGTTGAGTGTACACTGTTGTATACAGTGTCCGAAGATGCCGAAAGGCGAAACCCGGGTCGCCAGAAACGACTAAAATGGAATAGTATAAAACTTAAATCCATTAGAAACTAATTAATTGTTAACAGTGTTTGTATAGATTTCAGAATTTATCTACTTTACTTATAACTATTTAGAGCTGTGAAAAGCGTCCCCCATTAACAATCACCATAGTTTAATTTCATCGAAAATCAGAGACTAACGGTTAAAATATCCCATTTTTAATACTACGGTAAATATTGAAGATTTTTTTTTCAGGATTGTGAAAAAATATACAATATAATTTTAGTTAAACATTTATACTACTATCTAATTATTGTAAAACTTGGTCTCAAGTTATAATCAGTATACTTAAATTATAAAAAAAAAACAAACACTACGATAATTATAATATCCAACCGTTATAATATCACAGTAAATGAAAGATTTTATTAAGGGGGGACGTGCGCCGCGTAGGTCAAAATGGAAATTTTATGCTATTTTCAAAGCATGATCCTGGATATTCCTTAAACATTGTAGATAATCTATTTACATAATTTTGAAGCCTTATTATCTTTTATATTTATTTTAAACATTTGATGACTGTATAAAGTATTTTTATTACATAAAATAGTATTCTTTTAAACCTCTCACATGTACCTAACCGATTTTTTTTAAACAGTACATGTTCAAACACGCGCGTTATATATCAATATAATTTTTTATCGTAAATATTTCACTATAATAATTTCGACATAAATTTTACTAATGGTTTTATAAATGCTTTTAAAAATTAATATATATATATATAAAATCTTAACACCACTGCACATGGATGTACTGAAATATGACTATATTCTATAACATTAGAGCGAGAGGTTTAAAAAAATACTATTTTATGTAATAAAAATATTTTATGCAGTCATCAACTGTTTAAAATAAATATAAAGGATAATAAGGCTTCAAAATTATATAAATAGATTATTTAAAACGTTTAAGGTATGCCCAGGGTTATGCTCTGAAAATAGCATAAAAGCTCCATTTTGACGTACGCTGAGCATGTTAGGCATTACTTATTAGACATTCCATTAATTTGTCGTTATTTTCTTTTGAAATATGTAATGTTTTATTTTATTGCAGATTCTTATTAAATATCAACCCTGGCATCGTGCCGGGTGGATACCCGTTCCACAAAGGGGGTGTTATTTATAAGTATGGCGTCTCCACCACCTTCCCTTCCACGTCGAATGGCTGCGATGGTAACACCCTTAATTAAAAACTGCCACTCGTATTTATTTTTTATCTTTCCACGCACTCCCGCATCTAAAATTCTAACAAAGCAATGCACCATCCCCTTATACGCAACCCCAAATCGATTAATATAGCATTTTATTCAAAATAGGACTTAACATAAGGTCAATGACTACATCCAATACAAGTTTTAAATTATTTTTCACTCGATAAAATACTACGTATACAATATTTGCATTTTTCAAAAATACATTGAAAATTTCTTTTCAATTCTGTATTACTCGGTAATGTTGAAAATATAACCCAATAAATCGATAAAATCGATTTCAATCCTATTAAAAAGCAATATAAAATTTCCTTATTTAGTTTACATATGTTTAAACAACTGGAATTTAATTATAGTTACTTGTAAGTTACTTACCCATATTGAAAAAAACTATAGTGTTTAATTAAATAATTACTTTGTGTTATTTTAATATTAAAATAATATTTAACAATTTATCATTCGTTCGTTATAGAATATATTTACATACTTACATTTTGATTGATTTCTACTATTTCATTTGAGTATTTTTTCGAGCCGGGTTTCGCTTTTCAGCATCTTGAGGCACGAACTTGCCATTGAAAAATGCACACTGACATAAAATACCTACAGTTAATTCTCGTTTGTGTGATAAATTAATATAATAAACATAACGTGAAAACATCATTACGACGTAAAGAAGCAAGTATAAAATCAATTATTACATATTGGATGTAGTTTTAAATCCGGGAGATGCAGGGTTCGATTCCCTGCCGGGGTGGCTTACTTTTTTCAAAACAAGATTTTTTCTATTGGTTATAATATATTTTCTCAGAAAGTGTTTTTCAAAATGATGTGTGATCATAATATTATATTATATATATATTAAATGTATTTTCGTTTATGATAATATCGTCACTGTTCTGGCAGAAAACACTAATTCGAAAAAATTACATATTGAGTTAGTACCAAAATGTTTCTTATCACAAACTTTACCGTCTGGAAACCTTCTTAATAAATAAACAGTCTTTATTTTAAAGCCATCCTTTTTATGATTACTTAATAAACTCACATGATAAACCATTATTTCAAACATTTTAACAACTTCAGAGTCAAATTACTCAAAACTAGTATTCTCCAGTTATTGTGTTCTGCCAAAACAGAGACGATATTAACTATCAGTTATTAGTGGAAATGTTTTATTAATTATTTATTAAATATATTAAATGTCTCATCATCAACATTCAACCTTATCCGGGTCATAAAAATACAAAAAAATAATGAAATTGAATCTGTGTAATAATAAAACGGAGTTTCAATGAATGGACTAAATCTATAATAAGTGGAATATCAGAAATACTTCTACTTCATACTATTCTATTTTATTCTGTGTCATTTGCACTAAAATAAACAGTTAATTTTATATTTGAGTATGATGAAATAATATTATCATAATATACATATATAATATATATATATATATATATACCTTTCAGTACGTCGGCATATATTACACTTTCTTCTTGCGAGAGACCTACGTAAAAGCTCTGTAAAAAGGAAAGCGGCACCCTACGGGTACATGTTTTACCGACCGCTGGTCATATAAATCTGAAAGGAAATGTGGAATACGTAAAAATGTGTCCGGAGAACAGAAATGCTAAAAAGCTCTCATTGTAATTCAGAATTCTAAAGCTCTGTGGATTAGTGGAAATTTTGGCAGATCTTTTAAGTGAAATATTATTTGTAAGTTAAAAACCATTCAAATTCTTGAAACCATGTGAGATTTGTTTCATTTTACTATTTAAACTCGTATATTTTACACAAGATGAACTTATTCTGATGTGATTTATTGTATATATTCAATATTTGACATGATTGAGTGTGCTTTGTTTGTTTTTTTTTTAATTTTATATCTTTTGTGATATAGAGAATCGAAACTTTATTTTGATATATCGAATAATGAAATATTCAAAGTCCATTATCTTAAACAGTTAATCGACTACACTTCCTTTTTTCTGGAAATTGACCATGATAAATCTATCGGTGAAAGTTGCAGGTTGCTCGCACCACTAACAAGTTACTTTTTTAGGATGACCTCGTAGTTCGAACTGAAACAAAACTATATTAAATTTGTACCAATAATTCATTATTTGAGTTGTCGAAGTTTTATCAATATTGGTCCCATAGTTTTTGATGTCATCATCATATCATTATTATCATCATCAGCCTGAATCTATCCACTGCTGGATGAAGGCCTCTTCAAGCTGCTTCCACTTCTCTCAGTTCTGTGCATTGCGTTGCCACGTACTTCCGCAGAACTTTATCAATTCATCGATCCAGCGACCTCTAGGTCTACCTTGCGCACGTTTTGTACCTCTTAGATGTACAATAGAACAAACAGAAACGCAATGACAAAAATACACTTCAATAATTGTACCAATATTAGTCTAGCTTTCGGTTTCTTTTTGTATGTATTTAAAAAGGTGCATTCTGATAAATTAAACAGAATAATTCATGTGAAATATGGTATATTACTATTTGTTTTCAAATAATATGCCAGATAAAACTAGCATTTATTTATAAAAATTATGCAGTACCTACCAGGATATAGAAAATCTGTTACTAGTTAAGTATGTACTATAGCCATCCCTGCTGGATTTAGAAAAAAAAATTATAATTAATGAATCAATCTGGTTGGGTTAATTGGGTTGAATTAATTATATCTACTAATATGTTGGAAGACCAATAAGAAGAATAGTACAAATTTTGTTAAGTTTTTAGGTTAGATTAGTTTAAGAGTTTTAATAATCATACAATTATCAAGACAAACGAATTTATTATCGACTGATGAACGAATTTGAATAGTTTTATATAACTAATTCGCTTTTTTGCAAAATAGAATCTTATATTAGGTATATCCCAACACTCTGCCTTTAACCATTTATATAAAAAAACGATGGAACAAAGTATAATCCAAAAGTTTTAGGTTTTCGAATAGTTTTCTTTAATTTAATATGAGATTATTTTATATTTCTTTGGCTATTATGATTATAATAAGTTAGATTATATAAGATTATTTTATATTAAGATCTACCAGATTTCAACACATTGAAAAGTGATGATTTAAAACACAGTTTTATCATTTCTTTAGCTGATAAAAAGCGTGATGAAATCAATGCCATAATATTCACCAGTTTCCATGGCTATGAAAGTAACAGCTTACTGGATATGGAGGAAGGAATAGCTTTGCAGATAAGACAAAATATTATTTATTACTTATAGACGATGAATAAAAATCGCTACTTGACTGTAAATGGGGTTGGAATATATATGTGATTGCTAGGGTTACCAGTGTGCGAGTACATAACTAAAAATAAAATCATTTTCTCTGCTAGCAATATAATTTTGAATATTTATTCGAATGGTTGAATCGTCGGGTACATCAGTTTTTACATTCTTGGCTGATGCTAACAAAGCCAAAAAATATGACAGCCTGTCACTAAATTATAACGTATGTCCTTCAATTTCGAGATATTTGGACATTGTTAATCCTCCACTTTGAGGGCGGTGGCAGAGAACGGTTGTTGATTAACTGACAGACAGGTGATTATCTCTCAGCGGAGTACCCGAAGAAAGAAATTCAAATTGGTAATGCGGTTGTTTTGTGTACCTCGTATTGTAGTACTCAGAGGAATATTATCTTACATACTATGGGACACTATATAATAGGGTATTTATTTTTATATTGTACCCGTATAAACTAAATTAATTTTATATTGTTACCTACTCAAATAGTTATATTAATTATAAATACACATACAATTAAATTACGTCAAGCATGTTACAACCAATAAAGTTTTTATAGATAAAATGATAATAATAATATATATAAAGAAGCCTAGCATACCAATGTATTTAAAAAATAGCTAAAACATAAAATAGAAAGACTTAAAAAAAAGAATTTTTAGAATTATAAACATTTTTATGATAATTTAGATAGGTATATCGGTAATGTTATTAAAATTTGTACATCTAGTATACGTGAGAACGCAGAAGAGAAAAAAGAATAACCAAGGGAAAATAATAAAAGTTTATTTTATATTCTTTAATTCATTTATACATTATAATGTATCGTTCTCTTGTATATTATTGGAAATATTACGTTGGATTTAGCCTTCTTCAGTACTCATCTCCATCCACATATGTCGAAGATTTACAACAATCTAATTCTAATATCTCAAGTCTGACGCTATATTATCCATCGGACTTGTACACGGTTGCACAGTTATAAGTTACATTTTTAGAGTGACTCACCCATCCCAAATGCAATGTGGCTAACACGTCATAGCACTGAATATATATATAGCGTGAAAGAATTGATTTCATAGACATGAAGGAGTTTGGGAGGGGATTATGGTCACCAATAAGCCGCGATAACGCAATATAGTGTTATGTATATAATGATAACCGGTTAAAATAATAAACCAAAGGACTTGTAGAAAAGATTTTATAAGATCGTATCTTTTGAAACCAATAAATTATAATAATTTTATTTGAAATTGGGAGCTAATTAAGTTAGGTTAAATTAGGATAGGTTAAACGGGATTGAATATATATTTTTCTTCTTGGTTTCCTGATTTTTTAGGCGTGATTCACCTATCATGCACTAGGTATATTATATATTTTTTATATAATAATTTTACCTGAAGTTAGTAGCCAATTAAGACTTTGTAGAGAACGCTGTATTTTACATTTTTGAATTTCAGGCCTTTTTCATTTTATATATAAAAATAAATTCTAAAGTAGCAAAGGAAAATGAAAACGAAACTCAGATCTCCGAATTGTTTTCTTTTTTCCTTAAAAATGTATGAAAAATTGTAACAAAAATGTCTTTCTTTTTGGTGATATAAAAGGGTTTCTTGGTGTATGCGTGACTCAGGGCAAGAATAAATGTGAGAGGTGGGTGATGCCACACGGTGGAAGAAAGTTTTTTTTTTGTCAAACCGGGAGCATATTTTATGTAAAATACGGAGGTGTTAAAAGAGAAACCGATATCTTCTAGCGGGGTGTATCACTCGAGAATATTTTTTTATTTCGAAAATCATTTGATGTATCCTACGTATTGTGTATTATAACCACAATTAATAATTAACGAAGTCATCCAAATGACTTGAATGTTTTCTAAAATCTCCCAATAAATCTTTTTTCATATTTTGTAAAATGTTCCACATTATTTTTAAAAAACCACCATAATATATAATATTATGTACGTATAATTTAACTAACTATTTTTACAATGCGTTATGTGAATAGCATCAACGCTATTTTTATCGGTTTTTTTATTTACCATCGACGTCCCTATTATATTTATTACATAAAAACTGCGTAGTAGACCCTTGTTCATTTCAGACATAATTTTAATTATTTTAAATATGGCAACATCACTAATTCGAAATTGAAAAAAATTGTTTCATTAAAAAAAATATCTTCTTGTACATTATTACAAGTTATGCGTTTCTTGGAAGATATTCTGTCATGCACCAAGCCGATGAAAATTCACTGGCAATGTCACTGGCGTAGATTGTGGATCTATTAGGTGCCTCTTTCGTGATACGACTTTATTAACAATGTGGTTTTGTGGTTATGAATGAGGATTCTGTGAATATTTGTAGATTACTCTCTTTGCCATACCACCCCACCACACGCATGTACCTAAATGAAAGAATTATATTGAGTGAAAACACTATCGTTTTTGTAGGTTTTTAATATATATCTTCTCGTGCTGCTATTTTTTATGGAATTTGCAACCAAATTGCAGTACAGGGCCATTTGGTTCAGATCACCAACGCCTTGAATATTTAGCCACTTATGAAATCAAATGCATCTCTTTATGCGTCCATCGCTGCTACCCTTTACCGTTCTCATAATTTTAATCCGGAGTAAATCATTCTTCTCATTGCGGAAAATTTGGCTGAAATATGCAGCATTTTTGCATCAGGTGGTTGTTCCTCCTCATTTGTAATGTTACCTGCCCAATATAGCTTCTCAACAGTATCCAGGATTCTGAAAAAAAATATTTATTATTGTTTAAAATTCTATGATTTCACAAGTGTTTTACTCTCATGTGACTTTGTACACCCTTTTGTAATATTTCATATTCTACTTTCGTCGAACTTGTTTCCTTGCATAATACACTTTTTTATATTAACCCACCCTTCGTTGACACTATCATAGGGAAAATTCGGTGCCATATAACGGAAAATGAAAAATATCCGGGATCTTTTAAGTACTTTCCTAAGTGATAAAATATTTATGAGTAATGAGATGTATTAATATACAAAAATTTGATGATTATTTACATCGCTGATATCTTTTAAATTTATCAAATTTTATTCTATATTTATAATTTGATATATAAGCCACTAAATGTTTTTTACAATATTTATTAACCCACTATAAACATACCACATAAGCGTGACGTTCGATAGTTTTCACAGAAAATATGACGCAATTAGAGCGACGCCGAGCGAGAAAAAATGATGCAATAGGCTTCATGTAAGAGCAGTCAGAAATAATAATAATAACAATATTTCAATTTACCCTATGTAATTTGTGCGCAGTAGAAGAAATCGCAATCTACGCAATTTAAAGGTTAAGTTATTCTACCATAGTACAAAGTTAAATTACCATATTTACATTAATAGTATGTGACCCGGTAGCTTATTACGTCTTATTTAGTACATTTTTATATGTTTTTAAATTAAAAGCTGTGTCTATCTTTTGAAATCATATAAATAAAAAATAATATTATTAAATTATTGATTGAATAGTGTAGTTCAAAGTAGTATTCTAATTAATTTGGATTTTTTTAAATTTCTAAAATGCCCCGGGGCAATTTGCACAGACATCAAGCACCGTCTTGGGTTCAACCCCGTTTAACAATGCCATATTTAAAACCATAAACACTTCCAAAGAAAACTGCCGAGAATTATATTTAAGTGTTAGGAATTCCTTTCGCGAGATGAAGGGGTGTATTCGAAAATGCTTCCCCGAGGGGTAATAAGACTAATTAATGATACTCTACTAACGTTCATTAGCAGGATCCGCGGGACAGGGAGGGTTAATGTTCCTTTCGCATATCATTTTGATTATTGTGAAGAACTTATGGTTTTAGAGAAATGGTAAGATTTGGATTACAATAAATGTCTTGAAAGGTTGGTAGCTAGAAAAACTGAACATCAAAATAACGAGTTACAATATTGTATTGTATTAACTAATTTTCAAAATTGTTCGAAAAATACATTTTTTTTAATTATTAAGGATCGTGATATCCAATGGATCAGATACTGAATTATTGATGTAGTAGTGTAGTATTATTATATAATCAGACATATCATACTAGAAACATGAACTGTTCCCAAAACTTCTCAACTGTCATTGAATATAATTATAATAGATGGATAGTCTAAAATACCTGCCAACATAAATAACTCAATTATCGTAGAAATGGTAACATGTAAATTGTACGTATTACATTTCGCCGTAGCATAGATTACTGTGAGCTGTCGTAGCAGAAAGATATGGCCGTACAACATTGAGCCAAAAAAAAAATAGCGCGTTGTTCGCATTGGAAACTTTATTATTTTCAATAAGAACATTAATTTGCAAGGTATGAATTGATACTTACGAGCACCTACCAGAATTTTATACAAATATATACGACATTGTATTTCTAATTTACTCACCTACATATTGTTTTATATATTTCGCTTGTACCGGTGGTTTTTACGTAAGTAAGTATTTAATCTGATCTCTGAGTATTTAATTTGATTTCAATACTATACGGCCATCTATTTCCGGTACAAAAGCTAACTCTGAAGTATGCTACAGCTAACTGCATGCGTACAAATTTTCAAACACGCGTATAATTAACAAAAAAATTGTTTCAATAAAGTTCTACCATGTGAATGTCGTAGGTCTTGGTTTCCAGAAAATTTCTCAACTTTGCCTTCGCCTCCGATATGCTGTCTCTTTCCACACTCTCATTTTTTTTTATTCGTAGTCTTTCGTTGCCACGTACTTCCGTTACACTTTAGTATTTCATCGATCTCGTGTGTTCTTGGTTGCTCTTTTCGTCTTTATTTTAAAAGCACCACTTGATAAAAAGATTTGTTCAGCGACAATCTGTTCTTCGAGTGATATGACTTGCTCTTCTTCAAGCTATTTACACTTTGTAATATTATATCTTAACACATTTGTTTGCTCCTTTACCCATTAATCCTTTCGATTCCTGCACATTATGTACAACATGTATCTTTTTATACTGCGTAAATTTTTTGAACATATTTTTTGAATTAAGTGTCCACGTTTTGCACCGATACGTTAATACTGGAATAAACGTCATTGGTTAAACACTCTACGCATAAATATTTTAAGCAAGTAACAAACATACATTTCTCGTAAAAACAAAACTACTTTTATTATGTGGAGGCCCATATTATCTTCTTAGGACCGAACACGGTAAAAAAATATTTTTTGAAAAATGTATTATATTTTTTTATACTTCTACCAAAATTTTCAAAATATTATAACTTACGATATTATACATTTTATTTTAACTTTTATTTGCATAATTTATCACCGCGCTATTATATTACTTCCTTCTACCGGATTTAATTTCACCTTTAGACAATAATGTTATCTCAAAATATGTTTCCAAGTAACAGAGGGGAATATAATATATAAATATATATATACGAATGTACTTATATTTACACAAAATAAACGTAAGAATCTATCGACACCCACATAATTATAATTTACCTAATTATTAAATATAATTTTATTATACCTACATAGCTATTTGTAAATCTCAACAGTCGATATATTGCGTGTTGAATTATGTATTACAATATTATATTTAATACATTAGGACGCTAAAGATGCGCCTAGCGCGTAACGATTAGGTGGCCATTCGATATAATTATCATGGTATTCAAATGTGGTAATTAAAAAGAAATTATCAAGTCAGCAGTCAATGTGACTCATTATTTAGTGCTGACACCACGGACTTGCCATTATATATAATTAACATGATATTTAAATGTGGTAATTAAATATTATTTAACAGTCAGCAGTGAGTGTGTAAAAACTATTAGGTCCATAAACATACTGAAAAAACATCATGTGAATTTTCTATACGCGGGATTCAAATCAGCTACCCACGAAATTATAAACCGACACATTACCGCTCGATTATCATGGGCGTGGTTTAACTTTGACATTATTGATATTGGATTTATTCAGAATAACTATAAAGTGAATAGTTGCTTGCTTCAAATATTGAATATTTAAACTCTCAGAATATCTAAAGTGAAAATAGTCTGACAGTGTGTTTTTTGGCCAGTTTTCACGCCTCCTGAAAAACGTCAAACTACAACTGTTTCCAAGATTTAATTGACAAAGCAAGAATTTATGGAAAGACGAGAGAATATTAGTAAATTACAAGATTTGTTGGGGGGCATGGTATGGGGTCCATATTTTCAATTCAGAGAGAAACCATAGGAGAAGTCGAAGTGGAAATACCGTTGAAACAGTAGCATCATGTAATTATTATTTAATTATCGGCGGTTAAATTTTTTAAAAGCTTTGTGCTGTGTTTCGCGCTGTCTGGGGAATCGCGGGCTAATATTCCGTTTAACATCTCGCCCAATAAACATACCAAACATGTTCTAAGCGAGCGGCGTACAATCGTATGAATAATAAAGCACTTTTGTGCCGCTTCTCCATACACACCGCTCAGTGCCCTTGTTGCCCGCGCCTCCCCTCTACGGCAGATCTCGCAGATTGAAATCTGAGTTACGTTCGACATGTTTACATATTTCCTTTGGTTTGGCCCCACTCTCCCCTTCTCAGATCTACACTCAAAATTTACACACATACTAACGTATTACTTTATGAAGCTACATATTATTATGTAGCTTAACTAATGACACGTGAGCTATAAAGCCACAAAAAGGGATACCTATATTAAAATTAAATATAAATTACAAATACATATTGGTAAGTAACTTGTTTTTTGCTACCGTTTGTCATATCAGGTCACAAATTACTTTCGATATTGATCCACGTACGGTGGTTGCATATCCAATAAAATCTCCTTCTGCCTACACCTCTGCTACCTTCTAACTTTCCTTGCACTAAAATCTGGAATAAATCACACTTCTTAATGCTGATAATATTGTTTTCTGTTCTTCTCACCGCTGTCTACAAGTTATCTTGGCTTATTGGGTCGGTTTAAAACCTTTTCATTAATAATGTCTTCTTCATCGTACGCCAATACAGCTACAACTCAAAAACCTACAGTCTTTTGGTAGTATCTTCATTTCACTATTAAATTTATAGTATTATAAACTTCATAACTATGACGTTAGAATACGAAGATATTCAATAATTAATTTTAATTATCTTCAACACAAATTTGTTCATCACTTGTGTAAAGTGTAAATTTACCGAAAGACAAAATGGATAACAAAAACGAGGAATATGAATGATTAAATTTTTTTTAAATGAGTAAATTCCATCGAGTTCAACCGATATTTCATATTAATTATAGCAATTATGAATTGCAGATTAATCTGTACAAGCTTGACACTTATACTCTGAGATATATTTGTCGGGAGGGAATTAGTGCCACAGCCTTGAAATATTAATAATAAAATATATTAAAGTAACATTATTCAGATAAAAAGCCTCGTAAAATAACAAATAACAGTCGTTTTCTTCTCCCGCCATCCTCTTTCGGAGATAGGCCAACATTAATCTGCTCAATCATATCCTACTTGGAGTACGGTGGATCTATATTCGTATAATCATCTCGTTGATCGTTAACCTATCTTTTGAAAACGAGTTGGAAAATGCTGTACTTTTTCCCTCTCATAATGAAACTGAGTATTCGTTTGAGAACGTCAACATTTGTCACCATGGCAATCGAAGGAATTTTCAGGATACAACTATATCAGGACATAAGCAAGACGTTGATAGCAACCTGTCATTTTTTATTTCATCATCATCATCAGCCGGGGTCGATCCACTGCTGGATGAAGGCCTCTCTCCACCCTTGCAGGCGTTTAGTGCCTGCCTCTTGGATACCACTGTATGACAGCATTTTTCCAGCAGTTGTACAATCGCCGAGCTCCATGTCCAGCCTATTTTCATTTCACCTGCGTAGCAACCTCTATCACATCGTGTACTCTTGTACGCTTCCTTATCTATTGGTTTATTTTGTGATCTTTACGCATTATGCGTAATATGCACCATTCCATGCTACGTTGCGCTACTCCTAATTTTTGGATTTATCTTACATTAAGAGTCCATTTTTTATTTAAAAACAACTAATCTGATGAATCAAAAAATTGTTACCAATTGAACTCAATTATGTTGAAGGTAACATTTTGCTTTAATAGAGATGAAGCTTAAATGTAAATAAGCGAATATACCTAATAATTTGTCATCTTTGATTTAATTATACTAAAACATATTGGAATCGTTATTAAGACGTACCTATTGTAAAATATATAATTCGCACTGATCCCTCTATTTCTATAATAATAGTATCCAGTCAAATATTGTTTAATATCTTAAGTTCAGATATTACAACTAGTTTCGGTAGTATCGTTTTTTTAAGATACTGTCAATGGATACTGCCTATATGTTAGAATTAGTCTGTATTATTATCATTTACTTAGTTAACGAAGTGTGGAAATATCTTTGGGGTGTCATAGATGAAGCTTCGCGATTCAACTACATCGCGTATTGTATAAATGAACCTACATATGTATATCGTATCACTAGGCAAAGGCATACGTTGCATAAATATTTGATGAAGCCTTTTTAGAGTCCAAAGTCGATGTTTTATTTGCCGTCGAAAGCAAAACCTTCCCTGTACTTCTACGGAGCTTTCGCTTAAATTTTTTGTGTTACGACTTTAAAGTAGAAGTATAAAAAAGTGTCACATCATTGTTTGAAAGTCAATTGACAATTTTATTTTCTTCGGCTTTTCATATTGGTAACGCATTTTTTTATTTTATAAAAATAAAAAGATGGTACCGATTTTATGGTTAAGTCATCATCATCATCAGCCTGAATCTATCCAGTTCTGGATGAAGGCCTCTTTAGGCCGCTTCCACTTCTCTCGGTCCTGTGAATTGCCACGTACTTCCGCAGAACTTTATCATTTCATCGATCCAGCGGCCTCTAGGTCTACCTTGCGGACGTTTTGTACTTCTTGGATACCACTGGATGACTAGATTTGTCCACCGATTGTCTCTTCTTCAAGCTATGTGTCCAGCCCATCTCCATTTATGGCTTTTAATAAACTCTATTACATCGCAAACAAAATATGGTTAAGTAATTCATTATAAATATTAAAATATACATTTTTCATTAAATAATAATCCTATGCGGCGTAATTTGAGACAATCGTAGATTTGTTTAGCTAATCAGCCTATAATTAAATCATACTACATGTGATTGCATGAATAATTAATACTGTATTTAATGACAAATATTTGATAAGAAATTGAATGAATCCTGTTGTGTGATGTTGAATGAATGATATTGACCAACTAAAAGGACAACACAAATGTTATAAACATAACACAACGTGATGCTAGGAAATATTTAACATCATGTCGTTCATGAATCTTAAATTTATGTGAAATCATAATATTTGGTATCTTTTTACTATTCATAATAACAATTTTTAGCAACAAAAATTGCAAATTGGGACTCGTCGGACTACAGGGATTTATCTCAGTGTCCAAATAATTTACTCCTTTTCATAATATTATAATGTTTCATATGGTTTTTAATTCAAATTAATTAAGTTTTCTTAATAACGGCAAGTAGTACAATACAGAATATAATATGTACCAGCGCATCTATTCTATACACAAGACTGGTTTCGGGCCGCTACGGCAGCTATCTAGGGTAGAAACTTAAAGTAAAGTATTAGCACTTATTGTAACCATTACACTAAGTTAGCCGTCTAAACAGTCAAAACTGACTATATCGCTCTGACATTTATCATAGCCAAGAGAGGTGCTAAAACAGCTTATTATAACAATTACAACTAACGTATTGTAATTGTTACAAGAAGTGCTAATACTTCGATACTTTCCTACCCTAGATAGCTGTTGTAGCGACTGGATACAGTCTTGTATATAGAATAGATGCGCAAGTACATTATATCGGGTTTATTATATTATATCGTCAATATTTTTTTCTGTAGTAAAACGCATAGATTACACGATATGTAATAGTATTGTAATAAATGTATAAGAATTGATATTAGTTATTTTTTAGAATAACTTTCCAAAATTTTATAGGCAATGAAATGTTTATTAAATAATTAATATCCTTTCGTGCGTTCTTGGAAACGTCATAACTTCTGAATAAACTGTTTGTATAATAAACAAACAGTTTATTCATTTATATTATAATTTCTAAACAATTTTTATCATTTTAGTGTGAAAATATTCACGATAAACTCGAAAATCATGTTGATTTGGTAATTTTTTACAAATATTTATCATTCTGTTCCTATATTCATATTCTTTAAGGGATTTATTTTATTCCAAAAATAGCTGACCTACAAGTGTCCACCTAGTAAAAATTGGCTTTGTAGTAAAGGTAATAATTTCAAATATGTACTCCAAATGTTTTATAAACTATATACAGCTGAAAAATCTTTAACATTTCGAATGTTTCGGAGAAAGTAAATATTAAATAAATGAATTTTCTATTATTTACTATACATTTTTATTTGCGAAAAATTTACGGTATCATCTATTTGCAAACTTTTAACGACCCTCACAATTTGTGTGTAGCAAGTAGCAAAGGAAATGCTGATTTAAAGACTTGAAAAGTCTTAAATCAGGGAAAGAAATACCAGAGAGAGTTTTCTAACATACTAATTCTTTTCAAGGGGCCACAGGTAAAAGTACGCAGCGATCGGTCAATTAGGCAAAATACTGGCTCTTTCCATGTTTCATTACGCTCGTATGGGTTTCCAATATAATATGGTTAATTAAAAATCAAGTATGTACCTATTTTTCATTTTAATACTATTTTTAACTAATTGTGCCTTGTGGAAATAACTGCAATTTGTTTCTGATTACTGTATTTTTAGTTTTATAAAATAAATAGATAAATAAGGTACCTATACTTAACGATATTATAAAATTTTAACCGTATTATGGTTTTTCTCACCAAATTATAATACGATAAATACTCATATATTATTCGTTCATATTATAGTATGTCAACATTAGCTTGAATCAAATTACTGCTGCATGAAAGTCTTTCTATTCTAATTCCATTCATCTCTGTCCTGTAATTTCCTTGCCACTTACGTTCTTCTATAAAAAAACAGAAAGTTTATATCACGATTACAGTACTAAACTTTAAAATATTATTTATATTGTTTATTATTAATTCTAGCCAGTTGCGGAAACGTCAATAGAATTAATACTTAATTAAGCTATTTTTTTTATTCAAAAGAATAATTCATAAGATTTACGAATGTAACATTCTTTTTATAGAACATACATAATTCTAAAACACTTCAAATTATGTATATTTGATTATATTCTTAATTGGTCTTTATTATATTATTAATACGTTTGGATGCAAATGCTGCTGGTTGATTTTTTTACAGTCACGTTTCGAACCAGAGAATATATTTTTGTTATGATCTTACCATATTCCGTCAATTGAAAGAGAGCTCATAACTAATCGTAGTAAACAAGTATTGACGTACATAATAACATACATTATAGAGTTGAGCTAAATTTTACCGAATATATATAATTAGTTCCAAAATATCATAGAATAAATCTGAAAAGACTTTTTATTGACGGCTGCCATCTTGAATTATTTAAGACGTCACAAGATTTTATCATTGAAAATCCCACGGACCATTATTTAATTATATTTGCCGCAGGACTAATATCAATATATCCTATTGCTAGCTTACACCATTTGGCAACTCATCATTTCCATTTAGAGTAGTATTTCCGTGTATAAAACTTCTTTAAATCGTTGTGAAACTCATTGGCAAGCCAACCCAAGGTCTTTCGCCCCCATCAGATACGTTATCTTAAATACCCTCCTAATCTTACAGAAGCTTCCTTGAATACATTAACGGTTGCTCAGCTAAAGCCCAGTCGGATACAAAGAAGGCCAAAGGGAGTGAGGAGGGTGATCTTTGGCGGGTTGAGAGGGGTGGTGATATCACCACAAGCTTTTGCTCTAATGCAGCTAAGTGCCCTTGTGCTTCTTTGAAGTTTACGATAAAACCTGAAGAAGGTGAAAATCATACTGGACTGTAGAATAATCAATACATAGTTGTTAGTACCTATTCCATAATATATATTTATTCTTAGTCACAGACATGTTTAGTTGAGAAAAAACAACACAGAAAAGTACTGAATAATATCGAACATAAGTGTTATACAACTACCACAAAATACATTACGTTACGTACATAAAAATACAGTAAGTATATTAAATTTAGATTAATTATTATTATGAACGCAGATAATATAGTTTTGCGATTTGTTTAGTTCAGTGATGAACCATCCTTATCTTTTAAAGTGCCAAATTAATTACCAAAATCTTTTTAAGTGGCAGATTTTTCTACATAATTATACATTGTCTACATAGTTATTATCAAAAGCGACTATTACATTAAACAGCATAGGTACTTAATCTTATGTATTATTCTACATATTATTAAAAAAATATATATCGATAGGGCACAGAAAATCACGATTATGGCAAGTGGACGTTGCTTATCACTGGTTTAGCTACCGAAATATTTTTAAAAATGAACCAATAATTGAATTGCATAAAATTATGTTTATTCGAAAACTAACAATTTTAATATCTCGGTAGGTAACGGCGTAAATCGCTTTTGTAGTACCGCTGCAGGGTGAGGGAGGGTCGATCGCGGCGATGGAACCGTTAAGATTATGCCACAAGGGTACAGTGTATGGCATTCTTTGGCGACATTCGGAACATATCTCAACCACGTGAAGTATCTCCTTGTGATCAAATCAATCACTTAGGACTGCCGTGTCCGCTCATGAATTCGAGAATTTGTAAAGCGTTGGTTGGAGGCGTGAGACGTGGTGATGGACCGAGGGAAGTAACAAGAATTTATGTTTACCATATACTCCAACACTGGGACGTAACAGAGTGAAATAGTAGTAAGGAGTAGTGGGTATAGAATACGTAGGTACTTACACATATTTGTAGTTTCTATAATTTAGTTGCAATTCGAAAGATAAGTTTAAAAATATTTTTTTCGGTTACCGATCTAAATATTAATATGTTATTTTAAAAATCTTTCCTTTTTCATATTCCGTATAAATAAGAATATGAAAATCCACGGTTTAGTTTAGACATAGACAATAATGTGAAATAATATTAAATCGAAATCAACTGTTGTATTTTAACTAGTAAACGCCTCAGTAATATGGCTATTGGAAAAATCATATAAATATCTTATACCAAGTGGTATACGAGTACACATATTATTATAGCCATTGATTGCGGAATGTATATACGCTCTACTCATTAAACTGCCACTCCACGTATCTTTCTTCCGGATAATTCCAAATATCTACATCACTGAGAATGTTTTCCAATTCCATAAACAACATGGCCACCATTTTAAACATAATAACGGTAATAAAAGTACTAAAATTGATTATTTTATAGCGTAAGGATTTCTCTCCAAATTTGAGTTGTAACATCCACGTCCTTACTAATAATTTCACATTTTATTTGAGGATATGCATTATACAAATACACTTATATTAATGGCTAGATCACTCGACAAAATTGACAGATGTGTTCAAATCTCACTGGGTTCAAAAATTTTCAAAATTTTATATTAAGCTTTTCCAATCTTGCATAATAATATATTCACTCTCGGATAAAAAAAAAACTTTTAGGCATATTGTTTATTAATAAGAGAATTATTTTAGTGAAAACGTCCATATTTTTTCTTATTCAAAAAATAAAACGTGTAATATAAAAAAAATATAACTAAAATAATTTGCTATAAATAAAATGTGGTGTTTTCTAACGATGAATAAAAAAAGCATTTACTCCTGTTGCCAGATACACACAAAAACAAAGGTAAATTCAAAAAAATAATGAAAAGCAAAACCCTTATTTAACCGTAAAATAAAATAATTTCCTTCGCAAATTGGGGTGCCACACAACCAGCCGGCCTTATGTACGTGACCGTATGTAATGAGCTTCTGGCAACGTGCGTAGCTTAACCCTTCTAGAGGTATTCGAAAAAATCGAGAGGGGTATTATTATAACAGTGAATTATAAATTGATTTAATAATTGAAAAACTGACAATTAAACAAACCAGTGACAGAGGTATAGGTATATAATAAGAGTAAATTGCATACTATATTAAATACTATGTAGGTACTTAATTATAATTTCTTACCTGTTTTTAAATTCTGCTAATGCGATAGTGCGGTTTTCGAATGATTTAATATTAAATTTCTTCTATGAGAAAGTTTATTAATATTTAATTATATTTACGATTGTTTTAATTTTGAAAGGATACAAGCCAGATAAAAACATTCCTATTATGAAATGTTACCATCATAATAACATTTTGTACAGAGTTCATAGATAGGACCACCAATGTCGAAAATAAATGTTTATAACCTTCGGTCTAACTAAACGGTCTAGGAAAATCATGACCAAGTGGATCCCACAGTGGAAACGGTCTAGGGGCAGACCAAAGAAGAGGTGGGCTGACTGTATCGAATAGGACTGGAGAAAGATGGGGAGGGCTGGAGACTGGAGAGGAGCAGCCAGGGAAAGGAGCGTGTGGAGGACAATTGTAGAGT
This sequence comes from Rhyacophila brunnea, assembly GCF_057557595.1. Lineage (NCBI taxonomy): Eukaryota > Metazoa > Arthropoda > Insecta > Trichoptera > Rhyacophilidae > Rhyacophila > Rhyacophila brunnea. The sequence goes on from NW_028232965.1 coordinate 19,082,939, forward strand.
AGGCCAAATCCCGCCCCGGGATGTAATGCCGAGAAAGAAGAAGAAGAACCTTCCATACAAATCAGTTATACCTAGAGTTGGGTTTCGGGAATTTCCCGATGGGAATTCTTAAGAAATTTTCGAGATTTCCCATCCCGAATCTCTAGAATTGAAATTTTTAACATTTCGGGAAATCCCGGATCTCGAGAATCTTGTCTCGGGATTCGGGATATCTTTATTATCAAATATTAATTGAAAAAACGATTTTCTATATGAAGAAAGTGGTCATAAAACACAAAACGTTCAAAGACTGATCGGGGCATTTAACACAATTAAGCCAACGTCGACTCAAAATGAGCGCAATTTTCGCAACATTACGGAATTTTGTGTCTCAAAAACGTATGCGATTGTCAGACGCAGCGATTGACTGTCTGTGTTTTTTGAAATTCTATTTTAATAAGTAATCTATTATTTGTTTATCTTCTTAAATAAATAAAAAAAGTCATATTTTTTTGGAATTCGTTTGTTTTTACACTGTTTTTAGGATTTTTATAGTTTTTTTTTAAAATTTCCCGATGTCTCGGGAATTCTCGAGATTTTTTTTGTGGAAATCCCGAATCTCGAGATTGAGATTTTCTCGGGAAATACCCAACTTTGTGATGAGTCTTTTTTCATATATAAGTAGTTATGATAAATATTTTGAACCCATTTATTTACCTATATCTCACTTGAACCTTAACCTCCTTAACCTAATTCTCAGCCTATAAATTATTCATTTTATTAACTTATTTTAATGAATACGTTTTAATATTCCTACTTCGTAGCAATATTTTTATAATAAGTATATTTCTAAGGTGTTTCTTATTATGTATTTAGTATTAACTTGATATTTTTTTATTGTAGTTAAAAATGTGCTTGAAACTCAGTCATTATATTTTATTCAGGCATTATTTTTCTGTGAGATTCTCCATATAATGTCAAAAAGTAATAAGCAATATAAATATCTAGGTTATAATATATATTATTTTTAAATTATATTATATTACAATATTAGGAATCAATATGTTTGTATCAAAAATCAACTAGTAGTAATGATGAGGATTACCAATCCCAATTCCATGGCCCTCACATCATGAAGCCGCCCTTCAGGCCAGGATCTTTGACGGCTCTTTACCTATCGATAAAGTTAAGGGCAGCGTTTCCCAAATAATATTTCGCACAGCCTCGGGGTTCCGCGAGATAAAACTAAGGGTATTCCGTGTATTTTTAGAGTTTTGACAAATACATCCACTTAAATTATTGAGTTACTTGGCATCATAATACGAAGCATGCCATCACCGTAACGTAACGTAACCGTAACGGATAAATAAAGGAACACACTAAAAATAAGTATAAAATTAATTTCTTTACGTGAATATCACATAAAACTGTATTGCACAACTACACATGTTGTCAAACCTGGATTGAAATAGCGCTGCAGGCAACTTTTAAAAATATTGACGTAAGTTTGTGATGTGTGTGTTTATCTCACTTAGCTCGTCGATCTGCCACACCAAGACCCCTTTAAGCCCGGAATTTTGACTAAAGCCCCGTCAGCCCCCCCTCTGTAGTAGCCATGATAAGTACTAAGCCAAACTAACCATTTTCAACGTTATAAAATGAAAATTTGAAATAAGAATTTTTAATTTTTTTAACTTTAAATGGTTATGATTTTGTCATAGAATAATAATTCTTACTTACGCACTATACTACTATAGGATAATAAAATTATAAATAATATTATGAATCTATCTATAACTTACTCATTTTTTTCCAAGTGATCTTTTCTTTCTTTCATCACCCTCAAACGTTAAGTATTTCTTTCTTTTTTTATTAAGCTACGAAGTCTCAACTGAGTCTTATTTAGCTTTACGTTTACATATACACTGTTAATACATATTATTACAATAATTACTCATACAGTATTACAATTCAAATTTACAAAAGGAAAAGAAATACAATTTACACTTGTAGGCTACACTCCCTCAAAAACACTTGGACACACTGGAACACCTTGTTATTCGGCCGAGCCACAAATATTGAAATATCCAGTGGCAATTGGTACTTTTGTTTGCTTAGTTCTTCAAGAAGCCTCTGTCTCTGGGTATCATACAGAGGACATTTCCAAGCAACGTGATTAATATCTTCAATCTCACTTCCGCACTGGCACCTAGGGTCATTTATTATACCCAGGATTATAATGGTCTGCTCTACAGCGATTAATTAATTATGACAATAATTATTGTTTCCCTATTTAGCATTTTATTGGTATACCATGGTTTGGTTTAATAACTGTAATTTGTTTAAAAGTACTTTTTTCCTTTTGTTAGTCCTTGTTTTTTTTTTAAATGTATTATCTGTTTCAGTTTTAGCTATTCTCTTTAATGTTTCAAAAATGTCTGTATAAGGTATGGGGAGTTTATCTATGCTCCTTTCAAGAGTTGCTGTGTTTGCTTTCAACTATCTATTTGGAACGAGTGTGTAAAAATAACTGGCTAACAAATATTATAAAAGCTCTATATATAGTATATTATGATCCATGTGCTACATCTTTAGTAGATATGACTAAATAAAAATATTAAATGGATATTCCTAACCCCATCGCGCTCTCTCTCGGCAGTGTTCGGTCCCTTGAAAGTCGAACAAAACCATGGGCCAGCCCCCGCCCGCCTTCAATGCAAGATTTAATTAAATCCCTGGTCTTGATTTATTGTCGCACCCTCTAACATTGCTTCTGTTCCACATTTTCGCCTCCCTTTCACTCTTTCTCTTGTTTTCTCCCTCTTAACCCCTGCGCCGCGCTTCTTCCGAAAGTTTCCTCTGGATATACAATATATGCCAGAAAACGTGTTATATTATTAATTATTATAAACAAAGAAGTAGCAAACCTTGAATTGCAGTGAGTTTTGAAACAGTTTCTAACATAAAAAGGTTAGCAAATTTTCATTATAAATTATTCCAACTTCGAATTAAACACCACTCATTTACTAATATGGGTCGTTTCTAATATTATATTGGTGAAAACTATAATAGTACCTACATACTAATTAATAAAATTATTTTATATTCGTATTGTTTCTAATATAAACAGGTTTTTGATAGCTCAGAATTAAAACTTAACAAATAAAGCAAATGGTACGTTTTAATCATCTTTTTTTTAATGCATGCTGCATGCAAAATCTTCGTAGCATGTCGTATGAAAAAGAGGGGATAAACTATATCGGTACGCCTTATTTAGTTTTTACAACCTCAATGGTTCCCTTGCCGTAGTCAACCTTTCCTTACCCTGCAGCGGTGCTACAAATTGCGGAAAGTTCGAGACGTGGCGATGGACCGAGGGAAGTGGTGCGACCATGCGATTGCCTTATGATCCAATACTGGGGCGTAACAGGGTCAAGTAAGTAAGTAATGCTTTATTATGCCGGGGTACCGTATATGCTTCCCGGTATTTTTCATTAATTTTTTTTTATTCTAATTTTAAATAATTTATTTTGATGATTTTTTTCACGTTTAGTATCAATTTATTGTTTTTTATCCAAATATGATAGATTGAAAAATAAATGCCAGGCTATTTATTTGATGTAAAATATATATTTTTGAATATCAGTTTTATGACATACTAAATTAGTTTAATTAAAATCGATGAAAATTAAATAATATGATGATATTTAAGACAACAAATCAAATAAGATGATTCCATTCATCATACATGAAAATAAATTTAGTTTTGGGAGAACTGTAGTGGTTTAAATTTATAGAAAAAGATATAGCAGCCATCCGGCTAAAGCAGTACGATTTTGCGACAAACAGAAGATAGTGGACTCGTTTCCTGGAGCCAAAATTCAGATTGGTTGCAATGCCGATGATGATAATCCAGGTATGTTTATACTGGTATATTCACTTGAATCGCTTTCTTATAGATATTTGCAAATATGATGCTATTCATATAGCTATCAAACAATATGCATCTACTATCTGTATGTTTCATTGAAGTATTATTAAATGGATGAAGTTTTTAAAAAATAAAATGATACCAAAATTCTAGTCTGCCAGAATCATCTGACACCAGTTATATTATTTCGTACTAAACGAATAAGTACGAACAAAATTAACAGAAAAATGAAGTCTACCATCATTATAATAAAGGTCAATTTCTAAAATATAGGTACGCCATTATTGTTTTTCCCCCATCGAGTTTGTATCCCAATATCAGATATTAATCCTATTAAACATATTTAAAAATTAACTAACATTACAATTATGTCCATTCATATTCATTTTGGTCGTATGTATAATATAACCTTTTTTGAAAAAAATACCCTCTTTCGTGTCGTTTTGTGGAACGGTGTATCCTGTACCTATATCAATGGTATGTTTTATAATAATATAATGAGTATATAAATTATTATAAAATTTATTGAATTTTATGCGAATTTTAAAATAATTTTGCAATTACCACATTTGAACAAATTTAATATGTATGTTTACTTTGAATTAAAGAAGGGTTTATTAATGTAAGTGTTATGGTTGTGCGTATATTATTAGATAAATAAGAGTTAAAATAATAGAAAATTGAAAAACATACCCAGGTATTTTTCAATTATAATATTCCTTTAATTTGAGAGCATAGCACTTAAGTAAATGTAACAATTATGTATGTAATATTTTCAAACTCAAATAACGAACAAGATGAATTGCGAGGTTTTAATATAAGAGCTTATTATATGCCTATAGAGAAAACGGTAAGGTTGTATAGTACCACAGCTAATCCTGTCTGCAACTCGCTCGGAACTTTGTATTCAAAGAGGTTCTTACAACCAATTCAAACGAACTTATCAGAACAGTTCATGATCGATTCATTTTTATTTAAGTATCTGGATCGAATAATAATATGAACGTAACACTTACCTTTCTGGATCTAATATATTAATAATTAATGGATAATATTCTTTTAAATTTAAATGATAAGTTAATTTATATAATTCTAGATATTGCGTAAAAACGTATTATAAAATTAATATGTTTATCACGCATTGAGATGAAACACCCAAACCTCCCAATTTAAAAATGTGTGTATGAATTAAACTATGTTTATTATCTAAGTAAAACTTTCTACAAAACCATTGGTTCAAAAAAAAATCTTAATTCTAAATTCAATCGATATCTACAAAAGTATTGTGAAAGTTATAATTGGTATTTATATTAATACATACTCGGACATATTAAATTTATTTTAATTTTTTACCATAATCGGCCGGAGTAAAGTCACTGTTGGGCAAGACCTCCCCATGATTATTTCACTTTTCTCGATATTTAGTATCAACGCAGCCACGCACATCCGTTGAACTTAATTTATCGTTGATTCAGCGGATTTCATGACACTTTTTAAGTCGTTTAATGCTACTTGGATATCACTTTACACAGCATCTAGTGATCGTTTATTAATTCACCGAGCAACACGTCTAGCCATTCAGATTAAGTTAGGTTAGAATAATTATTTGTGTATAATATGATTCAATATTATTTTCGCATTATAACTTTTATCCACTCCACCTCATATAATACAACGAGTAAATAATTAATAAGTACCTACGTTAATAATGACATATAATATACAATTAAGAAATCGATTGTTAGTCATTCTCTTAAATTATTACCCCCTACAATGGATTCAAATACTTGAGAGTTAAGCTTGTGACCCACTGATTAAACTCAACAATGTTAATTTCTGCTCTACATTGGGTTTCATCCATGTAGTTATTGAAAACACATAAATTGTACTTGTTAAAACTAATATTTGAAGCAATCTGATAGTATATAAATCAAATTACAAAATATATTTAAATAATACCTCAGTTGCATATTATTTTTCATAATTAGCGAGAACATCGGTAGCTTAAACGATAAAGTACGGTGTCAGAAATGTGATGTTTACGGGATTAAGTCTAATTTGATGTGTGGTTTTTTTATGAATGAATAATTGGTGTTATGGAAAAATATCTATAGAAACTATATAATTTGTATCAGAAATATTACATAAATTTTACATCACCATGTTTGATCATAAGAGGATTGATCTGATTGAAGGATTTGTTAATAGATTTTTGTTTTTGCGAGACATGAATTTTAGCCACTTCCTCAATCTATTAGGTACATACTCTGAGTCTAAACATACATTGAAAAACATGTAAATATTCTAGACCCAGACACAAGGAATACGTTATCGCTCAGCCGTTTCGGGTGTATACAAATATAGACTCATTAGAAAAATTGTAAAAAAAATCTCAGACCGGCGGAATCAGGAGAATTAGAATTATTAATAAATCTTAAAATAATGCTACATTTTGAATTCAACATTCAATATCGATTTACATATAAATAAATGCAAATATTTATTTTTGTTATTATCAAAATATATTATTATGTTATTGTTAAATAATGTTTTTGGCAGCAGGCCACCACCGCCATTTGTTACGCTCTCAACAAACTCACTATACAAATTTACAATTCCGTCCTATCATACATTACACTCGTATATCTTAGAATATTACGTCCCTCCCTCTCGGGCGCGCGGTGCTCTTCATGGCGGCGTCCCGCTCTGGCGTAAGGTTTCTCGGCAACCGTAGAGGTTAGCCTGAACGGGCTGGTTGACGTTAACGTTTGTGGCGACGTTAAACGGCGTCGCCGGGCGTCTGCGGAAAACTTAAACGACGTCTAACTTCAATTATTATGCTCGCGTTTTGTGCTGTTTCATTCTGACTGATACAATTCAACAGTATGTATCGCTTATTATAAAATCAAACTTACCAATGACATGCCTAGTATTATTGATATTTATCTCTCACAGCCTTTGGGAAGTTACCAGTAACGCTATCACTGTGGATCGTAGTATCCACGGCCCCCACAAAGGGGAGGAAGGAGGCTGACAGTGCTCTAGCTTGGGGGCCTGGGCTCAGGAAGGGCCCAGCGTGGCGAGCCGATCAGATAAGTGAGATAAACACAGATCACAAATTTACTCTAATAGTAAAAAATTCACCTGCGGCGCTATTTACCTTGATGATATTAATAATTAAAACTATTTGGTTGTACGATGCAATTTTTTACTGTGTGCCGATACTCGTCAACTCCATAATTCAAATGAATGTACTCGTACATATTAAAAATATAAAAAATCACTAAAAATACACCATTAGGATAACGCTACTGCAGCGCATCACACTGACCTTACCCTTAGCGATAGGTGGGGGGGGCGCCAAACCTCCTCGCCTGGGGACCCGCTTCAGGATGTGGGGGCCACGGTAGTATCACACTAGGTACCGTACTCTTTAGGATGATAGACGACTGAAAAAGAACACTGGACTGTCAGTGATAGAAATGGCTACTAGAGTGAAAAAAACAAAATCAATTTAAACAATTCGATATTTGTCACCTTCACCTATATGAATACAAGTGTCATCGGAGTTATACAAAACTTTTCCAAGAAATATATAAATATTGCATTTAAATGATTTTACTCAAACACGTGTCATTTTTAGTGTTTTCTAGTGACCAAATAGTTTAATTTTGTAATGACAAGTATCGCATTTTAATAATTTTTCAGTATGTATCATTTTAAATAACGTTTTTAAGAAAGAATATTTTCTGGTTATGTATAATCAATTACATAATATGTACTTTAAACGGGGACTTTCATTTAGAAATCGATTTAAAATGATGATAATATTTTAAAACATGTCACAGTCTTCCTCTTACTGCATTATTAGATTCTACCTTGGTACAATGTTTTTATTTGTACATATTTGATCTAAATACGGATAAAATTCAACTTAGGTAGTGAAAAATAAACCGTTAATGATAACAAATATAAAAAACAATTCAATTGAATCTTGCGTAAAGAGTCTAATGAACGAATTTTAAATAAATTATATTATATTATAAGGAACCATACTAGATACTTAGGCACTGAGTTGCCCCAGAGGAGATGGACGAAAAAAGTCAATAACGGTACTGATAAGATGTTAGAGAGATAAGTCAGGATAGAGATACCTGGAAGATGTTTAAGCTATTATCCACGAACCCGAATAAACTCTATCGCCAGTTTAAATAAGTATAGTCTAAGTAATAATTATGTGAATTGAATTAGTTTAAAAAATCGACATCGGAAAAGTCAATTCAAGGCGTATCGAAACGAATATCTACTAAACGTTATTGAAAACTCGTTTTTCACTTCAACCATTGACGGCCAATTTGCTGCATTACTGGCAGCAAGTTTTTGTTTATCACTTTATTTGATAAATGATTGCCCGCTCGCCCTGAGGGTTTATCCGCATTGACTTGTTAGCCCCTCCCCGCGGGAAATATGATTAAAATCCAATGTTCGTGAGCCACTGCCCCTCCGCCCCTCCCTCTATCTTTACTTACGGATATAAATTATGGCTGAAATATATCTAATCAGTGCAGACAACGCACAAGTTAGAGGCGTCCTTCCCATCCAATTTATTTTTATTGCGATGATTTTCTATCCCAAAAAATACAACGATATTATAATGATATTATTATAATATAGAAAATTTCGTCATCGGCTATATATAAATTTTCGTAAGTTTAATAAATAATTACGCTACACGTAGTACATTCATAGATATTAAAATATCTATATCTAGACACACAATACATCAAAATGAAAATAATTCTGACAGCGAAGTCAAACAAAAGAACATCGACTTCAAATGAATCCAAAATAATATGCAAACTTTATCTTGATTCAAAACTGGAATTTATTTAAATATATTTGGTAAAGCACATTGGCTGAAATCCGATGGATATGAATTAGAGTAGGTACAGCAAGGCACGATTTTTTTTAAAGATTTTGTTTAATTGGTGTGTTTTTGAAGTGTTTTCGAAATATGTAAGTTCAATAAGGAATTTTAAATATTGTGAATTATTTGTTTAATGAAGAAAAAGTTTATAATAGTTTATAATATCTATAAATTATTTTACGAACTTTATTAAACATTTAATAATCTCCAATTTCTTACAATTTAATATCACTGGCATACGATAAGACATACAATTTAATATATCTTTCATAACTATGTTTTTATTTTTACACTTTGAAGAGTCTCTATAAAGAGGTACATATAATACGTATAAATTATATTACTTTTATTCTTTGTAGCAACATTATCGCCGAATCTCGTGGAGTGAGCTGACCCCTCATAAATCAAAACAGCATCTCGGTATTGCGGAAGATGTATTGTTCCCCGCTTGACCTATGGAGTGTAGAGAGAAAATAAATGGAAGAAAAAATATATTTTAGATAAAATATATGGACGCAGAATTTCCTCACAACTATATTCTTTTCAGAAAATCTTAGATACATAGGCATTCGTGTTTTTCTTTATTTATATAAAATCGATATTCGGTACAATACTTTTTTAATAAATTATCTAAACATTCTTACAAAAATATCAGTTCTCTCTTATTGATTTCAATTTTTTTCAAAACAAGTCACATAATTAACATACTACTGGTGCAATACAAAAAAATTTAAACTGAATCAAATATAATAATTATTATACAGGTAGTCAGTCCTCTAACATATTATAACAACTACAATTCGTTTTTGGATATCTTGGAGTCATAGTACTTTTAATAAATCTATTATATTCACGGTAAAAAAATACTTGTTGGCAAATAATAAAAAATACCTGTCAAAATTATTGGATGTAATCATCTCTATCTAAAACTATTATGAGAGTGTTTCTATCAATTGTTTTCTTTCACGACACAATTTAAATAAACGGTTCATTTATTTGCGTGTTAGTTTATTTTTCAAATTTACAACCTGTTTTTTCTAGCCTTACCTCTTTTAATGTGTCTTCTCCCTGCCTCGCTCTCTCCCACACATTACATATATTTTCTTTCAAGCGTTACAGACAGAGAAATAAATTAATTAAAACCAGTAATATATAATGTAATACTGAAACTTAAGAAAGAAACTTTTATTATTATTAAAATAGTAATAGAAAAACGCCCAATTTTTACCAAAAGTGTGACTTCACCAATATTCTTCTTCAAGGCTCGTTTCATTAAAAAAAGTCAGACATCATTATGATAATGTTTTCTCTCAGATCATTGACTTAAAGTTGTTGCTTACAGCAATTTAACACCAAATTAATAAAAAACTTAAATCAACATCCGTGACAGAGAATATAAACCACCATAGTATAGATTTTTTTGTGTAGCTTTGGTGGATAATATTTGGTTCTCACGTGTTTCCAATTATTAGTTAAATACATACATGTATGTAGACAAAAATCTCGGACAGAGTTGTCTGATATTGTCGGTAGCTTAATGGTAAGAGTACTCAACAGGCAATCAAATGACGTAATATGTTCAAATCCTAATATTATATTTTCATTGACTACCTATATTTCTTCCATGTTATGTGTTAACTTTTCGTTTTTCTGAACTGTCATTCAAAAACACACCATATCGTCGCTAGTTTACCATCGTAAGAACACTCTCACGCCAAACAAAAGATGTGAGGTCAAATCTTATACGTTTTTATTATCTTTTCTTTCTTATTTCAGACTGTCTAATCATATTTAAAAATACATTATCTATTATGATATCGTCCACCATGCCAGATGGTGGACGAGCTAGTCAATAGAACAACTCAGCTTTTAACCGCTTCTCGTAACTCAGGATATCTACCATTGACAACATGATTGATCTAACTGGGATATATTTAAAGCTATCTGATGAAATAAAAGTGATAAAAATTATAATGCCACAAATTTTGGAATAGAAACAAACATTTATTTGACAATTATTAATAAAGTATAATTAAAAGGAAACGGAATTCCGGGATTAAAAATATTGTCCGGGATTGCAATCCCCAAAATGTTGGTATTTTACTTTGTCAATCTAAAAATATATTAGGTATCTTTGATAAATAATAATATCATCGCAATATTTCATGATGTCAGTTGAGAGGCCTAGATATATCAAAGTTTTCCGGCCTTATAAGGTTTAGTTAGTAGTAGTAACAGAACTGAGGGATAGTTTTGCCCTTACCATCCGAAGATTTATGACATTGCGTCCCACACCCCCCTTCCTTTCGCCCCCCGCTTCGGCAGTCTTCGGGAATTAGTGGCAAGACTGACATCGCGATCTCCGTTCACATTACTCGCCGGTGTAGACTTTGTAAACACCTTGTTATTCGTAAGGGGGTGAAACTTAACGATATAACACAAGTTTGGCAAACCCTGTATTCGAATGATAGGATTAAATTATAATACTTGGGTAGGTACATATATTTTTATAACTTTTGAATAAATGAATGGTGTAATTTATTCGACTACATTCTAGTAGAGATTATATGACAATAGGCAGTCGATACATACGTTATTATTATCGCGGAGATTGGTAGACTCGGAAGCCGCTGAAGCGACTAAATCTTTAAATAATTCGGAAATACGTGACAATGCTACATACAAGATTGATGGACGTGGAATTAGCTTGGATAAACCTTCATCCAGCAATGGGTGTATCTAACCGGATATAGTGAAACAACTTAACGTTGAAATTTCACAGCTTGCGATTTCTTCTACTGCACATGAATTACAGAATAACACATATAGGCCCAATTGACCACGCCGACTTGATATCAACGAATACCAACTTTGAGGCATTTGAAAAGTTTGCTGCATCATATGGAGGACGCAATAGCTCCTGACCAAGGTGCATGATTGCTACCTTCGTTTCGGGACGAGGAAGTGTGGCACTATTTTTTTTTCATTCTGAAACTTTTATAGCGCTATGGGAGACGGTCGTGATAAAATATCGGAGATGGGTGGAGATGGGGTATCTCAAATTAATAGTCCCAACATCTATTGCTTTTAGACACTAAAATCTGTTAATACAGCCTCCACTGTGTGAAGGTCCATAATATGATCCTTTTCAATCGAAGATGGTGTTGTAGTATATTAAATATATTAAATTATAATATAGTAATATCATATAATTATACTAAGCTTTAAAATTGTTATCAAGCATTCCTTATATAAGTAAGTACCTCGATATCTACTAAATATATGACTTACATAAACTCTTCGTAAAGTATAATCATAATACTACATACTAATTCACTATATTCAGTTAGAAGGTGCGCACAATAAGCTCAAGGGGGGGCTTTCGGTAACAAACTTGTAAATTATTAAATTGAATTAAATTATTCAAGTTTCTCCACAAGATGCTAAGGGATGAAACCCCGGCGGACCTCTCGGCTCTCTTACTTTCACTTCAAACTTAACGCTCTGAATGACTTTTGCTAATGATCTTGGGATAGCGCAGTATAATTTTGGTATTTTTAGTAGGCCAACAATCAGTGTTATCCGTATTGTGCAAATTTGTAATATTTTAATAACTTTGGTAAGAAGCGATCGGGGAAAATGGCAGAACTTCTATCATTGAATTCGTCAATATCGGTTTTGAATCCTGCGTTTGACAAAATATTAGCATATTATTTTTCCAATATGTACTTAGGTGGCTAAGATTTACACTAGATTGTAGAGCATATGATAAGATACATAATTTATATTCAAATGTATTAAAGTTTAGAGAAAAAACGCATATACATAATATTAATAGTCAAAGCTCAGTGTGCAAAGAAAGGGGAAGATATTACTTTAGAATATCCATGATTGGCATGAGTACAACAGCTCTACTGAAGTGTTTCGGGCAGCGTAGATGGTGGATAGAGGATAGTAGAATATATGCTTCATAACTTTGCACTCCGGCTATAAGATGAAAATGATGTAATATATTCTAAAAATATATTTTTTACATATATAATATTATCTTTTTATTTATTTATTACCACATATATTAATACAACTTTACTGACTATCATTTGATTTAATTTGATGTGAGGTAATCAGGCAAAGAGGTGTATCAGTATAGTAAAGATTGCAAAAAAGTGCGAAGTTATACAACGTATTATACTCTACAAAAGAAGAAAATAGTTTTTAAAACGATTTTTAATGTTTTGTTACCACACATGTATCATTTTCACCGAATCATAAAGAAATTGTTGTTAATAAAATTTAATCAAAGTAATTTAGAACATTTTTATTATTTCAAACTGAATATGTAATTTAGTTTACTATAGTTTCACAGAAAGAATTCAAATACGTATCTACATACATAAATAATGATAAACACAATAAGATTACAATTGTCTTTGATGTGTTGTTAAATTGGAGTATTATTAAATGAGTATTTTTGACTGAGGATACTTATTTGAATTCAAATTAAAATTTGATTTGATGACCATTTGATAGTATTCCAAAGAATTGCTTTCAGTGACCCAGATTTTGCTTTTTAGTATCTCTCAGAAAACCCAGGTGGCTAAAACCGATTACTAAGAAAAAGTGCAACATTTAGAATTTGAATTAGAGTTTATTTAATAAATCAAAACTAAAATTGTGGAATATTATTTATCAAAAATTATATAAGTACTTACTACGTAAAAATTCTTATTTTTCAGCCATCATATAAATGCAAATTGTCATAATTATTAATAGTCATTAAATTTTGTTTATTGCATGTCATGATATACCTACAATTATATGTATCATAAATGAATTATTTTTCAATTTTCAGATTAATCAAGCTGTAATAAACAATTCAGAGATAATATATGTAAAGATTTGATTAATTATGTTCAGTCACATTTCTGTTTCACATAATATAACGTATATTATACGAATAAGTTTCAAGGTGTACATGATTCGTTTGATCCTTTAATATAATATTCGTAATTATACACACCGACGACGGAGTGCTGCAAACTCGGAAACTTACCATCTTGCAGATCACTGGCCCAGAAGCAACTTTCACCATTTTCCCCTTTCTAATATTGCCGTCTTAATGTTAATGAATACACCCGCGGGAGTCGTTCCCTCACCTACTTTATTTACCCTGACTTGGTTAAATTAAGACTTATCTATCTATAACTAGAATGAATAATTTACAACAATGCTAAGTATTAAATGTTATTTTTCACTATAGTACCTACATATTCCAAAGACGTCCAAGAAACTTTTCTCAATATAAAACTAAAGTAACGCTGAAAAAATGAAAGATAATTTTAAACGAACGTTTTTGATAAAGGTGGTCAATAGAACTAGCTGGCCATGTAAGCCCACACACACTAAAATAACGCACAAAGAAAATTGCGCGACAGGCAACATTGTTACCATACATGACAATTTTTCTATAACTTCATGACTAAGTTTATTTCCTAGTGCCGATTGCCGTACAAAAAATTACAAAAACGTATTACGCCTATATTATGTTAATCATGGCCCCCACAAGGGGGGCTCACAGGGCTCTAGCCTGGGGGCCCGGGCTCAGGAAGGGCTTGGCGTGACGAGTCGACCAGATAAGTGAGATAAACACAGGTCACAAATTTGTTCTAATAGTAAAAAAAAGTCGGCCGCGGCGCTATTTTACTTCAGTGATATTATTAATAAAAATATTTGGTTGTATGATGCAATTTTTAACTGTGTGCCGATACTCGACAACTCCATAATTCAAATGCATTTAGGTACCTACATTATAAATACAAAAAAAATGACAAAAATGCATTTTAATTTTACCGCGTACACCATTTGGAAAACGCTGCTGTAGCGCATCACACTGCCTTTACCCTTAGCGATAGGTAGGGGGGGGCACCTGCCTATCGCTATCGGCCTGGGGGCCCGTTTCAGGATGTGGGAGCCATGATGTTAATATACTGACCCATTCTGTTAAGATTTTGAGAGAATGTTTTATGGCATATTTTATTTGACGCATTTTCGGTAGATTGAAAATTTTTAATCTATTTTGACACTTTTCATCGGTATGCAACATGAATATATTTTGTGTATCGGTATGCATCATGATTATAATACGCATCATATATATAAAAAAAATATCTAGTTTATATAATTTAATATGTTTTATAATGATACATTATTTTAACAAAATGTTTTTTGAGTATTTTGTCCCATCCCCTGAACCTTGCGTATTCTTAACACATCCGGTTGTCGTGGATCTGGTAGTATCTATTAATTTTACCTCAATGTGTTCACAAACGGTTTAGTATGCTCAAAATAAAAATATATGGATGTATGGTAAATTTTCAAACAATGATTTGTAATAATGTTTAGTCCAGAAGTTTGTAAGAAAGAATTTTGTTTTTGATCATCCATATTCAACACTATTCTAACTACTTTCATTCTCAAGTAGATAGGTAATTAAGATAAACGAGATTAAGCTGTATTATATAAAAATGTGTATAGGTTAAACTTATTAGCTAATGTAACATATATTCATATTTTGATTGTACAATAATATATTATATTTCAGTCAACTGTTAAAATCAATACACTCACAAAACTATTTACATATTTTAAATATATAAAAAAATGCATGAAAGGATAATGATCTTTCCAGACTTTCCATTTCATCCCTTAAATATAACACTACTCGTAAATCTTGACCTCTAACAGTAAACATTTCAACTTGAGGTAAAATGTGCCGCTGTTTGTTTGAACCTACTCGTAAGTAGAAAAATGCCAAGCACAGAACCCATTCATGAATCAATACTTGCAGCTGAGACGGTTACAAAGTACATAATGTAGGGAAGTCTACATAAGCCACGGCACCTAAAGATACATTATAGCTTGAGCTTTTGTGCTTTTCGCTAGTAATTATTAATTAACCCGGGAGCTTCCAGAGCTTTTACCGGCAGCTTAAAGCGTCTTCCGTACTTAGAGAGGAAAGCAGCGGCGCCGCGGCGCTCCAAAAGGCTGTCTAATGTACTTCATAGCCAAGAAAAGATATGCAAACATTTTTATTTATAACTTTAAGTTAATTTATTCAGGTATTATAAGCTATCAATGTTATGAATGTAATATACTGATGCTTATAAAATATAAATTTACATATACAAAACATCCATTAATTGAGAAAGCACATACCTGATTAACTTAAAATTCAAATATAAATAAAAATAAAACTCACCAGTTACCTTTTTGTTAATAGATATTTTGGTTATAAAAATACCGTATTAGCTATCGACGAAAAACTAAATTTACAGAATTTATGGTTAATATAAATATTATAGTTAATTTTAATATATTATTATGATGAAATGGTTAAAATTGTATGCATTTAAATTTTTATCCATCTGTCTCTCAAAATTATTATTAATAACAAAAGTTTAGACTATGTATCCTCTAAAAATGTTTTCAATTATCGCAAACATAGATTTTGTATAAAGCAGTATGTGAAACCAGATGGATGATCTCAGTGAAATATAAATATATATATGGTTGGTTTAGGTTTAGAGGACCCAAATGGGATAAAGCACCAATACTGTAGGAAGATTGTAAAATATATGTATATATAATTATTATATAATTATAAAGTAAGTACTTTTTTTCGTGGTATAATAATTTGGCAAGCTCATTTTTGTACACAAGAGTGGTAAATTATGCTTCATATTTTTTTTGTACAAAATGTATTGCTAAATCGAGTTTATGATATGCGAATATAGCAAAAACATTGATCACAATCTCAATTTTTGTCGTTAAAGTGCTTACATGACAATAAGAAAGATATGTTATTTCATGAGTATTGACACTAAGCTAAACAATAAAATCCACTAGATTGATGTATTGGTTAAATATTACAGAAATACTTATAAAGCAAAACACGACCGTGCGTAGTAATTACGAGTTGGGGAAGATTTCATTTAGCAGTGGATTGACCTTCAATAAAATAATCAGTCATCATTTTTATTTTGAATACTCATTAGATATTATATAATTAAATATAAATTTGCTATTCTTAAATGAAAACACACGATATATACAATTTGTACATATTAAATTAATTTCACATTTTTAAATACTTTTATCGAGATTACAAAGTTTATTAATACTAACACAAAGTTTCGAAAAATATGAGTAGGCGCTTGTATACTATAGCACTGTTAAAATCTGATACAAACAATGTAATAATATTGAGCCATAATTATGATATAATCAAATATTTGATAGTGTTGGGGTTGATCAGGACTCAGGCTGTGTGTTGTGTTGGTGCATTGTGCCGCAAATTCCTGCCCGCCAGAATATTACAGGGGACGGATGTATCGGGGAGGAAATTTTATCGAGGGGAGGGGCAGGAGGGGTGTCATGTCATAATTAACATTCCATCAAAATGTACAACATGATTTACCTGATCGGAATGTCACACTGTATCGCAGGCAAATGGTGTCATGGAAAACATGAAATTATTTGAATTTTATAAATAGTAAGATTGTTAATGCTTTTGTTGTCAAAAAATAAATAATTAATGCCTACATAGTAATATATTGAGTACCTTTCTTAAAAGATACATAATTTATTACACTATATTATATCAGTGCTGAATGGTGTACCTAAGTATGATATGAAAATCCGACATAAATAACGCACACTAAACTTTACAAGTCATTCGTTTTGTTTTTATTGAACTAATACTACAACGGTTACATACTATTTGCAATATTACTACCACACTAAGAAGATAACGCACTTGCCATTATTTTTGTGTTCCCTGTGCGTCTATTCTATATACAAGGCGGCTATTGACGGTAGTTTATCATGTTTATGTATTAAGATATTATAATTGTTACAATAAGTTACCTATCTAAACTGTCATAACTGTTTATCTCACTCTAAATGTTAACACAGCAAATACAGGAGCTTTTAAAACATTTTGACAGTTTATACGGTTAGATTATTGTAACAATTAACAGCCTCAATACATAAATATGATATACTACCGTTGATAGCCGCCGATAGCCACCTTACGTATAGAATAAACCCACAGAAATCCTAACTTATATATGTGTGAAAACAACCAATGGCCCACTGCGAAAATATATATTCAGAAAACATTATAGGTACAAGAAATACTTCAGAAAAGCTGACCATTGAGCATTAAACCAAATGTGCATA
Source organism: Rhyacophila brunnea (assembly GCF_057557595.1). Taxonomy (NCBI): domain Eukaryota; kingdom Metazoa; phylum Arthropoda; class Insecta; order Trichoptera; family Rhyacophilidae; genus Rhyacophila; species Rhyacophila brunnea. Next base: position 19,101,016 of record NW_028232965.1, read on the forward strand.
TTTGTCAACCATAATATTATATATAAGAGTGTCAATGTATTGGTACACAATTTGTTGTCGCGTTTTATTTTTCTCCATTTACTCAACTCCAACATGCACTGAATAATGCTAGTATGCATATGAAATCAATTTTAATAGAATATCATAATTTAGTGTCAAATGTATCGACAGGTATGCGATGAATCCACTATGGTACAGGGTGTTACGTGAACTACACTAGAGGTGTTGAAATATTTGCCAGATATTCGGAATATGATACTCGATACTCTGATGTCGGGAAGCTTCCAACAAATGTATATTGGTATTTATATTAAAAATTAAATAACTGAGGTATTCAGATTTAATATGGTTAAAATAATTCCTCATGTTATTATTGCCTTAATAACATAAATATAGTACAACACAAACATAGACCATCTAAACCAACCCACCCCGTATCACACTCGGTCTCAATCGAGCTTTTCACGAGGCCTTACGCTTAGATGTGAAGCATCAGCAGTTAATTACGCCTGGGAATGTCTCAGGAATAGATACCCAAAACTAAGATCGCCACGTTCTCAAGTGAGCTTTGACTGAGTTTACTGAAAGACGTTAATTAATAAAAAGTGTATGGGAGAGTTTTTAATGATATATAAGATACAAAAAACAAAGCTAAAACAATATGGACAACCAAAACTATGTGAAGAGATCTTTGCGTCCACAATAAGACGCCGCATTTTTTTAATGCAATATAATTGGCCTTTGTGGCGACCAGGTCGGACGGCCCGATGAGTTCACCAGCTGGTTGGACCGACTTAAGCATCTCCTTCCTCTCGGAGTACATTCTTGGACATTCTCAGAGAATGTGGTCTGCATCCTGTAATTCTCCGCTACATGGACATGTTGACCGGGTAATAAGTCCAACCTCATAGAGCTTGGAAGCGAATCCACCATGGCCTGTTAAAAACTAACTTATGTAGTCGTATTATCGTACAATAAGGTTTTTGTTGATTAACTATATGCATATAATAATCTGTCGGATTTCAATATCATGCGGCGTGCACTATGAGATTCGAAATTCGCGGTCATATCTATTACATTGATTAAATTAAACTATCAATAATAGGTATTTATGTAATTTTCTTTGAGCTAATCGTTTAAAGATTACTGAGGCAGTGAATAAACATAATATAAAATAATAAAGTCTTAACAACGTAGATGTTTCATTTCTAGCATATTTTTTTTATTGTGTATTAAAAATATATAGTTTTCACGAAAAAATCATGCATAAAATACATTTATTTTTTAGTTTTAATTATTACAAATATTATGGTTTGCATCCACGGTTATATATTGAATAAAATAGAATATCTCTTCATATTATTTGTCTCATTATTGAAAATGGTGATCACTAAAATTACATGTATTGCTTACCTAAGTCATTGTTAATTCAGTCGCTTTCTTTATGATAATATCACTCCATGCGGAAAATACACCCTCTGGCAACATCCTCTTTTTGAAGCCACTATTAAACACACTTCTAATTATGTGACTAAAAGTTGGAGAACGCATCTCTTGATCTTTAATGATAAGCTCTTCTAGTATAGATAGACAAACTAGTATACCTGGCCATTCATGGAATGCGGAACATCTTCCACTAGCATAATATTATTTATTATCTCAAACGCGTTGATAATTTTCATATCGGATTGTCTGAGAGTCCAGGTGTCACCCTATAGAAAGATAAAAATATCATTATTTTAATGACGCAGTATTTTTTCTATAACTCAGTGGAACGACTTATAACATTTTTTGAGTATAAAATATACACACATTAAATTGTATAGCAATATCTACATACATGTTCTGAAATCTGTTATAAAAGATAATCTAAATAACAAATTTCTCCATATTTAAAATTCCTACTTTTTAATAAATTAACTGATAATAATATATATTATATATTAGCTAATGTATGTGTGAGAAGTATGTTTATTTAGAGTAAAAAAGAACTTAGGCTAAAAAGATCGCTTGTTATAAACGACAAAGGAATATTTTTTGTAATTCACTTTGTTTTATATCGCATTTAAGTGATGATCCCTTTTTCCGGCCGGGAAGGGCGGGGATGGGCGACCAGAGAGGGAATACCCTCCGAGAGCCACTCATAACCTTAATTAAAAGCCTCATCTTGTACAGCGGGAATAAAAAAGTTTTCCGGCGCTACCAAATTAAAATTTATAACTCGGGCAGGGGCGATACATCCGACAACGGTTCGACAGTGAATAAACATTCCCCCACCCAAAAACCGTGCTCCTCTCAGCATCGGTCTATTATTGAAAAATACGTGTTTTGTACATGTAAACTGTGGCTTTGATTTAATCACGTAAAACGATATTGTTACAGAATGTGCTTCAAACATGAAAACATAAAAAAAAACAATACAAAATATTACGCTAAGCACTTAGTTAGGTAGTTGTTTCATTATAGTGTGATGAATACACAAACGTGAAGCTTAAGAAAGCTTTCTCTACTAGACGGAGTCTAAATATATTATGAAATTAAATCTAAAAAAAATTAACTACATTAGGAATTAACTATAATTATTCAAGTTTCACATAGCACATTCATTAGTTGTAAACTTCACTATTTTCGGTCGCATCTGTCTAACTACATAAGTATTAATTTATCTATGCAGAATAATAAGTTTGCAATAACCTCAGAAACATACATATTTGAAAAAATATTCCGGACAATGTGATTTATCGATTAAGCAACCGGAGAAATACCAATCATACTAAAACTGCCTTACAACTATCTGTCCGAGGTATCTTAAAAAAATAACAGTTTGTTTGCATTCAGATTTTCTTGAAAAAAACAATACACTGACAAATATATTTTTTTCCAATTCCGATAATCTAGTAAATGGTTGTTTTTTCTTCTAATATAAAATACAGGCATTTTATCAGACCATAGACAGCAATATAACTTAGTCAATATAGAACAGGCACCTCGGTAAAGCACATTGACGCGACACCAGTGGATGCGGATTCGAGTCCCGCCGGGTATAGTATTTTTGTCAAAAGGTTATTTCAGATGTTTTTAACTTATGTATGCTTAATAAATAATAATATATTCTGTATTTGTAATGTGGGTTGATAGTAACCATAAACTTACAAAAAATAAAATATATTCGTGATATTTGAATTTCGAAAAATATTTTGTTGTTGGTAAAAAAAGTCATTCTGAATTATCTGGATCAATCGTTTAAAATTGGCGAATCAAAATTTTGAAATAAATCAATTACTAGGATTCTTAAGGAAGTACATAACTAAAATTTAAACGAAAAAGATGTCTACTATATATAGACTTATTCATCGAAATAGTGTATAGCGTCTTTTTAATAACTTTTTTGTTCTGATAATTCAATTCAAGTCCAGCATAAGTTTAGTGACCGTGAGACGACAGCAGTTGTTCGTATCCGCTCCCTCTCCCTCCCATCATTTCTTCACATTCTTTTTCTCACTGCAACAACTAAATCTTATTATACCGATTTCCCTCTTTTCAAAGTATCGGCTAAGTCCGAAAGTATTTTCCAATATACCTACTATAAGGATGTGCAGACACTATTATAAGTACATATTCAGTTTTTTATTAGATACAACATGGCACTGTGAAAGAAGCTTTTGGTAATACATTCTTTTAGATCAATGATCTTCAAACTTAATAAATGAGCTATTTTTGAAACTTCAATTAGGTATCTGGTAAGCTCTGTCTATATTTATGTATTATATAAATTTAAAAAATCATTTAAATCATTATTATCATTTCATGTACTACAATAGATGCATACTAAATTATGATAAAAACGTTTGTAGTAATAAGTTATAACATTCGATTTTCAAAATATAAGAAGGTGCACACAGATTGAAAAAAAAATATGACATTAATCACCACATAGAGGAACGCGGAATTTTAATTTTCACGAAAATTATGTTTGTGCAAACATTAGTTTTCTCCATATTTTTTTGGTGTCATGGACCCTAAGGGCAAGGGAGTGGAATGCAATTGATGCCTTCAAAATATGGTGTTGGCGCTGTATGCTTAGTATTTTTTAGACAGAGCACAGAACAAACTGCAGTTAATCCAGAGACTCCAGATTAAGGAACGGCTCTCAAAAATATATCTGAGACGTATTCTTCAGTTTTCAAGAGATTTGTGGTATTGGGTAAGGTTTAGGGAAAGCAAAACAGAGATGGAGCGTCAATGCATTAGAGCGACCAAGTTAAAGAGCATCCTGGGGGCAAACTTCACTCTGCCCTGAGAGAATCAGAGAATTGTGAGTGATGGAGAGTCTTAGTCATCCAGAATATGGCTGTATTTTAGCGTGTTCACAATCATCAGCCATTAAGAAACGGCCGAGAAGAAAAAAGAGAGATACAACGTGTAGGTAAAAAAAATACAATAAAAAAACTGATGAAATACAAATTAAAAAAAAAACGTGAAAGATTCTATTCTGTTTTCCTGAGTATTTTATCATAACCATTCGAATATGATTTTTATATATGAACCAGTTGGTATATATTTTAACCATTTACATAGTGGAAGACGATGATTCAAATACGTAGAAAACGGAGCTCGGAGCTTTAACTTTTTAGGTCCATTTTATAATTTTTAGAAACCACTTTATTAAAATTTAATAAATAATTTAAAATTAAAATTGCTGAATATTATCAATACAAGTATGGCTAACTGAGATTAGATTTTATATTGTACCCCAGCTACCGAAAACACTACCGGGAGCTATCGGTAGCTTGCTAGCGACAATTCATTATAGTTTATAACAAGTTAAAATCCATAAGATTATCATCAGAGTAGGTACCAATGGTATATTTTCCATATATAAATATTATATATATTCAAATTCTAAACACACATTAAACAAGCTAAAAATATTCGATATTTTGTAAATGTAAACATAACGTATCATAACTAAAAGTAAATGTATGATCATATCTTTAAAATTACATTTTAATTGTATATTTGAAAAATTCTGACGTAAATCGACGAAATAGTCGAGTTCTGCGGAACTACGTGTCAACATATAGGACGAGAGAAATATACTTGATTATACAGGTCATCATTCATTGATCCTGGTTTATAATAATTGCGAGTAAGCGTTATCTTAATTTATTTCTTTTGAATTCAACACAATCATTCAATATTTGAAGCCTCATTCACATTTTACATTCTCTAGTTATCATCAAATTATGGTCACGTTCTCTACTTTATAATTTTTATGAGAACTTCGAATAATTTTAAATGATTTATTAATCATATTTTTTTCGTATTTGCATATCCTTATTTAATATTCAAGTTATCATACAATCAAATTTACTGTCATCTTGTTGATAACTGAATATTTTAACTTCCGTAAAAAGTTTCTGTTTCACTTTTCACAGAAACCACAACCACACAAAAATATCAATACTGTAAAATTATAATAGTTCTCTTTAAACATGGTAGGCACCTATTTAAACACATAACGTTGTTATAATACTTGACCATAATATGGCGACTACGATGGCCGCACGGCTTAAGCGTCGGCTTATAACGTCATGGGTGTCAGGTCGATTTCTGGGTCTAGCAAGTACACCTCATATTGTTTTTCAATTTGTGTATGACTCAGAGTATGGACCCAATAGGTAGGGCAAGTGGCTAAAATCCATTTCGCGTAAAAACAAAATCTGCTAATACAAACCTTCACTCAGTGAAGACCCATATGATCTTATTAGGATTGAACATGGTAAAATATATTATATATTTTATATATAATATATATATTTTTTATTAACAATTGCCCATTCATAGAGAAAATCTGATCATTCAATAATTATTGTTAAATATCACAAAAGTTATCGTAACTAACAGTATAACTGATTAGTAAGTACCTATCTACTTAACAGTCTCTTTACAGATGAAATTACCATAAATTAATTTTAAGAGGAGCCTTAGCCGAAAATTCAGAATCGATTTAACGTCCGGAGTTTTACACAGTCCATCTCTACATCCGCTCATGGTACTTTGGCGGATTTGCCTCTGGTTAGTATTCATGGCGTACGAAAGCTCTCTATACCTTCGTCTAGGAACTAACATACACACAAAGTAGAGCAGCGGGAAAAGCGGGACTTTGAGAATAAGTATCCGATATGGATGAGGGTGGACTAAAGTGTTTGCATAAAGATGTTTTACATGTTATGTCCAGGAAATGGAATAGAGTCTTAACATCTATTTTCGACGCCTTGGGGTTACATCCTTTGTACATTATTTAGGTGATATACTCTTTTCGACTCAGTAACAGACACTCAAGAATATGTATCATGAGTAGTATTGTATCTAAACATTACTACTACATAATTGACTACTTACTTCAATTTATTTATAATATAATTATACACTAATACATATTCAACTACGCCCACGTCGAGCAGCTTACGCATTGGATGTGTGATTTGTGTTTGAAGTCAGAGTATGGACATAATAGGTTGAGCAAGTGGCTAATACCCATTTTTTGTAAAAACAAAAATTTTAATACAAAATTCCTCTCTGTGGCCTATATGAACTTCTTAAGATCGGATATGGTCAAAAAATACAATTACAACTGGAATCGTTAGCTAGTATACAATGATTGAAGAATGAACATAAAAATGATTATAATGGATTGATAGCGCTTAGAAATTTAGCGCTTATATCCGCACATTTATTCAAAATAATTAATAAGATAATTTAAAAAATAATTTCTATGGGATTCAATTACATATAAATATCGATTGTTGTTAAAAATATAAAATAATTTATCTAGCGATTTTAATTTATCAGTTATTTATACCGAAGTCTGTCTTTTAAATATAGAAGTATTTTAAAATGTCTAGCTTTACGGGTTAAATTATAAATTGTTATGGAACATAATATTATACATAACAACGGATATTTTCAAAGATGATAGATAATATATTTTGAGCGTATGTTGCGTCTATAAATGTTTAGGAAAATACATAGTTCAATCGAATTGCTTATTTATAAACTAATTATATCAAACTAATTGAGATTTTGAAATTTCATCGATTTAGTATACCTATTCATCAGTAGTAATATAGGGTTATCTTCTTATCTCCCGTAAATATATCTGATAAGCTTGGTTACTCCACAGCCTACCTCTTTCCAAAAGTCACCCTTCGCCACTGGTATACCTATATGTTCTTTATTAAAAATTATATTAATATGAAGGTACATCAAAATAAATTGATAATTTAGTAAAACTGTGTAATTTAATGGTATGTATTAGTAGTAAATTTATCAACTGTCTAGTTAATAAATATCCGTAAGGATTTAAACTTTATTTTGTTTGCAATGTTTTGTTTTTAAAATAAATAATAATTTAATATATCAAATTATATACGATTAGTGCTTAGAGCACCTACAAAACTAAAATCACGATAATATTATTATTTTATAAATTTAAACATAAATCTATTATCATATTAGTAATAATATATTGAAATATATTTCAAAGCAAGACAGTGATTGTATCAAAATGGTAAGAAACTCAAAATCTGTAAAATTCCATGGAAGGTTATACCAGATCAACCTCTTTCTCGTACAAATTGATGATTGGTCTCATCTGCAGTGGTCACGTGCTTCCATTCCCTCGATTCTAAGAAACTTCTTCGACTATAACAGTGATATCACATAATATATAAAGACATATGAAACCAATGCTCAGTGCAAAATTTGATATACCTACATACTCCTTCTTGCAGAGTTTTCCAACATAGATTGTGAAGTGCGCTGCAAGATATTGTTGCATACACACTATTCAAATATTTGTAGAAAGTGTTTAAACTATGCTTAGATAAAATGCATACATAAAGATTTGTATTTTTATGTAACACTGTTTTGTCTTAAGGCTTTCCACCAGATATAATTTCCATCAAATTTAAACCTAACAATCCCTAGTTATGCAGACATTTGTAGACCTGTTTTGATAACTGTTTATAAAGTAAAGTTTATGAAATTTATTAATTGAGGAAATCCAAAATTGTGTTTAAATACTTGTGGTTTTTGACAATATGAATTTGTAATACAAAATTACTCAATCTAAAGCTTTATTAACCATTTTTCAGTTTTCCCATTCATATATTTAGGTTTCATCTATATAGATAAGTTTTTATTAAACGATTTTATCATGTTTATTGCTTATTATTATCAGTCTAGGCCGAACTGAAATTATAATATATGCATGGTTCCATAGAACTGATTACGGTGGCTACTGTTTTTCCCCGTTGAGATAATCAAGTAGTTTAAAAAGAGAAATAGCTCCCTAAGAGAAGGGGGCCGCTTGCAGGATTCGTTAAACGAGCCGCCGGCCGTTATAACGGCGTTGGGCTTCGCCGTTAGTAACGGCGTTGCGCCAGCTGCGACCGTAATGGCCGGTCGCTAAATTAGGGACGTCCTATCCGCCCGCAACAAAGCACAAAGAGTGTACAAAAAGTAAATTTTTACTTATAAATATATCAACATAATATTACAATATTTTTTTTATTAAACATTTCAATCATTTTTTTAACTGCAGTATTATTAAATTTTATGTCAGCTACAATATAAATTCACGAAAACACACTAGTTTCCATTAAAAATACTGAAATAGTGTCAATTAACTGTATTCTCACCTCAATAATGAAGACACCGATCAGCAAATAAAATATATAGGAATGCAAGACTTAAGTGTCAGTGGGCTGGCCACGTTAGTAGAAAGGATGACCCATAGAGAAAAAGAGTTTATAATGGAAACCTTGAAGGAAGCATCGAAGTAAAGGGAGATCACCTACAATATGGACGGATGACAACAGAAGAGCTGCGTATCTGACTTGGATGTATAAGGCACATACTTGGGTGCAATATAGAGAATTAGGAGATTCAGATGTCAATCAGTTGAAACATGCAAGCTGCATAAATCATACTAATCCAACTCTTAAATGAAAATAAAAGGCATGTTAAAATAGGGTAATATTATATTATTAAATTGGTTTTTATAAAAAAACCTTTTTTTAAACATAATTCGTTTTATTTTCTATTATTATATAATATTTGTGTTAAAAAATATGTAGGTTATTTGTTTTTTTGCATTTTTCAACTTATATTAACATTATTGATAGATAATAGAAAGTTCGATAAAATTCTAGTTAAAACAATAGCACAAATGAGATTTTCTATCAAAAGGATAATAGGAATAGCCAGAGTTTCCTGAAAGTTCAACGTATACATGCATTATAAATAATGGTCAATTCTAGTTAATTTATTTGTAAATATTGTTATTTAGAGATTGATCTCATGTTATTGAGCTATTTCGTATGGTCATTTAAAACTTTTAATAATATTTGATATTTGGTTTTCAGGGATAACGTGAAGAATCGTACCCATTTGATAAAAAATAACAGCCGTGTGCTTATTATACATATTGGCCAAATACTAAATATATTACATGGTATTTAGACGTGCATATTTATTGTTTATATTTAAACAATAAAATATGACAGTCACGTTAAAGTTTTTAATTTAAAGTTTATTCAGAATATTAATTATGATTGAATAAGAAATCAAATCAGTATTTACTTGGTTGAATTCCATTCAATAAAAGTAATAATATAAATTGTGTTAAATTCAACATATTCATACATTTTAAGTTGATAACAATTTCGGTTGTAACATCTAGGTAGCCTTGATAACGGTATTATAACCGATGGATTTAAAGATTATTATGTAGAATTTAATATCATGTTTTGTAATCAAATTAGGTAACCATCATGATTGTTTTCATATTTTATACCTACTATATCATAGGAATCTTATGGAAGAGTATAAAACTACGATCAATTAGATGTATCACTAGTTATTTAATATTAATTATATATATTAAAATACTTTTATTATTATATTTTGTGACAGCCCTTAAAACTATCAGCTTGATAGTAGACTAGTGTGAACCACTCGCTCATGGGTTGGACCCCGCACGTGTTTCCTACACTTGTTAAGAGCAGATTTAGGGATGCTCATACAATATAACTATCTGTTCGTCGTGATATACTGATTCACGAGCTATTTTAATCAATAACCCATGAAATATTGAAGACATTCTTGGAAATGTTAGGCTGCGTATCTTTCGGGTTATGAAATTTCGGTTCAACTACGTTTTAGTCGATATGAAATTTTGAGGTAAATAATTGAAAGCATTTATTTTTAAATATTAACAATGACAACAATTCATTGACAAATACTCTACAATGTATTTCATCAATATAATACGTTGTTTATTTATTTATTTAAGAAAACAAAACATTTTGGACATAACAAATCAAATTTCAAGACGTTCACAACATGAGATTTGCAGTATAACACTTATCATTCTCACAAGAGAAAATAATAATAATAATAAAAACATTAACATTTTTATACAATAAAATAAAGTTTCAAAAACAAAATGCAAAGTACATAATTGAAAATGCCTTTGTCTGTAGGGAGCGCATAGATCAATAAATTAATGATTAGTGCAGTATTTCATTTATATTATATTTGAATGTAATTCACAAGTTGAATATTATGTTTGACTCAACATTTAATCGCTATAAAAATAATGTTAATATGCTCGCCTTTATATTGTGAAAGTCTAACAGATTTGGTGTCACTAAATAATCAAAATATTAAAATTTTATAATTGTGAATTTATAAGCATTGTTTAATTATTCGTTTATTTATTCTTAAGGCGATGGGTTGTAATTGACAAAATAATAGAAAAACTATGGTGGAAACAATATATTATAAATACAAAAAATCACATCAGTCAAGTTTAGTGTGACTTGTTTTGTCGTAATCTCACTTAGGACAGCCATAGATACGGATTCAAATTCTAGTAGGTTTAATATTTTTTTCTAAATATGTACATACATCGAACACACATAATTTTAAAATAATTAAAAAATATATCCTTAAATAGTCCTTGGATTTCTCGCCCATTTCGTTGAATAAAAAAAAGTTTATTATTTGTGCATATTTTTGAGACTGGTCCAAATTATAAATTTATTAAAGGTAATATTCATATAATTAATGGCTATTTTATTTAACACTGTAGGTTTCTTATAATGCTAATTGAATAAAAAAGAGTTTTATATTATATCATTATATCACATTTCACAAGTAATAATATTTATAAAGGCTCAAAATGGTCATGACATAAATTAATATATTATATCAGTAGTAAGTTCAGTCATATTATATTAGTTATATTCTATGACATTATGTTTGCATTAGCTGATATCATAATATAATAATATCACGTACAGTAAGCTCGATTTTATTACATATATACGTACTTTCGTATACAACGTTTGAAATAATGGGTTAATCTATATTATTGGCCTGGGTGAGTGAGCTTTCCATTAGCAGATTACATTTATACGATATAGAAAGTTATACATACGTATATTTTTATATTATATTTGTGTACGCACATTCAATGTAATATTTGACTTTCATAATACAGTAGGTATGCAGATACCGTCTTCATCGATAATTATTTATTCATGTAGGTAGAGAAAATTACAATATCATCCAGGCTTTTTAATTAATTAATTTAGACAAAATTTATTTCGGCAAATTCCATTTTATAGTAGTTTAATATAATGATAGTAAATTAAATTCTAAAAGATTGTTTTGACTCGATATCTATTTTAGATTTCATCCGCCAACAAAAACAAGACAAACTAAACAAGAATCTTGATATTTTTGATAATGGTGTAAAAATAGAATACCTATTCATTATCTTTTATAAAAGGCTTTTCAGTATAATTATTAAACAATATATTAGTTTAATTAATTTTAATTCTACAGATATTGTATAAGTCTGGCCCTTATAAAATTCCTACTATGGGAATCAATAAAATCGTATTATTGATAATAATTTAATAGAAAATGATTATCATACAAATTTATAAATTTCATTTTAATATCACGGTGTAGGTAAGTATATAAAAATATTAGGAAAAGTAATAATTCATTGAAATAAAAATAATATAAGGGGGGACATGCTCGTCGAAGGTCAAAATTGAGTTTTTATTGTATATTCAAACCATGATCCTGGACACTCCTTAAACGTTGTAGACGATCTATTTATATACTTTTGAAGCCTTATTATCCTTTATAGTTATTTTAAACATTTGATGACTGCATGAAGTATTTTTGTTACATAAAATAGTATTCTTTTAAACCTCTCGCTCTAATGTTTTAGAATATAGTCATATTTCGGTACATAACTGTGCAGTGGTGTTAAGATTTTTTACATTTATTAATTTTTAAACGCATTTATAAAACCATTAGCATAATTTATTACGAGATAATTTTTGTAAAATATTCACGATAAAAAATTATATTGATAATCTCTGTGATCCCAAATTTGACAAGAATTAGGCATTTTATTATTCAAAAAATCGGCAAGATTAACACATTTCAAGATGATTCTAAAGATATTTATTATAAGCTATGTCTTTGACCATTCAAGTGTGATAAACATCTTATGAATAATGATTGCTTTATAATAATTATTGACCTAAGAATAAGGTAGTGTTTTTTTGAAATACGCCATTTCTTTTGTCATTCCCCAGTGGTTAAGCTACAACATACGGCCGTAGCCATAAATTGACAAACTATAATTGAAGTAAAGAGTAAAATGATATTGACGCGCGTGTTTGAACATGTACCGTTTAAAAAATAATAAAAAAAAATTCGGTTAGGTACATGTTCAAACACGCGCGTTAACATAATTTTACTCCCTACTTTAATTATAGTTTGTCATTTTATGGCTACGGCCGTATGTTGTAGCTTAACTACTAGGGAATGACAAAAGAAATGGCGTATTTCAAAAAAACACTACCTTATTCTTAGGTCAATAATTATTATAAAGCAATCATTATTCATAAGATTTTTATCACACTTGAATGGTCAAAAACATAGCTTATAATAAATATCTTTAGAATCATCTTCAAATGTGTTAATCTTGCCGATTTTTTGAATAATAAAATGCCTAATTCTTGTCAAATTTGGGATCACAGAGATTATCAAAATATTTTTTTATCGTGAATATTTTACAAAAATTATCTCGTAATAAATTATACTAATGGTTTTATAAATGCGTTTAAAAATTAATAAATGTAAAAAATCTTAACACCACTGCACAGTTCTGTACCGAAATATGACTATATTCTAAAACATTAGAGCGAGAGGTTTAAAAGAATACTATTTTATGTAACAAAAATACTTCATGCAGTCATCAAATGTTTAAAATAACTATAAAGGATAATAAGGCTTCAAAATTATTTAAATAGATTATCTACAACGTTTAAGGAGTGTCCAGGATCATGGTTTGAAAATACAATAAAAACTCAATTTTGACCTTCGACGAGCATGTCCCCCCTTATGAAACTAAATATAATATACAATCATTAATGAATGGTAATATTTTGTGGCCTATATATTATTGTTTTTGTACAAATTATAAATATTTTATTCTTTGTTTATAAAAACTGAGGCTATATTTTACTAATATATTATTATAATTATCTATCTAATCAAATATAAAGGCAATGGTTTTTCACATTCATAGATGAATGAATCGGAAATCAATCGGTAGCGGAAGCCAAGAGAGCTCTCAGACGTATCCGAGACGAAACGGGAATATTTACACAGATTCATTTACAGTAAGCCTCTCAAAAGAATTGATTCAAATTAAATAGTTGTTTATACTTTTTAACATTTTTTTCAAAACGTACTTACTATGCATTTAAGGGTGATCTTAAAAACATCAATTTTGGTAAAACTTAAAGATTAAACCAAATTTAAAAAAAATGTATACCTATATATATATATGCGGAAAAATTGTATTATAATTCGATTCAAAATTAATAATTTAATAATATACGTTTTGTCTGATTATGAGTGGGTATAACATAAATACCATCAAAAATATATATGGCGGGTTTAAATAAATAGTATATTTTAATTGATTTAAAAATGTAAATACAAATTCTTTCAGTCATTAGTATTAATATTATAATATTTAGTTTGTCAAAATCAAGTTTGACGTATAAATAAATTATCTTAGCAACAAATTTATTTGTTTAGAAAATAAACCATTTTATAACAGAAAATAAATATTAAATTAAACTAATAAGATTTGTTCTTTATAACTATTTCGGTTGTCATACCATTTCCAAATATATAAGTAGTAAAATTCATAACAGATTAAAAAAATCAATTATCAAAGCCTTCCTTTGATCTTCAAGGCAAGAGATTTTAGCGCAAAATTAAAATATAATTAGCGTCTTATATACTATATTATTGACTATTTTGACACAAGAAAATATTAAAACTCATTTAGTGCTAACACCGCGACTGGCGGGTTTGGAGTAGTTGACCATTATATATAATTAACATGTTATTTAAATGTGGTAATTAAAAGGTCAGCAGTGATTGTGTTAATTTAATTGGCATTTTTCATTAATAGTACAATCTTATCTCCATAACTATTTCCATTCACTTTTTAATCGTATGTAATAAAAAAAATCCCGTTGCATCACTGTCATGTTAAAGGGGCGAGCAGATTGTTTTCAGTGTAAACACTATCTAATGCTCTAGTTATCTATTTTTTTCGACCATGTCCGATCCTAATAATATCATATGGGCCCCCAGAGAGTAGAGGTCTGTATTAACAGATTTTGTTTTTGCGAAAAATAGATGTCAGCCACTTGCTCAACCTATAAGGTAATCTAATACTGACATTATATTCAGAGTTTAGACCGAGAAAATGTTTTCTGCTTGGATTGTTAGCTATAGTTATTATGAGATCGTTCTGAGGATAGCCCAAAATGGCTGTCAAAATAAACAATTTAAAAAATCGTAATCATCACAAGAAAATAATAAATTCATATTTATGTAAAAAAAAAAAAAAAAACAATATAATATAATATAATATGAGAATGACCAGAACCTTTGAATATTTCTGATTGTATGCCCAAGGAGGGTTGTTTTGAAGGGTTACCAAACTTTATCGAAATTGGTCGATATCAAGGGTTCGTAAGTGTAAGAATGATTGCCTATTTGACCAAGTGGTCAACATCTTTATGTCCTATTACGGTCTAGTTGCACTAAAAATTACCAAAACAGAAGGGAACAAATGCATATTCACTATGAAGTCAAATAAATAGTTGTATTTTGTAACATATTTAATATGTCATGTTTAACTGATTTTACTTTAGAGATAATTTATATACTATCCAGTAACCTAATCTGCTGCTGAAATACATTTATATACATGGATAGAAAATAGCTTTATTTAGTTTAAGGCATCTTTAGTAAAGATGAATGTGAATCTGATATTCAAAGAAGAATAACATTGACAAGAATGCTACATTAAAACAGTAATATTCAAATTAAAAGTACAAAACCATTACCAAAGTGACTAAAATGCATTTTATATGATCTTTTCTCCTCCCAATTTGTTAGTAAAAGAAGAGAAACAAAGAAATTAAGCGTTTGTAAAATGTGGTGGTGGAGTCTTGTGTCTTGTGTACGGACAAATAGATGAATGAAACCAAAAATAAATAGTAAGCTACACATTCACACACAACAGACTATTCTCAATAAACTTGCGACAGACTTTAATTTTTACTAACATGAAAAAACTCATGGTATTTGGTGAGCTCAAATATTATAGTCGAGTCTATTTTGTAGTATTTTTTTACAAAGAATATTTAGCAAACATTTTTTATTGTTTTTGATTGTAACTAATAATTACCGTAATTATAAAAGTTTATTTTATAAAAGTTACTATCTGTAGTTGATTTATAAATAAATCATTATCTTCAGTATGCATGTGCTTTTTGGTCTAAAGATTAAACATTCTCTTACTGTTTTCTGGACATACGAAATTCACCCTACGAATTATATAAATTGGATTGACCCCTCGTAAAGGGAACTCGAAGTGGTCATCCTTTACGCTTCAATAAAAAACAAAGTATGACTTGAAAATATTGAAGGTTCTGATAAACAAGCCGTGTTTGATATGAGTAATAATAATTCAGAATGAAAATTGCTCATTTACAGTACTATTTAGGTTCTAATTTCTTACAGGTAGTTTTTTTGGTACAGTTCGGTTATGAGGAATACAGCGGAAAAGACATTTTGAAAATACCCGATATACTGGATTATTTGTTAGTTTGAATTAGTTTAGGTTAGGTTAGGTTGGGTTGGGTTAGGTTAAGTTTAATTAGGTTAAACTAACAAATAATCCAGTATATCGGCTATTTTCAAAATGTGTTTGCCCTTGTATTCCTCATAACCGAACTGTACCGTTTTTTTATCAAAATAAAGTCGTTTGATCATATATTATATATAGGTGATTTCATGTGTAGATAGTCTAAGTTCCTAATTACCTACATGATATATTCTAAATAGCCTTTATTCAGCATATTGTTTTTTTAATTGTAGTCCAAAAGCAGTGATTTTTTAATCACATAATTATAGTTTTTTTCATTTAAATTCAAGTTATCGTCCCTGTATATTTAATATCTCCTATGTGGTTTGAGTCATATTCTGATATCATCATAAATTAATTTTGGATAATCATATTATGTATAATATAAATGTATTATTTATTAGAAAAATCGTAGATTTTTCCATGTTTTTCTCACATATGATTATTTTAATACTGATATATCATTTGGGAATTGATGTGAAAATTTAACAATTTAAGTGAATTGAATAATATGATGTGACTTACAACCAACAAAGTATGTAATTATTAATGCTGATTTTATTTTCATCAGGTGATGGAAAGAATTTTCCGATCATATCACATAAAACTTCTACATACATTGCGTTGGATGCTCACATAGGATTAATTACGGTGCTTGATTTTGTATGCTCGCATATAGTATTAATTTAATATCGATTTTATTTGGTGACAGTGAAGTTTCCACAAGTGATAATACATATGGCAGAGAGAAAAAATGCGCATCACGTGATATCAATAACTAATTTTCATCAAAATCACCACATAGGATTTATTTAATATACAGGGACGTTATGTATTTTATTCATTCATTATAACATAATTATTACAGAAATTTTTAATTATGAGGAAAATCATCAAAGATATATATATACACATTTTGAAATTATGAAATCATAATGGAAATAGTCTATTTCATTCGATTGTTCTCTATATGTGCCTATTAGTGCCTGAAGCTAGACTAGCTTCAAATTTCTTTAATCACAATATATTCTGATGTGTGAGAGAAAATCTCAGGTATTTTTGTCTATATTTACTAAAGTATTGCCAATAATTTTAAAATATCTAATATTATGTCATCATTTAAATTCCATTGTATGATGATGATACGAAATGTTGTTAACTCTCTAGAATCCCCATTTTGTACAAAACTGTTTTTATCAATTCTATTCCTTACTCATAGCGCTGATTAAATTCTAATTTAAAACTTAAAGCCACCTCTTATCGAATATGGTTTAATAATTACAAGATAAGAAGGACTTTTTATATAGGTACCACGTTTTTAAATTTTCTGTTGAATCATATAAACTTGACAGTTCTATGTATTAATAAAACCTTTTTATTGTACTCTATAGAAATGCTGAATAAATATAGAATACTGAAATGTCATTTTGACATTTCATAATGATTTCCATAGTAACGCACGTATATATTAATAATTTAGTTGCTAGGACCCCCTAAGCAACCAACAATAGTAACTTTCCATACAAAACATAATTAACTGAAAATGAATTCAATTCTGCTTAAAAATGGCTAAAAGTATTAAAAGAATGCATTGTCGTCGTGTTATGGTATATTCTTAAAGTTTCAAATGTCTAGCTAGTCGGTAAGTTAGTTAAAATCTTCAATCGTCCAATACAAATCTTGGAAAACAAGAAAAAATTTATACTGGACACACAAGAAAAAATCTGTACCGGACAAATAAGAATACGAGTTAATAAAAACGTGGTAAAATAATGAGAGTTGTAATATTATGTAAGGCGTGAAGAACAGTTTTAATTCATCATCGCAAATTGTATGAAACGTAGTTACTATTTAAAATAGAACACATACTCTAGGATGCATCAATCACCCATACACAAGCCTGTGTAAGAAAATGTATTCTTTATAATTGAAAAGAAGCGAACGAGCGAGCAAGTTTGTATTGAAAATTTCATATGTTCGACATTCCCAGGCGCTTAGCTTTTTATCTGACGCCATTGTCACTCTGACGTTGATGAAGCGTATTTTCTGATCCCGTTTTCTTAGGGAAATACACACGGAAGATCAATTTCGACCTTTACAAAGGTTGCTGAAAAAAATATTATTATATATTTTAATACAGCTTATTATTTTGTGTATCTATTCAACACAATACAATAAAAAATCACTATTTATTTTTCATACGTGAATTGAAATTCTAATAGTTTTTAGACTATGCTCTATGATATCAATATTTTAAACAATATTTTTTTTAATTTAGGATACATAGGATTTAAGAAGGTAGCATTATTTACTATTTTTTTATACCATGTTCGATTCGAAAAATATTATAATAACATGAACCTCCACAGTGTGGAGGTTATATTAACAGATTTTGGTTTTTTACGGGAAATGGGTGTTAGCTGCTTGCTCAAATTACTTAAACAACTTAAAAAATCTCATAATCATCTTGTACCAAGTGGGATGTAAGACATCTATGTTTTACCGGACGAGTGCTCTAATTATTTCGACATAAGTTTTCTTCTTCCTTATAATGTCTAATACTAACATATTTAAGATTTATTCAAAATTTCGTCAGGCTACCATTCGGTCCTTGATTTCAATTGGATATTTCTAATATACATGCTTCTGAGGCTTTCGCATGTTATAAAAAAAAATTGTTTTTATTTGCAACATTCAATAATATTTGTGGGAGTCCACTTCGGCTGTGGATAGGTGTTGCAGTTGTTCATGATGATGGAAGAGCGAGAGTTTATTTACTGTTTACATAAGTACAAGAGTAAACTCAGTACAATATAATAAACACAATGACAATACGGGGGAATGGGACGACTGGACCCCGGACAATTGGACGCCACACTGTCGTAGTCACGTATACAGAACGTAGACGAGGTATTTTAATCAGTTTCTATCTACCACTTAGTAGTTTTAATTTATTTTACTCTTAACATAATGTATTCTTTATTGCGGATTGAGAATAACCATGCCTAAGGCTTTATATAAAATAAAAAACTCTTTTTTCGTTGGAACTTAAACATATGCACGATTAAATCATTATTTACGTCTGCATATTAACATTCTCACCAACTATTAAATCATAATATAATCATTTAAATATAAATAATAATAATAAATATATTTTTAAAGTACCTATAAGTATCTAACGTCTATTTATTTTCGAATTCCATGGCGTCCAGTTGTCCCGGTGCCAAATCGTCCTAGCCCCCAATACGGCGTGATTGTTTTTATTGGGATGTTATAATCGAATGGCCTTCCCAATCGATTGTCATCCGCTATTCTCCGACGTACTCACAATCAAAATAATATCTTGAAAAGAATATTTAGGAAATAACTCTTATAATAATTGAGTCAACTATTTTACATCGGGTTTGCGATAATTAGATATGGCTGATTGTATGGAAAAACGGATATTACGGAAATTATAATTGCAGTCAGCTATTTAATATCGTTGATCAATATGCTAACACGACTTGAGTTGTTTATCCCCATATATTTATCAATTATTTGTTGGATATATTATGACATATTATGTTGAGTAATCCATGCATAACTATTTTCTACCTTTATTCTGAATCATCCTCGTCTTCTTTAATGAAATAGGTATATCTTTGAGATATATTCGATACTAGCAAGCATCAAGTGGCGAGTGGCAGCCCGGAACGAGACGGTGTGACTCGCGATTTTTCATTGTTGTCGTTAACTTAGTCATGAGTCATGATTGAACGTTTACGTAACAATACTCACCAGCTTTTTATTCCACGAAAGCTCCACCTAGGTAACTCTTGTTATCGAAATTATTCTTTCAAAGCACTGCAAGTAGGGTAAATTCAAATATTCGAATAATGTGTGTGGAAAAGTGCAGTACTATTATAACAATTCTAATATGATCATCTAGCGATAGGACACAAAGAATATAATATAAACCAGAGCGTTGGAGCGGAGCTTGGAGCAGGAGCACGGAGCACCGACAATTTTTAGTGCTCCACTGCTCCGGATGTTTTCTTTTATTATTAAATTTTCGTCCTAAAATCCAATGATATAATGTATATTTTGACACTTTGCATCACTGCAATTATTTTAAATATGCATATAATACTGCCGAGTGATAAATAACCTCAGACAGAAGAGGGAAATAATGAGAGACGATTTGATGTCGTTTTGTTTGAATTAATAATGGAAATGACGATTATTTTAAAACTACTTATTTTTTATAATTAACATTTGTATACATATATTACCCGGAGTGGAGCAGACCCTGGAGCGGAGCCGGAGCAAGTATTAGGTCTCGGAGCGGAGCAACTCAAAAAAGGGTCCGCTCCAACGCTCTGATATAAACAAAATAATTATTTACTAAAAATCTACATTCTTAAGTGTTTTAAGTAATTTTTATCCAATAAATCTAAATAAAAATGACAATAATTGTAATATTTTTTTTTAAATTTAAATAGAAACTTTCAATAATTTCAAAAAAATGTTATATTACACTATGTCAACATACAATATGTTGATTTGAAGATGACAATTTTTTTTTTGAATAGGTAGGTACAAGTAGTTTATAGTTAGAGTTTAATATAATTTTATATTCAATTTTAAAAACATCAAATTTTCTTTAAAATAAACCAAGCTTCAGTACTGTAACTTGTAACCATACTAAATGCTATTTGATATATTATATAAAATAGATTTCAAATTACATTGTACTTTATTTTCTTATGATATTATACAAATTATCTCCACCTACTTCCGACGCACAAGAAGATATAATGGAAACGGTATTTTTTCATCTTAATCTTACTGTGGTCATGGCATGACTATAATAATAATCTTTTTGAACTCTATTTTATTTCAACTGCCATTCGTCATTGTTAAATTAAAACCAATTACAATATTAACATCGCCAATAAATGTTTTATTCGACTGTGAATTCTATAAATCTTTTATTCATGACTCAACGTACGAATCGTGTGTTCAAATAATAATTTTAAAGGTTATCAAACCAAAATTGCAGTACATTTCCATATCATCTGACAATTATATTAATGCCCTAAATATTGATTCACTTACAAAGGTTGAGTAGCATAGAGACTATTCTTCTACATATTACGCTTCTGCTGATCTCTACTTTTTTTGCATTACGAGCTGAAGTAAATAATTATTATACTTTTCATTTCAGAAAATATTGCCAAAGTATGCAGCCGTCTGTACTTATTAGAAACTATATTTTTTTTTGGTTTATTGGCTCGTCTCCACATATTACCTCATCGTTGACAACGTGAACAGCCCAAGAACTCCTCATAATACGCCGATACAGCTACGTCATCTCAAAAGCTTTCTGTCTTTTAATATAACCTACACAATAATAATTAAAAGATAAAAAGAACTTTTTATATACAACGTTTTTAAATTTTCTGTTGAATCATATAAACTTGACTTGACTAGCTTAAACGATCAAAAAATTGTACTTGATAGAAATAATACTGAAATGTCATTTTATTTCATATTGATTTCCATAGTAACGCACGTATATATTAATAATTTTGTTTCTAGAACCCCAGACACCTAGCAACCAATAATAGTGGATTGGATTACGGATTTCTTCCGAAATAACTTTTTTTACAAAACAGAATTAACTGAAAATGAATTCAATTCTACTTAAAGAAGGCTAAAAGTATTAAAAGAATACATTGGGTTCGTGTTCTGATATATTCTAAAAGTTTCAAATGTCTAGCTAGTCGGGAAGTTAGTTAAAAATCGATTGCATGATTTGTACCGGACAAAAAACCACCGGACAAATAAGAATACGAGCTAAGAAAAACGTTGTAATAATAAAAAATAGGCAAAAATAATATCCTTTTTTATGTGGAAAAAATATTTATTCATTTTTACTATATTTTAAATTTAAATAAATAAGCAGAACTTCTCTACAATTATGCCAACATTCTATGAGTAGGGCATGTTTATACCAGTATGAAAATTCATCCCGCTTACCTAATTGAAACCTTTTTCGTAGAACTTTTATCTTTGCTTTTCCGACTATCCTTTTCGCTGTAACATTTATAACAAATAAATTACCAAACTTCCGCGGAGAACATAAAATATTCACATACCAAAAAAGCCGAGCTTTTAATCTTGCCGTACGAATGTGGGACCAAGAAAAATGAATGTTTGGCATACTCCCGCGGCCTCTGCTCTGCCGTATATTTTGCCTGGATATTTTGGATACAACAGGGATAACACACTTTATTTTTCAAAAAAATATTCATATTACAATAGTTACATACTCATATGAATATTATACAAACTAACATTACAAATTAATCAAGTTCGTTGAATATAATATGTGCACGGAAATCAAAAGCCATAAGGCGTACGATGTGAAAGAAGTTATGAGATGTATTTATCGAGTAATCAATCTCAGTTGTGGAAGAAGATTTTGAATATTCAATATTTTTTATCATACAAATAAAATAATTAATCAAAATAGACCATTACATAAATATGTGTTTTTGTATTATTTTTTTATTGTGGCTAAAGGAGGAGAGGCACGCCACCAGAGAACCTAGCAGAAAAATACGTAGCTTGCAATTTGAGATTTTTTTTTAATAATTTACAATTTCAACTGTCTTAATTAATTAATATGTATTTGAAAACATTAAAAAGATTTTAATTTTTTTTTTAATTTCAAGATAAAATTAAAATTGTAAAAAATGTAATAAAATTTGAAATCGTTGTAAAGCCACATCTCATTATTACATTATATTTTATGGTCATATTCATTATTAAAATTTAGTTTATCAAGTTTTCAATTTTTCGTCGTTTGGATTTTTGACTAATTCGTCGTTTTAATATTTTTTTATATTTATTTTAAAAAGCATCGGTTTTTATAAAAATGTGTATAACTTGAAATCCTTTTTATTTATGTAAATCGATGTTTTTCAAAATAAATATAAAAAATAATAAAACGACGAATTAGTCAAAAATCTAAGCGACGAAAAATTGAAAACTTAATAAACTAAATTTTAATGATACATGTGACCATAAAATATAATGTAATAATAAGATATTGTGAGCCTGCATCAAATTCATATTCTATTACATTTTTTTTACAATTGTAAGTTTATCTTTAAATTAAAAAAATATATATATATATATTGTCTTCATACATATTTATTAATTAATACAGTTGAAATAGTAAATTATCAAAAAAAAATCTCAAATTGCAAGCTTCGTATTTTTCCGCTAGGTTCTCTGCTGGCATGCCTCTCTCCCTTAATAGCAATATTTATTCTCATTATGTAACTTATTTACGGTCGGCTTGAAGATTTTTTTTAAAAAGTGGCTTCCTGTAAACTTTTGAATATACAACTATCAGCTGAAATTCCTAATATCTATTTTGACCACCGTCTGAATTAAGCCACCCTTATGCAGTGGCCCTTGTAGTCACGTGGGTAAGACGCTGGTCTTTCACCCGGGGGTTCTGATTCGATACCCGGTGAGGTCATAATATAGTGGTTTTATCAAAGCCTGGGGTTTTGTGATTGCTTTTCTTGGACTGCTGATAACACTACTACCATTGGATATCATGGCCCGTAACAGTAAAGTGTTAAAAAATATGCAAATTTTGTACCTACATAAATGTAGGTATAATATTATAATAATATCGATGGTTTTGTGGTAGTTTCTAAAAAAAGTATTTTAATAGAAAAAAAAGTGAGAAAATATTTGTTTATAATGTTATTTTAATAAGAAAACGATCTAACTTGGAGTGTTGCCATGACCACCACTGGACGTAGGATGCAGACCGGTTGTTCTTCAAACAAAGCAGCAGCTATTCGTTCACCCAGGAGGGTTGGTAGAAGGGGGTGGCGAAGAATGAGGATAGGGGTGAGGTGGAAGTGGAGTATGGTTGTGTGGGGGTAAAGGGGTGAGTGGGGCGCAGCATAAATTAACCGCATGAAAGAGTTCAGAATTTCTACTTTCGGTCGGATGGTTTCTGTGTTCTGAGGAAACAAATTATTTGTAGTACCTACATACTTATTGTTATAATTCATTGAAGCGATTTGATTTATGGGGAAATATTGTTTACTTTGTATGTATTTTTGGGTTCATTGAATTTTATGTGATAATTATGTATAAATTATAACGGTACGTTAATCGTCCAGTCATAATTAGCTTTAGCTCTACTTTGATCATACAATCATATTAATGGGTCGCATCACTAGGCATAATATAGATAATCAAACATATCCAAGAGAAACAACTGGGACTATAAGCGTATGCATTAGGCTTCCCTATGACATTACAAATTGTCTTAAACTTTTATTTAATTTTAAATAAATTTTCGTGGTCATTCTGTCATGTATTCTGATATAACTAACTAATTAACTAACATATTATGTAATCTTAACATAATTGTATTATTTATTTACCACGCAAACACGTAAGTTTCTCTTTTTGTTAATAATCCATGATCATTAAAATTAATTTTCAAACGCAGTTATCAGTGGCGTACTATTCATATATGCTATAAATGCGTAGCACCCCCATGAATATTTCATAAATTACTATCTAATTATTGCATGTATTTTTTTCTCAATTTTGTACTAAATATTAACTCACTATACTTATTCTAAAGGTTTTATATTATTGATTTTACTTTAATTTACGGTTGGTTATTATTGTTCATATTCTATATTATTTTTAAATTCTTTTGACCATGTCCGATCCTAATAGGATCATATGGACCTCCACAGAGTAGAGGTTTGTATTGACAGATTTTGTTTTTTACGATAAATAGATGTCAGCCCCTGATCAACATATAAGGTCCATACCCTGACACACACAAATTGAAAAACAATATGTGTACTTGCCAGACCCAGGATTCGAACTTGGGACTCACGGCTTTATAGTCCAACGCTTAAGCCGCGCGGCCACCGTGGGTGAAAAAGTTTAAAAAGTCACAGAGCTACCACTAAACAATACCACACCATACTACCAACTAAGATTTTATTTCTTGCACTACCTCAAGTAGATGATATGTAGCAAATATTAGGTGTACTATAAGTATGTATTTTTCCAACAACATCCCTATAATCAGAAATCACCACACGTTTCTAGTAGCTAGTTTTGAATTGTATTTTGTTAATAACTAAAAGCTTAGTCCAGCTGTTACACACACATATATATAATTTAATTTATTCCTGGTATACATATTATTTACAATACAAAATTTAATAAAACAAAATTTTCTCTAGAAATATTGGCATTTCAATCTAGTGCACTTGACTAGATTGAAATATTTACCCTCGGAAAAAATAAATAAACTTTGTTTATTTTAATTGAGTTATAATGTAATCTAATGTAATGTAATGTAAATGTTATGAAAAATTTTACTTTCATATCACAAGTGAGAGTTTGAAATTTCATCGATTTATTACTATGACGTTAACATTTTGTATGTACATATTTAGCAATAATACTATCAGGTTATTCAACTTGAAGAAACCTTCGTGTAACAGTGGATAAATTGAAACTAATGATGGTGATAACGATGATGAGATAATATTTAAGCGGGCACTTGCATACATTTATTAACAGAGTAAGGACAACAGTGCCGTAAAGACATGAACGTCAATTTGCAATAATGTATAATTTTACCGAACTATAATATTATAATAGCGACTATTCCATTTAAAGAAAATATTAATAATAAAAAATGTTTTTTGATTTGTTTTTTACTAGATTATATTATGATACATCATTATTTGATAGTGCAATAGATTTAGTTTCGCCAAAAAAATACAGTTATTTGATGTGAATAAATACAGTTAAACGCCTGCGGTGACCGAACGGACGGCTTTAGCGGACACCTAAATTCGTGGGTCTGGGACTCAAATCTGGGGTCTAGCAACTTAACTTGTTATTTTTTCAATGTATATTTATAGTCAGAGCATGAAACTTATCGGTAGAATAAGTGGCTGATATTTATTGCACGTACTCAAATTTGTTACGAAACCTTTTCGTGTGGTGGCCCAGATCTCACACCGGATTGTAGAGTCAATTAAAATGATATTTAGTTAAGAAAAAACGACTTTTGTGACAAAAGTTTATATTCTGGTTATAAACGCACTATCAGATATCCGTAGTTCGATGTACACCATGCAACCCAAATGTGTGATGAAAGACATCCACTACATGAATATACACTGGCGCAATCATGCCTAAAATCAAAGAAAAACTTCTTTACGTCATCCAAGAAGATTTTGAAGCCGCCTACAGGGAAAATAATGGCGATATTAACTATAACCAAAAACAATATGAAGAAATGAGAATACTCTGATAGTCTATCCCCTCGTTGCAACCAACTTAACCATCGACGATATGTTTGAAGCCAATGAGGTGGCCATCACGGTAGTGGAGGCATGGTTGGGAGTAGTCTAGGCTCATCTCTCGTATGGACACGACAGAAGAAAAAGGCTATACATATTTCAAATATATTAATAATATATAGGTAGTAACCTATTATAAATTTTATACTTATGTATATTATAATACATTATTCATAAATTAAAGGGAGATAAGGAGCAGATACTTATAAATGTATAATAATAGTATATGTAGGTATATGATACATTGTGTTGATACATGTGTTTGTAAAATGGAATGATCAATACATAAAACTTTTCCTGGGAGACATTTCACAAGAGATAAAGCAAAAACACAAAGGATGTAATAAAAACATATCTAAGTGCACGGAAGAACAAAATGAGTGGGGCCACAAAGTTTTGGTCGTGTTCCGGTTCGCCCCAACCTCCCCCGCCCCGAGCCACCCACTTTTATGGCTGTTTTTTATTTGTTTCCATCTCACCCATCTTCCTCTATCTGAAAACATAATTCTTATTGTCTTTTTATTGGCGAAAATCCGGTTACCAAAGCGACATTGTGCGAGGTATAACAATCTCACTAAAAGGATGTTTCTAGAACGGGCATTTTTGTTGTTGATCCTGTAATGATAAATACAAAAAAGCACTATATTAAATTCCTAGTATATTTATAAACATGGTTAATAACACCATTTAATATATATTAGAATAAGAATATAAAAGAATTAATTGATTTCAGCTTTATTCTATTCGGTTTAAATCGTTTTTAGTGACCCGAGTATCGTCTTTTGGTATCTTCAGGCAATATGCTCATTTATTTACGGTAAACATAAAACTTACAAAGAGTTTAGTTACTTACTGCTTATATACTAAATTAACATATTAAAATATTGGAAAAATATATTGCCCGTAAGTAAAGAAACAAATGGAAAGAAGGCAGACAAGGATACAAGAGAGCGTAATATGACGGAGATAAATATTAAACTTACAAAAATCTGGATATGTCGTTCGGCAAGCAGACAACCACTGAATAAATGAAAACATACGGTGGTACCAAAGAGGCACTAAATGACTACAGAGACACCTTAAAGCCCGATTGTTTGTACGAACTCATACAATTTGATAGATGTACGTCGTCAAGGCGTAGCAAAGAACTATGGACTGAGTAGAGGGGGCTGTGGGAGGCATTCATCCAAAAATGAAACTACCCCAAGTAATGTTGACAATGATGAACGAATTACCAAGGCATTGGAGAATCTGAAAAGTTAAGTACTGGAAATTTTGTACACAAAAATTCTTACTGTATATATATATATCCATTAAATAAAATACAAAATAATGTTCACTTCGGAAGTACTAGGCCACGTGTTTCAATCATATATTTGAAGAAATTCGCATAAACGTTTATTCGCCATTCGCACAACCTACGGGGTTTTTGTACTAGAACAAATTCGAAAACAAATAACACTCATTAAATTTGTGGGTTCAAACCTGCGATTGATGATTTTAAAGTCGGGCGCTCTACTAACTTGTAACCGTGGTTGCGATGAATACACAGCATGGCCAACTAAAAGCGTGGTATAGAAAACTACCATTTTCATTTTTCTTCGAGCTGAGTTAAATATATAATATTGTCAATTTGATTAAGTAATGTATTCTGGGGATATCAAGTTTATCGTAAAAACATCTTTTAATAACCTATTGGTACTTAGATATGCCAAATATATTATAATATGTTACTTAAACTTTTTAATAAGCTTATCTGATCTTATTAAATCCTGCTCTTCTCAAACAGTGGACCGCCTCGTAGTTAAACAGCGCATCTCCGCAAACATAATAACGCCACGCACCCCCACCACCCGCTATGCAATCAATCACCCCCTGGAAGCATCTCGTCATATTGACTGTAGCATGCCGTCAAACCTTCCGGCAGTTTTGCGAAGAATCTTGTAATTAAACTGAATATAAGACTATGTCACTGATAACAATATTGCCTTGCTGAATAAAATGTCTATGCATTATGTTGCATAAAATAAAAAAGGTTATTATTAATAAAAAAAAACATTTTGATATTGCTGGGTAACTTGACATTCATGTTTGGTTTGTTTTTCATTCATTTTCATTTTATGTCTAATTTTAATATTGTGTTTGAGTATTTTATCATTGGTGACAAAGTATATCAACTTCAACCTCCAGCATCTGCCTTTAACCCTTCAGTTTTTTTTGGGCCAATATCTCGACAAAATTTGATACTTCTCTACCCTATTTTTCTATCTTACACAAGTTCTACCAGGTCTCCAATTGTCATACGACTTCACGAATATCAGTTTCTATTGTAATAAGTGCTTCGTTCACCATATTCAACATAGCCCAACTGACTAAACTGTCCCAATTTGATGGCCAATACAATCAGTGACGTCCCGTGGGGGTAGGCAGATTGAGCGTTGCTTGGGTGCGGCAGTTACTCGAAGGGCAGCAAATCGAGGAGAAATAGTTACCTAAACTTATATAAATATCTTTCCATTAAAAATTCACCTTACTTGTTTGAAACATAAAGTATTAATTAATAATTAATGAATTAATAATTTGTTGGGTGTGCAATGTCTAGTTTACTTTCATTGTATTTTGGCGTCCTTAGTGACCAGAAACGACATGGGTAGATTTGTAAATTATTACAGTCTATATTTTGTCGATAATGTATCCATACAACACATTTCTTAGATATTGGAGTCATAAAAGGATGATAAAAAATACTGTATAAAGAATGAGGCGGCATTTTGGCGCTGCCCAGGGGCGGCATTCTGTCTAGGAACGTCACTGTGTACAATGCGTTGGCTTCTGAATAAAGCGTAAAGCGACATGTCATTCATTGCTCTGATGATACCGCAAAGCACGCTCAAATAAGCCTAACAGTCTCTCAGAAAAATACATGTAACCAATCTCTACTCTTGTCATTCCATATTTGATAATATATTTTTTTTTCTCTCTTTTAGTGAAATGGTGTCTGATGATGTCGTTACAATCATGGGAAATAGGAAAAGACTAATATTTTTAAAACTCGACAGTAATCCAGAAAGACTTGCAGACACTGAGTCTCGATAGTTCGAGAAGCAAAATAAAGAAGTCTGCTTCGGAAGGCAAAGTTACACCTCGGCCTATTGCTTAAGAAGAGAAAAAGTAAAATTATAAATGGCTTCAAAACGAAATAATATTGTTAGTATTATCAAAAAATAAATAAATATCTTTTTTATTAATTCATATTTCATAGTAATTCTGATGGAGTTAGATTTCTAAACTTAAACATAGGGCTATATTGAAATTGAATAATTTAAATTTTTAATAACAAGTATCTACACATATTATAAATTGTAATTGTAGTCGATCATAAAAAAAATAAAAAAAATGACAAAGAATTTTAAAGCACAGCGCATAAACTAGCAATTTCATAGTTACAACGATGAACGCATCAGTAGCCTGAGGCTAATATTTGCATTTTCTTCATTGGAAAAGTTCAACTTAGTAATAAGATACCTACATACTAGATAATCGCTTTTGATGAAATTTCAAAGCAAATTATTTATATTGACGCTACTATATACGTACCTAATACAAAATATATCTCACACGACCATTCAATATAATCTATAATTTATTTTTACTCACGGTGACGAATCAACTCTACAATTTTTAAGTTATTGGTAGTAAAATTAAAAGATTTTTTGATCAAATTGTAAATAATATGGATCTTTAAGATTTTTTTTATGAGAGACATTTAAAACACTATCTATACTTACTCTATATTACAAAGGATTGCAATACTGGATGAAATGGAATGTAGTATTTTTGATATTATTGGGTCGAACTTCAATCAATGATATCTCTTGGTATATACATATATTATATAAGTGCATGACATCAAATATGTAACTAACAATTTATGTAAAATATTTTATTCTCGGTTATATCTAAGGTTTTGTTGTTAATGGTTTTTTTTACGAAGAAACAATCAAACTAATCTATTTCAGTACCTATATAAAATAACATTAATTATTTTTAACTGAGCAGGTAAGGAAGGACATTTGTACTGTGTAAACTTGATTCATGTCTTACCATATCGATACGATACTATTGTTTACGATTGCATTGTCAAAGACAAAGTGACGTCAGGCAAACATATTTGCACCTGCGTTCGACTTCGCCTGTTTACCTATCAGACTTGACATGTCGGCAGTGTCAATTCAAACACACGCTCCAGGTGTGATCAGCTACCGTTTGTTAATGCCGATGTCTCCGACTGCGAGATCTCAATCGTTGTTTACTTTTATCATTATAAATAGATATGTATATGTATTAAAATAAACGTCAATAAAGTAAATCGTTATACACAATATCTGATGACGCTTGAGTTAAATGTTGATGCCTGGCTAATTCTGATGATACTTAGGAGTAATGCTATTTAATGATATTGTGTTTGTGTTTGTTTAGTCTATATATACTAAATTTCAAAGATTTCAATTTTCCAACGATTGAATAAATTTTTTACTAGAAATAATGTACTTTCGCAAATCTTTGGGATATTGATTTGGTACCAATATGAAAAATAAACAATTATATCCTTAGTTAGTTATACGTTTGCTATTGATTAATGTGGATAGTGCTTGAATATGATAGAATACTAAACTTGGATCGCAAAACCGATTCAAATGGAAAAGTACATTTCTTAGAATTTATAAGACTATGTTTTGAATATGCTATTTTTTACTACCACTCAAGGTCATCAACGTTCAATTCCAAGACCTGTGATCGATATGGATTTTACGATATACAGATGATCAACCTACACCAATAGATGACACTGGTATGGTTGCTACTTTCAGACCCGTTTAAACGTTTTGTTTTTATGTCCGCGTTTCCCTCCCTTAGCCTGAGTGTACCAATTTTGACGCTGGAAACTAGCCTTCTACTCTAGTCAATCATCCATACTACATCACTAATATATACTGCATTACTAAAGGCAGATTCCAAAGGTCCTATTTATTTTGTTGACCTTAGTTTGCAAAATACCACCCACAGATACGGTAGAGCTATGAGATTCTGGCATGACCTGGGAATATGCATAACAACTCCCGAGCGACAGAAATTCTTGGAAGCATAATATGGTCTTCATATGCTCTGCCTGAGAAGCAGATATGGTAAAAAAAGAAGCCAAATATTTCATACATAACAGAACACAAATTTCACTTCAATACTGGGTCGAAATCATCATCGAAATATACCGGCACACTGATAATGTTAGCACGATGGGCTCACTAAAAAACATCTTAGCTTTTGACTCTTTCAGTAAGATCTAACTTAAATCTAACCTAATATAACCTCACCTAACAGCATACTTGCGACACCAAGTGATGACCGAATAATCAAATACTAGGTAGGTACTTATATTATGACATTTCTTATAATATCTATAATAATAATGGCGTTATTCGTAATTTATTTAATTTCGTTTAAGTAAAGGTATTGTCCAATGCTATTTTTTTAACATTTAAAATAAATAAGTAACTTTATTCATATGTTTATGAATTTTATATTTAATATCTAAAGCAGTTAACTGTACATATTTCAAACGAGTTTAGATTTAATGAACCCTCTCAAAGTTTTCCCAGCGACGATGGTTTTCCTTTGGTGATTTTATCACTGGTGCTCAATTATTGTAAATGCCAATTTACTTGTATCATGTCAATATTATTGTGTTTTTTTATTCGTTTAATGAAAATAAACATGAACACATAATAATATAGTAATATTCAATCCGGTGTACATACAAAAAAACTATAAGCTGAATAAAGTCATAATAATTAAGTCTGGCTCATAAGATTAACAAGAATATACTCGTACGTATTATAAGAAAAGGAAAAGTTCCTAATCAATTTTTCCATCAATATAATATATATACGAAGAAAAATATGTGAAATGTTTAGTCAAGATTTGAACGCGAAACCATTGTAATTCATAATATCCACATATATCTGCGGGATACTTAGCTAAATCAGTACATTGATGAAGTATAAATAAATAAATACATGTGTTGAAACCTTAATCTGACACTGAAATGATTTATAACATGCATTCATTCTTGACGGTTAACAAGTCTCAGTCTCGTCCAGAAATTCTTCATCCTAGACGATTCAGTGCCGCTACTTTCCAGTCATTTTGACTGAGCATCTGAAAATCTTCTTTGGTGGAATTCAACCATGTATATCTCGACCATCAAGGTTTTAATTTACCTTAGGAACTGCGTACATAATCCACTTACTGGTAGCCCTTCAGTATTTTATTTACGTTGCCAACCAAGCCAGTCCATTTTTGGATTTTAGATATTTTATATTACATAATCGTTTTATAAATAAACAACAGATTCATGTCAGCAAACAAAATGCTACTTCCGTCTATATTCCCTTTCTTTTTAACACTATAACAAGTCCCAATGACAGTTGTTTATTTATTAATAGAAAATAAAAAATCACAAACACAGACTTTGAGAAAATCGCATAAATATATTATATAAACTCGGAGCTTCCGGGTGAAAGGCCAGCGCCTTCCGCACTAGACTACGAGAGTGACATATTAAGAAATTTAAAGTAGGTACCGTTTAATATTTTGCTAAACTAAAATAATGTTTTATAAAACACTCTCGTATACCTCGGAAACATAATATTGCATATTAATTACTTATGTGAATTCCGAAAACTCTGCGTTGTATTTATGAACTAATCGGAAATGACAATATTTTTAGACAAATACAATGCTCTACGGCCCTACACGTATAAATAAATATTGAGATATTACGCGAGCTAGGTCATGTGCAATATATGAATAATAAACTAGTAAAAATAGTGATTTCGACCAATGCAATAAGATTCAGAAAAATACGCATGCAAAAAATTCGATAGTCAGAGAGAGCTACCAATAACTGACAAATACAGAGAGTAGCAAACAGAAAATCGACCACTATGAATATTGACCGATTGAGTAAGTATTTCAAAAAAACCAAAACCCACCTCGGGTTGTTGCGCTCTTAACTATGACGATGTCGTGATTGCTCATTATAATAATATATCGACCTCCAAATATTATTTTCTTTTACAACCCCAAAAAGGCCCACATCATTTGTATCATCTTTCATATTTTCACAGTATAATGCAATAAATAAATTATTGCAGTCTATTTGAGAATCAATTGAAAAAACTTGAAATCATAACGAATTGCAGAACAGTACATCATGCATAGCACAGCCAAGCAACGTCTTTACTTGCCTCCTCAGTCTAACGAATAACGGTCGTTTGCTAACGACGAGTCTCGTTACACAGTTCTTTCGAGCGGAAAGAAAATTATCATATTCGCAAAGTTTTAAGAAAATAATTACACTCACTTTGAAAAACCATGCATTTTTTATAAGAACGTACTTTATTTAGTATTTGGAGACATGAGTACATTTTCTTTTGAGATTAAATTTGCGAACTGGGAATCCTCTATAAAACTGGTGGGGTGGGTATCGTTGGCAAAAAATACTATTTTTGATGTATTTATTAATAACGAATGCATCATAAATAATAAACGTTTAATAAAAGGGCATTTATATTTTAAATAAAAATACACAATCTGAACACATTCGTTATGTATGTTTACTTAAGTTTCATATTTTTTTTGTTCTCAAATAAAACTTCGAAATTAAGTTAGAGGGATATTTATTTATTTATTTACACACAGTACATATAACAATATATATCATTACATATTTCACCACGAAGACGACATATGGCTCTAAAATTCTGTGTACGTATTGACCATCTCCAAGATATCTCCATACTCTTAATGGTAGTTCTCCAGTTTTGTAGACGAAAAGTCGTGTGACACTTCAATATAAATATAAATCAATCCACAAAATAAGAAATATACTAAAACACAACTATTTATATAACCAATGAAATATTATCAATTTAGCAGGTACTACATAAAATCTATAAGTACCTACTTGCTTAGAATAACAACTTATACTGCATACAATTTTTCGTAGCATATTCAAATAAGGCATTTTCTCTATCAAAATAGTATCAATGATAATATTATGGAAACCTTCAACGAATATAATATTATGTATATTTTATAACAGTTTTATTTATCGTATTCTGTCGCCAGATGTCCCCAGAAGCATTAGTAATAATAATTAGCCCATAGCTTACGGGCCGCACAAAATTGTGTTTTTGCTAATTACTTTTCAAATGCAA
Organism: Rhyacophila brunnea; assembly: GCF_057557595.1. NCBI lineage: Eukaryota > Metazoa > Arthropoda > Insecta > Trichoptera > Rhyacophilidae > Rhyacophila > Rhyacophila brunnea. The sequence goes on from NW_028232965.1 coordinate 19,136,058, forward strand.
ATTAACACGTTAATTACAAAATTAATTAAAAGGGCCCGTAAGCATTGTGTTAAGTATACAAATGATTAGTTGACTTTAGGTATTTTAAGATTGTATTTTTTACTGTATAAAGTTTAGTAGTATTCCATACTAGAGGTGCTTTTCCTATTTGCCAAAGTGGATACGTATTATGAAAATGAATCTCCAGCGTTCTTTTAATCTCGCAAAACGAATTACAGGTTCGCTCTCGCAAAGCACTAATTCTTTCACTAAAAGAATAGACCACTCTGGTTAATTTGGTTAGAAGAATGCTTTAGCTTTTAGAAGAGCTTGCCGTGTGCGCATAAATGTAAGAAAAATGAGTTGGATTATTTTCAGAATTACTTCCAAGTTTATTTAACTAATAACTATCTAATTAATAATTATGATATAATTTTAAATAAATTTTGTTTAATTTGTACTACATACACGCTTTATTTTTATTTTCGAGAATGTACTTATAATATTTTATTGAATGTTAAAAGATATAAGATATCATCTTCTTTTGTCATCATCCGTGTCCAGCCATACGATGCAATCATAACTGTGGTTTCCATAAAAAGTTCCTGTTGTTGATCAAAGTTCTAGTTTCCCATGAGTATACGACTTCAAAATTATTTATATGGTAACATTGATAATATAACAATGCATATTTGTATATTATCACTAGATACGTATTTATATTCCATAGTAGAGGGATGGTAAACCTGTGACAAGTGGAATAATGGTATTTATCAATATACCTACTATAATATACGAGCATATAATATTGAAAAATGGAACGTAGGAATAACCCGATGTGTTTAATTCATAGAATAACATCACAGAGCAATATTTTGACCATATTTGGGTAAATATCATAATATGACTACGGACAACTATTTTCGTCGATGAATTATAATCAATCGAAAGTAAACCCTTCATAATGGTTGTTTGAATCACGTATAGGATTCTCTTTTAAATCGCGTTTTCAAATATATATGATAAATAAACAACACAAATAATAAATTGACACTTATGAAAAAATTAATATTTTACAAAAAACTGTAATACAAATAAATGATACCTAATTAAATTTGTAAAAAAAAACACGCGACTAAATATATGAATATTTTTTCATAACATTCGACACCCATATAGAAAATGGTACACTATCCCTTCCCTAGGCAAATGCCTAGCTTTATTTTTGTAATAAGGACCATACTAAAAACAAGTCCTTACAATATCTTCCGGGTGATTTCATTGCGAAAGATAATAATGAAAAATAACGATTATTGATGCTAAAACGACTAACGAAAGAAAACATCTCACATAAATCTGTGGAAACCTAAATTATACATATTGAAAAAATATGATTTAATTTTATGTTCTTCTGTTATTGAATAATACGGATATTAATCGCACTAGAGTGAAATCAAATCTACGTTGTAATAAAGAAGAAGAACCTAATATGAATATTATTAATCATCAATATGCTGTATATACAATACTAAATAATATGCATATATTATATTAAAAACCTTTATTTATACTAGTGTTACTTACTTACTTACTTTATTTCGAAGTATTATGCACTACGGTGCATGGTTGCAGCATCAGTCCCGTGCGGCTTCGTCTCGGGACGGAATGATCACTTAAAATCACTTCTTTCAGACACGTTTAAAGCGTCATGGAAAGCGGCCGTGCATATCCACGGCTGTGCATATATGACGGGTGGTGGTGGGAACTTAAACTGGTAAACCCTTAAAATAACTTTATATCGGTATTTAAATTATATGATACTTTTTAAAATCAATAAATGATTTTACTGTTATGCCACTATGAAAACTGTACCCTTCGACTCCAATTATAAATAATGACTTCTCAATACAATACCAAATAGAATATTGTGTATCCACGATGCACAATTTACATATCAGTCGTATAAAAAAATAATTATTTAACATCGTAAACTAAAACTACGGGCTTATCTTATGTAATACTACCTTCTTACCTAGGTACTGAAATTACTCTCTGTGTGGTACAAATGTTTTCAAATTGGCTGGTCTCTCGATTTAAGCATTGAGAGATAGATACCTTCTACACTGCCACTATAGTAAAAAGTGAATTTGAACTTAGGTGTACGATATACGGTAACCAAAGTTGAATATAAGTGTATTTATTAAATAATATAAAAATAAATTACTATTTTACATTCAATGTTCAATATATAGCATTTCTCCATTCTATGAGGTGTCATACTTCTTAATTATTTTTCTAATCTCCTAATTATTTATGAAATAATTATTGTAAAATGTAATATGCTGTATCATGTCTTTTTCACCTCTTCGTCATAATTTATGTTAATTATTGGATTCACCCCCCCCCCCAGAATAACACCACCGTCGTAATATTATAATATTGCATCAAAATGGTTTAATTAAAATAATGTCAATAGTATTTATTGAAAAACTATTTTCAAATGAAAATGTTGAACTAAAATTTTCTCTTTTATTTCAATTAGTAAACATATTCACTTACTTTAAAATAGGAATAGAAAAAATGTTAATCTATGATCCTTAGAAACATTTTTATTATTTTATTTGAAATATATAGTAATAAATACTAAATAAAACATATATAATATTTAGTTCTTGGTTCTGGTTGTTAAATAAAGATTGCTATATTCTTAAGTTTAAGCATAAAAAATATTTTAACTAAATTAGGTAGATCAATATGACTGACTATTTCAATGTATAACACTCATTAGGTTTGATAGTAATACATTATGGTATGTAAACAAAATATCGAACGTGTATCTATGAGTGTCGTATTACATTTCAAGTTTCGTACTGAATTAACGACGTTTGGTCACCGAAGCTTTAAGCAGACGCCATTTTAGCGATGAGCGTCGGCGTCGGTCCGTTCGGAGGGAATCTAATTTGGTTTGGTAGCCTGTGCTCATTTGTTCAAATTACGTCGCGCCCTTGGATACGACAGGAATGGGTCGGACGATATGTTTCGCTTTCGTGTGACACAAGACATGCCTCGGATACTTACTTACTGTAAACAAAGTGTATAGTTGTATTCGGGGTTTGGTGCGAGGCCCATTTTTAACGTCACTTGTTCTTAATGTGATGTTAGAGTTTTAAATGAAACCTGGTACTTACCTAAATATTCAACTATACATATTTTTTATATGTTGCCATTATAAACTTATATATAGATATTGTATAAGTCCAATAAATCTCTGTCCTAACTTTCAATACAATATAGCGAACGAAAGATATTTTAAAGGAAACTATACAAAAAAAATAGAAATCACAATGGAACACCAACGTAATTATGAATTATATAAATCCTTATTATGACTTCGATGGGTAGGTTCCATTGATAAAATGGCTAATATCAGAGCACCAAAGATTCTGACTACGTAGACACTCTGCAGAAGCGATCTAGAGGGAGGCCAAGAAGTAGGTGAAGTGACTCTGTAGGAGACCTGGAGCAGGATCTAAAGTTCTAGAAACGGGAGAAGACTGGTGAGGGATAGGAATCAGTAGAAGTCTGAAGAAGATTAGTGTAATACAATAATTTATACTCATAAAAGTAAACATATAAACACTAAGTTACTTACATATTTGAATAGCTACTTACAAAGATTCATGAAATTACATATTAATAATATTATTAATATATATGTTTAAAAGATTTCTTATGCTACCTTATATGTATTCTTGAAGTGAAAATAAATAAAATAAATGCCTATATTATATATATAAATTCAATTATATCTTATTCAAAACAGAATATATACGAGATTTAAGAACGTAGTTAATACGAAAGGAATATTCGTGTTCAAATCGCCATCGGTCCGAGATTTTTTTTGATTTTTAAACACTTAAAATGCATTTAATAAGTACCTATTTAAATGTGTATAATATTGTAGTTGTATTTATTTTCAGATTATAACGTTTTATAATGATTATTGATGTGTTATAAATAATATAATATATAATTAAAACAATAATTCATAATGAAAATCAAATCTTGTAAAAATCATTTTCAAAATTCGTATGTTCCGAATTAAGATTACGGAATGTTTTTGTATTGCGTTTGTAGAGAGTCCCTAACCCAACATTTACACCCTCCGAAAACCCTCCGAACCGAAAATTAATGATGGCCTTTATTGAAACTTCAATTTTTTGATTAGGAATTGTGCCTTTAAGATTGGCCGTATTTACACTGGGGGGAGTGGGGCTGGAATCCGGTAATAAGATTACAGAATTGCTGAGGAAGGTCGCGATAAATAGAATTAAATTCGGGGAGCATTCCCAAAAAAAAACGGGATCTTTTTTAGAAAGTTTTGTTGGCATTTTTACGCGGTAAAGCGAACACCATCAAGACTGTTCTTTATTGTTTTAGAACGTTATATATTCTGTAAACATTGATAAAATCCATCATGTTGAAGAAATGTTTTAAATAAAATCACGACTTTATTTATGCAAATTAATTATTAGATGTCAAACTTGACAGTAGAATTATAATAAAAATAAATATATATACTTACATATGTCTATACTATTGTTGAAATCCCCATTTTCTATATATATGCCTAAATATATGACATTGAATCAAAAAAGGACCTCTGGTTCACTGATTAAGTTAATTGCATATGGTTCTATATTGTTTGTTCGTTTTAAGAGAACTACATATTTCTACTATGACATTCGACTATAATTTCACATTCACTCAATTAGTTTATTACATAAATGATTATATATGTATAAATTGACAAAATAAGCCGTAAATATTTATATTTATAGGATTGAATAGTGTATAATTAAATTGGACTTCAATTTCACGCATTTGAAATATTGCCATATCAAAGCAGACATTTAAATATAAAATTTACTTATAAATTCTTATGGAAAAATAGTCTCTCGTCAATATGTATAAAAACAAAACCAATACATCGGCCATTATTTTTAAGATGAGTAATCACGTAAAATACCGTGAACTACATACGTAGGTTATGTAAACAAAGTACGAGGGTGGGTCAATAAGTCCTTAGAAAAGCCGACAAGTGGCGCGACTAGTACTGTAAGCGGTTTGTTTTCATGCAGCGGCACTACCGATTCAGTATGCTGCGAAGTTTCAATCAGATTGGTCGGGTTGTTGTGTGTTTTTCGTACATTTAAAAAAAAAATTTGCTTGTGGAAAATGGAAAATGGAGAAAATTGAGTTTAGAGCTGTTATTAAACATTTTAATATAAAAGGGTTAACAGCAAAGGAAATAAAAAATGAGTTGGATTTAGTTCACGGCATATCTGCTCCTTTACTTGCAACTATTTATAACTGGTTAAATGAATTTAAACGTGGTCGTACATCAACAAAGGATGAACCACGCTCAGGACGTCCTGTAGAGGTGACTACACCAGAAATGATCAATAAAATCCACGATATGGTGTTAAGTGACCGAAGATTAAAGTTGAGTGAGATAATTGAGGTTACAGGGATCTCAAAAGGTAGCGTCATTTCTATTTTACATGACAAATTGGGCATGAAAAATATTTCTGCAAGATGGGTGCCGCGTTTGCTCACAGTCGACAATAAACGCAATAGGGTGGTGGCCTCTAAAGCCCTGTTGTCGCTCATGCAACGCAATCCGGATGAATTTTTTCGTCGCTTTGTGACTGTAGATGAAACATGGATACACCACTATACTTCCGAGACGAAAGAACAGTCAAAGCAGTGGATTGCGAAGACAAACCATGTCCAAAGAAGGCGAAAACCGTAAAATCAGCTGGTAAGGTTATGGCTACTGTATTTTGGGATGCACGTGAAATTATTTTCGTTGACTATTTGGAAAAAGGAAAAACAATAACAGGGGATTATTATGCATCTTTATTGGACCAGCTAAAAAACGAAATTGAAGAAAAATGGCCTCATTTAAACAGGAAAAAAATCCTCTTTCATCAGGACAATGCCCGTGTTCACACATGTTTACGATCAATGGCTAAAATTGAAGAATTTAAGTTCGAATTGGTCGACCACCCACCGTATTCGCCAGATTTAGCCCCCCAGTGACTTTTTCCTTTTCCCAAACTTAAAAAAATGGCTAAGTGGACAACGTTTTTTTTCAAATGAAGAAGTCATCGATCGGACAAATGCTTATTTTGAGGACCTTCCGAAAACTTATTTTTCTGACGGTTTAAAAAAAATTGAGAAACGTCTAACCAAGTGTATTGAGCTCCAAGGAGATTATGTTGAGAAATAAAAAAAAAATACAAAAATAAAAACTGTTTTAATGCTTTTTTCTAAGGAATTATTGACCCACCCTCGTAACATATGGCAAACTATAATGTAAGCCGCCATTTTTTTGTTAGAGCTGCCAATAGAAGATGAACAACAAATAATGAACGTGTTTCTAATACAACCATAATATGTACAATCATTTGATTTGCAAATCGAACTGCATTTAAAATTCTTAATACGAAGTATACGTAAATTCTTCTTATTACAAATTATTATTCGCTGTACCTATACCTTTAGTATGTTACTATCTTCAAGCTTAAGATATATCGGAAATGTAAATAATTATATAGTTTTAAATTTTCGCTAAATACTGTATATATGACGTAATAATATACAAATGTATAAAGCAATAGATAGTATAAAGTTTATAGATAATATAAATATATAGATCAGTAAATAATATTTTATTGTACACACATTAGATATATCCATATATTTAGAATAATGTATTACATAAAATAATCGTAGATAACTATGGAATATAGAAAAAGTTAATAAATTGTAAGAAAACTAATTGGTGAACAACATAAGAGGAACTGTGAAACAAAAATTATAAAAACTGTTAGAAATTTATTCCTAATATCCCACTATCGTATGTGAAAAAAACATCATCATTGTAATTTAACCAAAAATGTTAACCGCATGATAGACAGCATCATGTAACGTCATAATAATAGTTAATATTTAAATGGCATTTACAGTTTATATAACCGAATTGAGTACGACCAGGGTCTGTGGACCCAGTACATTTTTTTTTATTAATTTTAACATTTGATTTTTCATCAACTATAATTGGCTTCATTATTTAATTTTATTATTAATTATAAAGTTTTATTACACTGAATACTTTAATTACTTATATTAAAAAGCTACACATAAATTTGGTGCTCATTCCATGAAATGTATTATAAATAATCATTAATCGATAATGTCATGAAGGTAAATCAGTCTGAACAGATTTCCTTGGTAAGCGTTCTACCGAAATTGCTTCACACAAACCGCTTCAACGCGTATTCTCTAACATCAGGAGTGCTATATCTTTAAATTATTACTTATTAATGGAATTCAAATTATAAAATTGAACGTATTGTGGTGAGATTGCAATACTTTTAATTCGGCGGCTCTCGTGGTGAAGTTGGTAAGGCTCTCGCCTTCCACCCGAAAGTTCCTGGGTTCGATTCCCGGTCATGACAAAAACATTTATGTGTTTTTCTCAAAGCCTGGGTGTTTGTGATTGTTCAAAATTACTAACAACCACCTTGTACGAAAAAGCAAGGACATGGTTATTAATAATTCTAAAAAAAAAAAAAATACTTTTAATTCACATTGGCATCATATCAAACCAATATTCGTCATCATCATAATCAGCTGAAGCCGATCCAATGCTGGGTGAAAATCTTTCCTAGCTCCTTCCGCTCTTCTTGGATCCTAATTCTTCACTGCTACGTACATTCACCGAACTGTATGAGTCCCTGTTGTCGTGTAGTATCGCATGGGTACCACTTTGAGTCCATTCTTTGAGCAACATTTCAGCCCATTACCACGATATCTGCTTGGTATCACATCATATAATCTTGTCTGCCTCGTTAGCCATTGTTGTATTTTGTGTTCTATCCGCGTTTTGCTCTACCTTTCCATATCATATTGCGCTACTACTACTTTTGGGTTTCTCTTATATTAAGAATCCATGTTTCACATGCATGCGTGAGTACTGGTAGCGTAATGTACATCGGTTGAACATTTTACGCTTAAGCGACAATGAGGGGTGCTCAAGTGCGTCCCATGCCAGTTTGGTTCTGCAAGGTATTTTGTCATACAGACCACAGTTGATATCATAGAGGTATTAAATAAAAAGAGGGGAAAGGAATCGGCTTCTCATTCAACTGAATGAAGCAAGCCAACAATAGCCGACAACTTACGACAAAATAGCGACGCGATAAAAAAAAATGCAGGGCATCATGGAGGATTTACTTTGGTTATAACGTACCCTTATAATATTATAGTGTTAACGTGGAAATTTTGCCGCAAATTGATTACCAGTCTGGCTTACCATACTTTTTCACCATACTTGCCTGCTTCACCATACTTTCATATAACTTACCGCCCCTAGGTTGACATATATTGTCCGACGTTACGTAATTGTTGATTTACTTTATTTAAGTGTCATAGATGAGATCGCACGTTATTATTACTATTATATTCTAACATTTATCTTCAAACTTGATGATTATCATATTGCCAGCTCCTGCATCCTGTTTTGTATGTCTTTTGGGTCTTTCGCTCTGGGAGCTATTACTAACATAACGATTATTTATGTAAATAAAGTTATCCACAAACTAACAATACATATAATATAATAATATGAAAGTTTATCTTAATTTTCGTGCTTATATTAGAGTTTTTTGTGTCTCGTATAAAATTTAAATTTTGTCACGTCGGAGGTTTTAACAGATCATCAATGATAGTTTATTTGATATATCCCAAACGAATCGGGACAAGTACTTAAATATTTTATTAAAACTTTAATCAACTCATTAAAATTATATTTTTTATTGAACTGTTTTCTTATTCGAATTATTAACATAGAACATTTTATAACGGAACATTATTTATTGAATATTCTTATTTTTCGTAACACATCAGCCCAATTTGTTTTTAATGGTTTCTCTGAGTAAGTTAAATAAATTTAGATTGGAGTCTCATTCAGATAATCCCTTAGTTATTACTTACTATTTTTCTTTAATATTATTTTTGTGTGGGTATTTTATTGTAAATGTCAGATATTTTCAATTTATTCGCATGTTTAAAATAATATATTGATTACAGACTACAGGGTACAACTATTTCTATACCCAACGTTCAATAGAAGACAAGATAGTCTTTATTTACAATTCTCCTATACCAGCAATTATTATTTTACATGTTTTCACTGTCACCCATACTTTTGCGGTCTTCAATATGATGAATGATTCTATTTATCATACAGTTAATCGTTTTGTTTTCAATAGGTAAAGCTTAGATATAAATGCTAATAATCGTTTTATATTTTCAATAATATTGCTAATCTATAATTAATTATATTTTTAAAATATTTCTTATTGTATTACATAATATTATTCTCATAGTTGTGTATGTTTTCCATTCTTTACTAACGTACATTATATAATATATTATATTATAATAATATGTGGTGCATAAGTAAGAAAATAATAATTAAATAATGATCAAGACAAGATTCGTCCACTAGTAATATATATTTTGTGTCACTCAACAGTATCGTTTTAATCCTTAATAATTAATTTTTAACGTTAAGCTATTATCAACATCCGTGGAAAATACCAAAATAAAAATATATATTTCTACTAAATTTTTCATGTAATATACCATGTTTTTAATCGCTGGCTTCCCCACCCCTGCTTGTACATGGTATCCACGCATTCCCTCAAACGTCACCAAATCACCCGCATAGTTTGTGCAGTGTGTGAGAATTTGCAATCATTTATCAGTGTTTTCGGCGACGGAAAGACAATTTTGCGTTACATAAGTGAAATGCCTGAACAAAAGTTGGGTTTGTATATATAATCAACGAATAATTCTCTGGTTAAACGCATTTATTTCCATACATTTTACATTTCAGTTGAGAACATAGTTCTGGTTTGAATATAATGTTAGGTAATTAATACTATTTTTTCACTGTAAATACATGATGAAAATATATGGTATAAGCGGAATAACAACCAATTTTTAGCTTTGTTATAGTGAATTTATCGTTCATCTGTCTAAAATTATTATATTATAAACAATACCGCCTTGCTTTTATTCATGATAATTAAATTGGTCTTGTACTAAATTATATAATTAAAGAATAACGATAAATAAAACATTACTAAACATACCATAGTATTTGTTATTTTTTTTTTTACTATATACTGTTTATTTAGTTATAAATAATTGATGCATATATCAAAATACGTAAATCAAAACCTTTCACCTTTAGAAACAAAATTATTGGAGCGATAATTTTTGATTTGGTTGTGGACCTCGCATTCTTCACTTGCCGTCTGAGTACTTATTTGTATAGTGGATAAGAAGTTATGAAAAATATGGTATTTATTCAGATCTGTATTAAATAAAATATACGATTTGCTTTAATAATAATACAAATAAATAAAATTACCACTTATGTATTTATAAGTAAGTTGAAATATAATATAATATGAAGGTTAACTACTCGTACATTCAATTTTTACGCAATTAAACATGACATTTAACATGAAAAAAATTAAACTTTTATTCAAAAATAAAATTCGTCAAAATATGAATTTTCTGTAAAACTGATATTTTTCTTCTTTACATATTGCATTATAATTTTTCATATTTTATTAATTAATAGCATCCATGCATCTAAAACGGTTATTATTTCTAAACAAAATCGAGGTAAGACAATTTTGACCAAATCTTGATGATTTCGAAAAAACCATTTTTAAGACCTTTAAAAAATAAATCACCGATGTATTCGCTTATATTTTATTCATGCGTTGAAGGTACACGTTTCTGTTGGGACATCATACAAAACGACCAAATGTCCTACACATATTATTTATGAAAATGATTTAATTTAAGTATTATATAATTAATGGAGGACTTTGAATTATGTATGAGCTTCAATGAAAATGGAATACCAAAATCAATTAACACTATTAAAACGAATGCTGCGTATTGTCAGACGGGTGCACCATCTCCATTCACACCGCAAACTCTCAGCATATTTCAACCGGTGATCTCCCGGCCACGTCCACTCACCTCTCCGCCTCCCACTCTTGCTTCCTTCTCCCTTGCCTTACTGGGAGGCTGCCACTAATTTCTTCCTTTGAGCAATTAGCAAAGATATTTGTAGGTTTACTGAGGCGGATGGGCTGCACAGCTAGCCCAAACAGACGGAAGCATGTCTTGCCTCTGCCTAACCTGGCGTACATTTATTTAAATATTATTGTTTATTTCAATTTAAATTTAAATATTACTTATTTAAACTTAATTTTTAATCATAAAAATCAAACCAAATACAGTACATAGTATACGTATGATATAACATTGCAATAATAACCAGTAAGAACACCGAGATATCAGGGAACGGGAGAGTATACCAAGTGACACACTTGTATCTTAATTCACCTCACATAAGTAGAATATATCAATATCAGAAGGAATTTAGTCTAACACAGCTATTACCATGCCAATCATCTTTCAGGTGATCTAGTTTTACGCAAACGTTCATATCCATCAGTATTTGTTGCAAGTAAAATTGCGTATCCTGCTTCCTTACTTAATTAAGCCAATAGATTTTAGGAAAATCATTCTGTTGTTTTTTAGTAGTTTTGCATAGTGATTTTTTAGAAATTATCTTTTTATACGTCGAGTTTTATTTTAATAATGTGATCATATTGTGTATTCTCGTTTTGCTTTCCTATTGGTTATTTTTTTCGTTTCGCGCTACGACAAAGGTGCAGTTTTATATATCAAATAAAATAATCTGAGTTATATCATTAATAACAGTAAAATAAATATAGCATCAGTAGAATTATAATAAATGAAAAATGTCTGATAAGGTGTAATTTTCTTAATTTATTTTATATTTGCGATTGCTTCGGAGTGTTTCAAAAGTTTGATAATGTAAATTTTAGACATTTTTTAAATCCTGCTATTTCAAATATTTTATTAGTTACTCGTAAATATAATAGGACATTCGTACGGATAATATGTTTATTTTAAATAATATGAAATTTAAGAGTCATTGCATACAAAAATCTTGGAATAATAAAAACATACTTTTTTCACAATACTTGCTGTCTTCTAATCTTCTTTAGTACACATATTTAATACATGATATGGTATATAAGTCATAAAATATCATTTTTAATTGAGTCATCATTAGCTTGGTAGAATTCCCATTACACAAATCGACAGGTTGTATTATTAGTCGATAGGTATTTTGGTTATAGCACCATTATCGGTAGTCTCTGATAATGGTGTTACATCTTAATAACTAACGACTAATAAAACTAAAATTATCATTTCATAAAATATAAGTTTAGTAAGAAGGCTTTCATGCTTCATTGAAGGCGTTTTTGATTCAATTTAAATGATATTTTCATTACTGTTCACCAATGTTTAAAATTCTATATCCATGCAATTTTTGCACTGCACTGTATTTGCTGCCTTATTAAAGAAATTGCTCAGTTGTGAATATTTCGTTTCGAGACGTGTTTGTTTGCAGGCGAAAAAATCTACAAGTGCAATTACTCAATTGCCTTAAGCCAATTTAAAACATAGAAAAAGAAATTGTTAGATATGTTTTAAATTATATGAGACAGAAAGCAAGCTACATAATATAGAATTTAGAATATATTTATTAATTCCATAATATGTTTATTTTTATTTTAAATTAGCGTTGGCACGATGTATCTATAGTCTATGGTTGGAAGGTTGGCACAGATCAATCAAACTAGATGATTGTGGAATAATTTTGAATCAATCTAAAAGCAAATAATATACTAGTTGATATACTTATATTTAAAAATATCTATATGGCTCTGTATGGTGAGTTTTTAAAAAAGTATTAATACTATTGTGTATATTATTTGTCTACATTACTCGCATAATAATATGTTCAATACTAATTATAATACGTTCTTTTGCAATAAATACATTACCTCATACCTGAAATGTGTCGCTAAATTTCAAAACCCGCTATAACACTTTTTGAAATAGTTAAGATATAAATATCGATGGATTCGTTATTAAAATCTCTACATGAAAATTGTATTGCCTCTTTCAAAATCTGCTACGATTAACTGTCATTTATGAAACAAAATCAACGCGTCTATCAATTCCCGCTATAACACTACTGAAACATTCAAAAACCTTTTTAGTTCAAAAAGTTTTTATTGATTTTCTCAACATAATGAAAAAGTGTTATAGCGGATTTTGAAACTCAGCGACACAAATCATCTATGGTTTATATGTATATCACATTAATTCTTTTCTAGTTTAGAATTGAGGTTTTATAGATTTGTTACTATACTGTATATTCAAAATCTTTTGGACTAATACAGTAACTAATGTTGATATCATCATATGAATTAAAACTTACTGAAAAAATTACAACGTATTAAAACTAGAAGGAGATCTTCCAGTATATTAATCAAAGAAAGAACAACGGATCTACGTGGCAGAAAAAGACGCCAAATTTCGTGTCTAAAAATTCATGACTTCCAAGAGTTGGCTCAAAAAAACTGTCCTGAGCAGTAGTCAATGAAGTGAAGATTGCTTTTATGGTATAAAAGTAAGATGAATTTAATACCTTGGAATTCAAAGGGAAACGATTAATAAATACTATCTAAAAGTTTATCATACTCATGATAAATTATTAAAAGTCGGTATTGTAGGTAACTAAATATATTTTGCAGAGTTGCAACTTCTAGCACAACATAATATGTATTTTTAATTGTATGAGGATTTGATTGGCGTCTTATTCTAACGGTGAGAAAAAAGTTTTTATCAATCGTACAACTTTGAGTTGTTGATTTGAATATCTATCAGTAATTCTCAAGTTTGAAAGTTAACGTAATAGTATTTAAATGGGGTGTATTAAAAGATCGCAATAAATTACCTAAGTACTTAGTTTTGAGTAGACTTAATCATCAATATTTATTTGTCGATACAAATTGCTTTCTTATCTGTATAGGTGTTAGTAATAATTAAAATAATAATGAAATGCCGGCCTTAGTAGCCATTTGTAGTAAAACTGGCAACCAGATCTATGGAACTTACTGATTTTGAGCCCCACCCCCAAAATATACATGAAAGAAAAATCATAAATTACAACTACCAACGTATTTAGTAAACATACAAATGTATTTATTTCCCAAAATTACATCATGTAACAAAAAATAATTATAATAAAATTAGTTTCTTTTTTGAGTACCTTCTACGTATATATTTCAGTGATTCAGTTCAGTTGCATTTCCCAATGATTTGGGTAATACTGTGAGAAATTTATCAAAATATAATTATAGTTTTAATATTTTGGTATAATTTAATAATTGTATGACTGATTTACACTATTTCGTGGCCCCCATTTAAATTGATTGCGTCATTTACGTCCAATAAAAGCGCTGCTGGGTACACATTACACGTTCACATTTAACTGGCATCAAAAGAAGAACCACCAATATCTTAAGATTCTGCTAACATATACATACAATTGGTTGAGTTAATGCACAGCGGGTCACGCTTGTTTAAGACAGTAAATAATAATTCGTAAATTTCAAAGATGTTGACAAAATCTACTTTGGTAGAGATTGAGCGTAAATGTATGAAATTGAAGCTAAAAAGGAACCACTAGTCCACTGATTAAGTTAGCTAAAAGTGACTACGCATTGCAGATTAATTTGTACAGAACTTCTTACTAGTATTATGAAATTTATTTGTTAGTTTTCAGGGCATGTACAATGACAATCCGACATAATGACTAGATAAGGAGCTAATAATACTACACGTCAGCCCTGTAAAATGTGTGTAAATTATAACTGCTCTCAAGTATGTATTCACAATGAATACTAAAAATGGCAGCCATTCAGGGCTCGAAATGGACCGAAACGCACCGGAGCGCCGTTCCGGTTCATAAAATCCACAAAATTATTGCTCCGTCTCGTGGAAATATTAATTTGATCGTCTGAGCTAGATATTTCATATAATAATAAAAAATAACACACTTATTTTTATAAATCACATTTACAATTAATGTAGTACTTATAGCATAATGTAGTTGATATTTTCGTACAATTATCGAACGCTCCGGTTCGTAAAATTTTCCATTTCGAGCGCTGCAGCCATTGCGTGTGGCAGAAAATCAGAATGCCAACTGAACGATATTAACATGTTTGAAGTTTACCAACTTAACTATGCTTCATATGTTTGCTAAATAATTCCAAATGTCATAATAGAAATAACATATAAGGCTCCTTTTATTTATAGTCAACATTATTTGCTAAATTTAAATTTGTGATATCTCCATATTACAAAACTTTGATTAAGCTTAGTGATAATAATAAATCGGAATGTAAAAAAATAAGTTAAATGGTTGTCAGTGACAATTGGAAATGCTTTGTTACCGTTAACGATGTGCTCACTTAAGGGCACGCTTTGTGACAAATAATAATGTAAAAATTGCTACTTGAAGTTGTGAAAAGGTTCTCAAGTGCAGAGAAGACACCTGACTGCGTGCCGCGTGTTGGGTAACCATGGGACCGCAGGGGAAGGGGCACGACGCTGGGGGCTAGAAAACCAGGCACCCAGAGAGTAGGGTGTGAGGGTGGTTTTATATGAATAGTCCCCGGGTGAGGGTGCCAGCTCATTACTGCAATCAGGGCAAGCTGGGATCAAACGCGAGAGGCTTCGACTGAATTGGAAAAATATAATTTTATGCTGATGCCTTGTGGGATGGTTTTTATTAGACGACATGGTAAAAATATTTTACTTGAAATATCTGAAAGAATAAATACAATTACGTTTGATTTACTATACTAAGTAGTAAGTATTATTAATTCCCTCTAATTTATGACAGTTTAAATCATACGAGATTTTACTTTATTAGGTACTTAATTATATATAATTTCAATTATATACTGTTTGAAGCTTTCACAGTTATCATCATATCGGGTGTATCATTTTATGTGGTTGGATTATCGCCATAATAATATGTTCTTTCTTTTTACCTAACGTTTCGGACTTTTAGCAGAGGCATTCTAAATAGTGTACCTACCTAGTGTTAAGTGTATGATCGGCACAGAATAGACTTAGTCTGTCTAGTATTATTACAATTAGTTATGTATGTTATTTAATACTTCTTCACAAGTCATAAGAGTTAACTGACATGAGTCACAGATGTATCAATAGCTTAAAGAATAAACCCACTCTCCCGGATAGTTAAAATTTGAGTTTCAATCTCAATGTATGTTTCAGAAGTTTTTAAAAATTATAATATAATTTTAATTAAATTGTTAACTTAGTGTAGTCAATAATAGTTCATTTTGCAACCATCTTTAAAATAGTATACGTATATCGTAAACTGGGATGCAAAAAGACTATTTACATTGCGTACCTATCTATTATACCACAAATAACTTTTAACATTTAACTGTTTTTTCATTCTTTATAATGAATTACTATTTCGCTTTCTAAGCAAAAGGAATTGGTATCCACTTAGTGGATGTTATTATCAGATTTTTATGAGGAATCGTTGTTAAAAATTTACGAAACCCGATAGATTTTTACACTGGATTAAGCACAATATATGAATTCAAACTCACATTCACTCACAAACATTTTGGCATGATTTTGCCATCGATATATATTATGTTTTATTAATAGTATAAGGAACCTAATTTTAATCTATTATAGAAGACCCGCCCCCGGAGAAAACGGATATGAGGAATTCAGAGAGTCCAAGTGTGACCAATTGAAGAGGGATAGCTCGGGACAGAAATTTTTGAAGAACGGCTATCCAGTCGGTCATGGACCTAAATAATCCAGCTCAAGTAACTAACTAACAATAAATTCCCATTTAAACAAAATAATACGTGCACCTAAACTAAAACAACAACAAGCCAATATTATATTTATTTATACAAATTTATTAATACGTATTCATACATTAATACAGCGTTAGAAAATAGTATTTATGCATATATCTGGTTCTAATAATCTCATATTCCTGTTTTAAAATATGTACTAATTTTTATAACAGTTAGTGAGCAATTTTCTACTTAACCGCGGGGAGCTTCGACAAGACATTTTGCTTAAATCAAATTTTACCATGGCAACATTTTAGTAATATAAGCACTATAAATGTTAAACTTTGACTCGTGTGAGTGTTGTCACATTTTCTAGAAGGAAAAGCAAATTGCCGAAATTTTCAAGCGCTTAGAAAGAGAAAGGTCTACTTAGAGTCTCTGCTCGTTGATAATAATATAGTAGTATTCCCAAAGAGTGAGCGGATAAACAAATTTTTATTTACTTAATTACAATTTAGATATTTATCATTAAAAATACAATTTTATACAATATGTAATTAACAAATATTTTTGTTTCAATTTCACGACATAATTTGGCGTAATATTAATTGTTATTAAAATGTTCACTACCTTCCCTAATAAAAACTAAACACGATTCCTTATTTGTACGTTAAATATTTAATGCTCAACGTATCCTAATTATCGCGATAGGTAGTTTAGATGTTTTTATTTTACATATAGTAAACTTTACAAATAATAAATTTAACACCTTCATAACATGACATTTACCAGCATAAAAAAACAAAGAAATATATGCAGTATCAAACAGTATAAAGAGTAAATATAAAAATTATATGAATCGTTTGTATGTTTCGAATGTTAGCCAAAAGAACTTGTAAAGAAATACATTTGTGTCATTATGATGTTCTGTCTTTTCTCATTATGTAAATACGTATATAATTATAAGCTAGATTTATATAATGACATTCTTCTTACATTTTCGTTGTTATTGCATTTTTTTAACCAATCAACATTATGTTAAAGAATAATGGAAAACATAATATATGCGGATATATGTTATTGTCAATATGTTCATTTACTGCTGAAACTAAATAATTTTTCACATAGTATGCTGCCCTGTTACTTTATGATATTACTTGACGAAGATTCATCTCGATTTTCTTTCTTTCACACAATTTTATGCCTACGCGGTTATTTTTTTATGAAACAAACAGTTACATATTGATTACAAAAATTTAAAATATAATAATGAAAATGCAACCAGCAAAGTTTCTATATATACATTATAATATAGTTAAGCCTAACAAGATAGAGATTAAGAATAACATAAATATATAGAAATTACATAAGAAAATTACATGAGAAAAATGAAGAATAATAATGAATAATTAAATTAAATTATTATAGAAGTTATTCTTAAAACATTTATTAATAAACTAATAATTGTTATTATTTGTATTATATTATATATAGAAGGGTCCGCTCAAGTCTTATGAAAAGGGGCCTAAAGGCTATATTCTCGCACACGCTCACCACTTGAACTCTATAATTTCTTACGCTTAGTTGACGGAGACATCTGACACTCTTGTCTTGTGTATCCTCATTTCAAATAAGCAGCCTGACGCCCGCGCCGCTCTCCTCTATGAACATTTTCCTAGACCTGGCGTAGAGACGGCGTAGAGACGGCGTAGAGACGGCGTAGACCTAACTATAGCCACGTAAGAATTTTATATGGAAAAAAGAAATCTGATGCGTAGGCATATAGTTTAAATTGGTATTAATGTTTAAAATAAAATAAAAAATAGGACGTGTATAGAAAAATCGCTAGCAATGCTAGTCTTTGTGTTTCAAGTCAATTCAAATGAGTAGATAAATCGAATGAAATATTGATTATGTTACTCACAAGATTTTT
Organism: Rhyacophila brunnea; assembly: GCF_057557595.1. NCBI lineage: Eukaryota > Metazoa > Arthropoda > Insecta > Trichoptera > Rhyacophilidae > Rhyacophila > Rhyacophila brunnea. Next base: position 19,154,877 of record NW_028232965.1, read on the forward strand.
TTATGCTTGAGAATATATATAAATAATACAAATACATATCACCGTGTTTGATCCCAAGAGAATTATAATAGAGGCCTCTACATAATATATTTTTGTTTTCACGAGAAATAGATGTTGGCCACTCGATAGATATATTATGTCCATACTCTGAGTTTAAACACACATTTAAAAAACAGGATATGAATTTTCCAGACCCGGGATTGAAAACCGGAATTTACAATATTATAAGTCAATATAATGAAAATATGAATTCACTTATCAAATTTAACAGGCTTTGTAAACTATTTATTACACGTGATTCACAAACACCACATATATAAATTCGGTGGTGTTTGGGCATAACCTGTTAACTGCAAAATGTTGAATTTACAGGAGAGCCATTTTAGGCTTTGAATTGCCCACATAAATTTCAGTTCATTTTTTTGTTTAATATTGAAAAAAACATTTTAAAATAAATAACTGAAGAAGAATATGACAATACTTAGATTGTCAATTATTTCACTAATTAGGAAAATAAGGTCACTTATCAGTGATCTAACTATGATAAGCTCTTTGGTCATGTTTTGACCAAACTAACCACTGTGTTTGTTCACATATCATCATATTATTACAATAGCGTTTTGAGCATTTTAAGTGAAATATAGATATCGGGTTATTACCAAATGGATGATAATACTATAGTGACCCAATTTTTACTCTTAACATAAAATGACCAAAAAAGCAGTTATCAAGTTATGCCCAAACACCACCGAATTGTTTCTAATAGGTATGTTTCTGATACGTTTACGAATTATGTTAATATATTTTGTCATTCGTTTAGAAATAATAACATAGAAATTTCATTTCTATCGCGCATACTCTTTATATTATTATATTTTTAGTTTTCAAATATGTTTCATTATTTAATATAGTTTGCTATACCTACCTACTCAAAAATTAAAACAAATAATAAAATAAACCAAAAATACTTTACTATAAGTAATAAATTATTAATATTGGTAAGTAATTATTTTTAGAACTAGTATTATTATTGAAACAAATTATTTTTAATGTTAATAATTGTCTGTCTCTGAATTAAATGTATAACTAGTAACATAATGTTTTTTTTTAATTTTTTTTTAAATAATTTCATTCTTGCTATGTTGCTATGTTTGGAAGATGTATGCTCTTGCGATCACCATTTTCAGGTTATTTTAAATCTTCTGACAATAGACAATAGCTGATATCTTCTAATGATTATCACGTATCAAACACATCAATTCTCTTTCTATTGAACACTCCCGATTTCTACATTGAACCTATAGGGAAATTGAGAAAATCATCGCTTATTTTGTTATCATATCAATAATACTTGAGACAAAGTATACAACGTCGCTAGCACTGGTTAGATGCTTTACCGCAAGCTTACCCATCCAAACCGGTTTGTATCGGGAAGCCCGTGTGTATGGACGGGAAAACTTTAGCTCGCGCAAACCGAAAAGCGCTGTAAAAGTGATACCGCGCTGCCGTTTAGCCGGATTTTACCAGAAGATTTAGTCTCGAGACGAGAACAAGATATCAGTTTGATCAACAATCAAATATTTAGTTTCAGATTAATACACGTAAATTCCAATTCATTGATTTGTTTTCCAGTGTATTTAGGATGATTGCATTGAAATATTATATTTTAAATAAACATAATGTATACAACATAAATAAACGTAAAAATATATATACTGTTACAGATTAATCTAATATACAATATTAAAAAAATGTACATTAATATTCATTAATATTATATAATTGTAGATAAAAACACACTGTTTTATCTACACAAACAGATATTTAAAGCTCAATTGATAAAAATTATTTAATTTCCAACAGACTTAATTATAAATCTCCAATTCGTCCCCACAACTCTGTGGGTAGTTGTGTGTCCCCATGGTAACCTCAGTCGGTGAGCGTACAGTCATCCACTCAGGTTTTTCGTTTTCATCTCTAACCATTTTCATACCAAAAATAGCCCACGTAACTTAAGCATTCGTGTAGATATACTGTACCTCCATTTGGTGGGGGTACACCCTCTCGAAATATTTCCCAAACTTTTCTGAAAATATTGTATACGTTTTGTTAGTGGATATTTTGTTTATTTATAAAGAAACGTTTTATAGAGCTGTATAGGAGGGAGGGGGATGCCACCAGCCGACGCTTTGTACTTAGCGTGGTGAGATGTTGGCGTCCTTTTGCGGAAATTAGAGCAAAAACTTCAGACCTCCAGAAGTAAACACAACAATATCAATAACTAGTATTTTTTTTTAAATAGTTTTCTATATAATTAAAGTAGATTAACAAATCTAAAATCATCGATAATTTATAAGCCACATGTCGTTTATTTATTTATCTAGTTATAAAAAAAAATCAAATAATAACATAATGACTTGAGTATATAATGGAAAAATAATTTTATTTCTAATTGATGAAACATTTCTATTATTCTATATGATTTCATTTTATGGACGTAGGCTTTGTATTTCGATATTTCCATATTACATGTAATTATCTATACATATATCAATGGTGTGTATACTACATGTATACTACGTGTATAGTAATAAAATAATAATGTGCCAACAATACTAATTAAGTAGGTAGTAGATATAATCTATTAAATTCATTGATGAACATACATACATAGACAAAGATTTTCCGTATGATTTTTTTTAAATAAGTAAATACTTATAAATAAATTGACTACACTTACAGAATCTATTCCTTATTAGTCTTTATTTATCAATAATCTCTCTAAAAAATCTTAGTAAATAGGTACCCAGTTTAAGTATATAACATTCTGAGATATTAGTTTAATTTTGTAATTATTACTTCATATGTGTGATGGATTATTAATATGGATTTTTAAGTTAGGTACATTTTAGTATAAATTTAATTACAATTAAGTATCATCAATCGATATCGAAAATATGTTCTTCACAGACAGTGAATTCTTTGAAACAACTCAAACAAACAAAAATTATGTATTATTTTTATTGATAAATTGTACCTATTCATCATATTTTAGTAAAATTATTATTGATGAAAAAATGGTGCATACATTTCTTTATATAAATAATAAATAAATTAAATAGGCTGTTTCAAGTAGCTCTTCTAATTATTTCAAATTTGATTTAGGATATAAACAGAAAACTGACGTAATTATTCATTATGAAAATAATTAACACTTTTTTGTTATTCATAAATAAATAGGTATTATAATCAAAAAATATTATGAAATTAAACATCCACTATCATTTTAAAATAAGTTTAATAATTACATTTTTTATAGAACCACCGAAGATATTATAAAATACAAAAAAATGTTTCATACTATATTTTTATGATAACAGATATTTTAGAATGTTATTTTCTAATTTATTTTTAATGCTTAAATGAATACTTCTACTTTAAAATTCATCCATTATAATTGTAGTTTAAAATGAAATAAACTAAAAAAAATACATAAATGAAAAACTAACAAATATCCAGACATTTATGATTACATCTCATATTGACTCACACATTTAGAACATATTTTTTATATGTACGCTGATTTTCTTTTGAACCAAATGCTGATTTCACAGGCGGCTGAAGGCGACTCTTTAATGAAAAACAAAGCGTGAGGGCGCGCCAAGTGACACTAGCCCCCCATCCTTTATTCCAACCCCCCTTGTGTCGTATTTTCACTCCCCCTTCCCACTTATTTTGGTTCACCCGTCTAACCATTCCACTAGCCTCCCTCTACCACCTCAGAACACTCCTTCGCCAAAACTCTTTAAGCTAAGTGATTACTCTGAGAGATTTCTAAATATGACAAAATATTAATTCATCAGACACCTCGCCACATCTATAAGACGTGAGAATTCTTAAGATGATAACTATGGTTTACATAATATGACGTGTAATATAATATTTATATATATATATATATTTATCTTTATATAACTAAGAAGCGGTGTCAACTTATTATAAATGCCTTTTTTCATAATTAAAGTCTACTAGTTCGAACCCAACTCTTTTCGATATTTTAAAATATAGCTCCATATAAATAGAACATATTAGATAATTTGGAACATCTCTGAGACATACCTATAAAACACATATTTAAAAAAATACTGATACCAAGTGGGACAAGAATCTAAATCAATCACATTCCGGCTAATGTACTTTAGCAGACAAGCAACATTCACCATGCCTTCACATTCATTCTAAAATAAACCAACTACACGCTCGAGGGTACCATCTCAAAATTTGTTGCTAAAATATTTTTTCAAATATTCGTACTTCTGAAGTGTTTCAAATTATGTATGTTAAATAACGAAAGCCACATTTTTTAATTGTGTAGGTATATATATTATTCATTAAATAAAAAAAGAATTTCATAAAAAAAATATAAATATAAGTTTCAAGGTAAGAACACTGTCGATTATTTAATTATTAATACTACATGAATGTTTTAACATCAACAAGTTCCCAGTATTATAACGCTTTTACACGTGCATAGATTTACTGTACTCAGTAAGAAAATGTATGGAGAAACATGTATTATCCTGCAGTTGGCAAGATTGCGAGCAGGAATCAAACAAGTTTGGAAGGTTCTAAATTTTAACACGCAAGTAAGATCTGCGTCTGCGCAGTAGAACGATAATGGAGAACCTAACTACTCATTTTGATGTTAACTGATTTTCATTCAATACGTCCTGTCAAATAGTACCAAAAATGACATCAAAGCGCTTCGCTTACTCTTGAAGAATGATATTGGAGAGACAGTCAGCATTTTTACGTATAAACAGTTATTGTCACGATATTTTAAAATAAGCACTATGACCGACAGTAATTCCATGCAGGTGTATAGGTGCTATTAAGACAAAAATTGTTGTTCATGCAAACATGTTATTGAGTGGTTACCAATTAATATAAGCTATTAAATTTCACAACTGGGATATAGTACTGTCATGATTATTGAATTTTTAATGACTTTTAAATAATCTCAGATAAATTATCTATTGGAAAAAATCTACAAGGAAGACAAACATTTTTTCGGTAGCTCAGTACATATAACATTTGCTCGATAATATGCTCAAATCCCAGTCGGTCTAGAAATTTTCTTAGGCTCATCCAAAAATTAAATGGCTGTAGATACTATATGGCTATAAATACGATAAGAAGAACCCTGAGTCTTGAAAGAACAACAATCATGATAATACATAATATTATATGGAAGCAATAAGTTACTCAATAATGATGCTGGAGATGACTTACTTTATGTATCTTGGCTTTTGTAATACCAAAAGTTTTGAAAAGGAGATTAATAATAATTGAATTGGCTTTGCAATTAGTGTTGCAATATAAAAAGTTAAAAGAAAAAATTTATTATTACAACGTTTTTATTAGGTCGTATTCTTATTTGTCCGGTACAAATCTTGCAATCGATTTTTAACTAACTTCCCGACTAGCTAGACATTTGAAACTTTTAGAATATATCAGAACACGATGCCAATGCATTTTTTTAATACGTTTAGCCATCTTTAAGTAGAATTGAATTCATTTTCAGTTAATTCTGTTTTGTATGAAAAGTTATTTCAGAAAAAATCCAATCCACTATTATTGGTTGCAAGGGGTCTGGGGTCCTAGCAACTAAATTATTAATATATACGTGCGTTACTATGGAAATCAATAATATGAAATGTCAAAATGACATTTCAGTATTATTTCTATCAAGTACATTTTTTTGATCGTTTAAGCTAGTCAAGTCAAATTTATATGATTCGACAGAAAATTTAAAAACGTTGTATATAAAAAGTTCTTTTTATCTTGAAATTATTTTTATCTAAATACGTAATATTAATAACGACTGAGCACTCGATATCTGATATTATATTATACATACGTTTGATATTTAAAAACATAGTTTTTTATTAAATTATTTAATACGTATATTAAATGTGATTTCCCGAACGGAGTAAAATCCAGTATGAGTATGTTGCGCCACGGCACCCGGTGCACGAGGTAACCCCTGTTGATAATGAGATGTAATCAGATATTTTACGGAGGTGACTGCCGACTTAAGAGAAAGCTCGCTCACGAACAGATACAATCAAAACGCGTATGTATGCGACACAAAGATTTTCAAACAAGCTTAAATATAAACACAACAGGCATTTGGTACATTACCTTTATTAGACCAGCCTTTATAGAAAAAGTATTCTCAACCTATGTGCTTTCTTACATATCCTATCATCGATGATGGTGGTAAGTACGTTATTCATTAATTATAAATATAATTATTCTGGCATATAATAAGAGGCTTTGTTCTTATATATATGCATGTAATAAGTCATTGTATGATCATGGGTCAACAGCCCTTGATATGGCTCGGTCTCTTACATAAACTTTCTACACGCCAAATTATCTAATGTCGCTGCTTTATCTTCAAATCTCTCATGACACATCTCAGTATCAGACGTCTAGGGTTTTTCTTGCTCTTAAAAATTATCACGTAGTCTGCCAACTTACATCTCGTTCCTTTGACATTTTTTTTTGTTTGTGGTCAATCCAGCGCCTCCATAAAGTGATTAAAGTTTTTTATTTTACCTCAAGCTTCAAATCCAGGACTCTCCTTTTTAAAATGTTCATCTTTCTCTCGCAATAATTATTGAGTGCCCAGCATTCTGTGCCATATGATAATACTGAACATAGGAGAGTTTTATAGGAATTTGTTTTGGTTTTCTTTTTTACTTAATAATGTAACATTCTAATTATTGAACATACACATACGTTACATCGGTTAGTAATTAAAGTAATACCTACTTTGATACAAAAGCCGATAGCCAATAGTAGCTCAATTTAGAAAACGCTTCAGAGAGTATTAAAAGCCATTAGTTAAAATTTATCGTAAATAAGTGTGGTGCCTTTAGTATAGTAGTATATGAACGTGGGTGCGAAACCCGAGAGATGCAGGTTCGATTTTTGTCGGGTGTCTTACTTTTTTCAAAAAGATTTTATCTATCGGTTTTAATTCTTATTGGTTCCATAATTAGAATGTTACATTCTTAAATCTTGTGTATTCGTTGAATAAAAAAAGTAATTAATTGAAAAAACGTTTTTATTCGTTGTGTTATACTGTTATAGTGTTACAACAAACCTACGTATGATACATGTCAAATATAGTATCAATTAGATTGTTATAGACAAAGTAAGAGAAAAAACTACCAACACAATATCCTATATACCGAACAATTTAAACCACTACAGCCCATCACAACAAAAGAATATAGCTACGGCGTAGTCTCTATGTACAGTGTACAGCTAAGTATGTACGTAAACCCCCTGCTTAAGAATGGTAAGCGCAATGCGTATCGATTCGCCTTTATCCGGCCACGTTTTATTCAATCTTTGTACAGTAAACCGATATCGATGTTTTACATTTACACTTTACAAAACTCATCTTTATTCACTTTTGAATTAGATAATATTAGCATTTATTTAGAAACTGTCTCTAGTTACAATCGTTTGATAAGTTCGTCTACTTTTTTTTATCCAATGCTGTATAAAAATATGAAAGTTTAATAATTTAATATCTTTCATTGAACGACTTTAAAAACATACCTGATAATAAAACCGGTATTTGCGTCGGTAACTTAGTTATTAATAAGGATGCCGTTCGGTACAAATATAGTATTTCTTTTAAAAATATATCTAAGTGTATTTAGAAGATTGGTCCAAATTATGCACTTTTTATTTGTGTTTATTTTTTTACTTCTATATTGTTTATATTGTTGATTAATTAATACATACCAAATGTAGATTTAACATTTTTTTGTTCTGCATGTAGAAAATTCAAACATATCATATAATAATAAAACACATTATACAATAAGTCTACAACTTTTAAGGAAATACCTAAGTATCTAACTATTTTTTTTAAATATCTATTATTATTAATTCTTCGTTGTGATTCTTTCATGTAAAAATTCTTTAAATATAAATAAATAACTTTTTAAATTTTCCGATACGCGAATGAATTGAAAGAAAATGGTCAACAGTCAACGGTTACAAAAAAAAACTATTTTATCCAGTGTGGAAATGGGCCGCCTCCCGAGAAGGTTTCTTAACAGATTTTTTACTATGAAACTATTGTTGGTCTTTCGTTCAATTTATTGAGTCTATGCTCTGAATTCACACATTAAACAAAACAACATGTAAATGTGTCAGATACGTGATTCAAACAAGCGATCCTGGATTTCAGAATCTGATATATTTCCATTTATCGACGGTGCATGTTCGTAATATCGTAGATATAAATTAAAAAATAACAATTGTTGGTTTAATGTGGAAGTAAGGCTGCCTACCTGCCAATTTTATCACAACTAAGAAAATCTATTATAAAACAAGTAGCTAAACGCTTGTAAGGCAGATAAACTTACCCCAGGCAGTGTTAGGGAGTCTGTAAGCGCTAAACACCGTCTCTAAGGTAAACCGATGACGTGAACCCTCGGGGAGGGGTGCCACTATATTGTTTTTGCATACATTTCAAACATTAGACATTATTGTTTTAGCATACATTTTCTCGCTTGACTTGGGGTGAAACGGGGCTAGAGGGAGAATGTCTTCACCCTGTACGTTAAGTGTTAAATAAAGGTTTTATACAAAGAACGGGTGGCTGAGAGGTTTTGGCGCTTTTAGGATAATGATTTGACAGATTGATAACCCACGAAACGTATTTAATTGTTTATTATGATTCTGTCAACAGTGATTATTATTTACAGTTATTTTGAAATGTGTCAAAGTACACACATGGCAAAGTATTAAGTTAAACGGGAAATTTGAATATTTCAATCTATACCGCACTAAAAATTACAATGAATTGCAAAAATGATCCATAACTAGACTTAAGGCAAAGTCTAGTGCTACTGTAGTTTACTAGGGGTGGGTATCTTGTAATATGAGATTACGAAAGATTTGATTAATATTTTATAGTGTTTTACTAAATAATACAAATCAATAATATATATATATATATTCACAACGTTAAAAATATGTTGAACACGTGTCATTGTGGGAAAATTCAAAGTTATTTTTATTTTAAATTAGAAAACATAGAAATATTTATATTTTAAAATAATAATTATTATTTAATAAAATTGAGATTGGAATGTGACGTTACCACCTTTGATGAAAGTAAGTTATTAATTATTTTATATTTAATAAAACTATTTTTTTATTGACTACTGAATAAAAAGTTTAAGAATCTTAGATTGAAATTCTAATGAATTTAAGTATTGTACTATTGCATTTGAGTTTTTTTTTGCGACCCTGGTTTCGCCTCTCGGTATCTTCGGGCACTATGCGCACTCAATAAATACTGTCGGTACAAAATTTATATTTATTAGAATTTAAATTCAAAATTCATCAAGTACCCTCGGTCGATAGTATTAATGTTAGATGTGTTCTTCATGTTAGAAAAAATATAAGTACCTAGTTTTGAAAAACCCCAGAAACCTTAAAACTCGGTACAAGGACGCCGATAATCAAAATTGATTAGCGTCAGACGTATATTACGATTAAGTTAATAATATCATTAACCTTACTTGGTGGAATTTGAGTTCCTAAGATTAAACATACATAGAAGAAATAATGAACATGAATCATAGACGGATCAATAGCTTAGAGGCACAACCACTTACCCATAAAGTGAAAGACGTGAATTTCGTGTCACATTCGGTCCAAATTTTTTTCTAGATTTTTTCTAATATGAATGTTTCTGGGGTATTTCAAAATTGTATTTTTTTTATTAATTAATTAAACGATATGAATAAGTATACTTTTGGTGAAGCAAATTCTGGATGTCAGTAGTTTCTCATTCGCGGAGTGAGATTTCGGCCAATCCTCAGTTCATCAGTTAATCAGTCAGGTGATTATTTTAAAATTTCTTTAGTCGAAGAATCATTTTTCATTCTCATATGTCGTAAATAAAATTGAGTGAGATAGTTCTCATTCTCTTCATAAATCGTTATAATGTAATGTGTCTGTATGGGATTCGATCGAAATAAACATAATATTGTTATTATTGGTTAATCACACTTTTCTCAAACTTTATGAATCGTGTAAACTACTCGACTAAAATACTAAACGAATAAATATCATTCTTGTCCGAAGCGCTACGGACCAAATCCATTCCGGCTAGCAGAAAAAATAGGCCGCAAAAAGTAAAACGCAATAGCCACAATTGCAAGGTTTGGAAGCCTTTTGGCCAATACTGAAAACACCGCATCATTTGAAAAGCTTTAACGAACTCACCTTCCCGATAAAACGTTAAAAAGGCCTACACAAAGCTTTGGTGTCGCGGCATACCATCGTAAAAACAGCAGGAAAGCTCCATTATACAAGTATGCAGAAATTTAATTCTCTTTTTGCATCTATGTATATATTTAATTAATAATTATTATTATCTATGATCAATATCTGACTGAAAACACTTATTTCCTTTCAATTAAAAGATATGTTACTCTATTTATATAATTTTGAAGCCTTGTTATCCTTTATATTTAGTTTAAACATTTGATGACTGCATAAAGTATTTTTATTACATAAAATAGTATTCATTTAAACCTCTCGATCTAATGTTTTAATAACATTTCTCATTAGCTAAGTTCATTAAATTCCCAACATTTAGTTTCACTGTCTACTAGTTATAATATTTTAATGTACATACTTACCGAATGTATTAATAGTATATTATAAGTCATTTACTATGGGTTTTTTACAATCACTTTACATATTCAAAATGTTAAAATTTGTTTTTATACCCGATTTTTTGTTTAGGTAATAAGTTTTGTACCTTATTTTATTGTTATATAAACGATAATTAACTGTATTCGATGTTAGTGTGTACTCGCCATTAGTTAGTGCGCATAGTGCCTGAAGATGCCGAAAGGCGAAACCCGGGTCGCAAAAAATGACTCAAATGGAATATTGGAATAATATGTTAGATACATACACACAATACTTCCAGGTTTCAAGCCAAATTTATGTTATACTTATCCGAAATGGATTTGAATTATTTATTTGATTCTAAAAACAAAACAATAAATAATATATTGTAAATTTCAAAAACTTCAATCAAAGGTTTAATCAATTAGCAAGTTTTAGCTAAATTTTAAATATGAATGAATACGTACAAAATCCATCGAAAATACATCATCCACATAACAACATAATATGAGGGTCATTTCTCTGCCCATTGATTCAGTGTGGATAGAATAATATGATAATACATTGACAGTTTCATATAAAAGAATTAAAATGTATGAAAATACCTGATATTTAATGACTGCATGCATAGTGATGAATGATTGTATTGATTTTTCAAAATAGTCCCTACCTGTCATGCAGTGACCATCATTCAAGTGAGTAGTATTAAAATAATTAAGACCAAAGATAACAATAATTTTATTAATACCTAGTGGTATTTTATTGTTGATTTGTTTCCTTTATAAAGACGTCTTTTGAATTATCTCTTTCATGGCTGCTATAGTAATAAATAAAAAAAGTAAATTAGTTTTACTATAGGGAGAGAAAACGGGCCTTCACATAGTAAAGATTATCATACTATGCTTTTTACGAAAGGTGTTGACCGTGTTCTTAAATAGTAGTCCTGAATAAACTGAAAAAAAACGATAAGTGCGTTGATTTTACAAACCCGTATTAATGATATCACTACAATTTTGATATGAATTTAATTATATTTTAAAATTGAACCACATGCACTCATAAGAAATTAAAAATTTAATACTAAATTTATACAGCTTTCGTACTATTGAAATTATAATATTATTGTGGTGAAAATAATAAAATATTTTCGTGTATATATTATATTATAATATAAAATATTATTGAAATCTATGTAGGTATATATCAAATAAATAATTATTACTGAGCATTAAAAAGTACTCAATGATTTATGAATTCCACTCCAAACGCAAAACAAATTTGTAACAAAATCTCCAACATAAAATCGGTTTGACTAATTTAACGAAAATCCAATGTAAAATTGGGCGGCCACTCAAATATGTATTAATTTGATATTCATTATAGTATAGCGAATATATTTTGAACGACAAAACCACCCTTGCATCATTATATATTGCAATGCTTAATTTGCTAAAACTGATTTAATACAGATAATTTTCAAATCAGACACAAAAATTTCACAATTATTTTAATAATATGTACCTACGTTATAATAAACGTGATTATATCTACTAGGTAATAATGTAAATAAATAATTAATGTAAATAATGTATAAATATTTATTTATTCATGTGAGTGATTTTATAGTTCAATACTTTAAATTAGTTTTAAAATAAAAAAGTCACCATACGGAAAAACAAACATATTGTATTTTTTAGTAGTTTCAAGTAGCGGTTACTTGAACAGGCGCCAGTGATTTTGGGGTCTCCGTGCAAAAAATAAATCGCGTATGATAAAATTCCACGACGTTTTAAAATACATTATGTCGCAAATCCATATTTTTTTACGACAAATCTCACCTTGTAATAAATGTTTTCATGAAGCGAAAGCCTCCTGACTTCAATTAAAAACCATCACTAAATATATTATTGCAATACCTTTTGAATTGTACAAACGTGTGGGTTTATATATTGGGACATTCGTGATTATGTTTGTGATATGATTGTGTCTACTATATAGCTGCTCATTAGCCCGTTACCTATTACCTATACAATAATATTATGTTACCTGGTAACAGAAATATAGAAGGTACCTTGTGGTATCCTGCGCCTTTATTCTAATGTAGACACCGCAATTTGAATATATTTTGATAAAATTATTGAGTTGGTTACTCTAAGAAATTTTCTAGCATTGGTTGCCAACCGGGTTTCTCAGTACCCTGGATCTCCGCGATAATTTATATCTAGTAATAGAATGAAAATAAGTTTAACGTGACCTTCATTAGGACAATTAAATATTTTTAGTATAACATCAGAACCGAGGAATTCCGTCATCAATAATAAATGCCACTACCAACTTTACTATGTAATGTTAATTTTATTTATATAAAAACGTTTACAGTGGTGCGATAACATTAAAGTTACAGCACAGGAATAATATACAATGGAATTTATTGTTAAGTGTGTGTTTTATTGGCCTGCCCAATAGTTTTAAATAAAGATACTAATAACTACCCCGTCATAAATTTTGCCTACGGCACTTATTGTATAATTTTAGACAAAAAATCTTTTAAAAATATTAAGAAATGACATTGTCTGTATACTTCAAAGCCTACTAAGTGGGACATTGTCTCGGTATATCATCATGGTCATGTATATTTATTATTATATCTGGACTATAACTACGTATCAGTCAGGTAAGGGGTTTCTCAAGTTTCTATAAAAATAATGTCCCAAGAGTTCCGTCAAACAAAAATGTTCGGATTCACTATCCTAGAGTAAGCGACGTAATAACAACTCAAATAATTGAGTAGATATTAACCATCGCGATACATTCCATTCGCGGTGGGTACAATGGAATATAGACGCGGAAACTAAATAATTACCTTCATATTTCATTACACCATTTTTGTATATACCTTCATTTACCCGACTGTATTGAATTATATAATATGAGACTTCGTTTATTGTATTTTATTTCGTGGCATACTTCATATCCCAATGAATTACCATGAAGGTAAAAAATACCTAGATTAATTTTAAAATAAAACAAAACCTTTAATATACATTATATAATAGTTTATTTCACTTTTATCTTACACCTATCGTTATAATACATGAACACAACAGTCCGATATAATTAACTATACATGATAAATCTATAACTATTCACATGTTACATTTTTTGCTAAACGGGTACGTTTTTTTTGAATTTTCACAAAAACAAATGAGAATTGTTAAAAAATAAAGTATGTATTTAACAAATAATATTTTTACTTCAACCGGAAAAAACAAGCATAATATTATAATATCATACCAATAATAATATTATTATTCGAATCTCGTTGAAATGTTATTAGGTATAGATATATCTGATATTTTATAGTTTTAATTATATAACAGAAATTTAATATGGTTTATAATACAATGCAAATTATACGGATAATTTAGAAGATGAAAATTAAGTGAGTTCAAGTGTACAATTTAAAACATGTATTATTGTGTAACTGACTATAATGATAAGTGATAAGTAGAGGTTGGTTGTAATAGAGAAATTCCGTCTCGAGAATTTTCGAAAAATAATCAGATAATCGTAGTATATTCTTGGGTTTTCACCGTGTCTCCTTCTTCCTTCTTTCCTCGACGTTTCGGGCTCGTTGCAGAGGCCATTATCAACACACACCTCACACCTACACTACACCTACACTACATTTCATCATAAAACATATCTCTTGATAATGGCCTCTACAACGAGCCCGAAACGTCGAGTAAAGAAGGAAGAAGGAGACACGGTGAAAACCCAATAATATACTACGATAAAAAACAACCGTGAAAGCCTCAAACATTATATAATCAGATAAGGCTACTCTGAAGTCTTGAGAAATTAATTTTTCGAAATTGTGAGAATTCTCATTTATCGATAAATCACCAATGAGATTCTCGAAATCGAGAAATTGTAACTACGCTAATCTGCCTAAAAATGTTTCGTTGGTAAAAAAGAAAGTCCTCAACTTTTCGTTCTGACCGGAATTTCTTAAATTTTCCAGTAGTGGTAAATTGACCGGAAGAGCTAAAGAAAAGAGTTTTGAAAGATATTTTTAAGATAATCTTAAAAAATGACAGAAAATATCTAAAAATTAATAAAGAAAATCAATGTAAACAGGTAATTTATTTTAATTAATGAAGATTTCTCGAAAAAACGAGAAAACAAATATTCTTGATTTCGAAAATTTCCAAATCTCGAAAAATGAAAACAAGTCGAGACATCAGAGGCTCTAATTAGTTATAAGCATATAAAATGCTCTCAGAAAATATACATAAAACACTCAATAATCAGTTAATTTACTGATCTTGCTCACCTTTGGATCCCATCAATTCTCACCGTATCTTCTATAATAAAACATATCGAGTGTGTTTAGGAAAAAGGACGTAACCCTCGATTTATCTAAAAGTCCTTTTATTATATATTAACAATGTATACAACTAAATACACGTTCTGTACAAAGGAAGTAAGCCACAAATGCCGATTTATTATCTAAATTCAGGTTTTAATTGAGCTTTAATTAAGTTTTAATTTAAGGAAAAAAGCATTTACCCTCAATTTTATTGATATTTCTGTGATAACTTCTTTAATTATTAGTAGATCGAAAAGATATTACACCAAATCATCAATCATCATGCACCCAATGTCTTTGTTTATTTTTTTTATTAATATTGAACCAAAATCATTCAAAAAACGTTTTTTGCTTCTCCTGTAAAATTTGATCTGTGTGGGTTACGCCCTTTTTCCTAAACACTGTCGATATCATATTATCAAGGAATCCGACAGTACAATAATATTTATATTTTTTATTTGAACTTTTGGACACATCAATAGCTATTTATATAGAAAAATCTTTTAACATTGCAATTTTTACAAGTATTTGGCTTAACAATTTAAAAATAAATAATACGCATTGTTAAAAAAACTGTTGAATTCGTGGTAATATATACCACCATTATTGCAATAACCGCAATGTGAAAGAATAAGTTATCATATTTTACAGTAATTCGTACATTATGACAACTTTTGTATTTATTCAATATATTTAAAATTTCCGTTTTTAAAGAAAACATAATATTATAAACGTATAAATATACATCTAATAACATAATATTGGTACATAAATCAACTTAAGTTCTGTAAACATTTATATTTTGCTACACTTTTACTGAAATTATTGTTAAGTAGGTATACAATTAATTGCAATATTTACATAATATATCTATGATACATGACATTTTTTGTGAATTTTAAACGTATAAAGGTCTCAGAAAAACTGTGTGCAAATTTTCTTATGTAATTAAACAGTCTAAGTTGGATGCACGGACGGTAACTTTGGATATTGAATGGTTTTTCTATATAAAATGTAAAAATGTAATTATGCTCTATTACACATAATATTATATTATAAGCTTAGTAAGGTATAAACTAATAAAATGTAATATAAATAAATAACTGGCATTTCAATCTGTAGTCATTAAAATTTTACAAAATCAATTTACAATAAACATGATTAATAACTATATTTTATTATACTTAAATCTCGTCAAGTCAATGGGTCAAGTACATGACTCACGACCACGTTTGAATAGTACTTGAATCTATGGGAACTGGAAGGCAAGCATTCAATAGTAAAGCTGTATTGACTGTATTCAATCGAGTTCTTTTTTAAACTTTTGTTGGTAATGAATTTTTATATTTTTGAAGTCAATGAAGAAAATCATACAAATTTAAAATCACCACATATATTATGTTATGAAACTATTTGGATTTTTTGTACGTATGTATTTGCTGACAAATTTAAACAAAAATCGATCTTACTAACCAAATAACTTTCATATCATATCTTACTCAATATTTGGTATCATGAAATGTTAAATATATCTTATATTTTACATTACAAAGTTTGTGAAATATGATTACAAAATAAATAGTCAATTTTATCATTTACTTCAAATTATCACAGCGATGCTAAGTCACCATAGCAAAACCATCCACATAATTATTGTGAAGTACTTGCGTGTAAGAATATATTATTAAATTCAAGTAGCAAGTCATGCACTTTACCCCATAAAATCTGTTTTAATGATTGGAAATATTTACATATAAAAATAATAGTATTGTTCACACAAAACTAACAATTTTCTAACAACGTTTTCTACAACCAACTTTTTACACCAAAATTAACGTACTACTAACTTTTTTCTAATCTAATCGCACGTTAAATCTACCTCGTATAGTTTACGCTTTATTCCATATTATTAAATGTATGGTCTCTGAAAAATAACGGTAATTAAAATTGCATGATTATTCTTGGAAATCACATTGTTTTTAGTGTATTTTTTTATATCACTTATCACTTATATGGCTCATTTTAAGATTTTATCATCAAATAAGCCATCACGTTTTCAATATGGTCTCCACACATCAGAATGTCGCGTTGTGGTGTTACGTTCACTCGCAGATTTCGTCCTCCCGCTGACGGTCAAAGGACTAACCGTACGTTTACTGGAACTTACACTCGATACTTCCAAATCGTGCTTACTTGAAAGCTTCTTTTTACTTAAATTGATTCCGTTAACATTTGTATGAAGTTTACTGACTTCACTATTACGCGTATTAGACGTTTTATTGTTATTTTCTCCGTTATTTTTATGTGTAGAAGTATCGTCGTGCTTAGTACTCTCTTGGCTCGAATCTTCAACTCGAATTGTATCAGGCGACGATGAATTTAATCTTGTATTAGACGGCATTAATGACGGATGTCTCATTTGTAACCATGGCCAATCGTAACCTCCTTGGTACAACTGAGAATACAGCCACTGATTTGGAGGTTGTAAAAGTGGTGTGTTGAGAAATAGTTGCGCAGCAAGCGCATTATTGAAAAGATTTCCTTGTGCGTGACCAATTTGTTGTCCGCCATTGTGTAAAAATGCGTTGATATCCTGATTTTTGTGATGAAAGAAGTTTGTCAGTTCCTGATTTTTCTGTAAAAGATCTTGTTTTTTATTAAATAATACGCTGAGGTCATCGCTTTTTGATTTGAGGACAGTTGTGAAAGCTCCCGGTCGATCGTCTGGTAGTGGACTTCCTTTTGAAGAAGCAGTCACAGATATTTCATCGTCTTGGGGTGATGAGAGTTGGGATGTAGAGTTTTGAAGGTCAATCTGCGGTGAGGCTCTCGGACTGGTGGTACTGTGAGGGTTGCATGACAACACGCTGGAGTTCAGGTTTTCAGGGTGGGTAACGTCTGTAAAGGCACACATAACTTTAATACCTACTTATGACATTTTAAAAATATATTTCTATAACTTATGTAATTTTAAAAGTTACATTATTTTATGAATACATTATAAAATCATTATCGTTGATAGGTATATGAACTTTAAACTTTTTCATATCGGTTGACTTTAGTAATGGTTTTGCTAGATGTAAAAGTAAAGAGGTAAAAGTATAGTTCTTACAAATTTGAAGGTTGCTAATTTTTTTAATAAAAGAACAAGTTAATACATAATATTATATTAGAACCGTTATGTATAGATATATTCTAGAAGGTATTAAATAATATTCATTCTGAATTTCAAGAACTGTAAGTTGTTAATAAACCTTTTCTGAAAATTATATATACTTAGATTATACCTACTTATTTATATTATATATATACCAAATTCTATATCAAGGAAAACATTTTTGCTACTTATACAAAGATCTTACATTATAGGACATATTATTATATTATGTTGTAAAAGTAATTATTATTTTAGTATCAAACAAAATTTGAACGTGAAATACTTATTTTTAGACAATATTATTAATTTAAGTAAATAGCAAAATATAATAATACCTCCTTCTAGTCTTGATGATCTTGGAGGTGGTTCGAGAGCAGCAAATACATAGGGGCTGAAATGTGGCGGGGGCGGTAAGAAAGGACCGGCAGGGGCACCATGTCGGGCCAAAGCGCCCCACTCGGAACCTGGAAGTCCAGCTAATTGCTGTGCTATACCTGAAAAAATGAAAGGGTTTTACGTTTCAGTCTTATTTTATGAGACAGTTTGTTATGAATGTTGTGATAGATAGTGAATAATAATTCTTAAATGTATTCAGAGATATTTGACAATACAATTATTATTACAATATTAATATTAAATAAACATAACACATAATTATGTCAAAGGTAATTAAATTAATTTAGCTTCTGAAATACTTATAATTATATGGTTTTAATTACTAAAATGAATAAAAATGAAAAGCATGAACGGATCGTTATTTATAGTGTTGATAGTTGGTATGACAACCGAAATAGCTATTGGCTATACATACAAAGTAATGGTATATTATTATCGTATGCAGCGCTAAAATGGAATATTTTACGAATCGGACCGCTAGATAATTTTCTGAAAATATTTAAATATTTATGTAATAATTGTACATATTATATGGAAATATTCCTGCCAAGCTCAGGTGTGGAATTGGAAGAAATTGTGGAATGCAGGTTCAGGGCATAATGTTGTCGTAGACCAAAATCGAGGTTGATGTAATATCATAAATATGAGAAAACTTCTAGAAATACATGTAAAGTTAGTTAATTTTATTACTTTTTAATAATTAAGGAACTAGAGTCCAATATTTAATTTTTCCACGAGTTCCGGTGCGTTCCAGTCCATTTCGAGAGCTGATTATTTATGACTTTATAATAGCAGCCTACTTATTTACCCGTAACATAATCCTTGACTGTTCAATATTAAATTGTCGAATTTCATAATAACAATAGTAGATAGCTATAACAATTATATTTTCTAGTGAAATAAAATATGATAATAATTTTATTATCCAAATAATATTATTATTATGTACGGTTCGTAACCTCGATGGCGCAATGCATTGCTAACTTACTCAGCGAGTAGCATCTATCGACCAATAGACAAAGTTTTAATATCATGTAAATAAATTTAATTATTATATCACAGTCATACTTTATTTTTTATGACTATTATGTTTTATAACTTACTATTTTGAAAGCGTTAATATAATAATAATAAATAATACTGATTGGTTATTTAAAAAATTAAATCTAATAATTACACCGTTCAGAATAGATATTATATAAAGTTTACCACACTGTAAGATTCAAATAAATAATAAAATATAATATAGACTAAAGCTTTGTCTATAAAAGTAAACCATTACCCTTATATTTCTCATCACTTTGGAAAGAGCTCAAACAACATAAATAGCCATCAACATAAAAGCTCTGTCTGGGATTAAGCTTTTGTATCGACTTTTCAGATAAACCATTACAATCACAATTTTATTCATTTTAATGTAGTTGTATTTAAATTAAAAAAGAAAATTATTAATATCGTAAATCACAATTATTACATATATTTTTTTATATATATACAGGGTAGGTATCTACTATACTTATACATAATATTTATAATATTTTGTAAATAAGTAGGTATAATGAACTAAACTGCGGGTTCTTACCAAATAAAGCAATTCTTTTTATTTTCAAAATAATACTTTCTACAGAAGAGGAAGATCCTTAACTTTTTAAACAAGGATTTGTTGTTAACTATTTGAGGTGGATATATTATATATACGATAGCAATGAAAGATCTTTCCACTGTAGCATAGGCGGAGCATATTGTACTAGTGAGTCAGGTGTCCAAGATTTGATTGACATCGGCTATAATGTTCGGTGAACAAATCGAAATTTTTTTCGAAATTTATATGTAGGTGTATTTGCTGAGTTTAAGGCACATGTTTTTGTACCTTAAATAAACCCATTAAAGGCATAGCTTCACCATACTACTTTGTTTATCTTTGATATGTTCAAAGGTACAGGTAGATAAACGAAATAATCATTCATTTATTCACTCACATGGCGGCAGTACCAGCGGCTATTTTATTTGACGTAGATAACGCAATCGATTCGTCGTAAAATATAAAAGGGACCTCGAAACAATCCAAACAAGTCATACAATTTCTAAATAAGTACCAAAATCTTAAAACAATGCATATTATCTACTCACAAATTGAGTATTTATAGAGTAGATAATATTTACATAACAAAATCAATGAGGTAGGTATATTATATAATGACTCAAACAGATACAACCAAAATTACCACTAATATTATTACATGTAATCACTCGTCACTGTCGTCTTCAGTAATAATTATCTTTGGTTACAGGATGTGATTTTACGTTGGTAGTGAGTATTGATGGTTTTTATATAATTTTATCGTGGGTTATCCTCAAAACAAGCCAGTGCCTCGGACCTTGAAGTACTTAAACCTGGCACGCCACTGGGTATTACACAGTGATTATCATATTAAATTGCATACCAATATTTCCTGTCATCGATTATTTGACATTTGATTTCACACAAACTTCAAGAATAAATTTAAAATCATAAAATAACACTAGGCATATCTAAAAGAGCTGTATGGGATTTAAATTTGTTTTAGTAATTGTATAATGTTTACTTCAGAATATATATGTCACCAGTTTTAATGAAAAAGAACTGATTTATAAATTTAAACATTCCATATTATAAGAATTAATGGTAACGGTAGTGACGGTGGAGTGGGTAGGTAAAAAGCAATTGTTTTAAGTTTATCATCGAGCGCATTAGACGATTTAACATTTTCATTTATAGCTCGCATCACCCCTTTTTCTATTAACTCCTATAATCGGCGCGTTACCAAGCGACGGTGAGTCTGATAACTGAGGAAAGCCCTTCACCCGTTCATCAAATGGCAATACTTGGCACACCACTTCGTTCCCTAATACCACTTCTGCCTTTTCTCTTTATATTCAGATATTTCAACATCGCTCGAGTGGTTGTTAATAATATACATATTTTATAAACACTCTTGTTTATCTTACTTACAATGATAATAAATTAATATGATAGCCAATTAATAATACTTCTTCCTCGAGGCTTAATTTTATCTGGTAGTAAATTAATAATGAATTTTTCATACACAATTTTGAAAAAACTTCTGAAAAAATAATATACTTATTATAACCAATAGGAAAAATCTTTTTGAAAAAAGTAAGGCACCCCGCAGGAATCAAACCTGCATACATAATTTTGAAAACACTTCCGAGAAAATATATTATAACCAATAGAAAAAATATTTTTGAAAAAAGTAAGCAGGAATCGAACCAACATCTCTCGGGTATCGCGCCCAAGCACATAGAACCACTATGATAAAGGGGTCATTAAATCAAAGTAGGTAAAAATTATTAGCAAGTTCAAGTAAGTTACAACAAGAAATCTTGGGGTGATCTATGACGTCTGTTAGTAATTAAGGTAACACATTCTTTGATTTAAAATACAAAAGCCGATCGCCAATAGTAGCTCATTTTGGAAAGCACTTCAGTGAGTATTAAAAACCATTAGTCAAAATTTGTCACAATTAATTATGACTCGTTTAGCATAGTGGTTATATGTGCATGGGCGCGATTCCCGAGAGATGTTGGTTCGATTCCTACTTACTTTTTTCAAAAAGATTTTTTCTATTGGTTATAATATATTTTCTCAGAAGTGTTTTCAAAATTATGTATGTTCAATAAATAGGTATAATGTTACATTCTTAAATCTTGTGAATTCTTCACTACAAAATAGTCACTACAAAACTGTCTGGAAATATCTACAAATATATTATGACGCAAAAACTTCTTCAGAAGATTTAAAAGGGGGTCTCAAAACTAACCAGTCATAATATTATTCAATTATAAGATAAACTAAAAAAGATGCGTAGTTTGTTTAAATTAAGTATACAATATTAATTAATTGAACTAAAGGTTTATGTCGTAAAACTCCATTATAATGGTTTTGAAATCAAGTTATTTTTGTTAATTCTATTTTAATTGAATCGTTTACGTTGACAGCTGTTTCGGGCAATAAACCCATTTTCAAAACGGTCAACGATAATTGCGAGTGACAAGATGTAATTATAAGAAAGATATACATTGATATATTTGTGAGACCTACTGATATACCACCAGAGCTAAAAGCACGCGGTATAGCTTCAGGAGTCTACATCAACTACATTGCATTCTTTGCGTGAGCGATAACTGGTTTAGTGAAAATAATACTATCAATCATAAACATTTTTTTTAAAGTCTGATAATCATCAACTTGTTTTAGGAGTAGCTAACACGGAGTAAATCCAATACAATTAGCTTTTAACTGTGAGTTTGCTAAGCTGAAAGATGGTAATGTATATTTTTTATGAAAATGAGATATTATATACATGGGATTAGATTATTCACAATACTATCTTCAACAGCACAACGGTGCGTCCGCAATAGTTATAATTTAAATAAAGATTCAAATACTATTTTTTTTAGATATTATATACAACAATCAGGTGGGTATAGTCATTTACAGTACCTACTTACCTATAGGTATATCGTTAGGTTTTATGTAAAATTTAAAAAAAATGTTTAATAATGTAAATAATATCTAAGTAAAAAATAACAATGTATTTGAATGATTTTAAACTAACTAATTTATTAAATCTGATGTACACTAATCATAAAATGACTTTCAAAAGTTAAAATTATTCTTTCCTATACCTATTTGATATACCTCCTCTGTAGAGCAAATAGTTACTCAATAAACATAAATTAAAATAACTCTTTGTTTATAAAATTTTCAGTATTTTAAAAAGGTGTCAAATGAAACATAAAAAAATATATTTGGACCACATAATCGATGAAATAAAAGCGATAATAATTTATTGTTTGATCATTTTATTTATTATATCGTCGGTGTTTTGTAAAAAGGGCGAATCAACCATTTTGGCGAAATCGAGATTTTAATAAAAAAAAAAATACAATGTGTACCCCACTAGCTTTGTTGTGTAAAAACGGCGAATTTATATCTCCACAGGAAAGTACTTAAAAACGATAATTGACTAAAAATTGAATTAATTAAAATTACGAATAAAAAGCGAATCTGACATATTAGGCATTTTAAAATATTATATAGTAATGCCTATTATAATATCAGTATTATTACTAAGCTTTATTAGATATATTATTAGATATTAAATATAAGCTTGTTAGATATTAATAATCATCCACAGGTCATAAACAAATAAATGTCAATAGTTAAAAATCCTCCTCCTGTAAAATAACATTTTGGTTAATTCGCCCTTTTTACAAAACAACGACGATATTATCTAAGCTCTTAAGTATTTATGCTTCACTTAAAAATTATTTCTAAAGACAATTTTTATCTTCATTTTTAGTGAGACGCGCTTCGTCTGTCTATTCAAAGATGTTCATGCTCTATCACGGACGTGGGACTGGTCATGGTCATGTTTATGTTAAACGCGGCCATAAATCAATATCGAACATTTTTACAATATAATCCTATAAAACACCTTCCTCGCGTTGGAAAATATATCCAAGCTAACAAATTGAAGCCTACCAAAATAACTAAATAAATATTATAAGTGATAATTACTAGATACTCGTAGGTACTTAAACTTTCTGAGATTACGCCATTTAAATTTAAGTTCGCTTAAAACTTCGAAGACTTAAAAATATAGAATGGGTTAATATTTTTAATATATAATCCCGCTTTACACTTACGTAGTTAAACATGATATCTGATATATGTGTGTATACTCGGATTGTTAATATTCATAATGCAGTAAAATACCCAGCACATATATGCATAATATGCTCATATATTCAGATAAATAAACCCGCGAGGTATAAGGCTGGCATGTAAAATATAGTTCAGCCTAGTTAACCCCTGGTTAACTTAATCCTAGAAATTATTTCACTGCCCCCACCCCCGCATTAATCATAGTCTGCTTTAAGACTAAGCATAATCACCTCTCACCCTTTTAACAACTAGAATTAAACAGGATCTTAGCGCAGTGACGTGCCCCATTTATCTTGTATGTAGGGTGAAACTATCTTTTTTGCGGATTTAACTATGTCACTAAAAAAGTATTAAGATCAATTTTAACGATAGAATCAATAGAAATATTTAATTTATAATACGGTACCGTTATACGGGTATTGATTACATATTCATTGTAAATTAATACATACATAATTAATGCTTTTGAATGGATTTCTTTAATTTTCTCTATTAAATATGCACTTTGTTTAATTGAATGCTGTATTTCGAAAACTTTACAAAGTCACTATTGTGTTTTAGTCAAAATAGTGAAAATTATCCTTTATAAAAATAAATAGTGAACAATTTTTATGTAATATAAATTATTTTATAGTAAGTGTTAACTTTTCTTCAAAAAATTACAAAAAAACACCTTACATTTGTGTATGATTTTTGCAACTTATGTCATTCTTTTTTTAAATGTGACATGTAACGTTTTCGAAATACAGGATTCAATTATTATCGATATATCACCCACAAAACCCTCAGGGATTTTAGGAAAAGAAAGTGAGTGAGAAATTTGCGAGTTGAGGATGTGGTCAGATGGGAAAGAAAGCGAAGAAATTTTTGAAAGGCTTACATGGAAATAGGCAAAAAACTAAAATCCCACACGCTTTCCTGACAAAGCTCCTAAAATATAGATAGAAAGCTGGAACATAATTTCGCGAATTTTTCAAGAATTAGAAGAAAGAAAAATAAAACTAATCGTGTGCAACAAATATAAGAATAAAATGAGAATAGTATTTTTGTTTATATTATACTGTATTTTGTCATTCCTATAATGCAGTTTTAGACGAAATTAAATAAAAAATATTAGATTTCAAAAAGTATTAATTTAGCATAAGATATATTGATATATTTACATAGAAAAAATAGACATCGACTCAGAGCTTCAAAAGTTTAAGAGATTGAATTACAAGTAGGTAGGTAACTATCTTAAATTAATATTGTGTACTTTTGTGAGTTGTAGTGTTAAGGGTCTATGCCCTATACAATTATTATATATCTAAATCGATTCATAACAACATTATTAATAGTCACCAGCCATAAATAAATTTAGCGATAATGACCGAAAGGGCTTGGATTGTAATCTTGATTGACAATATTATTTGTATGTATTTGAATTTAGGGCTTGAGGGTTAAAATCATGTATCATATCAAACAAATAGCAAACTGCGCAACTTTACAAAAATAGTTTTATTTTTATTATCTTATTTAGTTTCAAGTTATTTTGTTTTGATAAAAATTGTACCTATTACCTAATTAATTACGTCTGGTTAGGAACAAAATTATTGTATATTATGTATGTTTAATTATAATATTCCACGTATAACTCCATTATTATACGTGAAAATGTTTTTCTAAATTATATATGTTCTATTATTATGTAATCATAAATGCTTGTTCAGTGCTAGATAAGCACGTCACTGTCATAGCGGGTGTAGCGAGTTTTAGCGAATTCTGCGTTGGGGTGAATATGGGTTGAAACCCTTTTAACCCACAGCCTTTAGGCTTAAAATGTGCCTCTTTGTATGCACGGCCCTCACAAAAGAAATGATAATGTGTTTGAAAGAGTGACAATTTTACGTTAATTGGTGATTCGAATCATTTGAGTGATTGTTTCGAATCTCAGCATATACATAGAAAGAGACTTCACCGGGTAGTCTATTCTACAATAGTTAATAATGTTTTATATACTGATATATAAGAAGTATTTGTAGGTTTTGTAATATATGAATTCTTTTACATATACATATTAAAACATAATTTATTTTATAAAATTTATCATAACCATTTATTCCAACATGTGATTTGGATATCACCGACTATCGAAAATAATATATTTTTTAAAAATAACTTTTTATCTTTTTAATGTTTATAAGACTCTCTTAAAATATATTCAATTACTTCCAATCTCAATATTCGTCTTACTAGTGGAAACTTGAATTAAGAATTTCTTTTATTAGCCATACCCGATAAAAAAAATCAGGTCGACTTGCTCATATTCGAAAAATCACTAAGACTTCACTTTAACACGCATTTGTATGACTAAAAATTATTATCAAAATACAAAGTTTCTATACCAGGCTGCAAAAAACGATTGGAATGCTACATTTCAGTTAATATAATTTACACTCTGTGGTACTTGAGCATATAATATAGTAAAACTTTATTTATATAATAAACCAATAAATAATGTTCAAATTTGTACCTAATGCCTACATATGTTTGATGCTTAGTCTAAACATAGAAAAAGAAAACTCTACAGGTTAATTCTTAGAAAATGCTTAGGTATTTTTCCCCTCTATCAGTGGACGGGTTCATTCGGCTGCCACCCTTTCTTTCCGTTTCCCAGACGTCTTTCTTTTTCACCCCTTGACTGATTTCCTCTTCCGCTCTCCACAGAGGGGACAATTTTTAAACGCTCAAAGATTTCAAACCATTTCCCGGGTATAAGAAATGGGGTATTTTTTATTCGCTTACAGTTACAGCTACTGCCGTCTCAGGGTGTCAAGTCATACGGATTTGGAAGGATTCTCTCTAAGTCACGCCAACCATTTGAGCGGAGATTTTGAGACGAAAAAAATAGCAGAAAGGGATTAAGGCAGCGCATCTTAGCAGGCTTTGTCTCAGTTAGGAGGATTGGTAATTTCCTAAGTCTTTTTTCCCGGGACTTCGGGCGAGTGGCGGGGGATATCGAAGGATTTTTATGTCGGAAAGGGGTTGACTTTGAAAAATTGTAAAGGGTTAGGAATAACATTGTAATACTCTCTAAGAGATTGTGTTCAAATCTTTTGCTAAGTTTTCTGATAATCCCACTGTAGCCTGTAAAAAACGATAGGATTTGTAAAGGAATCTTATCGAACAATAAAACCGTCTATTTTACGGCTTTAGGCAAGACTTTAAAAAAGGTTTTATTTCAGTTCATATTCGCCGTATAATATATTAGGGTCTTCATCATGACGAGAAATAAAATAATGCAGTTTTATAATGTATTTTTTTATTCTCACGCATCTTATTTGAATTTATTTCTAATCGAATTAATAATAAATACAAAATTACTAACAAAATCAAATTAAGTATAGATTTGCATTCATACTTACTTGTCTAGTTGTCATTAAATGTTGTTCTTATAACTTTAACAATCAATAAAGAATACATCGGTATCTTTCTATATTTTCCGTACTATAATTAATGCTCTACAGCCCAAATTGAGCATTGGACTCCTCAATTCTTCTCTTTAATTATGCTCATCCCGTGTCAATCTTTACCAATCCTCCAGTCCAAACAATTCCCACACATCTTTTTTCGCGTTATTATTTTAGTAACCTTGTCATTTTTCCAGATTACATATACCTGGATATTAAATATTATTTTCGGAATCCATGTCTGGCATACGTTGAAAGTATCTTGTCTACCTGAGCTGTAGCCGGTTAATGTGGAAAGGCTAAGTGCAATGTAAAATGTACATGTTATTTTTCTCTACAGATCTTTTTTCTCTGTTTCTTCTTGTATGGTTCCAAACATAGTCATCATTACTTTCCTGTTCAAGGTATTTAAAGTCCAATCGTTTCGATGTCAACTATCGCTGTCATATTATGCAACTACCACTATGTTATGTCTGTGGATATTCTCGGTTTTAAGTATGGAATATACTGAGACGTATATTCAATTTGCTGTTATCAAACGTTTCAGTATATAAACAAGCTCTTCATTGTCTTTGGTGATGTTAAATATTTCTATATACATAATATCTAGTATTATTGAAAAACTATCAGATATTGTAAAAACGCTATTGTTAATATATAATTTGTGAAATCTGTATATTATAACATTTATCATAGTGTGACAGTGTAACTGTTGTATAAAAATTATAATAAAGAGAGGCTAGTTGAAGGCTGATATACATTTCTCAGGGTGACCGCCTTGGTAACTTTTCTACTCAGTTCTAACAATTTGCGTCCAAGTTTTATGAGAAGGAGACGGTTTTATATTTCAGTATACATTAATATTTCATACATGTGTCCAACATAAAATGACTTTAATATGTACGCAGTATTGAAAACATTGATATACTCAACAAATTAACTTTAATTACTATTCAACTAAAAATACTCATTATTTAGTACAACCATTGTATAATAGAACTCTTTAGAGATTTTAACTGTGCTATCTACTAGTATTTTTTTGTCTATTTTGTCTGATTTTTGGTATAATTATAATATATCTTCTCCACATTTTAAACCTCTCAAGAACGTTATGTTCTACGAAAAATTATTGGTCTACGTCAGAAAAAATCTTACTCTTAGTAAAAAAAAGTTTATGTTATGCCCTACATTCATTACAAAAATTTCAAAAAATAATGCTCACGACATACCTATGTTCACACTATAAAATACTTTTTTTTAAACTCTCATTTCGTTTCATATTATATTATTAATTAGCATACGCATTAAATTATTCTTTTATCAACACGAGGTTATATATTATAGTTAGTGTTAATACAACAACCGTTATTTTTAGAATGTTTTCGATTACACAGTATAATGATAGTGAGTAGATAAAAGCTGTTATACTACAAGAAGACATTAAATCAAATAAACCTCACATTTATTGTTAGAAAAATGACATAAAATATACCACGAGACTTCGGAAATCATTTACAGTGGATCACCAAAAAGAATTAAAAAATGTTTATTATTCACAATGAAACACAATATGTAAGTGATGTAGGTGCACAAGTTTACAATTATTTTATATGTTAGACGTATTTTTGTAAAATTTTATATTACATTTGATTTAATAATTTAATCACTTGAATCTGACATAGATTAACGTAATTTCTGAAGTATTGGTGTGCATTTAGCCTTAATTATTATCGTTCTCGCCATGGTATCGGTGACCGGCTGTTAACTGAAAGAATGGTGGTTCGAGGGCCACGGGCGTTATTTTTTCAGAATTTCATGTTAAATAATTTGTAGATAAGTATAACATAACATATTTTTTGTATATATAACTCAATAGTAGAGCATTCACCTATACTAAGAATATAGAAATTTTCATTTTTTTAATTTTTCACTTTTCGAGTCTGTCTGTTCGCTGACGCTTTTCGTTACATATCAGTCGGATTCACTTCATCGGCATTTTTACTGTACACAACATTATTACTCCGAAAAATGATAGACTTGTCTTTAAGATTTTATTTTTAAGGGATGAATTGTGCTGGGCCTTTGCCATGGCCACCTACCCCAGAGCCTTTCGCCTCTCGCCGGCGCCACCAGTGTGAAAGACACCTAACTAATGACACCTTTCCTGCTACAAATTGTTACGCTCCAAAAGGCGTACCTACGTACAACGTGCTTTGCTATAACGCCCGATTTATATAAGGCAGCCTCTTGCCCGAATTATTTACACATTTTTAAAGAAACCGGTCTGGATATTTCTATAGAATAAAAAAATGAGATATTGTCGTAGTGTTATTAAAATATGTGAATATATCAGTCTGAATCACTCTATCATACTCTATTCAATTGGTGCATATGTCTTAAATACCATGTTGATTCTCATTCAACCTCTAGGTCTACGTTTTGGGTAACGCCAGGTGACTAGATGATTTCAGCAATTATTGTCCCATATTTAAGTTATGTATATTGCCAATTCTTGTGTAAGGCTTTTAGAAAACTCACATTGCTTACCCTTGTTTATTTTATATCCAAGTATTTGATTATTCCTTACGCGTTATGCCCAACATATATCTTTCCATACCAAACTGTGCTAATCTTAATTTGTGGATCTATCTTTTACTATGGGTTCATATTACGCATGCATATTTAAATATGAGAAGTATACACTGGTTGAACATATTATGTTAAATATCATTGTCGCTAAAATCTCCACACTTCACAATACTTTATTTAAATGATCAAAAATATGTATGTTTCTTATACATATACCGCCCATAGTAAGACTATTCAAAACATTATCTACAGACTTTCGAGAATATACTTACAGAACTGCATCTTTATAATTAGCAAGGTAGGTTACTAACCGTTTGATAATGATCGACAAAATAACTTTTACATTCGTGTTGTTTATAATTTGTGTCGAAATAAACACAGCAAATCCGTTGAATATAATTAGGTTTAAACCTGTTAGATCTTTAAAATCCAGGAGATAAACGAGATAAAACATGCCTCGATAACTGCGTTCTAGTAACCATTTTATGCGTATAACTTCGTGAGATCTCAACCAGTCCTGACGTTTACGTTATACTTAATAAACCATTCATTCATTCAATAAACACAACAAATTCATTATTATTTCATTTATTTTAACTAGAACCGGCCACTCTATAAAACATATTTCTTTATCCATAAACTCTCCATTTTATTTCCCTAGTAAACAACTGAAATGTCTAAATTACTCATGTGTTTTTGAAAGTTATTCTAATAATTTTCTGACCCCAATCATAACTTGTATTGAGCTACTAATAAAATATTCTATATAGTTATTAAGCTGTTTTTATATTAATATATAAATTCATTTTACTCGTAATAGATAGTCGGCCGAGTTGAATTGGGCCGAGCGATTCGGTCGTGTAGTATCGATACAAGGGTAAGTAGGTATAGGCTACGCAGTGTCGGGCGCGGCAGGGGTTCTTCGACTCACCCCGCTGAAGTAACGACTCGCATGTACGAGTATGTGTTCACACTACCTAAGAAGTACAGTCATCCAAAATAATAATCGTATGTGATTTATTTATGACTTTCAATTTTTACTAATGATGAAATTTCTAATTGACAATTTAAACAATATTATCTGTGGTCTTAAAATGTAAAATATATGTAAAACGATTTCATTAGAAGAGTTTGAACCTTTAATATCTTATTATAAACAGAGAAAGTATAATTTAAGGCGTGTAAGGTAATACAACTATAATGTAAACTGTAAATATTATAAAACTAACAATCAATTATTATCATTACTATAATAATTGCAGGGCTCGAATTGGACCGGAGCGCACCGGAGCTCCGTTCCGGTTCGTAAAATTGGTAAAATTATCGCTGCGTCTCGTAGAAAAAAATATTTGACCATCTGAGCTAGATAAGCCATATAATAGAAAATCTAACACACTTATTTTTATAAAATTCACAGTGTTTGATAACTTTCTAAATATCTTCAGAAAATTGTGGAGCGCTCCGGTTCGTAAACTTGTCCATTTCGAGCGCTGAATAATTTGAATTGACCAGATGAAAGACCTTACAAAACTCAAATTGTATACTTATCTCAAAATTACCAATGTTGCATTTATCATAAATTGATACTAAACAATTATTTGACCTTGATTTACCTTGACATATAAAAATACTAAAATACAAGTAATTTCTAACTACTCTAATATAGTGCAATTTTCAGAAATATTAAAATTGATTGGTCATTCAATCCATAATCTATAACGTACAATTACTGGTAATCCTAACAGTTATTCAATCCATAATGTTAAGAAATTATTGGTTTGTTAACGTAATTAATATTTGCATTAAAATAATTTTCCCCAAACTTTTGTTAAATAAAAAATATTCGGAAGGTACCTACCTACTATACAAAAATTATATTTAAAATAACGCGAAAATCTCCAGTTTACCCTGAAATTATTGACATTAACCGAACACGCCAGAACAAATTGCGATGGAATTTTTGACGTTAATAACTGTTGTACCTACTGTACTATATAATTATAATACAACATATTGATTACTATATAAGTGTATATTGTCATTATGTATGATTATTATAATCGTTCTGGGATTATTAGGATGCCATCTGGTGCTAGAATGACCTTGTGCTTACCACATGTTATAAGAATCTAATGTGTCAGGACAAACTAGCTAGTAAGTTAGTATATACACAAATGGCATCTTATTATCATTATCTAGTTATTATATTATAAAGACTATTCACGTAAAGACGTTTTAAAGCCAAAATTAAAACTGATATTAAACCATCGACGGCTTTTTCTTATATAAATTGAAAACATTAGTGCCGTCGATCTGCTTTCGGAGATGAATAACAGCGCCATCTTCGATATAAAATAGTACGCTTGGATTATACATAGCTATGTTTCTGACATGCTGTCAAAATGAATGTAGTTTTATGTACTTACCTAATAATGTAATTTTAATGATACTTTACTTAATATATACACATATATACGTAATGAATATATTTTGAAGATACGTAAATAACTAAAAAAGTATAACTTTAAAACGTTAAGAAATATTTTTTTTAAATACGCTACTGAACATATATAATTTGAAAACATCTCATGCATATACCCACTAGGAAAAATCTTATTTAGAACAAATAAGACGCCCGACGGGACTTGAACTTGTAACCGTTGGATTTGTGCGAGTGAGCTTTTCCAATTAAACTACGGGTATCCTATTTAATTACGACGATTTTAACTAGTAGTTCTAACATGAAATGCTTGTCAAAATCAAGTGGGTATGAGATGTTGTATGTTCAATATAATACGAGTATATAGAAATCTTGTGAATTATTCATTGAATAAAAGAAATAGTTTATTAAATTACATAACTTTGATGATCTCACTTATCAAATTATTACGTGTATGTCAAGTATAACCAATGATTAAGTAAATAAATTATAAGTGATTGAATTATAATTATAATGTATTATTAATTGAATATCAGGCCATTAACTTTAAGTTTTGCCAACCGTACAAGAAGGTCTAGCTAGACTTTAGCGCAAAGTAAATTTGCCGCTCGCTACGTAAAAGACAAACGCTTTAAGATATATCATAGGCTTAATAAGAAGGCTTTGGCATTTAGCAGTTTCACTTTGTCATGTCGAAAGTTTTGGGCCGTGAAAGGGTTAGCTAATCCTGTAGGGAAAACTGCTCTTTGTTCTAGTGAACGTGTAAGGAAGGACTCTCGGATAAGACGAAATGTTACTTTCGCTCAGTCTCTATTTACTGAATATTTAAAATCGTGCACTAAAAGTTTACGCAAAGTATCATTATAATAATTAATAATATGACTCAAATACATTCTGATCGAATACTCTCAATAACAAAGAATTACATAATTGTTCTCAGACTTAACTTATTAAAATCAGTAAAAATTTAGGAAATATTGTGATAAAAAAAGAGTTAAATTCTTGTAATATTTTAATTTTAATGAACATACAAATTCATAAGTACCCAAAACTACATATTTTTTTAACAATAATTATATTTATTTAGTGTTAAAATTTTAACTATCGACCCAAGATAATAATTCTTCTAAAACAACAGTAAGGAAAAGATGTTTACGAATCAAACTCAATCCATGACTTTTAAATAGTATATCTGAAGATTTTTTTTATTAAATGTAGGTTCCACAAAATTGACCGCCTTCCAGGATTAGGCCAGAACTGATTTCTGGTGGTCTTAAAATAAGGATTTGGTTGCAACACAAACAAATATTAATAGCTATTATGTTTTATTTGAATTGTGTTCAAAATTAACTAATATTTTACCTTGTCACATATTCTAAGGAATCAAGGCTCAGATAACGAACGCCATGCACTGGGAATAGTAAATAAGAACATTCGGATCTTGTCTCTTACCGGAAAGAGTTGGTTGATTTTAATTCTCGAAAATTAATATTGATTATTTAAAGACAAACTATTCTATCCTGTACACTGTCTGTCTCGATCTTTAAAATATAACTAAATTGTTGAAGGATATAACTGCTATTGACAGGTCACCTGAGAGAAATTAATTAAATATTTCGATTCACACCACTCCGTTCTAACGTTACAAATCTTACTTTAAAGTTCTTATAATTTTAATAACCGCATACACATATATTGCATACTTATGTGATTAAATTAGCATTTATTGAAGGCAAAAAACGCGACTGGGGATAATAATATACTACGAGTACATTATCGTAGAATATCATTAAAAATACAAAAAATTGTGTCTCTTCGATATTGCCATTTCAATTATAAATTCCAATAGAAAGTTTTACCGAATATATTATGTTACTTATTGAACATCAAATTATCTGTATAGTGTGCATTTTTCCAATATAATAAGTTAAGCTTTGAGAGTTAAAATAAAATGTAGGTGATATGTATATTATAGTATAAGATATTTTATTTGAATTTCAAATGTTTTTTTTTTAATAAAATTATTCAGGTTTAGAGCTCTATATTAACATATCCTAATATAGCATATCCATTAGTATTTACTTTTGACTTGTTAAGGCTAATTTTCCTCCTAAAAATGAACGTAAAAATCATGCATTGAATTATTTCAAAACGTGATTAAACAATACTCCATTGAGAAAACTATTGTTATATAAAATTATATATGCGCCCACTTTATGAAACATGTACAATATATTGTGGAACTTATATTTTATATATATACATATTAGGTATATCTATATTGGCTTTAGTTTTACTTTACTGAAGTACAGCGCGGAAGTAAAGAGTATTTTCTAAAATGGGCCATATATTCATTAACTTTACTCGACTCGCGTTTTCTCCTAAAGGTAGCGTCTTCAGAGTTGTTAAATTTAAAGCATCGTTAATTTTATGGATACTGTACGAGAAAATTTAATTGTTCGTTTTGTCATCCTACGCATGATTAAAATAATATTAGGTTTTGGATTTATTCGCCTCATTTTCCGAATAAATGGACGTAGAGCTAAAATGGTTTTCGAATTATGTTATAATTTTATAACCGAGTGTTTTAAATAGATACCTATAACTTTATGATAACTAAAATATATAAAAAAATATATAAATTAATATGATGTAGGTGACAAATTTACTAACCTTCATTATCTCATGAATAGACATAATTATTTCTCAAAAAAAATCGCGTGAAAAAACGTTGTACTACACTAAACTTTACAACACTAGTCAGAATGTCTGCTTTATCCATGAATCAAAATTATGGAACATAAAGACTCGTATTGTGAAACGAAAAAATAGTAAACATCGTCTGAGTGAGTCAAAAAGAATCAGTGACTATTAATTGTCAAAAAAGTCACCAAGGTTCACGATGTCACGATGTCAGCAAATCAATTAAGATTGTGAGACTGCATTGAATAAGATAATGAACATGCTTTTCTCTCATATTTCTATCATATTAAAAAAATGCAATTTCTCAAAAAATAAATGATCGGTTGTTACCTTAACACCCAACGAAAGGAAAATGCTAGACGTTTTTGAAACATGGTGCTGGAAACGAAAGAAGAAGTAGTAAGAGAACAATAAAAGAGACATAAGACAAATATGACTAATCATGTAAAGGAATTTACTAGAAAACGCATTGCACCCGCCACAAAGTTTGCAAAGGATAAGGAATCATTTTACCTTTATTGTACTAGTAACTAGATATCTTGATGAATTTGATATACATATGATACACCTTGTATACGTACTTACTAAAAAGCTACAGATAATGTTCATATGCAATAATATTTGCCTGTACCAATAACAGTTAAAAATGAAATGCTTTAATTTGAGGGTCGAGATTCAGAAGTCATACCTAGCTGTGACAGCCCTTTCGGGCCATAAGGTGGTTAATTGCATTAGAATCCCTTAGCTAAATAACACTCTATCTCCTTGTATTAATCAAATCTATAATAGTCCCTTATATCTGACGTTTTATTTTTATTTGACGTATATAAGTAACAAACGATTTATAAGTTAAATGATTCTGAAAATTTATAAATGCATGCAAATAATGTAATTTTCCGTAAATATGTTATAACATCTTTTTTATACATTTGAAATGGAATATACGTAATAATATTTTATGTTATTTTATTATTGCATAATCAATCAGGCGAACCAAAAATACCCCAGAAAACATCGCTTAAATCAGTTTAAACAAAATTTTCAATAGTCTACAAAAATATTTTCAAATACCTACCTACTAACTAAATTATTAAATACATGAAAAATTTTTACTTCTAAAAAAAATTTCAAAATGACTAAGCATCGCAAGCAATGTATAACTGGTAAGTATTTACTTATGCCCACGATAGCTGAGCGCCTTAAGCGTCGACTTATAATGTCATGGGTGTCAGGTTCGAATCCTGGGTCTGACAAACACACATATTGTTTTTCAATTTGTGTTTAGAGTCAGAGTATGGAACTGATAGGTTAAACAAGTGGCTAACATCCATTTCTCGTAAAAAAATATCCGTTAATACAAGCTCCACTTTGTGGAAGTCCCTATGATCCTAATAGGATCGGACATGGTGAAGTAAGTAATTTACTAATTCTAACTATAAAGGACCAAGGATCATGACGAAGTGGCTACCGCAACGGAAGAGACCCAGAGGCCATCCGAGAAGGAGATAGGCTGACGCCGTAGAAGTGGACTAGCTTCATATATGAAGACCCGGTAACTGGAGAAGTGTGGCGAGAGACCGGAGTGAGTGAAGAGCGGTTGTGGAGGAGGCCAAATCCCACCCCGGGATGTAGCGCCGTGGAAGAAGAGAAGAAGAAAGCTAAGCTAAGCTAAGCTAGCTAAGCTATCATAAGCTTCTGGATCAACAAAATAGTTCAATTCTGCAAAATTGCATGTCAATGTAACGCACAGGACTGAGAGGATTGAAATCATCTTAACCTGATCCGTGCCACGGACGAATTAACTCGCCAACGCATGTATGTCGCGTCAGGCCACGGACGAATATATTTGCAGGTTATTGTAAACGTCATAACTTCTGAATAAACATTATGTGTACATTTTCTAAATAATATTTATCACTTTAGTGTGAAAATATTCACGATAAACTTGATAAACCTGTTGTGTTGCTAAGTTTTCACAAAATTTATGTTATTCCGAAAATAACTGGCCTACAAGTGTCCACCTAGTAAAAATTAGCTGGCAGTGATAAGGTTAATTAAATAGGCCTTCATCCAACAATATACAGATTTACTCTGTTGATAATGATGATTATCTAACAAATAACAGAGAAAATCTAAGATATGTACCTGATACGTCGTTAGATATGTCGTTACCCAGCGTAAAAATAGTTACTTATATGTACTATTATCATCATTGTCACCATACTGGATCAATTAACTGCTGGACGAAACCCTCTCCAAGCTTTTCAACATTAGATAGAGCCTACGTTGATACTGTGTCTTTAGTTTTGAAAGTTTCTAGTTTCTATTGCGAAAAGCAATAGTGAAGCAACAGGGGTGAGTTAACTTTGGACTTAGTTAGGGAGCCTTATAGGCGTGTTGATATGTTTAGGGGGTGACAGGGGTACGAGACTACCGCCCTTTTGAATCATGATACCAGGCGTTTCAGCCTAACTTAGTTATCGAAAGTGTGAACGCAAGACGGTGCCGACATTTCCAAAATGTCAGGAAATGCATTTGAATCTTTTTGAAAGTCAGGTTGGGTAAGTTCGATAAATATAGATACGACACTTGGGTATATACGATAGTATAATAACTGGAAAAAAATAATCAAGATCGCATAGTTGAAATACTTTTATATTCTCATAATAATGCATACTCTCGAAAAATTATATATGTACCATCTTTGGTTATTTACCACGAGCAATTGGAAATTTTGCCTGAGTATTTTATTTAATTTTCTGAAATTATAATTAAAAGTTATATTTTTATACTTTTTCTACATTATTTTCTACTCCTATATTAGTTAAGTAAAAAAATGCCTGCATCGCAATTTTACTTAATATTTATAGTGTACTTACTGCATGTACACTACCGATAAACAATGATTAGACATACTGTGTGGAGTAATTTTTTCCTGATTGCATATATTTTTCAATAATAATTCACAGTTTTTAGAGAATATTGTTTTTTGTTTAGCAACACAGACTGTTCTGTGCCAAAGTGAGTGTTGGGTGTGTTGATCTCAAAAAATCGCAACCAACTGTCTATCGTACGTAATCTATGACATAAGGTTAAAATAAATCTACAAAGAAAATGATTATAAATTAACAAGAGTTTATTGCCTCCATCATTCAACATTCCAACGTATTGTCGAATAAGAACTTCTTGTCCACGTGTTAAAACTGTGAACTAACAAGTTCATCCTATGCAGTTAATCGCACTTCTATTTTCAAATGCGGAACGCTCCCAAATTTATCATTTCATTTTAATCTTTCGTGGTGTACATATCTATA
Source organism: Rhyacophila brunnea (assembly GCF_057557595.1). Taxonomy (NCBI): domain Eukaryota; kingdom Metazoa; phylum Arthropoda; class Insecta; order Trichoptera; family Rhyacophilidae; genus Rhyacophila; species Rhyacophila brunnea. Next base: position 19,193,771 of record NW_028232965.1, read on the forward strand.
AATTATACGTAATTTGATGCTTTTTATAATAAAATATCCCTAAATCAGGAGTGGTGTTAGAATTATTAATAGTAAATTTTTGGTTTATTGCAAAGAAGAAAAGGAGTCCTACCTAAAAAGAGACCCGATATGTTATTTAAACACGCGTCAATAGTTAACGCCCACGGTGGCCGCGCGGCTTAAGCGTTGGACTATAACGCCGTGGGTCCCAGGTTCGAATTCTGGGTCTGGCAAGTACACATATTGTTTTTCAATTTGTGTGTGTCAGAGTATGGACCTAATAGGTTGACATCCATTTCTCGTAAAAAAACAAAATCTGTCAATACAAACCACTACTCTGTGGAGGCCCATATGATCCTATTAGGATCGGACATGGTCGAATGAAAAGAATAGTTAATAGTTGAAAAAATTGGCTGGAAAATTCATAGTGTCCAAAACAATAAATGCAGAGGATATATCACTATAGAGAGAGAGGATTCAGAGCTAGGAAATATTCTAGTGTGGTCACGATTCTCAGTCATGAGGATGATAATGAGAAATAATAACAGAAAACCAAATGCTAAATACAGATCAAAAAATATTTTGATAGATAATTCGAATTTATACCAGTGTAATTGAATTTGAAAATTCAATTTACGGATGTAAATGTACACATGTCAAACGACTGGGTATTGTTCATTTGTGTAGAGTTCTGCGTGCTGCAAAGCACTCAAACAAGTATCAAAACTTTATCAACAAACGGCAAAGTCTAAACCCACTGTTTATTTGTATTTCCTCCGCAGGAAATGGCAGAGAGAGAGGTATCGACGGGAGCTTTTATGTTGAAAGCTATAGTTAGTTAAGTTAACCTGCGTGGTTGGATGTCAATCACGCACGGAACGCGTAAGTTTGTGTGATTGATTAAGGCGATATTTGTATAGGATTTGGTACCGTGTTTACCATTCTCGTGTACTCAGTATTAGCAATACATCTTTGAAGTTGTACCCGCTACGTATTGTAAACAAATTTTCATATACATTGAACTGATATATAATATTATGTAACTACATTCCCACTACAGTCATGTAAAACACTTTAAAGTTTATAAAAGTTTATCTATCACTTAGTATTCATCACGTATAAACAACATTTTACGATACGTGTTTTACTCAAATAATGAACTATTTGAAAGGAATATTTCCAGTACGTAATGACTATGTTAGAAGAAGAAAATTCTGTTTCGATAATTTCAAAGACTAGTTTGATCTCAGCACTATGTTTATACAAGATATAGACACGTAAAACCTATATAAAATCTTTCCTAACATCTTTCGGTGTACCTACCGTTTATTTTTTAATTAAGTATAAAGGTTTTGGTCTAAATATTTTTTTTTTATAAATTATTGAATACCGAGTAACGGATCTACTTTTAAATTTACCATGAAACACCACCATGAAGACGCTTAAAATGTTAATGTTTTTTTTTTATATATATGACATACCTAATGTTATGAAAGTCTGGTACTTGATGTCGTGTATCAAAATTTCAAGCTATAAAATGTAAAGCTACAACTTATATATTATTAATAATTATTAAGAATCACTATACAGTTTGCTATTTAATAAAGAAGACCATTTTGGTATTTTATCCATACATGTAAATCAGAGCTTTATATAAAATATTTATATTTCCGTTGTATTAAACACTTTATCAGTTTTGTATTATTCTAAATTTCAAATGTACCTAAAAAATTAACAAAATTTTCTGTTGTAATAATAATATATCATTAAAAATGTTTTTAATACATTTTTTTTAAATATTTATCCTATCATCCCGGATCGATTTAAACTAAGTAATTAATAATTGTAATTATTGACTATTCTATGATTATAATATACATACTATTAAGCCTTGACAAAGAGTTTATATTTTACAGATCAAGACAGACCGCGTACGGTTGATAATATTTCGCTATAAATTATCACTATTATTTAATTTATGAGATTTAAAATAAAGCGACTCACCCCGTGTTCAAGATTCGAAGTTATTCCTGGCATACGGTAATACCTGAGCCTTGATTTCTCGGATTATGGGGCCAGGTAAATGTTTATTATACACCGTATGGCAAATTTTGGACATTTATATGAGTATTTGAATAAAACCTCATATTAATATTTTCTGCGTTGCCAACTTCTTGTTATAAGACCGTCGGAAGCCAGTTTCTTTCGTTCCGAAGGGAGTCAATTTAGTGAATGTTGATTTTATTTTATAACTATAAAATTATATTATCCAATATAACACAGTTTAAGGTTTTTAATACTATTTTAGACTATAATCAAATTTGGAATAAATAAATTTCTATTTATATTATTATGTTACAATATTATTATCAAAATTCATCATCAATTGTAAAATAGGTAAGTACCACGTTTCTGACACCAAATTCACAGCATCATATCGTTTTTGAAAACAACACGGCTTTGGTGAATTTACTCTGCGAAGAATTTATTCGTGATATTATTTGCTGTCAAGTAAGTGGGTGTATGAAGGGACGTCATACCCACGTGACACCCTGCCAGCGACAATCCAAATGGAAGTGTCAACCCTTGTTTTGGATGACGAAGGAAATAAACGTGCCGGCAAGATTCTTATGACAAAGTGCAAGAATCGTAAGATACCTCAGAGTTAATTTGTAAGCGAGTGAGTAGGTATACGTTCAAGAAAATAATGTAATTTACATTTTCGCATGTAAAAAAACTATACCACAGCAAAAATAAAAACATATATCTTATATTTCACATTCAGTTATATAATTGACAGTTGTTTTGAGTAGTAAATAGGTATACCATTATCAAAATTATGCAAATAAACGTTTTAGCCGTGCTTAAATGCCGTAACTAGCTTTGATTACGAACGATACGATTATATACTACATATTATTTCTGATAATTCACCTTTTAAAGTATTTTAAATAATCAATGTAAAACATTTAAAAGTAGAAAAATCTCTCACTTCCCCCCTCACAGCATTAACAATATAATATACTATGTGTTTATAAACTCAAATTTATATTTTTACTTATAGTTTATCAAGTTTAACGTATGACGTATCGTAATCAGCGTTGCCAACTAAGCGTTTTTCTTGCTGGATATAGCATATTTTAAATAAGCTTACAGCTTGCAAAAACTGCATCCAGTATATGACGTTTCTCTACATTGTAAATAGCTTAAAACTTCATATAATAAGACTAAAATAAATTTTATGATCAATATGATGACAATTTTTTTTTCATTCATTGATTTTTAGTCGTATGATTTATTTGTTTGTTATGAAACAATACATTCTTCTGCATACATTTTTCTCGTAAAAACTATGTTAATAATTACGACTTTTGCATTTTTTTCTGTACCGTATCTCACATATTATCACTGGTCGCAATATTATAACTATACCTTATTTCATATATTCACGTGTAATTTCCATTAAAATATCTATTGACAATATTCGTTAACTTTTGATCGAACCAATTTGAAATAATTAAGTCTATTCATATCAGCAGACTCACCTGATAATTTAAATGGAAGGCCACCCATCAATGGATCATGGAACCTTGGTCCGAAGTGGAATGGATGGAAGCCTTGATGCCTTGTTTTAGATCTCGGTTCTCGAGGTCCATCTACCGTCACTTTGATGGCTTTGCTGTAAGTCGCTATCTGAGGAGGTGTCGTTGACAGGATGATTGTCAGCGTGAATGATTTCCCTGCAAATGAACATAAATTATATAAATTATAAATCAAAACGCATATGTAGACGTGAATATTTATAAGTTACATTGATTATCACGCCGGTCAATTTTAATACAGGTAGGTATAGTGCGAAATCTTTACGGTGATAGGCGGCGGCTTGGAGAACTACATCCCCTCTTCTCGTTTTTCAGCAATTACAATACTTCGAAATCGAAAACCATAGACAAGACACAACACGAGCGCCACCGCCAGGTCTCACGTTAAAGATTTCGCAATCTACATACATTATTGCTTAATACTGTTTGACATAAGATTTTCAAAGCAAACAATAATGTATGTAGGTAATAAATGTATCATTGTTTACGTATTTAGTGAATACACTAAATCTTAATTAATTTATAAATTAGTTATTAATATATTCACTTTTATGGCACATAATAAATGTACTACTAAATAACAAATCACACACTATACCGTATTCGCTCACGTAAGAAGTAGATAGTACCGATCAACGAGTTATGTATAGAATTTTTTAAATGGATTGCTTAAAATTGCACACTATTTGATTATAGTTATGATTAAATTTTGTTTAATATTTCAAAAAAATGGTATTAGTATGTGCCAGTGGCGAAGGGTGACTTTTTGAAAGTGGTAGGCTGTGGGAGTAGCCAGGGAATGGGACGATTTGGCACCGCGAACTGGCCTCCGCCGATTGGCCTCCGGTAATTGGCCGCCGGTACAATCGGACGCCGACCCAATTGGGCGCCGACCCAATTCGACGCCGACCCAACTGGCCTCCGGGAGATTGGACGCCGCACAGTTGAATTAAATGCGCAAAGGAATAGACGTACGTTACGATTTGTTGGAGTAAATAAGCAAGTCAGTTTAATATGCTTCTATCTTCTCAGTAGGTGTACCTTATACATTTCGCGCTTGACACATTTTTAATATAGATTGAGAAAAATTATTATGCCTGATGATTTTTATTAAAAGAAAATAATTCTTCCCTCGCTAAAACTTAAAGATGTGCATAATCAATTAATTTATTGTCTATACATGGGTACTTATTTATATTTACAACAAATATTTAAAATAATGTTAGATGTTAGAATGAAAATTACATTATATTTCAGCGTTTTATCGACTTAATATTATAATAAAGCGTAAATATGTATATTATTATGCATAAATGCGTATTTTAAGATAGTATGAAATTACAAACAAAATATTAAGTAAGTTATCTGCTAAGTATAAATGTTTCAGTAGTTTGATTGATAAACTACTTAGGTACTGGGTGCCGGACGAAATCCCGAAGGCCGAAATCCCGAATGCTGAAATCCCGAATGGCCGAAATCCCGAAAAATGAAAAAATACAAACATCAATAATTGCGCAATTTTTGCAAGAGAGACAAAAACCCATTTTTTGTGGAAATATAAAAAATGTAAAATACAAACATCAATAATTGCGCAATCGTGAGCGCAATTTTTGTAAGAGAGACAAATCCCATTTTTTCGGAAAATGGGTTTTTCTGATTGCGCAATTTTTTTCAGGAGAGACCATTTTGTAGAACGAATGGATTTTGTGCATCTCACAAAAATTGCGCAATCCGCGATTGCGCAATTATTGATGTTTGTATTTTACATTTTTTTTATATTTCCACAAAAAATGGATTTTTGTGTCTCTTGCAAAAATTGCGCAATTATTGATGTTTGTATTTTTTTTATTTTTCGGGATTTCGGCCTTCGGGATTCCGGCCATTCGGGTTTTCAGCGTTCGGGATTTCGATATTCGGGATTTCGGCTTTCGGGATTTAGGCTTTCGGGATTTCGGCCTTCGAGATTTCGTCCGGCACCCAGTACCTAAGTAGTTTATCAATCAAACTACTGAAACATTTATACTTAGCAGATAACTTACTTAATATTTTGTTTGTAATTTCATACTATCTTAAAATACGCATTTATGCATAATAATATACATGTTTAAGCTTTATTATAATATTAAGTCGATAAAACGCTGAAATATAATGTAATTTTCATTCTAACATCTAACATTATTTTTAATATTTGTTGTAAATATAAATAAGTACCCATGTATAGACAATAAATTAATTGATTATGCACATCTTTAAGTTTTAGCGAGGGAAGAATTATTTTCTTTTAATAAACATCATAAGGCATAATAATTTTTCTCAATCTATATTAAAAATGTGTCAAGCGCGAAATGTATAAAGTACGACTACTGAGAAGATAGAAGCATATTAAACTGACTTGCTTATTTACTCCGACAAATCGTAACGTACGTCTATTCCTTTGCGCATTTAATTCAACTGTGCGGCGTCCAATCTCCCGGAGGCCAGTTGGGTTGGCGTCGAATTGGGTCGGCGTCTAATTGGGCCGGCGTCCGATTGTACCGGCGGCCAATTACCGGAGGCCAATCGGCGGAGGCCAGTTCGCGGTGCCAAATCGTCCTAGACCCGAGTAGCCATGCTTGTCAGATATATTTGCGGAAAATAAGAAGATAACCCAATATTACTACTGATGAATAGGTACGCTAAAACGAAGAAATTTCAAAAGCTTAATTGGTTTGTTATAATTAGTTCATAAAAATAAGCAATTAGTTTGAATTACTTATGTATTTTCCTAAACATTTATAAACGTAACATACGCTCAAAATATATTACCTATCATCTATGAAAATATCCGTTGTTGTATATATATTATGTTCCATAATAATTTATAATTTAACCCGTAAAACTAGACATTTTAAAATACTTCTATATTTAAAACACAGACTTAGGTAGGTACAATATCAGATATCTAAATTGTCTAATGAGTGAACTAATAAATAAATAAATAAATCACGAGATAAATTATTTTATATTTTTAACAACAATCAATACATATTTATGTGATTGAATCCCATAGAAATTATCTTCTTATTAATTATTTTGAATAAATGTGCTCTCGCAACGTAAGCGCTAACGAAACAGCTTGCACATTTGTATGCGGGACGCCAGACATTTTGAAATAATGAGAAAAAACTTCATATTGAAAAACCCGTCGATTCACGCGAAAATAATCCTATACAATATGTGAAGTGAAACGCGGTGTGTTCTATTTTTTTAAACTTTCGAGTGATACCATAGATGGTGCTTATTTAAATATGGGAAAAGATCCTAAAAATATGACAATTATACGATAGATGTCTTTGGGAATATTGAATATATTATTATTTGTGATTATATAAATACGCCAACATAAAAATAAAAATTATTTTTCTTCTCTTCTGAGAGTACAGAGCCACTGGTATGTGCATATAAGAGACGCAGAACGGAGCACTTTACCAAAGAAAATAGTACTACCGTGAGTTTAATGTGAAAAATATTGTGGATTAACAATACATAATATGCTTGTTAAATATCTTATTACATTATATTCACAGACTTCAGGATCGTAAAACTTGCAGCATACGCCTACCACAACGTCTGACCATTTATACTTCATCCCATTATACTCAATGTAGGATACAATCGGCCCAGTATGACTGCACGGGGCTTGGAGGAGTAGTACATGCATAAAAACGCAACAACAGTCGGCGATGGGTGAGCAGAATTAGAGAGTAACATTGCTTACATATCTGAAATGCATGTGTTAAATAGGTACCTACGTACTGCACGTTTTCTCGCATATGAATAAATAATGAATAAAATAATGAATAAATAAATTTTAAAAGAATGTTACAGGTGAAGTATATTATATACATATTTTTTATAATGATAATTTGAGTAATCAGCAACGAATTCACTGCTTAAATATACTACTTAAAAATGGGTTCTAGAATTAATAAGAAAATAGAAGAAACGTATAGAAAACATGATGACTTATAGTTATAATACATCTAATAATCAGTTTGAATGGATCGTTAGACGATAATTTGTCATACTTTATTATTAATTTTGCATTAGTTATGTATATTAAAACAAAAGGTAAAATAACCAATAATACGGCAGATCCTTAAATATAAAATTTAGATTTCCAAATATGTAGCATGCCTTTTTCAAAAAAATATAATTTAACAATGTATCCTCTATATATTATTAGTTATTGTACATAGAATAGTGATATAGTGCTCATCTCTGGGGCTGCCAGTAAGGATTCAAATTCCATGTCTGAAATAAACGACGTGGTTTCTTTAAGTTTTCTAATATTTCATCCATAACATGGATCTAATGGACTGGGGGCATATATGCTGTATAAGATGATAATATTTTTATTATTATGTTTTTTCGTTTATTTCAAATGGTTGATTAGGTAGGTATAATTATATATATATATATATATATATTACATTTACATAATTTTAAATATCTAATGTTATTTAAATCAAATAAAAAAGAAAATGTAAAACCCACCAAATCAAAATCTGTCTAAAGCAGTAAAACATTTATGTTTTCAATTTTCGAAATGTTTGCACTATTCACCAAGCAGCTATTATTAAAATTCATACCGCCCTATGAATACATATTTTAAGGCCTTTATTCGCAGATTTTGAATAATTTTGCAGTTTCAAATGTCTCCGTGGGGATGGCTCTCCTTAAATCAAAAGCCTGATATGCACCATTGATTTTTTCAAATGCATTTTTTATATCGTTTACTCCCCCGAGTAAAAATGTAAACATGAAATATTTAGGGGTCGAATATTGTATTGTATATTAGTTTTTTTCATGTATTCATATACCTATATTAACTAAGCCTAACATATTTTGAACTGAATGCAATTTATAAAAAATACAAATAAACCATAAAATTTTACAATTAACTTATTTAAATTAAATTCAATTACCATCAAGTAGAATTTAAATATTAAAATACTATGTACCTATTACCCACGAGAGGTAAATACTTTTATTCTATGGATTTAAATTGAAAATTTCCAGGTTTTATGAACCAAAGATATCGAAAGTGACATTTTCAATTATAGAAACCCTTCCATTCTGTACGCGAAGGATTGCGTAACCACTGAAAGGGTAAAAAAAAGATGGCCAAATGTCGTGACTAACCCCATCTCCGATCGTTCGCGTGAAAAATGTGTACGTGACGCTATAAAGAATATTGTTTGGACTTATTTTACACAGTAAATGTAACTTATATTATATCTATTATTATATTCGATTAAAAAATAGCTGGGGTCATCCACCGTATGCTGAATGTCTCCCCGTACGCTATCCATATCCGTTGACTCCGCTAAATTGCTCGAATATATGGACGTAAGCTATCCTAGTCCTTTAAAATATTATCCAAATAATGTAGTATTTAAAAAATAATAAATAATTTTGTATTATTTTCATCAGACAAAAAATACTTGTAATAAAACGGTTACAATATGTAAATTATACATATTATATTTCATCATATCACAGTTTACAGTTATTGTACTGGAAATAAATGGCCTTACAGCATTGAGATCAAAAACTGACGCGTATTAACGCGTAATGTTCCAATTGTATTTGATTCGATAAAAACATTAATTTGATATTATACGACTTGATACAATCACCTACTTGCTAACCTACTTCAGAATCATTGAGAATTGTTTACAAATATATACGATATGATTGTATTTCTTTACCTATTATCACGTCTATTCCGATGGTTCTTATTACGCATTTTAAGTGTTTTATTTAGACATGAATTTGATTGCAATGCTTTACAGCTATCGGTTTCTCATACAATACATCACAATGAACTGTGAGACGGCCAACCGCATACGTAAAATTTTTCTAACACGACGGACATCCATAATGTTGAGGTATTTTTTTTCAAATAAGTACTAGATTTTAATATCTTCAAAGAGTGCTTTTTGCATTTACTCTTTGTAAGAATAAATACATCTTATCATTGTGTGACTAATATTTTTTTCAATTAGTATTTTCATCGTTTTTTTGATTATCTTATAATGCAATTTTGCAACATTATGTTAGAGTTATTAAAGAAATTGCAGTGCAGTATTTTGGAGGATTGCAAGAAATATAACTTACGCTATCAGCTTCAGCTATTCACCGCACACAGCTGATCTTGCGGAAGGCCGTAATTCAAAACTCTGGGCACGATTCAGCCCAAGAAAATAGCGGAGAGCCACAACATTTGGCACAACAATGCACGCCAAACCTCCCACTTCGCTTTGGGAATGTTTAAATGCAAACTGTTTCATCATTTTCTTATACGCACCCTCTACTAGATGAACTAGCAAGATGTTTATTCGAAGCTTTCAAATTTATACATCAATAAATTGCCATAATAACGTTAAATATTAGAAAAAAGCTTCGCTGTTTTTATTATAAAGCTTTTTAATTACTTAGTCAATGATTATCTATATATTATATTTATGTATGAAAATTTTTATTGAACGATGGTATAAAAAATCTTCTGACCAAAAACAATGAGATATTTAGTTTCCAAGTTGTAGAAAATTTGGTTTTAAAACCATTAAATTTATATTCATGGACTATGTTATACTACAAAACGTGGCCACAATAAATTGCTTTTCTTATCTACCTTACTTACCTTTCTGAGTTGTTCACTTGATTGTATATTATTTTTAATATTAATAGATTATAGATTTAATAGATTTCACTCATTTTCAGGATAATTAAGAGCCAACAATTATTACCATAGATAATAATTGGATTTCAATGATGTCTACTATGTACAAAATAAAAATATAACTAGTAAAATCTATTGAGACAATACTCATAATTTCTTAAAATAAATTAAGATACCTACCAACTATGTTCACAGATCTAGATAAAACACTACATATTAATTGTATATTTTTAATGTTTATTAACGTAAATGAAAATATTAATATTAAATCTTAATATAGATCGTTTTATTTTATTAAAGTTAGTATTATATTACATACATATCGATAACATTGTAGTTTGCATTAATTACTTATGTCAATTTTTTTTTATTAAGTATTTTATGTAGACAATTTCTTATATTATATTATAATTCTGATTAGGCGGGGAAAGCAAGTATATCGACATTATCATTTTTCTTGTATAGTAGGTACTCGTATATATCAATATAATATATTTCGCTCTCACTGTGGCCTATTTGGTTGAGAAGTCATCTCTGAAGCCACAGGTTTGGTTTTGTGATATCCAGTTCAAGGACTTAATGGATTTGGAAGAATAGCTTACAACTTACTATTATTCGTAAAAAAAGTCTGTGAGTATAACTTCCATTCTGTAAAGTTGTACATGTTCCACTTTTTTAAGCGGACATATAAAAAAATGTTTTAAGATTACAAATTATTATTCAAATGCGCAACCGTATACGGGAACATTAATATGTGGCAACACACTGAATCCATATTACCTGTCTTACTCCCCCTCATCCTTTATTCATTTAAATGAGAGGTAATGTCTGTCTATCTCCCTGAAACTGAACAACAAACCTCTTATTTTTAGCTATAATATGGTGATATAAGTGATCCCAAGTGGAATTAAAAGTATACTCAACGCTAGATGCTTGCAATTCAAATTGAAATTATTCAAGACTCAACAACATGGTTTCTCACTGATAAAAATTACAATACTTTTTTTCTCTCGGTTATTTAAAAAAATAAAATTATTAATATTGAGATATTATCAAGATTTTGTGGTCTTCAGAAAAAAAATTCATAACACTGAAACATTATGGGGTTTAGCTTATGGTAGTGCTTTCAAACAATAAACTACTTTAGTATATAGTTTATTTAAACATTACCTTTCACATTTTATAAAAAGGTCGAGTAATTTAATTGGAAACTAATCATGTAAAAAGCAATCGCTAGATGGAGCGAGCCGGAACATCACAGTGGTCACGTACAAGTCCAGACCCAACAAACTGCTTCGAATACCAATCAGGCGAATGAAAATAGTTTATTGGTGAAAGAATGAGAACGCTAAGAAATCAGGAATTGTAAGTATGATGGGCTGCCCAATGACCATGACCAACGAATGGACTTGGATTGTTCGTCCTGAAAAGCGAATTGATGGGGCCAGAGCCGATCCCGAGATGACACACCAGAAGACTATAAAATGCAGGTACTCATTATGCGAAATTAATATGTATACATACAAAGTAATATTAATTCATAAATTGCTATGAGTAGATTTTTTTCGTAATCGTTTTATTAGATTCATTGTCAGTTTATAATTTTTGTTATCACCATTAAGCAAGATAGTATACTCCATATAATATGATAACTGTACATACGTCAATTCTTTTTATCTACGACACACTACAGGAAGTCACATCTTATTAAGGACTCGTGATTTTTCCTCCTTAAAGGTTTGCACCTCCACCCTCCCTCTGACTTTCTCAAAAACGGGCGTTTCCAAGTTACCGCGCCGTCATAAAGACCAACTCGTAAGGAATTATTCAGCTGTTTGAAATTGAGAGGGTATAATTCCAGTACAACCAGCCGTTACGCACTAACCAACAATTTCGTACAATTCTTACAAAGGAATACTAAAATGTGTTATTCTATTAAATGTGAGGCATTGTTGTGTTTCAATTATTTATCAATATATCAATGTACGTAAATTATTCAAAATCCACACGTAAATAATGATAATGTTAACAGATTAATGTTTGAAAATTAAACACGAGGCAAGGAATATTGTGCTGCAGAAACAGAATCTGGCCTTCCTTTTAAACCAATTTAATTCCAATCATCGGTTAAATAATATCATCAATAGAGTACATACGATGGATATATATGGTGCTGACATAACCTGGAAAGATACCTACAAGAAGTTTGCCGAGTAACAGAGATTCTTAGAGGCGCAAATTCCATATGCTCAAGAAGCGGACTTCGACTAATAAGAAAAAATCTTTTTAAGTAGGTACTCATTGAATTGACATTTACGATTAAAATAACTTTAATGAAATAAACATTAAGAATCGCTGTAAATTTAATCAAATAACGAGCCAATGGAAAATTTATTATTATTCTAGGTGAGTGTTATTCCTTGCTCAATAATTTACTAAATATAACATTCAATTTCACATTTCTCATATAAACCACAACCATAATTTCTAAAAAGCGTGATAAATAACATATTATTATTTTGTATCGCCTTTATAGAAAAAGACAATACCTATCAAGCGCTATGTTTATAATAAATTTATTGATTTTCTCACAAGCCAGGATACTTCGATGAGTGGCAACATGATGTGGTGCGTCTAAGCAGACCTTTGATATAAAATAATATAACGTAGTTTATATATGATTGAAGAATTCAGCGTGACGTACTTAGGGATTGCAATATATAATAAGTATTTCAAAACTGGTATCTCAGCATTTTTCGATAGCAAAATATCGGTTTTGAAAATCAGACAATACCAGTATGTTCGGTATTGAAAGTAGAAATAGAATATATTAATTAACATAAAAGGCTTAACAGAATTGTAATTTTTTTGGCGGGTTGAGCAATGTCTGGTTTACTTCCGTGGTCCTTCTTCGTCCTTGGAGACCACCAGGCACATGATATAAAATAATAATATTTTAAAGGGATTTATATATATATATAATATATATATTGGTAGTTACTTCTATTTTCTCAATTATGTTACGAATACCGATATTCATAACGGTATTCAATTGGAAATACTGAAATACCAGTATTGCTATTTTTATTAGGTATTGCAATCTCTAGGCGCACTATTATGATATCGGAAAGTTTTCTTAATATCAATTTAAATTTCAGTATTTATTAAGAATAATAATATTTTAAATCAATAGGTACATATTATTATGTAATATAAGTATAGTTTTGTTATCATTATCGATTGGTATAAGTGTAAAGGTTTATGAGTATATTGTATATTACTATTTAGTTGTATATTTGTATCTACTATAGTCTGTACGGTAGATCACATCAATTTTTGAAACACCTTTAGTTGGCCATATTGTATTTTTCAAAACATTCCCAGCAAACGGCAATAAGAAGATAAAGCAAACAGCGGCGGAATATTCTTCATATTTTATAAAGCACTTTTGGCTTTTGGTTTCGCGGAAACGCTTTTGTATTTTAAGAAATTCCTGTAAATGTTTTATGAATTCATACGAGTGCCTATGTTTTGTATTTTTACGTTTTCGTATTGGTTTCATACGCTCTTTCAGGTAATTGTTTCAGCAGCCGTAATATTTTCTTTCTCGTAGAAGTAAACTTCTGCATTAGGTACATATTATTATTTCAAATTTCCGTATTATTAAAATTGTGATTTTTTCCACAATAAAAACTGTAATGTGTAAAATCAAGTACTTATCTACTTCTTGAAAAAGATAATTATATATTTTTAACATTTTTAATGTAAACGTTAATGGAAGATTATAGTTTTATTAAACCTACTACTCATTGAATACACATACTATCATTTAATATTAAATATACAATAATATTGTTAAAATAATTATACAGATGTATCAAATATTTTAATTTATATTAAAGAAATTACCCGACGATACGACAAATAAATGAACATGTTAACAATGAAGAACAAGTTAATTAAAAAAAAAATTCACAATAATACATAATTTAATTTTGAAAATATGTTTTAGAGATTTAATGTCAACCTTTTTCAATAATCTGACGAAGATCTGAAATAGCTATTGACTCAAAAACAAAATATGTATGTAAAAGAAATCTTGTGGTTTTTAAAGTCGAGACGGTGTATAACTTAATACTTTTTATCAATTCGAAATTAGTATTGCCAAAAATCATAAAAATATATTATCGTAGTATTGAATATTATATAAAAAATAAATCATAAAAGAAACAATTAATTCACGGAGGAAATCTCAAACAATATATTTTAAAATATAATTATTTATTTACTATTATTATTCAATACTATACGGCCATCAGTTTCCGATACAACAACTCGCGGTGAATTGTGATACGGTTAACTGCATGCGTACAATTTTTCAGACACGTGATGGAACACGATTGGCTTGAAGAAGGGCAAGCCAGATTGAGACCCTTCACGCATCCGTAGCGCGTATCGTATCCGGAGCAGAATGAACTTTTATGAAATGAATGGATGTATGACAAATTAAAGAATGAATTGAATATGCTAAATTAGCCACAATGGCATATATAATATACAAAAGAAAACGAAGGAGTCAAATTTATCCCTTTATATTAGTAAATTCCACACGGACACATAGAAAATCTTGTCATCTTCTTTTGGATCCACAGATAAGTAAAAATTTAAAACTTGTCTTATTTTTTTATTATGCACACAGATTTATTGGCGATAGTATTTGTACACACGCATGTATATGTGTATATATTATCAGTGGCGAAGGGTGGAAGTAGGTTGTGTAGATTCGACATAAATAATGGACACTAAACTTTATCAGACATACTTATTTGTTTTCATTGAACAAAAAATGCAAATTGTAGATTATATTGGGTCATTATTTAAATTCATTCAAACCCTGCCTAGACTAAACCTTAATATAGAGGTAGGCTGTGGAGATCTGAATAAAATAAAGCAGACTTTGTTAATCATACTTATTTATTTTCATTGAAATAAGAATACAAATTGCAGATGATTTTTAACATTTGATTAAGCCCTACCAAAATCAAGCCATAAAAGATAAAGAATATTTTTTACCTAATATATAATTATTATATGGTTTGTTTTTTTTTTTTTGCTTTAGATAAGGCTTAATTGATTTAACGCGCGCGACCCAGGGTGGCCGCGCGGCATAAGCGTTGGACTATAAAGCCGTGGGTCCCAGGTTCAAATCCTGGGTCTGGCAAGTACACATATTGTTTTTCAATTTGTGTGTGTCAGGGTATGGACCTAATAGGTTGAGCAAGTAGCTGACATCCATTTCTCGTAAAAAACAAAATCTGTCAATACAAACCTCCACTCTGTGGAGGCCCATATGATCCTATCAGGATTGGACATGGTCGAAAAAAAAAATTGATTTTTAGAAAACTTACCAATACCAACTGTTATTATTTTGTCACCTCAATACTAGATAATAGATAACTGATTTGGTCATTGTAGGGAGAATGAAATTTAAAGTTTACTTAATTAACTTAAATTTAGGCTAAAATTATTATTTAAAATAAAAATGGAAAATTTTGCTCGTTTAATTGGGAACAATTAAATAATGTTCAATTGTATGAAAAAATATTTTAGATATATTATTTTATTTATTTAATGCATTTATGGTTTTAAAGTTATCTAATATTTTCAAACACAATTTTAATACAGTTCTCATTAACTTCTGACTTACCTAGTTGTATAATATTGTAAAGAAGGAAATGAAGAATAATATTTAATAATAACTCAAAAACAGTGAAAACCAAGTTATCTAGTTGTAGTATTGAGGTGACGATTTGTATTCTTAGTTCAATGAAAATAAATAAGTATAATTGACAAGGTTTAATGTGTACTATTTATGTCGGATTTCCACAGCTTACCTACCTACATTCTTCTCCACTAATATATATATATATATAATGTATAATATGCACATATACATTTCTGAACAATTTTATTGTTATTAATAAACGTTTAATGATGTGGGCGTTAAACCAATGAAAAATACCTATATAAAATGTATTAAAAAAAAACCAAGAAGATTATTAATTTATTCTACAGTATACCAGTATCGCATATCTAAATATTATGGCGGGGCGTGCTTGCATATCTGTGAACAGGGTTGTGTGCCGACATGTCGTTAAAACATTTGTCAAAAATGTCAGGCACAAGTGTCGACGCAAAATAAACTTGGGGGGCGGGGTGCGCTGGAAAAATTCGCATAGTATTACGCACTGGGAACGCTTCATCCGATACACAAAACAATTTCTGTACAGCATATTGTGTTAAGCGATCAAATAAATAATACATATTCAGTGTTGCAATCGATTAATCTGTAAAATATCCACCATATAATTTTTCAACAAATCACTAGCCTAACTCATTAATTGACAACTAGTGACATCTAACGTCGACTTGATTGGTAAATTTCTCAGCTTTAAAAAAATTTACGGCATTTTACGGCGAGCGAGAAGGTTTCTTATCATCAAGAATTGACCTTAATATATTACAACAAAATAGGAATTAGCCACACTCTAGTGCACGCCAAACAATGTCTTGGGAAGTTACTCATGGAACATTCTCAGCCCAACTTTTTAGAGCGCCTAACGATCGTTACGCCACGGTATATGCCTGCATAACGGGTATGGAGACGTGGAGGGTGGTAGAGAGAAAAACCAAAGAGTCCACGAATTCGTCCATGTGAAATACATAAATAAAAACTAAACAGATACTTATACACAATAACGAAATATTATAATGATTCGGGTTGAATATAATTTATCCGCATATTATTATTTTTCAAAACAATGATATTATATAAAACAGTTGGATGTAAGCACGCGCCTCTGTATACGACAGCTTTGTTTTTATGACTATGCGCACGCACTTCTACACGCACCTCACCTCATCACTCTACCGTTGTTATCTAACCACTTTGCAATGAATGCAAATCCGTTATTTTCAAGAAAAAAATATCTAGTAACTATGGAATATTTTAAGTTGTCAAGATGAAGCTCTTCTAAATTGGTACCACTAATAAAGCCTATGTTTTTATGAATTATGAAAAGAGTGAAAATGCTGATCAAAAACAAAATATTTTGAAATCACAGAGAGACAATTTTATTTATAAATATAGACTATCTGACGTTATTAATTATTTTAGTTATCAGATTTATTAGTACCAACTTATTCCGGTATTAATCCGGTACCGGTTTCGTCCTAACAGATATTCTGAATTGATTATTGTATGTAAAGCTTAGTACATATACTTACGTGAATATGTACAAGTTAACAAATATATATGTATATAATTATATCGTATTTTGTTAAATTTTGTTACTTACTCTTTTAGAATGTCCGTCAGAATGAAATTGGTTTTGGGTGTATAATAATTTAGTGTGAAACAATGAAATAATAAAACTAAACTAAAACATATTATAAAACATTTAGGTATTTGTAATTTCTAATCCAATAAATAAATATTTTTGTAAGATTTATTAGGTACTTACTCTCATTCGTTTATTATCAATTTCACTCTAAAACACCGTTTAATCAATTTTATTTTTAGTGGAAGGACATTGTATTCATTAAAATGTTTCAAAATAATTTTAATAATGAAAGATTCTTCTGCCCAGTCTATACGGAGTATGATGGTGCCACGCGCTGTGTTATTCACCAATCGAATTGTATTTAATTCATATAAATCCACGATTCGATAATTGGCATTAACTACGACCGCTGAGTTACGAGTATTTCAAGCGCCGTAAAGAAATGGCTTCTAACTTTAAAATTTATATTCAAGATTATCATAAAATCAGTAAGTTAGCAGAGAGAATTAAAGGTTATATTAATACTTTTTATACGAGTAATGTTAATTACCCATTTTCTCAACCCATTCGGTCATTGCACTGAATCAAACACACACTGAAAAAAAACAGCATGAATTTTGTTGCCCAGCCGCGGAATCGAACCACAAGCCACGGCTTCATATATTCAGCCACTTTACCATGGGTGCAAATAGTTACTATCATAATTTATAGCTTGCGTCGGGAGTAATTCATAATTTTAGTTCTTGCCTTTGCTAACAACATAATTAATTAAATTATTTTATTATCCAATGCTTAGTTGGCAAAGAGTTAAATTATTCGTATTTAAAATATTGTGTATCTACTATAATTTGCTGAGGTTTTCCAAAATATTCATTTTCATTAAAATGATCTCAGATTATTAAAAATTATGCAGGCATATTTATTTAAAATCATTATCTACGTTTGTTATT
Organism: Rhyacophila brunnea; assembly: GCF_057557595.1. NCBI lineage: Eukaryota > Metazoa > Arthropoda > Insecta > Trichoptera > Rhyacophilidae > Rhyacophila > Rhyacophila brunnea. The sequence goes on from NW_028232965.1 coordinate 19,212,393, forward strand.
TAATTAGTAATTTTCACTCATCTAAATATAAAACAAATACCCACCGATAAAAACTGACCATTCTTTTATATAGCCTTAACGTTTTAAATAATATTAAAGTAAAGTGGACTTATGTGATTCATCATCTCAATAATAACAATAAATACACAATAGTAGATTAATTAATCATTCATTATAATGAGGAGATATTATATAATATCATGTAATTGTCAATTATATTGAACTCAATATTAAAAGTTATTTCTTGCAAATCAGCGTTCATAACTTCTTAATTCAGGCCCAGCACCGCATCGGTGACTCAAGGGTGAACTTTGAAGGGTGCTTTTCTCCGCGTAGCCTGTCGTAAAAGTACGGAAAAAACCTGACTTTTCAATATCCCTCTGTCGGCCAATTTGCTCCCAATTCAAATAATCCTCCTGTTATTCCGCTCTGCCCCCTAATAACAATAATTACAAATGAGTGGTTCGATAATTAAAAACGGAAAGAAGTTAACTTTTTGGTCTGCAGGGGGCATTACGACAATATAATAGGGGTCCGGCAAGGAATCTTTCAAGAAAGTGATTTCTTATCCGCCTGTCATTTTTTTCTTGTCGAAACTTTTGTTAATATGCGTAAAGATCGCTGTTGACAGTCGATTCTATGGCAATTAAAGATATCGTTGAGCTCATTTTATTACTTTTTACCCTTTTTAAACTGGTCATAATAATTATCTATTAGGTTTTCATATAATTTACATGTAAGATATCCATCTTTGTGTTTTTTAAAATCAAATGAAAATCCGGTTAATAGTGGAAAATTTTGTATAAAGAGACCTTGTATATAAAAAAAAACGATTTACCAGATGTAAATTATTTCGTATTTTGATTGCTTTATTAAACATCATACTTTCAAACTCTTTTTAGATTAAGATTTTTAAAAACGCCTTGCACTGAGTAGAAAAATATTTTTTTAATACCATGATCCTTTACTATTATAGAATATTTCAATCGTTCTCCTTTCTATACAATATCCATTAGCAGACATCGAAAATGATTTCAGCTATTTTTTTTCTATCTGAAGCTGCTTTAAATGATGATGGAGTGCTGACCGCAAACAAGCGTCTTGAGAAAGAACTATCTTCTTCTACCAGGGGTTTTCTTACCGAAGATCCATCCTTAAATGATAAGATGCAAAAGCTGACATTATTCGGGAAGCCGCATGATATGGCCAAACTATGCCAACTGTATAGTTTGTATTTTTCTGATTATTTCTTTGGTCTTTTTTATCCTGGACAGGACCTTGACATACGTAACTTTGCCATTTTATCTGATCTGGAGCATCAAGTTATATGAGAGTTGTTTCTGTGAGTATCCACGTCGTCTCCACTTCATATACTAGGACTGATATGATATAGAATCATACAATTCTCATTATGAGTTCCAGCTTTTTGATGTACCTACTCGTAGCTATATAATATTTACATGGGCAGTTATAAAAATTGCAAATATCACTATGGCATACTCTTGTTTGTGACCACCAGTTTTGAAAGTGTAAATTTACAGAATATTAATTTTTCGTCGACTACCGTCGAGTGATTCGAAAACTGTCATATGATTATGTCTAGTTATAATCCATGTAAATAAATATGTAAGCCCATAAAATTCCTTTTTATTTATAAATAGGATCTTTAACACAAAAAAACATTTCATCCTAATTATATTATTAGATACTTTAAATTGTTTACTATTACCTTTTTAATCGATTATTTTTAAAAAATATAAATGAAATAGATTGTCCATAAAAGAAAACAGTTTTACCTAAGTATGATAATACGATTTTTCTCTCGAATACAGTGGCACTTCAAAATAAAAGTAGCAAACCTTTTCCCCTTGAGATCGGTGTCAATGCCCGGATGGTGGGTAAAAATAATTTCCTGTTAATTCAGAGGAGGCGAAAAAACGAGGGAAGGTGTTCTGACTTATTATCAAAAGATTGTCCATTGTTCACGCAGTCTGAAATTTTAAGCATTCTAAAAAAATGTAAAAAAAGAACTCACACAAAGGTATTGGTTATTCCTTCCATAAACTGACCAGATGGAGCATCTGGAAATTGGAGATTTTTTTTTAAATTGCATATAAATACACATATTTAATAATAAAAAAATTAAGCGATCACTAGTGAAATAAGAACAATATTTATCAGCGAGGATGTTTCTGCGAAACTGACTATCGGAACGCAGTTATTGAGACTTATTTTCCCCACCCGTTTCGGCAAACCTTAAGTCTGACGAATTAAAACTACTGGTAGATTTATGGCCGGATAATCTTCTTGTTAACACAGTTATTTTTTCCAAAACTATCGACGATTCTAATATAGGTTATATATTTTTAAGCATCATCACCGAGCAGTTGGAGACGTACATATTTAAAGATACTGGTCAAAAACAATTGTAACGTACAAAATATATATGTTAGGTCTTCGAGATCTTATTGTACTGATAGTTTAACTAATGTTGATGTCCTCAAACAAATGGAAAGAGACTGATAAGTTCTACGTAGCGTCATAACTATAAAACTTCAGAACCTCGGAACAAATGATGAGTGAACAAAATTACAATATTTTCCACCTCATTATCCAAGGAACCTATACGTAGCTAATGGAGATACCGCATTTCGTGAACTAGTAGCGGTAGCAGACGACAAAGTGGAAATCACCATTATAGGATGGCGCAAAAATAAATGTAATAAAATAAAATTTAGATTCAATTAAACATTATAACTGATATATGTATAATTACTAGTGCTATAGTCAAATTGACAATTAATATGTGTATTTAGTACCAAGGTATGGACTAGATGTGTTAATAGAATGAAATTCATAATCATAAAACCATGTAAAAGAGGTATACTATAAAATTATCTGCTATCTTTTACACTTTACTACACTTCAATTCTTTACACTGAAAATTTTATAATGCTTAATGTTGATTATCCGTTTCTAGATACTATTGTGACATAAATTAGTTTACGTTTATTTAATTAAGTTTTTCCACAATTATTTTTTTGTGTAAGTTCAGGAAAGTGAATTTACATGTTAAATGCATTGTAGAATAATTTGAAGAGTTGTTATAATCAATTAGAACATATTATAAACATAATACTATTAATGAATGCTGAGTCAATAACATACTACAAAAAATGTTGCCCTATATTAAATTTCTTATAATATCTTACTAAAAGATTAATTTTTACCACCATATCTGTTTTTCGCACTGAAGCCGAGATATTTCAGGTAGTAAAAAAATGTACAAGTCTTGAAAAAATGAACAGGGATGGGAGGGGGGGCAGGGTTCATCGGCGACCCAAAGGGCTCGAATGACGTAGGCAGGAGAAAAATCGCAGCTGGGGCGATTCGCCGTGATGAGGGCGCGCAAAGTGGAAAAATGTTAAGATGAACGAGGCCAAATAAAAAGTGCGTGCGGCGACTTATTGGGTGGTATTTAATTATTTTAATTTAATTTATTTTAATTTGCAGCATCATACGGTAAAAAATAAGGTACATACTTTATTATCTATATAACAATAAGTAATACATACTCTATACATCAAACACGGAGCACTGCACATTTGTACAGTTAACACGATACGTTATGTACGTGTCTGAAAGGATATATAAACATAGCAGATTGTAGTGGAAAAGGATTATAATATATATTTATAATAATATAAATTTTGTAGAACATTAGCCGGGTCGCATATCTAAACTCGTCTCGACTGGAACATGTCAAATATGTTGACGTAATTTTGTGGTGTTCACAAAACACACGTAATTTAATATACACAGCTCGAATGCGATATTTTGTTTTGAAAAAAACATTAAATTTTATCCGAAGTCATACAGCCATGTGACGTAACTACCCGGCATGGTCTCGCTTATACACATGGAATACAGTTGCCAAATTTCGCCCAAGCTTGATTCATGACTATAATATCTCAGCCGAGACAATTTACAATGTTCTACTGGGCTTAGACTCAATATACCTTGTCGTTGTCTCAAATGAGTTGATCACAGATTTGATAACTACTGTACCATAATTTTCAGAGCCAAATTATAGAATCAATACTATATTCAATCATCAGTTATGTAAACAATAACAAGTTCATTAACGTTAAGTGTATTTTGATGAGAGAAAAAAAATGGACTTTACAGAATTATTACTTTACTTTATATTACAAGAAATAATAACAGTAAAATTACTATTACCCTGATGGATAGAATACAATTAGTTTTAAAAGAAAATTTAAGTAGGTTAAACTAATTGACAATAACACTAAATGTCTTTATATATTTTTGTACATAAAGTCATTTATAAGAAAGAGCTTTTTAATAGAATATAGATTAAAAAAAAAGTTGGACACAATTAGTGAAAAACCTAGATTGTTATAATAGTTATAGGGTCTTCAAACCTGGTACAGACCAATATATACAATCCCGAAAACTAATGACACAAAGGTTTGCTGTTACATAAATCCATATCAGTTCTTGCACTTGCAAAAACTGTAATTTGGATAGTTCACATTCTAAAAAAATTCGCACCTTCACGAAAACAACATTTTACAAGACCATGGGTCGTTATGTTAGATAAAAACGATGAATTTTCCAACAAACAAGACATTTGTTTTTTCATTAGACACATCATTAATTGTATTCATGATGAAACACAAAAAATATAGGCAATTTTATAAGTACTTTTTAATTGTTTTTGTACATACGTTTATTAATAGTTTTTATGCCGGACAGATGTATTTTAGTCTGTACTAAACTTTATTGCTACCTAATCGTCGTCTTATTACATATAATTAATGCGGCTATTCCGTAATGTACTGTCTCTTACAGGTATATTTTAGAGACCTGGCTTTTGAGACTGAAGAAAATAAAATATTATTTTTTAATTTTAATTCAATTTTGACCAAGTACCTTCCAATATTATTGTAGAAATAGTTAATATTGAAACAATATTTGTTGAATCTTATGGCGCAAAATCAGAGTTTTTTTTTAAATAACTAAAATCGAACTTTAGATTTATTTTCTAATTTTATTGACGCAGGATCCATTCAGATATGTATCAAAACGTATAAGAATAATAATGAGAAGCACACAAAGTGAAAAGTCGTCGTTTTAACTGCTTGGGAAGGGGACTGCAGTTCATAACGAGCCCTTTTAAAAGTGTAAAGCACAGTCAGGTAACATTACTCAACATTATATTTTTACCATTTTATTCATAAGTATTTATAGAAAAAAATATATATATAATAATATATGTAATAAGATATTATTATTACATATAACCAAGTGGGAACCCTATTCAAAATTTATTATGTAGTACGTTCGTAAATTCTTGTTAATTATTAAGAAATGTATGCTGGCAAAGTGCCTTACAGTATTGGTATCTACGTAATCAGTTTTACCACTACCGAGGATATATTATCTTGAGTATCTAAAACTATTATTTACACAATTAATAATTAATGAAGTCATCCAAATAGACAGAATGTCTTCTAAAACCTTTCAATAAATATTTTTGATGCTTTTCAAAATTGTCCCTATTGTTTTAAGGAACCACGACAATAATAATATGCATGTATAAGTTAATTAAAAAACATTTTTTCAGTGCGAAATGCGAATAACGTTATTTTGATTTGTTTTATTCATCTATTATCGACTTAAAATAGTGTTTTAAAAATTAAAATGCTCTGAATATTTCTGCCCTTAGCTGGAGCCTATGGATATCACACAACACTTCCAAGAATCATTGTCGCTTGCTTGCATCATTTCAGGTAATTCCAGCGCCAGCATCCCGTAGCTCTTCCGTATACACTATGTGCCCTTCCATGACACCGGAATCTGGTTAGGTTGGCTCTTTACTCTCAGCGTGATGAGAGGCTGCATGATTCGCTCTCTTATCTCCTCGTTACTGCTAAAGTCATACCACCCACACCCAGTATCCGTCGCAAACATGTTTGCTCTCGAAGCAGCTCAATATACGATTGCTCTGATCTTTTATAAGGTGCCATGATTCATTCACTACCGTAAAACAGCACCGTCAATTATTATTATTATTTTGCACTAACAAGCGTCAATAGGCGGATATAGAATTCAAACTAATACAACACCGAATATTGAAACAATATCGACGTACTCTAATAAGATTCTGATAAGGCCATGTGTGTTTTTCGGTATATTGTAGTGTAAAAATGCAGCTTCTTAGCTTCATAATTGAATAGATTTCTTGAAAATATATTTGTTTAAACATAAAGCGTGTAAAAAAATAATCAACGCAATACACACCTAGGTATAGGTAATCCAAATAATTTATAAAAAAATATAACATTTATATGCATTGAAAGGAAGCAAAAGTATATTTCATTATTTAATCGTTTGACGTTTTTATAACCGAAATAAATTGCGGAGTGTGTCCCTGTTTGCTCTCTTTTTTCCCCCATTAGGCACTTTTGTTTTCAGGATGTTTCTTTCGTAAGCACCGACAACGTAAATACTGTGGAAAAATAAGCTCCTGACTGCGCCAAGGGGCGTTGGGGTCTATGGTTTATTTCCAAAGCACGAAAGTGGTGTGTGGTGAATTTTTAATAATAACCCAAATGCTTAATGATAAAGTTGTGCGAACGAGGGAGCTGCCGTAGATGTCAGTCGTATTTTTTTGTTTCCACTTTTTTCGTTTCTTTTCCTTGAATTTAAAAGTTTATTAATGAGAACGGCCTGCTTTTTGAGATCAAAATAAGGACAAATTCAATACCGTAATTGAGTATTTTATAGTTTAAACGTAGAAATATTAAAATTTTCAAGGTATTTAATTTATTTTCCAACAAATAAAATGTAGGTAGGGTACGTGTATTTTTTTATATTCAAACGTTCACCAATGCGAATGTCAAAAATATCACTCATATACCATAAGTATATGAGTGATATATAATATATAACTATGGCATTTTCTTCTTATGTACAAAAACAATTAAAAAAATCGTGTAATATTAAATATTATTAAATAGTATACCACTTATTTTGTCGAGGGCAGGGCTATTCTAACAAGTTAACACGGTAGCACGTTTCCGTAACACGAATATTACTCGGGCCAATTCTGTTAAAAATATGTTGCAATAGCAACATTTGAGAATTCGCAATTAACGTGGTCATGAGAAGCCGTGTTAAAAATATCACGTCTAAAAGTTGACTGACTGAATACGACTTCTCATATTTATCACATTTTTTAATGATTTTGAAGTTAAGTGATATGTTAGAATAGCCCTGCAAATGTGCTAATACCAATTATAATATAGGTATATAAGCATCTGGAACGATGCTACAATCATGCGATATATGAGCTCTTCTATAATGTATGAGTTTGGTTGATGTGACCAAGTTCCATCCCAAGCTGTAACACCATAAAATAAGCAGTTGATGAGATTTTTATGATGGTAAATTGACTTCGTCTTTAACCGATCACATCAATTTAGTATAGTACCTACGTTGTGATTTAGACAATATTTAAAAACTTCCTTTTCGTAATTTTAATCGTAGGTTCAACTATAATTTTCGATTATAATTTAATGGTATGTAAATAAAATGTGAATTGATATGCGATTTAGGCTTGTATGAACTTGACACCACTCAGGCGGATTACTAAGACTTCATTTCTTTTCGCTAAAAGATTAACATTCTCGTAAGCTTTTGTGCAGCGGCTTTAAAATTAATTGATACTCTTTTACCAAATAAATAAACAAGGAAGATGTTATTTTAAATTACTAAAAACTGAGCCAATAAGGTAAAAAAAATAAAAATATATATTTAAAACAGTAAATCATAAAGATTAAAAGTATTTTTTGTTTTCCGGCCTTCATTTTGTTGGTTACAAAATATATTATGTGCATTATATTATAGTGCCTTGTTGCGGTATAACAAAATATTTATTTTAATTAAAATCGATTGTGTTTTAAATGAGATCATTTTACGAATAAAAAAATTATTTTCTCTCGGGTTTAGAAGGTACCTTGATAATTATAATATTAAATCAATCAATCAACCAAAACATTACACTACTATGAAAATATTTCGTCGTAGGTAGGTTATGGTATGCTTAACTAATATTAATAAAATATAATTAATATAATTATATTATTAATAATAATAATTAATTTGTTAATTAATAATATATTATAGTTTTTATGCAATCACATTTAAATAAACATGTCCTTTGTAAATTCCATTTGCAATATCACTAAATGGGTAGGTATTTACAAGTTAAAATTGTATAGGTATAGGGCACAATTTATGTTCATTATAAATATAAACAAATTACATACTAATTTCTTTAAATACCTTTAAATGTGACAATATATTGACAATGTAGTCGTACCTAGTAACTACGAGTACTTTAACATACTTTTTTCTTTGTAGCATTAAGAAACTTCCCCTTTTAACCTACGTACAATAAAAAGGGGATAACAATTTGTTGGATAGTAATCTGAAGCCATATGCCTACCTGTCTTCCTCTCTTGTGTTAGGGAGACAGGCGAAAACGACGGTCAATTTTCCAAGGTGTTCATTACACCTGTGAGGGGCAACACTAAACTAATTAAACGCCTCGTAAAAACCAAACCGTCTAAACTTACCGTAGGTCATGCGATATGGTTAAGTTGCCACCAACGGCCTAATATTAATACATATTTAATTTACATTATTAATTAAGAATCCAGTTTTTATTCAATTGTCATTGTATATTAATACAGTTGATAAAATCAATAGTATTTAACTAAATACCTATATATTTCTTTTAATGTCCAATAGTTTCATTCATATAATTAATGTGACATAGGTTTCTTCAAACGATATATATAAATGAATTACATATTTATATAATGCTTAACGTATTCGAGCTGTGGTGCTGGTGATGACTACTGAGGGTGTCCTGGACGGAATATAGAACCAATGCCTCGATACTACACAAATAGTACATCATTAAGACTATGTCCTCTGTGCGTCTGTCTCGTTTTTATGATGCCGTGGACTATTAGCTATGGCCCAGACGATCTCGAAAGTTAATTGTTTTAAGCAATGACCCTGGGAAATGGAGCAAAGGGCTAACAAAGTTAGAAAAGAAGGTCCAGAATTTCTCAGTAATTAATTATATAGGAGTCATCACGATGAAGAAGAAAAATATAAAATCAGAAGATTCCGAATGCTTTTTAGACATTCAAGAAATGTGAGCTTACTTTTAAATTATCGATATACTGTATTTTTGAAAGAGATAATAATAGATATCTCGTCAACCAATTTTACTTTTGATGTAAAATTGCAGCACCTTTTTTGAATTGTAAAGAGTAATCATATACAGTGACACAAATGTATCTGTAGAATTGATGGAGGAGCCACAGTCAAAAACTACTCAATCAGACAGTGAAATGATGTATTCAATATGGCATCATTGTAATTCCATTTTTGTCTACTTTACAGAAACAGTTGTGGGACTTTACGTCTCTCATTTTGGTTACTCTTCGGTAGATACTCCAATTTTTTTAGGCATCATCTTAAGCCTTTGCTATCCGGAATTCCACTCTGCCATATATACCTTTGATTCAATCTTGAATCTACTTTAATTCAAAACCACCTAATTCAAACCTTATGACAAGATAGAATTGGGTAACAATATTTCAAATACAAAAGGTACTTAACGATGTGCCCACCAATTTTTCACAGCGTGGCGTATTACATTCTTAAGGCTATACTTCAGCTGAGGCATGGTCTAAAAAGATCGTAACTACGCGACGCGCAGATTGTGCAGACGACGCGTGCAGAACAAAACATAATTTGTCATAAAAATTCAACATGCGTCCATTTAATGTTATGTTTATTGTTATATTAGTAATAATAATATATTGATTGACATGTTTTCTTTTTCGAGTAAATGCGTAACGTTTTAATCACAAAACAAATTGACGTGCTTTCAGTTCGACTATCGCTCTCCGATTGGCAACAACTCCGAAATTTCGAACCACCTATTGTTGAAAATTATTTGCCGTTTCACTGAAGTCTGCTCTTAAGGCAGCGTAATTGTATGTATTTCAGTTAGTTGGTGGCATGGTTGGTTACAATATTATCCAATACATACTTTCTTCTCACCAGAGTTTGCTTAATTTGATATAACAGTAAATAATACGAAAGCATCTATTATGAGTTTAGATCTAGACTCGCTCTTGTAATACCATACTGTTAATTACTATTTAACTGATCGATCAGTCAAGTCAACTTCGTAACCACCAAATCCACAAGCTTTAATTTATTATATTATAATTTATTGAGGTTTTAATATAATTGCATAGACATGTAGAATAAATAAATAAATAGAGTCCATAGTCAAGCACTGAAATTTAACGAGCTATTTAATTATATAGAAACGGCCAGGGCTGGATTTATCTAGTACTTACGACTATGAGTCTATTAGATATATTATATTATTATGATACTTATATTAAACACCATTTTTTTTTAATACAATTTTTTCTTAATTCATCAACTTTCAAATCCAAATTCATTCTTAAGAAAATATTATTCGGTATATCGGTGTCTGATTGCAAAGTAGATTATATTTTTATCATCCGCATTTTTTATATTGTTCAACCAAACTCGTTCGTCGCGGACGTCACGGCTGCCGTGTCCCCGTTAAACGGCTATTAGTTGCAATTAGCATGTTATTTAAATGTGGTAATTAAAAATTAATTAAAAAGTATGTAGTTTAAACAGTTTTTTTTTTTAAATAATTACAATAACTTCTAAATCATTTTATTTTTTTAATCGCTCTTCGAATTATTTTTGCAAAAAAAAAAATATTATATTTGCAGTCCTTAAATGTTCTTGACGGTTTTTGGCGATGATCTTAAAATGATGGGATTTAGAGGTAACCATCTTTGAAACTAATAACATTACATATTAATAAGAACTATTAAATCTTGAATTAATAGATTCTGTCATTGAGTAGCTAAAACCATCTAATTTGGCACATTCGAAATAGGGGAAACTGGGAATTCTTCAAACATGGAGAAACATTAGGCAGGATTAAATATTCCGCCATCATACCTGTTATCAACTGTTTAAATCTAAGGGCGGCAGGTTATATGAAAGTATTATGAAGCAGGCAAGTATGGTGAAAAAGTATGTTGAGGCAGGCTGGTAATCAATTTGCGGCAAAATTTCCACGTTAACATTATATGATATGGGTACGTTATAATGACCAAAGTGAATCCTCCGTGGTGCCCTGGTTTTTTTTTTATCGCGTCGCTATTTCGATTGTCGGCTATTTTGCCTGCTTCATTCAGTTGTATGAGAAAGCCGATTACTTGCCCCTCTTTTTATTTAATACCTCTATGGTTTAAATAATCTAATACAAGTCACTCTTAATTATTATGGGATCATGTATAGACAAGTTGTACTAGTCACAGTAGAATAATAGGACTGTATATTATGAGGAAAGCGTTTACCAAATAAAATCATTATCCGTACAATTACTATGTTTTTATCATTATTATAACTTAAAAAACAAAAAACCTTCGCATTGTACTACAAACCCTTTTCGTTGTATTATATATATTTTATAGGTACCTACTGCAGTATTTTCAACTGAAAAGGCACTGAAAATATGAAGTAACACGGTTATCCTAAGCAAATAAAGAATCATATAGTACCAACCTCTGCCACTCCTGCCAACGAAGCGCAAATCATTGAATTTGGCGACCTGGTTCTTCATGACGGCCGTACAGTTCCTCAGTTCAGCGCAGTAGTTCTCGTCGTTTCCCGCGCGAACGGTCACTACGGTTCCGTCGCCGACGTCGCCCAGCGCAACCACCTTGAACGCCACCGGAAGCGTCTTATTCGATCGCCAGTGGGGCGGAAGTACCGTGCACACCTAGCGGGCATACAATTGATACGATTTTATATCATATATGAAAATGGACAAAAATATATATTGTTTTAATACTAGCATATTAGTACTACTACTATATTATAGAGAGGTGTAGATATATTGTTATTGTATACGGGTAAAACTACACAACTTCGTATTGGAATTATAATTCACTTTATCCATCGTATATTCAATTTTAATATCTACCCCAAAATATGGAAAATCTTATTTTCAATATTATTAAATGTCACATCGACTTAGTCGCATATTAACTTATCGTTTGTCATACGTATTTTTGAACACGTAAGAAACATGGCTAATAAATTATATAAGTGAAACTTGCATACACCCGGTCAACTTGGTTTACCAATTAAACGATCTGCACCACATTAATCACGATGAGATATATTAACAACTATAATAGGCCCGAGGTGTTATCACAAATTTTTATTAGTCACCATATTTTATGGTTTCGAAACAAATTATTTATTAGGCATCAGGATCTCTTCCAATTCGAGTTGTAATATACTAGCACTTACTAAAAATTTTAATTAAAACAAATATACTAGACAATATTTTTTTTTATTCTGAGAACCATATCTCAGGACTGTTTGTAGTGGATATGGAGCAATATAATTTTAATATGACGATTAATCGATTGTCGAAAATGAACTTTATAGACCACTTGATAGAATTTTATTTGCTCTACCTTTGGGCGTAGGTAGATAAGTTATAAATAAATTTAGTTTTGTTAATATGTCTGCAACATCTAACAAAAATACTTACTTAGGTAACCTTAATTTAGTATAAATAAAATTAGAAATATCATAGCATACTACGTGTAGGTTTTAAAAATATATAAATTATGTAGATACCAATGTATATGTTTCTTTAATTTTCCTTTTTTTTACAAATCTTGTCCTAATATTAAACAAATATTAATAAATTCGGTTTGATGGAATTACGAATTAAAACCACATTAATAATTAAGGTTAAAGAGAATCAAAGTTATACACATCACTGCTATTCAGATCATTTATTAATTTCATCAAAGATTTAATTACAATTTAATATTTTTTTAATTAATGATAATCATAATCGAGCTATTAATAAATTAGTAGGTATTGATTTTTAGAATTAAAATTATTATATCGATAATTTTTCACGGCTAAATATTTTGATACTCCACCTGCCGTCGGAAGTAAAAATATTTTTTAACATGATTCCTATATTTAAAAAACATAAATTCCGTCTTCATAATTACCAAAACTTATAATCGTCAACAACAAAATATGTGTAATTATTAAACTTGGAATACCTTAGTAGCAAACATATTAAAAAAATATAAATATATATATTTGTACCTAATGGGATGCTAAATTTCTTTTTTATGAATTCCAAACAAAGTCATGAAAATATTTAAAAGTCTACATCAGGTTTTTAATTAGTGGGCTTGTCATCGATTGTCAGGAATATCATGGGTCATTATATTCACCGATTTCAGGTTTAATACTAAGTGCTCGGCCGTAGTCATTTGGCGGGCGCGGCGCGGCAGCGTCTTGCGAAACTCAAACGTATAACCGTGTGTATTATGCCCCAAAAAAGACACTGTCTACGAATATTTTACACACGGTTATACGTTTGAGTTTTGCAAGACGCCGCCGCGCCGCCCCTGCGCGATCACTACGTTCTTGCACTAAACCGGCAACACACTAAGAGCTTATTAACCACACAATGAAGAATAATTTATTGTCTATGATACCACGATAAAATATACGCGATAATTCATTAATCTCTGTTTGACAAGATTTACTTACGTACGGGGAGGAATTAGTATAATATTGCGCTTGTAGATGTAGATTATTATACCGTGTCCACACTGGCAACCTCATTAAATTTCGATTAAAATAATTTTTGGTCAAACAAATTTTGATAATTAGAGGTTGCCAGCAACTTCTTGCCAGTGTGGACACGGCATAAGGGAGTGAACATAACTATAGATAGAAACCATGCAGGGACCGAAAGAAGTTCAAATAGATACCTTCCAACTTTGAATGATTTAATAATCAAACTCACCACGTGTGGACACCCTGTCCGGACTAGTTCACCGGGGTGCTCCGCCATGAGTCCGTCCAAGGTGCGTTCGGCGAGCAGCTCAGCGGACAGGACCCCGGGCCCGGGACCACTTTCGGCCCCCGGCCCGCTTGTTGAGCTCACCTCACTCGCCAAGTGCATACTAAGCCTATCCAATATCACTTTGATTTCACAAAATACTTATAGCCACATGTTTTTCATTCCACTTTGAGGTTAAATTATTTTTGTCAATTTTATGCAATAAATACACCATTCTTAAACCAATATTGCAGTTTTTAATTATTTTTAATTATTATGTCAGCCATATTCTTAACTACATAAATATTTTTTAGTTTTATATTGTCTTTGTCTATTTAAATAGTCTAAAGTAAATGTTCCTTTATTAATATGAGCAATACTATGCACATATTCATCGTTATTTTAAAGATTATCGGGAACTTCTTTTTCAATTATATTAGCATCATAATAACTGAAGATTGAAGAAATTTTAGATTTGAGGTTGTATAATATACACATATATATATGTAAGTAAATCTAACCACTTAAATAAACATAACATAAAGGAAAATATCTGGTTACATTATTTATGGTAAAATAAATATTTTTTCAATTTACATTTCTGTTTTTTTAAACACATATTTTCTCTGTGTTTACTAACAATTCTTAGTCAACCCAATGGTTAAGCTTAAATTACCTAACCATATTAAGATATTTATTGTAGATTTTAATTTAAATTATTTATATTATTATTTTGAAGGCAAATACTTTTATGTTTTGTCTCATCAATCGGAATATATTTTTTATGTATTCGTACTGTCATATGACGTCCGAAGTATATTATACCATCCAAACTTTGCAAGTTAATAAGGGTTAATAAACAATAGCCATGTAATATGATGAAATACCTACATGATTATTCTAACTTGATAAACACAGGTGTGGTCCAGCAGACGGTTATATTACTATAGACCCACGCCCAGATATCACACACAAGGCGTCAATAAACTAATTAATATGATATCACCAAAATGCACAAAAAAGGACACGCACCTCGCGCTTTTGTCTATTATCTTTAATAATTCTTTGTTACGCGTATATATTGCTCACTATATTATGTACATACTTGCATTTCCGTTGAATAAACTTTAATGTTTTAACTTTACTGAAAGCTTTATTGCTTCCCGATCATCGTCTCGTCATCTAGTTTAAACTCATTCTTGAGGGTAAATCACCTAAAAATTACCTTCAAGACGACGGCCTTTAAACGTAACAGCTGTGAATACTACTCAGAAGTTGCACAGAAGTCCAGTCTTTGGTAAGGAGACAACAGGAGAACAGCATCATACCACCTCAGGTTTCTTTCAACACAAGTCACCTGATTCTTTTGCCTTCTTCCCTGAGGGACATTACAGTACGATAAATTCACTACTCATTAGTATAATGATTGTGTTGGTAATTATTATTATTAGCAATGCATAATATTTAAACGTGTGACAAATTACTAAAAATTCTATCCATTACGATATCGTGTATGTACATAAAGCATATTGACTTATTCGTGAGTAGGTGTGTGACAAGAATGTTTCACTCATCTTCGTGTATCATACTGCTGTAAAGCATTGTACTTATTTTTCTTTCTTTGGATTCCTTTGATCTGTTTGACTGCGCATTCACTTTTATCAATACGTTACAAGCATCAAATTCCAATTTCACATATGGCAGACGGGCCATAATAAGCTCTATTCCTTTTCCCGAGATCTCACAATATCGATTTGGGAAATGGTCGACTTATGACGTTTTATGAATTCCGTCCGATTGTAACAATGATTTGGCATGACTTACTAGCTGACGTCCTCCGAACTTTGACATCTCTTTGTGGGAGGTTTTTTATCCAAAAATAAATCCGCGTTACTGCTTTATGGTTTTCAAGGAATATTGCAAATATGAAAGTGATTTATTTAAAATAAAAATATCTAGAATTCTCGTTGCTTTCTATATGTTACAGTATCACGGTATATGACAACTTTGTCTCTTAACATACTATTTTAAAGAAAGCAATACTAATACATAGAAGAATAACATGTTGACACGTATAAATGCATAATACTATATAGTATTGTAATGTACCAATAATGAATTTATCGCACTAAAGTCCGTCCCAATATTTTTCTCGTATTCAAAAATGCTATCAAACAAACTTTAGAGTAAAGTTACGGAGAATTAATCCCTATCCAAACACGGAATATAGATCTATTAAAAATGAGCCAAGTTTTAGTATGCCGATTACATTGACATTTGGTGATTATGACTCTAAAATTAGCTTAAATTTCTCTGTTTAAATCTGAATTTCGAAATTTAAAATCTATTTATTTACTATATCTATGCCTCAGTGGATATATATTTTTTGTATATTTGTTAATTTTATGTTTGCTTTATTATTTGGGATTGCAACATTATATAACACAATATATTTTTTTATAATATTTATAAATTATTATTATTTTCTTTAATTTAATAGTGATTAAGTCATACTTTGTGAATCTAACCGTGGTATAAATTGTCGTGTACAATCAAAAATAATAGTTTATCTGTGCAAAAAATATGTTCTTAGTGTCAATTCATTAGTGTTTGTGTAACCTTATTTATATGAAAATTCCACAATATTTCCATTATAATAATTAGCCTTTCTCAAAATTACTTATTCTTTCTCCATGTCTCATACAAAATGCAAAAGAGGTGAAACTTTTCCTTGTTGCATTATCGTTAGTTAGATATGCATTTACCCTATGCCCTTTGCTCTCTGGCCCTCTTCCTGTGCTACGTGCTCTCTCCCTAGATAGCACGTGGCACGAGAACAGCTGATTGGTGAAATGAAACGCCCGCACGTGCGTGCAACTTTGCCAAATAATGCACCCGCTGAGTACTACTGCACGCACAGTGATTTGCAAACTACTCCACGTGTTTACTTTACGAATAAACGCTTTGATAAATATATGCTCAGGTGTAAATATTAGAACCGAACAAATTTCGATATTATTTTTAACAAATATAATAAAATTAGTAGATTGATGGTGTTATTTCATGAAAATATAATATATTATTATACTTACTTATTTACATGTATATATTCTTAATGAGTTTTTCTATTGTATATACTTACTTGTATTAATCACGAATAATTATTTTAATAACCCTAATGAGCCAGCATATGGTCGACTTTTAGTAGGTAACGATGACGGACAATTTAATAAGACGAAAATACGTAGTGTATATTTAAACTTAAGGCTATACTTCAGTTGATGCATGATCTAAAAAGATCGTGGCTAGGCGATGCGCGGATTGTGTAAATGACGCGTGCCGAACGAAATATAATTTGTCATAAAAATCCAACATGCGTCCATTTAATGTTATGTTTATTGTTATATTACTAATAATAATAGTATGTTCATTGACATGTTTTCTTTTTTAAGTACATACGTAAAGTTTTTTAGTCATCTTTACACGATTTAAGAATATTTTCATCCGACGCCATGACAAAACAAATCGACGTGCGAACACTTCGACTCTCGGTCTCCGATTGGCGACGAGTGAGAAATTTCGTCGCACCCACTGTTGAAAATTATTTGCCGTTTCACTGAAGTACGCTCTTAAGGGATTATTCATATAACTGGCAAAATAAGTCGGTTTTCAATGCATGCTATCCGATACAATCTACAAATAGTAGAAAATTTACCTATGTATAGTATTACTTATTTAAATAAATCAGATAAATCAGCCAATTTTGCAATAAATAAGACGTAATACTTAAAGTATAACGATAACTTGCAAATACAAAATTGAAAGATGCGTGACGGCTATCATATAATTGTGTATTCTAAACAAATTTCTATTAAATGTATTTTTGAACGTTACCAATTTGTTTCTGATAAATGAAAATTGATGAGTACCAATTATCCACGTAAACACGAAATACTAGCAGTATTGAACATGTAATATTATAGTATGATTGACATGTTCTAGAAAATCCCAATTCAATTCTAGGTTGTCCAAATACTAGAGAGACTTATTTGCTATGCGCGCATTATATTTAATATTTATTTAGGAACTTATAAAGATTATTCATAACACTGATGGTTTTCATTTTGAATTTTTGATGGAATTATATTATATTATTAGAAATAACATATACTTTTAAATGTTTATGTATACATTTTATTTGAAAAATCGACATTTTTAAACAGTTCTAATCACAGAAAGTGACGTCGACATACAGTATATCAGTTTTTAGTCTTAGTTGATGGTGAACGCAGTATTTAAAACGATCAAAACACCCTTTATATCTATTTAGATTAAATTGTAATAGAATACATACTGAATTTATTTAACAAGAATGCATAAACACAGTAGGTATAATATAGTGCAATTTTATAACCATCATAGTTCTGTAAATAATAAATAATATTTTATACTAAACAATAAAAATGTTTTAATTTATTATTTTAAGAAACATAATAGGTATCTTCTGAATATAGACAGATATAATGTCAAATACATTAAAACCACCTAGCCAGTTTTATAATATAAAATGTTTTTTTTTTTCTATTCAAGTTATTACATTTTAAATTGCTGTATATTTTGAGAATCAACCGATAGGGTGTTTTTTAGGGATGAAGCGAATTATGTATGATTCATTCCTTGTTCTCACTCCCTTAGTTATATACCGCCTTGCCATACAACATCGAATGTTTTTGCTACAATATATATTTTTACAAATAATACGACCAAATAATATAAAAACTATTTATGCTATACGTATTATATTTTCAAAGTATATTATTAACATTTTGGAGAATATAGCATATTAAGTAAAATATATAAAATCGTAACTATTTTTTTCTGTTAATATTTTAACTATTGCATATTTTTATATTTGACGATATTTTTAGATCATACAATTATAAGTATACAATTTCTAGAAACCAATATTCTTTTTTTTTAATTAAACGAAGCACAGTAAAAAGACGTTACACATATATCGGCCTACAATGTTGAAACTTCCATGAAAATGTGTTAATAATTTTTGGTTTTAATTTAAAGTTCCTAATTTACTTCCATAACAAAAAAATATATTTCAATAATTGTACTTATATTTGGATTTTTAACCACTGCATATTATTATAGAATATATCATGACAAGAACGTAATTTTATAAAGCCAAATAATGATAAGTTGTTTAAAAGAATATTGTTGTAATTTATTTTAATCACTTTATGTTGGTAATAAAAGAAGTGAAATTTAAAATCCCAAAAAAATGAAAACTATTTTTAAACATGCTATTTATTAATTAATAACATTGCCACCCAATTAATAACACCCCTATCTTGCCAGGAGTATTAATTGTAGTTATGGACATTATAACAGTTTGCGAAAACACAATTAACTTGTATTTTTATTTCTTTTGAATTATTTAAATGAATTGCAGAACATAATGTCTTAATATTTGAATTGGCGTTTACATAGTATGACTCTTTTATAATATTTTTTTAAATAAGTTAAGTGACTGAACAAAGTTGCCTCCATCCACTTATAAATACATAATTGAGAATAATTATTGTAATTTGCCATCGATAGGATATAAACATTAAAAATACTATAAAATATATCTAAACGTTCATTTTTTAAACATTAATCCAGCTTTTCTACATATAAACTGAAGACAACTACTGAAGATTAATAATTAATATCCCTGACAGGTGACAATATCAGATTTCGTATTTTTTTGACACTAGTAACATTTTTATCTATGGTTTAATCGGTTTCTTTGCATGCTATGGTAATTTTTCTGATGATTTTGAACTTAATACGTACTGTATTTAATTTTCGCTAATTGCTGATTATAAAAAAAATAAACATAATAATTTATAAACCCCATCATAAAGAAAATAGAATAATCTTGAAAAAAATATTGGCGCCGAGCGGAACCTGCTTTCCGGCCAATATATTATTAATAAAGAATATTACATTATTAAATCAAAAAAACTATTCGTTGAATAATACAATATTGTTTAATAAAAGTACCTACGTCAAAACTAAAACAAAGTAATGAGTAGATCCTGACGGCGTTTATGAATTAACCCTTTGTTAATACCCTGATTCAAAATCACAAAAAATGGTAGCTGATATTAACGAATTCAATAAATTTCACGGATCCGCAGTTATTGATAAATGTCTTCGTAATTATCTCCGGCACAGCTGGTAAAATTGGTAAAAAAACATAGGCCGAAACCGATGCATCTTTATTTTTTCAAGATTTTTTCTATTATGTTTTTGAGACATTTCCAAATTATGTATATACCTACAATAAATAATTTTATATTTTTGAAGACTGTCAATTATTTATTGAATCAGATTTTAAATAATATGTTTTATTACAAGAGAAATATATCCAACACGTATTACCTACTGAATGATAACAAAGTTAATTAGGTATTAATAAATTTCAATATGACTATAATGGTCTTTAAAAAAATACGTACCTACTTACTAAATACAAACTTTGGTTTAAAAATTGTAGCATTTATCTGAAAGTATAATATAAATACTGCTTAACTATGTTTTATTCATAATTTTGTAAACATCTCAAGTTGAAGAAAATACGATGTCAAGCTGGACTAGAACCCATCCACGGGATTTGCGCCAATATGCTTTAATAATTAAGCGATGTGCGTATTGTCTAATTAAGACGTCGGTTAGTTGCTAATGTAATTGATACCTTTATTTAAGTCACAAAAGCCAATAAAATTGCCAAAAAATAATGCAATCTATTGAGCTCTTTAATTTGTAAATACTAATAGTTAATTTCGTCTTAATTAGATAATACGCACATGGGTCAATTGATAAAGCACATTTGCGCAAATCCAGTGGATGCGGATTTGAGTATTTTTGAGGTGTTTACAAAATTAAGTATGTTAAATATATTATATTGCTGTTGCAATTTGAAACTACTTTATTATATGATAAACAGATATACCTATAACTATAAGCTGTATAATGTCCCACAGTTCCGACGGTCCGCGCCATATGAAAAACCTATTCATGTAAGGTTCGGTTTGTGCAGTATCCCATATAGAGTGAGGGAAACCTAGCTGTGGACTGCATAGGGGACCAATCGACGCCACTTCCTTTATGCAATTGGATTAACATGTAAAATTACATTAATCTTACTACAACATCAGTGTGATAATTTTATTGTAACTAATACTCATGTTTTTTTCATTGTGAAATTTCTCGTTTTTGTGTTTATTTTAATGTCTAAAATTTAAATTCAATTGATCAATGCGAGTCAAACGATATCTGAATGTATGCATTTAATCAATTTTAATTTTTTTGGCATATTCATGTAGGTACATAATATAAGAAGATTTATTTACGCGTATAACTTTAAGTTAACCAATAACTTTCTTGGAATCTTTACTTTATTTCCGACAAATTTAAATGCTATATAATTAGAATTCTAATTAATCCATATTTATATGTATACAATTATTCTTGATAATTGTATTATTCACTGTGTTCCATAAGTGGTACTTTTTATGTCACATCAAAGTTTGGATCGAATCTATAGAGAAAAATAGATTCGACACCTATAATAGCTGAATATTGACAAATTACTTTGATAGGTAAACAACCCAATTCATCATTAGTTATAAAAATGTTAAATATTTGTATGTATAGTCATGTTTGTACTAAATCATACAATTAATACGAAAAATGGTTAGTTTTATAAAACGTTTATTGATAACGTAGTAATACGAAGCCGATTTTGATTTTTTATAAATGTATAAAAATAACTACAAATAAATTTGTTCAACATTAATAATAATTGTATTTTTATTTCTTTGAACCATATTTTATTTTAAGACATCTGTATACTTTTAAACTAATGTTTATTAAGATTTCGATGATTTAGTGCAAAGATGTTGTATATCCAGTTTTGTATGTTCTGAGAAAATCGAATTTTAAGATTTGAGATGCATTAGAAATTGACATAATATGTATTTGAAAGATATATTATCTTCTCAAATATCCTACTTGGACGTATAATATTTTTTATCAACAGCATAAAGCGACGATGCAGACGAACGTTTTGTTTGTGTTGTGCCCATCGATTTTATAACAAAAAAGAAGTTTAATTTAAAAAATAAAAAAAACGATAGTTATTTATTCTACTCAAATTATTAATTATAATTATTCATAATCGTTTCCTTACAATTAATACAAGCTGTTACTCTAAAACGCAAAAGGTACAGCAAATTCAAGAATATTTTTCGAGGGAAAACAGTGTTTTTACTAATTTTACTATAAAATTTATTTGTGCAAAAATTGTAGTAAGAAATATAAATGTGTATAACTTGAAATCCTTTTTAATTATATCAAATTGAGCTTCAATATTGGAACCATACCTAAAATAAAATTTGATATAAATAAAAAGGATTCTTCACTATAGCAAAATATGGGATAGTAAAAATGCAGATTACCACAAATTTTTGACTAAGAATCGACCATAAGTTATAAAGGAGCTTTACTCAAATAATACCCAGGTAGGTACCGAATAATTGAAAGTTAGTTAGGTGTTGATAAGAAACCAAAAGCTCGCAGTAACTGCTTACTCAAATGATTTAATGCGATAACGGTGAAGTCGTGGTTTTCAATAATGCAGCATACTTGCTCAAGTTTCTTCAAAGTTTGCCTAGATACAACTTTCATAATTGTATGAGAAAGCTCAAAGGAAAGTGAATCGACGTATTGTTACTATTACTTAAACTAACTTAAATAGTTATACTAAAATAATATTATTAAGTATCAGAAAGGTAGTATTTTTTGACATCATTTTTTAACTTCATATTAGTTATTATTAATTTTACCTATCGAGAGAAGACAAAAGTATATTTTTTTTAATTGTAAAAGTTTTTTTTTTAATTTTGTTTAAATTTTTTGAAAATTTTTATTGATTTTATTAGAAATGAAGTATAAATAATAAAAAAGTTTTATTTAAGTTTGATTCATTTGTTGTCACTTCTTACCTCAAGCGTGATCTAAAATATAATATGCAAAGTTTATATTTTATAATCCCACACTGTCAAAAAACAAATGATAACAATTCACGAAAACAAACTTCAACTGTCACTTTATAATGGAATTTGAACAAGTTCCATCGAACGCGGCGCGAAAATATTCAAACGTTGAAAAGCCAGTGTTTGGCGCGCGAACGGAAAAAAACCTCTACAAAGATTTGCGTTGGCTGCGCGTGGCTGGTGGCCGTCGGCGTCGCGGCTCGATCTTAACATCAAAACTGAAAACCTCGTCGCCGAACGAAAGAAGTGAACGTCTCTCCCCAGCGCGGCGAAAGAAACCCGCCATATATTCATTATACTTGGCAACGGGTAGATATGACATTGTCTATGGCCGCGTGCTTATGTTGCCTACACTGCGCTGCAAGCATAGGATGGGGCGGGAAGCGGGAAAAGTATGAAGGTATACTTTCGTGTGGAAGAAGAAGGCGATAAAACGACCGAAAGAACGTCGTTGGTTGGCCCCAAGACGGGAAGAGGCCGCGGAGGGAGGGGGCGGTGGTCGCTTTCTTTTCTTCAGGGACGTGCAGCGAAAATGGAAAATAAATTATTATATTCTTTTCAAGTTGTTAAATTTATTTTAATGGTTTGTTCAGACTTTTTCAACAAAACAAAGGAGGTCTTTGGGATTACATTTTTGGTACTGTTCGGTTATACGGAATACAGCAGAAAACGTATTTTGAAAATACCCGATATACTGGATTATTTGTTAGTTTTGGTTAGTTTAGGTTAGGTTAGGTTAGGTTTGGTTTGGTTAACTTAACAAATAATTCAGTTTATCGGCTATTTTCAAAATGTGTTTTCCGCTGTATTCCGTATAACCGAACAGTACCCATTTTTTTCGTATGTATTATGTATCTAGGCTTTGACACATATTTTTATTTATAAGAAATAATTTATTATATGGCCAGGTAACAAGACACTGTGGTGGTGGTCCGAGCAAAGCAATGCGATACAGCAGGCACGATGTAAATACTGTCGGTGATAGCGACGATAGACAATAAATATACTAACCGCAAAACCATCCCATTATTTGACATTACGTAACCCCTTTAAAGCGTTTATTGGCATACTTATATTAAGCCAACACAATTTGTATCTCATTCAAACCTACATAAAAAGTGTATATTTGATTTTTGTTGAATGAAAACTTTACAATACAGTTTATATTTGAATTTCCGAAAAGTTCAAAAAACTTGATCGTGCTAACTCACTTGCTTGGAAAATCGTCCAAGATTTGCGCTTAGCAGCGGAAAACCATACAGTTGGTATAGTTGGTTTTTTTAGAAGGTCAGCATATGCGTTGGAGTAAAAAGCCAATGACCTACCGATGACCAATATGATATTGTCTTTATAACTATTTTTTTTTGAAAAGTTTCGATGAAAAATATTGTAGTATTTTTTACTAATAAAAGTTTTTTTAATGACTCCCATAATATATTGGGATTTGTCCAGTTATGGTTATGTGTACGCACTATAGAAAAATAATTTATCATAATAAAATATAATAATATATTCCCGGATGTTAAAGAAACGTTTTCGCAAGATACGCGTTCAGTAAAGCAAGTTCTATTTTGTTGTAAGAACCATTTTTTTATGCCGTAATTTTCCAAACTCCCCAAACAGGTCGCTCAGTTTATATGAAAATTAGTAGACCGGGAGTCTTTTTATTTGCTTCATTTTTTTTTTACAAATTATGTATGTTTAGGCTCCATCTCGATAAAAGAAGATTTTCGTCGTTGTCTTAATACACTTGGTAATAATTATTGTTGTAAATTAGTACTATCGGTTCTTTCTTTATTTAATAGTTATTCAAATCAAAATGTCCATCTACTGATCTTTTGATTATGTTTCATTAATTTATTTTTTGACTGCCTGAAACTGGATAATATTGGTCCAGTTTTGTATCTCCTCTTGATATAAAAAATATTGTGACCAATTTTACATTTCATCAATCAAACATAACCACGCATTCTTCAATTTGTAGAATGGATTCTGGTTCAAATAGTTAGTCAATCGTCATGCGCAACTCCTCCGTTCAAATACTTTTGCAGTACTGTTCAGGAATTATTTGTTCTGGGTACGTAACTTATGTTTTATTATTTACCTAATCGTAATAAATATTTTATGTAATTGTCATGTATATGTTTACTCCTGTGTCGATTGCTATGTTTCACCATTGGCACTAGGTACAACAGAATAATTTGGGACTTAGCCGTTTCCATGAAACGTTTTTAATCCCTGACCATATGCCGGAAGCATCCGGAATACTGTGTCTCTTTCTACCTAGTCAAATCATCACAGTTTATGTCCTGACTCACATTTCCCATCCGCTTATAATTTCTATGAATTTATATTATAATTGTGCCTTTTTAATATTAAATTACAACCAAGTATTTTTTAACAAATAATTCATTTATTTTCAAAATTTAACAGTATTTCCAATCCTACTTAAAATTATTATTGTTTAATTTAAAAATTTGTTATGATATTTTTTTCTAATGTGTTAATATGTGAGTTAATACAATTGAATCTACTTCATGATACGCAGTGTTACCAATGAATAAATTATTATCATAGAGTAGCAACTTTGTCGATCGAACATTTTTTACTAACACTAAAGATTAACTAT
This sequence comes from Rhyacophila brunnea, assembly GCF_057557595.1. Lineage (NCBI taxonomy): Eukaryota > Metazoa > Arthropoda > Insecta > Trichoptera > Rhyacophilidae > Rhyacophila > Rhyacophila brunnea. The sequence goes on from NW_028232965.1 coordinate 19,238,200, forward strand.
TCTAGTATAAACATTCCAACGACAATAACACTAAATCGGGCAATATAACACAAATACTATGTCGAGTACTTCAACTCATAAAATCTCTCAAACTTTCCCAGCTGGAACAGCTGCCGTCGCTAAGCGTCCGAAAATTAATTGCCGGAATTTTTTACTGCGGCTTTTTTGGCAACCGCCCTGGGTCTGATAGTCGTCGGCCGCGCACACCATCACGGAGCCACCACCACATCGCGGGCGGCAAGACGTTCCCCTCCCACCCGCGCCCTCGTCCACCGCCCTCCGGCCCTCAACCAGCGACGCCTCAAGACTCCAGCCTCGCATAAAACGAGCGATCCCGCATTTTTCTCTTTCTTCCCCTTTCCACCGCGAAGCATCTTATTAAGCCAGATTTACCTGGAGAAAAAAAAATGTTTAAATTTTATTTAAAAACTTTATGTTCAAAAAACAAATGATACCTAATAGTTTTTTTTCTAATATAAATGTAAAACAGCCAATTAGGACAATAATATTATATTGCATATTATATTTTCAAGTGTCAGAAAACAGTTTTGACATTGGTCGTAATTGAAAATTACGTTTTTGAGTTGTAGTAATTGAGTATTAGAATTATAATAAGTCTTCACTATTAAAATTCTTATGGATTTAAATTGTATACTATTCTATTTGAATCGTTCTTTTCAATCCGGATTTCGCCTTTCGGCATCTTCAGGCAATATGCACGTACCTAAGCAGCACTGCCTTATTTGGTAGTTAACTGATGTAAGAATAGTTTTATTTTAATCTAATGTTTTTGTTATTATAACCTTCAATTACAATGAGGGGTCCGAATATTATTCGCATAAACGATTTAGAACCCCTACCATCTGCGCTTTTAGTATTGTAATATTTAATTAACGCACTCGCCAATGGTAAATACATTAACTGCATTTGTTTCCAGTGTGTATTTACCATTGGTGAGTGCGGGTAGTGCCTGAAGATGCCGAAATTCGAAACTCGGGTCGCAAAAAAATACTCAAATGTAATAGTACAAAACTTAAATCCATTATAATTTAAATTTCATCAAGTACCCTTGGTCGATAGTATTAATATTCGCTATTAAATACACATTTATATTTCAGTTAGATAAACAATTCTATCATAATTTAATATCGAATTACAACGTTATTGCAATGTTGTAAGCTTATTAAAAATATATTGCATTTATCTTTTGCAATGAATAAAGATATTATGGCTGACTTCCCGTCTATGAAGCTTTAGGTTTTAGTATGATACCGCGTCTTGAGAATATTACTAGTAGTTTTTTTTAATCTGAATTTGATCCAAGAACTTGAGAGTTCAACGAACGGCTAACAACTATTGTTCATTGAAAAAAGTCTGTCAATATAACTTCAACCGTAGAAGGCCGTATGCTTAATCTAAAAGTAAAATGGTATTTAACTATTTATTTTTAATTACATGTTTTAGAACAATTACAAGTTTTAGCATTGTTGATATAATAATAAATGAGTGTTAAATACACATATTATATTTGTTATATTTTATTAAAGCGTTTCCATATCACATTGCAGTATGCACTAAGATGCATTAGAATCCCCAGACAGTGCCAAAACGAACTTCTCAAAATCTCATCAAGCAACGAAAGCAGAAGTCGCTGCTGCGGTTCATATAATTAACCTCGTCGGTCGGCGGTGTGCGGCCGTCTTAAATCCGCCAAGCACCTTCCCGCCGCTGGTCTTTGCGGGGTCGGCGGGGGGTTTTCTGGGCGGAGCCTGGGACGCCGCGACGCCCGACATCGGCGCACCGAGACACACATTTCCCGGGCCGCAAACCAAGCGCGGAGGTTAGCCGCCACCGCGATCGTTCGCCCAGACAGGGACGGCTAGATTCCGTCCGCGGCCCTGCGACTGCGCGACAGCCTTCGCCGAAGACGTCGCGGAGCACAAAGAAAACTCTCTTCTTGAAGTTTCAAAGGTGCGACGTCTTTTTTTCGCGCCGGTAAGCTCCGCCGACAGATGCGATCGTAGATATAATGCACGATTACAACATCACGAAAGTATTGAGAACAAAATTTTAAGCAATAATAATTTTCCGATTTATTGATTTAACAATTATATGGTATAATTATATTTAAAAAATATATTGTATAACAAAATATAACAACAATATTTTTCTGTCGATAGCTATTCAATGCCTTAATCGATATCATCACTAATATTCCTAGAAAATTAAATTAAAACAAAAGTCATATTAAAAATAGAATTGTTATTATTTAGATCATTATTTGGTACTTACTTCATAGGATTCTATTTACAGCAGTATAAAAATAGATAAGAATAAACTTGTCATTATATTACATAAATTATTGTCTCATTTGACACCTATTTCAGTCACCAGACCATTATTAAGACTAAAAATAGAAGTATTTTTTTTTACAGAAATAGGTTTTTTTTCCATTGTGATTCACCCCCGTGTTTTTTTTTAATTTGTAAAGTAATTGTCTTTTGGCTTCATAATTATAACACGATTCATTTGATTTTTTCTTTCCTTTGCACTATAAATAGGAATTAGGAATGATATAACAATTATTATTAATGTATATAATATTACTAAGTTTTCGTTTTTGAACGTATTATTTTACGATAATTAGTAATTTATTGATACACGAATCAAAATTAGAAATATCTTAGCATATTGAAAAATGTTTTTACATGTATCTAAGTCAGTATAGATTTTTTTCATTTATTTAAACTACGATGTTTTCCACTATACACATAGAGAACAAAAAATAATGATTGTACGTGCGTTTATGTCCATTAACATTACCGTCTCCTCTGAAAAAAATCACTATATTATTTTCATTGTCCTCTTTATGGACCATTAAATATCATCAATGTCTTTACACCAAAAATTAAGATATTGCACAGGTTGTTTTATTTTTATTGTGCTATAAAAAATATTTTTTAATAACAGATAAGAACAATTAATATTTTACTGTTAAATGGGCATTGAATCAATTTTGTTAATTAATAAAGGGTTATCAAATGAGTACTATAGATTTTTCAAACGTCATAGCCATCTTTTTTTCTGGTTCCCACCAAAATTTACATTTATTTTCAGTATTTAGCAAATCATCATGCAAAGATACACAGCGTACAGTAGTTGTACAGCGTATAAAAAAATATTCGAGTTACGTTTCGAACATTACATGAAGTGTATCATCAAAATAATCGACCAACAGAGCTTACTATTCGTAAATAAATGAAAAAATCGAGTCAAGTCGTAATTTTTGTGATATTAAGAATCCAACATGTCAAAAACGTAAACGTACTGCTAAAACTATCGATATTGTGAACCAAAGTGTAGATGAAAATTTAGAACAATCAATTACACGTCGTTTTAGAGAATTTGGACTTTCTTATGGGCTTCATGAAATATTATTCTTCATAAAGAATATAATACAAGGGCTTTTAATATACAGTTAACCCAATAATGCCGAATGACCATTTAGTGCGTCGAAATTTTTCTTACTGGGCTTTGATAACCCTCTTATATTCATAAAATGATGGCAAATGATAAGGAATTTCAAAATTTTAAAGATAATTTTATAGTTAATAATTTGAAGTCACATTAAAATATAGTGATCGATCTGACGACAAAATATGTATAATAGCACATTCATTGATATCTCCAATAACATAATATGTTATATCCTCGCAACTAAGTTGCCAAAAATACGTGTATTTATTTGAGTGCTACATTATTTAATAATCTATCATATGTTTACTTAGCAGAAGTTTATTATATTAGTCGATGTTTAAATCTCAAAGTCGCCATATGGCATACACTATACAAAAAATGCAGATATTACAGTTTTTTTTAGATATGGCCTGCTTTAATAAAGTCCCACACATGCAAATGTGGTGAATTGCAAGATGCCAATCACATTCTCTGGGAATGTCTCCATTTAGTCGAAATGAAAGATATACCTGCCACTCAAGCTTTTCCGACATGCCCAGTTGAGTCAACCGGCTATTAACTGCTACCTGGAGGTCAATTACCTTTTTGGATGTTCGTTGCATCATACAATGAGAGAAAATGTCACTACTTCCTATCCTTGCTCAAATGAATTAACATTAGGAATATGTGTTATGCACACTCCAATACACGCCATTCATAATCAGGATCATTATATCTAATCCAAGACACCGAATACTTGCGCATCCTGGATTATTCCATTCAACCATGGCCACTTAGGTTTTTTATACTCCATCAACCAGAGACTTCATACGATTTCAGCGACACAATACTATTCCATCTTAGTCGCGAAATCTTGTTGGTGTGTAGTTTATTAATTAAAATAAAACACAATATGAAATACTTATTTAACAATAGTTGGTTGAGCCATTTATGTTCCCATTCCACTCCTTATCTCCTCACCCACCTCATAATCCCTAGTGTTATTGTCATCAGACAATCAATAAGCAATTACGGGTCAGGAGAGACGGTGTTATAAAGAACATGGAGTTGCATCTCGATAGCGGACGCGTGCGAGCTTCTAATAGCTTTCCGTCGCTTAAGTGATTGACTCAATAGATACAGACTTATTCATAATCTATCAACACCCTCACATATAATCCATAAAACTGTGTCACAAAGTGCGTGAGTGTACGAACCGGGTGACCCAAAACAACGATACCGCCCGAGTGACAGTTGAAACCAGACCACGGAGCCACAAACATCATCACAAAGGTCGGTGTCTGGCATTCTGTTCCATCGCCCCCACCTCTAGATCCGACCTTCTCATCTTCCCTTAAAATAATTACAGTCCACTTAAAAAGCTCAACCAATAGTCATAACTGGTTTCGTCCACTTCAATAAGATATTCAACAATATATCAATTGATACAAAATACATAATCTTACAACTACCTATATATACGAATAAATTTCTTATTAATAATTAAATCTAATGCACATTGCGATCAAATTAATCAATCACTCATTTTAAACAGCTTCAAGTGTCTTACTATCATTGTATTAATGTTTTCTATTAAGGCAGTTCTTGAAAACTAGTGAAAACTTTTGTTGTATATTATATACTTTGAGATTGTATATTTTATTAGTTGAAAATGTCCTATTGAAGCGGATATTATTATTACATAATATGGAAAAAAAATAATGTTTAATGTTTAAAATTTATGTGTTTTTCTCAAAGCCTGGGTGTTTGTGATTGTTCAAAATTACTAACAACCACCTTGTACGAAAAAACAAGGACATGGTTATTAATAACTCTAAAAAAAATATATGGAATAAATACTAGATGTTAATTTGAATTAATAGAATATATTTCCACCAAAAATTGACGGCTAACACCGGTAAAGTGTTTTAGATTATGTTGCGTTGTTCACGAAATTCCTCGTAGGTGTATAAGAGTATAATATTATAGTTTCTTCGTTATGCGTCATATACCAACTTAATCTTTGACTAAAATATCACTCTTTTTCTAACGCTCTTAGTTTGTACAGCAGGCATTCAAAATTATATTTAATATGTTTTCTGTTCAAACTTATTACATGACAACAAGGGAACGATTTTTTAAAAATATAATATTAATATTATTATTGTGAACGTTATACACAGATAATTATTATAATGAGGAATTCAGGAAGTAAAAACTCTCTTCGTTAATAATAAACATTTTGAAAAGGCTCCTATGTTTTTAAAAGTTCCATATATGTTAATATATATATATATATATATATAAGCACAAATGGCAGACATCAGTCACACGATTATATGAGAACGTTTTATTTTGCCTAAAAGCAAATGCCTCCTACCAAGCAATCCGAGCATATAAAACTCGGCACATAAAGCACAATTTCGTATCGGAGAGGAAAGTAATATAGCCCTTATCGGCGTCGTCATTAGCGCACACGTTTCCATTTCCACGTGCTGTTGGCTTACTATACAAAACAATATCCATTTCCGTTCTTCAGTGGGTTTAATTTAAAATCCACCTTAAAAGCAGGTGAGACGCGTGAAAGCTCGCTGTGTCACCAAACAGAAGTGCCTTATACAAGAACTACTTATGTATTTTCATTACCAAGATATTTTTTTTGATCATTGGTACTTAGAAAAAATACATGCCATCTATCAATTTCAAAAGGATTACAACTTTTCAGTGAATACTTGTTTGTTAATTGGCTATCATAATAATCCTTTTGGATAGTTTATATAAATAAGAATTTAATAAACCATTTCTATTATTCAATGAATAATTCACAAGATTTAAGAAGGTAACATTCTATATTTTAATAAACATAATTTGAAAGCACATCAGATATAGACCTGCTAGAAAAAATCTTTAAAGCACATTGGCACAAATCAAGTGGTTACAGGATCAATTCCCGTCGGGCGTCGTATTTTTTGAAAAAAGATTTTTTATAGTTAATAAATAACACCTTATTATTAAATTATTTTTATAATGTACTCAAGATTTAAAAATGCAACATTCTTCATTTAATATACATCATTTACATATATGAAAATATCATTTTTTTAATTGAGCCGAATGGTATCTAGAAATATATATATCGTAATCCGGAGGAGAGCTCTACCAGTTAGGCAGTTTAAATGTGATTTCTGACACAATCTAAAAGCCAAAGTTAGCCATTATTACCGAAATTAAGTATTTATAACCCAGATGCATACTTATCATAAAAAATCGACATGAATAGCGCTTTAAATGAAAAACATCTCGCCCGGTTTACGATGAATGTGTGTCCAACTTTTTTTCAGAGATTTTTCGAGGATATGTCAAATTATGTTTAGGCATTTATATTATTGAATATACAGTAAAGATTGATGCACAAAAAAATTATCTTCCACCAGGACGACAAATCGACCATTGCCATGGCTCATACTTTCATGAATTGAACTTCTTTTCCTACAAATTTAAAAATTTGGCTTGATGAGAAGAATCAAGTTGCAACACAAAATAATTGGAAATTGTTAGACCAAATATAGGTAAATAGAAACTATGTTGAAAAACAAAATTATTTTTTTTTTCAAAAAATTGTGTTTACTTAGGTTTTCACCGAACGTACTCTATAAGACCATTTTTTAGATTATTTTTTCTAATGTTTATATTCCTGATACATACTGATACGAATTATATAATATGAATACTATTATTATTCATTATTTATAATTTGGACCATCTTTTGAAACATACATGAAAATTAAAATCAAATATTTCAAACAAATGGGATTTGTAGGATACGTGTAGGTACCTATCACATTACTCGTTAAATAAAAATACTAAATTCTTAAATCGTGTCTACCTTTTTATTTGATTTTATTCTATTCATCAATGGCTGTTTTCTTCGGGAAATGATTTTGTTTTTTTACTCAGACTATACAATTTTCAGACATGTTTCGATATGATATAATTTTAACAGTTTTCTTATATCTAACGATACTGCGCGTCATTAAAATCAAGAGACGCCTGTCTGTTCAGGGAAGCGCGAGACTAACGCCTGCCTGTCTCTAGAATTCTCCGCAAGCGTCTAACCCTTTATACCTTCCACATTCGTCTCTATCTTTACCTCCATTTTGTATAATATACATGTATAACTTTTGCTTCCCGTATACGTAAAAAACTTTTTTTTTGTCTACAGTAATTAACAAACTAATACAATAAAACATATATGATATAGTAATAAGTAATTTTATGAAATCCTTATCTACTATATATGTTATCTACCGCACTCGAAATGGTCCGTACCGGAACGCACCGGAGCACAGCTTTCGTTCGTGAAATTTTCGAGACTGCCGTTCCGTCTCATGGAAATATTAAAAATGGCGATCCGGTTCAGGAAGTATTACGAAAATCATAAAATTAATTTATAATTTGATTTGAGTAAAGTTTAAGTAAGTAAGTATAATTTCTGTATTGATGTAATAAATAGAATAAAAATAATAAATGGTGACATGTAAAGATGATTCATGCCTTTCAGATCCAGTGACTGCAATCATAATATAAGATAGGATAAGTATATACTTAGAATATCAGTCCTATGCGACATTTCTTTTACCACGGGAAAAAACTCGACTACAAATCGCAGTCCTCAGTTCCCAATGAATACGACAAAATATTCATCATAATCACCTCCGCCTTGCGCTTCTAATAATTTTCCAGGGTTTTTGCAAGGCGGTTTCATAGGCCCTGGCCGAATTCAAATTAGCAATACCCGATGCGGGTAGAAGAACAGTTTTCAATAAGGCATATTCTCTCAGCCGGCACAATTTTCATTTGACAAGCATCAAGTAGAGTAGTTTGCGTGCCAAAGTCCTTAAGAAACCTCGATAGTAAATGCGAGGTATATATATAAAGGCATCTAGAGAAAAAAAAAAGTAAGTAATAAGTTTTTAGGTGATCTGAATATAACATAACTTCTGGTTAATGAGAGTTTGGTACCATTCCATAGGATTTGGGTTTGGTATTCCAGGATTCGCCTTCCGACCTCTTCTTCAATGTCTGTGGATGTTGTATGATATTTCTAATTGATATAATTACATGATCGTAAATAATAAATTATTTATAAGATCAAAACAGTGATGTACTATGAGTTTAGAAAAACCATGCATGCTTATATGCTCCAGATAAAGGGAGAAAAATAAAAACATCATTTATGTCAGCATATTTCTTATAAATTCGTTTTTTTCGCCTGCGGCGCTAAATGCTTTCTCTGCTCGAATACTTAGAAGTAGTGCTTATCAGATAATCTAAAGAATATTTCTTTGCCTGCGGTATGTACGTAGGTATATAACGTAAGTATATTACAACCAAAAAAATTCGCACATGATATGTTAGGGAAGTTATCGAGCGCTCCGGTTCATAAACTTTTCTATTTCGAGCGCGGATTATCTAGCATATAGACTACAACAATGATGGTTATACGATCTCAATTGTAAATTTGACCTAATGAAAAATTGAGCCTGTGATCTACAGTACAAGAAACTAGTATTCACCTTGTAGGTACTCTAGACTCCGGAGAACAGATTATTTCTTAATTAAAAAAATCGTTTTTTCTGAAATTTACTGTGCTCTATTATTCTATAGTATGAATCAAATGCATTTTCGAAAAAGTAATTATACATAAAAACGTGTTTAATTAAATAAACTGTCTTATATTATGTGATATATTATATCATAATATGTATAATATACGAGGGTGGGTCAATAAGTCCTTAGAAAAGCCGACAGGTGGCGCGACTAGTACTGCAAGCGGTTTGTTTTCATGCAGCGGCACTACCGATTCAGTATGCTGCGAAGTTTTAATCAGATTGGTCGGGTTGTTGTGTGTTTCTCGTACATTTAAAAAAAAAATTGCTTGTGGAAAATGGAAAAATGGAAAATGGAGAAAATTGAGTTTAGAGTTGTTATTAAACATTTTAATATAAAAGGGTTAACAGCAAAGGAAATAAAAAATGAGTTGGATTTAGTTCACGGCATATCTGCTCCTTCACTTGCAACTATTTATAACTGGTTAAATGATTTTAAACGTGGTCGTACATCAACAAAGGATGAACCACGCTCAGGACGTCCTGTAGAGGTGACTACACCAGAAATGATCAATAAAATCCACGATATGGTGTTAAGTGACCGAAGATTAAAGTTGAGTGAGATAATTGAGGTTACAGGGATCTCAAAAGGTAGCGTCATTTCTATTTTACATGACAAATTGGGCATGAAAAATATTTCTGCAAGATGGGTGCCGCGTTTGCTCACAGTCGACAATAAACGCAGTAGGGTGGTGGCCTCTAAAGCCCTGTTGTCGCTCATGCAACGCAATCCGGATGAATTTTTTCGTCGCTTTGTGACTGTAGATGAAACATGGATACACCACTATACTCCCGAGACGAAAGAACAGTCAAAGCAGTGGATTGCGAAGGCAAACCATGTCCAAAGAAGGCGAAAACCGTAAAATCAGCTGGTAAGGTTATGGCTACTGTATTTTGGGATGCACGTGAAATTATTTTCGTTGACTATTTGGAAAAAGGAAAAACAATAACAGGGGATTATTATGCATCTTTATTGGACCAGCTAAAAAACAAAATTGAAGAAAAACGGCCTCATTTAAACAGGAAAAAAATCCTCTTTCATCAGGACAATGCCCGTGTTCACACATGTTTACGATCAATGGCTAAAATTGAAGAATTGAAGTTCGAATTGGTCGACCACCCACCGTATTCGCCAGATTTAGCCCCCAGTGACTTTTTCCTTTTCCCAAACTTAAAAAAATGGCTAAGTGGACAACGTTTTTTTTCAAATGAAGAAGTCATCGATCGGACAAATGCTTATTTTGAGGACCTTCCGAAAACTTATTTTTCTGACGGTTTAAAAAAAATTGAGAAACGTCTAACCAAGTGTATTGAGCTCCAAGGAAATTATGTTGAGAAATAAAAAAAAAATACAAAAATAAAACCTGTTTTAATGCTTTTTTCTAAGGAATTATTGACCCACCCTCGTACATTGAGCACTTTTGGTTAGTTATATAGTAGTTTTGAAGTAGTTCTATAGATTTTCAATAAATATATTTTTCTATTACTTAATTTGAACATAAATTGAGTTTTCTATTACTTAGAACAGCGATCCGCAACCGTTGTGCCGCGGTGCATTGCTTCAAAAACAAAAACACAAATAACTTTGTATATTATACAATACTTAGTTAATAGCCAAATTTTATTACATGGCTGGTAAGATATTTGAGCACCTGCATGAACTTAATAAAATAATGAAAGATCAGAATGAAAATATATTGATGTGCTCTGATAAATTACAAGGAGTTAAGACAAGGATCTCTACAAATGTACCAAATGACCTACCAGACCACCATTGAAAACAAGCAATTAATATTGGATCTGTCTCAAAAACATTTAATTTTGCTTCAAAGGAAATTTCATAATTACTTTCATACAGTCAATACGACTCGAAACGCCTTTGCAACCAATGCCGAAAATTCTATAGAAGCGCTTTCCCTATAAATTCAAGAGGAATTTGTTGAATTGAGAAACAACGGGACGTTAAAACTGAACTTCGCCAATGTTCCATTGGCTATTTTCTAGATTTCGGTTAATAAAGAATATCCTCGTATTTCCGACAAGATTATCGCAGTTGAACTCCTATTTTCTACGACATAATATATACATGAGCAAAGTTTTTCAACTCAAGCTATAATTAAAAATAATAAACAGTCTTGCTTGAAGAGTCTTGACCAAGAATTTCGGGTTGCTCTTTCAAATAGCAAGTCAAAATATTATATAAAACTTGTACGTTCATTGAAACCAGGTATCAAAATTGGTTATTTTATTGATAATACAAATACAAGGAAATATGTACATTTAGTTTTTCGTCGTGTGTTATGTATATTTAATTATATATCAAATTACAAAAAAACATACTGAGGCTAAGAACAGGGCACACCATGGGCAAAAGATTTTATGTCCTCATGGGAAGAAGCGAATCGCAGCTCTGCGATGAATGTCATGTTTTAGAAGATATTGTACATATAGCACTACAATGCCCTAAATATGAACTTCACAGAGTACAGCTGCGAATTGCGGATATCTATGAGAATGTCGACAAATTGAAGGGTGTCCTGGCGGTGGGTAAGACGGAAGAGCTAGGCAAAATTGTAAATTTATTCAACAGAATAGGAGTGAGGACCTGATGGACAGATCCCCTTCTATAAGAGAAGAGGCGATATGAGTCGCAGTCAAAGCCTCGGTAAAATCACAAAAAAAGTGTAATTTTGGTGCATGCACAAGGTGCGGGGGCTTACAGGCCTCTAGCCTGGGAGCCCTGGCTCAGGGGGGGGGTGCCGTGGCAGATCAATCAGATAACTGAGATAAACACAAATTACAAATTTGCTCTAATAGTAAACAAAAGTCGCCTGCGGTGCTATTTTACTTCGCTGCCATTAATATTCAAAAACAAACAATTGTGGGATACGATTTCTTCTTAACCCGGTAACTAACCATAATTCAAGTGGATGTATTAATAAAAACAAAAAAAATGCTAAACATAGAATCAATACCATTCATTTTACTTCGAACACCATTTGAAAACCGCTATTTTAATATATCACACTGTCTTTAACCTTAGCGATAGGTAGAGGGGAGCGCCGAAGATTCTGGCCTGGGATCCCCCTTCAGGATGTGGGGTTAAGGATGTTTTACGTGTGGTGTGCCGCGGAAATCTGGGAAGACCTTTAGTGTGCCGTGGATGAGAAAAAGGTTGCGGAGGACTGACTTAGAATATGAGTATATAGTATTGCTTTAAGCATTTTTTATGCTATAATTTCGTTATTAATAAAATTAATAATATCCAGTCACATACTATGCGAGTCAAAATTAAGGAGGTTCCTTAATGAATTTATGTTGTACTTGCCACATTTATGCCATATTGTATATACTATCTCTCTTATCTGTGACATTTTTCACCCTTTCTTTGAAACCCTTATCCATAAAATACTGTATGTACCCACCTCACAAATATGCCGCTTGTTAAGCTGGTTGCCACATTGAAATTTATAAATGAACTTTAGTGTTTCTAATAAGATACGAGATTTTATGTGTAGTCATTATAAATTAACCGACACAAATCAATAGCAATATTACTATTTTATATTGTATAATAAACTATTTTTTTATTCAAGGACTAATTCACAAGATTTGGCGATGCAACATTTTTATTGAACATGCATAAACAACTAAAAAACATGCAAAAACATGCCTTGAATGTTCCAAAATTACACTTTCAATAAGATTTTTTTTTTTTTAAAGTGTATTTAGGCTAAGACTAAAATTTGTATACATGCTGGATCAAGATAAGTACATATTATCGGTACCTTGATTCAAACCACAAAACCCAGTCGCCAATATTAGCGAAATTTGTAAAGTGCTTCAATTGCATAACTTCTGGTTAACTTCATCGTAATTAGTTATGGTGCAGGTGGCTAAAGTAATAAATCACATTGTCCGCAATCCAATGGATGCGGGTTAGAGTTCTGCTCGACATCTTTATTATTTTGTTGCAAGATTGTTTCTGAGTATGTTTTTCAGGTATTTCCAAATTATGTATACAAATAATTAAATTTTATTATAAATAATGATTTTCGTGAATGCCATATTAAATATCATATACCTTTAAACTAGCTTTAAAATAAACTTGACGATTAAATATTAGTAACACTTTAAATCCAACTCAACAACTAAAATTGTATATAAATTAATGATACGCGTAATATTATTATCTTCACCTTTTTGTGTCATCCTCCACCGAAATCAACTACCTGGAACAGTTCTGTAGATCTGCGCTCGTACTTAAGCATCTGCTTCTGCTACGTAAATATATTGTTGATCTTTCCTTGGACAATAAACTGGGGCTGGGTGTACTTTTGTCAGGTGACTTAGTTAGTAGTTACTGTAGTTTTTTCATGTCAACATTATTCATTTGGTCAAATTTTCAGGATACATCTACACAGACACATCTCAAAAGCATCAAATATCAATGGTATCTCCTTGTTCAGCATATTATTACCATCTAGTAATATGCACACAATTTCAGAACATCAACAAAAATAAATGAATAAAAGATGGTAATTTCTTTATGTATAGACGAAACTGATTGCACTAATTATTAAATTATGTAAATTTAGTACTGAATATCGTGATTTATTATACTTACTTAATAAATTGTTAAACTAAATATTAATCAAACATAATACCAACACCATAACAACACTGTATATGCATCCTAATTATCTTATAAATTATTAATCCACTTATGTTTCTTTTAATTGCTAATTGTTATTTGTGCGGTCTACTTTGGATTAATCGGATATTCATTCAAAACCGTTTTAATTTTGTGTTAAATAAAATACGATTTAATTGAAAAAAATCCATTTAACAAAACTATAATCTGCATAATAAATTTATCCAATTCTAAATTATTGAACATACTTAAAAAATCTCTTTTTAATGTTTAAATTTTGAAAAGCTGTATTAACGTACTACGCCAATAGGGAGGTTGTATTGTAGCAAGTCTTTAATAAAACTCGTCTGGAAACTCGAGTCTTTAAAGGTTAAATATTCTGATGTTTGTTCTGGTGCCGAGTCTTTTAAAGGGTTGAAATAATGGAATTGTTTAAACGCAAATCTTTTATAAATTATTGAGACAATATAATATTATGATCAATTTAGCTTTATCTACTCACATTTTATCTCATCCTATTCACGCTGTTGATAAATAAATTATAAACACAATTATACAAAATATACATAATTAATCACATTTGTCTGTGTATTGACCATCAAAAATATTTAATAATTCATATTAGAGTGTTACTTTAATAAATTTGATCAATTCACGATTATTCCTAATTAAGTACATGATTTTTTCTTATCATAAATTCCTGAATATTACCATAATTATTTAAATAAAGTAAACGAAAGAAATGGGAAAAAAACTGTAATTAAAATATATTATCATCTGCAGTAATTCTCTATGGATTCTATGCTATGCATGTGTACTTACTTTATTTATAATTAGCTCACGATGGCCTAGCGGATTAAGAGTCGGCTTCGTGGGTGCAAGGCTCGAATCCTGAGTCTGGAAAATACACATAATATTGTTTTTCAATTTGTGTTTAGAGTCATAGTATAGACCTAATAGGTTGAGCAAGTGGCTGACATCCATTTTTCGTAAAAACAAAAATCTGGTAATACAAACCTCCACTCTGTCGAAGCTCATATGATCATATGATATTATATGATATGAGTCTACATGTAGCTATTAGAAAATGGTGAAAGGCGGATGTCTGGTAAACGAGTTAACTTTGGCTACAGAAAGGAAACGCCAGACAGAAAATCACACAGTAATCCGCTATCCCCAAAGACCTCCCACGAGAAAATATACTACTATAATGAGCTATGAGGAGGCCTTCAATTAACAGTGAATCGGCCTCAGCTAATCATATAATAGTGTTGTGTTTACATATACTTAAGTATAAATTCAAATATTCTGAATATGAATTAATAATGATAAACCGTAGGTATATCGTTGGTCCAATTACATTGAATATAAAATTAAAGATTGTAGTCTTGCTTGTTCCTATATTATAATAATATTATTCAATTAACTCTTCACAAAAGAAATATAAATGCTGAGTGAATACTGAATTCGAAGAAACCCACTTAATATATAATTATAGAATCAAATATACTTACTTAATATTGTTTGTGAAAATTATCCAGTTGTTATTCGAGTATATCAGTTTGAGACGCGTACAGAAAGATGGTGTAGGTGGTCCATTTCAAAAAAATCTCGTAAAATAAATATATTTTCTGATTTGTACAGAGAAGGAGATTAGGTATAATACTACCTAATAGTTCCTTACAAACCAACCCGCCCCGCACCACACTCGGTCTCAATCAAGCGTATCACGAGGCCCTACGTTTGTTTGTGAAGCATCAGCAGTTGTTTACGTCTGGGAATTCTCAGCAGTAGATGCGCAAGACTGAGGTCACCACGTACTCAAGTTTGCCATGACTGAGTTTAGAGAGACTTTCTAATAAAAGTTCCAATGGTAGAGAAGAGCATAAAAAATAAATGATTCTAATTAATTTGCCTATAACGTCCCAGGTTTGAATCCTGGGTCTGGCAATTACACATATTGTTTTTCGATGTATTTATGAGTCAGAGTATGGACATAATAGGTTGAGCAAATGAGACATGGTAATAAAAAATTACATATATGTAAGAATAAAGCTAAAACAATACGACAATATTAAACTATGTGAAGAGATCTTCACGTCCGCAATAAGACACCGCATTTTTTTATAAAGCATTATAGTTGGTTTTTGTGGCGACCAGGTCGTACGGCCCGATGGGCCCAACAGTTGGTTGGACTGATTTGAGCATCTATTCCCATTGAGCATCTCTTACTAATATATATACTAATTAAATTTTGATTAGAATATGATTTGTATTTGGAATTTAAATATTATTTTATAATGACAAACGTGAAATCATCGTCCGTAGACGCTATTTAGCATGCAATAACCGCATGTGAATCCGTATAGATTTTTAAAAGTAGGTATACACCAAGCTGGTGTGATTGATTTCCGCTTTTACCCCACCCCACTACTTACCGCGCCTCATAGCTTCCTCATCACTTTCGCGATTAGCACCTGTCTTGCAACTATACCCTCTGGTAGTTGCAAATTGTTAATCTGTCACATTCATAAGTAGTGTGCACGTGGCCTAAAGGTCCTAATTATTTGGACCATTAGTATCATCGGTGTTGGGCTTTCAGACATGCCGCATGATAAGATTAAAAGAAATTTATGTTAAATTGTCCCGTCAGTAGGTTTTTTTGTTTTTCATTCCTGAAGACTTTTTTGTGTCGTATTAATATACTTATACATTGACATAAATTAATATGCTTTATTAAACAATTTCTTTTATTCAACAAATATTTCACAAGATTTGAAAATGTGACATTATATAATTGAACATACATAATGTGAAAACAATTATACATTCGCTGCGTCCAACGCAACTGGTGCGTTGCCCATCAGGTGGCCATTAGATATAATTAGCATGTTATTTAAATGTGGTAATTAAATAATAATTAAAAGGTCCGCAGCGAATTTATGCAATTTGATAAGCATTTCATGTAAGAACTACGTAGTAATTAAGTAAGATGCCTATGGCTTAATTGGAAAATCACATTTGCGCGAATACAGTGTTTATAGATTCAAGTCCCTTCGGGGGTCGTATTTTTTTTCAAATAGATTTTTTCTAGTGGGTTTAGTATACATGAGATATTTTCAAATTATGTAAGTACCTATCTTCAATATGCTTCCTAGTTAGACGTGTTACATTTAAATATTTAAATTTATATTTTTTATACCGTCATCTCAAACGATTTCTCTCTTCTGAATAAATGATTACATTAACACACATAAATAAATAACCGATGAAAAAAACTAGTTCTGTGCTCATGATCCAAATTGCTAACATTCATTAATTTATTAACATTTGCCATTAGAATAAGTGTCCCCTTATCATAGGTAAGAGGGGAATTGGTTTATAGGGTAAGCATAGGGTTAATGCCTTTCCATAAAAGTTTGTATCCCCCTTAAGATGGGGTGAAATCCCTTTTTTACCTTCCACACTTTCCTAAAAACCCTTTTTACTGCGCTGAAAAAACCTTAGGCTTCGAATTACTAGTGACCATGCAAATAGATATCAATGGCGTAGGCATTTTTATCGATTTAAAATATATCAACTCAAAGTGATAATTGATTTAATATTGTATTGAATCAAACTAATCAAAAAATCAAAAAAGTACATCCATAATTCAATTTTAATATCATCTTTTTGTATATTTTTACTTGTCAATATACTATTATCTGATCATTCATTATAAGCAATTGCAGTGGTGAGAATAATTGCAATTGTTGGATTGTTGGATTTTTTCTTCCCTGATTTAAATGATAATTCTAAATATATTTTTGAAACTTCAGTTTCAATCTATTAATTGTTATCCAAATATTAATTAACAATACTTTTAGTTTATACAATATGGATAAAGTAACAATTAAAAGCTCGTGAGTAAAATATACATAATTTGGCAATACAGTAGAATTTCGATTATTTGTAATATATATACATATCATCAAACTGATTGATATTTTTTATACGAATACAGAGCTTTATTTGATAGCTCTAAATATTGTAATATATTGATGAACTATATTACGTAATCCATGCAATTAAAGTAACTATTACTCTCTACAAATACATCTTCATATTATTAATATTAATACTATCGACCGAAGGTAATTGATGGAATTTGAATTTAAATTCTAATGGATTTAAGTTTTATTTGTTTAATTAAATAAAACACAATTTTATAGTACTTGTAACACTTTGTTAATTAAATTTTGGACCATCAACATTGATAATGTCCCTTTGAGGAGGACGAAACCGGTCCAAAATTTAATTAATAAAGTGGAATATGTACTATAAAATTGTGTTTTATTTAATTAAACAAATAATTAATCAAATAATGCAATGCAGTTCCACCATGAATTGACAGTTAATACTATAAAAGAGATTTACGTTTTGTACTATTCCATTTACCATTCGGCATCTTCAGGCAAATACACACTGACAACGAATACTATTAACTCTAACTTATATAACAAATCAATCCAATAAAGTAGGTAAAAACTTTATCACGCACCTATTAAGTCAAGGATCATAATAAAAAAAATATAACAAACATTTTATTATGAAAAGTTTATATTCAAAGTAAAAATTTTCACTTGATTTTCCTACGAGGCATCCTTGGGTATAGCGTCGCGGCGCCCATGATAGTAACAGTTTCGAAAACGAAAGGGTTAAAAGTGAAAAGGATAAGCTGTAAATGGCATCCATCCCTTAGACATGTTTGTGATTTCTCTTCATACTAAATGTCACAGACCTACTACGCGAAGGAAGCAAAGAATATAAAAATGATGCGGCTTTTGAGGACGGTAATAAAAATTTAAATATTTACATTGGCATAATTAAATTTAGATATACCTGCATTTTATGGTATCGCCAAATTCAACGTTCATACCTATTGAAATCTATCCCTAACTAATCAACAAATAATGAACAAAATTAATATTATCGACTGAGGGTACCTGATGGAATACCAATTTAAATTCTGATAGTTCCTATTACTATTCCATTAAAACCATCAATAGTGAACCAAATTTCGTCTATCGTCATCGTGAGGCACTTTTTTAAAATACGTTGAGCACGCATGACCTTTGGCAATTGTATGAATGACCACGTAATTAACTTTACTATTCATGCATTCCATTGGATGAGTATCTAAAGCATCACATATAAACCTTGAAATAACCAACTATTTTATTCGGTGTTCACAGAATGAAGACTATAATAATACTTTGTATAAGGAATGGTTATAAGCATTGACGTATTAAGACGAGATAACTACAGATGAATGTGATGGAAAGATGAAGTTTACCTGCATTGTGATAAGGGTCAATTTCCAAACTGCGTTAATTTGAATAAGTACGTCAATTTTATTGTTACAATAATTTAATATAAAATAAAATAACGTTTATAAGATAATTATTGTCTGATGTCTAAAACATTTCCTGAGTACCCATTTTTCTGTTAGATATTGGTTAGAATCCTCATTGAGATTTTGATCAAGATTAATAATCAATGAATTTTGTCGAGCCGCCACTACAAATATTCTACCACTTTTCTTATATTCTTCTGACAGATGAAAAACATTTTTACTAATAAGATATACTTATTAAGTATTCATCGAGTATATCCAGCTCAATCTACGCACAAATAAACTATCTTTATGACCATCATATTTTCTTATTATGACCTTTCCAAATATGACACGTAGCAAAATCAATAAAACCTTCCATCGGCCGCATACAAAAGTAAGCACCGCCGTCTTCTTGCATTCCATATAAGGATATTGTTCCCAGCGGTGTAATACTCAAAACCAATCGGCTTTATAGAGCGTCGCTGTAAAAAATCACCGCACTCTGCGTTTCGACGCCAGCGACGCCCTGCCAAGCTCATCTCGACCCACGCACCGACGCTAAAAATATCTTCAATAAAAAATAAAAGTGAGCTTCGGCTCGAGGAAGCTTTTAAGCTCAATTTCTTTTGACAGAAGATACAATTACTGATATCATGAGCGAGATAAATAATTATTACATTATAATGTTATATGAAAATCAAATAATTACTGAAAATAGGTTGGTTTTCATGAACAACACTGTTGGAGAATTATTTTTTTTCATTTTATTACCAAAACAAACTTTCAATATGTTAATGTTTAGCTTTACTACTTTATTTAAAAACAAATATTTTTAATTAAGTTATATAACCAATAAAAGGTATTATTAAGTAAATCATTCTTCAAGAATTCGTACTCGTAATCGTACGCATGGTGATTATTTGTTTAGCATATCATGCACAATACAATAAAGAGAAAATATTTTTATTGTAAACATTGTGCAACAGTTACATATTAGTTCTGAAATCCTTAATTATAATGATAAAGAGTGGCGGTACAAATTTTGGGAAACAAGGTTCAAGAGGATTGGTTACAAGCAAAATTTTATATATTATCATCAATTTGTTGTTTCGTGTAGATTCAACTGGTTTTCTATTGAGCATGTTTATATCATCATCTGTCGATTTATATTATCATCTACTGCTGGATGCCACATAGCTTCCTCCAATCTTCTCGTACATTCACCGAACTGTATCAGCTCGTCTACACATCGAGCTTTACGGCATCTCTGTGGTTGTTTAGTTAGTTTAGTGTCACTTGGATCTATCCACTCGCTGAGCGGCATGTTCAACCAAATGTCATTTCACCTGCTTAGCAACCGTCGTCACAACATATACTCATGTCTGTTTCCTTATCGATTGGTTTCTTTAGCGGTATTTACGCGTTATGTCCAACATACACTTGTTCATGACACGTTGCGCTACTTGCAATTTATGGATTTATTTTACATAAAGATTCCATGTTTCACACGCATACGTGAGCACTGTTGGTATACATTGGTTTACAACTTTACGCTTAAGACACAATGGGAGATCACATTGTATGATAATATTCAAGCGCCCAAATGCACTTCATGCCAGTTTAGTTCTGTGAGCGATTTTGTCATACAAACTATCATCAATTGACGTTATTTTGTTGTCCAAGACAGACGTAGTTATTGACTTGCTCAATTTCGATGATCACTTTTGTTTCAGTAAAACAGTTCGCATACTATAGTTTAAAAGTTTTAAAAAATCATTATTTGGCTACGATTTTTTTCCCGATATATAATATATTATACTCTAGTAGTTGTGGAAATGAGATTTATATATTAATTACTTATCCATATTTTATAAAATAAATGTCATTCTGTATTAAATTTTTTTCATCTCATTGTTTTTTGTATTATTTATTTTTCCCTTTTGAAGATAAATCCATTCTAATACATATTATAACTTTAAGTTGTCCTTTTGAATAAAATATATAATGACATCGCGGGGTTTGCAATGCATTCTTTTTTATCGCCAGTCACGAAATAAATCGTGATTGCCTTCATTTCGAATATTTGGCCATTTAATAAAAAGTGAGCCAGTTTTTTGTCCTGCACGCCAAGGGATGCGGGCCTAATGGTCCTGAAAACTACCCTCGGGGAAGCGTTAAACCAACGAGGATCACATACCCACCCCTTACTCCCCGCAAGCACACAGAGATCAAATACTTATGTCACTTTCGATATACTGATAACTTGTCTAAAAAAATATTTCATGTTTATAGAAATATAACATAACTTACCCTATCAATTATAAAATATGAAATATTTTGAAAGTAAAGCAAGACTAATTAAATTATTATTAAATTTAATGTGGTAACAGTGTCTTATGGATCTTCGACAACCTGTGGGTCTATTCTATACTTATCGAACACTAAATTGATAAATAGTATCAAACTTAGGGTAGGTTTGTATCAAAATATTAGCACTTATTGTAACAATTACACGAAGCCGGTTTTTATTGTTGCAATAAGTGCGATATTTTAACAGCAGCAAGATAGGTGCTGTTAAAATATAGCACTTATTGCAACAATAAAAACCGGCTTCGTGTAATTGTTACAATAAGTGCTAATATTTTGATACAAACCTACCCTAAGTTTGATAATATTTTTCACTTTATCACTTTAGCGGTCGATAAGCATAGAATAGACCCACTGAACCATCTAAGGCTTTATACTAGAAGAATTACTATGAAACTGATGACCTAATATAATATCTTTTACTTAGTTTAATTTATTTATTTATTTATTTAAAAAAATACACGTTGAGTGCATAACAAATTAGTAATTCAAGACGTTCACAACATGACATTTATGCATTTATATATTATTTATATTATCACTCCAACAAAGCCATCCTCTCTAGTATGTTGGTACCATGTAGGTACATGTGTTAAACAAGAGTATTATCAACATGTTTTCCATAAAGATTATGACGAGAGTTAGCACTGCAGGTGAAATTGTTTCTTCCGGTGGACCACGGTCGAGCATTTTTTTATCCAGGCCAGTGGGTCTATTCTATGCTTATCGACCGCTAAAGTGATAAAGTGATAAATATTATCAAACTTAGGGTAGGTTTGTATCAAAATATTAGCACTTATTGTAACAATTACACGAAGCTGGTTTTTATTGTTGCAATAAGTGCGATATTTTAACAGCACATATCTTGCTGCTGTTAAAATATCGCACTTATTGCAACAATAAAAACCAGCTTCGTGTAATTGTTACAATAAGTGCTAATATTTTGATACAAACCTACCCTAAGTTTGATACTATTTATTAATTTAGTGTTCAATAAGTATAGAATAGACCCACAGAAACAAGTTATAAAAATATTATGAGATTCATAACCCATTTGTATACTTATTATGGAAGTGATCGGTTTTTCAGACATAGGACTTGTTTGTATGAAGAAATTCAAATTGTGTAATTACGAAAATGCTTATTTATAAGAAAATTATTAAAAACATTATAAGAATTTAACGAGAAACAATACACTTTTAATATTGAAATTTAAAAAAAGCAATTTAGTGTGAGAGGTAGTTTCGGTGTGGTCAGATATTTATTATTACAAATCAATTTGATAATTACTTAAAGCCACCTTGAAACAGTTATCCATGTTTTCATAAAGTCCATGTTGTACCTACCATTTTTTATTAGTTTTATTTCTGACATGTTGGTTGAAAAAAATATTAACGACATGTTTACTTGCATTTTTAGCAAACGTTTTTCTTTCTCAAAAAAACTTTTGAAGAAAACTTGTTGTCGTAAAAATGGTTTGTAATAAAATAACTTTTCAGAAACATGTCATGTCAAATTATTTCACGAACATAATATTCAAAAAGAGCGTAGGTACACTTAGGTAATATAAGGCGCTATTCTTGTCAATCGCACCTCCCTTCCAGCATCTTAGACCAAATAAGCCCGGGTCCCTCCTTGCTCATTATACATACACGTGTATTACACGTCATGTAATCAGAGTCGATTACACAATTTGTTATTTGCCCTCCCCTAAGCAGAAAAAGCCGACTTTTAGCGGAGGAGTCACCCCCAGCTTTCTTTTTATCCAGAGCCGCGTTTTTCAGTATCGGGTGTTTTTTATTGGCGACAGTAGCCAGGGGTAGGCGAATTTTCGCATTTCTTTTTTTACGAGCCTTATAAACACGGGTTTCTTAATAAAGAAAAAACGCTGTCTTCGTTTCGTGACAAAACATTTGAATATAATAAAAACAAATTAATTGTATTTATTAATCAGACAAAATGTTGTAGATATTACTTACTAATTTTCTAAGTAAAATCATATTTTTATATTCTGTAACCTTTGTGCAAAATTTATATGTTTCATTAGAGAATTTCAAAGTTTTAAAATCTTCATATAACGTAACCAATAAAAGAAACTGAAATAGTAAAATATATTAAACTAATCATCAAAAAATATCATTATTTTAATCGTTTGGAATGATGACTGGTGGAAGCCTTTACTGAGCCGTTTTTAAAGAGGCACCTAGCGGGAAGATACGAAGCTTGCAATTTTAGACATTTTTTTGATAATTTACAACAACTATATTAATTAATAAATATGTATATGAAAATATTAAAAAGTAAAATATTTTTATTTTAAGTCAAAGATAAACTTACAATTGTAGAAAATGTAATAAAATGTGAAGTTGAATCGGACCGCACCCTATTATTACATATATTTTATGGTCATATTTATTATTAAAATTTAGTTTATTAAGTTTTCTAAGCATCATTTAAGCGATTTTTGACTAATTCATAGTTTTAATATTTTTTATATCTATTTTAAAAAACATCGATTTTTATAAAAAATATAAATGTGTATAACTTGAAATTCTTTACTCAATAGTTGAAATTGTAAATTATCAAAAAAATGTCTCAAATTGCAAGCTTCGTATTTTTCCGCTTTAAAAAAGGCTCAGTAAAGACTTCATCTTAATTGTAAATTTATATCGAAATGACCAATATTATAAATTGGCCAAATACCTACAGAACTATTTTTTTGAATTACTGCCACTGATTTTTGTAAAATAACATCTTATTCTAATCTGAATCTAGTGTACTTTGTTCACAATAGAACAAGATTATACTCTAAGATATAGCAAGTGAGCTATAAATAATTTATTTTATATGTTACATAAATACTATGCGTCGTTCAAGTTTGATTATTTGAAAATATAATAACACATGTTATACATATTGTAATAATTACGTAATCTTTATTAAGATTAAATTTCTCCGTACCTAATCATAAAACGGTTTTGTATCTAAATTCTCGTTGAGAACAATTATGAGTAAGTACCCGTAAATCTCTTTCAAGCGTTATTTAGAATAATATAATGATAATAAAAAAAAAAAATCATCATAATTATATAATCAAAGCATTATTATTTATTTTAACCATATGAATACGTAACGCACACTATCGTTACTCACATTATCATTCACCTCCAAACCGCCTGATTTTGCTAATATAACCATATGTATACAAACTACACGATGACTTTTAAGTCAGTACCAATATAGATTACATATATTAGAAAATATAAACACACAGAAAACTGCAACGAAACACAATAGTAATTATGTAGTAGATATTTTTAATGATCCATATATCAGACGTGTACATTATTGGTTAAAAATAAGCATAACAAACGTCATGCCTAATTGTAATTAAGGCAGTGTCTTCTCTGTTATTTTTCATAACATCATCGGAAAACTTGCTGCAATTGCGTCATTTCGTGTAAGTAAACAAAAAAATATCCTCAATAACTTCATACATTCTTTTATGTTAGAAGATCTTTGAGATTTTCGCACCAACATTGTCCAGTACACAGGCTCCAAACTGAAGAGATACGGCTATAATTAGACAGAACTGCACTCTGATTGACATTGTAATTTCAAGAAAAAAATATTTGGATGAATGAAAATTATGTTGAATATTAAAAAGGACATAATATAAAAACGTTCATACATCACCTAATGTTATGTATTCTACAGATATTATGTTCTTGGATGCTCTCGACCTAGATCATTAAACAAACCCATCATCTATATTGCATCACATTTACATGGTAATTTTTAACTACAAACAATTTTATTTACGTCTACATTTGAATTAAATATTATTCAATGCTCATTTTTAGTGTGACTTAGGGTTACTATAAACCATGAGGTTAACATTAACTCACATTATTTTTTAGTATTGTATATAAAAATGCAGTAAATATTTTATAAATAGTATACTGGCAGACTTTTAAATATAAGAATAAAAAAATGTAGGCCAAAGTTAGACTGATAAGTCAAAGTTACCCAAAATTCTAAATATTATTTTTTTCTAACACTAATAATATTTAATACCTGTTGCTACTCCATTGCCTTCGACAATAGTGGCCCATTCATTTCTGAATTCTGAAATCTGAAATCATGACAACCATTGCGTTTTTTGTTTGGTCAAATGAAACCTTACGCATGCTCTTCTTCCATCTTTCCACTTCCATTCACTATAAGCCTTTTTTTAATTATAAGCACTCTTGGAAATATCACCATCAAATAAATTAACAAAATTACCTTCTAAAGATTGCGACGTCTCACAAATAATACCATTTATAGGTTCAAGTTATCACCGATCGGTTTTAACATTTTTTTATTAGGTCATACGCAGACCCGGCAGCTATATTGTTACTTTGAATGTCAGAATCGCACTGCCCTGTAACTGTACGTATAACTATGCGTTTTTATAAACATGTAAAAACTTGTATACTAAGAAAGATAAATTAATGAATACCTCTCGTAATATATGACACTATTTAATAATTATTAATAAATTATTTAAACTTCTCGAGAAGTGGACTTCCATAGTGTAGCTACATACATATCATTTTATATTACACACTTTTTATGAAGAATTCCTGAGGCCAACCATCCCCACTAGATATTTGGCTTTTGTCCTAAATCAAACACATTGAAAAATTATTATGTGATTTTTTCTCACAGTTACACAAAAGGTAACCATGGCACTAATACACCCTGGGCCTAAAACAGGATAATTGATTATACTTTATAGATTTTTAATTTTTATTTAAATCACACACTATTGTGGCTTTTGCTCTAAGTAGGTGCATTACAAAAACTATATTTTATATTGAAAAATAATGGAGATTTTTTAGAAAATTTGTTCTTAGCCTTTCACTTAATACATGTGTAATTTTATTATTACATAGCAGTGCTTATGTCAGATCTTTAAAAATCAAATACCTAAAAGATAGTTTATTATTTTAGTTTTTTACATTGGAATTATTTTGACGGACCAAAATAAATATTAGATATTTTTTTTTAATTACAGTTACAATTATTTTATACTAAACTCCAAGAGTCTTAAACTTTAATCATAATATGCTTGTGCATTTTCCATTTTCCATGATTCCAGAAGAAGAAAAAATTTAAATGAACTTCTCTTATTCAATTCATAATTTATGAGGCTTTCTTCAAACGGAAAGAAAAATTCCCCTACCTAAAGTGGAGTCCATTTCCCGTAAAAGTGCTTTGATGTATTTACATATTTGTAATCCACAGTGCTTCACTTATGTTTGTAAAGCAAAATCTTTTCATATAAAAGCGTAGAATTTAAAAATTCATTATGTAGACACCCCCAATTTGAATTTTTGCCCTCTTTTATAGAAATGACCTCTCTTAACGTATTCTCATACAGTTTCTGGAATCATCATGTTAAGTGCTTATATTTGCGGCTAAAAATATTGATAATAATAAATGTGATATTATTAAATTGACATAAAAATAAAACGAAAAATGAATAAATTACCAGCTGTCCTAAAATCACATAACAATATTTCAATTCCTAAAATAAATGAAGCACTAACCGCAAAAAAAATCTAAATCCTTTCAATTAGTTGGTCTGCTAGAACCGATTGCTACAGAATAGTAAAAAACTTGTTTCATCTGTATAATAGGAAACTACAACCAATTTGGAAGAGCAAAACTTTACCAAAACGACTAAAATATGCACAGTAAGATGTTTTATGTTTCTTTTTTGTCTATATGCCTCTTAAACAGTAAAGACAGGCGAAAAGGAGAGGCTATACTATACCTATTTGAAATGTGGCACTAGAGATGACTACTCTGAGTGATGAGTATCCTGATGCCCAAACGATTTAACGTTTCCACAATCAGTGAACTCTAGTTTCAAGATAAACTTTTTTAGGTTTACCTTCACTTTGATCAGATTATCTGCAGATAGAATGACAATTTTAAAAACTCGTAGTATTTTATCAGATCTATGATTTGATAGAATGAGAAAAGGTTCCCTCTAAATAGATGGACCAAATCAAGAATATTACAGGTTCTCCATTGACATAGACCCTCCATACCGTTGAATTTCAAGAAGAATGGAGACACGCTTTGAAAAATACTGTAAGACGACTAAATCATCGATCCTCAGTCATGAGGTTCCTACTTAAATAAAAGGACAGGCTTCTCCTGAACGTTTACTGGTGATCTGCACCATTCAATACTTGGCGTGTTTAATATAAAGTAAATTAACATATCAGCTCGTAAGCATAAACCTCCACAGAGTAAACATTATATTAAGACTTTTTTTCCTAGAATAGTTATTAAACATTCGTCCAGCCCATTGAGTCCTTCCACAAAATGAAACACGCATTGAAAACAAAACATACAGTTGTATGCCCAGCCACGGGATCGAACCAAGGCCGTTTATAGAAAGGCCGAGACACTGAATTGCAACGTTACGATGGTAGCGATAGCTATTGGTAAATAAGTTTTCGATTGTATATTTCGTTCAAATCAATTAACGTATTGTATTACCATGAGTCAATCATCATTTTCAATAAACAGTTTACCAAGTATGAATAATAGCTAGCGCTACAATCAGTATTTACTGTTTCGTGTCACGGCCTGACTATAGTGGGGTTTGAATCGAACCCATGAGTCATGACGACAGAGACGACCGCTCTACCAATCATGGGTAAAATCAAACTGGCATATATATCCGCACATTCAGAAATATAGACAATAGATGTGTAGTTTCTAGGCATTGTAAGTAAGTATTCAGTCGTTATGTTTAATACTAACATTATTGTGAATGAGGTACCTTCTTTCGCATGTTCATACATTGATTTATTGAGAAGCAAAACCCGAAATGCCTCCAGCTTTTCCTCCCGTCAACCCTTCCCGATCGCTCGTGGTACACAACAATGCGCAGTGACGTCACAACCAATCACAAGAGCAAATGTTGACACAAACACTTCACTGACTACCGCCGTGACATGACAAGTGACGATTCCGCTAGAGTTACCTGCGTCTGCGAATAAAACGTCACGCCATATATCGAAAACATAGTAGGTACCTATATTTAAATAAAATAAAATATTTTATTTTTATTTTATTGTTAAAAATGAGTTGGATACATAATTCCATAATTAACAGATTTTTAGTCAATTACATCACCATGTTTGATTCTGAGAGGATCAGACGGGCTTCCATGGAGTGGATGTTGTATTAACATAATTTTGTTTTTACGATAAATAAATATTAGGCATTTTCTCAACTTATTAGTATATATTATATATTCTTCATAACACTACAACAGGTCAAAAACCCCAATGACAGTAGTGTAGTGAAACAGTAGTGTATTCAATAATTGAAGTGAAACTATCACACACACACACATGCTATGAGAAAATCACATAAATATATTGTGACCTTACTGGGAATCGAACCCGGAAATCAGCCCAGCGCCTTTTGCGCTACTATATGTCCAAACTCAGATTGAATAACAACATGAAATTTTTTGACAGACCCAGCACTCGAACCCGGGACGACATGACATTATAAGCCGGACATTATTGCTTGGCCATCATTTAGTTAATTTAATAGATAAATATGGAAGAATTTTAACACAGGACATAGGTAGTTCAATTGACTTCAATTCATAAGCTCTCTGAGAATACAAGATCTGAGCTTTGCAATTTTTTTTACCCTCTTATAAAATAAGATATCACGTAAGATCGCATATCATCATACTTTTACCAATTTGTGCTGTACATATTTAAACATGATAAAATAAAGTATGATATCTGATAATAATAAATATCTAGAATGTATATGGCGTAATGTTATTGACTTAAAAAGTTATACATATATTATGTATATATATATAAAACTATAATACATATGTGTGTGTGTGTGCGTGTATGTGTAGGTGTATATATATTATGTGTATATATATACATATTCTTTTTAACCCTACAACTGGTCACGAGGAACAATGACAGTGGTGTAGTAATATAAGTGAAACAATTACAAACACCCAGGCAGCCCAGGATTTGAGAAAATCACATAAATCCAGTGTGACCTGACCGGGAATCAGATCTGGAGCCCTCGAATGAGAAACCAATGCCTTAATGCAATAATAATTTGTTTGCGATCTCTCAAAATTTTATTTGTACATTTACCATAGGTAAAAAGACGAAACTCAGTTACCCAGTAAATCCAATAAATCTGTTTAAATTTATATTTTAATCATTCGAAATCTAAGCGATACTATAATATTGTTTAATGATAATATTCTAAATTTTAAATAAAATATATTTTTAAACAATACCTACATTGATTTATAATAAATTTAATATGTATTCAATGTTCGTTCAAATATCTTCCCTCACACAGTAAGCCACGTGGTTGGAAGGCCAGGTGGCGTAAGAGGGCAAACAAGGGGGCGGCAGGTTCGATAGTCAAGAGTTGGTAAGTCACGCGAAATTTGTATGTCCATATTGCTCAATTCTCCCCTCATCGTCACCTCGAATCGGGCCTTCTCTTCAAACAACCAAACGATGTGCATAAAAAATCCTACCAAAAAGCGTTAAAATGTTGAATCTATTATATAACATAGAAAATCACGCTAAATTTTTACCTATTTCCCATATACCTAGAGACTTGAAATTCGGTACACAGATACTAATGCGGTGACAATATGTTATATTAAAATATTGGAGTTGTCCAGTACTCCAAGCATGGGGTCTCGAACAAAATCAAATCATCAATCAATCAAAAAACTTTTTTATTAATTACGCTGTCGATCCGAAACCTTCACTAATATATTTCTCATGGACACTTGCCAGATAAAAATATTTAAAACGAAAACGGGTATCATTGATCTACTTTTCGATATAATGGAATTTAATCATTGCATAAACGAAGGAAGGGGAGTGACTATATATAGCATGGGGCTAAAGCCTCAGAAGTATAAATTATAAAACATTATTCTTATATAAATGCTGTTACTTTCTAATTACAAAAGTAATTTTAAAAAAATGATGTTTACGTCCAAATTGAAAGATGTGCATATTCTCCTTCTATTATTGCATGGGTGTCGTTGATCTACTTTTTGATATATTTCCGATATGTATTGCGAAGAGGGTAGAGGCTCCGCTCTGGCAGGGATCATGGTGGTGAGTTTTGCCACCGAATATGGCCAGGAACGGACCCCCACTAGTATAATATTTTGACCAAGAATAACAAAATAAAGGAATATGAACTTTTAGTAGTACAGCACTTGATAACGATTCTGTAACGTTTTTCGTACGATTGAGGCAGTGACCTGGCAAAAAATAATATTCTATACGGTGTATTATATCGAGGCTATTGTTTATAGTCATTGTATGTACTCAAATCGAATAGTACAAAACTTAAATCCATTAAAATTTAAATTCAAATTCCATCAAGTACCATCGGTCGATAGTATTAACATTGAATAATATTTTATTCCGCCGCTTGCCGGGACCATGCGACCGCCATTTATTGTTACATGGATATGTCATAAAAATAATATTAATCTATAAATATAAACGTCATCATATGTTTGTTTGATTTCTTTTTCCTACTTGGTCTCAACTGACACATAAAAAATACAAATTTTGTTTGTTCAAATTACTCTTCCTGTCAATTATTCGAATTTTGAATTTTTACGGCAGATAAAGATTGCATTAATTTTGTATTCGATTCTAATTTCTTTTGTTTGACTTGTCTGTCGAATTATTTTTCCTTTTGACATATGACTTTTGAATATTTTTATTGTAATTACTTATTATTGTTTTGTAAGATAAATGTATATCGATCAATATTACTGCAGAGTTTCGATACGAGTTTTGGTATGGTCACAACAACTCACAATACCGAAGCTCAATTCGATATTATTTAATAAAAAATATTTCAAGGTACCTAACAAAATTCTATTTTAAGTAAACAAAAAATACATTTAAAACTATGAATTATTCAAAAATCTCTCATACAAATTCGAAAGACCTCAAACTACGAGTATATTCCAGTGATAAAAATATGTAATAGTACTAATAAGAATTTAAAAAATATAATATGTATTGTTCTTATCGTTTTAGATATCTACGTATTGATTAAGCAAAATATATTCCATATAAAATATCAGTAAATTGTATTCAATTGCAACTTTCGTAGGTACTCTATAGATATATGTTTCTAGTAGCATCACACTCTCCCTAAATATGAAGAAAGGGGAGTTTTTTCTATATTTTAACATGATACGTTTTTTTGTTTGTCAAACATATAATTTGTAATATTGCTTCACGTCAATAAATAAAATTTAACTTTTAATTTTAGCAGGCAACACAGAACTTGCAATAAATGCTTTTAATCGAGTTTTTATGTTGGTGTGTATTAGTATTTAATATAATATTATAATATCTAGTTCTAACATCGACGTAATAATCAGATGATTCTTAATTGATTTTTAAAGTTTTCCCCAAGAAAATTTCATACCTGTTTAATATAATTTCAAGATTTTCTCCGATTTATTATTCTTTGAAACGTACACACCTGATTTATAATAGACAATTCCATGGCGACACGCAGCAAGCTTGTTTATATCATATTTTGCCCACCCCGGTTTATTTTATTATTTCGATGCAAAAAAGCACAAAAATGGGGTGAGATTGCACGGCCTTGGTGTCGTCTGCCAGCTCCAATCTCACCCCTAAATCTCTCAGATCTAAAAAGTCATAATTCTCAAACAAAAAGCGACTCACCGAAATATTTTAGTCCTAGAAAATAGATGCCAACTACATGAAAACTCGAATATACATGAGACATTTTGGATGTAGAGAATGTAGACAAAAATCTCAGAGTAAGTTGTGGACTTACGCTTTTACGAAAGTGAAAATAATAGCTTAAAGTCTTCATGAACGGCTAGTAGTTGGGATGTTCTGGATTTGAGTGGCATGTCTTAACCTTATATTCTATGAAGAATGCACGGTAAATTTTCAATACATGACTTTATTAGGTGAGCCCCGGTGAATATTAGGCAGAGTAGTTTGATACTTGTCGATCCGTATGGCGGGGGTCGTAAAAATATGATAGGCGTTTAAGGGAAAAGGTAAACTCCACGGAATTGGGGTGATTCGAAAGGTGGTGTGATAGGAAAACGTTTATGAAGAGGAAGTGTGATGAAATTGAATTGGGGTGATTGTTTTCCGGAAATATGATTTGTCATAGCGATGAATATAAAAACAATCACGATATTCCTCTATTCAAATATATTTGTTTTATTTATTTGAAACCATAATTCCGTTTATGGCGTTAATATAATATTGATAAGTTGAAAAACATAAATTTTATTCTCATGTTTTTTTGTTTGTTATTTTTGTTTTCTGTAATAAATCAGATTAAGTTTATGTTTTGGAGGTTTTTAAAATTTAGTAAAAAAAAATCCCCGATTTCCACAGAAAACCAAACTTAAAAAAAGCTGCCCTGAGAATTGATGTTTTTCGATGTATCAATATATTCACGTCATACACGAAGTCATTCTTTTAAGAACTACACATTTTCCGTTGTTAGAAAATATCTTTAAGAATCAATGGAATTTGATTTTTTAATACATGTAATTAAAGTAGATAGATATGTAGCCATTTTCTTAAATTTTATTCCAGTCGTTAAAACTTATAAAATGATTGTATCACTTTCACCTGGTAGTATTACCATATAGCACCATATTATGGTTGCTAAACCAAGAAATGTCACGGATAATTGAGGGTTTCTAGATGTGGCTGTATAGATGCACTCTTTAAATTCATTGGACTGACCGGGTGACTAATGTTGACGTTCTCAAACGAATCGGGGAAAATCGAGTAGTATTCAAGCCAGAAAACTATACAATACCTCGGCCACGTTATGAGAGGGCAAAAGTACAGCATTCCCTAACTTGTTATCCAAAGAAATGTCAATGGGACGTAGCACGCCGTTGCATTTCGTGGCTTAAGAACCTCCAGATTGATATGAGTCCCCATAGTAGCAGAGTAGCAAAAGTTAAAGCAAAGATGGTGATCGAAGAACGAGATTCTCCGCCTTTCAATTTAATATCATTTACCTACATATAACACCTCCTTCTACCCCTACCACAAAATATTTACGAAATTACATAAATTCAAACATAAATTTCGGTAGGTACTCATACGTGATACACATGTCGTTAATCATTTTTTATCTGGTGAATGCAAAGTGATAACTCATTTTATAAATTATCATGTAACTGATTAATCTCATGGAAACATATCTAAATCAATAAATTTCTTAACCGCGTACTATTAATAAGAAACTATGTACAAAGATTCACACTGGAGTCGTTATCATAATTAATTAGCACAAGACGCATTCCAAACCCAATCGATCCACGATTTTAGGATTTTCTAATATACATACCTATTACTATACATACCACTGACGAAGGGTGGAGGTAGGCTATTAAGATCCGACATAGACAGTGCATACTAAACTTTATCAGTTAAACGTATTTGTTTTCATTGAACTAAGATACACTGTGTAGATAGTGTTTGTTAGTTTTTAAAATTCAATTAAACCCTGCTTAATGCAATCCATTGTAGATAATAGTAAAAAAAAATAATATTCGTTTATCTGTAAAATATTTTAAATTATGCCATTAAACCATATTTGATTTCAGATATTTTATAGATAAAAGAATATTTTTTATCGATAATGGTTTAGGTAGGCAGAACTAAATGAATTTAAAAAAAACTAACGTACATCATCTGTAATAATATTTATACATTCTTAATTCAGTGAAAACTTATGTATGACTAAAAAAATATGCACTATATTTGTTGGATCGCCCATAGCATACCTTATGGTTAGGCAGGGTTTAATTGAATTTAAAAAATGAACCAGCACCATCTACAAATTGTAATCTTAGTTCAATGAAAACAAATAACTATAGTGGCAAAATTTTCTGTGTACTAATTATAACGAATCTTAGCAACCTACCTCCACCCCTCGCCACTAGTATGTACCTAACTATTATTTGTGAGGTTTCTGTACTATGCATTCTCAATGAAAAGTGCTACATTCTTAAATCTTGGGTACAGCCAGTTGAGCCAGTAGGTACTTACATTTAAATAAAAAATATAATACATAATTCTAATATAGGTATTTATTCAAATTGATATGTTTAATTCGATAAGATTTCTATACGTTATGTATGTTAGAATCATTGTCGATCGGATATTGGCGTAGTATGTCGACATAGGTAAGCACGATGCTTACATATAAGAGCCGGAAAGTCGGGTTGATTGAGGGGACCAATAGTTTCCCTCGCAGGTCCCACGTCCTCGGAAGTTACCGGTTTCCAACCGATAGGCGAGTCCTTTGGGACTTCCGGTGTGTGTTAAAGGTTCCCCAATAAACTTCGCAGAGACGATTCTCAATATTAGCAAACGTCAATAACACGAATTTTGAAACGGTTTCCATAAACACAGGCACATTTAATATTCTTTAACGCATTATTATTCGGTACTTCAAATTTACTCGTGTTTATACATTTCTACCGTTTTAATGAGATATGTTTGCAGGTAAAATAAAAAAAATGATAATCATAGTTGTGAAAACTCGTAAATAAACATTTAAGTACCTTTTATTTACGAGCATTTTCCTTGATATCCAAACACTGTACATTAATTATTATAAGTGTTAAATCACTGTGATAGATAGCTGCATTTTATATGCCATATTATTATAGATTTCAATAAAATAATAATGAAATTATCGTGCACTGGAAAATATACTAAAGCACTACACGAGCAAACTCACATATTCGATCAAATTCAACGACTCGACAACGACCATCGACTAAGTCTTGCGCGAAAAATTGTTATAATAAATTATTCTATTTTGATAACGACTCATGGGGTCGATCCAAATTAACATTTCACGATTGAGAGCGATCGGGACCGACAATCGGCGTGACGTAATTTACGCATAATGGGTTTTGAATAATTCCGAATATACCTAACATCAAGCATTTTTCATCAAAAACACTGATAATAATTATCAATATAAAATATATTATAATATGTAGTCTTAATAAATTATTTATGAGATTATTAACTTAAAATTGTGCTTTTAAATTGATTGAATTTTCATATTTTCACGAATTTATGTATCTATTGTTATTTGATTATTTTAGATATCTTCGTAAGGTGCGTATCGTTTACCTCCGTCAATTTTTAAAAGATCTGAGTACAATTTTCCGATAAAAATTATGTGTAAAATAGTTGAATATTTTCGCTGGAAGATACTTTAGAATTCACAGCACGGACTTTCAATATTGAATACAGCCATCTTTGTTCACCTGACGACATCGGTGGACCTACAAAAAGAATTCCCTTCTCGCTAAGCTTTCCCTTCTTTCGGTCACACATAAATTTGTAGGTACATAAAACAATCAGAAAATTTACTTTTACGTTTTGAACATTTATATGCATATCTAATAATACGACTAAATGGCCTAAATACAGTGCTTGAAATGGACCGGAGCGCACCGGAGCACCGTTTCGGTTCATGAAATCGGCAAAATTTCGCTCCATCTCATGGAAAAAATAATTTGGCTGTCTGAGGCGGAAAAGCCATATATCAAAAAGATCTAAAACATTTATTTATTATAAAAAACACATCAAATTAGATAACTATGTTATTATTTTCGGAAAATTATCGAGCGCACCGCTTCGTAAAATGTTCTATGTATTTCGAGCACTGTCTAAATAACAAACATGGAGAAAACAGTAAATTAGATTAATAAGTTTATAAAATAAATATATTAGATAGTAGGTACTGTTGGTATTCAAGAATATATTATAGCATATTTTTACTCTCCCAAGTCCTCTAAGCTTTGAAAAATATACCTATTTTATTAAATCTACACGCGGGAGAATATTGTTCTAAAAAATTTTATTCCGTATTTTGCAAAATAATTCGTTCCGTGGACCCATGTGTCCGTCTAGTCGAAGCAGTGGTCAATGAAAGCGGGGAAAGTGGGAGCTCCTCTCAACCCCGAGGGTGGTAAGGCGGTGGAAAGCGTGGGACGGCATGGGAAGACTGGCCTGGGGTCACTATTAGATTTACAGAGGCGCGCTACTGTCGTAGCTTTTCTATCTCCGGCACACTGGTGACACGCAGGGCCGAAATCAGGACATCTAATACTTTTCTACTCACGCTTTCAGTTAAGCAGTAAAATAAATACAATGTAAACAATTTAAACTATGAAATTTATTAATTTAATTTGTTTTATAATATAATAATTATTACGGACTTCCTCAGAAGACGTTTGTGAGTGCAAAAGTTATCTATTACAGTAATAGATAAATAAAATGAGTTAAAAAAACACATATCCTCTTATTGGTGAAATACTTAAATCAAATTTTAACCATTTTATTTTCAAATTATAAATAATTATCTTATACTGATATTTTCTTGCTAAATACATACCTACTAGTTCTCTCAAACAATGCATCCTATTTATTACCGTGATGATAAGTCTTATCCACAGAACAGATTAATAAATAAAAATGTAAAACCCGTCGTCATCGACCAATATTTTGAAGCAGGGTATTTTATGGCGGTGAAGCCATAAAACCCAAATATAATAAATCATGCCGACGGCACTCAATATTCCCCGACCATGTCCAATCCTAATAGGATCATATGGGCCTCTACAGAGTGTAAGCCATATGGTAAGCCAGTTCCCATTATTTTTATGTTCCCTGATCTTATCGCAGGCGTAGATACTTTAGAGACTCATTTTTCAATCACTCAGACTTAATCACTCAGACTTAATCACTCAGAGACATTTTTAGAGACTCATGCCAGAGTCATTTTTGTTTATCCCGGGCGCCAAATCTAATAACACTAATAATAATAAGAATTTAAATAAATCACCGAATCAACCTTGCAAAAAGGTCAAAACCTTTTGAAAACAGAGCCCTTTCAAATAAAACCAATACATATCTTTGAGAGGATAGTCATGATAAGAATCTTTAACGCTGTTAAGCAAAATTTAATTTGAACGTCGAGGTATTATATCCTTAAAGCGTCAATTACATTGAGCTTCTTTACGAGCTGTTTGTTGGCGAATTTAAAAGCGGGCGATTCAGCTACTGCGATTTGATGATTACAAACAAAACTTTACATTCGCTGAGAAGCCACAAGCCAGCGACTATTTTGACAGAACGTAGTTCGTTTTTTTACCGGGAGGTTGCTACTGCGCTCTACTGCGCAGACGCAGTAGTCCCACACGCCGGAGTGTAGCGTGTAAAGTTGACCGGCTTTCAACTTTTCTCGGTAGAATGTTTACAACCTGTTTGTTAGTTTGTTCGATGATTACACTGGGCGACTTTACAGGCGGATTATAAATTCGCCAACAAACAACTCGTAAAGAAGCTCAATGTAGTAAATTGACGCTTAAGAGGACAAAAAGAACAGCCATGTATGTATATTACAATATCAAAATAGCTACTGGCAAAGCAAAGGAAAAAATGAACTGTCAAAACGTAGATAACAGAACTGCCATGAGAATCATGGGATATTTGAGAATTTTCTGAAGACACAAAATCCGCCACGGTTATCCAGCTAGAAGAAAACGCCATATAAAATGAAAATAATCAAAAATTGATACAAGACAAGTTTATTTTTAACCCACAATATCAAAGGCATTATTAAGGGTAGGTACTTTTTTATTATCTTCATACAAAAATGTTGTCCATCGCATATCATAACTAGTTAATATTATAATATACCTAATACTTATCTTTCATATCGAATTTTAGTTGCTGGGTTCTAATAATTATTATCTCTCTATTATTAACCCGTAGATATGTAGGTATATGCTTTTTACCTTAATTTTTCAACCATCCGAAAAACAAAATTCATGTCGGTTTACACAAAAAAAATACTGAATCATTGTCCAAACTAGTTTTATAGCTCCCACAATTTGGAGTTATAATAGGTATAGTATAGTATGTTGACAGTATTTTATCATTAACTCTAACAAGACGTGGCCACCTTATGCATAATATCGTCACTGTTCTGGCAGAAGACACTAATTCGAAAAAATGACATATTGAGTTAGTTATACCAAAACCTTATACCTTATTTCAAACTTTACCGTCTGGAAACCTTCCCTTTTTACGATTACTTAATAAACTCACATGATAGACCAATTTAAACATTTTAACAACTTCAAAGTCAAATTACTCAAAACTAGTATTCTCCAGTTAGTGTGTTCTGCCAGAACAGAGACGAATATTAAAATAATATCATTTTTATTAACTGGCTGTTCTTTGCTATTTCTTCGTGCGGTCCTGGTGGAAAACTATTGCATCTGCGCGCCACCCATTTCAGGTTGTTAAAAACACTCTTAAAGGAATGGAAATGTATCGCTTTACGCTCCAGACTTTTCTATCGACTGAGTCAGTGACCAGTGTATTCCAACAGCTAGGTAACAGGCATTATATGTTCCTACTTGTGTATTACTTGCAATTAATACATACCTACATTCTAAAATATCATTATTTAATGTAACTATTCATTTGAATAAATTATATTTTTCAATTTGTATTATAATATACAGGTTGTCTGATTTCCCAACAGCGTACCTACCGGCGGTTATAGAAGGGCTCCTGACCCATTTTGAATACGCCCACTACAAAATCTTGCTAAATGAAAAGATATAAATTTGATATTTTTTTAAACTTATTATAAAAATTTTAATTTCTTATACTTATTATATAAGTACTTATGTTTTAGATGGGTAAGTATTTTTTTTCGTTAACGGTGTCAAGGCACAAATAGTGCCCGAATTAATTCAATTCAGTGCATAGTAGAATATACATTTTTATTTTGTTACATCCTATTTTTAAAATAAATGTCCCTAAACTTACTGAATCTTGTAAGCTCTGCTAAAAACTCGTATTTTCTAACACGTTTATATTTCATGGAATAAGATCCGAGGTACGATTTTTCCAAAAAATAAACAAATACATAGTTATTCGTAAAATTGTATATTATCTGTATTCTTTCTACTCTCTAAAATTAATTTCGTTGAAAAAAGAATGTGCCTTCTTGATCATAAATTTGCTCGTGATCAAAAAAAGTAGTGAACCCCTCTTCTATACCATCGGTGCACAACCCGCGACGTCCGTGTCTATTAGGTATATACACCCACGATGGCCGCGTGGCTTAAGCGCCGGTATGTGGTGTCGAGGGTCCCACTTAATAGGTTGAGCAAGTGGCTGACATCCATTTCTCGTAAAAATAAAATCTGTTAATACAAACCTCCACTCTGTGGAGGCCCATATGATCCTATTAAGATCGGACATGGAATAATAATAAATAATAATTCCACTCTCTAAAATTAATTTCGTTGCAAAAAGAATGTGCCTTCTTGATCATAAATTTGCTCGTGATCAAAAAAAGTAGTAAACCCCTGTTCTACACCATCGGTGCACAACCCGCGACGTCCGTGTCTATTAGGTATATTGTAATTTCATTCAATATGTGGACTCGAGTTCAGGTCATGAATCGAAGAGGTTGAACGAATGGCTAACAACCATCCCAGAATACTTAAAAACAGTCCGGACAGTCCGGATACTTCCGCATTCTAAAATTCATATGCTCCGTCTGAAGTGAAAATGGTAATTTACCTTTTTTTATTACAATACTGTATTTAATCCACATCATTTTACCATGATCAAAGTAGGTTATAAAATTACATACGGTAATCTTGAAACTCAAGTTGAAACTCACACTAATAACTAATAAGTCTTGATAATTGAATAAGTAAGTAGGTAATTTATTAATTATATTTTTATTGAATTTCATTTTTTTTTTCGTTTTTTAGTACTAGGTCTAGTTAGCAAACAATTTTTTTTTAATTTAATAGTTTGATGACAGCGAAGTGAAAAAATATTAAATTATGTACATTATTAAAACTTTAAAGTAGAGCGACATCTCTTTCCTGATAGTATAATGTTTTTAATCAATTTAATAAATACGCTAGCCATTTTATAGAGACGAACAACTAAAAACTAACAGTTACATTAATTCACCGACAGAGCAAAACACTTGCGCAAGCCGCAGACAAATAATTTGCTGATATCAATTTTAGCTATTGTGAATACGGAATACGGATTGGTTTTGGTTAAAAATCCAGTTTAGAGGTTAAGTTGAGCGTTGTGTCAAAACGTTATTTTAGCAGCGAATGTCAATTTAATGTTTTTATTCAGTTTTATAACGTAAATAATTCAAAAATTATGGCTGTGGTCATAGAAACTACTCTCGGCGACTTAACAGTTGACCTTTTTACTGATAAAAGGCCAAAAACATGTTTAAACTTCCTGAAACTATGCAAGCTGAAATATTACAACTTCAGCCTGTTCCACACCGTTCAGCATGGATTTATCGCACAGACTGGGGATCCCTCGGGTGAAGGTACCGGTGGTCAATCGGTATGGGGTATCCTGGAAGGCTCGGATAAGCGGTATTTTGAATGTGAAAAAATGCCACGAATCAAACACACCGAACCCGGTTTGCTTTCCATGGTCGCTTCCCAAGATGGAATGGTTGGCTCACAGTTTTTCTTTACTTTGGCATCAGATTTGAACTCCCTCGATGCACAGCACTGCGTCATCGGAGAAGTCACCGAAGGCCACGATGTGTTGAGGCAAATGAACGAGACAATATGTGACGCTGGACACAGGCCATACCAGGATGTCCGTATAACCCATACAGTCATTCTGGAAGACCCTTTCAATGATCCCACGGGTCTTCAGGAGCCTTCGAGATCGCCATCTCCTACAGCAGAAAGGCTGAGAGGAGGACGTATCGCCCCGGATGAAGAGATAGATGAAACCGTTGGAAAGACTGAAGAAGAGCTGGTTGAACTGGTCCAAGAAAAGGAAGCTAAGGCTCGGGCTACTATTTTGGAGATTGTCGGAGATTTACCTGATGCAGAAATGGCCCCTCCAGAAAACGTATTATTTGTTTGTAAACTTAATCCAGTTACAAGTGATGATGACTTGGAGATAATATTCAGTCGATTCGGTAAAATTGTATGTTGTGAAGTTATAAGGGATAAGAAAAGTGGAGATTCACTACAATATGCTTTTATTGAATTCGATAACAAAAAGTCATGTGAAGATGCATATTTAAAAATGGACAATGTCCTTATCGATGACCGAAGAATACATGTAGACTTCTCACAATCTGTGTCTAAAATTAAATGGCAAGGTAAAGGCAGGGGCGTCATACATCTTGACGATAGTGAAAATAAACACAAAAATCCAAGTAAACATCGCTCTGATTATGATAATCGTAACCGCCGAATGAATCAATCCAATGAACGTGACGGTCATAAAAATAGAGACCACGCAAGACGAGATAATCTTCACAGAAAACATTCTGATGACGATCAAAACAAATCCACCCCGGTGAGTAATAATTCTAAACTTAGAAGAGATAATTCAGAAAAGAAACAATCAGCCGATGATTTTAAACGAGACTCATCGAGAAATGACAATCGCCAAAGAAATATTTCAAACTCTTCAAATAGATATAAAGAAACATCCGCAGATCATCAAAAGGATAGAAATACAGAAAAGGCAAGAAAAGCATCTCCTGAGACATCTTCAATGCTGAAAAATTATAATGAAAAACCTCACGATGACAAGCATGGAAATAGTAATAATCATAGGATAAATAGATCACCCAAGATTAGAAATGATCGTAGCAGTATCTCAAATCATTCTCCAGATACCAGAAGAATTCGGTCGCCGAATAACGTAAGAACGAAATCACCTGAACAACGAAGAAATCAATCTTCTGAACACAGAAGAAATCAATCTACTGAACACAGAAAAAACAATTCTCCTCAGAGATCGCCGGATGTTAGAAGAAACAGGTCTCCTAGAAATGCAAGAAATAGATCACCTGAATATAAAAGGCATAGAGTAAGCAATACCACCCACAATCCGTCTCCTGACTGTAGAATAAATTCATCGCGAGATTACAGAAACAGGTCACCGGGAAGACGCAATGATTCCAAAAACGATAGGAGTCCTGATCGTAGACTAGATAGATCGGCAGATAGACAAGGTAAGTCATCAGATTATAGGAATGACAGCAGG
This sequence comes from Rhyacophila brunnea, assembly GCF_057557595.1. Classification (NCBI taxonomy): domain Eukaryota; kingdom Metazoa; phylum Arthropoda; class Insecta; order Trichoptera; family Rhyacophilidae; genus Rhyacophila; species Rhyacophila brunnea. The sequence continues at coordinate 19,280,974 of NW_028232965.1, forward strand.
TATACTGAAAATAATTCGAGAATAAAGTCTGGATTTAATGATAATGTCCCTTCAACGAGTAAGAACCATGAAAACATGGATCGACTGTCTAGAAATAATGAATTATCATATAATGTAAGAGAAGTCCACAAAAAATCCTCATCTGTAGACCACAATAGCCATTCTCTATCCAAGAAATCTGGTAATCCTAAAGACTTGAAAAATGTATCTTCAAATCCTGTTGAAGCGTCTTCAGACGCAAAACATCCAAAAGGTTATCAACAGAAATCAGATGACATAACTAATACGGATATTAAGACTAAAAAAAGGAAAACATCTTCTCAAGACATCCCCAATTCCCGAGAAAAAAATGAATCACCGAAAAAGAAACAGAAGTCTAGTCAAGATGTGGAAAAAAAGGTGTCCCAAAAAAAAAATGGACACAAAAAGGTTAGCAAGAGCACTGAAGGCAGTTCGACGGATGACGACGGTAAACTGAAGTCCCGCTCAAAAAATAGTAAACGGAAAATGAAAAAGAAGAAATATTCTTCTAGTTCATCCGACACAAGCTCATCGAGTAGTTCAAGTGACTCCTCTGACTCGAGTGAAGCGGGAAAAAAGAAAAAGAAAACAAAGAAAGTGCTGAAGAAGAAAAAGGTTAAAAGGCACCAAAGTTCATCAAGCAGTTCTTCGTCGGACAGCAGCTCCACCACATCCAGCAGTTCTGACTCTTCGGATTCAAGTGACAGTGGTCATGAACGGTCAAGAAAAAAGTCTAAGAATAAAAAATCAGTACGTGAAAAACTGGTAAAGAAAAAATCAAAGAAATAGTGATGTCAACAAATACCCATAAGTGATCAAATAATTCTACCTATATTCAATTTAGCACTTCATTTTATGATTTCGACTTTCTGAAATATCCTTTTAGACAGATAATAATATGAAGGCATCTCTGCTGTTATATAAATACCTATTGATGTGTTGCTTGGCTATAGTTTTTCTGATAATTTATTATGTAAGTACCAATTATATGCAGGCACTTTCTACATTTATATTATAATCTGTTTGTGAATAGTAGATGAATATTAAACATTTCGGTAAATATCGATAGCAGTTGAATTTTGATAATATGATTTAAGTATTGATACACATGGGTCTTGTACTATGTGTATCTCCACTAGACTACTCGCTGACTACAGAGAAGGAATTACAATGTATTGATTTCTTAGTCATATTGTCACTAGTTCAGGTGTGCACACAGAAAAATGGTTTGGGGGATTCATTTTGAAAGAGTATCCATAGTAATTTATTATTAATTTTTTTTTAAGGCAGCGGCGGAATGGTTTGGGGTTAAACGAAATCTAGTAGGGGCCTCTGCCACAACTTATAGCTTCACGTCGCTTGATCCGCGGATATATTCCTCATACCCAGACACTACATTTTAAGTCTAGCAATGAACACCTGTTCTGCAGCTTTAACTACGGGTGCTCTCCGAGTTATTGCGACCTGTCGCATTCACAAATGGTTATAAATTACACGTGCCCTACCGGTCATAATTATTATGGCCCATTTGTGTTACCCATAATGCCTACTCTTTTAGACATTGAATGCCTCAAATGAAGAAATTATTCATGAGTGCCACGCGTCTTCTACTAACACAGGCCTTGCATGTCGTAGATTGCCATGAGGCGTGGGGCTGACCCGTTGAGAAGGCTGCTCGACAACCAAATCATCCGCCTGACGAACATCTGTCATGAGGTCCTGACCAAGAAGTAGAAATAATATTCCATTCGCTTAATTTTTTTTGTTCTTGTAATGGGTCCAAACCTGAAAACCTTCCCCTTGTGTGCTCACCTGAACTAATTCCTTCAGCGTATGGACTATTTCTGTACTGTTTGGTTCATTAACAATGAGACGTTACAAATAATTCTCATTTTTTATTTTAATCAAATATTATTTCCGTGTTTGCAGACTTAAATGTTTTGAAAATATGACCTTGTATGCAGGAAGTTAAGATGTAGTAATCATGTATAGTAATTATATATTACAACTTTTTGACTTTTATAAATAAGTAAATATTATTATAAAATGACATGACTGCCGCCTTACGTTATAAGTTATTTGTCTATATTATATTTTGTGTAATAGATGCATTGTGTAGGTATGTGATTTTTTTTATTTTTTAGATTAAGCAACCCTGAATTGATTTAATGGTATCCACTTCAATGAAATTGGCATGAATAATAAATAATAGGTAATATTATGTAACATTAAAATGAAAATCAAAAATGTATATTTTTGAAAGCGGCAACCGCTATGATGTCATCATAGCAATAATTACAATATTATTATGATGTGACAAAATACAATACTAACGAATATTAAAGTATTTCTCATACAGATTTTATTGCACTATTTAATCCCAAAATCATGAAGGAATCATACTATTTGAAGTCACTCAGTATAATGAATCTAAAAATGTAAAGGTAAATTCTTCCATAATATAATACTGAATATTGTATGACTAGGTATAATTGTATTATTTGGTCAAAATTTGTAATGAAACAATTGGATAATAATGTTGAAACATATGCCTGTGTATTATACTCGCCATATAATATATTGATATACAGTATACACACTATTATGAGAGATAATGTGAGGCGTCTAATTACAAAAAGCGACAGGTCCACAATTCGATATTCGTGGAAAACAACGTTTTTGTGATTCAAGCTTCAATTATTTGTTTTAACGTGAGATTATTTTTTCCATTCTATTCTATGTCGAAATTAGATCCAAATGTCAATTTGTTTCAGCCGATAAACTCTTAAATGTAATAAATATAGGCAAAATAAAATTGGACGTAGCGCTACTTGTACCTCACATTTTAATTTATTCCGCATAAGGCACATATTACCGTGGCACTGTCATGAGTTTACCGGATGCTACAGCATGGGAGACGCCATTTGCAATATTGAACGTTCCCTTATTGGTTGACTTAAACACGCGCGAAATCAACCAAGCTTTAAATAATATGAAACATATTGTGTAAAATTACACAAAGAATATGTGCGTATTTTTTTCTCGATTTTGACCAAATGTGGACTTGTAGCTTTTTGGAATTAGACGCCTCATGTAATATAATTATAAATATATAGTACCTAGTTTACTCATTTCATGTGGGTGAACATTTATGTTGTGCCTTGTTAAACCTGTCAAATGAGTTGTGGTTGTAAATATTGAAACTTATTCAGCCCTGAAGATGACTTCAGACGATGCCTCAGAATGTGATGGTGGTCTTCAGTTTTTGATATGTGACTGCTGACTGGCTAATCTGATGCGCTTTGGCATATGTCTTGAACTGGTTTAAAGCTGTACAATTCACTCAATCTACTTTTATTTTCATAATAACCGTTTAACGTTTTAATTACCGCACATTCTAAATAGGATATGGGTAAATGGTTAGTAATTTTTTATGAGACCTTCCAAAATGTGCAAAAACAATACCTACCTCAACCTTGAAAGGTTGAAATATAACGTGACTAAAAGAATAGCTATTGTCTAGAAAAGAAATTTGTAGAATTTAATATATAATTTTTAAACTATTTTAAGATATTTCATACTAATCGTTACTTTGCTTTGTTTTATTTATAGTTCAATTAAAAATCATACCCACTCTCAGAATTATAATATAAAGAGAGTGGGTATTGTTTAGAAAAATGAAGCCATGTTTCTTGCGTATAATGCACAGTAGAACTCATTTTTATTATTATTAACTTAACTATGAAACGTTATACCATCATATTGCTTCTCAGTATGGCCACCAAATAGAAACACAACATAGTTAACCATATTTTCTACTAAATTAACTAAAAATAATTACCACTAACTTTATATTTAACACAATACCAATACATTTCAGTAACATGTGCTCGTAGTTTTTAAATAACTATCATCCAAATCAATATTTACAGGCAACGTGTACAATAAATATTTAATTTGGCCGTAGAAATTCTCTTATTCTAACGCATATTGCGGAGACATAAGCGTGCCGAATGCTTTCTCACTTGCACTTATAGTTTGTTTTTGTTCAGGCCTTGTTCCCACTTTATAGTAAAGTCTAAATCAAATTAATGCTTCATGGTTTGTTAATCTAAATCCTGCGGCTGAGTCAAATTCAGATGTTTTCAATCAACGTGTGTATTTGAATCAAGCGTATGGACCCAATAGCCTGAGCGTATGATTAACAACCAACCTCTGTAAAGTATTAAAATACCTCCAGACTGTGGAGATCCATATTATACTCCGACCTGGAGTGAAACTATTTACCTCTATTTTAATGTTATTATAATACCTACCTACTTTTCTCTCATTTTGTTAATTAGGAAGTTTGCAACAACCTGAGGTTATCGCAGTTCACGTCTGAATGGAACTCATTTGATAGGATCAATCAAGTGTCCTATTGTACTCCATTACACTTATCGTACAAAGTTTTTTAAAGACATTAATTTTATTTTTCTAAAGTGTATGAGAATACTTCTTCCTAGCTTCCGATATCAATTTCATTTTAAATCACCATGTCCATTTTACATTGTCTATGACAATATGTTTTATTTAGTTTTTACAGTGTAATTAGGTACATAATTTTAAGCATTTTACCTAATAAAAAATATCTTTAAAACCTATTGTATTTCATTTACCGACTAGTTTTTAGTAAGCATTCTATAATATTATATTGATTACCCAAACATCAATATTTTAATAACCTTTCATAATTAAATATACTGATAGTAACTGGGTAGGTACATATCTCAACTACATAGTAATATTATAAAGACCTTCAATGCTAAAAACATTGATGATTTCCTGTATTTTATAAAGGTATTTATCTATAATATGACTTTCAAATAGATAAATAATTATTGAATATGTTTTAAGGTTATTATGGGATGGCCCCCACAAAGGAGAGGCTGACAAGGCTCTATCCTGGAAACTCGGCATGGCGGGTCGACCAGTTAAATGAGATGAACACCACCAATTTCCTTGAATACTAAAGAAAGTTTATGAACAGTATATAATTAAAAATGATAATTCACGTGTAGAAATGTATTATTATTTTTAGTGTGTTTCCTGACTAATAAATATGGCTATTTATCCAATATGACTAAAGGCGCATGTTACTTGGCTACTAAAGAAGTGGGTCACAATTAGTGCTTCATAATAATATGATACTGAGTGCAGACAACTTTAATTCAAGTGGATTTATATGAAATACAAAAAAAAACACTAAAAATTCATTTAATACCCTTAATTTTACATCGCGGAGCCATGGGATTCCACAAAATACCATTAACATTAACACACTGCCCTTATCCTTATAGATAGGTAGGGGGACCCGCCAAACATCTTGGCATGGTGGAATGCGTTAGGATGTGGGGGCTATGAATTACAGAATTTAATATATGTATCATAAATCCGATAAATGTGGATCTAAGATTAATAAATTTATTTATTAAAAATCGATATTAGGCATCATAGATAATATGCGTGGAGAAAAGACGAAGTAAGATTATCTATGGAAGTAAGTAGGTACCTACCGTGTTCCCGGCAAAATATCTTTAATGACGGTTTTCGGTTCAAATGTGCATGCACTTATTTTCTTATTACTAAAAACAAATTATCAGCTGGGATCGAATAAATAATCCGTAGTCTGCGATTTTTTTTCGCTATGTTTCTAGAAAGATCCTAAATTTTCTATGTTTTCAATCACCGCTATTACCAGTCAAACATTCTGGCGCGCATGATCAAAAATATTGACAGTCGCATCATGTTGTATGTTTATCTCTTTTTAGAGTCCTCGATTTCAATTTAGTAGAACGAGATGCTTGCGAATTCGCGAAAATTGACTTCGTTATTTTCCAGCGTATTTCTATTTCAGGAAGATATCACTTCCCCTGGATTGTAGGCAACCTGTAACACATTGAGCTGAAGCGTGTTGCGTAGTAGACAGGCGTCTGAGAAAATTATGAAAGCTCAACAAATATTTTGGGTTATCTGTTCGACTTTATTTATAATAGTGAATGGAGCGCCAAAACCTGCTGGCGAAAATGCTGATCATGGGAATAAAGGTAAATCATTTCACCTCCTTTCAACCACTACACACAATTACCTGGCACACCTGTATGAATTATTATTGCGCAGGTAACATTATTGTGAATTAGAGTAAATTAATCATAATAACATTTCCCCTTACTTTCTGATGATATATGATGTATTATTTGAACCAAAAATCTATAAAATATAATTTTTTTAGTTAGTGTATTCATTGTTACTAAGTAGTCGCACTTATTTATCATTCTCCGAATAAGCCGCTAATATTGATCTCAAAATAATTAATGTTTACCTACCAAAACTAACATGCCTACACGCATTATATGAACGTTGGTAGGTACATATTATCCACACTAAGAACAACGAATTATTTTAGACAAGTTCCAATGAGTATAAGAATATTAGCTTTATAAATGCATTCATATAGATGTAGCATAAGTAACATTAATTCTGTAATATATGAATAAAAATACTACATATGCTATTATTTTCATCTCGATTTCAGTGGTGTAGTGGTAAATACTAATTACATACCGGGACGCCGCTTCATTTTATTTCATATTTTCCAACATTTCCAACGATTATTGATGGGCATCCTGATTTTCTACTAATAAATAGGACTCACTAATCGCTTCTCATGCAGTTTTACATCAATAAAAGTTTACAAAAAATAATTATTATATTTGATTTATTATAAATTTTATTGTTTTCCAAACTAAAAATAAAGTAACGACGTTGTCTTTTGTAGTGATGGAATTCAAAATTTTGTGCAACAAACATTATGTTATGGTACTGTTCGGTTATACGGAATACAGCGGAAAACGCATTTTGAAAAAAGCCGATAAACTGGATTATTTGTTAGGTTAGGTTAGGTTTGGTTAGGTTAACCTAACAAATAATCCAGTTTATCGGCTATTTTCAAAATGCGTTTTCCGCTGTATTCCGTATAACCGAACAGTACCCCTAGGGATGTCACTGATTAATTGATATTCGATTGCATTTAGTTTAATTCTTTTATGCGTCATGAAAACTGGAGTGGATTTTGCAGAAACTTTCCTATTATTTAGGTATTTAAATTAATTCTCATGAATTATCTACACGGTACTGTTCGGTATCAGTGACATCTCTAGGCAATACGCCGCCATAAAGCAGACTAAGAATGCCGACCCCTTTAATTTTTGGTTACAAAATTGTCTGCCAATTCGTCAGGTAACTACTTACCTACCTATTTTATTATTTATTTTTTGGCTATCTTAAACAGACATATAGGCAACATATTTTTTTAATTGACGTACACACAATCTACTGAGAATTAGAGCATTTCCACGAAACCTACTCTGAAACAGTGGTAGTTTTAAGTATATGGAGGTCTGTGGCACTGATAAGTTTGGAGGCAACATTGTAAAAAAAATGCCTATGCGACAAATCGCCATTACAATATGTATTGCAATGGGTATTACAATACAAGTAAGTATTGTCAGGATTTTTTATGCTTCTATTTTTTTATAAACTAAGATATCGATACTGTATAATGAAGCAACCAAATCGTCTGCTTTGTAGAAAACCGCCACTGCTCTCAAAAGTTGTAATATTTGTGTTCGTCGCTTCATTCGCCGCCCTTTATAATGTACCGCCCCTATGGAACGCATGAGCTGCCTACCCGCATATGACGTCGCTTAAATTAATTTAGGGAACTGCAATCATTTATGTGTTAAACATAATATTATTATGTCATTCTGTTATACTTACATACCAGATTAAAGAATAAGCGGCATTATTAAACCTAGTCCAGACCAACACGCATCTGCCCGTAAACAAATAAATATGTGTAAAAACTGTTCACAAACACTATACAATTATTGCCAATATTTTTTTGTATTACGCTTCGGATAGAAAACATGTGCAAATGCAATGACAAACAAGCAAGTGTAGTCGTGTTTGCGAGTTTTTTTTTTACTGTAGCGACCCGTTTTGATTAAAACGCGAAAATTTGGACGATGTGGACTGTCCAAACCTTAGACAATAGATACAGAGTCCAAACAACATTTATATAATTTGACAGCGATTCCAGATATTTTTGTACATTCTTTTATCATCATGATCCGTGTATATTCAATAATTCCAATGATGGCCCGGCCCTCCCACACGAACAAAAATGTTATCACAGACAAATTAAAAGTTTCGCTGTTTTTAGACATTGACGAAATAGTGGAAGTTCTTGGTGACTCCGTTTCAACTATACCTCCATCAGAGACTGTTGACCTTCCTGAGAACTGGGACCAGGCTAAGGATGACTCCCAATCCCTATTTCTCAACAAGAGTGACAAGAATGACCTGGAACCCTACCCGATGGCACTGAGTGATGACGGTAATATTCTTGAAATATCACTACTGTAACATTAATACTCATATATCACATAGTTTGGACTGTACCTATATAGGGAATCATATGGATATTTGTTTTACAATCTTGTTTATCGTGATTACAGAACGATTATGATTGAATTTGTAACGACATTTTAATTTATCTAAAATTAATATTCCCTGGAGCATTTTTTTGTAAATAAGACTTTCTTCAGCATTGTTCTACATAATATTATATTACTATGTGTATTATTGCAAAATTCATTGCCTGTTTTTAGACTATATTTAGTTATTTTACCAAAATATAATCAAAAATAAAGCATATGTAGGAATAACTTCGCCATGTTTTTTTCATTTTTAGATGCGCATTTTCCTAACGCACTAGCATTGATAGAATATTCCTCGAATACTGTATTTAATTAGTAATGACTTTATTAATTATTATTTTAAATATATTTTTCTATCAAGTGACAATGTCCGTCAACTTAAAAATATAGGGGAAGAACTCCGTCAAACAAAATATTTTAAGTGAAAACTGGTCTCCCAGAAGGAAAATGAAATGCAATGAAAACTAAAACAAAGTTCTTCACTTTGTTTCTTGAAGGAAAATTTTTACATTCGTTGAAAACTGCTCTGACGTGGGAAGAAATGAAGGAAAAGTCCTCGATTTTTATTTTGGACGCATTGTTTTGTAGGGAGAAAATCATCAGGACGAAGAAAAATTATTACAAATATTTCACTCGCGTATAACCTTAACATAAGAAACCAATTAACCAATCTCTGATTCTCGAGAAACAAATAATCTTTAATTCTCGGTTTCTCGAACCTCGAGAGGCTAAAAAACACGAGAAATCACAAGCTGAAATCATTACTCATAAGTGTGCAATACTGGTATATCATCAAAATCGTACGGTTGGACGTTTTGGTTTCCTTATAATATATATGGTCAATGTATTAAAAACTTGATTTTATTTATTTTGGAAATCACATTCGTTTATTACTGTTGCCCAATCGAAGTATTGTATTATCACTAATATACTCCCCAAATAATCGGGTTGCGTAATGTTAACATAGATATCCAAACCATGTCAAAGGTTACGGGCAGGAAAATCTTTTGTAAAATTTAATAACTTTTGTATTTTAATAAATACTATTAAATAAGTACCATGATTTAAAACTAGCATTTTATATTTTCTCCCTCGTTGTTATGAATTTTGAATAGGGGTATTTAATAATACAGGTTGCCCTGGGCCTCGTTTTTTGTCTAAAAAGCCCAGACTATATCTAGGTAAGTACGTACTTAGCTATATTTTGAACCCATGTTTTGTCATCTCATAATATCTACATGATTTTTATACGTATCATAGGATACATTTTACTCATTCCACGGCTCAACAAATTAATATATTAGGTGGGTGGTAAGTAGGTAGGTAGGTATTTACCTGGTATAATAAATTCCGATCATTATTCCTTGCATACTTCACCAACTCATATTATTGAAGTAGCTTTTCCGTCAATTAAATTTTATTTTTGAGAAAATTACGATTCAGAAATCTTGGCACATTACTGTCTTTCCGCTTCATAGATTCTGAATGTCTCCATCGCGTCATTTAGTCCGCTCAACGACCCATTTACATAATAACAAATTGGCATTGTACCTACCATTACAAGCATTACGGCATAAGAAAATTTACAAAGAAAACCGCTTTTCGTACGCTCCGACAGATTGAATGATCAAGAAACAAAGCTTACAGCCTTGTAGGTACTGGTTGGTATTCAATTGAATAAAAAATCAACATTATACTTTTATGATACTGCTGTCAACTATCTATCAAATATTAAATATAATTACATACAAATCAAACTCAATCAAATTTGTCATAATGATATAAAAATTAATACAATAATAACAAGGTGATAGATTATTATAGTCCAGTGCGTAAGGCGCTGCTTTTTCATCTAAGGGCTACGGGCTCGATTCTCAGTGAGGTCACTTATGCGATTTTCTCAAAGCTTGGGTGTTTTTGATTGTTTCTCTTGTATTACTAATTCAACTACCGTTTCACTACACTACTGTCATTGAGCCTCATTGTTTGTTGTAGTGTTAAAAATAATAATTATTATAGCAGGACGCAGGAGATAATATGATATACTAATTATTTCAGGATTGGTTTATTAATACAATTAATCTTGATTTCGAGGTGTATCTCAACTTTGGTAGGTGCTTAGGTACCTACTATTAAATTTCACGATTTAGGTATAATATTTTATAACTAGTGAAGTACCCGGTTTTGCACGAGGTCAATTATTGATTGATCGATATTCAGAATAATAATAAGTAGGTACCCAGCTAATTACATTCTTCAATATTAAATTTTCTGCTTCTACGCATACAACGTGTCAAAAAGAAATTATTAATTCTGACAGTCAAATAAAAGAACATCGAATTAAAATCGAATCCAAAATAGGTAGGTATGCAAACTTTATCTTGAGCTGTCGTAAAAATTAAAATTGGAATTGGCAGGAAAGTTACCTAATTTGGACAAACAAAATTTGTATTTATCGTTATCTAGATGTCAGTTGTGGCGAAATAGAAAAAGGAAATCAAACAAACATTTTTTTATTTATATTTATAATACATAAATAATATAAACATAATATTATTAGGCATATTGTCCAACTTCTAGTAGGATGTGATTTACTATCCAGTGTCAACACTGGCAATATGTTACCACACTCTCTAATCGTCATTCTTGATCTTACAAACGTATAATGTTTGGTAAAATTAATAGCAAAATGATAGTTGCTTCCAGAATACAATATTTAAAGTTTGTTATAAATCTCCGTCGTTAGTGTGACCAGTGGCGCACTCAGGATTTAATATTGGGGGGAGCCCAAGGAGGAGAATATAAATTAAACCCATAGACTCTTTTTCTTCATATAATTATTTTTACATATCGGCCAGGGCCCCTTTCCCCCCCTGGGTGCACCACTGAGTGTGACGTCTGTGCCTGTATTTCGTTCACCATCAGTTGGATATCAGGTAGTGGGTAAGGGCATTGCCGACTGAAGAGGAAAGCCGATACATTCACAACTGCTCCTACCTTTCCGCCCCTCCCGTTAGTAGTAGTCGGAGGTATTCTTAGTTTCAGATTACTTTAACGTATCTTGGAAACCTTGGAGACCTTAGAGTTTATCAGATTTAGTGGTTCTGTGTTATTAATAATTGGAAGTGACGATCAAAGTAACTTCTTCTGTGTATAATATTATCATAACACACGACACTAGGACGTTTGTCAGTGTCACAGTCGATTCTAAACAACAACAACTAATAACTTATTTATACTCTTCAGTCATTATAGAATGCCAAACTCTGCTTGCAAGTTTTTTTTATCAATAAATAGTATGGCAGTGGACCACTCGCTGCTTGTGCAAAAAGTTATGCTCAGGCCTTATTAATCTAAAGATGGCGGTGGTAAGGGCCATCTTCAAGTGATCTTGAAGTGCATCTGTCATGTTGCACGAGTGTAAAATTTCAATGCATCTTCTCAAATTAATATGTTTTTTTGTACGCACGGTCTTCCAGAATGATTCTTCTCTTGCTGTGTAATTTTTCAGAGTTAATATCTCATTTTCCAGATTTTCCAATAAGCAATTTTCACTGATAGTTAGTGCAATTTCTTTAACCACAAAAAACTTATATCTACAACTTGCTTTAGGTTGAGTGTGTGGAACACATTACATCAACTCTGTCGACATTTATACGTCGTTAATAGAAAGCTGTGAAAATTGCAGTGTTTTTGAAAAATCTTTAGTACAGACTACAGAACATTTCGTTTTGAATTTTTCAAAATTTTAGTATTTTCGGCTAATTTAGCGTAAAATTATAGTAGGTACCAGTGGCGCACCCAGGGGGGGGCAAGGGGCCCTGGCACCCCCCAAAAATGAAAATTATCAGAATGATTTTGAACATTGAAATTGAAAGCCAATAAACTATACCTTTGGGCTTAGACAAATAAAAACACGGCAAAAAAAATGATTTGTAATAATTCTCCAGCACCCTTTTTAGAAAAATTTCTTAAATTTTAATTTCTAACACAAAAATTTCGAAACACTAATGTCAGGTTTTTTTAAAAACACAATCCATAATGGAACTGTCAAAAAATTCTCGGTGTCCACCCGAATTCCCTAGGTCAACTATTTGACAACCAAAGTCAGGACTTTTTTCCAGAAGGTCCTACATTCTAGTTATATTAGGTTGATTAGTCACCGTTTTCGTTTTGTTGAATGCAGCTATGCTCAACATCTCTTCGATGTATTTAACGACGCCCTATATAGATAGGCTTACCATACGTCCCGGTTTCACACATTGGTCCCGGCGTCCCGGCCAGTTTGGCATTTTTTGTCCCGGCTATTCCGCGTATTAATGATTGTCATGATTGACCGTGGTAGCGTATATTATGTGATGAGACAGCGGGGTAGGGTGTGAAAAAAGTTCATTCCAGCGAGAAGTACGGACTGGTAGGTACCTACAATCAATAAATAAAATAATTTAAACTTCTGCTGCAGAGAGTCGACATTCTTCTTTTGTACATATTACGATAAAAACAATTTTTGATGGTTAAATTAAATTTGTTTCTTTGCCATATGTCCCGTTCCTGTCCCGGCTTAGAGTTTCATAATTATTATGGTAAGCCTATCTATATACAGCCTTGACATTTGCCTTAACGTTGTAGCTGTAGGTTCATATCACTAAGTTTTCATGTGAAATCAGCAAGAAAAGTCAGATCAAACAACCACTCACCATTTTCTAACTGAGCATACCCATCTCCCCTCTCCTTCAAACGGGATAGTATTGTAATATTATACATATTATTACAAATATGCTTGTAACAAGATTTTTAGAAGCCTGCTTATATAATAAATGTAGGTATAAGTATAAAAGATTTTTCTTATTATATTTTCATTGTATTTTTAATTGGTATTAGCAGTAATATCCATTTAAATTCCACAAGAAAAAAACCTTCAGTCGATAATAAACCAACATGAATGAAATCTGTGTTTTTTAATGATGTTATAATTTCGCCGTGGAAGCCTATCATTCGTAATGTATGTATGAATATGTAGGTAGATACGTAACGTACCTACGCAAATTTTCTCTTGATAAAATAAAAATCTTGCAAACACGTACCAAAACCTTCTACTTCCATCACTTCGAATAGTTTTTCGCATCATAATTTATTATAACCTATCCTAAGGAGAATTTTAAAAAACGAATTATTTATGAATGTTGAATTTGAAACGGAAAAACCTTGTGGCGGTTTTTCGTTTAGTTCTTAGTTCGAATTTAAAATTTAAGCCTTACTAAAAATATATAGTAAGGAGTACCTACATAATATTTCCAATGGTCGACCGCTAACAAACGAGCAACTTCAAACGTTAGTTAGGTCTTTGCATTTTTCTGTCTTCAATCTCCACACCGATTCTATCATTGTTATTTCTAGGTTGACTTGTCTGCCCAATATAAACGCATTTTAATTCTTTAACTGCGATCGTTTACGACTTCGTCCGCCTGAAATACGAATAGAAAAAAATCAATAAAGAAATATACTGATTCGTATTAATTATTGATCTATTGCGCGAGCTTCACGTCATATTGTTGCAAGTGCGTTATTTTCGTTTATTTGGATGTTGAGACTGTTGAGAGCATGGCGGAAGTTTCATATAAACTACCTCGCGGGAAACGCCGCCAATTTCCCCATGGGAACTTTATTTTTCTGGTGGACGACAGGACCTGGCATTTGTTTCCCTCTACTCCGGGTTATAGCAATTAACTGAAACTCTGTGTATTTTTTAATGATCTTGTATTCACATAGCATTTTTCTCACGTCCCTTCACAACTGTCGCAGCCATAGACTAATATACGATATAGGCTGAGGAAGGACATATCCTTCTGGCATTGCGGCTACGGCGAAATCACTTTGGAATGGTGTTAGTGTCATTTGAAAGTAACGACACCAACACCTAAATGAGTCACCTACTTTCAGCTTACGACGGTCAACCGATACCAGCAGCAAATCCAAGACCGGCGGCTCCGGCGCCTCCTGCACCAGGGACCCTGGAGCACGTGGTGATGCGAGCAGAGCTTTATGGGGAGCCCCCGTCGATGGGGCGCCAGGCCTCCAGGAGGAAGCGGGGTGGACGCTCCGTTCAACCGGCTTCACACAACAACCACAACATCGCTTCCAGGTTAGCTTTTATTACGTACCTACCTTAAAATTATTTAAAAACTATATTTTCAACCTTTTAACGAATCTACATTTTTGCTCATTTTCCAATACCTACGACTTATTTGTCAAAATATGCTTATTTATAAATACCGAATCCTTATATACCTACTTAATTATATATAAGTATATATTACTTACATATTAATCGATATTTGATTATATAGATAGGCACCTACATACGAGGGTGGGTCAATAATTCCTTAGAAAAAAGCATTAAAACAGTTTTTATTTCTGTATTTCTTTTTTATTTCTCAACATAATCTCCTTGGAGCCAGTGCTCGAAATGGAAAATTTCACGAACAGGAACGCTCGACAATTTTCCAAAAATGTGTGATATTAGATATAATAATATCTATAATATAAAAATATCTTTTACTTTTACATGATGTACTTTTTTATCATCATCTTCGCCCAATACGCTATCGACTATAACAATTAGTGGTAACATACAAATATAGAGTCGTTTTAGTTTACGAAATCGTTTTCTAAAAAATACATTAATAATTATACAAATATAAATAACTAAACGTATATGAATCTAATTGGAGTGGGAAACATTATTAAAATACACGAAACAATAGACAAACTAATTACAATTTCCCATTGGTTTCGTTAGTAGTTTGAATAAAAATATGCAACTAAGAGTGGATAGAAATATGAGTGAAGATACTTCGGTTTAAACAAAATACATGCCGCTTTTTTCAAAGCTC
Organism: Rhyacophila brunnea; assembly: GCF_057557595.1. Lineage (NCBI taxonomy): Eukaryota > Metazoa > Arthropoda > Insecta > Trichoptera > Rhyacophilidae > Rhyacophila > Rhyacophila brunnea. The sequence goes on from NW_028232965.1 coordinate 19,296,428, forward strand.
TGATTTTTCGTAAATTCGAAATATTTTGATTATGGTAAACTATTTTTTAATCAAATCAAAATCCATCGTATACGAAAAAGCAAGGGCATGGTTTTTAATAAATTAATTAAAAAAGTATGCAATACGCAAGATTTACAAATGTAGCATTATTTATTAAATATGAATCAACCTCAGAAGTGTAGGTACATATTATTAGAAAAAAAATATTTACATCATGTGGACATGTAGGATAATTTATTCTAATAGGTTTCCAATGTTATAGAAATTGTTATATACAGGGAAATTTTTCATATATTTATCTCATTGGATTCTGATTGATTTATTTAAATATTTTTATTTCGTATTGTACCTTAAACAATACAAATTTTTTTAACATGCATACGATGTTCACGAATATGTATCTATATTAATTATGGAATTATTTGATTTAAGTTATTAAATCTATTATAATATTAGTTTAACCATCAAAAACACAGTTCATTCAACCCGAAAAATATCCATATAAAATTAAAACAATAAAAATATATGATAGAAGATAAAAAACACAACTTAAAATTATTAAATTTGGAAAAATAAGGAGTCTAATTTTGTCGCTTCCTCTGATGAAAACGCTTATCATTGGCTGCATACAACTTAATATTGATAAACGACCAATGAACGACCTCGATTGCATTATGAAATACAAAAACTATGAACGCGTCAAACCCATGTAAATTTCGCTAACATAATAATATGATAAATGGACAATTCGGCCAATTATGGTTGTCTCGATACAAAATTTAAAGTTTCATTACAAAAAACAATTGCCTACCACTGCAGTAAAGATAATATATGTATTGAATATGTTTCATTTAAAAATTTAAAAGTTCCAGTGTGCATTATAACTATTACGTTATTAACTCACTATATTTAGGCATGTAACTTCACCTTAACTGTATTAAAATAATATGTTTGGACTTGCAAAAAAGTAAGTGTCTCGTTTTATAAATTAATAATACAGTAAATCTACATTCCAATGTAAAATAGCTTCCAACATTTCCTTACAATCATAAAAACCTTTTTTTTTCAAAATACATTATTGTCCCATACGACAATGCAATAAATCTTACTTACCCCAGTGCATTTCTTTGTATACAATTTTATTGTTTTATCACCATTGACGCAAAAGAGTAATATGTCTATTGGTGCATTCAAGGCCAAATTCGTTGAAAAAAGTATTGTCTTGAAAAAAGGTTATTTCTCAAATACGCTGTCTTACACTTACTCTATCACTATTTCAAAAAAACTTAAGTAAATTATGTACGGGTCATAGAAAATTCAGTGGTTCTAAACCAGTAAAATAATTTTTTAATAAAAAAAATATTTATGTTTTTGTACCTTTGTACATATCAATTCATTTTCGTAAATTTTAAATCTAACTCGGAACGTAATAATATTAAGTATGACGCTTGAGGATTTTACTAGACGACTCGCTGTCCGTCGGATATTTAACGAACCGGTACGCCATTTTCGAGGTTTTAACGAACAGGAACGCCATCCTTAAGAATCCCACGAACAGGAACGGCGCTCCGGGGCGTTCCGCTCCATTCCGAGCGCTGCTTGGAGCTCAATACACTTGGTTAGACGTTTCTCAATATTTTTTAAACCGTCAGAAAAATAAGTTTTCGGAAGGTCCTCAAAATAAGCATTTGTCCGATCGATGACTTCTTCATTTGAAAAAAAACGTTGTCCACTTAGCCATTTTTTTAAGTTTGGGAAAAGGAAAAAGTCACTGTGGGCTAAATCTGGCGAATACGGTGGGTGGTCGACCAATTCGAACTTCAATTCTTCAATTTTAGCCATTGATCGTAAACATGTGTGAACACGGGCATTGTCCTGATGAAAGAGGATTTTTTTCCTGTTTAAATGAGGCCGTTTTTCTTCAATTTTGTTTTTTAGCTGGTCCAATAAAGATGCATAATAATCCCCTGTTATTGTTTTTCCTTTTTCCAAATAGTCAACGAAAATAATTTCACGTGCATCCCAAAATACAGTAGCCATAACCTTACCAGCTGATTTTACGGTTTTCGCCTTCTTTGGACATGGTTTGCCTTCGCAATCCACTGCTTTGACTGTTCTTTCGTCTCGGGAGTATAGTGGTGTATCCATGTTTCATCTACAGTCACAAAGCGACGAAAAAATTCATCCGGATTGCGTTGCATGAGCGACAACAGGGCTTTAGAGGCCACCACCCTACTGCGTTTATTGTCGACTGTGAGCAAACGCGGCACCCATCTTGCAGAAATATTTTTCATGCCCAATTTGTCATGTAAAATAGAAATGACGCTACCTTTTGAGATCCCTGTAACCTCAATTATCTCACTCAACTTTAATCTTCGGTCACTTAACACCATATCGTGGATTTTATTGATCATTTCTGGTGTAGTCACCTCTACAGGACGTCCTGAGCGTGGTTCATCCTTTGTTGATGTACGACCACGTTTAAATTCATTTAACCAGTTATAAATAGTTGCAAGTGAAGGAGCAGATATGCCGTGAACTAAATCCAACTCATTTTTTATTTCCTTTGCTGTTAACCCTTTTATATTAAAATGTTTAATAACAGCTCTAAACTCAATTTTCTCCATTTTTTGTAAACAAGCAAATTTTTTTTTTAAATGTACGAGAAACACACAACAACCCGACCAATCTGATTGAAACTTCGCAGCATACTGAATCGGTAGTGCCGCTGCATGAAAACAAACCGCTTACAGTACTAGTCGCGCCACCTGTCGGCTTTTCTAAGGACTTATTGACCCACCCTCGTACATAAATTTTGACATCTTCATTTAATTTGATCTGTGATTGTGTAGGGGCTGAATGCGTGGGCTCGTTTGATCTCTAAGCTTATGATGTTGCCATATTACAAATTTACATTATTTGATTAGTTTCTTCACTTCAAAAAATATGTCAAATAATTTAGGTGTTAAGAAACAAAATATCGTATTATTGTGTGTATTGTGTACAAATTTAACTTGAAGATATTTTACTAATAGTTTTATAACGCTTTACGACCTACGTAATAAGCATGTATGTACCGCTACCAATGACATTAATATCATTGACTGCTACGTATCCATGACATATTATTTCTTCTTAATTCATTTACTTACTAATAATACTATATAATATAACGTTTGAAATTGAATGTACTATCAGAAAGAATATACGTAGGAGTTATTTTAGTACCTATAGCTTATTTGATTACATTAAACTTAAAAGGGTACTATACATTTTGTTCACGTATTTCTTTCAGAACAAATTTCACGAAAATATTTAATTTAAAAATAATGCTCTTGCCCACAGGGTGAAATTTATTATATTTAAAGAAAATTGATAAGGTGGCAACGTTTTTTATTATTCTTGCCTCGGCGACATCACGTCTTGGTCGTGCCTTCCTGAATTTTAAACGAAGAAACGCAAATAAGTAAAGCAGTGATGTGTTATGGACTCCTAAAATATTGAAGATTGATATTTTATGATTTAAAATTCAACTGAATTATAAAAATATTATTCAATTTTTGTGTGTAGATACTTAGGTACTTATTATTAGGAGAAATATTTTCAAAAAGCACGCAGTCTAGTTCTCAGTGGTGTATTAGGGTAGAAACATGGACCCTAAGTAAAAGAGAGATCCAGAAACTTAGAGTAGCACAACGTGGTATGGAAAGGTGCATGCTGGACATAACGCGAAAGGACAAAAAGAGGAATAAGTGGATAAGGGAACAGACAAGGGTTTGCGATGTAATAGAGTTTTCTAAAAACCTCAAATGGAAATGGGCTGGACACATAGCTCGAAGAAAGGACAATCGTTGGACAAATTTAGTCATCCAGTGGTATCCAAGAAGTATAAAACGTCTGCAAGATAGACCTAGAGGCCGCTAGATCGATGAAATGATAAAGTTCTGTGGAAGTACGTGGCAACGCAACGCACAGGACCGAGAGAAGTGGAAACAGCTTGGAGAGGCCTTCATCCAGCAGTGGATAGATTCAGGCTGATATTGATGATGATGCTTGGGGTAGAAAGGAGCTCTCTGAACTTTATTGTGGGAACTAAACTAGGAATAATATTATGCTATCAATTATTATCATACAAACGAATACATTATTGAATGAATTTGAACCATAGAGGAGCAGTAATATCATATGTTATTTTCTGTTATGACATTTGAAATTATTTAGCAATCGCATGAATCATGGTTAAGTTGGTAAACTACACAAATATTAACACCGCTAAGATGTCATTCCAATTTTCTTACTCGTGCCATTCATGTGCATTGTATTTACTTACTTGAGTGCAGTTATTGTATTTGGTTTTAATCTCTTTGTTTTACATACATTTTACGGAATTTTTCAACTAAATAATAATGCTGAGGATTATTGACTGCTTATATATTCATAATCGTGGATTGTATTTCTATACGTCTCGATGGCGTCCTGTGGCGGTAGACAGGTCATGCGTTGCATGGGTGCGGCATATTAGAAAAGTCGGCAAACGAATGGACGAATATAACAAATATCACACATTTTGAGAGCAGTGGTGATTTTCCACGAAGCAGATGATATTATCACTTCATTAGAAAGAATCAACATCTTAAAGATTTAAAGAATAATCGAAGCATAAATAATTCTGATTAAATAAAATAATCCATTGTAATTAATCATTCCTTGCTTGCTTCAATTGCATACATTAAAGCTCCATCTCTATAGACGAAAGTGTTTTTCTATATAATTATATGTGATTATTCCAAAATAAAACTCAAATATTGCACACTGCTTAAATTAAGTTATATTTGTGGGAAGTGGGATATGTGAAATCAACAAAATGATCCACCACTTGGAACTTATCACACATTATAGCATAGCATTTATATTAGCGATTATTATTTAGATTCGTTATAAATTAATATTTTTTAAATTGAACATTTGTGTATTTTTGTGTTTTAGGTTATCTGCTATTAACAGATTCAAGCGCGAGTCGGACTTGAGATCAGATGAAATTCTAGCTCTCCTTTCACTTTGGGAAGCTCAGCAACGACGCAATACTGAACCTGCTCCAACTTATTATTCCCCAGACAGTTACTACAACCAAGGAGACCCTTACGAAGACGACACCGCAGAAGAAAGGGAAGACCCTGACGAACGATGGTTGGATGAACCAGTAATTCCTAGCAGTCACTTTTCAAGACCTTACTACTCCCTTCATCCAACACTCCAAAAAAAACCGACCCATTACCAATATTCCCACGATTTCCCTGAATATATTCCTTCTGAGCCGAACTACCTTCAAAACTTGGATTCCCTGCGACGTAAACGACAATGGGCCGGATTCGGAAATACAAATCGCCTCGCCAAAAGATTCATGGTTGCCAAGAAACGATCAGAACCAAACTCGTATTATTTATCCGCGTTGAAAAGTATCAAGCCCCGCGATGATCTTTACTCGTTGAACGAACTACTGAAAACATCTCAAGGCGCACGAGAACAAGGATTCCCTATCACTCGTCGTATGATTTTGTAAATATTTCCAATAATCGATACAACTACAATATACGTTTAACATCACACTTAACATTATTTGATCAAAAATAATATAAGTATCACTGTTCGATCACTAATTATTATTCTCATATCAATGTTAGTTAAGCGCATTGAGGCTATCAGCTATATTATTATAATATCATAAAATCACTTGATTATAAATTGCTATTTAAGAAATCTCTCGTATAGATATTATCTAATATTATATAATAACATCTACATAGAACATAGCCATGAGAATGGTTCACATATCGATATAAATTACATCTTATCACTTTTATTATACATCTATATCCAAAAACATATTATGAATTATTTTTGTCTATTAGAATGTTATTAAGTAATATACTATTATAAATAGTTGTTTATGTAATCAAATTATTGTTCTATATCAAATTTAAAAAAATAGATGGTGTATATCATTCCTGAAATCTTTCAGTTGAATACAAAATATTAAGAGCATACCTACCAACATTTAAAAATGTATTCATGAAAATTAATGTAGGATTCCAATCTAGAAATCTATAATATTATATTGTAATAACGATAAATAAAGGTATTTTAAAATATGGCTTTGTATTAATTTATTTAGTAAGTACCTATACCATTTCCCTGTGCAGTCCGAAATATTTTTAAATGAAAGGCAAGTAAATTATAGAAATATTATTTGTTTGCGTTTGTATCAAAATAATATTATAGAAAAATACTGTATGATCTTATTGACACAATATCCTAGTTCCAGGGCTAGACCTGCACGATAAAAGAGAAGCTTTCATTTAGCCACCTAAATGATTTTTGATATTCCGTACACCGTGTCGGAGACAGTCTGGGTCCCCAGGCACCGACATTTTGGATGAGCTACAATCAAAACTTGTGGCATTAATAAAAATAGTTTTTACTTTTGTTTTATACAAAAAAATCTTTATATTGGTTTATATCGGTGTTAAATTTAACTCTAAAATTGTATATAATATATTAAATATTGCAAATTAATTAACTTAATTATTAATTAAATTAACAAAATGATATTACAAATTTCGTAAACCGTTTAACACTATCTATATAGGAGTGATGCACAAACCGCGGCCTTAAATGGCATTTATTGCGGCCAAAAATGACAAGAACATCATCACCAAACTTTTCATTGAATACGTCAAAATTCTAGTTTCCTATATACTAATTTCTATCGTGCAAATACATATTATGTACCTACGTAATGCAGAATCTAGAATGATTGGAGTAGCAGGAGTATCTGATATGTAAATATTTATTGAATTTAAAATAATTATATGTACCAATGTTTCGTCTAGTATAATATACCAATCAATATTTTTCAACACTCTTACACACTGCAGCCCGTGAAAAATTAGAAAATTGATAATTTGGCCCTTCTTTCAAATAGGTTGTGCACCACTGATCTATAGCATCTGACGTGTTTACATTGTATTGTGGTAGTCAATCAATTCTGCATCCAAGGCGCCTTGGTAAAGTTCATAAAATCATAATATTATGCAGTGTTTTTATGTTTGCATACAAATATAGTAATTTAAACATCAACTAAACGAGGATGAATATCTCCTTTCTGTTTAGGCATTTTAGCCACAATAAAATATGTAGATGATGGGAACAGCTACACCAATTATTTATGTACCCATATATTTTGGCATTTGTTTGATATTTTACTTTTATCACACAATAATGAAAACTTCGTATTAATATTATATGACTATTGACAATGAGGATGGTTGATTCATATTGAGTGTTCGAAGCAGATCCATGAGCCCATTTCCCTTACGCCCCTGTACACTATTGAGAGTAGATACAAAGAAGAAACCCCTAAACTTTAAGCGGTTTATATAAAATAAATTATATACCTATAGGGAATAAGTTCATAATTCATTTAGCGCCCCTTACGTACCATAATATTACTATGACTGCATTTGTACAGCGGTTATCCACTCGTCGAGCAACATGTTTTGCCAGAGACCGAGAAGCGAAGAGGAAGGTGGATCGATCTTGTTGTTGGTAAAGTATACTATACAAGATTCAATAATGTAGACTTACAGAAACGGCTCCAGAAACATACGCATTAGGAAAATCATAGAAAAAATCTTAAATTAATTGGGGTTTGAACACAACTTAAGTTAGCTGGGTGAGTGCCTTACACGGAGCCAATTCGCGATTCGAGCCTATTTGGCCGAGTAGCTTTACGGTCAAAACTCTCGTCCGTCAAGCGAAAGTTGTGTTTTCGAATCCCACTCGGTACAAGATTTATTCTAGATTTTTTTTTGATTTTCCAAGTCATGATTTTGTTATGCATAATACCTAGGTAAGTAGGTAAAGTAAATAATATACTTACATAGGTACTTTTGAAAATAAAATTACCACTAACAATATTATTTTTTTCATGTTGTTTACAGTCTTCCCACAAACATGCAGTCACATAATCAATACATAGTAGATAATACAATTTTTTTAAATAAACACGACCAAAAAGTTTTCCCAAGGGTAACAAATTTTCCATATCAATTTTCGATGTTGGGTTTTATTTTGAACTGCCGATAAATCGGTGGCAGGTGGTTTAACGAGACGTCAATAGATGTCACTGGCATTCCATTTCATTCTAAACAATATTCGTAGTAACATAACCACAAAATCGCCGTAAATTTTGGTGATATTTCTTATTTATTTACACAGTCGGAAAGTGTGTTGTTTCCAATGGAGTGTTGGTGATATTATAAAATATATTGTGATGGTGTCCATGACTGATGGCTTCGCAAATACAACATGGACCCGTCATGCAACAAAAGTTCGTTGAAGAAATTAACTATGATGAAATACAAAAAATACGGGTTAGTATTGTGATTAATTTATTGGCGAATCTGTTAATTTGTTGTGGCGTATTCACCTCCTGCAGATGACTACGAATTGAGATTGTTATCGTTCGAATTGTATACGTTTTGACATGTCCGAAATGACGAAAACCTTGTATGTAAATTTGTGCTGTAAATAACATTTTTATGACATTCACAGGTGGTGGGAAAGGGAGCTTTCGGTGTAGTATGGCAAGCACTATGGAGAGAAACTCAGGTGGCTGTGAAACACATCAATTCAGAGGCAGAACGCAAAGCTTTCAGTGTAGAAGTTAGACAACTGTCAAGAGTGTCACATCCAAACATTGTCAGACTGTATGGAGCCTGCACGAGAGGGGCCCATGTCTGTCTTGTTATGGAGTTTGCAGAAGGTGGCTCCCTTTACAATGTCCTACATTGTAATCCAAAACCAAAATATAAAGCGGCCCATGCGATGAGCTGGGCTCGGCAATGTGCAGAGGTACGTTATTTATTATGTACATTTTCTATGTTTCCACTCAATCCGAATTGAAAGTAAGTACTGACTATAATATGAATCTTGGCAATATTGTCCACTTAAATATCTACAAGCAGTCTTAGATAATATCTGTTGACAGGAAACGGTGGCATCAATACACAACCCATGTTCCGTTCACCATTTGATAGAAAGAAAGTAACAATGTTCATTGCAGTCATACATATCAAATCATAAAGGTTGTTTTTTAATACATTTGTCATAATTTATCTGTATGTGTTGTATTACCACATAACTGATAGGTGGACCACAAAGTTATTTATGAAATTATTATTAGGTTAGTATCTACAAGTCTATCCATCAAGCAGTTCACACACAGATAATCAATACAACATGAACTCAAATATATTCGGAACATTCCACAGTGTGCGTACTATCAGGGTCACTACATTCTTATGTGCAATGTATGCGGCGCACACAGGCGGCTGATGTAAAGGGCGACGATTGGTTACCTTTTGATTTGTCCCTCTGCACCGGCCGCTTCTTGATTCAGCGGTCTTCATGAGTGATTCATTTGTAGTCAATAATTTATGAAAGGTTCTAATATGAGTACAAAAGAAAAAACATTTTAACATATTATTTTGTTTTTAAATCAATACTTATTGCCACCCATTGTCTATGCGTCTATATATAATCTATCGTAGGTACTATACAGAGCTGTTGTTATTTCAGTGTATTTAACGAAGAATACAAATTGCATATTATAGTGTTGCTAGTTTTTATTTTAATACTAGCTGACCCGGCGAACTTCGTACCGCCTTAGAATCAATAATCTTGTGTTAACTTATTAGCTGAATTAAAATACTCAAAATGAATTAAGTTCAATAAACGTGCAAAAATCAAATCAAAATGAAATAGATTACATAGTTTTGGTTGGTTCAGATTTCGAAGCATGATAACTACCAAGTCAATCTTCAGTTGTAAATTGTGCGGTGGCAAGCCAGGCAGATCCAATAAGTTTAAAAATTCAGTTGGATAGTTGGTTGCTTCGCCTTCGTTTATTACACAGTCGATAGATTTGAAGGAATGCATTGGACCAACGATTTGATTTTGAATTGTGAAGTTTAAGTGATCCACATCTTAGTTCTTTGTCGCAAAAATTGCTCGTTCACTCAACCAATTGTGATTTTTGTGGATAGCAATGACGTTCGGGAACACTTTGTTGATGAGGTCGTCCTTCGCTGAGAAATTTCAAAAATTCAGCTGAAACGAAATCAATCCGTTCGATTCGTCGACAGGAACACGGCAATTACCGATAGTCAGCAATTGCTTAGAGAAATCTTCGGCAGATGGATCGTTTAGCAATGCAACTCGCATGTTTGTCGTCAGCTGAAGTTTCTTCACATAGCGCCACAGAGTCTATGATTTGAGGCAAGCGTTCATTTCATCGGCAGCGGTTGATCTTGGAATGACTGGTAGTGTTTAGCGGAAATTGCCAGATAGTAGAATCATTGCGCCACCAAAACATCTTGAGTAATTGCGCAGATTTTTCATAGTTCGATTGACTGCTGCCAATGCGTATTTGTGCGCCATTGTGCATTCATCCCAGGTGATGATTTTACTTGCTACCAAAACTTTGGCCATTGCTGAGTGTTTCGCAATACTGCTTGTCGGTGTTTCAGTCGTTTGAAGGTTTAACGGTAATTTCAACGCTGAATGAGCCGTTCGGCATCCTTCTAACAACGTGGCCGCTATCCCAGACGAAGCAACTGCTACAGAAATTTCGGATCTCGCACGAACAGTGGCCAAAATCAATGACATGAAAAATGTCTTCCCAGTTCCACCAGGCGCATTGAGGATAAATAAACCACCATTTCCATCATCAATTGCCTGCATTAACGTATCGTACACTTCCTTTTCTTGGGGGTTCAACATTGGTACATTCGATCGAACCGATCGGTTCAATGCATCTCGATCATATTCACGTTCACGTTCCAATTCTCGATTAAAAGCGTCATTTATTCCACGATGTGGCGTTGGCATTCCTAACTTGACTAACAAACTGCCGCACATGAGATAACACATGTCTTCGATCAAAAGCAAAGCCTGGTTATGTATCTCCTCATTCACTTCGAGATCGGGATTCTCTGAACTGACACGAATTCGATGTAAAATGTCTTCTGACATGTCATCATTGTACTTGTTCCACAGTTCAGGTGGATTTGATGTGAAGCATGTCGAAATAATGATAGCAAATAATGTACGTATCTGACTTGGAGATGCAGAAACAATTGCTACAGCGATTTTCATGTCCCAATGAATATCGTTTTCAAGCAAATTGAGCTGTTGACATGCAGCACGAAATGTTGGACACACTACACCATTGACAGTTCGAAGTAATTCAAATTATGTTGGCCCACGAACATTTACCATCAACAACCGCAAGTAGAAGCATTCGTCATTCTTCGGATGAACTGTGTAAATGCGACCAAGAGCATCATTAGAATGCACATCCGGATGATCAGGAACCGCATCACCTTGCTTCCGACGTTGAAATTTCTTCGATGAAGCGTTCCAAGTGTAATAACGTGGCATCTCAGAGTAGAGCAACGTTCGTGCAAACGGATCGCTTTAACAAATTGAAAAGAAACTGGTCAATTTTGTTGCTGGAGGTGTTACAGCACGTTGAGCAACATTCGATGCATTAAAATAAACTCGTTGACCATTCTCCAGATGTACCGCCAAATGTACAGCAGTGGGATGACGTTCATGAATGTGGAATGAGAAAATACGCCAAATTGCTTCATTGCAGCTCACATATCGACAAACTTGATAGTGCGTGATTTCATCGTTGGTATTGGGAGTTTGAACGCCAAAAACCACAATATCACTGCCTTTGGTGACATATTTGCAGATGTATTTGATGTACTTTACTGAATTGCAATACTCATGTATCAGAAATGGCGGTGTATACGGATTTTTTTTGTGATTTTCTTACTTTTCCAATGCGCGAGGAAGCTTCTCGAGGCCGAGACGAACAAAAAAAAATTATCGAAATCAGTCAATCAGTTCTATATTATCAATAGACATCATCAAAAAAACCGTTCCATACGAAATGTATAAGAAAATGAATGTTCTTCATAATTTCTTTTTCCGTACATTTTTCTGATGTTTTAATAGTTATTCTGCTATTCAGGGCAGAGACAAATCCAACAAATTAAAGATCATAAAAATCGGTCCAGCCGTTTTTGAGTTATAAAATAAATGGTGTAATTAACCTGACTTTGTTTTATATAGATTAGATCTTCTGGCTCGCGGCATTGTAAATAACACTGGAAAATTAATCACACAATTTAAAATTACATAATGAAGCAATTATCGATACGCGCACATTCACAAATTTGATAACCTCACAAAGTGAACATTTTAGAAGGAAACTTATCTTTTGAAAATCACGATCAAAATCGCTATTTGTCTACAAAAAAGTCTTTCGGTATTATCTGAGGCTGAACTGAATCTGTCAAAAACGCCATGTTCATACTTTCTTTTGTTTGTGTGTTTCTTGTTTATTGTTTCTGTCATGTATCAGAGATGGCGTTGTATACGGATTTAAATTTTTTGTTATTTTCTTTTGTTTTTGTATGCGCGAGCTCCATCGTTTAAATTAATCGATATTAGTCCAAAAGCCGTTCGATACAAAATGTATGAGAAAATGAATTTTCTTCATAATTCATTTTTTCCGTGATTTATCCGATGTTTTAATAGTTATTCTGCTATTCGGGGCTGAGACAAATCCAACAAATCAAAGATCGTGAAAATCGGTCCAGCCGTTCTCGAGTTATAAATGGTGTAACCAACCCGACTTTCTTTAATACATATAGATTTGTATATCCACAGCCTACCTTCACTATGATGGTTTAGCTTAGGCAAGGTTTAATTGAATTTTAAAAACTAACCAGCACCATTTGCAATATGTATTCATAGTTCAATGTAAACAAATAAATAATGTGACTGACTAAGTTTAGTGAGCACTATTTAGGTTGAATATTAAGAGCTTACCTCCACCCCTCGCCACTGCTATAGGTAATGATCGTGAGAAATGTTTTGAACATGATCGCAATAACCGAAATTTCAAAAGCAATTTAAAATATGAAAACACTTTATTAATAAACTAAATAAAATTAAGCACTAACAAAATAAACATACATAAAATTAAAATAATATACCAGCATAACTTTGTAATTGACCGATAAGATAATTTATATAGATTATCTTACTTGACCTGTCTGACACTGCACAAAATTTGTCGATAACCTGTCCGATAATCTGATCGTCAGCGCATGACTCCACTCATTATGATGATTCCTGGCACAGGGTTAAATAAGTATGCGACAAAAAAAATATTGAAGGTCTATTGTGATATTATGGATTTGCACACGCCGGGGTCGCGGTGAACTAGGGTTATCGTTATACAGAAAACGCAAATGACGGTGTAATGACCCTACCCCAGGGGTCGGCAAACCGCGGCTCGCGAGCCGTATGCGGCCCTTTGGGTATTGGCGTGCGGCTTTTTGCCAAATTCTCAATTCCTAATTTTTACAGTCTTGCAAAATTCACAATTTTTATCTTTTGTCATTGATTTGTACACTTATTATATTATATAATGACATTATCGCGAGCCTAATTTTTCCTCCATGGTGGTTGATGCAAAAAGGTATGATTGTTGTTGTTTTAAATCCGCCCATTGCAAAAGTCGACAAAGTAAATGCCACCAAAATAAAATTGAGGATTTGGAGAGAGAAAAATGCAATTAATTTCACAACACAAGTGGAGCGCTCTAAAACATCTACATAAGGTAGATATTACGATTTTTAATACATGGAATAGCTTTCCGAACTCATTCGAATCTACATATGTATGTGAACAATCATTTTCAAACATGAACAATATAAATAGCATTTAGAAAAACCAAATAACCAATGAGAATCTGGAGTCGCGCCTGAAATTAATAACTACAAGTTACATACCTAACATACAGAAACCCTCCAAAGAAATCCAAGGAAGGTTCACATTAGTTTTAGGGAATGCTTGAAAATTGTATGTAACTAACACTATAAATAAACAATTATAAAATGTAATTAATTCATTTAAATAAATGATATTTATAAAAATATACGTATGGCTCTCGAATTTTTTTTCAACCGTTGTGCCACTCATATTTGGCTCCTTTGGTCCTAGGCATAAAGCCCATTGACGCAGCGAGTGCGGCGCTCGCGCAAAATTTCTACAAGTGGCGCGTAAATCAACGAAAATACAACGTAATCAAATACGCCAGCGCCCACTGGATTTCACGACGCATTATACGCGCCCGCCGCATGAATCGTTTTTTCGCGAATCACCGCTTCTCGGCGATACGAATGAAAGAAAATACAATGGAGTCCATTCATTGAACACAGCGAGCAAAAACACGCTGCGCGAGGCATCGTCGATGGACGGGCGGAAAGCAATTATTTAATTACAGAGAAGTCATTGTTTTATTTTATTCCGTGTCATTATATTTCGCTGGTTGAATAATGTCGTCGTAAATTTTAATTACAAGACCCGAAATAATATAATATTTTTATTGCTTTGTTATGAGAGGCGCTGTAATAATATTTATTTTGTGCTGCTTGGGCCGCTTAGTACATAGGTGAAGGGTAATGCGCGGGAAGAGACGTGTGATTATGGTTATGAATAAACACTGCATTCGCCGACTTCGCGCGCCCGATGCGTTCTGTGGGCACCATCGCTAAAGCCCATTGACGCAGCGAGTGCGGCGCTCGCGCAAAATTTCTACAAGTGGCGCGTAAATCATCAAAAATACAACGTAATCAAATACGCCAGCGCCCACTGGACTTCACGATGCCTTGCGCCCCGCGTGCCGCATGAGTCACCGTTTTTCGCTTCTCGGCGATACGATTTAATGAAAATACAAAGAAGTCCATTCATTGAACACGGCTACCAAAATTACGCTGCTTGAGGCCTCGTCGATCGACGGGCGAAAAGCAATTATTTAATTACAGAGAAGTCATTGTTTAATTTTATTGCGTGTTCAGTTTATCGCTGGTTGAATAATGTCGTCGTAAATATTAATTACAAGCCCCGAAATAATATAATATTTTTATTGCTTTGTTATGAGAGGCACTGTAATAATAATTATTTTGTGTTGCTTGGGCCGCTTATTACATAGGTGAAGGGTAATGCGCGGCACGAGACGTGTGATTATGGTTATGAATAAACACTGCATACGCGGACTTCGCCCGCTCGACGCGTTCTATGGGCACCATCGCCTAGAGTTTGGCGATCCCTGCCCTAGCCGATTCAATTAATCTTGATAATTTTACCATATTTCTCAGCGTCTCAAGGCTTTTATTTTACATGTTGCATTACTTCTGTGTGCAGTTAGCAACATATTGTGTAGCACAGGAATTGCCAGCAAAATCACTGTTTAAGAATAGTAATATCCACATACATTCCTAACTATGAAAAATTGATTGAATAAATCCAATGCCAAAGATCCCACTAATTATACTGTCATTATTTTTTGTTAATGTATTTTTCATTATAGCACCTGTACACGTGCATGAATTTACTTGCAGCAATAGTGTGTATTTTAAAGTATCGCGATAATAACTCTTTACACGTAAAAGTTCTGACTGTCTCGCCAACCTCATTCTCCGAGAGTAAGCGAGACGCGATGTTGTCATTTTATAGTACTATTTGACAGGTTGTGAAAATCGGTTAACCTCAAAATGAGTCTGCCACGATGTAGTTCATTTTTTTACCGGCAGGATCGCCACTATCATTCTACTGCACAGGCGCGCAGGTATCAAACAATCCCAACTGTCGTGTGAAAATTCAGAAGCCTCCGAACTTTTTTGATTCGTGCATGCATTCTTGCAACCTGCATGATAATACATGTTTACACATGCATTTTCTTGTTATGGCCGCGATAATACGTACTGTCAGCTGTAAATCCATGCACGTTTTGTTAGGAGATGAAATAGGGAACAGGCAGGGTAGGTTGTTTGACTCCAATAATAAGAAGATTGATGCGTGAACGAAATGAACCCTGGTTTTATTATCTCCTTCCAAATAAATATTAATTTAATTATTACAGATACGTTTACAGATTATAATTTAGCAGAATGAAAGCAGTTTATGCGTTATGAGAAATTGCTAAGTCGATCGGGCGAAGTGGAACGATAACCTTACGGTTAAGTCTTTGATAACTGACTGACTATTTGATGTCATGTAATTGAGTGTTTTATACAGATCCGATACAATAGAAAATGCTGATCATTATTTGGATATTTTAATAATCATGCTTTGTTGTGCAATAAACGGGGTATTATATTTAATAATGTTTTTAAAAAATATTTAAAACTTTATTACTACAAGATTGTTAAAAAAAATTAAACTAATATTTATTTATTTATTGACAATATATGAAGTATTCTCCGTCTAAATTACTTATGTCATTTTCGTTGAAAAAAAAAATGTTAAAATAATACCCGCTATTCCATTTTTGGCTGTACATAATATCGTCTCTGTTCTGGCAGAACACACTAATTGGAGAATACCAGTTTTGAGTAATTTGACTTTGAAGTTGTTAAAATGTTTGAAATAATGATCTATCATGTGAGTTTATTAAGTAATCGTAAAAAGGATGACATTAAAATAAAGACTGTTTATTTATTAAGAAGGTTTCCAGACGGTAAAGTTTGAAATTAGGAACATTTTGGTACTAAGTCAATATGTAATTTTTTCGAATTAGTGTTTTCTGCCAGAACAGTGACGATATGCTCTTGATGAAAATAAAGTTAGGAATCCCTTGTCTAACATAATACAATGTTCATTAAATGACCAAGATAAATTTGATAAACTGTTCTTGCATTGAATTGTCATTTGTTAGCTCGATTACTGTAATCACACTTTCTAACTCCGATGATAATTATTTAATCTAAAACTCTTATGCATAAGTACTTCATGAATCTATATTTATAGAGATGTCATTGGACTTGATAGTCGATCAAATTTAATACAATATATTATATTATTATGTATCTGTTTTGCAATAATACAGTACCCATTAAAGCATTCGCTCACCCTAAGATTCGGCGGAGACATTGATTCTCAAAGCTCAAAAGCCGAGACGGTTGGCTCGCGCAGTCTAGCCATCTCAATTTCGGCCGTACTGGTCTTCTCTTGCCAACAGGGGTTGCGTGCATAGCCGGCCTTGCTAGTATATTATACGGCATTCCATGCCGTTGCCGATCCAGCGCAGTATCTGCATTTTCATATGCAGTATTTTGCGATTCATAGCAATTTGTTGCACAAATTTTAACTGATTGAAAAAGCTGACAGTCAGAATACCATAGGAAGGTACATAATATGTTAATTTAAATTATTATAAGTATGTAAACGTATTACCTATTTAATAAATATTGTTGGAGTTAAGATTGATCACAGAAGATTGAAGAAGTACAACTTAATAAAACAAAATGATACTTCACATTTCATAATACCTTATATCCATAATATATCAGTTAAAATAATACCTACCTGGCTATCTATCTGTATTTACTTTTTCTGAAGGCAATTAGGTAGCAGTGGCGAAAGGGTGGGGATAGGCTGGATCCGCCATAAATAGTGCACACTAAACTTTGTCAGTCGTAGGTATTTGTTTTCATTGAAATAAGACTACAATTTACAGATGGTGTTGGTTAGTTTTTAAAATTCAATCAAACCATACGAAAGCCAAGCTATAATAGAATATACTCAAAAAAATACCCGTTTACCTATAAAATATCTAAAATTATGAAATTAAATCATACATAACTTGGAATATTTTATAGATAGAATAATATTTTTTATATATTATAGTTTAGTTTAGGCAGGGCAAAAAATGAACCAACAATATGTGTAATTCCTATGTATTCTTAATCTAACGAAAACAAATAAGTGAAAGAATGAAAAAGTGTGCACAATTTTGTCGTATTGCCCAAAATATACCAAAACTATTATGGCTTGGTTTAAGCTTAAGCAGTATTTAATTGATTTTTAAAAACTTACCAATACCATCTGTAAATTGTAGTCTTAGTTCATTAAAAACAAATACGTATGGCTAACAAAGTTTAATGTGCACCATTTATGGCGGATCTTAACAGCTTAACTCCACCCTTCGCTACTGTTAGGTAGGGTTATCTTTTGAGTAAGCACCTACACACGGGATGTGAACCTAGCCCAGTTGGGATTTGGGGAAATTCCATTTGCATTTCAAAAAGGTTTTATTAGTTAAATAGCTCCCAGCAGTTTAAGGATTATACATTAATTACTTACCTAATTATGTTTTTTTTCTTCTATGTCATGTTGTGAACGAACGTCTTTATAAATTTATAATTTTTAAATATCACTATAGGTAATAGGTACTTACTTAAATATAAAATAAATAAATTTGAACTTGAATCTGCAAGTTGAATCTCATCTCTATGTCGCTCAAATTTGGGGCATTGTACCACATGTGTACAATTTCCTAACCTGACTGTTATCTTTGTTGGTCCTGTTTGTCTTGGAAGATTTCTGAAATATTCTATAACAATTCAAAGAGGGGCTACATTTTGTCAAGATCTAGTGATATTCACCAGTGTCTTTAATAAAGGTCCTTTGTTATTTCAGGGTGTAGCATACTTGCATGCGATGCGGCCGAAGCCTCTCATCCATCGAGACTTGAAGCCACCAAATCTGTTGCTCGTGATGGGAGGATTGAGACTTAAAATTTGTGATTTTGGGACAGCCGCCGACAAAGCAACATACATGACTAATAATAAAGGAAGTGCTGCTTGGATGGCACCAGAGGTAAAAAAATATTCCTGAAATATCTATCTATCTATATCAGCGATCCCCAACTGGGTTCCGCGGAACCCTGGGGCTCCTTGATAAATCATAAAATCTTGCAAAAAAATTTGCTTTTAAGGTAGACAAACATAAGGTTTAACATAACCTTACTAATATTCAATTGCCCGAATCTGTTGTTTTAATTAATTAATCAAAGCAAACCTCCGACATGCTTCCCTCCATAACATTACCTAATAATTAATAAATTAAATTAAATTTCCATTGCTAGTAGTCAAGTCTTTGAGAGGCAAGAAAATTGAGAGAGAAATGCGACTGATATAACTTTTTTGAGTAGATTCCGTGTTAGTGACCCTATTTTTTGCCATGTATCTATTCAATACTTAATTTACATAGGTAGTACGAATTGTGATTAAAAATTGTAAGAGATGGCATTTTGAATGTATTTCGTAATTTTCCCTTCTGAACCAGATGGGGGTTCCTCGAGATTTTACAAAATGCTTCAAGAGTTCCGCCGTACGAAAAAGTGTTGGGAATCAGATTCTATATAATATTATTATATAAAATATAAAGTACAGACATACAAACTTATCTGTAGAATGGCCAAAAATGGAACTACAAACTACCATAAGACGCCATTTTGAAAATGATTTTGAATGTCAGATTTTGTTCATAGTCTTGATTGGGTACTTTTTGACAGTGGCTCCCCCATCCCATTCTTCAGATAAGTTTGTAGGTCTGTATGTGTGTTTGTTCCTTCTAATTTCGAAATTTTACCACTGCTTAAGCCTCATTGATATTGAGCTATTTTACAAGCTGCTTGTTCGATCGGATTCGATTTTTATTTGTTTCTCTTTTGTTTGACTTTTACTGCTGTCGGACTTATTTTCATTTCTACATAGGTATTCTATGCCTAAATAGGGTTATTTTGATATTAAAAAATGTAATTATTATTGTTTTGTTGAGTAAGATAAATCTATATCGATCGATGAAGTGACCATGTGCAAAGTCGGGTACTTCAGCTAGTCATATAATAAATTATGTTAAAATCAATACAATATTCCAACACTCATTTTATTCATGATTTTTAAGACAAATGGATGTATCATTTACAAGTTCCTAATTAAATTATACGTCCATATAGTTGACAGTGCTTATTTAAGGGGGATCCTATATGCCAACAGAGAACCTAGCAGAAAAATACGAAGCTTGCAATTTGAGATTTTTTTTTTGATGATTTACAATTTCAACTGTATTAATAAATAAATGTATTTGAAAACATTAAAAAGTTTTTTTTTTTTTTTTAATTTAAAGATAAACTTAGAATTGTAAAAAATGTGAATTCGTTGCAGGGTCACATCTTATTACATTATATATTATGGTCATATTTATTATTAAAATTTAGTTTAAGTTTTAAATTTTTTGACGTTTAGACTTTTGACTAATTCATCGTTTTAATATTTATTTTAAAAAACATCGATTTTTATAAAAATATAAATGTGTATAACTTGAAATCCTTTTTATTTATATAATTTATTATTAAGGATAATTGTATCCATTATGAAATATTTATACTTACATCTACTTAATATGCAACATGTTTCATTTGCTATATTCGTGAAGTGTCAACACAATAATAACACAATATTGTTTGTTTACTTTCAGGTGTTCGAAGGTTCATCGTACACGGAGAAGTGTGATGTATTTTCGTGGGGCATAATTTTGTGGGAAGTTCTATCGAGAAGAAAACCTTTTGATGAGGTTGGCGGATCTGCATTTAGAATAATGTGGGCTGTGCATACAGGTAGTAATTTTATCAGTTAGCTTTTTTTAAATCTTAGTGTCAAAATCATAACAATATTTATTGACACCCCTTGAAGACCTTCTAAAAGGGATCGAAAGATTGCACATTGTTTTTTAGAGAAGAGCTATGGATTACACAAGTACAACACGATTACACAGTTTATTACATTACATTAAGAACAAAGTTTGGAGCTACTCATCCACACTGACGTTCAGTTATGGAAACATTGGCTTACTTAGAACAAGGATTATTAATTGCTAAGGTGGAACCGTTACAGGTTGACTGCATAATTATCTTAGGTAAGGGGCACCGAGAGTTTGATTGTCATTGATTATTTCCCACTCATCCACTTACCTATTACACAGTAGAGGTTATTAATATTTTATTAGTTGAAATGAATTATTATCGTATGTTCTTAAATTGTATTGTATAATGACCGTCACATTGGGAGATATGGGGCATCAAAACCCTGTCTTTCTGACGTTAAATTCTAAACTATTTATTTTAGAATTCTCCCTTTCTTCTTAGGGTTTGAAACATTCTAAATTCCATTATTTATTCCGAATGTAGTTAACGCAGATATACAGGGTGAGGGGTTGGTGGCCAGCTTTCTCTTTTGTCTGCCCTATTATGCTAATATTTAGTTTGTAATTTCACTGGCTATATTAGTTCTTAGAATTTTTTTTAAATGTTCTTTGTCACAAGGGTCGAAGCCTTTCCGGCCGAGTGATGTGCAATTGCACAAAGTTGGAATTAATTACTATTTTGATTAGATTATTAGATACAATGTAATTGGTATTAGGTATAGGCATAAATTTCAGGTCTTAAATTTGGTGTCGGTATGTGTTCGAAAATTGCCCTGGATCCTCAATTTGAATTTGAAGAATCCCAGAAACCTTTTGTTTGGATACTAGAAAATGCAATTCTCAAAAATATGCAAAAAATTATATATACTTATATTTTTTACTATAATTATTTTGATTGTAGAAAGTTACATAGTTATATGTATACACCAGTGACGAAGGCTCCATAGTAGGGGATTATTTGAAACCTACTTTCTAAGAAAAATAGATAGAAAGTATTTAAATAAATAAAAAAATGTGCGGGAACCAATCTATCGGCAGAATAATTATTTAATATTTAAAAAATAAAAAAGAGAGCCAGCCATCTATCATCAGAATTTAGAATAAATAAAAAATAAGTGTCAAAACAGCGCCACGTGTTGTATTGAAATATCGATTCATTTGAGATGACTTTGGCGTGCTTTTTGTATGAACTTTTTTTCTCATAATTTCAAGATGTTCAGAGCCATCCATACAAATCTGTAAGCTATTGACCCGAAGCCTACATACATATTTTTTTTCCGACCATATCCGATCCTAATAGGATCATATGGGCCTCCACAGAGTAGAGGTTTGTATTAACAGATTTTGTTTTTTTACGAGAAATGGATGTCAGCCACTTGCTCAACCTATTAGGTCCATACCCTGACTCACACACAAATTGAAAAACAATATGTATACTTGCCAGACCCAGAATTCGAACCTGAGACCCATGGCGTGATAGTCCAACGCTTAAGCCGCGCGGCTACCGTGGGTGTACAAATAGTCTGACTGACATACATTGTCTGACATACATATAGTCTGACTTTTTAACCAGTGCACCCGGAAGTTGCGTAAACCTTTGAAACTAAAGATGAAAGAAAGACAATTTTAATGTTTTGAATTTTTTATTTATTAGGGAATTCTAAATTTTTAAAGTCTTGCAATCTTTTTTTCTTGACGTGTTCAAACAGAAAATACACGCAATACCTTGCACCGCACGCATAAGTAAATTTGTCAGACTCAAGTGTACATTTATTTAAAATAATTAATAAGATAATTTAAAAAAATAATTTCAATAGGATTAAATCACATTTAAATATTGATTGTTGTTAAAAATATAAAATAATTTATCTCGTGATTTTTATTTATTAGTTAGTTCGTCATAGATAGGCTTAGGGTTCTTAGGTATTTAAATATTTTATTTGAGTGGCCCCACAACAAAATATCAAAAATATCTATCTGTTTCAGACAATTTTGAAACATTTAAGCCTTATTTGTTAGCACCTATTTTTAAATATTTTTGGATAATTACATATTCTAGGTTTAAGCACATATTTTTAAAATAATGGGAAACTGTTCCATAAACAATGAATTATCATTCGTCACACAATTGTCATCTGGTAAACACAATTGAAATGTTAGAATCATCTACAAAATCACTAGTGGAGCAAATTAATATTTTAAACAATACTGCTGCTAAAATATGTTCCTGGACCAATTATTGGAATAAAAATACTGGACTTCAAATGCTGCAGAATATTAAAGCTCTTTTGGGAAATCCATTAGATGCCTCAGATGTTTCAATTTTTTCAACTTCAGAAATAGTTTCATTTACATACGCTATAATAACATCTGTAGAAGTGGAAAGAAGTTTTTCCATTTATAAAAATTTACTAAGATCAAATCGTCAAAGATTCACATTCGAAAATTTGAATCATTATTTTATTATTTATTGTAATACTAATAAAGCGTTTTCTGTTTGTGAATAAATAATGAATTAAACTGTTGAAATATACCTATATGATTTATTGTAATACTTCCACATGTTTTCCAATTATATCTAGGTACATATTTTAGGTACCTATTATTCATTTTTTAGCACCTAAAAATCCGAAGCCTAATCATAGACTAAGACAATTTATTCAGTCAGTAATGTCAGTTGGGATCTGATATTGTACCTAAGTCTGTGTTTTAAATCTTAAAATGTCCAGTTTGACAGGTTAAATTATAAATTGTTATGGAACAGATAACACAACAACGGACTTTTTCAGAGATGGCAATATATTTTGAGCGTGTGTTACGTTTATAAATGTTTGGGAAAATACATAATACAAACTCATTGCTTAATTTTTGTGTAATATTCATCAGTAGTAAGTAATATCGGATTATCTTCTAATTCTCCTGTAAGTATATCTGACAAGTGTGATGTCTCTACAACCTACCTCTTTCCAAAAGTCACCCTTCGCCACTCGTATATACATATATTATATATCAGTGGCGTGCACTCCATAGATGCTGTACATGGTCCACATCCTCAGAAAAAATTGAGCCCATATTCGGAAAACAAGCGTTATCGCGATAACGCTGTTTTTTCGTAAATCGATTTAAATTACGCGGCATACACCTAGGCATGCACTCACCAAATATTACTTTGATATTCTAACAATAGGTGGCAGTAGACAGTCCAAACTGACCACGTGTTGCACGCTGTTTCTCCGTATTCCATAGTATCTATGCCGTACACGACATACAGTCCAACCAACTTATCTGAATAATGGTCAAAACTACTAGAACCCATATGGACGCCATATTATGAAATACGCCATTCCAACGTCAGATTCTGTCCAGTTGCGAGTCTTGATTGGGTAGTTTTCGACTGTGGTTCCCCCATCAATTTTTCAGATAAATTTGCAGCACTGTACCCACAATTTATGCTTACGGATGTTTGCGGCATTTCCATTTATTGCGATACATATTTTTTACTCTTCAGATTATAAAATCGGAATTTATTTGTTCTAAAAAGGCGTGTCATTGATGAAACTAATTATTACGTCAAAAACGAATAGTGGTCAAAATTATAAAACTTTTAAAGGAAAGATTATCGTGGGTATGTGCTGTCAATAGTTGTGCAATACATTATTTCAGCCGTTGAACAAAATAATTTATTTTCCAAGTTTTGGGAAATTGGTAGTAAAATCCAACGGGATGCAAAATAAATGGAAGACATTTTGTCTTGTTTGCCTTTTGTGAAGCCAACAAAGTGCTGATTGGTTAAAAAATATATTGGAATTTATCCCAATAAATGTTGGAAATGGACCTCCTGATGAAGACATCACTTCAAGTGACTCACTTAAAAACTTAGGGTAAAGGATGTTACCATCAAAATCAGAGTTGTACGATTATTTTATGTTATACGGAAAAACAGCGTTAAATTTGTTACCTTATATTTTATTATAAACATGGTGGTTTATCCAATAAAGTTTTTTTGTTTAATAAACCTTGTTCTCAATTAGTCAAACTACTTTTATTCATCAGAATTAAATATTTTCGATAACGGGTATCTCCACAACAACCAACTGAAATATTTAACTGCCAATATCTCTGAATGCCGTTTACAAGATAACGCTTGTTTTCCGGATATGGGCTCAATTGATATAATTATTATATAATAATACAAATGTAGGTACCTATTTATCCACAATATTTCAAATGAAAAGATGTAATGGTAAATTCTAATTGAATTAAGTTTTGTACTGTGTCGTATTTTGCGACCCTGGTTTTGCATTTCGGCTTCAAGCACTGCGCACTGACCAATAGTAAATGCACATGCAATGACTGAATATAGGTAATTCTCACATATATAATAAATTTATGCAATAAACTGTATTCATTGTAATTGTGCATTTAACATTCGAGAAACACTATGTTACTGGTAGAATATATAAA
This sequence comes from Rhyacophila brunnea, assembly GCF_057557595.1. Classification (NCBI taxonomy): domain Eukaryota; kingdom Metazoa; phylum Arthropoda; class Insecta; order Trichoptera; family Rhyacophilidae; genus Rhyacophila; species Rhyacophila brunnea. Next base: position 19,321,583 of record NW_028232965.1, read on the forward strand.
ACAGTCTAAAAAAATTGTATTGCTTGACAGTAAATAGAGAGATTAAGCCAAATGTAATTTTTTCTATTTTACAATTCGAATTCTTGAACTGAAGTTACTGATCTTATTTACTGTAGTTTTTTTTATATTGCACAAAGAGTAATAATTGAAACTTAGTAAATCAGTACAGAATTATGTTACTGTTCTAATTACTTGCTGTCACATTGCAGTAAGTACTGTACTAATTTCACGAAATAGCGGTATTTTAAATTTGATAGACTAGTTTTGTAACATATAAAGGTTTATAAATATTTGTCATCTTTATTCGCTATTTGTTTTGTCAATGATTATAGAAATAGTCAAAATATCAAGTACATGAAGTGCATTTTAATTTAAATATATTGTTCGACAACATCTTCTTGGCTACGTGAAGGAAGGCGCTGTTGTCGACTAAATGGGAGGAGCTTGTTAGTTTATAATGGAATTGCGGTTAAAAATGGGAGGAGCATGTTAGTTCACAGTTTTAACACGTAGCCAAGAAGATGTTGTCATAGAGTAAAATATTTCGGAACCTATGTAAAGTTACTTGACATCACAGAATGGTCAAGGTTAAGCAAACAGGAGAATACGCAATAAATGCAAACAATGGATCAAAACAACCCTTATCAGCAGTGTTTTCCATTTAATCTTAAGGACTTGCCTTGAAAGTAGAATGAAGTCAAATTCTTATTTAACAGTTCAAATTGTCATAGGTATATCAAAATGACTGTTCCACGAATCCACGACTAACTTGTACACTTTATATATTTAAAAAAAAAAAAAAAAATATAATCATAATACAGTATAACGGTTATACTAACCCCTATTTTACGTTTTATAAGGGACTGAAGAAAAAAAACCTAATTGGAGGGAAAATGTAAAATGGGGGGTATAGAAAAAAAGAACATTTAAATTTTATGTTTCTAAAAAAATAACGTTTTATTAAAAAAATCATGTATATTAGTTTGTTGCATTTTTGTTTTTTTGTTATGTAAAGACCAATCACCGTGCGCCGTTCTAAAGACACGGAGTTTTCCCTCCAAACACCTTACGCCGTTCGAATGTCACGACCCAATCATTGTCAAGCGCGCGTAACTCGCATATTTTGAATATTTCCGATGTAAATCGCGGGAAAGAAAAACGTAAATGCGGATATTAAATGTACTGAAATACATCGGGACTGAAAAAATTACACTCAATTGCCGGGAAAACGTGAATTCCAGGCACGTAAAAACGAGGTTATACTGTATTTTAAATCAATTAATAAAAATAATTGCAATTGAATTTTTGTGTTCGTTGATTGGATATATTAAATTTATCATCTATGTATGGTTGAACAAGCAAACTTAATTTACTTCAGAAATATTTCAATCTGCATACATTTAACGTATTGTTTAAGTGCAACCTGCAATGCTGCCGCCTATTGGGATAATAATACAGATTTAGTCTATTTATAGCTGTTTACATATTTCTGATTGTTTCATTATATTTTTAAATAATATTTAAAATTACATTAATATAGGATTATTGACTGGTTAAAAAAATACCACTATTAATTGGTCAAATATATAATATGCCTAAGTTATGTAAGTTTCACTGGAAAATTTTGCCGACGTTCCAATTTTGGCTATAAATATGCTCCTTAATGATATTAAGGCTGGGAACTCGTAACTTAAATCAATCAAATCCATTTTTTTTTTCGCTTTTTGCTTTTTGTCACAAATATTTTTTTAATAAATCATATCAACAAAGTTTTGTTCTTCGTGAAATCCTGTCAAAATGAAGTTCAAATTTTCTCCTGAGATTCTTATAGGTACTTATACTGATAATAATTTAAGCCCATCAACAACAGCAGGCGCTATCCTTTGGACTCTTTGCCTAATAATTTACAATATTTTTTTTTTTTAATATTTATAATAATCAATACTTGTGATTTATTTCAGGTCAAAGACCACCTCTTATTGAGAATTGCCCGCCTCCTATTGAAAATCTAATGATTCAATGTTGGCATAAAACTCCCACTGAGAGACCTAGCATGCACCAGGTAATTACAATTATTTGAAAACAATAATAACATCTCAATTATTATGCACTTATTAATTGGTACTCCATGTGTTTATGTTTTTTAAACTCGAAAAAATAGTCAAATTTACCACTGGTTAAAATAGTTGTTAACTCAGAGTACTTAGACTAACCAATGTTTGTGTACTATATAAAGTCTTTTCCTGTTAATTTGAAATATCTTTCTTAGTGAGATGATTAACAATGAACCCAAATCACCTGAATGAAAATATATAATTTCTAGACTGCCTATAACACATCTTGCTATTAACAGGCTTAATAATTTGTCTTGAAACCGGTGTTTGTTATCTCCAGTGCGATATATTATATTGATCAGTGGATGTATGTAAAATGTACATTGACGTTACTAAGCAAATCTGGACAATGAAGGCCATTTAAATGTTAGTGAAATTTATTGTAAATTTGCAGGTGGTGGAAACCATGACACTACTTTGCGATTATTTTCCGGGAGCCGATACGCCCATCGTCTACGAAGGCAGCTACTCGGAAGAAATGTTAAGTGGTGAAAGTGATCTAGGAGACGATACGTTGGACTATCAATACAGTTATAGTGAGACAAGAAATCCTCAACATCAGGACACGGGGACGTCTACCCAACTCTCCACGCAATCGGAACCCATTCAAACGTTGCCCGTCATGAGAAGAACAAATGTACGTTCGCAAATTAGGCCTCACAGTTTTGTGGGAACCCAAATTAATAGACTGCAAACCGATCCGACTCCTTCCACCCGCGCCCGGCCGTTGAGCATAGCCACCGTGCCTCACGCCAAATCTCCCTGTGCCCTCACCGGTAACAATAGAACGGGACAGTTGCAAATTCCTGCTCACTTCAAGAATAATCCCACCACTCCGCCTGCCAATCGCAGAAATGCTAATAAAAGCCCGGTCAGGTCGACTAACTCTTCCCGCTCGCAAGGAAACTCTAATAGGCCTTCTCCCGCTTATCCGCTCGATGGTTCGGGAACACCGAGACATCCGAGCCCGTCTGCGAATCAGCAAAACGTGCAACATTCGGGTATCGGGTCGGCCAATAGATCGCCGTCCAATCAGAACCGCTCGGGCGGGGGTACCCCGCAGAGCCTCGCTCAGCAGGATCCTCGATATCTGAGCAGGAGTCCCAATTACTTCAATGACACCAACTCGCCCCGTCGCTCTCCCATGATGAATTATAACATCGGCAACATGAATCCCAGACATGTCGATCTCGAAAGCTGCTGGAATCGCGACAGGGAAAACAGTAACAGATCGCCTATGAGAAACATGCTGTCTCCTAATCCAAATGCAAACTTTAATCCCCAGAATCAAGACAACCGGAACAGTAGCCCTGGCGAGCAGACCAACGAGGGTTATTGGAGTAATGTCGCATCGTCCAATGAGGGCGGTCTTGGTAATCAGGCTTTCTTCAATGGGAACACTCGGGAGCCCTCCCGCGGAGGATTTCTTGCCGTGCCGGATCCTAGACTTCAAAAACCTTTACAAATTCATGTAGAGCCTGTAAGTTTCCCCCGTGTACATACACACAACCGTATCATTCATACACGCTTAAATAGTGAAAACATATTGTTGATACAATATATATGACAATCTCCAACCAAACATGACACAAACATTGGATAAAATCATCTCAAATCAGACATGCACTTGATGCATAAATACAAAACACTTCATCATTTAATATTTACTTCTCCAATAAAACTTAAATATCTACTGATTTACATTGTTGCATCATAAAAAAATATTCTGATTTATTCACTGTTGGCAAGAAACATAACATTATCATTAATGCTTTGTAGCTGATTAAATAAGTATTGTTTATTTAATAATGCATATATTTAACAATTGGTAAGCTTGAAAAAACATTGCGATTCACAAGAAAACAATAATAACTTTTCATCGCTTTACTTTTTTACAAGTTAGCTCGAAAGCTATCAAGCGTTTTATTACGCTCATTTAATTTCATCAGAGCATTCATTACATTACCTTTAATGTGGGAATCATTCTCTATCACTATCAGATTTGAAACTAGCTAGAGAGAAGTCTGCCAAGTCTATGAAGTCATTCTTGTGACTCAGACATTTCGTGAGATGGCAATCACAGCAAAACTGGCCGGTGATGCCTTACTTATCTGTTACACAACAATTATAATTTAGGATCTCGGTATATTATCTGGCAATAAATCTTTTACACCGACCATAGGAGTTATACACCTATCATGATTACAGAGAACAATGAGTTACGTTGATTTTTAAATCTAACTATTTACTTGATATGTAACTTTCCCATATTTTCATTATAAAATTGGCGTTAATATGGTATATTATTCACTCTGTAATATACTTACATATTTTGTAAATACTAATGCATATAACCTTTCAAGACTTCTTTGTTATCTTCTATCTCAAATTGAATGCATCATTTAATCATGCAAAATGTTTTTAACTTGTTATTTCAACATATTTGCAAACACTGATAAAAGCACATTTATTTTTTATCATTTGTTGACAATGTAATACAATATTATGTATATAGATTGAATGAAAATGGTTTTTCCAAAGTACACATTTCATTTAAGTATTATAAATAACATAAATTCTATGGCCCGGATCAGTGTTGTCAACCGTACTATAAGTATAGTACAATACTATAATTTTGATTCTGCAAAAAATTTTAAATACTATAATTTTACGCCGAATATGCCAAAATACTATAATTTTAAAGGATTCGAGCCATAAAATGTTCCTGTACTATATTTTTTACAGAAATACTATAATTTTTGCGCCTTTGTACTATAGTCAGCATAGAAAAATATGGCAACACTGCTCGGATGTAAAAGCACACAATATGTCGTGAAATTATATTTTTCGTTTTATTACTGGTTCAATAAGTCAATAAGACTTCCATATTTGTGTATAAGCACATAAGTTAAATATTATTTGATGTTTTATTACAAACAAACCTAATCACGGAAGCTCATTGGATATTAATACCGGTTACTGCATGATAATTATTGGTTTCATTCTGTTCAATTTGTGTCATTGGTGTTTACACAATTTTTGCTATGTTCACAAAAACACTTATATTGATAAAAAAAAATACTTACGTAGTTTACATGCCCATAAAATTGATATCATATTTTTTACACTATTTAAAATTGAGACGCTTAGTCGCCAAACATGCTCCGGGTGATTTTTCAATAAAATTAGTTTTGAATGTACGTATGTGCTATATTGATAGTCGAGGTGCGAGTTTTAAATTCCACCCTGTTTCATCAAAAAATCAAAATGAATATTGGAGTCGCCAAACCACTCTAGAATAAATGACTGCTTTCTAAATCCGCTCTACATAACCGACCAATCAGTCGTCGCGATTGAAACCATGATTTTTAGCATACGTTTAAATCGCTATACAAACGTCACCACTACTAGCAGCAACATCATCGTAAATGTACAAAACAGTTTTTCGTGATTTACTCGAATCTCAAAAAAACCTCTAGAGCGGGTTTAGCGACTAAGCGACTCAATTATTTCTTGGCTAATTACATACATAATTTCACAAATAATCACAAAAATATCAGATATCATCAGCTTGCTGCATAAACTCACCAACTAACATTATTATATTACCTAAAGTCGATATTATATAATATACTTCCATTGCAAAAAGTCACTTAAATTCATACCGACAACAGTTATTTGATTTTACAAATATAACTTACTTTTAACGGACTGTTATAAACATACCACATTATGGTGAGATTCGATAGTTTTGGCACGAATCATGACATAGTTGGATGGAATGCAATATGATTGATGTACAGTCAACAGTTGCAACCGTAAGAATAATCACATTTGCCCTGCCTAATTCGCATTTGCGCATTTCCATACATAAATATTTGAATTATCTTAACGGCATTTCTTGCATATTTTATTAAATCATTGAGAGTATGTCAGTGTAAATATATACACGTCATAAAATCAATTATTTAGCTTGACCAAAACTTTATATTGATTATTTGGTTTTTTAAATTAGTGACTTTTTGCAGTATGCTCACAATATGATAAATGAAACAATAAATTGTAAATGCACGAATAATACGTAGGTGCTAATATTCCTCTATAAATATTCACACTACGTACAATTTATACCAATCCTGGTATTCATTACAATATCTTTCTCAGTCTTATAACTAAAACATTGAACTACAGAGGCACTCTTCTACAATACAGTCCTAATAATTGGTGGACCGACAAGAGGTCTGCTTTTCAATATTCATTTCACCAATTATAAGCAAAGATGCTACATTGAATTCAATCAATATGTGTTATATCTTCTAATACACTACACGGTGAGACTCAAAACATTTTTATCATGCACAAAACCTTTAAAGCTATAATTATCTTTTCATTCATTAATTGAAGTATATTTTTCTTTTCCATTAGAACGCATGGGACTTCAATTCAGGTAGCGATGAAGAACTGAGTGAATGTTTAGAACTGCGGAACATGCCCGATGGCTTTGATAAACTGGTCCGGCCCCCCTTCAAAGGTAAGTTTTTATATGTTTACGCAAACACCATTTATTCGTAATGGTAGGGCTGTTTAATTTAAACTATATTTATCTTTTACAGTCATAATTTTATCTTGTAGATAATGTAATTTTTAGTATCAAATATTTCATAATACTGTCAGTAAAATAATAAAGATTAAAATGTTTTCTTTACAACTTATAATTTTAATCATAAAATATATGGCAAGTGAGAAGTCCGGGGTTCCAGCGGCTGGCTCAGGTGTCCATCGAACCCCGGATTCACAAAAAAGAAGGATATATTTATGTTTGTTAGGTTAAATAAAACACTAAGTCTTTCTTGTGCGGGTCTTAGCGTTATATATTTTAATATTTAGTTGGACAACGTTATTTTGTAGTCTTTTACATATTTTGTTTTTACAATCAGTTTTGCAGGTCCGTACACGGTTTACAAAGGACGCTTACTAACTTTTTTTTTCTTTTTAAATTCCCCGTACCCACGCCGACCAGCAAAAAGGACTCTCGTAATTGGCCAAATTTTATCGCGTGATCCTTTTGATTTGACGAATCACGAGGACCACCTCGGCGCAGGCGCGCAGAGATTTTAACGTTGCCGGCAAAATTTATTAGATTTAAATAGGTACTTATATTTTATACATTATATTTAGTCTTAAAATTATCTCTCTGATCCATCATCATTTATACTTTTTAAATCAAATTAAATTTATCTTAATTACACCTCCGCCCAGTATATGATTTTCACACACCGGACGAAGGCCTTTACTTATGAATAAAAAAAAAATTACGTAGTTGAGCAAGGAATCAGATTAGATGTTTTATGAAGCCGTTTCTAGAGGTCAGGGTTACGTTTCGACTTATAACTACTAAATGATTATTTTACACCGGGAGAAGCCCGCCTGTAACAGGGGTGTATCACAAGGCTCATCCATTTTATGATTATGTCGGAATTATGATTTCACAAAAATAAATTTCACCAGAGATTGACAACAATGACCTGAGGTGCGGCAGCAATACTCTCATTGCGGCATTTGCGTCAAGGTCACGCCTGAAGTTATAGTTATCGGTCTATATAGTCTGATACTAAAATTTAACGAATAAAATGTAACTAATTACGAGCAGGAAGAGATTATAAATTCTTGTTACTCTTCCCCAGTTCTTCCTTTTTCATATTATGGTTAAGAACCAGATTAAGCACTAAAAAAATTTCATGCTTTCAGTTTTATGCAAAATGAATACCTTTGCAATGTTATCTTACATAAAACCATATTGTGAGATTGATTTGTTTATTTGACTCGATTATTTTGTGCTAAACCAGCTCTATAATAATATTGTTATTAATGTGTTATAGTTGTGTTTTAACTAAAGATGACATTTGACATCAAACACATGTATTGTATATTGTACATAATATTATTATGTTTATTATTAACCATGAACTCTTGTATTTCCCCACAGGTTGTATATCAGTTTTACAAAATTCCCACATTAATTTTATCTGTGTCTGTTTTTAAATCATTATTTATTCTATTTCGATAAATTCTAAGCAGGTACATTATCTTTCCTGGAGTCTTCACTGTTATCAAGCAATCAGTAATTTTTAAATAAAATTATTGTCTCATATTCATTTTTTTTTTACAAAAATCAAAGTTGAAGTATCTATAGTTATAATAATATTATGTATTCTCGACTGATGTTCTGATCATGCTGATGAATTTTCCTTTCCGTCTGAATAGTTCTTTGCCCAACTAGTATGCTTCTTTATGTCCAATATATATATATACTGTCCAACAACAAGAAATCGGCGATAACAGGAAGTCACTGTAGTCGCATATAGAAAATTTCTCAGTAATGTACCTGTCATGGCGGCAACGAGTACTAGAGGCATGTTTAAATAATGTATCGGCTCTCCTTTTAGATGCGACTCTTTTTACCTAAAGTTTACTAATAATAATTCTAACTTCACTCCTAGACATATTTTTATTATAAAAAGCTTCAAATTATGTAAATTGATAAATCCCTACACCACGGAGCGTAAAATGAAATGATAAATTTGGGGGCATTCCTCATTTGAAAACGGAAGTGCGATTAGCTGCAATGGAGGGGATTGTTAGTTCACAGTTTTAAGGGCCCACGTGCGCCGCGTATGTCAAAATGGAGCTTTTATGGTATTTTCAGAGCATAACCCTGGACATTCCTTAAACATTGTAGATAATCTATTTATATAATTTTGAAGCCTTATTATCCTTTATATTTATTTTAAACATTTGATGACTGCATAAAGTATTTTTATTACATAAAATAGTATTCTTTTAAACCTCTCGATCTAATGATCTAAGATTTTTTAGATTTATTAATTTTTAAACACATTTATAAAACCATTAGTAAAATTAATGTTAACATTATATAGTGAAATATTTACGATAAAAAAATATATTTTACAATCTCTGTGATCCCAAATTTGACAAGAATTAGGCATTTTATTATTCAAAAAATGGGCACGATTAAGACATTTGAAGATAATTCTAAATATACTGATTATAAGCTATGTGTTTGACCATTCAAATGTGAAAATACATCCTATGAATAATGATTGTTTTATTATAATTATTGACCTAAGAATAAGGTAGTATTTTTTTGAAATACGCCATTTCTATTAGCATTTCCCAGTGGTTAAGCTACAACATACGGCCGTAGCCATAAATTGACAAACTATAACTCAACTGGGGAGTAAAATCATGTTAAGTGTTTGAACATGTACCTAACCGAAAAAAAAAATTTAAACAATTTCTAAATTATTTAATAATTTTATAAGTTAGTAATTATTTTCAGTGTCCCTGTATGTGCAGTGTGCTGTAAATGCTATGCATTAATTATTTTGATTTATAAAATAATTTTACGAGTTGTGATTCTGTCGAAACGGCGATTCGCGGAAATGCATTTGGACGCGAGTCCTCATGCCTTGTCGTCATTTGTTCACGTCAACAACTATCAGATCAGAGGGAATCCAAAAACTATATTCGTTTCTCAATACTCGCTGCATGTGCAATATGTGTGCAACACACTTTGATTTTCACTCGCCAAACTGAATAACTAAATGGACTTAAATGAAATGGTGAAAAATTAATTGAACGTCGCGAAAACTTATCGTAGCGAAATTAGTCGCGAAAATTCATTGTGGCGAAATTGATTGTCACGATAATACGTTTTCGCGAAAAGAGTTCATGCTGAAATTTGATCGTCATCAAAATTCGTTATGGTGAAAATTTATTTCAGCGAAATTGATCGTAAATACAGTTTGCGAGATTTTACCAGTTTCTTTAAAAAGTAATGAATTTTCATGATAGCACAGAGTGAAGGTTGTTATTACGACTATTTTACAAATAATGGCTATTAGCCATTCGTCTAACCCAGTGGTGCACAACCTATTTGAAAGAAGGGCCAATTTATCCATTTTCTAATTTTTCACTGGCCGCAGTGGATAATTTGGTGAAAAATAATGCCTATATAGACGAGACATACATTTTATTATTTTCAATTTAATAGTTACATATCAGCTACTCAAATCACTCTCTACTCTGCATTACGTACATACTATGTATTTGCACGATAGAACTTAGCATATAGAAAATTATAATTTTGTCGTATTCGATGATGAAATTTGGTGATGAAGTACAAGTACTTTTTATTTTGGGCCGCAAAAAATGCCTTTTTGGGTCGCATGCGACCCACGGGCCGCTGTTTGTGCATCATTGGTCTAACCCTAATCCATTGGGGTCTTGCACTGACACAAACACATATTTTTAAAAACAACATGCATTTTTGCCAACCGCGGATTTGAACTCACGGCCCACGGCTAGATAAACGTACGCTCTACCTACTAGGCTTACCGAGGTGTACCTACTGTTAAACTCTATTTTATTTTGCGTTTTATGAATTTTTCATGGAATTTTCTTAACTTATTATTTTCTAATCAAATCAATTGCTATGGTTATCAATTCTAACCTTGACATTGGGTTGACGGCTACATTCGTAATTTATAAATACCGGTTCATTGATTATTATGATTTATGACTGTGTTGTAATTAATTAATGGTCGATCATCAATCATCATACACTTTTGCAATTTTGATCAGTCTTTTCTACATGCCGTGTAGACTACACAGCTGACGCAATAGGCAGGTAAGTATTGTTTAATCCTGACGCATGCAACTTAAAATTATTCAAACTATATTTTTGTCTCGCTTTTATCTTACCCATCTTGCAAATACCACCCAGTACCCACCTCGTTTTCCCGCTGAAATAAATTAACATATTGTGTCGGGACTAAAAAATACTACTCTACCAATACCTACCTACACCGTGTGGTGGACACATTGCTGCATAAATCGTGCTGGTAGTCCGTGGGGATTTATCATCGCGACTGTGCATCATCATTCATAACAATATGTTTCTTCTATGTCATCAATTTATTAGGAGCGATTCACATTGCATTGATAGTAAATAGAATCTCACGGTATCTCTATTGGTATAGATCAAACGGATAAGACCATCAAAAAAGTATCGAGACTTCGACCGATACTTTTCTTTCAATTAACGGCGTTAGGTCCGGATATGTATAATTTATTATAATGCATTTATAATATTGTATTTATTATAAAGATATATTCATAAACTTATTTGATTCGGTTGCGTGTTTTTTCGAAGAAAAAAACATGTTCAGAGTTCAAGGCAGTCGTATTAAAAATACCCTCGGTGCGTTGACTTTCTTGCAAATTTAATTTCTCTTCAATTTCAATGAAAACTTTTAGACGATCCTATCGTGTGCTAAGATTGAGTTATACTTATACTCTACACAGTGGGTACATATCGCGAAGAGAACACTAATAGGCTTGTGGTTCGTTTTAATCCAATAGCAAAGAAATAACTGTCACTTTATTTTAACGAGTTTTTAAAAAGGTTGTTTTTACTACCCCGATATTCGTTTCTCATAAAATATCAAGTAGGTAGCATATTTTTTTTATTGTTCAGTAAAAAATCTTTGATCATACTTTCCTTATATATCTATTTGTGTGCCGTCATTTTTATTCATAAAAACCACAAGCCCTATTTAATTCCGGAAAAGATATAATTGAACCAACTGCACATGCCATTTTATGTGGGCGGGGTGAGGGTTTCATTGTATTAGTAATGATATATTTTGGTATCGTATCAATACTGCAATAAAAGGAACGATACTTGCAATTAGTTGGAAAATCTAAATTGTATCCGAACCGAATGTAAAAACATCGTACCTATTATAGAAATATATATATTTTTATATATCACGAGGATGTTCGAAGAAAATATTCTACTATGAAGATAGAGCCTAATCAACCATCAAATCATACGAATCTTATCATTATGACCGTGTATCACCACATTGAATTAAAATTGCCTCGAATTCTTAAAATTTTCAAATATGTATATTGATCATGGAAATTAATCAGGTCGCACATTTTGAATACCTATGCTTTATATCTGCGTGATTACTAAGTTAATGTTTATAATACAAAATTATAATATCTGAACTAAATAAAAATGTCACAACCAATATTATGATTTAATGCGCATACGACGATGACGTATTTAGGTTGGGTCACATTTAATGTGGCCAACTTGGTAGAGCGGCCGTATACCAATCCGTGGGTCGGAGGTTCGATCGGCTCGGAAAACTACGTATATTTTCAATATGTGTTTGATCCCGTGTAAGTATGTAATAGCTTGGATGAATCGGTAAGAACCATTCCTCGTAAAAGTAATGTGTTGATAAGCGGAAATGATAAGTTTACACGTTTATAATCTTTATTTAATATAATATTCTGTGATCATATAATCATATAATCGTACAATAATCTATCTGTTGATTCTATGAACATGTTCCTGTTTTTTGAGGTTTTGGTGCCTTTAGAGTTTTAAATTAATGTTTTTCTTTCATTTTTAGTAATATTTATTTGTTTTGTAATATATCATTCGATTCCGTTCGAATATCCGTGATCATCCACCTTTCAAGCGGATCGTCGATTAGTTTTGCCGCGATGATACATCGGCTGACTTATGATGTCGCTGTGACGGTTGCGGCAACAGAAATAACGCCCAGCTTTGCTCGTAAACAAAAATAAAAACACACAGCGCTCTTTCGAATGCCGTTCTACGCGAGATATGACAGACGCCCTTCCGGAGACGCCGGTCCGGGCATTGAGCGCACCTCACTCTTTCATGGCAATCTCTGATACCAACAGATATAATTATCTCGAGTCGCATTCCGCCGTGAAAATAATATAATTATTGTACGATGCTGTGCATCAACAGGTATAGACCGGTTTACATGAGAATTCTTGTCACTCGCGCACTTGTCACCATTGTGCTCTAATTACACGAGCAGACTCAACTACTCACGCCTAGGGAATCCAATCCCGAGCCAAAATCTTGATCCCGGGATTTCGGGATTACAATTTGACGATCCCGGGATCCCGGGATCCCGGGATTGGTATTTTTTTTCCAATATTTAATTTTTATATGTACATATAACGTTGATAAAATCGGTCAAAAATAAATCTAGAAAAATTATGTATACTATTTAAGTCATTTGTTTAATATTGTTTATGTTCAATCTTGGAAATACATAGGTTTAATGGAGTAAATAATATTCTAATATAAATAATAATGTGAAAGTAAAACAGTTTTATTTATTTAAGATAACATAACAAATACAAGTTAAATTAAAATAAAAAAAATAGCCTACATATTGTTTTGGCAATACAATATAAAAAAATAATCTGAATATGCCCGAATTAATACCAAAACATCTAGTGTTTCGTAATTTGATCTGGATCTAATTTTGGTAGGTAGATACCCAGGCATATTTTCAAATTTCAATTGTTGTTATTATTTTAAAAGGAGAGATAATAATTATAAATAACGTTTTTATTAAGGGCCCGCTGAAGAGGCCGCCGTTCAAATATAATTCAGTATAAAAAGGACCTCGGCGTCGTAACTACGTCAATTTAAATCGATCTTTTCGCAAAAATCACTAATCATCGGAGATTTTATTTCAAGAAATATTATTATTATTACTGATAATTTCTGCCGCGCGGAGAATTATTATTATTTTATGAACACCTGCGAGATGAAGCCGATCATAAAACAGGGCTGTCAAAATAATATTAAGCATTCATATTTTTTAAATGTTAATTTCATCATGGTTTTTAATCAAACCTGTGCAAGTACGTACTGATAACTTGGGTGGATTTTGTAGCCAACATACTATTGATATATATACGGGTATATTATTATTATAACCCAATTCAAATTGAACATAGGTTGATACTCAAATACTATTATAGTATGTTTATGATTTCGAGAAAATAATACGATGGTATAATTAATCCATATCAATTATTTGAAAACATTACATTCGCACTTTGCACAAAATTACAAACACATTCGAAGTTTGCCGCACACGTACAGACCACGTGATATTTGTTTACGCAAAATCGTCGCTTTTCAAAATGGCGAATTTGATTACCAGATTTTACTGCGATGAATCAGTATGTTCCTTTTTGTCTTTTTTTATTCGTAGGTTTGTTTACTATGTACACCGAGAAATTTCCATTTATAAACTCGGAAACGATTTTTACAGAAGAGTTTTGGAATATAATGCAACCAAAACTGGAAAAAATTCTATCATGGGTGTTGACTTCCTGAATTAGCTAACCCCAGGTCCATGCCACTACGTGAACCACAGTGGATATTAAGCCATTTCCACACTGGCAACAAGTTGCTGGCAACCTCATTAAATTTTACGATACTTACCATAATTGCTTAAGAAATTTTACAATAATTATCGTAAAATCTAACGAGGTTGCCAGCAAATTAACTTGTTGCCAGTGTGGACCCGGCATTAGATGCACAAAACTTAAATAATATAAATTATAAATAAAAATTTAAAATTATAAATATATATTATGATTTATGTCTTCGACAGCCCTGATGAAATAAATGTGAAATATGAGTCGAATCAGTCACAGAGCAAATTTATTAACACAAACAACTTTGACACGACCTTTTTATATTAACTAGTAGACCAGATATTATGGACCACATGTTAAAAAATCATATTTTCAATTCTCAAGGCCATTTCTGTAGAACGTCCTCTTAATGATAATGAGATTAATGAGTAATGACAAATGCATTAACCTCCCGGATGTTACGTCAATTAAAAATATTTGCCATAACTATTACCGAGCATTAATATTAATACACAAAGATCGAAGAAACAAACTAAAAATAGAATCGAGTGTTGAATTCAGATGTTATTGTTATTTTATTACATTATTTGAATAGTCAATTAGTGTAATTTTTATTAATGATAAGTACATTAAGATTAATAACATCAGTATTTGATTTTTTTCAGCAAGGGTTATTGTGTCTTTATATTACATTTCACATTTTATGGCATCATACTAATTTAAGCATAAAGTTGAGTCCACACTGTTTGAAAATATTATAATAATTTTCTTTTTTTTTAAGTATTTTTTCTGTTATATTTTCGTTTTTATTTTATTTTCCATAAAAATTGATAAAAAAATCAATCCCGAAAACTTCTAATACTACTTCTAAAACTACTAATCCCGGGATTCATAGGTATCGAAAATAGTGCGGGATCCCGGGATTGGAATCGCTACTCACGCCGATCGTCATGAGAAATCGTCAACCCTAAATAACAATAACACTTAACGAGTTCATATACCAAAACGATCTCACCTGTTTTGATTAGTTTTTAAATCATAAACATACGTGGTGTTGCTAGTTTTAAAAATTACTACTTTACCAGTATTCCGTCAATCTTTTTTTATTTGAAATATCACCGCAAACTATTGAGAATTATATTTAGACAAATAACATGTTACTAATTGTATTCACTAGCATAGTAAGTATGTTTGAGTATGTATGAGAAGTATGTATGAGAATTAATGAAGTCAGGTGACTATAGTTATAAAATCAAACGGACAGCATTGACAGGATGGAAGCGGAACCTCTTGTCCTATCGGCAACTTGGATCAGGCTAAAATATAAATGTTTCTATCTCACTCAAGGCTCAATGAAAACATTTAAAAACTGAACATCGATACGTGGGAATACAAGTCGAACCGATTTGCAATAATGTGTGTATCAGTAATCTAACTCACAATAACCACGCCAAGCAGTGCTGCAACATTCAGCAAATTAAAATTCTAAAAATTGAATTTGTTGAACAAAAAAAAAATGAAATAGTTATATTGTACCTAAATGATTTAATATAATGTAGGTATACAAAGTATACAATTAGTACCTTTTATATTGCTTCAAAATTTCGATGGAAACGTTTGCTTTTATGATTAACGTGGCTTTAAAAAAATATTTGATTAAAACTAAAAAACTTCAAAATATGTAGTTAGGAAAAATGAGTAGTACATATTTCAAAAGCATAATATTTTGTTTTCTTCTCTTTGCGTTTGCTCTGCGAAAGTGTCAAGAAAGTTTACGATTTTTTTTGTTTCGTTTTATTTAAACTGCCTTTCTTCCTAATCGTTCGAATCGTCAGAATGTCAAAAAGTCATACATTTAAAAGCAGGTTTTAGTACAGCTTCGTCCGCTTATAAGAACAAACATTTTCAACTGATGTTACGGAAGAAATTTATGAAGCGGGCGAAACCGGTTCTGGTATTTATGAAATCGTGTGGATAAAATTAATAAAATCGATCAACTCTGTTTTATATTGTTTTATGTAATTCAGGAGTTGACAACGTGAAAATAAAGTATCTTATTAGATACAGTTTTCAATACAACAACTGGGTTTCTCAATTAACCAAAGTGTAGATTATCGTCTCCCCTGTCTTTGCCCCTTGCAATTATGTATCGATTTATCAATTACGTGGCACTGAATTTATCCGGTAATTACCGGAAATAATTAGGTCGTATGATTGTCAGCGTTGTAGGTATGTATTTCATTGGTTACTTATTCATATAGGACAGGGATGGCGAACCTATGGCAGAGATGATTTTGCATGGCACGCGAATGTTATGTGCTAAAGAAAAAAAATAGATATATAATTCGAAAGATATATTTTTTACAAAGAGTTTTACAAATACCTACCTAAATATATATTATATAATATTAAAAATTCGTATTTTCTAGGGTTTTTAATAATATTTTTATCAATCGATGTGCAAATGGAATCGACGAAATTCATGCATTAATCACAGACCGCATTGTATAAAAAATAACAGGCAGCTGATACTCTTGAAGAATAAGCATTATAATTAATTTAAATTACATAGATGGGTCCTTAGGTTTTATGCGTCATACATAATAATATTATAGCACTGACCGCATCAGACGGCGGGGTAAGCCGTGTCGCGAACCTCTGAGTTTGATCGATTTACAATAATTTTATATATCATGTATTGCTTATAATTTTTGAATTTTTTTAACAGAATTCTT
Source organism: Rhyacophila brunnea (assembly GCF_057557595.1). NCBI lineage: Eukaryota > Metazoa > Arthropoda > Insecta > Trichoptera > Rhyacophilidae > Rhyacophila > Rhyacophila brunnea. Next base: position 19,338,750 of record NW_028232965.1, read on the forward strand.
ATAACTATTTTTTCCTGCTTTTTTACTTTTTTCCCCTGTCTTTTTCGAACTGACAAGTAAGAAAAAACTGCTCGGCACGTCAGACAGTCAAAAAATAATATTTGGGAAATTTTGGCACGTACCTATACGTAAAAAGGTACTCCATCCCTGATATATGAATTATTCATTCATTTGTTTTTAGCACTACAGAGTTTGGTGGGTCTTAGCCTCTTCCAGATTTTTTTTATCCCGGACGATCTAGTGCCGCTTTCCTCGACCGAGCATCCTTTAATCCCTTACCCTTACGGCACAGTCCAGAAATCCAGAAAAGTTTTGACCGTCCAGGTCTTCTTTTCTTCCCCCTTTCTGGTAACTCCTCCGGCATTCTGTACACATGGCCCATACATCGCGCTCTGCATTATCGTCATGTGATCTGTTTGCCCCCATGAAATGAGTACCTCATCATACCTCGACCTGAAAATAGCATTTTTATAATATTATTACAATAAAAACGTTGATGCTGAAATAACTGAAACAAACTGCGAAAAACCAGTGTCATTGATTTATATTTGATTGTATACACACATGTTTGATTGTATAGAACACGCTATATACTGTATAGGTGTTTTTTTTAAATAAACTTATAGCTAGGTTAGGTTGTACCTACAGAGCAATAGTAAATATGATCACTAGGGAGCAGATTTATATGCAACAAAAAACATGATTATACAAAATCATTAAAATATGCACTAAAAATAGAAAAATATGCATGCAATAAAAAATTGAGTTTTATATAGACAAAAATTGTCGATACCCACTCCACCCAATATTACTGATAAAAATCGAAAAACGAATTATTAATTTTAATCATTATAATACAGTAACAAAGAAGATAAAGTTACATTACCTACTATGTATTTTCACCATGTCCATTGACTCGAAGCAAACTTAACTCTTAAATGAAGTCCTCGTGTCTCCTCCAGTTTTTTTAATACTTCGGGTAAAAAAGTCTCGATCACAGCTATTGTCAGGCAATCTACGATGTTTTGTAAATTAGTGCAAAATCCCATAAATATGCATTTGTTTATGAAATATGCACTCATGTCTCAAATATGCTCTAACGTCTCAAATATGCATTTATATGCTCAATAACATTTTATTTTTTGATTCTGCGTGTCTCAAAACGGATTTCTGTGTAACTCTCATAAATGTGCATACATAATCCGGTCTCTAGTGATCACCATTTTCCTAAAACTACAAAGAAAATAGCCTGATTATAATTGCATTATAGTAGCATTTCTGTAATACTGAATACGAATAAAAATACTGTTTATATTAGATGTTTTACAATTTTTAAATCGAAATATTTTAATTAAATTTCTCGAAAATATTCGAGAGCGCCTTCACTGGCGACGGCATGTGTTGGTCATACTAAAATCTTACTTACTATCATTTGTAAAACAATATTATGAATTATGATAGCTATTTCAAATGTTATTGAGTAGTTACAATAGTATTTTTTAGTTGACTTTTTAATTTACCAAACATATTATCATGTTTGTCGACACCTATGTCAACACAAGTTTTAATCAGTTAGATAATATCTTGATATATTGGCAAAACCATCGCTCACATTGTTTTCACATGTGTAAAACTAACAAATATGAAATTCCGTTTTATCATCATCATCATTTTTTACTTACAAGACCTTCGAACGATCATATTGATAAATTATTTTTTCTTCTCGTTTAAAATATAGTAGGTAGGTACTCATTTAAGTCATTTAAAAAAATCCTTTATCGTTTTTCCGAAACCCCCCCAAACAAATTTATTTATTATTTATCACATTAAATTCAACGAATACAAAGGTTAAGTTTAAATAACAGTGTATTATCTAATGATTATACAGTATTTATATATTGTTTATATATATATAACTTTGTATTCCTCACACATAAAAAAAATATTTTACAACACGTGACTCACGAAACACGTGTCATACAACAATTTGTATGTGAGGAATTCCATGACATAAACACATTCTATAAATTATCATGAATTTCCACTAAGTAAATAATCTCTCGATATAATTAGTATTTATGTATTATTAAAAATCCAAACGATATTCTGAAGATAAAGAAATTCATTATTTGATAATTATTATTCATTACTAAAATTAATTAAGCCGATAACTTTATTCCATAATAAAGTTCATGCTTTTTTTCAATATTTTTTTGATCCGGGGCAAGGATCTAATGTTCTAATGGGTTGGGTGTAATTCACAGCCAAAAATCTGTGAATATATTATATCTACACACATTTAATGGAAAATTTAACGGAAAGGCAATGTTTGTTACATCCACAATTTGTCAGATGTGGATAAATTTTCTTTTCCACGATCTGGGAATACTGCTCTAATTTTTGGTGATAATTTTAAACATTTGATTTTGTTTCTTTTTTTACTTTATTCATAAATAAAGTTAGATAATATGCATTGCATAACAAACATCGTTAAGTACTGTATTACATGTTTATTTGTATAAAATAATTTGTAATAAGTAATTTTAAAAAATTAGTGTATTTTTTCCCAATTTAGTACTGAAACATTTCGCGGCTTCGTCTGGGCACGAAAATAGTAGTTCACCTTTAATTAAACATAATCTTAATTATTTCTGTCACCGGCAATGTCATCTGTATCACGGGATGTTAATTAAACTTATCACCTGGTAATTAACTTCACAATCATAATTCTTAGCTAAATAAGTATCCGAAAAATTTTAGTCTTGAATATTATTAATCTGCGTAGGTAATTTGTTTATCTTGCGGATAATTAATTACGTGCTGCGTCTCGCCACTGGCTTAGGTATCGTTCAATGACAGCGGTGACGCAAGCTGAGCGGCCGAGCGATGCGCGCGCACCCCGCGATGACGCTGGTTTGGCGCCGCTGCAAGCCGGGAGCGTCGCGGCGTCCGATCGACGGCGGTGCAAGCGACGACCGGCCAGGGTTACCGTAGATCTTGCCGGATTACTCGCGATTCGTCCTTTCGACGAAGGATCTATGCACGCCGTGGGCACGTACTATTTCAATTTGATCAAGGGCATCCGACAAAAACATATATCAGTAAAGTAAATTTAGATAATTTATATATTAGAATTTAATTTGGTTAAGTTATTCTGTTTCATTCATGTTATATATTATCAGCAACAATCCAACAAGTAATACCATCCTTCATATTATAATAACATTAATTTATTATCTAAACGCCAGTTCGATGATTTTTTTAAAACATTTTGACTTCGAATGTCTTCCGTTTAAATGGGCTATATTTTAAAACACATTGTCAGTTTCAGAGATATACTGTATCAAAATTCCCTATTTCCTGATAATCCTTCATTTTTACCATGTTCTATCATATATGAGACTTCACAACCTCCATTCCTTCATAATTACTCTCAAATCTTAAAATATCTTGTAATATCATAAGAACTTATATCTTATTCCCTATGAATATATTATGTATGGCCCACAATTATCTGTGCCGTTGGGAAAACTCAAATCTGCACTAAAGTAATACAGCTTGCATTACCTATTCATAGAGTCTTGAAGCCTAAATGCCACCACTAATTTCCATTGATTACATATCGTTCTGAATTATTATCAATATTCATTCAGTTTTTTGCTATGATAGATCTAAGAATTGTGCAACTAACGCGCTTGTATGTGAAGTAGGCAAACTGAATTTTACTTTCATGTTTCCAAATTAGTTATTAATAGTAATAATAATATGATAGTAATATGCTACGTTTAAGTAATATTATAACAAAATCAAAATTTTTCTCTACTTATACAATTTTTTTCAAAAGGAAGTCGCATTAATTGGATGAATTATAAATAACAACACTTTATATAATATAAAACAATATTCATCTACAACTGTTATTGTAGATATTTGATAATTCGGCATAAAACTTCCTAATAAGAAAGATAATTATAGGTACGTAATATCACAAAAGCAAATTTTAACATTATGTCTAGGGAATCCAATCCCGAGCCAAAATTATGATCGCGGGATTTCGGGATTACAATTTGACAATCCCGGGATTGGCATTTTTTCCATTGTTAATATAAAATTTTATATTTACAAATAACATTGATAAAATCGATCAAAAATAAATCTAGTATAATTTATACTATTCAAGACATTTATTGTTAATATTGTATACGTTCAATCTTAGAAATACACAAGTTTAATGGAGTAAATAATATTGTAATATAAATAATAATGAGAATTTAATATGAGCTGTTTCTGATAGTAAAGACATAATGAATGGATTAGCAAGATTTAAAATAGTAAAGCAAATAATCATGGCGTACTTATGGCCTTTCCGCTTCATAAATCTAATTAGTCAGCCAAATATGAAACTGCCGTAAATCGTATGATATCATGGTGGAATTACTTTGTTAAAAGTGCGAAGCATTGTTTTTTCCAATCTTTCTCATTTTTAATAATTTATGTGAAAAAATAAAATGAATCGGCTACCTACATGGAAATAAATCAAACTTCATTCAAACTCAGTTTATTTATAATGTAGTTATTTTTTATTAAAAGTGTTTTTTCTGTTATATTTTCGCTTTTATTTTATTTTCCATAAAAATTGATAAAAAATCAATCCCGAAATCCCGGGATTCATAGGTATCGAAAATAGGTCGGGATCTCGGGATTGGAATCCCTAATTATGTCCGAATTGAAAGATGTGCATACCTATTTTTTTCTGTTGTGTGAGTGAAAATATGACAAGCAGGGTTTTAAATTAATGCGTCAATGCGTTTTCTCCACAATCTATTTTTTACTTAAGATCTTAAATAACTAAGAAAAATATTATTAATTTTCAATTAAACTGTTTTTGTTATTCAAATCAATGAGTCACAACTAGGGAATCCAATCCCGGGATCCCGAATCCCGGGATCCCGGGATCCCGAGCTATTTTCGATACCTATGAATCCCGGGATTGATAAACATAATCCCGGGATTTCGGGATTGATTTTTTTATCAATTTTTATGGAAAATATAACAGAAAAAATACTTTTAATACAAAATAACTACATTAGAAATAAACTGAGTTTGAATGAAGTTTGATGTGTAGGTTGCCGATTCATTTTATTTTTTCACATAGATTATTAAAAATGAGAAAGATTGGTAAAAAAACAATGCTTCGCACTTTTAACAAAGTAATTCCACCATGATATCATACGTTTTACTGCAGTTTCATATTTGGCTGACTAATTAGATTTATGAAGCGGAAAGGCCATAAGTACGCCATGATTATTTGCTTTACTATTTTAAATCTCGCTGATCTATTCATTATGTCTTTACTATCAGAAATAGCAATCTCATATTAAATTCACATTATTATTTATATTACAATATTATTTACTCCATTAAACTTGTGTATTTCCAAGATTTAACGTATACAATATTAACAATAAATGTCTTAAATAGTATGAATTATACTAGATTTATTTTTGACGGATTTTATCAATGTTATTTGTAAATATAAAAATTTTATATTAACAATGGAAAAAAATCCCAATCCCGGGACCAGTCCCGGGATCCCGGGATTGTCAAATTGTAATCCCGAAATCCCGGGATCAGAATTTTGGCTCGGGATTGGATTCCCTAGTCACAACCCACAAGATGTAGGTACCTACCATTCTTTATCGAATACTTATACATCATTTGGAACACCCTAAAACATGTAAGTATATTACAGAATATGTGTTTCAGTGGGTATGTTTCTGAGGTATTCAGTTTAAAAATGTTCCAACGATTGATATTAGTTACCTAAAACAATCGGCGTCTGTTTTAAAAAATATGGCTTCAGTCAATGTTGCTACCTACAAAGTCGTCGTGCTACTAGTACCTACCTACCATTATTATTTTATATTTTTCTGTGTACTCATACATTTTTAGTACATAATAATTATTTCCTGGTTGCAAGAAACAATTTAATAATGTAGGAATACATACCTACATATTATTGAATAGATATGTACATATGAACACATACATGGATCTATATGTTGATAATCTTCAAAATCGTCGCAATATTACAGTATGTAAGCGCATAAAATATTGTGATTGTTGTTTCATGTTACTGTCATAGTAATTTGAAATGAAAAAAATCACGTACACGTATTTTCTTTTAAATATTCTTCACGAGTTTTTCACAAAGCTTTTCCACGACGTTACTCACCACTCGGCTGTAAAATTGAATCGTCAATTCATATTTTTTTTCTCTTAATCATACCTACGCAATTTCGTCGACACAAGATATTGCGTCACAATTTTATTATCGTATATTATATAAATCTTAAAACGCGAGGCCGCATAGTCTTCTATATGTTATTTTTATATATTGTTATTGTTATCAAACTGATATAGGTACTCGAATGGAAGATGTATTTGTTTTTATTACTTGGTGTAAAAAACAACTAATTTGACATTGATTTTATTTATGTTATTACTTATTCATTCGTAGCTTAAAGGTTTATTAAAGTATATTTTCACACTACGCCCCTGATTCAATAATGAAGTCTACTTAATAAACATTGCATTAAACATGCCAAGGCGACTTGTGATGCATACATTATATTTGTCACGAAACTTGGCAAAAAACGTACATATCTTCATAAAAAACAGAATCAATGATACTCAAGTAACTAATTCGATCCAATAACTTATTTTCTTCGCTATCATTTTTACTGTCAACGCCGAAAATCGTGTAATTCTGTTTTTTTTTATTATTAAAAAAAATATGTGCACGTTACAAACCTTTTTATTGTGTATATATTTTAGCATTGGGTAGTTGAAAGCATCTCCTTTCAATCATTCGGCAAATTGCATCGATCAATGTCCCAGCCACAATAAACGTAGGCCATTCGCCGTCCGATGACAAAGCGATCTATATATGCACCGAGTTCAGTGAAGAAACACATTTATATTCAAATACATTACGACAAGATCACACTATTAATATAACATGAATAAATCATGCAGAACTCTATAATTATTGACTGTTTTGAGTAAGTACCTACACTGAAACGCAAAGAATATTAGCATTTTGAGAGCACTTCTTATGTAAAAACAGTGTAATAAATTAAACAAAATATGATGTATTTGAAAAATAATATAAATATGTATTTCCACGAACGCGTACTAAATATTTTTTCGAATTTTCGTTTAGTTATGAAATGTTAATAATTATTTTAAAGCCATGTCATGAAATATCGAAGTGAGATAATTACGAGTATTTTCGATAACCATTAATACAAAAATTCGTACCCACAGTTATATTAATAACTGCAGATAATAATCTCTACTGCTTAATATATAATATATGATAGGTACGTTGCATAGATGCTAGTATTGGGTACTTAATTTCAATTTTCCGTCAATATTATAAGACTTTGTTAATCCGATCAGCTCAGTTTTCGCGCCCGCAATAGCCGAGTAGTAAACTTGACTTTGGATCTTCCTTTATAGTTTTGGGGCTCATCTACACTAGGCATCATCCCCTTCGTCTCTGCTGTATTGTCTCTGTTTAAGGTTTCGCTGTGCTTCTACGTGGTGATGTGATTTATCCGGTCCTTGACGAGGGCCGGGAGGTGCTGCTGCCTCCAGGGTCAAGGTGTTGTTTTCTATTCGAATCCATTCTGTGGCGATGTGAGTTTCCCGGTTCTTGAGGAGGACCGGGAGAGGCTGCTGTCTCCTAGATCAAGTGTTGTAGTAAAAAAAAATTCAAATAATAGGCTTGGCGCATTCTTCGTTCGGCCACCACATCCTTTTCTTTGCTTCGCGACAGGAATCTTCTATCTTCTCTTCCGTAGATGGCTGCTCATCGGCGATTGTTCTTTCTTCTTGTACTTCTCTTCTTCTGATTTGGTCATCATTCTTCATCTGGGTTCTTGCCGAGAACCGCGAGTAGTAAAATGTTCGCTTCTTAACGTCATGTGTCACCGGTTCGAATTCCGCATGCGGCGAATGTGTGTTTGTGATCCTGAGTACTGACCTAATACATTGAGCAACTATCTTAACACATAGATTTCGTAGCTTTCAGGAAGGAGTCAAGATTCACATGCGATTGTAGATTGATTTTAAATATATAACACAGTCCAGTTATTAGTAGTATTTCAGTTTTTCTGTTGTCACACATCGGTGTTAATAGATCCCTCTGTTGGTATTGTATTACAGTAGTAAGTTGATCGTCACTGGCTCCGCCTCGCAAGTAGGTGGATGCTGCTGCCCCGCAGTCTGGTGCAGTGGTGCACGGCGCGGCGGTTAGTAAGCCCTGACACATCACCAAAAGACAATCACCAAAACTGCAACCACATTTTTGTGACCGTAGTTGTTCTTGCTGACTGACAAAAATTCGAATCGGACACTGTTATTGTTGAAGTCGGTGTTTTATTTCCCAATATTCCAATAACGCTGAATTCATTTTATTCAAATTAATTTGTCAACGTTTCTTATTCAGCTAATTAAAATCTTCGCTTTCTATCGAAAGAATTTATGAATATTTGCATTAAGTTATTCTTTGACCACCTGCCGGACAGTTACATCGTAAACGTATCATTTCCCAACGATGATTTCAGTATGAGTAAGTAAGTTTTCTTTTTACTTGTATATAACAGTACTTATCTCATACCCATGACGAGTAGATTTAGAATAAGAACCAAGAACAATAGTATCATACATAAGCTAAATGCTTACAGTTAGTTTATAACATTAATATGTTTTCTGCATGTAAACTAAAACTTTTTTAAACATGTTCTATCATAAGAAGATCGTATAGACTCCACATAGTGGAGGTTGTATTAACAAAACTAAAACTTACCCACTATTTAATATTCGTATACTTTCATAGTAAAATAGCGGTCATGACATACCTACTGTTAAAAAAAATTCGCTGATAAATTCGTTGGCTAACGATATCTCAAAATTCTACCACGTTTTTATTAGCTCGTATTCTTATTTGTCCGGTACAGTTTTTTTCTTGTGTGTCCAGTACAATTTTTTCTTGTTTGTCCAAGATTTGTATTGGACGATTGCAGATTTCCCGACTAGCTAGACATTTGAAACTTTTAGAATATTTATCAGAACACGACAGACTTTTAGCCATCTTTAAGTAGAATTGAATTCATTTTCAGTTAATTCTGTTTTGTATAAAAAGTTATTTCGGAAGAAATCCGTAATCCAATCCACTATTATTGATTGCTAAGGGGGTGGTCCTAGCAACTAAATTATTAATATATACGTGCGTTACTATGGAAATCAAAATAACATTTCAGTATTATATATTATTTGTTTGTTTGTCGCAAAATAGCAAAAAAATAATTTGTTGACAATTGCCTTATTTGTCCTAAATTATTAATACATAGAATTGTCAAGTTTATATGATTCAAGAGGAAATTTAAAAACATGGTATATAAAAAGTCCTTTTTATCTTGTAATTATTTTTGTATAGGACAACCAAAAAACAATTATTATGTTTTAAGACTACTTCGTCCGTGGTACTTATCTTTTTGATGAAAAAGTCGATTTTTATCTTTTTAATCTGCTAAACAACACATTGTGCTAGAGAAGACAATAAAAATAGTAATTTAGTATAATATACTTACTTAATTTTGAGTTCAAGACTTCGGTCATAGAAAACATACAAATGAAACACTACAATATACCCTGACTGCAGGAAAATATGGACAACTTGGGCATAATGTATTCTTAGATGCGATACTTTTTTAATATAAACAACAGTTTTCATTTATTCATAAAATGTTCAATGGAACTGAATAATAAATCATTTTCCTGTAAGTTCAGCCAAATTATATTTTAAATAGCAAAATTATCCGGAATTAAAAATAAGAAAATTTTCAGAATATTTTTTTAGAGAATTCTTCAGAAAAAAGTAATTTTGAAACTATCTTTCATTAATTGTGGCCGTGGTTAGCTTCGCGAGCTGAGTTTTTTTTGTGTTTGTTTGTAAATTTTCTTGAAGTAGATATACATTCACAGTCTCGTCAACAACGGTAGAAGCTGTGGCTTTCAATTTATTTTTTCACTCTTTCGATTCCATCCCATAAAGTAATCTAATGCAAACCATGCACGATGTCTTTTGATCTCACAAAACTCCGACAAAATGTTATCGTTTCTTCGTATTAGATTAATGCGTACTCTTTAACGACGTTTTAAATTTACATGTATTATAGATTTTACGTAATTTATGCAATAGTGTATAGATTCATGCTCTAGCACGACACAACTATAAAACATTCGCTCAATATGTTACTTATAATTTTAAAGTTTCTTTAACGGCCCACATGCTCGTCGTAGGTCAAAATTGAGTTTTTATTGTATTTTCAAACCATGATCCTGGACACTCCTTAAACGTTGTAGATAATCTATTTATATAATTTTGAAGCCTTATTATCCTCTATATTTATTTTAAACATTTGATGACTACATAAAGTATTTTTGTTACATAAAATATTATTCTTTTAAACCTCTCGCTCTAATGTTTTAGAATACAGTCATATTTCGGTACATGAATGTGCAGTGGTGTTAAGATTTTTTACATTTATTAATTTTTAAACGCATTTATAAAACCATTAGTATAATTTATGACGAGATAATTTTAGTAAAATATTTACGATAAAAAATTATATTGATAATCTCTGTGATCCCAAATTTGACAAGAATTAGGCATTTTATTATTCAAAAAATCGGCAAGATTAACACATTTGAAGTTAACCACTGGGGAATGCCAAAAGAAATGGCGTTTTTCCAAAAAACACTACCTTATTCTTAGGTCAATAATTATTATAAAGCAATCATTATTCGTAGGATGTTTATCACACCTGAATGGTCAAAGACATAGCTTATAATGAGTATCTTTAGAATTATCTTCAAATGTGTTAATCTTGCCGATTTTTTGAATAATAAAATGCCTAATTCTTGTAAAATTTGGGATCACAGATTATCAATATATTTTTTTATCGTGAATATTTTACTAAAATTATCTCGTCATAAATTATACTAATGGTTTTATTAATGCGTTTAAAAATTAATAAATGTAAAAAATCTTAACACCACTGCACATTCATGTACCGAAATATGACTATATTCTAAAACATTAGAGCGAGAGGTTTAAAAGAATACTATTTTATGTAACAAAAATACTTTATGCAGTCATCAAATGTTTAAAATAAATATAAAGGATAATAAGGCTTCAAAATTATATAAATAGATTATCTACAACATTTAAGGAGTGTCCAGGATCATGGTTTGAAAATACAATAAAAACTCAATTTTGACCTACGACGAGCATGTCCCCCCGTAAATATTATCAATGTCAATTTTATTATTCTCAGTATTTTACATAATATCACGTATGGTCTGTTACCGAAAGTTGAGGCGACCCGAATACTCACACAGACGCATTGTTTACAAACAGTGTTTCAAATTTTAAAATCGACTTAAAAAAGGATATTCTTTGTTTTGATTTAGGAAAAAAAATCGAAATAAAAAAAGAACAGCCTGTAAAAATACACCAATACACACAATCTTTCGTATCTGTGATCCCTGCAACTTTCGGTAACAGACCTATACCTACATATAGCAGTCGTTTTCAAAAATTTCTTTTCATGGCGCCCTAGTGTCTATTTTTTTTTCACTTGGCCCTAAAAATACAAATTGTTAGGATGGGTACGCGTGTTGTTTTCAACACAGTTTTTCATATATTGGAATCAAATTAAACACAGTTATCCTCATGCAGGGCCGGATTTACTATATGAGTAATAGTTAAAAAAAAAAAAAAAATACTTAACGCTGTTATTATATCCCGAAATAACACCGTCAAAGAGATATTATTTGTTAGCGAAGCAAATGATATATTGACAAAAGTCTCGTGTTGCATTTCAGTCATTATTTTTACAACTTGCATATGTGTAATAAAAATTATGATTAAGCAAATATATAAGTGTTTTTAGTAATGAACTATCATAAAATATGAAATAAATAAAGTTGAGTTTTTGGGGCTCCCAATAAGTATAAGCCCAGAATCCCCCCCCCCCCTTCAAGTGTAAATCGGCCTTATCCTCATTTGAGCGGTATTTGATTTTATATCTTTTATACTACTGAAAATACAACTTCGCAGAAGTAAATCGTCGTAAATGGAAGCAAGATTTACTGACCTTTAGCATTCAGGAAAGGGATATCATAACTTATTGGTACCTATTCGTCAACCCGACTAATTTACTGTCAAAAGACAGTTGAAATCAAATCTACTTATCTGCCTATAAATATTGATTAATATTGAGCACCAAATGGGTCTTGAATCTATGCGAACTTCTCCATAATAACTTCCCAAAAATATGATGCGTTGAAATGCTGCTCGAAAAAAACAACCACCGAAGCATATAATGCCATCATGAACCGTAATGAGTGCAATTAATTAAAATTGCCTGAAGTTGATTAAATCTATTTCGCCGGGTAAATTAACTATTTGTTGATCAACGTATTAATTGGAATTGATCTTGAAACTATTTTATTTTTCTGGCAGGTATGAAGAATCTATAAATTTCTTACACAAAAAGAAACTAACATTTCCTGGCCACATATTATAATATATTATATCTATATATACCGCAAGGAGATAATTTATAATGGGTATATTTTAAAATTGTCATACTTAACTGCCTTGTGGACTATTAACTTTTGAATCATTCTTTCCTTGAAAAATATTATGAGTCTTCATTCCTACGCATTCTACCGATGTTTATACTGTTATTTTGTAAGAACCATAACCATGTAAAAATACATATTGAAAATTAGTTTTTTTGTACGTGCTAAAATCACTATTTATCCGGTTAATTCAATAATAAGGCTTCTTAAACCCGTCAAAATCATACTAAAACACATTTAAAACGAAAACCCATTAAGTACACATTTAAAATGATAAAAATAAATGTGGATAAAGACCAATGTTATTGGCTAATAAAAACGATCTTATTGTTCTGATTAGAAAATTCAATGCGATATAATATAGAAACTTGCGTAAAAACCAACCAGTTACGCTTGAAACTGAAATATTGTTTATTTGAGAACTTATCGGTTTATGAAAATATACTACTCAATAAGTATCGAATATCGATCATTGATTAGCTTAATTATATTAGACAGTTAATCAGTAGGGTTGCACACGCACTTTCTGACATAAATAAATACTGTCCCTTCTCCCTTCTAACGATTTGTTCCACATTTACAATTATGTATTTATCTTATCATCTCAGCGCGGCAACGTCAAATAATTGAGAGTGAATTTCCTATTTTGCTACAAGTAAATCTTCAATAGAAAATGCTTGTAACTAATTTATTATTCAGTATAACCTTTATCAACTTCACTCAACATCTTTGGATATTACTACATATAATTGATGTGATGCGGATTAAACGAACACAAGCGACATTGTAATTGATGCACAGGATAAGAGCAGTTTTCACATCACCGCATACTATAGGTACATGTCTATCCGTGAATCAGGATTCGAACATGTAGCTGCATTGTACGAAAAGGTATAAGTATACATTTCGTATAGACGTCGTGTACGAATCAGTTATTACTTTTATATAAAAACATTAATATACACAAAGAAAAATTAAGTTTTTTCTTGGAATAGTGATAATCTGATAATAGATCATTTGAAAACAAGACCCCATTTACAGAATGTTCAAAACAATAATGTAGAATTTAGATACAATCGAGTATTCAACTTTGAAGTCGATTTATTCAACTTGATGCACTTTATTAATTAGCACCACAGTTGTTCGTGTTGCAGTATTAAATTAACTGCCAAAATCAAATCATTTGTTTTAAAGAAAAGTCCCGAAATTTTTGCATTCTTATTTATCGCGTATCCGTGCCAGCGATAAGCTGTCTCTCGCACGGTAAATCATCATTTTCATGATTTTTAAAAAGCTTTCACAGATACATTTGTCTGCCATTCTCGAAACTAAAAGAGTTAATATATCATAAACACTCCCACTTCTGGTTCCTCTTTAAATAGCGCGTCACACCACACGTGCTCGTTGATTTTAGCACTGTGATAAGATAACATACAACCACGATCGTGGCGCTAAATGAGCTTACGGAAGCTTTATTCGGTAAACTACACCAGTATACTCACACTATAAACATTTTGGTGGTGAGCTTTTAGACTACTCTAATGGCCCTGACGTACTAATACAATATGAATATACCATACTAATCGATATTTCATTTCATATATTGTGAGCTTTTTAGTTATGTACGAAAATTAAATTGAATCACTAATTTTCATGTGAACAATGTTAAATTAATAAACTGTGATAACTTCCATTTGGGTGATCCAATATGATTAAATAATTTTTCTGTTATTGTGATATCAACATTAGCCGGGATCAGTCCTTAGTTCTTCGCTGCCACGTAGCTGCAACCGTCGAACTTGGTAATTTGGCGATACAGCTGGTTTTAGGGCGACTCTGTAGTTTTAATGCCTCTGGGATACCACTATGCCTGCATTTGTCCAATTTGATGAGCAACATATCTGGCGTATTCCACTTCATCAGATTGGCTACCTCAATTACATCGAGTAGTCTATTTCCATATCCATTGACTTATTTTTGTGGTCTTTATACGTATGTATGTACCCGATTACTAAGATGAAAATTGCTATTCACTTAAAGTTAAATTCTATATATAGGTAGATATATTGGCAAAATGAAAAATTTGAAGATGGCTAATCTTTACTATTAAGATTTTTCTTGCTGTCAGCGCTCTCAATACTCTTATTGTCATGTGAAGATTGTGTCCCTAATATTAAAAAAAAGAAAAATAATTTGGTTTTAAAGTTTTTGTTTACTCCTAAAAGGTACCCACTCTTATGCCTTGTTAGGACTGTGCCAGTGATTTAGTAAAGTAGCGAGTGATTTGGTAAAAAAACGTGTCTGAACAGACAAATTTAGTCGAGTAGTTTAGTAAAATGGTCAGTCAATCCGATCCATTTTATTCTATTATTTCGGGCGAGTAGCGATCCCCAGCACCTCTCACTATATACTAAACAAGCCACAAAACAAGTCTGAACAGGCGAGTGCATTAGTTGTCGACTGCCGTAGGAATGGCACAGCGTTGAAACAAAGATTACTAATCGAAAAAATATAACTTATATTATTATACTTCAATGCGACAAAAAGTCGCGAACGTGTGTTGATAGATCCGTAGATAAATGGCGATATTTCACAGAAAGCTTGTTGTTATTGAGGATAGGTAAAGAGGTACACATTATCTTATAATTATTATATATATTATATTATTATATATAATTATTATATTCATTTATTATTCCGTTTAGGTACATTGTACACTCAGTATGAAGGATATTATGTCATGTCGGTAGGTAGTGTGGATAATTTGTTGATTAAAACTTTGATAAATAATGGAAATATTTCACAGAAAACTTTTTGTTATTGAAAGTAGGTAAAGACGTAGGTAGGTAGGTACACATTATCCTAGTGTTCATTAGAATAATTATAATTTATAATTATTCATTTATCATTATGTTTATATTTTATAGTCGGTAAGGACAATGGAGCATAAAATCAGGGGCGGATCAAGTCAAGCGGAGACCCTGAGCGGTAAAAATTTCGGGGCCTCCAAATTCAAGTTAGAAAAAAGTTTTATGCGTAGAAACACTCATTAATTTATTAACATAAAATATAACAAAGGTAATAGAAATAAAATAAAAAAACATGTTTTAAATAAATTTTCGTCTTGCAAATTCATCAATTATTTTGGCAGTGTCAATTCGGTTTAAAATTTCTTGCTCCATATACAAAATTAAATCTTTTTCTCCCATAGTACTTCTCAAATATTTTTTGCACGCTTTAAAACAGAAACGATCTTTCACCTGATGCATTAGATAAGGGGATTTTTAAAAAATATTTCTACATTTGGGAATGTGAAAAGACATTTCTTTGGCGGTTTGATAGATGTCTGGTGTGGTTTTAATATTGTGCATAAAGTACCTATTTATTACCTAAACAAACTACAAAAATACATAGGTAAGCATACAAAAATTTATGCAACCACAAAAATATAATAGGTAGGTATCCTATGTAAATTAGTATTCATCAATAGGAATTTGGAGCATAAATCGATTTAATTCAACAACGCGGTTTTTGCATAGTGTCATTTGAATTATTTTTGAAGTTACGACAGACGGCAGCACTCTCGTGTCGCGCGAATGGTGTCCGTTTTGAAATATCCGTCGCTCTCGACGCTCTGTTCATTTTGATGCGTCACTCACTAATGAACTGTGTTCGGACACTTTTCAGTTACTAATTCACTAAATCACTCGCCCGGTCCGCAACGGCCTTTAGGTTGGTATTAGACTATAAAAAACCTTTGACTAGCATTTATTTTAAGATCATTCTTTTATAAAACCGAGGGAGCATTACACTACATATTTTATGAAAGTAAATTTTTTAAAATGGACAACAAATGCATGTTTACAGTCTTTTATTTCTACTTTTGTAATCTGGGTGGCGATCATTAGATATGTAGCATTTTATATTTTTCGTGTTTTACAATCAATAATTTTGTCTGGTTAATATCTTGTCGTCTTCCGTTTTTGAAACGAGCTGTCACAACAGTGGCCCAGTATAGTATCACGTGTACAGAAATTTCAGTAGATCTACTGACATTTAATATCGAACTAACGATCACATTTGCGTGATTTCTCCGAACATATCTAGATAGAACTTTCAATAGCACGTTTTGAAGACCACTAAACTATTTTTCTTCAAGTAATATCGTTGATTTATACACATTTTTGTCAATCTACAATCTACTTTATATTGAAAATTCAAACTGCCAACACTAAAGAACACTTTTTACCATTGACTGATCTTAGATAAAAATGTAATAAAGACATAATTGACAAAGATGTTTGATAGTCTACAATGGTAAATTTATTCATGTTGAATTTATTGTTTTCATGAGGCTTTGGCTACAAGAGAAAATAGTACAAGTTACTCGTTCTATATCGTTTCTATAAACCCCACCAACTATCTGATGATAGACAGACATTTTTAATAGGCTATATATATGTGATTTATTCCGGTCTCTTATTAGTAGTAAACGTCGTACGGCATCAGAGAAAATGTTCGAGTTAATATAACCAGATATCTGTGCGTTTCTCATTGGCAAAATTGAAACTGGCATTTTAAGATTCTAAACATCGTTTACTAATAAAAATGTGTTGGTTGGTAGATTGAAAGATTATCGATCTTTTTTGATTCACCAAACACAAACCATACCTATTCAGTTCTTATTAGATACACAGTATTTAGTATAAAGTACGTTTTATCTCATAGTAATCTCAATTGGCTTGTTAGTATGAAACGGTTAAGACGGTGCTTACTGCGGAACTGTTGATGAAATTGAGATAAGGAAAATATAATAAAACAGTGCCATCCTAACTGACTATTGTCTAAACCTCTAAGTATCTGAAACTCGTATTACAATGTGGCTGCATATGTAATGACGGAGAAATTTGTATTTATAATACATAACTGCTCCGCTGTTCCACATAAAAAGTTTGAATGAGCTATTAATTTAAAGGGAAAATTGAGTTCCCAATCCGGCTGCTAGTGAGAAAAAATATTTAGAAAATGTTCTGCTTAAATTAAAATGCGAATCGGTTGTCAAAAATTAGACTGACACCACTGAAAACAACCAGTGTTAGCTCCAACGAAATTACGCTATAACTGAAGGGATACATATGGACTTATAATATAATTTCAAAACGTTTTTGGTGTGCGTGAATTAATAGCCAAATATAAAAAAAAAAAATACATTGGCGCATTGGCAAATGGCGGCTATTAACTAGATGCCCATATGTTTGCATTTTAAAACATTATTTGACGATCGCGATTGGTCAACTAAATATTATAAGGTCCATTGCATTTAACTTGTAATTTTGATTAAAATATTTTTTATCTTGGTACAACCCGTGTATTCCAAACCACACATGTGTGATATTTGCTACAAACGAAAAGATGAATGGCTGACAGAAAAATATTCAATAGCCTTTGTAAGCTTTTCGATCAACCCCAGTTTCATACATTTAGGGTCTGTATCGATAATGCAATGTTTTCTTCGAAGTGTTTGTTTATTTCCAATCACGTTTTATTATATACGGTTTATCGTTTTCGATTGACGCAGAACTGACAGAAGTACAGTTAATAGATATTAATAATGTGAAGTGTTCTGAACACAGTCGTTTTCTTTAAAATTCGAGAATAGGCGATGCCAACAGAAATGAAACATCTTCGTAAAAATATAATATTTTCACTGCACCAATTTAATTCCCATCAGTCTCCGAGACCCATGTGTTAACTTGTTTCAAAATATGTTGTAAGCGAAGCTCTCGCCCGCGGAATTCGACAACCATGCATCATGTTGTATTGCTTTTACATCTTCATTTTTTATTTATAATGTGACGCTAACGGTACCGGGCGAGTTTTTCATATCGATTTAAATTAATTCAAAGTGAGTGGACCCGGTTAGCACTATATCTTTCGCTTCATTGTAAAAACGATTTGTTTGTTTGAATGAGCTGAAATGACAAATCGGCCGCATCAATCATGCAACGCGATGACATGTCATAAATATTTTGATTCTCGTTTACTTAATCACAATTTTATCCTATGACAATGTTGCAGTCATGTATTCCTTATCAAGTTATCAATGATATTCAAAGCAGAGATGTTGAAGATTCTTCTATGTCATTTTCTATGCAGAATTAAAGGTTGTGATCGAGAAACCGTTACTAGACTAAACTGCCGACCGCAACCATAATTTTACGAATTTCCACAGTTTTTAGGAAATCAAAAGAAAAATATAAAAGCTCGACTTTGATTTTGAACAGAAAATGGAGGGAAAATTGCAAAAAATCGTAATTTCGTACTAATGTCGATTTATCGAGAATCTCGAAAATGTCAAAATATCACAAGCTCTTAGCAGTATAATATGTATTCCAAGTGTCTCTTTAACATCGCTAATGGAGTTTTTACATATCGATGTTATTATACACAAAATTTCTCTCTGCATCATTTTCCAAATATTGTAGATACGTCTAAATGGGTTATTTGAGAAGATATTGCCTATATTATTATGAGGTACTTATTTGCACGTACCCACAATTTAATATTATTGTGAATGAATATACTGTATCTCTGGCTAACTCTAACTTCTGGCTCTCAGTTACAGACTTCGTACGTACCGGCTCCGAGTTTGATTCGCGGTGAGGTCACAAACACTCTATTTATATTATTACCTCAAATCCTGAGTGTTTATATGATCATTCCGCTACTACTACTGCACTACTGTTTCACTACACTGTTGAAATTTATAAAAAAAACTCATACCTATGTCCATTTCGCCTTTGATTTTCAATCGATTCAATTCGTTCAAAATAAATTTTCCCAAAACATGAAAATCTGCACATCCAACATCTGTACACATCTATCGATATTATGTAGTTGAAGCTAAAAGATGGTTACTAATGCTAATAATTTAATTAGCCGTATGTCATTCCAAACCACTGAGTATGTCGTTGAGATCTGCGTCCGTTATGCCTTTCTAAGGATACATTCTGCCAACCACCAAGCTGATAAAAATGCACCAGGTTAAAAATTAAATAAACAAGGTTTTTCTACTTTATATTCATTTTTAAATTAATTTGTTTAGCATGCGACGAATGTGCTTGTTTATTAGCACAATCAATTTCAATAGTAGTCAATCCAAATTCATCATCGTTCATTGACAAAAGGATTCTACCATGGGCCTCACATCTTGAAGCGGGCCCACCTACCTCTCGCTGAGGTTAAAGGCAGTGTGGTGCACTAATGTAGTATTTCCTAAATTGTACACGGGGGTTATCATTTAAGTATATCAATCATCATATAAGTATCACATCAAATTGCAACGCGTAACCACATATTTAAAATATTAAATACTCCTGGAACAAAGCAGGCGACTTTTTTTACCATTAATAAAATAAACATGAAAAGTGCATTAGAAAACTAACCAAGAACTCAGTATATAGATTTTTGTTTGCTTCAATATATCTGGCGCAGAAATCATTTAAAAGTGGAAACATAGCGAACTTATGTTTTTGTAATTTTGATTTCCAAAGCTGATTTTATAATTGCCTTGTGGTCTTGTTTAATGGTCCTTGCATTTATTTATTCACTTATTTTTTTTAAATTTCAACCGTTTAACAAAATTATTGTTCCTAAACAAATTTGCCTCAAATTTCAACATTATGATTTGATCCTTTTATTTCATTTTTTCGTATTTAATATACATAATAATAGCCAGCGCGCATCACAATAGTACATAAGTCAGGTATTATAAAATAAGTCTCCATATTTTCAGACAGGTTTGCAAACCTTTTATAGGACTATTATTTTATGTAGTTTATAGCTAGTGGCCATTTTATAAAAGATGCATTTGCAAACTGCAAACCTGTGGCTACATTAATTGTGTAAAACTTTTCGTGCCTCCCTTCGCAACACTCCGCGCCTCCCCAGGGAGGCGCGTCTCCCAGTTTGGAAATCGCTGCATTATGGCATGTGTATAGCTAAGGTGGAATATATCTACCTGCATACTTCAGCTAGCTGCTACTACCATTTATTAAAGTAGGAATTTTCCTTGCCACCTTATAGGTAATGCTTTCAAGAAACCATTTAGATGCATGAGGATAAAATGACCAGTTGGCAGGGTATTCGATAATATTGCAACATTTTCCTTATCGGGCATTTTTTGAAACTGCTATAATAATCATTTTTCATTTTTATGGAATTTGCATTTTATGAAACCATAATATTAAATACATAAATATTTAATTTTGCTTGAGTTTTATAAGTGGATCGGATATTTCAGGCATGTTCAATGCGTCGATCGCGGGGTGGATTTTGGTCGTGTAATAAATATTATGTAAAAAGCATTTAAATAAAGTGCATATATGATATTATGATTTCATTAATATATTTTGACGGTGAAGCATTCATTACCCATTTTTATTAACTACCTTAAGTCATTTTTACATACCCCGCGTGACCTCATCACATGATTCCTGCCGTAGGATTGGGAGAAAGAGAAGACGTGAATCCCCGCGCTTTAAACGAATATACAGTTTCTTCTGACCATTAATATAACCGTATATGTATATGACCGTATAATAACAATTTGGCGGCCAATGCCTGTGTTACGTAAATATCAATAATTTTGTATGTGTGTGTATCATAGTTGTTAATGCATTGATAAAGAAGAGAAGGAAAAAATGCATATAGGTAGTGAATTAGTTATTACTAGTGATTATTACGATTTTTTTAAATTTTATGGAAGTATGTACAGTAAAAACGAAGCAATGATGCGGTTCGTCGATTGTATATGTACGTGTATACGTACGAATACGCGGTCATCGGCTGCCAGGCATTTATCACGGCTCCCCATACCATACGACCGCATTATTGTTTCGTTTTTACTGTACCATTCGTGATTATTTTTACAATAAGCTCATCCAAATATTACGTAAATGTGTTAAAGCATGACAATGGGACAGTATGGTAGGTCACCGCCAGTTTTGATTGCTTGTGATTTCTCGACTTTTTTCATTTCTTCAGATTCGAGAATTCTCGAAATCAAAAATATTTGTTTTCTCGAGAATTAAAAATTCGTTTTTTGATTTCTCAAGAAATCAACATTATTATAAACCCGTAAATTTAACAAGTTCTGTTCAGTATCAAAGTCGAGAGCTTTTTATAGAGCTTTTTCGCCAAATTTGCTCTTCTTTTGCTAGCACTTTTTTGTCGGCGATTTTTAAAATTCTGCTGTGCTCGGCAACTTATCCTAGTAACAATTTCTTGATGTCTCGAGATTCGTATTGGTAAATTCTAGAGAAATGAGAATCCTTGAAATTTAATTTCTCGAGATTACACATTGGTATTTCCTGATTATCTCTCGAGGCGAGATTTCTCGATCACAACCTCTAATATCTACTTGAAGTTTGACATGCCAGGTATAGTTGATATCTAGGTGTTCTAAAAGACTGTACATACTGGAGTTGGCAACATCACAAATTTCTCGCCCATTAAATTCCGGAATAATGCTGAATCAGCTCAACCTGTTGTTAGCGCAACAACCTGTAAATAATCTGTATTAAAATGAATTGCGATATTTACATACATAATTTATGAGGTTGTCAACTCTTCAACTATCCAAAACAATGAAATTCTTTTATTTTTAATTATATGTAAATTGACAGTTAAGTAGCCATCTCAAATATATATAAATGCCATCGAGAGTAAATCGTGTTGTTTTATTTGTATCTAATGTCACATATTTACCAGTACTAATTATAACAAAACTGATTCATATAGTACGGTAAAATATTGGGAGTGCTACGATATGTAGAATGCGATCGTAGTAGGTAATAACATTGTATAGTAATTTCCGCTCGTCAATAAGTTTTTCAGGAAATAAAATTAATTGATAAAATAATTGAGTATTGTTGGCATTGATTTGATTTCATTATTGTGTTTAAATGTATGGAGAATGGTAAAATTGGACTGGACACAATCATAGCACGACTTCTTGGAATACGGCTAAATAGAGACTTGGTTTGCTTTGTATCGGAGTAACAGGAAGACTTAGTCACGTCTGCATTGCATTGACATACGTAACAGCCTTTTTATATAACTAGAGGCATCATGTCTACTGTAAACAATATTTTATAATGTTTGTAATCATTTTGAATCATGATTGTATCAATGTTAGCTCTTATTTGTTTTACGTTGTTTACTTTTTCAAGTTTTTTTTTGTTTTGACCGGCCAGTATTCAATAAATAGTAGGTACAAAACTCAAATCAATTAGAATCCCATGAAGTACCCTCGATCGATAGTATTAATTTTATTAAATATACTTTAAAACTAAAGCCGAATCTAGATATTATAACAAAGTATTTTAGGGCACCAGAGTAATGAGTAATGAATATATTGAGGGATAGCTTCTAAAGCGGAACATATTTACTATTTTTATTCACAACGTTTTCCGAAACAATAGTATTTTGACTCCGTCATGATGGACAACATTAATAAGTTGTCGTAATAATATTTGATTTAATTTGTGGAATTATATCATAAATCGACCCTGGTATCCAGTGGTGCAATACTAAATAAAGAAGTGCGGAGTGCCGGATCACAGCTTTTAAATATCATAATTCCCACTCCCAACCCCCACTTTTCTAAGGCATTTTTTTTAATATTACGACGATACGTGTCGAAAATTTCGTAACAGCGTTCGATTATCGATAGACAAAAAAAATCTAAGCAACTGGATACCCACTAAATGTCAATTTTCAATTGAACTGACTAATCGTTCTTTCGCATTTTTCCGCCCATGGTTATCGGTTGTTTGCATAAAAATAACAGTGACTTAATTTTGTTTATTCGCGTGATTTAAGATGATTGCGTGTAACATAATACATATTATAGGCTACGGTGGATTGTGTGTTGCGCGATGTACAGGAGGGTGAAGAGGCTGCGACGTGTGGTTCGCCATGGGCGGGCAACCTTAGATGAAAACTGACTGGAGTAGTCTCCGCCTCACCACGCCACTGTTGGTATCCTCAAAAAGCCTTTTTGACAGCCACATTTAAAATTTATGTTCAAAAATCATTACCGATGCTTAATTATCTACGAATTGTAATAGTTTACATCAAAAGCTTTTGGCAGTTTCTTTCTGTGTATCATAAATCTACTATTGTGTCGCTTGGTTGTATAACAACGGTTCGATGTTCTTCTCTGTGCAAGCATATCTTACTTTATTTGCGAATATTTCATCAGTTCTTAGTTAAACGTATCAAATGTACACTACACTTCCCAAGTGACACCACACCATCACTTTGTTGCGCCGAGATGTAGTTTTCCAAGAAAACCATCTGTATATTGAAAAATAGAGGTGACTGTACCCAACTATTTGTTTTATTCAATGTAACATTTCTCTGAAACAGTGACATGTTTTTATACAATATTCATTTCGCAATTTGTTATGTGTCCGATTTTTTTTCGAGTGAATTCGCTATTTTAGAATACAGGAAACAATTCAGAATTAGATTTTGTTTATATGTAAACAAGTCACCGTAAGTATGTTTCGTATTTATTATCGATACGTGTAGAATTACATTAAGTATACATTGGTTATTAAAATGATGCACGATGTGTTTTAATAATATACTCAGGTACTATTACGCGATTTACATAATGTTGTAATTACTGATGATCTTATTACATTACCTACATGAGATTCATTTTATTCAAGGAATGAGCACGTATCACGTTTTGTGCTTTGTTTTTTTATATGGTGACACTTCGGATTATGAATAAAATGCATTCCTAGATTATCTAAGTACATACCTAAAAAGCATCATCGTTTATTTTAGTAAACGAATTTATTGCATTAAAAGTAGATACGATGACCTTACATAATCATAACATTATTTGTCTTTATTATTAAAAAGTACGCCTTACTACGATATATTAAATTTTAATACCTACGTGCTAATTATTTTGTTTATTCATCGATTAATTCACAAGATTCGAGAATGTAACACTTTATATCGAATATACCTACATAATTTGAAAACACCTCAGAAAATACTAGAAAAATAAATTGAAAGTAAATACGACGATCGACCATATTTAAACCTGTAACCATTGGATTCGCGCCAATGTGCTTTACCAATTAACCTACGGGTGTCCTACTTAATCATGACGAAGTTAACTAGTAGTTATTACATGTAATGCTTATCAAATTGCATACGAAACATCCATCTTCCGAAAACAAAATTATTGAAATTTAATATTATTAATATACTTATAGCAAAATGGAGTTCTACCAAGTTAAACCGTCTTAAGTAATATGATATTATTATTGTTAGTGAATTTTAACAACTTTGGCATTCTTGCATATTATACCATATCAATGGCTCGAATACATTATCAGCAATAAAACGTGTGATTGTATCGTAATAAGTGTATTATTTTGGAATCTAAAACGAATTTATAACCCGGCCAACCGTATAACCGGATATCAATCTGAATTCTATCCGGTTTTTTTTTTTAATTGATCAGTAAATTGACATTCATTAATAAACTGGAAAAAAATCGAAATATCTTCATTTTGAATCGAGCATATTCTTTATAAATTGATATTTTCAGAGATATATCATTTTCAAAATCGTGTTTCCTATCCGACACCATACTTTCTTGTTTCCGTTAATATGTCAAAAATTCGTTTAATACTTTCTATATATTATACTTACTCGATATGCTGGTACTGCACTGTAAGCATCTGTCAAACTATTATGAAAGTACATATCATTAAATGATTTTGTTTTGTTTCACGATCCGATTTAAATAAACTATTCATTTATTTTCTTATTTTTTAAATTTAGAATTTGCGTTTAGGTGTATGTTTTCTGTCATCTTACCCCCTTAATACGTCTTCTCCCTGACTCGCTCCCTCCTATACAAGCACACATTATTTTTTGTCTCGTGCGTTACAGACAGATAAATCGAGATAAATATATTGTAATGCAATTATACTTTTCAATCTTGCATGACGAGTATGTGAAATAAGTATAGTCCAAAAGCCCTACCCGTCTCGACCGGTGGACACCCTTCGCAATACCGCTTCGGTCTATAATTAAACTCGCCTGCATAGTCTTTTTACGCGCTTTCCGGGAAGCGCCTTCGATGAGTCACCCGAGGCGCGTCTATTTCCGCGGGCGTCGGCGCGCCTGCACCCTTCGACCTTCACCACGCCCTTCCCCCTGAACATGTACATAGCTACATCCTGTTGCTCATCCGTAATATTGGTCTCGAGACTGCATGGAGACTATGCTCGATCAAGGTGTCACATTTGCGTCACAAGTGAAAACAAACAAAAAATATACATTGTGTAGATTATCTGCTTATTTTTGTGTCCTCAGTAAATACTGAAATGTAAGTACTTAAAGTATGTAAAGGTACTTAAAAATACAAGTTAAATAGTTTATTATTTAGTCACCATAATATCGTTATTCGGTTTTTAGTTTGATGTGAGAGAAAGTTATATTTTTTAATTGACATTACTTATCACAGGTGACGCGTATAGTTTTTGTTTTTATGTAGGCATATCTATAGTTTATCTGTCACTCACATGTATAAACCAAAGATGTTGAAAAAAATATTCTTCTATAGAGATGGAGCCTAAATGCATTAAATTGAAGCAAAAAACGACTAAAATGAAATTAGCTACAGGAGACTTCGCATTGCAAGTTTATTTGGAGGGAACTTCACACTTCTACTATGACATGTATTTGCAAATTTGGAGGGCGTATTGAAAGACAATCCGTCACTTCGTGTATATAAGCAGCCATTAGGTAATAATACACTTCGGTATTATTATTTAGTTGAAAATATCTGTTAAATTTTTTTGGAACGGTTTATAGGTGCAGTCGAGTAAGTAATCAAATCACAATAAACATTTAAAAAAAAAATGGCAGCCATTGCATGCGTCGGCAAATCGGAATGCCAACTGAGCGATGTTAACATTTTTTGAGTTTAATGCTTTAGAACTGGTGTTGCGATATCTCTATTAAAAATAGTTTCATACAAAACATTTTGGCTAGGTACGTTTACAAAGGATGCCATAGCATAATGACGTGTTTGAATTATATGATAAAATGACTAATAAATTACTTACAACGGTTTCGTAAACTTTTGTCGCTACACAAATGGACATGTACAGTCGTTTATTTGAAACTCAGTGTACGTCTTATCCTGTAAAAATTGCTATTTAATTTGCCTGCTTTCACAAAAACAACATTTCGTAAGACGACAAGACGTGTCGTTACCTCCGATGAAACTACAAAATCTCTACATTACATTTGCACGTGTTTTCCACAATCCGCTGAATACAAAAAAATATTTTTAGACAAAAATATACAAAACGTTTGTTTGCACATAAGTATACATTTTTTAAACATGTTTTGCTGTATATATTTGTTTACGGACATGTGTATCTTGGCGTGGACTAGGGATTATAGCTTATACCTACGCGTAAAAACATTGGCTAGAAAAAAAAACGAAATTTTACATATAATCAAAAAAAAATCATATGCGTCCATCGTATTGTGTTTTACTCGATATCGTTCGAGTACCTACAACAATACAATTTATGTATTAAAATAAAAACATAAATAACCGTTTATGTTTTTTAAGTATATACCACCCGCAATTCAAGTCAGTTCGCTTTTCTGCAAAACAAAATAAATAGGTATTATAAATCGCGTTTTTTATCAAAATAATCATGACTCAATTTTTCTTATGTTTTCACTGTCGCTTTTTTATGTCGGAAAGATTTTATACGACCTCTCCCCAACCTGCGGCTCGCATGCCGGATTTCACATTACATAGGTACTCTAAAATAAAACTATATTTAGGACAATCCAATTTTACACTCAAACAATATAATATAAGCAGTCACTTCCTTGCATTAAATATTTATATGCTTTGTTTAATTCTATTAAACGCTTTTGGTAGGTGTATAATTATGTTTATTTTGCAAATCAATTTCTCTCTAAAAAGTGATTTATATATTACCTACTTATTATAATAATATGTAATATAATATAATATCTATATTTAGTGGCTTTTGGATACCACTGATTCACCGATTATCAACGTTTCTGAATTCTTTACATTATTTTACATTATCATTAGAATTTAAGATAAAATTATCATCTTTATTTATACACTTTATTTACAATATAGATACATTTTCCTTTTTAAACAACATACATTTTATATAATTCAAATTATCCGGTTGGATATTGGCATACAAAATAGTTCGGTTTTTTGATACATTTTCATTTTTGTCTTTATTGAGTTTATTTAATCATTTAGAGAATTTATATCTACAGTGAAAATGTTTACAAGATTAGTCTTACATGACTTTTCTAGATGTGGTGAAAAACTGGAGGCTCAGTAGCAGGCGAACTGGTTTGCTTCCTGGCCCATTTGTTTATTTTGTGGCTTTTATGAGTTCTATCCAACATACTAGTATACTACCTACTATTTATTTTTTAATTGAGTGTGCGTTAGTGATCCATGGTTCGTATCCCTTCATATACGCGAGCATTGCTAATAGATCTTTGTTGAATGTTTTAAGCGTTCAGCACAATGGTACGAGGGTGGGTCAATAATTCCTTAGAAAAAAGCATTAAAACAGTTTTTATTTTTGTATTTTTTTTTTATTTCTCAACATAATCTCCTTGGAGCTCAATACTCTTGGTTAGACGTTTCTCAATTTTTTTTAAACCGTCAGAAAAATAAGTTTTCGGAAGGTCCTCAAAATAAGCATTTGTCCGATCGATGACTTCTTCATTTGAAAAAAAACGTTGTCCACTTAGCCATTTTTTTAAGTTTGGGAAAAGGAAAAAGTCACTGGGGGCTAAATCTGGCGAATACAGTGGGTGGTCGACCAATTCGAACTTCAATTCTTCAATTTTAGCCATTGATCGTACACATGTGTGAACACGGGCATTGTCCCGATGAAAGAGGATTTTTTTCCTGTTTAAATGAGGCCGTTTTTCTTCAATTTTGTTTTTTAGCTGGTCCAATAAAGATGCATAATAATCCCCTGTTATTGGACTTCTTCATTTGAAAAAAAACCTTGTCCACTTAGCCATTTTTTTAAGTTTGGGAAAAGGAAAAAGTCACTGGGGGCTAAATCTGGCGAATACGGTGAGTGGTCGACCAATTCGAACTTCAATTCTTCAATTTTAGCCATTGATCGTAAACATGTGTGAACACGGGCATTGTTCTGATGAAAGAGGATTTTTTTCCTGTTTAAATGGGGCCATTTTTCTTCAATTTCGTTTTTTAGCTGGTCCAATAAAGATGCATAATAATCCCCTGTTATTGTTTTTCCTTTTTCCAAATAGTCAACGAAAATAATTTCACGTGCATCCCAAAATACAGTAGCCATAACCTTACCAGCTGATTTTACGGTTTTCGCCTTCTTTGGACATGGTTTGTCTTCGCAATCCACTGCTTTGACTGTTCTTTCGTCTCGGGAGTATAGTGGTGTATCCATGTTTCATCTACAGTCACAAAGCGACGAAAAAATTCATCCGGATTGCGTTGCATGAGCGACAACAGGGCTTTAGAGGCCACCACCCTATTGCGTTTATTGTCGACTGTGAGCAAACGCGGCACCCATCTTGCAGAAATATTTTTCATGCCCAATTTGTCATGTAAAATAGAAATGACGCTACCTTTTGAGATCCCTGTAACCTCAATTATCTCACTCAACTTTAATCTTCGGTCACTTAACACCATATCGTGGATTTTATTGATCATATCTGGTGTAGTCACCTCTACAGGACGTCTTGAGCGTGGTTCATCCTTTGTTGATGTACGACCACGTTTAAATTCATTTAACCAGTTATAAATAGTTGCAAGTGAAGGAGCAGATATGCCGTGAACTAAATCCAACTCATTTTTTATTTCCTTTGCTGTTAACCCTTTTATATTAAAATGTTTAATAACAGCTCTAAACTCAATTTTCTCCATTTTCCATTTTTCCAATTTCCACAAGCAAATTTTTTTTTTAAATGTACGAAAAACACACAACAACCCGACCAATCTGATTGAAACTTCGCAGCATACTGAATCGGTAGTGCCGCTGCATGAAAACAAACCGCTTACAGTACTAGTCGCGCCACTTGTCGGCTTTTCTAAGGACTTATTGACCCACCCTCGTAAATCACTTTTGAAAATGCAAACAAAAATAAGGTAGTTAGGTATAACGTAGTTATGGTATTGTATTAATATTAAATATATTTGATAATAATTATCATCGCGCATTTTCATATATCATCGTGTGTTTAAATGTATTTTGAATAGCGCGGGATAAATGCAATGTTTTTTTTTTCTTTTTCAACGCAGCGTGACTAAACGTCGTGTGCCGCCCATTTTTACACGTACATATTAATTAGGACGCCGCCCGCATTTTCTATATGCGTATATCGTATAAGTAGCTCTAATTAATCTATTTGGAAGCACATACACATAAATACGAGTCATTGTGGCCTGCAGAAAAATACGGATTTATTTACATAAATAATTAGCTGCTAAATTGTTTGGCGATGTTTATTAAATTAGCAGAAAAATAATGAAACAAGAAAAAACTCATTTAATATGAAGAGATAACTGTGACTGCTAATTTTAGTGTAGCAAGCTGTATTGCAACATGTGGATACGACACAATTTTTGTACATAAAATAATGCGAAAATTTTGTGAGTAGATAGATAAGAGAACGCACCAAGCAGCCTCTCATCACGCTGAGAGTGAAGAGGCGACGTTGGACCTGGCTCGGCCACGTGCTGCGGATGCCAAAAGAGAACCTCAACCTGACTTGCCTGTTCTTCAAGCCGACCGGATTCCGGCGTCCTGGAAGTCCGCTAACTACTATTTTTTCAATAAACCTAACCCAACAGATTTAAATAATGACAATTAAAAAGTTCTCCATAGCGACAATCTTTTAAAAATAATAACGATGATATTTTAATATTTAATTAAGTTGATATACGTCTTATATGTAGCGGTTTTTAGTCCCTTGAACTATTTTAAAATAATCGAGATAATTTCGTGGTATTGGCGTCCACATGGTGGAGGTTATAAAAAACTTTTTGCAGAAAAAGTTTGTTATCCATTCGTTCAGCCCATTGAGTATTTAACACACATTAAAAAACAGCATAATATATTTTTACCAGGCGCGGGATCGAACCCGCACTCTGACTTTAGAGACGAACGCTCTCCTACAATACCATGGTAAAATATAGTTTAATAATCATTCTCAATTCATTTCTACAAATTTGTTTTTGATTCGAGCTCTGTGTACGATCTGTAGGTACACACAGGTAAACATCAAATCGTTCACGTTTTTTAGTTTCCATCAGATCACTATAGCTAACTATTATATAATACAATTTAAATCTGTAAATTATTGATCTCAATAAAATCTTATGTTTGTTGTACATACCTTTTCTTTGGCGTAAGGTTTTTTAATACTTATTAACTTCATTTGGACTCTTTGTATTTACATATATCTGTCATTAAACTCCCAATATTTTTTCGCTGGTTTCCCGTATAGCCAGAGATTTGAAATTTGGTACAAAGATGTTAATGCGTAGAGTAGTAATATTAAAATATGGAAGCACCTGATCGCTTTAAATTCATATCACTATCGACACCGGTAGCA
This sequence comes from Rhyacophila brunnea, assembly GCF_057557595.1. Taxonomy (NCBI): domain Eukaryota; kingdom Metazoa; phylum Arthropoda; class Insecta; order Trichoptera; family Rhyacophilidae; genus Rhyacophila; species Rhyacophila brunnea. The sequence continues at coordinate 19,370,202 of NW_028232965.1, forward strand.
AAGAAAAGTCTTCATCTACATCGATGGCGTATTTACGATAGATTTATTATTGTTTTAAGCTTAAAAATTAACTTATTATTAATTTAATTTATTCTGAAATCATATTCCTACCTAACGACACAATAGCTAATAAAATCTTAGCTTAGTGACAAACTTTTAACTTTCTGGTTTCGTAGCTAAGAAAAGTTAGTTTTTTAAATGTTTTTACAATTTTTGTGAATATTCTTTCATTTATTATTTGTGACTACGATGGACGAACGGTAACGTGTCCGCTTATGAAGGCGTGAGTCTCAGGATTAAATAGATATTAAATTAAAATTAGAAAATCCACGTGTTGTTCCGATCCTAAACATAGCCCCAATAACTTGAGAAAAAAAACTCTTATATTATAATATTGTATCCGAATTTGATTACCATACGGTTCTGCTAGAATGTAAATAAATAGTTAGGTGTCGTAAAAGTGTATAACGGCTGCTATGGTCGATCAACATCAGTGTGCTGTCCTATAATCTCACGAGTCATGACTCACCAGCGTCATCTAATTCCTGAACTGATGGCATCTGCTCTGTTGACTGCGACTGGCATTCTTTGTCCACGAGCACAAACTGATGGTGATGTGATTAACCCTTCTTCCGAAGCATACATCTTTATCCCCTAACTTTGATTGTTTGACAGAAATATACCTACACTTACTCGTATATCAGTGGCGTGCTGTGATTTATGCTCATACTTAGGGAAGCTACGAAAAAATGCATAAGTAGGTATATTACATGCTACATATTATCTATTTATGGTTTTATAACTAATTGAATCGAGGCGAACTGTCCATGGAGTAGTATGGTGGGTGATATTACAGTGTGGTACTCTGATACATTCTAAAAATAGTTACTTACTATTAATATAGAACCTTTGAAATAAGTGTTGAATAGAATCTACCATATTAATGCAGAAGAAATTCCTGCATTCGTAATATTACTCCATAGTTCTTTATCAATTATTTCTGGGCATGCGCAGCATCTATGGACCGTATGCCACTGATATTATGTATATATTATATATATATATATATTGCTTACTTCTTGTGTTCTGACAAACATCTTAAAATATCGATGGCTTTTGTTATTTTAATACGAATATGCAGTTGAAAGAGTCGTTCTCGTTTCTTTTGGTGCAGTTATTTTGGAAAAGAGACGTTACATACCACAAATCATTGTGTTTCTAAATACTTACTTTTTTATACTTTTTCTAGATTCATTAATTATGATAGTGAAATCATCGGTCATTTCTCAATAATCAAACAATAACATAAAACAATATTTCAGTTATCCGAAGACAACTAGGTACCCAATATATCTGTATATAATATACCAGATGTATTTGTGTAAAGTTTTTTTAAATAAGAGTTGTATTTTATTGCCATGACATTTAATATAACGAAAATATTAATTTCCATATACATACTTACTATGCAAGTGTATATATGTATATATGCATATAGATGTTAAAAAAATAAAAACACACATTTATTTTAATCGTTAAAGATTTTCAAATATCCCCATCTTTAAAAAATCTGACAACAAATATGTATGTACGAAATTGTTATTAATTCCCAATATTATGTAATTTAAATTTTGTGTTTACCATGTACCAGGTAGGTATATAGTTGTTTCCATTTTTTTTCGTTTTTAATACTACAACAAGCCACGGTGTCAAATTACAGTAGTAGAGTAGTAGCAGTGAAATAATCACGGTATGCATTTCGTTAGCATAATTATTATTATATAGTAAATACTATCAAATATGGATACATAGGATTTAGGTCATAATAATATAATATATTGTTGTCGTCCCATACCATATACCCTATAGGAGGTCAGCCATCATCAGAATGATCTTCGCTCTATCATTGCTACGTTTACCGGTGATCTTTCCTTCGACAACGAAAATATGCTGTACTTTTGTCCTCTCATAATGTGGCCAAGGTACCTACTGTACGTTTGAGGATATTGTAAACTTTTGACAAATGGGTGACATGCTGTCAGCCCAATGAATTTTGATGATACATCTATACAAGCTATAACTAAAAAGCTTCAACTCTATGACATCACCTGGTTTAGCGAAATATATTGAATACATTAATATATTATATTGGGTTTATCTAATATCGTTAAAGGGGAAAACGACAGTTATTTGAACTTAGAAAAATGTAGTAACATAACGTAAATGTGAAATTAATTGTAAGTCTCAATTCGGATAAGTACTTACTTATTACATTACTATTAAATTTAATATCTAGAGAATTTAATTGCTCCTGCTACGCTTTTAAAACTTTCAACAATATTCAAAAGTAGTCGACAAAATATTTTATGTGGCAAAATTTTAACAGCATAGTTATTTGTTTCTGCGGAACTGTGCCGTGGACCATTCCAAATTTCTTTGTTCGCCCAAACACAGCACATGCCAACAAACTTTCACATAAATCTTTAATAAGACAGAAAAAGTTTATCACCGGTATTACATCTTCCTTTATACACTCAATTATTTGAGAAGTTCAACAGTATAATCCCGTGTTTTATTACTGACTACTCCCTCATATTTTTTCTAACGAAACCTTTCAGCCGTTATATTTATTGGCTTCATTAAAATCTCCTTTGTTATATGATACCTAATTAATAAAAAAAAAACATTTAATGTTCCCCCGACTACTCATTTCAAACCAATAACAAACTCAACTTTTTTTGCAAATGTGTATATTTAAAAAAATATATATAAATGTGACTCCCAGTTTTACCTGAGATCAACGCTTCCATTCGGAGTTATGAGAGCTTACAAAGAATCCGTATACGTCATATTCTTGCGTAGGACTATCAAAATCGACATGATAAGAGTTAGAGAGCGGTCTATGCAGCCACTCGTTACATAATTCCGGCTAAAATGCCACGCCGAACCCTACTTTGCCACGTGCTACATGTGCAGTCTGGCCTACCTTGTATAGGGTTATCAAATTAGCACTACAGATGTTTATACGTCATAGCAGCCATTTTTTCTGATCCACACCAAAATTGACATTTGTGTTCAATATTGTTTGGCAAATCATCATGTAAAAATATACAAAACAGTTGTATAGTGTATAGGTATAAATTGTTAAAAATGATTGCAACAATGATGAATCAATTCGAGCTACGTTTCGGGCATTACGTGAAATGTATGATCAAAATAATCGACCCACAGAGCTTACTATTCGTAATTTAATTGGAAAATTCGAGTCACATGGTAATGTTTATGATGTTAAGAAGCCAACGCGTCAACAACGTAAACGTACTGCTGAAAATATTGATGGTGTGAGTCAAAGTGTGGATGAAAATCCAAAACGATCAATTACACGTCATTGTTTTCAAGAATTTGGACTTTCTTATGGTAACTACTACATGGAATATTCTTCATAAAGATTTGCATTTAAAGACGTATAAAATACAGTTAACACAAAAACTTTAACCGAATGCCCATTCGGTGCGTCGAAATTTTGCTGATCGGGCTTTAGAGCAACATGAAACAGACCCATTATTTCATGATTTGACAAAACCGGATTTCGGTGTCTTGAAAGGCCGCTAAATATAATCATCAAGGCGCATGGAGACAGGGATTCTTGGAGGCGCCTCATGGTGTCCATATGATTCACTTAGCAAGCGGATATGGATAAAACGAAAATAACACTTTTTATAAATTCTTCACCACCATAAAATTGCGTTAAGCTGAACCATGTTAATTTAAGTAAGCTAAGGGTTATGTAGCCTAACTCGTGATCTATGCCCTATGGTATTTTTGGCGTGGTCGGAGTCGACAGAATTTTTCATATCTGTGTAAGAGTCGGGGCTCAGATTTGGTGCCCGAGTCGTCGACTTTCGGTTCGTTAATACTCAAGCAATGGCGAATCGTTTATTATCATTGTACCTACACACTCTTCACAACTCACTCGAATTCTATCATAAATGATTTAGTTCGAAATCAGAAATTTGAACTATTTTCGACTATTCAGGGATCAAGTAGGCAATCATACGTGATTGAATTTCATTGCTTCTTATGAACCCTTCGGCGTCAAATCGTTTACGAAAAGGAATCTAAAAAAATCGCAAAGGTGAATGTCGCGCTTTTAGATTTCTTAGAAGACAGATCTCTCGGCAGATTGCGTTGACTCACGCACGCATCGGAGCTTTCTTGCAGTCGAGTGCACTCGTTGCGCTAGCAATGCGCCATTGCATTCATTAAAGTGCGACCATACATGCAAATACAGCAGAATGTTCCTAGTAAACAACATGTACAATAAACACTGGGAGACATTTTATTCTTTCACGTAGACGATTTGTCACTCAATAAACTTTGAACATGCCTTCGTCTTCTTGCACATTCACCGTTGGGCAAAACTAAAACTTTTAATTTAATAATTCAGTGATTCAGCAGATTTTGGCACCTATAAAGGTATCATAACAGATGTTAAAAACCCGTATATAGAAATGGAGCCTAAATGTATAAAATTAGAGCAAAAACAAACCTCTGGTATACTGATTAAGTTGGCTACAAATGACCTCACATTGCAAGTTCATTTAAAAAGAACTTCACACTTCTACTATGACGTTCCACTATAATTTCAAATTCACCCAATTAGTTAATTCTCGTACATACATGACCATATGTGAAGATTTGCCAAAATAAGCCTTGTATAGGTACTTCAATTCAAAGGATTTGGATAGTCTATAATTAAATTCCATGCATCTCATATGTTGCCGTGTCAAAGCAGACATTTGAATAAACAATTTTGCTATAAATACGTGTATAAAGATCGTATAGTATCAAAAGTAGATCTGTGCGTTATCCATCATTTTGAGAAAATGACAAAAAACGTTTTGTTGGGTTTTTAGTGTTATAATAGCATGAAATATGTTTCTACATTTAGAAATTAGAAATTCAATTCGAATTCAACAGTTCTACTTTTGTTTCCAAAGTATTGAACAGTTCTAATTCTGATATCAAGCCCTATTTTCCATCACAATTTTATACCACACAGATATGACTTTGATTCGAATAATATATTGCTAGTCGTACATTATGGTCAGAAAAATAATTTGGCATACTTAGTTAAATTTCGATATTAAAATTTTAATGGATTCAATTTCTGTACTATTCCATTTAAGTAAGTAAGTTCAACTTAAATGGAATAGTACAGAAATTGAATCCATTAGAATTTAAATTCAAATGCCATCAAGTACCTTCGGTCGAAAGTATTAAATTTCGATATATTTGCGACAGTTCTACTTTCGATACTATACGACTCATTTATAATGTTGGTAGCCAAATACAATACATTGACCATTATTTTTAAGATAATAATCACGTAAAACATCGAGAAAAGCATACATAGTTGTTTTTGGGACAGCCAATAGAAGAAGAATATAATAACTTGCTACCAAGACGACCACACGCATTATCGTTCGATTAGAAAATGGAACTACCTTCACAATTCTTAATTCCAAATACGTAGGTATAAGACTTATATCTAGAGTCCAAATCTTCGACCTTTTTATATTTATGTACCTACACTATATGGTGGGTAGTGTTATGCTGAACTCATGCGCTGTATGCTTTGTATTCAAACACATATTGATATTAAAAAAATAGTAAATCACTTCGATCATTCCTAAGCGGGGAATATCGAGACTAGGATATATCAATAGACTTTTCCTTACGATAAAACTCTCCTTGCACTGGAGCAAACACACGTTAAAAAATCAACATCCTTACACTTTTCCCACGCGATAAAACATTGTGTCGATTTGGTCTAACTTACCTATTCTTTCAATATGACGTCGCTAAGTTTATAATGGTATATAATATGTACATTAAAATGCTTTCATAGCTAATTGATACTGTGAAAATATTACAATGAAGAAAAATTCTGCTTTAAATAGATAGTACATTAGTCATTTTAATGTGATGTTGCCATTAAAAAACATTAAATACTATTGCATACTCTGTTGTTTTAGCCTACATCAGTTAACATTAGTGTAAGAGTAATCTGGCATGCCCGTTGGATTTTTAAGATAACTTCGTTTCTACACCCGCTGCAATTTGTACGCGTGTCAACAGGTGACGATCGGGTAACTGCATTTGCTGTCAGGTTATGACCGCTATTTAATTTAATTTAATTTAGTTCAATTGAATTTGATAAAGAGCTTGTTGTTGTCACTTATACGACAATCATAATTAGAATTTCATAATCTGCGAAATCATACTACTCACTCAGCCGCATTCCCTAATTTATTTATATATCGGTTTCCTATGGAGTTCAACATTAGATTTACCAAGGCAAGAAAAATACATGCATTCGTCTTAGAATCCTCCATCCCAACAACTCAGTTTCAATGGCTCCCCATTTGAGATGGTAAACGAAGAAACGAAGGTCCATGACATTTCAGCAATGCGCATTGAAGATATTTCCTGCGTCCTCACTGGACTTTATCTTATTTAATATGGTTACATCTAAAGAAATGTGTTTGCGCAATACTACGTATTTTTAAGTTTTCGATTACTCGACTATCGTCATCCACATACCGTGTTTCGATATTAATTGTTTGTGTGACACAAGCTATAGATATACCATCATAAAGCGTCAGGTGTTCGAATTTAGAACTAAGCTCATCACAGTATAAAAAGTATTGAATGATAATATGTCAAATATTAGCACGTGACACCCTCACTCGGCCTTCATAATATAGAGACACCTTATATTGATTGAAACCTTGAAAGTTGCTGGAATATACAGTAATCGATTCAATGTGAGAACGTACTATTAAAAATCTCAGTGATTTCTACGAGTGACGCTCCACTGTTCCTGGTAGCTGATGATAAAGCAATAATCGGCCTGTTGACCTTCGTTAGGGATGACACGATAAGATGAAGAATCATTCTAAAGTCTTCTATTCAGTAGACCAGAAGGGTGAATGAGTGTCGGGAGATTTATACTGAGATGATTATAGTGTGCATGACAGAAACTTTCGTTATATATAGGGAAAGGTGAAAGACTTGTCCTGGGGTCTGGAGGTCGTCACGACTAACAGTCTGGAGAATGATAATGATGATAAATGAATAAATGAATCATTCTCAAACTTCGGTATGGCAAACGCCAGCGATTTCGATAATACGCACTCGAGCATTGAAACGTTTTCATATATATTTAGAAAATTTCACCATATTTAATTTCCCGCACATTATAAACCTTTGTGTAAACAATTTATCGTTAATTTATTACGCCTTTCTGAATTATATTGGTGTATATGTTATTAATACTACACAAATAATATAATACATGTTAATACTACGCCAGTTATGGGCCAGCCACGTGGTTCGTATGAATGAATAAACATTAACGAAGCACCTCACGTTTATAATACCTACCGGCAGAAGGTTTAACAGAGTGCAGGAAAACCACGAAGTTAGTGACATAGAGAAATTCCAGAAAATATTTGAAAGGCGAAGAACTGTACACAGTGGAGAAGCCTGCTTGAGGCGACCAAGGTACACTCCGGCTGCGGCACCACAATATATTAACAGTATGACAGAAAACCTGTAAGCAGGTCGAGGATAGAGAACTCACGTCGACAGTTCTGTGTTGTAAGTTTTTCTATGACAGTTTTGCGGAAAATTCTGAATAGGAAATTGGGCACGTACCTACTTATTTTATTGGATCATAATCGAGTCTAGTTTTTTGTTGTCTCAACCGCAGTACTTAATCACGGACGGAATCATGTAGGTATTAAATAAATATTTTTTGTGAAAATAGCCTCGTTTGTCGTTGCCCGAGGCGTGCAACGTTGGCCACTGCTCCACTCGGCCGGCCCCCATTGGCATCACATCGCGTTTCAGCGGTCTGTTTTAGCGGGTGACTCAGACCGATTAGCGCGAGGCTGGCATCTATGTACTCTGGCCTGATGATGACGACGGACGCCGCTGCATCCATCCTATGAAATAATTGGGATTTGATTGGACTTAGCATGGCTAATGCTCACTCGGCCTTTGTTTTGTAATCCCACTTTTGGGACGATGATAAGAAACTGTGTGCTATGCCAGAATAACCTACCTAGATACATTATTTTGAAAGTGAACTAAGTCTGGTAGGCTCAATTTTATTTTAATTATTTGAGATATTAAGCCGCGTATCTACCTATTACCGTATTTACCTTATTATCAATAATACTCAAGAAACGGGCACACACCTGTTTTGTTAAATATTAAGTCACCGAAACATCAATTGAAATAAATAAATTACCAGAATAAGGTAGCTATTCTAAAAAAATCTCCACACCCATATTTTGGAAAAATAGGACGATAAAAAATGTTACGGCGAGTTATCTAAAAAAGAAAGTCCTTGATTCTAAACAGAATTTTCGTTTCGGATGGAAAATCCGATGGCAGTAAGATAATTTTAAAAAAGAGCAAAAAACTTTTAAACCACATAAATCCATTGGATTAGAGATTGAATTTTGTAAATTACAAAAAAGCTCAATCCCACTCCATCCCATAAAATAAATAAATTTCCAATGTCCCTACTTTTCCCTAACATTCAACCAATTGCGTGAAATGTATGATATTAAGATATAATAAATATTTTGAGGTTTCCATTTTCTTTAAATCTAGCACAATGTGCCAATAAATGCCTATTATTATATCCATAAACTTGTTTGATTATTAAAATGGCGGAAATGAGAATATCTAGTGGATGTTATTTTAAAACGTCTTAAGAAAATTCGACTAGATTTCGTTCTGTCTCTATAAGAGATCTTTCGAGTCGTGATTAGATGATGATCGTGTTATAATACATTGCATACTTACTTCAAAATAAATGACAGTCGTGTCAAGCGGTATTATTTTTAAATAATGTTTACGTAAATAAAGACCCGGTGATCAAACGCCAATAAGCTACTAACTCATAGTTGGCAATCGTCGTCCGCATAAGCTCGATTACTCTTTAAAAAAATATTTTTTTAATTTGCTATTAGCTCTGAACAGTGCACTGATTGTAAATTGTAAGTGTTTTATAATATAATTATGAAATTATTATCATCATCAACAGTGTATCCCAATGACTCCACTATATTATATCTAGTGACTCTGTTCTGACTAAGTCTCCAAGGATGCTGGCTGGATACAATGGCGCTGTCTAACACACCTTATCCCACGGGGACATGAGGCGCACACCTCAAAAATTAAGTAAACTAGCGACCTCTAACCTCGACTTACGCGTTTTTTGCAACGATTGCACTAAGCTAGACTAATTCTTTTCAAAAACATGTGGAGAAATATAGCTTGCAACGTTATTTTTCTTGTTAGACATTCTTACTATGATAGACCCTCGATAACGTAGTTGGTAGAACGCCCATCTCTGGAGCCGTGGGTTTCAATGCTTATTTGATACAGAGTAAAAACCCAAATGGGTTAAAACACAATCACTGCTAACCTTTTAATTACAACATTTAAATAACACGTTAATTATATATAATGGCCAACGACTCCAAACGCGCCAGTCGCGGTGTTAGCACCAAATGAGTTAAACGAACGGTCAGTGACTATTCCTCGTAAAAATAGTATGTTAAAATGGTAGCTCCACCTGTCTTAAACTGTCACTGCTTCGTTCCTTTTCTATCAATTTCACATGTGAGAAGCCGCTTTTATTACCTTTTTTTCTTCTTTATAATAATGTTTCGTGTCATGTTGTGAACGTCTTAAACTTATAATTTGTAATGTCCACAATATGTTTTCACACACAAATTGAATTCAATTCAATATACCTATATAGGTATGTGTGTATTGTATTTGTGTAGAAAATTGACATGGACAATATGCATTCGGTGGTGATCTTGTAACCGCAAACTGCCTCGTTTGTTCGTGTGCGCTACGATTTTTTTTTGTTGGCGAGATGATGCGTATCCGAGAAATCCCGAACACACAAAAAACGAAGGAGTGGGACGCGCGTGTGACACACCGCTATCGCTTCAGAGCTTTTCCTTTCCTCCGCTTCCCCGTGCGGCACCCCGCCCCCTTCGCAGCTTTTGTATTTCACTCTTGGAAGCGGGCCCAATCATTACGACACAGACAATGATGGCGACTTTTCTTCGCATGAGTCACGCCGCGCTGGCCGGACGACAAAGCCCCTGCAGCCGAAGAAGATTGGAATAGGCGGGAACATTCTTCGCGATCTTCGCTTATTTTCGCAACTGATGTTTTGTTTTGTAAATACACAATGATCTCTTGACAGAACCATAGTGTTGCCATTGTCAAATAAAAGATATATCTGCAACAGGCTCTCTACGTACGGGGTAAAATGGAAATCGTGGGGGAAATGCAGGCTCAATAAACAAATGAACTAAATTGCACAAATAATTATCATTTACATCAGGGCCGATACATTTTATAAATCGTAGGGACCATTTCTTAATATGAAAAGGACATAGGTACAAAAAATATTCCGTCAGTTATGAAAGACAGCATACTATTGAATCGAAACCACTATGTTGAAAAATGCAAACTGTAGTATTTCAAAAGGAGAAAACTGTAGAAACAATTGGATAATTTGCAAAGAAATATTATAGATTTGAATATGCCTATTAAAAGACAACGATTGGATAGTAGCTTGAAATGGTATTCCTCAGTCATTAACAAATTACACCAATCCGTTGTACTCCGATGACAGTGTCCCCATCGCGCTGACTTCCAAAATCCCTAAGTTTGATGTTGTATCAAAACTGGAACAACATAATTTTCCCAAAACCCGAAATGAAGATGTTTTCAATGATTTTTATAGTTTGCATATTGAAACAATTTCTAATATCACGTCAAATAATAATAATAATGATATTATTACTGAGCGATCAAATAGTCGCACCGTATTCAGCCGTTATGTATGTTTACCCTGTCAATCATACTTTCATATTATATGGTGCCCGAATGTTTATCACCTTATATCAAAAAATACTTTGAAAGTAATGGGGTTACACCACGAATTGACAGTTAACATCTAAGCTGTAACGGTGATGAGCAAGTAATAATAGCACGAAGATTCAGCATCTGTTTTATAGGATAATTGAATTAATGCCAGCGCTCTTAAATATCGCGAATTATCACTTGATTAAAACCACTACAAATTGCATTAAGTTGTGTACAGTCTAATTTGGCTATAATTCTTTGTAAGCATCGCAAGACCTTTTAGTATGGATATTTTAAATGAAGGTACTACTGCGCATTAATAAATAAACCATTATGTAGCTACTATGCAAAGAGTCAGTTTTTAGCCAATGATACAAAATATTGTAATGATATATTATATTATCTGTATGATATTTAAATATTCTAATTGTATTCTATCCAAATATTTAGTTATCGTCTAATTATATTGTATCCTTCTTATGTCGTGGTATTGTGGTAACTATTATAAAAAGTTACATATAACTTACACAAAAATACTTTTAAGGCGAAAAATCGGTTGAAACCTTGATGCCAATTCACAAATGCCAGTAAACAAAGCATTAATGCCAAATGGATTGTTAAATCGATGAGAACTTTGGCGAAGTGGTGAAGAAGGTGAAGATGAAGAAGCTTTATGGCGACAACCATACCTTTGACCGTCCCACCCGAATAAGATGGACTATCCGCACGGGAGGCGAACCTAGTCTCTGAAGGTCTCGAAGATTGGTTAAAGCCAGCAGAGCATCTCCCACCCGGACCCAGTCTCGGATATCGTACATGGAAAGCCCTAAACAGATCGAGAACCATGGTAAGGCGCACTCGAGACAGCATGGTGAAGTGGGGGTTCTCCGATGACCAAACCTGTGAGTTCGGTGAAATGCAAAGCATGGAGCACCTTTTCTCATGCAAGGCTTGCCCAGTAAGCTGCAATTAAGTGCCGATGAATGTAAATTCTTCGATGTAGGTTTCAATACCTTTCTGCCATTTTCGGGCTGATGGCGTAGGCCAAGAGTGTTTCGTACAAATTACCGTTAACGGTTATAAAACTATCTGTAGAACTATATTGGACCGCATTTTCACTCTCCAGACTTATCTCAAATGTAATACATTGCTGATTCCTAGTAATGCATAATAGGTATATCTATATCAGTAGCGCACCCAGGGGGGGGGCCAGGGGGCCTTGCCCCCCCCCCAAAATATGAAAATCATCAGAATGATTTTACATATTGAAATCGAAAGCCAAAAAACTATACCTTGGGCTTAGACAAACAACACGGCAAAAAATAATTTGTAATTCTCCAGCATCCTTTTTAGTAATATTTCTTAGATTTTAATTTCTAATACAAAAATTTCGAAACACTAATGTCAGGTTTTTTTAGAAACCCGTTCCCTAATGAAATTCTCGGTGTCCACCCGAATTCCGGAGTGGTATAGGTCATGGCTGGGGAGGGTTGACAGGTCTGGGGGCCCGGCGTGTCGGGTTGACCAGATAAGTGAGATAAACACATATCATAAATTAGCTTTAATAGTAAAAAAGTCGCCTGCGGCGCTGTTATACTTCATGACTATGAACATTTTAATTTATATAAATGTCCAATATATTTTCTGATTATTATGTGTCGACAGCTCCATTATTAAAGTAGATGACGTACTGAAAATCGCCAATAATTCACTGTATAAGTACCCTCAATTTGAACTAAAACACAATTTGAAAATCGTTAATGTAGTGTTTCACACTGCCTTTAATCTAAGCGGTGGATAGGGGGCCCGTCAAATACCCTAGCCCAGTGGTCGGCAAACTCATTAGTCAATAGAGCCAAATATCAACAGTACAATGATTGAGATTTCTTTTGAGAGCCAAATTTCTTAAACTTAAATTATATACGTAGGTAGTTTAGTTAAAGTCCTAATTAAATTATAGGTAGGTACACTGAATAAAACTGAATATCATACGTAATAATGATCTTATTTATTAATAAAAATTAAAATGTAAGTAAGGTATCCATACAATTGAATCATGACAATGACTGACAATTTCAATGTGAATAATGGCCTTGCATCTCCTTGTAAAGTTTAGGTAAGTCAGGTTCGTATGTTGTTGATTTAATTTTAAGCACGATTCCAGGTTTTCATCAATAAATCGATTTCTCAATTTACTCTTGATTTCCTCTCTTGGAAATCTTTTTACTAACCACAAAACTTGCAATATTAACATTGTTGGAAGATTTTATTCAGTACCTAATTAAATACAGAACTTTATTTTTCTTGACTCTTCTCCTCAGCTGCTTTCTTCCTTGCATCATCGACAGAATATTTAGCGAAAAATTACTAGTTTTTAGTTGTAGTATCTCTCTAAATTTGAATGCGTCAATTTTTCCCGACACATAAATACAGGTCGGGAAGCCATTTAAGTTTTGAATAAACGCGAAGTCTCGGTCTACTCAACATTACATTTACGGTTATCCTCTTCCATTTTCTTTGCTTCTTCTTTGTAGCCATTTCAAATATGACAGGGAGCATCTGTGGCAGAGCCGCACTCAAAGGGCCAAAGAGCCGCAGTTTGCCGACCACTGCCCTAGCCTGAGGGCCCGTTTCAGGATGTGGGGGCCATGGTGTAGGTACACCGAGTGCAATAGACAAAAGACCGATAAACGAGATATAAGGCTGTGTTGTATTGAGTAGGTTGTATATAATTTAAAGGCAATAATTCTTTTTTTGTCCATCTTCAATTAATATGTTGGAACCTAAATATTAAAATACCAAAAATCTGCAACATTCTGCGAAAAGAACGACTACACCCACTACGGTGGTGGTGTAAATCATAACAACATTTTTTTCGGTGGAATTCGGAATAAATATTGTATATTCCACTTTTATTAAATAGATTAGGACCGGTTTCGTCCGCCTCAGAGGGACATTTTCAACTAGTTGAAAATGTTCTTATGTATATCGCCATGTATTGTGAAAATATGTAAAAATATTTATATGAAGAAGAAAAAGAGCCTATGGGACTAATTTACATTCTCCTTCTTGGGCCCCCCCCAATAATAATTCCTGGGTGCGCCACTGATCTATATTATAGATACGTCAGACGTTTGCGGAAAATACAAAATACTATTTTATTCATATTTTCCTCCTAAATACAACAACGTTTTACCGCGTGTCACGCGCTTTTCATTCGACCGGATTTCGGTTTGCAAAAATGCGACATCTTCAATTTTCCCGCAGGTGTCTCCGATCAACCCGCCGGCCAGCGGAGGGCTCCACCGCATTCCTCGCGAATTTCCTTCACCGATTTTTCATCCTCCGTCTATTATCGTATGTTTTATTGGCGTGGGAGCTTCTTACCCCCTCCCCTCCCGCCTCGTCCCGCGTCCTATTGACTTTTCCAACGATCCGCGACCGTGTGTCCTCCCAACGGTCTTAATCAACTGCCAGGTGTCTCGCGACAAAAATCAAACGCGATCGTTCGACTCTTCCGATCCCACTCATAACAACTAATAACAATAGAAAAGTTATTATTATGATCGGCTATAAATAGTTGACATCTCGGCGCTGAAAATTTTAATTTCCGCAAGGGACGCAAGTCTTTTCTTATAATGTGCGAAAATAATATTAATTCGCTCGAACAATATTTTTCCAGTATTATATTGCATGTAGATAGATATATTATTTAGTAGAATCATTAAGCAAATAATTTACTGCGATAACTATCAAAGTACCTGTAATTCCTCTAGAGCCGCCCTTAGGACTCAAAATGTCACCCTTTACCTTTAACAATTTGAAATGTCTTTTTTATTATTTACAGAAAAAAATCATTGAACATCGTTTAAAATCTTTTAAATGTGTATTGATTTATGAGTGCCCTCTAAATTCATCTCATTTTCTCTAAACTTACTCTCAAGTTGTAGGTAATATCGCTCACCTTAATTTTCCATCCCGTCGACGTCTTGTATTCTGCAAATTGTTTGATGTTCTATAATATACTTAGCTACTAAACGACATATACATTTCCAACGACGATATAATCGAATAAATATTTTATACACACAGGACATATTAATACGATATACATGCAATAGTCAGCCGTCGTGTACAAAGATTTTAGATGCTCTTCCTTGATCATACACTTTACTTATGTGTTTTAGTTTTAATAAGTTCTGTTTAAGTGTAGGCATTCATTTACGCTTAGATATTTATTTTACGTAAATTAACCAATATTACGGGCATTATGTTATTATCATAACGCTAAAAATATTACTGTACTCGGAAATATCATTACCTAGCTAATAAAAAAGTTGAATTTTGTCATATCACTGATAAGATAATAGTGACAACTGACAATCAGCACTTCTATATCGACAAATTAATTATTGTGAACACATATGCATACTACAGTGTTGTGGTGTAATTTAGTGAAACGATACAGCAATGACATGCACATGCTATCGTATGTACCAGAGCTTTCTCTCCCGCGAGGAAATATTATTTTATCAACCTCACACGGTTTATACACATCTGCTAGCGCCGTCCATCATCCGAGCTTTTTTTGTATGTCAACTACGGCGATGCCAGCCATCGTTTACACGTTTGTCACCGTTCTTAATTATCTGCTTCATTGTAGTATTATTATAACCTGTGTCCTGTGTGCATTGTCTGTTTATGAGTCAGGTGGCAGCATTTTCTCAAAGTTCATTGAATTTGAACCCGATCAGTTAGTGAACAAAGTGCCCGTAGAAAAGTCTCCGCCGTAAAAGCTCCTCTGAAGACAGCCACACGCGCCGCGGCTCGAGTGTGTGCGTGTATAATTTTGTGTACAGTTTTCCCAGCGTAAGTGTGCCGAAGCCATATGTGTGTGCACACCGCAGTCCCGTTATAGTCCAACGTGAGCAGCGTGAGTCAGCGCGCCGAGAATAGGCCCGCGGTTTGTTTGTTGCACCGCGTTCAACCAGCTTTTCCTCCCCGCGCCCGAAAGCTCGCTTCTCTACTCGTCTGTTCTCTTGCTCTCCTGGTCGACCGGCCGACTTCGGGGCAATCCTCAGGCCAATCACATCCGCCTTCGTACCCTACTTTATAGTGTGTATACAATGTGTACTATCTACCCAGACCCATCGATCCATCCTGATCATTACTGACAGTATTTTCTTTTTTTTTTAAATATCGGAAACAAATTCTAACCAAACTTTGTAAAGAAACATATGTGTACTACATACTTTTAGCAGCTGTTTATTGAAGAAAAAACACTGTTTTGTTTGTTACGGCATATTAAGAGCATCGTGGTGTGATTTATTTCGTGCTTATATTTGTTTTTAATAATATGTGTCGCTCTCAACCGTCGTAGGAACGTAATGCATTTACCGTAATAACTGCTGTGCGCAGCGTGAATTATTAGACGTAATCTACCGGTGAACAGGTTTATAACCTCGAACTGAAAGTTTTTTCAGGGAGAACTTATTCTTATTACTGAAAAAAATTGAGCGTGCACGTTGTGACGGGGCATAGAGAGAGATTGCAAAGTGCAAAGTGTCGCAGGGGAGCGGGCGACGCCATCCGGCAGACGGAGTGCAGGCGGCAGGCGCTGATGCAGAAGTGCAAGTGCGTCGCGCCCGCCCCCGCCGCCTCCGCCCTCCGCCCTTCCGCCCTCTGCCGCGTCGCTCCCGACTCAGTCCGCGGTTTCCGTTCGCGCCGACCGACCGACTCCCGCGCGACGACTCCGCCCGCGGCCTGCTATCTCGCGCTTTGATGCGATCTTCGGCACCCGTCAACACCGGCGGGGGTACGCGATAGTCTGTGAAAATGTGCGACATCCCCGCCGCCGGGATCGTCACAACCGTCAGAGACACAGTCAGCTGCAGCTGGATATTTTACAGTGAGTGCCAATGACCCTTTCGCCTCCGACCCTCGGCGGGCAGGTAGGCTTCGAAGTCGTCCCGCGGTCGCATGCCGGAAGTCCGCGGAGCGATTCTGGGGTTGCCGAACTTTTCTTCGCGCGCACTGATTTTCGCGGCTCGCAAAAGTTTCGTCGGCGTCAGCGAGGCGCCACCGCGGGTGTAAGATTATTTTCGTTTTGTGTCAGCCGGCGGACGCTTTTTCGATATTGTTCCCGGCCCCACCGTCGAATCGTCGCTGATAAAAGCAAATGTTAACAGTTAAATAATGTGCGCAATTTCACAATTATTGCGTAGATCCTCGAATACCTTCGGAAAGCCACCTTGACAAACCAAGTCAGAGGGCAATACGTATTTGTACTACGAGTTTTTGTCATAAATGCTTCATTTCTATCATCAACAATGGATTTTAAAGGAAGCGCAGCTTCCAATGTTTCCATGTTTAGGTAACTTGGCAGCGATAATTATTGTTCTTTTGTGAGCTTTTTCAGTGCGTGCAATTTCATAATATTCAGTTCACATCGTTGTATTTATCGTTATTTTACTCGAGGAATGTAGTCACATATTTTTTCCCTATTTCGATAAATCAACTACGGCATTAAATATTGAATACATCACCCAAGTGTACGAAAATATTTGACCTCTGAACTATATTGTGTTTTTCTTTTTAAAAGATGTGAGTGAATCCATATGTCATACTGTTCTTTTGGGTGCCATAGTACGGATAATAATATTATAATAGATTATCGATATCATTTAATTCTGCGGAAATACAATTTCATAAATCATTAAATTAGTGTTGATAAACATTCGAATTACTAACGAAAGAAATTTCGTTGATTTACTGATGTGATTCGGACTACCCAAAGTGAAGTGTCAATCATAATCGTTTAGGTTTTTTTTATAAAAGTACTTATATCACAATGTCTAATATTTCTGAATTAATAAAATTTCACAAAATACATGTTTTCGTGGGTGATGACAACAATAACAAACCTGCTGGCTTTTTTTAACAGGAAGAATCTGATAGTTTTAAAAATAATTCAGAGAAAACTCAAAAGAGATAGCAAACAATAATACTTAGGTACCTGTTACACTATCTAGAAGTCTTTTAAAGTTTATAAGATGACGAAAAGGCAAATTTATAATACTTACTAGGTTTGAAATCGCGTTTATAAAAATAAAAATTCCTGTAAAATCTATAAAAAAATTGTTAACTATTGTTGGTAGGTAATCAATCAATATTTTCATGAACGAAATAAATACTATCCATTGTTATCGGCGTGAAGACAAACATGCTATATATAATACACGATATGTGGAAATTTCTATCTTATGCCGTGCCCACACTTACAACTTCGTTAGATTTTACGGTAATTATCATAATTATCGTAAAATTTAATGAGGTTGCCAGTGTGGACATGGCATTATATTCAGTAACGGTTTTCCACGAGGCAGATGAGGCGATCGCTTCGTCAAAAAGTACATAAACTTAAAATGATGCTTATTTTTCACTATATGTACCTATGTTAAACATCAATACAAAAAAGATCTGGCAAGCAAACTATAATAATATGCTATATTTTAACACCAAATAGATCGCACCGGCATTTTTTTGTACGAGGGCCTTCCTAGAGATAAAACCGTCACTGTGTACCTATATAAATTGTATACAATAATATGTATGTAAGTAGTAAAATATTTTAGACGACACCTCGGATAGGTACTGTGTTTAAACAATGTTTATATCAGTATGCGATTTGACTGCATTTCTTCGTCCACCATAAACTGTTAACAATATGATTAATTTATTATCTCTTTTACATTTTATTAACACTATACTTTGAAGCGTTATGATAACATTATTTTGTAAACATTGACGTAATAATAAAGACATAAAATAGTGATATACCTACGCCATTCAATGCCATGTCATCCATTTGCCCTCAAGAAAGCCTTTGACTTTAAAATGGTCTCACTTCGTCCACCTTCGATCTTGCTAAAACCGTATTTTCAGTAGGTATGTAACCATTTTCAACGACCGCGATAGCCGAGTTGTAACGTATCCGCTTGGTAAGTGGAGGGTGTCATGTTCGAATCCCGTATCAGCCAAAATTCATATGTATTTTTTCAATGCGTGTTTGGATCCAAAATATGGACCTAATAGGATAAGCAAGTGGTTAACATCCATTTGTTGTAAAAAAAATGTTACAAAGCCTCTTCATGAGGCGGCCAAGATCCACACCGGATTGTAGCCATTTTATTGAACGAAATATAACTTCTCGTTCGTTCGTGGATCTTTTTCTTCTTTGACCATATTTGCTCCTCAGAGAGACCTCCAAGTATCTCTGTCGCAGTCTGCTTGCACCTTCCCAGATCATACACTCAGTCAAATCAAATCAATTCAAATACACTCTTTGTACGGTAGTGAGCTGCCTTCCAGGACGCTGGAATAACCTGATTGAAATTCTCATGAGGCACCTACAGCACGTGGCGTAGCCAGATCCAACGTCGCCTCTTCACTCTCGGCGTAATAAAATGTTGCTACTGTTGCTATGCTAGGTCCGCTCTCTTCGTCTCCTCGTTACCCTTCTACAGACGTTACGGATCTTTTAGTTGTGTATACAATTGACTAATTGTACGCAGCATCTGAAAATAAAAGAAGCCTCATAAATATCTCGGTCTTCTCATAACAATCTCATTCTTTCATAAACAGGAGAATACAGGTGAATGTAATAGTCGAAAAATTAATTCTGCCTACATTGCAATAAGCAATATTGCAATTTCGCATTCATGTCTTTACAGCGTTGTTGTCCTATTCTGCTGACGCGCCCACTTAAATAATACTATACGTTACAATACGGGTGCATATTGTGAATTCGCCTTCAAGTCCATAACCTATTCTGTTAATATATCTACTTTAATATTATAATGTAAGACTGCGCCATGCATCCGTCAATGTTTGTATAGGTTGTACTGTGCTTTCCCGCGTAATTTATATAAACACACCTTTACGTACGTAGGTAAGGTCCCTTTAAAAAAATAATTCTATTAATACACTGTGCTAGCAAATTTTTAAGACTAAAGATTTTACCCTTATATTCGAGACCAAACGTTATTTTATTGATTAAGAGCGTTAGTCGATCATCTATAAGTATTGTTTTAATTTGACATTGTTTTTATTCTGTGAATAATATGCAGGATTGAAGATCGACATTTCGTTATTGAAAATAAATAATTTGGATTACCCCAGAGTTTTAATATTAAAAGTAGTTTTGAAAAATATTTATACCATGAGAAACTTGGACTATCACATGAGGTTGATAAGAATTGGTAAAACACAATCTGTTTTATCAATAATTTGTCTAATAGTGTTAATCCAAAAGTATAATACCTAGATGGTCGCCAATATTAACGGAATTAAAGATAATACTTCGGACGCATAGTTATTAGAAAATTTCGACGTTATTAGCAAGTATACCAGATTGGTACATTTTTTTTTCAAATTATGTATTATCTATATATTATTTCATCATAAGCAGAAACAAAATAATCATATAGATACGAAGTCGATAAATTAGGTAATATGTAAACACATTTTTTGTGAACGATTCGTTATTCATATTACGGCAGTAGTTCATACAGAGAGCTTGTACCTAAGTATTGTTGTAGTTTCCTACCGAAGTTTTTTAATCGTCCATCTTTAAATACAATTTTGACGAAATCGTTGTATATTTTCTTCCATGAAATTATGAAAAACAAGTACTATTAATTATTATGATACAACAAACAAAACGAAATACGTAATGTTCTGGACCCATTTTTCGTTTTTTCAATTCCAAGCTATCTGGAGGTATCTTTTTCAAAAGTCTGAGCGCGAATGTATGCATATTGCATATACCTACTTAGCGAATGACGTCGTATTCAATTTTTATAAATAATGGTCATTTTGCTATGACCTCCTCAGAATCGAAACGAGTACCTACCTAAGTTAAGATGCCTACTTATGTCTTTTCGGTTCTCTTGTACGGAGTTGAAGCGTGGACAGAGAAAACACTCTAAATACTTGAAACTTTTAAAATGTGACTACACAAACGCATGTTCACCAGCTAAAAGGGTAGTATTGCGAACGCCGAGGTGTGAAAAGAACCAAAGAAATTAAAACTATAAATTTTATCACATTTCGGCTGAATGCTGCGACGAGAAGTACCATGACTCAAAAATATCAGGATGTTTTGAGTTTAGAACAGAGCAATTGAAAATAGGGAAAACATTACTAAAATATTGTCGACTATATCCGTTAACGGATGTGGCACAGAAATAAGATTATCATAGATTACAAAAAATAAACGCCGAATCCACTGAAAAATAAATATTCCCGTACTAAAGCAATTTCAAAAACCACCTTCGGCCTGTGATATTTTCGACAGTACATCTGCTTTCCAGCGGTACCAAATTGGCGCAGATTTATTAAAAATAATGGAAACATCATCTCGGCAGTGACGTATGCATTGTTTATTGTTTTGTTCTTGGAGTTAGTTATGTTTTCGTTTTTGGAACATACATTTAGCTTCCGCCTCGTTCGTTTTACACCGTGCGAATGGTCGACCATGCCAGATATAACTCAATAAAACTTACCTATATAAGTATTAATAGGCGTCTAACTACCACTACCTACCTGGTTTTCCGTGAATCTGTCTATGTATACATACGTACGCAATTATTATCACGACTATCTTTAAATCTATTCTTACAGTTTTCTTTCTGTCTGCTTACTAAATGTCGCCACGAAGCATTATTTAATTATCGTAATTTCGGAAAAATGATAAATTATTATTTTTACCGTACATAAATTTTTAGAAGTTAATTAGATTAGATTAAAGTATTTGTACTTCTAATTTGTGGTACTAGCTCAACCCGAGTCTTAGCCTTCTCCACCCTGCGCACTCGTTTGCGGTCATCTCAATGATGAACTTATCCCGACTGACTTCCTTCCTCTTGGATTCTCGACGAAGACCATCTTTTTTTCTAGCATTTGGGCACTATTCCTCTGCCATCGCTGGACATCGCCTGTCTAGTTCAGTCTCATGAGTTTTATGAAGGCGAAGAATTTCGAATCCTTGTCCATGCGATTACAACCAGTGACGTCCCTAGACAAAATGCCGTCCCTCTAGGCCAATGATACTCAACCTTTTTTTTCTTCGGGCCAAATGCATATATTTGTAAAGTAACGCGGGCCGCATCACTACTGGTGTGACGAAAAAAATCATGAAACCCCCACTTTTTCACAAAACATTTTTGAGATTTTAAAAAATATGCGTGTTTTTTTAATTAATCGTGTGCAATAGCAACACTCTTATACCAGATTTGATGTGGACCATAATGACAATCCTCTTCGGGTATCACTATCTGTGCGTCAAAGTCGAAACGAATCTCAAGATATACGAAATTCCTGATAATAAATGTGTTTCGGGCCGCACATAAAAGCTTAAAGAGCCGCAGGTTGAGTATCGCTTCTCTAGACAGTGCCAAAATGCTGCTACATTTTTTTATACAGTACTTTTTATCATCCGTTCATGACTTCAATATCTAAGAAATGTGTTGTATGGATACATTACTAACAAGATATATACCACTAAACCGAATTTAAATCCCATCTCTGCTTCAATAGACAATATTGCGAGTCTACGGTACATTTAAAAATACACTTGACAACTTCCAAAACTCGCGAGTGACTGGCAAACATTTGAATAAATTTTAAATTAGGTATGCGTGTGTCATTGATTTTCACCAAGAACGCGACGTCCAAGGACAACGGAAGTTAACTAGACATCGCGAACCCGACAAAAAAATCATGTTAAAACTTTTATAGTAGGTACCTACCTAATTAATACATTTTGTTTCCAACCAGAGAGCTGATTTTTGTAATGGAAAGATATTTCCGTTATTATTGAGTTAAAGGTACCTATTTCTATATATACCTGATTCTCTTCGATTTACCGCTCTTTGGGTAACTGCCGCCCCCAAGCGACGCTCGATCTGCCTACCCCCACGGGACGTCACTGGATGCAACTCAACATCAACCCCAAAGATGTTAAATAAAACCTTCTCCCATAGAGTTGAATCATAAACCTAATAAAGTGAAGCAGAGAAAGGACCCCTCTGTTCTACTAATTGTCATACAAAATTGTGAAGAAAAATTACAGTTCATTGATGTTGCATAGAAAATTTTCAATCAAATATTTCACTAAATATAAAACATTAGTTTTCAGAAAGAAAAAAACTAAGAACGTCACTAATAAAGCTATTCAGGACTACTATTGAAAAACATATTTAAAATTATTTCAATAACATCATGGGAGATGCAGTACAAAACAATGTTAAAAAGTAGTCAGTATTTTGTTGCCTTGCATTTGTTATGTTAAGGAGTGATCATTTTCAATAATCAATTATTATGAATGGTTTTGGCGTACCCTTCTGGTTTCGTCCGTTTTGCACCAATATAAATATTTAAATATATCGTCACCGTTTTAGCAAAACCATCTATGTGCACTTTCTCAAATTGTGCAGGAGAAGGATAAAACTGAATAAAAAAATAATGTTACATTTAAACATTAAAATTATGAAGAATGCTTTATTATAATCAGAAAATGGTCTAAGATTATTATTTTGTTTACAAAAATCTTTTATTTTTAATACAAAAATAATAAAAATACAGTTTGTGATGTCACATAAGTTGTTTTGACCGTTTTGTAAATACACATAGTTTAATTTATTCATCAAAATGTGAATAATAATAAATTCATGAAAAACTGTTACATAAATAATAGTTGAAATATACATAGTGCATTAGTGATAAATTGCAATATCATTTTATTAATTATTAATGCAATAGTGAGATGATATTATATTTATAAGTTCGTTTACTTTCTATTAGCAGGTTTAAATGTTAGGTTATCGTAGAAATAGTGGTGATCTTTCTCTATTACACTTTTTAATTCCTGAAGATGTATGTATTTCGACTGTGATATTGGCAATGATTCATTATATATATTATAAAGGCAGTCAAACGGTTGCACTGATAAAGTTGAGTTTGTAAAAGATTGTTCCATCTGGTAGATACTGTAACATTTTAATATCATATACAACAGGATCTCCGATTCGTTTTCCTGGTCTGATTGAACTTAATCCAGATTTAATCTTATCCATAATTCTTAAAAATTAAAAATCAATGACATTAATTTTATAAGGTTGTTTTGGTCTTGCTAGCCGCATACGTGCTATATAATCAGATGGTGAATATATTGGAGGCTTAAAATACTTTTTTTAGGTAGCATGTGCACTATCGGCCTCTATCATGGTGTGGCCTTTTTCCAGAAAAAGCTGTTGAATCTCGATGTTTTTTCTCTCTAAAGATATAACTTAGAGCAGTAGCGAATAATTTATTTCGGTTTTGATATCCACACCCATCCGATATTAGAATTATTTCATTGTATTGTCCTGCTTTCGATGAGATGAGACAAATTCATTAGAAGATACATTATGAAGAATGTATATGGTGAAATTGTGTAGTTGCAGCTTTTGTTTATAATACATTTGTGCCTGTGTTTTGGACATAGCAGCACACTTTGGAGATCCATTGTGATTACTAACCGTCCAGTAATACTTCTGGTACTCTCCTTCATTTCATTTTTGGTCTTCTAGCATCTTTTTTTTTTTTTAATAATGTGGCTATTGTATTCCATTTCTGAAACATTCTTCATTTTATAACTACAGCAGATGGCAGTGATGGCACACTGATCTTTACGTGGTTGGTGGATACTGATTTTTTGGTGGTAAATATACTGGAGTATATTCTGCTGCTTTATGACCATTTTCCAGAGACCATTTTTTATATTCATCATGCATTTGTATTTTGGATCGGAAACACAATTCCACACACACCCTGGAGGTATTTTCTCTGCAATAATGGCTGGGAACTTTGGAATTAGATCCAACCATAATGTAACATTTTTCCACAAATCTCTCCGTTTTGATTTTTGGTTGCACTACCAATTATTTATCTTCAGTCAGATTCTTATTACTTGTCATTGTTGCTTTCAATTGGCCACTGTCATCGAGACGTTTGTAGTTGTTTATCCAACTTTTAAATTAATTCTCGCCTATACCCTATTGACCATGTAGGCATCTTCCAGAAATTATTGAATATTTCCTGTCTCTCTTTTTGAGAAAGCATCTTTCAAGCCGTCGTGCAAGACCATAATGCATAGCATATAACATATAAACAAACAATGTGTAGCCAAACTGTAAAAAAACATTACACTCTCGATATCAAAATACCATCTATATGTTACTATAATATACACATAGTTGTTTTTGTGAACCGTGGTTTTTGAACCTTACACATAGCTGTTTTTTATTTTTTGAAATAACTTCGGAGCGAGTTTACCCAACACATAGATCATTTTACTGGCCTATAGAGAAAAAAATAAGGAATGACTTGGTATTTAAAAGTCATTTTTGATAAAAGTGACACATAGATGGTTTTGCTAAAACGGTGACGATATTCAAAAGATTGTTTATTAGTATTCTCGTTAAAATGTCAATAAACTAATATTTAGACAGTTATGTAACGGCCCACATGCGCCACGTAGGTCAAAATGAAGTTGTATGGTATTTTCAGAACATAACCCCGGATATTCCTTAAACATTATAGATAATCTATTTATATAATTTTGAAGCCTTATTATCCTTTATATTTATTTTAAACATTTGTTGACTGCATAAAGTATTTTTATTACATAAAATAGTATTCTTTTAAACCTGTCGATCTAATGTTTTAGAATATAGTCATTTCAGTACATCCATGTGCAGTGGTGTTAAGATTTTTTAGATTTATTAATTTTTTATTTTATATACCTAATATGTATTATTTTTGTAGTCACATTATATAGTGAAATATTTACGATAAAAAAATATATTTATAATCTCTGTGATCCCAAATTTTACAAGAATTAGGCATTTTATTATTCAAAAAATGGGCACGGGATGGGATGGGATTTTGGTTTTAATTTTCTACTGTGTTACCTACAGTTTACACAATATCAACATAAAACATAATCTGTTAAAACGTACCTACGATATTGAACCTCTGAACCTATTTTTTATTTCGTTTATATGAACCGTTTGTAAATAATTTTTGAATGGATAATAATTGATAGATGGAAAGCAGAATTCTTTCCAATATTGTGTCACACGAAGCTATTCTTTCATCAATGACCTCTCTTACTATGGTGCTGTCTAGAAGTGTTAGATCTCGTCTGATTCATTTATATTGTGGCACGTTTAATCATATCATTTATTGTATTGCAAACAATAAATCACCGGTGAATGTTTTCTTCTAAACCTTTAAATTGATTAAAATATTGAAGGTTTTTGGGCTTCCTCTGTTACGTGATAATCAAAATCTAGCCCCTGTTTCATCATTGGTATTTTTTAATTGTTTTGAAATATTATAAGTTGCATTGTCAAGTGTTGGCGATAAAATCACTCAAGAACTAGTGTAGTATATTAATTAAGCAGTATCGAAGACTGCTTGTTGGACCTAGTTAATCAATTAGAATACCTGAGTGGACAGAATAACAATTAATATATACTTTTGACTGTGATAATTTGAACTATTTCCTTCGGCATATTCGGCTTAAAATGTCACAACAAACTGAATCATTTGTTCAGTTTATTTAAAATATTACTTTTTTATAGAAAGTTCTGAATCTTTCATATTTTTTCGAAGTGCGGCACTAGTTATTTTCCTACAATATTAAATAATTATATACCAACGATTTCATAAACGTCAAAATACTTCGATCATCTTTAAAGCAACTTTTCGCTTTTAAATTATTTTACCCCAGTACGTAAGCGAATTAGGTACTAAAATATATTATTATTATTCATGAGTTCTTTTTTCTGTCTTCAGGGGTATAATTTGACCATACTTTTGATACCTACCTAATCGCAATAATTAATATCCAGCAAGCTTTTTCGCTATGTCCAACTAATTTCTAGGGACTTTCTGTGAAGGCATTTTTGAGTATTAATTTGGATAAATATACGTGGTCAATCTCATGAGAAAATCAAACTACAATATTGTACACTATAAGGATTAATTGATTCCTGTTTGGATCATTGCCGTTTTGCATTCGATTGTTACATTATTTTATCTTATTTCAATGGAAACAACCGGTAAAATGTTAATTAATCTAACGAAATATTCAATCGACAATTTCCGCATTGCATTAAGTATTAACATTAATTAGCACTGTGATCGGAACTCGCAATTTCGCATCGCTTTATCACTTTAGAGGACCTTAATAACATTAGGTATATCTCTGAATAATGTAATTCATGTAAATAATTTTATTATTATTGTATCGTTTCTTTCTTACAGGTAATACCACTACGCAATCGAGCGCAGCGGGCGCCAACGTAGGATCGGCTGGAGATCAGACAGGAGTTGGCGAGCATCCGCCGTCGCCAGGCCGACAGAACACGCCGCCAGACCCCGCCCTCGACTCCATGCACATGATGCTGGACCCTCACCTGCGGCCGGTCACCCCGGACCTCTCCAGCGAGGCTTCCGTCAAAATCTTCGAGGAGCACAAGCAGCTCGCTCAAGAATATCTCAAGGTATGTTACATTCTTTATCAAATTGAAGATAGTAACAAAACTTACGCTACATTAAATATAAACATGCATTACCAGTACCTACCTAATGTTCGATAATTTGGGCAGGAAACAAGAGTGGAAGGAGTATCAAAGCGACACAACAGGCGCGATCTTAACATAGGCCGCAATAGCAACCATACACAATAAACAACATTGTCCTTACCTACTTTCTGCACGGAAAAAATTGCGTTTGTACATCATCATCATTGTATGGCACACAACCCTTAGCGGGTCTTTGTCTCCTTCAAAAACTTCCTCCATCCTAGACGATCCAGCGCTCTGGACCAGTCCGGCCATCTCAATTTCAGCCGTTCAGGTCTTTGCTTGCCCTTGGGGATTGCGTACAAGCCCGCCTTGCTGGTATATCCTCTGGAATTCTATACGCGTGGCCGATCCAACGCAGTCTCTGCATTTTCATGCGTTTGTATAAACTGATGGTTAAGCAGCCACAATCCATCTATATTCTATCTGTTGAATGGTATTTCAGTTGGTCTACTAAAGTGGGTTCATAGAGATCCCAACTCTAATTCGAGTCATTTTGCCAAAAATGGCTTACCCAATGTTTATATTTCAATGTGTTAAAGTCAAACAAGGTTATCTGCAAAAAAGTGTTTTTTTTTTAGATAACAATACTTTAGATTCGCGGCTACATAATTGTCAAACAACGTTATGTCAATTTTTTCTAGTTTCTTCTTAAATCGCCAGTAACGTTTAACGTTAACTACATAAAGTTACTATTGCTTAATATCAAAAGATTGTATAAGCTGTTAGCGTTGTTGTCACAAGAGAAATCAAATTATCAAACAACGTCAGCAGCTGATAAAGTTTTTTGACACAAACAAAATACGTTTTAAACTGCAACGTTTGAGTCATATGCGCTCTTAGTGTTTTTTGATGCTTATGTTGGTAACATGAACTGTGCGTTGTTCGTAGTGAAACGAACCTATCTACATTGACATCAGCTGTCAGTTTGGTACGATACAGTCAACAATAAAGTTCGTCATTCACCAAGAGAATAATATAGGTATAATATAGGTATACAAAGTTGATTTATCATTAAATATCATTTTATTAATCTAAATGCGCTAATTGAAAAGTCATTAAATGCTCCGCGTGCAACTAGTTAAGGGCGATCCGTGTCGCTTTCTTCTTTACAAAACTTGGCAACGTTTATAATGAAATTTTTAGCCCGAGATCGCAAAGATAGGCATTATCAGACGGCGCAATGCTTCGATACAAACTAAAATCGTGTACCAGGAGCGGTAGGTGGGACGCTCTGTAAGCGGTGGTGGTGCACCTTTAGTTTCGACGACCAACACAACTTCCGTGGGCACTGGTTGATAAGTCAGACTGTAATTATTCGCAAATCTGCACGTATCGTTTCTGGTCACCAAGGACGTCAAAGGTCGGCAGAAGTAAACTAGACATCGCGAACCCGACAAAAGAATTACAACCCTGTCAAACCTTGTATATTAATTAATACTAATTAATACATTTTGTTTCCAACCAGTGAGCCGATTTTTTTAAAGGAAAGATATTTTCATTATTAGGTACCTAACTATTTCTATATACATTAAATGATTCTCCTCGATTTGCCGGCCTTAGAGTAACTGCTGCCCCCAAGCGACGCTCAATCTGCCTACCCGCACGGAACGTCACTGACCATAACATTGTGTTTCTTTTTATAAATTTGAAGAAAATTAATAAAACAATATTTAATAAAAAAAAAATTGAGTTTTACTTATTTTTAATGAAAGTTTGTACCCATGTATATCAATTTATTACTTTAGTTATTATTCAGCCGAACACTAATTACTTAAAACTGCAGAGAGAATTCATACACATGTTAATGTCAGAAAACGTTATCACCTGTTAGTGTTACTATGTTCAAGTGAAGAATATTCATACTCAGTGTCAAAGGACACTAAGAGTAACTTTTCACATAAAACTATTTTTCATATTTTTTTAAAACCATATCTATGAATTTTAACAATACCATAAGCAAGATAAATGTACAATACACAATAAATTATAAAATATGAACATTATGTTTTAAATAAACATCTCCTTTGTTGAGCTACAAGAAACTAAAAAAACGTTTTTTGGCTCTCCTGTAAAGTTGCACTTTTGTAGATAGTGTTGTTTGACTCTAAGCCCTCGATTTGGGAAGGCCGAATTAGTCTGTGGGATTCTACTTTTCCAGAACTGATGCATTTTGAAAGCACATACACGTCACATACATTTAAAGTAATAATAAATTACTACTAGATTTGCATTTGCTCTACCCATTAGATCCTTGCTCTGGATCAAAAACACATTGAAGAAACAACATATTTTTTTGCAAATGCGGAATTCGAACCCGGAAGGTGCCCACCACTCCGTATTTCATAATAAATGTTCTCCTGATCAAAAAACAATTCGGAACCCCTACTGTAGAGTAGACAGTAAGCCTCAATTACTTGTATTTTAACATTTCTTTTTTTATTCTAGGTGCAAACGGAACTCGCTTATCTGTCAAGATTCAGAACAGAACTTCTGGATCAACACAGGGATGAAGAAGTTTTACGGCAAAAGCGAGAGGCCATGCAGCTTGAAGATGAAAAGGTAAAATTGGTGAAATTAACTTTTACTATTACGGCGGCATAAAATTGAACTAGTGTATTAGAGGAAATGAAACAAACGTTTTGTATTACGGTCCAATGCAGGATGGATTAGTAAGAAGGACAGTAAGAGAATTGTTTAACGATGAGTGCAATGAGTACCCAAAATACCGTTATCATTTTCATGACAAATGGAAAATTGAGTGATTTTTTGTTATGGTAAATGACTTGTAAAACTGACGTGTAAAATGACGTGTACTTGGTAAAAGTCTTGTTTAATTTGGAACACTTCAGTGTCCGCAGCTAAATATAATACATTTGTTTATGTTGAAGAATGACATTGAATGAGTATGATAAATCACTACCAGTTTTTATACTTGATAGTAGATCACAGCCTACTTGAAGTTGGACATGCCTGATATATATTATTATATTTGTGCAACCCAGCAAAACAATCTGAAATGTGATGCCCAAATAAACCTGCATTGCGAAAAGAATAATTTAAGTATTAAGCTTGGTAAGATATAAGCTTCACTTTCATAATATATAAAGGCTCCACCTTTTTCTTCTACATCATCACCATAGTATTCTCACACTTATATGTATTATTTCTGAATTTTATTAGGATTCATTAGAAAAGCTATATTGGAGCCTAAAGAAACAACTGGAACTGATAGGATCCAGTCCCCTGCAGCTGGACGAAGACTGGGTCCTGATACCTGAAGATTCGCCGCACGAATGAAACGATAGCCAGAAAATATGGCTCCCTTAAATATCCAATTCGTACAGTGATGAAGAGTGGATCTCTTTGCCCCCGCCTTTGTCACTGCAAGTGCGTCTTCCTGAAAAGACTAGACAAATGGAAAAGTGTTTGTGTTCATATAATATTCTTGTAAAATCCAAATTGTGAATGATACAAGGAGCACAATGGCTTGTGTGTATTTTTAAAAAGCGCAGGGCATTTATTCGATAGCAGAATAAATAATTGTTTTCTGAGGATATTGTTTGATTAATCTTATTTATTCTATTAAATTGTATCCAATAAGTAAAATTGACATTATATTATTCTTTATCATATAAAATTTGCGCTGCTAATTATTGTAAACTATTTTTGCAGGGAATTGCTTTTAAAATCATATTATTGTAAACATTTTTCAAATCGATTAGCTCAGAACAACACTGTGTCTAATAATGTTCCAAAAAACAGAATTGACTATCTTTGTTCGTATTTAAATATTTTCTCTGAATGACTTTCCTAAACGTGCTTGTGCATTTCTTACTTAAGTAATATTTTTGTGATAGGTCTTGATTTGTGTGTATCCATCTCATCCCGGGGGCATTACCATAATTTTAATAACAAAAAATATTATCTGTGCCAGTTTTCGTGTATGCAGTAATTACCTTCAATACTATCACAAATGACTATGCAATAAACCTGTTCTTATGTATTACACAGATACGAATGTTATCGCACATACATGTCATATAGATATGCATGCATACTATTCAAATCTGACTGACAAAATAAAAGAATGGATCATCATTACCTATTTCTCAAAAAAAACCTGATTCTACCAATTTTTCTTGGTCTTTTCGTGTAAGCATGTGCATTTTTATCGGGATATGTCAGATATTTCAGTGAATCCAGTCCAATCCAAAATTATTGTGCCATCTATATGGTTGTATGTGCATTAACAATGGCATTCCCTTTTGGATTAGTTTTATCAGAGAACAATGTAAAAATATTTTTTTACGTTTGGGATCAAATACCAACTTCATGTATTAATTAATGTTTAGTATTAGAATGATGCATTAATTTAGATATTATGGTTTATGTATGTATGTTTTAACTATTCGACTAGTGCAATGTATCAACCGGTGTGAATGAAATGCAAAAAATTCACTCTACAATATCATCCAGATATGAAATATTTTCAGTTTTAAAGACTATAAAATAGATTTGCACAATATTATAAAAGACAATGAAGATTCAAGCTTTTTATGTTCGGTATATCTACTGCCCAAAGAATACATTATTGTCGTAATATGTTTCAATATCTTTGATGGAATCATTTTGCATGTCAATTGCAATACATCGATTTCTTGTTTTGTAAAAAAATAAATTGATCCATCTATAATTTGAAAATAAGAGTTAAGTAACGATTTTTTTACTAATCGATAACAAATTCGTGAGTGCTCTGGTTTTTTGTAACTTTTACATATTATTTATTATCTCTATTTTTGTGAAAACGATGTTGTAAGATTGATGTGAGATTCATTTTCTAATCATTAAATTAGAACTAAAATTTGTAATACATGTGTATAAAAAGACTAGCGAGATTGTGTACAATATTATAGGTATATTATTATTTACCATAAGGGTGCTAGGATTAAATTATAAAATATTCCACTGCTGATTATTTTTATATGTTTTATGATTTACGTAAAGAACTGTCCTGTTTAAATTGTAATAATTCTTCTGGTCCGGTCATGTGAGAAGTATATTAACAATGATTTATAACAATGTGTATACTATTTTTATATTAAAAAAAACTGTGGATATATTTTGACTATCTTAAACTAACTATTCACATAATTTGACCAGATTTTACTTTAGAAAATTAACTGCATAATCGTTACCGTGGTTGGAATTCTATAGAATCATTGTGCATAACTATTACAATATGTTCAAAATTGTAATTTCATAAAATAAAACAAATTATCAATAATTTTGTAAATATATTTATTTACGTTTACCTTCCGACATTCCTCTTTCGATTCTTCTTTATATGAACAACTGTTAAGTTTATGTTTGTAATTTTTTCATTGTTTGTATTTGAACATTACTATAAGTAAATTTTTTTGCCAAATTGCACATAAAAAATAGCACCATATATTATTATATTCATTAGTAGAGATGAAAATTTTATAAGTAGATATCTTATGAATAGTCAACAAAATTAAAGGTTCACACTATTTTCATGTACCGCCTTCACAACTATCCAAAAGATAGGATTGAAATATGCATTTGACTTAGAGTCTACTGTGCAGCAAGCTTTAACAAATTAATGATGTTTGACGCGACAACATATTCAATTTAATTAAGTATTGTTATAAATAAGTAAGGATGCTATGGCAAAATACATTATCTTATCGAAAAAAGATAATTCAACATTTTCATTATTTCATTTCCATTCAAAACAGTTTGGATTATGAAAACAGTAAATTTTCCAGTCACGTTTAAACGCTGATAAAATTATATTTTCGATAAACAAAACAATCAAATATAATTTGTGCTTCTCGGTAAACATTATTTTACATTCTTGAATAGAATTTTAAAAATATCATTGAATTCTTCAGTATCAAAAGGCACACATTGACCATTTCACATATTTGTTGCCATCTGTTTTAAAATTTAATATCTATTCTATTTATCTTTACATTTAAAATCCTCTAAATAAGAACATATTGATTTTTTAAAACCCTTATCTATTTTCTAGGAAATAATATATAATATTTTTTTTATATATAAGGTAATGATAAAAACCGATGGGACCATAATATGGTAAAAATCTAACAAAAGATATGTCCCTCTGACATGTGCATTTTCACACAATACGTAAATGGTCTATAACTTCTAAAACGCCCCAAAATCATATGAAAAAAATATTTATAAACGTAACATTTACAGAAACCGATTATTTTAAAGTAATAGAAATGTGCATATCGTTCTAGTCTGAAAATAAGATGTAACAGAAAAAAGAAACTTATGTTAAAACGAACCAGTTACGCTTCTCACAAAAAAAGTAATTTCCCACTGATATCGACACCTCGTATGCGAGTACGCGGACGTCTGTATTAATTGAATTTAAAATATCACCTCAAATGAATGATTGTTAAGAAATTTCTGCGAGACTAGTAATTGTATCTGTCGCTTAATTGGTAAAATGGTTTGCGGATTTGGTGGGATTTGCGGATTGCGATGAATTTGGGTTCAAGTCCCACTCAGGATAAATTTATTTTCAGGATTTTTTCAGACGGGTTTCTGAGATTGTTTAAAATTATGTATAATAAAAATTATTATGTAGATACATTTTAATACTGAAGTAATCAATTATCGATATCTCCAAAGGGGACCATACTGGACAAAAGTCGACATTGAAAATTGGAAAAAAAAACATAAGAATTACATAAGTGTACATAAGTAATAAAATTAATTGTAATAAGCAATAATTAATTATGACTAGTCAACTTAACTTAGTAATGGGTAGAAATATATTTCAATAACAACTTCATAGTATCAAAATATTGTTTGTAACACAAGACAAGTAAGTCAGTATTTTAATAAACAATAATATGAAATAATTAATATCACTTTGAAATATTATTAGCTGGAAATAACATCCAACTTTAAATCAAGTAAGTACTCGTACACTACAAGAGTCTTTACTATTTTAACAGATTCACAACTGAAAAACAAATGGAGGCTTATTTTATGACAGTAAAAGACAACAAGATAACAATAATTTTTATTGATTTAAAGTAGGTCCCACTGCAAATGTGAGTAACCTTACCGTAATACTATATAATATATTATATTTACATACATACTTTGGAACATCTTAAAAAACCTATTTGAAAAAATATGTGTATCAAGCGGGTCTTGAACTTTCATCCACCGGATTCCAACCAATGTGCTTTATCGATGGAACAACCTGTACGATACCTATTCCCTCCAAAACTATTTCATTCAACGACGTCTTATCTCAAAATTCGTGAAGAATGGCGACCGTCTTTTGTTATTTTCAAAGTATTAACAATTATTAACAAGTCTTAAGTACGTTAAAACTAAAATGTGAAGAGATCCTGACACGAGGAATCGAGGTAAGTACCGATTGTTAATACCTTGATTCAAAATCACAAAAAAATAGTGACCATTATTAACGAAACACTTATAAAAGATAACACTTTGGATGCATAGTTAGTAATATTTTGATAAAACACATTGACTGAAATCTGATGGATGCAGGTTTAAGTCCTGCACGGTGAGCATATATTTTTTAAAAGGTATTTTCTTCAAGTTTTCCAAATTATGTGTGTTCAATAACAAATGTTACATTCTTAAATTTTGTGTATTATTTGAATAAAGAAAAATAGTTTTAAGTAATCAATACCTATATAATATACATTACCATCAACTACTGTCGTCCCAAAAAGTAATGAATTGCAACACCAATACACCCACAAAATGGACAAGTTGTATGATTTAATTTTAAACATAAATTTCCAAAGGTGTGAAATTTTTCAGCAGATATATGGGACAACATTATACATTTACAGATCAAGTGGTCTTCGCAAAACATATCGTGTTACAAAGTCGAAACTCTGCCGAAATAATTTGGTCCTAAATTATCAGCTGTTTAAATATATATTTGTGTTTAAATGGTTTTATTAACAGCTGCTGTCATGCGTAACTCATTTCTTTAAAAATTATCACCCGGGTTTTAATAGGTGAAAAATTACTTTTTTAAACTTCTCATGACGGCATCTGCAGCACATTTACCTTGTTTTCTTTAATAAAAAATATATTAATTATTTTAAAAAAAATATCCATTCCCTTTATTTAAGTTTTTTGTCAGTCCCTTCAAAAACGTGAAACGGGGTTCACTGTATTTGGGTTCAACTAATAAATCAATCGGATTGGCGATATGTCATTTGATCTATAATGTATAGTGTTTTTGCCATAATCAGCTAATATGAAAACAATCCACATGATTGCATTATGCATTTCAAAACATTGATTGTGGCACATCATTAGCAATAATAACCAGTTCTACACATAACCATAAATATATTAAATAGCTTGAAAAAAACATATTTGACAAAAAAATTTATGTTACTTACTTACATTATTATTAAATAAACAAATTTCAAGCATACATGTGTTGTAATAATAATAAAGTACATAATCGCAATTTAAGCAAAATTTTCAGTGGGCAATAACAATTTATGGAATAATTTTCTACTATGTAGGTATATTATACGGTAGGTACTTCAAATCTGTATAAAAGTATTTAGTACCTTACATAAATAATTTCATAAGAAAAATGGACCGCAAAAGATTCTGTCGTATGGAATGTTTATTTTGCATCATCATAATCAATATTAAGGGGATGAGTGAAAGGAATTTATACTTTTTTCTTATAGTCAGATATGGTCTAAATAAACATCATAACAATGGAATATAATTCTCTTTTTTAGGCACAAAATATAAAATGAGGCTTGAAAAGAAAAATTATATCACAACAGGAAAATAAGTTTAATATGCCTGGCAAAATACAAACATATTTTCAATTTCAGTCAAGATAAGTTTTACTGTCTTGCTTATTTATAATAAACATTAAGCACAGGTGTCAGAATTATGTAATTGGCAAACAAAAAGGGATAACTAATGGAATAAATCAATATTTAAATCAGACAATTAGCAGATATCTACAGCATTATTTCACTCCTTTAGCTTGTGATGTTTTCAGTATAGTGGAAAGTATTTACTAAGTATCTTTGAAAATATACCAAAGTAATAAATAGGGACAGATGGAGATAGTTGTTGGAGGAAGCCAAGACCCAAGACACGCCTCATGTTGTCATGATCCTGTTGATTATGGTGATTGAAGAATATTTCAACACTGTTAAATTCAAATTTGATACAGTAATAAATTATCTGGTCATACAAATCTGAACAAAATAATAAATATTATATTATTGAACTATCATACACTACATATTGAAAGAATAAATGATATTAAATAAGATTCTAAAATTAAAATATCCCCAAATAATTAATCATCAACAGGCTCGATAAACAATAAAAACAACAAAAATACCTGTAGATTCTAGAAAGGCTGTTGACTTTATCCATCTGTATATTGAAAGATTTGTTATTTATCTTTTTATACCTAATCCTATTAGCACACTTTGATATTGTGTTTTTTTCATTTTGAATGGCTTGCTTATTGTACTTACAATGTTGCAACTTTTTTAGAATATGGCTTTATTAATTTGCAACCAACGTTATAATGTAAAATAAACAAAACGAGTGAGGTCAGAAAATTTAGCAACCGTTCAACCGACTAGCGGGAACTCCTAGGGATACATCACAGGTCAGACACACCTTAATAATATAACTTTTTATATTATATACCTACACACATATTATTGTGAAGTTCATAAATCTACATACCTACTTACATTATTTAAATATTAAAATAAAGATAATTTAAGTAAGTAGTCACCTACTTGCCAATAAAATTAATAAGTTTAAACATTATTGATTAATGTTAGGCACATGAGACATGATAATTTATACATTATTGATAGTGAAATCACATTGAGATAATACCTGGGCGATATTTTTGTGATTCTTTTTTTTTGTTGGACTAGTTACAAAACTTTTTGGCTTTAATGTTTCTTTGAAATTACACACATTTTCTAAAAAAAAAATTATATTTTATCTCCTATCTACTTTTTTACAATAATATGTATTTAGCTATTAATCGCCCAGATCACTATCTTTGTCACCAATAACATAAAGGAATTGAAATGCTAAACCTAGTAGAGCAGTCCCTAAGAGATCACCTAACGCAGTTAGATAAGGAATGGCAGAGTTATCAGGATCAACACCTAGCTTCCACATCCATAGGACTAAGTAATGGCTGATTGTCAATAATAATAACACTTGCGTTATAGCAGCACACATGTACACCATTAGGAAAATAGGTGTGAGGGATGTATGACCGGCGTGCAGATAACTTATAGTATATGTAAATATTAAGTGACCGGGAATGACCATAAGTAGTAACAGTTTTGTTGTTATACCAAAGACAGGACCTACAACTCCGCCGGTGTGAAGACATGTGGATAATCTTGAAGCGTGAACTGCAGCCATATTTCCACCGACACCATTGATTACGAGTTGAAACACCGCGATGCCTTTATAACTTGTCACAGTATAGTCTAAGATCAAACCACCGATACTGCTAATAACCATAGCACATATGACAGGAGACCATCCTTCATCCAACACCTGCTTAGTAAAGTTATTTTTTGATGCTGAATAACCGCACAAGGGTACAATTATTGCACCAATCATAATTATGAATCCCGGCAACAATACATTGTTTCCAATCGAACGATACAATAAAGACGCTATCCACGATAACAGAGCCAATGTAGTGAGATCTCCTAAGCTGGCGGCGATCGGTGTTGCGACATTATCAGGATTGATATTCAATTTCTTGGAGACAATTATCACTAGTATCATAATACAGCCGAGGAAAAAACTCGCAACGGAAGCCGTAAGTACACTAGAGGCGCATAACAACATAGCGTGGTGGATATCAAATACCCCATCCGGCACCCAACCCATTACCACGGCAGCTAAAGCGGCCAAAAACCCCACAAGTACGGCTTGGCACTGAATTAAACATAAATTTCCTATGATCAGTGGGGACATACTGGAATCCATGTGACCCATGTGCGCATGGGTGGACAGGCGAGACGCCAGAGTCATCTCCAGGTTGCCTTTTAATCCCAACAGAGCTGGGACGAGTATGTAAACCTCCGACACTTGGATAAACACTGGCCAATGTTGCACGACATCAAGGAGTAAACTAGCAGCAACCATACCAAATCCAGCCAAAAGAAACGGTATAAACATTTGCACGGCGACGACCCATATATTTTCCCCAGCAATTTCGGGTTCACTTTTTTTTTCGGCATTTATTAGCAAATGATCTGTATCACTATCAACTGCATCGATTCCTCCCGAATTGTGAATATTATGTGCCATCGTCGTAACCGTCGACGCTTTCGACCTATGCATATTTTAACACTTCTCTTAGCAACTCTGCTAGTACACTAAGTAACATGAATATTATTCAATGAGCCCGCAGTGATCACTACAATCAATAGTATATAATATTAGCTACGTAGCTCTGTGATAAAATTTCGTTAAAAATAACATCGCAATCGTCACGTTGAAACCTCGATAACGTTCATTATGTTTTATAATCAAAACAATTCAGTATACTTTAATTGATTACGATATTTATCAAAGTATATTATATCGAAAGAAATAAAAAGTACATAAACGCCTATCAATTAAATAACAAATTTATTCAAAAACGCGAAGTAATATTAAATAACTTCGCCATAATTTTGAATTGACATTCAGTGACACCTGTGAATGACATTTGACGTTCAGTTTCATCATAGACATTTTAATAGACACATAATATTATTATTATGTAGAATGTACAACCTTGAGTGCTGCCAGCCTTTATAAAGTATTTTACTTTAAAACGAGGTGACTTTATACCAATTATGTAATAAGATTGTTATGCCAGCGCTCCATTGGCGAGCCAAAAGTCCGACGACAATAAGTCTTCAGATTTTTCTACGTTCTGCTACTGGCCAACAGACGTTCAACGAAACGAGTATATAATTAATTTGACGAGTAAAACAGTCGACTTTGACAGCATAGATAATATACGT
The DNA here is from genome assembly GCF_057557595.1 of Rhyacophila brunnea. Classification (NCBI taxonomy): domain Eukaryota; kingdom Metazoa; phylum Arthropoda; class Insecta; order Trichoptera; family Rhyacophilidae; genus Rhyacophila; species Rhyacophila brunnea. The sequence continues at coordinate 19,409,980 of NW_028232965.1, forward strand.
ATATCTGACAGTTAAATCGTGATGGCGTTAAATGATACCGACGTTTTATGTTTTTTGGGTTATTGGGTGGCAGATAATGTAATAACGAAGCAAAGGGTACACAAATACTGGGTGAAACATTGGATAAGGAAACGAACGACATTATCCCACACAAATTTAATACGAGAATTGCGCTTGCAACCGAGCGATTTCCGCAATTATTTGCGAATGTCGGAGGATGTATACACAGAACTGTATAATTTGGTCTCCCCATTTATTAAAAAAAAAAATACTATGATGAGGGAAGCTATTTCTCCTCATGATAGATTATGTGCAACCCTGCGATTTTTGGCTGCCGGCGGAACATTCACTGACTTGCATTATAGAACTGCGATTGGAAGACAAACTCTGGGCAAGATAGGTAATTCCCGAAACTTGCCAAGTCATCATTGACGTTTTGAAAGGAGAATATTTCAAGGTGTGTATTATATTATACGTCATCTAATAAAGTTGGGCAAATTTACAAATATATCATTAACAAGTAGACATTGGTTGGTCTTATAAAGTGAACGTTTAGTGGATTGTTTTACCTATATAAATCATAGACGGCAACATCATAAGAATGGCAGACAAGATGCATTTGAGATACCTAGGTATATATATAGTCACAAATAAGGCCATCGTTGACATGCTAAATATTCAATAGACCATTAGAATGCTGTACCGAGGACTCTCCATATAGGCTGTAAGCAAGCTGCTTAATTATTCCTGTTGAATGTATTGTAATACTAGTCATATTCTTCGAAAAGCAAGCATGGAATTTGATTTCTAAATGAGGCCACATAATAATATAGGTTTGCTAACATAGCTCAAATACTTACCATTTGTTGTATCGCTTAAGCTAAGGTTTATAGGCATAAAAACAAACAAAAAAACAAATATTTTTACAAGATTTTTATTCATACAAAAAACATTAATTTATTATACCGGCTTTTGTACATTTTTGCTTAATATACGATAAACTGGTTGAGTATGAACAGTAGTTGCTGGCATTATTTTGTCACTTTGTCCCATAAAGGCAACTTCATGCATCAGCTTCTCGGCCAGCAATCTTTGTCCCTGTGACATCGATCGTAGTTTCATGGCCATCATTTTGCCAAAAACATCAAATTCATCTTCAGTCTTGCTTAGTTTGTCGGTGATTAATTCTAACACTTTGTTGGCGCTATCATTCGATTTTTTTCGTTTGAACGATGGGGGTTCTGGTGCTCTATTGAGATTCGACCTTGGAGTAGTCGACAACGTGGATGTTGAAGGCGAATATTCTATCTGTAAATAAAATGTTGATTATTTTTTGTTGCAGTTCCCTGATACGCACGAAGAAATGGAGACGATTGCAGAAGAATTTAATAGTAAATGGCAATTTCCAAATTGCCTGGGCGCAGTTGATGGGAAACACATTGCAATCGTGCCACCTGCAGGCGCCGGCTCCCACTTTTATAATTACAAACATTTCCACAGCATTGTTTTGATGGCGATTGCAAATGCTAATTATGAATTTATTTATGTTGATGTTGGAACAAATGGACGTATTTCTGATGGAGGCGTACTGAGAAAATCTGATTTTTTCAAACGTTTAGACGAAGGCAGATTAAAAATACCTGCACCAAAAAAACCTACTGCTAATTCTGATGCACTGCCATTTGTTTATATTGGCGATGAAGCCTTTGCATTACGTAACGATTTCATAAAGCCGTATTCACAAAGGCAATTAAATCACAGTAAAAGAATATATAATTATCGGACATGCAGAGCCAGGCGAATTATAGAAAATGTTTTTGGCATTTTAGCTGCTAGATTCCGCATTTTTCAAGCTCCAATAAACATGAAAATTGAAAATATCAATACAGTTGTATTAGCTTGCTGTGTGCTGCACAACTTTCTTCGTCGCAAATCAACACATACTTATACTCCTTCTCATGACCTTGATAGGGAAAATCCTGAGACAGGTTTAATAGAGCTCGGACTGAGGTCACAGGACACCTTAGCGCCTTTGGAAGCAACGACTAATCGGAACTCGACTGCCAATGCTTAGAAAGCGCGAGGAGATTTCGAAAAATATTTTAATACTACTGGGGCTGTCACATGGCAAGAAAGTATGATAAGCAATAGATAAATTAAACCAATGTAACAATTTAGTTAAAATGTTTTACCTCAATACAATCTTCGTTGTTTAACGAGTTGGAGTAACTCTCATCAGGAGACATGTTTTCCAAATCGTCCACCATGCTGGATATTGAGCTCGATTCTGTAAAACAAAATGTAAATTGTTAAAATACAACATAATACTCAAACTTGTTTTTTATTATCTCTCCCCTAAGTACCCATTCCTTCATACGGTTAATATTGATATTGGTATAATTGGTGTAATCCAGTATATCGGGTATTTTCAAAATGTGTTTTCCGCTGTATTCCTCATAACCAAACTGTACCATTAATTTTGATTGATGATTGACGATTTATTGATTGTCTCTGAAGGAACCTAACTCGAGCGATTTTTGATTTTATGATCATTTCTTTTCTTCTTCTTTCGACCATGTCCGATCATAATATGGACCTCCACGGAGTGGAGGTTTGTATTGATAGATTTTGTTTTTACGAGAAATGGATGTCAGCCACTTGCTCAACATATTAGGTCCATACTCTGACTCATACACAAATTGAAATTCAATGTGTACTTGTCAGACCCAGGATTTGAACCTGGGACCCGACCACGACTCAATAAGCCGCGCTTCCACCGCCATGATCGTACCTATATATTATTATTTCTTACCTACCTCAGCAAAGAATAAATAATTTTATTGTGACTAGAAATGATTCATAGCTGTATGTTTTAATTGCTTAATAGTAGCTAATCTAATGCGATGTCACTTTCAGAGATACGACAATGTCATAGTCTGCACGTGTATAATAAATAGCTTTAAAGCATTCCCTCGTACCTATATATTATTATTATTTATTACCTACCTCGGCAAAGAATAAGAAATTTTATTGTGACTAGAAATGATTCATAGCTGTATGTTTTAATTGCTTAATAGTAGCTAATCTAATGCGATGTCACTTTCAGAGCTAGGTACGACAATTTCATAATCTGCACGTGTATAATAAATAGCTTTAAAGCATTCCTACGTACCTTCCATTTGGTCGTTCAAGAACTCCAAATTTTTATAGTACCACATTTTGGGTAGATAAACTGCGTCTGTGCCGGCTCCGCTTCGATATGATGTCCTTACTTTATTTCTCTCCTTTCTGTAACCCGACCTCAATGTCTGTATTTTCTTTTTAACATCGTCGACCCTTGCCTGCGGCTCCACCTTGATTAAAATCTCCAAAAGTTCCGCATACGCCAAGGACTTGGCATCACGATTCTTGTATAGTGGGCTGGTCGTCTTCCACAACGATGGGTTGTCTTTAAAACAACTAATAAAATCTTCCAAGAAACTTTTCGAATGCACTCGTAGATCTACCATTGTTGTTATCGATGTGAGATGTCCGAACACTTTGAATGACAGTAAAATAATGATGGCGCTGTCGTCCGTCGGCATAGATATAAATAATGTGACGGTAAAGCGTGGTGAACGTACGAATTTCAGCGGCTCGGCGAGTAAAATATCAAACATGTTTGAAATCCAACGAGCCTGGTCTGCGGATTAAAAAGTCCGCAGACCTGGGGTGCTCCACGCGAAAAAAAAGTCCGAAGACTGTAAATCGTCTGACTTGCGTGCCAATGGAGCGCCGGCATTAGATCTCTGCCAAACAATGACATATTATCACAGAAAAGAAAAATAAATAGAACTCTTATCCCCGATCCTGCAAACGTTGCGAAGTGAAGCAGGATTTTAGAAGTGTGCGTAAATAGGGTGGGCGGACAAAAAATTACCTTCGCAGCACACACAGAGGAGCCACGTTATTGATTCTACTTTTCTAAAACTAAATCTACATTTTATTAGAAAGATTTCATACGAAACAATATAATATTATAAATACATATTACTTATATTGGTGTTTTAACGCGTTTTCTATATTAACATACTTATTTAACTTACACTTTCACACACAGTTAGGAATATACTTCATAGAAATTGAAAAAAGGATATTAATTGGATTTTGTAGTAAGTATATTTCTATGAAATGAATGAACATACATAGCACATTGTACAGAATAATTATGAAAAATATTAAATATAATTATAAAAACCTCATCAAACTTATACGTGACATAATATATACGATTAAGTAATATCAAGATAAGTACAGCAATATTTTACATACAAAGGTAATTCTAAATAGGTATTATATTATTAAGGTACATTTCCTTTTTAAGGCATATTTATTTGGTGTGCCGCGGAACAAAATCCCATTCACCAGTGTGCCGCTTACTTGGTTACAAAACGGTATCTAAATACACTACATTAACGGTGAGCAATAATTAATAACTGAAACATGATTTTATTTGATTATTTAATAATTAAAGTGAATATTGACAGTAAATAAATAGACATTTACCTATGCATATTGCATATGCAACAATAAATCATTATGATCAACGAAAGCAGTTAGGCCTACCGCGCATGAACGATTTCCTATCGTACGGTCAACAATCGAGGAGTTGTAACCATCGTATTGCAATGCAACCCCGCGCATGGACGATCGAGCGAACGGCCGAATTGAAAATCTGTGTTCAGACACAAAATTTTACACCGATTCGAACCGGCCGGGGTCCCATTGGCAATGTTTTTAAATGAGAGCCCGCACATGACAAGTCATGGCCGGCCGAGAGTGCACTCATACATGCACGCACAAATGACGCGGTCGTATGTAGCGCACGCATACATCGAACCGCCACATTTGACTTGACAGTTCATCGATGCGTACCTATTGGCTTTGTATGCGCGTACCAGTCGCATTTTTTCAGTTTCTTTCTTCATAAATTATTAATATATACACCCACATTTTAAAACAGTTTGATTATCTATACAAAACCTCTATATATTATATAATATAAGCTCTACAAAATCCATTTTGACGTTTCTTATATTGCGTCCGCCATTTTTTGGTGCGGAAGCATATCTTCAGTGCGCGCGCATTGCCTCCGATCTATATCACGCCATGCGCGCTCAAACATGGGCCGGTAATAATTTGGATCATGCGCGAGCAAACCAACGATTGTCCGAATGCTACCGGCCGGTAATGTAATCGTCCATGCGCGGTAGGCCTTATAATGGATTAAATACACGCATTATATGCATAAGATGGTGTGCGTTGCGAAAACATATAATATTGTTCGTGCGTAAACGTCAAATGCCACGCAGAAAATAAATTTTAATGCATGTTACGATATTGACATAAATATTCAAAATAACAATAAAAATATGCTTACTTGTGAAATGTAGTTGCACTATTTGTTTTATTTTTCATATTTGTATCATTACCACAACCTTTTACTTAGCAGATTGCTATTTTCAATTTTGACTGAACATAAAACCGAGAGCAGTTGTCAGGGCGACGCACAAGTTTAGAATAACGTTTTATTAACACGCGTTTAAGTTTACCTTACTCGAGATCGGTTGCCTGTATAGCCTTACCAGTTGGGTATTTCAGTTCCCATTATTTCTGAGTCCCCTGCATATTATCGTTGAGAAGAATGTTGAGGGGAAGGGAATAATCGATGAATCTGTTAACACTGGGTGTGAAGTGCGAGGTTTTAATTTCATGTTTGAAACCACGAGACTTACAAGTTTTTAAATGTTTTCGATAGATGGACCGCATACTAGTCTAGAGAATCGAGGTTTTGATATGATTTAAAATGATTTTTTGATTAAATTTTGTCGTACAAACTTAATTTTTCCATACTATTGGACTTACGAGGTCTTAATAGTAAGGTGACGATAATATATTAAATTGTTTTGGTTACTTCAAATCTGTTGACAAAAGTAAGGGTTTTAAAGTGGTAATTATATTTTTTCTATTTGATCACTTCCGAGAGACCTCTGAGGGGGTTTCATGAGTTCATTCAGTTGATACGATTGCAAAAATAATAATGAAAAAAGTTTTACCTACTTACATACCTAGACGAATAAACAATTATTATTATAATAGCTTCGGGCTATAGCGTTCAAATAAATGAATGAAATTTCAAATGAAATTTATTTTACATATAATGGACATAACAAATTATAAATTCAAAGCGTTCACGACATTGACATAAAATAAGTGTTAATAATTTTTAAAAATAAAAATACAGAGAAGTATGAGTTAATAATACAATAAGTAATAAAATAAAAAGTAAAATGATAAAAGAAATAAAATAACGAAAATAACAAAATAAAAGTAGATGGAAGCACACAGAGTGAACTTTGATAGACCCTATCTTAAAAACTTATAAAACAACGTCCACCTAAATTCACCCTCACGTAAGTGGAATATATCAATATCTGAAGCGATTTCATTAAGCATGGTTATTGCCCTCCCAATTGGCATTACTAATGGCAGGTTAGTTCTGCACCGTGGGAGAACTGAACGGAAGTTCTGAACAAACAACGGATGCCCTCGATTCCTAAGGTAAATTATCAGAGACACACAAGCCAACACCACCAAGAATGGCAGAGTTTACATTTACGCCGCGTATAAGTCTGAAAAAATATGTAGCTAAATAAAGATCCCTTTTAAATTTTAAGCTACATTATGTAAGCATCCCTAAGAGAAAATCAGTCGGATAGAGCCACGGATAATATCCATACAGCCGAAAGTAAAGGAGCCTCAAAAATTTGTTTTGGACTCTCTCCACCATAAGGCCGTACTTCAACTGATGCGGGGCCCAAACGATAGACCCACTCTCAAGTCTGCTTCTAACTAAGGAGTTATAGAGCATTTTTAGTACCGTAACATCCGAGAAGTACGCAAGACAAAGCCCAACATCTTTAGCGCCTTTTTACAAATGGTACGAGGGTGGGTCAATAAGTCCTTAGAAAAGCCGACAGGTGGCGCGACTAGTACTGCAAGCGGTTTGTTTTCATGCAGCGGCACTACCGATTCAGTATGCTGCGAAGTTTCAATCAGATTGGTCGGGTTGTTGTGTGTTTCTCGTACATTTAAAAAAAAAATGGAAAAATGGAAAATGGAGAAAATTGAGTTTAGAGTTGTTATTAAACATTTTAATATAAAAGGGTTAACAGCAAAGGAAATAAAAAATGAGTTGGATTTAGTTCACGGCATATCTGCTCCTTCGCTTGCAACTATTTATAACTGGTTAAATGAATTTAAACGTGGTCGTACATCAACAAAGGATGAACCACGCTCAGGACGTCCTGTAGAGGTGACTACACCAGAAATGATCAATAAAATCCACGATATGGTGTTAAGTGACCGAAGATTAAAGTTGAGTGAGATAATTGAGGTTACAGGGATCTCAAAAGGTAGCGTCATTTCTATTTTACATGACAAATTGGGCATGAAAAATATTTCTGCAAGATGGGTGCCGCGTTTGCTCACAGTCGACAATAAACGCAGTAGGGTGGTGGCCTCTAAAGCCCTGTTGTCGCTCATGCAACGCAATCCGGATGAATTTTTTCGTCGCTTTGTGACTGTAGATGAAACATGGATACACCACTATACTCCCGAGACGAAAGAACAGTCAAAGCAGTGGATTGCGAAGGCAAACCATGTCCAAAGAAGGCGAAAACCGTAAAATCAGCTGGTAAGGTTATGGCTACTGTATTTTGGGATGCACGTGAAATTATTTTCGTTGACTATTTGGAAAAAGGAAAAACAATAACAGGGGATTATTATGCATCTTTATTGGACCAGCTAAAAAACAAAATTGAAGAAAAACGGCCTCATTTAAACAGGAAAAAAATCCTCTTTCATCAGGACAATGCCCGTGTTCACACATGTTTACGATCAATGGCTAAAATTGAAGAATTGAAGTTCGAATTGGTCGACCACCCACCGTATTCGCCAGATTTAGCCCCCAGTGACTTTTTCCTTTTCCCAAACTTAAAAAAATGGCTAAGTGGACAACGTTTTTTTTCAAATGAAGAAGTCATCGATCGGACAAATGCTTATTTTGAGAACCTTCCGAAAACTTATTTTTCTGACGGTTTAAAAAAAATGAGAAACGTCTAACCAAGTGTATTGAGCTCCAAGGAAATTATGTTGAGAAATAAAAAAAAAATACAAAAATAAAACCTGTTTTAATGCTTTTTTCTAAGGAATTATTGACCCACCCTCGTATCTAGGTATATGACCACTAAACGTCAGTTTACTGTCAAACGTAATTCCAAGATCTCTTACAGATGATATTCGCGAGAGAACTCTGTCGTGCATCGAATACTGGAAAAACAATACTCGTGAGGCTTTAGTAAACGATAAAACATTGCATTTATCAATATTGAAGTCCAGTTTGTTACGCCTGCCCCAATCTAAGATAGTATCTACCTATATCAAGTTGGAGTTGACGAAAATCGTCCAAGGTGACAACTTTCATGAAGAGTTTCAAGTCATCAGCAAACAACAAAAACATAGCATTTTTAATTACCAATGCTATGTCATTTATAAAAATCGTGAACAGCAATGGCCCCAAGTTTGCGCCCTGAGGCACACAGAAAATGTTTCAAATGTCTGTGACTGATAAAGGCCGTACGATACGTATTGTTGACGATTCTTAAAATAACTCCCGAATAACCTGAGAAATCGATCAGACAATCCAATTAGTTGGAGTTTTTCCATTAGAATATCGTGATCGACTCTGTCAAATCCCTTCGAGAAATCATTGTAAGAACAGTCAACCTGGCTGCCTCTATCTAGTACTGTCGACACATAATCAGATAATACCTTCAGTTTTGTTTCCGTTGAGTGGCCTGCTCTAAATCCATGCTGCTCATTTTATACATGACTCAATCCTTGGAGAAATCATGCTGTGCATGATCATCTCAAGAGCTTTTGCTTGTGCAGAGAGAACAGCTACCGGCTTACAGTATCCCACTGATGACTCCGTACCACTCTTATGAATTGGAGTAACCTTCGACATCTTCCACGCTTCCGGAAAGATACCCGTCTCCATTGTCAGGTTAAATATATATGAAAGTGGGCCCTTGAAAAAGTCAATACAGCCTTTAAAAAAAACGTTGGGACATTATCCGGTCCCAAAGAGCGCGTATTCTTAAGTTTTTTTAATAAATTTAAACACGTCACCCTCATCAATTGGGAAGATGTAAACGGATTGGGCACCACATGATCGTTTTCTTGACGTTGAGGCGACATCCAGATTCAGAATACTAGTTGCGTAGACAGACATGAAATGACCAGCAAATGCTTTTGCCATTCTATGTCCAGTCACCTCTTCCCCTTCTAAGTAATCGAATTGGCAAATCCACCATCCTTTCTTAATGATTTTATATAATCCCAAAACGATTTAGGATTTTCGCGAATGCAATCCTTTACCGATTCCATATAATATGTTCGATAGGCCAGCCGAACAGCTTGTCTCACTCTCATGCGATAAAGACCAAACATTTCATAGTCATGCTGACCATGCTTAGCCTTCCAGGCTGTATGATAGTAGTGTTTGACTCTAATGTCTCTAATAATCTCCCGAGAAAACCACTTCGGATATCTTCTTCCACCTCGACATAGTGACTTCCTCGAAAAACATTTATTAAACACATTATATACAACATTATAAAAGTATTGTACCGCCTCATTCAGATCAAAAATCTCACGCAACTCACTCCAATCTACTTCACTCAGTAAAGAGTAAAGCAGCTTGAAATTTCACCATCAAACTTCCATCCCGCTCCAATTGGCTTCGTGTGAGGGAATTTCTGTTCGCACTGGGCAAATCGCATGAAATACGTGTAAAAAAACCAATGTAGGGTGGTACACATCCTCTTGTATCAAAGGTAATGTACATCGCGAAATTGATAAAATAGCGTTACTGAAAATCTTATCTAGAAGTCCACATTTAGAGTTAAGAATACCATTGTACTGGCCACTGGGAAAATCCAAAAACAGCACACAGAAATTCCAGTTCACTTTCGATACTTTCACCGCTGCGCACTGAGTTTAGGTTAAAATCTCCCAATACAACAACCCCTTATCCCCAAATATGACGATACTTGGTAACATTTTTTCAACAAAAAGTTTATACGCCTCCACTTCACTTGGTGGAGGAAAATATACGACACAAACGTAGACAGTTTCTCCGTTACAGGTTAGTTTAACCCAAAGATCCTAGTTAGAAGCCTCCAAAATACGAAAACATTCGGCCTGCAATCCTTAAATATTTCTAACTACCAGGAGGCAGCCTCCTCCCTGCCTGAGGCCTATTCCGGAGTTTAGATCCCTTCTAAAGACAGCATAATCACCACCAAAATTTTGCCGTTGTAAAAAACGTTGCCTGTGTAGGTATAAACAATGAAGTAATTTGAAAATGTAACTTGATCATGGGCGACACTTTGCTTAGACATATCACTATTTACTGATTTACTCGTCTCTTTTGTAATTATTACCCTTTAATAATATATCAGCCTGATAGGGGTTTTTCAGGACTTACGAAATGCTTCAAGGCAAACAAAAAGGTTGGAAATCACTCGGAGTCTAAAGAATGTAGGTATAGGTAATCTCTAATATTGAGATAACGGATCATTAAATAATTTTCCTCCTGATCCTTAGCTATACAATATTACTCTGTAGCGCTCAATACAAAGGAAGAACCACTTTTTATACCATTATCAGTAGTTTATTAACTATTATAGGGACCAATGTTAATCGCCTTTTTGAATTTAATAATTATATTGTTATATTTTATTGACTATTAACATGATATCATTATTATTTTAAAAGCATTTTATATGGATTAAAAGATTGTTGGGCTTCCACCACGTGTTCTTCCTTGTTCTTTCCTCGACATTAATTCGGGTTTGTTGCAGAGGTTGAAACAGTAACGAGTAAAGAAGGAGGAAGAGCATGCGGTGGAAGCCAAAAATCTATATCGATACAAGCAACGCAACCCTTAAAGTCTCATTAAAGCATCATTTCATATTATTTTACAATGGTTTCAGATATCAGTCTAGTGATATATGTAAATCACTATGGTCACAACTCACAACATGAACCCAACCACTTGTGCCTGGCAACAGGTCGCAGCTATTGGTACCTGAGCGTACCTACTGAGATATCCCGGGTCCTGTGGCTAGCTCGGGATGTTGATGGGACCCGGGATTCACAAAAATCAAATAATAAATAGAAATAGGTAGCAGTAAATTGAAAAAGTCTCGATTGTTTCGTTCAGGGAACGTGGTTTTCATATTTTGGCTATATCGACACACCATCAATTCACAATATTATTCTTACACATTTCCGTCACTTAATATTACTGCTTAATCTCTAATTCGCTTTAACTTTAAACTTAATTCTCTATATCCGTTTCTCAAACTAATTTTTCAAGTCCATGCATGCGTGGTTATGTCGTTTCTTTTTACACCCGAGTCGTGAGGTCGATATTGCCTTTTTTAAATGGCGACCCTCTACTAACTTTTTTCTATCGAACAGTGTTGCCATTTTTTTTTACATACTCATTATTAAATTCCTTTGGCTTTCGTCTCATTTATTCGTCAAATCACATTCTTCTCTGACATACATATTATTATTATATTATAATACTTATATATTATGTACATAAATGTATATTGCAAAAAAAAAAATCAAATTCATATAATTATGAGTTATTTATTATTATAAAGATGGAAAATTGGATAGGACGCTGCTGAAAAAAAAAAAATATCTTACTACGTCATGTGAATTCATTTCACAATAAATAAAAATGCCAGGTACATTTTACCACAAAATGTGGAACTTTGGCAAGCAAAAATATCCATTAATTTTAACTAGTTATATAATATGAAAGTTATCATAATTCACTACTCACTATTATTGGTTGCTAAGTGGGTCCTAGCAACTAAATTATTAATATATACGTTCGTTACTATGGAAATCAATATGAAAAATGTCAAAATGACATTTCTATATTCTATAATATTTATTCAGTATTTCTATCAAGTACAATAAAAAGTTTTTATTAATACATATAATAATTATCAAGTTTATATGATTCAACAGAAAATTTAAAAACGTGGTAAGTATATAAAATGGTTCTTTTTATCTTGAAAATTTTACTTTGTGGGACGCGTCGGCCAAGCATCGCATAATAATACTTTCGACAGGCTCGCGGAACCTTTCCCGCCTAAACTCAAATGGAGTGGTACACAATGTACCTATCAGGTTTGCCAACATACATCGCATTTTTGTTAAAGAGACTCGATAATAATGATAAAATGGAGGAAAATGTATAGTTACATCGAAATAAAACCATTTATAATTATTTTGATAAAGATAATGATTTTACACTATTTCTGGAATGATGCATTTTTTATGAAATTTATTTTGATGTTGCCACCTCATTTTATTTATCATCGGCGGCCTTCGCGATCTTACCATAGAAAGAATAAGCTTTATACAACGTTCATGAGAGAAAGAGAGATCGCAGTATATCAAAAAATGAGAAAGTTTCCAACATAACCCGTTTGACGTATGAATTTGTATTGATGGCCGACTTGGAATTAGGTGTAATTGTGCGACGTGTGAAAGATTTATGCAGGTGGATATTGTTAATTTAAGTCACACATACAAATTTTCAAATGTATTGTAACTTGCTTTTAATTAAATTGTCTTGAGAATTTGACGTTTTGTGACACGACAGCAACGTTTATTATTTTTCAACTTGTCACAAGTAATTTTAATTTATACGTCAACCTAATCAAAATTTTGCATTCTTGCATTATTCTTTGTTTATTTTTTTTACACACCTCGCTCTTGTTCAATTTCATTCAGTGACCCTCGTTTTGGAGTATTTAATCTGTTGGTCTGACAGTAAACTGATCGTGTCATCGCGGGGTACTGGATTGTGACATTAAAGAATTTACCGGTTTCTTTTTTCAGGTAGCCTCGCGTGAAACATTAACTAGGTTGTGACTGATTAAAATGATAATAACCGACGTATAAGTTATCGACAAATAATTACGATGTGCTAATTCGTAGTTCGCGTCAATTGACTGGGATTTATGTTATTTTGTGCCAAGTATCATTGTGAATGTGTTAGAAATAATAGTGTTTCAAAATGTTTCGAAGTAAAATAAGAATACACACGTGTCGCATTATATTATTAACATCACTGGTGTGGCTTTTGGTCGATGTAGTCCTTCTAATGTTTTATGCAGATTGTCTGGGTAGCTGGGATTGTGGGAAAAAACCAGATGAATATGATGTCCAAGTAAGTTATAGCAATATTTATTAGTTACCTAATACTACTTACTATTATCAAATCGTGTTCATTTACCAATGGAAAAATCTGAAGAATTCATACTGCAATAAAAATGCCATATTTTCCTCATTTACCTCTTAGGGGTAGCTGAGTAGGTAACTACTTCAAGGATTTTCATCCAAATGTATATCAGTCATAATATAGGTAGGTACCTACCGATTGATATTACCTACTAATGATGGCTTCGCATCTGTATGCATTTCAGGAGATTCCTTGGTTCAGTAATTAATTCTCTTGGCCTCGTACCAATGTGAGAATACGATCAGTACACCGGTCACATATGATGAATTACGATGTGATGAAATCAATGAAACCATTCCCCCAACGAGTATTATTTCATATTCAGCATTTGTCTTCCCGCTAAATAATGAATAAATGTTTTTTTTTAATACATACATTGTTTCGACACACATTGTAAACTTTAAATTGTTCCTACTGTAAACCATTTAATAATTTTTACTGTGTACGTTCCAATAAATCAGTTCTGTAATTTCATCATTGTTTATCCTGATACAACCGCCCTTCAAAAAACATTTCACCCCTTCTCTCTCGTGATTCCCCTCCTATTCATCAGGAACCAGAAGGAGATTTGTTAGTATGGATAGGTACCCAGTATATCTTAAAGCACCACATACCTAGTTGACATTGCTTTCCAGCCATACTGCCTAAGGTGCTGAAAGAATAGTCTTATATTTATATTATATATTGTTGTTAACGCTACAGTAGTTTTTAACAGTAGTGTATTTAGTAATAGAAGTGAAACAATCACAAACCAACCAGACTTCGGGAAAATCACACAAATATATTGTGTTCTCGCCGGGAATCGAACCCGGAGCTCCCGGATGAAAGGGCAGTGTCTTACGGACTGCAACCCAAAAGCCACCTTAGAGCATTGTGAAGATTATTTGATATACATTTTATTCAATGATGACAGAATAACAATCATATTGTGTACCAAATACTATAGATACTAGATATTATTTTATCTAATTTACAAACTAATAGTATTTTTAAATCCAAAATTCAACAAATTCCTGGATGTAATTAGATGTGGTAAAATTATTTTGTACTAAATAGGTATAGGTACATATCAATCAAATAAAACTAAACATCCAAATTTTCGATTTTTTATTGTTTACTTATTGGTAATTCATGATAATTTTATATTTATTTTGTCTTACCTGTATTAATTTATACTTTCCTAATTCAATCAATGTTTATATGTTCCGTATCCAATATTCTTGCTATCAAAGATTTTTTAACGTTTCTTAAATATAATTGCTTAATCACTAGATTCAATTAGATGGCTGTCGGTTTATACATTATATTATTGTAAATATTATAATTGGATAATATCTATCGAAATCGTTTTACTTACGTATTTTTTATTTTAGGTACACGCAAGCTATATGAAATCAGAGAATGGCAAGGACACATTTGCCCGAGCCAATAAAAAAAGAGAATCAATAGAGGCAGGTCGGAGACATCATGTGGATGATGATTTGAATAATCTACAATCTTTAGGACCTTATCCATCTTCACGGCTAAAGAAATGGAAACCTGCGCCTGTTATTACAGAGCATTTTGGTTCTCCTGGGGAAATGGGTCAGTAATTGAAATTTTTGTTAATAACTTTCACACTGTCAGGTTTATTAAGTCAAAATTAACAGAAAAAATGTTTGGACATGGAGTCAGGAGCCCAAAGATTCAATAAAAGAAAACTTTTCGGTTTAAAAGAATTTTGTTATTAAGAGTGCCTTTTCTCGCCTTACAAGTATCTAAACTAAATAGTATTAACAAAAGAAAACTTATAAATGGAAGCACTGCATTTGAGGTTTGCATATTTGTCAAAAAGATTACGTTTTTGTCAACTTATGATGTATCAATTGAAGAAAGCTGGTCTATAAATAAAAATATATTATTGTCTATGAAAAATACTATTTTTATCTGTATTTTATTGGGGTAAAAATTACTACCTACTAAATTTGATTTAATTGAATGTTACGTCGATATAGACACTATCAAAAAAAATGGAGTTTTTGTACAGTAGTCGTCTCTGAAGTTGTGTGTGTGAGTTTGAATCCCCTGTCTGATAAAATAAACACTTTTGTGTTTTCAAACTGTGTCCTGATGGGTTCGGCAATTTCTAAATTTTTGTAAAAATTTTGCGAATATCACCTCAACGCTGTATGGCGAGGGGTCGCATGTTACTTGGCTACCACAAAAGAGTACGTGATACGATTATGATGCCGAGTACCGATAACTCAATAATTCAAGTGTAGAGGCTCATATCTAGTGAAAGTTGTAAAGGAAAATCAAGAAAAAAAATTGCTTATTTTTGTTTTTACTTCTTTCAACTGGAATTGAATAAATATTATACCCGTGCTTAGCGCGTGATCGAAAATTTTGTCTGGAATTATGAACCTAACTTTAGCCGTTCACGAATATTCTATTACTTACAGAAATATGTTCATATAAATTTGCAACATATATCCATCAGTTTCTGTTATTCGTTCAATTGTTTAATTATTGTAATTTACAGTCAAATCTACTTATTTGATTAAATGCCCACTTGTTAAAACATTTTTACTTAAATATTAACATTGCTTGTTTGCTCAAATGCACATTAAATTACACTATCAAATACCGACCATATGGTAAAATGCAATTATGTTGTTATTATATATATTTGAACAATTTAATATAAATAATTTTTCATGGCAATGAATAGGTACATGGAAATTTTTATATGACGCAGTGAAGGAAAATTACAATAATTTTATACGGTGTTTTAGGTCGAGCTGTTATTATTCCTCCTGAAAAAGAAGCAATAATGAAGGAGAAATTTAAAGAAAATCAATTCAATTTGATGGCAAGTGATTTAATTTCTCTAAATAGATCACTTACCGATGTAAGAATGGAAGGGTAAGTTATATTCAAAAAAAAATTTACCACTGATAGTAGGTTTTTTTTACCCAAATAAGTAATATAAACAATATAGAATATCAAAAGAAAAAATAAGTATGCATTGCTCATCATTTTATTCTATTCTTTAGTCACTTTAGGAATGAACATCTGTTTAATAAATCATCAAATTTAATACAAGATGCGTGCAGCTAGATAACATTTATTTATTTGTCTAATTTTGTGAATCTTATGCTTATCTATATCTTAATAATATTTTTATAATTTAACTGCCTTGAGATGTAAGCTATATCTACAACTTGTAGAGATCTTTGTATTATGATGTGTTTAATTTTTTCAGCTGTAAAAATAAGCGATATCCACAGCTGCTGCCAACTACCAGTATAGTTATAGTTTTCCACAATGAGGCGTGGACCACATTATTGAGAACAGTATGGAGCGTAATTAACCGTTCTCCACGGCCATTACTCAAAGAAATAATTTTAGTTGATGATGCCAGTGAAAAAGGTTAACTTTTGTTATTTTAGATTTTTTTAGAAGAAATATAATATGAATTAATTAATTTGAAAGATAATCTTAATATCTCGAGAGGCTGAGGATTAAATGAGTATAAGTGACATGTAGGTAATTAAAAAATGAATTGAAAACAATTTTCATATCACGAAATACCTACATAGTTATGCATAAAAAAAAAAGATTCGAATATGGTAATTGGTTTGTATAAAAACCAATTTTATTCCTATAATTGAAATATATCCCCATGGGCATAGTGTATAAAATGTTGTCATTATTTTCATACCATTGCGATGCAATGCTTCGGCTTAACTTATTATCCTCCTTGGTGTTTGCACTTAAAACATTAATAAACAGAGAAATATCAAGTCTTTTTCATGGACTGGTAATAATGGATAATTTGGGAACAAGACCTAATTTATATGATATTAAAAATGGTTATAACGGTAGAGTTTAAAATGTCATGTTTACACTTTGTATTCATTCAAACTTCAGCACCCCAATTATTATCTACATATAAGTAATTTGTAATCACAGTAAACTCCCGATTATTCGTGTGCGGATTATCCGGTTTGCGGATTATCCGTGCACGAAACGGTGTATATGGTATAATAGCTCTTAGAAAAATTCGAGTTGATATTAGAAAATCATTAAAAGATTCCTGTAAACAAACCAAAATCACAGATTTTCTTAATAAATAATGAGTATTAAACATGATAAAATAATTGTCAGCTTTAGAAATGTATATGTAGTATTTTAATAAGAAAAAACCGGAGTTGGGATTAGCCGTGTTTTTCTCGGGATTTAGTCGGGAGTCTACTGTACTTATTTTATCTGACAGTAAAAATTATCTCCTATTGCAAGATTTTACATTTTTTCACAGCTATGGACATTATGGATATTACTATACATATTACATTTTATTATGCTGGGGTTTTTTTTCCCATAAATCCTTAACCTTTATTGACAGATCCTTCAATAAATTACAAAATTCATTCGCTTGTTCAAATTGTAATCAAAATTGATATCATTTTTTTACAGATCATTTAGGCAGACAGTTGGAAGATTACGTCCAAACCTTCCCTGTCCCCACATATGTTTATAGAACTGAAACCAGATCTGGTCTCATCAGAGCAAGACTGTTAGGAGCTAAGCACGTTACTGGTGATGTCATCACATTCCTTGATGCTCATTGTGAATGCACAGGTAATACATAATTACAATTTAAATTATGTACTCATTTAAGCGCATGGTCCAGTCTCCGAGTATGATAGGGCAAAGTTAAGGTTGTGCCACTTCACCCTGTCCATTTATTCCTATTCAATTAATCATTGGTTATAATTTATAGTTTTGGTAACGAAATATATTTTTTGCTGATTGTTCTACAATATTTATGAATGGCATATTGAATGAAGTGTACGCATTCGTGATGCATTGATGGATTGCACAAAATAGTAATTGAAAATGCTGACAGGAAATAAAAAAAATCGATTGCTATTGTTATTGCTCAATATGGTAAAATTGTGATTGCGTATTTATTTTGCCAATGAATGAGTTGTATTGTAAAATATGTTCCTGAATACTATTTCTTCATTGATTTGGTAACCAAATTTTTGATACATAATCAATTTTCATTCAAATAATATTCGCCTGTATATGTGAAATAGGTGATACAAACAGGACTAATGGCCTATATACCCAGTAGAAATTAAGATTTTTTCTCTTCATAGTGTATTAAAGAAAAATAAGATTATGCATAGAAGTAAAACAAAGTATAATTTTATAAATTGGTACACATATTTACCTATTTCACATAATCAGAGAGTTAAGAATAAGTATTTTATTTTTATTGTACATTTATTTGAATAAACTTTGTTTTGAATCTTGCAGAAGGGTGGCTCGAACCCCTTTTGGCTCGCATTGTAGAGGACCGTACAACCGTGGTTTGTCCAATAATAGATGTCATATCAGACGATACTTTTGAGTATGTCACCGCATCCGACATGACATGGGGTGGATTCAACTGGAAACTTAATTTTAGATGGTAAATATTCTTCCTTTATAATATATGTAAAAAACTCACAATCATTTTTAGGAAATAAATCAATTTGTTTTTTTTTTTATAACTCTTTTGATGTATGTTTTAAAGATTTGAACCTTTTTATGTATTTTACAACGTTTTTCTTAGCTCGTATTCTTATTTGTTCGGTACAAATCTTGCAATTGATTTTTAACTAACTTCCCGACTAGCTAGACATTTGAAACTTTTAGAATATATCAGAACACGATGCCAATGCATTTTTTAATACTTTTAGCCTTCTTTAAGTAGAATTGAATTCATTTTCAGTTAATTCTGTTTTGTATGAAAAGTTATTTCAACACCATTATTGGTTGCTAAGCGGATTCCTAGCAACTAAATTATTAATATATACGTGCGTTACTATGGAAATCAAAATGAAATGTCAATATGACATTTCAGTATTCTATGATCGTTTAAGCTAGTCAAGTCAAGTTTATATGATTCAACAGAAAATTTAAAAACGTTTTATATAAAAAGTTCTTTTTATCTTGTACCTAATTATTTATGATAATATCTAGATTTTACATCAATCAAACAAAAGAAAATAGATGTATGTATGTTTGTTTATTGAGGGAAAATGAGCAAATAAACACCTTTTTTATTGCGATCTTTTTATCCAATCTAATCTTGGTAATAACTGGAAAAAATGATTTTTTCTTATTTTTCAATGAAACAGATTTTTTTTAAAGAAATAAATATTTATTATGTATTTTCGGAAATATCATTAATAACATTTAAATTTCATGTCAATATCAAAATGAAAAAAGTATGTAATGATTCCATAAAATGTATAGTCTCATAATCAAAAAAAAGTAAATCATAATAACATTTTAATAATGAATGTAAAAGGAATCTGAGATACCCATAAACAATGTTTTGTGTGATGTAATTCGGAACCAAAAGAAGATTGAGTTGTTGACAACTTTCTCGGGGAACGGGATGTTTTACATGAAATTTATTAATTAATCAGTGTCGATTCAATTCGTCCCCTTTATGCAGATTTGGAATATGATTAATTTGAGATATTTAACCTGTCCTTTTCCTTTTGTAAACTGAACTGTTTTAAAATAATTTCATCCCTTTGCATAAAAAAAGGTCAGTAATGTTTTTTCACAATCATAAAAATACTGGGAACATGTAGGAAATGTATTTGTTTTATTTAGACAAGCCGCACAGATCAAATAAAGTGCCGAGTTGATATTTCGGCTGGTGGGGTTCTTTGCATGTGGGTTAAAAAGACCAGCTGTAATATTCAACCTAAAAGGCATTACATTTTCGTATCAAAAGTTTTGTATTGCATGATAAATTGATTATTATTTTTTCCCGGTATTTCTTATCTACAACTAACATTCATGCAATATATAGTTTTATTTTTATTACATGTTTACTGGTCAATGTTTTTATAAACATAACTTTATTATTATATCCATACCATGAATATGTTGATAAGTCTGAAAACATCAATTCTCAGGGCAGCTATTTGTGTGTTCGGCTTTCTGTGGTAAATCAGATTATATGTTTTGGATGTTTTTGAATTTTCGTAAAATGTTTATAAATTCCCAACAAACTAAAATTTAAAAATAGTCCTGATGTACCACAGAAAACCAACCTTAAAAATAGCTACCGTGAGAATCGATGTTTTTTGACCTATCAACATATTCACGCCATTCGCATTATATCGATTATCGTGTGTAAAAAAAATAATGTTGGGTTTTTTTTGTTATTCTCATATAGCTTGTGCAGTTATTTATTGAAAATTATGCATATTTGAGTATCTTGAATATCGAACGTGGTGACTTTGAACACTAATTTGTACAGTAGATTTGTCATTCGGTATTGATACATTTGGAATGGTGGAATTTGAACAGGTATCGGGTGCCAGATCGAGAAATGAAAAGACGGGACGGTGATCGCACGGCACCGCTCCGGTCTCCCACAATGGCCGGAGGGCTCTTTGCCATCGATAGAGATTACTTCTACAAAGTCGGGTCCTATGATGAGGGAATGGATATTTGGGGCGGAGAGAACCTCGAGATGAGCTTCCGGGTAAAATTATCTTCTTCAATTTTGTCACAAAACAAAAAAAGTCATATTATGTAAAATGTTTCCGTAGTTTAAAAAAAAGTTGGAAGTACCTCCCGCCTAAGCAAATGCGTGTATTTAATCTTTATTACCTGCAAATTAGTTATTACAAAATGTGGTTTTCTTGCAATTAACCTTCACAATTTTAACTAGGTAATACAAATTTGTATGGAAATAATTGTATAATAAATTTAAATAAAACTCAATAAGTAAATACATAAATGATTATGAATTTACATAGAATTATACATATTCTCATATAATTAATTATCATTGTAACCCTTTTAAATATAGTTATAAGTAACCTTAGGTTATCCTATTTTTTAAATAGTATTTTTCTATGCAAAGTTAATATATTTTGAAGTAAAATATTACCAATTTATCACTCGTCAACTTATACTCGTATCATTTAGGGATACAAATAGGCTGTAAAGTAGAATGAATTTAGAAAGTAACTTAACATAGTTATATGAAACCATAATTTAATTTTCTAACTTTCCTAACAAATTTAAAAGTAAAGCATACATAATTATTTTTGTGTTCTCATTAATTATCTTTAATTTGTACCTATACATACCAAAATACACCCGTGTCAATATTTGAAATCCAAATTTTGTATGGCAGATATATTGTACTGTGATGTTGTCTCACGGTCTACTAATTGTTTAATTGTTCTCAACTTGCATTCTAAATGATATTATTTTCTAAACTAATTTACACTATTGAACGATATCTTGTTTGTCGAAATGCAAGTTATGATTAAAGTAAAATCGATTCATGTAAAATTTTTATATATTAATATATGTGTCAAATCGACACGTGTCTTGTTAGCGTATGCTAAGTTTATTTATGTATATTTTGTTATATTTATTGGCTTGAATCATGACATAGGTATGGCAGTGTGGCGGTATTCTCGAAATAATACCATGCTCACATGTTGGACACGTGTTCAGAGATAAATCACCGTACACTTTCCCTGGTGGCGTAAGCCGGATTGTCTTGCACAATGCCGCACGTGTCGCCGAAGTTTGGATGGACGAATGGAGGGATTTCTATTACGCCATGAACCCAGGTTGGCTATAGACACCGGCTAGTGTGGGCAGTAGTATAATTAATTCACCCACGCAAGCGACTAGTAAAAAGCTAATTTTTTTGTTTTTAATTAACAGTTGTAGCTTTAATATCTGTTATCTTAATTTACTCCTGATTTCAAATTCTTCGAAATAAATAATGGAAACATTTTACTTCCGAGAAAATTAAAATTGTTAACTATAAATTGTTTGATTTTTCTGTTTCCGATTAAAATAAAATTCCTCTGGCTAGAAATTTATTTTTAGTTTTACATTTTTTTTATTTGGTATCAAAAGGAGTAATTTTATTTCAATAATCTTTTTTGTCATAAAATCTTAATCTTCATCTATATCTAGAATTTTATTGTACCAACAGACATGCTTATATTTACTTGTTTCTTGTGCTTGTATCTTGATTATTTTTATTATGTCATTCCATTGCATTATCATGATTTCCATTTTCAAGTTTTTGTTTTATTTTTATTAATCACCATTTCATTTATCAGTTTTACTGTCCTAACAAAATTGAAGTCTAACACCCATTTTCATCATTTTGTTGTAGGAAAGGAAAGGAGATTATTTTCAACATGATATATGTACTTATGTATTCGTTATATATATGCTATTTGCACAATTTATTTATCCACATTATTTACCAGCACATTTTAATCATTGTTATAATGTGTAAATCTCAGAACTTTATTTTTAAACCATACAAATTAACATTATTTCAACAAATGTGCCCACAAATATAAAATTTCCATACCAGTTTTACTATATTTTATCAATGTGCTTCACATTATTATAATTTCAAGGCTGTGTAAAGAATTAAGTTCATGAAGAATTTCAGATGACACAATAATGCTCTATTTTCTGTCATAATTCTATTACCTACACATTTATACAAATTTTTCAGTTAACATCCTTATAGTGCTCACAGAGAATCCTATTTCAAACATTTTATTTTTATGCTTGTTTATGTTTTAATCTTCCATTTATCATTTTTTCTTATCAATTTTATGTTGGCTTACTGTAGCACACTTAAGTCTTTGGTACAATTTAAAACTGAAGTATACATTACACCTATTATGACATCATGACATCAGCAAAACATGAAATAATTATATATTATACTGGATGTAGCTATAGTGGGTATTCATGGCATAATAGAAATAACAATAATAATCCATTTATTTTACTGCTTCGTATTTATCGATAATGCAACATAACTCATTATATTTTTCATATTATCATTCCACATAATATGTAGTCATTTGACATGTATCGTTTTAACCTGACTGACAATAACATTTAACAATGTGTTTTTAACGAAATGGGTTTTTCATGTTTATTTTGCAATCTAACATTTTAACAGAAGCTCTCATCCGCCGAAATTTGTTTATGTGTTGCTTTTAATGACTGTTTATTTTCTGGTTCCAAAAACAGAAGATCAACATTAAAATTGTAAATATATAAACATTCTATTTACAATCAAAAACATTAATAATAACACACTTATCACACAGATCCGATATATTAATTAAAAAGGATTTTATACCCTGCTATGCTATGCAGTATGGTATTTAGATATTAATTGAGTTGATTAAGTACATACTTACTAATTTTATAAAAGTTTTTTAATCAACATCATCTGACAATACGTCAAATAAATATTTTTCATTGATTATTTTTAAAGCTTCATTGAAAATATGATGCAATTTGAATTATAATTTTTAATTCAAATCGCGTTTTTGTGTCACATTTTCAAAAGGGCTCAGGCATTTGTATTTGATTACTTTGCATTGATGACTTGGGTCACCCGATTTTCCTTTTGTTTCCAATCACTATCATTGCTAACGGTGTGGCACGCTTGCCCCGGGGTGCAGGTGTGGATGTGTGGGGGCACGTTGGAGATATCGCCGTGCTCGCACGTGGGGCACGTTTTTAGAAAGTCAACACCGTACTCCTTCCCCGGTGGAACTAGCCGCATTGTCAATCATAATAATGCTCGTCTTGCCGAAGTGTGGCTAGACTCGTGGAAGAATTTCTACTACAGCATAAACCCAGGTTTTTTACTAATACTTAGATTTGTTTTTACACTATATACATTTTCTTTGATTCGGCTCGACAATTTTAAAAGAAACTCTTCCCGTACTGTTTAGGAGTTGCATTAACTTACGAATGCTATTTTTTTTGTGTCAAATTTGACCGATGAATCGTATCATTAATTTGAAATATTCCATTTTGATTAACTGCTGAATAAATTTTGAAAATGTCAAATAAAATGGCCAACTTTAATAGAATTATGTATTACTATGTATTGTCATTGAACATCAAACAATATGTAAATTTAACTACATCTTTTAATAACATGTATGTATGTTAATATCTCGTTCTGAATATCTATCTACTTTGTGAGAGATTTAGCATTCGGTGGCTTTAAATTGGGAACAAATCAAACAAAATGTACCTAACAGTTGTTTTTGTGCATCACCAAATAGTTAATATATTCTGAAAACTCCAATAAATATGAAGTGCAACCATTTTAAAATTCAATATGAACCGTGGCACCTATTGTAATGTCGATTTGCAAAGGTGTCCATATAATATTTATTAAAGTTTCAGACTAAATTGACTTTCGCATTTTCATCATTTTAAAAATCCATAAACATGTTACTATACTAAAATTTTCACCATTATTTAACTTTAACATAAATCATTGTCACAAATATTATTAACATTTTGGGCTTATTTTAGAATTATTGTAGTAACAAAGCATAGATTTTAATAGTAACATAACAGTGAATTAACATTACCATTTCCATTTTGGTTATTTATTTTTTAACATTTATATATTTATTCCCATTCCCGTATTCAATATTAAATCTAATACAGGATATGAATATTGTTTGACATTTTAAATTTGTCTAGGTGCTCGAATGGTGCCCGTTGGAAATATAACTGAACGGAAAGAACTACGAAACAATCTGAAATGTAAAAGTTTTCGATGGTATTTGGAAAATGTTTACCCTGAAAGCCAAATGCCTCTGGATTATTATTACTTAGGAGATGTAAGTTTTTCCACAGCCTTAATTAAATGTATTAATTAATTAACTAAATTACCATTTTCTCATCATATGTATGTGCCTCTGATTGGATGTTATATGTTTTAACAAGCTTTCTTTCACAAAGAATGGTTGTCAGAAAATCTCCCAACTAATTAAGTCCTTGCCCATTGAAAAAATAACTTGTGAATTTTACCAGATATGGGATTTGAACCCGTGACCCACTACATACCTCCACGTAGTTGTTATATACATACATATCTATATTTTAATACTTTCGATTTAAAAGTTTTATTTTTCACCTGGAAGGTTTTCTTCACCAACGAGCTTTCAATATAAAATGGAATTCTACCAAGTAAATGCTGACTGAATTAATGATATAAAATCAATTTACGCTAACTCTAAATCTACACGCTAAAGTAGTTTTCATGTAAGCTGAAAGTATAGCTTTTCAATAAATTTACTCTTCAACAAATCATGAATTGTAACAGTTTTTAGAATCATTTCTTAAAAGTCGTGAAGGAGTTGGATATCTTTAATATTACATGGTTTTTTAAATTTCAGATAAGAAACGTCCAAACACAGAATTGTTTAGATACAATGGGGCATAAGTCTGGAGAAAATCTTGGTATGTCATACTGCCATGAACTCGGTGGCAACCAAGTATTTGCATACACAAAGCGGCAGCAGATCATGTCTGATGATAACTGCCTGGATGCAGCTCACCCTAAAGGTCCTGTCAGACTTGTCAGATGCCACGGAATGGCTGGAAACCAAGCGTGGACATACGACAATCATGTATGTACTATTTTTCATATCCATAATATTAATGGTGCTTGTGGTAATCATTGGTATCAGTTATTGCCAGGATTATGTTAACTTTTCTGCACTTGTTTACTTAGTCAACTTAACATCTCGCGAAGCGTTAAGTCGAAGACATCTTTTTTTATTGAAATATATTATGTATTTCACAATATTGTTTACTAATATGTGAAGCATTAGTCAAAAATTGTAACGCTACAATATTACTGAATAAAATAAAAAATCCAGAAATCAATGTTTATTTACCAGGATTATAGAAAGTTAAGAAACATGATTGAATATAATATTATTATTATTAATGAATATCACCGAAAACAAACAACGACACTGCCAATATTAAAAATTTATCATTATGACTGTAACCATGGTTACTTCTCAGCGGGAATCATTTTAACAGTCATCTTACAATAATCGTCAATTCTAAAAATTTTATTATGTAATTTTAAAACTAGCAAATTTTTATTTTGGAACGGGTTAAACCTTCAATTGCTTTTCTTTTGTAGAGCAAGACAATAAAACACAGCAACACGGGCGCTTGCCTTCAACGGGCTGACCCTTCCGACTCTCAGACTCCTCTCCTGAGATCGTGCACGGGAGACGTAGGCCAGCAGTGGCTAATGGACACAAAGTTTAAGTGGCAAGCCGACGGAGACAGTGCGCCCAAACAACATAATGGCCATGGAAGCTAGTAATATGTCATCCAGCGCTCATAGCCAATTTTTGTGTAAGAAACTTTCACCATTATATTTTATATTGCAAAATGTTTAATAACCTAATGATTTAATGAAACCAATTATATAAGGTGTCCCATTTTATTTTTTATATATTTAATGCAAAACAGGGTTTATCAGCTAATAGAAATGGACATACGTATGTATTGTTCTAATTTGATAGAAAATGAAACCAATGGATGATTTTAATCCAGTTACACATGACACCCAAATATATATTTTAACACTATGTAATAATATTGACCTATTATTAGGACACTTTCTATTATAGTTATTTCAATCTCTATACTAATATAGTTATGTTTGGTTTTCAGTGGCCATGGATTCAACTAAATAAGAAGTCTTCCGTTGCTGTTATTTTTGAGAGTGTTAGTTTTAAATGCATAAAGAAATCATTCTTCATATAAACTGAGATGTCGGTTGCTGATTGTTTATTTATTATCAGTAAAATTCAAGTGTCTTGTACGGTAAATTAATCTAGCTTTGGATAATGTTGTAATAAGTGATACTTACCGATTTCACAAAAATGTTGCTCATACTTTTACCGATAGGTTTGTACTTATTCGAAGTAAATCTGTAAAAATCATCAACAAATCAACTTCAAGTGATCAACGATTAAGAAAAATGTCCTAAATATCTAAATTTTTTAAAACATATTACATTTAATAATTTTAATCTAATATACTATAATATACCTAAATGTAATTTTTATGGATATATCTTAAGTACATATTATAAACTATATTCGCTTCCATATCAAACCTACAACTAAGAAATCAATTATAGATATCAGTTTTTCTCAAGACTACTGTGGAGATATAATAACATGTAATTTACACAAAAGTAGGGCAGAGCGGGGTCATTTGAGCCACGGGGTCACCTGAGCCACCCGTAGTATCACTCTTACGCTGCATTATAGATACAAGCGGTAGATTCCGAACAAAGCAGGAGGGGTAGGCAGCCAATCCGCAATTGCATCAGTCACCGTCCGGTGTTCGATGTGACTGTGAACGTGCGATGTTACTATTTTCACGCCAAAAGTAAAGAAAGCAGTTCCTCATACTTTTTGGTCTCAAGACTCTCAAGCACATGTCTGTGGTGTTACGGCAATCAAGTACATGTATTTTGATTTAACAAAAGTGTGTTTATGCGATGACAGTATCAAAAATAATCTATTTTCAATAGTCTTTGGGTGGCTCAATCCAATTAGTAATAATTTGGGGAAGGGGTCATTTGAGCCATAACAAACGTACACCTGAAAGTAACAGATACACCTGAGAAGGACCAGCTTGCTGCAGAACAAAGTAAACGGAAAAGTGAGGGTAGCAAGAAGATAGTAAAATCGAAGAAACTTTCAGTGAAGAAAGCTATTTTGAAGAGTTCCTCTGAATCTGATGGAAGAGACACGAACTGTTAAGAAAACTAAAAATCTCCAAAAGAAGAAAAAAGTACAGACAAGTATAACTATATGTTCCTATTGTTTTCTAATAACTTGGATTAAAGATTTAAGAAAGATTTTGTTTGTATTTTCTTCATTAATTAGAAGCCATACTGCTTTGAGCAAAATCATGATCAAGTGACCCCGCTCTGCCCTACCTCATCACTTTATTCAGTTCTCATCTGATTGATTTTTATAAATGTATTGTTGATAAATAATTCTTTTCTTAGTTTATTTACTATTCATATAGCATCTTAAGACGTTTACATATAAATGTTACTTTTCCAAAGTAATATATTTTCCTATAAAACATTCCAATAACAAATTGCAGAGTGAAATTAACATTTCCTAAAATAATACAACTAAACTATTGCGTTTATCCGTTTTTGATGCTATTTTTAAATAATATAAGACTGTAAATAAAATAAGTCATTTTTGACTAATACTTTAGGTAGAAATAGTTATTAAGAAGTCAATTTAATTGGATTACTTTTTTTCCAGCAAAATTAAAAATTTTGGAGGCATTTAAGAGAGGTTTTTTTACTGCTTTTATTCATTCATCAAAGATTCAATCTCAATTATGGAATAATTAAAAAAATTGTCGATAGTTATTTATGGTACATTGTAAAATTAATTTTAAACACTTGACGCTCTTATTTAAAAAAAATGTAATTGATGAAAAAATAATCTTAGACATATGTACTGATAAATTAGTAAAATAATTATTCAACTCACATGTAAACTATCAATTCACTATGTTTTACTATCCAATACCTATTCAATGTGCCAAGCAGAATATTGGAAAAATGTTTTTCTGTATTTTTTATTTATTCTTATTGAACTATTTGTTTTAAGATGCGTTTAAAATCATAATTATTTGTTATTTAAATTAATACTCGCTTCATGACATTTGTGATGTTATTTTAACATTACACCTGCTCTAAGTCATTCGATAAAACTTGCTGAAAGCATACATTTTTTATCTATATAATATCTTAAGTTGCGCAAGATCTGTATTTGTTTCGAGAAATTAAATGTCGCACAATATCGCCATATATCGTTATAGCCACACCAACTGATTATGAACGTAGTCATTGGTGTATCAGTTTAATAATTTCATCCAGCCGACACAATTTTTTCAGATTAATATTTTTAACTGTATAAAGATGCAATATATATATATATATGTATTTTTTTTACAGTTAATGTATCTATTATTTGGTATGCATTAGAGAAATCAGACTCATAAAAATAAAAAGTTAGAAATTGGTCACATGCAAACAAGTCGGTTACAAATGGCCGATTCAACTCATAGTCAGCTGAATGTTGGATATATTTTGGATAGTTACAAAAGACTTATTCATTTATACATACATATCATGCTAGATTGACAATCGGGAACTTATGGCTATGAGAGCTTTTGCCATCCAATGCTTTGCATGAAATAATAAAAATCGTAGTAAATATCGCGAAGCCAAATCATATGTAAAACATTGAGTTATTTCATTTAAAAAAAGTGTTATATTTATTAGTTTATTTTTTATATATATAATTATATTTTTTCAAAATTTCCAATAAACCGTTTATGTAAGATTTCAGCAGATTCTTCTGTAGGAGTTTCCGATACCTAATTTATTAATCTGAAGTGTGTCAAATAGAATGTTGAATGTATTCTTTTTTTTTTTAATGTTTTGCAATCAAATCATCCATGTGGCTGTTGTGGTTACGAAACCATTATGTAAGATTAAAATTTATGGCAATCATTAAATTTAGACCATTTAATTATTTTATTAACCTGCATATTATTCTGAAAGACCTTCAGTTTTCATGAAATTGAATATACATTGATTTAACTTAAATATCATTTATATCTTGCAGTTGTCACTGCTTCTAAATTACAATAACTGAAATCATTAAATTGTTATAAAAATATTAAGTTTAAGTTAATGGTGTAAATTGTTTAAAATTAATGAGAAATTGGATCAAAAATATGTAAATAGACCTCATATTAAGAAACGTAAGGAACTGTTAGACGAGATATATTGAAAATATTATTAAGATCAGACTACAGGGAAGTGTGACTGATTTCATTGGCACGGATCATATTGAATGAACAAAGAAATAACGAAGTCGGATTGGGGAATACGACTGCCCTATTTTTATTTAGGATTTACAAATTGTACGATTACACATATTTATTTACTCTGAATTATTCCTCCTGACACTTGAGTTCACCTAATTTTATAATAATTGTATGTAATTATTACTTTAAGGGTTGTATGCCATCGTCTGTACATATTTCTTTTTACGGTTGAGAACTGCTCAGGGTTGCCGACTCTGGCTGGATATTTTTTCAGTGTCAAAAATAAAAGACTTGTGATATAACATAAATATTACACTATATCATGATACTTTAAATCCGTTTCCAAAACACGACTATAAATCACATAACACTTATGCCTGTATGCTGGAATCTATTGAATAATCGATAAAAAAAATTACATATGTACCTAATTATGAAATTAAATGAATGTCGTAAATATGATTATTTACTAAAATTGCCCTGCCCTAGTATTTCGAGGTAAACAAATGAATAGTGTGACATGTTATCTCGACAAACAGAGATCGACGATTGGGCTGTAACACGGAGAGTGGGGGTCTTCTACTGCAAAAGACACAGTCGGCAACCCTGCGATTGCTCTTATATAATTTTTCATTATTGTCACATTCATTAAATTACAAAATGAATATTGTAAATTTTATGTAATGCATATCATAAATTTCGGTGCAATCTTTAGAAAAAATATATTGTAATTAATTAGGTCCTATCTAGATTAAGCCTGTCTTTGTTTACTCTTCTAAATGAATTTATCTTATCCTAATGTGTTGACAGTATTAGTTATTTCCATCCTGTTTTGAACTCTAATTTTCATCTGAAAGATTAGATTTTGTATTCATTTTATTAAAACCTCTTATCGTCAAATTTTCATTTCGAGTCTTAGTCCAGTCAATCTGTACTTTATGGTTGCAAAAGGTCGGGTAGAAGATTTTTTTTTTTTAATTTCTAAATATGGTAATGAGTGACAAGAAAACGAATTTTGCCAATTCGGATGACTTCGGCACAACTTTTGGCGGGCAAAAAACCGCAAAATTTTGGGTGTTTTTTTGGATTTTCGCTTATATCTCAAAAACGGTTGGTCGTAGAAAAATATTGTTTTACATAGAATTAAAGCTTATTAAATTTCCTAAAAATATTTATATAACACGTTTTTTTCTATCTTTAACCGTTTATGAGATATTTGCTGTTGAAAACACGCGTTTTAGTAAAAATCAAACTTTAATGAGAAGAAATACTAATCTAAACTTAAGATCTTACAAATAAAGTATATTCATAGTTTTAGTAATGATTGCAAAACAAATGTCAATATGTACAGAATAATAATATTCACCAAACATCTTAATTTTTTAACCGTTTCTGCCGCTTTGGTGAGGTGGAGTAGGCAAAGGTCGTCTACGTCGTCAAAATCTTGCAATGCAGCTCCCACGTCGGGATCATTATCCTACAAAACTATATATATTCCATTAATTTGAAAAGAATGGAGAGATATTATATATATATATATATATATATTAATTTCATATCATCCATTACCTGTTCATTACTGGGAAGTTCTGCTTGAGTATAAAAGTCATCTTCTTCAGCGTCCTCTTCCTCCAATCCAGAAATATCTGCTACATTTTCACAATTTACTCCACTGTAGTTCTTGCAAATTGACGAACAGTTCATCGTTGATTTTCGACAGGTACATGCTTTACTGCACCCCTTCTTGCATGCACAAGAAAGTACTTTCAGTATTTTTTCAGGCGCTGAATCTTTAATGATCTCCACGGGTATTAGGCCATTTCTGGTTCGCTGCCACCCCCAATCTTCTGGTTTTTTAACATTGCCAAGCCAAGTTTGTATTTGGTAGTAGGATCTCAGCGAATGGTGTCGCGTTGCGTCTCGAGTTGGTGGTAGTCTTGATAGATTAAATTTAATCTGTTTGGCCGATTTCATGAATAACCAATAACGCAGTGTCCAGTGTTTCCTTAGGTCTACAGGCATCACTGTACAACCTCATAAGTACCTGTTCTCCTGCTACAGCTATTTCATCAGTGCTGGCATCTGGAATGTTGGATACTGTGACCACTTCCTTCAACTGAATATTCTTCTCCAAAATACCACACAATTTAATCTTTCCATGGTCAAATAGAGAGGATGTTGTATCACACCCACTGAACGCGTGTGTGAAAAGAATGGTACGTGCGTCATATTTCAACGATTTTGTTGAGAACAACACATCTGGTTTACTTCCCTTTCCAGGTTTTCGAAAGAATAAGTTGTCCAAGAATTGTCCTCTTGCCGACATCAGTACACGAAGGTCAATATCTTCACCTATTATTACTACGCTTTTAAATTCATTTGCTTTTGAAATGGCAGTAGTTACAATTAAAACATCGGCGTCCTCTTCTGCCTGGTTCACTTTTATGCCAACCCATGAGAAA
Organism: Rhyacophila brunnea; assembly: GCF_057557595.1. Taxonomy (NCBI): domain Eukaryota; kingdom Metazoa; phylum Arthropoda; class Insecta; order Trichoptera; family Rhyacophilidae; genus Rhyacophila; species Rhyacophila brunnea. The sequence goes on from NW_028232965.1 coordinate 19,442,668, forward strand.
TGTGTTTTAAGTAGTGTTATCAAGCGATTTTTATTACTTCCGTTGCTCAAAAAAAGTTCCTGGTCCACCTGATTGACAGTGTTTCCTTGAAACATAATTTCAGGGCATGGTTTTAAATTTATACGGCGTAATCTTTCTACAAACTTTGTCCCACTGGATGCAGCATTGGATGGATATCCGTCAAATACAACTTCAATTTGTAACTTATAATGTTTTGTCAAATAATCCGAATACATCTTCGCAATGTCATCAAAGCAAAGAATTTCGGGGCCAAACTACTTTATGTAGGAGATGTCCTCCGTCAACCACAATAAACTGATTGTTAATGTTGGTGCTGTGAGTCTCAATGCTGGTGAAAGTAGAAATTAGAATGTGGCCCTTTCTACCACTCCCACTACCACTCCCACTAACCCTCCCCCACCCCCACGCACCATCTGGAACACTGCGCCCATTGACAATAAAGTCTTGTTTGTAAACCCAAACTAATTAATAAATCCCAAATATTTTTTTTAATAGGTAACTAATATTTTATTGTTATATAAGTAGGTATCCTAATAATTTCAATTCTTAATAATTTTAATATTACTGACCATATTTTGAATCAGAAAGATATTCTTAAACCAATAAAAGGTAATTATAGGATAATTTCAAATAACAATAACAAAATATTTAATATCAATAGCATATTAACTGAAAAAACCCAGTGAAATTAATGGACTTTATCTAACTAGTCACTCCATTACCTGTGGCCCAAATTCCATGAATGTAATAAACCCACCATTACCTACCCAACCTATTTATTGAATGTAAAAATAAAATAATAATATTGAAATATAAGGTAATGAACTTTGTTTTTCGTCTCCTGAACATTTCACACATTGTTGCTTTGGACAATATAATCCTAGAGCGATGATATACTGTTTTCAACAGCAAGTATCTCATAAACGGTCAGAGATAGAAAAAAACGTATTTTATAAACATTTTAGGAAATCTAATAAACTTTAATTTTGTATATAACAATATTTTTGCTACGACCAACCGTTTTTGAGATATAACCAAAAAAACACCCAAAATTTTGTGGTTTTTTGCTCGCCAAAAGTTGTGCCGAAGTTATCCGAATTGGCAAAACTCGTTTTCTTGTCACTCATTACCATATATACAAATTAAAAAAAAAATCTTCTACCCGACCTTTTGCAACCATAACGTATTTTTCGGTCTAATTTGACTGGACTATCTCTTAATATCAAAATTATTTTTTTTAAATGATAAAAATTCCATGGCTAATTAAATATTGTGTATTTTATCGAATGGTATGGAAGTTGATCAGAAATCTGAGAGTATTTGTAACAGATTGGTATTTATTGTAAGGCTGCAATATAAAAAGTATTTTTTGCGTTAAATCACACAATCACTATTTCATGAAAAATTTTACTGCCCCCTATTCCTTTTTTACTACATCGGCGCATCCATATCATCTTTCTGGTGATTATATTTTTAATTTATTGGTTCATCTGATAATCGAATTCACAATACATCTGAAATATCAAAAAATAATTATGTAAACACGATGGAAATTAAATTTTATATTTTTGTAATAAAATATAATTTGAGTGTTACTTTTGTACACAAACAATTTTTCAACTATGCAAAGGCTTTTATTTTAGCGTAGGAAAATTTGATTTATCATTACAATGAATTATGTTAACAATCTCATTATTTATAGCCAATTTAATGACCACTCTATCAAACTACTGTATTATATGTATTATCATCACCTTAGATCAGTTTCTCAAATATCCATTTTTGCCTAAATTGAGATTAAGAGAGAACACATTGAAATCATTAGAAAAGTATTTTATTTCCCACTAGTAACAAAGATATTTAAAAAAAAAAAAAAATGCCATATAAACTACAATACACAGCAATAGTTATGTGCTAGTTTATTCACCATCCATTTCCATAGTTGAATTTATAGTGACTCAAAAGCTGCCGTGGCCAAATACGTTTTATTTTAATTTGTTTTGATTTGAAGAGTTAATTCTGAACAATTTTCATTATTTTAATAACATAAATAACATCACTTTCTTGTTTGTTTATAAGTTCTCACTATTAAAAGCACCTTTAATTGCCAAATAATTGTTGTGCCGACAAATTGTTAAATTATTTCTTCACAAGAAGACAGTTGATTTTCTGTAATTTATTAAAATCTTAGCTAAAATAATACACCGGGTTGTCGGAAAAAAACAGCATACACTGTAGAATTAAAATAAAACGACTACATAACATAGTAATTGTTATTGATCGCTCTGTATTTCAGTTACAGCATAATATGAAAATATGGTTAAGAGTATTTTTTTTTTCTGATCACTGATATAGGCTTTTGAATAAATCGATTATAGAGTAAGGTACCGGGTACTATATACGTACTGATGCTTAAAATCCATTCTTGAATAGTGCAGAAACCATGAAGTAATACCAATCCTAAGGTGATGATATATTGAATCATTTCTAATTTCTTGTACACGCTTAAACAGCATTCTTATTTTTGTATGCGAAGGAAACAATGCTAAGTCCATATTGACAACTTTATAGGAGAGACATATTTGTGATTTTTTGCACTTTAAACATCCGGTGTTTGGTAGGGATAAGGTTTAAAATACCTGCATTTATTTTATAATAATAATATATACTTTTTGATTTGTTTTTTCTAGTTAATAAATTATATTTTTGTTTTTTTTATGCTCAAAACAGTGTTTTTTGACCTTCAAAGACATTTTAATGTTTTGCTTTGTTATTAAAGACATTTTAAGTTTCTGCTATCTACATTATTATTATTATGTTATATAGCATGAAAAATGTAATTTCACGAAATTTGGACATACTGTAGTTACCTTTCGCATACAGATTTTCTATTGTACATAATAGTAATTTATGTTTTCAATCTTCATTTAATTTAAGATAAATCTTGGGAATAGTTGACATATTTTTTTTAACATGCTTAACTCAGTATTAAAAAGTAATCAAAATCTTTTGCAGTTCAATCGGATATTGTTTTGGACATACAAAAATATTAGTCTAATGAAATCGCATCAAATTAATATCATTATTTTTGAGGTTCACTTTCTGGTTTGCTAGAACAATATTTCACATTCGTGTTAGTTTAGTTTATTTTACTCATTTATCAAGCTTCATGTAAATACTACAACAATAAAGTAGTCTTTATTTAACAAAAAATGCTGAATCTTGAGCATCGATGATCCTTACACACTAGTGTTTCGACTGCACTGCAGCACTGTTTATGCTACTGAAACGCTGTGTGGGGGAATAATTAAATTCATCCATTTACGCAATGAACTGTGAAATTATTTAAGTATTTTTAGTTAGGAAATTATCAGCTGTATCTGGAATGTATACAAATTTTTTTCAACATTTTTCAAAAAAAACGTCAATAATTCTTAAAAAAACAGTTTGCTATAAAATAATATCATTTTATGTAGAAAAAAGGTTTTCTGAAGTCTTTGCAGGCTTTAGTGGTTTGTACAGAAATATATTTTTGCACTTTTATTCTTGACATTTGCTCGATTTAGCTCAAAGCAACAATAATTGACAGAATGTGTTCTAAGGTTTTTACTATGTAAAATTTTATAAAATTACAATAAATGTGTTAAATTCGATTTGCATAACTTTTTTGTTGCAAATGACTTGTTTTCCCCAAATTGTTTAAAACGAGCAATAAATTAATACGGAATAATATAAAAAGCATATATTTATTTTATTATGAACCCCCGAAAAATCATATGTAAATTCAGGGCTTTTTTGTCATGTAACGCGGTGGATCGACATTCTGGCACCTTTTTTCACGGTGTTTTTAATGTTTCAAATGCAATTAGACGAAACAATGTTCACGCTTACATAGTACAAGTTAATTTTCCTGAATCATCTCATATGAAAAGACATATCCTGAAAAACTATTTGATATATTGAATTCTATTACCACTTCAAGTGTGAACGCGAATTTTCACAATTGAATCTAATTATAACCCCTATAAGAGCTTCGCCGAAGACCAAAACAGTTTCAGCACTTTTGTTCATCAAACTCTTTGGACCACCTTTGACACTTTTCGATCCTTCAAAATACGTTGATCGGTGGTTACTCAGTGGAGAATTGGACTGAACTTTGGAAATCACCATGGCACCCACAAAGGGGGGGGGGGGGCTGACACGGCTCCAGCCTAGGGGATCGACCAGATAAGTGAGATGAATGCACATCACAAATTTGCTCTAATCGTAAAAAAAATCGCCTGTGGCGCAAATTTCTTTCATACGTATTAACATTTAAAATATGTGGTGGTGTAATTGCATTTTTTGGTTAATGTTTGTTGATACCTACACTGAATACCGTTAATTTTACCTCAAACACCATTTAAGAAATGCTACTCTAGAGCGTCACACTGCCTTTAACCTTAGTGATAGGTAGGGGGCCCGCTTCAGGATGTGGGGGCCATGGAAATCACTACATACTTTTATTCAAATATAAATGATGTTTTTACAATTTTATTTTTTACAACATTAGTTGTTTATTTGAATTTGTTTAATTTTTTCGTGGCATAGGAAAAGTTGCTTTAAATGATATTTGAATATAATTTTCTTTAGTAGGTAAGAAATTTGGCAAGTGAGCTCTGGCCCTTTATTTAAAAAAAAAAAAAAAGCCCTGTGTAAATCATACCATAAATCATTATTCAGTGTAATGCAGGCGCTCCCACAGATCAACACCTCCTACGTATAAGGTGGGAACTGCAAAATGGTAACCTTTCAGTAGAACGATTTTAATTGACACCACAACGTTAATTTAAATGCTGGAATAGTAATTTTTAGTTATGCCTATAAAATTTTGATTGAATTTTTGTTTTTTTTTTCAGATATATCGTTCTATTATCTTTGAAATTTTGTGTTATTTATATAACAAAAAAAAATATAGGAGTGAAAACACAAATTTACGTTACTTTGAGAAATTAAATAAATACAAGCAAAAATGATTGCTATCCTGTAATTTAATAAACTAATCAATAAAAAAACACAATCACCCAATATTTTTTTGATCCAAATGATGTGTATAAGTGTCGGTTCAAACTCACATTAACAGTTTCAGATGAATTCTGATGACCAGCTAGTGAAATATAAAACATGTTTGAAATCCAAAGAACTTAGTCCATGGACTCAAAAGTCTGCAGATTTGGGGTGCTTCACGTGGAAGAAAGTCCTAAATAGGAATTAATCACCTGACTTGCGTGCCGATGGAGCATGGGCATAAAACTGTCCATCAAGCTTAGCCCCACGTACTAATTATTATTAGTAAAACGCCACTCTTTGAAACACTTGGGTGCAGGTCCAAATGCCTACATCGAACCAGAAAAATTACATTTTTAAGTGTTCGATTCTAGAAGGAACTAATCTGTTGGATACATCTCTTCTTTCAAAAAATCTGCCAATAATTCATTGATGTTGCCTTTCGTTAGTAAAACTTTTAGGTATTCAAGAGAAACCCCCATGTCCTAACCAATGGGGTGTTTCTTCCATACAGTTATCGTGATCCCTCACGCTCAGTCACCTGAAAATATGATACTACGGTCATACATCGGGCACAATATTAGAAAGTTGACTTCTCAATCTGATGTGGTGTCGAGCCTGTTCCTGGACATTGTTGCAGCATAATAAGAAAATCCTGCTTTGCATAAACATGTAGTAAACCATAATAGCGTGTTTTAATATATTGGTTTGATCTTCTGATAAGTTCGCAGAACAGTTTGGTAAAAACCCCGGTATAAGGGTTTCCTGGAATTTTACAGAATGCTCCCAAAGGTTCCACCAAATGAAAACGGATAGACATCACTGCTCCAGAATGAGTTCCTAAAAATTTTACAGAATGTTTCCTAAAGTTCAGCCTAACAAAGGAGGTTCGAAATCACTGTTCTAGAATGTCAAAAAATATTGCCTTTCTAGCTAGGAACGCGTTAAGCAAGCTGTAACCCAATAAGGCAGCATTCGAGAAGCTTCAATTAGATGCAATTCAAAATCTAACAATGCATGTACTTAATTTAATGTTATTTTTTCAGTACTCACTAAGTGTTATTGTATATTAAATAGTTTTATGATGCCACAATGAAAATAAATTGACTGAAACCAACAAAAGTTGAATAATAAAATCCCTCAAATATACTTACAGAATTTTTGTGATGAATTAACATATTTCGAAAACGAAAATATTATTTCGACACCCCGTTCAAAGCAGTAGGTAACTCACTTTCTGGCTGTTTTGAGTTACGACATCACGCATACTAAGAAAAAAATACTATCTGCCTGCAGTGGCGCACCCAGGGGGGGGCCAAGGGGCCTTGCCCCCCCCCAAAAACATTGAAATTGAAAGCCAATAGATTAGACAAATAAAAACACGGCAAAAAAATGATTTGAAATTCTACAGCACCATCTTTAGAAAAATTTCTTAGATTTTAATTTCTAACACAACAATAATTTCGAAACACTAATGTCGGGTTTTTTTAGAAACTCAATCTCTAATGGAAATGTCAAAAAATTCTCGGTGTCCACCCGGAGTGGTGTACACCAGTGGCGCACCCAGGGGGGGGGGGGGGGGGCAAGGGGCCCTGGCACCCCTCAAACATGAAAATTATCAGAATGATTTTATACATTGACATCGAAAGCCAATAAAACACGGCAAAAAAATGATTTGTAATAATTCTCCAGCACCCTTTTTAGAAAAATTTCTTAGATTTTAATGTTTTTTTTAAGTTTTTTTAGAAACCCAATACCTAAAGGAACTGTCAAAAAGTTCTCGGTGTCCACCCGAATTCCGGAGTGGTGTAGGTCATGCCTGGGGAGGGCTAACAGGGCTCTAGCCTGGGGGCCCGGTCTGTGGGGGGCCCGACGTGTCGGGTTGACCAGATAAGTGAGATAAACACACATCATAAAGTAGCATTAATCGTAAAAAAGTCGCCTGCGGCGCTATTACACTTCCTGCCCATGAACATTTTCAATTACTTATATAATTGTGCAATATATTTTTTGATTATTATGTGTCGATACTCGACAGCTCCATTATTAAAGTAGATGTATTAAAAATCGCCAATAATTCACTGTACCTATAAGTACCTTAGTTTGAACTAAATCACAATTTGAAAAACGTTAATGTAGTGTTTCACACTGCATTTAATCTTAGTGGTAGGTAGGGGGCCCATCAAATATCCTAGCCTGAGGGCCCGTTTCAGGATGTGGGGACCATGGTATAGGTACACCGAGTGCAATAGACAAAAGACCGATAAATGAGAAATTAAGCTGTGAAGAAGAAAAAGAGTCTATGGGACTAATTTACATTCTCCTCCTTGGGCCCCCCCCAATATTAAATCCTGGGTGCGCCACTGTCTGCCTGTATTAACATTGCATCTCTATGTATACCAATTGCAGAGATATGAACTCGAATAAGGTTGTAATTATTTTTTTTGCATTGTAACCTGTAAGAAAATCAGTTTACAATATTGAACAGCATACATGTAAAATAGTTGTATGATGAATTACAACTGTATTCTGCGGCAAAATGTTCGCAAGTCATCGGTGTATCGTTTGTATTTTATTCTGATAATTGCAGTGGCCAGAACAATAGAGTAGTTTTCTGTATGTATGCATATGCTGTGAGGGTTAAGTCAATTAATACATATTACCCATAATTTTTTTGAGGTTGGCCATATACAAAACGAAGGGTATTCAATGCATGCCCTTATTGAAAAGTGAAAATAAATCAAATTATATATGTGCTGCAACAATGGGTTACTCTAGTCAGATGTGTAAAAGCAAACGGAAAACCATATTGTGTGATTGAAATGAACCAAAGCAATATAATTTTGAGCACCTTTTGACAACCAAACGTAATTTACTATATGATACGAACAGGGAGAAAGTAAAGCGGTTTAAATTAATGTTAAAATAACAATTGATTACCCGGAACAGTTACAATTACAGTATGATTTTCTTTCGGATAAATTGGTTTATATCAACTTAGACAGCAATTCCGTTAAAGCAAAGATTTCAGGTAACAGAATGACATGGTCAACAAAAATAAATACTCATTCAGAAACAATCGATCAAGCAACAATGCCTACTGATATTATAATATCTCGCTTACAACGGCAGTTTGGATATTATGAATTCAAAATACAATGACTTGAAACCCTCTGTATATCAAAATTCATTCCTGAGATATACTATGAATATTATAATACTCTTAAGGGGGGACATGCTCAGCGTAGGTCAAAATGGAGCTTTTGTTCTATTTTCAAAGCATGGTCCTGGACATACCTTAAACGTTGTAGATAATCTATTTATATAATCTTGAAGCCTTATTATCCATTATATTTATTTTAAACATTTGATGACTGCATAAAGTATTTTTATTACATAAAATAGTATTCTTTTAAACCTCTCGCTCTAATGTTTTAGAATATAGTCATATTTCAGTACATAAATGTGCAGTGGTGTTAAGATTTTTTACATTTATTAATTTTTAAACTCATTTATAAAACCATCAGTATAATTTATATCGACATTATCATAGTGAAATATTTACGATAAAAAATTATATTGATAATCTCTGTGATCCCAAATTTGTCAAGAATTAGGCATTTTATTATTCAAAAAATGGGCAAGATTAACACATTTGAAGATAATTCTAAAGATACTAATTATAAGCTATGTCTTTGACCATTCGAGTGTGATAAACATCCTACGAATAATGATTGCTTTATAATAATTATTGACCTAAGAATAAGGTAGTGCTTTTTTTGAAATACGCCATTTCTTTTGGCATTCTCCAGTGGTTAAGCTACAACATACGGCCGTAGCCATAAATTGACAAACTATAATTGAAGTAGGGAGTAAAATGATGTTAACGCGCGTGTTTGAACATGTACCGTTTAAAAAAAAAAAATTCGGTTAGGATTATTAGGTTCGCAAAAATCCTAAATTGTTTTGGAATTACGTAAAATCATTAAGAAGAGATGGTGGGTTTACCGATAGGATGAGTTGGAAGGGCGAAGAGGTGACCGGACATTGAGTGGCGGAAGCATTTGCTGGTCATTTCAAGTCTGTCTACGCAAGTAGTATTCCAAATCTGGATTTTGCCTCAACGTCAGGAAAACTGTCATGTGGTGCCCAATCCGTCGATATTTTTTCAATTAATGAGGGCGATGTACTTAAGTTTATTAAAAAACTAAAGAGTACTCGCTCTTTGGGACTTGATTATGTTCCTACATTTTTTTAAATGGTTGTATTGACTTTTTCAAAGGCCCGAAATCATCTCCTATATATTATTATCCTAAGAGATTTTGGAAAACGCACCAATAGCCCATTTAAGCGACATTTTATTGTTATTTTTACATCTTCACTTCAAAATGTGCGCTACCGATTGAATTGACCACATTTCAGAAATTTTCAATGATTTTACAAGTACGTGACGTTTATATGCGATATTTTTTCATATACCGTATACGATTCGCCATATTTCATTTAACGTACAGCAGAATGACGTCTTCGACGTTTAAGACCTTATAATCCTTTAATTGACAAACGGAATCGATTATTTTTATTCAAATATCGTAATGTAGGCATTGGCGCACTTTTTTCCGGTGAGAAAACAATAATCTTGGTACAATTCACTACGCAAATTATCTTTGAAGAGTAGCGTCCGCCACTGTCCGCCATTTCATAGATAACATGATATTCCAAATTTGATTTTTTAAAATACTTCTTTGTGGCTGTTACGCACTCTTTTTTTTTATTGAATAATTACCTAGGCTACTAATTTCCATAGATCACAATATAGTCATATTAAACTAACAAAGTTGCCATTGCAAACAATGAAAGAAACTAATACGAATTGTTATAGTTATCAAAATGTGTGATATTGTATAATATCTACCTATTTTTATCGTCCCTATCATCAACAATCTTGACCTATCCACTGCTGGATGAAGGCCTCCTCAGCCTTATTCTACTCCTTACTTACACATGAATTGTTATATTTATCAAAACCAGTCATATATTATTATTTACCTATCGATTCTTGACAGTATTGAATTTCTATATTTATTAAAAATGCTAATGTTATTTATCTACATATTCATATCGTCATTATAATCATTATCATCATCAACCAGGATCAATCCACTGCTGGATGAAGGGTTCCGCAACCTGATTCTACTACTAGCGGTTAAACGATTGCTATATTTATCAAAATTGTTGATATTGTATTTACCCATTCATAATATCGTTTTTATCATCATCAACCAGGATCAATTCACTGCTGGATGAAGGTTATCCCAACCTAATTCTACTCTACTTGGTCGTATAAATTGCTATATTTTTTTTAATTTGTGATTTTATATACCTACCTATTTATAATACCCAAACCCTACCCAAAATAAATTTTGTTTCGATATAAATGTCCCGCACCGGAAGACTATGTTATTTAAGGTTAAATTTTAATTCAAAATTTGATTTTTTAAATATTATTCAACGGCTGCAAGCATTTATTATTTATATACTGCTAACCTTTTATTATCTAAATGGGTCCCGTGGCAGATTAATATTCATGTTATCACCATTTATAATAATGACATACATTGCTTTATATCCGAATATATGAGATGTATAATTATTTATCATTTTTAAATGAATGTGTTTTAACGAAACATTTATATAACTACACATATTTTATTCTATTAAAATGTCAGTGGTCGCAATCGGCGATTGCAAGCAGTTCTATTTGGCCTATCAGCCTGAGGTGGTGTCGTACGATATTGTGAAGGCCAGAATCCAGAATAGACTACGCATATGACCCCAAATTTATATTGACAGTGACGACTTGAAAATCGTAAAACTGACAAATCAGCAAAATGTCAAACTGTCTTGAGGTGAATGAAAATCAATTCCGAAGGGAAAACTCTATGCATATTTCACAATTATATTAAAATCCAACACCGCCAAGCCATCTGCAAGACCTAGCGAGACAGACTGGCGACCGCCAGCTGGCTCAGCTAGTATATATTTAATCTCGCAATGGAGACAGGTATCTTTCCGGAAACGTGGAAGATGTCGAAGGTTACTCCAATCCATAAGAGTGGTACAGAGTCATCAGTGGAGAATTACAGGCCGGTAGCTGTTCTCTCTGCACCAGCAAAAGTTCTTGAGATGATCATGCACAAGATTTCTCCAAAAATTGAGTCATTTATAATAAATGAACAGCATGGATTTAGAGCAGGCCGATCAACGGAAACTAACCTGATGGTACTTACCGATTATGTGTCATCGGCACTGGATATAGGCCACCAGGTTGACTGTTCTTACAATGACTTCTCGAAAGCATTTGACAAAGTTGATCATGACATCTTGGCGGAAAAACTCCAACTTATTGGATTGTCGGATCGATTTTTGAAGCTATTCGGGAGTTATTTTAGGAACCGTCAACAATACGTATCGTACGGCCTTTATCAGTCACAGACCTTTCACACATTTTCTGGTGCCCCCCAGGGCTCAAACTTAGGGCCGTTGCTGTTCACGATTTTTATAAATGACATAGCATTGGTAATAAAAAATGCTATGTTTTTGTTGTTCGCTGATGACTTGAAACTCTTTTTGGAAGTTGTCACCTTGGACGATTGTCGTCAGCTCCAACTAATAGATAATATATTAAATTGGGGCAGGCGTAACAAACTAGAATTCAATATTGATAAATGCAATCTTTTATCGTTTACCAGAGCCTCAAAAGTGTTGTTTTTCCAATACTCGATGCATGGCAGAGTTCTGTCACGAATATGATCTGTAAGGGATCTTGGCATTACGTTTGAGAGTAAACTGACATTTATTAGCCATATAGTTACCATTTGTAACAAAGCGCTTAAAATGTTGGGCTTTGTCATGCGTACTTCCCAGGTCTTTTCAGATGTTACGGTATTAAAACTTTTATTTAATTCTTTAGTTCGAAGTAGACTTGAGAGTGGGTCTATTGTTTGGGCACTGCATCAGTTGGAAGTATGGCCTTATGGTGGAGGGTACAGAAGAAATTCTTGAGACTCCTTTACTTGAGGTTGTATGGTTACTATCCGTGACTTTATCTAACTGACTTTCTCTTAGTGTACATCCTGAGTGGTAGCGTTCGGCGCAGCGTTGAGCGTTTTGCGCAACTTAAAACGTATAACCGTGTGTGAAAATGTTCGTAGACAATGTCTTTTTTTGGTTATACATTTATACGTTTGAGTTGGGTATAACGCTCAACGCTGCGCCGAACGCTGGCACTGAGGCATGCTTACATACTGCAGTCTGCAATTTAGAAGAAATCTTTATTTAGCTACGTATTTTTTTCGACTTATACGAGGTATAAATGAGAACTCTACCATTCTGGGCAGTGTTGACCTGTGTGTCCCTGATAACTATCTTAGAAATAGAGACCTTCAGTTGTTTATTCTCCCAAGGTGCAGAACAAACCTGCCACTGGTAATGCCAATTGGGAGGGCGATAACTATGTTCAGCAAAATTACTTTGGATGTTGATATATTCCACCTACGTGAGAATGAGTTTAGGTGGACGCTGTTTTATAAATTCTTAAAAAAGGGTCTGCTTAACTCATCCGGTGTACTTCCTTGTACCTATCTAATTTATCTACTGATCTAACTCTTTCTTTTATGTAATACATCTTTGTTTCTAAATGTCATGTTGTGAACGTCTTTAACTTATAATTTGTAATGTCCACAAAATGTTAAAAAAATAAATAAATTGAAATTGATCAGCCTTCCTATGAGTAAATATTTTTAATAAATCATTTTATGATTAACTTTACACAAAACGATTTCATACCATAAGTTACAACAATGTTTTTATTTTAAATAATCTCATGAAAAAGGTTGTAATATGAGTTACATTATTCTTTGGGAATATGCTGTTTTATGACAAGTCGTAACTCATAAAAAGTATACTTCCGGTTGTTTTACAATGATAAAACATTAATATACTTGGATTACTAGCACTGTCTTTTAACCCTATTACCAGATATTTTCTTTGCATTTCGATATATTTCAAACATTCAATTTGATCTCTTGAAAAATGACCAAAACTGAGTTACTGCTTTGTTCATTGTGGGTGTCGTTTTGTGGGAAGAAGGTATTTCCAATTATTCTATAACTGTTGATCCAACGTGTACTGTAGTACATACATCCAACAAGCATTGAATTAAGATATTTTCCTGCACTCAGACTTAATAGTAATTTCAAAAATCAGCAGTTCTACATATTTATGTATAAAGGTCAACATAATAGATGCATGCAGGTACTTTAGATGGTAATATAATGTTTTAAATAGCTATATTTATCGATAGGTAACATTTTTTCTGTTTTAACGAGTACTGAATATTCAATAATAAATACCGGTATGATATGTTCATTCGGTATTGCAAACCCTACCTATATTATACTTGGGTTAGAATTGAACATGGTAATTACTTTACTAAACATTCTCTATAATGCTGTACCGTTATTTACCTGAGTCGTCGGAGTGTAGTTATTTTAGATAAGGAATCAGGTTTCTTTAGATCAGTGTAAAATAAAAAGAAATAGTATTCCAATTGAATTGGTTTTATTTATTTAACTTAAAAATAGGTATAGAAGTGACTATTGCTCGCGAAGACGTCTGACGGCTGATCGGACTGTGCTGGCAGCAATAGTGGCGTACACCCACGCACCACCGGCCACAACACGCTTGCACCTTCGGCAAGACCATACACCAACACATGCGCGTTTCATTGCTTCCTAAAATTAATAGAAAAAATAATATTACAAAACGGTTATCATGTTAATTTCTTATGCAGAAAATATAAATAAAAACTGAGAATATGACCAAGCGGTTAGTTCAGTATCAAAATTTATGCACAATGTCAATATGTATCTTAATAGTGATTTGACAATTTTAGATGTCAGCTGCGGAAATAAATACCGATGTGTAATTACTTCTGACAGTTAACGAACACAAATTTATAAAAAGTTTCTCTTATTGACATTTAGGATGATTTACCGAAAAATATCCTGAAAAGAAACTGATCAAATCAAAATTCTCAATCAATTCAATCTGAAAATCATTATATACTCTGGAATTAAAATAAGGTATCGAAAGTGACCTTGATGCAGCCGCAGACATGGGAATACAATTATTGTCAACAAACCAAATTTAGAATTTAACGTATTATTAATTAATGCGAATTCATAGTGCTGTATGTACTGTAAGGGCGGAAGCATTTAAATGAATCTACAGATGCGAATTTATAATGTGTAAATTAAAGAATGATTAAAATGATGATTGACTAGCGGTGCTTAAAAAGCCGATTAGAATTCATTTAATTACGAAAATAATAATACTGTCTACTAAAACTTTGCAAGTAGCAAGCCCAGTCTCACATTACATTGAAAATCGTCTCGACTGGGATAATAGTCATAAATCAAAACTGAGCGCAACATGCAACTTTCTTATGTGCGTATAGTAAGACAGTGCGAGGACAATGACGTAACTCGGCAAGTCTAAATAAATGACGAAGTGCGACATTTCGGGATTATACCTGCATGTCAGGTGAAAATAGTTGCATGCGCCTCCAGATGTTTTTTTTAACATAAAATGTTTTTTTCCAATAGTGTGTGAAGGTCCATAAGATGTGTGTTTTGTGAATAACGATGACGTCATATCGACATATTCGACACGTTACAGGCGAGACGAGTTTAGACGTGAGAGCCGGCTAAAAGTGACTTAATTACCTACATTAAAATCTAAAATAACCAGCGAGCATCTATCTATTGTAAGTTAATAAATATACAGTACTCAAGTTAATTTATAGTACCTAATTACAATGTTTTTTTAAACTAGATAAATTTTAGCAATATAATAACTATTAAAAATTCAACTTATTTCACCGCCAATTACACATAGTACAATTTGCCTCCATTAAATTCGAAATTAAAAAAACCTATTTATTTCTGGATTGCTGTGGGTTGTTAGGATTTTATTTATTTTTAGGTACCAAAATACCACTACCATAAAAATGTATGAGTATTGATTAAATACGCCTCCTGCCATCACTGTAGTTTGCTTGTCATCGACTTGTCAAATGGTGTTTATTAATCATGGAATGAAATACAATGCTACCTTTTAATTATCTTTGGCAGGCATACCTATGTTTATTTTGATTTCTACATGAACAAGAATTTGTATTTCAAGCCATATTTCAAATACTTTTTTTTCATGATGTGGTCCTGGTCCTGTATTACCATATTATATTAGATAATTACATATTATGAATAGTAAAAATATCTGACATACCAAACCAACCATGTTATTTAAACTGTTGGATAATATTAATAACTGACTTATGAATTCTAAGCATTGTCTAGCTAGAA
Source organism: Rhyacophila brunnea (assembly GCF_057557595.1). Taxonomy (NCBI): domain Eukaryota; kingdom Metazoa; phylum Arthropoda; class Insecta; order Trichoptera; family Rhyacophilidae; genus Rhyacophila; species Rhyacophila brunnea. The sequence continues at coordinate 19,458,162 of NW_028232965.1, forward strand.
AGATCAGTTGTCTATATTTAGTTAGCTCTTACTATGTCCAGACCAAAATACAGTTCTGTGAAAATTTAACAGTGTGTACAAACTGTTCGAAAGTTGTATAAAAATTGTTTCCGGATATTAAGGATATTCTAACAATTGTCCATGTATTTTTGTTTTCCAAAGGGGATGGAAAACGTTGTTCCTATACAGATGTTCTTAAGTCTGGACTAGGTTTTATGACAATCCAATATTCAAAAGTGACCATAGATTGTGGTGAACCAAATGTTTTATACGTATAAACGCGAATGTCATTTAATCCATACAGAAAATAATAATAACAGGGCTGGATTACTATCTCACTCATCACGAACATAACAATCACTGTTCTGTATGCATGCATTTTACAAGTCACTGAAATACACAATAAGTTTAAATGGCTTAACGGTTACTGTTTCTGTTTTTCATCCAATTCACAATATAAACGTAAAGTTTACCCAGCGTAATGTCATGGTCGGTAAATCATATTTACAATGTAGAATTCACAAGGAGCTCCAATATTGTATGAAGTTACTAGGTGATTTGACAGCAATAGGTTATGTTACCTTTCCGCAGAAAGAGCAGGTATATTTTGCATGTTGCGTGATTTCCATCTTCTTCACCATTTTACGCAAGGAAGCACCATAACGGGTTCCATATTTGCCGGTGATTCCAACCTTCTTGGTGCGTTTGGCCTGAAATACAAAACGAAGTCATAAAATATTTGCGAAATCGAACATGTCAAATTTGTCAAAACCAAACTAATTTATAAGAAACCAAGGCGCAAAATACAAATAAACAATTGAAATATTATAGTAATATTGCCGGATTTCACCGAGAAATCTTGTAATAGACACAGGATTAAAGAGATATTTATAAATTTTAAAACCTCACCATTTTGACTGACGTTCACGGTTATTTCACGTTAAGAAAAGAACCATAGACAAAACAACAACATCATACAAAAATATTTTTTTATTATTTTTATGGCTAAACTCAAAATATTGGGTTTACTGAATCACGGCCAGCACTTGCAAACCTTTTTCACCTGAGACGGCACACTTTAGGTAGATTTTTTTCGCGGCACTCTAAAATTATTTATCAAACTCAAACAACTTACCCAACATATTTTTTTGCTTTTTTTATAAAATAGGTAGATAGGTATTTAATAATAATGTTTTTACAATACTTTCCTATCACGTGGTAGGTTTGACGAAATATTAGTGCTGGCGAGGTTTATTCAAAGGGTTTTTTTTTAGAATTATTAATAACCATGTCCTTGCTTTTTCGTACAGGGTGGTTGTTAGTAATTTTGAACAATCACAAACACCCAGGCCAATTTGAGAAAAACACATGAATGTTTTTGTCATGACCGGGAATCGAACCCTGAACTCTCGGGTGGAAGGCCAGCGCCTTACCCACTGCACCACGAGAGCCGCCTTGTTCAAAGGGTTGAACTTTCATTTTTTTTAGTGTTTAATCTCTTTCCGTTTATCTTTGTATAATCTTGGCCGGCCCGAAATTAACCGGAGCGGCTCGGAACGCGGCTCCGGTCGTGAAAAACAAGAAATTACACCCAGGTTATGGAATAATTACGAAAAATAATTAAATCCACTTATTTAAAACAATATAGTCGGTGTCTGTCTTCGTACAGTGACGTAGTGCAGTCATTCCAGGCACAGCCCGGATGGTGCGCATTCGAGGTTGGGGCGCAGAGTTTCATTGAACGTGTGAAATAATAATTTGCAATTAGTATATTTGTATGTCAAGAACTGTGATAATGTAATATATATTATAGATTGGTACCTATTCGGAATTACTTGTCAACAAAACGTTTTCAGAAGTAATAACTAATATATTATATTAAGTCAATTAAGTGCACATTTCAACTTTTGAAAATATTAAAGAAAATGCGAAGATACCAACAAAGGTGGCATTACACGTGATATTTGCTGAAAAGTACTGTGTTGTGCCTCTTAATTTTTAAAATTCCTTAAGTTTAGTTTTAGTTCTGGTTTCGTGAGCCAAGATTTTTTTTAATTCGAAGGTTTCTACGAGCTTCCGACCGGTCTTGCCGAAACCAATAATACTTATTCAATGTTCCCTGTTAAATCAGTCGCCATAATTTTTTAGCTTTTCCTGCCAAAAATACCCCTCAATATGAACACATTTTTATTGTTATAGTTATCTTAAGAATATTAAGAAACTAGGGATTGTATTTCAAAACTATTAGGTAGGTAGGTATTCAGTGGCGCACCCAGGGAGGGGGGCAAGGGGCCCTGACACCTCCCAAACATAAAAATTATCAGAATGATTTTAAACATTGAAATTGAAAGCCAATATACTATACCTTACGAGACAAATAAAAACATGACAAAAAAATAATTTGTAATATTCTCCAGCACCCTTTTTAGAAAAAAATCTTAGATTTTAATGTCTAACACAAAAAATTCGAAACACTAATGTCGGGTTTTTTAGAAACCCAGTCCCTAATGGAACTGTCAAAAAATTCTCGGTGTCCACCCGAATTCCGGATTGGTGTAGGCCATGGCTTGATAGGGCTGACAGGGCTCTAGCTTGGGGGCCCGGACTGTGGGGGGCCCGGCATGTCGGGTTGACCAGATGAGTGAGATAAACACACATCATAAATTAGCTTTAATAGTAAAAAATTCGTATGCTGCGCTATTACACTTCATGATCATGAACATTTAAAAATATATAATTGTGCAATATATTTTCTTATTATTATGTCAACAGCTCCATTATTAAATTAGATGTATTAAAAATCGCTAATAATTTACTGTATAATAACCCTTAATTTGAACTAAAACACAATTTGAAGAACGTTAATGTAGCGTTTCACACTGCCTTTAATATAAGCGGTAGGTAGGGGGCCCGCTAAATATCCTAGCCTGAGGGTTCGTTTCAGGATGTGGGGGCCATGGTGTAGGTACACCGAGTGCAATAGACAAAAGACCGATAAACGAGAAGTTAGGCTGTGTTGTGTTGAGTAGGTTTGTGTATAAGTTAAATGCAATAATACTTTTTTTTGTCCATTTTCAATTAATATTTTGGAACCTCAATATTAAAAAACCAAAAATCGATGATAAGCATTCGGCGAAAAGAACGAATATACCCACTACAGTCAGTGGTGGTTTAAATCAAATGAACATTTTTTTCAGTGTAATTCGGCATAAAATATTGTAGCTCTCTAGACCAAGCGGGTAGCTTGAGTTATGTTTTAGCATACTAGGCGCACATGGTCGATGTTAGTCGCTTCCAATCCGCCAGTCGCTGATGACACGCTCAACGGTTACCGCCACTATGCCTCCAATTTAATAAAAACTATGAGAAACTGTACAAATATGCCGCCGTGTATGCTGAAAATATGTAAAAAAATAATTATATGAAGAAGAAAAAGAGTCTATGGGACTAATTTACATTCTCCTCCTTGGGATCCCCCCAATATTAAATCCTGGGTGCGCCACTGTAGGTATTTATAGCCAAAGCGCTTGTATAATATTATAATATTACCTATGTCATACCTAGCTACTTACTGTTTGTATAATTAGGTACCATTTTCCTTTCTTGACATTTTTCGTGCTTGTTTCAGAAGCCATTTTCAAAGCACGAGAATGGTGAGAATTGACTCAGTAATTTAATATACCTCATTAGACTAAACAATAGTACGTCCGCCATACGGTGATAATAATAATATAATGAAAGGAGTTTTACCTACCAATAAAACTCTTGTTATTCATGTTGACTTTGAAGTCCTTGAGAGAGGGTTTGCTCTTTCTTCTCCGCGTGAGGTTATATTCTACTAATTTATTTTCCTTTTTCTTGTCGTTGGTCATTCCTCCGTTTTTATTTACTGGTCATACCCGCGCGTCCATTTTTTATGTATGGAGTTTGGGACCCATTTGTCTTCATTATGATATGGCTCAAGGAACCAGGTAGAAGTTACCTGGACTTCAAAGTCAACATGAATAATAAGAGTTTTATTGGTAGGTAAAACTCCTTTCATTATTCGAATTTGACTTTGAAGTCCTTGAGATATCTGTTTGTTATCACCTGGTGTTGGGTATGCCAAATTCCTGTATGTGACAATGATTCATTGACGAGGTATAGACCATCGTGACTTTCAATGTATATGTTTAATAGTTAAGTTAATGGGTTCTTTCCCCTTCTGATGGTGGTGTGTCCATCGTTCTCTGATAGTTGTCGTGAAATCTCGACTCACTACGCCAGTTACCTCTCTTTAAGATATCATCTATTGGGAATATTTACAGTTTGAGGAAGCCACCACTGAGCGGACACTGCCTGGTAGTTCTTGTACCCCTGCTTCCAACAGTACTGACCTTATCCAATTCCTTATAACTGTCCTGGTGGCTGGTTTTGGTGGTCCTCTTGAAGATATAAATAATTCCGAAATATCCCCACATTCCTCTCTCCTTGGGTTTGACATGCAGACGAGTTTCCGTAACCAGAATACTGGGTCGATGTTTTAACACGTGGAAGCGCTTAGCTTCTATTCCGATTGACGATGCTTGGCGGTATCTGTATTTGCACCAAACATTGGCCATACAATTATGTGGTGTGTAGTGAGTAGTAGTGAGATTATGTGGTATTACTGAGAAGTGTGAGGTCATGAACCCTTCGTCCCGATGCGAGAAGCAACTGAGTAGGTAGCTGTCCTGCGAGACGTTTCGAATAGGTTGTACTCCACCGGTGTTGTTTTCCTAAGATGATCTACCACTCGTCCTGGATCCCAAACCGGTGGTTTGACGGGCTTCGTTTTATGTACCGAAATTGCCTGTAACATATTGTGTTGTACTACCACGTTGATGCAGATATCTACAATGATAATCGGTTTGCAAAATGTGGCTATGGCTGACTTATGCACCAGGATGGTGTTGTACGACAAACCCTCCATGTTGTGCAAGTAGCCTAGGTATCAGGCCAATTCCATTGGTTGAGGGCTATTATGATCCATTAGGTTCATGCTTACACCATGTCATTGTCTTTCAGTTGTTCCAAGCTGGTTTGTAAGTTTTTAGAGTCGAAGGCCGCCATCTGGAAGTAAGAAGTACCCTTTTTTCCACCATTCGATTTGATGTTATTTCACCCCACCCGAAATTATCCATAGTTAAAGGGACAGGTCCTGGGTCCTTGGAGGTGGACGGTTGGTCTCCATACCTACTAGTGTCGTATGTAGGTGAGGCATTGTATAAGGAGGTATTATCGCCCTTTTTCGTAAGTCCACTCCCAAAAAGCATTGTTCCCAGCTCGGTGCCACTAGTAAGTATTTCCCTTTTGCTGAGTTCAGGTGCGCTAGGACTCGTGAAAGTATGCTTGGTGGGGGAAATATCCACGCCAGTCTGAAGTCCTACACTCGGCTGAAGGCGTCGTGAAACAGCGCGCCACTGTCTGTAACATCTCGTGACACATACGTTGCAATGACATGTGCTGTTTCGCTTGCGAGTAAATCGACCTCTGGAACACCCCATCTTTGAAACAGGGGGGTGGTTGCGGTGTTGATGAGGTGCCATTCGGGAATGAGTTGTCTGCGGGAGAGATGATCTGCCACGCAGTTGTAATTTCTGTGGAATTATTGTGCAGTAAACGTGATGTTTGACGCCCACGGTGGCCGCGCGGCATAAGCGTTGGACTCAGACATGGTCGAAAAAAAAAAAAAAAAAAACTTGATGTTGGCTCGACTGGTAAATACTAGTATCTTTTTTTTTTTTTTTTTTTCTAGATGCCTTTATGGATACCTCGCATTTACTATCGAGGTTTCTTAAGGACTTTGGCACGCAAACTACTCTACTTGATGCTAGTCAAATGAAAATTGTGCCGGCTGAGAGAATATGCCTTATTGAAAACTGTTCTTCTACCCGCATTAGGTATTGCTAATTTGAATTCGGCCAGGGCCTATGAAACCGCCTTGCAAAAACCCTGGAAAATTCTTAGTAGCGCAAGGCGTAGGTGATTTGTAGTCGAGTTTTTTCCTGTTGTAAAAGAAATGTCGCATAGGACTGATATTCTGAGCATATACTTATCCTATCTTATATGATTGCAGTCACTGGATCTGAAAATACTAGTATCTGTCGGCATAGGTTTAGGAGGGTGACAGATTTTGTGCCGCCCTCGTTGTTTATGTATGCCACCACTGTTTTGTTGTCTGTCTGCAGAAGCAGATCTGATCCTATGATTGATTGTACCCGAGATTGAATTGCAAACATTTTCTTCCTGTTGGAATGCCATGCCATGCTAACTGGTCTTGTTCCCACGTACCTGATAGGTGGTGTTCATTCAGTTGGGCTCCCTAGCCTGTGCTGGCTGCGTCTGTCGTCAGGAAGTGATTGAATGTCGTTCTGTGTGTCAACTCTGAAGAGCCTATCACCTGGAGCCACCACATGATGTCCTGTTAGGCCTGTGGTGGGATTGTCACCTATTGGCGAGAATGGGACCTTGACAATATTGATGACTGGAGCTTTGTAGCCGTCGGCAATGCAACCTTTCTCGTGGAGGTAGGATGCGAAGTTAAGTCGCCCCAGAAGGGATTGAACATGTGCCTGCCTGAGAGACCAACTGCCTTTTTGTTCCTGCGTTGTGTTAAATCTGAGGATCCTATCGCCTAGGGCCACCACATGATGTCCTGTTGGGCCTGTGGTGGGATTGTCATCAATTAGCGAGGGTCGTACCTCGGCCATATTGATGACTGGAGCGTTGTAGCCGTCGGCAATACAACCTTCCTCGTGGAGGTAGGATGTGAAGTTGAGTAGCCCCAGAAGGGATTGGATATGTGCCTGTCTGAGGGACCAACTGCCTTTTTGTACCTGCGTTGTGTCAACTCTGAGGGTCCTATCGCCTAGAGCCACCACATGATGTCCTGTTGGGCCTGTGGTGGGATTGTCATCAATTGGCGAGGATGGGACCTCGGCCATATTGATGACTGGAGCGTTGTAGCCATCGGCAATGCAACCTTCCTCGTGGAGGTAGGATGTGAAGTTGAGTCGCCCCAGAAGGGATTGGATATGTGCCTGCATTAGCAGATAGTGACGGAGTGCTACACACTTCTCCGGCGACAGAAACCTCCGCTTGTTGTGTGTGTCCCACGTGATGTCCAGGAACCCTCATTGTTGGCTTGGGTTCAGACAGTATCTTTTAATATTTATTAACCACCCTAAAGACTATAGGAAGGTTATCCTGTATTCCACCTGAACCGAGACTGTTTCTCGGATTGGTTGGCTACTAAGAAGTCGTCTAGGTAAGTGAATATTCTCAGCCATTCTTTCGTAGGCGTTCGGGGACCCAATTGGTCAGGGATGCCAACATAATCGGAGTGGCTGACAGCACGAACGGGAGACACGTGAATTGTAAGAGCTCTCCTTGGTAGGCTAGTCGAACGAATCAACGATGTTGAGAAGCCATGGGTACCTAGAGGTACTGAGGTACTGAGGTACTGTTTGTAAGACAGCTGGAACCTCGTAATGGTGAATTAGTTTGAATGGCTTTGGCTGTAGGAACGCATTCAAACACTTTCGGTTGAAAACAGGGCATAGGGCCCGTCTTCTTTCTTGATCAGAAACAGGGTTGAGAGAAAACTGGAGGTTGGACCCGCTTCTTCTAGAACCCCTGAGTTCTTTAAGTACTCTATCTCGAGAGTGACCTCTGCTGATTGTTGCGTTTGAAATTCTTTCCGTAAAAGTAAAGAAGGACTTACGCGGGCTACGGCTATTATTTTTACCAATGTTGGGGGGGGGGGGTACACTACGCCATCCAGACTCCCCAAAAGTCTCTTAGGCGGCCCCCAATGTTGTTGGTTGTCCAGATGCGGTCACCTCCGCTTAGAGTACGGATCCCTGGTGGAGCCCGTACCTCCGATGGAGAACTTCCTTCCCACAGGACGTCGCCCCTTGGGAGTACCCCGGCCATAATGTGAGTTCGAGGGTCTTTCGGGACTCTCAGCTCGGAGGAATCCTTGATAGTACCTCCCGAGTGAAGGTATTCTTCCGGTAAGGATCTGAGTCATGTTCTCGCAAATTTTATTATGCGTTGTCCCCAAAACCCTCTTTGATTTTTTGGTACAGGCTTATCGCTGTTATGATGTTTTGAGGATTGGTTGCCCAATCCACTAACCCTTGCATACCCTTTCAGAAGCTGTCCCGTTGGGAAAACATCGCATTCTGGAGGGCCGCGATGGTCCTCTCCGTCAGATGGTTAGCTGATGACGAGTGGTCGCACCGACGCAACTTGTTATTTAGACCTAACTCTACGACCGTAGGGGCCGCCAAGAATTGTTTTTTGGGCGTTGTGCCACTCCTTGCCGGTCCTCCTGCTGAAATAAGGTACGTAACGAGGATACCTCAAACATCAGCATATTAATCGACGCTCGTACGTTGAACTTTTCTTCCGGTAGCAGTTCTGCTTCGCCGTTTGGTGTCCCTTGCTTTTAGAATATCCTCCTCACGGTCATTCAGATGTTGCGCCATAATCACTGATCGCTTAACGTTCACTTAACTATCTCTTAACGTTCATCCAAGATAATTTTTTTGATAGTTAGAAAGAACTGTCAAACGCAACATGTAAACAATAAGAAAGCCAAATCCAGAATGAAGACAAAAGGGGTCCCAAACTACATACATAAAAAATGGACGGGCGGGTATGACCAGTAAATAAAAACGGAGGAATGACCAACGACAAGAAAAAGGAAAATAAATTAGTAGAATATAACCTCACGCGGAGAAGAAAGAGCAAACCTCCCTCAAGGAATTCTAAGTCAAATTCGAATAATATAATATTATATTATACACGATCCTATTAACAGTTATTGATGAAATGATGCAAAGATTTTCCAAATTATTTCACAAAAAATAATTAATTGTAGTACCTACCGATTTTCCACTTTGACAATTGGAATCGAAAGAATGATAGCGATTACCCACCAATGTAAAGAAATTAAAACAAATATTTTATTATATATAAAATGGCTGTCACAAAATAAGGTAAGTGAGAAGAGTAAACCATTTATCCATTGCTAAATCTTGTAATATATTTTTTTCAGTTTTTGGTTTTCCTGCCAATATTTTCCCAATGGCTCATATTAAAGAATTTTTGTCTTTGGTATCTCAAAATTGATATCTCGACAGTGTTGCCAACCGTACTATAATTATAGTATTTGTACTATAATTTTGGTCCGCGTACTATGTACGATATAAAATAGGTATAGTACGCCCAAAATACTATAATTTTGAAAATCGTACTATAATTTTATATAAAAGTACTATAATTTTATATAAAAGTACTATAATTCTGCATTTGCCATTTCGCAATCGAGTGGTCTTCGAAAATTTGGAAATCTGCGGCCCGCGCCGAAATATTTTTCCCAAAAAAAACAAGCCGACCGTGAAAATTTGGGAACCTGCGGCCCGCGACGAAATATTTTTTAATAAAAACGAGCCGACTATGAAAAATTGGGAAAATTTTCATTTTCAACAGATGACAACGCGTACTATATTTTATCTCCAAATACTATAATTTTGGAGGCTCTGTACTATAATTCCACTTTTAAAATATGGCAACACTGTATCTCGATATTCTCAATTGACCTACAGAGAGAAGAAGGTCGACTGTCGACTGCCGTGCTTGGATTGAGTAGAGTAGGGGAAGTCAGATTTTGGCACAGCTGGGGTGGTTTGACTCTAGTTAATTCTTTAATTATTTTTTTTAGTTAATTAGAAATGTTGCGAACGATTGCATTGCGAAATGAGGCTGTGAGGGGTAGTTTTAAAAGAGTTATTAAAGGTAATATTGTACGGTGTATAAATACTGAATGTTCAAGACGAAGACATCCTCACAGGTGTGATATTATTCTTTTACAAATCATTTTCAAACATAATAGTGATTTATCAATATACATGGCAGTTTTACAGGACAAGTGATATATAGGAATTGTGTTATCGTTTAAATGGAAATGAGACGTGAATGTTATTATTTCAAATAGGTACCTACCTTGCGAAATTGCATAACCAAAGACTGTCATTCGATAAACGAACTTAAATAGGTCTACATATCGATGCAAACATTGACAAAGATATGCGTGAAATCATATATATACTTAATATATTGAGTATTATTCAAGTACATCAAATGTTTAATTCAATTTGTGCGAGAAATGTATTAATATTTATATTGTCCTTGCCACATAAACAAACACTTTTGGAGATTAATTATACTTCCAGCGAATACGTGCTTTCCGTTTTTAGCTGATTCTTTTATGAAATTGTGAGTAATTATGAATATTTCGAATGGATCCTTAATAAAATATTTTTTTTGTTATTTTTAAAAGTAATGTTTTGTTTTTTCAGACAAGTGTCTTTTCTTCAAAATGAAAATAAAGTATTTGGTTGGAATTTTATTCAATTCCGACACTATGCTGACTTACCAACTCACACAAAAGTTCTCCTACCTGCATTATCACCAACAATGGAGCTCGGTACGATAATAAACTGGGAAAAAAAGGAGGGTGACAAGTTGAATGATGGTTCGTAAAACATTTAAAGAATTTCATTGATAGTTTTAATTCCATGTTAATAAGTACTTTTACAGAATACCTATACATTGCTTTAAACATTTTTACACATTAAACAATAATGAAATATAATGCGGTTTACATTGCCGTACAGTTACATCTATAGAATGATATAACTTTTTATTATGGAGAATAACGCTATAAGGTTTTGTTCTCTCTAGTAATTGGCTCCGATGGTAATATGGTTGCATTATTTTTCTGGAATACATATATTAGGCAATGGTTACTATGTGGTACCATACAATTATCATTTATGGCACTGCAACCGTTGGCTGGTCTTGGCCTTTTCAACTTTTTTCCCATCTAGGATGCTTCAGCGGTGATGCTTTTCAGTTGTTTTGGCTGAACATTCTTAAATCTCCCGTCGCGCAGTCCAGCTATCGCACAAGTTTTCTCTTGCCCTCAGGGGATGCGTACATAACCCCCCTTGCTGGCAACAACTCCAACATTCTATCTACATGGCTGATTAAGCGCAGTCTGCATTTTCATATGTGCACGTGATCTTTTCACCCCCAAAAAGAGTAGATATAGTTTCTCATTATACTTTGACTTCCAAGTGTCATCTTCTTTAACAGCTAAATTCCAATTGCTAAGACAAACTGTATACGCATCATCAGTTTTCCATGCATAATAAGTAATACTTACACCTTATCAAAATACAATTGAGCAAAAAATGGATGCTTAAATCCATTTCTTTGTCAATTCAGTCGATAGTGATAGTTAGTTTCATAGACTTAAGGGCTTGCGCAGACAGAGCGCGGTCAGGCGGTCTGCGTTCCGCGTTCGGAGTTCGGCGTTCTTTGTACTGTATGGACTTCATACTGTATGGGTACACAGCCGGCGGTCAGACCGCGCCGGTCAATTGGAACGCTAGAGTTCTAGAGTTCTATGCCCGGAATTACAAAGAACGCCGTACCTCCCGTCCAGTCCCGTCATAGGAATTTGAGCAGTCACACAACATAGAGCGAAACCACACGGGGGAGTGAGTACGCAACAGCGGTGCTTTCTCACTTCCACTCGCAGTCGGAATATAGCGGTCTCGCATTATGCAGCGCTTGTGTCAGTACAACGTTTGTAAACAAATGGAACGCTTATTGTTGACCGCCACCTGTCTGCTGTCCCTGAACGCTAGCGGTCAACGGTCGGTTGAACGCAGAACTCCGACCGCTCTCTGTCTGCGCAAGCCCTTATCATTGCAGTTTGTTTTCTCGGTTTACAGGAGAAATTATTAATGGATAGATTTCTTCTAATCAAAAATATCAGTTTTGTGTTTGACTAAATTGACGAAAGACCATAGAACCATTAGATCAGTATGCCGTATTGAATGTCGGTCCCAAGGTACTACTAACCCCTATTTCTAGTTCACGTATTCCTAGACTAACGACCGAGTTACATTACTAAACTTTTTTTATTAGTTTTACAATTTAAAAATCAACCAATAATTTAATAACACAAGTGCGAAATGTAAGAACATATATTACAAATTATTACACATTCAAGATATAATAATATAACGAAAGCTATGTAACACAATGAAAAACGTAATATTATAATACATATAAAAAAATAGTGTGATGAAACATTATACAAAATGATATATCAGTACAGGAAAATTAGACCCTGTCATAAGCATTAATTTATAAAACAACATTCATCTAAACTCATCTTAGTGCTAGCGGAACATTTCGATGTTCAAAGCATTTTAACCGAACACAGCAATTGTTATCCCAATTACCTAGTACCACCAATGGCAAGTTCGTTTTGCACGCCTTTGGCACCATAAACAACTGATGATCCCGTTTCCTTAGATAGTTGTCAGTGACACATGAACATAATACATCACATGTAAGTTAGAAAAAAAACCTAACCTAACAAATAATCCAGTATATCTGCTATTTTTAAAATTTGTTTGCCACTGGTTTCCCTTAAACCGACAAGAACCTTTGGTATTTATGTGACATTTTCCAGGAAAAATTTTGGTTCGTAACTCGACATTCAAAAGCACCTCTATTTTGAAGTACTTTGTACCTAAGATTTTTCAAAATAACGTGATGAAAAGCCAATAATTTTTAATATCCCGTCAGACTGAAATCATGAACAAGCCCACGCAATCAAGAACTGTTGGATTTAGGCAACCGCCCCTCTACCGCACCTCATCATACCGTCGCTACTATCTGAGCACTTTGCGTACTCATGATAAATTAATGAAATATTTTTTATCCTGTTACTTCAAAAACCATTTCAGATAATGCGATGAAAGTTTAATGAAATGTACCACTTATATAGTCCAGTATTTTTCTGAGCTATAACCAATGATGTATCTTCTTCCAGACGGGAAATTTATGTTTGACATTACTAGAAACCATTTTTGCATGCAAAAATTATTGGAAACACAAGGAAATGCAGTTTGCCATGCTATAAGCTCTTGAAACGTTCTTTGATTTCAGTGAAAAATTTGGATAGGACCGTTTTTGATAGTATGATAATGTTATCATTGTAATACAATTATATCACATTACGTGTCTTATTTGACATATTCTTCTTTCGACCATGTCCGATCCTAATAGGATCATATGGGCCTCCACAGAGTGGAGGTTTGTATTGACAGATATTTGTTTTTACGAGAAATGGATGTCAGCCACTTGCTCAACCTATTAGGTCCATTACACAAATTGAAAAACAATATGTTTACTTGCCAGACCCAGGATTCGAACCTGGGACCCTCGACTCTATAGGCCGGCATTTAAGCCATTCTGCCAGCGTGGGTGTACATATAAATGCCTTTATATTCCGAGTCACCATGTTATGTGTTTGGCCGGATATATTTGTTTACTTATTAATATGTAATTTGGCAGGTGATCTGTTGTGCGAGATTGAGACTGACAAAGCTACAATGGGATTTGAAACCCCCGGAGAAGGTTACCTTGCGAAAATATTGACTCCAGCCGGCACAAAAGGCGTTCCCGTCGGAAAGTTGATTTGCGTCATCGTAGAAGACGAAGCAAGCATTGCAGCATTCAAAGACTATGCAGATGATGGCAGTAAGTAGACTCCTTACACCCCAATTTCAAATGCTATCAAACACCTACTAAATATTGCTATTAAAATGAGAAGAATACGAATAATCTATTGTAGTAAATGTTTGAAAATTTTGTCTGCACGCAGTGTAGGTTATCTTAAAAGGCTTTTTTTTTTAAATGAAAGCTTGTTAGCCATCGGTCAATCCATGGACCATGTCGTGCTCTGCATCAAACGGACACTGAAAAAAAATACAGCTAGATTTCCTAATTTCCACTGGTACTGCATGTAAAAAATCGTGTTAAAAAATTATGTTTAAGTAGTTTCCTTATTTTATTTCATATCTAAAGTAGAGATATGTCATTTAGACATCTGCTTACCTTGATTAGAGTTTTATGTAATATTTATGAGGTTCACCAGATAATTAATTAATACATAGTGTCCAAGCATGAAGTGTTATTTGCTACAGTTTTAATGTGGGGGAAAAAATTCATTTCACAAATATTAATAATTTTCCGGCAATGCAAACATCTTGAGAAGGTCATTTAGTATAAGAATTCTTTTGACTTTATGTCCGTACTTCTGTGTACACATATTATTTATTACATGTTGTAATCAGTGAAATGATTTTGTTTGCATATAGAGGCACATGAAAAGATTTTGTTTAAAGTATATTGTTGATATAAACGTTATCATGATATTAGTAATGAAGTAATCATACAAGGATAAGATCTGTCCGGCAACCTGTGATCGTTTGATCTATTAGTATCTGTTATCTGATTGAATAATGTAAAATGTTCCAAATAGTTTAAATGTAACAATTAATGGTTATTTTAACAGAAATTAGTTAATATGAGGTGTGCAGGAAGATAAGTTACATATTATTATGTTATGTATGTTGTAAAATCTTAATTTCATCCACGGTGGCTTAGTTCTTAGTTACAACAGCCTTCTCTAAAACAGTGGATCGATTGTTCAATTCCACAGCTGGCAAAAAAATGCATGTTGTTTTTTAATTGTGTACTTTATCAAGAGCCTGGACCCAATTGGTCCGGCGATAGCCTAACAACTATTCCTCATAAAAATATAATATATCTTCCACTCTGCCCATTTGGCTTATTTATGGATGAAAACAACAATTTAATGTCCTAAAATCAAAAATATAAACTATATAGCATAAAATGTAACTAGAGGATGCTGGATCAAGGGAAGTCGTGTGATCTAATCCTACGTTCCTATGTTAGAGCTTTATAGGGAGAAGTATGTAAAATATAATTTGCCTGTATTATTGGATTATATGCAAAATATACTATCTAATTAATTTTAAAGGCTGCCAAATTCAACTCAAAACCAATGTTACATATTTTATGAATGGACTTCAGCATAAAGTTTACAATAAATAATTATGAGAGTAGATGTATTTTTATATTCATTTTTCTAATACTTCCAATCTGATTTGCCATTACAAGACACATCAAATATGATAATTGAAAGCTTCCAATGATTTTTATTGCTTACTTGTAGGTAGGTATTAGTGTTACCATAGTGTAATTATCTTAATTTGTCATAGGTGCCGCCGCAGCGCCTCCTAAAGCTGCTGACACATCAGCCCCCCCTCCTCCCGCTGCTGCCCCCTCGGCTCCGCACTTCTCCCCTTCTGCCGACCCTCCCCCACCTCCAGGAGCCGCCCCTGGATCTCGTCTATTTGTGAGTCCCATGGCTAGGCGTCTCGCTGAAGCACAGAATATGCGATTGCAAGGTAGCCATATTAATGTACTTTAAAAATAATGGAATAAATATTTACATTTTGAATGACTTCATTTCATCAAAGTAATAGTAGCATGTATAACTGACCAGTAAGAAAGGTGTCTTATAATTTGCAAATTCAATTCGTTATTAATAAAATTTTACTTGAGATCTATTTCCATTGGATATTACCAAGTATATGTATTGAAGCAAAGACATTTTTGAAATACAGTACACTCTCAGTAATCCGCCGCTCAATTATCCGACAACTATAATCTGCCGTTATTTTTACTAGCGAAAACCACAAAATCAAGCTCTATAATTTGCCGGTATTCGATTGTCAAATTCTGTAGTCCACCGCGTACAAGTATACAACACAGATGAGACGGGTTTATTTTGGAAACTTCTTCGTAAAACGTACGTTCATCGCAGAGATAGTAACGTACCAGGGAGGAAAGTGCCCAAGGACCGCATCACAATTATGCCGTGCTCCAATGCAACCGGGACACACAAACTGAAGCTTTTGGTCATAGGGGAAGCTAGGAATCCTAGGAATCCATTCAAGAATATCTGCTTCACTGAACAACTGGTTGTGTCAAGTGATTTACTGTTTAATATTTAGTTATTTTAATAAACTTAGTTTATAAATATGTGTAATTTAGTAAATACTTGATTATAAATAAAACCGTAATTTGCTCGTACAAATTTCTCAAAAAAACTGTTTTTTACGTAATACCTGTTTTAATTTTTACCATATTTTGTATGTATGCACTATAATGCGCCGCTTTCACTAATTGGACACTTGTCTGGTTTTTGGGGTGGCGGATTACTGAGAGAGAACGTGGATAATTTTATGTTCTCAAATGTTTATCAAAATTTTTACCGAAACTGTTGTTAGACATCCTTTAAACTATAATATTTCTCTTCTTTCAGCAAGATTAGCTAGAGAAGGCATTACAATGGGTGAGTGAATCACTTACTTACATGAATAATTAGCAAGTTACAAGTGCAAAGCCGAATTCGGCGAAGAATTATTTATGCTTGTAATTTAGCATTACTGAAAATTACTTTATGGCCTGGTTCGATATCAAAATACTTTCTGGAAAGCTTGTAACTTGCTAAATTTCAAGCATAAGTGATTTCTTCACCACCGTAAGTTATTGCCATACTGAATGTAGATGTATTATTGAATACAATTCTGCTGAGAATTTGTATATTGGACTGCCGGATTGTCGATTACAAGTTTAATGTAGCATAATCTTTGATCACTAATTTGACAGTATGTATTATGCATTTATCAGTGTTGCCAACCGTACTATAATTATAGTATTTGTACTATAAGTTTCGTCTGTGTACTATGTACAATATAAAACACGTATAGTACGCCCAAAATACTATTATTTTGAAAAATCGGAAAAAAAAGTTGGCAATACATGAAAAATTTCGCAAAAGTAGAGTCTCCGTCACGTAACCTTGCCATTTGGAATAGATGTTTTTGAATGAAAACATGAATAAACCAATCGAGTGCTTGGAATTTACTAATACAATTATACGGCGTACGTGTGTAAACCAATCGAGTGCCCGGCTTTTACTGATAAATTTATACGGTTGAGTATACACACAAATCTTTGTCACTGTGTACAATGGCAAGGTTACGTGGAGGATAGTCTTAACCCGGGAGAACTAAAAATAGGTCCTTTCGTTTAAATTTACATTATTATTTTAAATTTGAACTTTGTCTAAAAAAAAACGAGACGTTAATTACTTTATGCGAAATTTTTGGAAAATGCAGAGAAGTATTGGTCATTCAACGCGTACTAGAGGCTCTATACTATAATTCCGCTTTGAAAATAACACTGATTTGTATGTCAAGCAAATAGAGTTTTGGTTTTTTTTTTTCACCATAAAAACAGCCCAAATATGTCTGAATGCAAGTTATAAAAAAATGGTGGGGCATCGATGAATATTTAATACGTTGATATTTTTTTAACTTTTATGTTTGTTGAAAATTTTACTCGCCATTTTTGGCATTCAAGAATCATTTCATTTCTTCATACCATGTCGCTCAATCTGTAATGCATAATGCGGCCTGATTCATCTGCAGGGTTCCATTTAGTGGTCAGTTAATTGAATTGTGTAGAAGAATAAGTCATGTTCTGCACTGTTTTGACGATCTGTTATGTAGGTACGTTGTAATAAAAAAGTGTTGTTCTGATATCAGGACCCGGAAGCGGCATCTATGGATCGATCGTGAGTAGTGATTTGGCGGGAGCGTCCCAACCGGCCGCCAGTATGCCGGCACCTGCTCCCGGCGCTCGTTATATTGATATTCCGCTCACCAGTATGAGGGCCACCATCGCCAAGAGACTTCTCCAATCCAAAACCACCATCCCCCACTATCAACTGTCTGTCGATGTCAATGTGGACAAAATTACTAAAATGAGGAGCTCTTTCAACAAGCAGCTTGAGAAAGATGGTGTGAAGCTCTCCGTCAATGACTTCATCATCAAGGCGACCGCTTTAGCCTGCAAAAAGGTTCCCGCTGCCAACTCTGCGTGGATGGACACATTCATTAGACAGTAAGTTTAAATACATACTAACTTTCCTCATCCCTTATTATTCCGTATTACGCGAGTGCAAAACTACAAGGCTCTAAGTGTTTATTTGTGGAGAAACAAAAGTAACAATGAGGCAGTTTAGACTACTTCATTATTGGGTTTGTTTTGTCAAAAGTAAGCATTTAGAACCTTGTAGAATTAGGCTCGCGATTAGTCTACAGAAAAAGTACATATTCAAGATATCTCAATTTATTCATTATGATACCTATAAAGAGTTATGCTAAATTTTCTATTATGACACTTGATAGTGCGGTTGGATTCTTTTTGTGTTTGGGTTATCACCATGTTCTCCTACTTCGTCTTTCCCCAATGTTTTTTTAATATTATTCATATTAAGTTGGCCACTGACAACATATTTATCCAACCACAAACTCAAACCACATATTTATAGGCAAGCGTTCTGTCCACTGCACTTAGGTCATGTTTCTAGTATAAAAGTGATAAGTATATTTATATTTGTTTTATTTTCTTCTAGATTTGATACCGTTGATATCTGTGTAGCAGTCTCTACCGACAAGGGACTCATCACCCCGATTGTATTTGGTGCGGAAGGACGAGGTCTCTCCGACATTTCAACTACTGTAAAGGCTCTAGCGGCCAAGGCTCGTGATGGAAAACTCCAACCAGCCGAGTTCCAAGGAGGAAGCTTTAGCATATCCAATCTGGGAATGTTTGGTAAGTCACCTATGTACTTATACTTTTATTCGGAAACTATAGATGTATCAAAAAATTAAAAGTATCATTCATTCTGTATGTAGTGTAAAGGGTGGTAGTCGGGGGTAGTGGAATTGGTACATACATTGAAAGAGTATAGGATTTTTAGTTCCGTTGATGACCACTATAGGATCACAGTCATGATATAGTGGTCCATCTATAGTGAATTCTTTTTAAATTAAATAATTGTCGATGAACCATCTATTTCTATAAAATATATTATTGCAAGAGCACAACAAGATTATTTATTGTCTATTTTGCTTTTAATTCTAATTCTCAAATATTGAAAAGTGCTGTCATAATAAATTTAATGTATTTAATGAAATAATGCAGCATAATTAACACAAGTCATCTTTGTTGACCTTATTGATCTTTATTGTAAATATTGAAAATTGAAAACGATGCAATATAAAATTATATGCATATTACACATTGGGTAATATTATTAAATATTATGTTTATCTTATTGAACTTCTGGTATTGATTGAAATTTGTTTGTTTCTAGGCGTGACATCCTTTAATGCTATTGTCAACCCTCCGCAGTCCTGCATTCTGGCTGTTGGTACAACACAACAAAGAATAGTCCCTGACAAGGATTCGGAGAAAGGGTAAATTTCATATTATGAGATTTGGTCAACGGTGCACTAGTATCCGTTGAATCCTTCACACCATTTTGTGTGAAATATTTTCAAAAACATATTCTATTATCCAATATCTTCTGATATATTTTTCAAACTTGACTGAATTAGAATTTAATTGCTTTTGTATAATATGATGTGTTGATTCACATAGAAAGGATATTTCAAAGAAATCATGCATACAATAATTATTGATACCTACTGAACTGCTGGCGCTAAAGTGACCATTCAGTTGTCCTCCAGACGTCAGCACGGGGGTCAAATGCTTACTGCAGTTATCCCGTGGGTCTTATGTCATATGGTCATCTAAGTCTTGTTACAGGGGGCTTAAATTGAGGTGCTTAGTGTTGGTACGGATTTGTCTCTTTTGATGTGTTTTCTTTCAACGGGCTAAGTATTTAAAGAATTTTGATTTCAAATGTTTGGATGGCTTTTTCGTGTTTCTTCATTGGGCTCTGTATCATAATAATTATCGATGACAAGCTGGAAAGCAACATCTAAGAACTTGCGATAAGTCTAATTAAATTCTTTATTATATCAATTGAATCAACACTCAAATGGATCACCTTTTCGTCTTCCAATATATTTATGTAACAAATTTTTTAGTGTAATGAATATGGAACGCGAATGATAATAGCACTATTTTCACTTATTTTTTATATGTCATTGGATTTTTACTTAAAATAATGTAGTGGAACATTTCACAATAAACCTGTGCGCGTTCTTTGTTTCACGGCATTAATGTAATATTTTGTTTGAGAAGAATAAATAATTTAATGGATGCACTTTTTTTTAGATGGAAGCAGAGTGATTACATCTCGGTGACGCTGAGCTGCGACCACCGCGTGGTGGATGGAGCGGTGGGGGCGCAATGGCTCATGGCTTTCAGAAAGAATATGGAAGATCCGTCGAACATGTTACTTTAGAAACAAATTACTTTTAGAGTATCCTACTTCAGCTGCTTTCACCAAAACGGTCAATAAATAACAACAATTCACTGTACAATCATAAAAAAGTGGTTGGTCCATTAGAGGTTGTTTCTAAGTCCATAGCATTTTTACGAAATGTAAATAGGTGTGCGGCTCGGAAACACAATAGACTCACAGGCGAGATGAAACAATTATGTATCAGTTGGAAATTCTTGCTCAAGATTTATGAAAAATATTTCATGACGCTAGAATTTTTCTACTCTACCAAACAGTAGTATGTAGTTTTTTTTTTTAATAAAATTCTTACAATACATATTATGTTTCACATATTTAATTATCCAGTGTAAATATAACATAAAAACTATTTGAAACATATATGTATGTTTGAAGCAAAATTTGTATATTATTTTTGTTTTTATAATTTAGTGAAAATATTTATCTTCGTTATTCACGTACAATTATTAGAAAAACCTAAAAATTATATTACATTTTTAGTATTCAATATATACTCGTACTGTCAAACAGTTAGAGAATGATTTATTCATTTTATTGTTATAAAAAGGTCACTAGTACAATTTTACATCAAAATTTATTTAGTAGGAAAAAACCCACTATTAGTGTAATTTAAAATTTATTTCTAAAGTATACTATGAACTGGTGATGAAAATGTTTATTTCACTATTGAACTGATCAAAATGCTTAGAAAAGATGATATTTTAGTTCAATGTTGGTATTATTTATTAACATAATTAAGAAAACATTCTTCTGTACCTATTTTATTTAATTAAACAAATTGTTGACATTTTAAATACATTTTCTACAAATTTGTTCAGAATGTCAACAATTTATTTAGGTATTTCACTGTCGATATTCATAAATCTCATCAGGGACACCTGTAAAAATGTGTATACATGTTATTTATTCACTCTGTGAACAATTTAAATATTGTATAAACTTTCACGAGTAATTCATATTATTTATTCTTCTTACTCTCCCAATATTAGCACAATCACAATCCCAATTCTTATTATTTGGTGAAGAATATAGCAGTGCATTTTGATTATTAATAGAAGCCGGGTGTTAGTTGCAACAATATATATTCCTAAAATTTACTATCAACGTATTTAAAGGAAATAGATTACAAGCAATTCCTTATTGTTGGTAAATAATATTATTGTTTACAGTATTTACTGGTTTATTGCATAAAACATTTCAAAGCAACTATATATAGCATTTTCCAAAACAAGTATGGAACGACGTTCTGGTGCTTTTTAGATTTAGGAGTCAATTTTGAAATGGAGAAAGTCATACCTAATTAATGAAAATTTAAAATTTTACCTAGAGGTTATGTTATATTATATCCTGTCCTTCTATCTAAAAAAGGTTATATCAATGTGTATTTGATCCCTTGCAATTTGGAAAGAGAATTAAAAAAATTGTTTACTTTCATCAATATTTATTATACCTATTCACTGCCATTTTTTTTTAAAACATTATTTTGTAAATGGATAACTTTATCAATAGGAACATTGCCTTCATTAATTTTACCCATAAAATAAATTGCTTGATTATGTAAATTATTTGTATATTAATAAAATAAAATTGCAAAAATAGATATCTGTTTTATTTACAATTTTGGAGTTTTTTTTATAAGTTAAAGCAGTAATGAGCAGCCCATGAGATGATTTTTGCGGCCCAGCACATATCACACAAACCTTACAATTAATATGACATAAAAATGATATTTTAGATGACTGAATGCAATATGCTTAGATTATAGAAAAATATAGATAGAGCAATTGCATGTGTTTGTCCTTCAAAACATGACGAACTTTTTCACGCACTGGCCTCGCCCCCTTCACGCTTCCACCGCGACCCTTTCCTGGGTTATTCGAAAATATGTGTGACAGTGTGCGTGTCTAGTGTTGCCAGATATCGAATATTTATTCCAATGTTATAATTTTACAATCAATATTTTTATAAATTATATTATGGCAACACTGGCGTGTTGGCTATGCACTTGGTAAAACATTACTCACTAAAATCGGCTATTGCGGAGGGCTTGGCAATATGAAAAAATTGCATTCTAGCTAAAACATAATAATTATTGTGTTGTGACAAATGAAAGAAAATTGGTTACATAATAATAATATGACTATATTTTGGGTGTTATTCAAGGGTGATATAAAATTTGGCTTGCTGAGAAGAATGCAGCTTTCTAAATTTTCTTAACTTGAATTAAGTATTGAAAAAAAATATTAAAAGATGACATCAAATTGTATGCTAATACACGTCCTCATTGCTCCCGGTGATCCGTTTCCTTTTAGATGGAAACCGATTATAATTCGGTAATGAGTGAATCTGGTTTCAATTTCGACGTGTCCTTTCAGTATAATTGGGTCAAATTTGGCGTTTCGAAGATCAAAAATACCCTGAAAATAATCACAATTTTTTTTACTCAAATTCAGTATGAAAACATAAAAAACACAAAATAATTATGCTTCCAAAATATACAAAAATAATATGCAATTGGATCCTTTCGATCGGAGTAATTACAAGCAGATCCAAACAGAGGATGATCGACCATGGTGGCACTATGAAAATAAAAGCAGAAAACGCTGGGCTGCAAATAAACCAATCAAAAACTAAGTATATGGTCAGCACACGCGATCAGGTACCGCTGCAGAATATAGACATAGGACAGCATGCATATGAAGGGGTGGACAAGTTCACGTATCTCGGATCCAGCCTAAATACAGATAATAATAAATAGTAAGACAGCAGAGGAGATAAAAATCCACCTTATCTCCGGGAATAAATGCTGGCATGCCTGCAAGCGACTGGTGGGGTCGAAAATTCTAGACCGAAGAAGTAAACAGTTTCAGTCAGGCCTATTTTGAAACAATGTCCATAATAATTTATTATTCATTTTTTAATGCGGTAGGAGGGGGTCGGTTTTACAAAATTTCGGCCACTGACTTGTGTATTTAACCCGCCTGTAACTTATAGTTTTTCGTCGCATCAATCACGAACCCCCGCGTTTTTCCGGTTACATTCCCCATATCCAGACACTCCAAGTTTCACTTCACTTCGACCTGTGGCATCCACAAGTGGTGATCGATTATACGTGGCCTCACAGTCATAATTATTAGGCTTGTTAGTGTCTCTTTGTACCGTCGGCGCTGTCTTCTCTTTTATACATTTTACATTTTACACATTTACCTATGGGTATTTATTTCACAGACACATGCTTTGCGTGTCGTACTATGCCGAGAGGAGTGGGGTCAACCCATTAAGATTTTAAAATTTATTACTCGTACATGATCCTGACGAAGAAGAAAAAGATATAATCCATTCACCTTTATTATTTTGATTTATTTTTCGTTCCGGGGGGGGGGGGGTCCGAAATTGAAACCCCCTACACCTTCTGTGCGCGCCTGGTTTCAGTAGTTTCGGATGAACGCGGATAATAGTTGGGAGACAGTATTATTGGTACCTAAGTGAATGTATGTACATTTGTATGAAAAAAAAAACACTCATGTTTTGCATAATCAACGCATTTCTTTTTACTGCCATATGCGTGAATATGCTTTTTGCGAATGAAATTTTCTGTAGGTAACTTCAAATGATTAATTGTTATACTTTTATTGATTGTAGTGAAATTGAAACTGAAATGAACTAATATATTTTTTTTAACCTTTCTATGACTGCATTTTGGTTCTGACATTGCTTCTGCGAATATTGTCCACGGTCCGATGTCATTTAAATATTCCTCACAAGTAAAAGAGTACCTGCGTTCTTCCAAATTCTCTTCGCAAAGTCCTTCCGGTTTATCTTTACATTTATATGTTTTCAATATTACCTAAAACAATCCATATGTTTATTAAAAACAATAACTTTCCCTTCTGTCCAGCGCTCGGAATGGAGCAGAACGCCCTGGAGCGCCGTTCCGGTTCGTGAATTCCTCGAGAATACCGTTCCGTCTCGTGGAATCAACGTACCTAACCGAATTGTTTTTTAAACGATACATGTTCAAACACGCGCGTTAACATCATTTTACTCCCTACTTCAATTACAGTTTGTCAATTTATGGCAACTGGGGAATGCCAAAAGAAATGGCGTATTTAAAAAAAAACATTACCTTATTCTTAGGTCAATAATTATTATAAAGCAATCATTATTCGTAGGATGTTTATCACACTTGTATGGTCAAAAACATAGCTTATAATTAGTATCTTTAGAATTATCTTCAAATGTGTTAATTTTGGCCATTTTTTGAATAATAAAATGCCTAATTCTTGTCAAATTTGGAATCACAGAGATTATCAATATAATTTTTTATCGTAAATATTTCACTATAATAATGTCGACATAAATTATACTAATGGTTTTATAAATGCGTTTAAAAATTAATAAATGTAAAATTTTTTAACACCACTGCACATGCATGTACTGAAATATGACTATATTCTAAAACATTAGAGCGAGAGGTTTAAAAGAATACTATTTTATGTAATAAAAATACTTTATGCAGTCATCAAATGTTTAAAATAAATGTAAAGGATAATTTAATAAGGCTTCAAAATTATATAAATATATTATCTACAACGTTTAAGGAATGTTTAGGATCATGCATTGAAAATGCAATAAAAGCTCCATTTTGACCTACGCTGAGCATGTTCCCCCTTAATGAAATAATGTGAAAGTGCATTAGCAAACTAACCAAGAACTCAGTAAATAGATTTTTGTTTGCTTCAATATATCTTGCGCATAAATCATTACAACGTTAAATAACACCAAAATTATCGTTCCTAAACAAATTTGCCTCAAATTTCAAAATTTTGATTTGACCTTTTATTTAATTTTAGATAGCCAGCGCGCATTACAATAGTATTGAAGTGAGGTATTATAATAAAATTAGTCTCGATATTTTCAGATAGGTTTGCAAACAACCTTTTATAGGACTGTTTTTTATGTACTTAGTTTATAACTAGCGGCCGTTTTATAAACTATGCATTTGCAAACTGCAAACCTGTGGTTACATTAATTGTGTTAAACTTTTCGCGACTCCCTTTGCAACCCTCCGCGCCTCCCAATTTGGAAATCGCTGTTATAATGTTTGCTCGATAGAACTTAGTAGGTATAGGAAATTAGAATTTTGTCGTATTAAATGAAAAATTTGGTGATGAAGTACTTGTTATTTTGCATTTTTGTTTGTGTATCACTGATTTAGAGGTATGGATTTTTTTTCGTTGACTAAAATTCATAGCCATATTAAAAATGTTATATTTTTTCACAGATTTTCATTAATCCCGGGATCACTGGACCAGGATTGGAAATATTAACCCCAAAATCTCGGGATTTATAGTATATATTTATTTATTTATCTTGTATTAGGTACTTACATCTCTATCTGACTGGTCAACTGTTCTCACAATATATTGGCAATGCACCATGTCGACGAGACCCTCTTCATTTGGTACGTAGGTCACGTTGAAAACTTCGACTGGAAGTTCTACTTCCATATTCGGACATGATTCAACATCTGTTATATTGACTTTCTGCAAAATATAATGTTTATAATCTATAATATAAAAAATAATATTTGTTTGTTTGTTCGTGTTTTATGCGCTGCCATACCGTTCATCCGATTGCGATAAAACTTTGTCAACTTATTGCTTGCACTTGCGCAAAGAGTATAGGCTATACCTTATATATAAAAATGAATGTCTGTCTATCTGTGACATCTCAACAATGACTAGTACGATATGTGTATAATAGCCGTTACGGCCATGGTTACAATGTAATATGTTGATGTATTATTATCGTATAATTATTAACTGCACGGAAAATTAAACAAGCGGACAGATCCACAAGTGTTTTGAAAATACCTACTAAGATTTATTATTTTATAGATTCCCGAATAATACGGTAACTGGTAAATCCTGGAATTAAAATGTGTCTTCGTTTCTTGTCTGCCGTCAATAAATCGTAAGTAGTAAATTTTCTGTGAACGATTTAAACGACTTATATTGTTGGTAGTTTGGTTACTGATGTTTAATAATTATTGATATTTGTTTCCGCCAATGTACATAGAATTACACAGAGTACGTTAAAAAGATGATGGCATTTAAATGCTTTAACAATAATTGCAGGCAATGTTAATTCAATGCACAGATTAATGGTCACAATGCTACTTAATTAGTTTGATTTGGCGGCACCTTTGTTTAGGTGGTAACAACACTTCCAGGGCTCGAAATGGACTGGAGCGCACCGGAGCGCCGTCCCGGTTCTTGAAATCGGTAAAGTTATTGTTCCGTCTCGCGGAAAAAAATAATTTGACCGTATGAGCTAGATATGCTATATAACAAAAAACCTAGCACACTTATTTTTATGAAATACACATAAATTTGAAAACTATGTTAATATCTTAAGAAAATTGTCGAACGCTCCGGTTCGTAAACTTTTCTATTTCGAGCCGTTATACTGTTCTTCTCTTATCGTATACATTACACATGGAGTGGAAATCAGATAGGACTTAGATTCCCACTCTCTTTCTCTGTCGGAAATGACGGTAGCCAGTTATAGATTGATTCCAAGATTTGGGCGCTGTGAAAAAATATTTACACATCGAGGGCGCCGTTAAATAGGTAGATACATATATAATATGTAACTAACATTATTGTGTATAAATACATATTATTTATGAACATGACTGTAAATGAATTACTATAAATCGAACAGGAAAATATTGAAGAACACTTACATACGACGCGACACTGCTGATGAGAAAAACGTATCCGAACAGAAAAAACATTTCAAGGGAAAATTACTGATTTGCCTTCTTTTGAAATATTTGCACTTGGCGTGCAGCTTGGAGACAGATGCTCATAAACGTGGTTTAGCAATTTATGATTATATTTTATACTAAACAAAATTTTAAAAATACTATCATTCGCCAGTCCCGTATCCAAGTTGGCATTTCTATTGTTTTATTTTATATTTTAATTAAAATAATATCTAACTAAGTACCTATCATAATAATATTTTGAAAATATTAGAGTTTCAGATTAAAAAAACGATGAAACGAAACTTATTATATTTTTAGAAATTAGTGTTATACCTAGGTGGATTATTTTTATTTATTGTGTGTCATCTATCTTCTCCTCCTTTCTCGATGTTTCGTACGCCCTACACCAGTTGTCGGGGAACTGAGTAAATTACCCTAAATGGGATAAAAATAAAATTCTTGGGAATAATGATAGCTTAATAAACACTGACAACGCGTGGGGGTAGACAGGTCATGCGTTGCTTTGGGGCAGCACATTATATAGGGCGGCAAATAAAGGTATTTAATCTCTGCAGGGAATCAACATGCAAATTTTGATATTGGTGGAATATGTTACAATACAGTTTTCAGGAGTTATTACTATGGACAAGAGAAATTAATGACGATGATGACAAAGAAGGTTTCCCATTATTGCACCAGTTTGTACCACCATTCTATGATGATCATTTTTTTTAAATACACATATTTCACCCGGTTACACTTATCTACAATAATTTCAAGAATATTATATAAAACCAATTCATGTGGATTTAAGACACATTCAGGTTCATCTCCATCTAACTTTGAGTTGGCAGAGGAAGAGAGTTGAGTAAAAGCAATAATTGCCGATTTGGTATAAGTTGAGCTTTGGATATTTGTTGGAAGCTAAAGCTCAGTGAATCGTAGTTTAATTTGTAACCACTTACCTACCCTTGCAAAATCTGGGTTTTCTATGGAAAGTGGTAAATATCACCCAAAAGTCAACGCGACAAGAAATAACTGATTAGTATCTAATTTAAAGCGAACATGCCAAGCATTTCAATTAATTATTTTAATCCTTTATTCGGGACTGTATGGTACATACGCGTGCAGAATAAAATTGTACCTTCAGTAAGTATTTTCACATAAGACTGTAGTATAAGGGCGTTACTATTTAAATTACTGTCATTAACTTAAGTGTTCTGTTAAATTCTGATAACTGTAATCATTTCGTTTATCATGATAAATTATGAATTATTTTATTCTTTTCAAATCAGGCTGAAATGTGCAATTGTACGTTATTATTATCAATGTGTACGTAGGTACTGTATAATTTTGATTTTAATAATCATGAACGGAATAGTATTTCAATATCTCATTTTTTGTAGACAAGAAGAGTAATATCATGTGATAACATCATTTTAAGTATGGATGATAGGAAATTGGTTGTTCGCCATAAAAATAAAAAAAAAACTACAGAAGTTTATTCGAATTTCGAATATGGAAACAAACAAGAATCGAAATAATATAAATGTCATGAATAGGGATATACTTATTTTTATATAATAGGCTTCAGAGCTATATTCTTGGGTACCTGATAAAACACTCAATTGGCGTATAAAATAAAATAAAACATTTATTACTCTCGACTGAGGGTACTTGACGGGTATAGGTAAGTTGAACAAAATGATGTCGAATGTAAATGCCCCGTCAAAAATGCCAACACCAAATGTTTTTAATGGCGAGGGTGAGTTTAAATTTCCAAATGGAGATATGTATGTTGGTCAATACCAAGCCAGAAAAATAGGAAGAAAAATCACGAAACAAGGTTTGTAAATATTGTATTTTTTTTTTGTTACAAAAGAAATCGATTCAAACGATGGCGTATTGTTAGTTTTTGCATCCGGAGTATTTTTTTGAGAGAAATTACAAATTATATGAGAAATAATAAGGTTTCCGCTGATAATATTTTGTTAGAAAGATTTTTTGTTATTCATTTTCTTAACCTGCTGGGCGCTGCGTACAAAAACTCAACATGGTTGATAACAAAAATAACATGCTAATTTAATTCAACCAGCGAGATTCGAATGCGAGACCCATCAATAAAGAGCGCAGCATGATAACTCCCATCCAGTAATGAAAAAAGTTTTTGTCATCAACGAGTTGGGTTGGATATCAGTTTACGCTTCGTTTCAGGCTCAATTCCTGGTCATTATAGACTTAATAAGTGTCATTGTCATTACTCATTATTACTAATATTATATATATATTTGATGTAGACCAGAGGTGGTAAAACTTTTTATGATTAGGTACCAAAATAACTAAAACAGCATTTTTGTAGCAATGGGTGTTGTGCCAAGGGATTTTTTTTCAGAATTAGAAAGAGCATTTCAAGATTAGAGGAAGCTGTAGGTCGCTTGTTATTAAAAAAACTATAGAATTAAAGGTAACCATTTTTAGCTTTCCTCATAATTACTGTTCATCTAACAAATTGACGAGACGTTTTTTTTGCGTCCTAATAATTTACGCCTAGAGCCGAAAGTTTTCATTCCAAAAAGATCAGATTTCTCTACCGAAAATAAATATGCATCTATATTCTAAATCGATTTACCATTTTTGTTTGGTATTACGTAGCGTCGATACTCGATACCCTGGCCCCAACAAGGGGGGGCTGACAGGGCTCTAGCCTGGGGGGCCGGGCTCAGATGTGTGTGTCGAGTCGAGCAGTTATGTGAGATAAGCACACATCACAAATTTGCTTTAATAGTGAAAAAGTCGCCTGCGGTGCTATTTTACTTCAATACTGTTATTATATTAAAATATGTGGTTGTGTGATAAAATGTTTAATTGTGTGTCGATACTCGACAACTCCATAATTCAAATGGATGTGTTGAAAATACACCCTAATTTTACTGAGTACACCATTTAGAAAACACTGATGTAAAGCGTCACACTGACTTTACCCTTAGCGATAGATAGGGGGGGCCGCCAAAGATCCTAGCCTGGGGACCCGTTTCATCATGGGGGGGGCTATGCCCTATACCCTTCAAAATTTCGAGACGTTTAATCTCTTCTCTTTGGAGATGTCAACAGAATTTTCGTGCATGTTACAGGTCATCACTGATCTACGCGTTTGTATTATCGACTGTATAATCTGCAAACCGACTAACTCCATTTGAGCCAATTGTTCAGGAAGGAGAAAAAACTTAATAATTTAACTATCGAGCGGAATTTAACAATTCCGAAAGTACACTTGGATTTTTTTTACAAATAAGCTGCATTATGAATTAATACACTATTTTAGCTTACCTTTTATATATAAAGAAAATTTATATGAAGAGCGGGTTGTTCTATTTATGATAGAACGATAACGCAATTATTAATAGGTTTAGGAGTTTGAAATTTTGTGTGAATATAGAAAACATGCTTTATAATAAAATGCCATCAAAATCTAATTTTCAGTCAAAAGTGCAGTTAGCTGCAAATTAAACAGTCGTTATGACATTATTATCTCTTCATCACACTCCGTCTATTGCGTAAAGCGCGTAAAAGTCCATAAAATAAACAACCAAATTTTCTCCATCCAACTCCATTTCTAATTTCCAAACGAATGATCTACATCTTGTAAAAAATTCAGGACGAGGATGTTATACAACATGGGAAGGTCAAGTGTACACGGGATGTTGGAAAAATGACCAATTGGTTTCATCGGATGAATCTGAGATTTCTTTTGCCGATGGTGCAGATTTCGTTGGATATTTGAAAGATATGACTTATTCTAAAAATGGTATCTACAAATTTTCCGATGGAAGCATATTAACAGCTACATTTGAAAATAATTTGACTACAGGAGAAGTAAAGATGACCGATAATGAGAATCAGGAATGGATTGGAACAATGCACGATGGGATTATCAAATTATTACCTTTTCATATATTTTATGAATGTTGTCATTGAAAATTAAATATAGGTATGCGGTATGTTACCAAATAGAATGTGCAAAAAATTATTTTAAATCAAATATCCAAATATAATATAATATTATTATCGTATATTTATTATTATCAGGTAAGTATGTATAAATATTAAAAAAAAATATCCCAAATGCATTTTATGTTTCTTAAAGTGTGTGAAATTGTATGTAAACTCACTCATCCATTCATCGGAGTAACCACAAGTCTGACTCTCATCTCATTCTCATCAACTCTCTGGTCACCTCCTACAGCTCTCGTCCCTTTACATTTTACAACGAGACCGCCAAATATGTATGTATATATATATATATATATATATATATATATATATATATATTTAGTTAATAATAATATTGTGTTGGAAATGTACAATAAAATACAGATTCCTTTACAAACTACTACTAATTCAACATTTTCATAACAAAATGTGCAGTTTAGACAGTATTGTTACACCGACTGTACCTAATACAAAATTCACCTTTACATTTTCAAGATAACTTCAAATCAAACTATTTCAATTGTATAAATAATCAGCGCTCCAAATGGACCGGAACGCACTGGAGCGCAGCTCCTGTTCGTGAATTCCTCGAGATTATCGCTTCGGCTCGTGGAAAAATGAAAAATTGCATTAGGATTCGTGAATTAATCATTTACATATTTAAATATAATTTTTAAAGTTTATACGAAACTGAAAACTTAACTCAATTTTCATATACCTTTCCGACAACATTATGCCCAAATCTTGCATGCCACAAAACTGTCCCAGCAAACCGTTAAATCTTGGTAGGTATATAACAAAAAATCTACTAATGACATACACTCTTTTTATATAATCTTACATAAATATTTTAATATTTTCGGAAAATTATCGAGCGCTCCGGTTCGTAAAATTGCCCATTTCGAACGCTGTAAATAATCATAAAATACTACCTAATAACAAACTGAAACTGTTTTTGAAAATTTGTATCAATTGAGTCGTATAGTATTAAAAGTAGAACTGTCGCATATATGTCGAAATTGAACTAAGTATGCCACATTATTCTTCGGATCATAATGTATGACTAGCAATATTATATTCGAATTAAAATCATATCTGTGTGGTATAAAATCGTAAAAGAAAATAGGGCTTGGTATCAAAGTTAGAACTGTTCACGTCTTTGGAAACACACGTAGAACTGTTCGGTTTCGACCAATCACAGAGTTGCCCTAAGTGACGTCACAATATTCCCGCTCATACATATCGTTCAGTTGTGACTGTTGACATGCCGTGTTTAAAGTTGAGTTTTTTATGGGTTTTTTGACCAAAACATATAAATACTGATGGCTAGTCCCCTCATGGAGGTCCAACCAACACCAGTAATAATAAAGAAAGGTCGCAAGAGAAGCAGAAATCCTTAAAAATGACAGTCAAAAATCGACAAAGTTGGCAGGTCAGTGCGTGTAAAATCCATAGGCGTACCTACATCAAATGTATTGAAAATATTATTTATTAAATATTTTTATTTTATTTTATTTATCCAAGTTTAAACTATTTCAAATACATAGTGCTAATTCTTTTTCATCCTCGGAAGAATGAAACCTCAGTTGAAAATTTTCCTATAAGGATAAACCACTCCTGAGTCATTAATAAAGTAGATTTTAGTACAATTGTTTTTATGAAATTTTATTTATATTAATAAAACTTGATTAATACTTTGGACGCGGAAGACGCACGCGGTGCGTAATGACCAGGCGGCCGATCGATGTAATTAACGTGCATTTTAAAGGGGGCAATTAAAATCTCATTATCTCTTCAGCAGCGAAAGCGTTAAAACAATGTCCCCCCTCTCCACCAACAAGAATAGTTTCTATAATTATTTGGATTGTTTTTGTTCACTTTTTGTTTGTGTTCTTAAATCTTTTGTTATTTATTTTCTGTGAACTGCTTATTTCATTCCTTTTTTCTTATCGATGACATATTAAGTTTTCTGAGTGCAAAAGAAATATGAAGCGTTCAAAACGTTAGGGGAATGTTTTAGTCCAGGTAGAGAATTTATATCGATCAGACTACGGGAAACTAAAGAATATTATACAAGGAAAATAATAACATTGATACGATTCGTCCATTTACAGTTGCAAAAAGGGTGCCAAGTGAAAGAAGTTTTTGAATAAATTATTAACTAAGCATTATGGGGCACAATGGTAAACTTTACTAGGTACTCTCCAATTCTATAAAAAAACCATTTGATGAAAATGACTCCCGGAATAATTTACGAGATTCGGGGGACGTGAACTTTGGTGAAATACAAGATGACATTCTAAATGAACTTATAGTACTTATAGATTTTATTCCGTTATTATTCTTAATACCTAATACATTGGAAAATATGTCCTATTTTCTTTATTATAAAATATGTCACACAATAATATCTCTGTCTCCCTGTATGTTTATAGTTTCATGTTATTTTTTTAATACCCACAATATATAATCAATTTAAAATTAAAGTATTATAAATTTTATGTAGGTACCTATTAAAATTGAAATCAATAAATAAAAAAAAATACATTATTTTTATTATAATGATGTACTGCACTGGTAAATTTGAACTACTTCTTAGTGACGTCATCCACAATTGTTTGGGATCAAATACAGAACGTTACACAACCTTGGTAACAAAGACAGAACTGTATACTATGTGAGTATCAAATGTAGCACTCTTCACTTTTAAAACATGTATATTTAATTATTTACAACAATCAGAATTCTGACATACGTAAATTCTGTTTTATATTTCTAATTTCTAAAAGTAGAAAAATATTTTATGCTTTTATAAAACTCAAAAATCCAACAAAGCATTTTTCGTCATTTTCTCGAAACGATGAATAGTGCACAGTTCTAAATATGATTCTATACGACTCAATTGTAAGTTTATCTTTGTAAAATAAAAATGTATTCGATATAATGTTTCGTAATTCCCGTCATTAGATGTCCCTAGTAGCCAAAATTAGCTTCTTCTAATGATTATTGTATGGGGTTACATAAATGATCATAACGAGATGTATTGAAAACACATACAGACCTACAAACTTATCTGAAGAATGGGATGGGGGATCACTGTCGAAAACTATACAATCATGCCTCGTAACT
This sequence comes from Rhyacophila brunnea, assembly GCF_057557595.1. Taxonomy (NCBI): domain Eukaryota; kingdom Metazoa; phylum Arthropoda; class Insecta; order Trichoptera; family Rhyacophilidae; genus Rhyacophila; species Rhyacophila brunnea. Next base: position 19,492,346 of record NW_028232965.1, read on the forward strand.
GGAGAAAATCTGACATTCGAATGAATTTGTCAAAATAGCGTCCTATGACTCCTATGATAATGATAGTTCGTAGTTCCATTTTTGGCCATTCTATAGATAAGTTTGTAGGTCTGTATGTTCACTACCGTATATATATATTGTTATTTATTATTATTTACGACTTACGTCGTAGAAAACTGTTTTATCGAGTCAACATTCATTCTAAGTACCTATATGGAAACGTACTTTATATCTAAAAAATAATGAAGATTCTCATAATGCGTCATTTACTATTAAATTTTATTTTTACAAAACCATTATACCTACTATTTTTTATCTTAAATACATACATGATAATACTATTTGGGTGGGTACCTTCACCACGTCCTAATCGTCTAATCTTATCAATTTTCATATTGATAAAAAATATAGACATTGGTATTGAGCACTGACTCGTGCAGTTAACGATTTATATTTTTGGCAACCAAACTTAAATGTATTCATGTTTCCTAAACATGATTCAATAATACCTATGAATAAATTAACGTGCTAATCCATATTGAAGAGTCTAAATATGAGCATTTCATTAAAAGAAATCACATGTTTTATTGTGCTTGCTGGTGTCTGCTTGTGTCAAGGTAAGATACATGTTATAATATTATTATGTTCACTCAAATTTTACATAATATACAAGATTCGGCTGTTGAAGACATAATATATAGCGCCTGTACACGTGCATGGATTTACTTGCAGCAATAGTGTGTATTTTAAACTATCGCGATAATAACATTTTACACGTAAAAGTGCTGACTGTTTCGCCAATCTCATTCTTCAAGAGGAAGCGAGACGCGATGTTGTCATTAGTCCCTACGTGGTGTAGTTTTTTACCGGCAGGTTTGCCACTATTGTTCTACTGCGCAGGCGCAGATATCGAACAAATCCAACTGTTGCGTGAAAATTCAAAAGCAGAAACTTTTTTGATTCATGCATGCAATCTTGCAACTTGCATAATAATACATGTTTACACGTGCATTTTTTTTGTTATGACCGTGATAATACGTACTGTCAGCAGTAAATCCATACACGTGTAAACGGGGTATTAGTTTAAATTGGTGCAAATGTAGGTAAAAACGGAGAAGTCTCCAGAAAGTTAAAACCAGTCTACTCTACGAATGTGTAAAAATTACAGTATTATTTTTGAAACATACTATTCCATAATACACGGATTTTTTTTCGTTTTGAATCCTTCAAAAATATAGTGTTTTTGGCATATTTGACGTAAAAATACTAGTTAAAATTTTTCGCAAAGTCAAAATATAGTATTGTACTATATGTAATTAATAATTATACTCTTAGTACGATTAGCAGCATTGGTATAAATGAAAATTATGTTTTGTTATTTTTCACATATAAATTAAATATTATAATATTAAATTCGATAGTCATCAGAAAAATAGATCGCAATTAATACTGCTCCACACAATGTCGCTTAATTCAAAACTTTCTAAAAGCAACATCGATCATCATTGTTTTAAAAAATGGTAATAGTAAAAAAAACTTAATTAGGTAGGTACCTGCTAGCAAAATAAGTCATTCATAACTCCCTTTTTTGACATGTCGCTTGATCTGTTTATAATATTCTTACATATAATATTAAACTCTCCATTTTTATGGTTATATAATCGAGTCTATCTGACAGTAGATACGTACATATTATATTGTTATTTCTGTCAAGAGAATAATTAAGAACAGTAAAATTAAAAATAAATTGAATTTCAGATGAATCCATAAAACGTCTTGTTTGCGGAGGGCTGTCTGACTGCAAGTCATGCCTGTCTGCAGCGGATTATTGCGTTTGGTGTGATAATTATGATTTTATTAATGACATTTCCAATCGACCCTGCAATGGTGAAGAAGGGTATGTATATCGTAAAGATAATGCAGTATTACAAATTCTATACTTACATTGATTAGTAGTAATGCCTCATTCTGTTCTTGTAAACTAATATATTCATAATACACGTAAAATCAATGTTAAAATCATTTAATTAACACAATCCATTCCCTTATGCCTTACGTATGCCAGTGGTCTATCACTGAGGATCTGGGGGACAAATGAAACACTTTATGGTATACCATGCCAGTGGCGAAGGGTGCCTGTTGAAGGTAGGTAGGCTGTAATAAATAACTGAAAAAGTTTTAGGACAGCCATATTTACAGGACTTGAATTTGAATTTTGAACATGTTCATTATTTAACTGAACAAAAATTATTATAGGTAAAATTACCTTTTTATAATATACTAGCTGACCCGGCAAACGTTGTTCTGCCATATAAATTATTTCTAGTGAATATTTTGGTTGTTAAATAAAAAATAACGAATGTATCGTAAGTGTGTGGGGATGGGATATGTGACAGAAAGAGGAATAGAGCGCTGTTGACTATGACCGCACATAAAAACAAAAAAACATCAATCATTCATTTTCTCAATTCAAAATGAGTAATGATGTTCATAATGAATGAATTACCTGTGACAGGATCTCGTTGTTTAATGTTTATGCAATATCCGTCGTGTCCCTTCCAGAAAATTAGCGGATATTGGATAGCGTCGTATGAACGGTGTGTGTCAGCGATGAACTCCAGATTATTGTTTCTTCTTCGAATCACAATTTCTCGCGTCGATGTGCGGTCGCCAACCATGATTCCAGCAATGTCGTCAACAACAGGCGCATTGAATCGACGCATGTGTTCTCCAGCTGGTGTTTTATCAGGATTGATGACAATAGCGTGATTGTCACTTTGCAATTCGTGCATGTGTGCTTTGAAGAATTTCAATAAATCATTGTGCTCATTCAACAGGGCGTCCAGTTCGCCGACGATGCGCCTGGCATTAGGCGAATTGAGGCTATTGTAGCCGCAACGTGCATCCACATGATTGATGTCCTCACCGCCCATGAAGTAGATTTGTAAAAATTTATGTGGTTCGTTTGGCATTGGCAGCAATGAGCCTACTTTGTGGTATACTTGGCCTTTGATTTTGAACGTAAAATGGAATTGCTGACCATTTGCCGCAGTATTGTGAACTGTTTCTGTTGCTCCGAACGAAGTCATTTGGAAACATGAATTGAATGTGCGAATGGACTTCAGGAACAGGTTTGAATCTGGAACCGTGCCGATGAGCAAGCCGTTCAATGATTCTGGTGGTATCTCAATTTCTGGTAGTTGCACTTTTCCTGATGCGCAACACATCCCAGCTGACTCATGTTTGAATTTGAGCGCATGACAATGGGGACATTCTTTGTCCATAGCACCAATCAGCACTTTCGGATGAGCGGAATATTCAATATCTGGCTCGTACTCGAATGCGAGACGAAGGAACGAAACGGATGTAAATGTTCGATGTACTTGTTGGCGTTGTCGGTCATTTGCTCTGCGTGTGTTAACTACGAACCGGCGCGCTTGGCTCCGTTCCAATTGTTGTTGTTGATTTCGTTCAGCTCGTGCCTCTTGTGATTGGGATGCACGCAATTGCGACATGCTTACACGCACGTTTTTGTTATCTTGTTAGATTTGTTCGTCTGTTCTTTCTGCTCTACTATTTTGCATGTTTGTTGCTTTATTCGTTCGACGGCCCAAATGGCCCTCCTTGCGTCTTGCTGGCATTGTGCACTGTAATACACGCACATAAAAATAGATAAATTAAAATAAATCGTACAAAATTTTGCACGCACTGCGTTGTGATATGCCGAATGAAATGTCAAAATGACGTGACGCTTTTCTTGAATTCTTCTCGGACGTAGCGCCATCTGTCATTCAACAACATAAATAATTTTTTTCTGTTTGAAATAGGAACGACGATTAAATTTGTTCATACAAAAATAATAAAATCGCGATTAAAAAATGGGAGGGTAGGGGTAGGAGGGTGAAAATTTTGGGTTATAGGTATTTTTTGATGCAAAATAAAAAAAAAAATACAAAAAGAAATTTTCAAAAAATGAAAGAAATTTTTTTCTGGATAGAGATACCCTAATCACTTAGCGGTATGAAATATATTTGTTGACCTATTCTCATATCTAACAAATATACATAAAAAAAAAACATAAAAATCGGTCAAGCCATTTCGGAGGAGTTCGACCACAAACATCGTGACACGAGACTTTTATATATATAGTCGCGATTAAAAAATGGAAGGGTGGGGGTAGAAGGGTGAAAACTTGGGATTAAAGGTATTTTTTGATGCAAAATAATAAAAAAATACAAAAAGAAATTTTCAAAAAAATAAAAGAAAATTTTTTCTGGATAGAGATACCCTAATCACCTAGCGGTATGAAATATACTTGTTGACCTATTCTCATATCTAAAAAATATACATAAAAAAATCATAAAAATCGGTCGAGCCATTTCGGAGGAGTTCGACCACAAACATCGTGACACGAGATTTTTATATATATAGTCGCGTATAAAAAATGGGAGGGTTAGGGTAGGAGAGTGAAAATTTGGGGTTATAGATATTTTTTGATGCAAAATAATAAAAAAATACAAAAAGAAATTTTCAAAAAAATAAAAGAAAAATTTTTCTGGATAGAGATACCCTAATCACCTAGCGGTATGAAATATACTTGTTGACCTATTCTCATACCTAACAAATATACATAAAAAAATTCATAAAAATCGGTCGAGCCATTTCGGAGGAGTTCGACTACAAACATCGTGACACGAGATTTTTATATATATAATATATATTACATGAAAAGAAGAAAAGAGGTATGTCCAACCTCGATTCGTACACTGGCTAGAAAATTCTACCTCACGATAGTTGAGAGTTTTGACCGTGATACCATTTAGCATCGAGTTCAGAGTACCTACCAAAATGAACATTTACAAAATATTATATCACCAGAGGGCCCGTTAGGCTTAAATATATCTACAGCCTTAGTTATGTGTATGTGTTGTATGGTTGAAATGTGCGAAATTACTAAGAGCCTTTTTCATTATGTTAGTGACATAGCTGGTTACGTATTGCCATGTACGTGTTAGTCATGTTAGGCAAGCGAGAAATCAATTGATAACACATTTATCTACAGTCAGACGTTGTTGGCAAATTTGGGAAATTATAATATTTTTGTAGAATATAAAAAAACAAGTTAAATTAAAAGACATTTTTAAATAATAGCTTAGTATGGAGTCTTCGCCACTAATCCATGGCATGAATTGCGGCCCTTAAATTAAATTAAATCTTCTTAAATTATAATAATAAAACGTCAATTATTTCGTCAATTGTAAAACCCAAAACGCTTTCATCCTTTAATAAAATTATAACTTTTACTCTATTGCACTACAACAGATGAATATCATATATAATATATGTAGCAATAATTCCACTCAGCATTACAAGGGTGACACACGTTAATTATTTGTATATTTTGTTTGTAAAACAAAACAATGGAGTGGAAGCGATGGTCAGCATTTCCTCGATCATAACTAGATTAGTAAAGTTTATTATGATTTGTTTAATTGCGACAATGTCTCTAATAATGTATGAACTGCATTTGTATAAATAGCAAGGACAATCCATAAATCCTCACTCACATCGAGTCCGGTCACTCGACACAGTCGACCGTTATTCCACTCGAGCCCAGTCTCTCTACTGAACTATAAATCGTTCTCCATTTGACAAAACAATTTCACCATAACACAACTACATATGTGTATCATTACTGGCACTACCACCATGCATGTAAAGACTATCCTTGAGGGGAATTATTTTCAAGTATGAGATTATTTTTTTTTCACATAATATAACTGGATGAAAAGGAAATTATCTAGGTATATTGATTCTGACGTGCAGTGCTAGCGATCTCATTTCATTTCATATTTTTAGCCTCAAAAGTTCTGGATGTCCAGAAGAAAACATCTTAACTGCAAAAAGAATACCATTGGTGATAGAAAAAGACGAACCCATGCTGGACTTTTCATCGTCGAACTCTGCCGACATCAATCAAATTAGACCCCAAAAAGTAAAGATTGGCTTGAAGTCAGGTAAATTTTACAACTTCCACAAAATTTATCTCGAATCATGTTATAAATATATTTCCAATTCAATACCCAATCGGATACAACGCAGTTGACATTATTTTGACTTACCTAATATGTTTTATTTCATAGAATCCTAATCAAACAAAAAAAAAACAATATGCTTGATAATTTTGTAGTTTATACCGCCCCAAGAAGAGATCTTTGTTCCCTCGTATCACAGAAATAAGTAGCGAATCACGCTAGTGAGACGGAGTTTAGGATTCGAACCCCATAAGTCGAATTGGTTTTTTCTATCAATATTATGAGATAGGACCGAGGTGAATGTGTGTGAATATGAATGGGATGAATGAGAAAACACGACTGGCACTTAGGTATAACACAAAATAACAATGCAGTAAATTGTCTTATCGCTAAGCGAGTTTTTATTTATTCTCGCCAATAGATGTCACTATAATTTAGTAAATCTACAGAAGTTAGGTTAGGTTAGGTTAGGTTAGAGTTAGGTTAGCCAATAGATGTCACTACAATTTAGTAAATCTACAGAAGTTAGTGACTTAATCTATTTTCTTACGTAATGCCGATTTTGGTTCACCGACATAATGGTCGTTTTGGGCTCTTCAAAAATCGCGCGGATAGGTCATGTTGGGTGGATAACCGATAATAAAAAGGTCCGTAATACCTGACCAATTAACAATTTTGTTTCAGGTGAGACGACAAGGATAAATTTTTCATACAGAGTCGCAAAAAATTATCCACTTGATCTATACTATTTGATGGACTTAACGTGGTCCATGAAAGATGACAAGAATACTCTTGTTGGATTGGGTGATGCTCTTCCGATGGCCCTTCGGAATTTGACGAGCTCATTCAGGTAAAATGTTTATACAGCACTCCACAAATCAACGAAAGCCTCATTTTGCGACCAATGGCCACTTTATCAAGAGAGTGCCACGCGGGATGTATTTTTTGAACTATGTATCTTGCTCAAAAACAGGAAAATAATATTGTATTTTTTATGCATTGGATTGCAGAATTCTTATATTAAATCCAGCACTATATACTATTTCTTGGAATTTATTTACTTTTAAGTTTCAATATCTTTTATGTTTACTGTCACAGTGTCTCAACAGAATATTTTTTGATACTATTTATCACTTTAGCGGTCGATAAGTATAGAATAGACCCACTGTGATGCCGTTGTCAAAATCGAAGTAGAAGTAAAATTTCTCATACAAAATCGAAGTAAGTGCTGCAGCAAGATAGGTGCTGTAAAAATATAGCACTTATTGCAACAATAAAAACCAACTTATTGAAATTGTTACAATAAGTGCTAATACTTTGATACAAATCTACCCTAAGTTTAATACTATTTATCACTTAAGCGGTCGATAAAAGTATAGAATACACCCACTGAAAGTGGCGGACGTATTTGAGCTTCATATACTTCGACGTTAGAGGCGCTAATTTGTGCTGCGGTCGTTTTTAATTTTGACAGATCGAAAACAGATTAAATGTCGAAACGTAACGTTGAAAAACTCTTTTATTTATTGTTTTTTTTTTGTCTTTTACTAATTATTGTAATTTTGTAATATTAGGTTTGTAAAGACATCGGGACTTCTATTAACATTCTCGTATTTACCATGGTAATATCAATATTAGGTACATATAAGATAAATAATTAACGTAAGCCCATAAATTAATAATGTCTTTACCACAATTTAGGTTATATTCTTGCTTACATGTTAACTTGAACTAACATTGGTTCTCATGTCAGCATAGACAAAAATATAATGCAAACTCTTGAGCCGAGTATTAGCGAGTCGTAACTGTAACCATTCCAGATACTGTAACTAACTCTAGATGTGACTAATTATTTATTAGGCTTGCGAATTAATTACTTGACGTCCATACTAGTTACTGTATCTGCAACGGTCACAGTTACGGTTCGCTAATGAGTACCCGGCTTTACGCGACCATAAATATGTCCGCCCGATATTTTCGTTGCATTATTGGACATCGTTCGAAGTACTATACTTCCTTTGAAGCTATGTCAAGCAGGTTTTCATATTTTATGATACTGCTTCGTTCAAAAATCGCCCTCCTGGGCAGTTTGGTAAATTAGGATAAGAACGACTTATTGTAGTGGTCTTTAAATAATGTCCTAGACTAAAATTTAGTACCAATTAACTGCGTCCAACACTGCGGCCATTAGCAGTGACGTCCTTAGATAAAATGCCGCCCCTAGGCAGCGCCAAAATGCCGCCTCATTTTTTATACATTATTTTTTTATCATTCTTTCATGAGTCCAATATCTAAGAAATGTGTTATATGGATACATTACTAACAAAATATCAGACTAATTATTCGCATACCTGCACGTGTCGTTTATGGTTACCAAGGACGTCAAAGGGCAACGCAAGTAAACTAGATATCGCGAATCCGACAAAATCAGTGAGATGATTTTTTTAATGGAAAGATATTTTCGTTATTACGAAGTTTAGGTATTTCTATATAATCCAAATGATTTTCCTCGATTTGCCGCCCTTCGAGTAACTGCCGCCCCAAGCGACGCTCAATCTGCCTACCCCCACGGGACGTCACTGGCCATTAGATATAATTATTAGCATGTTATTTAAATGTGGTAATTAAACATTAATTAAAAGGTCCGCAGCGAATGGATACCTACGTTTCACTTTTCGGAATGTAAAAGAGTCACGATTTTGGTAAAAATCATAGCATCAATGGGTTAAAAAATATAGTGAGAAAAATACACCGAAGGTCACTTGTGGTACCGATATTGGTTGCGTACTATTTTTATGGAAGTTTTAAAAGACGTTTAATACTTTTGTATTTTATCCTTTATTTTGAAACTCACGGAAACGGATGTTAATCGTATGAAACTACTTTGGTATATATAATAAATTAATCTAACACATATTGTAACTAGGTTCGGTTTTGGATCATTCGCCGAAAAACCGCTGATGCCCTACACCAATATGGAAGAAGAGCATAGACATAACCCATGCGTATCAGAACAGGATACATGTCTGCCCACGTATACCTTCGCGCACAGGTTGAGCATGACGTCGAATGTGGAAAATTTCATTAAGGTAGTGAATGCGTCTGCGGTGACGGGAAATCTTGACAACACCGAAGCTGGCCTCGATGCTCTGATGCAGGTTGCCGTCTGCGAAGACATAATTGGATGGTCACATACTGCACATCGCGTTGTTATTTTAACGACTGACGGGTTTCTGCATTTTGCAGGAAATGGGAAGTTAGGTAATTGACGATTGTATCATTATGACACCTTTGAGAAAATATATGGAATTTGGTTAAATTTTCACAACTTAAATGTGTTTCATAATAAAAGCTATCGAATCTATTATGGCTGCAAGTTAATTCTTAGTCTACGCTTATTATGTAGGTACCAACGCATTATTTTAACAAAATGATAATATTAATTATATTAAATTCTATAAGTCTATTTCTACCTAGCTATTTTAATTATTGTACCAATAAAAACTATGTTTATTCAAAACTATGGGCAAAGCAAACCATATAAAGTGGTGTTTCGCCAATGCGATGTTCGTGTAGCAGTGGGTAGGGTAGATACATAATATTATTATTTTAAATCCGTCAGTGCGTTGATCGTATGCATATATCATCGCACAAGTAAAAGCTATCTAATTTGGATGTAAACATTCACTTCGGTTGTGATCATCGCATAACTAAAATCACACAATTATAAAAAGATTACAAAAATAGATTGAATATAATTATTAGTCGTGACAGTTTTATTAGAATGATGTGTGTTTCATGTTCAAATAATCTACGAGTTACGAAATATAACATTGGTCAAAGTTAATCATTTAAACCTCTTAATTAACAAAAAATAAAACAATGTAATATTTGACCCGCTTTACCCGGGGGCTCGGAAAACTGAATATTAAATTAATTCAGTCGAGGTTCAACGTCAAAATTTGAAATTCAAGGGTCGTAGATTCATTTGAGCCATTGGATGTATTGGATCTGATCTTCAGACCATTAGTTGGCATGATATTTAAATGTGGTAATTAATTAGTAATGATCTGGTGAGCAGTGAATATGTTAATGTCGTCTTTCCACCAATCTAAACATACGCTTCACTTTCATTTTCATAATACATCACAATACAGATATCATTTTACCACGACACCTTTTATCTGTGATATACGTATCATAATTATTAAGATATTTTTAATGAACAACCGAATAATGAAAAGTCAATCCAGTTACTACTGAATACAGAAATTAAGAATTAAAAAAAATCATAAACGATTAGGTATAAGGTTTTTAAATTATTCTAAGATATTATTATTTTCAGGCGGAGTTGTTAGACCGACTGATGAAAAATGCCATTTAGATAGTAATGGGGATTATATTGATTCTACATTATTTGACTACCCAGCATTGGACCAAATGTATAGAGTGCTGTTAGAGAAAAAGGTATTTAATATTATTTTATCTATTTACATATGATTAATAAGCATATTATTTACTATACAATTATTAAACTACATATACCAATATTTTAATACTATGCACATCTCTCACATATCGAGTATAAAATATTAACCGAAGCATATTAAAAAAATGCCCTAACACTAAATGGGCCTAGTTAGAACATGACCAGCCAAATAGATACGTACTTGTAGACAAAAATATAAACCACTTACGGCATGTGTGGAATTTTTGTTTTATTCTATTTTTTATTGTAACGGCTCAAACGGCTCTAAAAACGATCACAGACTCTGCATCTTACCTCAAAATCCCTAACGCCGTCACTACTTATTAAACAGTGTCCGATCTAGAGTAATGCCTAAATGTTTTCGGTTGTTTTGTTGTTGGGGTTTTCAGTAAAATAAATAAATAAAAAATAATTGTGTTTTTAACTTGATCAGAACGCATGAGACCTGAACGAATTATTTACATAAACAGTTGTTAATTCATAGAATATATCGCACCATCGTAACTATACCGCCACAAGTCCAAATTTACGTGTTTTGAGTTAATTACTACGTTTCATTGTCTATCGTTCATAGTATATGTACCGAAAATGTCATATCTCTAAGTCAAGTCAAAACTTCATTCAATATCTAAACATATTTCAAAAACACAGTGCAAAAATGCGAAAGGTAAAAACTTCAAATCTGATTTTCTCTGTTTGACGTTTTTTGGATTGTGACAGTTTAGTTGCGATGGTGCAATATATTGAATGTTGAACTCTAAATATTTTTGACAGATTAGTGTAATATTTGCTGTTACCAAAAATCGAAAATCACATTACGACCAACTTCACGACCTTCTGCCTGAAAACACTTTCGTCGGAAGCTTAGAAAATGACAGCTCCAACATTCTGAACCTGCTTAATGAAGGGTACGAAGGTCTGTTCAAGTCGGTGAATTTTGTCCACAATGCGCCGGCCCCTTTCAAACTCACATTCTTCTCACGATGTGGATCCGGCGGACCGGAGGTTGAAACGTCCAGCTGCAGTGACGTAAAAATTGGAGAATTTTACGAGTTTTCAGTAGATATTACATTGAATGAAGCTCCACCAAGCGGCTCAGGAACAGTGAGTTTGCATATAATTTTCATAATATGTTTGATTTTTTTATTATGTTATTTAAGTAAGTAATAGTTAATAAACCATTGAATATTCGCAAGATTTTGAGAATATAACATTCCATATATTGAACATACATAACTTGAAAACAGATATATACCTACCCACTAGAAAAAATAATTTTTGAAAAAAAAATATGATACTCGACGGGGTCATCGAATTTTTTTCAAATATGATTTTTTCTAGTACGTATATATCTGAGGTACTTTCAAGTTATGTATTTTATGTAATAAATATTAAATTTATCTATTATTTCTACCTGCAGTTCGATTTCTTAATAAATTAGCTTTAATATAATATATTTATGGTTAGTATAAGTATATGCCAAATAGTAGCCTAAAATCTGAAGAACCGAATAGTGAGTGATCTTTCGGTCATGGTTGAAATTTAACAGGGCCTAAGTAAGAAAGAGGAGGTAATAAAATCGTTTTTAATCTCAAAAAGTAGATAAGTGAGGATCGTAATTATTAGTTATCAAATTTAATATTTATATTGAATTAACATTAAATTCTCAAATTTCCCACAGGTCATAGTTATTTATGCAAATAAATAAATTAAAAGTATATGATTTATTACCTATTATAAAAACACCATATATAGTAAATACTTAATTTCATATTTATCACGATCGGTTTCTTTCACTTAGTATATAACATTGCCAAAAAGCTTTAAAAAAAAAAAGACGGCAAAAATGTGGCTTTTACAAAATTTGTTTGGGTTATATTCAAATATTGTAAAATTATAGAAAACACCACCTCGCAATGCTGAATAGCTAGGTCATGAATGGCTTATTACTGGTTTTACTTAATAATTAACTAATTATTTGGGATTATTTTTACTCATTTTAGAAAACAACCATTGTGATATCAGATGCTCGACGATTAGGCCAAACTGATCTTACGATCGAAGTTGAATATTATGAAATCTGCGACTGCAAATGTGACACTCTGGAATTGACCAAAAAGTGTCCAAAAAACTCCAACTTGGTGTGTGGAAAATGTGTTTGTGAACATGGATGGTAAGTTGTAAAATTATTGTAATATCGAGATGTGTTTCATATAATAACTACATAAGTAAGCTTGTTTTATTCGGGTTCAGACAGGATGTCAGTCTTTATTTAACTCTTCAATCACTATAATATCCCATATGTTCATACTTACTTTCGTTTTCATGAATTTTAGAGATTTGAGAAATATATTTTTAGTTCTTCCGGTCTTAGGGAGAATTTAAAATATTTCATATGTTCAAAAGTGTGTTCCGTTAAATAACCGTATTAGATCTCCAACGCTCTGGGAATTTAGCCATTTATAGAGTTTACGTATCGAAGTGAATCTCCTTCTATCAACGCTTCTGCTCCAGCGCTCGGAATGGAGCGGAACGCCCCGGAGCGCCGTTCCTGTTCGTGGGATTCTTAAGGATGGCGTTCCTGTTCGTTAAAACCTCGAAAATGGCGTACCGGTTCGTTAAATATCCGACGGACAGCGAGTCGTCTAGTAAAATCCTCAAGCGTCATACTTAATATTATTACGTTCCGGGCTAGATTTAAAATTTACGAAAATGAATTGATAGGTACAAAGGTACAAAAACATAAATATTTTTTTTATTAAAAAATAATTTTACTGGCTTAGAACCACTGGATTTTCTATGACCCGTACATAGTTTACTAGAGTTTTTTTGAAATAGTGATAGAGTAAGTGTAAGACAGCGTATTTGAGAAATAACCTTTTTTCAAGACAATACTTTTTTCAACGAATTTGGCCTTGAATGCACCAATAGACATATTACTCTTGCGTCAATGGTGATAAAACAATAAAATTGTATACAAAGAAATGCACTGGGGTAAGTTAGATTTATTGCATTGTCGTATGGGACAATAATGTATTTTGAAAAAAAAGGTTTTTATGATTGTAAGGAAATGTTGGAAGCTATTTTACATTGGAATGTAGATTTACTGTATTATTAATTTATAAAACGAGACACTTACTTTTTTGCAAGTTCAAACATATTATATTAATACAGTTAAGGTTAAGTTACATGCCTAAATATAGTGAGTTAATAACGTAATAGTTATAATGCACACTGGAACTTTTAAATTTTAAATGAAACACATTCAATACATATATTATCTTTACTGCAGTGGTAGGCAATTGTTTTTTGTAATGAAACTTTAAATTTTGTATCGAGACAACCATAATTGGCCGAATTGTCCATTTATCATATTTTATGTTAGCGAAATTGACATGGGTTTGACGCGTTCATAGTTTTTGTATTTCATAATGCAATCGAGGTCGTTCATTGGTCGTTTATCAATATTAAGTTGTATGCAGCCAATGATAAGCGTTTTCATCAGAGGAAGCGACAAAATTAGACTCCTTATTTTTCCAAATTTAATAATTTTAAGTTGTGTTTTTTATCTTCTATCATATATCTTTATTGTTTTAATTTTATATGGATATTTTTCGGGTTGAATGAACTGTGTTTTTGATGGTTAAACTAATATTATAATAGATTTAATAACTTAAATCAAATAATTCCATAATTAATATAGATACATATTCGTGAACATCGTATGCATGTTAAAAAAATTTGTATTGTTTAAGGTACAATACGAAATAAAAATATTTAAATAAATCAATCAGAATCCAATAGGATAAATATATGAAAAATTTCCCTGTATATAACAATTTCTATAACATTGGAAACCTATTAGAATAAATTATCCTACATGTCCACATGACGTAAATATTTTTTTTCTAATAATATGTACCTACACTTCTGAGGTTGTTTAAAATGATGCATATTTAATAAATAATGCTACATTTGTAAATCTTGCATATTACATACCTTTTTAATTAATTTATTTAAAACCATGCCCTTGCTTTTTCGTATACGATGGATTTTGATTTGATTAAAAAATAGTTTACCATAATCAAAATATTTCGAATTTACGAAAAATCAGAGCTTTGAAAAAAGCGGCATGTATTTTGTTTAAGCCGAAGAATCTTCACTCATATTTCTATCCACTCTTAGTTGCATATTTTTATTCAAACTACTAACGAAACCAATGGGAAATTGTGATTAGTTTGTCTATTGTTTCGTGTATTTTAATACTGTTTCCCACTCCAATTAGATTCATATACGTTTAGTTATTTATATTTGTATAACTATTAATGTATTTTTTAGAAAACGATTTCGTAAACTAAAATGACTCTATATTTGTATGTTACCACTAATTGTTATAGCCGATAGCGTATTGGGCGAAGATGATGATAAAAAAAGTACATCATGTAAAAGTAAAAGATATTTTTTTATTACAGATATTATTATATCTAATATCACACATTTTTGGAAAATTGTCGAGCGTTCCTGTTCGTGAAATTTTCCATTTCGAGCACTGTTCTGCTCCCTTTATCTGTATTATCAGAAGTAAATAGACCTTCTCATTGCGGAAAATATGGAAGAAGTATGCAACATTTCTGCGCTTGATAATGATTAAGTTTTTTTGTTCCATCTCAAAATCTCCTCATTGGTACTATGATCGGTCCAGGATATATTCATGGTGCGCCGATACAGTCTCATCCCGAAACCCTTCAGTATTCTTATGGTTTTTTCGTCCAGGCTACGACTCCGTAAACTAGTACAGTTATAATGTAGTACCTACCTGATCACAATCTATCGAGTACTTAGACGCACTAGAGCAGGGGTAGTCAACCTTTTTATACCTACCGCCACTGTTGTATCTCTGATTTTCTAACCGCCCACCGGTTCCACAGTAACTCTAGTTTATAAAATTTATAAAGCAGAATTACAGTAAGTTAACACAATCGCTGCGGACCTTTTAATTACCGTATTTAAACAACATGCTAATTAGATCGATCGGCCGCTTAACGGGGACACGGCAGCCGTGCCATCCGCGTCGAATGAGCTAAAGGATATATATAAAATATATAAATAGCATATTTTCTGAAATTTAAATTGTCACCGGGAATTTTATGAAAACATAATGAAAATATTTTTAAACCCCCTGCCGCCCACTAGTGGGCGGTAGGGACCAGGTTGACTACCCTGCACTAGAGATATTTCATTTTTCAAAATTGCTTCTTGTCCTTGTCATTTCAATCTTAATGTCGGGGTCAAATCTTCATGTAGTTGTAGACGGTAACTAAGGTAATGCACATGCTATACTCTCTTTACAAGGGCTACCATCTATGTGCAGGCATACATTGCCAACCTATTGTTATACTGACGACCGCAAAACGGTTTTTTCTTTTACAGATTATTACTAAGTCTGTATATCTGACATTCAGTAAACACTCAACATTGAAGGTTGTTGGCATTATTCACCAGTAGCACACTGTGTTGTCCATAAAACGAAGCATCAATTACAATTTCTCTGGAATTGTTATCAAATATTGAAATTCAATAAAATTAATGTCACCGCTAACTACCGATTTTAGTCCACGAAAAAATGGAAAATACTTTTGACAACAAAACGAAAAAATGTTGTCTGTAAATGTTGTTTACTCTGTCATATCATGAAAGAAGGTGGGAATGTAGGGAAAGGTGGGAATTGTGACAATTGATCAGATTGTGACGTAAGGAAAAGAGGAGTGGATTGGAGTTGGTATAGGATAGGAGTGCGGAGAGCATGAGACTCGGGGGAAATGCAGGGTCGTGGGTGGTTTGACAATACCTCTAAGACCTCAGTTACCTGTCCGGTTACTTCACTCATTTGTGGAGGTTCCTGTATTAATAAAAGACATAAACATGGAATTAATAGATATCTCGGATTTGAGCGCCACTCTATGAAATGCATAGAGACAATAGTGATAAGGTAATATAAATTAAACGCGTATAAAGAAATTGATCAGAAGTATAATTAATATATAAGAATAGCTTGCGGGTGAAAGTGCATAAAAGTGAATATTAATTTAGTTAATTACGAGCGCCTAACGCAATATAATAATCAAACAATTTTAGAAATACAAATGAAAACGCTGGACCGTAACGTGATGATATATAAGTAATACCGATACAATTATGCTCTTCAGTTTTCTTCGCCGTCCTCGAATGCGTCAGGTCCATGGGGCTTCCTTCGATCTCCTGGCCTGATGGGGACGTCCTTCGGTGGGCCATCATCAACGTCTCCAAAACGTCAGGAAATCAAGGCCATGTGCCCCGGTTCCCTTGGCTCGGAACTTAAGAGAGACGTCTGTTCGTTCGAAAGCTAAAAACTGAGAGACCTCGACTACCACTCTGCCTTCATATTAAAAAGCCGCTTTCTTCTTCTTTAGCGCCGGAAATAGTTTACGAGCTCTGTGAAACTAACGTCTGCGCATGCTCACTCAGGTCGATCTTCTGCTTTTGTTGCCATCATCAAAATAGTGTGTCAGGTTATAAATAACATGACAACTCACTTAAATAAAATATTATAAATAATGCGTTTATATTACAGGTTGGGTAATGATTGTGATTGTCAGGCAGGCCATGAAACCGAGCTTCAAAACTGTCGCAATCCTTATATGAACGAAAATAATTACTGTTCGAATAATGGTGACTGCATTTGCGGAGTTTGCAGTTGCGTTCAAGGCTTTCACGGAGATTACTGTAGCTGCAGAGATTGCCAGAAAAGTTTGTGAGTGTAAAATATTAATGCGTGTGGTTTATCTTTTCTAAATTTAAATACACCCAGGCGTGTACACAGAAAAGTGGTCTGGGGGAGGGGTTTCCATTTCGAAAATATGTCTATAATAATAAATTTACTTTTGATTTATTGAGGCGGCGCGAGGCATATATCACTGACATCCGCTTTTATCCCGCCTATTACTTATAGCTTCTCGTGGCTTAACTACGGGCTATTGTAACGTACGGCGTGCAAACTGGCATGACGAGCGGCCACATTTACACATAACTGAATGGGCACTTTCAGACTGAATCTGTGTGAAACGGGTCTTAGTGCAGCCCATACTGTATTGTCTTTTAGACCTGTCAGAATCTTAAAGTAAACATTAGATGCCTCAGATGGTTGCACTAATTCAAGAGTTCTACTGACACATGAGTGAGTTAGAATGTCAAGAGGAGACGAGTCAATCTGTATCCATAACCAAATCATCTTGGTCACAATCCGAATGAGGAATTTGAGGGAGCTGTATTCCATTAATCTAAAATAAAAAAAAAATGTTTTTTTTCATTTCTTGTGGTTGGGAAAGAGAAGGGGGGGGGGGGGTCCGGACCCGAAAACGAATCCCTGGTCTGCCAAAATCACATGTTAATTTTGCATTTGATAGCACGGAGCTGATAGCTCAAGCAGGTGCATTTCTCGTAGAATAAAAATCTGTTACGAAACCTCTTTGTAAGTTGACAATAAAAACTATTTTTATAGTTATTGGTAGTGATTTTAGTATTTAGAACGTTGACAGTGTTTGGTGAAAACAGTCTATTTTATTGTGTGAATATATTATATTTCTATATTTTTTCAGGCGAAATACGCAAAACATTTTTGAACAAAATTAAAAAAAAAAGTGATAGCATATCATACATAAGTAGGTACTTATTGTTGCCGCAAACATGTTATATTTTGCATCGTGTGCCGTGATGTTAAGAGTGATTCTAAGAGAGAGAAAGTGATCTCAAAAGCTGAGACGTTTTTTAGCTTATTAATGGGACCTGAGTGTTGTAAATACTTATTTTAATTTCAGAGATAATGGAGCTGTATGTGGAGGAGTGTTACGTGGAGTGTGCGCTTGTGATCCCAAGCGTCTGGATTCTCAATGCTTTTGTAACGATGGCTGGAGTGGGCCAACGTGCTCCTGCAAGACAGGAGTTACCCATTGCATCGCGCCCGGTGATACTGTACCATGTTCTGGACGGGGAGAATGTGAATGCGGTGGGTACCTAAGATAGATGATAATATAAAATATGCTGTTTTGTAAAACTATTTTACGCACGGCACTCTAAAATTGTCGGATAAGTGAATTCCGCGTTGGCGCGGCGAAAAGGCTTCATGATTGTCTCAACAAGCGATAAAATAAGTATCGGCAGCGGTCGGGATCGAATTCGAGATCTCTCGATTAGTAGGTGTGCATGCTGCCAATTACGCTATTACGTGATTGATAATTTGTATCAATATTATTTTCTTTCTGATTTGATTTGCAAGGTGTGATTACCACATGCACGACTGATTTTTCATCACTATCATCATCATCAGGCTACAAGGGCACCATATACAGCAGGGATGGCGAACCTATAGCACGCGTGCCACTAGTGACACGCGAGACGATTTTGTTTTGTTTTATTTTGAAGAGAAAAAAATGACTTATTAAAAAAATATAAGAATTTACAAATAAATTAAAAAAATAATGACGACAGCAATGCGTATTTTCTTCGGTTTTTAATAATATTTTTACGAATAATATTTACCTATCGATGCGAAAACGGAAACAACGAAATGCGTAAATGACAGATCGCATTGTATATAATATGCAAATACTACAAATTTCAAGAATAAGCATTACGTTTGTAAAATTAATGTCGGCCCTTAGGCTTTATGCGCCACATATAATACTATCGCACTGACTCCATCAGGCGGCGGGAGAAGCCGTCTCGTGAACCTCTGATATTGATCGATTTACAATGCTTGAGACCAATCAGGCAATTAAAAATAAAAATATTCAATCAACAAACCTGATGGAATTTATCGGAAGTCGTTCAAATACAAACAGCTGATTGCTATTTTGCCTCAAACATTATCGCAAAAAATGGAAGAGAAAAAGAATAAAATATGAAGGAAGCGTGGTTTCAACGGGTACTTTTTATTTAAAAAAATCAAAATCAAAATCGAATAAAATTCAATTCAAATTTATTTTTATATTTGCATATTTATAGTAAATACTACAAATGATAAGACAACAAGACATTTAAAAGCAAAAATAGTATTAAAACAGTGTAAAGAAAGAAATATATGCAGTATCACAAAAACAAAATAAAAAGTAAACAGGCCTAACAATTATAAGGCATAGAAGCACACCGAATGAGCTAAGTGGATCCTAATCTAAGAATATAAAACAACGCCCGCCTATTAATTATACTCATCCTCACGTAGGAGGAATATATCAACATTCGAAGCGATTTGGTTGAACAGAGTTATTGCACTCCCTTTTATTGGCATCACCGATGGCAGGTAAGTTCTGCACCTTGGGACGGCAAACAACTGATGCTTCCGATTTCTAAGATATCAGGGACAGATTTGCATATTATTTATTTAACAATATACCTACTGCTTACCAAAACTAATAATTTTAGACACGTTTTTACAATTTAAAAAAATATTGGTATACGTAAATGTTAAGTTGTAATTATTATTAGACGACGAACCCGGTATCGATCATTAATCATTAATGTGAATTGGGTATGTAAAAAAAAATATATATTTATTTTGCTTAGTAACAAAAATATCTTTTCCCATCACTATGATATTTATGTGTCGTATCTATTTGCAGATTCTTTTATCTAAACTTTAGAATAACTTTACCTCCCAATCCCCATAGTATGGAGTTAATGTTATTTATTTTATGATGGCAGATTTACATTCTAGCACTTTTTCTAGATGAATGCCGATGTCACAATATGAACGAAGGTGTCAAGTATACTGGAGCGTATTGCCAGACCTGCGCAACGTGTGATGATGCATCATGCAGTATCTACGAGGAGTGCGCCCGCTGCACCCTCGGTGATGAGAGGCGCTGCGTGGAAAGCGTGTGCGCCTCTCGAACTGGAACGGTCTACATTCCAAAGCTCACCGAAGAATACATCAGTAAGACGTTATCATGATTATATTACATGTATTGTTTAATTGCCTTCATGAAATGATTTGCTATTCATAGGTGGATCCAAAGGCAGTGGGGTGCCATGGGAGCCATGACCACCCCCTTAGAACAATATTATTTTAAATTCACTTTGTTAATATTTATTTCACCAATGACTAATCTTATTCACAATCAATTAAAATTTTAACTATCCATCATCTTTTTTACTTATCAGCAGCTTACGAATAATGGTGTTTTATACGTATTAAAACTTTATGTAGGTTCACATTCTCTACTGAATAGAGCAATAAATCATGAAACTCATGAGGCTGAAGGTTGATGTTTTTGAGATGTGTTGTGTAGAAGTATCCTCAGAAGGTCAGTGTCAGATGATATCACCAGTGTCTTATAGCAAACAGGCTGCTTGTGTTGCGGAGTATGATAGACTGAATAATAAATAATGGTTGAACGAGGTTGCTACACTTATAAGTAGCCAGCTGATTCGCCGACAGTCGATTGTTGTGCGTGATTTGGTGAGTGGCGCCACCTCATGTGGCAGTACCAATAATTACATTGTACATACACACTGAGTCGCGCGACCCGGGCGGCGCTTCCCAGGTGGTACCGTCTGACACCGGTCTTCTCAGAGCATGGTTTGAATTACCCCATTCCCACCCGCCATATATATGCAGCCGTGATTTATGCACGACCGCTTTCCTTGACGTTATAAACGTGTCAGAATTAAACGATTTTAGTGCTACTCTTCCTTGTCCCGAAACGAAGCTACAAGGGACTGATGTAGCAACCACGCAACTTTGGTGCTTAAAGAAAGAGTTTTTAGAAAATACAAAAGAATCTTGACTTGCTCTGCCGTCATTTATCTTTAATGACATGAAGTGGTCTTTGTACCCGTGTACTGAAACTCTGCCAACATAGAGGAGTCAAAGTGATGCATCTATGGAGGGATCGGAATTATTCCGGCCTCCATATTTATAACGTACCAAATTTTTCAAATGCCTCAAAGTTGGCCTTGGTTGATATCAAGTCGGCCAATCGGGCTCGTGTATGGACGGACCCTGGCAAACAACAGCTCCGCTCGGTCGGATCCCATCAGCGGGTAGTCCCAGAGGGCGTGTTCAGCGTCTTGATGGTCGTGGCCGCATGTATATTCCGGGCCATATTTTATCAAACGAAAACCGTGCATCTTGGCTGCGAAGTCACCATGGCCTATCAGGAACTGGCTTACCCAGTGTGTTGGTTTTAGTTGTCTCATCTGAAGCCTGCAGAACACATCTGGAAAAACACATACGTTTGTCGTCCCTTGGTGGATGCAGATACAGATACGAACGATTGTGTGCATTGGTGTATTTTTGAAGAATACAGTATTCTTTTACAGGCTGTTCCTTTTTTGATTATTTCGATTTTATTCCTAAATCAATACAAATAATCTCCTTTTTTAAAAGTCGATTTAAAATTTTGAAGCCTGTTTGTAAACAATTCGTCTGCGTGAGTATTTTGGTCGCCTCAACATTCGGTAACAGACCTATACCTAATTTAACATGTGGTCCTTTTTACTACAATTTTATGCATACTCCATCTCTATAGAAGGAGGCTGTCAACATCTTTGCTAATCACTGATTTAGAAAAAAATACTGATATTGAGTGTTTATATTTAAATGTGCGTCTCAAATCCATTCCATATTTTGCAGGTCCTTCGACGAATCTGAGTTTGTGCCACTTTTGGGTATCGGAAAGTCCCAACAGCTGCAAATATACCTTCACATACGAGGTCCAAAAAGACGGGACTGTTCTTCTGACAGTTTCCGAAGCTCGAGGACCTTGCAATAATCCCGGGATGGCTAGCGCTTTTGGGATATTCATCATAACGGTAATCGCTGGCCTTTTGGTGATAATCATTATTAAGGCTATCCAATTTTGCCGAGATAGGAAAGCCTACAATGAATTTGTAACGGAATTGGAAACGGTGCCCATGAGCGGTGTCGCGCAAAATCCTCTTTATAAGTCGCCGGTTACTTCATTCAGAATGCCCGATGAATACGATCGCACAAAGGTGCAATAAAGTACGAGTATCTGATAAGATCTAAGATACGCGAATGTGGTAATTAAAAGTTCAACAGTGATTGTGTTATCAATCATGTGAATAGTAGAACAGTTAGCATGTTTATGAGGCCTCTGGAAATAGCAGTTTCCACTCTGAGAAAATGTTGAGAAACCAATAAAAATGTTTATAATTTCATAATTTCTGAAAAAAGTATTCTAAATATGATATTTTTATTCTTATTTTATAATTATTATTACTAATCGAATTCGCATTTTCATGGCTATTTCATTTCTTTTTTACGAACATAATATTATAAGAGAGAAATACAATATTTTTATTGGTTTCCCAGCATTTTCTCAGAATGGAAACTGCCATTTTGTCCCCCAAAACTTTCGATCCTGAATGTTAAAACAATTAAAAATTAAACCAGAAAATATTTAAAAACTTTCTATGTACAGTGGTGGTTAAGTATTATATCTAGCCCCCTACATCAGAAATAAAGTCGATCGTCTTTTATTTAGTAAAGTCAAAAGACATCCTTTCTTATTCGACGTGTTATCTTTTTGTTCAAATTTGCTAATACGACAAAGCCTGTCCGTATATTGTATTCTGAATAAATGTAAATTACATTAATATTCCCGTAGCGAAGAATATAAATATTATAAACAGGAATGTAAGTCCACGATTGGTCTTTCATTTAAAATGCAATTTTAATTAACTGTTGGCAGGTTGGTAGTCATGTCTGTGTGAAAATGACTGAAGATGACACGTCATGTGATCGCTTGCTAAAAATGAGGGATGTTTTCCAATAAAATAGTTATACTTACATATGCCCTTTTCTTTTTAACTTAATCCTTTTAAATTCTTTACTTTTCACAATTTGACTTGTTTGCTGGCATCGTGTTGGTCTGGTATTCAAAACAATCTGTAATTATCATTAATAATTGGTATTCAGAACAATGTATGCTGGGATATTTTGTACATTCGGAATTGCATTCCACAATTTAGGAATAAATGAAAGTCAATAAAATTGGCAACATTTTAAAATGCATAAATGTAAGTCTTATACTTTTATTTTTTATTAATGAAGAGTTTTCATGATTTTTATACGAGCGTTGTTAGCATCATTTATTCATAAACACCTAATTTTAAAAGTTGTGTAATTTATGACGTGTTTGTGTTTTAAAGTTGTTGACCAACTATCTAATTTCTAATAGATACTTTTCTCGAATAATACAAATTGAAATTCTTATTGAATTAGAGTATAAACAATGTTGATATATTTTAAGTACGGTTTGCAATACCGATATTTCAAAACCGGTATTCATTTATTTATCAATACTAAGATAACCCTTTCAAAAATTCAAAATACCGGCATTTTCGCTATTAAGAAAGAGAATTTAATTTTATATTTTCATTACTTACTACTATATTGTATATTAAATTGGGTGTATAAGTTGTATGCTGCCAAAACGCAAATATATGGACTGACACCAACAAAAACGTCAAAAAACATTACAACAATATCCTTCAGAAATAGGAATAATGAATGAATTAACATATTTTGAAAAAGAAAACATTCGTGGCAAATATTTCTAATACCTATAACTATCGATCCAAACGTTGAATTTCAGAGAGATTTTTCTGAAGCCGAGCTTATAGTATTTGTAAAAATGAGCAGTTCTAAAATATTATGATCTATACATATTTACTAAGGTCAACATAATAAATGTAGGTAGTTACTTTAGGTTACCATAGTGTTTTAAACATATTGTAATAGTTATATTTTATTGAAAGGTAGGTATTTATTTGCTTATATAATATGTTTTGACGAATACCGGTATTCAATAAGAAATACTGATATACCGGTATTGATATATTCATTCGGTATTGCAATCCCTAATTTTAAGTGTGAAGTGAACAATGTATTAATATGTGATACAAACTAATTTTTGTATGGAAACAGGATAATAAAATAATTTAAATTTTATAGTGTAATTTTTCTTTTAATATAATAATAAAACAACTGATAAAAAACCAAAAAATCTGTTCATGTATTTTTTGAAACACATTAATTAATTGTATAAATTTGTCATATTTTTTCCTTAATATTACAAACATAAGTGGTAACGTTATATTTTCTATATAATCTTTTTGATTACCATTTGAGCATAAAATGCGTAAACATATTTTTTATGTTGTGTAGCGATTTTATTTCAACATTAAAATAGTAGAATACGCATTTTGAGGTATGGTACAAAAAGTTATCAATACCTAAATTGGCTTCAATATATTCAATGGTAAATCTATCATCACAATTTAATTAAGTACATTAATAGATAAGGCATTTAACTATATATTTTATAAATAATGAATAAGAGGTAAAATAACTGCCGTACTCTATTTTTTAATGAATATAAAGTTTTTATTTACAGAAAAAATATTAAGTATATTATACTCCACTTAGGAAACTATGTGTTCTCAAGTAATATTATTGTAATGTTATAACACCAACCAAAAATTAGTATGAAATTGTTTTGATTATATAACTATTGACACATTTAAAATGTAAGGATATTAGTTATTTGAAATTTAGTATTATTTAATCAATACACATGCATGGTGTGCATAAATAAATCCACAACATAAAATAAAATAATTTCATTAGGAATGTACTTACCTACTTCCTTTATGAATTATCTACACAAATTATATTTAATACAGGTTTTTTATTGTAATTATTTGGATGAAAAAACTACAAACGATTTAATTTTTGACATAATTTTTATATATCTATTAAAAAAATCACAAAAACACATTTCATAAAGAGAATGGTGCCAAACATATTATAGCTAAGGATGTGCTTACCTGCCTTACCTGTATTAAAGAAAGTCTCTAACCATAAATAAAAATAAAGCATAGCTACACACATAGACAATACTGTTTTTATTGGACAATATTAGAGAATAACAATTTATACAAATATTACACCCCTCTTTACAGAACAAAAAAAAATATGTACATGACATGTGAAATAACTGCCGAATTTAACGGTTTTAATAACGAAAGTATGGATAATAATAATTTATCCATATACCGGTGATTCAAAACGTAAATAAGATCCTGATAGTGATAGTTACTAGCTCAATTAATCATTATTTGGATTTATTTATTGAGCGTAGTTAGATTGATTTTTTGTATCACCTATTGATTTTTCTTCTGTCAAATCAAACAAAATCTATGGTAGGTAAATAATGAAAAGTAACATTAGGTATAAATAATACAATCATAATGTAATTAAAAAAACAATTGTTTTCATGGCTGTCTCTCAGACGTGACGGTTCTTCTGATTGGCATTTCATTCGACGAAGGCTTTGTATCGACGTCCTTTGTCGGTGGTTTGGGTACTGCCACAGGGGTAGGAGAAGCGTGTTCTGGTACAGCATCAGGTACAAGTCGACGAAGGAAACCGGATGCACATCCCCAGGGGAAGAACCTGAAAAATAGTACCGAGGATTAGTTCAATTCGTATGTTTGATTCATTCAATTGATTTTATTCTTAAACTAATTTAGTCCAATATTTTAAAGGTATGGCAGGTGAATTTTTTGGGCACCGCCAAATATATTCTAAAAATATTGTTTTAAAATATGGATGCAAAATAAATGAAAAATGTAATGTCTCATAAATAATGTCTCATCTTTTCATAAATTAAAGAAATAACATTCTCATTTTACAAAATCATATACATAGTTTTATTAAATCTTCTTATGAGGTACAAGCGCATGGATAAATTCGATAACAAATTACCAGATAAAACGAAAATATAAATTGAATTCAATGAATAATAAATAGTTTTTTAAATAATTAAATACACTTACCTAACATAATATTAACCGAACACTGGTGTCGAAAAAACCAATTTATTTATATAATAATATAGTATATATACACCTACATTTATGGACTATAGATGGTGCTATATAATCAAATTTATTTCTCTATTAATAGATTATTTAAATTCTATATTGTGACTATGTATGAAATTATCGATAGATTTATTTTCTTTTGGAAAATCCACTGGTTGGATAGCTACTCGGAAGATGGCACTGTTTATTTGTTGTATAAAATATATTATCTTTAATAATTATTACAAACATAGGTATATGTAAACATCATAATAATAATAATAAATATGCTATCTTGGAGAATTGTCTTGTATGAAAACTTATATTAATCTGCATTTATGCGGTAATTGGGTATTATCATAATATACGAGGCGTCTAATAAGAATAAGCCTTAAATCCACATAATATGGTCAAAATCTTACAAAAAAACCCACGTCTTTATTTTACATGCAATTTCTTAGAATAATATCTAATAGTTTATAACTACTAAAACACCCTAAAATTACACAAGAAAGTGCTTGAAAACCTAACGATTTACTGAAACCGATTATTTAAAGTGATATAAATAAATTTTGATATGTCTGATTTTATATTTCATGAATGTATTGCAAATATGTTAATCAGATAATATAAATATGCATATCGTTCTAGTTTGAAAACAAAATACGATAGAAAAAAAACCAACGTTGAAACCAACTAGTTACACCAGACGCATTAAAAAGTAATTTCCCACTGATATTGAACTGTGGAATTATCGATTTTTATTAGTAGACGCCTCATATCATAAATTCGTAAGGGGTATATTGCGATGTTTATAATAATATGTACCTACAGACCTACAAATTTACCTGAAGAATGGGATGGGGGAGCCACTGTCGAAAACTACCCAATCAAGACTCGCAACTGGACAAAATCTGACATTCGAATGAAATTTTGAAAATGGCATCCGATGGTAGTTCGTAGTTCCATTTTTGGCCATTCTACAGAAAAGTTTTTAGGTCTGTAATATGTAACCATTCCAATTTCAAAATTCTTCATCTCAAGTACACAGTTTATACAAGATTTACAAAAACAAACGAAAGACGCAAAATATACTGTCATTAACGTTCTACTGAATATTATTGATTAAGTACATATTTAATAAAAGTAAATGAATTTAGTGTAGCAATCAGAAAATGTTTAAAAAAAATGTATTTTTAATTATCTATTGATTGATAATTTTTTTTAAACCAAAGATGTTGAAAGATATTTTTTGAAAAAAGAAACTCGAGTTTCTTTTGCGTGAGTGTAGTGTTTCTTTTATAAAGACACAAAAGCCTGTAGTCCACCTCTCCTATATCTGAATTCACGAGCACAAGTTTAGTAGAATCGGGTGTTGCTTTAGTGGCTATTAGATCAATACCACTAGCTAGCACCTGAACAGTAACGACAAACTAGAGTTGCTGATTAACAACGAAACGGAGATGTTAGAAAAAAGAGTCATATGCTTACTCGGCGCCCCAATATCACCGATGCAGACTGGAGATCATACAGATATAAAATTATGCAGCTATTAACAACACATCTAGAATAGCTGCGGCAAAGAAATTAAAATACACCACAATACTGATTGAAACTACCTGCAGGCATGTGATGGTATTATTGATTCAGCAGAAAATGCCTTCAGAAAATTTAAAATGTATTTTCTCTGTTGACTTTATGATACAATTTTATTAAAAAACTTTTTTTGCCCAGCATATAACAAAATAATGCCATCTAACAATATTCAGTGGAGTGGGCAAGCTAAACGATATAATATTTTATTAGACATATAATATTGTAGGTTTATGTAGCATTAAAATCAAAAATTGAAATTTCACACGACCAATAATTATATTTTTCATTACTTAATAGTAAATTTCTCATCACACCAGATTTTCTCTTACAAGGAGTTGTTCCTAGCTAGTCTATTATTATAGTAAACGCTCGTAGTTTAAAAATATATTTCAAGGTAATATCGAAATAGCGTTTAGTAAGGGGTCATCGCCACTGTTTATAATTATTATATCAGTTGATATTGCAAGAAGTATTCTCTGATTGATGAAGTTTGTACTATAAGTGAAGGTACATAGGTATAAGTAATTATCATTATATTGCCTGGTGAATGGGCATTTTCGCCAAAGTTTGTACATTGCGTTTTTGGCATGTCCCATGACTTTGATTGATTTTTTCATAGTTATTATATTATAAAATGTTGGAAAGTTATGTACTTTTAACATGCAAATTTATTAATTTACTCTATTCAATCAGTTAAATACAACTATCTGACCTGTATATATTTTTAATTGATTATTTAGATCGAAAGGTAGTGCGTTTTTACCATGTCCCACCCATAAATTCAAATAAACAAAGTCTAATTTCGTCATTAATTTTGAGTGTGTAAAATTAAATTCGTAGTGTTTTCAACAGCTTACATTATATATTTTTGGAAAATATATAGTTTTTTCGTAAATTTGTACCAATATTGAAAAAAAATCACGTTTAAAGTGTGTCCCAGGATATTTGAAAAAGTGGAACTCCACATTCCGTTACCACGATTTTAGCATGAAGGCGAAAAATTTTCACTATAAATATGTTTTTTTTTAATGTAGCAACATTTTTGTATAACACTGATCGCCATGTACACTTTAAATTGTTGGTGTGTGTCGGTATCGCTATCGGAACAGGTTGCTTTCTGGGTTGGTCATTTAAGAAGTTCCACTACTGTTACCACGATTTATAAGGTAAGAAAACACATATTTCTATTTCACATACTACACATATTGAGCTTATCTTTCATACTACAGATATAATAAAACATATCGCAGGTTTAACAATAAAACTAAGCTAAATTTTGGCTTCAAACACTTCTGAAACAGAATCCGTTACTTCCATTCCGAAACTATATTGGTGGTAACGTATATGTGGAATGTAAAAGTAACGAAATGGCATGCATAAAGTTGGGTTTACAGTGTGTGTTTAGTTCTTCATAGATTATAAAAATTTTATTTTGTCTGTTCGTATGAAAAACAAAAATATTTTCATTAAAAAATATAGAAAATAACCTGACTATAATATAATAATATAATAAAGATTAAAAAAGTATGTGATATATCTGAATACGCAAAAATAGCGCACATAAAAGTATGGAGATAAAAAAAAACAACAGAAGGAAAAGAAAAAACAACAGAAGGAAAAGAAAAAACACCAGACTGAAATAATTGCGAGACAGGCACTGGCTCTGTCATACTCTTTCTGTTATACGCCACCAAAATTTTAAAACTTCTCCATACATTTTAGGCATAGAAATTTATAAAAATGTATGAAAAAGTATTTTTTTGTCACGTTTAACAGAAATGTGTACTCGATTAGATTTAATACCTAGAACTGTAGGTATTCACGAAATGTCAGAAAAGTACGTCTTGATTACAATCAACCTGTATAGCTACATTTTATGTTGATGAATACAATTAAATTTCAAGACAACATACAGTCGAACTTGGTTATTACGAGGAAGATGGGACCGACTGAATTTGCTTGTTATAAGCGTTACTCGTTATATCAGAGAATAGGTATTTTTAAATGAGCATGTCACATTACACAAAAAGTCGAAAATAAAAAATTTGGAAACCATCGTAAAAATCCCCGAAACGAGCATGGCATTCATAAACTACAAAAGAAGTTGTTTATTGTAATTAACGCTGGTAGGTACCTACGGACTTCACAAACCTTGGATTTTTCAACCATATGCGTGGATACTTTTTTATTATTGTCGGTGAAACACCAATAAGGTAGGTACTTAGACACTTTACTAGTGTCATAAACGTAATCCGACCCCGGCGGCATCCTGTCCAATCGGATTTTATTGCTTAGGGTCGAAATGTTTTAAAACGGTCGACACATTAACAGTATTTTAGCTCGGTATATCCGATAAGTTGCTCGTTATAACAGTGAAAAAATTAAATGTATGGCGAAAATCATAAACCAATTGTCAACAAATGTTTCGTTATTACATCCGAGATCTCGCTATGTCCGAGATCGTAATAACCGAGTTTGACTATAATTATTTTCGTAAAAGTTATATACTCCGTGCCGCGCTAGGAACTCGCGTCTGAATCCCTTGCTGATTTTTTTTTCATATATTGTTAATTTGCTTAAAAATATTTTTTATCTGAGTTACAAATAATATAAATGCCAAATAAAGTTATGGTAATGTATAGTGTGTCAAAATTATTACCTACCTTATTTTACAAGTATTGTGAAATTTATTATAAAATATATCTATTTTAGTGATTAAGTTTGATTTGTTTTGTTATTTTGACGCACGTTGAATATTTATCTGTCTATCAAAAAATTCAAATAAATTTCATAAAACAAAAATTTGTTTTTATGGTAACATGTAACTTAAGCTTTACAAATTACACTCCGTTACCATTTCGTTCCATTCCGAAAATGTCCCCAAAAAAGTTGAACGTTAACTATTTTTCATTTGATTATTAAATAACGAAACTTATTTATTTTTCCAATAAAATTTAGTAAAAGTGATTATTGTCTTTAAAAAAATAGCAGAACGAACATTGATTGGTTTTTTCAAATACTAAAGGAAAAATGCTCTGCCATTATAGACATAGGGTAACGGAGGGGAACGAAATGTGCCCAAGAATTAAAATTCAATAATATTTTTTGACTATTTGTAGTTTTATTTTGAAGTGTATGGTTTTTTTAATCTAATAGAGCTCTTTTAAGTGATAAAAAGTGTTTCATTCATGTTTTAAAAGCTAAGTTTCGTAGTCACGGAACGGAAACTTATTATGCCCAATTTCATAATAAAAATGATATAAATATTGTATTAATCAATATTTTGCTGAAAAATTGCTATCACCAATTCAGTAATAGAACAAGGAATCTGCTAGCTATATAAAAATGGTTAATTTGAGTGAAAAAATAATATTACCCAAATTTCAAACATGTACAAACTTTGGCGAAAATGCCCGAATACTCATAATATAGTAATAATAATAATATGTGAAAAAAGTCTTCATTAAATCACATGAGTACCTATAAACATCGAAAATACACGAATAATGACAGCGCTAGCAAAAAATAAATAATCGCTGTCTATTATTCGTACATGTAATCAGTAATCAAATCACTAAGCATAGACCTTGAACTCATAGAAAATAATAGTTTATAATTATGTTCACAAATATCAAATTAATCTTTTATGTATGCACATATAACGTAACTTAGATAAGTAATAAAGGTGACTATTGATTTTTACCTCTATATTTTTTACTAGCTGTCGCATGAAAAAGTAGCTCATTAGTATGATTAGCAGTGGCGAAGGGTGGAGGTAGGCTGTTAAGATCCGTCATAAATAGTGCACATTAACCTTTTTCAGTCAAATGTATATGTTTTTATTGAAATAAGACTACAATTTACAGATGGTATTGGTTGGGTTTTAAAAATCAATTAAACCCTGCGAAAACCAAGCCATAATAGTATTGGTATATTTTAGGCGATATGACAAAATTGTGCACATTTTTTCATTCTTACTTATTTGTTTTCGTTAGATTAAGAATACGTATTACACATATTGTTGGTTCATTTTTTTAATTCATCAAGCTATGCCTAAACCAAACTATAATAGATAAAAATTATTATTCTATCTATAAAATATCCAAATTTATGTATGATTTAATTACATAATTTTAGATATTTTATAGATATACGAGTATTTTTTGACTATTATCTATTATGGCTTGGTTTTTGCAGGGTTTAATTGAATATTAAAAACTAACCAACACCATCTGTAAAATGTAGTCTTATTTCAATGAAAACAAGTATGTATGACTGACAAAGTTTAGTGAGCAATATTTATGGCGGATCTTAACAGCCTACCTCCACCCTTCGCCACTGATGATTAGTACCTACCTAATATGTTTCAGCTGCTGTTTATTTTGTAGATGGTTTCTGACGTTTCACGCATGTATATTTTCGTTTTGTGTCTCTATTCATGGTGGATTGATTCTGTTCCCGCTGTCCGAACACTGACGAACTGGATGGACACCATTAGGCATGATCGAAGGCTTAAACTGATTTTAGATGACTCGGAATGTAGTATAGTGACGGACCAAATAACCAAAAATAATATTAATGTGTGAACATTAAATTATATTGTACAAAAAGTAGTTATCTATAGATGACACGGTTCGGCTAGTAATTTTCAAACATTCAGAGACTGTATACGTCTAATCAACATACATCGTATAATCAACGATGTTGCATATGAAGACGGAGAATTATGTGGTTTCCTTATCAAAATCGCCGGAGCGAATATTCCAGCTACTCAAAAATGTCAGTTGCTATCCATCAAATAACGAATGATTTTCCGATATTTCCGTTTGTGAATAAAAATTAGTGGCTGGGCAGAATTCATATTTTCAGGGGCCTTATAATAAATAGGTAATAAAAATGGTTTTGAATTAACAAAGAATTAACAAAAATAACTTTGTTAAATACCTTAATAATGGAGTTCTAATACGTACACTAGAGTTCAATAATTAATAAATAATAATAAATAATAAATAAATATTAATAAACAGGTATATTTTTCTAGTTGTAAAGTTATAAAATTGTGAACCCACCTATTAATTCACCTAATATATTTTTCTGCACATCCCTACAAATGTGTATAATTACATCATATTATATCCAGTAGTCATAATATGTCTAGTATATAAGTTAATATTAGTATGGGGCAGTTACCATTTTAAGGCCAGCAAACCTTGAAGATAGCCAGGGATGATGGCGTACTTTTCATCAGTCCTGATCGCTTTGATAATCCTATCAGCGACTTCGTTTGAGTTCAACTGAGGAACGAATCTGGAAATAATAGAAATTGAATTAGTAATGTCATTATTATAAAAATGATATCTTAAAAAGTAAGCATTCCACTAAGCTTCCTCTATTTTACATAACAACAGTGCTGCAATATTTTCCTTTCCTTTCCTTTCCTGAATATACTCGTATATTATAAAAAGGAGCGTCTAAACAAGTAACACAGTCTTGTTTGCAATCATAGAAACTAGGAGTTGAATTTTAAGATACGAGTAGTATACATCTAATATCATAATATTACCTATTATAAATTGCATAATAAAGAGTTAAAACGTGGAAAAAGTTATTACAATAAAAATTAAATAGGTAATATTCTTAATTTTGTAGTTATTTATTTAGTTGGTTTTTATTTTATTTATATTAGTGACATATCGTACAAAATATTTTTTACCTTGAATGAACTTCCTCAAACATGCCCGTGCTCTGTATGAAGAATGGACATATGACTGTAGTGTGGACTCCATAAACTTCCATGGATTCCAGCTCCGCCCTGAGCGATTCATCAAAGCCCACAGCAGCAAACTTGGAGGAGCAGTAGTCTACCAGTTTGGCGACTCCAACGTGACCGGCAAGAGAAGCTATCGTCACAATGTGGCCATCATCGGCTTTGATCATAGCCGGGAGGAAGGCTTTGGTGGTCTGAAAAGGTAAATTATTCAACGTTTAGTTTTTCATTCAGATATTACTTGGGTATAATATACAAAGAAGAGCGTAAATTACCCTGTAATATAATTCCGCGGTACATACAAATAAATAATATCACCGTTTTCCTTAATCGGATAATAGGTATATTAATTATTACATTTAAATATATAATATCAGAAGTCTACTTCGGTAAATCAAAGAACTGAGTAAGAAATATTGGATATAATCACGGAGAGTTGAGGCTATCGAGATGTGGCTTTATAGACAGATACTTCAACATTCTTTAGACTGACCGGGCGATAAAATATGTTGATATTCTCAATATAATGGGAAATGACTGAGAAGTTCTGCGTAGTATTAAGAAAATTACAGCACCTCGGCTACACTGTGAGAGGACAAAATTACAGGATTTCTCAACTTGTCATCCATGGAAAGATCAATGATTAACGTAGTAGAGAACGACGTCGCATGACGTAAGAACGAGTGCAGCTACATGGAACTGTTCCAGATAGCAGATAATAAATCAAAGATATAATAAGAATTTTACAAAATTAGAATAAATACTTAAATAAGAATTTAAATACAAAATAACACTTCCAACGATAATATTTAAAAGACAACACAAACACGCCCTCCAAACCAAACCCACCCCGCACCACACTCGGTTTTAATCGAGGGTATCACGAGGCACTACGTTTGATGTGAAGCATCTGTATAGTTGTTTACGCCCGGTAATATTCCAGGAGCAGTTACCCGAGTCTCGTGTGAGTTTTGACTGAATTTACTGATTTTACTCTAATGCAACGTGCCGGGGAGAGAAAAGGCATAACGAAATTAACAAAAAAAGAAGAAAAACAATAAATAACAGAATCTTACAACGTTAAGTTGACATTCTATATGTTTTCGATCTGTCAAAATTAAAATGGACGACCGCCAGCACAAACTGGCGCCTCTAGCGCCGAAGCGTATGAAACACAAAAGCCTCCGCGACTTTTAGTTGCGTTTGTATAAATCGAAGAAGAAATATAATTTCGTATATAATCGAAGCAGGCAGCATGAATAGCTTTGATACTGTTTCATTCAAAAAGTGTTCTCCTGATGGTGTCGAGCTCCATTAGAGGATGGCATGATAATAAAAAGTACGGTCAATACAAATAGCCAATATCAAGAAATTTGCTCTAGAAACAACAATGTACAAACACATGAAGGCCAGATAAGTATTTTGGAGATATATTTTATTCTCGAGTCAAGATAGTGCACCTAGATATTATGGTGATCGTTAGTACTACTGCGATGAAAATCAGCGCGGATCAGGTGTTTTCACATTATGTGCGGATTAGGCGCGGAACATACGCGTGTGGTTGCGTTGTGGTTATTATACCATCGTCGGTGAAAATATAATTGAGACTGAATTTATTGGGTACCCGGAGCTAATAAGTCAAGAAATAGACGATGTTGGTTTGTTTTATGCATTGAATGACGGTAGAACGGAAACAAGTTCTCTAATTTATTACGTTCGTGTGTCAATTTTATCTTTCAATTAGGTAAACAAGAGATAAATAATCGCTAAGGAATCGGAACTCAAGTAAAGTTGTTTGGGAACTATCCAACGAACAGAGGTGACTGCGTGTGAAAGCATGCATTAGGTCACGAACACCAATACCCTAGTGCCTGGTGGATATGACCCCGATATAGGGTGGCAGAAAGATTGCGGGGATGAAAATCGCCTCCCGCGTTAGAAAAAAATTCGCTTCATCGTCATATTATGAAAGCTGCGACACATCTATGTCTGCGACATAGGAAAAAAATACCGCGCGAAAAAAATCGCCGCGTGTGAAAAAATACTTTGTGGTGCTATATTTTTTGGTCGAATCCCGACAGTCGCCTGACTTGAACGAGATGTTGGAATGCCAGTTGGAATTAAGAATAAAATGTACATCTTCGTCTACATACCCTAAATAATCATAATATGATGTACTTTGACGTGTATGGTTTTCTAATTAAGATTCTTTCTCCCAATTTTCATGATTCAATGTTGTCTCCTACTGTAATTTAGACAATTATTTGAAATTGTTTTGCTATGTGGCTGGATACTGTAATATAATTACAGTAAATTAAAATGTACCTACTATAATTTTACGCCGAATATGCTAAAAATACTACCTATAATTTTGAAGGATGACACAAATGGAATTATGGAAATTACATGTTAATATTAAATAGGTGACGGTGCTTTGAAGACATTTGATAAATAGTGTTAATTAAACTGAAAAAAATCAAATAAATAAAGTCCGGACGTATGAAATACTGCAATCGTTCTACAGTAGTACCATGGGCGAGTTGCACGTATATTGGTATTGTTTGCTACACTGTTTGTTTCAGTGCTTGCAAATGATACCAATATAACTGCGAATCGCTTTTTCCATACCAATGATACCACTATACAATGGTTTCAGTATTTATACGCCTGGCGATAGTGCGTAATTTAAAGTTTGGAACAATGGCACAACAAGATCGTGACTAATATAACAGAGCCGAATTTATTTTATAGGCATGATGTATATTTTAAAGTCTGTACTTTATTGCTAGTAATTTAGCGTCTCTATATTTTTATAAGTGGCTCAAACCACGATGAGACATACCAATACTATATATTACGAAAAATAGGTGTATAAAGTAACACTACTCTAATAAAGCTTGCTATTTTCAATACGCTACCAGGTAGTTGGTAGGTGGATACTCAAAATGAAGTTTATCATAACATTCATAACATAACATTTAGTCATTCAACCACGAAGAACCGATACAAGCTGATGGTGAGCAGAAAACAAAACTAGGTGTGCTCACTCATTAGAAACGATCGATTAGGTAGGTATCTATTTGGCTAGATGACGTGCACGATTGTCTATCAAAAGATAATTATATACTTATATGTAAGTTTCAAGAAGTATAAAAACGAAAATCATCTAAGTATATAGATTCTAGAAACAAGTCGATAGGCACTTCATACAACGCTTGAATTTATTTGAATGGTATCTTGTAATAATATAGACAACTTTTATAATACACGTTTTAAAATATTCTTTAACATAGGTAGGTACCTACTAACAGACTGCCCTCCAGCTCCGGACGAATACGGGGTGTTACACTATTTTTTTTTAAACTTATTTGTTGAGACTCGTATCGATATCCAGAGTATCAAGAGCACGTCTTATTACTTTGACAGCAAGGTCACTACTGAATCTGAAAATGTTTTTTTTTTAATTTAAGGGCCAGACACATAGCACTGCAGTTGCAGCGTGTCGACGCAGGCCTTCTTACTTAATTACAAATGCATCCGATTAAAATCTCTAGTTTGATAACAACAAATCTAATTTGAGATTCAAATATGATACATTTGGAATCAAGTTAGACTACGTCGACGCGCTGCAACTGCACCACTGTGTATCTGATCCCTTAGTGGGAATGAACTGCATCGAGTTTTATGGTTGAAAGTGGGACGCTTTTTATCTGGCCATCTGCGTAACGTCACATGTAGTTGATGTTAGTACTTATCCAATATCCATATCAGCTAGTGCTAAAAGTCGATATATATGCCCCAAACTTATTTGAATTATATAACTAGTATAGTTTGATTGAATATGAATAACTTAATTTATATTTTGATATAATAATCTAATCTAATGGCCTATCCTTGGGCATGTAAAGTGAAGAAGTAAATATGAGATCATAATACAGTGGCAAAGGGATATGACATAAATAGTGCACACTAAACTTTGTTAGTTAAACGTATATTATGTTTTCATTGAACTAAAACTACTTCAGAGCATTTTAGAGTAGGTATACGAAATGACTAGGGTAACTTGTATTTTTTAATACACTGAATTTAAATTTCTAATTAATTGATATTTGTAAAAAAACCTTATATCCATTAAAATAACCAAGGCATTTATTGTAACAGCGTTGAAAATTGAGGTCCACAAAATCGTGAGGCTCGGAGCAACTACCGTATAATATGGTATTTGTAGATTTTTAAAATCCAATTAAACCCTGCCTAATCCATTTAACCGCAAATAATTAAAGATATTATATGGATAGAAGAATATTCTTTATCAATTGTGGTTTTGTGGTTTAATTTATAGTCAGAGCTTAATGAATTAAAAAAAAAAACTAACCGACACCATTTGTAATATGCTCTCGTGGTTCAGTGCGTAAGGCGCTGGCCTTCCATCCGGGAGCTCTAGGCGCGATTCCCAGTGAGGTCAAAGAATATTATTTACATAATCTTATATGTAAATTCCTCAAGCCTGAGAGTTTTGCCACAATAATTTGGCTTCATGGCCTGTTGTGGTGTTTAACAAAGAAACTATTTAAAAAAAAACAACTAAAATAAATGAGTATGATTGAAAAAGTGTGCACTATTTTTGTCGAAAGCATAGCATACGTAAACTATTATGGTTTGGTTTAGGCAGGGCTTAATTGAATTTAACAAACTATCCAGCACCATTTCTATAATGTATTTTTTCAATGAAAACAAATAAGTATGACTGATAAAGTTTAGTGTACACTATTTATGTCGGATCTTAACAGCCTACCTCCACCTCTCGCAACTGATAATTATATGACAGGCAGATATAATATAGTGCACATATATTACAGGAAGATGGCGCATATTACTGGGAGAGTGTTTCAACGGTATATCGTACAAATTGTTCAATGTTACTGGCTCCAAGAAATGAAGTTAGCAATGTGGATTGAAACCTTCTAGGAGAAGAAAAATAATGAATATGAATGAATAAGCAATAGCTTGTGAAATACTGAAAAGTTTCGACTAATGAGAGACTAAAATGGTGAGTTTATCCAATAACAATTCGGCATTGTTGGTACCTAACTATTCTGTAATAACTCAGTAGCCTTACATTGAATATTAGATAAGTACATACATATTATGACATAAAAAATAAAATGTTGTAATATAAGTAGGTACATAGTTAAGTAACCAAAATAAAATATAACTATCCAATTAATTATAAATGTACCTATGTATCTAATTACAGTCATTATTACATGCATTTCATACCAATTTATTTTTAAGACAAGGTTAATAAACATTTTTATAGCGTACCTACGTACATACATGCAATATTTTATAATGTGTGCACTTTGTATTGTGATAGCGACCATGGTTTCCAATTATGAAGATATCATGTTTAAAATATTATCAATGATTTTAGGATCCACACAAATATTTATTAAAAGAATGCGAAATTTCAATGAAATGCTAGTTTATGGTGAATATAAATGGAAAGTATGAACTGAGACGAAACTGTTTCATTAGTAAAACAATTGTTTGGCACATGGCTGCATAGATTTCATGATAATGATAGGTGGCTTGTTAGAATTTGATAGTAAGATTTCCCCCGGAAAAGGCATACCGCGTTGCAGGTTCCAACTATAATTTCAGTGATTTGGATATCTCTGTTTTTAGAAAGGGTGATTTAATCCACACTATTGTACTCACATCAAGATAATAAGGGCCGTTTCAGACGGGACACCGTCCATAATAAGGAGACCTTTGTATTCGAATAAAGGGTCTTTTATATTATGTTTATGAATGCACGAGAACTAATGAGTCAACGCGTGTCCGGTACACTTTTCCATTGGCCGCTACATTCTCAAGCCGCCGATACACTTGTTTTTATTACCGCAGCCTGTTTTATGTTCTAATTTATAACACGAAATAATGCGTTGACTCATTAGCTCTGGGGTGTTCATAAACAAAAATACAAAGGCACATTTATTGGAATACAAAGACCTCCTATATTATATCAAGCGCGACACCGGTGTCCCGTCTGAAACGGGCTTAAGAGTCGGCATAGAAATAATTTCACATCAAATTAAGAATTTTGATTTACATCCAACGTTCATGGGGTCATTAAAATTAATTGATTGTTGGGTTAATAACTTGATACATAAAACTCGACCGCTATATATTTTCATACATTTTCTTTTTGTGAAGACATACTAGTATTCTTATGGTCGGTATTTGGGGCTGGTTTGCAACTGTCTTTGGTTGAATTAATACTACAAATAAATAATCGTCTATGGTCGTGGGATCTGATAATTACAAATTCGATATTTTCTTAAATGAATTAATGTTAAACTATGTTAAAAAATATTAAGAGATTTCCATAACTCGCCCAAAAATGTGCCAAAATGTTGACATCGAATGTCCTCTGGATCAGGTGGTCTGGAGTCTCCAAGAATGTTTTCCCGGTTACTAGTCCAGCGTTGTTGATCAGAAGTGTTACCTGAAAAAAAAAACAACAGTAAATTAACGTGAAATAAATAAAATAAAATTGACAATATTAATTGAGTTAATTTTTTTCACTGTAGATAACATAACATTTTGGATCTTATTTCTTTTATGGTTTTCCTAACCTCATTGTTAACTTCGATAAAAATACATACCTATACAAATATAGTCCATTATGTATTGATATTATTAATTCTGCGGGTCATTTTTTATTGTCAAAATCACTATTTGATAGCCAAAAAGGCGGTAGTATTAATTGGGTCGGCGTCGAATTGGGCCGGCGTCCGATTGTACCGGCGGCTAATTACCGAAGGCCAATCGCCGGAGGCCAGTTTGCGGTGCCAAGTCGTTCCATTCCCGATATTATGTTTCTCTGCTTACTGTAGTTATTGGTTGTATTGTTATACAACTGACCACTACTGTACGTGGAAAGTTTTTCAGGTAAGTATATTTTTGTTATTAAACGTCGCTTTATTTTTTATTATGTATGGCATAAAATTATGGTTAGTAAAATTAGAATTGGATTGATTGCAGTTCATCGTCTTTATCAACGTTAATAATAATATTACTTCATACCACCTGTTGTAAATTGTATGAAAAACACATAAAGTTGTGATTATTTAATAATATTTCGCTTGGATAACCCAAAATTACACAAGTGAGAAATCACGAGCAGCCGAAAACGAATAGAGAATTCAAGGACGACAAATAAATCAAGGCCATACTAATTTGGCAACCAACCGCTCGAGGCGAGTTTTTATTTTTTTTACACGCTGTTGCGTTTGGGCGATTCAAGTTGGCCGTGGACAAGTTTCGTGCAATAATTATTATAAGTAAATTATCAAACATATCGTAACAGCGGAGATGATTTCGTGTTTGCAATAAATTAATGGTTTTTGCAGCGTGCTCGGAAAATTGCACATGCCTACAGGATTTTATCACTATACGAAAACTAGTATCGGGTGGAGGTGATTTTTGTTGACGCATATGACGCAATCGATTCGCCAAAAGATTTAAAAGGGGCCTCGAAACAATTAAAATCAGTCACAATGATTAAATAATGGGTATATCTCATAAATTGTGTATACAAATTTACCCAAAGCACTACAAAATCCCTGTCACTAATATCAAAAGGGCATATATCATAACCCTCAAATATATAGGTACTTACTCTTCACTGATAAACAATTTTAGTTAAAGGATGTAATTTAAGGTTTTTATTTAATTTTTATTGCGGTAGGGAGGTCACAAAATCAGTCAGTAGGTACGTCAAGAATTAATTTCTCTAAACCCGCTACTAGCAACGTGATTTTTGGAGAACTTGTTAGTTTTAAATACAACCACCATAAACACGATCTATAGTAGGTATGTTAACTAATAATTAAATAAATTTCTCAAATTGAGTGTCAATATTCTTCTTGTTGCTTCATCTCTATGGTTGGCGTTTAAAAATTCTTCGTTTGCCACTCGTAACAATAAAATTATGGACCACCGTAAGCTCATTTGATATACAGAGATCCGTGATTGTTTTAGTTTATTCCTTTTTAAAAAAGTGTAACGTTTAATGCAAAGAATGTTTCAGTTATTTTTGTGCAGAATAATTTTTATATATGATATTGAATTGGTTGATTATAAGTTTTAGGATCTACGTTGTTTCAAGTTTCTTGATTTGAGTAAACTCGC
Organism: Rhyacophila brunnea; assembly: GCF_057557595.1. Taxonomy (NCBI): domain Eukaryota; kingdom Metazoa; phylum Arthropoda; class Insecta; order Trichoptera; family Rhyacophilidae; genus Rhyacophila; species Rhyacophila brunnea. The sequence continues at coordinate 19,534,359 of NW_028232965.1, forward strand.
CTCGAATTTACACAGCATCGGTGAACATGTGTTTTTTTTTTTTTTAAAGAATACACAATGTTGTAATACGTGGTATTTGGTTTGAAATCTATCGTATTAAACTAAGTGTACACTGTCGGTTACTTGGAAAAAATGTATGAAGTTGGTGCTAATTCGTACCGAGTATGTTCGGTGTAAATGAAAATCGAAGAGAACAAATGACTCGCCATGACCCACATTGAGTACCAACTAGTTGTTTGTCTTCTACTCAGTTACTGCCGGTTATTCCGGCTGTCTGCAGATTACTTCAACAAATGAGATATGCAGTAATTTGCTGCAATGACCACTCAGAAATCATTATTGTCTACGAAACATTGAATTACTAATGGATACTGCATCTAAAGTGGCCGTCGTAAATGAGACATCTGCGTTTGCACATACATACAATATAATATGTATTTATAAACAGACGAATACAGATAATTTTGATTAAAAGTCAACTCTAACTACATTGTAATAATGATGTATTATTCCAATATACCACTGAAGCTCCTCCAAACCATACCCGCTCCGCACAACATACGCTCTGTCTTCTTTGTCTTGGCCTTGTCCACATGGCGCGTGAGTGCATGTGGACACCTCAACGAGGTCACCTGTACCTCAACCGCGGGCAACAGTCGCCACGGCACGAGTGCGTGTGGACGGCTCAATGAGAGCAGATGTACCTGGAATGCGCGCGAGTCAAAATGCGTCATGTGGACAATGCATTACCCAAGGCTTAGGTCACCATACTTACAAATGCCGCAGAGCAGATTAACAAGATATAAATATGAAAGCCAGTCACGATGGACCAATGTCATGAAGCCAGTTTCATTTTACGAATTAATGACGGTCAGACCATTTCTCAAATATTATCAATATTGAATGCGCGCTTCAAGAACGTGATGAGTTTTAATGAAACTATTGCAACTATTGTAAATAACACATTCTTTAACACATGTTTAAGTTGATCACATATTTCTCACAGCCTACCTGAAGTTGGACATGCCTACTCTATACAGTCACATCTTGAATGTCTCAACTCTCTGTGATATCTTCGGTTTAGCGTCTATACCTCCCCTCCATACCAAAGAAAACGATTGGGAGGATCATACATAAACAATAAACCATAAACATATGACAAATCATACGCAGAGTTAGGTCTAGCTAGATCAAGGTTTCGTTTACTAAGGAGCCCGCTCAATTTGAGCAAGGCATTTCTTGCTATGCAAATTCTTGATTAATTTCTAGAAACTGGTCCCATTTCTCATTGATTTGACAAGCCCCTAAATAGTTATATTGTATCATGCGTGTAACTATTTCGTTGTTGATAATAATTATAAAATTTGTTGGTATCGCTATGTTTGATACTGTCAATAATTTTGTTTTACTGAACTCTATAAAATATTTAAATTATTTAATAATGTCACATCAAATTTCAATGAATATTCTTGTGGCTGTGGATGACCATAAATGACCCTCTCAGGATCGAATATGGTGAATAATTAGTAGTAGTATATTACAATACGAGTTGAGTAAATTCACGTCCATGCATTTAACTTATTCTGCCAACGTGTCCACATTAATATTGTTATTTAATATGCAAGGCAGGAGTGGCACGGATGAAACTCGCGAATTATTTATTTTTTCTGTCATTATGACTGATGTAGGAATCTACTATAAGATTTTTGAGATTAGAATAGATACTGAGTAAATTATTTTTGTCCGACCCTTAAATTCGGCCGCCCTTGTGTTCATTTTGCACGTGTAGACAAGGCGGGGTTGTTTACCTTCTTACATATTATTACAAATATCAAAACAAAGTGTTGTTTACACTTCAACGAATTATTTAAATGTTTTCGAATACAGTTTAATTATTTTTGAATTCACGTAGTAATTATTTGAATCAACAGAAGTTGTAATAATCATTATGTGTGTAATAATAATTATGTTATGTCAATATTGCAATATAGCTCTTGGTTGACTGCACGTTCAAGGTGACTGACAGCTTAATTTAATATCTGTTTTATTGCTTATTATTTAAACTTATTTACCTGTTAAATTGATGAACGCAATTTTTAATTAGGGAGGAGAACTTCATAAGTTACGTGAATAAAATAATTCAATTTGTAGGTACTTGAATGTTTCAAAGTAACTATATACGTAAGCAAGATTTTTTTAATGTATAAAGCAAACAAATGATATACACGTATATATTTTAGAAAGGTACTACCAAAATACTACATGAAATTTATGAGAGGTTTAATTTTTTTTACACATTAAATAACTTACTAATGATTTCGAGGAATAGAAAGGGCTAGGGGGCTTCATCAAATAATAGATTCAACCAGACGTGTCAGGATTATTGTATCGAATTATTAAAAAAAATGTTATCTTTTTTATTCTCCTCAGGTGAAGTATAAACGTATATAAATGTTAGCTGGTTAGCATATTGTTCCCTTTTCAAAGAAGACACCAATGTTTCCCGATGCATTCTCAAAAAGCAGTATAGGTATATTGTTCATATGGAAATCAATAACCTTGTAGTTCTACCATAGCTTGACACAATCCAACAAACTTAAGAATCTCATAACGATCGTTCACCGCGTCATTTGAAGATTTAAAGAACCACTGTCATTCGAATACCTTGTTGATTATTTCCAAATCATGCGACATTATAACAACACATTGTAATTCACAAGTTTTAGCACTTTTCTAGGATCTAAAAATAAGACATACAGATAAGCACAGAAATGTGTTATGTTTGACACTAAATCAACACAGAGTAGTACAGTGAAATAAAATGCTAATTTTACTAATTTAAAAAAAGAAACAAAACCAATGAAAAATAGTGATATAACCAGTAAACAATTTGAAAATAGTAAAGTGAGACCAATTGAAATGTTTGTTATTTCACATGTTAACCAATTCAAATGAGAATATGTTGATAATCCTGTAAAATTTTATTTGCCCTATTAAAGTGTATTACTATGAAAATATGGTAGAGGCTCGCAGGTTAATTGGCTATTCGCTATAAGAGGATTCAAACTCAAAAATGGGAAACTCATACTTTGGAGTCTTAAGACTCTCTAGAATTCATGATTCCAGTAGCAAAAATCTAACCAGATCCTGCATCATAACGTCAGTATTGATTAGCTCTGAGTAGTGAGTATGTAAGTTGTACGAGATTTGTTGTTTATAATATTTTTTTTTTTGTTTTAAGCTGCCGAAAACTTGCACGCATTAAAATTAATTATCTAGTTGTTTGTTCCGAACGGTAACGTTGACATAGTTCATTTTCAAAGAATGTTTAATTCAATGAAATTTTAAGTGGATTATAAATCGCTTGGGTGCCTTAAAAGTATTGCATTGAATAAAATTAACCATTCAATTGAGAAATCCACTGTTAGTTTTTTGTACTGATCGTACTCAAATTGGTCTAATCTTACACATACTAATTATTTAACAACACTTGATGCTATATGGAGGTAATCTTACAAGTTTTCACGTTTGTATAATACTGGGTGGGTAATTACGTAAGGTAGAGTAAGGCGGCTGAGACAATTGGATTGCACTATAGGATATTTGAGGAAGCTAGACCAACATAGTAGGAAGGCAGCTAGATCGTTAAGCATGGAGATTTTTTTTGAAAGACGCCAAGACCCGTCAAGAATTATGGTGGTGGTGTTTGTACAATATATTTTATGTAACGCAGATCAAATAAAGTACTTACGGAGAATACTTATGAATTTTTATATTTTTTAGCATTCCAGCTAATATCGTCGAGCAAATCTGGTGATATATCGTTTGGAACATAAGATAAACCATAATTATTTATGCCAACATAAATAATATCATATAAATAGTGCTAACCAGTGGTGAATGGTTACTCAGTAAAACCATATAAACCAGAGGTCGGTTACAACCCTAATACATAAAGGGTGCAATACAACAATTTTTGAAAATCAAAATAATAAAAACAGTTAAAATTAGCTTTATGTATATCGCATAATTTCATTATATATGGAGGCTCATTCATAGCTTTCTAGATAATTTTTAGTTATTTATATTTTCGGGATCCTTGCGGCTAATGTATAGATAGCTACTGTTTATATCAAGCAATTAATATTAAGACAACGTGTCCTGATGATGCCAACAGCAGAATAATTAAAAGCTTAAAATATTTAGGATTGCGTAAGTAGGTACATCTTTTTAAAACTAACAGAAATGGACACGACATTATTTTACCTCCACTTAAATTATGTTTTCTTATGTTTAATATATTTTTCTAAATTATATTTAATTAATATATTTGTGCTGTTATTTACGAAAAATATTTTTTTATTAGATCTGGTATTTCGTAATATATAACTATTAGAAATTTTCCGCAATTTAAAACCTTGTTTATATACAAGGAAAATTTTATTTTACTGTTTTTTTAATATAATATAATATTAGAAGAAGTTTTTGCTATTCCACAGTGATCAGTTTTATTGATTATCTTTTGACTTATTACAACGTTTTTCTTAGCTCATACTCTTATCTGTCCGGTGGTTCTTTGTCTGGTACAAATCTTGCAATCGATTTTTAACTAACTTCCCGACTAGCTAGACATTTGAAACTTTTATAATATATCAGAACACGATGCCAATGCATTTTTTAAATACTTTTAGCCATCTTTAAGTAGAATTGAATTATTTTTCAGATAATTCTGTTTTCTATGAAAAGTTATTTCGACACCTTTATTGGTTGCTAGGGCTCTGGGTTCCTAGCAACTAAATTATTAATATATACGTGCGTTACTATGGAAATCAATATGACATGTCAAGTACAAATTTTTTTGATCGTTTAAGCTAGTCAAGTCAAGTTTATATGGTTCAACAGAAAATTTAAAAACGTTGTATATAAAAAGTTCTTTTTATCTTGTAATTATTTATTGTTTATGTATACAATCATATTATGGTTATACTATAAATAATACAATTATTAAAGCACAAAATCGGTCATCATGGAAGAGTATAAACTTTTTATAAATTCGACTATAAATTAAATCTCCATCATTCAGTCGATACAATGCATATACAAATATTTTAAATGGTGTAAGAATTTCCTGCTGTAAAATAATGATAATATTAGCTTCATAACGTAATGAAATAATTTCTGAATATAGAGTTTTGAACTATTTTCAAGTAAATAAAAAATATCTGAACATACTTTGAATATTAAAAGGGAAACTCAGTTAAATGAAAAACATCGTCGGGTTACGAGAATTTTTCGCATAACAAACATCTAATGAATAAAACAGAATATAAATCTTCTATGTTGGTGATCTGGTAAGACTGGCCAATGATATAGAGATGTACTGAAATTTGATTGCCAACCTTCGATAGTAGACGGTATCAAAAGAAAAAGTTTGTAAATAAAATATCATTCTTGTACGAGAAGCAATTACCAGATCTTTTTTCAAATAATAAAATTTTGCTTAATTTATGATTTAAAAATAATAATGTAATTTGAAGGCCAGTTTATTGTTTAATACTAGCATCAAACCAAAAATTACCTGCACATTATTAATAGCAATGGATCTTGAACTGGCGGTCGTGGAAAATATTGGTAGCCGTACATAGATGAGAAAATTGAAAAGAATAAGGCTTTATCGTGTTATAAAAATATTTTTAAAGTTAACAAGGACAGCTGAAAAATGTAATTTTTTCGACTGTCCCAAATTTTTTTTTCAACTTGCTCAAAATTAACTATCTGGAGTAATTTTATTCGTCCTGTCAACCCTAAGTGAGTCTTGGCCCTCTCCAGCATCCACCTGTCTCTAATGCCTGGGCCACACCGAAAACAAGTCGCGCGACAACTCGTTAAATTTTACGATACTTATCGTAAAATTTAACGAGTTGTCGCGCGACTTGTTTTCAGTGTGGACCAGGCATAATATTCATGGAGGTCTGTCCAAAGCCACAGTTTAGGATGCTCAAGGTCTTTAAATCAATCTCAACACTATCGCTCCCTCTTTTACGAGGTCTACTATGCCTATGCCTGTCTTCCGGTTTTTCAAATGTCAGTTTTTATCAAACATGATTCATTAATCCTGTGGGAAGTTGATGGACTGTATCATTTGTACGGAATAGTTCGTCATTGTACCGTCTCTAACCCAACTGTGTTAATGATGTATCAAAAGATACCACGTATAAATAAGTCCAGCAATATCTTCATATTTTGGTCCATATACCAGGACTCCGAGCCATACCTACATGACAATTAGTTTTATTAGTGTTTTGTGTAAGATGCATTTAAAGTTTCGAGTGTCGGTTCTACGTCAGATTTATATAGGATGATAAATCTATTACAATATTTCTACATTTAGTAATATTCTCGTTGTCAATAATAATTCCAGCCAGCTTTCCTGGCGTAATAATAATTGTGTATTAATTTAGAAGAGTTTGCGTGAAAAGGAAAGCAAAGGACGTTCTAAAAATTGTGTTGTGGAAATAGGGTGTCCGATAAAATAACTTTAAGAACCAGTGTGTGACGTACGACGTGCAAGAATAAATTGAATTTTCGGTAGGTACGTAATAAATTGCATAACTTTCCAAAGTCAATTCATCTGATATCTAAGGCTAACCAGTTCATTTATTGATATACCTGTGTATTCAGATAACATATCGTTTGCCCATTTTTTTTTAAATCGTCGATTACACTTCAAGTGATTTCTTAATAAAATAAAATTCGACAATCTAACTAGGTCAAAGTTATAATGTAATATTTAAATTTATGTAATTGTATAAATACTTACTACTAATAGGTAGAGGGGTATCAGTTAAATTGATAATTAAACAATTTTATAGAGTCCCATAATTGACCGTTTTAGTAACTTTTCTAGTTTTTAAATTTTGTGATGTCTACATGCTAGATTTAAAAAAATACCCTCTAATCAACAAGAAGATGAGCTACTACCAATGACATTATTAATGGACGACGCACTCAATACAGTAGCTAGCAAGTAAATTCGCATGTATAGGTAGACGTCACGCCATTTCCATTATGCGATATCACGCATCGGGAATTTATAGCAATATGACCTTTATTGTGATGGCGTTAGAGGAGTGTTTCTAATGTCAATGTTCATTTGAGCGAACCCGTTCGAACCAAACCATTTGGCAGACCCAACAAAAAGCATCAGGAATTTATAGCAATATCACCTTTATTGTAATGGCGTTAGAACAGATTATGCCATTCGCAGACCCGACAATAAAGTGAGTTTCATTTTCTTTTCCAGATGATTCGTCCATATTAATGTCATTGTCTACTACAGAGTATATAAATAGGTACTGTTTATAACAGTGGTGCATAGCATGAGGTCTAAGAGACGAATACGTCACTGCATGAAATTTATCCCAGCAAAATTCTAATATATATAGGTATATCTTAATAATTATCCAGGTCTGGTTTTAGTGACATAATGTAAAATGCTTTCATCTCTTAATTATATATTTTTTTCAATTTATTGTGTATTGCGACTGAGACTCATATTATGGAAAATGTGTATAATACTTTAAGGAGACCGTGGGGTGATGTCTTTTGTCACAAACCATTCGTATAAACTTGGCTACGATTACACTTTTCTGCATTTCTTGGAGAAGTTCTAACTCACTAATACAGTTAATAAAATGTTGCTAGTTGACAATGAACAGTCTATCGGTGTCAGACAGAGACGTACCGTTGGGGTAGGCGGTCCATTCCCTGATAAGGGAGTCACATTTTACAGGGAGGTAAAATTATGGAATAATGCAAATAATTACATTTTATTAAACGACTTTTTGTAAAAATAAGAAGGATTTTCGGATACCACGCGCATATATACATGTATGTCCATTTTCTAAAACAGATTGGATGTGATAATAAAATTTTTAATGCTTGTCAAGAAATAATATACCTAAAGTAATAATATGTTGTAGGGAGGCAATGAATTAATATAACATTTAAGTTTAATGGTAGGGGGTTCTTTGCCTAGGGACTTTGCTGGGTTTGCATTTTTGCTCTTTTCATCAGCGTTTTGACTATTTACATGATAACTAAACACATAATATAGTTTTTTTTATTTGTTGTCTGTCTGTTTGTTACGTTAAAAAACTACTCGGCCAATATTGATGAAAACTGCACAACATTGTTAGAATAAATTAAGTATGTATCTACAGTAAAGTTTCATTCTGATATGTCGAAAGGTTCCGAAATTATGAAATTTTTTTTCGAAAATAACACTGTTGTAACAATTCATTTTGAGTAGGTAGTTACAGTTTCCAGATAGCAAAGTGGTTTGCACCTAGATTGAACCGATACTTATCTATATCATTGATAAAACAATCAAATCGAATCAGTTTATTTCTCCATTTTGTGTAGGAATCTGTTTACTAACTATGGTTTTTCGTATGTCACTCGGAAGAAGTCTCGGACTATCAATCATTGTAAATGTGTAGGTAAGTAATGCAGACTGGAGAGTAGGCCGGAGTATTTGTTATATACCCATTTAATTAAAAACAACATACATAGGTACTCGTATTACGTCTAGACTTGGGAAAGAATATATCATTATTCACGAAATACCTATGTTACTTCAAATTATGATGCTGTCTTGATATTTTTTTTAAACTATGTGTGAATAAATATTAGGCATATGCTATTATTATTAAAATAATACTAATTAATTTAGTAACAGTTGAATTCACAAACTGATGATATTTTTTTTATAAGTTACCTATGTTATGATTTATAATCCATATAAAATAACAAGTCATTGTTGCTGGAAAAGGTTAAATTAATTGGCCTGTGTTAAAGGTCGCGATGTAACGCGAAGATTAATAATACAATAGTGTATAATGTACTTTATTGTTGTATAAAATACTTTTTGTCTTGAAGGTATCGGTTTCTATTGTGTTTATAACTATATAGGTTTAAATAATAAAATAACTCCTGCAGTTAATAAGCTCGTCCCACGACCGCGCCTCCGATATCAGATTTCTGCAGACAAACGACGTGATGCGATAACAAAAATACAGCCAATATAGCATTAGATTTTACGCACACGTCAATAAAGTAATATCAACGAAATCATTTTCAAGTAAATAAAATTATTTATTTATATATTACCTATATACATATCCCACAAATCGGATTAATACTTTAATTTATTATGAATATATTGTTACGATTATCAATAACTTGAATAAATAAATTAACACTGAGAAAATGCTTAGCCACAGTATTCAAAATGACGATAAGTTAATATTTTACAATATGTATGTATAAGAATAATATTTAGGTCTGAATATCGGTTGGACCAAAATATTCTTGTACTAGAATTATGTTTTTTGTTTGTTATTGGATTCGCTTAAAAATATATCGATAGGTTCTGAGTGTCTACTTTTAGAAACCGCTTGCTGATTCAGTGTGCATTAACCGTAGCAGTGGTCTGGTAGGTCAACATGTTAGGAATTTTTAATTGTAGATTTATATTTACTCACCCTTCCAAAGTCTTCTCTGACTAAATTTGCTGCTCTGTATACATCTTCTCTGTTGGCAAGATCTACGATGTACCCTCGACATGTTCCTCCCATACTTGTGACTAGTTTGCAAGTTTCATCGAGCCCTGTGAAAAAAAAATATAGATTAATAACAAAACTATAAAGTTTCTTTTCCTTCTTGACAAATATAAATGTTAGTAATTAAATAAATTAATCAAATCAAATAATGTTCGATATACCTACATTACACTATTTAGTTTAAATTAGCATACGAGTTTTAATGTTACTTTTTACATGTAGTGTATCAAATGATACAAAGATAACTATGATAAAAAACAATTAATCAGATAATTATTATAAAGGGGTATAATTTATTTTAACAAACAACAGTATGTGAACATATGCACCTCAGTTCAATTGACTATAAACAGGCTACAAATTGGAGATGGCGCATTTGTAGTGTAAGTAATAGTTATACGGAATAATAATATTATGATTATTATATTACAAATAGAAAACCGGTAATATTATCATTAAATTAGATTTAATATTTATAAAACAGGTACTCTTGAAGGTGACATACACAGTATGCAAATAACAATTTTATAATTAAATTAAAATTGCCAAATCTTAAATATGTGATCCGACAGGTAGTAATTTTTTACAATCAATATTAATTATATTTTTCCATAATGAGAAATGGGACTCGTCTCGATAAGAGGAATATAATAATTAATGAAATTGGACAACATTTATTCAATTACGTTTCCCAATTACATTTATCATATAGAGACATATTAGTTATAAGTTATAAGATATTATTTTTGATATCTGAGTAAGATTATTCTTAATTTAAAACAAAACAGTAAATAAAGATACATTTAATGGTTTTAACCCTCAATTCTTGATGGAAAGCATTGTATTCATTGTATATATATATTATTATTATATTTTGAAGTCAATGACAGATGAAAAAAATAAACTAAAATAGCGTTTCTGTCATTCGTATTACTCAGTGAAAAAAAATTACGTGGATATTATTATATTATGTTGTGGTGATTCATTAAAATAATTTGGAAAATTTTTCAAATCATAAAGAATTTTAGAAAAGATTCTGGACGTTTGGATTACTTCATTTATGGAATTGTACATAAGGAAGACATTTTCTTTATAAAATGATTTTTGAAATATTTATTCACAATTTAAAAATATATACGTACGTACATATTATATATTCTTTTTTAACATTACAACAAGCCACGATACCCAATGATAATATTACAGTGAAATAATAGTGTACTGAGTAATATAAGTGAAACAATCACAAACACCTACGTTTTGAGAAAATGACATAAATATAAAGTGACCTCACAGGGTCGAACCCAGAGCCCCCGGATGCAAGCCCGGCAACTTACATACTGGACTACGATGGCTGCTGACTATAGGATTAGGTACCTACCAATTTAATAGGGGGATCGTAGGTAATATTTTTCTGTTATTTTAAAGAGGCATGTTCCTAAACTATAGATGCCAACATAAAGTTCCTAATTATTAAAAAGAGTTTAGATATTTTCTTCGTACGTCCTTTGATGTGGTTTTCACATAGTTCTACACAATTTAAAATCGAGAGAAATTGTTGAAAATATTCTATCGAAGCGGATACTATTAAATTATGTGGACAGTAAACAGTCACATATGCACAGTACGATGCATAAGGCGCTGGGTTTTCATTCGAGGGCTCCATGTTCAATTCCCGGCGAGGTCACAATGTAGGTATTTATCGGACTTTTGCAAAGCCTTGGGTTTGTGATTATTTCACTTTTATTACTAACTGTACTACTGCTATTGGGCTTCATGGCTTTAGTGCTCAAAATAAAAGTTTCAAATATAATAAACCGATTGATTTTTTAAAAATTGTAATTATTATTTATTAATTAATAATAGGAAGTACCTATTTGTTATAACTTATAACATATATTGTCGTGTATTTTTATCGTGATGGAATAATTATTATTTAATTGAACGCTATGAAATATTTTTTGAATACTGGATACTAGTGGATAAATATTATAAACTTTTTTTGCGAAAGTGTTTGCATCTGGAAAATGGCTAGCAACTATTTCTCATGAGACATCACCTCATCAGCCAAGATCTATACTAAGAGTCATTAAAAAAAGTACGATACAACAAATCAATGTCATCAAGCATGATTTAAAATTAAATATAAATTATGTAGAAACGGACTATTTCCTCATGTTATAATCACAAGTTGAATTATTAATATTAATTCCTATATATAATGTAAATAAAAATGTTCAAGTAAATGAAATCATTTGCATGGCGATTAAAATATTTTACGATCTAATTAATGAGCATAGCAATTATGTAGAAGGGGGGACATGCTCGTCGAAGGTCAAAATTGAGTTTTTATTGTATTTTCAAACCATGATCCTGGACACTCCTTAAACGTTGTAGATAATCTATTTATATACTTTTGAAGCCTTATTATCCTTTATAGTTATTTTAAACATTTGATGACTGCATAAAGTATTTTTGTTACATAAAATAGTATTCTTTTAAACCTCTCGCTCTAATGTTTTAGAATATAGTCATATTTCGGTACATAACTGTGCAGTGGTGTTAAGATTTTTTACATTTATTCATTTTTAAACGCATTTATGAAACCATTAGTATAATTTATTACGAGATAATTTTTGTAAAATATTCACGATAAAAAATTATATTGATAATCTCTGTGATCCCAAATTTGACAAGAATTAGGCATTTTATTATTCAAAAAATCGGCAAGATTAACACATTTGAAGACAACTCTAAAGATATTTATTATAAGCTATGTCTTTGGCCATTCAAGTGTGATAAACATCTTATGAATAATGATTGCTTTATAATAATTATTGACCTAAGAATAAGGTAGTGTTTTTTTGAAATACGCCATTTCTTTTGTCATTCCCTAGTGGTTAAGCTAATACTAGTATCTTAACAAGTGACCTACCATTTTTCCTAACTGTAAAGTGTTTAACCAATATGTGCTATCAGTGCTCTGTCTTAACGTAGGTAAGAGAAATTCAAAAATTTGAGTAGCTCAAAAGGGCATGGAAAGGTGCATGTAGGGCATAACGGGGTAAAGACCACACAATAAACTAATAGATAAAAAAGCAGACAAGAGTACGCGATGTGATAGAAGTCGCTAAACAGATAACCCTCGATAAATACCACCATACAGTAGTACCTAAGAGGCGTTAAACAACCACATGGACGCCTTAAGGTGATACATCAGTGAAACGGCAAATAATTTTCAACTATAGGCGCGACGAAATTTTGGACTCGTTGCCATTCGGAGAGAGAACGTTGAGCTGGAAACATGTCAATTTTTATCGTGATGGCGATGGGCGTATTAATTCTTAAATCGTGTAAAGATGACTAAAACCGTTACCCATTTACTTTGAAAAGAAAACATGTCAATGAATATATTATTATTGTTACTGATAGAAAAATAAACAGAACATTAAATGGACACATGTTGGATTTATATGACAAATTATATTTCGTTTGACATGCGTCATTTGCACCCGCGACCCGCAATCCACGCATCGCCTAGCCACGATCTTTTTAGACCGTGCCTCATCTGAGGTATAGCCTTAAAATTCATTGGGTAGACGAATTCATAAAGTTCATTGATGTGGCAGTGAAGAAATAGGTACCGAGAAGAGTGGAGGGAGCTAGGGAAAACCTTCTTTCAGCAGCGGATGGACGCCAGCTGATTATGATGATGAAATAGGGTTTGATTATATGATAACATGATTTGACATATCTACTGTTTAATCTGCAAACGGGCTAACTCCAATCGGGCAAATTGTTCAGGAAGTAGAATCGAGCGGAATTTAACAATTCCAAAATTACTTTTGGATTTTTTTTACAAATAAGCTGCACTATGAATTAATACATTATTTTAGCTTCCCTTTTGAGAAAATTTATATAAAGAGCGAGTTGTTCCATTTACGATATTGACAATTTGGCACCTGCACTTGGTTGTTTTGTGTGAAGAATGATAACACATTTATGTATAGGTTTAGCAGTTTAAAATTTTGTAGAAAGATTTTATAGAAAAAATGCTTTATAACGAAATGCAATAAAAATCTAATTTTTCGTCGTGGTGGTGCAGTTAGCTGGGTTGCAAATTAATCAGTCGATATTGTCTATAAATTAGTGTTTCCGATTATGGTGCTATTAGGTTTTATAATTGAACATACTTTTTGTCTAATCTGTGCGTTTGATAATTATTTTTTATCGTCATTTCCTTTGTTGTTAATCATACGTGTAATATATTTGTATATGCAATATTTAATTTTACACTGATCCGTCATTTACCACCATAATAAACGTGTTCGGTATGTATGTAGTAGGTACGAATAGGCAAATATGTGCTATTTGAGGTCAAACCACTCTCCTAAAAGCAGGCATCTGAATATCTATCGTCTCAAAGAGTAACAACTTATTCACCTTACCACATCGATAAAGTTTAGTTATAATAATATATAGGTATATTAGTTAACCTGACGTGCAATTGAATTAAAAATAAGGGCCAATTATTGCGAAACCACTTAATTTAATGTATGTTTTTTTAACATAATTTTGATCCCGCTGGGCATCTTATGTATTTTTTTCAAAAAGATTTCTACTATTATAATAGTCGTTATATATTATTTTTTGAGGTGTTTTAAAATTATGTATGCTTAATAAAGAATATTTTACATTTTCAATTCATGTCTATTCGTTGAATAAGAAAAATAATTACTTTTTTTCTGATATAAAATTGTTAAGTAATATTACAAAAAATATAAAATGTAATAATTTAATAGAGTATGTACTATCTTATTTTTTTTAAATTCCCAGTTTTGTTCAACTTAAGATAAGAATAAAAAAACAGTACTCAAGTGCATTCATTCATGCAAAATGGTATTATAATATTAGTCATAATTTACAGCATGTTAATTTATTTCTAACGTTTTTTTTTACATAAATAGGATCTCAGAGAGATACTAACTAGGAAAAAAATGAAAAAAATACGACACCGGGCGGGACTCGAACCTGAATTCTACAGATTCCGGCAAAATGTGCTTTGCCAATTGACCACTTGCATATTACATAATTCCGATGGAATTAATAAGTAGTAATACAACTGAAGAGCATCAAAAATTCGTTAATATTGATAACCGGCCTTTGTGGTTTAAATCAATGTACCAATAATATATGCATACATTGATTCCTAGCCGACGTTAGGATAGTAAGTATTTAACAGGGATTCAAACCAGAACTAAACCCAAAACCAGTAAAACCGTTATTTTTGTCGGAACGAAAATTGGAACCGAACCAAAAAAATCGTTTTTTCCCACTCCAGTTATTGTTCAGTTGTAGTGACGCATCTCAAGATAGTTCTCATAAATTATAATATATAATTTTTAAAAAATATGGCAGCGCGGTGCAGCATAGCTATTGGTTTCGGAGCTTGGCACCGGCTATCATACAAGTATCAAAAAATGTTCCAAATTATGGTAGAAAATAAATTTTTAATACAAATAAAAACATTTAAAAGTCAATCACTTTGAACTGAACCGAAAACCGAAACGAAAAAATATAACGGTTTGAAGCCCTGGTATTTAACACCAACAACATAAAATAATACACGTAACATCGTTTACTGTATTCGGAACAGTTATTATGCACCATTAAAATAAATAATCTGTCACATAATAGCTTTTACCCATTTCTTTTTTTCTTTTTGACAGTGACAGAGATGAGACACATATTTATATTATTTTGAATGCTGAATTTAATGTTGTTTGACTTTCGATAGTGAAAAAAATGTCGGCCTTCAAAGCATGTCAATTTTTAGCTCGTCATTCATCCATTGAAAGTTCATTTGAGATCACGGCTTTTACTATTTGAAGTGCGAAGCAGTATTATAACTAAATTACTATTGACCGCCGTTTCTTCAATGCGAAGACTTAGAGCAGTTTTAGAAGTTATCTAGTTAAATATTTCAGTTTCTGAATGTGTTATTAATTATCTATAAGTATCACAATACGTTTGCTTATTCATTTTGTTAATTTTTACGTTAAAATATCATTCTCCGTAGAACATAAATAAGTATTTTTTGCATACTAAGTCAAACAAATACGGGAAAATATCAAACGAGATTTTCAAAGAATTACTTATTAAATTTAAATTATAATCACGATGTAATTGTATATAATTTGTGTAGTTTAATTAAAATACGGGCAAGAAAAACATGTTATCTTTTTGGATCGACGAACTCGCTTTAATGAGTTAGTAGTTTATTTCTAAATTGAATCATTAGAATTAGCTCTGCTAAAAAACCAATGCAAGGTTAAATTTAAATTAAACGAACAATGTTTACAATTTATGGTTATCGTTTGAGACTTACTGTTTGCAATTGGTTGCAAAACAATTCAACCCAGAAAACCAACGTTATGTGAAATCAGGGACGGATTGAAGCGGCGGGAAATCAGGAAAAATACATACACAGACCTACAAACCTATCTGATGAATGGATGGAGCCAGAGTCGAAAACTACCCAATCAGAAGTCGCAACTGGACAGCATCTGACATTCGAATGACGTTTTCAAAATGCGTCCATATGATAGTTCGTAGTTCCATTCTACTGTAAGCCTATACTCAAATATTTTTTTGTATTGGAAATGAAAAGTAGAAAAAGTGAAGTTATGTAAAATAATTTAAATAATCGATTGCATTACCACTAGCAATTTTCCTAAGTAAAAAATTATGTGCTACTGCAACAAAGGTATCACCATGATGTACAACTATGTTATTTCAAATAGTCAATAGGCGCGCACTGACTGGGCGTGCAGCCTCGCGTGGTCGCGAGGCGGCTTCGCCATAGATAATATATGTAAAAGCCTTGCGAGGCAAAATGCTCAGTCAATCAGTACGCGACTCGTCCGAGGCAAACGCACGCGCCGCCTTGCCCGAGCGATGCCGCGACTAATCCAATCGTTGTCGGTTTATCAATGCTCAAAGGTGCTGCGCGCGGCTACTCGCATGACGTTAATTTTATTGAGAGCTACCTCGCGCAGCGATTTTCGCGAAGCAAACGTCCGAGGTAGCCTCGCGAGGCTACTCGTTCAGTCAGTACGCGGCTAATAACGCACATTATATAGATTAAAAATATGGTATCATAGACATTTAAAAATTTTGAATGAGATCAAATGAATAATTCTTTGGGCTTCTTCGTGTTGTATCCGATTCGTTCAATATTTCACTGGGTACCGGATTGATTAAAACTTTCTATTAAACAAAACAATGTTATATTTTCTCATTTAATTTTGAGTTGATTGTCTGAAAATTTTTCTCAGCTGGTCTTTAGGTACTAATCCGCCCCTGCATTGTATATTATAATCTTGATTACTCTTTTACCGGTGATGGAATGAAAACAGATAGCATTGACAGCTTTAGGTATAGCTATGAGAAATGCCACTTTGAAAAGAGAGCTTGTTATCCAAATGGGAATGGCTGGAAGAATTGAAGAAGTTTGTGCGATATGTTTACGGGTTCATGTTATGCCTGTTTGCTAGAACCAGACGGTGTTGCTTTACGACCTCGATTCATTGCATCTTAAGAAGAATCAGAAAAATGGTTTGCTGAGCTTTGACAAAATGCTTTCGGTGGATACAGCTATGTGTCAGAAATCAGGACATCATAGAATGGACCATGTAACCTCTCGTTTGACGTCTCTTCTAAAGTGAAAACGGGACTAGTGATGGGCCTGGTTACGTGATACGGATGCTTTGAGGTAGTCTGAATTTATTTTTTCATGAAATATTCGAGATTTTGGCGTCCATGAAGAGGTGTATAAAGTATGAGAATGATTGGTATAGACCCATTAAAACCATTTTACACAAGCTGAAAACCGCAGGCCACCCGTTAGCGACCACGTATAAATGTACCAATGGTTTGAATTGGCCGGTAGTATTACTGGTCGCGGAAGGAGGCATTCGGAAAGTAGGTGAATGTCGGAACGCCTCGGGAGGCGTCTTTCCCGCTAGCGGTGGATCGGCGAACAAAACTGCATGATGCGATACCCAATGAATATATTCATTGCGTCATTCATGATCAGTCACAGTGACTGTATTGTGCGCTTTAAAAGAATGTTCGACATTCAAATGAAAGAATATAGCAATAAAGACTTCATTAAACATAATATAAAGTAATTTAATATACTAGTTTTTTTATTATTCACAGGATTTAAGAATGTAACATTGAACATATATTTTCTTCAACATTTTTTTAATATGTATGTGTCTGAAGTATTTCCAAATTATGTATGTCATATTAAAAATATATTTAGACAGCCGTATAAAAATAATTAGCTACTATTTTCATCTCCACGGTGGAGTGAAGTGTTCGCCAATTCGAATCCTGGGTCTGGCAAAAAGCATGGACCTAATGAGTTGTGTGGATGTTCAAGAATCATTACTAGTAAAAATTATGTTAATACCGGTTAATCAAACAGTTAATAATAACAAAGCCTACGAACGAAAATGGTAATTTACTTAGCTGTAGGTATATTTGTATTTAGGTAAGTATAGAAACTTTTTTTTTTCTGAAAAAGATTTTTATTAATTTATAATCAGGTGTAAGTTAAAAAATTATTATACCTGATATATCTATTGTAATAAAATCACAGTTAAATGATGTTGCCATCGTAAAATATGCTGCAAAGCGCGGGAAATGTAGGCCATTTTTAAGTATTCTTATTGCTTTCTTCTCGAGAACGGTAGATTCTAGAAAATTAAACAAAAAATACGCCATCATACCGATTTAATAATAATTGTCAGTTTACGAACAACTAAAAAAGACCTTTTCAATTTGGTTGCTATATACTTTAGAAAGGCCAGTAGGTAGCAGTTAAATTATATTTTAAAAGAATTGAGTATATAATGGAATAATATACTTAGTTCAATTTATGTAGCAATAGAGAAAATTAAAAGTATTCCATAATATAAATCAAGGGCATATCTACAGTGCTTAGTCATTCGTTCAACGTACCGACTAGTTACTAAAGTTTGCAATCCCGGAAATCCGCACAATTCATTGATTGCGGGATTGATAGTGTAAGAATACCGGGATGTAATTTAGTTTTTGACAAATAAATACATGTATTTTTATTCAATAAAAAGGTGCACCTAATTTTAAAACCTGGATAGTTTATATAAATATCTATTTTAAAAATATTAAAATTATTATTAAAGTCTCAAAACCATTAATACACATTAATAACATACCTAAATTAATATCTAAGAAAGTATGTTTTGCTGGTATATAATGTATTTATTTCATAACAGGTGAATTCGCCCAGTCGTGGAATACTATCCCACACCAATGTATTATATTATTATATTATGATCGTTTTAACATCATTGCACAGGGGGTGCAAGGTAGTAAATATTATATTTATCCGAAATTTTTATCATTCAAATACAAAATTAAGGACATAATTAGTAAAAAATAAAGTCAGTACTTAATGTCATTGTCAGTAAGTTAGGAGATAGGTACATCAAAAAATACGATTAAGTTGGTATAATAAATAATCATAGTGTACAATATAATATTATATGAAACAATATACTTGTATTTTGGATATTTTTATCTGAGTTTTAAAAATGAAACACTAAAAATTCCTTAGACTTGATTAGTAGTTTTATGAGTCAATTGACTAATTGAAAGTGTTTAGGACAGTGATAGCAAACCAATGGAATGAGCGGAAATTCTGCACGCGAATGAATTATATGCAGAATCGTCCGGGTGACATACAACCGGAACGGAAAATATCCCGAAATGTCTGCTTGATTTTTATTAAACATTCCATTCGGTAGATAACACGTAGCGCTTGGCAAAGTTGTGAGAACATTTAAAAAAAAACTCAGTAGCTCGAATGAAACTGGAAGAATATGCGATAAAGTCGCACGTCTTGTAAATATTTTTTGGTAAAGGAAAGCTAAAAAAAGTCGTTAACATGGATTATAAATGGGTTTTTTTTCGCGGAAAAACTGAAAAAGATCTCGACTTGTAATGTAGCTTAAAAAAAGGGAAATGCTGGGAAATCCAATGCTGATACGCTACACATTATTGTGAATATTTTAGTTTTTTTAAGTAAGTATAGTCAATATAAAAAGGTTCGCCATCGTCGATCTGGATATTAGAATGTTGAAGAATAACATATCTAAGTAAGTACTAAAATATTATTGAACTCTTAAATCGAGTGTTCGTAATTCGTACGTATCGAGTGATCGTAAAAATATATTGAAGTACTAATGTCAAAGTATAAAAAAATGTTATTAATGATACTTAGTACATATAGCAAAACAAACATATACTCATATTATTATTAGACCCAAGGTTAAGAAGAAATAAAATAACTTACGTTCATAAGAATCTGTCTATTCATTGGTTAATGAAGTTCTCCCTAAACATTTAGAGCCGGGTTCAAGGGTACCGTAATAATATGTATTATGTTCTGGTGAGTACATTCCATTGTGTATTAGGTATAATTCGAAGCTGTATCGCGAAATATTTGAACTCAAATCGAAGTATTACGATTACGTTTTTTAAATATTAAGTTTATTATTTAATTAATGTTAAGTTTAAATAAGTTTAATAAGTTTTTGATATTTTTTTAGATACATACGTCTGAATTACCTATATAAAATTAAAAAGATCATTAAAATGTATTAAATTGCTGATTTAAAATTAACTCGCAGATGCATTACGGCTCACCATGTGAGTACGTCTATACGTCTATGTATAATGAATAATGATATTGGAAAGCAACACTTAAGTTTAGAAGATAATCATTTTGACTGGCAATATAACAACAATGCGATTCGTGACGAATGCGAAGATGTTTATTGAAATAATTAGCAGATGTTACCTATGCCATAAAGAATTACCGGAGGACAATAGATCGATTTCGAAGAGAAAAAAGATGTGCACAATGACCTTAAATTATTTAATTTATGGTACCTAAAAGTAATAATTACGAAAATATTGATATACGAGTATAACAAAGGTCATGAATCATGATACTTCATAAATTATTATTAATGTTATATATACGTATACTTTATTTTGTGTTAATACTTATTTGTTTGATTGAAACTTTATTAGATAAAGATAGATGCATGATACTGTGGCGATAGGTATATAATATATCAAATAAAACACAGTGGTGCAACGAATAGTCTAATTTATTGGTATTCGCGTACCTAAATGAGTGCACAAAATTAATTTGGATTATACACTTGTGACAAGAGTTGATTGAGTTGAAAATGTCCCTTTAAGGCCGACGAAATCGGTCCAGATATAATTAATAAAAGTGGAATAAATAAGATTAAAAAAATGCGTTTTATTAAATTAAATTAATAATACAATGACAATAAATTTGAAATAGCTACATATAACGAATTATTGACTTAGATAACTTGGAAAATTGGACATACTCAAAATAAGTAGGAAAAAATTAACAAAATAAACATATTCTGAGAGAAAATTATAACAATATAATCGGCATGTACTTGTGTGTAGTTAAGATTTACAATAAAATATTCACTCTCGGTATAAGAGTATTATTTTATTTTAAATAGTAAGTAAGTACATAGTTAAGAACTCACGTTTGTTAGTAATTATTATTATATTTTATAATATAATTATTATAAATTACATAATATAATGTTATCAAAAAAACTGTTCTTGATTACATGATTCAAGAAAATCACAAAACGGAATAAACATATTTAGGTTGAAAAGTTTCGGTAAGTGTGGCTAAATAAAATTAAGGCCAAATAACATGGGTTGGAGATTCACGGCCTCCATGAAGTTGATTATGTAACCTGCTCAATTAATTTAAATATTCATTTTATTTGTGTAATTGTTAAATATAATTTATTTGTACTTTATCTGTGACGAGGTGTAAGATTGAATTTGAATTGAAATTACCTTCCATACATTTTGGGAATAATTGTTATGCGTAGATTGCGGATAAGCAAAACGAGAAAATTCTACTTTTTGATTTTTAGGACAGGTAATTCTTAAAACGACTTCTGTTTTGATTCTTCCGAATTTAATTAACGAGTAAGTAGGCCAATATATTAGTATGCATCAAAGAAAAATCTCTTTTAATCAAAAGTAATGTATGCCTTTAGATACTTTCACTTCATGATATTTTAATATTTTACATTTCGTTTGCAGTGCAAACATCATGGTTATTATTTTGAGAAAATGTGAACTGCATATCTAAATACTATTTTACATATTACATTGTACACTTCCCTTAAATTATAATAAATTTAAACAAAGATTTCACAGAGTATGGAATAAAGTCACTGATAGTATTATGCAAGATTGCGATTTAAATTGAATATGGAACAAGACAAAATATGAAGTAATACGGTATCTTCTATATTGTGTTATATAGATATGCAGAGTTATTAGTAAAGCATATTTCACGTTAAACTTTATACCTATACGGAAACTGGAGCATAGTAATTTTATTGCATTATAATTGGATTAGTCATAGAAGTAATTTTGTAATAAAATGGTTTTAATATACTTTGCACGAGAGCATGTATTTATTTGATGCCTAAAGTTTAAACCAATTTTGAAATTATTTGAATAATCTTGAAGGTTTTGTTATTTATGTGATGTTTACGATATGGACAAGTCGAATTTATTATATTTAATATAAACTACCAAATCTATTGAATAATTATTAATTAATAGTAGTTTTCAAGTATTTCGATCTAAATTATCATAAAAATAGCGACTCAAGTTTCGGTTGGTTTGCCTCTAATAGTAATTTGAATGAATTTCGTATAACATCCGGTTTATTACCATACATTGTATTATCATTTACGAATAATATTTTTTTTTACAAAATATAAAAAATATATTTCCTCTGCAGAAGTTACAAAATTTTCATTCCTCTGTCATGCAAGAGAGAATTTTATTTCAATTTACGTTTTTATTTTATTCAAAATAACTAAAATATATATATACCTGCTCAGAAGTAACCGGATACGGCGTAATTACAATTCAATTGATAAACGATGCATCATAAATATAAGTTATACATTTACCTTGATATGATTAGATTTTAATTCAGTTTTCTTGGTCGTTATGTGAATAGGTATACGACTAGCAGAAAAGTCTACAGACGTAGGTATTTATGCTAACTGGATATAAGTACCACATATTTATTATATCGTATTTAGTCTACGCTAATGTAGTGACCAAAGACATAATGATGATATCTTTATCTTTGAGTATCTTTTGATGAGTCCACGTAAGTGTAGTTTCGTGATAACTTGTTTTTATTTGAACAATTTTTTTTAATCAAAAGCATGTATTATAATTTATTAAGAGTACACTCTTGAGATGATGCTTTGATGGTGAATGCAATTTTACAATATCAAAATGTAATGTTTTCAGCGGTGAAACTCAAAATCAAAAGTGCATAACTTCCGCTGAAAGATGCTTTGAGATTAATAATTAATCTAAATTATTTCAAACACTTCTGCATTTTGATACGATAGAAATCATAAATTGTAATCAATTATGATTCTGTTAATTTTCATCGCAAACTAATTAGTTATCGTAGTGAATTTAAAGTGATGTACACATGCATACATGACACTCATTTAATAATACGTGAATTTACAACACAGATAAGAAGCTGTATACTAAATGTATATTTAATGATATACTAATATTCTTATATGTTTCATTTTTTCAGGCAAACCAGCAAGATGCAATCTAATGATTGAACATACGGTTATGCATATATATTTTATATAATTCTGGGGTCCCCACAGTGCCCTGGGTAGTAGAGATACAACTATGCCTGTTGTTTTTCAACACGTGTTTGATCCAGTGCAAGGACATAATGGGTTTAATGAATAGCTAATAATGGAGATGGAATCGAGGCTAAAGTAGACACAGCTAAAACTAAGCGTAGGTACCTACATGGCCCCCACAAGGAGGGGGCTGACAGGGCTCTAGCCTGGGGGCCCGGGCTTAGGAGCGCCCGGCGTAGCTATTTAAGTGAGATATAGGTACATACACGACAAATTTGATTTAATAGTAAAAAAAAGTCATTATATAATATAATGAATATTTACATGATTTTTGATGCAATTTGATTTGATACAAAGGTTGATATAATTAGTTAAATGATAATTCATGTGTAGACTTTTTTTATAATTATTTTTAGTGTGTTTCCTCAATATAAAAATGGCCATTTAACCAAAAGGTATGTCGAATGGTGGTTACTTGACCACCACAAAGGGGGTGGCGATTAGTGCTTCATAATATGATGCTGAGTAGCGACATCTCAATTTATCAAGTGGATTAATTTAAAAATACACGAAAAACTCTTAATTTAATCTCAAAGAATCCTGGAGTTTCGCGGAATATCATTTGGGGAACACTAATGTAAAACAATCACACTGCCTTTCATCTTAGCGATATGTAGGGGGGCCCTCTAAATATCCTGGTCTGGGGGCCCGCTTCCTGATGTGGGGGCCATGGGTACCTATATACATATTATGTTGTGAAGCCTAGAAATGAAGATACAGATGGATTGCTGGTAAAACCCTCAGTGATAGTGTAATAAATAATAAAAATCTATAGATGTACTCAGATCTGGGAGAGAGAAAGAAATATATTTTGGAATACATACGGATGGACGAAACTAGAATTCCACACATCACGATAGGCAAAAGACCCGATGGCCCTCGTTCCTTAGCAGATTTCACAAAAGATATAAGGAAACACATCTTTGATAGGTTTATAACAAAAAGTTATTTATATTATTAATTAATTTAAAAACAGTTTTTATTCAATGCTTTGATACTAGATAATCTGTTGAACTATTCTTATTTTTTTCTTGATACACCTAAGTCATGGACTGAGCTTATTTTACAATATAATTTACATACATAGTTTCAATAACAATTTTATTGGGGGCCACAAAAATGTAAAATATAATAAATTATTAAATTTTCACACAATAATGACGTCAAAAACAACAAGATGATTAATGACGTAAGTCATTGTTTCTGTCGCTGTTATTTTTTAGATATTAAATACCTAAATAAATAGGAAACGATCTTCATTTTCCTTCTTTAGACCCACGCCGTAGATGTATAAGGGCCATAAATAAGACAAGGATAACATACCACTTAGCCTTGGATTTGGTAGATACTTAAAATGAAGCCTACTTATAATTGTATCGAAATATACTTTCAACTGAATTAGGTACATACCTACCCACTTTTGATATTCTTCATTACCAAGTGAAAATAAAAACTGGAGTCAATGCAATGGTATTTTTTTTATGATAATTGATAATGATTATAAAATTAACAATCAACTATGTATTAGTTTACCTGGTCGATTTTCAGTAATTTTACTAGTAAGAATATGAATGGGTGAAAATTAGATTTAATATATTCAAATATATATGGATTTTTGCGACTCAGAATACAATTGCGATACCTATATGTTTTACGAACGTAGGGCGTATTATTTGCTTGACTAAAGGCTTGCTTACACGGGCTTAGTACTAATCATCAGTTATCACTAGTCACACTAACCACTGAGCTACTTAATAGGCTGAGTCTACGCGAGCAGAAAAATTAAAGTGTATTAGAACTATTAGTAGCACCATCATGGCCCCCACAAGGGGGGGCTGACAGGGTTCTAGCCTGGGGGCCCGGGCTCAGGAAGGGCCCGGCGTGACGAGTCGACCAGATAAGTGAGAAAAACATTGATCACAAATTTGCTCAAATAGTAAAAAAAGTCGCCTGCGGCGCTTTTTTACCACATTGATATTAATAACTAAAAATATTTAGTTGCACGATGCAATTTTGAATTGTATTTTAGTGGATGTACATATTAAAAATACAGAAAATCGATAAAAATACACCTTAATTTTACCACGTACACCATTTGGAAAACGCTACTGCAGCGCGTCACACTGCTTTTACCCTTAGCGATAGGTAGGGGGGCCGCCAAACATCTTAGCCAGAAGGCCCGCTTCAGGATGTGGGGGCCATGAGCACCACAGCAAATACAAAAAAAAACACGTAAACTGTTGTTCGTTTTCTTATTTGTTACTAATGATCAGTAAATAGGATGAGTTTTTATTTACTAGAATTTTTACTAATCTTTTTTACTATTTGCCCTGTTTACATGCATTGGTATTAATTTGGGTAGCGAGTACTAATTATTAGTACTAAACCCGTGTAAGTAAACCTTTAATTAAGCACAGTCAATAAAGAAAAGTATGTTCGATTCGGTACTAACAAATAATGTTCCCGCTATTATCAATGTTGTTACTTAGATACGGATACGGAATGTTTTTTTTAAAATTCTATATTTGAATCTTCTATTATGAGTACAAAGATTTTTGCACTAGGTCTTTACCGCCCAAATATAGCTAATTCATCTACCTTTGCTGGCGCGACTGACTGTTAATTCACATGAAAATAATTTTATTTAGCGATAGATTGGTACGACTACAAAAAAACTGATCATGTCTGTTGAACTTCAGAGTAAATTGTGTGTCGAAATATATATTGCACCTGCATTTACTATACATACAATGTTAACAGATACGTTCACTTAAGAGAATATGGTCGTGAGGTCAACCGGGCCAGTTCGATGAGTGGGCGGCACTTGCTAGTTGCGGACCTACTTTCGGTCATACACTCACATATTATAATTTTCTAAATATTCTTAGGATTTTGACTGAAATATTTTCTAATCATACATCATTTGAAAACAACTCAGAGAAATATATAACTACTAGAAAAAAATGTTGAAAAAAATACCACCCCTAGCGGGATTGTGCGCCAATGTGTTCTACCAACTAAGCTACGTGCGTCCCATCTAATTGCGGCGAAATTGACTAGATAGTAGTTGTTGACACATGTCTGAAACGCTTCATAAATTCTGTTAATTTTGGAAGTCAGGTTTCGTATTTTAAATCAAAATATTAATTACCAAAATTATTACTAACCGGTGTCAGGATATCTCCAAAATTGTAGTTAGGTATAAGGCACTTACACTTGCTAATAATTATTTAATAAACAATTTTTTTTTCAACAAATATTTCACAAGATTTGAGAATGTAACATTCTTTATTACATACATAATTTGAAAACACCTCACGGGTTCGAATTTTGCTACGCGTCGTATTTTTTTCAAAATTATTTTTTTGTTGTTATATGTTTTAAAATTATTTATGTTCAATAAAGTATGGTACATTCTGACATCTTGTGAATAATTCGTTGAAAATTTTTTTTTCGAATCCACGATAATTTACGTATTTATTTTAAAATATTATGTTTATATAGAACAGGGAACTTGTGTGCCACATTCAACATTTAGTTTTAATAATTATTAATAGTTGATTAATAGTTGCCGCATATGCTGTTCATGTCCAAAATCCAACCCACTATCTTCATTGATAAAATAACACATGGGTTTAGTATGGGTAAAATTAACTTTATAGAAATACTTTTCTGAAACCTGCTATTTTAATTATGTGGGGAATATGATATTGTTTACTACGAAATTTATTTGCTAAAAATAGATGCTTTTTTATTTACTAAATAAGTACCTACATTTCTTTTAATAATAGTATTTGTTGATTTTGTTCCGCTGGAAGAATATATTTTTGAAGGGTGACAGTCGTTCACATTTGAACATTTTATAATTTAGACATAACATTAAAACAAAAACGAACCAACTAATGTAATATTGGTTGTCCTCTGAATTCGGGTTGCAGAGTGCAATAATTACAAGATAAAAAGATTTTTTTATATACAACGTTTTTAAATTTTCTGTTGAATTATTATGCTCAATATGCTCAAACTTGTACTTGATATGAAGTAAATAAAAACAAACAAACAAATATAGAATCTTACTGAAATGTCATTTTGACATTTCATTTTGATTTCCATAGTAATTATTACACGTATATATTAATAATTTAGTTGCTAGGACCACCGCCTTAGCAATCAATAATAGTCTTTTACTTTTTACGGATTTTTCTGAAATAACTTACCATGCAAAACAGAATTAACTGAAAATGAATTCAATTCTGCTTAAAGATAGCTAAAAGTATTAAAAGAATGCATTGGCATCGTGTTCTGATATATTATAAAAGTTTCAAATGTCTAGCTAGTCGGGAAGTTAAATAAAAATCGATTGTAGGATTTGTACTGGACAAACAACCACCGGACAAACAAGAATACGAGCTAATAAAAACGTTGTAATAAAAATCGCAAGTATGGTCGGGGCAGACCTGGGCCGAAAGTGTAGTTTTATTATTTCAATATTCGAAAATAGACACAAAAGTACGGGATATGAAACAAACTTGATTTAACGGTATTGCATGAATAAATTATATTGAGTAGAAACAAAGATAATTGGTCAAACATCATTTTACCTATATATCGCTGCTAAATTTTATTCATTGCGGAAAATATGAAAATGTATATAATGTTGTGATGATTAAAAATTTAAATAGTCTACACGCTTCTATTAAGAGCAATATTATTATATTATTTTATATATTTGAATTCGGCAATTATTACTCAAAAACGAAAAATATGGGACATTACAGTGTGTATGTTTTTAATAGATTCTTAGCACGATTGGTTGTAAAACGTTCTCTTAATCGACCACGATATTGAATATTAATAATGACGTGTGAATTTAATCTACGCACAAGATTTGAACTTGCAACCCAATAATTTAGAACCAGTTATTCTGCCACTACCATACTGCAGGAGTAATTAGAATAAAGGAAAATAATTTCACATATTGTGCAATTGTCCTTCATAAGAACTAAAAATGATATTTTGGCAAAAGTATAACATCGTAAACTTTTTTACTAGGTGAATTAAAAGAAAGAAGTCATTCATTGTCGAAGAAGTAGTCATAAAAGGGATAGGATTTTCATCACTAAGATTACTGTCTCTTTTATATAACTACAAACGTGTTTTCGATTAAAAAATAATTGTAAAATATTATTAAAATTATCTCAAAAATACTGAACCTACTTACTCATATTAAATTTGATTCACATTCATAATATTATACAGAATTATCCATAATATGCACTATAGATTAAAACAGTATTAAATAAATACCTTTAACCAGTGACGTCCCGAGACAAAATGCCGCCCCTAGACAGCGCCAAAACCAAAATGCCGCCCCACCTTTTATGCACTATTTTTTATCATCCGTGCACGTATCGTGTTTGGTCACTAAGGACGTCGAAGGACAATGGAAGTAAACTAGACACCGCGAACACGACAAAAAATACAGTACTATTAAACCTTTTATGTTAATTAATACATTCTGTTTCTATCCAGTGAGCTGAATTTTTAATGGGAAGATATTTTCGTTATTCAGTACTAAGTTTACGAAGCTATTTCTATATACACCAAATGATTCTCCTCGATTTGCCGCCCTTCGAGTAACTGCCGCCCCCAAGCGACGCTCAATCTGCCTACCCCCACGGGATGTCACTGCCTTTAACCTCCAACCTGCGCAGTATTAGGGCTTGCGCAGACAGAGAGCGGTCGGAGTTCTGCGTTCAACCGACCGTTGACCGCTAACGTTCAGGGACAGCAGACAGGTGGCGGTCAACAATAATCGTTCCATTTGTATACAAACGTCGTTGTGACACAGGCGCTGCATAATGCGAGACCGCTATATTCCGACTGCGAGTAGAAGTGAGAAAGCACCGCTGTTGCGTACTCACTCCCCCGTGTGGTTTCGCTCTATGTTGTGTGACTGCTCAAATTCATATGACGGCACTGGACGGGAGGTACGGCGTTCTTTGTAATTCCGGGAATAGAACTCTAGAACGCTGGCGTTCCAATTGACCGGCGTGGTCTGACCGCCGGCTGGGTACCCAAACAGTATGAAGTCCATACAGTACAAAGAACGCAGAACTCCGAACGCGGAACGCAGACCGCCTGGCCGCTCTCTGTCTGCGCAAGCCCTTATCAAAGCTGGCGTCACTTTTGGCCAACTTAATATTATTCTTGATCTATGTCCGATGTTAATTAGTTGGAGCATGTGAACACCACGTGTCGCATCAAAGAATCTCTGTCGCTATCCAGTCTTTTTGTGTCTTCCCATGTCATATCACTATTCTGTAGTTTGACCTTATATGGTATTTAGTGGCCTTCTGTGACGCTGGAATCTGTTTGGTATGAAAAATAGGTAGGAGAGGTTGAAATTCTCATTGATACGAAGCAAGTGGCCAAATCAGGTCCATTGTCACTTTTCCACTCACTCCTAAAGGCTGCATGATCCGAATTCTTACCTCGTTATTGGTTATTAAATCTAAATTCATACCAGCGTACACCCAGTATCCGGCGCAAATACCTGTTCACGAAGCTCAGTATATGGTTCCTCAGAACCTTCGCAAAAACGGAATGCCACCCATTCAAATTCAATAATACAATATATTATTATCTATTACATGCGTTTTATGCGAAACCAGAATTATAGTACGGTTGGTAACACTGATAGCGTATTAATATAATCACAAAGAAGAGAATGTAAAGAGACAGTAGGTATGTCGATATACTCGTACTATAGCGTTGTCATACTACAAACACGTTAACTTCAGTTTTCAATATAAGAAAAGATGTCCGACATTGCAGTTGATGAAAATAAAATAAAACGCATCACTAGCTAGTAGCCTTGTACACCTGGTACATACTTAGGTGAGTGGTATACTCTGGAGTGTGGCTAGAATAAATTATAGTGAAAACGGTTTCTATTGAAACATATTATGCCGCGTGTAATATCCCGTCCATTCGACTCTCGATTTCATTTGATGATATAGTTATCTGATGACTAACAATCACTTAATTAAATAAGCATTTGGTGAGAATTAAGTCAGGTTGGTAATTTTTCAAAATATCTGCTTTTACCTTCTCATATCACTGACAATAATAACAATGATATCGAAACAAAGGTGGATTAAAAATGTTAAAATTTATGATTTCATAATTTACCAGTGCATCTATTCTATACACAAGATTGTTATCGGCCGTTATCGACGTTAGTTTAACATATTTGTGTAGTGAGGTATTATAATTGTTACAATAAGTGATATGATTTAACAGCACCTCTATTGGATGTGTTAACTTTTAGAGTGATATAGACAGTTTTTACAGTTTAGACGGTAATTGTTATTATTTTGGTAGGAATATTTCGGTTAATTTCGAAAAATATTCTAGATTTCCAAACTTTCATTCCACCCTGACATTTCATAATTCAATGGAAATGAAAATTATAATAATTAAGCAAGTTGAATTATAATTGTTTTTCAATATAAACATCTTTAATCTATACATACGTAATCGAGGTCCATTATACCATGTTTATACAATAATTTGTAAAACTATTGAAAATAATTATCTACAGAATCGATTAATTTACTTATTACTAGAAAGTGTTTTTCCTTCAAATCATTTTTAGATTTAAGAATACAATTAAGACGCTGGGGGCCATAACTGGTGATAAAAGAATATTATGAAACAATTAAAACCTTGATTCGTATATTTTGTGCAGTAAAACCGTTGCTGTGTGAATTGGTGCATTGTCATGACGAAACGGTATATTTTTTTGGCCAAATGCGATCGCTTTGTTTTGATTTCATCGTCTATGCATTGCATAAAATTGTTATAATACTTGCTGGTAATTATTTTTTTCTTTTGCAAGATAGTCAATGAAAATTATTTCTTGCACATAAAAATATTGACCATAACCTTTCTACCATTTGGAACTAACTTTGTCGCCTTAGACGTCAGTTCACTGGTATGACTATTTAACGGCCCACATGCTCGTCGTAGGTCAAAATTGAGTTTTTATTGTATTTTCAAACCATGTGTCAATCTTGCCCATTTTTTGAATAATAAAATGCCTAATTCTTGTAAAATTTGGGATCACAGAGATTATCAATATAATTTTTTATCGTGAATATTTTAGTAAAATTATCTCGTCATAAATTATACCATTGGTTTTATAAATGCATTTAAAAATTAATAAATGTAAAAAAAATTAACACCACTGCACATTCATGTATCGAAATATGATTATATTCTAAAACATTAGAGCGAGAGGTTTAAAAGAATACTATTTTATGTAACAAAAATACTTTATGCAGTCATCAAATGTTTAAAATAAATATAAAGGATAATAAGGCTTCAAAATAATATAAATAGATTATCCACAACGTTTAAGGAGTGTCCAGGATCATGGTTTGAAAATACAATAAAAACTCAATTTTGACCTACGACGAGCATGTCCCCCCTTAATCATACCATGTAGGTAGACACAAGTCTCATTAGTAGACATACATCTGCAAATAATTTGTTATTATTATAGTGCCTGTACACGTGCATGGATTTACTGGCAGCAATAGTATGTATTTTAAACTATCGTGACAATAACTGTTTACACGTAAAAGTGCTGACTGTCTCTCCAATCTCATTCTTCAAGAGTAATCAAGAGGCAATGTTGTAATTTTATGGTACTATTTTGACAGGTAGTGAAAATTGTTTAACTTAAAAATGAGTCTTTGTGCGGTGCGGTGTAGTTCCTTTTTTTGCCGGCAGGTTTGACACCATCGTTCTACAGTGCAGGCGCTGATTTTGGTTCATACATGCAATCTTGCAACTGCAGGATAATACATGTTTATACGTACATTTTCTTGTTATGGTTGCGATAATATGTACTGTCAGCAGTATATCCATGCACTCGCACGAAACATCTATTTACAGATTTTTTAGTTTCAAGTGAGCAAACACTGCAGCAGTCATCGCGCATGTAACTAATTCGCCATAATCAAATTTCGCGTAACATGTTGTAAATATCTTCACATTATGGTTACCGTTTTTGCTATGTGCTTAACTTCAATAAAAATCTTTGTTCAGCCAAAACCATTTCGTGGATTATTATTATATTGTATTACCTACTTCTTTTGTTACCACCTTATTTGGACGTCAACTGCGGTCGGTGTTTGCCTTCATAGCTTATTCGTCCACATTAATATTAGGGAACCAATATAATATCTGCTTATTCTATATCTGAGATATTAATATATCTGGCAACCGAAGACCCGCGTGCCGATTGTACTGTGCCCATGATAACATAACATGCCACCCGTAGGTATGTCAAACCATTCCAATAATAAATTTGGAATGAATAAAAAAATGATAAACAATTTTATATTCCTACTTACTTCAAATTTTAACAAAATTTATGGATTTACATAAAATAAGCAGTAAAATATGAATGTTTGAAAACCATTTTAATGTGGCCATTAATGACGAACATAAACCAAACCTACATATAGACGGATTATAAAAATATAATCATAATATAAGCATTTTCGATTTCATCGCTGCTTATGCGTCAATTAATAAATATAAGACAATACGGTCAAATATTATATAATTACATATTTACTACAATTAAGTACAGATCACGTACCTAAATTGGCCTAGTTAGTAGATTGGCCATCGCTGAATCATTAGGTCGCAGGTTCACCCCGCGGCTGGCAAAAATGCAAATGGTTTTTTTTAATGTGTGTTTGATTTAATGCAATGAACCAATTGGTTGGTCGACTGGCTAATCGTCACTCTATTGAAGTCTAATTTACTTAGGTATTAGTAAACTAATTTAATATATTCACCATGACATTTAAATATTTTGAACGGAAGAATATTCAAGACGTACCGATTAAAAATCACTTTTAAATTATAAGCAATGAATAACTTACCGGTATCTACTTGAACTTGGTATTCATAATTAATTATGAAAATTTATTTCAGTTTTTAAAAAATATATATAAAGCATACTATTGATGTTTGAAAGATGATAATTGGTAATATATTATACTATATAGATAAGGTATGTGACCTGGTTTTACAGGTTTCATTACAGTCAATGGTCATTACGTTTCTATCATAGTCTTTGCTACCTGGAATTCTACTCTGCAATATGCACGTATATTATTATAATTATTTGTACATTATTATAATTTACGTATTTCAGCAAACAAGATCCAACCGACACGTATGGCACGTTATGGCACTGAAAATTCAATATTTGAGAGACAATTATTCGTTTAAAAAATATGATGTGTGATTATTTAATTTATACATCTGATGGAATACTTTAATAAAATTAAATAATCACACTACAGTTTAAATCAATCAAGAGTCACATAATGAATATTCTCAGAATTACACACGTGTGAATTGGATCTTGTTTGCAGAAATACGTCCAATTATTTGAATTCATCTTACCTAACTCAAAACAAATAAAAGTAACAACTATCGTATTATTAATTTACTTAAATAAAACGCAAATTTGTATCGTACTTATTACACTTTTTTTTAAATTATATTAATAATAAAATGCATTTCCACAATGAATTGACAGTTACACAATAAAAGAAATTAACAAATATCTTGTTTCTTTAAGTTTTTTTCTTTCTTTTAGAAATGAATATGTTTTCTATAATTGAGTTTAATTGAAATGGTGGTGGGTTTATGTAATATATAATTAGGTGATTACCAGTTACGAGAATCGAATCTCTGGACCTCGTTTTATTTCGTCAACTGATAATTTAAATCATTTATAGGTCATCTTTTGTTTGTTACAGCTTTTGACATTGTTATTATTTAAAATAATGAAAAGATAAAATTGGTAACCTCAATTATAATATATATAAAAATTATATTCAGTATCAAATGCTAGTAATAAATGTAATTTTAGTAGCATTTCACATTTTTTTTACAGAGACAAATAATATACGGAGGCCACCCTGGTTTTCTGATAACAAAATAATTTATAGAGGAAGAAAAATATCGTTAACCGATATTAATTTTTAGAAAAAATATATAATATTCCAATAAAACATATTAAGAAGTTTTCATGAAAAAACAAAATTAAAAATGTTTTTATACTTCAAAAATTGCCTTGAAATTGACAACATTGAAAATATATATATTATCATTTAATCAAAACAAATGTATTAATTGAAATAATCGCAAAACCCATAATATATTTAAAAAAATATATAACTATTTTCTCCAGAAATGTAACGAAGCAAGAATCGGATTATCAGCGAGTAATTTTTCGCACATAATTAGGGATGCTGTCTCTTCTTGGTCGTTCCCCCATGGCTGAGGATCGTGACCACCTCGAAATTCTGTCATCTTTTGAGTGACCAAAACGTTCCACCCCTCTCGATGTGAAGGGTACTCTAATCAGCTCCATCACTTGGTCAATACAGCACGCCAACGCTTTTATTCTGCTTCGCCTTTTCTGGAGGCTATCCAAACCTATCAATCTCTCCAGGTTACCCTGTCCGCACCGAACAATATACAAAAAAAGTGCAGAATGCGTCCTAAACATATTGTCGAGAGCCGTTGTAGTCTTTGAATAATTGGCTAGTTTCTCCTGCGCTCTGTCCAAGAAATAAGAAGCATTTGGTGCCAACACCACATTTCGAAGGCATCAATTACCTTCTGCTCCTTTACCTTCGGGGTCCATGACTGAGCAGGATATAATAATTTGGAGAACAGTAATGTTTGTACAAGTACCATTTTCGTGGCAATTGAAATTCCCCGATTCTTCCATATATTTATAGTAAGACGTGTCATCGAATTTTTCGCAATCTGTGTGCGCCTTCTTATCTCTACTTCACACCCACCTTTACCACTATGGTTAACAATAAAGTTATTATTATAATTATACTTAGTACAATTGTGTTTATCCAGAAGAATGTGCGCGTTGCGCCAAACATTAAAAAATATATATGCGCTATTTGCATTAGTTCACAACTCTGGTTGTTACTTCGAGCCCTGAGTTATACATATTATGATATTGATAAAAACCGACAATTTCTTCGGGTATGGTATTAACTGGAATACTAACCTAACACCCGCGTATTTCTCGATGAAATTTATAATTATCTA
Source organism: Rhyacophila brunnea (assembly GCF_057557595.1). Lineage (NCBI taxonomy): Eukaryota > Metazoa > Arthropoda > Insecta > Trichoptera > Rhyacophilidae > Rhyacophila > Rhyacophila brunnea. Next base: position 19,570,045 of record NW_028232965.1, read on the forward strand.
CGTAATGTACAATTCTTGTATGCATATTTATATGACCAAGGACCCGGACATAGTTAGCAGTGTCCAGCGGCGATTTTCTTTGACGCAGATGACGCAATCGATCCGTCAAAAGATTTAAAAACTGACCTTGAAATAGTTCAAATTAGTCATAATTATAAAATTATTCAAAATCTTAATTAATTTAATGTGATCAGTGCGTCGGACCTCTAGGTCACCAATCGCGCCACTGACAGTATCGTAGTCAAACTTTGTCCAATAAGGAAGAATAAAAAAGTGATCACTTGACAAGCTTAATTATTATATTGAAATGTTTCGTAATTCAATTGATTTTAATAAAAAAACACGAAGTGGGTTGGTGGCTTATTTACTAATAAACTCATGTTCCTACACAAATTTGATTTATTGAAAGTTAATTATTTCCATTAAAGGTAACACTCAATATTAATCATGTACGAGTATATAAATTTTGTGTGTTACTTAATATTTAATTATTACTTATTGTTTTTAAATATACAGAATATAGGTAGGTAGGTAGCATGCGGGGGGCACTAGATGTAAAAGTTTAAATGGGGAACTGTATTTTTATTTTGTCAGTCCTATTTCCTTAACCAAAACGTGCCTAACTGGTTACCAACATTGACGTACGCATCCTATTCATAATAGCGAAATGATTAATATAATAGTATGTAGGCAGTGTAGGTATTTTCAAGTTTTTGATCAAATTCACCACGATAGACAACACAATATACATGTCGGTGAGTCATACAACAATAAGGAAAAACTTGTAATAATCGGTTTTTGTAAATTATTATGAGATGCTAATTTATTATAATACCCTTATTATAGATTCTCACACTGCTTTTATACGTAAATGTATTTAAAAAATGCTGGGGTTCAAGCTATGGCCGCACTGCAAATTTTAGGTAAAATGTCACGTGGCGTCGTGAAGCTGAAATTTAGCGATATTGTTTGTCTTGTTCTTCTGTTTCCGGTAGTTTTCTTGCTTCTGTATGGCAGTTAGCATTGATTGATATTATTAACATGTAAAATAAAATGTAGTTTAATATTGTTAGGCATCATTACAGCTTTCTGGTGAGTATTTTTTCATCAGCGTATGTCGACATGCCATTATTTATGACATAATAAGCGTTTTACACTTAGAGAAATAATACTAGAGAGACGAGGTATTGTCCGGCTACATGAAGCCGTTTTCTTTGCGTATGACGCACAGTAAATCTTCAATTTTAACTAAAAATATTTTACTTTGCCTTAAAAAAATATAAGTGAAACTAATATTTTCCGGATTCATGTCTCGCTTCAGTAAGTCGTTTATTCATATGTCTCCTATTTTACTCTAACTTATACGCGTGCCGAATGGTTTTTCATTCACACTTATGGTTAATTTTTGTTCAGGCCTTCGTTTTAGATGGTGAGGTGTGGAAATAATTTTAATAAACCATTTCTTTTATTCAACGAATAATTCACAAGATTTGAGAATGTAACATTCTATAATATTGAAATTGAGAACACCTCAGATACCCCGTCCCCAGATCACATCGGGCGTCGTATTTTTTCAAATGTGATTTTTTCTAGTAGGTGTTTTCAAGTAATACGTTTGATAGTTTCCTAAATGTTATTTTTTAGTTTTTTAGTGTAGATGCGTTTTATTTAACTTTCAAATTATGTATGGTTGACCACTATTATAGTGAATGTAAGAGCGGATCACTATGAACAAACTTAGCTAACGCGAATATCTGTTACCGAGGGCGCCTACGTGACGTGTTTATGTGTACTGGAATGTAATAAGACATTTTATGTTAAAATCAAATGAAATGTCAATGTCTGACACAGCAGTAACATGCATTTCAAACATAGAGACCGTATGCGATCAAACATCTAAGTATGAAATCCCTGGCCAGCCAAAATCATAGATAAAATGAGTACAATCTGAAAATTAAATGGGTACTTGAATTATTCTAATAAAATATACATATTCATTACATATCAAGGCATGCTCGCCTTTCATTCTCTTGAAGCTCGTAGGTCACTTCTGCTCTTAAAGCATTTTTCCCTGCTCTCACGTGGTATCATTTTCAATCCCGATATTCTAGAAAAATTTAAATTTTTACACACCCGTCAATTACATGCGTGGTCGCAGCCATGACCTATTTTGGGTGAAAGCTGTTTCCTCATGTCAGGCTCACCAGGCACCAATAGCGAGGGCTGTGCGGTTGGTCAATGCACTCCCTAGAGATGTAGATATTTTTGGCGATCCATTATATATTCTGTTTTTTAAATTCTATTTTATTGTTTAATTTGTACTTTTTGAATCATTGTTGTTTTCTTAAATTTTATTTCTTTTGTATAAAACTATTTTTGCTTTCTTTTTTTCCTCCACTTTGTTTTTTATGATTTTCCTAACTGATTACTTGTAATTTTTATTCTAAATGTCATGTTGTGAACGTCCTGAATTAATAATTTGTTATGTACTCAACGTGTCTTTTTCAAATAAATAAATAAATAAATAAATATTGAATACTATGCCTCAGAGTTCAAACATGAGACCGTTTATATTGGGTAAATTAATTTAATATTAAGCTAGAATCAATAGACTTAATTAAATGGGAAAACCTAGTACCACCAAGAGCAATTTGTGATAGTTTAATTTCAATGATAATTAATACGTCATACATTCGATACGCACGTGTTCTCGCATGTTCATCAATCTACATTAATATATGTTATCTGATCTTAATATATATGCAAAAGAAATATGAATATTCTGTTAAATTGTAGAAGAAACAATACATTCTGGGAGTTTCTTTTTAAAAATTATTTTGAATACAATATGTGAACGTCCAATGTCTGTGATACTAGATGACGGTTCGATGTGGCAGGCTTCACATTTAAATACGCCGTTTTCCTGCATAATGTCCGTCGTCCGAGATAGTAGTGTGGAATCGCAGCGTATGTAAATGCCACGTCGGATAGTAATTATCGGATAAGACAGATAAGACACAATGTTAATTATCGTAGTTTAAGGAAAGAATACAAAAATATTAATTGGCCGACGGCAGTATCCCACTTAGGTTTCATCAGGATGGACTATAGCTAAACAAAAAACTAAATAGGTACCTATCCAGTGACGTCCCTTGGAGGTAGGCCGATTGAGCGTCGCTTGGGGGCGGCAGCTACTCGAAGGGCGGGAAATCGAGGAGAAGAGTTTGGTATATAGAAATAACGAAAATATCTTTCCATTAAAAAAATCAGCTCACTGGTTGGAAATAAAATGTATTACATTAACATAAAAGGTTTAATAGGACTGTATTTTTTTGTCGGGTTCGCGATGTCTAGTTTATTTCCGCTGTCCTTAGACGTCCCTGGTGACCATAAACTATACGTGCAGATTCGCTAATAATAATTACAGTCTGACTTATTAACCAGTACGTATGGATGTTTCGTTGGCCGTCGAAACTGAAGATGCACCTCTCTTACGGAGCGTCCTACCTACCGCTCCTGGTCCACGATTTTAGTCTGTATCGAAGGTCGCGCCGTCATTCTATCGATTATCAATTTTATTATGCCTAATCCTTTGTGATCTTAGACTAAAAATATCATTACAATTATTGCCAAGTTTTGTGAAGAAGAAAATACGAAAACACGGATCGCCCTTAATTCCCCAAGACAGAGAAAATTAATGTATCGTAAAAAATGACACGTAAGAAGCCACTGTATTTCCAACGTCAAAAAATCTCCACTTTTGGGGAAAAAATATTTAATGTTGTATGTTTTAGTGGTATAGGCATATTTTGTTAGTAATATAGCCATACAACACATTTATTAGATTTTGGAGTCATGAAAGAATGATAATAAATACTGTATAAAAAATGGAGCGGAATTTTGGCGCTGCCCAAGGGCGGAATTTTGTCTAGGGACGTCACTTATCATATTATTATATTCAGCATTGTCAACATAAAAAGTACAACAAACCTGATGTTTACAATAAACAAGCGGTTAAATTCACCAATATACATACTAAAAAAGGGGCAAACTTCATTTTAATTTCTTTTTAAAATAATATATTAATAAAAAACGTTGTAGGTACGAGAAAAGCTATAATGTAAACGAAATTATACATACGTACCTACGAGAATTATTTTTATAGTGGCGGTGTTATTACGAAAAACATTCAACATTGTTATACCTACCCGTTATAATATCAAGGAAGTATTTTTATAAACATTGAAAATGCCTCGTTATCATTTGTAAAGTAATACGTCACATTGACGACTGATTTTGTACCGTCTGTAGGTACGAGTACAGATACGTTTCCGTATTTTTAAATAAATCTGCGAAACACGCAATATATTCAATTATTATTACTGTATATCCAATAGTAGCATTACTAATTAATTAATTGGACCAATACCGTGGCAGTATATTGGAATCGACCCACATAAAGACTAGGTTTTATTTAAAAATATGATAATAATATAAATTTAATGACTATTGCAAAAACAGGCGTATGGTCTAGTCTAGGTCATAGCCAGGTCGAAATAACGACGCATAAAATCCAAAAAATAAAAAGCATGTTTTAGTTGGATCTGCTATTCTATTTATCTGAGCGGCGTCCTTATATATTGTATATATATATATATATAATATATGTGTACATTAAATGGCAGTGCACCTACTTAACATAGTACCCATGCCCAGCATTTAAACGGATTTTTTTTTCAAATATTCGGTCCATATTTCGACAAATGAATATACCTCATATAGAGCAGTCAATAGTAATTATTTGCACGAATAATGGACGGATCGATAGCTCAAATGATAAGACTCACTCGCATAGTGGAAGATGTGAGATCGATTCCATTTCGGTCAATCTTTTTTCTATATTTTTTTCCAAAAGGTATGTTTTTGGGTTTACATGCCGCCCGCTCGAGCGTGTATTGGCTGACGTCACAATTACGTCATGTCGTCTGGTGCCACACGAGACGATAGTTAGGAAATCGGGCTGCAGGACAGTAAAAAAATGAGTTCAATCGTTACTCGGCTTTGTTAAAATAATCGTTTTTTTTTCAATAATAAAAAATATAGCATTCTAGAATCATTTAGCCTCCTGTGCCGTGCGCGCATCGCATGGCGTCTTGCAGTATGCTCCGCCATACCATAGGCGTATATCCGCTCCTACCAATTGTCATTGGCTCCTACAAATCCACAAATCTACAAGTAGGTAAGTACACAAACACGAGTACAAATATCATGGGATATATTTTCAGAGTGGTTGGTTTCTTATTTAAAAAAAAAGTTCTAGAGCTATAGATAATAATTAGTATGACGTGCATTTTCAAAAAAAATGTTAAGTTGTCAGATGCGATACAAGCTTTAATTTTATATAATATGACAAAAATATAATATTGTGTTGGCAAGTAATTACATGCAGTATAAACCTTGAAATGGTTTCGCGCGTGGTCTGTCGCTATAACACTTGTTTACAATTATTTTTATTGTAATTTCATATCTTATCTTAATAATTATTGCCCATTATATTTTTTCCCATTATTATGTCAAAGTACCGACATTATTAAATCAAGGATTTCATTGTTTTTTCCTTATAGTGGGCGGAAATAGTGTTTCCACATAAGATTTTCTTTATCCTAATAAAGTCGTGACCGTCAACATCTTTAAATTAACAATGTTTTTGATCCACGTCGGAAAGCAAAAATTTAAGGTCGGTTCTATTAGAATTGGAACAATGAGAAGAATACTTAATGTTTACCAAATCGATGTATCTTGGTATGGACTAAATGATGTAAGTATGCAAGCAAATAATATAACATGGCTACTTACTATGTTGCATAGTAGTAATAATCGTCATGGTATGGAAGATACGCTGATAAGCAGGTTTTCTTTGATTTTGAATTGCAGTAGTTTGTTATTAAGCACCGGACAAGTAAAGGGTCATTGAACACAAGCAATAGGTTCGGCCGGTTAACAACCTTAAACCTTTTGTCCAATATAAATATAAGCTTACTAGATATAACTAGGTAGATATAACGAGATTTTAAGTGTTTCTTGACCAAATGGAGTATCACACCTTCTTCGTCAAAAATTTACGATTGAGGATCGTGACCCGGCCGATTGGTCTCTCTCCTTTTGGCATTCTACGACACACAATGCGGTGTCAGCGGAACTTATGAATTTGGACTACCATCTGAGGCATTCAATGTTTGCTTTAATATTCTGATGCAACATTTCTAAAAGACAAGAGAGCAAGGACAATACAAACGGAAACTAACCACCCTAATAATTATGAATTTTAGCGCATAACCACTCGTGGATGCGATAGGTCGTAATAATTCATTAATGAGCATCCGTAGTTATAGCTGTAAGTCAGATGTTCATCGCTAGATTTAAAGTGCAGATTGCCTGGGTAACGGGAATGTACTCGGAAAAGTGCGTAGTAGGCGGAATAAATATGAAAATCAGTGGATGTTAACCTGATAGATGTTAACAAACCCCCCCCCAACCCCGTCGTCTTAAAAATCATAAATAAAATTAGTGTGGATATTATTTTTTTGAAATGGAGAGTCTATTTCATTTTTATGCCTGTGCGCCTGCTGGTATTTAGTGGTAGTTTGGCAGTAGTGAACTGAAACTAGTGAACTGAAATTATAGTATATGCGTATCTGTCTTCGTATTTTTATTCAATGCCTCTTCATTTTATTTTTACAAGACAATAATAATCAATTATTTGTCTAATTAATCATTGTATTACAAAATATAATATCATGTAATTATATCCACCTTGATGTAATGTTTATCTCATGTTAACTCAGGTGTAATCATTGGCGGCTCTTTGCTAGATAATATGGGAGGTCAGTTTTAAATAATTTTATATTATTTTAATTTGCCTTTTCGTTGTACACTTAAAAGACGTATAGCAAACTGGCTTTTTAAACATTATAAAAGAAGTGCTATAAATTGTTAGATAGTTAGATAGAAAAGATAGGTACCTACTTACCCTTCAAAAAAATGTATATTTTCACATCAAACAATCAAAAATATTTAATAAAAACTCCGTAGCTTTTTAGCTTCATTTTTCATTAAACTGTCACTATCAGAAAAAGTGTTGTGTACTGTTATGAAATGGCGGGATCATTTATATATAAACACTTTTTATATTTCCACTGATTTTATTAGAAGGTTACTTTTATGATTGATACCTATAGCAGATTACATTTTAAAGGGTAACATTTATACAATGGTTTAACTGTTTAACACAATGAATGCAGTCGATGCGTTTTAGTCAAAGGTTGTATTTAAACTAAACTAAAAAGCTATTTTTGGTAGAGTACTATAATATTACAAAACAAACAATGACATTGCATATGAAACTTTCAGACAACAATAGGAAGTTTGAAATAATAAAAATATAAAAAGGTTAACCAGATAAAAATAATACGGTTGAAACAATTGGTAGGTAAAACAAAACATGCTCAATGAAATCGCATGTTTGGTAGGTAAAACAAAACATGTTCGATGAAATCGCGAGGCAATAATAATTAGTAACAGAACAACGTTTTATACCTGTTTCCTTTAACACACTGAAAAATGTATTGTTATCTCTTTCTCGGACAATGACGAAAATCTTGCCTATGCTGCGTAAAAACAAATTTAAAAAAAGACTGGCAAAATGTGTGCTTTCTCCGTTTCACATATGGAAAATGAGAGAGAAAGAGAAATATTAGAAATATTTTATCCCGGCGTATTCCAAAATGACCCAAAGTATAGCGACCAAGCGAATTCTGTTTGTTTGAATTTTATACACACAGTTCGTCCGTCCGTGTGCGTCTCGCCTTGACGTGTTAGCTGATAATTATTATAATACATTGTACCTACATCTTAGATTATAACCTTAGACTATAGATACATCTAGACGCCACCCGTTGCATTGCTAAATGAAGCCGCTTGCCTTGCGTTTGGTTTGTGAGCGAGCAAACGCATTCGTCTACAAATGTTCGAGACCATAGACCATTTCGCTAGTGCTCGCCCAAAGTGCTCGCACTAGACGCTCAGAATTAAAATATAATTTTCTATTTTTTTACGTTATATAGTATTTTTAAGCGGTCAAAATGCAACCATTAGATAAAGATATCTATAATTTAAGTTATTTCAAACAAACACTAGGTCACTGATATTAAAATATATAATAAAATACAAATAAATTATCACGAACATGTATCAACTTACCTATGAAACGTTATACCATCTTCTTGCTTATCAGTACGGCTACCACATTTTAAGACAACACACAGAACCATCTTTTCTACTTAATTAACTAAAAATATTTACCACTGACTTTATGTTTAACACAAAAATATCAATTTTAGCAACACGAGCTCGCAAGTTATCGACGCTGTGTGAAGCGTTTTGCCCCGATTTGATGGCGATATTTTTGGAAACTAGCTTACACAAATGTAGACCTTTTATCTTACTCTAGCGCGTGTCAAAGAGATCGTAAGGGTGCCGAATACTTTCTCACTCGCACTCATGCATCGTTTTTGTTCAGGCCTTGATTATAACCTACATAGATTGTAAGATGTTTATTTTTGGAGGGTCATTGACCAAATGACCTAATAGACCAGCCGCCATTGGGTGTAATATAATAGTTAATAATAGATGATGAATAGAGTGTATCATTTAAATAATCAATAAAACAATTAAAATATTATTGTTTGCAACAACTAAATTGGAGTATTTACCATGTTTAATTGTATCCTGTAGTTATTTTCTATAAAATAATTTATTCAATAAAAAAGATTCATAACCATTAACTTTATATTGAAACGGTTATTAAAAATGCAAATACTTAATCAAAATCCATATTTTTCATAGTCGCATAGAATATTATAGTACCTATGGTAAATTTGAATAAAAAATCATTTAACGAAATATATCAGAGCTTCGAACCGTTATTTTTTTTCGTTTTGGTTTTCGTTACGGTTCATGTAAAAAAAATATATCGGTTCGGTTCCGGTTTTCGTTCCGAAGAAAATAACGGTTTTTCCGGGTTTTGGTTCAGCTCCGAGTGATTTTACATATAATTTTTAAATGTTTTTATTGTATTAAAAATTATTTCCTACCATAATTTAGAACATTTCATGGTACTTGTATGATAACCCTACGCAATGGTCCGAAACAAAAAGTTATGCTGCATCGCACGGGTGTAGCCATTTTTTTTTTTTTTTTTTTTTTAATAATAAATAATGCATTATGAGAGTTATGTCAAGAAGCGTCACACCATCGTGAATGATTTCTTTACGCCTTAAATTTGACACAGGTTAACGCGAGTGTTTGAACATGTACCGAACTGAAAAACCGATATTTTTTTTCGGTTCGGTTTCGGTTTTCATTCCGATAAAAATAACGGGTTTTCCGGTTTTCGGTTCAGTTCCGGTTCGAAGCCCTGAAATATGTTATAGTAAAAAATAAGATATTGGACAAAAAAACCTTTACCTGTGACGATGAAACCGAAGCTGAAGATGGGTTTCTAAGGCGAATGATTGAAATAGCTGCAATTAATATCTATTTGCAGATGCCTTTATAGCAAGTCTGATACTAAAAATAGTAATAATGCATGTGCTTTATAAGTCTATAATATATTTTTAGAGCTATACTGATATAATCAATCCCTGTGTTGCCGTTGTTAAAAGCATACAAAAGATTTTTTTTATATATAATGAGCGTTATTAATTAAATGAACATTCACATGATAATGCAATTAATAGTACCGATAAACAGGCCGTCATTTCCTTTTTTATTTACAAGCTAATATACTCAATGAAGAATATATTTTTATATATTTACGAATTCAATATACGCACATAGCCGCAATCAAGAGTTCATTTATTTCCCTTTGGATATCGTTGAAATTCTTTGATAGAAGTGCGTATTTTAGTACATATCTCAAACCTATAACATACTTACAATATTACGATGGTGGAAGTCTTTAATAACATAATTAATGTATGGATTATGGTTGCCAACTTATAGTTTTTCTTTCCAGATTAAGGATTTATGAATAGGAATCTACCTCAGTATTGCCAATCGTACTATAATTATAGTACAAATTGTACTATAATTATAGTACAGTACAATACTATAATTTTGAATCCGTGAAAAATGTAAATTACCACAATTTTACGCAAATATGCCAAAATACTATAATTTTAAAGAATATGAGATGAAAAATGTTCCTGTACTATAGTTTTTTCAGAAATACTATAATCTTTACCCTTTTGTACTACAATTAACATAGAAAAAGATGGTGACATTGATCTATCTTGAAAAATGTCCATTTGATAATGGCGGTAAATCAACCGTTTTCCAATACCGCTGACGGCTTTAAATTTCTCATAAAAAAGTTGAAATATTACCGTAGATTTGTTTGACATTGAAAATAAACAAGCTAGCCTACGCTAGCCCTCTATCAATAAAATGTAATGAAACACAGGATATTTTTAAATGATCAAAAAATTTCGCATCTACATTATTTTTCAGTTCTACCTATAACTTATTTATTAGTTGCGAAACAATATTTTCATCTTCAATCATTGATATCGTGAAATCAAAGTTCATAACATATTAAAAAATTAATTGCCATTTTCTCGATATTTTTTTTCTGCCAGCTAGCTTCTTTTTTTCTATCTGGCATATTTTTATCAATTGCAAGTTGGCAACACTGGTGCCAACATTAATACCAACCACTTATTTTATAAATAATTAGAGCCTCGTGCTAAATTACTGCTAGGTTAGAATAACATTAAAATAATATATTATTTTAAATTACACTAAGCTACTCGGGGTTGTCAACCGATTATTGTCGATGTCTTACTACTAATATTTTATTATAGTTATATAGTAATATTATAACAAGTATCAATCTTCTTCAATACAGCAGTGAGTAGGAAATAGTTTTTTTTTTTAATAAGTTTGTCTGCACGATATTGTTTGTCCAGTCAATTGTCCGAGATCGTCAAGCCACACTAAATTGAAGATACGAGGGTGGGTCAATAAGTCCTTAGAAAAGCCGACAAGTGGCGCGACTAGTACTGAAGCGGTTTGTTTTCATGCAGCGGCACTACCGATTCAGTATGCTGCGAAGTTTCAATCAGATTGGTCGGGTTGTTGTGTGTTTTTCGTACATTTAAAAAAAAATTTGCTTGTGGAAAATGGAAAAATGGAAAATGGAGAAAATTGAGTTTAGAGCTGTTATTAAACATTTTAATATAAAAGGGTTAACAGCAAAGGAAATAAAAAATGAGTTGGATTTAGTTCACGGCATATCTGCTCCTTCACTTGCAACTATTTATAACTGGTTAAATGAATTTAAACGTGGTCGTACATCAACAAAGGATGAACCACGCTCAGGACGTCCTATAGAGGTGACTACACCAGAAATGATCAATAAAATCCACGATATGGTGTTAAGTGACCGAAGATTAAAGTTGAGTGAGATAATTGAGGTTACAGGGATCTCAAAAGGTAGCGTCATTTCTATTTTACATGACAAATTGGGCATGAAAAATATTTCTGCAAGATGGGTGCCGCGTTTGCTCACAGTCGACAATAAACGCAATAGGGTGGTGGCCTCTAAAGCCCTGTTGTCGCTCATGCAACGCAATCCGGATGAATTTTTTCGTCGCTTTGTGACTGTAGATGAAACATGGATACACCACTATACTCCCGAGACGAAAGAACAGTCAAAGCAGTGGATTGCGAAGACAAACCATGTCCAAAGAAGGCGAAAACCGTAAAATCAGCTGGTAAGGTTATGGCTACTGTATTTTGGGATGCACGTGAAATTATTTTCGTTGACTATTTGGAAAAAGGAAAAACAATAACCGGGGATTATTATGCATCTTTATTGGACCAGCTAAAAAACGAAATTGAAGAAAAATGGCCTCATTTAAACAGGAAAAAATCCTCTTTCATCAGAACAATGCCCGTGTTCACACATGTTTACGATCAATGGCTAAAATTGAAGAATTGAAGTTTGAATTGGTCGACCACCCACCGTATTCGCCAGATTTAGCCCCCAGTGACTTTTTCCTTTTCCCAAACTTAAAAAAATGGCTAAGTGGACAAGGTTTTTTTGCAAATGAAGAAGTCATCGATCGGACAAATGCTTATTTTGAGGACCTTCCGAAAACTTATTTTTCTGACGGTTTAAAAAAAATTGAGAAACGTCTAACCAAGTGTATTGAGCTCCAAGGAGATTATGTTGAGAAATAAAAAAAAAATACAAAAATAAAAACTGTTTTAATGCTTTTTTCTAAGGAATTATTGACCCACCCTCGTACATTAATAAATACGCATAGGTGCGTACCTATAAATACGAATAGGTACGTTTGTATGAGATGTTGTGCCCAACGTACCTTAAGTCTAGAAACCAGTATAAGTTAACATTATTTGACATATCATTCAATACTCTTTAAACTATGATGAGCTTAGTTCTAAATTCGAACACCTGACGAGTTATGATGGCATATATATAGTGGCATTACTTAAACGTACATTGGAGTGGAAAGGTATACCAATTTTTATTATTTAGAAAAAAAAATGGAACAGGAAATACTCAAAATATTCAACTATGTATACCTAATATGAAATTTAAATCATTTATAATGTTTCAATTTAAATAAAACACAATGTTATTTAGTACTAGTTTCACTTATGTTAATATTAGTCAGGAAGAGTGTCATCCGTTTCAAAGGGACGTTGCCAATCGGTAAAGAATTTACGATACTATTAATTGCCTTCCAATTCCTCATGATTTATTGAATTCCGAGTAACTTTTCATTATTGAAATATTCATATTCAATTATGCAGCTTAAGTACCTCAATGCGATCATAATAATGTTTTCTGATAAACTGGGTAAATTTAATTGATTTATTTTTCAACAGATAATTTCTTACAATTATTATTCATATCTTCAATAAATAATTTTCTCCTTTAAAAATTGTAAGTATACAATCTATATCAGGGGCGGGCAAACTTTTTGGATGGAGGGCCAAATTCAAGAATTCAAAATGAGCTGCGGGCCGCAAGTAAAATACCATTTTTAGATAGGTATACACTATTTATTATCACGAAAAATAAACATTACAAAAAAAAATAATGAGAAGAATGAAACTGTTGTACATTTTTGAACATTTTTTTAAATTTAGGTGAATTTTGTAGTTGATATTCTCAAAACTGCTAGTAAATGGGCATCGGAGATATTTGATCGTAAAGATTTTTTATTGAGGTTCATGATCGAAAATGTTTGTTCACATATATAGGTTGATCCAAAAATAACGAACATTTTTCTTGCATACCTACTCTTTAAGTTGGTCGAATTTGTCTGAATTAAGGGCATTGTAAAATTTGGAGATTTCTTCACGACGATGCAATTCTCTTAAATCAGTGTCACACTGCAGATTAATAATCTCAAGTTGTAGCTCTGTCGGTACACTATCAATATCTATTGAAATCGATGTTCAACGTAGAAAATCGTGGTTACATAGTGTGAGACGAGACGCAAGGAATACGTACTGAGATAATACATTTACGAAACAACAAATTCTTCAAATTATGATCTATTATCAATATTTTTTAAAAAATTATAAAAAAGTTATTCGTAATCACAAGTACAGTTATCGATGGCGGGCCGCGAAAAAATACCCGGCGGGCCACATGCGGCCCGCGGGCCGCAGTTTGCCCTCCCCTGATCTATATTATTGTATATTCTTTGCATTTCCCTTTGAAGAGGACGAAATCGGTCCTAATACTACAATAATTGTAACTAGTAGTGGGTGCATGTTGTGTTTTATTTCAATTAAAATGCATTTCCACTAATAATTAATTGACAAGTTAACACCATAAAGTAATATATAGTGGATTTACAATAATTATTGTTCCGTAGCCTGCCACAGGTTTTTTTAAAATTCATCTATGTTAAAGTCGTTCAATTTATTAAAACTAATACTTTCAGAAAATACAATTGTGTGTCTGATAAAACATAATGTATAATGGTATAGGGCAGTAGATCAGTTCATTCTAATATAGTAAGTATATTACTTCTAGAGTAATCAATTATTATATTATTATTTATTTTGCATTGTTTCATTGTCTATATCAGGTACCATTCGTAATAAAATAGCATCGAATTGTATTATCCCTGCTCGTTAGTGTAAGGCAGATTAAAATTGAAATTACTCCACAGCTAATGGATTCCTCGTTTCCTTTCACAGTATCTAACTGGTAATCTGTGAGCTAGCGTTAAAATAGACTGACCACACCGACGATGTTGTTGTTATTTTTTTCCTACATTTTATACCCGTTTTTAGCGCATTGCAACCGGTGACCCACTGACGAGCGAGTTATCCACTCGCAATATTTCCAGCAGACATGCACTAGCAGTTTTGTCATACATATTTTTACCTTGCCAATGACGTGCCGAGATACGCAGCATCATTTGAAAAAAGAATTCCGGAAAACGACCAATTTTAATGCGAATATGAATTTATAAAAATAAACAGCTGTATCCTTGTTAATACGATGTTTGATCAACTGATCGATAAGCGTTTCAAATTGATATATCAAGTTAATAGGTGACCATCTCTGCAGATTTTAGTCATTTATAGCTAGAAGAGGAAGTAGTAATATTAGTAATGTTGGAAAGGTTCAACGTCAGATGCGGAAGTGGGAGGTCGCCTACACGATTGTCTGAAGATAAAGACGCTCTGCAAGCCTATGTTATAACTGGTCATATAAAGTGACCCGACGACATGACGTAATTGTGACGTAAGCCAATACACGCTCGAGGCAAGCCGCCCAACACACACTGCTCACCATAGATATTATTATGCTGAAACACCTATTTGTGTATGGGGACAATGAATAACGCCAGCATTTGACTAGCGTTATTTTCTCGAATGCTATTATCACTCCGGTAGTACGTCACAATGATGTCATACGACGTCATGTCGACCGGGCGACTACAACTCGCAAGTTCTAAAATAAGGCCCCTGGTTCTATTAATACCTTCAGCTATATATGCAGACGGCGGAGACATAATTAGGACATTTGAACGGAGTCACAATCATCAACAGTGAAATTCTATTACTAGCAAATAGCGAGGCCATTGCTTCTTTATATAAACAAATTAATCCATTGTTTACTATTATACTACCACAGAACAGATTATTAATATTAAGATAAATGTGAAAGTCCACCGGAATAGAAGTAGAGAAGTAGTGAAATAGAGTTTGCTTTATTACTTTAGGTCATAAAATCCAAGGGTCACAAAGCACGCCGACTGTCCTCAAATTTAATATTGAATGCATGAACGTGACAAGCTTTAATGCATAATTACTAAAAAAGACACAACTATTGACAATAACACAGGTATTCTTTAACACGAGTTTAAGTAATTTATCCCATATTTCTCCACACTCAAGATCCATAGCCTGTCATACCATACTTGGTAAGGTTAGCAAGTTTCCATTAATTGTACATTACGTTCCCTGCTTGGTTACATACATGTAATTTCTACGTATGTCGTTGGCCGAAACACTTTTCATCGTGAGCCGTTGTCGTGAAAACATAATAATATTATGTTTGTATAGCATTTAATCAATATAGTATTTCTAAAAAATATATAGTACAGGAACATTGTTCGTCTTGAATCCTTTAAAATTATAGTATTTTGGTATATTTGGCGTAAAATTATAGTATTTTACATTTTTCGCAGAATTAAAGTTATAGTATTATACTATAATTATAGTACGGTTGGCATCACTGCTCACACGCAAAATTTATGCGTAGAAAAATAATGTGAGGTTTTTTTTAATGTTTTATATTTTTTGTTCATTTTGTGCCGCATTTTGTAACACGTACAACTTACTCCACGGTGAAATGTTTAAAAAAAATGCGTCATTTGATTAAATATTATCATGTTGCCAGGACAACGGCTCACGTTAAAGTGTGCTACGATCAACTGCATACGTACAAATTTCCGGACACGTCCCTGCTCACTAACGTATACTTGCAAAAATTATTAGACATGGCTTTTTTAACAACGTGTAAATTAAAAAAACACATAATATGGTCATTTCTTTTTAAGTTGACGCACCTCACTGGTTATAAATGTTCAAGTACCTAGCTTATTAAACTCGTACTTTCATTCAGGTGAAGCTGTGCGTACCAGGGCAACTTGAGGTAGGTACAACATGGCTGTAATTGCATCGTAGGCATTTTTCATAACCTTTCTGTTCGCTTGTAATGTTGTTGGAGGTGTAATGTCTTCGTTTTCATTACAATCAGGTTTGTTTTAGTAATATAACAACTGCATTGACTAATTCAGCGCAGTTTTTATCTAATTCCTTACGTGCATTTTATAATATATTCATATAAAAAAAAATCCGGTTCAGAACAAAAGTATGTATAAATTATAATATATTATAATTACCTAGTCAATGTAATAGTGTAAAACTTGCAGAGAAAAAAATGTAATAACGAATTTACAATATGTATTGGTTTTCCGATGCATATAAATATTGTCTGTGTAGCCCGCGGGGTATAATTATAAGTCAGTGACGTCTCTAGACAAAATGCCGCCTCTAAGCAGCGCCAATATGCCGCCCCATTTTTATACAGTATTTTTTACCATCATTATTCATGACTCCAATAGCTAAGAAATGTGTTGTATGGATACATTAAGAACAAAATATATACCGCTAAATTTAATTTAAATGCCATCTCTACTTCAATAGATAATATTGCGGGTCCACGGTTTCAGATACATTTAAAAATACATCTGACAACTTTCAAAACTCGTGAGTGACTGGCAAAAATATTTGGATAAATTTATTACGTTATTATGTACTTACCTATAATTAAAATATAATTCGAAAATCAGCACGTGTCATTGCTGGTCATCAAGGAAGTGGCGTCCAAGAACAACGGAAGTAAACTAGACATCGCAAACTCGACAAATAAATTAATACATTCTTGTTAAACCTTTCATGTTAATTAATACATTTTGTTTTCAACCAGTGAGCTCATTTTTTAAAAATGAAAGGTTATTCCCGTTATTACTAAGTTTAGGTACCTATTTCTATATATACCTAATGATTCTCCTCGATTTGCCGCCCTTCGAGCAACTGCCGCCCTCAAGCGACGCTCAATCTGCCTACCCCGTACGTCACTGTAACCTATAAGTGAATCCTTTTTATAGTATAGAGGTTTTTAAGAGTTTTTAACAAGATTATTAATAACCTATTCGCCCGTGTTATCGTGTCGATATCCCGAACCAAAATAGACAATATGTCTATTCATTGGAAAACCAATAATTATTGTAAATTCGTCCCTACCACGGGATTTGAAAACGTGACTCACAGATTAGTAGTCCAGTGTGCTATGATCTACATAATGTGGCCCTTAGGCCATCCTCCCACGGCGCAACTGAAATCCGATGGAACTGGTTTGTGAAGGAACTCATAAACTGACCAATGTGATACTTCGCACACGGCGCTACTGAAACCCAGTTGAAATTATAATCACATAACCTAAAACTATCAAACTGGACTGTCAGCTGTGTTGTACAAAACTGTCAATACGCGCGCTGCAGCGTTTACAATTATGTTATTTTAATTTTCCGATTAATATTTACTTTTGACGTCTCTGGTTGTTTTGGTTTTTACGATATGACGCTAGCGGCTTTACGAAGTGCTACCAATTTTGGTAAGAAAATATGATTTTTCACCGAAATCTAATGATGTTGGTACTACTGTTTTACGGTGACTGGAAACTTCAGAGACCGCGCGAGTAGCATATCGCATCTCTTCGCGACCGTTTTGAAGCTGAGAGATTCCAGTCTCGCCGTCAGCGAGCCGCCATTGAAATACATTAGCTAGATACTGGCTGGAATTTTAGTTTCAGTTTCGACGGACATACGTTGCGCCGTGGGAGGATGGCCTTATAAATACAGATGAAATTAATATAGAGCATTTACAATATAGGTATACCAATCACTGAAAAAAATCAATGCACAAATATTGTTCAGTGAAACAATATTATTTGTGTATCTTTGTTTTAAAAATGTTCAGAAGTTCTCAATACCACTGAATATCTTTTTATATTTTGTTGTAAGTTTGTATTTTGAGTAGTTTACTAGATTATCTGTTGACATGTGCATCTTTCTAAATATTTTAACAATATTTTCGTAATTCCGAGATGATAATAATTCTTTGTATTTTTATCGCGTTTTCTTTCTGGAATACACGTCATCATAATATTGTAATTGCAAAGAATTTCGCAGTTTTTGCTTAATATTTTTTGAATTTGGGGGCTTTTTGTCAGCGCACAGTCCTTCTTCTGAGTAGCGATAAATTTGCCACTACTGACAGGCGTATTCAAAATTTCATACAGCACTTTCAGCAGACCTACGGAACTTCTTACATTTTTAAATTGTACGGTTCCAATCAAGTTTTCTTCGGCATATTATTTAAATGACATTATTAGACGCCACTTAAAAATAATCAGCATAATTAAAACGTATTTTCTTTGTATGAATTCACTAGACCGCGACAGTTGAAGAAACAGCTTGTTTCATTGATATAGAGATACGAACATAATTGTACGTTAGTTTCCTAAGTGTGTCAAACTATTGTGAATATTCGTAATAAAATAACAATGTTATCAATAATACATTTAATTAATTATACAATACATTATAATAGGTAAGGAAATATTTTTGTTGAGATCCCGGTTTAATGAATGACGTTGTAGTATTACTTATTAATCTTATTATATAAATACCTGACATGCCAAGTATTTGAGAACACACTAGAATAATTAAATGTTGAATGTCAAGCGGTGATTATCAAATAATATGTTGTATATTACGCAAACAAGACCTGTGTTTACTTATTATTTATTACTCAAACTATAAAATGATTATTAACTTTGTTGGACGTGATATCATTAAAATATTTGAAGTACCTATTTAACTTAATGAAAAACAAATACTTCATATTATAACTTCCATACTTTTGATTAGGGTTACATTTACATACTCGAGCTTCATCTTCAGCTAGGGATATTGTCTGGGTTTTGTCTAAAACAATCTTACATTGAAAACTGAAAAACGTCATTGTAAATGATTATTATCCCATTATCACTGTTAAATGAATAGGTACTTTTCATACCCAAATATATTATATTGTCACCGAAGAATTCTGACCAATATTGAATTTATGTATTATATTATGTTGAAATGTGGTTTTTATTGATCTAGTGACGATGAAAAATACGCAATACACGGGTGTTTTTATATGATTAATTGCTACAATGAGGTATATGTATATTGTGGAGATTGGAGAGTGCCTTGTTTATTAGAAACCTTTGGGGACCAAAATATCACCTGTTGGCGAGAGTGATCCGGCTATTTATTTCGTCGCTTGTATTATTAGTGTTTGTGACAAGGGACCCTATATACACAGACGAGTTTACAGTTTCAAAAGCATCGCCACCAATGATAACGTCGTTATTATCATCCGTTTCACTGTGGAGAACTGGCACGTATTTTTTTTTACTTTCGTTTATTCGGAGTGCAACAGCTGACTTTATAGACATAAAATCAGCACCACACTTATTTAAGATAATAATATGGTCGGCATTTTCTCTCATTTTATAAATACGTTCTAAGCATTATTACTATAATTTATAATTGTTTTTTTTAAGACTGTCCACACACAAAAATAATGAATCACAATTGTTTACTTTATCAGAGATAAATATAATATAATAATATGTCGATATTTTGCCATATAGTGTGAACCTCAACTGATGTCATTGGGAAATCGAAATATACTTGCCAATATCCGTTTGTAAAAATGTATTATTATCTGTCACGTCCTGTTATATTTTCTTTGAACTCAAAATTATGCAACCACGACGCGCAATTCGTTATCAGTAATCCTCCCGTATAATGAGCGTTTTTTTTATAACCTTATTTGAATAATTTTTAATGATTTATGTAGGTAAGTGAATATACCTGTATGGGGTCTAGGACGATTTGGCACCGGGACAACTGGACGCCATGGAATTCGAAAATAAATAGACGTTAGGTACTTATAAAAGTACTTAAAAAAATATTTTATATTATTATTTATATTTAAATGATTATATTATGATTTAATAGTTGGTGAGAATGTAAATATGCAGACGTAAATAATGATTTAATCGTGCATATGTTTAAGTTCCAACGAAAAAAGAGTTTTTTTATTTTATATAAAGCCTTAGGCATGGTTATTCTCAATCCGCAATAAAGAATACATTATGTTAAGAGTAAAATGAATTAAAACTACTAAGTAGTAGATAGAAACTGATTAAAATACCTCGTCTACGTTCTGTATACGTGTCTACGACAGTGCGGCGTCCAATTGTCCGGAGTCCAGTCGTCCCATTCCCCCTATATGCTTTATGTAGACAGCAGTTATGCTTATCGATTCACATAATAGTATGTACCATTATTTGCTAAATTTAACTATGATCACGCATTACTCCTCAAAACGACATCAGTCAAGAAGTAAGTTGAAGAATTACGTTGTCACACTAATACGGGTCAGAGATAAATCTGAATTCACCGATCAATGAATACTAAACAGAACTCTATAGAAATGACATCAATCTCATATTGACATATGGCTCGGAGTGTTAGACCTAAGAATATTTAAAAAAGGAAAATATTGAGATGGATCTTCGGAGCTACTACTAGCTACTACCCAAGATACGTTTCTTCAATAAACCGGACGAAAAAAGGAGGGTCGTGATACCTAGATAAAATTCATTGAACTATGTAGTACCTACTTGACACAGTATTCTACACCCTAAGGCAGTGGAGAAAGCTTGCGCTATAAAGAGGAGAATGGAGATGTATTCTGGAGGCGACCAAGATACATTATTAGTTTATTATTATTAGCCACTATTTTATTTAGCACAACACCACTGGTTAGTATATATATTTATATTTAATTCACCGATATCAATAGTAGTTTTAATGATTTTTTGTCGTTAAATTTTATTCTTTTTCTTATGATTAGATAAGTATAGAAAAACTGATCTACTATTGTCATTTTTTAATGGCAATAACTATTATAGCAATACAGGTTTTATGTCTTGATAATTATTTTTTTAAATTGTTGACGTTGTTGTGTGTACAACTTTTTGACAACATCTTTTTTGTTTTCAGTAAATAAATAAAGTAAGATGATTTCGTATTATACAATAACGTACCGAGATAAACACTTCTTGTTTTATTTCTATTTTTGCAAAATGTTTTTTAGTAACTAGTTCCTTATTTTTTTGGCTGTTTATTGTGTTCTATGGAGTGAAGTACCTACATATATATTATTTTTTTGGCTTTTATACGGGGTGTAAATGCAAACTCTGCCACTTTCGGTGTTGATTTAAGTGTCCCTGATAACTATGTTAGAAATCGGGAACATCAGTTTTTTGTTTTCCCAAGATGCAGAAGTAACCTGTCATTGGTAATGCCGATTGGCGGGCATTAATAATTGTATTTAACCAAATCGCTTTAGATATTGATATATTTCACCTACTTGAGGATGTATTTAGATGGAATTTGCTATTTATATATTTTAAATTAGGTATTAGCTCATTCGGCGTACTTCTAGTTTTCTAATACTTCTTCTATCTCTTTGTTTTGTATTTTAATGCTATTTCTTTGTTTATCAGTATCATATTGTGAGTGTCTTGAATTCATAATGTGAATTTCAATAAGTATACTTATATAAATAAATAAATAAATTTGAATTTGAATTTTAGAGTTAGGGTAAAAGCCATGTCAAATGAAAATATCAAAAGTTTGCATCGAAATATTAAATAAATAAAAGCAGTAGTCATGTATTTTTAACAAAGTGATATTAAATATTTTTTTATTATTAGAATTTTTATTATATTTAATTATTATTAGAATTTAAGATCATCATTTTATCATTATTGTAATTTCTCCGGACTATATGACGTACCATATAAAGTATCACAAGAATTAAATTTGTCAGATATACCTATCGGGCAAATTCTAACTTAGATGCATAAAAATAATATGGCTGCATTTGGAAGTGATCATGATCCTCAGCTATGAGGTAACGCCTGACTAAAGATGAAAGTTTGAACGCTTAATCACGATTTAACAATATTCGTATATTTTCGTCCCTGGGGGTTTATTTTTTAGACGAGTGGACAGTCTTAATCAGCGCTCGAAATGGAAAATTGTACGAACCGGAGCGCTCGATAATATTCCAAAAATTATTTTATGTATGTATTACATAACAAAATAATGTATTAGATTGTTTTATTGTATATTGTATACCTACCTGCCAACATCAGAAGATCAAATAGAATAGCAGTCTTTATACTTGTGGCATTAGGGTATATTGTTGTCGACGCCGCAGACGGAAATCGAGGTTTACGTCACACCACGTCATAAATATTATTATTTGTTTACTATAATTCCGATAAATTACGTACAAATTAAAAAAATATATATATAAAGTTAAATTAATTACTTTCTAATAATTCACGAACCGGAAAGCACTATTTAAAATTTTCATGAGACAGCGATAATCTCAGGGATTTCTGCTGCGCTCCGGTCCATTTCGAGCGCTGGTTAATACTATTGATACTTTGGACGCGGAAGACGCACACAGCGCGTAATGACCAGGCGGCCGATCGATGTAATTAACGTGCATTTTAAAGGGGGCAATTAAAATCTCATTATGTAGTCAGCAGCGAATGCGTTAAATGAAAAGGTCACATAGCGTTTACCTAGTAAAAAATATATATTCTAAGGGACACAAAAAAGTGATACCTACCTATTTAATATTTAAAATACAAATGAGCAAACCTTTTTAATCTCCCAAAGCCATGCGCATTTTCAACATTGACCGTATTACAACCGTGATCGTTAAATACGTATTTTTTCATCAGATAATGATTGCGATTTAAAATAATCTATCAAGGTCACTATGTCAAGTTACGCCTATGTTAAGCGAAGAGGTGAGTTTTTTGCTCATATGTACGACATAAATAATATTGATTCTACAATAATCCTGTGAGATAAAATGGCACTCTTATTAACTCAACTATATGTACAAAAAAATCCTAGTTACTTCTTAAGGGTACACGTCCCGTATAAAGGTCGAAAATTAAGAATTTGCGGTAGGTAGTATCTTAGTAAAACTGAACCACCTAATAACAAATTGAAAAGAAATCTATAACCGCAAACATCTAATGCTATTCTCAATTATAAATTTAACTATTTCCCTAAAATGACACGGAAGCATACATTTAAAAAATCTTAAATATACACGTTTCTTGAATTTCACTCAATATTCACTCTCTTTAGTTTGTAATGCTCTCATTTTTTCGTCTCATGAATATTATACGTAAAATGTCAATAGAAATCAATAGCTCCAATATACATTTAAATGATTTTTTCTCTTCAACCATTCTAGCTTTTGTGTCACAT
Organism: Rhyacophila brunnea; assembly: GCF_057557595.1. Classification (NCBI taxonomy): domain Eukaryota; kingdom Metazoa; phylum Arthropoda; class Insecta; order Trichoptera; family Rhyacophilidae; genus Rhyacophila; species Rhyacophila brunnea. The sequence continues at coordinate 19,593,654 of NW_028232965.1, forward strand.
AATAATATGAAGCCTTTGTTACAGACAGTACATTTTTGTTTTCTTACTAAGAAAAAAATGATGGCGGCGATTTACTGCGTTCAATCTCTGATAAGCATTTCCATGATTGTATTTTCATTTTTTTCAAACATTGTTGCCGAGAATTGGGTGATTTTTCGTTTTTTTTTTTAATTAGTATACAATACATACCGCGCATTTTTAGGGTATAATACCGGTAAATCCACCGTTGAAATAGGTTCGAGATTTTTTTTTCGAGCGGCTGACAGACAGTTTGCTCTTGAAAACTATAATAGTCGAGAGCTAATTTTAGTGTTTCCGAGCATCCTGCTTTTAGAGGCCTCGTCTGTTTTGACTGCCTCTGCAACTTCACGCAGTGGCTGGTGGTTGGGTTAACCGGTTAACCAATAGAAATTTTCGACGTCTTGTAATAGTAATTCCCCTGTGCGACCTCATATCTATATATTACCTAACCGTATTCCTTTTCCATTGGTATCCACGCTTTACCTAGCTTCCCCTTTATGCATACCCAGTCAGCACACAATCAATTCGGACTGCACGTGGTTATGCTCACCCATCGGCCGTTGCGTCGTGTTGCAGTGTCAGGTCGTCATAATTTACAATATATATATCAAAATTATACCTAGTATTGTTAGCGAACTATATAATTTTAATATTGAAAGAAGGAAAAAAATAATTTTAGGATACGTACTAGATATATAATTATGGTGTATATGTTTTATAACTTCGCACTTTTTTTACACTTTTTACTACACTGACACTCCCTCGCATAAAATTAGATCAAATGATATTCACTTGCATTAATGTATGTAGCAGGTAATAAATAAATGAATAGATAATATATGTATAAAAACATATTCTTAGAATATATTACATCATTTTCATTCTAGAGCCGGAGTGCAAAGTTATGAAGCGTACCTATACTCTACGGTTTGCAGCACTGTTCTGATCATAACCAAATACCGAAACTGAACCACATCCGTATCCTAACTACTACTCTTTAAATTGTGATTATGGGCGTGTTATTTATATGTATCAAGCAAATATTAATTAGGTCAAAATGTAATGTATTTTAGAAATTTTGTTTGTTTCAAAGCCTTAATTTTACGATTTATATCGATAGCTTGGTATTCCTGAAATGGATGAACAAGTTTCTAATAATACATTTTAATAATAACGGTGATCGACACAACGTTTTTTTCTGTATGAAATTTGTTTATAGTAACCTAGATTTCGCTGACATTGAGCTTAATTTTATAAGTGAAAGATGCCCCTAGATGTAATAATTTTACAAGACATACTAACCTACCAAAAACATATTCATTGAGACTTTTAAAATTAGTTTTTTCTTTTTAGAATCTTCCACTTTTACGTATTGGATGAGGTTAGGTTCTGAGAACCGGTTTAATAAAATCAAAAATCGGAACCGCGGATTAAAATTTTCATTTATTCTTGATCCGGTTAAAGGTTCGCGAGAACTGGAATGAATGAATAAAAATAATGAAGGGGTTATTAGAGTTCCCGGTTAAATTCCTCGCTCTGTTTTGAATGGTTTAAATGGGAGAAATCAACTTAACTATTAAAACCTTTTTTTTAAGTCACTTTGAAGATTATTTTTATAATAGCATACTCGTGTACTGTAATTTCATTACTTATTTAAAATTGAATTGTCTTCAAAAAATATTAGGATGCTTATTCATATCAAACTAATATGTTTAGATATAGATAGATGCATCATCGTTTATTTGCATACCTACTTACTGAACATATTTTTAAATGTTAAAATTAAAAGATATTTTGTAAATAGTCTTATTATATACAATTATTATTTTTCGGGTACAATATGCCCAAAAGAAAATGAGTTGCAATACATTTGAACGGCAACTGATTTCATTTATTATAAAAAAACGTACTGTTTGTGTGTAAATAAAGGGTTCATATAAGTAATTATATTGAACATATATTTACATAATCATACGTGTATAATAGAGAACATCATTATTGTGAGATAAAAATCTAATACAATATAATTTATGCTTGATTGTCCAATGTGCAGATACATAAACTGCATAATTTGAGGTTACAATGTGGTCATATTATGGTATCTTTGATTGTTACGAGGATATAATATCCTTCTTTACTTGTGGCTATCATTATATATCATATAATACGATAAAGGTACACATTTTTAGTAGGTGGAGATCATAAAATTAGCAATAAATATTATTATTATTGGTGTATAGCTTTTTACATTTGGATGGAGCTCCGGGGCTGGGCCCCCTATCTCCTTCATCTCTTGGTCGTTGATATGAAAGCTTTGGCTGTTAGTAGTATTAGTTAACAAGTGGAAGAACAGATGTACATGATGATAACAAAAATATTATCTTCCTCCGATGTCCGATTGTATCACCCGAGCAGTATTTTATCTTTTATACATGATATCCCCCTAAAAAGTCAGGGGAGGAAAGTTCCTTCCGTCCGCGCAATAGCGACGGGCGGCAGGTTGCCCTTCATCTTTTTTTTATCCTCGGGGAGGGGTCGAACATCAGTAATTGTCTTTTTAAAGGTTGGTTTTTAAACAGTGGTTTAAGTCGCTCGGGCTGAGGGAGTCTGTGGTAGGGATGTGAGGGGAACTATGGTGGCTTGTCGTCAAGGATCGCCCTCGGTCTCCTATAGACGTTATCTGTGTCGCTTTTTTCGTAGGTTGATAGGTTTAGGATAGTCGGGTTAGGGTGGCCTGTCAAGGATTTGTAAAAATTTTCTGACAATTTCATGACGTGGTCGTGGATGGATTCTAAGTTGAGATCTCTGTGCAGCGTAGAACCGCGCACGAACCAGGGTGCGTTTGTGATTCTACGCAGTGTTTTGTTTTGTATTATCTGTAGAGTTTTCAGGTGTTTTGGGTTTGAATATGCCCAGATGGGGCATGCGTATGTCATTATGGGTCTAGTGATTGCAGTGTATAGCAGAAGTTTTGCTCGCGTAGACAGTCTACTTTTGTTACCCATCATGGGTTGAAGTCGTGAGTTTATTACCTTGGCTTGGCGTTTTTTGATATTAATGTGTGGGTTAAAAGTGAGTCTTTTGTCGATGGTGAGGCCTAAATATTTAACTGATTTGTCCCAAGGGATGGGGTGTGAATTCATTACAATTTTTTTAACGTTATGTGAGTGTCTTCTGTTTACGCGTTTGGAAAATATGACGGCTGAGCTTTTTGAAGGGTTGATTTGAATACGCCATTTGTCGCACCAATTGGAAATTTGGTTTGCCGAGGTCTGGACTAATTTGGTGGCGTGATTGAGGTTGTGCGATCTTGCTATGATAGCTGTATCATCCGCGTATTGTGCTAAGATGGTAGAGCTACCGGTGCTGTCTATGGGAATCGTTATGTCCCGCGTGTACAGGTTGTACAGGGTGGGACCTAGCACGGATCCTTGTGGGACTCCGGCTGTGGGTGTTTTTGTTGTGGATCTGATACCGTTTAATTTAACATTGAAAGTTCTATTCCGAAGAAAAGAGCTTATCATGTTGATCATTGCTTTATTGAGTCCTGATTCTGATAATTTAACAATGAGACCTTTGATCCAGACCTTGTCAAAGGCTTTTGCGATGTCTAAAAAGAGTCCTGTTGTGAAGACTTTTTTGTTGTAGGATTTGGTTATGTATTCTATAACCCTAAGTAATTGATGGTTGGTTGAATGCCTTGCTCTGAATCCGTGTTGGATGTCCGGGATGAGGCTTAATTCATCGATCATGATTTGAAGTCTGGATTTTATGACTCTTTCAAAGATTTTACTGAGTACAGGCAGTAGGCTGATAGGTCTGTGATTTTCTGGTTTGGTTAGATCTTTGCCGGGTTTTGGGATCAGTACAATGTCCGCTGCTTTCCAGGCTGCTGGAAAGTATTGGAGTTCTAAGCATGCGTTGATTATCTGCGTTAGGATTTCGAATCCTCTGTCTGGGAGGTTCTTGACGGCTTGGTTTGATAGTCCGTCATTACCAGGGGCTTTGCGGTTGTTAAGCCGCTTGATAAAGTGTTCGATTTCATCAATCGTGGTCGGCTTTAGAGGATTTTCTGGAGGGTCTGACCTCTCTTTGTAAATAGCCCTGGCTTTCCTAGTGACAAGCCGTACGTGTTCTGCTAGTTCCTTGTTGGACCTATCGTATGTGTTCGGAGAGAATTGTTTAGCTATGCTCAAGGCGAATGCTTCGGCTTTGTCTAAGGATGAATACACGGGGCCATTCGGCCCTTGAAGGTGGGTTATTTTTGGTTTATCTTGTCTTAAAGTTTTTGTTAGGGACCAGTATGAAGGACTGCCCTTGATTAATCTACTGATTTTATCGTGCCATTTATTGCTATGAAATTCAGCGAGTTCGTTTCTGACTTCGTCGTGTAACCTATTGTATTTGGTTTTGGAGGTGCGGAGCTTGAGATCCTGCCACTCCTTTCTGGCTATGTTTTTCTCTCTAATTTTATCTTTAATGTGATGTGGGATGTCTGGGCGGTGTGTTGAATTTGATTGGTTAACTGTGGTGGCTGAGTTTACGGCTTCAAGGATTTCGCCCGTGAACGTCGCGACTGCTGAATCTATGCATTCTTCAGTGTTAAGAAGGGTTGGTTGGGTGAGCTTTTCCTCTAAAGCTTTTTGAAAGTCCTCCCATGAGATTTGGGAAAAGGTATATCTATTAAGAGCTAAGACCGCATCTGATGGGTCACCTAGATGGATTAATACCGGCTTGTGATCTGAGTTAAGTTCGCTTACTACCCTTGTTTCGTGTATGAACTCTGTTTGTATAAGAATAGCAAAATCTAAGAGTGACGGTTTGTGGCTATTATTGGTGGGGTAGTAAGTTGGTTCTGAGGGTGCAGCTATGCTGGCATTTTTATCGCAGATGAATTTGTGTAGTAGTCTCCCTCTGGTGCTCGGTACGCGGCTGTGCCATTCAGGGTGTTTGGCATTAAAGTCCCCCGCGATAAATGTTGAGGGGGTTTTAGCGTCCAGGAGGCTGTTGAAATCTGTGTAAGATATTAGGTTGCGGTTTTCAGATGAGTACGGAGGTACATATACTGCGGTGAATTTAACGGGACCAGAGGTGCGTGTTGAGACTACTACGGAACATGATTCTAAGATTGACTGTGAAGGGGGCACGGGCACCGCACAGTGATCTATATGAGTTTTTATGAAGATGGCGGTACCGCCGCCTTTATTGTTGAGTCTGTCTGATCGGTGAGTTGTGTAATTCGGGAAGTTGATACGGGAGGTGGGTTTGAGGTGGGTTTCGTTGACAAGGAAAATATCGATGTCATGTAGGGTAAGGAAATTTAAGATTTCCCCCTTATCTTTGATCATCGTGCCGTGTGCGTTCCAGATGGCCGTCTGTAAGGAAACCGGTTGGGTCTTAGTAGCGATTTTGAACAACTTTTGTGGCTTGAGCTAGCATTGCTGTCGCCTCCAACATAGTTTTTTGCATTTGGGAGATAGCGCGAGCTAGGTTGTTGAAATCTGGGTGGGAGTTGGATGGTGTGGAGTGGGTATTGGGGGATTGGTTGGGTTGAGCGACTAACCTGTTGTTGTTGTGGTTGCTGGAGGTGTGAGTCGAGGTCTTGTTGAAGTACGACTCATTGTCTGGGACATCGGGTAGATCCGGTTGTTGGTTGGAGCGGGCGTCCTTGTAGGGGCTGGGCTGTCGGGGTTGCCAGCGCTGGTGTTGTTGTTGCCTCTGCCATGAGGGGGTTGGCCAGGACTGTCTGTGTGAACTATTGCTTCGTTGCTGACGTTGATGTGGGAAGCTGGGGCATCCACGGAAGTTGGCGGGGTGAGGTCCTGAGCAGTTTGCACAGGTGGCTGGGCCCATTTGGGGGGTGTGGGTGCATTCATGAGTGAAGTGGGATTGTCCACATTTCACGCATTTTGGGGGGGCACGGCAGTTGTTGCTGGAGTGGGCGAAGCCTTGGCATCGGTGGCATTGTCCTGTTGTTTGTTTTTTTTTGAGGGACTCAATTTGGATTCTCATGTAGTATAGGTTTTCAAGGCTGTAGATGTCTTTGGCGGCGTCGGTTTTTTCGAGGTCAACCAGAACCAGAGAAAGAGGCTCCCGACTGGGGCCGCGCCTCATTCTCTGGACCGATATCACCGGGAAGTCCAGTCTGATTAGTTCCTCTTTGATATCTTCTTCGTCGAAATCGGGAGTGAGGCCGCGGATTACTACTTTGTATGTCTTGTTTTCGTGCATCGTGAAAGAATGGAAAGGGATGCTTCGGTCTTCAAGGAAGGCAACTGACTTCCGGTAGGAGGTAGAATCAGTATGATCGATTTTGATTCCTTCCTTGGTGTTGGTGGCGATGCCGGGTTGGATGCCGGCTAGAGTCATGTCCTTGATAAGGGTGCGGTAATCGGCTTTTGAATGAAGAATGATGGGGGGGATCCTGGTTTTCTGGCTGGTGGTGTCCTTGTTCGGGTTTGTGGGTTTTTGTTGTCGCTGGTTTGGTTGTGTTTCATCGGAGGCTGTCCTTTTGCGGGTCGGATTTGGGGTGGAAGGGGTGGGGAATTTTGGCGAATTTTCGGTACATCTTTTTTTTTTTGTGATCGTGGCGTATGAGGAGGAAGAGGCGTCAGAGTCGACGTTTTCTGTAGGGCGGTTTTGAGATGCGGAGGTTATGGTCATGGAGTTTGTGAGGGATTCTTCAGATTCGGGTTTCTTGTGCACTTTTGCAGTTTTGGTGAATCTGGGGCGTTTGATCTTGAAGCTGACGGAGTTCGGTTGGGATGAAGGAATCTTCTGGTATGTGGATGGGGGGTTCAGGATTCTGCATGTCGTAAGTATGGTGAGAATGGTTCTGAGCGTGGTCTGGATGTCTTTTGGCTCCTTATTTGTAATTAGTTCTGTTATTTTTTTAAAGGTGGTTCCCAGTTCATCGTTGGCTTGTGGTGGCTGGTGGATGCTGGAAGCGGACGATGGGGTTGTTTCCATTAGGGAGATGATATCTGGTTCAATTTCTTGTAGAATTTTCTCCATTTTGTGTTGTTGTAGCGGTTTGTGGGTGAATCTTGAGAGTAAAGAAAAAAAAAAATTTTTTTTTTTTTTTGGAGATCAGGTGTTGGTCTACTATGTGCTGTGGTGGTTTTGCAGAGAAGTTTCCAGTCAATCGGCTGTCGAATCTATCTTAAGAAAGACTGATTCTGTCGGAATAGGTCAGTTGGGTGTCAACTGGGTGGGTGATTGAAAAGGTGGCGGAATGAATCGGCAAAGGTGGCGGAATCGTTTCAACGAATGTTGTAGGGTCGTATTGAAATCGAATCGGCGAAGGTGGCGGAGTAAGGTGGCGAAATATAGCGGTATAGAATAGTGGCGGATTCGTACCGAAGTTAGTACTAGTATCGGGACGTGTAAGTGTGACTGTTCGCGGCGGGTACCAGTCGTGGAATGAGCAATAAATAGTAAATTAGGTACTTAAATTACGTACAAGTTAACAATGGTTATTCAATAGTAGCCATTAACATATGGTACAATATCATTATATTCATAGCAGGGATGGTGAAACTTTTTCTAAGATGTGTCAATGTATCACAGTAATTGCCTAATTCTTAAAAAAAGAAATAAAATTGGCAACTGTCACCACCTACCTGTAGGTAGGTGCCTTCGCACAATAAATTGATTAGTAATAAGCCGACATGTAAACCTGATCTCTAACTATACGGCTTAGTAAAACGCCTAAAAACGCTTCCTTGTCGAATCACATATAAATTGTTTATCTGTTCACAGGTTTTTACGCTACCCGTTCGGTATGTAAACGTATCGAACGGGGCATCGATTGCTACGAGCAGGGTAATGCAGTGTGAAAGAATGATGGATGTAAAATTGCCTTGTTCTGTACAATAAAAAAACCTGTGACGATGTTATTATAAAATGTTAGATATAAATGTATTATGTAACTGTATATTAGTATAAAAGGGGAAGAATGATTGTTAAACATAAAGAGACGAATGCAGTAGCGAGAGATTATTATAAGAGTGTATAAGTGTAATTAATATATTTTGTAATAGTATGAAAGAAGAAGAATAACTGTTAACATAAAGAAGAAGAACGCGGTAGCGAGTGATTAGTATTAAAAGTGTATATAATTAATTAATATGTCATGTGGAACACACTAATCGAATAGTATTTCGATTCGTAAACTCATTAATAGCAAACTAATAATTATAGAATCAATTATCCGCGAGTGGCAACACTTAAAATTATAACGCAGCAACACCTACCAACGCGTTGGTATGGGTGTGCCTCTGTGCGTGTATACGAAAATGTTACCGGCTAAAAAGTATCCGGCGCACAGATTAACTCAGAAAATAACGCCTTAAAGTCTCTAGAATTCAACTTTTCGGAAATATTATTTCATTATTGTGTTCCTAATTAGGGTATTTATCGTCTGTAATATAAAGCATGAGGAAATTCGCATATTTAAGAAAGAGTAAATTCTTGATAGCAACAGACGGGAGCTTCGCCGATTTCTAATAAAATAAATTAAAATCACGACCTTTATGCAGCTGTGCGGTGTAAAGACAGCGGCTAAAAATAAGGCAATGCGGGGGAAATATCGCCGATCGATATACTCTTCGACATTGAATTGCGAATTACCTCTATGAAGAAGTAGTATTTTGCTATTTTTCGGAAATAGTAAAATATTATTTCGTATTACTATATAAGACGTAGTTTTAAGATTAAACTGTTATTATTATAAATGTAATATTGTAAAAGGTAAAGGCAACAGACAGGTTTTACGTCGTAAAATCACAAATGTTTATGTGAAGGTCGATGGATAATGATTACAGGGCCTATTATTATGTCAATAGGTACCTAGTAAGTAGTTGTAAATGCATGTAATTTAAACGCTAATCAAATCGTGTGTTTACTCCTGGCATAAGACTAAAACCGCGAGTTTATGCCGGAGATAGCTATTTAAATGCTCTAAATAAATTCATATAAAATCCATAGAATTAGATAGACGATATTTTATAACGTCAATATATCCATCCACGTGCACGGAATATATTATCTCTTGATACTTGGTCCTTCTGACAATCCAGTAAATTCTTATTAAATAAACAAGAGATATTACGCAGTACGAATTAACGGACATAGTAGAATCTTTGGTCACCCCTTCTCAAACTCTTTGGACCAATTAGAATAAGGGAGGCTGCTATAAAAGAGGGCGCATCCGAGAGATTTTTATCAGTCTACCGGATCCTCCCTCGGGAACAAGTCTCATCTCTACTAGCAGCCTCTCTTCAAACACTCTGGACCAGTTTCACCAGTTTTCGCCGCGCATCTCTTCGCTTCTTGAACGCCGAAGTACTCCCCGGGGAGAGTTTCACATCCCGTTTACCTACGGGTGGGAAACATCTCTCGCGTTCGCAGTCATCGGCCGTCACGTATTCCTGTCTGCCGCCTTCACCTACATTTGGCCTGTAAAATTATTTACTAGACGCTACATACAAGAAAATAAACGAGATTATTGACTTTTCAAAAGGAAACATCGTTATTATTAATAACCCCTCCACCGACTGAGCTAGGAAAATACATCAACGAAGTGCGCAGTGGCGTATCGTTGAGGGGGTGTTGTTAATTTGGCGCCAAACGTTTACGGGCTCAGAAAAAGCTTCTTTTTCTCGAATCCACGACCGGACGACAGACACGAGGAATATATATATATATATTTCATATATATATTATATATATGAGAACTAGATCGCAGACAAAGGACCCACACACATCTAGCGAAGAGATGGCGGACCCTCCACTGATGGAGCCGATCCAGAGGAATGAGGAGATGGAAGAAGGTATACAAATACCTGAGCGCAGTATACCAGCGTTCGTGAGGAGCCCGGGCACGGAGTCATCTTTACCAAGCATTACTCAGGAGACTAGGACCGGGGAATTTCCAAAATACAAGGAATGGATGCATAAACCTGAACTAGAGGTGACGTTCAGCGGAGCACCTCAGCACAGAGTAGCCGAATTTCTTGAGGAGTGCGAGAAATATTACGCAGCCGCCAGGAGCCCGTCACTAAACTGGACGCGACTCGCTATACGCCAGCTCCGAGGTGAAGCCAAGACCTGGAGCATGAAAGTAGATCCCGAAGACGACTGGGAGTCCTTCAAAAGCCGGATTACCCGGTTCTTTGAATCTTCCACAAGACGACGAGTACAGGAAAGCGAGCTTAAAACTCGCCGACAGAAACCTGACGAGGACGTATTTCCGTTCTTGCTGAACAAGAAAGCGCTCGCCAAAGTTTTGATGCCGACTACGGGTGGAGAAGAATTGGCGGAGATTTTCTTCGACCTTCTTAACCCTCACGACCAGCTTCGAGTGGGCCAAAGTGGCTGGAAATCACTAGACGGACTGCTGGAGGTGGCCAAACGCGTTCGACCGATGGCACCAGACTACCTGCCTCCAGTACCGCTGTCACATATTCAGAGGCCAGCAACTAAAAGAGACTGCGCGTGCCACTGTACGTGCCAGCCGCCACCACGCGAAATAAACTATTCCACGAGGGAAACGCGCCCAGAAAACGTAGACCGGCATAGACCGCAGATGGAAGAAAACCTCACAGATAGAACACCGGCCGGAGCCTATGTTGGCCGAGGTGGATATTTCGTAAATCGAGGTAACTTCCGTGGTAGAGGCCGTGGCGACTACCGAGGGAACTGGCGCGGGGATTACAACCGACCGGAATATCAAGAAAGGACGACAACGGCTGAGAACGTCCAGAGGGAGCAATGAAGAGGACTTGCAGGAGCTAGACGTCACCCACGGCTCGACGGTGATGACTGGGGATCTGCAAGTGCCAGACATCATGGTGCTAAAAGTGGGAACATTCTTCCAATGTCCTTGAATACTAGTGTTAAGTGCGGAAGGCAGGACGTTCTTCTAACGGCTGACAACAGTGAATATGTGAAACCTCCTCAAGGTAATAAGAAAGATTATGTTAGTAAACAGTTTTACGTTCCATATAAATGTATAACTTCGCCTAACGACGCCGAAACAAATGGTGCTACCCAGATAAAAATACCTACTACGGGTATTACGTCAAAACGACGAAAAGTATTTGGCTCGGCGTTGTTAGGTGAAATAATTAGTAACGAACGTGGAAGACGTAAAACTATGGTAAAATCCGAGGAAAGAAAGGTGAAGAATGATTGGAAACAAGTTTTATCTACAAACAGAGAACATCTCTACGGCGCAGCTCATCCAGAGATCTCACAAAACCAAACCGTAAGTAAATATTTAGCTGACTCTGGCAAAATTATTAATTACCCGGCTCTTAAAGCACCCGTCAATTATCTCAAAGGCCAAAGTAATAAATTAACGTCAAATATTAACGTCAGGCCAGACGCAAAATTTTGTTGTTTAAATTCTTGTTATAAAGGCATCGATCCTATTAATAATAAAAACCAACCTTTTTTTAAAAATATTAACGTACTATATCAATATAACATTAATCAAGACTCTATTATGTTAAAGAACAAAGTAAATAGGGTATCTGAATTAAATAATAACATGTATATCGAAGCTGATATAAATAATACGGCAAGTGCGAAAACTCGGTTAGAAATATTGAGAAACAGTGGAATACCGGCAAACGCCGCGCGAGTTTCTAAAAATAGCTCGACAAAAACACGTGCTAACACGACCCAACCGGCCAGGAGGGCGATTCATGAATTTAGCACAAGTGACCAGTTGCACAACTATTGCACAACTTGCTTCAACCGTAGCATATTAAAAGTCGACCGCTGGATGTCACTAGGCCAGGCTTTGGTAGTACACATGCTTTGACGGTAGAGGCGCTCGCAACTTTCCGTTTGACATAATAAACGTCAGATTTTCAATTCGTATCATATGTAATATTGGAGAAAGCTGTTAATAAATTGTTATACATTTACCATTTATTACTACATATTACCGCTAAAATTATTATTTCGTGTTTCAATTCTCATTTAAGGAGGTGTTTATTGTGATTTTGTAATAGTTTGTCTGTAAAATATTGTTGTATCTTGTATTGAATATTCTAATAATGGAGACGTTTCTTTCTTTTAATTATCTACGTACGTTTTATATCGCAACGTTGACGGGTAAATACTGATTAAATATGATGTTATTAACATATTTTACGCCCCCAAAATGGAAGTCCCGCAGTCAGAATTCGGTAATCGAACGGATGCGTTCAAAATGACCGACAACTCATTTGTAAAACGTTTTCGGTTATCGAAAAAAATTAGCAGATCGACTTATTACCAGGTTGGAAGAATTGATGGCACCTCCACCCAGATCTTCGGCATTAAGCGTCGAAACTAAGGTGAGTGGTGAACTTTGATGTCTATTTATATAGGTAATGAAAAAAATATTAAATGTTTGTTGCTTAACATTGTTTCTTGTGTGTAGGTTTTAGCCACACTTCGGTTCTTGGCGACTGGAAATTATCAAACGGGTGTCGGCGATGAGCACACAGTTATGATAAGCCAAGCATCTGTCAGCAGAGCCGTTCAAGAAGTGACGATGGCCATTGATGACCATTTGTTGAACGAATGGGTGCTATTCCCTTCTGACAATTTGGAGCCTATGAAACAAGAGTGAGTACTTATATAAAATAATTAATAATCTACACGTAAATATGATTCCTTTAATATGCACAAGAAGATAAAGGAAACATTGGGAATTACGAAAGGAACCTCATCAACTATCTTGAAAGACGAAAATGGGCGTATTATATTAGATATAGAAAAGAAGCTGACTCGTTGGAAGACATATATTGAAAATCTGTTTGATGATGATAGGGAACCTATTGGCTATACTCTTAATAAATGTGAACAAGCTCCATGCATAAATAGGGCCGAAAAAACCAATCGAACGTGTGACCAATAGTACCAAAATAAAACTTTCTAAATATATCTTTTTAAAAATGTATTTAAACGGATTCTGTTTCAATTCTGAGTGTGTGACGATATTCCCAATATACGTGTTCAACATATTTGTATGTTTAAAATAATTGATTTACATTAGTGAAATCCCGTTTAAAGCGGTACGTCCAAGGCGTTCTCGGAAAAGTGCGCGTCTTAAGACGTTCTTGGCAGCCATCTGGTTAAGCAAAATTGGATAAAAAATATCCATGTAAATAGCGAATCATAAATTCCATTGTAATCTTTATGGATAACTGGCTTCTAGGATTAAAGGTTAAATACAATCAACCACAAATTGTTAGGACAACTAGTTTATATTATTCATCAATGGTTTATGATTACGATTAAGGATGTAACAGTGAACCTTTTCTGTTATATTAACACATAGTTTTACTTGTTTGTTTGTAAAATGGCATCACATAGCGTCTTTGTCCAGCAGAATTTTGGAATTAATGTGGGAATATAAAAACAGTTTGTCGGATATTTCAACAATTATGAAAAAAGATGTTTGTATTTGTATAAAACCATTTATTTATCAAAAAATTTATTTATGAAAACCAAAATAGGTACATAAATGGTTAAATATTACAATTACAGGAATGTTCACATTATTTAAATCATGGCGATTTAATATCAGTGTACTTTATTAATACAAATAAAAAATAATTTTTTAGTACTAGTTCCACGACATACCAAACTATACACAGGCATTGTCTTAAACTTAAATGACCGCCCAATATGACTTGGTCAATGCGAACACGCGCCAATCTCTACTGGCAAATAATCTTTAGTTGACTTATCGTGTTTTGCCAGTATAGATATTGATTTACAAAAGCGTTATAGTTATTTATAGCGATTTTCCAGTAATAATATATTCAATATCGACTTAACACGTAGTGATATCATAAAATTACGGAGGAATTAGGTATAATGAATTTGACGACGCTTGTTTTACCAGACGATAGAGCGTGTTGATATCTATCAAGTATCTTATCAGTTCCAGGTTGTTCTATGTCACTTCGAATCAATCAAAAAGCCATTTTGCTAAAAAATGTGATATAGAATAACCTGGAAATAAGGCAGCGAAGTATCTATCAGTAACTATAAATAAATACCACATGAGTTAAGACGCCTCAATAGCTCATCAAAAATAAAATAAGTAAAAAAACTGTGAAGTTATGAGGTTTTCATATCTTGACGACGATATGCATCGGACACATACTTAAAAATCAAAACTATGATTCTGTTACTCTATGTTAATATTAGAATATTTGAATATTCTTGTGAAATATGAAAGCAATAAAAAAAAATGATTATTTCATATACTTTGGAATTTTATTTCATCCTGTCTCAAAAAATGATTTATGTACACAATCAATAGCACAATTCACTAAATTTAATATAGTTTTGCGTAAAATTTGCATTTTCAAGATACTTATTATAATATCAAACAAAATACACTATGCTGGCACACATAAACACTCTTTAAACAATTCCTTAGAAATATTTTATAGACTAATTATACATAGTAATTATACGCACAAAATATGAAATTTAATATAGGTTTGCATAAAATTTGCAAATTTTCAAGACACTTATTATAATAATAACAAACAATATAAGGCTGGAAAAATCATAGATGCAGAAACACATAAATACTCATTAAACAATTCCATTCAAATAAATCACTGCATTGAAACAGAACTAGACAAATTATTGGTTTTTCATAAGGATACTGACATGAATGTATAGTTTGAAATGGATTTCTTTTGAGTATTTACATGAAAAAACTGTTTTGAGACAAATATAAAATAATGTTTCACAGTTGATTGTAAACAGGTGAAATCATACATCGTTTAAAATGTAACAAGGATCACTTATACTGATATACACGATGCTGTAAAATTTTATTTTATATTCGGCTCAACACGGTAATTATGATTCAGTGAAACCCCCGAAATAGCAACAACCACCCCAAAGAAGCGATTACGGTGCATAGCCGAGATTGTCAATTTTTGCACCTAGCATTAATATTAGTGCGCTCAACTCTGACTTGGCTGCACCGATCAGAGCTGCAGTCTCTGACTTGGCTGCACCGATCAGAGCCGCAGTCTCTGACTTGGCTGCAATGATCAGAGCCTGCGTGTCTGACCTGGTTGCAATGCCGAGAGCCACCATGTCAGACCTGAGCGCAGCAATGTTGATGGTCAGCAACTCTACGGCGGCATTCAACACGGGCACCGGACCCATTGTCTGCGTTGCCACAGAAGTTTGTGACAACGAGAGCCTGCGGGCTCTCACCGTTGCTGGGAAGACAGCACTGCCTTCACTTGTAGCAGCATGGGCTCTTGTGAAAGCAGCACTGTCTTCCAGTGCAACAGTTTGAGCCGTGAGCCGTGGTGTCGCAGAAATTGCACATTCGGGGGTTGTCATCATATCTGCATCTGATGATGATTCAGAATATGCTGTAGTAGGTACAGTAAGAGGGGTTGCGGTGAGTGCCACCTCCATGCTGCTGGTGCTGGGTTGGATGATCCACCGCTGGGGCTCCGACGTTGACACAGACGCGACCCAAAATTTCCTGTGGTACCTGTGAATTAAATGTTATCACCATAAGTAAACATGCGACGGGTGAACCCTTTTATACTGTTAATCAATATAGAATTTCATGAATGACCTACCCCCCCAGTGTAATTGCCCTGTCTACCTTGCTCCCCAGTAACTGTAAATGGCACTATTAGAGCCATAATTCGCTGCTGGAGAGCAGACAGCCGGATTCTACAGGGCGGGCCGCCTCCTGTCTTCCTCTGGGAGATCAGGATTTTGGCCATTTTGGCCCGCGTGTTCCGCCTCGTGTCTTGCCATACCTGTAAACAATAATAATTAGAAATTTTCAATTTCAACAATATTACTAACGATCTAGTACTATTTACAGCAGTGACATTTGGGATGCTTTCAAAAGATGTGGTTTAATTTATGAAAACATTTCTTACTTGAACTTGCTATCTATAGCTACCTATGGTGGATTTATGTGGAGAGTAAGATATTTTGTAAAATAATATTGGATAGGTTGTTGACACAGTCTATTATATTTAAATAAATAATCATTTTTACCAATACTAGTAATAAATAGTAAATCACCTTTTTCCACTGTCTGTGGGATTTTGTAGCACCGCCCAAACAAGCATTTAATTGCTCCGACAGTTCTGTCCACAACCTCTCCATGTCGAGGCTGGTGAACTGCCCGGTGAGCCTTCCGGCGACGAGGTCTGGATGCACTACGGAAAATATGGTAATGTTATAGTATTCCATATCATTGCGGTTAAGCTGGTTTGAGTTACAGTAAGTTATGGTTTGGTTTTTAGTCTCATAAAACGAGGTCATTACACAATTATAAGTATGTCATAATAATGACACAGGCTATGCCTCGAACTGTGTTAATTCCACATGTTGGCATAATTTTAGTAGGCTACATTTCTTACGAGTATTGAATAAAAACGTGGTAGATACTGACATTCCATGAATTCTACCAATTGCTCCATCTGGTGGCTATTTGCCGCTGGCATTTTGTTAATTCTGTAAAGGAATAAATAAATACACTTTTAGTATGATTCCTACATATTATTTTATAAAAGAAACAGTATATTTGAAATCAAATCTGACTTACCGACGTATCTGTTCTTATGAAAGTTTTTGCGCGCGAGAAATAGCTGTCAGATGTGGGCATAGACAAAAAAACTCTTAGGCGATCATAAATGTACGCCCGTTTTTGGCAATTATTAGGTTGCATTATTGGACACAGGAAGGAACAGTGTGCTTCTGTCGAAGCATCACTATCCAATTATGACTACTCACACTACTCACGTCGGCCATGCTAAATTCATGAATCGCCCTCCTGGTGCGTGTGCCGGCTTTGATCCTAAATGGAGCGGCCCGCATCGGATCATTTGGAAGGTCAGCGACGTAATGTTCTACGTAGATCGCCGTGGACGACCGTACAAATTCCACATCGATCATATCAGAAAGTATTACCCTCCAATGGAAGAGGAAGTTACCGAAGACAGGGATGACGAGGATGACAATAATGATGCAGGACGGATGGAAGCCATACTCGCAGAACCCAGTGCTTTAGACGGCGACCCCGCACAACTTGCGATACCGGAGGAGGTGGAGCGGGGTAGTATACGACCCCAAACCCCGTCACCGCGACGTGAGGAATCTGAAGACGAGTTGCCCTTAGCACAAGTTAAGGAAAGGATATGGAAAAAGATGCGCCCTCTCAAAATACTTCCCTGTATCTGCGAGGAGACTATGCCCTCAACTAGTTCGACACAAGTATCGATACCCGAAACAATTATCACCATAGGAGTAGATGTGGCCACACCTATTCCTATGAACGTGTATAATAACCGAAAGAAAGTTAACGAAAGAATAAATAACAAACGGTTAGCGGAGGGCACACAACCCCGTAAGGCTGGCACTCGGAGGAGTCGACGATTGCAATTAATAAAACTCTCTACCGAGCTGCAGTCAGACCAGTGAATTATAAATTGTCAATTGTAACTGTAAACTATAAACGAAAACGAAAATGTATATGGACCCAGATAAAAAAAAAAAAACAAATATTATATGTGTATGATGGTTAAACAAGGAAGGTATAGGCGGCCGATGAGGTCAGGCTGTACATGTCAGCTTTCATCGGAGGGGGCGAATTGTCACCACCTACCTGTAGGTAGGTGCCTTCGCACAATAAATTGATTAGTAATAAGCCGACATGTAAACCTGATCTCTAACTATACGGCTTAGTAAAACGCCTAAAAACGCTTCTTTGTCGAATCACATATAAATTGTTTATCTGTTCACAGGTTTTTACGCTACCCGTTCGGTATGTAAACGTATCGAACGGGGCATCGATTGCTACGAGCAGGGTAATGCAGTGTGAAAGAATGATGGATGTAAAATTGCCTTGTTCTGTACAATAAAAAAACCTGTGACGATGTTATTATAAAATGTTAGATATAAATGTATTATGTAACTGTATATTAGTATAAAAGGGGAAGAATGATTGTTAAACATAAAGAGACGAATGCAGTAGCGAGAGATTATTATAAGAGTGTATAAGTGTAATTAATATATTTTGTAATAGTATGAAAGAAGAAGAATAACTGTTAACATAAAGAAGAAGAACGCGGTAGCGAGTGATTAGTATTAAAAGTGTATATAATTAATTAATATGTCATGTGGAACACACTAATCGAATAGTATTTCGATTCGTAAACTCATTAATAGCAAACTAATAATTATAGAATCAATTATCCGCGAGTGGCAACACTTAAAATTATAACGCAGCAACACCTACCAACGCGTTGGTATGGGTGTGCCTCTGTGCGTGTATACGAAAATGTTACCGGCTAAAAAGTATCCGGCGCACAGATTAACTCAGAAAATAACGCCTTAAAGTCTCTAGAATTCAACTTTTCGGAAATATTATTTCATTATTGTGTTCCTAATTAGGGTATTTATCGTCTGTAATATAAAGCATGAGGAAATTCGCATATTTAAGAAAGAGTAAATTCTTGATAGCAACAGACGGGAGCTTCGCCGATTTCTAATAAAATAAATTAAAATCACGACCTTTATGCAGCTGTGCGGTGTAAAGACAGCGGCTAAAAATAAGGCAATGCGGGGGAAATATCGCCGATCGATATACTCTTCGACATTGAATTGCGAATTACCTCTATGAAGAAGTAGTATTTTGCTATTTTTCGGAAATAGTAAAATATTATTTCGTATTACTATATAAGACGTAGTTTTAAGATTAAACTGTTATTATTATAAATGTAATATTGTAAAAGGTAAAGGCAACAGACAGGTTTTACGTCGTAAAATCACAAATGTTTATGTGAAGGTCGATGGATAATGATTACAGGGCCTATTATTATGTCAATAGGTACCTAGTAAGTAGTTGTAAATGCATGTAATTTAAACGCTAATCAAATCGTGTGTTTACTCCTGGCATAAGACTAAAACCGCGAGTTTATGCCGGAGATAGCTATTTAAATGCTCTAAATAAATTCATATAAAATCCATAGAATTAGATAGACGATATTTTATAACGTCAATATATCCATCCACGTGCACGGAATATATTATCTCTTGATACTTGGTCCTTCTGACAATCCAGTAAATTCTTATTAAATAAACAAGAGATATTACGCAGTACGAATTAACGGACATAGTAGAATCTTTGGTCACCCCTTCTCAAACTCTTTGGACCAATTAGAATAAGGGAGGCTGCTATAAAAGAGGGCGCATCCGAGAGATTTTTATCAGTCTACCGGATCCTCCCTCGGGAACAAGTCTCATCTCTACTAGCAGCCTCTCTTCAAACACTCTGGACCAGTTTCACCAGTTTTCGCCGCGCATCTCTTCGCTTCTTGAACGCCGAAGTACTCCCCGGGGAGAGTTTCACATCCCGTTTACCTACGGGTGGGAAACATCTCTCGCGTTCGCAGTCATCGGCCGTCACGTATTCCTGTCTGCCGCCTTCACCTACATTTGGCCTGTAAAATTATTTACTAGACGCTACATACAAGAAAATAAACGAGATTATTGACTTTTCAAAAGGAAACATCGTTATTATTAATAACCCCTCCACCGACTGAGCTAGGAAAATACATCAACGAAGTGCGCAGTGGCGTATCGTTGAGGGGGTGTTGTTACTACCTATCATAATATTACAAATTTACACAATACACAATAATATTTTTTCAGCATTAAGTGAGATACTTATTTTGTTGTGTACTTATTTCCAGTTTTTAACTGGAAACTTTTAATCATAAACACAATGCATTCAAAGCGTTGCCATAGCGATTTCATATTTTAAATTTGATATAAATCATCGATGAAAATAGTTGTTCGCAACAATAATAATAATGTCGACACAAATAGATGTAGTAGGTATGTATATAATATTTTTTTTCACTTAATTAAATATATCTGATAATGAGTTCCATTCGTTATAAAGTACATTTTCCAAAAAGTATGCTAATTTGCCGCACTTCTCAACGATTCGAAAAAAGGTTTCTGTGTGTAAATTCAGTAGGTAATAAAAACATATTTTTCCAGATTAAACTATTTTTCAATTCAACTCCATTTCCTAATTAACACGTTTCAATTGAATGATGTTAATTGAAGGTGTTCAAAATTTATGAAACGTTGTAAAATAAGAAACTGCAAGGTAACTTGTCGACTATTGGTTCCAAATATAAAAATCGCTACCATTCTTGACTGTGGTTCGTAGCTAAATTTTAAACAATAATTTTAACGAAATACTATATTTTATATCTAGTTCCGTGCAAGATACGTAAAAAATGTTTTCCATCCGATGCGGTAAACAATAAAAAATCACGAATATTATTATATTAAAATATTTTAGATGTTTGTTAACAGTTTTTATACAACTATAGATCAGTTTCGCTAAATATTTTGGGACATACTCAGCTAAAAAGACGTGACGTTTAGAAAAATAATCCTCGTTTATTCAAAGACAATAATTTTTCTGTGTATCTTTTATAGTATAGTAAAAATATGAAAACACTTACCCTCTTTGTTGATATCCCATAAGATGACCTTGCAATTGAGTCTTGCTAGTCGCATGGCCAATAACCGACCAAGTCCGCCTCCCCCACCTGTCACTACGGCCACTCCATCCTTAAGTTCTTTTTCCGGGTGGCCAAATATTGTCCAAAATATTGCTTGGAGTATATAACCAATACTGCATATTATAAATATTATGATGTCTATCACAGATTTTATTAAAGATACACCGTCCGCAAGATGGCCCATGGAGCCGACGGCCGAGCCATTCTTGACGCCATTTTGTGATGCTGCAACGACCACCATTTTGATTTAGTTGTAATTAATACTATTAAATTTAAATAATTATTTAAAATATGCAAATAGAATTTATTATTATGCACTTTATTTTATACACGAAGAGTTGTTGTGTTAATATTTAGTATTGTTTTCAATGTAAATTATTTGTTTATAGTATTTTTTTTAACAATAGTATATTAGCGTAGTGAAAATCACAAGTAAGTAAGGTTACACGATTTCATCAAACTACTAACACGGTCGCAATGCGTCACTGATGGGCATTATCGCATGCCATACATATAGTAATTTCATTTCACTTTTCGCCGGTTCCGTACACTTAGTTGCACGCAATTGTTACAATGTCACAACCGGGGCTTCGGTGTCGATGTCGACCGATCGAGTTGTTTTATTTGTTTTTTTTTCAATCCGCGCCGTTTGTGCGACGAACGAAATAATGTAGGGCGAAGGCCTACCACAAGCAACTTTAAACAGGTTGTATCGGCGGTTCGGTATTCACGGTGTTCGCGTACGAAATTGCAAAGTTATTAAGGATAGACACGTTTATGTAGGTAGATACTTGTAGAAATTAAATATTTCATCGTCTCTCGATTGCATTCCTGTGTTTCATTAGTCCGCACACTCTCTTGGGTAAAAGACTTTGGATATCAGATCTGAAAAAGATAAAAACGAGATGTAAGACATATTGTATGGTTACCTCGACCAATATCCTAATTAATATAATATGTACTTGAATCGAATCAAATCCAATAGATGACGCAAATACATAGCTAATCTGTAAAAACCCCTAGTTACTTATATAATATATAAATACAGCTCCAATCCATAGAGGTTTATAAGCTCCATTTTTTATGGATACTAATTTATCTTCATTTTTACCATTTCCGTTACTAATATATTAACAATAATATTGTCAAGTTATTGATAACAAAGCGTAATATTATCCCATGAAATGCGATTATCTTCAAACACGTTTTGAGCTTACAGTTCCAACATTACGTGTATTGTTTAAATTCATATGAAACTCCATACAAATAACACATGCAAGCAGTAACCAAATTGGGACATTAGATATAAAAATAACCAGATTTGCCCATTCGCTGCTGAGTCGATAATGATTTTTTAATTGTCCCCTTTAAAATGCACGTTAATTACATGGTCATTACGCGCCGTGTGCGTCTTCCGCGTCCAAAGTATTAAAATAACTTTAAAGGTACTCTAGGTTGGATAACATTATATAGATAACATTTAGGTATAGTATCTACTGTAGGTATATCGTTTTAACAACTTTGTAGTCAATAATTGACCAGATTGTTCTGACGTTTAAATAATAAGAAGAATTCTATGAATGCTTAACAAGTTATGGAGGTTAAAGGTGTAAATGAAAATCGTCACGATTCACCGATCTAAACATACTTTCCTCAACACTACGTTAAATATATACAAGGTTGAAGAACAATGCAAAATTGTGCAAATTGTAGGTATGGAAAATCTCCACGCAAAGATTTGAGATACAATCAATAGTTCATGTTATGAAACGGCAAACATTTGATTAGTGGCATTAGTATCATTCTCTTCGCGACTGCTAGAGAGCGCATTACCTACTTGAAAACGTTAGAATTTTAATTTAATCAATTAATTTAAAGTAAGTCATGCCATTCTTTCAGTAAATATCGATTTACTTAAACTATTTAGTTAAAAAAATAATTTGTTTAATGTAAATATTAATACATTATTAGGTAATACAAACAAAATGTTGGCGTAATTAGTAATTGAAATCTAGCTTGTTGATTGAAGCTAACAAACGTTTGCATGATAGAAAATTGTGACCAAGAATACCGTTTAGTATATATTCTATTAGATTTGCCTAGAGCTATTTTTTAATTATTGGCTATAAAAATAATAATCGGTCTACCCCAGAACCTTGAGTAAAATACGTCAGGTTATTAGTTTCATGGTTGTGATAATAACACATATATTATATCTTACATAAATTATCCATTACCAGCACCCACAGTGGTCGAGTAGTGGTATATCCACTTCTTGCCAACTTTCATTGATAAAAATATGCTAGGTAGAGTACAAAAATAAGAAAAATTGCTAGATTTTCCTATAATTAAAGATGTCTAGAAACTAGCAGTTTTTAAAAAATAAGTCATAATTTTAAACATTGTTTTACGACAACAAAATGAAGAATGAGAATTAATCATTTTACAATAATAAATATCTAAGCCATACGAGCAAACATTAATCAGGTACAATATTTGATTATCAGTTTATTGTATTTTATTTATTTAATTTATCAGTAAAATATTTTATGTTACAAGAGGCCGGCATGTTGATTTTCATACATAATATTATTTTTATGATATTTTAAAGCTGTTTGCGTTGTCTAAAGACGTCCGATTTAACGCAATACGCTAGATGCGTATTTTCATAAATGATAGATATGGCAATAAAAATCCTAATTTCGCAATGCCGATCCACATCTTCTAAAGCCGTGACTTACGAGATCACGCATTGTGGACGTTTCCATGTTGCTTTATTATTTTGTGTTTGCATCCAGATCATGGTATACTACGAGTAGGTTGAACAAATGTAGAAAAGCTCTTCGGGAGGCGGTCTTGGTTCATACTGGATTGTTGAACGAATAATTACGATGTTGATTTTCTCAGAATGATAAAGATTTTAATTAAAGTTTCTAAAAATATACGCAAATAAATATTTTTATCGATGATACAAAAACTCAGTCACTTGATGACAAGTCGTCAATTTGTTTTAAATCAGCAGCTGAATTTAAAAAAAAATAATGTAAAGAATTAAACCATTAATACGTTACAATTAGGTAGGTATCATTATTTTAATAATACATGTTATTTCGCTATAGTTGAGCACTAATTAAGCTGAGTTCAGTATGTTGGGTTTATATCTTTTTTGTTCTTCTAGTTGAATTTAATAACTAATGACGTACACCATTTTGTAAAACGTGTAACTAAAAGATCAAAATTCTGAGGATCTAGGTACATGGCAAAAAAAGTAATTTGGCAAGCTATTAAAATGTAAACACAAAATAGAATCATTAAAAGGTGAATTTTAGAACCACTTAAATTCATTTAAAATATATAAGCATGATTACAAAAAATATCATTAGACACACTAAAAAGTATACCTAACTAGCAGTTGCGACTTGCGTGCGGTGACTTTTGCTGGTAGGCATTTTGTTGAAAAACAAATACGCATGTGTCCACTCTATACTACGAGTATAATACTATACTTTGAGTTTGTAACTGAAATACTGACTGACTAATGAAAGTGTTACTTACACTTAATTTTTTTCTTACCGCCCAATTGCACAGAAATTGTCACGCAATATTATCAATATTATTATACCACTTCATTGGCTATTTATGGGGTCGCATCCACAGCATCTATGGACCGCACGTCATTACTAAGTACGTCCTTTTTTCGAAAATGATTTTTTCACAATACTTGTAATATAATATTTTCAAAATAAAACTCAAACCTAAACATACCTCGTAATACGTATTACATATCATGTTATATTATCAATGTATTCTGATAAGATTCAAATGTACCTATGTATATTTGTAGATAATATAAAAGTAATCTTTCTGTAATAATTTAAACATTACAGATAAAATTATGTACTTATTAGATATTTTTTTCGTTTGCTCTACAATCTGGTCGAAGATCTTGTCCGTGACACGGAGAGGTTGTTTTTATCAAATTTTATTTGCAAGAAATGAATATAAGCCATTTGCTCAACCTATTGGGTCTATGCTCAGGATCAAAAATATACAGTGAAAAATAACATGTTATTGCGCAAATGGTACGTATAAATAATCGTATATCAGTATAAAAGTCAAATTAGACTGGCAGATTCTCACGCAAATCTTTTGCCACGATCGTCCCTCCGATCGTCTGTACGAATCTCCCCCGATAAAAAATTTACTTTGGATTGTTGGCTGGAGTTGTGGTCCAAAGAGAATAATTCCTACCCTTTGCTCACGATTCAATCAAATATTGGTGACAGTTGAATCGATTGTCGTACGTTCTTGGTAATCATCGACGAAACTATCACCAGTCATCAATTGAATTATTTGCGAAAAATAGGAATTATTCTATTTTGCTCACGACTCTAGGTAACGTTTCAAAATGATATTTCACGATTCAGAATATGCTAAGGGCGATCGGCTTGAGAGTCTGCCGGTGTAATTTGAGCATAAGTTATGCGCTAACTGAGACGCTTTTATATAGAGTGATAAACTGTGTTCCAAATTTGAACAGCGGCCGATAGGCCATCCTCTCACGCAGAAACTAAAATCCGATAAACTGGTTGCTGATGGAATTCATTAACTGGCATGGGAATATTCTGGCAACCTGTAATTATACAGGCAGGAGTATTTCTCAACTTACATCTGCCACATATTTAAAATTAAAAATCGGTTCGCTCATCTTTAAATTTTGACGTTTTGATTTATTATTGCTTGTGTATTTCAGTTCAGTGCTACGAATTTTGGTAAGATAATATGATTTTTCATCAAATCTACTGATATTGGTACCACTATTTAATGGATGACTGGTAACTGAGAGATTGGGAGACTAGCATGTCGCGTCTACTCGGTTTCAATTGCGGGCGATTTGGAACTGAAAGATTCCAGTCTTGCCGTCAGCGAGCTGCCATTAAAATACATTAGCTAGATACTGGAGTTTCAGTCTCGTCTTTTTTGAGTATTCACGTGAGAGGATGGCCTTAGTTAGGGGGTCTAGGACGATTTGGCACCGCGAACTGGCCTCCGCCGATTGGCCTCCGGTAATTGGCCGCCGGTACAATCAGACGCCGGCCCAATTGGACGCCGACCCAATTCGACGCCGACCCAATTGGCCTCCGGGAGGATTGGACGCCGCACAGTTGAATTAAATGCGCAAAGGAATAGACGTACGTTACGATTTGTTGGAGTAAATAAGCAAGTCAGTTTAATATGCTTCTATCTTCTCAGTAGCCGTACCTTATACATTTCGCGCTTGACACATTTTTAATATAGATTGAGAATAATTATTATGCCTTTTGATGTTTATTAAAAGAAAATAATTATTCCCTCGTTAAAACTTAAAGATGTGCATAATCAATTAATTTATTGTCTATACATGGGTACTTATTTATATTTACAACAAATATTAAAAATAATGTTAGATGTTAGAATGAAAATTACATTATATTTCAGCGTTTTATCGACTTAATATTATAATAAAGCTTAAACATGTATATTATTATGCATAAATGCGTACAGCACCTATCTTGCTGCTGTTAAAATATTGCACTTATTGCAACAATAAAAACCAACTTCGTGTAATTGTTACAATAAGTGCTAATATTTTGATACAAACCTACCCGAAGTTTGATACTATTTATCACTTTAGTGTTCGATAAATATAAAATAGACCCACTGGAGTCATTTCGGGAGTGTATAAATCGAATTGAAAACGTGTAAAAATCAACAAAGTTGTATTTACCCTCGATTTTCGTGAATTTTCCAGTAAATACTGGAGTTAAAACAGGAATCGATAATATTATATTATTATACTTTTTGGTATTATGTAAAATATAGTCAGAGATATTATAATATAGTTAACCTAATAACGGTATTTTTTGCTGTACGTACACGTGTCGTCGACACTGTTTTTCGACATCTTCATTTTATAGCATAGTGTCATTCAACTTTTCTATTAATTGAAATAATATTATATCATGATATTCATGATACTCGTGAAACCAGTATTAATAAAAGTAGATTGACAATTAAACTAGTACATATACTATTATACTTATACCAGTACACAATTACAATATACAAGTATACTATAACTAAGTAGATATGTCTATTAATAATTATTATGAAACTTTTAAACCTTGAATGCAAATTGTTACAAATATTTCATTTAATATATTGTAATCTTCGGGCAGTAGGTAGTTGTTTATAATGATATATCATATCGTCACTGTTCTGGCAGAAGACACTAATTCGAAAAAATGATATATTGAGTTAGTACCAAAATGTTCCTTATTTTAAACTTTACCGTCTGGAAACCTTCTTAATAAATAAACAGTCTTTATTTTAAAGTCATCCTTTTTACGATTACTTAATAAACTCACATGATAGACCATTATTTCAAACATTTTAACAACTAGCACTTATTGCAACAATAAAAACCAACTTCGTCTAATTGTTACAATGAGTGCTAATATTTTGAAACAAACCTACCCTAAGTTTGATAATATTTATCACTTTATCACTTTAGCGGTCGATAAGTATAGAATAGACCCACAGATTGAATTGAGCACTGACACTTGCAGATACATATTGTACATCTTGTTTAAAATCCACGTTTGTTCTCAACTCCAAGTTACTCATAAAATAACTATCGATGTGTCAAAAATGGTACAATTGTCGAGTGCAACATTTTAATACGTTACATTTACAGACAATTCAGAATAAATATTCAAATCCCGTGCGTATTTAATAAGTTTGAATGTTTAAAAAAATATTAATTTCATCACTAATTACTACGTAAATATAATCCAAATATACTGCACTGATAATAGAGTGAACCAGTAATTTTCAAACATGTTTGTCTTCCTATGTTAGTTTAATATCATAATATGTTACATTCCGCCGAAGTTATACCTACTTCTTTTGGCGCGTTTGGGAAAACAGATAAGAGTATATTTTTGGCGGGTGACGAAGTTGCGCGCGCCGATGCAACACATAATTTATTATGATTATATTCATTTCGGTCTCAGGGGTACATGCGCATGCGCATAGTGTCATTTAGTTAGTCGTTCAATGCAACCAAGTAAACAACACGTGTTGTAAAGATAACCAATATTGTGTTATAATAAATATATATGTTTATAAACAAAACTAAAATTTATAAAAAAAAAATTCTACACTGTTAATTATTTATATTCATAAAACTTTATTTATATTGGCGTGTATATTTATTTTTCATTGTAAAGATTGTGTATCAAGATTTGAGGCTATATTTATGTAAGTATTATTTATGAGTAAAATTGTATCAATAGTATAATCAATAAATAAATACATTTTGTGAATGAATAGTTGATAAATAATTCAAAAAATAATTATATTAAAATTAGATTTTTTATTAATTCATCATGGGCACTTCTGAATCGATTATAACCGCTGTATGGCAAAGATGAGTTTTGGTTCAATACAATAATTAAATTACAATGATTATCATGCGCTATATGAGACACAGATGAATCGCGTACGGTTTCATCAATCTAACCCACTGTAATATTAATAGACTCAGGTAACGGCTTATTTTGTTTTGTTATGCCAAAGAAGTATAACTTCTAACTATAAGTACACACACCGATTTTTTTTTAAATCGATATCAATTTCAGTTGACCTCATATCTCATTATAAATAACGTATTGAGATGAAAGCTCCAGTGATAGATAGGTACTAATGAAAATGTCAATATGGTTTAGTGGAGAATTATCAGGTTGAAAATAATAACGTGAAGAGTATCAAAGAAATTTTATTTATTCAATGAAAGTAATAGGTTCAAAACAGTGTGAATTAAATGATAAAAAAATAAATAAATGATATATGTATCTGACTAACTGTTCTGAAGATAAAGTGAGCAGATGGTAATGAATTGATTATTCTAGCATGATGCTGAGAACTTGCAGCGAAAGTGTTTTAAAAAAAGGTCAATTGGCTTACATACACGCGACCGTGAAAGTTCGTGTTCACAATAATTATATTACAGCCGAGCCATACTTGAGTGAATTTTTCGTCGAGTTTGACTTGAAAAGTGATATTGAAACACAGTTACATTATAATTTATTTAAAAATAGTAATATATAATATTCATGCATTGATAGATTAATGTACTAATATTGTATGTCCAGGTTTTTAGAAAATCGATTGTAAAAATATTCTTAAATGACTTTTCGTAATATTGTTAATCCCCTAACTGGACGTATTAGTGGATACTTATATAGGTACTGATTGGCTATATAATATTAGTTTTCAAGAGTGAGTTTTTTAGTCGATAGCTATTTCGGTTGTCACACCATTATCAAAGTATTATTATTATTGTGGTTGAGATCGGTCAATGCTTGGTTGATAAAACAGGTGAATGCCGTTCAACTGAGTACCTGAGACAGCGAATAAGCATATAAATCTAAAGAGGTAAAATGCAGTCGCTGTTTAGAGTACTCTTGGGGACTGGAGGAGATCTTTTATGGCTACTAATAGGCCATCCATGGACTGAAACCGTATGCGGTTTCGAACCGTGTGCTATACTAAGCTTATCTTTTCTGTTCATGGAAATATATTTCCACAAAGTATATTATAAGCATCTGATCTTTTATACCATACACTTACATTAACAAAGTTAGTGAAAATATATTTTCATGAACAAAACTCATAAGTTTAGTATGGCACACCGATCTA
Source organism: Rhyacophila brunnea (assembly GCF_057557595.1). Classification (NCBI taxonomy): domain Eukaryota; kingdom Metazoa; phylum Arthropoda; class Insecta; order Trichoptera; family Rhyacophilidae; genus Rhyacophila; species Rhyacophila brunnea. The sequence goes on from NW_028232965.1 coordinate 19,623,032, forward strand.
AACCGCATACGGTTTCAGTCCATGGATGGCCTCTAAGGTAGTGCTTTCCAAACTCATGGGTCACGGACCCCTGGGGAGCCGCAAGATTTCTGCGGGGGAGGGGAGGTAGGGCGAAACATTTCAGCAGAACTGTAAGTATTTGTTAATATTTTTTACAATTATTTATACATTTAAATGTGTCAGATAAAAACACACTATGCAAAACTTTTTATTAAAATATTTATATTGACCAAAATAAAACTATCAAAAGAAAAGTTGAATGCATGGGGACAATATTAAAAGTCAATTAATATTTTGGTTAAAATAAGGCGCAATTCAGCTCCATTAATCTACTGATATTACAAATTGAGCATGTTATTTAGTAGTTATTGTCAGGTATTAGTATGACTCAGAACTTTATGACGATTTGCTTTTCTTTCGGAATATTTTTCGGCACACGGGGGCCGGGGATTTTTTTTCTAGATTTTCGGGGTCGTTCTATGAAAAAGTTTGGGAACCAAATGATATAAATAGTTTTAGTATATAATAAAATTATGCAATTGTCAAATTAAAAATAAATAGTATTTTACAGTCATCAAATGCAAATCGCTCTTTCTGCGGATTCATTGTAACTTAAAAATGTAAAAATAACAAAATTGACTTAATTTTTTAATCATTTAGTATTTTTATCCTGCAAAAGTAGATATGAATTCATTTTTGACTAATCAGTGATTAATATAGTAGAAAATTTACCTCTAAAATATTATAGTGTTATTTTTAATTTGTCATGTAATTAACAACGTTGTAGTAAAACATGCTGTTATGTAATTATCACATTATAAGAGATACGTTGTGAATGAAACAACGTATTATAAAATACAAAATAAGCGTTTTTTAAAAATTAAGTTTACCAAACGTCTAGAAAAAATAGTACTACTTTTAAAGTTATCGTAATATTACATTAAATTTTACTGTTTCAAAAATAAATTATGCAAATAACAGGTCAACAAGACGAAGATTCAAATATGAGAATGTTTCAAGGATATTATGTGGTTTTCATTATCATAAAAGCATACCTAATATTGCCAGCCTCTAAAAGTAAAATACTATTTAAATGCAAATAATGTATTTCCCATAATAAATACACAATTTCAATAAATTTGCACTCATCCTATATTATTTTGTTTCAATCAATGATATTGTGTTTGGATACATTGGGTTGAGAAAAAAGTTAAATAATAATGTTCGTAAAAAGACTACTAAAATATGTTCCGCACTGAAGCAGGGAAGGAAACTCATATTTAAATTTTAATTCATTGTTATAACATGTAACTAATTCATAAATGAAAATGTTGAACTCGTTCTAAATTCAAAATAAAAAAACTAAACGGGTATCGGTACTTCATTATTAAGGCGATTAATATTTATCCTAAAAAAATAATATGATTGCACATGAAAACCGGTTTATGTTAATTAAAATTAACAGCTCTAAATAATATGCCAGCACATTATAGTTCTCATTGACAATGTTTTGAAAATAAATAACTAATTGTTATTACAAATAGGTATATAGGACCTATATTACAAAAACAACTACATCGATTGCGAAAGAGTTTGCGTCTTTGTTGCACGATCGCATTAATAGAACACGCACGTTGAATCCCTCGATACGAAATAGCGAATTGTACAAAAGTAGAACGTACGAAAGTCGAGGTCCACATGCAATTGTTATACCCGGAAAGTCGAAATTGGTTTAAATATATTAAATTATCTAAAAAAAATAATATTTATGGTTCATTGATTATGTATTTAGATCTCGAAAAAAGTAAGTACTTATGTAAAGATGACAATGAGGCTTTTTATGATTTTTTTTAAGTTTCTATCCATAATGTAACGAAATAATATAAATAACAATAATATTTTAAATATGTACATAAAATAATAAAATAAATAATTGCTTCCTTTTAAATAATTGTAACATAAGTAACATCTCACAAGTGTTTTCAAAATTATGTATGTTCAATAATTAGAATGTTACATTCATAAATCTTGTGAATTATTCGTTGAATAAAAAAATAGTAGCTCAATTTGGTAAGCGCTTCAGTGAATATTAAAAACCATTAGTTAAAATTTGTCGCTATTTAGTATGACTCCTTTATCATAGTAGTATATGTGCGTGGGCGCGATACCCGAGAGATGCAGGTTCGATTCTTGCGGGGTGTCTTACTTTTATCGAAAAGATTTTTTCTATTGCTTATATTTTCTCTTCAGTGTTTTCAAAATTATGTATGTTCACTTATAATATAATTATTGTATTATGACTACTCGCATGATAATCATATGAAAACTAATCCCCAAATCCCTGGATTCTAAGACTAGTAAATTGAGCGGCATCAGAATTCCGGTATTTAAAACCCTAGTGTTGTACTACTACAATAGCTGAATAGAAAATGTATGTATACGCTCTGTTTCAAAATCAAGACATATTTTCAGACCTCATTGCATTGTGTATTTAGTTAGAAAATGTTGAAACGTTGAAGAGATTATTGTGAAGACACTTTTTCTCTTGTCTTAGTGTACCAACATATTATTTAATTTGCTTCCTGGGAAAAATGATGACATTTTTTTTATTAATTAAAAAAATATTGCTCAAATATTTTCATTTACCCGCTTGTGCAATGAATGAATGCGTCTTACAAAATAATATTAAATTTGACAAAAAGTTGTGCCACAGTAATTCAACTAACGGACCTTGGGAACAATACAAACAGCGCAAAACGGTTAATAATGTGTAGTGTTGAAATGTTTTCAGACTTCTGATCAATATGCGTAATTATTAATAATGCACTATGTGCAGTGCTTCTCAACCATTTACACACACTGAATAATTCTTGCTACCGCTCTATTTGCTACCACCTTTTCAAAATTTGTATGTATTTAATTAACGTTGTAGGTTTCTTCATGTAAAAAATAACCTGGTGCAAATAGTTTTTAATAAAGTATTTACAATTATATTATATATAAAAACATAATATGTGAATCTTGCATGTCTACATGTATGCCCGTGGATATCACAAGTATGTTATATATAAATAACAGATTGATACTAAAATGCTTTTTAAAGGTCTTAAAAGGTTTTTTATTCGGCCACCATGGAGCTCGATTTTTTATAAATAAAACGATTTAAATTTAAACACATTTTTATTTTGTATAACAATCAATGTTTTTTAAAATAAATTAAAACTATGAACATAATAATAAACGTAGTCGTCAATTAGTATGTACTAATAATACAGGATCCTTGAATAAATTCATATTTTAAACCGTTTTTTTTTTAACATTAAGTTGATCTTTGGCTTGATTTTTTTAAATGTTTTATCTATACGTAGGTATTGATTAATTTAAATTATCTCAAATTGCAGGCTTCATATTATAAATGCTTCAGGTAGGCGGTGCATTCACATTATACATACATAAATAAATTGTATTTGCCAGGTTAAAACTGTTGGTATATTTTGTCCTGTTATTTTTTTCTCAAAATAAATTTAAATGTGTAAAAGTACCCACCCATTTATAAAATGTTTTATTATATTTTGCAGTATTGAGAAATAACCGATATAATCGTATTATTTCTGATATATTTATGTTCAATACATTTGAAAATATTTAATTGATTTTTTAAGTAGGTATTACATTAGTTTCCTAGATGCTATAGTGCATTTTTCATGCCATAACATGTTTAATAATGAGTATGTAGATGTACCTATGATAACTATTCTTTGTTTATTGTGTCACTTATATCAGGCATACGTATATGGTAAAAATGCAGGAAAAAATGTGCATTGATTAGATTAAATTATTTGGATTGTTATGTTATAAGTAGTTAACAAAGGGCTTTTACAAATATCTTGAGATGAATCAATGAGTGCATGAATTGAATGAATTTAGAAACTAAGTCAATGGTAATTACTAATTAAAGCAGAAGAAGATAATTGTAAACAGCATAATATTATTTACCTGTGCACCTAACTGTTAATGTGTTTATATGTGTGTAAATTCTACAAATTACTATCTTTTCTAACACAAAAATATACAGTTGTAATTTTTTTTTAAATAATAATTGAATACAAGGCTATTTATTAACCATTGCACATTGACATACTATGTATCTCTACTACTATACCGATGAAAGTTAACGACAAAAAGTCACAATGAAATTAATACATAAAAGGTTAAAAGTGACATTGTATATTTTTTGCGTCCCCTAATACCTGAATATCAGGCATTTATATTTGAAAATAGTATTATAATATGCATGTCTTTAAGTCTAGACAAGACAAACTTACCCGTTTAAAAATAACTGCAGATTATTTAAAACTAGATCAATAATAAATAATTGAACTACTTTTGTTTGTTTACGAGGTTGAATGTTCATAAGTCCTTTCCAAAAATAATTCCGATTTGTGAATTTGCACAGATTTGAATGAAATATTTGAAACGCGGAACGTTTTATTATTAACTTTATATTCATTGACTGCTTTCCGGGAAACTTCAGAAAAATAGTATAAACGGAAAGAAAACAAAGCCGAACTTTTCACCGGCTGGATTGTTCGTTTATCGTAGACACACTTGGTTATTCCAGCGGAGCGCGCAGCCGCGGCAACAGATCGAAACCGACTGACATGCGCGATGCTAAAACCTTCTCTCGCCGGCCAAACACCGTTTTTTTACCGTCAACTTTTCGGCTCGCAACGACGATAACGTATCAAAAATACTGGTTGAAATGCAACAGTCCGATCAAATAACCGTTCGTACTATGCGTACTTGTAAGGTGATTGCGAAAGGTTCTATTAATTTTATAAATTACTGCTTTTAAGCCGGCTCATCTTGGCCGGAGACAACCTTTGCGCGCGCGCCGTACCTAGCTAGTACTTGTCAATATGGGTGAAAATGTTGGGTGTATTTTTACAACGAAGGCCGAGTATCTACTTACTTACATATAGTCAATACATTTTATCGCAGTAACCTCAATTTATGATTACTTTGGGCTGAATTCTGCAAAACGGCAACGTACGCCGGTATATATTTTTAATCATGTTATGTGTTATATTATTATTATAATATGACAGGTAGATAACGTAATAAATAATTTAATATGCTTTCCTCGAGGAAAAGATTACTATATTATTTGAAAGAAGAAAATCCCAATAATGATGACGTCTTCTATCATCGAAAATTTCGTATTTTCTTTCGTTTCAGTCAATATTATTATTATTTACATTACGTTACGTTATTCTCAGCGCTCGAAATGAAAAATTTTACGAACTGGAGCACTCAATAATTTTACGAAAATATTAACATAAGTACATAGATTATACATAATAAGTGTGTATTTTATAAAAAAATGTGTTACATGACCTATCTAACTCAGACTGTCAAATTAATTTAGACGGAGCGATAAATTTGGGTTTTTTATGAACCGGAACGGCACTCCGGTGCGCTCTGGTTCATTTCGAGCCCTGGTTATTCCTTATTTAAAGAATATACAATGCATAACATACACGATTAATAACGTAGCAATCATTATTGAACAGAGTATTATATATACCTATAATTTGAAACAACCTTAGAAACATAGCTATGCTACTTATTTTGATGAAATATTTCCATATAGGTATTCAAGAAATATTGTATGTTAAGCTCTAAACCACGAGAGTCAAGTTTTCATATACTCAATAAAAATAGTAATATACTTATTGCGGTTTTTCAAAACCAAGATTTATTGTATTATTTTATGATCATGCAATTTAAAAATATTTTTTATGAATGTACTTTTATAAAGGTACTCATTTCTGCTAACTATACAAAAGCACCGAAAGCTATAAAACTAATAAATATTAAGTATACTATGTAAATATGCATACGTAGAATACTTTATACACAAGAGCTAGCAGAATAGTACAACATTTTTGTAAATACATGGACATAGAATCGCAATAAGCACCCATATTGCAATGTATGTAAAGTTAATTATTTAACCACATTCATCTGTATTTATCTGTTAAAAAAAAAACCGAACGTGTATAAGAATACCCAGATGTTATTTACATTCTTCTGGTGCTTGTCTACGAGTACCGAAGTCAATGTCTAATATAAATAAGGATGATATGTGTGCGAAAACAGCTAATTTCTGTGCATTTAAATGTATTCTGGTTTATTTTATGTCATATAAAATAATACGTTTTTGTGATTCTCAACATGAGTTCCGCGAGTCGTAAGGTGCGTACACGGAAATTCTGAAATGCGACCGAAAAAGCTACAACGAAATCTTTTAGATCGGTAGATGTGTAACTAAATGTTAGCGATAAATACCAGGTACCTACTCTTTTTTTCATGTTCTGTTTTGTCACCGTTCTGTTTCTTCATGTTCTGTTATATCATGTTCTGTTTATTCATGGAACCCTTTTGAGTTTACTAATTAAGGGTGTCACTTTGCTTAGGTGTATTTTATTACGTATAGTTATAATGTGTTTTTATGTATTGTAATATATGAAGCGTCTAGTTTCAAAAGCCCCTAAAACGACTTTTGACAGTTCTGAGAAAAATGAGAAAAAGTCATATCTATTGAATGCGTGAACTTTATGTATTTATTATTTGATTTATACACTATAAAGAGTATAATATTTAGTATCCTTTACTCATTTTTTGCATATTTTACTGAGAGAATATATTATTAAAAATCAAATGATTTTCATTTTAGGGGACTTTGAAACTCAACTACCGTTTTAGGGGTTTTTGAAATTAACATGTATGATTTTAGGGGGTATTGCATGGAGGGGCGCATGAGGAAATTGCAAAAGGCGTCCTGTGGCTAAATTTCTTGTAGAAAAAATAAATATATTTTGTACAAATTAGGGGGATTGTAATTTTAAGGGGATTTGAAATTCACACGAAAACTGTTTTAGGGGGTTTTGAAATTAAGCCTAATTTTTGATAATAAATATTGAGGGTTTAGGCCTTTTTTGAAACTATAACTTTGTCCAACATATAGTGGACAAAAACATATCTCTAAATATATATCTAATCTATGAAAACCGTTTTAGGGGCTTTTGAAACTAGGCGCTTCATATGTCATCTAGAAAGAGAGGGGTTCCCTGATATTTTACAAAATGTTGCAATTCTTCCAACAAACAAAAAAAATTAACAATCAATGCTCTAAGCAATCGATTTGAACTTAAGTTATGCGCATACAATATCATAAAACAAGTTTAATAAAGATGACATTTGATGTCTTTTACATTCAGTGAATGTTATTTTCCATACGTAAAAATAATATAACGGCATTGCCGAGATTCTGCTATCCTATATAGATTTTTTAATCCCAGGATTTCGGGATTAGTATTTTCGATCCAGAAGCAGGTCCAGGAACCTGGGATTAGCAACAAGTAACAACCTACAATATAGCAAATTAATGCATATACAATTTAATGTATAAGCCATCGTCACGGACCAAGGTTTTGAAGCAGGGTATTTTATGATAGTCAGACCGTAAAACCTAAGTATAATAAAACTAGCCGACTGCACTCAATATTGAATGCGCGTTACATTTACGCGAAAAACTTTAATGCATATTATTATATATCACAAACGTAACTATTCAAAAGAACACATTATTTAACACGTGTTTAAGTTTATCCCGTATTTTTACACACTCGACATCCATAGTCTATTATACCACATGCAGTAGGGTAAGCCAGCTCCCATTAATGTTGTGTTCCCTGTTTAATACAAATACTGAAAAAATAGTTGATTCCGTAATCCCGAGATAGCAATGTTTGATTCAAGACTTTTATTGGAAAATCTTAAAACAACCTTTAAACATCTGATGAGAAAAAAATGCTAATTAAAAATCTATATTGAATAATCCCAAAATATATTAAATTTGATAATATTTTTCTAAACCTAATAAATAATAACAACTCACATTTTAATAAACGTATTTAGAAACACAAGAGTACTTTCAAAATAATTACGTTTTGAAGAAATTGCACTGGACCGCAGGCTCCCAGGCTTGCAAATTCTAATCGAGATTGCATGGTAAGAGTTATATGGCCGCGCGGCGTCGTGGGTCCCAGGTTCGAATCCTGGGTCTACCAAGTACGCATATTATTTTTCAATTTGTTTATGAGCTAGAGTATGGCCCTAATAGGTTGAGCAAGTGGCTGACATCCATTTCTCGTAAAAAACAAAAATCTGTTAATACAAACCTTCACTCTATGAAGGCCCATAATATGATCCTATTAGGATCGGACATGGTCGAAAAAAATATTATAAGCTTAGTATACGTGGGATATAATAAATAATTTATTATAAAAATATAATTTTATACCGATGCGGTATTAAATGAAATTCTATGCTCACCGCGAAGAAAATCTATCCATGACCCAAGGAAGGTGTTTTGTTATACTATTCACGATCAAGGTTGTTTAGGAAACAACGAATTAAAATTCAATCAACGCATTCAATCCTCATAAATATTTCTCACAAATAATATGATAATTTGTTTATACTTGTTATAATATATCGCTTAGCATACGTATATATATATGAAATAATGATGCATGCATAATTAAATATTAATAATTATGCAATTAAATCATCGTTTAACTTCAATAATTGCATTTGACGATATGATATTATATGTAAACCTGTAGGTATATTGGAAATTGTTTGATGTAAGTATATTTATTTATTTAAAAAAAAACATATTGAGTACATAATAAATTACTAATTCAAGACGTTCAGAACATGATATTTAAAATGAAACCAATTGAATATAAAAAAACCCAAAAATAATATTAAATATAGCAAAAAAATATCAATAAACAGAATATATAGCGCATCAATAACAATGTCTACGTCTCGAAGAACCGCACAGTCCTCGATATTGGTGGATCATAAGCCTGCAACCAGGAAATAGTTTTCATCTAATCCTGGCTGCTACCAAGCATATTGACATATGAATTCAAATTTTACAGAATATCAGGATTGGAAACTATACCGCGTGAGATCAAAGAAAAATGCTTTAACAGCATAAGTGACTTACGAGAGCTTATTGAATTTCTTAACCTCTAGCATGATTAGTAAGCTTAGGGAATCGGAGGCCCGAGGCATTGACTGGTTTTGAGATCCCCCGATAATATATATGTATATATATATATATATATAAATCCCAACTAACTTCCATATAAAATTTTTGTTTCAGATGACAGTGATGACAAATTGTGGTAAATTTTTTTTGTACAGAATCTCTTTGAGTGGTTATAAACCTTTTTAGTTAGTTAGTTACAGGGATTTTGTTTTGCTCTGGATAATATCTTATACCCAATTTGTAAGAAATACGCATCCTTTTAAGATTTTGGTATAATCGAATGTTGGTGCGACTGGTTTTAACTGTTTTGAGGTTCCCCTTTATATATTCTGACAAATAGATTATGTCAAAGAAATTCGCCGCTGTCTAGCTGTGTGTAGGCTATACATATTTCAAATTATATAATGTATTTTAGGAGAAACTGTCTGGATATATCCCACAATTTCCTAATGCAGTGTTTCCCAAAGTGTGGTACGCGTACCCCGTGGGGTATTGGAAGAGTTTGGTGGGGATACCCGCTGCACCGGGCTTTGGCTGCACCTGGTGCAACAAGTATTAATACATCAATACAACATCCATGCTAGAAGGTTTATCGCATGCGGAATAAGAGCAATAATTATTGTTGGAATTAGCTTCAGACGGATTATTGAAAAATAAATATAAGGAGTGTACTTTAACACCATTCTGGTTGCAAATGCAACATGTGAATCCAGTTTTAACAGAGAAAGTCCTGAAATACATCTTTCCTTTTCCAACTTTATATCTATGTGAAGTTGCTTTTTCAGCATTTGTAGACATTAAATAAAAAAAAGAACAGGCTTTTGGATATGGAACCGCCAATTTATGATCATCTGTCTCAACATAAACAATTTCATCCTTCTCATTGATTATAATGAATGTTATTTATAATATAACTTTTATTTGTGTTTTATTATGGACGAATTTTATTTTTCGTTCATTATTATTTTGTTTATGTACTAAAAAAAGAAAAAAATATATATTTTGATTGTTATTAAAGTATATGCATTTTTTTTGACTAGGGGTACTCAGGGTTAAGAAAATTAGAGAAGGGGTACACGGATGTCGAATGTTTGGGAAATAGGGCCTAATGGAACTAGTCCATGATGATGCCAAGTGCAGTTCTCGTGGTGAAGTGCGTAAGATACTGGCCTTTCATCTGGGAGCTCCAAGTTCGATTCCGAACAAACCGACAAGTTTAACGTGGGGCTCCGCTGCGTAGCTGCCGCGTTGCCGAGGAGCCTCACGTTAAACTTGTCGGTCTTTACTGATTTACTGATTCTGTGTTCTATATTCAAAAAATCCGACGTCTACTTATTAATAGATTATATTTTATGATTATTAGCCTGAAAAATGAATACTTTTTTATGTTTAATAGAAGTGTTTTTAATCTACACAAAAAACAACTACCTACTCTCAATATCTAATAAAATCATCTAGAAATCTATTTTTATTATTGCAGAGATTCATGTCAGAATGTACCTATACATTAAATCTGGAACGTTATTTTATAATAAACCGCAACATTACTAGTATCGTTCGTCACCGTCTAAACGGTTTTTGCTTCCAATAAATTCCAATGATCGGTTTCTTCTATTTTATATCAGATTTAAAATTACATTGACATAGAAAGTCTGCCAGCCTGATATTTACATGTAACAGAAAGTCACTAAAACACGGTATTTTATTAAAATAAATGCAAAATAATACTAACTGATCTATGTATACGGTAATAATATTAAATTACACTATAATCAGTGACGCTCACTAATTTTACATCATCATCTTCAGTCGTGATCGAATCATCGCAGGTTAAAGACATCCCCTACCTTCTTCCACTCTTCTCAGTCCCTAGTTCCTTGCTGCCGTGTACATCAGCCGAATTTGGTGAGTTTGGCAATCCAGCAGGTTTTCAGGCAACACTTTGGTACTTTAGTACCATTTTATTACTGCATTAGTCCAGCGGTTGTCCATTCACTGGGTGATCCGGCCAATTGCCATTTCATAATATCATAATATACTCTCGTATTTGTACATAATAATAAATTTATAGGAATTATATTTTTGTAGCATTGTAGAAACTGAGCGCCACAGACATCTGACTGCAGATGAAGTATTACTTTAATAATTACGTTTTTTAACCTTCACTTTCTTTTATTCTTTTTTAACACTACAACCGGCCATGGTACCGAATGACAGTAGTGGAGTAAAACAGTAGTGTAGTTAGATATACTTAAGTGAAACAAATACAAACACCCAGACTTTGAGAAAATCACATAAGTAAATATATTGTGACCTTACTGGGAATCGAACCTGGGATCCCTTATGAAAACCAACGCCATATGCACTGGACTACGAGGGCCTACTGTAAGACTGTTGTATTAATTACGGATTATAAAATAAAAAAAAATCCTCATATTATGAAACATATTTTACTGTCGTGCAAAAACGTCGATTATTTAAAATTAAAAAAAAATACTATCCAATCTATCAAATGAATATACTAATTCACAATTATTTTTTTGTAGTTTTGTAAATGAATTGTCTTCAATATCGTTGCAACGTTTATAATAGTCGTTTGAATAAGCTTTTGGTTCTGTTCGTATATTTAGTTGGTTGGCTAAGGTATGTATTTGCAGTCCCTCTAATGCCATTTGTCTATGTTTCAAGGAACATGTTAAATAATTAAATTAAATTCAAACAAAAGGCTACATACCCTTTGATCCAAGTATACACACGGTTCAAAACGTACTTATTTTTCAACAATGTCGATTAGAGGTTGAATTCGACATCCAAAGTCCTTAGACAAAGATTGATTATTAATAAAAAAAAAACAATTGTATTATGTATACAGTTGTATTTTTCATAAAACATTAATTATCGGGCATTAGGTTCGGATTATTTTTCCTGTAATCTTTCTATTTCTATATCTCGCAATATTTATTTTTGACGGTTTTACTTATCTTACAATTAGTGCGTATCGCATGATGTATGTGTCCCTGATTACATATTAATTGTATGACTATGCTTAAATTATTATCGATGTATATTATTTTATTTTTTAAAATGTAGACTTTTATCTTTCGTTTTCTTATAGTTTATATATTTCAGATTTAATTTCTTGCCTTTAATTTTTCATTACACAAATACTACCCACTCATTGATTTAGAAGAGCGCTGACGAGTGGGTATTAAAAGTGGCCAATAGTTAAAATTTGTCGCAATTAGTATGTCACTGCGTAGCATAAAAGTAATGCGCGGATGGGGCGTAAACCCGGGAGATGCAGGGTTCGATTCCCTGCCGGGGTGGCTTACTTTTTTCGAAAAAGATTTCTTCCATTGGTTATAATATTTTTTCTCGGAAAGTGTTTTTCAAAATTATGTATGTTCAATAATTAGAATGGTAAATTCTTAAATCTTGTGAATTATTCGTTGAATTAAAGAAATAGTTAATTACTTTGTATATATTTGTCAGTCAATACCGAAAGTCAACGCCATTTTTAAGCTTTTCTTCCCATTTTTCCCCGTTGAAGCTAGTTTTTTTCCCCAAATTATTTCCTTCATCCATCTGAATTTTCTTTCTAATGTTTCCCTTACCGTTAACTTTTTATCTAGACAGTTTCAATGCAATTTTTTTTCGCTTTTCTTGCCACTCAAAGGTGATGGGTGCTGTCTAGGAGTTGGAAAAAATTATCTACGGTTTTTTAAATAATTAAAGACCGAAGTAAGTTTTTCAATAATATTATATATCCGAAGGAAATCGCGGTCAAATAAAAGATTCCACTCTAGAATAAAACCAAACAGCCAATTTCTATACTGTACGTAAACTTGTTATTGTTATTTGAAATAAGTGTAAATAAATATAACATTTTGTTAAGCTATATGAAAATACGCATTTTTATTTGAACAGCGCATTGAATAATTGAAAAAAAGTAAATAAAGTTCCTCCTCTTATGTGTCCCAAGAGATCCGCATATTGAGTATGTACTTACATATATCACACAATATACCTATTGAACTTTGAATGCCATTCAAGCAAAATTATCAAACGAAAAATATGTAAGTTTTTCGACGGCTATCAGCTATCATACTATATTATTATATTATAAAGAAAATAAAAAAAAAACTGCTTAAGAAATAATAATGTAAGTTCAATGAGTTCATATTAATATTGTAACCACTAAGTAAAAAGTTTATTTTTGTGTTAAAAAGTCCTATATAGATAGACATAGAATGTACCTAAAGAGTTTGTGTATTTGTATTATCTATTTAAAAACAATGTAATCCTTACACGGAAAATACTCTTACTTTAAATTCATTAATTAATTTATGTAGGTTACAATTAAAAATGAATTTATAAATAAGTATTAAGGAATTAATAATATCATAAGACCATGGTCATAATATTATGTCAAGCGTGACACTGCTAATTATTTCAATATATAAAAAAATGTTTCTTTTGTACTGTTGAAATAAATATTTCTCAATAATGTGTTGTTCTGGAAAAAAATTAATGAGAAAAATACAAGGTTATATTATAGTACATCTTACTTTTTTTTACATATTATTTATTAAACAAAGAAGTCTTTAAAAAAGGTTTTCTAAACAAAACAAATGTGATTGTATTACAATTCATATTACATATTATAAAAAACCTACTTTTGATATTGGATATTTAAAAAATATAGGTATTAATCAATTAAACATAAAATATATTTATAAAAAAATACCTTTGACGTTAATACTACGTACTCACTCACCCCATAATTCATTGTTGCAATATGTTACAATTATATTAACACATAAAATATTATAATTATTACTATATTAACCCACTATTCTCTTGATATCATAAAAACGGCAAATTTACTCAACTCGTGTGTTAAATATGGGAAAACAATATACTTATAATGAAGTCGTTCTTAGTGCAACAACCAATAAAAACAATTTATGGAAAAACAAATTATGATCACTGAAAAAGTTGTCAAACTATTTTTTTTTGTATTTCCTGTTTTTTTATGTTGCACCGCATGTTTAAGCAAACGCCCAATCTTCTAAGCACCACTAAAATTAAAATATAATTAATGAGAGAGCCCCCCGGTTTAATAAAACTTTTAATATTACATCGTAGATATTATAAACCTTCGATGATAACATGCCTTATATTACTCGTTATTTAGAATTTAAATCAAGATACGAGGGTGGGTCAATAATTCCTTAGAAAAAAGCATTAAAACAGTTTTTTTTTTTTTTTTTTATTTCTCAACATAATCTCCTTGGAGCTCAATACACTTGGTTAGACGTTTCTCAATTTTTTTTAAACCGTCAGAAAAATAAGTTTTCGGAAGGTCCTCAAAATAAGCATTTGTCCGATCGATGACTTCTTCATTTGAAAAAAAAACGTTGTCCACTTAGCCATTTTTTTAAGTTTGGGAAAAGGAAAAAGTCACTGGGGGCTAAATCTGGCGAATACGGTGGGTGGTCGACCAATTCGAACTTCAATTCTTCAATTTTAGCCATTGATCGTAAACATGTGTGAACACGGGCATTGTCCTGATGAAAGAGGATTTTTTTCCTGTTTAAATGAGGCCGTTTTTCTTCAATTTTGTTTTTTAGCTGGTCCAATAAAGATGCATAATAATCCCCTGTTATTGTTTTTCCTTTTTCCAAATAGTCAACGAAAATAATTTCACGTGCATCCCAAAATACAGTAGCCATAACCTTACCAGCTGATTTCACGGTTTTCGCCTTCTTTGGACATGGTTTGCCTTCGCAATCTACTGCTTTGACTGTTTTTTCGTCTCGGGAGTATAGTGGTGTATCCATGTTTCATCTACAGTCACAAAGCGACGAAAAAAATCATCCGGATTGCGTTGCATGAGCGACAACAGGGCTTTAGAGGCCACCACCCTATTGCGTTTATTGTCGACTGTGAGCAAACGCGGCACCCATCTTGCAGAAATACGAGGGTGGGTCAATAATTCCTTAGAAAAAAGCATTAAAACAGTTTTTATTTTTGTATTTTTTTTTATTTCTCAACATAATCTCCTTGGAGCTCAATACACTTGGTTAGACGTTTCTTAATTTTTTTTAAACCGTCAGAAAAATAAGTTTTCGGAAGGTCCTCAAAATAAGCATTTGTCCGATCGATGACTACTTCATTTGAAAAAAAACGTTGTCCACTTAGCCATTTTTTTAAGTTTGGGAAAAGGAAAAAGTCACTGGGGGCTAAATCTGACGAATACGGTGGGTGGTCGACCAATTCGAACTTCAATTCTTCAATTTTAGCCATTGATCGTAAACATGTGTGAACACGGGCATTGTCCTGATGAAAGAGGATTTTTTTCCTGTTTAAATGAGGCCGTTTTTCTTCAATTTCTTTTTTTAGCTGGTCCAATAAAAATGCATAATAATCCCCTGTTATTGTTTTTCCTTTTTCCAAATAGTCAACGAAAATAATTCCACGTGCATCCCAAAATACAGTAGCCATAACCTTACCAGCTGATTTTACGGTTTTCGCCTTCTTTGGACATGGTTCGCCTTTCGCAATCCACTGCTTTGACTGTTCTTTCGTCTCGGGAGTATAGTGGTGTATCCATGTTTCATCTACAGTCACAAAGCGACGAAAAAATTCATCCGGATTGCGTTGCATGAGCGACAACAGGGCTTTAGAGGCCACCACCCTATTGCGTTTATTGTCGACTGTGAGCAAACGCGGCACCCATCTTGCAGAAATATTTTTCATGTCCAATTTGTCATGTAAAATAGAAATGACGCTACCTTTTGAGATCCCTGTAACCTCAATTATCTCACTCAACTTTAATCTTCGGTCACTTAACACCATATCGTGGATTTTATTGATCATTTCTGGTGTAGTCACCTCTACAGGACGTCCTGAGCGTGGTTCATCCTTTGTTGATGTACGACCACGTTTAAATTCATTTAACCAGTTATAAATAGTTGCAAGTGAAGGAGCAGATATGCCGTGAACTAAATCCAACTCATTTTTTATTTCCTTTGCTGTTAACCCTTTTATTTTAAAATGTTTAATAACAGCTCTAAACTCAATTTTCTCCATTTTCCATTTTTCCATTTTCCACAAGCAATTTTTTTTTTTAAATAGACGAGAAACACACAACAACCCGACCAATCTGATTGAAACTTCGCAGCATACTGAATCGGTAGTGCCGCTGCATGAAAACAAACCGCTTACAGTACTAGTCGCGCCACCTGTCGGCTTTTCTAAGGACTTATTGACCCACCCTCGTATTTTTCATGCCCAATTTGTCATGTAAAATAGAAATGACGCTACCTTTTGAGATCCCTGTAACCTCAATTATCTCACTCAACTTTAATCTTCGGTCACTTTACACCATATCGTGGATTTTATTGATCATTTCTGGTGTAGTCACCTCTACAGGACGTCCTGAGCGTGGTTCATCCTTTGTTGATGTACGACCACGTTTAAATTCATTTAACCAGTTATAAATAGTTGCAAGTGAAGGAGCAGATATGCCGTGAACTAAATCCAACTCATTTTTTATTTTCTTTGCTGTTAACCCTTTTATATTAAAATGTTTAATAACAGCTCTAAACTCAATTTTCTCCATTTTCCATTTTTCCATTTTCCACAAGCAAATTTTTTTTTAAATGTACGAGAAACACACAACAACCCGACCAATCTGATTGAAACTTCGCAGCATACTGAATCGGTAGTGCCGCTGCATGAAAACAAACCGCTTACAGTACTAGTCGCGCCACCTGTTGGCTTTTCTAAGGACTTATTGACCCACCCTCGTATTTGCAGACAAACAAAGTACAGACCTACAAACGTATCTTTAGAATGGCCAAAAATGGAACTACGAAATAAAAATAGGACGCCATTTTAAAAATTTCATTCGAATGTCAGATTTTGCCCAGTTACGAGGCTTGATTAGATAGTTTTCGACAGTGGCTCCCCCATCCCATTCTTCAGATAAGTTTGTAGGTCTGTACCTCTTTTTTTCTGTAAAATTTCAATTTTGGAACACCAGAGCTGTTAATAGCTCAACGACAAAAATGAGGTTGTCAACTTTTTATCAGTGTGTACATGGCTTCAGCGGACGAAACCGCACCTTATTTTTATTATGATTACAGTAAACATTGTAAAATTGATTAATAAATACGTAAAATAAGTTAATTTTTTTTAAATCTTTTTTTAAATTAATTTCTTTCTTTTAAATCTTTTTTTTAGTTAATTTCTTCTAAATCTTTGAACCGATTAATCAGAATAACTACACCTCTAAATTCATGTTGATATTACGTCATTAGTATCATTATACCTCGTATTATGAGTTTATGACTTATGCTATAATATTACTTAAGAAAATATCGTTCAAATGTTTGTGGAAATAATATGCAAGTTGGTGTGAAAAATGTCGTGAGCTTGTTATATGAAGGTAAGTTCGCATGATTTGAAATGCCGATTGATACTAAGCACTAGATTATTTATATTGATTTAAACGTATAAGTATACGTTAAATTATATGTATATCATATATATATTTCATGTAATACAACTTTAGGTTAAATTAGTTAAACTATGTATCACTGCAGTACTTAGATAATAGCGTCTACAGCGGTATATCAGATGGTATATTATGCTAGAGGTGGGAAAACTGGTCGATTTTGAAGACAAATAAATACTTACTACCAGTATAAAAAATACTTAGTACCTATCGAAACTTGTTCCAAAATACTCACTAGTATTTGGAATATAGAGCGATTGGCGTGCGTATGCGACATAAGTCTCATACTCAACTGGAACTAAACCCAACTCCATATTAGTATTTGAAATAACGGCTTCAATAGAATCCCTAAAAATTCACTGAGCTAGGCTTTTCGAAATGTCCCATTAATTATAAAATTTTAAACACATTTTAAATTTATGAGTTGTTTTTATGTTAGGTTATAATATTCTTGTTAAGATAAAATGAATAATAATTACAAGATAAAAAGAACTTTTTATATACAACGTTTTTAAATTTTCTAAACCATATTTCCATAGTAACGCACGTATATATTAATATTAATAATTTAGTTGCTAGGACCCACTTAGCAACCAATAATAGTTTTATTTCTTACTAATCAAATCGCACAAATTGACACGAGAATTGCTCCGATCAGATGAGGCATTCTCTCGCTACAGTGGTCTCGATCAAAATTAGAGGTTCACGGCACGGCATCCCCCGCCGCCTGATGAGGTTAGTGTGATAATAGTATATGTGACAAATAAAGTTTAAGGAAAGACCTATGCAGTTATACATTTACATTCAACGTAATGCTTATTCTTGAAGAGTATTTGCCTGCTATTTTTTATACAATGCGATCTGTCATTTATTATTATTATAGGTATTTTTTTCTCTTCAAACGCGTGCCATGGAAAATCAACTCGCGTGCCAGCAGTGGCACGAGTGCCAAAGGTTCGCCACCCCTGTCTTATTAAAACAATCTTATGCTGCAAGATAATATTCAAATGTTAATACTAACTGCCCCCTACTCTCATTATTAACGAATGAATTATTCATAATATGGTTATTAAATTATTATCATCAATTATTGAATAACATGCGGGATCTAACAATTAAGTTACTTGTAGCTATAATATAATATAACAATAATTTCCAAATTGCTTACCTAATAGTAGAAATAAAATTTATCTAAATATGACGTATAAACTTTACCCATTATCAACTAAATTTATTTACTGTAAAGATAGTTTGCTATAAACTATTATTCACATAATACAAAATATGAATAGCACATATTACTATATAATTTAAAATGATATATAAGTACTTTTATATTTTTTAATTCGTTCTACAATACTATGTGGATCTGCGCATCTATTATGTACACAAGGCTGCTATCGCTGGCTATCGGGGTAAGTTTATAATATTTATGTATTGAGGTGTTATAATTGTTACAAAAGGTTAGCCGTCTAAACTCTAAACTGTCAAAACTGTCTATCTCGCTTTAAAAATTAACAAAGGTGGAGTAATCTTCAGCCAATAAATTATTTTATCGGGTTTGCCCAAACTGACGGGGAGCAACGTACGATTTTCTTTTGTATGAACGTCTCTATGAGCGCATCGAAAAATCTAACGTATAATATATTTTTATAAGTAGATAATAATAATTATAATATCGTCTTTTCTGGGAATGTTTGTAAATTATCAGTAGCGAAATTACATTGCGCCACTAACCAGGGAAAGAGGATATTCAATTTCCCTTAAATATTCTAATTGAGTGTGATAAAGTCACAATTTCTTACGCTTTTTATATATATTTTTTCCTTTTACCCTCACCAAAAATAAAATTTAGCAGATATATAATATCTCATTGATGAAGGGTGGCACACTAAATTTTGTCATTGATACTTTTCATTGAACTAAAAGCCACTGTAAACAACATGTTGGTACTTTACATATAATATTATATTGGATGACAGACGCATGTCGTGGCTTTGTGCAACAATTAAGGGTTTTGCAGTAATCAATACGTAATATAGGACATGTTTGTATGATTTATGACGTATTATGTCAATATTTAATGCAGTAATGAAAGAAATGTCAATATTCAGAACCTTGTTTTTCTCATCTGAAGAGTAGGTATGTAGGAAAAAGATATACTTATTATTTAAATAGTATTGTACTATAAAACGATAGCGTTGGAGGTTTTTTAATCATAGGCAAGCAGTATTATGTGGGTAGTATAGACAGAATGGGTATATGGATGCAACGAGATGACGAGTATTAAATTTATTCGATTATTTTTGAGTCGTAAATATTTTATGATGATTGTGTGGAGTGAAAGGAAATGCACGATTTAAAATGACACTGTAGTCAGTAGTGGATGTATCATCTGAGTCATCGGGCTTGGCAGATCTCTGCTAAAGGTATCATTTTTTTTAAATACACCCACCCGTTACAAAACTATATTTTCTGTCCTCGGGGTTTTGATATATTGGGGCACTGACACTGCTTTGATGATGGTAATACAAATTGATTAATGGATGAAACATAACAGGTGAGTGCCGATTAGGTGAGTAGAGGCGCATAAAAATCAAAAAGATAATGCGTTCGCTCATTTGGGAAATTCTTGGAAATGAATATGAAAATCTTGAAAATGAAAAATGTTTATGCAATTTGATTCTTCATACAATTTAAAAAGGGCTTCGAACATACCAAAATTTTAAAAAGATGCGGATTCTCACAAATTGAGTATAAAATAATATCTAAAGCATAACAAAATCACTGTTAATAACAGCAAAGGGACTGTAAAATAACCACTTAAACAGATACTTGTACTTGTACAAAACATAAATTACCTACTGATATTGTAGTGTGTGTAATCACAGTGATTTTAGGAAAAAGATACATTGATACAGTTGTAATTTATGGTTTTTATTTAATTTAGAGACATCAAAATCAGTCAGTGCCGCTGGCCTTCTCTTACAATATTTACATTCTATTGGATTTAAGTTTAGTACTATTGCCTGAAGATGCCAAAAGGCGAAATCCGGATTGCAAAAATAACTCAAATGGAATAGTACAAAACTTAAATCCGCCAGAATTTAAATTCACATTCCATCAAGTACCCTCGGTCAATAGTGTTAATAATATTTACATCATCATTCATATTTTCAAGAATCAAGTGTCAACCGCAAAAACTCTGCAAAAAAAATTTTCTACGAAGAGAAGATTTTTAGTACCTAGTGTTGTTGATTGTTTTTGTATTTTGATGGGGAGAAAAAGATGAGGTCAAATGAGATGAAAAAATGGAATGCTGCTTACAAGAAATATTATGAGGTTGTCAGAAAAAAATACATTTTCCTTTAATTACTTACATTAAATTTTATTTGTTACCAACAATATAACTTTTTTGTATGTGAATGACTGCACCTAACGTGTTTATGATGAGGAAAAAATAATCATTTATTTTATGACAGTGATTAGCCAGTCTTTTCGGATTTGGAATAATCAAGCTATATTGAGTAAATTTCCATATATCGACACATTTTTTATACCATATTCGATCCTAAGAAGATCGTTTGATTTTTGTTTTTTTTTTACGAGAAATGGGTGTTAACCACTTGCTCAACCCATTAGATCCATACGCTGGGTCCAAATACACATAGAAAAACCACATGTGAATTTTGACAGATCCGGGATTCGTACCCGGTTTCCTAGACACTAAAAGGCGCGGTAACTACTCAGACATCGTGGGCTGAATTTATTTAGCATAACATCCGTTTGATGAGTGGTTCCAAAGTGCGCTAATGCAATTCTGATGCATCAACTATGTAATATGGTTAAATGTAACCACTTAAAAATAATTGAAATAAATTATAATTGTAAACCAATGTGATCATGTGTCTCATGTAAAAAGATGTTTAAATATTGTTTGATTACTACCTATCAATACCAGGCCCGGTCTTACGGTGATTGGACTGATTGGGCCCAATTTAGCTTCACGCCCTAGAATACCTTGACGTCACAAAAAATACTACAATATAGAAGTTTTAAACAATTATTTGATTGCAAAACATTTAAAATCCCAACTGTGCCATAGAACATAGAATCATAGAATCTTTGGGAAATTAATCTCCATTATTCGGGTTTCCGATAAATTTTCAGAAAATTAGTTCATCGGTATCGTGTTAGATTGAGTTTTAGACTTTATTATTGGGCGAATATAAGCTAAAAGATGAAATTACATAGTAAATAAATAAGTAAATAATAATAATAATTAAAGAGTAAAGCAAAATAGTAGTGAGAAAAGGTATACAATTAAATGATATAGGTATACACAAACATACATAGGTGTATATTACATACTTATAATATTATAAATTAATATTTATGAAACTATTTGTATCCCGGGTTTCCCCTACTCCCTAGCATATAAAATAACTCCTTCATTACTTATTTGAATTTATTTGCGTATTCGATGTCTAAGGTACTCGGTTGACTAGAACTCATATGTTTTATCATTCACGCAATGACCGATCTCGAAACACAAGGGACACACGATATAATTTGCTGACAGTCAGTCGTATTTTTTGGTTTTCTTCAGAGCTCGAAATGGACCGGAGCGCACCGGAGCGCCGTTCCTGTTCGTGAAATCAGTAAAATTATCGCTCCATCTCGTGGAAAAAATATTTTGACCATCTGTGCTAGATAGACACTTATTTTAATGAAATACACATGAAATTTGATAAATAAACTAAAAAATATCTTCAGAAAACTGTCGAGCGCTCCGGTTCGTAAACTTTTCCATTTCGAGCGCTGGTTTTCTTAGATTCAGCTAAAAGAGCTGGCCCTGACGATTCGACTGATTTATTCAGATGAGATGCCGCGAGTGTATCTACCACAATGGCATCCCAAACCATACATTCAGTGTTGCCAAGTCAAAATTTTAAATTTCAGTATATTTTGACAAAAAAAAATCAGTAGATTCTATAAAATATCAGTAGATTTTGGAAAATGCAACATATTTGATATGCTTTTAAAATATGGAGATAGCCCACATTGTGCAGATATCGACTTTCATGCACTTCATTATATGCTCGTATATTAATTATGAAAAATAACAATAATAAATCTATTCAGTAGACATGAGCTCTTTGTAAACTTGTCAATAATGCCTCTTGTTATAATAAAATTAGTCAACTTCGTTAAATTTTATTGTTATATTTTTATTTATATTGATATTATGTAAAACAATACCTAATTAATAACATTATTTTATTATAATCAATGATGATGTCAGTGGGTAAAATGGCATTCTTGAGTAGAGTTACAATCCTTTCTTTGTCCAGTTGGAAGTGTCATACATTATTTTCAAGTTAATTATTAAAATAATCATCAGTTAACTTACAAATATGGAAAAACACAAAATATCAGTAGATATCTTGAATTAAGAAAAAAAAAAATTCAGTATATTGGCAAAAAATATAAGTAGATCTACTGAAATTTCAGTCTATGGCTATGGCAACGCTGCATGATACATTTCCCAATCAGTATCGATATTGGTTATACTGGTTATAGGTATGAATTATCTAGGATCAAAAACACAACAGTACAAAAATGTTCACTGAACATAATAATGTACAACTACTGCCATCTGTTGATACATTGTATAACTGAAATGTTAAAAAAATCTCACGATTTTCCTTCTATAACGTGTTGTTACCTGACATCTAGTGAACTTACATGCAAACACCAACAAAATACTTCATTGAAAATAGTTTTTTTTACCGTGGAAAACTTTGTGAAAAATCATCATAGATAGTGCCTATAAAGAAATTCAATACGCATTCAAATATAATATTAACTTAATGTCATTACGTCGACTGAAATTATAATAGATGTCACTAGATACAAGAATAATGATAAAACGTTATTTTAATATCCATTAGGTAAAGAGTATTACAATTAATGTGAATACAAACTGTAATTAATAAATTATTCATGTACTCCATCCACCTCTTTATACAATATAAAATAATATCATATGATGTTTTCACTAATATATTTGTGCCATCATCATCATCATCAGCCTGAATCTATCCACTGCTGGATGAAGGCCTCTTCAAGCTGCTTCCACTTCTCTCGGTCCTGTGAATTGCGTTGCCACGTACTTCCGCAGAACTTTATCATTTCATCGATCCAGCGGCCTCTAGGTCTACCTTGCGGACGTTTTGTACTTCTTGGATACCACTGGATCACTAGATTTGTCCAACGATTGTCTCTTCTTCGAGCTATGTGTTCAGCCCATCTCCATTTAAGGCTTTCAATAAACTCTATTACATCGAAAACCCTTGTCTGCTTCCTTATCCACTCATTCCTCTTCCATTTTTGTGTATGAATATTATATCTGGAAAGCAATGATTTCTGCTTTCTGGATTGTGTTACAAAAATAAATATGGTACCTATTATAGTTAAATTAATAATTGTTTTTCATAAATGTTTTTAAGGAATTGTATTTAATTAACGTAACATTTAAATTCCAATCATTCTAAGCTAAGTAATGATTATGTAAATAATAATTGTATTGTTTTAGAAGAGTCATTAACCTATCTACAGAGACTACGCAATAAAAATAAAGGCACAACCGCTAATTTCATGTTCAAATGCCGTGCAATTTTGTTGCGAGACAATTTATAATTATGATAACCAGCGACATTTGCTCCAGATGCATTCTGATATTCTTGTATTTAAATATTTGCTCTCCATAAATCTCGCAATACTTTTCTGATGTGTTGAAATTTAACCGGTTGACTGTTCGAAAGTATAATAATTATTTTAAGACATAATATAACTATATTCCTTACGATAATTTGTCAAACGATTATTTTCCGACTGCCTTTCTACGAGGCATGCTTACTTTTCACCCTTTTGAATCTCGTAGGTCTCTTCTGCTCTTGAAACACTTTTGCCTGTTATCGCGAGGGATAGTTTCCAATCCTGGTGTCCTAATGAATTTGAATTTACATGCGCCTGTCAATTACCTACGTGGTCGCAGCCATGATTTATTCTGGATCGGAACCGTTTCCTCGTGTCAAGCCTATCAGACACCATTAGCGAGGGGTCCCCACTCCCCAAAGATGTACACATTTTTGGTGACGTGCCATGTATTTTGTATTCAAAATTTTATTTTTTTGTTTAAAATTGTAAGTAAGTATGTTTTTTGCTATGTTCACAATGTTTTTTTTCTTAAATAAATAAATGAAATAAAAGGAAAATTTCAACGATTATTTCACTGTTAATATTCAATTATTAATGTTAAGGTTAGTTTATTTTTTCTTCTTTAAATTTTATAAATGCCATGTTCTCAAAGGTAAAAAAGCAAGATTTTTCAATTCAGGAATGTAAAAATACTCAATAATCAATGAAAACCAAAAACTCGTGAGCCAAAGTTGTTACTCAGTTAATTAACAGTATTGTGCAAATTTAGTTGTACGAAAACATAATTGATATACCTATATATATATATATATAGAATTATAATAGATAATTTTATTAATATAATAAATTCGTAATTAATGTTAATAAGAGCGCAGACACACGTCGTTATTTGGTATTGCTTCCTCAATCCGTCGTATCCGATACGGTGCATCCTGCGCAAACCTCTTTCGATTGCTCATGCGTAGAGTTGGGTTTCGGGAATTTCCCGACCGGAATTCTCGAGAAATTTTCGAGATTTTCCATCCCGAATCTGGAGAATCTTATCTCGGTATTCGGTTTTTCTTTATTATCAAATATTAATTGAAAAAAAACGATTTTATACGAAAAAAGTGGACAGAAAACACAAAACATTCAAAGATTGATCGGGGAATTTAACGCAATTAATTGTGTAAGCAATTGCTTAAGCCAACGTCGACTCAAAATGAGCGCAATTTTTGCAACATTAGGGAATTTTGTGTCTCAAAAGCGTACGCGATTGTCAGACGAAGCGATTGACAGTCTGTGTTTTTTGAAATTCTATTTTAATAAGTAATGTTTTGAATTATTTTTGTTTTTCTAATTCTATTTTGTTTGTCTTCTTACATAAATTAAAAAAAAATCATATTTTTTGGAATATGTCTGTTTTTATGCGGTCTGGGTCACGTGGGTCGCAATTTTGGTGCTCAACACTCTCCGACTAGGTCCGAGACGGCTTCGCATGATAAACTTTCCATTCGTTGAACATGACCAGCAAATTTATGTCGTAAAATTTAGATATCTTAGAATATTTTCCCTAATTCTTCGTAGAATTCGCGTTTGTGACTAGTGGCGGGCTTAGGGATTTTGGGGCCCGAAACACTGACTGACTTTGAGAACCCCCCCAAGATTAAAAAAAAAACACAAATTCTAACTAGCTACGTTAATACCAACGTATCTAGTAAAATAACAATGAATCTTTTTGCTATCCAATTATTATCGAAGATGACAATGAAGAGTTGAAGACACATACCTCATAAGGGTGCTGGACGAAATCCCGAAGGCCAAAATCCCGAATGCTGAAATCCCGAATGGCCGAAATCCTGAAAGCCTAAATCCCGAAAGCCGAAATCCCGAATACCGAAATCCCGAAAAATAAAAAAAATACAAACATCAATAATTGCGCAATCTCGAATTGCGCAATTTTTAAAAGAGAGACATAACCCATTTTTGTGGAAACATAAAAAAATAAAAATACAAACATCAATAATTGTGCAATTTTTGCAAGAGACAAAATCCATTTGTTCTACAAAATTGTCTCTCCTGCAAAAAATTGCACAATCTGCAAAACCCATTTTTCGCAAAAATGGGTTTTTGTCTCTCTTATAAAAAAATTTGCGCCATTCAAGATTGCGCAATTATTGATGTTTATATTTCCAGAAAAAATGGGCTTTTGCCTCTCTTGTAAAAATTGCGCAATTCAAGATTGCGCAATTGTTGCTGTTTGTATTTTTTTATTTTTCGGGATTTCGGCCTTCGGGATTCCGGCCATTCGGGATTCCGGCCATTCGGGATTTCGGCTTTCGGGATTTCAGCCATTCGGGATTTCGGCCTTCGGGATTCCGGCCTTCGGGATTTCGACCCAAACCCACCTCATAATATTAGTGATTTTTTTTGTATACTTACAAGTATCTGACTGAGGTTATGTTATATGCTCTTTATAATATTAGTTGCAAGGATTTTGTTACGCTTTGGGTAATATTCTGTACAGTAAGATGTTACGCGATAGGTGGATCCGACAAAAATCAAGTCGAATTCGCGTTAGTCGGGGTACAACTTTGCATATAAATATTATACATATCATTATTTCAAATTGGGACCAAAGACTAACAAAAACACTAGTTTAGAAGTAAAATATTTATTAAAATTGCAGTTCTTCGTATATATTAATATGTTGAAAATAATAAATATGTTTCGTAAAGTTATTTCGATGGGTTCATAAAATCTAATTCGTCTGACGATACAATGCCTTCTTTTTTCATGCAGGATTGGTTTGTAGCAAGCTAATAATTTTAATCCTTGCTTTGCAGCTATAACTCGTTCTTCGTTGGAGTCTATTTTTTCTAAAAAGAATAAGCCCTTTTCAATAATTGAGCTGAGACCTTCTGCTCTTGCAAATTGTTATGTGCTTTTCTGGCGGAACTGGATCTGAAGTGTTGCCAAACGAAAAAACCAAGAACCGCGTAACTCCGAGTTCGCGTAAGTCAGGGCACTCTCATTACTGTACTTATTTTTTAAATTGAATTACTTGTTTTTAACTGTTTCGATGCCCTCTTTTAAATCTTCTCGCCGCTGTTTCTGATTATACGCCACACTTATTCCTGGTTTGTTATTTTTAACATAATTTAGATTAAATATGAGTTTAAGTCAGATCACTTAATCAGTTTCGATGGCATTGCTACCTACAGCCAAATAATTTATTTGCAAGTCTAGTTTTTATAGTCTCAATAATCACTTTCATCAGAAAATAAGCCTTGAAAGCTTCTTATAGGCAGTCACATATTGAAAGACGGCATACGACTATGATATTATTACATAGGCGTCGGCAGAACTGGTGGCCTCATGCTTTAAGGTGATGGATCATGAATAATGAACGATGTGATTGTTATTCAAATTCTACGCATTGTTTAAATACGTACCTACACATAATTAATAATTATATTCACTATTACAAAATAATATTTATAAACTATAATCATATTACAGTTGATTGATCTTTGACGTTTTAATATTATTAATAATATAGTAGTTGTTTTCATTTTCTCACTACAATAGACCACGAAGTAGTGCACTAGAGCTTGTACGATTAATCGTAGATTTCGGTTCAGAATCAAAAAAATGATCCCTCGGCCATCAGCTGTTGATTTAATCACAACCATAATGTTGCGGGTAGGTGAGATATAGATTCCTGAATGCCGGGACAATATATAGATGCTTTAGTAGCAATGAAACAAACACAGAAAAACATAGGTGTCAGAAAATCACATAGATTAGGTTTGGGCAAAAATTTTGGATGAATGACCACATTAGGAATATACAATGAACGACGGGCCGGGCCGCAAGTAAAATACTATTTTTAGACATAGGTACTTTATTTATTATCATGAAAAAGAATTTCAACATAAAAAAATTAATGATTTTCTAATAGCCAAAAATTTTATGAGAAGAATGAAACTGTTTTACATTTTTCAACATTAATTTAATTTCTGGTGTTAATTTTGTAGTAGAGTTTCTTAAAACTGCTTGTAAATATTTATCGGTGATGCTTGATTGAAAAGAATTTTTATTCATATTCATAATTGAAAATGTTTGTTCACATATCTAGGTTGATCCAAAAATAACCATCATTTTTCGAGCAGAATCTTTAAGTTGTTCGGATTTGTCTGAATAATTAAGAGTGTTGTACAATTTGCAGATTCCTTCTCGACGGTGCAATTCATGTATATTCAAATTTTATTTAAAAAAAAAAATGCGTTGAAATGTTGAAAAAAAAAACTTTTTTCAGAAATATGATTGAAGTTTGCGGGCCCCACATAAATACGGGCGTGTCGTAGTTTGCCCAGGCCTGACGTTGAAGCATCGTGTGTTGACCTTCCCGGAAATCGAACCCGAAGACACCGGAATGACAATCCAGTATCTTACGGATTGGACAACGAGGGTCACCTTATCTTGCTTTGATTGATATTTTAATGTGTAAAAAGCGTTAATTGTGTAAAATGTTACATTTATGTAGAAGTGACTATAGCAAGAAATCGAAGTCAAGGCGATTAAACTACTGTACTATAAGGATAAAATCATACTTTTTATATTACGATACGTACGTAGCGATTCCAGAACATTTTTAGGAAGGTTAAACTGGTAGAATAAACTAATATTACCTGCGTCGGCAGCATTGTATTGGAAATAAAAAAGGCAATAGCAGTCTGCTTGCGATTGTTCATATAAATTATTCATTATACAATATTTTAGGCATGCGGCTCGAATGCAACGTGTTTATTTTTAAATCTCAGTGCGACCCTGATAAATAAATCTCAGGTTTCAAGTGGAAGCTTACTATAAATTAATTTCCATTGCTAAAATGACGTACAGTTTCCCTTCTACAGGCTTCATCTTTGTATAACGTTTTTTTCCAATATATTTGATAGTTATTAATAGTCGATTTCGTACAACCTGTAAGAATTAAGCGTTAGCCTTTCATCCGGTAGCTCCAGGGCTCGAAATGGACCTGAGCGCCGTTCCGGTTCGTGAAATCTGTAAAGTTATCGCTCCATCTCGTGGACAAAATAATTTGACCGTCTGAGCTAGATATGGCATATAACAAAAAATCTAGCACACTCATGTTTATAAATTTGATAACCATGTTAATATCCTCAGAAAATTTTCGAGCGCTCCGGTTCGTTAACTTTTCCATTTCGAGCGCTGGGTAACTCTGGGTTCGATTCTCGATGAGGTATAATATTTATGTGATTTTCTCAGAGCCTGTGTGTTTGTAATTGTTCAAAATTACTAACAACCACCTTGTACGAAAAAGCAGGGACATAGTTTTGAATAATTAAATAAAACTGTAAGAATTAATTAACGTGTAGCATCACATATATATATAACCATATTTTATGGTTATAACATATCAATCATATATTTAATATAATAACAATCATATTTTTGTACTTTATTAAGACCGATTTCGTTTGTTGAGACATTTTCTATTGATATTAATAGTTACGTTATTATTTATTTAATTAATATGACCTTCTATAAGGATTCACAGTAATAAAAAAAATAACGAAAGGGCATCATTAACAACTAATATTACATTGATTGCATAGAAGGTTTCTTATAAATAATTGCTAATATGAATGAAACGGTGAGGTATACAGAGAGATAATACCGTTTCCACTATGTAATATGACCAATTAGTGGTTCATAGTAAAATACTACTTTGTAAATATTATTTTATTTGCCAAAGGTGTGCATAGTCAGTATGCACTTTACAGCTTTGTCAATTCAAAGTGACAGTATGACACAAACACTCAATTGTTTTTCTTTATTATTGACATTGCCTTTAACAAATAATTGAGACGTGCAATATTATATTTGCAATAGGTTTGTATGTTTCATAATGTATCATTAATATGAGATACATATCGAAAATATCTTTTCAAGGCTTTTACAAATAATATAATATTTTATACTATATTATATACTTAGAAGATTTTTTTCAAATCTTTACAACGCGCGTGGACACGTTATACCTATATTGGGTATGGCACAAGACGGGAGGCTGTACTGCAATTGTTATTTGGTCAACATTATTTATTACTAGCTAAAGTACCCGGCTTCGCACGAGGTCGCATCGTTGATCGATATACATCAATCTTAATAAACAAAGCAATAATAATTACATTTTCAATATTAAAATAATTACAAGATAAAAAGAACTTTTTTATATACAACGTTTTTAAATTTTCTATTGAATCATATAAACTTGACTTGCTAGCTTAAACGATTAAAAAAAATTGTACTTGATAGAAATAATACTGAAATGTCATTTTGATTTCCATAGTAACGCACGTATATATTAATAATTTAGTTGCTAGGACCCCAGACCCCTAGCAACCAATAATAGTGAATTGGTTTACGGATTTCTTCCGAAATAACTTTTCATACAAAACAGAATTAACTGAAAATGAATTCAATTCTACTTAATGATGGCTAAAAGTATTAAAAAAATGCATTGGCATCGTGTTCTGATATATTCTAAACGTGTCAAATGTCTACCTAGTCGGGAAGTTAGTTAAAAATCGATTGCAAGGTTTGTACTGGATAAACAACCACCGGCCAATTAAGAATGCGACCTAATAAAAATGTTGTAATAACTGTTTAATTTTGGCATATAATATGTCGAAATAAAAATAATACTGAAAAATAAAAGTCAAACAAAAGAACACCAAAATAAAATCGAAACAAAAATAAGCAAAATGTGTTTTTGTCAGCGCTAAAAAATCAAAATTGGAAGCAATACAAGCAAACAAAATTTGTATCTTTGTATGTATATAGTGAAAAAATGTGACATTAAAAATACTATTATAATTAAATTTTTTAATAAAAATAAATATATTTTAGAAAAAAGATTACGTAAGTACGTTATGTTATTTATGATATGTTAATTAATTACCATAGGTCAAAACGAATCATCAGTAATAAAAAAATATTCATAAAATTTCTCCACGCATTAACATATATTTGGCAAAGTGATTTAATATATTTTTTCACGACCCATCCACCTTCCGAAGCCAAAGATTATCAAAAACTCGTATATTCGTTAGGATTCCACGTTCTTTGACTAGGTATGTCACTGGGTGGCAATGGCGAAGGGTGGAGGTAGACTGTTAAGATCCGACATAAATAGTGTACATTATAATACTTTGCCAGTCATGGGTATTTTTGTTTTCATTGAACTAAGACTACAATTTGCAGATAGTGTTGGTTAGTTTTTAAAATTCAATTGTACCCTGCGTATACCAAGCCATAGTAGATAATAGTCAAAAAATCTTCGGCTATCTATATAATATATAAAAAAGGATTGCCATGAAATCATACATGAGTTTATATATTTTATAATTTAGTATTTTTTTCTAATATGGTTTGGTTTAGTCAAGGTTTGATGAATTTTTCAAAAACCAACCAACACTATCTGTAATATGTATTCGTAATTCAACAAAAACAAATAAGTATGAATGAAAAAAGAGTACACTATTTTTGTCGGATCTTAACAGTCTACCTCCATTTTTTATTCATCATTTATACATTCATTGTTTAATTGAATTTTAAAAATTAACCAGCACTATTTGAAATTTGTATTATTAGTTCAATGGAAACAAATACGTATGACTGACAAAGTTTAGTGTGCACCATTTATGTCAGATTTTAACAGCCTACCTCCACCTCTCGCCACTGCTGCGTAGCTGTGTCAACTTTGATTTCCTGGTTTGAGAATCTGCATGGATAATAACAGGTGTTTGTTCATGAAACAATCTTTCGATAGGAAGGAAGCCCGAGGGCGTTCTCGAGAATTCGAAAATTATTGCACTAATAACTAAACAATTTAATTCCGTCAACTATATGGTTTGAGCCGTTCAGCAAAAAGTATTATTTCAGATTATGTATTACATTGCACTTTATCGGAATACCTATTCAATAAACGGTTTATACGGAACAAGAATCATACGAAGTAAAACGAATACAAAGAAACTCTTGGTAAAATAGTTGATGAAGTTGTTATGGTTCATGATTTTACATAGATTTTATCTGTTACAAATAAAATTACTTATATATTGATAGTTACTGTTTTTAATATGAGTTAGAGTTTTCCGGCTACCGTATTGTTAATAAGCATTCCTTTTGTTTGTTTTAGAAATAACCTATCCGTGAAGTTATCTGAAGAATACAATGAAACTACTAATAATTATTATTGTATCACATTTACTTTAGGAAACAATTCTTGAAACACTCATTTAAGTAGGTAGGTAATTGTAAGTGAAAGTTTATCAGCGACATTGTACTTATCTATATTATAAAATAACAGAAATATGAAGCGCCTAGTTTCAAAAGCCCCTAAAACGATTTTAGGTAGTTCTGAGAAAAATGAGAAAAACTATTTTAGGTAGTTTTGAAAAAAATGAGATAAAATCATATCTATTAAATCTGTGAACTTTATGTATTTATTTTTTAATTTGTTACATTTTAAGGAGTATTTTGGCTTTCCATTTTAGGGGTATTTGAAAAGCACACCCAACCATTTTAGCACGTTTTGAAATTTACCCTAATTTTTGATCACACGTATTGACGGTTTTTGACAATTTTTAAAGTTCAATCTTTGGCCATCATATAGGTAATAAAAATACCCATTTAAATACATATCTAACTCAAAAATTTTCAAAAACCGTTTTAGGGGCTTTTGAAACTAGGCGCTTCATATATAGGTAAATCATAAACAAATACCGTTATATTATTTAACGTGTATTTATGATAACAGCAAAAACCCGCGAAAAACCGCTCAAATAATAAGCTTTATCATGAGTTCATGTGGTGAACAAATACGACAATTTTTTTTACAAATTATTATAAATTACCATTAAATAAATGCTGAATCTCTTGAAAAAATATACATTTGTGGGCATTAAAAAACTTATTATATGTATGCATTTAACTTAATAGTGATTAAAGGCGTTTTTATTTCGTTGTGGGCCCGGCTCAATATATAATACATAAATACAGAAATGAATCTGCAATGGAAAATTACTTGTATCTAATTCAATTCTGCTAGTCTTAGTATTTTTTTCTTATTTAAATTCAAACTTAGGAATGTATCTGTATATTATAGAAGTTATATCTAAACATTAAGGGTGTTCTTCAAAATATTTTAATTATGGTTTAAATTTGTGGACCTAAAGTCCAGCGGCATAGCTAAAAAATGTGCACTTTTTATTGAAGCTAGAATTTTGGCACACTGAATAGGCGAGGCGTTATAACTATAATTTATAACTAACGATAATTTATAATATTATGAAGCCTCTTCAAAATTTACTCTCGGAGTCCAAAATGGCGGAGAAAAAAAAATCAATTTTCTGTAATTTTATTACTGCCTAATTTTAATGATTTTCAGTTTGGCCATGTATTTTATGGTGCGAATTAATACTAATTTAAATTAAACTTGACATTTTGAAATTGTAACTTCATAAAATACGAAGATGTCGACCAAAATTTAAATTTTCTATAATTATTAGTGTCTGATTTTATTCATTTTCAGATTATACGTGTATTTTACTACTTACTAATACTTATTCAAAGTTAAACTAAATATTTTGCAATTAGAAGCTCATTAAATACCACGATGGCGGTAATTAGGGATTGCCGTAGGACTACTTCTTATCGTACCATATCCTAACGAAGGTCAGGCACCATCAGAGCAATCTTTGCTCAACCCGGAATAGTGCGGCGGAGCTGCTCTCCTACCATTCACGGAGGTTCTTAAGCCACGAAATGCGGCGTCCTCTGGTATGCTTACGTTGATCTTTCCTTGGATAACAAGTTGGAAAATGCAGTACCGTTGTCCTATCATAATGTGGCCGAGGTATTATAGTTTTCTGGTATTGATACTACGCAGAAATTCTCCATTTGATTTAGAACGTCAACATTTTTGGTCCCCGACCAGTGCAAGGAATTTTGAAGATGCGTCTATACAGTCACATCTCGAAAGCCTCAATTCTCCATGACATCTTCTGGCTTAAAATCCATACCTCAATACCATATAAAAGGATTGAGAAAACATAACAATAAACCATACGCAGTCTCCACGTCTGTCGTCTGCCGCGGAGGCGTCTCATTTTGAGAAAGTTATCCTTTGAAATCTCAATTCTAGATGTTATCTCCGGAGACTGGTCCCGTTTCTCATTGACTCCATGATCCTAAAAAAATATAGTGGGTCACACGTTCGATCTGTTTGCGTTTATTAACAAAATTTGTGTTGCTGTCGCTATTTTTGATACTGTTAAGTTTTCTTGAGGTTCGTTTTTAAACCTTAAGAATTGCTGACTTCATTAAAAGCATACTGGCAAATAATTTTCACCAATAGGTAGGACGTAATTTTGCCCGCGTTGCCATTCGTAGAGCGATAGTCGACTTGTGAGCACGTCAATTTGTTTTGTGATGGCGTCGGATGAATTAATTCTTAAATCGTGTAAAGATGACTAAAAAACGTTACGTATTTACTCGAAAAACAGAACTTGTCAATGAATATATTATTATTATTACTTAAATAACAATAAACATAACATTAAATGGACGCATGTTGAATTTTTATGACAAATTATGTTTTGTTCGTCACGCGTCGTTTGCACAATCTGCGCGTCGGGTAGTCACGATCGTTTTAGACCATGCCTCAGCTGAAGTATAGCCTTAACACTTTCTACCATTTGATGTATACCCTTCTGGACTACTGAGGAATATTAATTCGTAATATTTTATAATATGGGCAGATACGTCGTGTTTATTTTTATTTAATGCATAATAATACACTTGTGTATTGATAATGATATGTATATTAATGTATACTTGTATATCAAACAGTAATAAATAAGTAATAATGAAAATAATTAAATAATTAGTAGGTAATGCCATGTCGATAAAGTTTTAACCTTAGTCAAATCTCCACGTTATTGGGTAATCTTACCTTTTTTGTTAATTTGATAATATACTTCTTCTTACCATGGCCTACTATAAGCCGCGACACGAATTTTAATATTGTTGTGGTAGTTGTTGCTTATAATTAGAATATAATATGGTAAACTGTATAAAATGATGATAGTTGCATATTTAAAAAAAGTAATGTGTTAATTATTATATAATAACATATAATATGTAAATGCAATCAAAAATCTTCATTTACTGCAAACAGGTTATCACATTGCATTCGAAGTTACGCAATGACTAGCACTACCACTGAAACTCGCCATTTAGTCGCCCAGCCTGACTATATAGTCTAGCTTCTTACATACAACTTATTTACTTACTTGTAATTTTATCGTATTCTTTTATATTGATATAAGAATAAAAATAATTATTATTATTCTGCAATTTATCATCGACCCTTCCTTGGATTAGAATCAATATACAACTATTTTTGGAAATATTATTGCGACATGATTGTTTTACTACGTATACCATAAAATAAGATACATTATTAAAATACCTAACAACTATTCAGGTCGTTCCAAATTAGAATAATACGTTAGTTAATGTTAACGACAGATTATTCTAAGATCTCGGATTGAATTTTGAATGATTTTTAAAACAACATTTGTGAAGACAAAACCTACTGTCAAAGACAGTTAGTAGATTGTGTCTTCACAAATGTTGTTAATGTAATTATTATTAAATAATAATAATAATAAATTATTAAATATATTATAATATGTCATACATAATAAATAGTTTCCAAAAAGTAACATTATATTGACCAATAAATTAAAAAGAATGAACTTTAGATCTACCAATGATTTATTGCCTTAGAATAAAACTTTCTATTGAAAGATTTTGGTATTTTAATCATCGTTTATGTAACAGTTTAAACTTAGCAAAAGTAAATACCAGACAGTTCATAGAAAATTCCTAATTATTTTTTATTAAGTATGTAACAAGTAAATGTAAATATTATCGTCAGTTAAATAATAAAACAGTTGTATTATTCTATCACATCACATTTTTAATTTAAAGGTGAATTACATTCACAAGATTGGAGATTATTTCTTTTCACTTTCTCTTTCACTATCTTGATTATATTGAATGCGTCTTGCCAGCTTGTATCAGCTTTGAAACAGCTGTTAAGTGATCACCGAGCCTTATTTGTAAATATATATTTTAAAATCAGTTTATTTGTAATTACTTTATTTTAATAATACATATTTAATACAAAATTGTACATTCTCAAATCTTGTGTAAATTCAATCTTGATTAAACAAAATTTAATTACTTTGTTTTAGATGAAAAGTAAATAAATTAATCAATTTTGTTTAATTTAATTGATGCTACATCTCAACTTGAGGTTTTGCCTTGTCTACTAGTTTCGGCAACGCTCCCTTTTTTAGATATCGGAGTAGAGCTGGAGTCTTCCATTGTTATTCACATCCTACACCCGACTGGTCGGATTCTTTGTGATTCCAATAAGGACTTATTTATATAGGCACCTATCCGTGTCTTATGCGTTGGTCATCTTATGACACCTATGGGATTTATAACGGTGGAGAGTATTGAATATTGGTAGACACGAAATGACTCATCATTATACCTGATTACCTATCTACATTCCATCTTCATTCACGAGTTTCAGTGTCCACTGCAGATTATCTCTCTTTAAACACTGCTAACTGCTTTCACAGTTAATGTCTCAGCAACTTCAGATGAAGTAAAATTGAAGTACTAAAAATGTAGCTAATACTTAACTATGATTAACACATTACAGAAGACAATAATATTATTTTATTGTAAGACTACGTGGCTACTGAAGAGATTTCATCATCATCAATCAGATTTTCATTTGCAGGGACCCTGGGCTAATATTGATTGGAGGCCCCAAAAAGCCATCAAATGTAGTTTAAAAAATCATATGTTATATTTGATTGAGTAGGTAGCTACTGAAAACTATTATATCAGATTTTTATTACGCATGCTCAAATTGTAAATACAACAACTGAAATGTACTACGAGAATTTCTTGATATAATTATTTGACCGTGGGATGGCGGGATATATTTATGAATTGTGAATATTTTTGTGATGGTGTGTTTTTGGTTGCAGTTGATTTCAATAAATATAGGTACTTACTCATTTTTTGGGTTTGGCACGGAAGTAGCTGTTTTTTCCGCCTAAAGAGTTTTTCATGGATTTTTCAATTTATTTTTAGGCTCTGACCCTTCTAGCAATTCGAGGACCCAGGGCAATACCCCCTTTATCCCCATGGTAAATCCGGCCTTGACAAAGGGTTTTAATACGAAACGAAGTGGACCTTGGAGGAGGAAAAACTTACATAGATTTGAAAATTGTAGGAAGTATTTTTATCACAATAATATTTAAGTATATTATAATATCGGTATTTTAAGTCTTTAAGAGGTCGAAGAATAAATATTATTACCGAAAATTCATAGCACTGCCCGCATTGGAAAATACTCTGAATGAAAACTATTATTTTCCATTGTCGTCGATATTGTTATGGTACGTTTTATGACTTTATTCAATATCGTAGCAATAGGTCATGACTAATTTAATTTGTCATAATATTAAATAGACACCTAATTGCATAATGCAATCAATTGTGAATATATCTGCTAAATAATAATACATGCTAAATGATCGTTTAACAACGTATACAATTTATAATAGAATGTTCGTTTCATAGTGGAATCCGCCAGACACGAAGAAAAGAAAGTAGATGCATGATGCTGTGACTGCTGTGAGCTGTATGTGTAGTAAACGAAATTATCGTGGTGGTCATGCAAAATAAATTCAGTTTTTCTCCGCTGTACGACAGTGGCGCTTTCTTATGGCGGCAAACAAACTGACATCTTAGTTTATATTACTGTGCCCAGTTTGCAAGTCGCCGGTTTATGTGAAACAAAATAAAAATATTATCAGTATTTTTACTGATTTCATATGAAAATCAGCTGTGACTAACGGAGTTTACATACACAGTGAAAGTATTTATTATAAGTGAGATATTGTTTATGAAATTAGGGACTTACTTCTTACTGGTAAGTAGTGTTCTGGTTTTAATAATGAAAGTTCTGGTGTTACGTCGAAAATTGCTAACTTATAAAGTGGAGCTAGTTATAATTGACTCATTTGTATTACTATTTCTTACTCATATATTATATTACTTTTAAATGCTATAATACAATAATAAACAGTTAAGCTATCGTGTACCTATATTATCTAATTTACTCATGATACACATATAATGAAATGTTGGTATATTTTTTGATCATTGACATTTCTCGATATAAAGACATGGTATTAAGAAATTATAAAGTCCTTATTTTATTATACAATTTACTTTATTTTAATTGAATTTTTTTTAATGACAATACTGGTTTTGGATTCAATAAAATTGTGAAAATAATACTAAAATATAACTCAATAATCTACTTAGTCAAGTATATGTTATTATTTATGATCTGATATTTTATTATGAAATATAAAATCTTATAACGTACCTATATTACGTAATCTTGTTAATACAAACTATATATATCCCCAATATGGCTCTTGGCTACCTTCAGGAATCGTTTCTAATTCCCCCTGTTTCCCCTCTGTTTATCACAAACTTTGTAGACTACTCTATCCTCTGAGATAACGAGTTTCTTTCTATACATTTCAAATATTTTGGTCTACTAGGCGATTCAAACTTATTTTTTAAATACTAAATTGTGAATAGATTATAGTTAACGTTATTGATAAATGACAAGATACAGCTATACAGGTATATGATAACGTCATAATGAGAATGCTATCTAATACGAAGCGAAATTTTCCTGTTATAAAAAAAGTTATGTGACACGATCTTTTCTCTTGGCAACTGTTTTTGAGTCGTTGGACGGTACTAACTCTCTCTCTCTGACATTTAAAGTAATAAAATAATAAATAAATCAGCAGAATAATTATAAAAAGGTATCGGGTTGTATATTGAAATACAAATTTATATCGAACTAAATGCAAAAAAAGTGGTCTCAGTATACTATGTAATTTAAGATACAATTACACAGAGATTAAAATATATGTTACACTTTTTATCGATAAAACAGGTTTTTTTTTTGTCTTCGACATAACATGCATATTGTGGCAATATTAAATTATTGTGATAAACAGTACCTAAAGCCAATTTCATATTTTCAATTAAAATATTTCATAAGTAGTTTTATTTATTAGTAATAAACAGAAATGTTAAATAAACTATTTTTGTATAGAGATGGAGTGTAAAAGTATGAAAGTGAAGCAAAAAAGAGACGTCTGGAACTCTCAATGTTCTCCATTCAGCGCTTGAAATGGAGTAGAACGTACCGGAGCACAGCTCCGGTTCGTGAAATCTTCGAGACTACAGCGTCTCGTGGAAAAATTAAAAATGGCGCTCTGGTTCGGAAATTATTATGACAATTATTTGATGATTTACATTGTTTAATATCATTTAATGAGAAACTTGACATATACACGTCTATTTCTATAAACAATAATAAGATTTTATGTTGTTTCTTACTAAATATGACATAATTTCTGATTAATGAGAGTTTTGTACCATTCCGTAAGATTTAGGATTAGTATTCCAGGATTTGCCTTCCGACAGCTTCAATGTGTGTGGATATTGTATGATATTACAAATTTAACTAATGAAACGATTGGAAATAATATATTATTTATAAGTACAAAGCAGTGACCTCTTGCGGGGGTTGACAAACCATGTACCGTTTATATGCGGCAGATAAAGTGAAAAAATATAATAATACCATTTTTGACAGCATATTTCCTACCGAAATCTTTAATAGTAGTGCATATCAGTAGGTCTATTCTATACAATAGGCGACTATCGACGGTAGTTCATCATATTTATGTATTATAATTGTTACAATAAGTTATCCGTCTAACCTGTCAAAATTGTCTATCTCGCTCTAAAAGTTAGCACAGCGAAGAGACGGTTCACTTATTGTAACAATTAACCACCTCAATATATAAATATGATTAGCTACTGTCGATAGACGACGATAGCCGCCATGTGTATAGAATAGACCCACAGATATCTAAAGATTATTATTGTTGCGTTTGTCCGTCTATGGTTATTAGGTAGGCATATAAGGCATATAACAAAAAACCTCGCACACTAATATTTTTGGAGAATTATCGAGCGCTCCGATTCATAAACTTTTCTATTTCGAGCGCTGTATTCACTATATTAATGTTTCTTTTTGTCATACAAAAATGAGAATGGCGTCAAATTTAAACACGCTTTAGTATTTTTTATAGGGACACCACACGTTGCTCCGTTTCGAAGAAGATTCAATATATTTGGTAACTACTTATGCCAATTTGTATTCATGGGATAACATGGAAACACTAACTTCCGCAGGTTATCTTTTATTGATTTTCTATGGACAGTTTTTTTATAAATGGCACATGATTTGTATATTTAATATTTTGTTATTATGTAATTATTCTTTTTTTTGCTACAATAATTTCGAAAAATGAAACATGTTAATAATAACTATTTCGTAGGCGTATGCCGGTTGATTAGGTTCTTTCTAAATATTTTTTTTACAGCTCTTTCAAAATAACTAAAGTTATGATAGTTTTTTGCCAAAATATTTGGAAATTTGCTAACAACCCACAGCGGATATACCACACATAACGACTTTCTCCTATCATTTTAATTCAATAAATGAAATTCATTTTGTCATACATCAAAATAAAATAATAGTTTATAAATAACATAACCGAGTGAACTCAATACATATTATATCAACATTCACTTTGATTATATGCAGTTGCATATTATGTAATTTTTTATCGGTTTGAGGAATATTTATTTCTTATCAAAATCTCATTCATTTATTGAAGATCTCACGAAAGTCACAATCAGAGTTGTATTAAGGCATGGAAATCAAGTGTTACATCCCACGGGGTTCCATAATTCATATATTATATAATATATTACATATAAAAAATCCGTGAATGAAAGTAGCTAAAAACACGAGATCTTCTTGAATCACACATACATTTTATGATCCCATATCACTTTATAAACAATATATTGGCACCTATTGTATTTTGGAATATGCCAATATGCCATATTCAATATTTCAACTTAATATGTTTATCTAGAGTTAATTAAATTTTGAAACGTGAATAAGTTAAAGTGGAACCGGTATGCAATGACGTTATTAATGGACGACGCACTCAGTACAGTAGCTAGTAAGTAAATTCGCCCATAGTGACATTCGCACGTGCATAGGTAGACGTCACGCAATATCTATTATGCGATATCACGCATCGGGAATAGTAATATCACCTTTATTGTAACGGCGTTAGAACAGTGTTTCTAGTATCAGTGTTCGTTTGAGCGAACCTGTTCGAACCGAACCATTCGGCAGACCCGACAAAAAGTTTCGGGAATTTATAGCAATATCACCTTTATTGTAATGGCGTTAGAACAGATTATGCCATTCGGCAGACCCGACAAAAAAAGTGTGTGTCATTTTTTTTTCCAGATGCTTCGTCCATATTAATGTCATTGCCGGTATGTGATATTATTATACGCTATTCTAAGTGACTTACATTAAAATATTACAATTATTATAGAATTGTTTTTTATCTTACTTTTAGACCAAATTGCCTAATGTTGAAGTTTGTTTTTCATAAAATATATAAAAGTAAAACATATTAGGTATATAAAATATTTTAAAGATTTTTTTATAAAGTTAAGCTGAGGTCACATGACTACCGTGTAGCACGACAGTTATGTAATCCAAGGTATACAATTTTTTAATCCATCCCTGAACATATTGCACAAAGATAATGGATTCGTTACATATAATATATACCGTCAATATACTTAATATTACAGTGCAATATAATTATATTATCTAGTAATTAAGTTAAATAAATAATAAACATAGTTATGACATTTGTAAAAAATGGAAACTTAGTTAAAATTTGAATTAAAAATAACTTGTTTAATGATATACCTACATGAATTTCCATCACCGTGACCGTTAAAAAGCAATAGAATAGTACCACATTCCGGAAATGTTATGAGCAATATAAATATTAATTTATGTTAGACTATGATACTCGTACTAAAAATCTGTTCATTAATAACTATCAAAATATTTTATGTACGCACTATACGTTTTAATTTTAAATTATACCTACAATTTTAATGTGAGGGTACCATGGGATCAATAATAATTAATGTTTTCAATTGCAATGTACCTCTTTCTTTCGGCGATGCCTCCTCTGGTGTTCAAATATATTGTCAAATCAAATTGATAAGTTCAATTTTAATCATAACATAATTAAATACATATTTTCAATAAAAACAATCTTACATTCTCAAATATTGTCTATATTCTTAAACTATTGAAGGACGTCATAACTATATTTTTTCTTATTTTTCCTTTATTGAAATCAAAAAGTTTGTAACCTTTCTTTGGTGAAGTCTAAAACACCTCAGACAGCGCAGTTACTAGCAGTCATTTGCATGAATCATAATAGATAGGTAGCTTAATTGATAAGAGGTATCACA
Organism: Rhyacophila brunnea; assembly: GCF_057557595.1. NCBI lineage: Eukaryota > Metazoa > Arthropoda > Insecta > Trichoptera > Rhyacophilidae > Rhyacophila > Rhyacophila brunnea. The sequence goes on from NW_028232965.1 coordinate 19,666,045, forward strand.
ACTGTAAAAGATGTCCATTCGGTATAACTTTTTTAGTAATAAATTAAAAATTTTAATAATAAAATATAAGTTATATTTCTAAGGTTTTTCAAAGGTTACATTTAAAATTAAAAAAATACATTCTCAATTCCTGTGTATATTCAGCACTGAATATATATATTTTTAATTAATGTATTATCTAATGAATTTAATGTTTTTTTCTTTCAGATAGCTGTTTTATTATAAAATATTAAACATAACACTCAGATAAAAGAATAACATTACAATGACAATAAGTGGAGATTGTAATTTCGAGTGTGGGAGTTTTCACTCGATGGCCTTTGACCTGAAGACTCCGCGCAGCATGGAGTCTTCTAAGGTGAAAGGTGGTCTCAGTCTCTCCAACGCCTTCCACGTCATTAGAGACCTCCTCATCTTCCTGGCATATTCTGTGTACTATATTGCGGAAGCCTTTTACCTAGCAATTCTGCCGAGGAGTTTGCGACCCTTGAAAGATTTGACCGGACAGGTGGCACTTGTAACAGGTGGTGGAAGTGGAGTTGGAAGAATTCTAGCACAGAAATTAGCAAGGGCTGGATGCAAGGTCGTCATTTGGGATATCAGCAAAGAAGGTGAGTTAATTTAGAAAAAAATGTACAATTCTCGCTATGTTATAAAATCCATGTTATGTATAAGTCGCTGTTCCATATTGTTTGTTTTTTATGTGTCTTTGAAAATCAGTTCTTAATGCCTTTTACTAAAATGCGAATATGTTATGCGTATTGTCACACAACGCAATATTGAAAACTATACGATATCTAAATGTGCATAAAAGCATCACTTGGCACTAGCTTTGGGTGATAAAACAATATAAAGTGCATTTAATGAATTATGTTTGTTTAATTTATAACAGGTAAAAAGTATTATGCTTTAGGTTATCTAATATATGTGTCGCTAGATTTCAAAATCAGCCAAGTCCATAATAGATGAATAGGAGAAAAACAATTTTTTGTTTTCTCAAATACCCAGTCATAAGAGGAAAAGTTTATATTATTTCGAGTATTGAATATTTAATATTAATAAATTCCATATTCTGATAATTCAGAAATGTTAGAAAGCAGAAGTTCTTCAGCAATTCACAAAAAAGTAAAAAATACCTAAAGGTGGACTTGGCTGATTTTAAAATATAGCGACACATATAAATATTCAAATCACTTTTATGTAGATTATAGAATACATACCAAAGTATATTATTGTATCTTCCTTCTTTTTCTATTTCAATTTATTTATTTCTTTCATCTTTCCTCGAGGTTTCTGTCTTTCAAGCGAATGGCTTCTGTTATAAGCCACAATAGTCAAAAAAGAATGAGGAATCACTCTAACAAAATTTTGCCAACTATCATTCAACAAAATATTCCAGATAGGGCAAGAAAATAAGCTAGATGGCAGAAAAATGTCTATAAATTAAAAAAAATGTCTAAAAACCAGCGTTTCAAACAAACATGATTATTAAGATTATTTTTACCAGAACAAATATTGTAGAAGAATTTATTATTTCAAAATTAATAAATAAGTCATATGTATAACTAAGAATTAATGTAGTTACGAAATATGGTCATCAGTTGAATGATATTGTAAATAATGGTAATTGTAATGGTAAGATATCCTATGTAAATGACCAGCATGTTGATCTTCAAGCAAATTTGGTGAACTAGTTTTACTAGTTTTTTTATGCGAAGTTTATCAAAAACGCTAAATTTAACGCCATATGCTAGATGCAATTTTTCCACCTAGATGCCTATTTGAAAACGCTAGGTGTGGTAAAAAAAAATTCGGCAATGCTGGCGACGGTAACGGTGACAACCCAAAAACCTAATACAATAACACAGAACCGTGAACGTTTCAAATAATATAATATACATATTTAGATAAACAGCGTTAGTATATTGATAGTTTTTTTATAACTAGTCGATAATATTAGTATTAAAAAAGACAAAACAAATTATATGTGTAACAATTAAATCAAGGCAAACTTCGTTAATTAGTATGCAAAATTTTTGTTTCATATGCAAAAATTTTTAAAAAAATTAGGTCAAATCCGTGGGTAAAATTGAATATCGCTTTGGTAAGAGAATGTCACATTGAAAAATATTTAAATAAAAAACGTCCAAAAAACCTCTGTCAAAAATAGTCCATACTATTTTGTGTGAATCTACAATAGTGGCATAATAAATTAATTGTGAACTGACTCAATGCGCATGCGCGTGTGTAATGAAAATAATGACACATTGTTCAATTTTAGTAACTTGTAAAATAACCGTGCACACGTGAGTAGTATTTTAATTTCCGTACGCAATACTCCTAAAACTTTATTGTAGGATATTTACAAGCCAAAATGTTACATCAGATATCTTTGAAAGCATATTCTGTCATTATTAAGAATTGTACGTACAAATCGTGTTTGTTGGACGGCTGTGAACATTATATTAGAAATAGTCGACATACGAATTTTATCGTTATGAATGTAAAACTGTTCATATATTGCAACCCGTATTCTAGTCTCAAGAGTCTAGATTCTAGAAGTATATACAATATACGTATAATATACTTAATTATAATATGTACCTACTTTAATTCTCATACATTTATGAATCAGAAAATTATTTTTTTCCATGGTACTAAAATCACTACAGTTTTATCTAGAATTTTAATATTACCTACTCAAAATATCACTACTTAATACCATCCATACTCATAGCAAATACTAATGTATTGCATGCGTTTTACTGCGTCAATATCATAAAAAAAACAATATTATGATATATTATATCTTTAAAAATATTACCGGTAGCATAACTATGACATTGATATTTTGCATCTACGTTTCAACTACAATGTGATAACATGACCATCTTCAGTCTAGTACTGAGCTTTCCATAATACACATCAACGATCGGTAACTCACGAAACCTATTAATTATGTTTAGAGTCTACGCTCTACGGCTTGAAATTAATATTGCAATAGTTTTAAATTAGTCGCGTGTTTTGTTTATCACACTGTTATCTTTTATCTTAATTCCACATTCTTCATAGATATTTTAATTCTAAAAGTGTGGGAACGTGACGCGTGTACTCAAATTAACTAGACTAGAAAGGAACCTATCATCAAAATTAACATAAGTATGTAATAAAATCTCCAAATTTGAGAGTAAGCATAATTATGAAAGTGAACATAAAAAAAAGTTATGCTATAGGTTAAGTTATACTAATGCTTAATTTAGATGTTACTTATTTTATAATGTATATACATTTGTAGTAAACTTCATTCTGTGAATTATCCGCATCTGTCAAACCGCAACCATTTCACAACAAAATTTCAAATTCTCACAATCATTCAATAAAATTAGTTATAAACGGATTGTTTTATGTTATTAGGTACTGACTATTTTTACAGAAACCAAAAAACCACATGATAATGTAAACATAGATATGTACCTATAAATATGTGTGATGATATTATATACTAGTGGCGAAGGGTGGAGGTCGGCTGTTAAGATCCGTCATAAAGAGTGCATACTAAACTTTGTCAGTCATACGTATTTGTTTTCATTGAAATAAGACTACAATTTATAGATGGTGTTGGTTAATTTTAAAAATTCAATTAAACCATGCGAAAACCAAGCCATAATAGATAATAATAAAAAAATACTCGTCTATCTATAAATTATCCAAAACTATGCAATTAAATCATACATAACTTTGGATATTTTATAGATAGAATAATATTTTTTATCTACTATAGTTTGGTTTAGGCAGGGCTTTATGAATTTAAAAATATAAACCATCAATAATATGTGTAATACGTATTCTTAATCCAACGAAAACAAATAGGTAGAATGAAAAAGTGTGGACAATTTTGTCGTTATACCTAAACTATTATGGTTTGATTGGTTTCTAAAAACTATCCAATACCATCTGTAAATTGTAGTATTAGTTCAATAAAAACAAATACGTATGACTAACAAAGTGTAATGTGCACTATTTACGGTAGATCTTAACAGCCTACCTCCATCCTTCGCTGTTATATATTTTTTTTCCGACCATGTCCGATCCTAATAGGATCATATTGGCCTCCACAGAGTAGATGTTTGTTTTAACAGTTTTTATTTTTTACGAGAAATGGATGTCAGCCACTTGCTCAACCTATTAGGTCCATACCCTGACTCTCACAAATTGAAAAACAATATGTGTACTTGCCAGACCCAGGATTCGAACCTGGGACCCACGGCGCGATAGTCCAACGCTTAATCCGCGCGGCCACCGTGGGTAACTGTGGGCTGTTATATACTGCGTTAAATATTGCGAACAATTACAAATATTGCGTATATCATGCGTGCATAATAATATTAATAACAAAGCCTACGTACATAATATTTTGTTTCTGTGATGACTATGATACTAAAAACATTTCAGAATAGTTTATAAGACTCTCAAGTATTTTTAGTTACTTTTGCAATTTTTCATCAACTTCGTGTTCAATTAATGTTGTAACTGAACTAATGTAATTTCTGTAGGTACATCATTTATTTAACAATCTTCTTTGGTAGAGTGCTCACGAAATGGAATGTCTTATTGCATAAAACGTATTGAGGATTATACTTTGACAACAATGTATCGGTTTTTGAGTTCTTTCACGGTTGTATACATTATTTTATGACATACGAGCACGTGTAATTTTCTTTACGATTTCGCATCTTTTGTATACAATGTACGTCTCTATTCTGTAATGAAAATGTGGAAATATTTTATCACCAAGAATAACTCTTACAAAAGTACCTAAGTAAAGCTAAGCTTATTTTCTTGTGTTAGTTGCGAGTTTCATAATATTTGAAATCAATACATTTTCTCTCTGCTCATTGCAAATTGATACAAATTGAGTTATACTCGTAGATGTTTTATATCAATACGGCTTTCGATAATTTAGCAGACTTGTTTATATAATATTACAAATGATATTAAAATGATTGTCAGGTGGGTTTTTTACAACATTTTTATTAGCTCGTATTTTTATTTGTCCGGTGGTTGTTTATCCGGTACAAATCTTGCAATCGTTTTTTCACTAACTTTCGGACTAGTTAGACATTTGAAACTTTTAGAATATATCAGAACACAATGCCAATGCATTTTTTAATACTTTTAGCCATCTTTAAGTAGAATTGAGTAGTCTGTTTTGTATGAAAAGTTATTTCGGAAGAAATCCGTAATCCAATTCACTATTATTGGTTGCTAAGTGGGTGGTTGTGACACCCCCGTATGGTCCCCATTTGGGGATGTCTTTGTGTATCTGGAGACGCCCGAATCGGTATCAAAGCCAACAAATAATAAAGCGCTGATTACGAAAATTAAATAATAATAACAGAGCCGAGCCGGCAATGCCTTAGAGTAGATTATAATATGTTGAATGGCAACAATGCCATAATATAACCGTTGACGATTTGCAACGTCGCCTTCTTTCGCCAACGGCTTTCGTTGAAAAAAATCACAAGATGGCGCGGAGATCGCGACAAACAGAAAAATCGCGAGCACGCCGATTTCGTACAGATAAAATAAAATATTCAAAATGTAACCATATAGTATAATATTAACGTAAATAAACTCGTCGTTTTCCATCATAATTCCGGTGTGTCAATTATCTACCTCCAAATCCTAAAACGCAGACGATAAGCCAGAAACTAAAAATAAAAGTGACAGTTGAGAAAATTTTCACATACCAAAATGGAGGGAAGTGATAAGTGGCCCCAATCAACGTGGGACTACGCTTCTTGATTTTAATCGTCTGGAATCAAGAAGCAGGTGAAATTTCTTTCACCCGGACACACACCCTGAGATCCAAACACCGGAATAGGAAACGGCGAGGAAAAAACATCCAGAGGCTTGCCTCTGGTGGCGCTCAACAAAGTATAATAAAAAGCAGTAGAAAGAGGATGCTGCCAAAGCCAAGCCAGTGAAGAAAAGAGCAGAAACACCCGGATTGCGAAGTCATGGCTCCCGATGTACTCCCGACCAACTGCATCCGCCAGCGAACTTGGCCCACGGACGAGTGTATCGGGCAAGACCCTGACTCCAACGAGGGAAAACTGCATCAAATGCCCTGCATCATCAGCCGCTTGAGCCCTCTTCGTCAACAGCAGCGTGTCTGTGAGCCTTGCAATCAGCCCTGGCCCAGATGCACCAGGATGAAGAGAGCTACAAAGCGGCCTTCTTCAGCTGAGCAAAGCAGCCTCCATCAGCGGATAGCAGCCAAGCAGCATCCTCAGCCATTAGCATCATAGATTAGTTAGTTTTAAGTGTTTTGTGTTTGGAAGCGATGCATAATAAGTTATTTCAGTGCTCGAAGTGGAAAATTTTACAACCCGGAGCGGTTGTATGAGGAAGAATGGCGTTCCGGTCCATTTCGGGCCCTGATATATTTTTAAAATTATTTTTATAAACTTTAAAGCCATTTTAAGTATTAAATTAAGTTTTCTGCATATTATATTAGTATAATATCAGTGCAGTGCGTGTAATTCGATAGCCACGGCAGGGCAAACGAGCAATAAGGGGTCGAGTAATGCGCCGGTATGCATTTTCGTGAAGGATCGACTGATTTTCGGACGGTCGCTGTTGGGAAGGCTGGGTGCGACGTCCTCTCTCAGCATCCGCCCGTACGGTAGACATGGGGAGCCGCGAACCACTACGCCCACAAAGCGGCGTAGTGCTGCATCCGAAACTCTCCGGTTGCCGACGGTCCGAGGGTGTTGAGAGGGCTGGGCGCGACGCCCTCCTCTCTCAGCAGCTTTACGGTAGGCCCGGGAACCGCGAACCACTATGCTACAGTGCTGCATCCGAGTCTCTCCGGCCGCCGACGTACCGGGAGGGCTTCGATCCTTCAACGTCTAGAGACGCAACCACCCCTTACCAAGCCGCCGCACTGTCCAGTTACACGCGCTATCGTAACCAGCCTTTAGTTGGCCTGGCCCCCATTCGGGCCTTTCCGGAGAAGTGCGCTTGTGACACCCCCGTATGGTCTCCATTTGGGGATGTCTTTGTGTATCTGGAGACGCCCGAATCGGTATCAAAGCCAACAAATAATAAAGCGCTGATTACGAAAATTAAATAATAATAACAGAGCCGAGCCGGCAATGCCTTAGAGTAGATTATAATATGTTGAATGGCAACAATGCCATAATATAACCGTTGACGATTTGCAACGTCGCCTTCTTTCGCCAACGGCTTTCGTTGAAAAAAATCACAAGATGGCGCGGAGATCGCGACAAACAGAAAAATCGCGAGCACGCCGATTTCGTACAGATAAAATAAAATATTCAAAATGTAACCATATAGTATAATATTAACGTAAATAAACTCGTCGTTTTCCATCATAATTCCGGTGTGTCAATTATCTACCTCCAAATCCTAAAACGCAGACGATAAACCAGAAACTAAAAATAAAAGTGACAGTTGAGAAAATTTTCACATACCAAAATGGAGGGAAGTGATATGGTCCTAGCAACTAAATTATTAACATATACGTGCGTTATTATGGAAATCAAAATGACATTTCAGTATTCAGTATTTCTATAATTGTTTGTTTTTTTATTTACTTCATATCAAGTTCAAGTTTGAGCATATTGAGCATAATAAATCAACAGACAATTTAAAAACGTTGTATATAAAAAGTTCTTTTTATCTTATAATTATTTATAAATTATTACCAAAGATACCGTTAATTTATTCACAGTTTGTTTTGTAGAAATCCGAGATAAATCAACACCAAACGTATCTCCAATTTGCACAGCACATCATTACCGAAAAACCGGAAAAACCGTTATTTTTTTTCGGAACGAAACCCGGAACCGAACCGATATAAATATTTTTTTACTTGAACCGAAACGAAAAGTTCGAAGTCCTGGTATAATATATCGGGTTTTAATCTCGGTGCTGGGTGAAGTTCAGATAAATTTACACTTTTCCAATCAATATTGTGAGTTCGGTAAAAGCATATGGATCCAACCGGTTGGGTGAATGGGTTTTATACTCAATATAATTGGTCGACATTATTTCGTCATTCTCGATACATTACTGGATAGAGGCCTCTCCCTGTTGTCCATGCTATTTCAGTTCCTTAGTCTTTCGTTGCTATATACCTACTTCTGCTATGATTGCTTAGCTTATCAATCAAGAGGGCTATTGGTTTCACTAGATTTATTCACAACCTAATTATATATTCTTAAAGCGATGTGTCTTTTCCCTCTTATCAATTTCAATGTATTTAAATTTTACAATGATTTTCTATCACTTATTTATTTATAGATTTTGGCGCGTTATTGTCAACATGCATATCTGCGGACCATGTTTTATTACTATTAGTTTTTGAGACCCTTACGTCTTCTTACTGTTCACTTTTTAATGCAATGTAAATAGGAAGATATTAGTAATTAAAATTGCTTAAGAATCAAATGTAGATATCATGTCTGTACATCAGATCGAGTAAGGGTTAAATACCAACTGAATAAAAAATAATTAAAAACAGAATAATATCTATATACTTCTTAAAGAATCATATCTTTCATATTCAATAAATATACCTTTTGAGTATTCATATCAGAAACATAAAATAAATCAATAAATAAATATATAATAAAATACAAATACAAAAAAATAAATAAAATCATAAAAATCTGAAAAATCATAAGTATTATTTTTTGATTTAATACACCTACACTGGCTCTCAGGTAAACATATTATGTTTCAATACAATATTATCAACAGAGATTTTACACTAATTATAATGCTAATATTATTTATAAAAGTATAATTTAAAATATTGTCAATAAAATACCACGCATTTATTACAAATTTATTCACACGTGCCCATCTTATTTACAATATAGTTATATATATGTGTGAGAGTATGTGGTTTAAAACTACATAAGTATATTTTTGTATAAAAAGAGCTTTAAAAACCATAATTATTATAATGACATTTTTTCCCTCTGTCTTTGAATAAAAGTTGGTAAGTAAATAATCAGTTTATTTCGTGCGATGTGTACCTAGTACTGCATAAGTAAAATAGAAATTTAATATTGAGCATACACTGACTTATCTTAATATATTATTTCAGACTTAACTTTAACATTCAAATTTACTTATTTAAAAAAATAGATGTATTTAATTTTGTTGTATTGATGTACAAATTACACCTATCAGTAATAATTGAAACCCTATCACCTATTAGTAAATTTTTAAAAGCGCTCTTCTGTGAAGTTTATACTATCTTCGACATACGAACGACACTGAAAATAATATTATCTACTTTTCAAATGTTGAACGTTATAAATATTATTAATTATAATTAACTACCTTTCAAGTAAAATAATTAATGGCACTCTTCTTTTGCGATTCTGTACGTACTGATGTGATTGGAGTAATTTTGCAGTGGAATGTGCATCATACATCTTGGTGATTGTTTTATATTATTTTATAATGTGCACTAAGAAGATTAGTCACCAACAATACTAGTGCAACGATCACACATAGATTTGAGACTTTCGAATTTATAACAATTCGTTTCAATTATTCATTTTAAATAATATATTATATTTTTTCCAATCTATAGAATACTGAAACTATAATTTTAATATAATAAACTACAGTGTGATAAGTAATTTAGTGTATTTAGAATATTTTAGTTTCACGTCGCTGAGCATCCTCGTCTAATTAACTCAATTGTATTAAAAATAGTGATTGCAAAAGTATTGATAGGTATAAAATGAAGTAATATTATTGTCCATATAATATAAAATTTACTAATTTTTCAACAGGATGTAGGTACCTACTCGTAATAGAAACTCATTTTTAATTTAGCCATCTTTGTTATTATTATTTTTTTCGCGCAACTAAAAAATATGTGCATGAAAGGGTATTTTAATAATTCTAGGGTTTTTATCATCCGGTGGACAATGTAAGTTTGAAAAATGTGAATGCTTTATTTATCAGAAGCTTTCGATTTGAGACAATATATTGTAAATTTATACTTTAAACTCTTTAAATTAATCGATATGTATCTAAAATTTCTAAGAAAAAATATATATTTTATTTAAATCAAATGTAAATTTACAATGTAAAAAAAGTTATAAAATAATTATTACATAATATTTATGGTTATGTATATCATTAAAAATTAGTTTATTAGGTTTTCTCAAATTCAAATTCCCAAATTAATTCATGGGTTTAACGTATTGTGTATTTATTTTAAATAACATCGATTAAAAAAAACCTTGTTATCCTTTTTGTTTATATCGAATCTAATTTTCGGTATCGTTACAATATTGAAGATCAATTTGCTGGGGCCAGAATATTATAGAGTATATAATAATTATTAATTGTTGAATGATAGTTCTAACACGTGGTTTCTTTGAGAATATTTTTCACAGGTAGCAGATAACATTAATAACATATGTAAAACACAATTATTTCTGGTGCGTAGAAATGTCAGCATAAGTTTCGTTAATGATTTAATAGTTCCGTGACCATCGGACCAGTGCTCGAATATATTTTAACAACAATCTGTATCGTACCTTAATACTCGTACTTTGGACGCTGAAGACGCGCATGCGCGTAATTGCCAGGCGGCCGATCGATGTAATTAACGTGCATTTTAAAGGGGGCAATTAAAATCTCATTATATAGTTAGCAGCGAATGCGTTAAAACTGCTTATCTTTTATTCGGTTATATTATGTATAATATAAACAATATTACACTTATAATTAATGTGAGTTTGCAATACTGAAAAGTCTTTACGAAATTACCTTATTTTTATATGCCATATTTTTAGATTACGGATAATAGATATGTTTTTGCGACCTGTTAATTGCATCATTCATTTTCAGTTGTCATCACTGGAAACAGAAATTTTAACATTAGAATCCGTGAAACTATACCATTAATTATTGTGTTACAGACAATTATTGATTTAATTTGAGCTATTGTAGTTACTGTATCGTACTTCCAACTTTTTGGTATTATAGGTGGGACAAAAATAAACAATATCTTATGTATACCAAAATAATGAAATATTGTCGAGCCCTGTTCACGAGTTTTCCCGTTTTTTTTCAATAGAGGCCAATAACCTAATAAATTTAATTGAAAACTATTTGTGTTTATTTTTTCGTTAGCATCGTTCTTATAATTATTTATTTATACACAAATAAGTGTGCCAGAATATAATTTGAAAACATAGGTACTGATTTATACGGGAAATTGACTACCTATCTATGTATTATGTATAAATAATTCACAATATAAATAATTAGATTAAAAATAACAATATAAATAAAAAAAACTTTGTGAGTTTAATGTATTTGAGAGTGCAATTATTTGGTCATTAGCTTCTTTATGTCAAGGTTTTAAAATAATCAACATTACCTTTGTTAGGAAACAATTAAATAATTTTGAAAAACGTCAATGAAGTGTACATACACTTTTGTTTATTTGACATTTGTGGCATTCGTCGCATATAATCTTCTGAATTGATGTTACTATCTATAATATTAATATACAAGGTTAGAATGTTAGTGAACATATTAATTTGCAAGGATGTTTAATTTAGAGGTTACAATTAGGTTTAACGATAATCTTCATTGTTTCGTATTAAGGCCAATACTACCAGAGGCACTTAGCGGAAAGATACGAAGCTTGAAATTTGAAACATTTTTTGATTATTTACATTTTAAAAGTATTTTAAATAATAAATACGTAAGTATCTAAACATATTAAAAAGAAAAACGTTTTTTGAACTACCAATTAAAAAAAAACTATAAAATATGAATTCGTTAAAATATCCCATATTGTTATTAAATAATATTTTATGGTCATGTTTATTTTTTAAATATACGTACATACACAAAAGATTTTTGACAAATTCATAGATTAATATTTTTTATTTTTATTTCAAAAAATATAACTTACTTATATCAAAACAAGCATAAATCTTTTGACCATACCAAAATCAAATTTCCTTGCACTGATATAAATACACATTGAAAAAACAACATGCATGTTTGACCAGTCGAATATTCGAACACTCGACCCACGGCTTTGTGTTTAAACAAAGACGGTCACTTTACTAATGCAATTACATGAGGACACGCTGTGGAGGTGTATCATGTTTATTTACTTATTTTTTGTAATCAACGGATCACTCGTGACCTAGTAAACCGGGGTAAGGTTTGGCATCTTAAAATCATCGTCTCCAGTCAGCCATTTCTTCAACTTAAAATACCAATCGCTCGCGCATCCTGAGCCATGCCATCCAACCACGTAACTTGGGTCTCCCAACCCTTCTCCGGCCAGATGGCTTCACGCCAAAACTTTCTGGGCTGCTTGATCCACGTATATTCATTCATCGAACATCTCAGCTGTGAAATTGTGTTCGTTATGCTCCCCAAAGTTATCGTAGACTTTGTGTTCATGACGAATGCGAGTCATTCCATTATATTCAATACGAAATTTTAAAAAAAAATCAATATAAACTGTTTTTTTTTTCATTCGAATAATTGACAAGATTTGAAAATCTAACATTCTTTATTATTAAATAAATGTAATACAGTGTTGGATATCAACTTATAGTTGATATGAGAGTGATAAATTAATCTATAATTATTATTTGATTGAAACCACGATTATTTATCAAAGATGCAATTTATCAAGACGAGATAAAAATAGCAATTTAAAATATTAAAAATTAACTGGTTTTTCGTCATTGTGCTTTACCGATTAAGCTACCGACGTCCTATCTAATTGCGACGAAATTAACTAGTAGTTTTTACAACAAAAGTTTATCAATAATTTTTGGCTACGGTTTTTGTGATTTTAATCAAGGTATCAATTATTAAGTGTCCTAATTACTAACCGACATCCAGTTCACTCCAAATTTTAGTTATTACATACGAGTACTTGCACTTGCTAATTTAATAAAATATTCCTTTCATTCAAAGAATAATTCTGTTCCCAAGATTTGAGAATGCACTATTGTTTATATTGAATTTTCCTAATTTTAAATCCAGTGAACACAGGTTCAAGTCCCGTCGGGCGTCGAATTTGATTGATCGTAAATGATTTTTTTCTAGTAGGTATAAATATGTGAGATTTTTTAAATATAATTTTTCTTCAATATGTAAATAATTCAGTAATTTTCCAAAAATCTCACGTATAAGACATTGACTTTTAACATTTTTAATCATCTGATATTATGTATTAATTTTTTTGTTATAATATAAAATGTTTTAAGTGCTTATAATTAAAAATATAATATAAACGATTAAAAAATATGTTTTTAAAAAAATGACCTTGTACGTAATATAAACAGATCAATATAGTGGTAGCTTGAGAACGTAACAAAATCAGAAGCAATAAGTATATCACAAACTCGGTAGGTACACGCAAAGTCACACCAACCATCCTTTTTGTGATAGTATCGTATTATTTGTTTTTTTGAATTACAGTTTGTACCTATTGCCGAAACCACGAGATTTAAATAATGACCGTTCCATTTAAGCGGGTTTAATTTTGAGCATAATTGATGATAATAACACACTTACTAAACAAAACTACTTTCTTTTTAAAATCAGGAAGCACTATAATCGAGAGTCAGGAATGTAAATACGAGAGATAAACTTATTAGTACAGAATTAAAGTGTAACCTTCAAATTTATAAAATTAGCTTAACGTTCAAATTTAAATTTCATTAGTTTGTTTTTATTATAATATATATTCACGTAGATGACATTTATCCTATAGTACATACTTTATATGCAAATTTGGTTTACGCAATTTTACTAAAAACAAAAATTCTTTACGATTTTATATATTTTTTTTACTGATTTCATAACTTAGATTTTTCCATTTTAGTGCGAGATGTGTATTTTTTTATATCGTAAAATAGGCCATTTTAGATAATAATTTAATATTTTTATTTTAAAAACCTTCTCATAATTTTAACTGTTATTTAAAAACGTATTATTAAATTGACAAAGCCTTGAACTGGTAGTGTTCTTGTATTTACATTATTAAATTTGTTTTGGCTTACGTTGTGCCTCATTATATTGTTTATAACAGAGTTTACTGAATATTGCAATAAAACTAATTATGTCTTGTCCCATGCTAAATTTGTGATGATTTTCGATAATTGTAGTGATAAAAATTACTTTTTCAGGACAACGTGAGTCCACATGCGATAGTTTTAAGGTAAATGCTAATCATAAATGATTATCCTGTTTTCATAAAATCTACTTTACCAAATATTTTGTTTTTGAAAAAAAATATCATTTTGTTTCATAGGATTAGGCACCTTTTGTTGTTCTGAATAAAAAAATTGGGACTTGGGAAAAAAATGCTACTCAAATCATAGGTTTACAACCTTTTGATTTCACTGGGCTACATTGAGTGAATAATTCTTTTGGGACGCACGTAAAATATTTTTGAAAAAGTCGTGACCATTTTTATATTCCTTTAAAAAATTCTCAATACCATCATCTAAAATCTAGGTTGAACGGATAGAGCGATTGTATTATAAAGGGTAAGGTTTCAAATAAAAGACTGCCCGTCAATTCAAATAAAGAACAGACTCTGCAAATTTGTGAGTGTGACATACTTAGAACTTGTAGTTCTCGAATATTAGAGGTTGGATTCTTGATTTAATTATTAATATTCTATAGATAATTATTCTCAAGAAATTTCCGACAAGCAGACTTTTGTGACCCGAAAAAGTTTGATCATTTCAAAATCAAAGTCGAGATCTTTTTTTAATTCTTCCAGTCAAAAAACATTTTGCATTATCAGAATTTTATTTCACACTTCGGTAGGTATTTTAAAGTTTTTTTCTGGAAAAATTCCAAATAAATCGCCAAGATGGTAAAACTGCTTCGTAAGCTCAATTTTTTCTTATTTTTGAAATCTGGAGATTTTCATTACTCGGTGATCTCTCGAGAAGTGAGAATCTCGACATTTCTAAACAAAATCTCCAGATTTCTTTTATTTATCATTATTTGTCAAGAATTTTCGAGAAGAGAAATCTTGAGAACAACATCTATCCACGCTCAATTATTGACAAATCTAACTAATTCATGATTTTGTTTGAGCCCTTCAAGTCACCTTAACGTCCCTAGTTCGTATTGCATAGTTATCTATTTTACTGCCATCGTTTATTATATGCTTACTAAGACATATTATTTCTTTGAAAAACAATCTATGATCAACAAATCAACAAAATAAAAAACAATCTATTTTACATACTTATGTAATATGCACTACGTTTTTAAGAACAAAAATAAAATATTCAGTAGTCATACATTTCACTCGAACTCTGTTACACATTCACTTTCAGTCTGTTATAATGTGGTATCTAGGTATATTATAATATTACGCTGGCTGCATTGCTGAATGACCAAAGTGTGTAATAAAATATTTCGTGTTTTGCTGACGTCGCGAAGTAAATAACCAGGTGAAAAGGTGTTTGACCGACCGGCAGCCTTTCAAACCACTTCTCCAATACTCTCTTTCGGTACACATAACTCGTGAGTGGTGAGAGATCGATTACTGATGAATTGGTTTTATTTATGTTGATATTAAATATCTAAAATGTGTGTCTTGAATTTCAAGACTTGATAATTAACATGAATTATTTGTTAAACAAATATTTGCGAACAATCAATAACATTTTAGAAAAACTTCAAATAGCATTTGTCAATATTTATTCCATGCAAATACAGCTGTATTCAAATACAACAAAATATTCTCACAGTTAATAAAGGACATTACTTGCAACGATAAACTATAATATCAACAGAAACCGTAAGAAATCGTCATAATTGGTATTCATATAGTAGAAATTTCTCTCATCACCAAAAGGCTGTAACTTCACTGATACGGGGCCGAAAAAAATCAACATTTACAAATACCCGTTTTTAACTAACGAAATAAATATAAATTAAAAAAATATATTTAGACGAATTAGTACTCTCGTTGTAATATGTAAACATTGCATGTGTATATATGATGATTATGTAGGTAATATCTAGTTATTTTACGGCAAAATTGTTGTGAAAATGATGAATAAATTTTCACAACATTCAAACAATGATGTAAAGATGATGTCTACATGGCGTGTATGTATTGACAAGCGACAGCATAATAAGGTGCATTTACTCAATCATAGCGTAAGCCTCACGAAATTTTGTTACTATTACAATTATTATTCGTGATTCAGTTACGGAGAAATTTAATTATCCGCTCACCGACTTGGCTGACATGCGCGACGGACTTGCTGTGAATGGCGTGTTTGCGTTCAACTTTTCGTCGCATTACTAGAGTCTAGTTAAGATTTATTATACATCAATATTTTTAACACCTGAAAACACCATAGAAATACGCAAGAACAAACATCTACAACGCCTCGTTTACAAGTACCTATATTATATTATAGAAAGAACAAAAATAATCATATTTAAATTAAACTATTTTATTTTCAACGGACAATCCGAAGATTGACGAATCTATTTTTTTATTTTTTTAAAAATTTAAAGATTGTGAAGCACGTTAAGACTAAACTAAGTTAAGACTAAACTTATTACTGGTTTCTTGATTCAAACCACAGGAGCCGGTCACTGCACTTCACTGTCATATATATTAGATCATTTCGTCATAATTACGGTACAGGTGGTTAATTTGGTGAATCATATCAGCCTAAATCCTATGGATGGGGGTTCAAGCCCCTTTGGCATATATATTTTTTCTAATGGGTATTTTTTGAGGTATTTCCAATGTATGCATTTTTCATTATATAATACATACATCGATTAGCTTTCATAAATTAGATAAAGTAACTGTCTCACACACAAAACCATATATATCTGGTCAATCAACATTGTGCCGGGCTATGTTTATTACTTTCACTGCGTGTCAATCATCATTAGTTTTACGACTCTCATACCATTGAGCCACGCACGTTGTAGGTAGTGTTAACAAGATTCTGTATATTTTGTCAATGTTGGTAATTATTTATGGTTAAATCAAATCAATGTCGATGTCAATCAATCGACCACAAATTAATTCTATCTCATAACATTTAAGCAGATACGTTAGCAGAATATAACATCACTGCTGTTAAATACGTGAAGGTGATGTAATAAAATTTCTTATTGCATTATATGTAGCGTTCATTTTACAACCATATTCGTGAGTATTAATCTGACTACGTATTAATGTAGACTGCGGCAAGTTTAACGTGAAGCGTGGCCGTTTCGAGAACTACAATACTGACAATCTTTTCATAATATATCGCAGAGTCACGACACTTCAACTTATAATTTTCGAATTCTATGTTGTTCAATCATAACTAGATATAGCCGGGCTATTACGAGTGTTCTTTTATTCTTCAGGTCCTATTGTATACCTACTATTGTTATTATGTTCTTACTTCTTCATCATGGATGTCTTAAAAACTAATTGCACACAAAGTCTTTTACCTCCTGTCTAAAGTCACATTTTATAACCCCTCCCCCATTCCCTATATTATTGATTTTAATGTTATGTTATAATGGAATATTTTATTCTTAGAAAGAATCAGTTTTTATTGTAT
The DNA here is from genome assembly GCF_057557595.1 of Rhyacophila brunnea. Taxonomy (NCBI): domain Eukaryota; kingdom Metazoa; phylum Arthropoda; class Insecta; order Trichoptera; family Rhyacophilidae; genus Rhyacophila; species Rhyacophila brunnea. Next base: position 19,683,702 of record NW_028232965.1, read on the forward strand.
TTATTATGTGACGTCGTATTTTTACAGCCCTTATTCCCTTACGACTGACGTCATATAATATGGGCGACATCTTAAACATTATAGGTTTAATCAATTTTAGAGAGATTTTTTTATGATTTCTGACATGGTATCTGTATGTAATTAAATAATTTAAGTACTTCTTCCACATACGACGAAAAAGAAGTAGGTACAAAGTAATCAATACAGTACTAATGATTAAACAATTTCATGAACCTATATACTTACACAATACAATATTGAAATAAGATATAACGCAGAAACGATTTTTATTTTGATTCAGTGTGGTATTATTATTTATTAATATAATCGCTTGGTTATAGACATCATAAATATTCGATTCGTCATATTATTTCATTAACAATGTCAAGGTTTTTGGCAATTACATAAAGAAATACATATTTTAGTGTAGTAATATTGATTATATAACAACGATTTTAATACTGTTATGTTTTATATTTTGATGATAAAGTGACACCTAAAATTTATAAACTAAATATTGTCTTAAAGATCTGGTACATATTGTGTCATTTAAAAATAAATTAATGGTTAATTTTATTTGGAAATCTGATTGTTATCCTATATACCAGCATGATAGTTAAATTTATTTATAATAATAGATACTATGTATGTAATATATTTTATTTTAATTTGTGGTATACACGCGTCCGTTCCAAATGAGTGAATAAGAATCCATTCATTGAAAAATTTTCAATGTTTTCTTTTGAAAACTAGTTGTACCTGTATAAGGTGTGTTTAGGTATAGGTACTTACTTAGTATTTTGTATAAACAATATTAGGTAGTGTAGTAATAATGTAAACACGTTGCACTTATTGTGTGGATATAGTTAGCGTAAATATTTAAACAAAATTGAATATCGAACCTTTGAAACTATTTTGTAATTTCGGTACCTACGTCATATATATATGATACTCTACTTCAAGAAGAAGGTTTCCCTTATTTTCGTCATTTTGCCGACACATATTTCGTCGCTACTTATTACATTCGTGAATCTTGCATTATTTTATTTTGTAGATAAACCTGGTAGGTACCTAGGCGTTAAATCCCTCTTGTATGTAGGTACATATTATAGCACTATAATCTGTGGATAATTACCGTAAAACTTGGTACTTTTAAAGAGAGCCAAAAAATGACAATCTGTGAAATGTGAATTTATATGTTTCTGTATTAAATTTATTAATTTAGCGGCATCGATTCCACTTACCCCTTATAATGGTTATGTTGACACATTCAAGTTTTAAAACTTATCTGTATTTTTCGTTCATACAAAAATTTTAATTTTGTTATCCACATGTAAATTACTTTAATGGTTAATGTATTATCCTTAGATATGAAAGAAATCTTTCTTCCATAGAGATTGATTGAGGCTAAACATATAAACATGTGGCAAAAAAGACCTTCTCGGACCTGTAATCTTCATATATACTCGTTGATGTTTTATAGGGAAACCACACAAGGCCAATTATTGTTAAATTTTAACACAAGCAATGATTGAATTTATAGAAAATTTTACAAAAGAGGGAAATAGGTTGTATTTAAATTTCCGTATAATATCTGTAATAATTAAATTTCATTTATGGGAGACATAAAAATAATCAAACAGCGTATCATAAATACAAATTAACTTACTAACTTAAGAAAATTATATAAACATGGTGAATGTGGTACTTAATGTATTCCTTTATAGTTTTTGTCATTAATCATATAGTATGTTTTCAAATAAATGGCGCCATTTTTTATTGTTTTCTCTTCGTATGAGAGCTCGTAAATATTCATCAACTGTCAGGGATTGAATAGAGCTTTTGTTTGTAATATTACAAGTAAAGAAGCCGATGTTGACAAAGTGTAGTTAAATGCCTGATTGAAAAACCTACGTGTTTGTTTATTTATTTGTTTTAAGAGCTTGAACCAACTTTCTCTCAATTTTGACATCAATGGGAAGAGAAAAATATTTTAGCGGATGAATGGTTTACTCGTGGAGTCTTTCAACCGTTACAAAATATGACCGCGGACACTGCTCCGAATTTAGTAAAATTTAAGCGCAACTCATTTAAGTACATAAAATTATTTCATCAAAATATTTATCGGACCATAATAATTAATTATCACGGAAATAAGCGATGCAGGTTTTATGTACAGTATGAAAAGATACTATGTAAAAATATCTACATAAATATGGCAGGTATTTTTTTAGGTATTTATGGCAAACCTTGAAAGTTTTTGTTAAATGTTATGATATACCTAACAATACCGTAAACCACTATTTGCCTTAGACTTAATTCTTTATTGATCCATATCCACATACCGTCGTAGAACGGTTAAACCTCCGATATGACGAAATTTGAAGAACGAAATTGAATTTATATGCGTCCGTCAATTACCTACGTAGTCGCAACCATGACTTCCGTTGGATAAAAACTGTTTCTTCGTGTCAGACTGTGATGTTCAGTAGTGAGAACAAATGCTCCGACAAGAAGCTATTCATGTTTAGGTCTTGGTCGGCTCTAGTATAATGTATCTCTCCGCCTTCTTCTTCGTTATATTCTGTGGTTCTCCAGTTTTGAATTCTCAATGGTGATGGCCTCGGTATCCACACAGTGCAGTCTAACCATCTTATTTCGGGTCTTCGATTTATTCGTCTCTCTACAGTCTAGGTTAAACGTCAATAAGATATTTGTCAGCTGCATTTTAAGAATAACAAAACAAATATTTGTAGTGAATAAGTTGAATGTTTACAATATTGATGACAGAATAACCCTTGCGTTTTTCAGGTCTTGCAAAGACATGTGAACTTATCAAAGATGAAGGATTCGAAGCTCGAGGCTACGTGTGTGATGTAGCAGATAGACTGCAAGTCTACAGAATTGCAGATATTGTCAAAAATGAAGTAGGTATTCGCTGATAAACATAATATATGTTTTATATATTATTTTCTTTTGTTAACTGTCAATTCATGGTGGAACTGCATTGTATTGTTGTTTAATTTAAGAAAATGCATTTTTTTTTGTAGTACGTATTCCACTTTTAATCAATAAATTAGGACCAGTTGTACTGTTGAAAATCAGTTGAAAATGTCCCTCTGAGGCGGACGAAACCGGTACTAATTTATTGATTAAAAGTGGAATAAGCACTACAAAAAAATGCGTTTTATTAAATTAAACAACAATATTGTATATCACTTCGTCCCACAGTTTCAGGAAACACAGTTAATCTGTTCATTTCACAGTTTCATACATGCGTATAAAATAACCGTGGGTTCAATGGAAAAAAAACACTATCTTAATAAAAAAAAACGTCTTTTGAATTTATAAAACATCTCACATGTACATATAGAGTGTAGGTATATGTATGTCATATACATATTTAATACTATTATGTTATCGTTACAATTGACAATACTTTGAAATACTTGTACTATGTGGGGATCAAACTACATATAATTATTCGGTTCTCGGCATAATAATCGAGTTCTAAATAATATACAAAATACTGCAAAAATTTTAAAATCCTGTACATCGCTTATGTATAAGGTATGTACGTTGGTGCATTGAAAGTTGATTGCTATAAATCATATTTATAACCGCCATTTTGTCGACTTTTTTTCAACGGCAGTTTTTGACAGATAGGATAGTTGAAGTTGGTCTTGTGAAGTTTGCTACAAAATAATATACAATACAAAATTACTTGTAGCTAAATTAATCCTAGCATACTTTTTCATATTATCTTTCATAAATTTAGACACTACACTCTACAGGTAGAGACAAGTGTTTCACAAATCTTGTTGGTTAAAACTTATTACGCCATACCTGTTAATTTTGGTTTTTTTGAGATCGGCAGTACACGAACAAAGTGCATTTTCGTGGTGTAAGCTTTAACGAAATAAAATTTTATTGGCTCACTTGCATGATGTAAATATATTTATATATGGATGGATCTACTACGTATGGATTATACTAAACATTATTCCATGTTGAGCCATCAAGCGTGGACAAAAAAACAATTTCAAGTTAAAAACTGGAATTAGGATAGCGTTTGACAAATTAGTATATTGATTAAGTTTGTCGATATAATTATTATTAATATAATGAAAATGTATAACTCACTCTTAATAAACATAATATATATTATTCGGTTAGCAGTAAATTTACCAAATACATATTTTTATTATACAAGTCAACCAGATAATATTAAACACAGTGTTTCATTCAATTGATGTATACTGTACCAACTGAATTTTTAATATTATTGTAACGACAGTCTTTCATTTATGTAGGTGAAATATATTATAAATGTTAATATTAAAAATAGCAGCTATGTTCATAACTCACTGTCATGTATTTTCTTACAGCGAAATAATAAAAAAATGACGTATTAAAAACAGGAATAAAATTAATTCATTGTTTAAATAAATTCAGGTTGGACCCGTCGACTTGCTGATCAATAACGCGGGGACAGTGTGTGGACGAACAATCTTAGATCTTCCAGACAGCGCCATTGAAAACACATACAAAGTGAACATTCTCTCACACTACTGGGTAAGGATAGGTTTAATGAACATTTCGTATTTCATTATTGGATTTCCCGCCTACAGGTATTGAAGAAGCCCGCTTCAAAGATTCAGAATTGTATACCAATTATAATGTAACTATTTTTAGTACTGGCGATTAAATTATTTTTCGATGACGAATTTCATCTCAATTGCCTTAATTCGGCACTGCTGAAAAGTGAACGGAACGGAAGTATGCAGACATTGCATAGGTACTAGTTATTATTGGATGCATATATTTAAAAAAAATGTCATTATAAGATTGAAAAGGAAATTATTTACATGATTAATAATAATGTAAGTATTTTTTGAAATAATATTGATCAAAATAATATAGGTAGGTACCTAAATTATATGAATTGTTTATATTATGCAATGACATTATTGATATTATGCAGTATGTTAAAATGATTTTTCCATAGAGCTTAACTCACGGTTTTCATAAAACTATGTCATATAATATATTATGAGGCGTATTTTTTGTCAATCAATGAATTATTGTTAATAAAAGTTTCCAAAGTATTTACAATAAAATTATGTAATTCATTCTATAAATGTCAGAATTTTCATATAACATTAACTTCTTAAAATAAATTGGCATTATATATTTTAATTGTTGTCCTCGATTAAGAGTCAAGTCCGTATTTATTGAGTACATTTAAAATACAAAATATGCATAATCTGTTAATGCAATTCAATTAGTAATGTAGGTACCTATGTATATGAGATTCTAATACGTAGCGGCATTTTTTTCAATTTATAAATATTTTATACGAGACGGGCAAAAACTTTGAATAATAATTTTATTTGATTTATTTTTTTAATTGTGGAAATTGGTTGATACCAGTTTGGATTTATCGTCGTGACGTTTTTATATTTGATTATATTATATGGGAAACTAAATGTTAATTTTGAGATTATTAAAATAAACACTTTCTTATTTTTGCTTATAATTCTGTAATTTGTTGTTAAAATCATATTTATGGATTATGGTGTATACTCGTACAAGCTATTTTACCACGTTTTTATTAGCTCGTATTCTTGTTTGTCCGGTACAAATTTTTTCTTGGCAGTTCAATTTTTTTAACTAACTACCCGACTAGCTAGACATTTGAAACTTTTAGAATATATCAGAACACGACGACAATGCATTCTTTTAATACTTTTGGCCATCTTTAAGCAGAATTGAATTCATTTTCAGTTAATTCTGTTTTGTATGTTTCGGAAAAAGTTCGTTAAAAGTAGTATTTACTACTCACTATTATTGGTTGCTAAGTGGGTCCTAGCAAGTAAATTATTAATATATACGTGCGTTACTATGGAAATCAATATGAAATGTCAAAATGACATTTCTGTATTCTATAATATTTATTCAGTATTTCTATCAAGTACAATAAAAAGTTTTTATTAATACATAGAATTGTCAAGTTTATATGATTCAACAGAAAATTTAAAAACGTGGTAGGTATATAAAAAGTTCTTTTTATCTTGTAATTATTTTAATTTTAATTTTAATCTTTTAAATATAAATGTCATACTTACCTGATTAACAACATATATCTATATAAATAAATTCAATAAACTCTTCTCAGTATCTCCAGTAGATTGTTGGTTGTATTGACATTAAGTAAAACATTTAGTGCTGTAAATAAATTAATATACCTACTGCATACACAGTTATTCATAATATTGATAAAAATAGCAGTAGTACGAACTTCTAAAAATAACAATAATATACTATTCAATTATATTATAATGATTGAGACTTTCGCGATTGTTTGTTACCGTAATAAATTTTTAGGTTGCCACCTCGTGTTCTACCTCGATATTTCGGACTCGTTGCAGAGGGAATGGGACAACATGGCGCACAAATGAAATAAATAGAAGTTCGTTACGGTAGTATACAGAAAGTTGTTGAGGAATTTCGATTATTTTTTATCTACTACTTAGTAGTTTTAATTCATTTTGCTCTGCGGATTGAGAATTATCATGCCTAAGGCTTTATATAAAGATAAAAGAAGTTACTTCTCGTTGGAACTGAAACATATTATGTACTATTAAATCATTATTTACGTGTGCATATTTAAATTCTCGCCAAATATTAAATAATAATATAATAATTTAAATACAAATAATAATATTAAATATATATTTTTTTAATTGCCTATAATTCACGAACGTCTATTTATTTTTAAATTTTATTCGATTGCGTGGCGCCCAGTTTTCCCGGCGCCGAATCGTCTTAGACCCCTTGCTGGAGGCATTTCTCAAGAGATAAAATGTATTGTAGTGTACTCTATTTATAGCCTATAACAATGATACTCAACCTTTTTTTTCTTCGGGCCAAATACATATTATTTTTGTAAAGTAACGCGGGCCGCATCACTACTTGTGTGACGAAAAAAATCATGAAACCGCCCTTTTTTACAAATCATTTTTGAGATTTTAAAAAGTATGCGTGTTTTTTAAATTAATCGTGTGCAATAGCAACACTCTTATACCAGATCTGATGTGAACTATAATGACAATCCTTTACGGGCGTCACTATCTGTGCGTCAAAGTCGACACGAATCTCCAGATATACGAAATTCCATATAATAAATGTGTTTCGGGCCGCACATAAAAGGTTAAATAGCCGCAGGTTCAGTATCGCTGGTCTATAAGTTTATAAGGTGTATGAATGTTATGGAAGGATTTAATACTGCTCGGCCAAAGCAACTGAATACCGTCGACAAAGGTTTGTCCTGGATGGAAAAGTTTTTGGTAGAGGATTAGATCAGCCAAGGGTTGTAGTCCCAAAAATGATGATGATGATGATAAGGTGAGTTTGACAATGTTCCTAACCATTACCTACCGCTCTCGTGTTTGTGAGTACACTATCTAATTACATGTTGGTAGATGTTATGTGTTGATTTTTTCGTCAGTTCACGTTTTATTTTAGGTAGTTGTGTGGGTTAAAAAAAATACATGATGTTGTCATATTGATAACATTTCCAATACAATTACACTTAGAAAATTACGCCCCCAGCGAAATGTCAGCTAACCAATATCTACAGCTATATTAGCAGTGGCGGCTCGTAGATAAGATATTTGGAGGTGCTGCGGTTGATTAAAAATAAAAATGAATATTTATTTGGATTATATTTTACTATTAATATCAAAATTAAATATAAATAATTAATTATATTAATTTTTAAAACAAAGAACTTTGCATAAATCGGTTCATGCAGAAATAAATTTTAAAAATGTTAATAAATCATTATAATATTTCTTTCCTCGCTCTGACGCGCGTGCTCACGCGCGACGCAGAAACGGAGAAATACTGAAAACGGACTGTCTGGCCGGCAGTACTAAGCTGCGAGCACCGCTGCCCGCGCCCCTTCGTCGCCCACTCGAGAATATTCTATTGAAATCGGTACTGTTCAAAATGAAGTACCTACCGCGCTGTATGATAATATTATTGGACATTGGATGTGTCGATGCGTGGGCGAGCTGATTACACGCCTAATAATATTGATAGTTTCATAATTTTATAATAAACATAAATTTATGTATATTATAATATTACATTTGTCTCGATTTTCTTAGGGGTGCTGTAGTACCGCAGTGCATATGGACGAGCCGCCACTGTATATTAGTATAGTTATGATTTCGCCGGTATCTAGTACAGTCTGTTACCTATTGGGGGTATTATATTTTAATAATATGTGTAAATTTGACAATTTCATAATATACTCGTACTATAAAAATGTACTTACTTAATTAAATTTATGTATTTTTTATAGTGAGCGAATTTTTAAATATCTTGTGTTCTCATTTGTTATTATTAAAACCGGTATAATACGTTTACATAAAATATAAATTGCATTACAGCATTCAAATTAATCAGTTATTACGCAAGGAAATTTTCTAAGTAGACGAATATAATAATATACTTACTTATTACAGATAGATCATCTGAACTAAATAAATTTAAGAGATTAACCGATGTTGGTGAACTGGTGCTTACTAAATCATTACAAAGTCTGCACTATTTTAGCATAAACAAAAGTAAGTTTCAATCTTTCAATCTCAATTTCATTAGTCGGCTCGCACATTGGAACTCGTCTCGCCTAAAAACGCATCGAATACGTCGATGTGACGTCATCGTCATTTAACGAAACAACATTACACGTGTTGCCAAATGGAGCTTCGCAGATCGATCGAATGCAACTGTTTCGGCTGAAAAAAACATCTGGCTGTTGCATTCGACATGTTGCATCCTTCTCGGGCTCCGAGTCGGTGGGTCGAAGTCACAAAGAAATACATGCGAATTGGTCATTCCTATACCGGCTCGCCGATCGCCGCATTGAAATATCAATACGTTTCGAAGGCTACGCGCGACTGTCGGTAGATAGATGTGCGAGGTTGTGTCATGCAACACTGGCCGCCTGTTCTCGGAAGCTTTGATTTATGGCGGTAAGGCACACGAGGCGATTTGTGATGTGCGAGCCGGCTAAAGTCATAATACACGCTGTCGACTCTAGGTGCATTGCAGGGAACACAAAAATGATCTGTTCTGTGGTGCATTGTCTTGAATATTACGTCCATGAAACAGCCACTGAATCTAGGTAGGTACCTCTTATTCCTAGGGACTAAAATATTCAGTTATATATCATCTGTATTTTTCACAACAATATCTTACATATTTCAGATTTTCTTGCCATACGATAGCTATCTGATGTACTAGGTATTTGTTGTGATCAGTATAAATATATTTTTTTATGAAAATAATAAGAAGTATAGATAAAATATATTGATTTGTAGATACATAATGTAATAATGTTTGAATATCCGTTTTATTGTAGTAAAATTATGTTTTTATCTCAGATTATATTGAATGTTTATCTGAACTATTTGAACTATCGTCACCTGTCACTAGGGATTCCAATCCCGGGATCCCGAATCCCGGGATCCCGGGATCTCGAGCTATTTTCGATACCTATGAATCCCGGGATTGATAAACATAATCCCGGGATTTCGGGATTGATTTTTTTTATCAATTTTTATGGAAAATAAAATAAAAGCGAAAATAAAACATACTTTTAATAAAAAATAGCTATATTAGAAATAAACTGAGTTTGAATGAAGTTTGATTTATATTCATGTGTAGGTTGCCGATTCATTTTATTTTTTCACATGAATTATTAAAAATGAGAATGATTGGAAAAAACAATGCTTTGCACTTTTAACAAAGTAATTCTACCATGATATCATACGTTTTACGGCAGTTTCATATTTGGCTGACTAATTAGATTTATGATGCGGAAAGGCCATACGTACACCATGATTATTTGCTTTACTATTTTAAATCTCGCTAATCCATTCATTATGTCTTTACTATCAGAAACAGCAATCTCATATTAAATTCACATTATTATTTATATTACAATATTATTTACTCCATTAAACTTGTGTATTTCCAAGATTGAACGTATACAATATTAACAATAAATGTCTTCAATAGTATAAATTATACTAGATTTATTTTTGACCAATTTTATCAATGTTATTTGTAAATATAAAATTTTTATATTAACAATGGAAAAAATGCCAATCCCGGGACCAGTCCCGGGATCCCGGGATTGTCAAATTGTAATCCCGAAATCCCGGGATCAGAATTTTGGCTCGGGATTGGATTCCCTACCTGTCACCATCGAGTATGAAACTACAAATTGCGAACATATAACATTATTTTAATACTAATAATTGTATGTTTTTTTTCCTTTCCACAGACAGTGAAGGCTTTCTTGCCAGACATGATTGCTTCACGACGTGGTCACGTGGTTACATTAGGCTCCGTAGCAGGGATGCTTGGAACATACAGATGCACAGACTACAGCGGGACAAAGGCGGCCGCCATTGCGTTTCATGAAAGCCTGTTTTCAGAGCTCAAGGTAAACAAATGCAACTGGAATTCAACTGTTCCAATTTAAAGCACTGTATAATTAGGCAGGCAATGCACTTGTTTTATGATCTCGAAATAAATATTTATCTTATAGACTCGATATAATTGAGAGTACGAATGAGTCTGGGGGGTAATTAAAGCTATACGTCTATATAGAGTTTTTCATTATGGCATGGTACTGTAGTACTGACATATGAGTCAGATATTGTTATGGAAATCCAAAGTCATCTAAATAATTACACCATTGTGGAGTTATGTACCTACGCTAAACATAAAACGACAATTATTGTATTACCTATTATAAATATATAAGTGGTGCGCATGTATATTTTTATATTTAATTATTATCATCGTACTTAGGCGTTTTCCCGAGATTCTTTTCACTCCATGGGGGCAGTATATAGACAAAACTATAGGAATATGCGCGTTTTTACCAGGTCGGTGGATGGTGGAGTCTACAGACAATTCATAGGTACATAACGCAGGTCTGAACAACCTGTTCGGGTATCTATGTCCGCAGTGTATGCGTTTTAGGTCTGCAAAGTTTTAGCGTGAGTGTTGGATACTTGGTGGCTCTTTCATTTGGGTACACTAATCTACCCAAACTACTTAGCATCAATCTCGTTAATCGAGGATCGAATTTTTTCTCCTGAATTATCAGTTATACAAAAATCACGAATTGATTGATATGTTGCTGTAAACAAAATCTTCTATCATATTTTTTTGTCAACATATTATATGTACATAACCAATCACACGCAAATTTATATCAGTAAATATTCTGCGTATATCTGACTAAATTACAGGCATACCTCATGAACGACAATGACTCATTAAGCGTTGCAATCATTTCAATAAATATTTGAATTAACTTATTAAAATATTCTCTTGTATATTTAATAGGCCCATGGACACAATTACATATATCTTACCTTGGTGTGTCCATATTTCATCAACACTGGAATGTTTGATGGAGTGTCCCCACGCCTGATGCCGATGCTAGAGCCAGAATACGTAGCAGAGTCCATCATCACGTCCGTCAAAAAGAATGAAGTCAACTGCGTCTTGCCAGACGCCTTCAGAGTGTTCCTTCCACTGAAATAGTAAGTTCATGATAAAATTTTAATCTTGGTTGGCCGAAAGAGCTTAAATTGGTAGATTGGAGAACTAACTAGAAAGCAGAAAGCGTAATATCCTGGGTTATAGGAAGCTATCCAAGTTATTTGTGTTCCTACAACGTTATCTCATTTTGCATACAAAATTATAAAAAAACTCATCATGTATTTGAATCAATAGTAGGTATATTTATTATATTTTTTTTTAAGTATTCTTCCCGCCAAAATGTCTTGGGAGCTGATGTACCGCGTGATGAGAGGACCCCAGACCATGATGGAATTCAAAGGGCGTCCAAGAGTAGCAGCAGGGTAGAATAGTGATACCTACTAAAATAATTTAATCAATAAATAATATGTCTGTAAATTTATTGTTATATTTAATTTTTTTAAATACAATCTCTCCCAACAATATTTTTAGTTATCTTATCATTATCACTCCATTATAATAAACATATACTTAGTAATGCATTCCTAAATGTGTAAGTATAATAATACTGTAGAGGTATGTACTACTGGCAGAAAAGCGTCCGAAGGCTTTTCGAATAGACCCAGTGACGTCCCGTGAGGGTAGGCAGGTGATGCATTGATTAGGGGCGGCAAATTATAAAAAGAGAAGAATGTAGGAACTAATACAAATGAAATAGGTATGTATATCTAACAATTGGCATACTTTGTATAAGCAAAAATGAAAGGAGGCGGAATTCTAAGTCTGTTTACTCAAACAATACATGCCAGGGTGCCAGCTCAAAGTTGCCTCCCCCCTCCAAATATTTTTTTTTGTGTTAATATGGAAAGTCACAGAAAAGTATACATATTCATAAACACAAAATTATGCTAATACTTTACCTATTAGATAATATAATATTTATTCTGAAAGCGGCTTGAAACGATCGATTTGTATTGATAGAGCACGGAAGTCCAAATATATTATAATAATATTTGATATCAAGGAAGAAAATTGACACGCCTTCAAAAAAGACTTTTTTACTATCCGTGAAACAAGGTCGAGACAAATTATTTTGTTGTTAAAATATTATACCCTTATGACACAGTTAATTTTATGGTGACTGGTTCTTGCATTTTTGGCGCCCCTTAAATCCTGCCGCACGGGTATACCGCACCCCTAACACCCCCGCTTGGGGCGCCCCTGATTATTTGTATGTGTATAATTATCTCAGTATGTAGGTGTAGAACTATAAGGTAGTATACAGGACGGAGAGAAGCTCTTTTGCTTTTGACTTACCTACTCAGTTGCTAATTGATCGTTTCAATTTAGGTAAACAATATATTAATTGATTAAGTACTAAATTTGTATATAGTTTCTCAAAAACAATTTATTAAGTAGGTAGGTACATTAATGATAGTAATGCATAATATACATACTTATATATTTTTTAAATCATTAACGTACTCGTAGTAAGTAATTATTAATAGGTAGGTACGTAAGTCGTAAAATAAATTCTAAATGCAATGTCAATTATTCATGATATTTTATAAAACTAAATGAACACATCGATTGCTGGATTCAAATATTTTCAACATATCTGCTGAAAACTCAAATGAAAATAATGGAGAGGTGAAGATTTTCCGGTGTTGATAATAAATAATTATCATAACATTCAGATTATGATTGTATGACGTATACCCTAACCATGAACTGTCTCTACGAGACAGCTACATATACTGACTTTAATACTAAACAAAATGCTTACAAAATATATTTAAAACATAAATATATTATTAAACAGTAGTTAATTAAGCAGTGTCAATTTTAAATACTTGGGTTGTACACAGGGCTCGAAATGGACCGGAGCGCCGTTCCGGTTCGTAAAATCCCCAAAATTATCGCTCCGTCTCGTGGATATATTAATTTGACCGTCTCAGCTAGATTTTCCATATAATATAAAAATCTAACACACTTATTTTAATAAAATATACATGCAATTAGATAACCGCTCCTGTTCGTAAAATATTCCATTTCGAGCGCTGGTTGTACATCACAGAAGATGGTAGTGATGTTACCTATCTACTTTATAAGGCGTAACATTACTATACTGAAAGACAAGTAAAGTTTTTACGTACGTAGGTAGGTACATATAATACTTTTTAAATGTAAAATGTATATTTGTTATAATTACATAATATAGGTTGTCACCTCCGAAAGGGGGGGGGGGTAGGTATTAGCGCTGGACCCCCCTGATGATGTAATGTCATGTCACGGTGATATCGTCTGCTGGCTTCTTTCGGGGACATGCTTATGTTGATTGACAACGCGGAATTATAGGCGAAAACAGGGCGTTTATTTGTCGGAATACATTTACAGTCAAGTAGTACAGCGTAGAAAATATTTAAAAAAAAAAAAAATTTAATTAAATTTAAAATGGCGGTGACGTCGGCGAGCGCGACGCTGCGGCCGACGTCACGCTCCTCGAGAGTTCGAAAACCGACTGACCCTATTAGGGGCTGGTAGGGCAGAGTAGGTAGTAATAATACACAACAAACAATTCACAATTATTCTATCTCTGAAAAATGTCAAAAACCGCCTCTGGCATAACATGTACCTGGCTTATTTCTGAGAATTTCGCTCACCACAGAAATAGTCAGCTAGACCTTTTTTTATGTACCTGCTTTGAAAAGGGCTGTATTTCTTTGCTAGGTAGGTACATATTTTAAAATATTTGAACTAGGTACAAATACATATTTTTTTCAAGTAATCTCAAATCAGATATTCTAGGTGCTAGGTACATTGTATGGCTGGGAACTTTGCTTTCAATATTTCTGTAGGTAAGTGTACGAATTTAATACCTATTGGTCAAAATTGGATGAAGGCTAATGTAGGTAATAATATTAAAAAAATGATATTAATAATTACTATTTGCTTACGGGCTAGATATTTGCCTCGTAGTCGATCTGTTCATGTTTGCATGAATCAGCCCAATGATGATTCAGGCCTCATGGCCTTGGATCCTCTGAGGATGCCATGGTTTAGGCGGTATCAAGCGACCTCTCTGGGAAAGGCCCTGAACCGTAATTGGGCTGATTAAGATCGACCACGATACAAAGTTTTTTAGCGTGTGTAACTGGACAAGGCGGCCGCTTGATATGTGGGTGGTTGCATCTCCTGCGTTAAAGGATCGAAGCCCCTCCGAACCGTCGGTGGCCGGTCAAACTGGTAATACAGCACTTTGACGCCTCGCGGTCAGTGGTTCCACAGTTTTCCGGACCTACCATAAGGATGCTGAGAGAGGAGGGCGTCGCGCCCAGCCTCTCTTAACGCCGGTCCGAAGATCGAACGACACTTCACCTAGATGCATACCACGCGACCACTTTTTGATTGCTTGCTTGCCATGCCTCCAGTTACACACACTGACAGGCAATTTTACATGAAAAAAAAAACTATGCTAACAAATAATTGACACAGGCTAAAGTTTTTTTTTTACACAGGCTTAGGTTACTAGGTATAAACTGACGCTAAATGTTGTATATTTAAACTGACTTTACACCACATTCAAACACAAACACTATTTGAAACTACCTAACCTATGACGCTATGCTACGGCTGATTGAGGATGCTGCTAGGCTGCTCGCTTTGCTGCTGGAGGCTGCTTTTCTCTGCTGAAGAAGGCTGCTTGACTCTTCCAAAGTGTGGTAGATGACGCGCTGGTGGCGTCGACTACGCATTTTGGTGTCCCGTGTCTGGGCCAGGGCTGATTCCAAGGCTCGCAGACAGTTGGAGCCAGGAACTTCCTCGACGTATCCGTCCGTGGGCCAGGGTCGACTGATGATACATCTGGTCGGGGAAACATCGAGAGTCCTTGGTTTTGAACTGGTCTGGCGTGCTGTTATTCGGCAGCATCCTCGTGCGTGATTACTGATGATGCACGATGAGTCGGCCGGCGATAGTTTCCCAACTGCGGCGGATCCATGACAGGCGGCATCTTGAAGGCTTGATGATTCTGCTTGCTTGCAAGTTGAGCGCCACCAAAGGTCGAGCCTCTGGACGCTGTACTGTTTCACACAATTCCACCCGCTGCTTTCTCTTCCGGTTGCCAATAAATCGCTTCTCAGGGGTTGGATTCGGGCGAAAAAATATCCGCCTACCTCCTAATCGTAGACGATCACGATTAGGAGGCGTATGCCCCACGTTCCGGGGCCAAATGTCACCTCCGAAAGGGGGGGGGGGGGTGTAGGATGATGCGCTAGACTGGTTCATCCTGTTCTCCGTCCAAAAAATGCGAAGCATTCGGCGCCAACACCACATCTCAAAGGCATCAATTGCCTTTCGTTCTCTTGCCTTCAGGGTCCACGACTCAACTCCGTATAGAAATACCGAGAACACTAGGTAATGTATGCACAAGCATCATTTTTGTGGCAATCGAAATTCCTCGATCCTTCCATTATTATAGTGGTGAGGCGTGACATCGCATTTTTTGCAATCTGTGTGCGCCTTCTTATTTCCGCTTCGCATCCGCCCTTTCCACTGATGGTCGATCCCAGATATACAAACTCGTCGATTATTTCGAGGTTTTGGAGTGTACTTGGTGTTGGTAGAAGGTTGGCCCAATCAACAACCATTAACTTGGTCTTATTCCTATTAATAAGGAGGCCGTATTTGCGACTCTCTTCCTCTACCCGGTGTAGCAGCTCTGTGAGTTCTCTTTTATCAGCAGCGATTAGTGTGGTATCATCTGCGAATCTTAAGTTGTTTATTTTCTGGCCACCAATTGTTATTCCGCCTTGCCAATGATCTAGGGCTCTTCGCATTATATGCTCTCCATATATTATATTGAATAACCGGGGAGATAAAACACATCCCTGACGAACTCCCTTCTCGGTTCGGAAACTCTCAGAAAACGCACTATGTACTCTTACCTTTGTGTGGCTATTGTTATATAAGTTTTTGATAAGACAGGTAAGGTGTGATGGAACTCCCATTTCCAGAAGTACCTTTCACATACATTTCCATCTTACGCAGTCGAATGCCCCTGATAGTCAATAAAGCATTACATCATAGGGGATTAAACTCTCTGCATTTTTCAATTAGTTGCCTGATGTTCAGAATTTGTTCTTGAGTTCCCTTGCCCATAACAAAACCTGCTTGTTCCTTGGGTATTTGTCGGTCGATGAAATGCTGCAGACGTCTGCTGACTATATGTAATAAGATCTTGCTTGCATGTGGAATAAATGAGATTGTTCGATAGTTTTCACATTTACGTGAGGAACATTTTTTGTGCAGGGGGATCAAAATTGACTGTCCAGTCCTTGGGCCATACACCACTTTTCCAGATCATGTTGCATAATTGATGTATGATTATTTTTCCGTCATCATTGACCTTTTTTAAGGCTTCTGCGGATATGCCATCGCCACCTGGTGACTTGTGGGTTTTTTAGTTTCTATATCGCCTCTTTCACTTTACTAAAAAGTATTTCAGATTCTTGCTCATCGATACGTACGTCAACAACCTCACCATCCTCTTCTGTATCTCTGTATACTAGGGCTTCACAATATGTTTTCCACCTTGCCGTGACCCTATCCAATTCCATAAGTAGTATGCCGTCCTCTTCCTCGATGGCCCAGTTCATTTTCTTGAAATCTCCAGTGATTTCTTTCACTTTTTGGAAAAGATCGCGAGTTTCTACTCTGACAGCATGGGTTTCGATGTCTTCATACTTATTTCTGAGGAAAAGATTCATGTCCCGCCGACAGAGTCGCTGAACAACTCTGTTTTGTTCAAAATACCTTGCATGTTGTGTAGTTGAATTAAGTCCCTTATTTCTATGATCGGCTCTTGTTTGTATGGCCTCCCATCAGCGCTCGAAATGGAAAATTTTACGAACCGGAGCGCTCGATGATTTTACGAAAATATTAACATAGTTATCTAAATTTATATGTATTTTATAAAAATAAGTATTTTTTTTTTGTTTTATGGCCGATCTAGCTCAGACGGTCAAATTATTTTCCTACGAGATTTTATTAATCGGAACGACGCTCCGGTGCGTTCCGGTTCATTTCGAGCCCTGCCCCTTATGTTTCATCAGATATCCGGATCTTGCGCCGTTTCGGATGTTCCTTACTGTTATTGAGTTTCTGGACATCCTCCATCGCGCATAAGGTGGCTTCCTTCAACTTATTCCATGTTGTTTCGACATTATCGCGGGGGTCTACGTATAGTGATGCCATTTTACGATTCACCTCCTCGCTAAATTGCGATGGAATATGATAAAAACATTCAATTGTCGTTCATTGAATCATGCAGGTGCCGATGCAGTGCAGTTCAGCGTTGTTGTTTTAGTGATTACGGCAGATTTTGCCAACTGACAATGTTCGTTTAAACGTTCAAAATGTGCTACGGGATGGGAGCACCAGTCTGATAACATTTTAAACACCAAGAACGACGATATTACATACTTTTTTCCCGTAGCGGCAGCCCGTGACACCAAGCGACAAGCACCGTGACATGCACCTCAATGTGGGTCGCCCTTAATGGTTTTGTGACACCGCCCTTCTTGTTAAAGCCACTCTCTAAATTAGTTATCTTCTTTCCATATTGCTATGAAATAGTTTTGTTCGTACCCAAAAAAATCACAATTTTTACCCATTGCCAAGATTTGATATTTTGTGTCTGGCAAGTAGGGGAATTTTTACCTCAGGTCTGGCAACCACTATTTTGACATTTGACAACTTTGACGTTTGGGTATTGTTTACGTTATTATTAGCAATATAAGCATTGCTTTATATTTAGTGTTATTTGCTAGTGAGTGTAAATTCTCTCAATCATGGTGTATCTGCATTTCCCGTCTAATCTTACCGAAGAAGAATTAATGCTGCAAGCGAAATATCAAAAGTTAAAGAAGAAGAAAAAGGCCTTATTGGCATTAAAGGCGCCAAAACCAGAAGCAGAGAAGCCTATTTTACCAAAGCGTGCTGCTGAAGCGCGAGATGCCAGAGAGATAGCTAGGAAGCTCCTTAAAAGTGGAGCAATCCAGGCTATTAAAACTCCACCTCCAAGACCTGACCATGCCACATTCAAAAGACCTAGAGCAGGTGAGATATTTTCAAAAAGATTTTTTAGGCATTCCGGCCTAACAACGCGTAAGTATACTATTAGATTTTCATCGTCAAGATGTCTCTGAAATTACTGTACCAGCATCACCTTTTTATAGTCAGTAGTTGTGTGTCACCATACAAAATCATGGTAGGTGTACAAGTAAGCAAAAAATGTAAGTAAGTAAAAAAAAGGAAAAATTAAACCAGAACAACACAAGACAATACGTAATCATTTTTATATTTACGACGATTAATGTCTCAATAATAAGTAATTTCAACCCAGATTAAGCTCCTGTAAGGATAGTGAAGGACAAATGCTGATCGAAAAGGAGGACATTACGGAAAGATGGAAAGGCTATTTCACAACACTTTTAAATCAGGCTTATAGTAATGATCACGAGGAAACGGAAGAAGTACTGTACCACACTGCTGAGGAATTTATTGATGAGTCTACTCTGCCTGAAGTAAGAAGAGGATTAAGAACGCTGAAAAACAATAAAGCACCTGGAACCGACAGGATAACAACCGAGCTGATAAAGAGTGGTGGCCCAACACTGGAAGCAAATATCCACAAGAAAATTCTCAATATTTGGGTAAAAAAAATTACCTTAGGAATGAAAGATGGGTATAATTGTGCCTGTTCTGAAAAAGGCAGACAAAACAATGTGCAATAACTACAGAGGGATCACAATTCTAAACGCAGCTTATAAAGTTTTCTCATCTGTACTGTATAGCAGGTTAATGATCTATGGTGAGGAAATCCTGGGAGAATACCAATGCGGCTTCCGACCAAATAGATCCACCATAGATCACATCCATCTCATGAGGCAAACTATGGAGAAAGCGCACAAATGCAACCTGACACTCCACCACCTGTTTATTGATTTTAAACAAGCTTTCTACAGCGTGAATAGGAATAAGACGCTGCAAAGCCTAAAAATACTGGGAATTCCCTTAAAACTAGTAAGGCTAATAAAGACCACACTGACGGATACTCAAGCAGTTGTCAGTGTGCAAAATGAAAGCTTCAAAATCATCATTGATTAGGTAGGGTTTAATTGAATTTTAAAAACTAACAAACACTATCTACACTTTGTAGTCTTAGTTCAATGAAAACCAATATATTTTACTGACAAAGTTTAGTGTGCACTATTTATGTCGGAACCTAACAGCCTATCGCCACTGTTAGACTGTGTTAGGTAACATGACAATTGTGCAAAACTGACATAATTAAAAGTCTTAACATGCAAATTGTCTTTTCTTAAAATATTTAATCAATCAGTGTAATGGTGCTTCATTCAAATATAAATGAATCTATATAATATTTTACTGTTGAAATTGGTATCATTTAATTTGTTAGTTTTACTAGTAGTTTTAATCCATAACTCATTTTTTTGTTGCTTGATCTACAAATGCATAAAGCGATCTTACTAAATAGTAGCACGATAGACACAGAAGAGAAAATCACGCTGTATTACGTTGAAAATATACTTATCCTTAAAATAAATAATCAATTATACCTCGTTTACACGTGCATGGATTTACTGCTGTCACTTCGTATTATCGTGGTCATAACAAGAAAATGCATGTGTAAACACGTATTATCATGCAAGTTACAAGATTGCATGCATGGTTCAAAAAAGTTCAGAAGCTTCTGAATTTCCACGCAATAATTGGTACTTGTGTGGTGGGTGCGCATGCGCAGTAGAACGATAGTGGCGAACCTACCGGAAGAAATACAAACTACACCACAAGAAGTTTACGGATTACCTACGAACCTGTCAAAAAGCACCATACAATATTCGCGTCTCGCTTACGTTTGAAAAATGAGATTTCTTAGTGACTTTGATGTGTAAACAGTTATTATCGCGATATTTTAAAATACACACTATTGGTGCAAGTAAATCCATGCACGTCTACAGGCGCTATTACTTATAGAAGAATATTATATTGCCTAAGTGGAGACTGACTTCAGGGGAATATCCAGGGAAAATAAATCGCCAGTATTCGAGCCACTTTTCCGTAAATATCAGAGTGAATTATTTCTGTGAATAATATAATTATAATACCTATACAAAGTAGGCAGGTTTAAGGATTTAGGGAATGGGATAAAGAGGCCAAACACAAAAAAAATAAAAAAACTATTTGTGCGATGCAGAGCGAGCTTTATTAACTTAGCAATAAACATCATCGAGAGTTGCTAATTTAGGTTGACTTAGTTGGACATATCTTGGCCATATTTTAAATGGTTTCGTTCAGGACCACTGTTTTTTTCTGTAGATTTACTGCCTGCTATATTATTACGTATGGAAACTGTAGGCGATGCTATCTAAGTAACCGATATTGGCCTCTTAAAGATAGGCACATATCTTCGGGACCTACGCTCCTAAGTGTGGTATGTATCGCGCTATAATATTAATATGAGTCATCACTGTCATCCTCAATAATTGTATTTAGTTAAAGAATATGATTTATGTTTTTATTAAATTTTTTATCGCAGGACCTTCAAATCAGTCGAGTGTCCACGTCCCTGAACCCGCCACTTGATATATCTAAGTATTTTATAGTACATTGATCACTATCTGTGTATTATTCTTCTATTCAATTGTTATAATAATTTACTTCCATCCAGTCTTTCGACACTGTCACATGACATTTTTTTGATTGTGAATTTTTTATATTTACACTTTAGAAATCCAGCTGTAAATTAATAATGATGATGGTCTATATTTGTTCAGGCCGAGAGAGGCAGATAAGTGGACCAGGGCCAGAGCGGGGAGCTGCTTCTTATCAGCCGTTCAGTGCTGCACACGACCCTCCCGACGACAAAGCTATGCCACGTGTCAATAATCTCTATGACTCCTTTGTTGTTGCAAGAGATAAGTAAGTATGATGATGTCTATTTAGTATAATTTCTTCTCTCAGTTGACTGCTTTGAAATGGCATCCTTGATTGATTGCGTTGTCGTTTCTGACCTACTTATAATATTGGCTCAAAATATGATTAGGTATATAATTCTAGTTCATACAAAAAGTGATCCTGGAATTTTGGGATTACTTTTATTTGATTTTTCACAAAGAATCATGACGATTTTGTCGACTGAATAAGTTTGTATGAAGTATAAACTAAATCATCAAGTGTCACTAAATGTCAGTGGCGAAGGGTGGAGGTAGGCTGTTAAGATTCGCTATAAATAGTGCACACTAAACTTTTTTAGTCATATGTATTTGTTTTTATTGAACTAAGACTACAATTTACAGATGTTGTTAGTTAGTTTTTCAAAATCAATTAAACCCTGCCTAAACGAAACCATAATAGTTTTGGTCTAATTTGGGAAATACGACAAAATTATGCACACTCTTTCATTTATAGTTATTTGTTTTAGTTGGATTAAAAATACACATTACATATATTATTGGTTATTTTTTTTAATTCATTAAGCCCTGCCTAAATCAAACTATATTAAATAAAAAATATTATTCTATTTATAAAATATTCAAAGTTATGTATGATTTAATTACATAATTTTAGATATTTTATAGATAGACATGTATTTTTGACTATTATCTATTATGGCTTGGTTTTTCAGGGTTTAATTGAATTTTAAAAACTAACCAACACTATCTGTAAATTGTAGTCTTATTTCAATGAAAACAAATATGTATGTCTGAAAAAGTTTAATGTGCACTGTTTATGGCGGATCTTAATAGCCTACCTCTACCCTTCGCCACTGCTAAATGTAAGATGTCTAATCTAGTTTTTGCTAATTTAATTTCATACGTCAGTAGTCAGTACTAGATATTAAAAAAATATTTTTTGATAAAACATCACCAGCTTTTGTCTAATCCTAGGATTGGAAAAATACGAATCGTGATCCTGGGATTTAAAATTCTGTCCAGGATTACAATCACTAGTTGATATATTTGGAATGTCCATAAATTTTAAATCTTTTAATGAGAGATTACTTATAACATATTCATAGTAGATTTTTGGGTTGTCACCGCTGTTGTTCTTCCTTTTTCTTTTCTCAACATTTCGGGCTCATTGCAGAGGCTTTTGTAGGAATGAGGTTAGGGAATGAAGGAGGAAGTGGTGACAATACAAAGATATATTACGATAACAAACAACCGTGAAAGTCTCAAACATAACCTATATGACATAATGGGTAATTCTGCATCAATATTGTTAAAATCACAATTTCATTGATATTTGTTTTGGTTTTCAGAGAAGAACGTGGTGATTCTCAAAAAACCAAAACTGGCAATACCGTATATGTAGCAGGTCTGAAGATATCTGAAGAATTCCTCAGAAAGACAATGGGAACCTATGGAACGATAATAAATATATCAATGGAAATTGAAAAACACAGGTCAACATAATTAAATTATATTGAAAGTAGTGTAGAAATATTGAAAAATATTTACATCGCATTTTAACATAATATTATTTTTATTAATTACTATGTGTAAACTGTGAAGCATTTGCATTCATACACATTCAGTTTGGTAGTCTTTAAGAATATTATATCTTTATCATTATTATTATTATTATCGGCGGCTCTCATGGTGCAGTGCGCTGGCCTTCCATCACGGAGTTCTGGGTTCGATTCCCAGTGAAGTCAAAATATATTTACATAATCTAATATGTAAATTCCTCAAGTCTGGGAGTTTTACTACTATTATTGGGCTTCACGGCCTGTTATGGTGTTTAATAAAGAAACAAATATAAAAAAAATTATAAGTAAATACTTACTCTTTGCTTCAGTTAACAGGGTTAATTCAGATAAGATTTTTTTCCCTCTAATTATTGGTTTACCCTATATACAAATATTACACGTTGACCACTGTCATGTGCGAAGCATCAAAATAATTTGTGTACATCAAAAACTATGAACGCATAAAGATATCCAAAATTAGCTGAATCACCTGATTGATCTATGTGATATAATATCAATGGTTAATGCACCTAAAGCCCAATTAATACATGAGGTGAATTAATGTAGATAATAACTGTGTATTGTCCACTTACAATAGTGAACATTAGTAGTCACATAAAAATATTTATATTTATTTAAATTATAAGTATATTCAAATCATGCATACTCCTAATACTCAATGGAAGGTGGTTATTTTATTCATAAGCAGAAAATAAATATTTGTTTGAGGGGGAACAATGGTCCAAATCATTAATGAAAAAGTTACAAGCTGTAATAAAACTTCAACTTTCTAATATTTTTTTGCTATTAAATTTCATTATGGTTATTGTTTCTTTGAATGTGTCACTGTCAAAAATAATTTAAGTACATTTATAGAATATTCCACACGGTTATGTTATTCCAGGGGCTTTGTGACATTTGAACGATCCGAGGCAGCTCAAAGAGCAATTGGTGAATTGGATGGGCAGACTTCTGGTGGAATTCAACTTGTGGTAAATAAAATTATTATTTTCACCATTATATCTCATCTAGATTGAGATGTTTGATACAGATAAGATTTTATTTTGCAATCGCTACTTGAGAACCCCTTATGCACCAAAATTGTACATTGACTCGGTATTATCTGTTTGGGCATTCCTCAAGTTAGCTGCATCTGAGAATATGAATATGAATAATATACTAAACAATGTTATGGTGAAACTACAACCCATTTGGAAGAGTGAATACATCGCCAACGTAACAAAAATGGGTCTAGTAAAATCTATTGTCTTCCCATTCCAATTTGAATATAAGCCGATACTTGGACAGTAAGGCAAAAGAAAGACAGAGATTAGATACATTTTAAATGTGTTGCTAGAATCTGAAGTTACCTATACTGAACTGTCTAAATTTTTGGTGAATAGCCCACAGGGAGGATGAGAATCTAGCAAAATTCTTGGTATTTGGTCAGGTCGAAGGTCAGGGAGAATGAGGAATAATTTCCTCTAGACGGATGGACCAAATCAAGATTGTCACAGGTTTATCACTGACACAGGCCCTACATGCCACTGGATGCCGAGAGGGGTGGAGCAAAGCTGTAAAGAAGGCTGCCAGGCAGCCAAATCCTCCATGTCACTATTCTTAGTCGAAGATAAAGAGGAGTAGAAGTTGGCTACATAATAACAAACTAAATTTGGCTGTACACCACCACATACTATTGGGCAACAATGATGTTGAATGATGTAACAATGAAGCAAATGTCAAAAACTGTGAATGCATAAAACTTATATATGAAAATAGTGTCTTTTAGGATGGTATGTATTTCAATGTTTGATAGAAACTAATATCATATTTTATTATCGATATTGCAGGTGACTATGGCTCGAAGACAGCCGCAAATGGAACGAATTAATGAGGCGTCTTCTTCATCGGCTTGGAGTACTCTCGCTGCTTCTCAATCACAAAAAGGTCCTCACCGGGACGGAAGAAGTTTGGTTAGCTATGAAGACATGCTGTTCTAAAAATAATCTTTAATTTAATAACCCTAACTATTTCTGCCGTTCTATGTCCCATGTTTACTCACATCTCCACTTTCAATGTATAGGTATTCATATTAATAATATGTAAAATATAGAAATGAGATTTGTAAGTCATCGGTTTTAGTTTTTTGTTAAGTTTGCTCATTAACAATGAACTTTTTCAAAACTCTATTTTTATCTGTCTATCCAATGTCGTACCCATATGTTATATTTTAGTTTAACGATAGTTTATAATAAAAAGTAATTATGAAATTATAAGATTTGTTTTAATTTCTAGTAAATTGCTTTGAGTTGAATTTTGTATGGTACATATTGCTATTTTTTAAATTGGCTCTATAATCCAGCAACCTATTTACTCAAGCTATTAGATCCAAACACAATATTATGTTCTTGTCATATGTGGAATTTGATAACACGACCACTAGGTTTAACTGGATGTAGGCCGGCCATAGAAAATGAGCGTATTGTACTTTACACTCATTATACTAACCCTGGTCGAATGTTGTAAATAATTTAATATATTGTACACACATTGCCATCTCTTGGAATCATGGTGAAATACTTTACAAAATACAAGTCTTGAACTCAATTTATTTTCAACCGGTTAACTGCCGAAAGCGTCTTTACGCGCTGTAATTACACCAATTCTTACGTTAATTACAATCTATTAACTAATTGCGGCATAGAAAGGATAAAGATACAACTGCAGTCCATTTTATATACATTGAGAAATTCTTATATAAATATATAAATATAGAGCCTAAAAGTATGAAAGTGAAGCAAAGTTATAATGAATATACAGAAATATTCATGGGAGTAAATGAGTTTTCACTCGCATTTTAAACCTTCTTACTTAAATTTCTGATTCACAGTATTAATTTTAACGTAACTATATTTTTTATTCAAGGAATAAGTCGCAAGATTTAAGAATGCTACATTCTTAAATCTTATGACTTATCCATTGAATAAAAATCTAGTTTAATTAAAAATTATTAGCAGGTGTAAGTACGTTAAGACTAGAATTTTGAGAGATCCTGACGCTTGCTAGAAATCAAAGACCTATCGTTGTTACTTAAAAACTACAAAATTAGGTCGGTAATGCTTCAGTCGAAATATATATTAGTAATTTTGTTGTCATTAGGAATGGCACAGATTGCTTAATTTGTAAATCACGTTGGTATGAATCCAACGGATACGGGTTTGAGTCCCTCGGCGTACTAATATTTTTTCAAAATATATTTTCTAATGGGTATGTTTCTGAGGTGTCTCAAATTATGTATATTCAATAATGAAAATGAATCAAAGATGTTTTAAAATTTTATTTAACATCGTATAGACTGCTTTAAAGTTGAAACGGTACTTAAATGACATAATGACTCCTTTGTATGAACCAATTCAATATTTAATGCCAGTCTCATACAAATGGTTCCTGGATTATCCTTGCATCAAATTATATCAATTGGTCTGACCATGAAAGTTAAATTATATCAAGTGCATTCATTGTGCAGGAACGGTAATTTAAAGAGATTGATCGGCCTTTATTTGTTACTAACAGCTCCGTGCATCAGCTGAGTGATTACCAACCGGGGCTCTGTGGATTCGTGCCGGGGTTCCGCATGAATTTGTAACAGATTGTAAGCAATGTATGACTTGCCACCTTACTAAAAATAATTAAAACTTAGTCAAGAAATTCATGTGACTTAAGTCTCGTATTCACTAGGGAACAAATGAAACATGATGCTCAACATCTACGTCGATGTCTCAGGAACAATGTCGTGGAACATTTTGCTTGAACACACTAGGACTCGCATCAGTTGTCGCAGAAATGTCACCTAAAGAGGTTGTTTTGGTCAGTTTTGTGTACATATTTATTCTAACGAGTAGTTTATCGAAATGTAAGAGAAAGAAAAGGGAGTGGGTGCAGAACTACTTACTACAAAGAGAAGTGACATGTTGCGCACCCGTCTACACTCGCCAACATCTGATGCGCGGCCTGTGCGCTCGCTAGCGAACTGTGAGCATGCAACATGTCCCGCGTCACGTAGAAATGCTGTACTATTTTGCGTGCAACGTTGGGGGACAGTGCGCAATGTTGCAGCGTTACGTAGACTGTTGCTTGTCGTGTTGAGGGACATTTTGTCACCTAGTGAATACGAGGCTTTATTAATAAACAATGAAGCATTAGAATAGAATAAAATTTGCAAGCTTGGTTAGCTGATATTTGCGGACTGAGAAATCCTAGTAGATTGATGATTCCTAAATGTTATTTTATTTTGCTCTTAAAATATTGCAAAATGAGGCGTCTAATTACAAAAAGCGACAAGTCCACAATTCAATATTTTCGGGAAACAACGTTTTTATGTTTCAAGTTTCAATTATTTGCTTTAACATGAGATTATTTTTTCCGTTGTATTCTATGTTAAAATTAGAACCAAATGGCAATTTGTTTCAGGCGATAAACTCTTAAATGTGATAAATATAGGCAAAATAAAATTGGATGTAGCGCTATTTGTATCTCACTTTTTAATTTTCTCCGCATAAGGCACATATTTCCGTGGCACTGTCATGAGTTTACCAGATGCGACAGCATAGAAGACGCCCTTTTCAATATTGAACGTTCCCTTTTTGGTTGACTTAAACACGCGCGAAATCAACCAAGCTTTAAATAATATGAAACATGGACTTGACGCTTTTTGTAATAAATCGAGACTTAAAATATTTTTTTTCGTAGGGTTATGTCGCGTTTTGGAATTTATAGATCAATACATATTGTGTAAAATTATACAAAGAATACGAGCGTATTGTTTTCTTGATTTTGACCAAATGTGGACTTATCGCTTTTTGGAATTAGACGCCTCAAATCATGAATAATCTTTGGTACAACCAGATGAACCAAAATGAATAGATACCAAATACGTATTGTCACCTCCGAAAGGGGGGGGGGGGTGTAGGTAAATGCGCTGGACCCCCCTGATGATGAATGTCAATCGTCAAGTCACGGTGGTATCGTCTGCTTCTTTCGGGGACATGTTTGTGTTGATTGACAACGCGGAAGTACAGGCGAAAACAGGGCGTTTATTGTTCGGAATATGAATACAATAAAGTACAGCGTACAAAATATTTAACAAAAAAATATTTAAAAAAAAAAAATAATTAAATTTAAAATGGCAGTGACGCCGGGAGCGCGGCGCCACAGCCGACGTCCTCAAAGACCAAAACCCGAATGACCCTAATAGGGGCTGGTAGGGCAGAGTAGGTGGTAATAATACCCAACAAACAATTCACAATTATTCTATCTCTGAAAAATGACAAAAACAGCCTCTGGCATATGTACCTGGCTTGTAAGTAGGTACCTCAGGTCTCATATTTCAGACCTTTTCTAGGTACATGCTTTGGAAAGGGGCTGTGAATTTCTTGGAATTATTACTACCTTCTGCATTTCTTTGCTTGTTAGCTACATATTTTGAAATATTTGAACTAGGTACAAATACATATTTTTTCAAAGTAATCTCAAATCAGATATTCTAGGTGCTAGGTACATTGTATGGCTGGGAACTTTGCTTCCAATATTGGTCAAAATTGGATGAAATGTAGGTAATAATATTAAAAAAAATGATATTAATAATTACTATTTGCTTACGGGCTAGAAATTTGCCTCGCAGTCGATCTGTTCATGTTTGCATGAATCAGCCCAATGATGATTCAGGCCTCATGGCCTTGGATCCTCTGAGGATGCCATGGTTTAGCTGGTATCAGTATGTGATAATGGAAACTGTGTATTGAGATCATACGTAATAATTCCTGATATATTGTTGTATTGTGTATGTATTTTTATCACTCATCTCTTCAAGCTGTTCAATATTTGAGAATAAGATTCGCTCATCTCCACGTCAATAGATTGATAAAATCTTAGGTAGGTACTTACCTACATGTATGTATAATATAATTTAAGTAAAGTGAAAATGTTTGTAATTATTTCATCTCTGCAATTGTAATGTGTCAACCAATCATGGGTTCTCTGAGATTTAATGAAATATTTTAACCGCTCCTCCAACCAAAAAAAAGGTTGGAATTCAATGCATCACCCACTAACTGGAAGAGTTACATTCATTGCTGAGATTTATTATATTAACTTGTGACGTAATGTGATTTTTGTTGAGATTAAGCATTCTTATATTATTGTGTAATTGAAATTGCGCAATAGTTAATACGAAGCTTGCAAGGAA
This sequence comes from Rhyacophila brunnea, assembly GCF_057557595.1. Lineage (NCBI taxonomy): Eukaryota > Metazoa > Arthropoda > Insecta > Trichoptera > Rhyacophilidae > Rhyacophila > Rhyacophila brunnea. The sequence goes on from NW_028232965.1 coordinate 19,713,077, forward strand.
GAAGACATATTTTAAATAGAGCATGTCAGAGACTGTTGGGATTACTATCCATCTGGGATTATATATGCACGAAATTATTTTATAGTTTCGTTTTATAAAAGTTGAAGCTGTAAAAAATCCATTGGTAATATTAATAAAAATGGAGTGACTGTCTTTCTGTCCGTTTGTTCGGTTATAATTTAAAAAACTACCTACTGAAACAATATTGATGTAACATACACAGTTTATAGACTACACTGTTGCCATCAACATAGTAGATTTTCATCTCGATTCTTGGTATTTCGAAAATAACACACTTGCAACAATATAAGGTAGGCATTCGTAGACAAGCTCACACCCAGATATCAAACAGTATAATAATATGAATCAGTCTAACTTTTCTTTCCATATTTTACACGGAGGAAGTCATGGGTAATCGCTAGTGTTAAATAAGATTATAATAAGCAATAAGATAAATTCAAGTTAATTCATATTAATATGAATATAATACAAAATAGTATGGTAATTTTATCAAACAGACCATTTAAAAAAATGGTTTTTTTTTACCAACTGCTCTTTTGATCAACATAAAATATTTAATTAACTATTTCTTTTATTCAACAAATAATTCACAAGATTTAAAAATGTACCATAATATAATGATAATGCGCGGACGGGAGCGTAAATCCAAGAGATGCAGGTTCGATTCCTGCCGGGTGGTTTTCTTTTTTCAAAAAGATTTTTTCTATTGGTTATAATATATTTTCTCAGAGGTGCTTTTCCAAATTATGTATGTTCAATAAAACATTTAATTATTTAGCATTCAAGTATCATATTTTTATTCAATCATTATAATGTTATTGTGTTATATAAGTAGTCATTCCACTTCTAAAATGTTGTAACTATGATTTATTACTTTAAGTTAATCAAATTTGAAGATAAAATACAAACATATTCATTTTTAGTATGGAAAAATAAAATTCTGGGTAGAAAAGGCTCAAGCCGATTAATAAAATATACCAATGGCTACAGAAGTCGACTAAAACTACACATATATCATATTAAATCTAGTAATAATTCAGAACTATTTTCGCAGAATGCACTAAATAACTAATGGGATTTAAACTGTCAAAACCTTATTAGGTACTTCGACATTAATACTTTTCTTCCGATACAATATCAGTATCGATACTATTTTGTTGGATCATTCAAAAACATTTCCATAGTTGTCATATTTATGTAAATGCTGATTGGTGGTTACCACACATTAGAATTTTTGCAATATTTTAGACATTATTATGATCAGTCAATGTTTTTTAACCCATAGGTAACGAAATTAATATAAATGCTGTGAAATGGGAGCGATTAGACCAATGCTATTTACAAAACTTTTTGTCCCTAATTATAGTTTTGTTGAATCGACATCTTGCATAATCATATAAATTTAGTATTATATAAACTTACAACATTTAAAAAGTATAAATATTTCGATATCGTGCTTACAAGTTGCAAGTATCATTACTTTCATTCTATACGATACCGATACCAAGTATTGATAGTTTTCTTATAACGACCCTAACTGGGATAGCCTAGAACAGTGATTGATAATGGTTGAAAATTATTATCCTTGACATACATTAATGAAAATAGGACTTGAAGGAGAAGGTTAGTGTTCAAATTTCAAATCAAATTTAATGAAATGAATGTTTCATTTCACTTAAATAATATCCACTTATTTTGACAAAAAATGTGCTTGTTTGCTTTGTTTTTCCTTGACCTGTATATTTATAGAAAAGGGAAAAACCAGAATGAAAATACACAAAATGCTTTTTGAAAATTTTGTTAAGTATCGACAATAATTTGTTATCAAGGAGTACAATTATCAATAAAATGAATGCACCTTGGGAAATTTTCACTTTGACACCATAAAAGTAAAAAATATAAAGGTAAGTATATATAATTACCATTCGTTATAAAAATAATTACAAAATATAATTACTGTCCTATTATAAAAAATTGACAATATATATATATATCAAATCGAACATCAATCTTGTGACCACACCGAAATTAGATTAGATTTAAATATAAAGGATTTCAAGTTATTCCATTTTTTTTAGAAAAATCGATGTTTTTTAATAATACTTAAATATAATAATATAATAATTAAAACTATGAACTATTAAAAAATATCAAATTTTCGCTGCATAAGAGAAAACTCAAGTATATAACAATACTATATAGTAAATAATAAAATAGGATAAGTACATTAACGAAGTTTATCGTTAACTCTAAATAAAAATTATATTTTTTAATGTTTTTAGATAAGGTACGTATTAATAAATTAAAACACTATTTAAAATTGCAAGCTTCGTATTTTTCCGCTAGATGCCTCCGGTAGATCGAGCATTCGCCTTTATGACGGAAATGCGACATTTGAATTTTAATACAATTCACTGAATATGTTACCTAAAATGGCAATGAAAAACATAATAATAGATGTATTAAAAAATAACTAAGTATATTTTTTTCGATTCCCTGAGAAGGATTATGATAAGTCATCCGAGCTGCCAAATTCAAAATTACTATTAGAAAAGTCCCCTGTGACTCAAAGATTTTTCTTCAAAAAAAAAATATTGCTTTAGGTCCGAGATTAATGAGTTTTTCGAGGGATCTCGTCTTACATGTTTAGTGGTGCGATTTTCACACACTGCTTGCATGACGATAATTCTAGCTACAAGATAATAACAACACTGTTAAGAATTTTATTTCTCCGACTTTTCATTATCACTGCCCATATTTATTAAAGTAAGTAACAGTTAGTGTTTTCAAGATTCACGTGTGGTCTAGTATGGAATTTCATTAAAGATTTCTCAAGAAATTAGAGTCTCAATATAGCATAATATTAAAATGTTCTCGAAAAACAAGAATATTTATTAACTAAACGAAAGTTATCATTTAGCCCTAAGTCCTCTATGTACAGGTTATGGATTTTCGGCTCATCTAAATATATATATATATATATATGTAATTTATTATTGATTATTAGCAGGTCATCCGGATCTCTATCTTCATAACAATATTTATTGTTGAAGATTTTTGATTATACTTAACTATTTTTTAGGGACTGTCTCATCGCTATCAACCGGTTCGTAAATAACTCACGATATAACATCCTATTCGCGCGAACTGACGGAATGCCACCACTGGTTATTAGGCAACAAAGTACATGCAATTGATCTTGAGTAGGTATGCACACAAAATTAGGGGTCGGCGTTGGAATAAATACGTTTGACAGAGCTAGGATGAAGCCTTTATAAATACATTTTAAAAGGGGTGGAATGAAGCCTATCAAAATTCATTAAAATTTGATGCCATCATTGCGTAAACCAGCGGCGGACGTATTTTGAATTCCATGGGATAATCTGACTCTTTAAATTACTAGAGTTCTAATCAATGACTTCTCGTAATTGTAAGTATACGATGCATTGCTTAAGGGTGGCGAATTGTGGAATAAATACTAATAGGTATTGTAATCAACTTTGATAGTACCTAAGTTGTTATTATGATGCAATATTAATTCAGGCAATAAACAGGGCTCTAAATAATGGAGCAAAGCGTACTGGTGCATAGTTCATGGTAAAATAACATATATGTACCTATATTTTTTCGCATATAGCGCTGACAACATTTGCATGCCACAAGTTTAAGGACTGATATTCCACTTGACCGTCGAGCTAGGTAGGCATACCATGAATAGATCTAATACACTTATTTTTATATAATATATCTAGGTGCCTACATATTATAAAAATTCCCTCCGGTTTATAAAAATTTTCATTTCGTATACTGCAATATGATTGTTCAAAAAAATGGATATGAATTGAAATTTTACTCTTAAAATAGTCGTGAAGATGTTGCTAATTTAACCATTCGTAGATCTTTCAGTTTACCTTCATAATAATAGAATATAAACCTCCATCTATCTGTGCAGGAGAAGATTTTTATCAACATCTTTAAATTAAACAAAAACGCATACCTACCCATTGGTTTTTTGGTTGAAATACGGTACCTAACTATCCACATACTTATCGGTGAATAATATTAAATATCTAGAGTTCGGTATCTACTCGTATAATGGTATAATCAGGGAACACTGCGTATAATATTGAAAACCCTTGCCTAACCCCTGGGGCAAACGTACAGATGTATCTATTTTTTTATTATCTTCATGCTTATTGATAATAGATTGTTTAAGTAGGTGGGTACTTAAAACATTACAAAAGAAAATACAATTAATTTTAGAGGTTTATTGTGTACTTAAATTGACCATAAAAACCTATAGGTAGAATATTGTTTACATGATAAAAAATACTAATATTGAAGTTCTGTTATACACCAATTTCGTTTACTTAATTAATATTTAGATTTCATGTTCGTAGTATTTTTTAATGATATTAAATTATGGCCCCTCATATCAGTGCGCTACTGGTGGATAGCAAAGGACGCATTTTGGTTACGCAACCAAATTGCAACTCGAAAAACGTTTTTTTTGCTGCCAGTCTTATTATGAAAAGCAACACGTTCAAAATTATTATTGCTACGCCAGTCGTAGTGCATCTTTGCATTAATAGTATTGATAATAAAATTTAGCCAATGCCGATATTAACTAAATCGTTTGTAAAATATTATTTAACTCACAGGAACTTTAAATATGAATAATATTAAATTTATTCGCTAGGTAGGGCCAATATGCTAGTGTGTGCGGTGGTTTGGTTTGTAAACAATAATAACAATAAAAAATAATATTAATGTTTGTTATGTCTCTTTAAAATATTAAAAATCTGATGGTTAAACGCACGCGTTCTACGCACGTGTTTTACGCACGTTAAAAATGCATCTGAATTCAATGTGTAAATTCGTCATAGGTACCTATGCTGTCTTCCGTCGTAGTGATATATATAAATAATTAATGATAAAATTTATGTGCGGTACCTAAATATTAATTAGCGTAAACTCATTTTATAAATTAATATTTTTTTTGATGCGGACTGCGCATATCCAAAACCCCTCCAAAATACGACCCTGCCTTATACGCATATACTACGCACGGCAAAAATACTTACGTTAATAGGCGCGTACTGACTGTGTGAGCAGCCTCGGGCATTTGCTTTGCAAAAATCGCTCCACGAGGCAGCTCACAACAAAACTAACGTCACGCGAGGCAGCCGCGCTCAGCACCTTTGAGCATCGATAAACCGAGAACGATCAGCCCCGTAACCACGCGAGGCTGCTCGCTCAGTCAGTACCTACGCACCTATTAACTTGCTTTTTTAATTTTTAAATAATGATACATTAAAACTCGTACACACCTATGAACCACGGCACTTGCGCACATCGCGCACACCCAACGAACGACCAACGAGGTCACCACGTACCATCTGGGTTTTTAGCGCACTGCATGAGCACTTAAACAATAGAAATACTAGGAATTACGTCATCATCCGCGAGGCCTGTTGGTTTAGCGAGATAGCGTGTTATTTAGCCCGCCAGCAACAATGAAATCCTTTACGTTTGCGACAAAAATCGTCAAGATGTGGGAGTGTTAGGTGTACGTATACACTTAATGTGAGCACGCCACAAATTCTACCGCAGCTCACGCTCGGCTCACCTAATGCTCGCTGGTGTTTACCGGCCATTAGACGTTTCATGTTTAAGTATATCTACGTATTCCACAGACAAACTAATATCGCTGGCTTGAACGTTGATGATTTTTTATTAATCACGTAGCATGCACGGATTTAACATTTGGTAACGGTGGCAAAGATTATGTACTTTGTTGGTAGGTACTAAATATTCAAAACCTCAAACTATATTCTTCCATGACCTATATGGATAAATAATTGTCCATAAAGTAACCGCAGACGATAGTTAGTTATCATCTTTACCTAATAATTAGGTAATGTTATTATCTATTGACTATAAAACAATAATTAACCAAACCAACGTCCCTAATACCTATGCCTTATCTCATTTTAAAAGAAAAAAATAGTTTTAATAATATTATATTGTAAATATACTACGCTCACCGTGGTACTCTTTAGGATACCTGTTAACAATTTCTAGTTGTAGTATTTAATAATTGTAAATAATCATCCAAGTAAAACTATCCATTATTCTCATAAACTGATTGATAAATGTCAACAATGATGGTAATCACCGCTGTTCTATTGTTAGGTGCCCGTAAATATTAGTTAAACCACACAAATCGTTAATTAGTTGACAATTCATTCACTTTGATTGTGAATTATCACAATGTTCATTATTTACCTTGGATTACTTTGTTCAGGTAGTTATCTCATCTTTGCTCAACTAATTAAATATTACATTATTTGCTTTTTTGTGGTTTTACTCAAATACAAAATGATAACTAATGTGTAAGTTGCATGTTTACTTATAAATTACTATAGACAATTTGTTATGTTAATTGGCTCTACAAACCGATGTGAATCTTGGCCACTTCTGAAAAGGATTTTTAGCAGATTTTTCTTAACCATTCGCCAATCCTTACATGTTATTGCATTGGATCCAAACATACATTGAAAAAAACAACAACAACATCCAAATTTGTGACACGCGGTGCTTGAACTCACGACCTATAGATTCAAAATCGGAAATTCCACCACAATATTACAAACGGACGCCTATAAACTATGGAAAAGTACGTCCTTAGTGAATTTAAACACAAATATAAATTAATTTTACATTATTATGTTTGGTTTGAGTATTGAGTCAAAAGGTATTTATTTATTTTAAAGTTAGGTACCTATTTTGAATTGTAAAAAAAGTAATTGAATTTCAAAACTAATGAAGCATACATGGATACAAATCATAATGCATTTCCATGGGAATGTTAATGGATTGATTTATATCAATTTATAAGTTTAGATTTCTGTACATGTTTATACTAAATCTCATTAGTATACATAGGCACTATTATATTATAATATTATCGAAATATTCTTTATAATCTTAACATTAGACAAATCTATATCGATTTTAAGACATTAAATGTCCTGTTTAATTATTTTTATAAAAATGATTTTAATTTGTTCACAGAAAATTATTACTAATGCACCGCACCGTTAATTCTAAAAAAATATCCAGTAGTTATTTAGATTATGCATGTACTTGGTTTTTGGTGCAATATTATTTATTAATGGATAAAAAACCAGAATCTACTGGTATTCATTCAAAATTCTAAGGTGGCCGATTAAACAATATCTGTGTAGTGAAATAACTATTCAATACACAATAAATTATTATTTGTAATGTTGTAGAGATTATTATTGTTTTTTCAATACCACAGTGAATAGATAATTGTTTCTATAGAATCTATCCGCGCGTACAATATTGTCCTCGCACACTTTTTATTCGTAGATCATTTATTCAAAAATTTCAGATCAGTGGCGAAAAGTGTCGGTTGCACGGAGGTAAACCGGTGAACAATAGACACTTCGACGATCAATGTGTTTTCATATAATATATTAAACGTACCTATAAGGGGTATTTTCGTGTTGTACGTGTTTCTTATATGTAACCTTTCTAAATAAAAACGCTTTATTTTTACATCCGCTCATTTTACACAACTTAAAAAAAACAAAAGAAGGTTGCAAATACTGTTACTTGCATAAAATTTATGTTTAGATTCTCAATTCAAAAGAATTGAAAAAAGGTCTCATTTATTCTAGCAATACAATATTATTATCATCTAGAAAAGCTGCTTCAAAGAAATTCAATTGCACATTTTCTCTTGGTATTTTTCGATAAATGTTTACATATATGTAACCATTCCAAATTCAAAACGCATTGTTCTAATATCCACTCATTTTATACAAGATTTAAAAAAAGAAAAACAAACGAATAGGTACCTATTATATCGTGGCCCCCACAAGTGGGGGGTTGACAGGGCTCTAGCCTGGGGGCCCGGCGAGGCCAGTCGACCAGATAAGTGAGATAAACACACAACACAAATTTGCTTTAATAGTAAAAAAAGTCGCCTGCGGCGCTATTTCCCTTCAATAATGTTATTACTTAAAATTATATATTTGTACGATAAAATTTTTAATTGTGTATCGACAACTCCTAAATGCAAATGGATGTATTAAGATGATATTACAACAAAAAAACACTTAATATACACATTAATTTTACCGCGAACACCATTTGGAAAACGCTACTGTAGAGCATCACACTGCCTTTATCCTTAGGGATAGGTAGGGGGCCCGCCAAAGATCCTAGCATGGGGTCCCGGTTTAGGATGTGGGGGCCATGTATTCTATATTCTGTCACTTGCATACAAACTATATTTATATGACATACGTTGTTCTCTGTTTAAACATAATTTTAATTATTGATTGATACTGGATTGTAAAACCTATCGGAACAACTTGAGTTCGATGAGAATTTTTAAAATGTGTTTATTTACTTTCTTTTTCATATTTTCGTATTATTGATTCGACAGGATAACTTGGACGTCCGAATTCAGAATTAAGAATCAGAATTTTTGTAATGCGTTTTCTCTGTCGACTTATTACATATTTTTATTCGGTTTTTTGGGCAGTATAGATTTAAGGATTGCCATCTAACAAAAAATGAAAAACAAAAACTTATTGAAAAAGATATATTTTAACAATATTATTATCCCACTTTTATGGAAAAATATTAAAACTAAATTTCAAACTTCCACTAGGTACCTACACCATTTTTATTTTGCATTAGCAAATAGAAAATCTGACATAACACCACATTTATGCAGGAAGTTGTTCCTGTCAACTTGTAATACTAATTGTGTTAGGTTGTTTATGTACCCGCGATTGCCGAGTGGTAACATGTCGTTGGTCCCGGATACGGATCCCAGCAAATTCACATGCCAGAGAATGAGCAATTGGCTAATAACAATAACATCAATTTATCGTAAAAACAAGAATGTGTTAATACAACCTCCATTCCGTGCGGTCCGTATGATGATCTTAGCGTCGAACATATTGATGTTTTTGTGTGTATAGCCCCTTAAGCCATACGGTGAATCCTGACCTATAAATGGCCATTTTCGCTCCTCAGCATAGCATTATAAGTCTATATTAACCAATCTTTTATTAGGCATTTTTGTTAGCCATTCATCCACCCCCACTGAATCGAACACATATTGAAAATATTTTTTATGAGTGTACAGAAATTGCTATATTAAATGAATATAGTAATGACATGTAACGATTTTTTTTAAGTTATCGCCGAGTTTTATTTTTATTTTTCAAGTTTATTACAAGTAGCAACCGGTTTGCCGCCAGACGCATAATTCAACAACCAGTTCGCACAAACCAAATGGATGGCATCACTGCTTGTATTAAGTATACCAAAGGTATATGTCGTGTAAGTCATTGGAGGTACCCTAAGTATGAGGAAAATATGTAGGTACTTATAACGTATCTTTCGTGAAAGCTTTCCGGCCGTATGCGCCAGACTCTTGATATTCCACAACTATTGAACTGATAATAGACACCTACAACAATATTGGATTCAGAAACAATTTTATTTATCATATCATTGAAATTGACTTCTTTGAATAATGAAAGTTTTGGAATGATTTTATGCAGTATTGGATAAATAAGGGTGTGTTTATTAAATATTCAAATCTAACTTCTTAACCAAAAAATTATGTGACAGTTTTCGACGTTCAGGCGAGAAAAAATGATTAACAGTTTTATTCGTTTCGTCAATATATTTTTTATCAATGACATTGACCAAAAAACGTTTACACTTCGTCACAGAATAATTCTTGCTGGCGCCCTTTTAGAGCGCTAAAAATCACATTCTAAATCTAAGCTAATTTAACATTTGGCTTAACACAGCGTTCGAAATGGAAAGTTTTACGAACCGGAGAGCTTGATAATTTTTCGAAAATAATAATACAGCTCCCTAATTATATGTAGGTATGTTTTATTAAAATAATTGTGTTCGATTTTTGTTATATGGCATATCTAGCTCAAGTGGTTAACATATTTTTTCCACGAGACGGAGCGATAATTTTGGGGATTTCATGAACCGGAACGGCGCTCCGGCTCATTTGGAGTCCTGGCTTAACAACCTTGATATTATTAGACAACCTACCTAATCAAGTAGATACCTATTAATATTTGACTTCTAATAATATTATTATTAGAGCCAAATGTTTGTTACGAATGTCTTTATTGAAGCATTTTCCCTTTTCACTTTATTAACTCTAGAAGTTGTAACATGACGGGATTCAGGGAGGGTGATATGGATACCATTTTTCTTTCCCATTCGTATTAAATAGTATAATATTATGATAAACTTGATAGCTAGGTAAACAAAATATGTATATACGTATTATGTTATAGGGCTAACAATCTTACTTTTGAAGTGTGCAAAGTCTGTAGGCAATAATTAAATGTTACGTTTATAATTATTGGTATACAAAATGGCGATTTAAGAAAAGTGTCGTACCTATATCCGACTTTACTCTCTGATGTAGGTACGTGCCTTTCAGATTTTTATCTAATGAAGTATTAAACATATAGGTAGGTATAGCAAATTAGTAGTTACCTAAGTTTTATTATAATATAAGTACTAAGTCCTCTGCACTGCTTACTGAACACACTTTGAAGGCGTATACTATACTAATATCGTGGCGAAACGAAGTAACGGCAGTGTTTTAAAAGCATCCCGCCAAAATTTGGTTGCCAGAGGCAACCTGGTAATGTTGAGAGACAAAGGGTTTTGGACTGATTCTTCAGTATTTTCCGCTGGTTACGAATCTGCCAGGTACCACCCTGGCACCCTTGGACAATCGAAAACTGTTTAGGATAATATTTCATAAACCGTTATCTGTACAGATATGTTATTTCGAGATGAAATAAAGATTTTTAAATTTATTGTACACAAAAATGTATCTTACATATTTTTGGTTAAAGTTAAGTTAAATGGTTTTACCAAAATTTGAAAAGCTAAATAGTTTCTCGATTTTTCGAATTGAGAGAACCGCTAAAATAAATAAACAATCCTATTTGGTCATTTGTATCATCGTCAGTTTGTTTCAATACATTGCTAGTTGAAAACCTCCTCAAGCTCAATCTACTCTTATTGGTTCCCTATTCTTTGGGGCTTTTCGGCCGCCTTCCGGTCGTTCTATCCTCGGGTACCACTGTATCATTCAGTTCATCCAGTGACTATTCTGTCTACGAGCTATGTGTCCGGCCAATTTTCATTTAATGGTTTTTGGCATATCTAATTAGGTATGTACGTTGTATATTCTCTGTATAACTTTTTTCAAAAATCTTTTTAAAAACATTATCAAATTACAATCTTAACGTTTTCATGAATATTTTACCGTAGCACCCCTTCCGTTCAAACATAATTTCAATGACTTCAAGCCCACCTGATGGAAGAACAAGGTTTCTCCGAACTGCTGTTGCGCCTGCTATTGCTCAGGACGTCTGCTGTACAAATATCAAGTTCTTTAGGCAATATAATATGTTTCAGGTCCTTCATTCCGTCGTCACGTACCCAACCGTAGTTTGCAGGGTCGATATCAGGATGATTTGGATCTTCAACTGCAGTGCTTGACTTGGAGAAGTGCCAGTTTTTAATGCCAATAAAAACCTCTTTTATCTCCCAAAAGTCTATTTACACATTAAAGGATATTGACTGAATACCTGTTTGACAGCGTTGACTTTTTGACATTCTTTGTTATCAAACTATTGGTTCCTCTTTGGTTTCTGTTCTCCACCTAAGACTTTATTAGCTGCTGTTCTTATTCCGACATATTAAAGGAACATTGTTTTGCTAATTGTCATATTTTTTTCTGGTGCCAAATAAATCAATCGTTTGACAATTCCATTTGTTTTCTCATATAGGCTATATTTTCCGATTGTTGATCGATACATTGATTCTTGGCCCACTATTGCATTGAAATTAATCACCTATGACCATCTTGCCATCTCGGTTCGTTTCTTGATCATAGATTCTTTCTAGTTTATCGTAGAATTCTTCATTAGTGTCGTCGCCTTTGATTTTGTTCTGGTGCGTCCATATTAATTATTATTGTCACGTTAAAGAGCCTTCCCTTGTACGCATTCTCTCGCTCAGGGGTTTAAAGTTTATGACGGCCCCTTCCACCCTAACACTTACCCAGAAGCCCAAATGTTCGTTGTCCGTCTTTATTACCAACGCTAAAAATGACATACCTTTTGGAGGTGAATATATTTGAATTAGGTCAGTTGGGTTCCTGTTCTGCTGCGATGTTAAGTTCTTGAGTTATTATTGTCAAGGTGCCGGCTCTGGCGTCCGTGTTCTATTTTCTTTGCAGGAGTTGTCTTTTTGGGATCAATCATTTACGAATCTCGTGTTGAAGTTTCGCAGCATTGAGGCTTTTACGAGGTGAGGTCGTTAATCCGACGCCCAACCCCATTTCGGAGAACCAATTTTCCCTTCATCGTTAGCCCTGACCGCACCCACCACTAGTTGCCCAATCTCGGGTGCAGTTGCTTAGGGTTTGAGGAGTTGAGTATAGGGATTGGGTAGGAAAGGCTATACTAAGCTAACTGGAAGCATCTAAATACGGTATGTATGCACTACCCCTTTGAAACCCCGAAATTTAATACCTAATTTACTGCTGTTCTCTATGGCCTATGCACAGATTTTGAATTTATGTTTAGACTTATTTTCCATTTCTTTTCGTATGCATAAATATTGTATGGGGTTGTGAACTTTTTCTCTATATTAATATACTTTTAAAATGCGGTGCAAAACATAATCTTGTTTTATTTCAATGTGTGTTGAATCCGGTCCCAATGACTCAACGGATTGGGTGAATGGGTAACAACGATTCCTTTATAAAAAAATTGTTAACGTTACCTCTATTTTGTGAGCACCTAACTTAGGTGCGAAAATAGTAATTTAGTTTTTTACATTTAATTTATGAATTAGGCTAGTCAGACCAGGTATCTATAAATTAAGGTACGCGAGCCACACGTCGCTCTTTAGTACGTATGCGTGGAAATATTGAATGTGAAAATGAAAAGAATCTTACAATTATCAAAACTTGTTAAACTACGGCCAAGAAAGCAATATTCTCCATTAACGTTTTTTATTTCATAACATAATATTATATTTTTAACTGTAGGGAAACTTTAATGTGAACGCTTCTTGAATTGACAAGGATTATGGACCTTGAAATATGTACATACATATTTTGTAAATGGAACTGGAATACGGAATACCATAAAAGATCTATAGAATGCATAGGTACCTACTGAGTCATTTTCAATATATGGGTGAGACTACTTATGTAAATTGTGTTTTCATTGTGTAGTTCTTACATACCTACTTGCATTGTCAAAATAAATTGCATTTTATTTCTCCAGATTGACATAGTTAGTACCAAGATGTACAGATTTGGAGCTGCATAACTATGTTATTTTAAGTATGTACAGCAATTGAGGCCAGTGATAGATGAGGCAGATTGAGCGTCGCTTAGGGGCGGCAGTTACTCGAAGGGCGGCAAATCGAGATTTGGTATACTTATAGAAATAGCTAAAAATATTTTGTTTACATGTTGTATCTACCTAATAATAGCTTTGTAAAAATGGTGTGGAAATAACAAATCTGTGTATTGCTAAATGGTACAAACCAAATGTGTCAGAAATATAAACCAGATACGACATCAGACTTTGATGATTTGGGTAAGTGTCTAACTTAATTATATTTATTCGCTTTTTATATCTAAATTTAATTTTGTATGATTTATTGGTGTATATTTTGTTAGTAATGTTTCAATACAACACATTTCTTAGATACTGGAGTCATGAAAGGGTGATACAGTGACGTCCCGTGGGGGTAGGCAGATTGAGCGTCGCTTGGGGGCGGTAGTTACTCGGAGGGCGGCAAATCGAGGAGAATCATTTGGAATATATAGAAATAGCTACCTAAACTAAGTAATAACGAAAATATATTTCCATTAAATAAATCAGCTCTATGTTTCTATCGGGTCTGCGATATCTAGTTTATTTTCCTTGCCCTTTGACGTCCTTGGTCTGAACTGGTTGGAACTGACACGTGTAGATTTTCGAATAATTAGTCTGATATTTTGTTAATAATTTATCCATACAACACATTTCTTAGATATTGGACTCATGAAAGGATTATAAAAATACTGTATAAAAAATGAGGCGGCTTTTTGGCGCTGCCTAGGGGCGGCATTTTATCTAGGGACGTTACTGGCAGTGGCGCACCCAGGGGGGGGGGGGGGGGGCAAGGGGCCCTGGCACCCCCCAAACATGAAAATTATCAGAATGATTTTAAACATTGAAATTGAAAGCCGATAAACTATATATACCTTTGGGCTTAGACACATAAAAACACGGCAAAAAAATGATTTGTAATTCTCCAGCACCCTTTTTAGAAAAATTTCTTAGATTTTAATATCTAACACAAAAATTTCGAAACAATAATGTCAGGTTTTTTAGAAACCCAATCCCTAATGGAACTGTCAAAAAATTCTCGGTGTACACCCGAATTCCGGAGTGGTGTAGGTCATGGCTGGGGATGGCTGACAGGGCTCTAGCCTGGGGGCCCGGGCTATGGGGCGCCCGGGCTGTGAGGGGCCTGGCGTGTCGGGTTGACCAGATAAGTGAGATAAACACACATCATAAATTAGCTTTAATAGTAAAAAATCGCCTGCGGCGCTATTATACTTCATGGCCATGAACATTTTCAATTATATAATTGTGCAATATATTTTTTGATTATTATGTGTCGATACTCGATAGCTTCATTATTTATTATTATTAAAGTAGATGTATTAAAAATCGCCATTAATTCACTGTATGAGTACCCTTAATTTGAACTAAAACACAATTTGAAAAACGTTAATGTTGTGTTTCACACTGCCTTTAATCTTAGCGGTAGGTAGGGGGCCCGCCAAATATCCTAGCCTGAGGGCCCGTTTCACGATGTAGGAACCATGGTGTAGGTATACCGAGTGCAATAGACAAAAGGCCGATAAACGAAAAATTAAGCTGTGAAGAAGAAAAAGATCCTATGGGACTAATTTACATTCTCCTCCTTGGCCCCTCCCCAATATTAAATCCTGGGTGCGCCACTGGTTACTGGTGATAAAAATACTGTATAAAAAATGGGGCGGCTTTTTGGCGCTGCCTAGGGGTGGCATTTTGCCTAGGGACGTCACTGATTGAAGGCATTTGTAGTTCAATTTTCACTATTCATGAATTATTCTAGGAACCTTCACAAAAAAGCTTACATACTGCTTAAAAGAATGTATATTCTGCTTAAAATGGCTATCCTGTAGGGCTATTCTAACATATCAATCCAAAAACAATAAAAAGGTGATAAAAATGATATGTCGAATTCAGGCAGTTAATTATCCCGGGAAGTTAATTGTTAAGTGTGATATTTTTTTAACACGCCCAATCCATGACCGCGTTAACTGCGAGCTGTCTAATTTCGTTGAGTAACACAGTTATCACGTCGTCTTACTTGATTCTAATCTGATGCATTTGGAATAAAGTAAAACGCATTGCGGTAGGTATGTTAACAATTATTATATTATATACCTAACCGGCATGTTTATGAAATTTCTCCTCGTTATAACGGAATCGTGTTAACTATTTAGAATAGCCCTGCTGATAGTGCTTTCTTGGTGGTATTTCGACAAGTTTTGGAAATGTGTTAGTTTTATTTTGACATTAAATAATATTTCTGAACAGCCGCCTCATGGACTAGGCCGTCAATATTATTATTTATTATACAAAAAATGTAGGCAAGTATTCATACGAATAATGTGGAAAGTTTTTTTTTCAGTGTTGCTAGGTATGAGCATTCACGCCCTCGCCGTAGAACTTAACCTTTTAATGGGAAATTTATTCTTTGTTGAATGTTAAATAAGTCCGAGTTCGCCGCCAACTGATTGCAAATCCCTGCCGCGGACTTCAACGCATCAGCACTGCCGGTCGCCGGCTTACATTATTTTGTCGTCAGTCGAACAGAGATCGTGGCTCGGTCTGCTGCGTTATTCAGTTTTAGCATCACACGCATCCAGGCCGAGTATCAACTCGTCAACTCTCCGTAAACTTTGAACAATTTTCCATACAACGCCAATAAAAATAACAAACCTCCTTCCTGCATCGAAAAATTCCAACAATTGTGTGATTTTGTGCATTAAAAATAATATTATTTTTGTTTGTTTATTTTTTCCGTGTTAAAGTTTTACGGTCATCGAACGATTTTAAAATTACGCGCGCTCTGAAAACAAGTGCAACCGGTGTGCGAACTGCAACATATTAACATCCTTGAAACGTTTAAAGTATTTAAATTAAAAAATAAAATATCCGATTTTGTAACCGGTTAAAAAATATATTACACAATATACATACATGTACCTATTAATCGCCAAACGAACTTGTACAATAATACACCGTATAATTTCGTTATCAAGATGAACATTCTGAATAATTAAGATAATTTCTGTTGCGTTAAAACATTCACCCTTTTAAAAGACAATTGTATAAAAGTGATAAAAAAAATACCCATGTCGTTTTATTATTTGTAGTCCGCTGGCTTAGTCCAACTAAGACGTTTCACCAAGGGTGATTTAAAATCATTGTGAGAGGGTCTCTTCTTCTGCTACTTGTTCAGTAGACACTGATGAAGAAGTGAGGGTGTACCGTTGTCATCAGGCCATGATAATCTCGAAGGATCTGTTCTTGGTGGGCGAGCAGGATTACCTGAGGCTACCTCGTGACGATCGGCGCAAGGACACCATGCCTCCACTTTCAGAGATCAGACCTCCTGACCTAATGCCAAGGTAAACTATCATCCAATCTTCTAACTTACACCACGTCAGAGTATTTGCCGTATTTACAGTTGATTATATATATATACGAGTGACTTGTTAATTTATTAATTACCTATCTAATTAAATAAAAATAGGTACGTATTATCATTAATAATATTTAATGTGTATCAGCTGGTCTGTATGATCTAAAATTCTAAAATATAGAAAGTTTACTTAGGCTGGATTAAGGATAATAATCATATCCACCTGTTGAATTTAACAGAGTGTGTTACTGGTGATATAATGCGCATCACATAATATGTATGTGATTTTATTAATATTATTAACAAAAGTGCATCTCAATACCCGTATGCATTTATATATATATATATATAATTCACATCAATCACGAAGCTCCATGGCATGTTGCCAAGTGATACCGTAATTTGATTTGAACTACAAACGTCGTGATGTTATTCAATTGTGTGGTGGCTAAAAAATTTTAAAGGATTTGGGAGTGTTTTAATTTTGAACGATTTTCCATTCTATATTCGTTTTTCATGAGCATATAAGTTTTTTTAAGTTCTTATATAGTAGGTAGTTTGTATATTAAATTTTTGGCATAGTTATAATTATTTTAATAAACTGTAGACTTGTTTACTTTAACTTTAAATAGACTTGTTTTAAATGGCTTAGAAGTTACGAAATACTCCCGCGTAGCAGTGTCTACGCTTTCAAGCAAAATGCCTGTCTCGAGTATCTACATAATACTACACAATGGATTGATAATTTGCCATGATATCGTTAAGTAATTCGAGTATAAATAAATACGTATTATTTTATATATTTCCCAACATAGATATATTCACATATTAAATTTATTCGACGATGAAACTAAAAACCAATTATTCATTTAAATACTTATTACAAAGTAGAGAGTTCAAACGATTTAAAACTCGGTTTATAATTTTTAGTTTAAAATAAGCAATAAGTAAGTGGACGTAATAGGCGTAAATTAGTAATAGTCAATTAGCGTAATCAACCATAAATGCCCAATTAAACAAGAATTTTAGTAAGTTATATTAATTATTACACATTCATCAGTTGGTATATTATTATATAAAAAAATAATGTACACTACTTATTAAATTTAACGTGTTTTATAATGATTAATTTTTAGTAATGTCTGCTGTTATTACTTAAGGAGTATTTTAATATTTAAAAATAAATCGTAAACGTTACGTCAGTAAAGTTTATCTTTAACATTTTATTTCTATGACATTTACGTTCTACGATAATATTATTGTATGTTTACTTATCCAAACAACTGAAAATTAATAAAGTTTGTTGACTATTCCTACAATATTTTTTATTTATCAAAATGTGACTTATTTTAAACCGACAATCTGCATTTAGACTTGTATTTAAATAAAGAAAACTTGCTTACTTACCAAGTGTAATATTATTAAACTGCAGTAACTGTCTGAATACACTATATTAAATGTATTGATTTATCTCACTAATTCACTTTACTGAATTTAATAGGTCTTCTTCGAAGGTAAACTATTTTACAGAACATGCATACTTTTTATCCTATTCAGTTTTAATAGTGTGTTATATTAAGGGGCTGACACATTCGATAGTCATTTTGAAAACTTGTTTTTAACAGTTTTCCAAGAAACCATCTTTAGAATTGCGAAAATAGAATTGTTCAGTCTATAAGTTTATTAAATACGGGGTGCACTTTTTTCTCATGCTACGTCATTTTTTCAATGAAATAAATTAATACTACCGAGCGAGAGTATTTGATGGAATTTGAATTTAAAATCTAATTAAAAATTAACCAGTACGTATAGGTTTGTTACCGAAAGTTGAGGCGATCACAGATACGAAAGATTCCTACAGTAGTCATTTGCAGGCTGTTCCTTTTTTGATTGGTTCGATTTTTTTTCCTAAATCAAAACCATTTTAAAAGTCGATTTAAAAATTTGAAACACTGTAAACAATGCGCCTGTGTGAGTATTCTGGTCGCCTCAACTCTGGTAGTGCTACCTTTACCTACGTACGCCTGTTTAACTATAATAATAAACCTTCTTAAAGCTTGATACCTATTTTGTGCTACAGTTAATGCAATTCAGTTTACTCCTTAATATTGTTTATTTATTTAATGGTTAGGTATATATGTAATATCATTTCTAAATAGCTATTTTTATTAAACTCCCAACATTTTACTTTGCTCCATCGCTGTTTACAACCTCCATTTTGTAGAGGATCCTATTATGATCCTTTTGGGATCGAAAATTATTGTGAAGTAAGTAGGTACTGAATGTATTAATAGCGAGTATCACTAATGTAGGTATCTACTACAGATACACTTTAAATATATCTGATATTCGTTTTTATACTTGTTCCAATACTTAGTAATAAGCTTTTCACGGTATTTTATTGTTTCAATTTAGACGAGAATTAATTACTATATTCGTTGTCACCAATAGTGAGTACTCAAAGTGCCTGAAGATACCGAAAGGTAAAACTTGGGTAGCAAAAAAACAATTCATCTAGAATAGTCGGTAGATACAACATTAAATCAATAAGAATTAAAATTAATAAAGCATAATTATTATTTATATAAGTAATAAAAATATCACACCGATGAAGAATTCCTAACCATTAAAAAAATATAAGTATAATTTTTTTTGCCTAGGGTCATTGATCATGAATGTTTTTAAATACAGTGTTTCGCAAGACGCATGAGACTACTGGCAAGGTTTTTTATGATCGTGGGAAGCTATTGTCTTTAGTAGACACATAGGCAGGAGCATTGCGGTGCTAGATAATTTACACTAGTGGGGAAAACGCTTGAAATTGAGACATTATAAAAAGAGAAATCATTACGATATGTGTCTCGCAACATAGTAGAATCATAATTAGCATCGCGTTATTGTCCTCGGTCCGTTTGAACTTCATCGCATATTATTGTACATATTTATAATATTATCCATCACTATTATAAAATTTAAAAATGAAAAACACAAAAATTAAATTCTACAGTGAGTTAAGGTTGGCACATTAATAACTTTGAAAAGAGGTTGAAAAAATATCAGTTTTAAAAAATAACGATTGTTATACTAACTTTCACAAAAGATAAACTCGGCATTTGTAGACGTCTTTATTAAACAATAATTCTGTGTGCCAAAGAAAATGGGAAATAAGTTAAGTAATCATTGCTAATTTTCCGTAGAACCAAAAGAAGGTTCAGTTTTGGACTTTCTGTATGAACTCTTATGTTTCTTTGCAAAATTTAATTATTCAAAATTCACAGACTTTGATTCGACTCTTCCCTTGTATCATTTATATGTATATACCATATTATTATCCATTGCGGTTAATGTGACACATTAAACTATTTTTTCAATTTAAAGACTAGTCTCTCTTTTCTCTACACACTATTTATGGATATTAATTATTTCATTAATCTAGATTATAAGTTATTTTACATTTCAGAGCTTTACTTTTATATTATTTTGGTGGAGTAACGAATACATGATTATTATTTGAGCTTATTTGTGCTAATTTTATTACATTACGACTACTTAATATTTATATAATAATTTATACTTAATTATTTTTACGTCAGTTTCTGATGATTTGAATTAAAACTAACTCAAATTAAACAGTCTACGCCCAATATAGTCAGTCTTGAGGGATTGAATACTCTGATAAGCCGATCACGTTATTAGATGCGATGGATCTAGCTAGGAGCTCTACATAAAGTTTTTGAATGAGGCCCTAGGCACTCGGGCCCTAGGGTGCCTTCGGAAGAGATGGGCGGATAACGTTTAGAGGGTCGCAGAGGGGCTGAGTGTAACCGACTGGCGAGAGAGAGAGCTTGCGATATAGATTCCTGGAGGACGATTGTGCAGTCGACCATGGAGCTGGATAGTCTGCAGCGCCAGCTTAACTAACTTACTACGTTATATACGTAGTGTAAGATTAATCTATATTTTATTGAAAAAGCGTAATCATTTATCTATGTTATAATATTGATTGATGTTTATTTTGTAGACACGTCACTGGACCAATATATCTGACTCTTAAATGAAATTTGGCAAAGAGCCAACGCTCTCACTCACACTGTGATTTTTTTTTGTTGGCAGATCAACTTATTATGTTAGATCCTATATAGTGTTAAGCAAATAAGTACTTACCTACATATATATTTTTTATGTTGATTTATTTTATTTTTATTTGAATGAATGCTAGGAATGGTAACCATGGTGACGATTTTCGTTTTTTAATTATTGTACTATAAGCATTTAAAAATATTTTCAATGAAGTCTCTTGGTACCTAGTTGAAGATTTAATTTTATATAGTTCGTGTTTCACACAAGTACATTGTAAACTTTATTCATCTAAGAAAAAGAGAGACCTTCATAACGAAAGTTAAAGATATCGTTACAAATAGTTGATAATTTATTCAATAATTACAAAAACAATAAATTAAGGAAGTGTTACACGTACATTTATTTAAAGCGCAGTCGCTCGGTTCGTGATGAACTTCTAACATTTTAAACAGCCGCAAACTTTCATAATCTGAGGTTTTTAAACATAAAAAATCCTTGTAGCCTAACTATATTATCAACTTTTGTGTTTTTAATACTTATTGGTGAGTTTTGCACCGCCTAAGCAAGCAAGCCCCCAAATCTGTCACATAATACACAGCACATACCTATACGCACCTCCGTAGGTACGTCATCTGTTTATCCAATGAATTTAAATTAAATAAAACTTTGCTAAGTCGATACAAAATATAAAAGTTATTTGGTTTAACTACTAAATCAGTCACTGAGTTGACCCGCCATTGTTTATGTGATTGATTACGTCATGCGAAGTACCTATTTTATTTGACGTTATAATATTATACACAATGTTACGTTTAGCAAATTTTTATAAAAACTTATTTTTGTTTTATGAATGAATTTGCATAATAAAATTTTGGCAAATAATAAGAATTAAATCATTAAAAACTTGCAGTATTAAACATAATTAGATAGGTAGGTACCTATTTTATTAAAACTATGATGGCATGTATGCTCATACTTATTCAGAAAATTCATAACGGATTTTGAAATATGTACCTATAATATTAAACTACAAATCACTACCATAACAATTAATTTCCCCGGTATTGATATGAGATATGAATTTACTTACAATTTTCGACGTGGTTCAATGGATAACAATGTTTGAGCGCCGCTGGTTGCTATAAGGATATAAGTTCATTGCCCTCGTTGCAGGGATATAATATTTGATATCTTTAAAATTTTAAAACGTTCTCATTTGCAGACTTACGTTTTTTTGTGTTCTGCCGATATGCCTGCATATTTGTACTACTTGTGTACTTGGTATTAAATTGTTGTCTACTATTTTCATGTATTTACCAGATATATTCATAGAAAATCAAAAGAAAAATTGTGAGATGAACAAATTCAGTTTTCACTAGTTTCGAGATAATTAAAAATGTATGTGATGAAGGGGGTAATTTATTAAAAACAAATATTTCTATAGTCAAAAAGATACAACTAATATTATTAAATATTTAACGTATTTTAATAAAATTAATCGTTATTGTTTACTAAAATAAGTACCTACATTACTCAAAATACCACATATAAAATTAATGACAATCCCACACGTCCGTTGCCATTCTAAGTTTTGCCAGCATCCTAAGAGCGCGATGCAGAATCATCTTGATTAACTAAGTCACACTTGGCAATAACCATCATCCAGAGTTGCTAATTTAGATCGACATGACGTCTTAACCGTATTTTAAATAGTTTCGTTCTGAGCCACAGCTTATTTTCCTGTAGGTTTTCTACCTGTTATAAGATGTAGGTACATTGTGTATGTCGTATGTAGGGAATCCAATCCCGAGCCAAAATTCTGATCCCGGGATTTCGGGATTACAATTTGACAATCCCGGGATCCCGGGACTGGTCCCGGGATTGGCATTTTTTTTCCATTGTTAATATAATTTTTTTATATTTACAAATAACATTGATAAAATCGGTCAAAAATAAATCTAGTATAATTTATTCTATTTAAGACATTTATATTGTATACGTTCAATCTTGGAAATACACAAGCTTAATGGAGTAAATAATATTGTAATATAAAAATAATAATGTGAATTTAATATGAGATTGCTGTTTCTGATAGTAAAGACATAATGAATGGATTAGCGAGATTTAAAATAGTAAAACAAATAATCATGGCGTACTTATGGCCTTTCCGCTTCATAAATCTAATTAGTCAGCCAAATATGAAACTGCCGTAAAACGTATGATATCATGGTGGAATTACTTTGTTAAAAGTGCGAAGCATTGTTTTTTTGAAACTTTTCTCATTTTTAATAATCTATGTGAAAAAATAAAATGAATCGGCTACCTACACATGGGTATAAATCAAACTTCATTCAAACTCAGTTTATTTCTAATGTAGTTATTTTTTATTAAAAGTATTTTTTCTGTTATATTTTCGCTTTTATTTTATTTTCCATAAAAATTGATAAAAAAATCAATCCCGAAATCCCGGGATTATGTTTATCAATCCCGGGATTCATAGGTATCGAAAATAGCTCGGGATCCCGGGATTGGAATCCCTAGTCGTATGGATATTGGATACAGTAGGCGACGCAATCGTATGTCTTATGTCTGATTCTGCATCGAGCTCTATGTACATATTATTATGTAGGTATAAAGAAATTCCGAAAATAATTTTTCATTACCTATTTTATATTTATAGTACATATCTGTCTCCTGTGAAATAAACCTTCACATGAAGATGTATGGGTGTTGACACATTCTTATAATAATAATTGTAATGTATGTATTGAAACATGTACCTACTAAAGTTGTAAGTTATTGTACCCGCAGATCTGTAGAAGTGAAGTCATACCAATAAATTATTTTATTAGATACATACCTGCCTACTTATAATATTAAATACCTATCTGCCTAACTTAAAATCTGGGACATCCATTATTTATTTTGACCTCAATTCAATTCAACATTCAGAATGTAAATATTAACGGTGCATTTTTATTGTCCAAAAATGTATTCGGATATCACGTTAGCTTATAAAAATACTTTTCATCTAACGCTGAGAAGATGGAAAATTATTTTGAAGTCTTTCCTAGTGTATTGTTGTACTACATTGTTTACAGTTAGTAGGTACTAATTCATCAGAGAGTACATATAGTTTTCAATCATATTGTATTTTATATGTTTTATAATAATTCATAGTTCTTATTAAAGACTATACAATATTTATTACTAATTCATTATCTCTACTAATTATTTATTATCTTCACTAATAATAAAATTATTGATGTGTCTGCCTTGATATTTAAATGTTTGCCTTTTGATCAGCGTTTAACCTACATACAATATAATATACAATATATATTATATAGTTTGTCTGTCTATTTTCTCATATCTGTCATTTCCACACGGTTGAAAATCGTGCCCATCTTGAAATACCGTCTTCTGAGTGACTCTCCATTCCTCACGTCCACCTGCTTCTCACAGATTGAAAGCTTCTTCTTTATTTGGTGGCTCCAGCGCATCGAAGCTGTCTTTTTAAAAACATTGGATCAATATTAATGAAACATTCACACCGCATAGATTATATTGTTGATACCGGTGTTGGTTCAGGAGTTAAGTTGAAATACAATTTCTCGAAAATAACACACTTGCAACAATTCAATAAGAGTTGCTAAAATGGTCAGATAGCAACGGCGGAGTGGTAAAGTGAGGTGCAGGTAGAGGGGTGCGCGCGTTGATCCAACCATTGTATATCTCATTGATTTGAAAAAAACTGACTATAAGTTGTCTGTACGTGCTCCTCTCTCGCATGAACACATAACACAAAGTCATGTAAATTCAGTCAAAGTACACGTGCGTGGCGATTTCATTCTTGGATAACTGCCCCTAAGACATCTCAATTATAAAAAAATACCGATGCTTCATATCAAAACGTAGGGTCCCTTGATACGCCAGATTAAGATTGGGTGTGGTTTGGTGAGGTCATTAACTTCAATGTATATCGGTCTACTTTTAATTTCTGTATATCACGCAAACGAAGTAGGTACGTTTTGTACATTTACAACATGGCCCCCATAAGGAGAGGGGCTGACAGGGCTCTAGCCTAGGGGCCCGGCGAGGCGGATCGATAAAATATTTAAGATAAACACACATTCCAAATTTGTTTTAATATTAGGTAAAAAAGTCGCTTTTAAAATGTTTATATGTCCGAAGGAAATTAACGCCGTAGGCGATTTTTTTTACGATTAGAGCAAATTTGTGATGAGCGTTATTTAAATTATCTGGTCGATCCCCCAGGCTAACCCACAGGCCCTGTCAGCCCCCCCTTTGTGGGGGCCATGGTGATTTCCAAAGTTGAGTCCAATTTTCGTCTGACAAATCGTCTCGATTCCTTTTCTTATAGTTATAGTCTATGGCCGAATGTCTTCTTCCACTGAGTCACCACCAATCAATGTATTTTGAATGATCGAAAAGTGTCAAATGTGGTCCGACGAGTTTGATGACCAAAAGTGCCGAAACTGTTTTGGTATTCAACGAAGCTCTTATTGGGGTAATACGTATAGCGCGTTCACATTCACTTGAAGAAATGGTAATAGAATTTAATGCATATATCAAACGCGATAGATTTTCAGGATATGTTTTTTCATATGATCGATATTCAGGAAAATTAACTTGTAATATGTAATCGCGAACAATGTTTCATCTAATTGCTTTTGAAACATTAAAAATACCACGAAAAAGGGTGCCGGAACGCCGTTCCACCGCGTTACATTACAAAAAAGCTCTGCATACAGATATAAGATGGTTAAGTAAAGGTGAAGCTCTTGGTCGATTTTTTGATCGTCTGGAAGACATTAAATTTTTTTCATTTCAAAAGGTCAAACATTCGAAAATTAGATAACTATTTCCATTATCCATTGGCTGATGGATTGGCGTTTTTGAAGCTTTCAAAGCTAAAATACAGTTTTGGATAAATATTTTTTCGACTCTTTTTTACTCGATTTTATTACTCATCTTAAAACGCTTTTAGAGCAATTTGAAAATAGATTCCAGCAATTTTGTAACACATAATACTTAAATCTTGCAACTTAACTTACTTAAAACTTTACTTTACTTAAAACCGCAAAAAGGTTAAGAACCCCTGCTATAGAGCATTGACCATTGAATGATTGTCGTAAAAATAATCCTTTTTTCAATTCTTGATATTTCATAAAAAAAAAACAAATATTCTTAACTCAATCAGCTGATTCCCTGTTCTCTATTTTAAGGTAACATTATAATGTTTGCATGTGTTACTGTACTTTATTTTCATATCTTCTTAGAAATATTGTCATATCCATTGAATAACAAAAGTACAGATTGAGCATATGACATGTATTTTTATTCTGAGACGTGTGAGGCAACATTCAGGGGTGGTTTTATACATTCATACTTATGTTCAAGCGGAATTAGGCAATACAATAAGTATGTATCTTATGATAAAGATAAGTAAAAAGTGGCGACTCATATCCACCACACTCGCCACTATCGAATTTTTTATAACAACACTCGACAATATTGCCATATATGGCAATATTGCCGATGTAAGTAGAACTATTTTCTATTTATAGCACAGCTGTATACACCTTATTAATATTATTATAAAATGATGTACAAACACTACCAAATAGAAATAACATAATATAATAAGTTAATAAGTAATAAAATAACAATCCAATATTATGCTCGTGTTACAATTTGAAGTTTGTACCATAATAATATGAACTGATGCGAAAGGCCAATGACCGATATTGTAGTCGTGGGTTTGTTTGAGTACTATTTTTAGCATGACATTGATTAAGAACATCTTGCATACAATTATATTTTTTTTATCAAACAACTGTTAAGAGTTGCGAATCGTACATCTAACCGTGTTGTCGGTAACATTATACATATATATATATATATATATATACTTAGGGATGTCATATCGAAAGGAAAAATAATGATATCGTTGTCGTTTCGTAATTAAAGTATCTAGACTTTAAATTATTATCAATACTTTTTTGACACCCCTATGTATAATTATTATTGATTCGATATTACGTTGTAATTTAATCTTGCTGCATTTGAATTAATATAAACGACTAAATTATGTATCCAGAATCAATATTATTTTTTATCAATATTTCCTAAATCACCAATCTATTAATAAACCACCTCACTTATTTCACCATATCAAGCTTTGCCATCGGACCACACCGCAAGCACATGGTCGTGCTACTCGTGCTACTTGCCCGGGTCCTTCGCAATGTCCATATGGATTCCTAGTCCATTAAAAATCACATTATATTACCATATATTAAAATACCGGTAATATTAAAATTTATAAAATGTTGATGGATTGGTGAAAATACTCGTATTAAGAATGTAGTTAATTTCGCCGTCTACAACTCCCATAAAAGACGAATAATCACTATTTAAATTTCACTGGGAATATCAAGTTAGTAAATAATATTTTTGAAAAAATACATAGGCTGTATTTGGTCATTACTTTGAATTTACTTTTTGGACTATTTTGCGAAACTGCGATAATTTTTTTACAACAAAACAAATTAAAAAGAATAAGAACAAAATAATAAACGAGTAGGGTACATTTTTTTCATTCATACTTTTGTTTCGTTGTCATAGCACTTTATATGTTTTAATTCACAACACATCCCATTCAATGCATTGAAACATTGTATCAAAACAATTAATAGAGGTACATTTTTTAATTTACTTTTTACTCTGAGATAATTATGTAGTATTCATAAATAATAGTGCTTATATCATGTAAATAATTTGCAACAGTGAGCTAGTATGGTTTTGGTTTTCTCCAGTTAACTTCTGCATTGCGTATAGGTACATATAATGTCGATTATCTAAGGTGCAAATAATTGTGTAACAACTTTACCTACATAGCGCCAGGTAGACTTCTCTAAGAGACAATGTACCTACTAAGCATTAGTTTCTAATTTATACTGTTTCTTATACATGTACCTACGTTAATTTTAAACAAAGGAATTTTCTCTAAAGCGATATAGCTATAATGACTATAGTGTTATGTTGGCAATACTTTACTATAACGTTATTCTAATATTGACAGGTATCGGTATAAAATAAATAGGTAATAGACACACCCATATAATAAAGAAAACTTTGATAGAAAATATACAAACTAGCCTTAGTATAGCCGAGCTTTAGACACGAAAGGCTGTAGGCTGTCATAACAGCAATTAAATTGATTAATACTTCACATTTAATTTATTGTAATTTAATGCTGCAATAAATTGTTAGTATTTCGGTGCAAATAATATCTATAATAAAGCATTTGAACTCTAGGTGGAAGGAGTCTTGTATGTATTCCGTATTAAGAATTTTTTTTCAGATCGATTCTATAATACAACGATTGTACGTGTATTTGTAATAGTTTCTTCTTCTACTGGCACCCCTAAAATGTGGTGTCGACGCCGAATACTTCATGTTTATTGGACAGAGCACAAGATGAACCAGTCAATCATAAAAAAAACTCCAGATAAAGGAAAGACTCTCTTCAGTCTACAATATAATATCTGAGACGCATTATGCAGTTTTTTAGACATATAGAAACTGGCACTTTTTGGGTAGCCTCCAGGGAAAGCGAAGCAGAGAAAAACTGTCGCAATGCGTTGAAGGAACCAATCGAAAGAGCTTATTGGGTAGCCTTCATTCTGTCCTGAGGGAGGTAGCTAACCATGAGGGACCATTGAGTCTTGGTTGCTCAGAAGATACTACATTTTGGGGTAGTCACAATCAGCCATGAGGGAATGACCAAGAAGAAAAGTGAAATATATTACAAAAATATTATGGTATTTGATGCTTTATGACATCTAATAATAGATTTTATATAGGGATGTTATATTATAAGGCGTCTAGACGTTGAAATATTTGAAAATGTGTTTTCATCTAAGAATGTTGCGAGCATTAGGCACCTTAGGCAGGGCAGGTATCGTCACCAAGATAGTACTTTTGCAAAGAGCTGGGAAAAAATAAAATATGTAGAGTTAAAATGTAGGTTATCTCGGCCATATTTTATGGGTAAAAATAACCATATTCTATAAAGTATATGGCATAACGAAATGAATCTGGTAGACTCCAAAAATTCACGGGTGAGCTGAAATTAGAAGAATCGAGTAAGTAACTAT
The DNA here is from genome assembly GCF_057557595.1 of Rhyacophila brunnea. Taxonomy (NCBI): domain Eukaryota; kingdom Metazoa; phylum Arthropoda; class Insecta; order Trichoptera; family Rhyacophilidae; genus Rhyacophila; species Rhyacophila brunnea. Next base: position 19,742,239 of record NW_028232965.1, read on the forward strand.
CATACATAACGCAGGACATAAATGTTTTCGCCGAAGTAATAGTTAAGAGCGTACATAAGTGAAACGGCAAATAATTTTCAACTGTATCTGGAACGAAATTTCGGCCGCGTTGCCATTCGGAGAGCGATAGTCGACATGTTTGCACGTCAATTTGTTTTGTGATGGCGTCGAACAAACATATTCTTAAATCGTGTAAAGATGACTAAAAAACGTTCCGCATGTAGGTACATGAAAAAGAAAACATGTCAATGAATATACTATTATTGTTATGAATATAATAATAAACATAACATAAAAAGGACGCATGTTGAATTTTTATGACAAATTATATTTCGTTCGGCTCGCGTCATTTGCACAATCCACGTATCCACCTAATCACGATCTTTTTAGACCATGCCTTAGCTGAGATATAGCCTTAACGTCGGGGAGACCTGATATGTCATACAATGAAGAAATGAAGAGGAAAAATAAAGTCGTACCTATTCGTTTTAAATTTATTATTAGGTAATTACAAAAAAATCCGAGAGTAACATTTTACTTAGTATATTGTATTATATCATTAGTTTATCTATGATGATGTTGGATACCTTGCAATTGTTGAACCACAATAGTGTTGGGAGTTACAAATAAAATCTGTCACTATTATTAACAAGCTTATAGTATTGAATAAACTATGGATTTTAATAATTAACAGCTTAACTATTTTTATATTAAGTATGTTCTAATTACTTGTAGAAAATATAATCTACGGATGTTAGAACATACTCATATATATATTATTATTACAAACATTTCTTTTTAACCAACGCATTTTACGAATATTAAACGAAATGGAATTTTACCGCAATGTTCTCGTTTCGTATTGGCATATCGAAAAATAGCCACAAATCGCCAGATTTTTATAAGAAATTAGTCATCCAATGAAAACAATACTTGTGATGGGATATCAAACGTATATATTTACTTACTTACTGATATATACCTACCTACCTATATAAAACATTTTTATCAAATTTAATGTATCATTAATCATTATAATCTTTAGAATCTAGTAACTAATAATGTATTGATGTAATGTAATGATGTTTTTGTAATAGCTTGATAAAATTAATGTAGCAGTCTTCGGTCCAAGTTTCGGATTAACACAATTTGACTAGTATTATTCAATCGATGAGGGTTGTGAAGGAGAAAGTTTAAAGAGATCCGCTTGTCTATAGCTCGTTAATAGACACACATTTGCACCGATAGATATGTCTACGTGATTGTTTCCACGTCGCATGAATTATCAAGAAAACTTTGACAGCTTGAGTTAATTAATCTGGTAGGCCAGCGGTATTCAAAGTGTGTGGCGCAGCGCCCTGGATCGCCACAAGCAATTCTCAGAGAAACCGTATGGTGCAGGGGTAGATTATTTAAAAAATAATAATTCCAGACAATTATTTTCATTCAATACACTGATGCTCGACACAAGTGTTAAAATCGTATACTTCTAAAGTCGTTTCAATCAGGCGGCGACATAATGTATACTGTTCTTTCCTTATTGCTGCGGCAACCATTTGAGCTTTATTTTAGAGGGAAGCCCTTTTTTAGAGTTGTGTCTTTTCTTTGTTTCAACAACTCACTTCTTCTTATGGTGCTGTCTTTTTAAAGAATCTTTTATATTCGCCTCTGCTGTGCTCTGCCTATGAGATGCACATTATTGTCCTTTATTTCGAAATCCTTACTTCATTTTTGTTGATTTTTTGCAAAACGGTATAGTACTTAAACAGAAAATACTACGTATTTATTGAGACGGGGGAAATACCTGATCATAATAGGGACAGGGATTATAATGGGAAAAGCTAACAAAATAACTATGGGGACTGGGGAGAAATTTTTCAATTGGCTATTTAAATGTATACACTATTTCTATTGGTTCCATGAAACGAAATAGATTGAAAACCACTTGACATAATATGATATAGGATAAACATAACATTATTTACTAAAGCTTTCAATTTTTTTTCAGTAAAAGAACTTGTTTGGTCTTCGTTGAGTTTTCTAATTTTAATGCATTTTCAGATTGTCTAACAGTTCATTCATAGAAAGTATTAAAAATATAGCATAGAAAGTTCGATTCGATATAAATTAACATTATAAAAAACGTATGACACATTACTCTAAGCGAAATGATTATATAGCTTGATTTCTATTTAAAGCTACTGATCTTATAGGACAGAGATGGCGAACCTATGGCACGCGAGATGATTTTGCATGGGACGCGAATGTTTCATTTTGAAGAGAAAAGAAATTACTATTTTTATATTTATAAGTACTTATTTAAAAAATGTTTTTTTATATAAAAAAAAGTTTTACAAATAAATATATTAGTAGGTAGCTACTATTTAGGTAATATTAAAAAAATAATGACGACATAGCCATGCGTATATTCTTCGGTTTTTCATATTATGTTTACCAATCGATGCGCAAACGGAAACGACGAAATTCATGCATAAAATGACAAACTGCGTTGTATAAAAAATAGCAGGTAAATCATTTTCAAGAATAATCATTAAGTTTAATGTAAATATGCAATTGCATAGCTCTGTACTTAGGATTGGGCAATTCAAAATAAAAAAGATTCAATCAACAAAAATTATGAAATTAATTATCGGCAGTCATTCAAAAACTGCTTGTTATTTTACCTCAAAAATAAGTTCTAAAAATGGAAAACCGTTCAGTGATGGAGAAAATAATATGAAAGAAGAGTGGTTCAAAATGCTTCCACGATCTCTTTTGAGAATTTTAAAACAAGGAACAAAATATTCAAATAATAAAAGATATGCATTCGGCTAGAAATATGATGGATTGTAATTTTTAATGGAATTCTTAAAAAGTATTGTTTTAGAAAACCTAAAAAAACTTTTTTTTTCACCTTGAAAAACCGCTTGAAATTTTGGCACGCGTACGTAAAAAGGTTCGCAAACCCTGCTATAGGACGTACCAACGGAGTATTTAACTTATAAATATGGAACCTGGGTTACAATACTTTCAATAACTGTGGAACTTAGGATTAAAGAGATCCAATTGCATAGGTGATCAAGTCGAAAAAACAGTTTTTTTTTTTTTTATATTATATATCTACCTATAATTTGTATATGATTGTAGTACTTTAATAATCATAAACCCTTTAATTATTGTATGTCAAAATTCTTTTCGTTCTTTGTTAATATTTTTTTTTCTAAACGAATTTCGTAAATAATGTCAAAATTTATTTGTCGCATGTTGGAAAAATATTATATTGATTTTAATTTTACGTATGTATTTGTAAGACTTTTGATATATACTCAATTAATAGTCATTAATCATCAAATAAAATACTAACGAATGTTTTCGTGAAAATTTAAGCAAGCATTCTACCATTCTACTTGTTTATATTACATTTTTCGATATAAACTGATAAGTACCTACATGAATTGAGCGTACGCTATGTGTATTATACATTATAGGTATCTACTTAATTATAATTGTAATATATTTATATACCTATTCACAACGAGTATGTTCTGTTATGAACCAACATTTAATTGTACGGAGATTGACTTGCCAACGAAACCCTTTGAGTTGTGAAACGATGGATGTTAAGAAATTTTACGGAAATCTGGCCTTCAATTTATTTCATAAGGAAAAATGTTTTTATGATTCATCGTAGTTTTATATCACAATAAGTGTATGAAGTTTGTTGCGTATTGTAAATGAGTCTGCAAAATTTGCCGCTATCAGTAAAAATGTCAATGACACCAACCACCAGCATCTAGCAGGTTGATAACGGACACAGTGGCGTGTTACATTGTCAATTGAGCGTGAAATGAAAATACACTTTATTTAAATAATAATAAGTAATACGTATTTATTTAAACTAGTATGTCTATATGATTAATAAAAAATACTCAGATGGGTGATGAAAAATACCTATTGAGCATATTTCGATAAAATTAGTAATCGTACAAAAAATGTTGAAAAAATTAAATGAATTTCCAAACTTTAATAATTATTAGTGAAGTATGTATGTAGTACATACTGTGTACCTACACAATGTCCACTAGAAAAATACACTAGTTTTATTTTTATTTTGAAGATTTTTCGTTTGGTCACAACTATGCGATTGCATATAGATAACCAATAATCATGGTTTGAATGTCTACAGTTGAGGTCGGCCACCTTACAGGCCGCAATACACACTTTAAAAATCGCTGAGAGCGTATGATATATGTACTATATATTATTATACAATATTATTTGACTGTTATCAAGATTTTTTTTTTGTATAATAGTTTATGCGAATTTATGTATATATTACCCAATTTGATATTATAGAGATGTCTGCGTAGGTTTTCATAGTGAATGGATTACCTACTGAATATTGGTGTGATTTTCAGGATTTTTTGTAGTTGCTAATATTTTGAATTATCTGGCGGTTTAATCCATTCATCAGTTTTATTAATTGAGAACTCAATTAACCAAGTACATATAAAAAAATATATTAATTGAATGAAACATATGAAGACGTCTTCAACATACTTATTCAAATGCCGATGAATCTTGTGAGACCAGTGACAGTGAAACTAATATTATCTGGATTACAGCTTTCACATGACGTAATTTATTATTGTATTCATGATTCTAAATAACCCTTGGCGTCCATTATGGCCGATCGGGTAATATGTATGCCTGTGATGTCGTGGGTCCCGGATTTGAAGTGCGGACCTGGCGAAAAATTTGACACGTTGTTTTCTATTGTGTGTTTGAAAGTATTAATATAATATGTTGAGAAAGTGGTTAACATTCATTTGTCGTAATAAGTATAATTTTCTTAATACAACCTCTATTCTATGGAGATTCATATAATCTTCTTAAAATCTGACATGGTAAAAAAACAACTTTTCGGTTTCAAACAATATGAATTTTCTTTAGGCTTTCCCTCCCTTGTATAGTGAATTTCTGGGCATGCCACTGAACTGATACATTTCAAAATGCACTCGGTTCGCCTCGCTTTTGACAAACAGCGTCTCATGGAACTAAACTAACTGTAACTATCAGAATGGAGCCTATTATTGAATAAAATCTGAGAGTGTATCGAATCATAAGTTAAGGCCGTTGACGTCGCCCTGGGCGCGGCGCGGGAGGGCGGGGGAGGGCGCCGAACCGGCCGAAGTGGGCCAGTGGGCTGCCGACCTCTCCCGGACACAAAGCGCCGGATATTTTTTAACATACTGCCTCATCACAAAATTTAATACCAGTCTAACCGGAGAGTTTCATTATTATTTTGTTCCAAGAATGCCTGACAAGCGCAACTTTAGGAATAACGGCGCTCGCGACCGCTTTGACGCGGGTCGAATGGAACGACGCACACTTTCGGAGAGATCTCTGCCTTTTTAAAAATCATCGACACACTATCAAGCCGTTAAACTATTCCATATTAGAACGTGCATCGAGATTCTCTTTTTGAATCGTGTATCAATATGAGAGGTTGTCCGCTGTATTCAGAATGGTTGGGCTGTTGAACTGAAAGCTGCTGTCATGTACGCCGAGCTACAACTATACTTCAAAACATTGTGTGCTTCCCGTATTGACATACAGATCGGAGACATGGATCATGACACCTGGCGTACCACAAAACGTATTTACAAGTGGTACAACAAGTGATGGAACGATTAATGTTTTAAAAAAAACATGTACATATTAATACACAATTCTAGTGTCAGTGGACCAGTACCAGTAGGAAGGACCTTTGAATTAATAGAGGTCTCGAAGGGGACATCGACGTACCTATCGGAAGGCATCTTAATAGGTAGTTGGTAGACGGATAATCGTGTGGATAATTTGTACGTATGCAGTTTGCCGTATCACCTTCACCGTGAAATGTTGTATCGGAAATATATTACCGTACGTACCTATATTAAAGACCGTCCAACCTCTAAAACACCCACGATGGCCGCGCGGCTTAAGCGTCGGCCTATAGCGTCGTGGGTCCCAGGTTCGAATCCTGGGTCTGACAAGTACCTACACATATTGTTTTTCAATTTGTGTATGAGTCTGAGTATGAACCTAATAAGTTGAGCAAGTGGCTGACATCCATTTCCCGTAAAAAAAAAAACAAAATCTGTCAATACAAACTTTCACTCTGTGGAGGCCCATATGATCTTATTAGGATCGGATATGGTCGAAAAAAAAACTTCTTCGGGTCGTATAGTACTGAAATAAAATTCATGTCTAAATAAAACACAGTTCTTGTCGGTTTACACTGTAAACGTAAATTTTACAGTAAGCCAGCGGTAAACAATTTTTGAAAATAGCTGATATACTGGATTATTAGTTAGGTTAGGTTTTTATTCTTGACTCATGAATTTTGCCAAAATCGGCTATGAAATTTGAATTAATGTGCATATTGAATCTAATAAAATTGGAGACCGTATAGTATACGATCATCTCTTTCCGATAGAAAACTCACGGCGAACTGTGCCTCAGTGAAATGTGTTACGTACAATTTATATGCAACCACGGATAATATCAGGAAAGCCACCGGACTGTATTTTCAGTAGGCAGTGGAAGTTTACAGGATGAAGGTGAATAACCAATTTGGATATAAAAATTTCTACTAATCTGACTGACGAAATGATAATCGAGAATGGCCTAACAAATATTTAAAAAAAAAAAAGCGTGTAAGCTATATAGATCTACCAGTATAAGTTGTCCGCTGAGTGAGGGCGCCACATGCTCACATTTGACATTTAATATTTTTTATACTGTGATAAGCTCAGTTCTAAATTCGAACACCTGAAGATTTATGATTGTATAATCTAGAACGAAATACCAAATCACAGCGCCACCTGTTGACATTCATGGTTGTGGCTCAGTTCTTCAACATAAATAATTTTCGACGATTCATAACACGATTCGATTAAAATAAAAGATTATTTTATTCTCAAGACAGATATTTTTCAAATTTAGAATTAATTAATAAAATCTTCTCTCTATCTCCTACGCATGTACGTACCTATGCTTTCTCTCAAGCGTTACAGATAAATCGAGGCAAATACATAATATAGTTTATAAGGTATTGAGGAATATGTACATTTTTTATTAATTTAAATGAAACCAGATAACCTCTGTACAAACTTAAGTCATCTATTTGTATCGAAACGTCCCAAAAGTCCGTTATATTTATGAAATATGTACCTAATTAAAAACCGAGAAGAAAGAGCACTTGAGAAGGACTTCATCCAATAGTGAAGGATTCATGCAGACTATTGATGGTACTTATAAAATTGAAAACTATCGCTCGTTGATACATGGAATAATAAAAATGATTCCTGATAAACTGATAATAATTTTACAGTATTTCGACAGCAAAATAATTGTAAAACATCTACAATAAAAGGTCAGGAATATTTCCAGTTGAAAATAACTATGTATTTATAATTAATTTATTAATTACTTCATTTGAAACACCTAAGAAATATACACATTCGAAAAATGTTTGTATTGAATGTGACTTGAACCTAAAACATCACTCGTACCTATGCAATAACAGAATAACGTATTTATAACCGAGCTGTCTTGGTTGAGTAATTGTATTAATTACAAGAGATGTATGTACAATAACTTAGTAGAAGTTGCTAGTGTTACGATTGACCTGAAAAAAGCTCTACAGCTAGTTATTAAAATTAAATGGTGGTACTCGCAAGTACCTACCGATCGTTCGTTCCAAGGATTTTCTTTGCCATAATAAATGTATATCTACCGCTGTGTACCTATCAAGAAGATCACTTTTTTTGTTGACATATTTGAGTTGTTTATCTCGGGCAAAAAAGTTTTATTTCGATTGTATCATTCAGTTGCCATGCGATGGGCGGCAGTCTGAAAAAAAACTGACCACGAGAGGTTTTGGCCTTTTAAGCAGATCGACGCTACGAAAACACGGCGTTCTTGGTAAAACCTTCGCGAATCAACGGAATAATTTCATTTCAGTTACAGGTACGCCTGTGCAAGGTTGCACAATACAACACTCATTGGAGAAATATTTTTGTTCTATCCCGGTTTTTTTATACTCATACAATATAGTCTTTTCAGATATATCTCTTGTAGTTGTATTTTTTACATATTTTAATTAAATTGTTGTAAATTAAGAAACGTAGATATTATCTATATAATTTATTGACATTAGTGTGTTTTGTGTTATATTACTAAGGTTTTATTGTAAGTATAATATTTTTTGTTACCCACATATTAATAATTAATATAGGTATCAGCAAGATATACAAACTGTATGCACTATATTGAGAAATTTAGATTTTTTACACATCTAACACGTGCGAGAGTTTTACACCACATATATAGTATAACTAGGACATTGTTGTTCTTCTCTGTTCGTTTTCGCCCGAGAAAATTGCTCCGTAATAATGTATATTTTCTAGTGCTAGTGTGACTGACATGTAGATTCAAACAAACATTTTTTACCATCCCATTAAGTTTAAAACACCGCCTGTGGGTCTATTCCATACAGAAGGCGGCTATCGATGGTAGTTTATCATATTTATATATTGAGGCTGTTGATTGTTACAATAAGTTATATGAATACGTGTATTAATTAAGGCGCTAAGTACCAAAATAATAAAAACTGACATTTTTATAGAAAAATGTTCTACATACCAACGCCAATAACTTCAACTATAGTCTAAGTGCCTCAAGCAAGCCAAAAAAATACAGCAAAATAATTAAACCTGTCGACGTTGTAAGTCCGTTGGCGTGTTTTATTTATAATGGTGTAAGTAGCACTGTAGTGGTCAACGGAATTCAATATAAAATAGCTGACGATGGTGTGTTGACGCTTGCGAGTTCTTAATACCTAAAATTATAGAAGCTGCCGTGATTGCTTCACACTGTAAAACTAAAATTTTCAAAAGGTCTGCTTCATGAAATTTTACTGCAATGACTCAGTATATTGTAACTACAGGCAATACTACTTTTTGGTACTTAGAGCCTTATTTAATACACGTATTCATATGTCTAAATCTAAATTGTCAAAAAGTGCTATGTTTTAACAGCCCCTCTCTTGACTGTGTTAACTTTTAGAGATATACAGATTTGACAGTTTAGACGGCTAACTTATTGTAACTATTATAATACCTCAATACATAAATATGGTAAACTACCGTCTATAGTCGCCGATAGCCGCCTTGTGTATATAATAGACCCACTGGTGGCTGTCTCATAGTTGTAGTGGATGTTAACCGGAGGAGGAAAGGTTACGATATTCATATTGTAGTACACATTATTATTTATTTCCGGAGGAGGAAAGGTTGCGATATTCATATTGTAGTACGTATTAGTATTTATTTCTATCCGTCATTTGTAACGTTTTTTCACAAAATAACTGATCGAGAAAAAAATTGTAAGATTTAAAAAAAAAACATTATCTCGAACTGGTAAATAATAATTAAAACTTTAAAATAAATCATTTTTAGGACAATATCAAAAATAAATTGCGTGATTACTTTCAATTTTTTTTTTTTAATTATCAAGTATTTTTACAACGTTTTTCTTAGCTCGTATTCTTATTTGTCCGGTGGTTCTTTGTCCGGTACAAATCTTGCAATCGATGTTTAACTAACTTCCCGACTAGCTAGACATTTGAAACGTTTAGAATATAACAGAACACGATGCCAACGCATTTTTTAAATACTTTTAGCCATCTTTAAGTAGAATTGAATTCTTTTTCAGTTAATTCTGTTTTATATGAAAAGTTATTTCGACACCATTATTGGATGCTAGGCGTCTAGGGTCCTAGCAACTAAATTATTAATATATTATACGTGCTTTACTATGGGAATCAATATGGGATGTCAAAATGACATTTCAGTATTATTTCAATCAAGTACAAATTTTTTTAATCGTTTAAGCTAGTCAAGTCAAGATTATATGATTCAACAGAAAATTTAAAAACGTTGTATGTAAAAAGTTCTTTTTATCTTGTAATTATTTTTAACTTAGTTCGCTACTCACATCAGCAGTTAAAATGCGTTTTATACTTGTTTACATTTCAACAAAAATGCTTTTATTTGTAGGAGTGCATAATCGTTTAGTTTGTAAATATTTCAACAAGCATCTGTGACCTATTTAATTAGTGGCACGTAGTGCATCGCGTAGTAATGACTTTTATGATTTTTTTTACGAATCAACTCGAAGAAAACACACAGCTGCATAATATTTTTTGGAAAATTTGTTTGTTTTAAATAAATACTCATAGGTACTATCTAATCTACGCATTTACGGCCAATTCGACAGTATTGATTTTTTATTGAAGAACGTTATCGGTGTAAAACAATAACAAATTTATGTCTACCTCTTATATACCTACCATAACTTTTCTAAATTAATTGAATTGCAGAGAAAATTTTATCCTTATTAACATCCTTTCTAAACCACCGTGCTTGAAATCAGAGTATGGCCCATAACGCGATTTTCTTATGATGGAATATGGTGATGTAATGTAATAGCTTGTAGATAATTAAATGAGTAAAGTTCATATTACACCGTCTGCCCGATCTGCCCGATCGGCCCGATCATGAAATATCATTTTGGACCGTATCTTGGAGACTTGGTGAAACATAATAATTACTTTATTTGAGCACGACTCTGTCGACGATCAGTGACAGTTTCGTCGACAATTATCAAAAACGTACCTATGTATTTACAACAATTCAGAATGAGGAACTGACAATATATGTTTCCGACCCCCACTAACAGAGTTTACATACAGAACTATGAAATTGAAGCCATGACAAAATATGTTGGTTGTAGGATAAAGTGCAACATAGTTACATAAATAATATGCATTCTCTATTCTGAGTGTTTACGTGAATGTAGCGCATAATATTCGACACAGTGAGAATAAGTAACCGCGATGACAGGTCCGGCATCTCGGTCGGGTTTCTGTGTCGGAAAATAGAACCGAGAAAGTTCTCGAGTCTTGCATATAATTTGACCTCTAGCCACACTCTAGTCCCGTGTATGCACTTACCAAACAAATCATTTAAATTTTAGTAAATTTCTTTTATCGCAAGTAGCACAAACTTTTTGTCCTAGAGCCATAACATATGTCATCCAACACTAATTAATCGGTCTGGTCTCCCCTAAAGCAGTTGTATACAAACTAAACAGTAAATTTACAAGTATGTACCTACCAGTTATGGATATGTAGCAATAATATATTTTGCCTCTACAATTTGATTTGGATGTTGACCCCCTCCCACATAGATTTATGAATAGTTATTTTTTTAAGATAGATATCTATTAATCACAAAAAAACAACAACATGTGAATCTCCAATACGCGAGATTCGTACCTGTAACCAACGGTTTCATAACCGGACATTACCGGCCCGTACATTATTAGCGCTAAATTAAAAAGATTTAAAAAAAAACTTGTTTTAATTAACCCTTAATTGCATGGTGTTTCCTTGAAGTGCATGGCCTTATTCTTTGAGCGAATGAAATTTTATTTAAAAACTTACAGTTCTCTGCAGTGGACAAAGTGTGGTAACAAAATAGTTATATTTTTTTTATTCAAAAGACTGTTGATTTATGATAAAAGATTAAATTAATTAAGTAATCCTGCATTATATATCATCGATGAGCTGTTGAAACAATTTCCTTATAAGCACAAATGAAGGTAGGGTTTCAATTTTTCTCTCTGTGATATTGTGTCTAAATAACACCAAATAATCATCGAGGATTTGTAATATTCATAATTTGACATGTACGTCCATTAGAACGATATTTAAAAAAATGAGACGCATTAATCGGGAGGTTTCTGTAATGATGCACTATTTTAATTTAGGTGATATACACAAAATTGAGGGTTAAATAGGTACATGCAATATAAATGAACAGTAAATATAAAAATATATGAGATTTATTTTACAGCGAGATAAAAATACGTTGAACGTTTATTATTTAGATGTAAAATCACGTCGCATTGAAAAAAGCAAACAGCGCATATTCACACACACACTACGAACGCAGACAATCAATAAAATTGTTCTATAGTTATGAATTTAGCTCTACATATTACCTAGGTACTGAGCTGATGTTATGAAATCGCTATTTATTTTTGTATTACAAAGTTTTCATCGGTATACTTAGAGGCAATCCATGGACTGAAACCGTATGCGGTTTAGATCCGTGTGCCATACTAAACTTATGATTTTTGTTCATGAAAATATATTTTCACTAAATTTGTAAGTGTAAGTGTATGGTATAAACCGATACGATCAGATAGATGCTTATAATAAATATTTGTGAAAATATATTTCCGTGACTAGAAAAGATAAGCTACGAGATGGCACACGGTTCGAAACCGCATACGGTTTCAGTCCATGGATGGCCTATTTATTCTATTATAGTAGGTAGTTCAGTCCAGACCTCAAAAATGACAACGACCACCACTCAACAACAACCCGGCCACCACTGATGTTTTGTATTATATTATAGGAAATGTGCAGCATCCTTCTCGATATGCTGATGTCTAAATTAAATGTGAATGGTATTTATCATGATATGAAGCATTCATTCATGATGAATTAGTAATTTATTAATATTTCGGTAAGTATCACAAAATTAAATTATTTCAATTACGGTGCACTTCAAGCATTTACCCACTACGGTCATTGCACTTTTACCTACTAACTCCATTAATATTTATTAACTTTAATTATGACCTTTCAGAATACGTATTTACTATGTCAAACGATGAAAAATATCACGATTTTGAAGACTTCCATTTGTAATGTGGATATTTTTGTAAAAAAAAATTTAGGTTTATGTACAACTGTTTAAAATAGTGATAATTTATAGCATCAATGAAAAAGTCGAAATTCGTCGTGCATGTCGTCGATGTAGGTACATTATTTATCAATCTGTCAAATTTTTACAACAAAGAAATAAAAATATTTAAATCAGATACACTTTATTAAGGCCATAAATATATTTCAAGGCTGCGTGTGTTTCGTCCGCGTTTACCCACATTTTTTGTAGACTTCAATAGGTACAAACAAATATTTCATTCACTCGTTTTTAAAGTATCAATTTGTTATTTACAAATTACAAGCCATTAATTATTATTGTATTCCATGTATCTGCTTTTTTAATGTTTTTTAATTTACATATTATATAAAACTCGCAAGTTTCATATAGTATGTAATATCTATGAAACTGAAAATGGTACGTAGTTACTTATATAAAATTTATTTCTTTCAAATTAAGTACAAAAATGTGGAAAATGCAATATTTAAATATGAAAGCAACATTGCCATATTTTATTTTTTTAAATATACTATTTAATATAAATGTTATCAAAATAAGTAACCGAAAACATAGTAGTCAGAATAGTGCAATAGTTAATTCAATAGATTCTCTATAATCGAGTCTGCGATCGAGTTTGTACTGTGATGATCAGTCTTATATGATTAAGAACAATGCATGAATAAAAAAAAACAAAAAAAAAACAACATTCAATGGAGGTTATTCCGGATGTAAAATGGGTTTGTCGTTATTTCTAATTAATAGTACTTTCATCCAAATTAATCCGGATAATTGAGGTTCATATTAGTACGCATATGACCGAAAATATCCTCTCTAGTGTTTTTTCTTTGAGGTTATCTACTGATTATATTAAAGAAGTATGGCTAATTAAAACGATTATTACAATTATTTCGTTTTTTCAAAAAAATAATTACCTACTTTTATATAGGTACCTAATTTTATTTTTTATATAACTAAGAACAAATAAGATAATATTGTACTTCATTGAAATAATTATTTAAAAACATTTCTCACAAGTATATGCTCGAATGCTGCTAGGTGTCATATTTTTTCAAAAAAAAATCCTAGTGATTATGGCAAGTATGTTCAATAAAAGAATGTTACATTCTTAAATCTTGTGAATTATTTGTTGAATAAAAAAATAGTATAAGTACATCTAAAGACGTATTATAACAGAATAAATTTTCTTGAAGGTTTATTTGGATACCAAGTCAATATACTCTACGCAAGGAGATTGGGATTGTAGAGACCTTCATAAAAACTAGATGAACATTAGTCGGTGAAGTAAGAATACGTTGTGTAACACAGATAATACAATAAAGCAATTCTGTGTAAGTGGTGCTGGCAGCTATTAAGAAACTTCTAATGTATTTTTTTATGTGCAAGTAATAATATTTTCATTTTATCAATAAAAGAGGAAATGTGTGCCAGGTCAATAAACTCAAACAAAGTGTTTTAAAAATGTTATCGACTGGCGAATGGCGTCTACCGAGCAACAACCTCCTTGATGAGTAACTCGAATCGCACGTTTTCATTATTCTGAGATATGCTTAATTGCAATTATCATTAATCGGCCTAATCACCATAACAATACTAAACATATGATTAACGTGTATTTTATTCATTGCAATGAGATCTACATTGTAAAGGGCAACCACCTACGTCCTACACAATATTCGATTCAATGAGAGAAGTATTGCCAGCACAATATTAGAATAATTCCTTAGTATGGGTATTAAATTATTAATCAAGGTGATTAATTATTGTACGACAACATCTTTTTGGCTACGTGTTAATACTGCGAACTAACATGCTCCGCCCATTTTTACCCGGAATTCCATTATAAACTAACAAGCTCCTCCCATTTAGTAGACAGCAGCGCCTAGAAGCGTAGCCAAGAAGATGTTGTCGTACAATACATATTATTTGCAAAAATCTAGATTAAGATTGCCGTGACAGATAAATAAAAAAATTAAAAAAAAAACAAAATAAATAAATATTTTTATGCTGTTTCATTGCAATAAATTGCAATTATTGCATCTGATAAAATATATTTTTTGTGTGACACTGAAGACTTTTTGAAGAAAACTGAAGACGGGGTATAAGAAAAATCTGCACCTGTTTCGGTCAAACCAATAATTCAAAGACGCTGTTTTATTTTCAATTTGAAATAATTCATCGACGAAAATAGTTGTTCGCAGTTGTATGTTTACACAAAGATGGTCAGAATAGCGGTTAGCTATTTTTTTTTATTTAATTAAACGCATCAGGTACATATGTATTTTTTAAAGGAGCAATACTTTTACTTTTTTATTCACAGAAATATTATATTGCCAAAATATTTTTGAAAATTGTCGCGTAATCTAAATAAACCAGTGAGTGCTAGATAAGGTAAATTTCAAAAATCAGTAGATTTTAGATCTAAGTATAAAAAACCTACCTACTAAACTTTCGTATAGGTAGGTACTAAAATTTGAACTTTGCCCGCGTGTCACACAACAATGGTTTAGGTGTCACTTAGTGACACGCGTGCCATAAGTTCGTCATCATTGTTCTATAACAATGAGGATTACCCGAGCTGATCACACTATTGAAGAAAAGGTTTTAACGAAGAAAAAATATGACTACAATCAAGCGAATAAAGGTTGCATACTTCGGAAATATTTTCGTCAATGATAAGTATCATTTACTTCAGATCATAACACAGGGAAAAGTAGAGAGTAGCAGAGGCTTAGGCAAAATGAGATTATATTGGCTACCCAACTTTCGCAAGTAGCGTAATGCCCAAGGCATTGATGATCTGATACGACTGAACCAGGACAGGGAGATGTAGGTAGGTACTACGATTTGGTCGCCAATCCTCGATAGAGAATCAAAAAAGACGATGAAAATGGTGCATAACTATATGAAAATGAATCTGATTTTTCTTTTACATTAAATAATTATGATAGCCGAGGGGCTTACGCGTTGGATTATAATGTCATGGGTCCCAGGTTCGAATCCTGGGTCTGGCAAATACACATTGTTTTTCAATTTGTGTTTGGAGTCGGAGTATGGACCTAATAGGTTGAGCAAGTGGCTAACATCCATTTATCGTAAAAACAAAAATCTGTTACTGCAAACCTCCACTCCGTGGAGGCCCATATGATCCTATTAGGATCAGACATGGTCAAAAGATGAGAAAATAATTATCTCAATCAGATTTTATTTCCACAGCCGCACTGAAATGAAAACGTCTTGAATTAGTGTTATAAGCCTAAATGTTGTTTTTATAGATTAACCCCCATTATTTAGTTGAACAATCACGTAAAATTGCAAATAATAATATTCCTGTCTTATTATACGTATTCTTTTTTATTTATAAACAATGCACTCAATACGTAGAGCATTTGAAAGGTATTATTGTAGAAGATTATTTTTAAAATTACTTAATACGAATTTGAATTTTTGCAAAAGACTGTTTTCAAATTACAAATGAAGAGAATTAGCACTCTGTGGCAATTTAGCGTGTTGAACATAAAGTAATAATCATTCATTATGGCTATTATAGACAGACAAAAATATTATTAATATCATGAACTTTATCTGGTGAGAAAAGTGTCTTTTAATTTTTATTCTACTGTTTTCGGTTTAGTTAATCTATTTATAAAAATAAATATAACATCGATGTCCACTTCTACGCTATTATGAAATGTAGAGGTCTACGATCTCGGGACGCTGTTTAATATATATTTTGTAATAAAATATTATGTACATAATATATCTTATTCTAAATAATAAATGCATTTTTATTACTTGTCTATCAATTATGTAAGTCCATATCTTTAAATCTTTGACGATTTTTTTTCAAATTTTGCTAAGCAGGTGCATAGTGCAGTTACCACAATGGTTCGTTTTTTTCACTGCTAACCATGTTTATTAAATTTTGCAATATATGAATTAAAAAAATATTTCGAACGTTCGATTTTCAAATGATTGTTTGTCGGTGTGATAAGTTGATTATGTACGAAATTGACTTGTCATATTATTCGATTTTCATTTTTTTTTCAAATTCAAATGCGTCGGTGTACAGCCGAATTCGAATTGAGAATCTTTCGCATCCGAAATGTGCCGGCCAATGATTTGGCCTCTGACATAAGACGGTGGAATTTCCGATTGTGCGTTCGCGCCCGTCGCGCTGCGCGCCGCGCGCCTGCGTTGCGTGCAAACTTCGCCGCGCGCACGCCGTGGCCGAAGAAAGGACACGCCGCGAATAGTTTACCGTTCGTTGACACGAATCGCACGTCGACCCCCCTGCCGTCAGCGGTCTTCCCACCCGCGCCAAAGCCATGCCCAACTGTTACAGAGATAGGAAAGCATTTTCAGTTTTCATCGGGATTTTTTTAGCGAGGACAGTGACATTATTAATGTCACCGTCCTTCACTATGCCGAGATTCTGACCTATCCTCACTTAACGTCAACATATGAATTCCCCAAATACGGTGTCATAGTCGACTAAAGTACGCGCAAATATTCAAGCAAAATAAGCATAGTCAGTATCTCTATGTAGCATCATGTGGTACTCAGCAGCGTTTTTATTTGTCGTTTACCCAATCGATTCGTCAGAAGATTTAAAACGGGGCCTCGAAACAGTTCAAACTAGTAATACAATTAAGAAGTACACTTTTTACTCAATTTTAAAAAGGTGCGTATTTCTCAGAAGTTTATTCATTATCCAAAGCATAATAAAATCCCTGCAAATATCATCACATTCATCACACCTTAAAACTACTCAAACGTATGTAGGTAGGTACTTGTAAACAAAAAAATATGCCACTAACATTATGATATCGCTACGTATCCATCCTCAATAATAATTATTTTAAGATACCTACATAAAGGTGTGATTTATGGTTTTTATTTGGTTGTTCAAAATGTGCCTATACTTGAATGGCAATAGTTCTTAAATTTAGTGCAATGTTTACGCAGATAATTTTAATAAATTTATTGGTGTCAATTTAATAAGCTACTATCTGTCGGGACTATTATGTGGTCATTTTACTTTAAATTCGGATTTGGCGGATTTACAGTTTCATTAATTTATTTTTGTTAACTTTACACAGCACGCGTGCATCAATTTTGTTTGTTCAAAATATATTATATGTATTTACCTATAAAGATAAACGTATGAACACTTCGGTTCTCGTTATGACCATGAAGCTACGAATGCTACGATAACATTATTAACATTACTGTGAAAATGTCTTCGAACGTGCTCTCTGCAACAGAATAAAGCGTCACAAAACATAATTAATATAAAAACAATGGATTTATTGTTTGTGTCATATGTTGCTGCACAACATTGTGCATAATACTCTTAATGTACTCAGATTGTAATTTAGTAAATCTAAGTACGCGATTATAAAAAGGTATAAGTACGTGATTAAAACGCAAAAACAAAATTAAAAAATATATTTTGACCATTATAATGTGAAAAATAATTCGCCCCCTAAAACTCAGTAGGTAATGTTAATTTTATTGTCGACTGTTGAATATACCAGGAGAGAGAATACATCACTGTCGTACTCCTTTCCGTTCATCGCATTCAACGAAGGGAATGGGACGATTTGGCACCGCGAACTGGCCTCCGCCGATTGGCCTCCGGTAATTGGCCGCCGGTACAATCGGACGCCGGCCCAATTGGGCGCCGACCCAATTCGACGCCGACCCAACTGGCCTCCGGGAGATTGGACGCCGCACAGTTGAATTAAATGCGCAAAGGAATAGACGTACGTTACGATTTGTTGGAGTAAATAAGCAAGTCAGTTTAATATGCTTCTATCTTCTCAGTAGGTGTACCTTATACATTTCGCGCTTGACACATTTTTAATATAGATTGAGAAAAATTATTATGCCTGATGATGTTTATTAAAAGAAAACAATTCTTCACTCGCTAAAACTTAAAGATGTGCATAATCAATTAATTTATTGTCTATACATGGGTACTTATTTATATTTACAACAAATATTAAAAATAATGTTAGATGTTAGAATGAAAATTACATTATATTTCAGCGTTTTATCGACTTAATATTATAATAAAGCTTAAATATGTATATTATTATGCATACATGCGTATTTTAAGATAGTATGAAATTACAAACAAAATATTAAGTAAGTTATCTGCTAAGTATAAATGTTTCAGTAGTTTGATTGATAAACTACTTAGGTACTGGGTGCCGGACGAAATCCCGAAGGCCGAAATCCCGAATGCTGAAATCCCGAATGGCCGAAATCCCGAAAAATGAAAAAATACAAACATCAATAATTGCGCAATTTTTGGAAGAGAGACAAAAACCCATTTTTTGTGGAAATATAAAAAATGTAAAATACAAACATCAATAATTGCGCAATCGTGAGCGCAATTTTTGTAAGAGAGACAAATCCCATTTTTTCGGAAAATGGGTTTTTCTGATTGCGCAATTTTTTTCAGGAGAGACCATTTTGTAGAACGAATGGATTTTGTGCATCTCACAAAAATTGCGCAATCCGCGATTGCGCAATTATTGTTGTTTGTATTTTACATTTTTTTTATATTTCCACAAAAAATGGGTTTTGTGTCTCTTGCAAAAATTGCGCAATTATTGATGTTTGTATTTTTTTTATTTTTCGGGATTTCGGCCTTCGGGATTCCGGCCATTCGGGATTTCAGCGTTCGGGATTTCGATATTCGGGATTTCGGCTTTCGGGATTTAGGCTTTCGGGATTTCGGCCTTCGAGATTTCGTCCGGCACCCAGTACCTAAGTAGTTTATCAATCAAACTACTAAAACATTTATACTTAGCAGATAACTTACTTAATATTTTGTTTGTAATTTCATAATATCTTAAAATACGCATTTATGCATAATAATATACATGTTTAAGCTTTATTATAATGTTAAGTCGATAAAACGCTGAAATATAATGTAATTTTCATTCTAACATCTAACATTATTTTTAATATTTGTTGTAAATATAAATAAGTACCCATGTATAGACAATAAATTAATTGATTATGCACATCTTTAAGTTTTAGCGAGGGAAGAATTATTTTCTTTTAATAAACATCATAAGGCATAATAATTTTTCTCAATCTATATTAAAAATGTGTCAAGCGCGAAATGTATAAAGTACGACTACTGAGAAGATAGAAGCATATTAAACTGACTTGCTTATTTACTCCGACAAATCGTAACGTACGTCTATTCCTTTGCGCATTTAATTCAACTGTGCGGCGTCCAATCTCCCGGAGGCCAGTTGGGTTGGCGTCGAATTGGGTCGGCGTCTAATTGGGCCGGCGTCCGATTGTACCGGCGGCCAATTACCGGAGGCCAATCGGCGGAGGCCAGTTCGCGGTGCCAAATCGTCCTAGACCCTTCAACGAAACTATTGTCGTGATCTTATAGCTATTTCACACGAGATACTCGACAATTTGGTGGCTGTGGAAGCCACTGTGTCTCTGACGCCAGAACCGCAACTCCATAACTACGCAGATCCACGTTTTCGACGTGTCATGCGGGGCATTATTTTAAGTATTGTAGGTAAATACGAATATTATTATATTAATATAAGTAATTAAATAAAAAATAATTGATAAATATTTATTTGGTTTCGGGTCTGGGAAATTCATATGTTGTTTTTTCAATATGTGTTCCCGGAGTATGAACCTAATAGGTTGAGCAAGACAGTGGCTAACAACCATTTATCGTAAACAACTTCACAATGGATGGAGCATGATAATTTAGCCATATCTTCTTACTCTTCAATTTATTCTTCTGGTAGGTCATCAAAACGCCCTTATAATATGCTATACATTTGGTCCAAAAACTCGGTTCAATTGTTTTATCGGAAGTATTCGTGGCAGTAAACATAGGTAGGTACCATAATGTAGCATGTATTTCGTGTATTATTTCATTTCAATGAACGCCTTAGTATAAAATGAGTCAAAATTTTAAAAAAAAGGCTAAAAAAATAAAAGAGTCAGCCACCGACGGGCCACAGTGTCTGTCTGAATGCAACCACTCTCACGTTAGTCATCACTTCCTATAGGCGTTCCAAGTTTACATAAAGGAAAGCCTTTTTTAAAAGACCAAACGTAATAGCACCGCGCACTGGAGTGATTAAATCAACAATGTGATATAGTTTTCAGTGACGTCCGCAGTCCTGGAATAATTAATTGTAAAAGAATCGTGTGTAGACTAAGAAAATTAAGCAATGGCTGTAAAATAAATAATATAAATTACATTATGAAGCCCTCATACTTTATTATTGCTTAAATCATCCGGTATGATATTCTTATTTATTTTTCTAGCATAACTACGCTCCGTTGGCGTGTGCGGGTTTGTTATATTATGTAAATAGATTATTAAATAATATATTATGATGTCAATTTCGTATTTCATATGGTGGCCATCGCTACATTTAGAAGAGGTAGGTACATACTTACAAGCTCCTTCGTTTCATTCCACCTCATGACCGATTGTATTTATTAACCCTTCTAATAACCAACAATATGATAATAGCATACATATTAAAATATATTTTAAAAATGTTTATTATTTAGTAAAGAAACTGCATAAGTCTTTTTTAAATCGAAAATGAGCTTTAAAATTCATATATTTTTCAACAGTAAGTATCTATTCGCCCTTCTCATAGGAAAAAAAATGTGTCATAGGTAAATTTTACGTTATTAAAAAAAGATGTGAAATATTACACTGTCTAGTTATATGTTGAATACATTATTAGTTTTATCATTTGGTTTTATTTAAAAATAATTTCATCTAACAGAAATATTTAAAGTTTTTAGTCACCACTTTATTTATCCATAAACATTAGTCGGCTTAAGTACTTATACCTTTATATCTCAATTACGGATAAATACAGGTAAAACCTAATATAAATAATTATAGTGTATGCAATGTGTAGTGTATATACAAATTGGTATACATTTTCCATTAGTAATTATTTAACATATATGCAGCGATCAAATAACAAACATCTAGTATTAATTTCGATGTTCACAGATCAACAGCTGGTCAGACTTATATAGTATTTCAGAGTGATTACAATCTCACTCATCAAGGGGTATTTCAGAAGAGACCTTTCTTGGTATTTCTAGGTATTTTAAACAAGAGCATAAGCACTTTTTTATTATCCATGTACCTAAACACCTATCCAATTTATATCAATGCTATTAAGTGCATATTTCATAAGTTGTGAATATGGTCTGTTAAAACTACTTAACTGGCATCATTAGAAAAGGGGAAATGGAGTAAGTCTATTCTACCATCACCACGAGAGATGCCCTGGTTTGTAGAGTCTCCTTTGACGAGGAATGAGCTTAAGTTAATACTGAGGCTAAGAACAGAGCATACAATGGGCAAAGATTTGATGTCCTCATGGTAATAAGCGAATCGCAACTCTGCGATGAATGTCATGTTTTAGAGGACATTATACATATAGCACTACAATGCCCTAAATATGAACTTCACAGAGTACAGCTGCGAATTGCGGATATCTATGAGAATGTCGACGAATTGAAAGGTGTCCTGGCGGTGGGTAAGACGGAAGAGCTAGGCAAAATTGTAAAGTTATTTAACAGAATAGGAGTGAGGACCTGATCGATAGATCCCCTTCTAGAAGAGAAAAGGCGATATGACAGCGAGTCGCAGTCAAAGCCTCGGTAAAATCACAAAAAACAATTACTTAACGAATGTATGATAAACAATAATATTTTCATATAGGTACGTCTTTGTGGTAACGAAAGGGTTATACGCTGCTGTAGTTTTGCATAATTAGCTGTAACGATATATGCCGCCCGAATGGCGAATCTCGATGTTTTAAATAAATTCAAGATTTTAACTTAACCGTTCAAAATTTGCGGAATATATTTTCAGTGACTTACTATAGAATGTTTTTTCAGCACACACGACGGAATTAATGATTAAATTGACCTTACAGCCACGAAGCGGTTAATGACATTCAATTTTCTACAAATTAATAATAATACAATTCCTAAAGATTTTGACCTCGCTGTGTTTGAAAAATAATACACTAAACATAACCATTTATAAGATATTCTATATAGGTACCAATAATCTGAAAGCTTTTTTTATTATTAATTTACGAGTACCTCTATCGATATGTTTGCCGAATATCGTTAAAAAAAGTGATACAAATGTCATCATAATCGATGGTACAATCTTTTGTACTTAGTATTTATAATAGATTATCTACTGGTTTACTACTATTTATATACTAACTATTTAACAATTTAGTGTCATAGATAATTTTATTTTAACTTATTATAATATAAGATAATATACTTATGCGTTAGAAATAGATAATATAATAATATATGCCGTGGTGTTCGTGTAAAAAATCAAATTTATGTACATATTATGTGAAAAATGTTACATATTATTACATAATATTATAATCTTCGTTTTTTTGTATTCTGTCGTGGATGGGAAACAATGTTTACCTACAGATGTATGTATCTTGGTCAGTTGGTCTAGACTAGGCGTTATATCCAATTGTATATAATTGTAAAGCAACACGAGACCGACAACTTTAACTTGATGTGCGGTGATTTGTGGAGCTATAGTACCTACAACATAGTGACCACGAATATCATTGTCGGTTTCCCTTCTCGGATTGTTCGATATAATATTTATGGACGTAAAAGAAGTAAATTGTATTAAGTATTTTATTAATATGTATAGATGCTCTCATCGTAAATGGGAGAAAGAATATTCATATCGGCAAGTGACATGCTATAAAATTTTAAGTATAGATACTAAACCGTAATAGACATCGCGATATTAATGCCAAGGTCACGCCGCAGGTAGTGGAATAATAATTTAACATATGCGCAGATCCGATTTCTTCTAGTGCGCACGATTTACATAGGGCGAATTTATTGTTATTCCGAATTTCTATTTCTGACTTCACTTGCAACAAGCCTATTGCATTGTTTTTCTCAGCCAGCACCATTCCGAATAATATGACTTATTTTCCGTCAAAACTACTACGCTAATATGATAACATTCAATATTATTTATACCTACCTACTTGCCGGTTTTCATTATTTCTCATCTTGATAGTACAGCTATTTTACATACGCAATCTTTTAATTGCTGATGTAATTTTAACCAAAGCTAGAAACGAAAAATTGTTTAAGGGCATTGTATATAAAAAGTGAAGTAATGTGGGTATGTATTTAGTTTTACCCAACCACCACGAATATAACCCGGTATAATCTCCCTAACAAAAAAGTATTTTAAGATAACTTTTAATAGATTTGTAAGTTTTGCTAAATAACGCTCAAGTATTTATTATTTTATGAAGGACGCGAAGATAAGGATTATCTTGAATTACGGAGTATGCTAAACATTCCACGTACGAAATAAGCAGGTAGATAATAATAAGATTTGTATTATTCTAAGGTGTAAATGTACTTATAATTTATTTCATACAGTAGTTACAGCTAAAATGTTGCCGTAGCAACAGGATTGTTTCACTGGATTTGTGTCTTGCGTCTTTAAATAACAACCGAAATACTTAATAATTATTGGTTGTAATTCTTGCATAGTGTAATCAAACTGACATAATAATAAACACCAATATTATGCTAAATTAAGTGCTCTTAAAAGTTTTACTCCATTTTTGAAGTGTACCTATTTCATTGTAAACTGCGTATCTACATAAGAATGAAAATAGTTGAAATAATTTACACAAATGCGAATATAATAATTTACAGAAAAAAAGACAAATCAAATATTTGCCTATTCGATCGCATCGATCATGGCCCCCACATCCTGAAGCGGGCCCCGGACTAGGATCGTTGGTGGGCCCTCTACCTATCACTAAGGTTAAAGGCAGTGTGATGCTCTACAGTAGCGTTTTCCAAATGGTGTTCGAAGTAAAATTAGGTAAGGGTATTCAGTATATTTTAGTGATTTTGTACTTATGAGATCCACTTGAATTATGGAGCTGTCGAGTATTAACACAATAATCAAAAATTGCATCGCATAACCACTACTTGCGATGTAAAATAGCGCCGCAGGCGACTTATTTTATTATTAGTGCAAATTTGTGATGTGTTTATCTCACTTATCATGGCCCCCCAGACTAGAGCCCGGTCAGCCCGGGGGCATGGCATCGATGGTTTACAGTTTACACTGTAATCTGTTCAGATTAATTTACTTACTTAGTTTAAATTATTTTTTACTCATTATATACCTATTATAAATACGACACATATTTTATTGTCACAGTAGTTTCAGTTAATATACTTTACTTATTGTCAACGCTATGACGTAGGGGTAGAAACCCTTTCTACTCAATTTTATTGTGACATGAAAATTTTATCAGCTGTCGCATTTTCATGTCATATTTTCTAGATACTCGTACATACTTTTTTACTTATCTATAATATAGTATATACGTATTATGAACATTACTTGTCTTGTCGGTATTGTATTAATAGGTTCATATAAAATAAGACCCTTCGTGTGCCATAAAAGCAGGTATATTTTTGATTGACAGATATTAACTATTCCAAGACTTTGAGTAATTGCCATTGTCTGCGAGATAATAATTTTTCCACTTGCAGTGATGGTGTATGTCAGCAAAGTTTATTTCCAGACGTACCTGGGCATACATAGAAATTAATGGCTTGCCGTTGAACCGTGATTGTCGAGATGATGATTCCATGCATCCTTAATAATGTTTGCAAGCTGCATATTAATATTCTTACCTTACTTAAGGTGGTAAGGTGAACATATACATACGTGCATAGTCAAACTAAAGTGCAACTATACCTTATTTTATATGAATTTTTCCTCCAACCCAACATTAGCGTCATCATCACCAACGTCTCTTTCATCGCATTCACAACACATCGAGCATAAAATAGACATCGACAATGTACAGATTCTAACAGACATTTTATGAGAACTGGTTCTCACTCATTCACTTGAATTTAGTTGAAATGGAGGAAAAAAGAATTTCACAGGTGATAATGATATAAACTTTTATAGCATTATCAAATATAATTATTAATACTGATGATTTGTTTATATCTTTGTGATTTTTCAAACAATTGTAGTAATATAGGGATTCCAATCCCGGGATCCCGAACTATTTATGATATCTATGAATCCTGGGATTGGTAAACAGAATCCCGAAACTTTCGGGATTGATTTTTTTATCAATTTTTATGGAAAATAAAATGAAAACGAAAATATAACAGAAAAAATACTTTTAATAACAAATAACTACATTAGAAATAAATTGAGTTTGAATGAAGTTTGATTTATACCCATGTGTAAGTTGCCGATTCATTTTATTTTTTCACATAAATTAATAAAAATGAGAAAGATTGGAAAAAACAATGCTTAGCACTATTAACAAAGTATTTCCACCATGATCTCATAAGTTTTACGGCAGTTTCATATTTGGCTGACTAATTAGATTTATGAAGTGGAAAGGCCATAAGTACACCATGATTTTACTATTTTAAATCTCGCTAACCCAAGAATGGATTAGTGAGATAAGGTTAGCGCATAACCAAGTCTTTACTATCAGAAACAACAATCTCATATTAAATTCACATTATTATTTATATCGCAATATTATTTACTCCGTTAAACTTATGTATTTCCAAGATTGAACGTATACAATATTGACAATAAATGTCTTAAATACCTAGTATAAATTATACTAAATTTATTTTTGACCGATTTTATCAATATTATTAAATTTGTAAATATAAAGTTTTTATATTAACAATGGAAAAAATGCCAATCCCGGGATTGTTAAATTGTAATCCCGAAATTCCGGGATCAGAATTTTGGCTCGTGATTGGATTCCCTAGTAATAACTATATAACCGTGTCAAGGGGTGGAGGTAGGCTGTTAAGATTTTACTAAGAATACAATTTACAGATGGTGCTGGTTAGTTTTTAAAATTCAACTAAACCCTGCCTAAACCAAACTATAATAGTTTAGGTGTGCTATGGGTGATCCCACAAAAATAGTGCACACTATTTCAGTCATACTCATTTGTTTTCGTTGAATTAAGAATACATATTATTATAGATAGAGGTGATAGTCCTATACCAAACTATAATCGCTAAAAAAATTGTTGCACCTATATATAAAAAATATCTAAAATAATTGCGGCTTAATGACATAATTTTAGATATTTTACAGATTAATGAATATTTTTGACTATTGGCTAATGCCTTGGATTAGACAATGTTTAATTGAATTTTAAAAACTAACAAACTATCTACACATTTTAGTCTTATTTCAATGAAAACAATCATGGTTAACTGACAAAGTTTAGTGTGCACTATTTATGTCAGACCTTAACAGTCTACACTCTACAGCAATGATACTCAACCTTTTTTTTCTTGGGGCCAAATACATATTATATTTGTAAAGTAACGCGGGCCGCATCACTACTGGTGTGACGAAAAAAATCATGAAACCCCCCCTTTTTTAGAAAACATTTTTGAGATTTTATAAATTATGCGTGTTTTTTAAATTAATCGTGTGCAATAGCAACACTCTTATACCAGATCTGATGTGGACCATAATGACAATCCTCTTCGGGTGTCACTATCTGTGCGTCAAAGTCGAAACGAATCTCAAGATATACGAAATTACTTATAATAAATGTGTTTCGGGTTGCACATAAAAGCTTAAAGGGCCACAGGTTGAGTATCGCTGCTCTACACATCGACCCTTCGTCATTGCTATAGTATATTATAATATTATATACTGCCGTAAAACATGTTGCTAAAACTAAAACAATCAATTTATTTACAGACATTTTGATACTTATGGCAAAATAAATAATCGTGTTGGGTACAGATTACCATTGTGACAACAGAATAAAATTATAATATATAAATGTAAAAGCCAGTCATGTATATTATTTTTGTGGCCTTTCCTCTCTAGTCATTTTATGATGTAGTATGTAAATAATAATATGTAACTTCTCTCTAATCACAAAATGGATTATTAATGTATCGTTAAATATCATTCCCTAAATATTTTAATCAGGTATATACATAATAGCTTGATACATTTTCTTTTATATACATATAAGTATATAAATATAATATAACATCATTTTTTTATTCGTTTAAGACCCTAATCTCTCTTCATTACTAATTCTAACAGCAAATAATAGTGTCTTACTTAGGTAATCATAATTTGTTTGTGTAAGTATGTATTTTTTGTTTATTTTTCTGGTTGGAAACACAGAAATTACATTGCTGATATTAAATTGTTTGATACTATCATTGTAAGGTCAAGACATTAGAAACAACATCATAAGATATTTTGTTATAATATTTATAATAACCGTTTACAATAGATATACTAT
The DNA here is from genome assembly GCF_057557595.1 of Rhyacophila brunnea. Lineage (NCBI taxonomy): Eukaryota > Metazoa > Arthropoda > Insecta > Trichoptera > Rhyacophilidae > Rhyacophila > Rhyacophila brunnea. Next base: position 19,770,521 of record NW_028232965.1, read on the forward strand.
GTACTATTATGATATGAATTATCGAATATTATACATATGCAACTAACCATCGAGTATGAAATTAAGATCCCAGAGAAAATTTCCATCTCTGTCGGGATTGGTATCCTTGTTCCATGACTACTGTGATCCCGAAAAATCATGAAATTTGTTTTAAATATATATTAATAAAATATGAGTTTCGCTGTCAAAAAGTTCATATTAGTAGTATGATATAGCAGGTGAAGATGTTATGGTGATTCTCACATTTTTTTCGCTGTCTTGAAGAGAACGGGTTTCTTCCAAGCACGAGTACAATAAACTTACACAAGTTAGTAAATTTATTTCGCTTATTTTAAATGTGATAACGTCGTGTACATATCGTTTCCGAATACAAAGTCAAATATATAAATTAATAACCGTCGGCTGTTTTCGGATTTGGCCTCTAAAATCCTATTATTAAAATCATTTAGAAATCAACAGTGAAGGTATTGATGTTATGAATGAAATTTGAGAAATAATACGTTTAACTCAGCTAATATAAAATAATATTTTTTTAAATTTCTACAAAAAATATAGTACTTAGTAATAGGTAGCAATCAGTTAATTGTAATAATACTTAGAAGACATACCTACGATACTAAAGAAAGACATCCCTTAATTAAAAATAATATAGACTCTGTATATAGGTACATATCTTTTATTCGAGCTATCCTTTGTTTTTTGTATAATAATATTTTTGTTTATCATGCTTTTTACTCACATACTTATAGTGTAAAAGCTGCGAGGTATTTATATTTGGATACGTATCTTTACCGACTTTAATGTCGCAAATAACTTAAAAGATTTTTCTAATTATTTTTCTGTATTACAATGTTTACAAATTTACAATTTGTTAAGTTCACGTATTATATGTAAAATAAATAAATTTTAATTTCAATCATCATCATCATCGGCACCACAACACAATGTGGGTCTTGACTGCTTCCAGGAAACCCTTCTGTCTACCCTCAACTCCCGGCGCCGCCTTAATACTAAAGATAGGAGGTATTGTCCGGCTATATGAAGCCATTTCTTTGCGTATGACATTAGAATCGCAATTTTATTATTTTTAACTTATCTATGAATTTAATCTTTTATACTAAATTAATTTAAAATATTGACCAGACATTATATTTCGCATAAAAAACAATATATTTCAGTAACACATACCCCCCGGTTTTGCCCTAAGCACATAAGCCACACCAATATTTACCGGCTTCACTTCTAGCTTCACTAAGTCGATTATTTATGTCTTCTATCTTACGCTAACCCATATTTTAGAGATTATACATTATGCACTTATATTTAGATTTTGTTAAGGACTTAATAATTTTCCGAAAAAATGTAAGTGTGCGAGTTTTTGTTCTATACCTACCTGCCTATCTTCTTTAATCGGAAAAATGCAATAACAGTCTTAAGAAATCTGATACGCACTAAAGCACGTAAAGTATTTTAGCACCGCAGGCGAAAAAAAATATTCTTTTATGAAATATGCTGTCAAAAATGGTAGATATTATTATTTTTCCTTCCGTGGATTTATATATTATTTACGATCGTTTAATTAGTTCAATTAGTAATGTCATACAATATCCACAGACTATGAAGATGTCAGAAGGCGAATCCTGAAATACTAAGGAATGGTAAAAAGGTGTCATTAATCAGAATTTATATTATATTGATTGCCTAAAAATTCTGTAATAAAACAACAGAAGTCGTTTGTAGAAATAGGTGTGTACGACATATTATTAAGTTTCTTATTAAACCTTATTTAAAAAAAATCCCAGTACATTTAGAGCGCTGGCTATGCTTCTTTCTACAATCTATACAGTCCAACTACCACAGTATAGTTATCCCGACTATCCTTTTCCCGTATGGTCTATTTAGTAGTGGCTGTCCAACGGAGTCGCCACACTTTCACGTGCGAGATGATGGAGGGTCATCGTACAACGCAAATAATATGATATGATCATTGACCATTATTTGCAATATCCAACTTATTTAATGCTTTGTTGATATGATGTGGGTATTATTACGTATTATTATTGGCAATGCACGAGTTTATGGCTGCCTAGTTACTGTTTGCTAGTGCTTTAGTGCGACTAACTCGACTCGTATTGTTCATTTAATTGCTACTAGGTGGTAATCGCAACAGGAGTAGGTACCTAGTATGTTGTCTTGTTTTGAAAATATAAATAGCAGAGTGAAAAAGCACCGGCAACATAATGCACTCTTGCGTTGTTTTGCACACTCTTATATCGTACAACACAATCTAATTATTCGAGCACACTGTCCTTTACACTTCCTGAGAAGAGTTCAGTGAACTTGGATATTTTGGGATATCGCCGGGTCATCAGCAAATCCGATCGATGTGCTAAAAAAACAAATACTCGTTATTGGTATTACGTTCGAAATATTGTTGTGGTATAATATTATATGAAATTAATTACAGTTGTTGTCAAAGACTAATCATTATATTTTAAAATACGCTATACCTAATATCAATTAATTCAACTTCGAATTAAATTTCAGCATCACATAGAATACATATCTAACTGAAAATCAATCAAATAATCATAGGACAACTGACATTTTGACCGCCATTTTGGATTTTCAAAATAATATTCATCAGTGGCATGCGGTGACTATTGCTCGTAGGGATTCTGTTTCAGGGTTTTGTAGCTAATTTAATCTTGATGATCAGCCGATGAAGGAGTATGGTGTACGGTGTTGTAGCTCGGTAGCTACCATAAAATGCGTTTGCACAATAAATATCTAGGTATCTATCTACCTATAATATAATTATTATAAAATCGATTATTTCTGGGGGGAGTGCAAAGAATTTTCATTACGATTGGATGAGAGTAGGTACCTTACGTGATAATGAATATTTTTTTATTTTTTTTAATAAAATGTTCACATTTCCTATTGTTTAGTTTGTATCTTTTACTTTCTGTTACAATATTATTATAATATAATGACTTTTTTATTAATACCAGAAAATTCATTGTATGTAATACATACGTATAAATAGTGTAAGTTTAAAATGGTATCTTTACTTGGGGCGAGGGGTGAGAGGGCGTTGAATAATTTTAATGTGGTAAAGGAGGCGATCGCTTTAATGAGGTTAAGAAACACTGATCCACATGCCATTGGTATTCATGGTTCATACGCTGTATTGATTGAAAATAAGGAAAAAACATTTATCTGTTCTGAAGTTTTAACTTACCAATCGATGCGTCTTGTCATTTTTATCATATTATGGAAGAAATATAGTTATTTATTTTTAATTTATTATTTTTTTTGCTCATTATTTTGCTCTTAGACTTGTCATCTCTATGTGATGAAAACATTGATATACTACTGGATGAATCATATGCTTCTTAAAATGACGCCCGATTTTCAGCGAGTCGGCCTTTGTTAAAACTTACTGAGTAAGCCCGGTCTAGCTTGCATCTTACTCTAAATAATAGTCAGCGCATGGCGACTTGCTCTGTCTGTTTTGCGTTGCAGCCACCCTTAGGTTCACTATTCCAAGAACGCAAATTTAGTTTTACAGCCAGGGCAATACGGGTGAAATTCGGGAATCCATGGAAATATTATAAGACGATATTCGTTTGTGGTACATTTTTAAAATAACACTTGTATGGGAACTGCTCATCTAGTAGTATATCAATGGATGAAAAATACTACGGTTGCGAATTTTTTCAATTGAATTTAGTGATCTTAGCAAATGCCTTGATACTTTCACGCTGTACATCATAATATAATGAGTGCAATATATTATCATGTTTTATTAATTTGTTGTTGAATATGACTAAAAAAAGTTTGATGACTGAACGAGTATGGAAAGCAGAAAGGCATGATCTCATCAAAGAGTAAGGTCAGAATTGATTTCTTTTATTTTGTGATTAATAAGTCCCGTTCTCCTTCATGGCTTCCGACTGGTTATGATTTATATTATATCTCTGAACAGCGGGTGCTAGGATAATTCTCTTTTTATATACCCTTTGAGGAATACCATCATATCAATCGTTGATTATTAAAATCGACAAATCATTGCTTTTACTGACCAATATAGTGATATATGCCCTTGCGGTTTTCGTCTCGTAATTACTTCATTAAACCATCTTTTCGTATTAACAAAAACACCAGAATCGATTACATCCTAAATCAATGAATTTTTAAATAAGTAAATACTGATTCTAATAATGTCGATATCACTATGATTGTATTGTAATATGTTTTATATAATATAATTGTACAAAGTACAACTAACAAATTTCTACTATGGTAGGTACTCATTAATTCATTGTGAATTTAATAGAAAGTTTTTTTCAATTCAATTCAATAAAAATGTTTCTAAATAATTTATTTATATTCCCGGTTTGTGCATATAAATTGATAAATAATGAACTTCCACATACATATAATTTGTATAAAACTAAGCTTCTATTTCAAGCTTTGAAGTTCTTTTTGTTTAAAAGTGCCTACGACTAATACAAATTGTAAAATCTAATATAAACAGTACATACCTACTAGTAATAAAAATTTTGTATTACTCGTAATATAACTTTTTTGTATCTTTAGTAAAAATTTACCGGCAAACAATCTCTTTTCGTTTATCTAAAGTAGATAGTATAAAGCTTACTGTGAAAAAATGAGGTATGCATTACATAAACAATCTAATAATATTAAGTATTATATTATGATTTAGAACGTATTGCATACTGGGCATGGCCTCCACATCCTGAAGCGGGCCCCGAAACAAGGATCGTTGGCAGGCCCCCTACCTATCACTACGCCAGTGTGACGTTCTATAGTAGCGTTTTCCAAATTGTGTTAGAGGCTAAATTAAGGGTATTCAATAATAATTATATCTGCGATTTTTAAGTGTGATATTGATACTGGGGCCGGTTGGTTAACAATGTATATTTTAGAAAAACTTCGTTCAGTTTTCGGGGGTAAACCAGACATTCAATAATTAATGACCTGCGTAAAGTGTGACAATAATTTTATTGTAACCGCCCGAGTGGTAAAAAAAGAAAATACATTTCGCGTCGTTTCCATGGAGATGGGCCAAGGTACTGTGCCCTGTGTCTTCAGCGCACTCAGGCTATATTGCCAGACTACAAAACGTGTATGCGAACGAGGCAGTTGTACCGCTGAAATTACAGGTGGCATAGTCGTTAATTTAGTATCTGCCAGATCAGAAATAACAAGTTCTCTTGATAGTGTGGTTAACCTTAGTCGCAGATAAATGTCAAAAAAGGCTATCCCACTATTTTGAAGGGAAAAAATAAAACATCGAAAAGCTTATAAGTAATAATAATAATTTATATTGCTGCCCGGAACAACTTATTACGGGACCAAAATATGGTGTGGTGTGAGATTTTCTATTTGCTAATGAAAAATAAAAATTGATATAGTGTAAAATTCTTTGGTTTTAATATATAACAAATTAATTTATAAATAAGCAAGTTACGTTTGGCATGCACATTTCGCATTTTTAGATGGGATTTCTTAGATATATACTGGCCAACAAAACAATTTATTAAAGTCATCAGAGAAAATACGCTTAAAAAACTTGATTGCGCCCATTCCATATGCATTTTTTTAGATAAGCAATAATTCGTAGATCTAACTAAGTTCGAAAAAAAACTGAATGAAAAATTTATCATAAATGGACAGAGAAAATACATTTAAAAAATGACATTTTCTTACATTAGAGAATACATTGTCATTATAAGGATAGTTTGTATGCAAATGACAAAAGATGGAATGGGTATTCGTTTTTTTTTTAAATCTTCTATCCAATGAGTGGATTGTATGCTAGTGAGATTATTTGCGACATTCTTTTGTCTTTTTTTAAATGTTGTGTAAAATGATTGGGTATCAGAATAATACCTTTTGAATTTGGAATGGTTGCATAATAATTATTATAACGGAACATAACCCTTACAAATTTAAAACTCAATGGGGTTTGAAAATGTACCACTGTAACCTTCATAATATATATATATTTAGGCGTTTATACTCATTGTAAACCAGTAAACGTCACGGAGAATTAAAGACTTTGAGAGTGGATGTGTAAACTTTTCCTCAACATTCCTACGGTGACAAAAAATGTCCTCGAACGAATGGGAAATGCCTGAGTTTTCTGCGTATGTAGCAAACGCAAGCACACAGTATACAGTACCTCTCCCAACCAGTGTTGCTTACCTAGCGTTTTTCTTGCCAGGTCTAGCTTTACTTTGTAAAATACGCATACGGGTTTTTCTACATTGTACACAGATTAAATTTTCTCGTAAAAAGGGTACAATATCATATCAGTTTTGCTTGAAAATTAACATAATCTTTATGAAATTGTTTATTTACCAACAAAATAAAAGGAGAGATTAATTATTGTTATAAGCAGAATACAATTGGAAGGATGTTTAATTGTTTGCGGAAATGTCGATCGGATTTTTATTGGCAGGTAAAGAGAGACAGAGGAGATAAGTGTTACTTAATTTTTGAAAATGCTAGTTTCTAGTTTTAATAAATAGTTTATTTCTTACACTGACTGCCTCAAAACTATATCTAATGGAAAACTGCGGTAAATGTAGTAGATGCAGTTGCCGCATTCGTGGCTTAGGAACTTCCACGATTCTTGCGAATGCTGCTCCACCGAACTGTTGCGGATAGCAGACGATAAAACAAAAATTGTTCTGATCGCCCTACTATTGACGATAACTGGGGAAGATAATATAATAATATTAATAAACCATTAATCCAGACTTGAGTCTACATAATATTATATTAAATATATATAACATATTTAGTTTTGTCAGTCTCTGTTATTTTTTTTAACGATATGCCCAGCCTGATTTAAATACTGAACTAATATTTTATGAAATGATGATATTTGAAAAGAAATCGACTAAAAGGTGAAAGCAATAATACTTACATCTGTAATATGCTAAAGCTAGAATATAATTATAATGCATATTTATCTTTTAAAATGGTAACAACAATTTATTTCAGTATATTATTTATAAAAGAAAATTTTTTCAAAATATTTTAAGTATTCCATATATTCTAAGTGATTTTTTGTTTAAAAATACCTACACCTACTCAATTTATAAGACAAGACAGCAAATTAATAAAGAATAATATTTATTATATCCGTTCTCTAAATTTATCACATATGTACTTACTACAATGTGATATTTAATGATAAGCATAGTATAATAACGTTTTACAACTGAATTCATGGAATGTTCATATTATATATACTTATATTTTAAATAGTTTTATGCAAGTGCCTCAGATACTGAAAAATAATTATTATTTCGTATAAAACAATGTCATATTAATAGATGTCGTTAGTTGAATGAATCGTTTGTATCAAATTATTTAATTTATAATTTTTCTGCTTCAACTCAAAATTTTGTACAAAAATCTATGACACCACTATTGGACAATAATTATTATCAAAGATTATAATATTATAATCACCAGAATTTCTCGCCAGCTTTATAGTCATTTTAATCCACTATTGCCACTATTTTACCATGTACATTCCCATCGAATATGCAAATAGGATTTTGGAGCTTTTATATTATGACAATTTATTTAAACGAGACTAAATTGAACGTGACCATTTAATTTGATATATTTAGTGAGCCTTTGAAATTTTGTTTTTTTGATTTAATATCCTTTTATTGTAATACGTACCTATACGTTTTCAAATTATCACTATTATTTTCTGTTCCCCATGATTCATCCGTAACGCCAACGGTTACTAAGCGGTAAAGTGTCGGCCTATAATGTCGTGATTCCCGGGATCGCATCCCGGGTATGGCAAAAAAAATATGATGATTTTTTTCAACGTGTATTTAATCCAAGTGAATCAAAGCGAGTGGCTATCATTTATTTCTCATATAAATGATCTTAGGATCGAAAATGGTAAAAAAAATGATTCACCCTCCTCCCCACAAATAGAATGAAGTTATTCTTTACAAGTTTCCAAAACTTATATTATTATTTTTTGTTAAATTCGAAGGTATCATGCATTATTTATTGGTTCAACAGATTCACACCTCATCTTTGTACCGTGATATTTGAACACACAACGGACTCAAGTTTTATAGATATTAGATATTATAATATCTAAACATACAAATCAGGTTAGGTTAGCCAGGTTAAAAGAACAAATGAAACTGTGGCTTCTTTATTTCCACAGTAGAAGCACGTAGTCCTTTTCGGGCGACTGACATACCTACCCGTGAAAAGAATGCAAATTCGGCGACTTTTTCTGACTTTTTAAGGCGATATAATCATTCATTATCTCATTTTGGTTGATATGTTGTAATATCCTCTTGTAGATACACCGTTACGGTCGGATCGAGCCCGCGGTGGAATGTGGTGAAATCGGATGTAGTCGAGCGGTGGCGTCCCCTTCGTTTGCAATAAGGGGGATTAATTAAATTGCACACAATTTGAAGAGAGAATCACTGTACGTACATTCATCTGATGTTGGCTTGGTGTATAAGACATAATATGAAATTATGTAGCATATTATGGTTTATGGCTTACTCTTTCCATCTAGTTTAAGCAGTGACAAATTGTATATTATTATTTATACACTACTACTACAACCATGGTTATGGGAAGCTCTTTCCGGCGAAGCTTTCAGAACATCTTTACATTACACCGTTTGTTAGTAACGTCACCACTCACGTTATAGGCTTAAAAGGTTGTGGAGACGTGGTGGACTGATGCATATGTTGGTAGGGTCAAATAATGTTATGGCAATCTGCACACTACAATGCTTGGTGATTTCAAAATATGCAACTATGAATACAAAAATAATTAAAATGTAGGTTAGCTTCTTCAGTATAAAACCGTTTTATATAGATTTTGCAGTTCACGCAACTTTTGAAGTTACCGATTACCTACGATTGAAACAATATACATTCGATATATTTCTTGCAACACACACATATACTTAATAACAGTATCATATAATATGTATTATGTTATGAATATAGATTGTTAACAACAATAACAGGTCAGCGGGGGAAAGTGGGACGTCAGGCTACCCTAAGCATACGCCAATATTGCCCCAGTAGCTATAGTTGCACCTAGCTAAAAGCTTATGCCATATTATGACAAATATCGCCGAGCTTCTCTAACAGAATTTCCTTGACATTATTTGGTACACGAGGGAGGTCGACCATACCTACCACACTCTCGCGGTTGGGCTCACACGGCAAGAGTGCGGTATATGCCTATGTGGCAAATTGCAAAACGGCAATAACATCTTTTGGGAGAGTCCCCATATTATATAATATATTGGTTAAAAGAGAAGAGCTACTTAAAGTCTCCGTCGTTCAGTTTGACTGACCAGTTATTGCGACCTAGTGACCACGAATAACAATTACGAAACGTAATATCACATACATTTCGAGAGAAAACGATCAAACTACGAATCCTTTATTAGTACATGCGTGCAATTCACAACACAACCAATGACTAGAATTATTTTGAGTCTTGCTTCATGTTCATTATGCTTTAGTTACTACCAAAAGCGTATTTAAACGTATCGGGTGGTAGATGGAAACACAAGTGGATGATTATAATTTTAATGAGGGTTTTATTAAACCCCTTTTCAGCGAGGCCACTGCATCTCGACAAGAACGCCGTCCTATGTTACAGGTCAAACAATGCGTAATGCGTGGTCGGTGCCCAGTTCGTCTGATACGTCGGCCGATCGGAATCTTTAAGGGTAAAAGGACGATATCCTGCGTGCAAAAGGATGGGCATCCATAAGAGGGCACTGCTTGCCTCATCATGCGACGCAAAATGACACCGTTGAATATGCTTAGCTGGAGTCGCTATTATACCTCGCCAGTTGGAACACGGCAACGAAAGTTCATTCTTAGTGATATTATAATACAATAGAACATCTCGATTAATAGACCCATTTCGATGACGATAAGAATGATAATTACAAGAAATAGAAAAAGGTGTGTAAACGATTTTATATTACTTTAATACCTACAGCTATACCTTTTATATATAAGATTTAATACCGTGAAGAGAACAAGGGCCAATGTTTATTGTACCTGGATAATTATTATAACTACGCAAAAAAATATATTGCTTATTTTAATTGACAATTACCTATACACCAGCAGGAATGTGAAACGCGTCGATCGCGGGATGGATTTTGATCGATCTGTCCAAAAACCGTGAACATCAATAAACTTGAAACAAGTCGACCGTTCTGAAGATGGTTTTATAGCCCGAAACAGATGTCAACATAATATATAATTGACTCAATTAAAGTAGAATAATTAACAGTTTCGTAAACGCCATTTTATTAATATGTACGTGTACATTCAGTTGTAATAAAATATGATTAAATTGTTAGTTATTTTGAAGAAAAAGCACCATTCCTATTTTTATTTCCTCTGTCCGCTTGCATAAAAGTAATTTTCAAATTAATCATTTGTATGTCCGCGTGATTCACCGTATCATTTAATTTTTATTGTATCACTTACGGCAGAAATGATAGAAAGAGAAGATGTGAACACCCGCGTTTTAAGCTGACCGTTTCGCAGTTGGCTCTATTCACAGAAGAGTTTGGTGTTGAGTGAAATACAAAGTGTTATTTAATTTGTAATGATTCAGTGTCCTCACCTAACTTATAATACGTTTGTTTATGTTGAACAATGACAATGTCATAGTGTGGTAGATCACTATTAGTCTTAATACTGGATGGTAGACCACAGTCCACAACCTACCTGAAGTTGGACATGCCAGCTATATACTGTGGTTTTAAAGAAAAATGATTGTCACAATGGTATTACGAAATAGAAGTATTTTTGTATTGCTCACATTTACTTCACCACAAATAACGTATCATCTTTATATATTTGAATAATAAGATATTGTAGCCAATGAAGTGAGTGGTGCTATTGGATTGTTATTTTTATATGTTCCTGAATAATGCAGAACCTAACCCGAAAGTAAACAAAGAAATCGTAAAAAATCATAGACTTAAAAATACAATATCATAGTTTTTCGTTTCCAGTTACTGTCCGCAGCGTGTGTTTCTTCGTGTTACAGTTAATTTATTGTAGTTCGGTTATTAGTGTTTAAAAAATATCCTCTTTTGTAATTTTTAAATCAATATGTATGTCATATTAATTGTACAAATATGTTATTTTATTATTTTTCATAACATATTTAATGAAAACTACAATTCATTTTAGAGATTAAAATAAGGTTAATACAATATAACATTCATACGAAGTATAAATTTTACGATTACATATTACAACAATTATAACTATGTAATATTTGTAAGTATGTTGTTAATTATTGTTGATTACTGCTGTTACTAATTATTATTTAAAGAAGTTCTGTAACCTATCTACGATGCACGTTCGAAGCAGTTCCTTATTAGAGGAAAATTTAATATCACAACAAAGCAAGATTCAGTGCATTGATCAAAATATATACAATAGTTAGTTATATATTTTCTAGTAATAATATTTATTGGGTATCTATTTGCTTATAAATTAACTGACCAAATAATATGAACTGCATTATTTTTTAAATGAACATTCCGAGCCTAATAGGTATACTGTCAACAATGTATTTTTAACGACACGAAAACTGTCAAAAGTTTCTCTATTTCTGAATACAACATGCTTCTTCGCAAAATATATCTCGCAATATTGTATCTACAAGTTTGTCTTCACATGACGTCACGTAAAACGTACATTGCTCTGATCCATAATTTTAAAGTATTTGCTTATATATGTACCTATATACTATATACATATTTTATATAAGTTTAAGCTCATCACTTGTGTTCTTTGAATGACTGTTTTTTTAATGATAAGTCATTGATTGAAGACATTAGTTCAGTTTTTTTTTTTTTTTTTTTTAATATTCCATATTTCACCATTTTCGAAGGGTTTCTTATGTTCCATTAAAACATCTGCTACTACCAAAGAAGCCATGGTAGCTGTCTTCGATTTTTCATTAAACTTGGTGAGAAAACACTGTTGACCAGACAATTGTGATTTCAATTGTCTCACTTTATTTTTGCGCAACTCAGTACCATTCGGATAGTTTCCATTATAGTTTGTATGAACGGTTCGAAAATGTCTTTCAACGTTGCTTCTTTTCAGAATTGATACACTCGAAGTACAAATAATACAAATATATTTTTCATTTGCCATAGTGAAAAAAAATCCTAGGTATACGCTGCTACCGAAAGTGTCAATGTTAAAGCAGACATTTTAGTAGAATAATATGTCAACGATATGAGCATAATTAGCCTTATTGCAATATAAGTAGAGACGAAACTGATCTATCAATATTTATTTGAAACGCTGTTTTTGTTCTGCATACGGAGTTCATTTTTCAATCACATCCATCTGTCAAGAGTTTTCACGAGAAAATGAAAAAGGTATGAACCAAGTGTCTATCAACAGGGTGACGGTTTTGCATTGTTATACAATATTATTAGATATAAGACATGAATTAATAAGTAAATTTATGACTGACCGAATTACCACAGTAATATGTTATATTGTTTAATAGTATTTCAAGGGATGGTTTTATATAAATAAATAAGGGATACCTTTAGATGAAGTATGTACTGATTAGACTAGGTAAAGATTTATTGTGAACTAGCTATATTGCCACAACATTGTAGAGGATGCAGTATTCAAGCTATATATTAAGCATCTAGTCAACGTAAAGAGGACTCTTGTTTCAGACGTCATACCGATAGTTTTAATTGTTATTAATGTTAATTGAAGTATTTTAATACGATAACATCGTTAATTATTACTAATTTCGGATAATTACAACAGCCTGGTTAAGCCGTTCAATTTTCATTTATTATACAGTCAAAGTTTTTAAGCGATATACCAGGGTTCATAAAATGCATGCTTTTCCTCCTCGAAAAAGCGAGTGTATGGTTTTAGATTTTCTGTCAAACAGAAATCACTTTCGTTTGCCAATAAATTTATTGCCTCGTAAACATTTCAATGAAACTTCATAAATGTGAAAATATTTAGTCTTCAATACTCATTTCCATATATTAAGAAAAAAGATTGTGGTCTATCTGTTTGAACCATTCCCAGTTTTATGAGAGTTACAGACAATAAAAATACAAATTCTTGTTTATTCGTATGTTAAAAATCGACATTCAGATTTAGAAAAAAAAACACTACCACATAATAATAACGGTGAATGTATTATTTACAGTTTGTTTATTCAATCTCTTGCATTAATTATGTTTTTTTTATAATTTTTGATTGGAAGCAGTTTTGATAAGAATGTCATGACGGTTTCATTAATGATGTGTCAATATATTTATTTATAAATAACAGGATTTTGAAATCATTCTAGAATTACTGTTAAATGTATTACTTTTTTAAAACTACTACCTACTAAAAACTATTTATGGATACTATTATAAATTATAACTATGTATTAAATATTGAATTAAGTTTATTAATAATGTACCTCCATTATACATACCAGTAATGTATACATATTCACGGTTATAACTTTATACCAATCAACATATTTTTATTAAAAAAAAAACAATTTATCAATTACTAATGTGTGGTCCAACATACTACACAGTGATGCGGATAATCGTGTAGTTAGTGCTCTGAGATTTATTTTCCAATTTGATAAAGCCGCACGTGGAGCAACTGCGTCAATGTTAGAAGCTTAAATTGAAATTTATTACACAACCATCAGAACAGTATTTATAAGAACAATTACGTAAAATCATAAATAATAGCACGCAAATAATTAGTAGTAAAAGCAAAACATCGACAGAATGCCGCCAATTGTTTATATTGACAATTAGTTGTCAAACTGAAAATAATATCTTTTCTATCATCATCATTTTTATGGCACTACAGCCCTGGCGTGTCTGAGCCTCCTTCAAAAACTTCCTCCATCCTGGACGATATAGCGCCGACACTCTCCCGTTAGTTTGACCGAGCATTCTTAAATCTCCTGTGGCGCAGTCCAGCCATCTCAATTTCGGCCGTCCTGGCCTTCTTTTGCCCTCGGTGGTTGACTATAAATAGCCCGCCTTGCTGGTATATCCTCCGACATTCTATGCACGTGGCCGATCCTTCCAACCTCTACTACAGATAAAACTACAGATGAAGGGGATAAGGGCTTAAGCACAGGTGCCCCATAACCGAGGAATATCAAAAGTCAAAACGTGGCCGATCCAGCTCAGTATCTGCATTTTCATATGCCATGTCATATTTACCCCAGTCATGATATCTTGACCTCCAAATGCCTCTTTCTTGAACAGCCCCAAAGATTATTCTTAAAATTCTCCTCACAAAAATATCCATATTTCTCTCATCCTGTTTTCCCAGTATTCTGATTGATTCTTTATGTAGTAATCCAATTTAAATACATTGAAATCATTCTAGAGTCAAATTATATTTTCTAAGACGTTCGTTAAAATTCCTGTTCCTATATACACTCAAATTTAATTCCAAAAGTCATTTCTTACGATGGATACTGTAAACTATTTCAATTCACATATTTTAAAATTGTTTTACGAAGTAATTTTAGTTTTCTCCTAAACATGATTAGCGAGTCAATCTTTTCTGCTGAGAAATGCTGCGTAAAATCTTAAAATTCGTATAGTTAGATATATTCTTAAAAAAATCAAACAGGTTTTTAATTAAAATGCTACGCAAAAAAGCTTGTCTGCAGAGGGAAGATATTACATATTATTAAAAATCAACCATTGCATATTATATCCTCACAATATTATTATTATATATTTATATATGTTAATGCTTGAAGGCATTTAAATCCTTTACTTTTTTAGATTAAATAAATTTAAATATATTTTTTTAAATATTATGCATATCTATCGTATCGTATGCCTATGTATTCGCTCAAATAATACTAAAAATGTATGTAATTATCACCTTCTAAATGTCAATTTTAAAACTAGTAATTAATATTACGACTTTTCAATAGTTTAGTTTACAAATAATATTTAATTTCAATTATTATATTTTACAAAGTAGGTATTACAAATAATAATAATTATTAAGTAAATCAATCAATACATAATAATACTATCTAAACTAAATAAAATTTAAACGTGCAATAATTATTTAAATATATTTCGTTTTGCTTATTTTTATTGGTCATTCACATTGACTTCAGAGTGAAAATATTTAGCAAGATATTATAATAATATGAAAATTGTGCACTGTGGTAATGTGAGATTTAAAAATATGTTGGAAGTTAGAAACTACTAGGCAAACACGTTTTAGTATGGTATGGAATATCCACATGGCAAATACGTCATAAGAGATGAGTTATCAGCAAGCAGATTTAAAAAAGAAACAATATAGCGTGTTATAATCAGAATAAAAAAATATTTATTTAGTGATTGTTTATAATGTTGGATTGGAAGTTGTTGCTACAATTAAATTTAAAAAAATAATAAGAGTGTTGGTGCAAATTTATCGATCACCACTTTTACATCGTCCGAAAAAAATCAATATGTAAAGATAGAAATATAACAATATCTTACAAGTAGGTGATATTATATAAACGACTGTCCTTCAAAATGTTTGGATAACCTCAATGGTCTGGTGAATACTTGCCTATCATTTCATAAATGTTTTCAGTAGGTACCTACCTACCTCTGCTTTTAAGAAAACAAACGTTATTTTACGCTTCAAGTTTTTTTTTATGGTTGTAGAAGAAAACTTTTTTACCCAATATGCAGAACATTGCTTTGGTGTACTGTAATTATTATTCCAATAAATGTTATTTTGAGAGTGATAGACATTATTTGCGGATCAACTTTACTGTGAACTGTCAAAAATTAATCTTACAAAATAAATATAGATAGACTTACGTACATATTGATGCTAAGGATTTATATATTTTAATATTGGTAGGTTTAAGATCATTTAATATTTAATATATGATTTATATTTTATTAATAGCTACGGTAGATATCCAAAAAAATAGTTATGAACGTGATTTTTCTAAGCCAAACCGTTAAAAATGTCGTAATAAAAATTTCAACAGATTGTCATTTGTTTACGATTCATTTGATTTTGGAAAATTATAGAATGAAACGCGATTGCCCATATTGCATTAAATTTCACAAAAAGTCAAAAGTTTAAAGCTTTGATTTTCTTCATTAAAAACATAATATAGGTATTCGTATTTATCTTCACCTTGAAATTATTCATAATCATTTACTTTTCTTTTGTTTCTTGTGTTTTAATTTAATTGTGAATGTTAGATAAGTCGCACAATGTATATATAGTATACACAATGTATATATAATTAACACGACGTGCTAAAAAAATGGAAATCGTCGATATTTTATATAAATAATGAATTTTTACTAAAAACATAATCTACAAATGAAAATATGTTTAAGAATTATAGTATTTTTTACCGTATTTAGGTACATAATTTATATTATCTGTGAATGCATCTAAAACTATATATTTCATCGGAGGCATTGAGTATACAGTGACGATAATATTATTATGTTGCATACGTTTATAAACTAGGTATGTAGATTATCGATGTATTTTTTGTGATTTCTTATTTTCCAAACAAAGTAATGATAACCAATCACTTGCATAGTCTAGAGTTGCCAATTAGAGACAGATTATGTACATGTATCACACGATTTCATCCAATCTAAAACACGAAACAGTACGTCCACAGAATATTGTAGCCGCAAGCTTTCCTGTGAGATTATAGTCTCACGAATTCGGCCTGAATTTGCATAGTAAAAGTTTTCTGCAATTAAATTTTATTATCATTTGATTTGAATGGATTTAAAATACGATTACGTTGCGGATCAATAACCCAATAGCCTACTGACAGGCTGTAAACATACATCATTATGTAGGGTAATATTGTACGGTGTCGATACAATAATTGTACCTATTCCTAAAATGGATTTATTTTATTACTGAAGATATTTAAGTTATTATAAATAAGTCTGCTAAGTATATTAATTCTTTTTAATCTTTTTCCGATTATTTTTGTGTTTGTAAAGAGTTATTCTGTGAAGACGATTAAAATTATTTATCGTATTCTCCCTAATACACATTTAACAACGTTGTAAGTGTCCATGCTATTGGAATTCTTCTTGTTTGAAAAAGTTATTAAACATGAATATTCAAGTTGTGTGATATTTTATAAACCTATATCGATATCCAAGTCACCCCTTGAATATATATTATGGCGTCTTGAATAAATAGCTAAAAAACAATTTTTGTGTTTAAAAACATCGTTACAAATTAATGAGCACCCTCATTTGCCTCAGGCAGGAAACTTTAGTAATCAATTATTATAAATACGTTATGAATCTTGCCGGACAGATTTACTGAGTGAAAAAAACCTAAACTCCTCCCCATGCTATGCTTTGATTACATCTCCGGGTCTAAAAAAATTGGCCAGGTGCCAGGTGGACACTGGGTAGTCGGTGGATTGAAGTCTAGTCGCGAAGCAGCAATGAGCAGTGGCGGCGCGAGTCGGGGGAGATCGAAGAAAGCGAAAACAAAACCATAAACCCGACGCGGGTCGATGACCGACAGCCCCGTCCCCGCACTGCCGCCGTGGTTGTCCGCGTGCATCGCGCTGGGGCGACCACACGTCAATCTATTCGCGGACTGTGTTGACGCGAGATAATAATACAAAAAGGCATTTATTTACTAAGCGCTGCGTATGTTTTGTCTCGCACCGTTTTGATGCGACGAGTAGGTACGTTTTATTTTTTTCTATCCGTGACTTATGCGCGCTATCAAGATGCACGGATTGCATCGCATGTCTTGAACCGTACAACCGCATTCATTTGAATAGCAACGCAGATACATACCGCAAATTTATATGTTTATTTATTTCAGTTCGATATGAGAGATTGATTCATAAAAATAAAACTTATCGTATATTTCTAATTCTACTTCTACAGCATATAAACAGTAATAATTACGTAAATCAATGTAAAATGGAAAAGTAAAATATATATGTACCTAATTCAATATATTATAGATTTATAGAAATAGTTGACAATAAGATGTATTTGCATTACGTTGTAAAGGTCAATATAGCGTATATCATATTTACATGATAATAATTGTCACGATTCACTCAACAGTAGCAATATACATTATTTGATAAGGCTGTTGATATAAGAAATGATTTTTTTATGAAGTTATGATGTTTATAAGTTGTTGTATATATTATTTATTATTTACTTTGTATCGAGATTTAAATTATTATCTTATAACTAAATTAAATTAGTAATGTGACGTAATAGTTTCGGACTATACTGAATATCTATATAATATATATTTAAATTACTACTGGGCCAGTGGCACATTTTTGTGAAAAATAGCACATATTTTTACAATACAACGTGGAGCCTTACACAAACCGGTTTGGATTAATTATATATTTTTTATTACGCAAGTTTGTATTTTTTTTCTTGTATCTTTAAGAACGATTCTAGGAACTGTTTAAGTTGCATCCACAACGTCTTCGTCGAATATTAAAAGAAAAAAAATGTGGTCGATAGTAGTGAAATATTTTATATCAGGTTTATTCGCGGCCGCTTTCGGCCTATTGATTGGTTCATTATAGAACTGTTTCCTGTCGATTGGATCACGTATAGATCAGAAATTTTTAGCGCGCGGTAAAAACGGAAAGTGAGACTGCATTTGTGTCAAGATGATGTGATTGACACGAGTCCCGCCATATTGTATTCATTTAAAATTCGTACGACCAATCATCTTGCGATACCTGTCTCGAAAAGATATTTTGTTTATGGAGATTCGCCGAAAAGTTACTAATGTTACGCAAATGTCAGAAATGCAACTTTAATAACAAAACAACATGTTTGATTCTCAACGACACGAATTATACGATAATAATTAATTCACAATAAGTAAAACCAGTTTTCATACAAAGGAAAGCCTGTGATCTTTATAAATAAAAATATTATCATTTTTTGGATTATCAAGTCGATCTCATCTTTATTTGTATTTTAATAATTCACACACGATTCTCGGTTGTTTTCTGTTTGCATGTACATAAATGTGTATTTAGAAAAATACTCTGTATTGTGTCTGGTGGCAAAATGATGTTTGAGATAATAAATAATAAATAATAAGAGATATATAAATGCATTATTCGTTGTGTGAGTAAAAATAATTATTACTATTGGTTTTAGGTAATGTAAGTATATGTTATGTCATAATGTAAGTATATAAGTGTATGTTTTAGGTAGGTAATTAGGGCATACTATAATATACTTACAGCTTTATGGTTTGAAAAACGAGTTAATTTAAGTATAAAATCTGGACTTACTTATTCTCGGAAAAATATGACTTCAGACACTGGCTCTGAGGTACAGAACCATATTATAATATGATCATTATTCTTTTTTGAGGATTTTTGAGGATTTATTTTGAACATTGAAAATAGATAATATTTTTTGGTTATGACTACATTGTCAAATAAAAGCGAGATTCGTCAAGTCTGTGGAAAACGCAGTTCTTTGTTCTAGATACCGTATAATATATATATATTTTTTTATTACCAAATGAGATAAGTTGAAATGAGAATAAAATAGTACTTATTTCTTTATAAACTATCGCCAGTAAAACTAATAATTTGGCATTTAGCTCCTAATTACCGTTATATTCAATCATAGTAATACTTTTTAATTTGATGTTTATGGCTTTCGTCCTTTTTTCTTGAGACCATAGATGTATTCAAAGAGTTTCGAACTGTTTCAATAATAAATCAATTGGTTTTCCTGTTTCACATTGCTTTCGGAGATTTTTGGTCACCCGAAACACCACCTAAATAATGGCGAGTAAATATACAAGTACCTCCATACTGTGAGAGTATCAGACAGGTAAACTGAGGCTATCACTTGCGCTATTTTCCAATGTACACAATAATTTCTGTAACAAGTTACGTAGGCCAGCCTTCGTCGCCGTCGAGATTTGCTAAGTAAATTTGCAGCCATGCTATTTTTTAGTAACTGACAATTCACACCACATTCACTAACTTCGCAGAAAAATATAGACATACATATTAGGAACGAAATTTTCCAAGAAAGACAATGACTCGTTTAAGACGAGACATAAACAACTGCATGGGTTAATGGTGAGGTTTTGTGCTGATTTACATATTCGTGGATTTATATAAATGTCGAGATTGCAGTGGTGAGGACTCCTTAAAAGGCGATTATTCATGTTCGATCATATGACGATCATAATAATGGGCCTTCACATAGTAGAAGTAATATTAGCAGGTTTTTGTTTTTACGTGAAATGGATTTTAGCCACTAATTACTGAACCTATTGAGTCCATAGTATGGTCCAAACACACATTAAAAACAACATGTGAATTTGCCAGACTCGGGACCTACACGGCAATATAAATACAATTTATATTATATCAGTAAGGCATCGATACGTAAAATAATGTAATACCTAGTTGTCACAATATACGAGTATCTTAACTACGGCTACAGATCCGCTGCGTCGTATATTTACCGTGTGTTGAAAGGCGCTGATAATCCCAACGTAGATGTATTCGTATATAGAATATCATGACATCTATAATTTCTCGGCAAATATTGTACTTCAGTTAAAGGCTTTACGTTACCAGCCTATAAGCAAATAATTAAAAATTAGATTATTTCAAAAGATTTGTTCTACGCCGGTAAATCATACTTTATTTTAGATATTTTCAGAAATTAAATTGATATTTTATCTCTTAAGTATTGTTTTGTACAGGATTTAATTAAATTAAAAAAATAACTAAGAACATATTTTTTGATTTATTCAACGATATTATTCAACGTTGAATATAATAATAAGATTATTAGTATTTTCTTACAAGTACCTACCTATGCTCTATATTCTATGACCTCCATAGCCAACAACTCTTCGCTACTGCAAGGATGAGAAGTCAAAATGAAGTAAACGTAATTCAAAATTTTACAGGAAAAAAAACAAATTAAATAAGTAGTAATTTTGTTTCTTCCGTCTATCTATTTTTACTAATGTCTTGTCATGATAGAACTTTGTCACGGAATAATTATCGGTGGCAAGATTTTTGACACGCTGAAAATGAAATTGTAAACAATTTAACCAATAAAATCTTACATAATTTTAGCTATGTAACCTTGATGACATTTATGTTGTCAATAAAATTGATTAGGTACATAAATTAAGTATTAAAAAAATATAAGTACCTACTTATATATTAAATTTACTCCTAGCGACAATCTCCTGAGATGCACGATTGATTATTAACTTTACTATAATAATATTTAATAATATAACATAAATGGATGAAAAGGATTATTTATTATTGAATTTAGGCGTATATTTAACTATATAACTACCTGAGCAGCCGTTTTGTATAACATAGCTATGGAACTGGTATCATTTAAGTAGCATTGAAAATAACCAAGAAAAAAGCATGTGTCATTGACTGGGATCTTGCATTGAAATAGACATTTATTTTTTATTGTATATTTAAATTACATCATAGTCAGACACAAATAAAAAAATATCTAAGTATTTCGTAATAGCATAATTAATTCAACGTAAGTTTGAGACTTTGTGGGTGAATGCCGCATCATTTTCGGTGAGGAAAATGTTAATAATAACAATATTTAAATAATCAAATTGTGTTTCAACGCATAAAATGACGGTTTCGTCTAAAACTTTAGAGAAAAGTATGTTTTAAAAACAGTAATTGATGCTTCGATTAGCTAATTCCTTTAAATAATATAATAAGTTCACCAAGTCCTGCTTATAGTAATTAATACTATGTTTCTTTTCAACAATGTCTACTAGAAATTATTACCAATTGAAAATTTCATATAATACCTATATATTCGAGCTTATTGCAGATTTGGTGGTCAAGGTTACAAGAGAGCCGCGATTATTAGTTGTGTCTACCAGGTGTCAAGTGTGTTGTACAAATTCCGCAAATAAATCCATCATCGTGCTATTTCAGTATTATATTTTTAGTTCGGACGCCCATCAACGTCAAAATCTTATGCCAGAGGCGCTTCTTACTTAATAATATGAGACTTCGATAATTACATGCCTATTACGAATGTCTGGAAACAGGCTGTACCACGGGTGTCCAACCGGCCGAGGCGGAGCTAACAATTTGATGTACCTATCAGAAAATATCAATTGCACTCTGTTCTATGTATGAATGAATTATTTTTTTATTTGTCCATTATTTTCATCGACCTCAAAAAAGTTATTTCTGTATTTATATACTTATATATACAGAAACACACTTTTTTCGATTATTCTACAAATATTACGACGTCCGCCCACTAGCACGTCTTACCATTGCGTTTGACCCCGCCAAAAGCATATAATATATTATTTACTCAGCAGTCTTATGTTTTGTCTCGAATCGGGTTGATGCGCCAAAGGATTGTTTTTTTTTGCCTAACCGTGACTTATGCGTGCTATCGAAATGCACGGATTGCGTCGCATATCTAGGACTGTACAACCGCATTCATTTGAATATCATCAAAGAATACGTCATACCGCAAATCTATATGCTTGATTATTTCAGTTCGATATGGGATGGGACTCTGAATCATAAAAATAAGAATTTATTGTAGATCCACTTCTAAGACATAAACAGTAAACAACTTCTATTGATTCTACATAATTTGAAAACACTTCGGAGAAATATATTACTAGAAAAGAAAAATACGACACCCGGGGACTCGCGCCCATGTTCTCCATCTACTAAGTTATGTGCGTTCTATCTAATTGCGACGAAATTGATTATTTAGTAATTTTTACAATTCTTTTTGAAGCGCTTTATTAATTGCGTTATTTTTGGCAGTCGGCTTTTGTATTTTTAATCAAAGAATTAATAACTTTAATAATTACTAACCCGTGTCAGGATCTTTCCAAATTTTAGTTATAACGTAGGTACTTACACTTGCTACTAGTTAAATAAACTATTTTTTTAATTTCATTTATTAATGAAATAAAAAAAATAGTTCTTTTGATTCATCATTCGGACAGTGTCAGCAAAGATGCTAGAGTGGCCTTCGTCGACACTTGAAGGGCATTGGTCCGGGATAGGGGAGGGGGTGGAGGTTTTTGGAGGAGGCTAGAATTCGACTCGGTTGTTGGGTCATTTATAGTGATGATGATGATTTATCATAATGTAGATATATACGCGCTTCGGTATTTCAAAAGTTGTGCCTACGGTACCTCTTCGTTGACTTTAAGTTATACTGTAAAATTAAGATCTGTACCTAGGTATCTTAAATATACAGTAAAAATGAATACCTAATATGAAATTATTGTAGGTGTAGGTATACTGTATGTCGATATGAATGAAGTTATTTTACAGAAAAATTTAAATCAAAATAATATTGGTATTATATTCAATAACGGAGAAGTGAATTGAAATCAAAATATAAAATTCTGAGTATTTCTCAAGTTCAAAATAGTTGAATACCCGTGATCCATACATTAACTACTTCTCGCTGAATTATAGCTTTTTGCAACTAAGATAAATTAATGTAATTTTCTATTCACTATAATCAGTGCAAAAAGTTTCTGCTTTATTTATGCTAGGTTATAAATTTCGTTCTCATGGATAAAATATATCACTTTTGTAATGTGCCCGAATACGTTTCATGTAATGTGTTAAATAAATTATGACTAGATATAAATAGCCTTAAATGCTATGTTGTATTGAATTATTGGTTTTAATTAAATTTGTGAGGCGCATAGGTACCCATGGCTCAGCGCTAATATTATTTTCCCATCCAAAAACAGTTAAGGGTGCTATTAATTACCATAAAAAACTATTTGAACGTATCTTCATTATTTTTATATTAAGCGTAACAATTTACTGGTAATTTTAATAAAATAACAAAACTACAAAAATAATCAAGATGCTATGTTTAATGGCTTTTTATCGACAAAATCATACACAATTATTTCAGAATTTAAATTTGTAACTTTTTTAATAAGCTTAATCAACAGAATGCTAGGAATCGATTTTTATATTTCATTTCTTGTCTATATCCGTTCCTATATCACAAAAGATTTTTTAATCTTCTGTATAATATAATATAAATCCAATCTGTGATGTAGGTTACATTCGGCTCTACATATTATATTATTTATATTACCCACTTGTTTTTTAATGCTTCCTATTTTCACAGGGACCAGCAAAGCTCTCCCCACGTATCTCTCTAGCATCTGCTGTTGGAAACCATGCTTTATACTAGTAGAGAACCTTACGTGTCAAAAACAATAGTTATAACC
Source organism: Rhyacophila brunnea (assembly GCF_057557595.1). Taxonomy (NCBI): domain Eukaryota; kingdom Metazoa; phylum Arthropoda; class Insecta; order Trichoptera; family Rhyacophilidae; genus Rhyacophila; species Rhyacophila brunnea. The sequence continues at coordinate 19,794,937 of NW_028232965.1, forward strand.
ATGTACAAATGGATAAACAAATAGGAACATCATATTTAGCTTCGTACTAGCGCTTTCTTCCAAAGAATTTTTCTGTGTGTGTATATGTTTGTGTCGAAGTATTAGCACTTATTGTAACAATTATTATTACATTAAGTTAGCCGTGTAAACAGTCAAAACTGCCTATCTCGCTCTAAAATTTAGCATAGTCTAGAGAGGTGCTGTTAAAACATAGCACTTATTGTAACAATTACAACTATCTTATTGTATTTGTTACAATAAGTGTTAATACTTCGGTACAAACCTACCCTAGATAGTTGCCGTAGCGGCCGAAAGCAGTTTTGTGTATAGAATAGATGCGCAGGGCGGTCTTAACCGTATCATCTGCTACTTGGGACAGTTCATTGTAGCTCCACTCGTATGGTTAATTTTATATAATTCACAGTACCTACCTACTGGGTTTTTTATTGGTTATCAGGGAGAAACTATTCTACTGAAATATGTCAATTTTGCTCTTTACATAAATTTACGACAGATATAATCAAATTTGGATAAATCAATAAATAAATACCACCTATAAAGTATATAGCTTTTGTCAATATTTGTCAAAATTAAAATGGCACTACAATGTGAAAATCATTTAAAACGCTGTAAATTTATCGGCATCACTATTGCGTGGATAGCTGATGAGTTCATTGGTTTGTTTTTTTGAAATATTAAACCCGTGGAAAGTGTTACGAAAGTATGCAATTCGAATGCAGATTTAAAAAAAGTATCACTTGCACTCGTTTGTTTTGGCCCACCGAAATGAATCCGTGTAACCACAAGCCACGAACAAATAAGAAAATACGTTGATAAGTAAAAAAATATGTAGGTACTATGAAGAAGCTACCTATGGATGTTCGGTCAGGTTACTTAACTATTGAAAAGTATACATTATACATAATATACGAGTCAGTGGCGTAGCAAGGGGTCTATAAATAAGGAGTTTTGTTGAACGTAAAAAATTAAAGAAAAACCTATTGTAATAACTTTGTTAAATGTGTTATTTAACGCATTATACACATTTTTTTTGAAACTCGACTGTGGTCGTAGAGGTTTTTCCACGGAGAAATATTTCAGTAATTTGAAAAAAACTACTTACTATGAAATATTTAAAATTATTTTTAATTTATTATTTAAAGTTAAATGACATGCTAGTTTATCATGTTTATACCTAGTTGTGCAGTTAGTAAAATATGGAAAATATGTACCTACGTCAAATCTTGACCTTCGAGTTTAGTGAATTTAATATTGGCGTGGAACTACTTATGCGTCCATTCAAACGATTTTCCACACTGATCCACATACATAAATATTCTAAATACCTATTGTAATATAACATCAGTGTAGTGTTCAAAGATCGCGCTAAATTTTAATGATAGAAAGCGGAAATAGTCAAAGGGAAATTTCACCCAGAAATGAATATAATGGGGGAACAATCTATTTTATGATTACGACAAAAAAATAATATTTTACTGTTAAAAAAACGAACGCGGCGCAAATATCTTTAGATTTGATTTCACATGAAAATTGTTTTAGATCATTCTTTATTGGCTTTTAGTGCTTTGATGATTTTTATCTTGAGTCTTTGGGGATCCTTGAAAACTTTGTAAAGTTTTAGGGGTATATATTTTGAAAACACACCCTACATATTTACTTATTTATTTAGTTCATATTATTTAAAAATAATAATGGTAACCGACCACAGTTAAACAGTATGTATAGCTACATATTGTGTGCACAAGTTTTGTATTACGTAAGGGGCACATTTTTTGTTACTGCCCTGTGCATTAAAACACCTTGCTATGCCCGTGATGTTAGTGCTTGTCTATTAGTTATAATATAGGTAGGTAATAGTTAATATGCATTGTTATTTGAAACCACGTGCCATAATTCAGTAAGTATTTACATACTTATTAATTATTAATTATTTTTAGGGTAAATGTATTGGCAATGACGACATTTTTGTTTTTAGTTGTATGATTTATTAGAGAAAAAAATCATTTAAAATCGTTCTGACAATGTTGTCAAGTATTACGATAAAGTCCGTCCCTTTATGCGTCTAATCGTATTCCTTTTATTGACATAATATTTGTTTTGATAGTCATAGATCAATGGATAGGAATTAATATAAAAGTAATACGTGAATATAATTAATACTTACAGGAAATTACATATTATGAATGTCATATATATTTTGACATTTTTTTAAATTAAGTAATAGGTTTATTTTTATTTACTAACTTAGTTTTTCGGTTATTCGAAAATTTCTATTTTCCTACCATTACTGGATGAGAATTATTCAAACACAACTTACAAAATAAGTCGTTGTTACTATGTTATGTGGATGTTCCACTCTAGCATCCATTGACACGCGCTGGAAATAGAATGCTACATTTAATGCGTTTATCCTCAAGGTCAATTTGATTTAATATGCAACACGACTTGTCTACAATGACGCAGTGATTTTCTAGAAAAAATATTAACGTACCGATTTTTTGTATTTCAAATTGTCTTTGGAATTCCTTGTGAATCACACCATCTGACGGTAGTAGCTATGTTAAATTCGGAATAAATTACAAGACTGACAAATTAAAAAAGAAAATGCGTCTCTCATATTCTCAATACGAAACTGAGACGTGCGTATAGCGCCCTTGAAGTGCCCAGTTACGGAGGTGAGGAATATAGGAGCCACGACCACTTCGGAGGGTGGTATCATGATTTTTTCTGTACACTATCATATCAGGTAGACGAATCACAAAATAAATCGCGTCCCCCATAGTGTATAATATACTCCACCCGTTCTATACTGTGTGTTGGATTTTTGTACCTCGGCGTCTAAATTTGGAGGTAAGCGGGTGCTAAATGATCCCGAGGATTCCTATGTAAGGTTGTAGCGCCAAGAAGACAAATATTATAAAAATATACAAAAAAATATTTTTAACACAACAACAGGCTTTGAGGTCCAACGACAATAGTGTAGTGAAACAGTAGTGTAATCAGTAATATAACTGAAACAATCATAAATAAATATAAATGTTTACCCAACCGCTCGGTTCTGATTTATTATATGGGACTTTTTACCATATCTTGTAAGTAAAGAAATCATTTAATTAATAATGGAATGCCAAAAATATTACGAATTTATTCTAATACTGATTAAGGTACGTATATATTATATTTTTAGATTTTAAACATTAGTGAATACCTACCATAACTGTATGCATAATGTTTCCATTGAAAATGCTTTCTGTTACAATTTATTATAATAAAAATGCTCGAATGCTGCCAGCTAATTCTGTAATGTCGTTAACTGAAATAAATGTCCACAATCCAATCTAATTGCACTTCACGTTTATTTTCTTGGATTTAACATGTTAATTTAAAATGCCATTAATTCTCATCCTTGAGAGGATATTTGTTTACTTGTTTTTGTTTTCAACGTTTATTGAACCAAAACGTACAATAATAATTAATTTCTTGTATAACTAACTTCAAGTTTATTGTTAAGTAAGTTAAAAATAAATTTATTATATATTATGTATTCATGTTACTTTAATACCGATTAATTAGGTAGAAGTTATTTTTCTTCAAACACATAGTTGAGACAGACCGGTTTTTAATTTTTTGAATATATGAAAACTTCTTACGAGTTCTGAATGAGATTTTTTTCCAAAGTAAAATAGAAAGCCTCGTAGAAAATTCTCAATGTCGCAGATATATAGTTAATATCACTTTAAAAACATATTCGTTTATATATTACTTATTCACCAGATAGGACTTCGCGTAGGATTCGTAATTCGTTGACATTGTAAATATTATCAATTAGAATATATTATAATTATGTAAAAATATTTAATAAATAGAGTGAGTACATGAGTTGGCCACAAAGTAAACACTCGAAAATAACATTAGCAATCATTGAAACCGACAACCGTAGTTTTCAGCTCAAATAACAATTTAAATTTTTCGTGGGAATGTATGAGGAAACATGATTTAAATTTCTTATCAAAAAAGTCAAGTGTCATGAATTTTATGATTTTATTTATTTCGTTAAATGGATCACATGTTCGTGACCATCTTTATATCATACATATTCATTGACGGAAATACATACCTATAAAATGTATTAAAAACATAGGTAACCAAATATATTGTAATCAGTGGATAATCAATCCTCCACCTATACCTCCCCTGATTAGAGAAGGGCAAAACATCGAAGGTGTCGATAGGTTTAAATGCGACAGCTCGCTATCCGAATGGGAATTACTAGGGCAATATTCAACTGAATGACAGATGCGAAATGTCTGGGATTCACGACTGTACTTGATTAAAACTAACTGTCGCCTATTCGAAGCTTGTATTACGACGGTGCTGCTTTACGGTAGCGAGTCACAGAATACACCCAGTGCGGTGGTAACACTTTAGGACTAACGACGAAAAAACAGCGGATCATGCAGCCTCTCATCACGCTGAGAGTGAAGTGGCGACGTTGAATCCGTTTCTGCCGTTTGCTGCGAATGCCTTAGAAGAATTTTCCACCTCGCTTACATGTTCTTCAAGCCAACCAGATTCTGGCATGGCGTCTTGATGGGCCGCTAAATACCATCCACCGAGTGTATACGCAGAGCTACGGGACAATGACATGACTTTGGGAAGATTCAATATGACTGGCGATAGACAGGGATTCTTGGAGACGCCATCTGATGTCCATATGTCCATAACTGAAGATCGAATATGATCAAAGAAGAAGAAGTATATTACTATAAACGTGCTTATCTAATTATCTTTGCTGGTAAGCTCTGTAATATATAATATCTAAGCTCCGTAAAGCCACTTTATTTCTTTTTAAATACTATAAATGTAAGACCTCTTAACTAAGATCGTTTGGCAGTTTTATATTAGCGTTTAATTTATATTTTATTAATTATTCCTGTCTGTTCTACGTGCTCCTATCTTTACTCTCTCTACTTTAAACTTACAGTTATTTAAACTCATTCAAAGCACACTTGAGTGCGTGAAGACTTCAGTTTTAGGTAACTAGTCCTGAGGCATTCCCAAGCATAGACAACTGGTGATGCTAAATATATACACATGTGTCCGTGATACGCATGATTTAAACCGGGTATGGTACGAACGGGATTGGTTAGGAGGCGTCTATATTTGTGTTATCTTCCTAGCTATTTTTAGGAGTTAGTAGGTATCTTGTTTAACTGATATACTTAGTATAGTTAAAATGCATATACATCTACTAACACCTAACGAAATAAAAAATGAAATAAACATATGATTCATTAATTCCAACGTGGCTGTGAAAAAATACAATGTTGCTGTATAGACAGAAAGATTGATAGTGGTAAGTGGGGATGGAATGGCATATTAAAAATTATTTTCGAGCGGCGAGCACGCAAATTAGTCAAAGTCGAGAATGCATTTTTTGGACAGGATATTGATGATTAATTCTACGCTATGCCAAGTATTTTCAAATAGTTTTATTCTCGAAATTTATTTATATTCAATAAAATTAGCTTGTTACGCCACTGGTCAAAAACAAATATATTTTTTATATATTACCTATGTAATTTCGTATTATTTAAAATAAAACACGATATTTAGTACTCATTCCACATAATACATAGTTTAATAATTTTCAAGACCGGTTACGTCCGCTTCAATGGGTCAATGTTAACTGATGATCACACATGTCCCATTGAAGTGGACGAAACCGGTCCTGATGATTATTCGATTATGTGGAATAAGTGGTACACATTATGTTTTCTTTTACTTAATATATATAATATCATAACTTAATAATATAATAATTGTTGTTTTTCTAATGTGTATCTGACTCATTACATGGACTCACTCCGCCTTGGAGTGAAAATGGTAATTTACCTTTTTAACATGATATTTACGCCGGGTACTCCCACACGAATCCGACCCAATGGTCTTAGTTGTGATAATAATAAAATATTAAATCCAGAATTCAATATATTGTACTAACATTCTAATATACTGTAGTCACTGGTGTAATGCGCAAAAAGTCATTAAGGTCATTAAGTCAAAAGGTAATATTTGTGTTGTGTTAATCGTTGGTTTATATTTAATACGCATGTTTATATTCATTTATCTTAGTGTAAGATAGTAATGATCATGGCCCCACATCCTGAAGTGGGCCCCCAGGCCAGGATCTTTGTCGGGTCCACCTGCCTATCGCTAAGGTTGTTATGCTCTACAGTAGTGTTTTCCAAATTCTACACGGGTATTATCAATTAAGTATATCAATCATTATATTATCACGTCAAATGCAGCGCACAACTGCATATTTAAAATATTCAATAGTTCTCAAGGAAAGTACCGCCGCAGTCGATTTTTTTTACTATTACAATAACTTTGTAATGTGTGTTAATCTCACTTACCCCCCCCCCCCTATTGTGGGGGCCATGGTAATAATATCTTTTGGTTTAATTCTATTTTTTTATAATATGCATTGTTATGTAAAAATGCATGCATACATTTAGATTTTTAACCTTTGAAATTTAGGGAAAAATACGTATTTTCTATGTCCGTCCGTAGCACATACGAGTATGCTAAAGAATCTATAATATATAATATACACAATTTTCCGAATTTTCCAACTATATTGGAGAAAATTTAATTTAAGAAAACTTATAGAATAATGAGGGGTCGGCGCTCCAGGAAGCAGCTTTCCGTGGCTATCACTAATTATTATCGTGGCGTTGGTGGCCTCTTCCGTAAACATAGCATCTTATCAGTGGAGTATTATTTTTATCAATATTAATTATTACGCTGCATTTCACATTATGGTTATGACAGCATATGTCAATAGAGAGATGTAATACAAATTCACTCGTACGTTTTATTATATCTATAAAACATACCTACATTTTTTATATGAGATATTGGGGCGTAAATATGCAAACATATAAAAATATTTAAAAATGGAACATTAATAATTACTTACTTTATCTTGTCACGCACCGGTGTTGGTGTATATGGCAAGCATAAGATCGCGTCCCTTCCATCGCTCCATCGTTACGTCCCGCGCCTGAGACCTGCAGCGCGTAGATCGCATTTGTTGTACTGCTGCATGGTGAGGGAGGGTCGGTGTGCAATGTGCCACACGCACATCGCACTCTCAACCACGTGAAGTCTCACCTTCGTGACTAATTCAATCACCGAGTGTTTGAAACGCGGTCGTACCAATGTACCCTGAAAATTCGGCGGAGACATCGATTCTTAAAGCTAAAAGTCGAGACCTTTAAAACTTAGTAAGGTGCCATGTATCACAGCCATACAGGAGCACAGGTATCAGGCACTTGTTGGATACTTAATATTATATTATTCAGTAAAATGTAGTTTAAAAGGGTTGTGTTTTATAACATATTTCCTTTGTGTCTTATTAGCATTATGTTGATCTATTCAACATGTTGCCTTATTTTTCTTCATTCATATTGTTTGGTAAGAGTAGTTTCATTAATATTTTATCTGCAATATAAAAATATTTCGCCACGCGTTTCTATAATTTTCGCAACTATTTTTTAGGAAAGCCTTATTTGTCACGAAAAACAGGTGGAAAAAACGCAACTTGTCTGACGGATAAGCAAAGTTTACAAAGCGGATCTAACTATTTACAATCGAATTCAGTTGACGGAAAAACTAAAGCATTTTTTTTTACTCTGAACTCGGTCAGTGATTTTATAAAACCATAAACAATAAACATTTGTATATTTAAATTAATATAATAAACAATATCATGTCACCGTAGATATCAGTAATCATTATTGTGTAGTAGTTACTTATAAATAATTATTATTTAATTACTTCCATAGTAACCCACACATTAACTTTAAAAACCTTTTCAGTGGCAGTATCGCGTATTTTATTTTATGTCTATGTGACTGTTTAAAATTAAACTTTTAAAATAAGCAGTGGTTCTGGCAGTCCTTTCATAATCCAGACCAGTTACACATGTAGGTGAATTTACATGAGAGTGAAGTTTTCTCAGACCACAGGATGCATGGATTCATTTCATAACTTTACCTTTCTAGCTGATAAGTGACAGTGATAACCTTCGTGTGCCACTGGCATATTATAATATAGTGCTGATGATACGAGTGTACTGCCACGTTAACAGAAAGTATGTTTTCTATAGTAGTGATATAATAATATAACGTGTCTCTGGTATGCTAGTTAGCAGCCACAGGCATGATAATCTAATAGGACAAAGGTCATAACTATAATTACACGGTATGGGTACAACGTTTTTCTCCTCTAGTGAATTTTTATAACTAAAAATTTTAAGTGAGCCTTTCTATGTTAGTTAGATGTAAGCAATAATAAAAAAAATATTACACACTTTTCTCAAAACAAATGTTGAGTGTCTTTGAATTTTCTGCGTTACATTACCTACTCAGGAATCACGAACCGTCGTTTTCACTTAAAAGGTTTCTGCTTCTATTAATATAGAAGTCAGTCACTACCTTCGAAATGCTCCTACCTGCTGTGTCGAAGGATGCCTTCTTCAATCACTTCGTCGTAAGGATGAGTCATCAGCAAATCCTTGTGTAGCTCGCAGAAAACTAATGACGGTTATGCTCTGAAGATGTGAAATATCTTGTTCTTATTGTATTAAATTCAACGATTAGATGTGAATTTTTTACCATTTTTAGTCTTCTATGGACAAGTTTTCCTACACATTGTTTGTTATTTAAATTAAATTGTGATAATAATGTGTTGTTATTTTTCATGAATGGACATGATTTTCGTTTTTAGTAAGTGGAGGCAGCTGCGCTCCGGTTCATTTCGAGCCCTGAGTTACATGATAGTTACACTAGACTTACAATACTATATATTGCACTAACGCTCAAATTATTATCTCTAAAATCGGATCCGGATCATGGCCACCTTATTACCTTTACCTTTTACCAGATTTATTTTTACGAGAAATGGTTGTTTGATATTTTTATTCTCTGGATTCAGACACACATAAAAAAATCACCGGTGAATTTGCCAGCCGAATAAATGTTTTCAACGCTGGCGTGTGTACGTACGTAAGTAGGTACCCAATGAAGAACATGTTATTTATAAATACGATTTAATTGAATTATAAAAAAAATGTGTAAGACGACAATTTCCAATTTCCTTCCGTTCCATTTGCATGGTATGTGCATACATTGTAGGTATATGGAAAATTGTGCGTAATTCACTATACTGTATTTCATATTTACTTTTATGATAATTTAATACTAAATAACAACAACTTAAAGCGTATTTATTTTTTATGCGTTAGGAATAATATTTGTGTTAAGTATAGAATTCTGTGATTCATAAATACCTTTTATTAATATTTATAATAAACCCACTTACTGTGTTTCTTGTCCATTAGCAACAATACGATTGTGTTATCCTAATTCTTATTAGTATTTTTGTAGGTAAAATCATTCGCGATATGTAAATAATATGTATGTATCAGTGACCTGACGCCAACGCATTCGAAATATTAATACAGACAATAATTTGGAGTTCTCGAAAAATATATCTTCAGTAAAAAATAAAGCGATTAACATTAACATGTAAAGTATGTCGTTATACATACAGCGCTCGAAATGAAAAAAAATAACGGACGAACCGTAATGCTCAATAATTTTGCGAAAATATCAAAGTGCGCTCATTATTTTTATTGTATACGTCTTATAATATCTACCTTCGACGGACAAATATGTAATAAAAGTCTTTAAACTTCTGACACATTATAATATCTCTCAACTACAACTGACGATTGGTTATGTAAAGATTGTCAGCTCCGCAGCAGGAAAAAATGTAATTTCTACGATACGCATTGCACACAATTTTTTTTCAATATCTTTCTTCCTTTATACTCCGCTATCCGTAAACAGTGCATGGTTAATTTAATATTAACATACAATATAACCACAGACCATGAAGATGTAGGAAATGTAATGTTAATGAATTTCTCTTCTCGCTCGTTCCCTGGTGGTTGAGGGGCATGATCACCCTGAAATTAACTCATCATAAGCGACTAAATACCTCCACCCTTTAAGATCTTCTGCTTCTCTCAAAGCAGAGTGAAGGCTGCTTCACGTAAGCATCTTCACCTAGTCGTTCTAGCGCAGACGCCCTTCCTCTTCTTCGCCTTCCTTAGAGAATACTCAAAATCACCAGTCTCTGTATTTTTTTTATGTAAGTATGTGTATGTCCATAATACTTAATAATGTGCCTCAGACACACTGTTGAAAGACGTTATTGTATATGAAGTCTCTGGATGGTTGACTGCTTCGATTTTTACTCTGTCCAGGAAATATAAGCATTTGGCGCTAACACCACACTTCGAAGACAAACATAATATTTATTCTTACAAATATATGGAGAATACTAATGTTTGCACAAGCATCATTTTGTGGCAATTGATAATATAGGCACCTCGATCCTTCCATATAATAGTGGTAGATAATGCGTTCTATCTCATTTTTGTTGTTGTTTCTGCATTTCACCTTATTAAATTTGTATTCCACATTTGTCTTTTCCACTAATTGTCGATGACAAATATATAACCTCTTCTACTATTTCTAAATCTCGGAGTGTACTTTATGTCGGTATGAGGTTAGTCCGAATAATAAACATTAATTTGGTCTTATAAATTTTAATAATTTATAAAAAAACGTAATTTTCATAAAGATGGAGCGATAATTTATAAGCATACATACATACATATTATGTTCTTATTTTCAGTAGTTGAGCTATGCATTCAATGTTATTTTCTCTTCTTTCCGCTTTTGGTAACTTACCAGTTGACATACCAATTTATAGTGTACCTATTTATATTAAATTGTTCCATAAATTGAAAAATAAGTCAAGTATGAAGCAAATCAATTGGAATCGTTTTATTAAAATGATTCCAAGGCAATTATAATATGATAATCATTATTGTGCAGAATCAATTTACTTACTTGCAATAATAATTCGTATATAATATTTTTACATTTATAAAATAAATAACAAGAATTTTGATACAGTGGGCAAATGTTAAAGAAGATCAGTCGAAATTTCACCATTTTAATAATTTCAACTATCTTAATAATAATGTTATGGTGGACTTTCTAGGCATGAATGTATTTTTCTCTTACATCATCAGTCTTCTAAAAAGGAGTTTATTCTAACAAAATGACAACCATAATAAATAGACTTTCTACTTAGTGACGATTGTTGTTTATCTTTTAATATTACGTGATGTATTTAAAACTGATTTAATAGATTTACAAAAATAAATATAAAATATGATTAGGTACCTACCAACTTTGACGAAAATATTTAATATGTTCAAGAGTTTTTTTATATGGTCATATTTGAATTAGTTTCGATAGTGAGTATTAATTAATATAATAAGTATTAGGTGTTGCAGTAGAAGCAATGAGCTTGAAATTATTTTTGAATCATCACATTCATATCGTAATATTAATTATGCAGAGACAGAGGACACTTAATGTCACCAAGATTAGGTGAACCAGTCCAACCCTTCTCTTTTATTTAAAATTCTTTCTTTGAGTACCACAGTGCATGGTTGTTACATCAGTCCCACGAGGCTCTATATAGGAATAGCAGAGTAGGAACGTAAAATCTTTTCTTCCGGACACATTGGTGACGTAGGTGGTGGTAGGAGATGAATAACCGAAAATCATATATTTACATACATACTTGAAAACATCTTAGATTATATACCCTCTAGAAAAAAATCATATACAAAATACGTAACTCGACGGGATTTGAACCCGTATAACCATTGGTGTCGCACCAATCTGTGCCCAATTATGCTACGAGTCTCCTATATAATTACGACAATTTAAACTAGTAGGTCATACATGAAATGCTTATCAAATTGCTTTATTATTGACTATCGGTTTTTGTGTATTAAATCAGGGAATATTAATTATCTTAATTACTAACCGACGTCCGGCTCTCGCCAAATATTTTAGTTTTAATGTCCACTTGAACTTGCTAACAATTTTTAATAAACCATGTGTTTTATTCAATGAATGTATGTTCAATATATGGAATGTTACATTATCAAAATCGTGTGAATTATTTATTGAATAAAAGAAATGGTTTATCATATAATTACAACCTGATTTAATTATCTTAATTATAGTTGACGTAAATAATATATTATTGTACAGTGTGGTCGCTAAAAACTCCCTTTGTGAAGTAATTCTGGTTGAAGAATCGGCACAATTCACAACTTTAAACAGATCTAGCTTCAAATTTGTTACGCAATGATCTACAACTAAAACGGTATGGGGATGTGTAGTGTGGTAGGGCGAAAGTATGTTGTCGAATAATAAGAATACACTTTTCTAATTTATATTGTAGCTATTGTTCCGTCCTTCTAGTTTTATCATTTTAATATGAACACATTTCGAAAATTATTACGAGCAACCTGTTATACATGAAGAGGCGATTCTACCCACAGGCGAGTGTGAGTTGCTCAGGTTTTTTTTACAGTTCCACGACTGGTTTTCATTTTGGATCCGGTAATACAAATATTTCCTAACTCGATGTGAAAAGTTCGCGCTCTTTCTAACGAGGCGAGATGAGAGATGAGTAATGTTAGATCTATAAATAACGCCTCGTCTTCTTATCTCAATGGCAATATTTACACGGTTTATTAGCCGGGTTCATTAAACTTTCCAAAACAATCGTCAGGCGAATTCAGATTAAAAATAAACATCAAATCAGATGTTTTTTAACGTACCTATCTCTCAAATTTTATTTACATTTAAATATGTCATGAAATAAACAAGAGAAATTTTCCTTTGAGTGTAAAATTAAGCCCTGTACCTACTTCTTTTCGTAAATCATGAGTATATTTTTATACAATTCTAGAGGGATTAATTACCTAACAAAAAAGAAACGCTGCATAATTACAAGATGGAGTCCAAATAGAAATACGTAAGTCAAGCTGAAAAAAGGTTAATGAACCTGGTGAGTTTATTTATATAAATTTATTGAATGAGGCGTATATTTTCAAATACCTACTGATAAGTCCACAAATTCATATTTGTGGCAAACTACCTATGTGTTTCGTTCTAATCACATAATAGTTTAATAACATATAAAGATGATAGCCCGGTGCCTTAGCCTACGGTTTTGAAGCCGCGTTCAATTTATTATTTTAAGACAGTCAGACCATTAAACGCAATAACTACAAAGCGTCCCAAGTACCCTCAGATATTACCAACATTGAATGCTCGTTTCGTTTACGTTGCAAACTTTTTTGCATATTATGATACCGACATACTATTAAAAATAACATATTCTTTAAGAGGGGACATGCTCAGCGTAGGTCAAAATGGAGCTTTTGTTCTATTTTCAAAGCATGATCCTGGACATTCCTTAAACGTTGTAGATAATCTATTTATATAATTTTGAAGCCTTATTATCCTTTATATTTATTTTAAACATTTGGTGACTACATAAAGTATTTTTATTACATAAAATAGTATTCTTTTAAACCTCTCGCTCTAATGTTTTACAATATAGTCATATTTCAGTACATAAATGTGCAGTGGTGTTAAGATTTTTTACATTTATTAATTTTTAAACGCATTTATAAAACCATCAGTATAATTTATGTCGACATTATTATAGTGAAATATTTACGATAAAAATTATATTGATAATCTCTGTGATCCCAAATTTGACAAGAATTTGGCATTTTATTATTCAAAAAATGGGCAAGATTAACACGTTTGAAGATAATTTTAAAGATACTAATTATAAGCTATGTATTTGACCGTTCAAGTGTGATAAACATCCTACGAATAATGATTGCTTTATAATATTTATTGACCTAAGAATGAGGTAGTGTTTTTTTGAAATACGCCATTTCTTTTGGCATTCCCCAGTGGTTAAGCTACAACATACGGCCGTAGCCATAAATTGACGAACTATAATTGAAGTAGGGAGTAAAATGATGTTAACGCGCGTGTTTGAACATATGAGCAAAATTAAATTTGACATGACAGTATATATTTGTATACTTTTAATTATACCGATTCTGTAAGTGATTAAATTCATACACATTTTTTTCGTATGCAATATGAGGTTTTGAAAGTTATAGATTTATTTGTGGTTTGATTTAAGCAGGGTTTAATCCAATTTTAAAAACCATCTGCAGTTTGTATTTTTAGTTAAATAAAAACAAACAATAATTATGATTGAAAAAGTATGCATTGTTTTTGTCAGATCTCCACAGCTTCCCTCTACTATTATGGTTTGGTATAGGCATGGTTAAATTGATTTTTAGGAACTAACCAATATCATAATGCAATTTGTAGATGATCTTAGTTCAATGAAAACAAACAATTAATATGACTGTTAAAGTTTAGTGTGCACTATTTATGCCGAATCTCCACAGCCTACATTCACCATACACTAAGTTACAATATATTGTATATTATTCTTAAAAACGTTCGTTGGAAGAATTACGATATGATTATATTGTTAAAAAGCCAAAGTATGCAATTATGACTCACTAGTATCTGATGTCTGATGTATGAGATTGAAGAATGAAAAAGTTCTATATATGCAGCAGTGGGGAAGTATACTGTGGGGGGGATACGTTCTCGCGGTCACTGCACTTTAAGTGAACAATAATATTGCAGCCTACCGACCCACTAACACGAAATATCATTCTGTTTTTTATTTCTTCTATTCGTGCATTATTGTGCAGGCTTGTTTGTGTGCACTGTATCAATTTTCGTACAGAGTGACTGAGATAGTACTCGGTTCGCAATACATAGTGTATAATTTTATATTTATTTAAAGTTTAGCTTCATAATTATTTTATCAGCTGAGATCATCCGTTAGCTCCTTCCGCTCTTATCTTTCCCCGAGTCCACGCAAACGAGTACTTCGATCAAGCTTGGTGCGTTTTTGAGCGACTTGTGCAACGGCGATTTTCTTTTTAACGCAAATGACGCAATGGATTCTACATTTTTTTAAAGAGGCCTCGAAACAGTTCAAACCAGTCATAGAATTATTAAATTACTTATATCAAAATCATAAAAATGTACGTAGGTATTTCACACAAATTGAGTACTCAGTACTCAATTACCCAACATTTTAACAAAATCGTTGCACACCCATAACGTAACTACTCAAACAAATACGTAATTGTATAATGTACACAAAAAAGCGCTAAATATTATTGTATAAATATATATAAAATATATATAAAAAAGTCTATTTCAAATTGATATTCACTTCTTGCTGATTGATGGTTCATCCTTTATCATCTGTTACTGTTTTCGGTTGAGCCAGATTCATCCTAATCACAGCAGTTTAATGCGATGTCTCGCTCTGCTACGTTTCCCGTTGATTTTCCACATATTATATTAAGTTAGAAAATACCGTAATTTTGTCCTCTCATAATGTAGTTTAACTCGTAGTGTACTTCATCTAAGTGGAATACTATATTATATCCTAAGTAATTTGTTTGGACAATTTCTCTCTCATTATAATATGGCACTACAATTAATCTATTTCAATCCTCATTATCCATCTATCATTGAAAATTATTGTGAGACAATAATCAATTATTAGGTATTAGTATCTTATTGTGTGATTGCAACAGTGTGATCAATGCTCATTATTAATTAGGTAGGTAAAATAAATTATGATTTTTAATTAAGATATTTCACCATTAATTTACGATCCCATATTATGTACCTGGTAAAGGATATAAAATAGCCGTTTTTTTATAGTAAATGGTTATTTGCTTTTCGCCCAACAGGTCGGCAAACCGCGGCTCGCGAGCCACATGCGGCTCTTTGGGTATTGGCGTGCGGCTCTTTGCCAAATTCCCAATTTACATTTTTTACAAAAAAGGTATAATTGTTGTCGTTTTAAATCCGTCCATTGCAAAAGTCGACAAATTAAATTTTTCTCCATTTCATATTGACACGAGCACTTTTGAAATAGATTTTTTTGATGGATTTAACCAGCAAAGAGTTATGTAGCTCCAAATTTGTAGGTCTTGCCACCAAAATTGAGGATTTGGAGAGAGAAAAATGCAATTTAATTTCAGAACACAGCGGAGTGCTCTAAAAAATCTACATAATAAGGTAGATACTATGATTTTTAATACATGGTATAGCTTTCCGAGCTCATATTCGAGTCTATATAATATGTATGTGAACAATCATTTTCAAATGTGAACAATATAAATAGCATTTAGAGAATTTGGAGTCGCGCCTAAAATTGAATACTACAAGTTACATACCAAACATGCAGACACTCTCCAAAGAAATGCAAGGAAGGTCATTGTTCACATTAGTTTTAAGGAATGCGTGAAAATTGTATGTAACCTTAGACAATAGATACAGTATGTAACTCATTTTCTGTAAAAATTATATTTATAATTTTAACAATAAAAAAACTTATATTTGCGTTAGTTTTATTCGCAAAATCTTCTTCACTTGATATATAAATAATAACATTCACTGAAATAAATCATATTTATAAAAATATATGTATGGCTCTCGATATTTTTTTTAACCGTTGTGATACTCATATTTGGCTCTTTTGGTCCAAGAGTTTGCCGACCACTGGCCGCCCTAACTCATTGAATTTTTGCTCTGAATCAATCACACCTTAAAAATGTGATTATTATTGCTAACAAGACTAATATAATAGTATTATTTTGTGTCACAACCTCTTGGTTGCGGTGTAATCAACGTGATTATAGAAAATGTACAAATATGTAGGTAATATATTATATTCACTCATTTATGATTATTTGTTACTCGATTGTTAATAGTTTTTTGCTCCATTATTGATTAAAGAATATGCCAGTATGTCCAACTTCAAGTAGACTGTGATTTACTATCCAGTATCAAAACTGGCAATGGTATACCACACTCCCCATTGTCATTCTCAAACTTCAACAAAGCTCTTATATTATGTTGGCTAAGGACACATGTTGCTAATTAAGCAAAATAGGTAATTATCTTTCAACATCTCAAAGAGATGTCCTTGTGGGCGCTTATCGTCAAAATATTTTCCCCCTATGCAAAAAGTCTATTGCATGACAGTAAGGAGAACTACGCCTCAGTTTAAAGCGCGGGGATTTTTATAATCTTTGTCTCTCACTTATACGGTAGGCCGTTAGTGATGCAGTACGAATTAAGTGATACAACGAATTCACGCGGGTTTCCTTATGTTTATTTTGAAAAAACTTTAACGTTAACTGATTTAGGAAATAAAAATTGTAATCGTTGATGAATGAATGCTTATCTTTAAAAATCTCAATGAAATTATAATATCTCAAGTCTCCATTGCGCATCGCCCAATATCCGTCCCAATTATAAAAAAAAAAATACTTTATAACTATTATACATCTGATCATTTCGTATGTTATTTGATTATTAATGAAATATACTCGTACATTGTGATCGTTAGCCATAATTTTAAATCCTCGTTACGATTAGCTTCAAAACAATCTGAATTTCGTAATCTTTGATGTATTTATTTAATGCAATGTAAATTGTATGTCAAATTTCAGAAAAAAATTGTCTAAGTCTATGTAGAAAATAAAAATGTAAAAATCAACAAACCTGGTTTTAAAAAGTTATTTGTGGTTCGTTTAACTCTGTAACGAATGTACGCACTTTCTTCTATTAGTAAACAACATCTATTTTAGAATGAAAAGTTTTAATTAACAACCAATTTACTTATAAACTCTCTCTGTTTATTATTAGTGGAGGTCAAGAAAATGTGACGTAATTATTTATATTAGGATTCCTATTTATATTTTACGCAACGCATTGCCTAATTACATTTTCTTTCTTCAGAATTTTATGTCAAACAAACGTACCTCAGTTTTATACAGGTACAAAATTTCAATGTTTAAGTTGGCACGTTAGAAGAAAAAGTCAAATATATAATAATAATTGTTAAACACATACAATATGCCATGTACATGTATATACCAAGTAGCAATATATATATATATATATATTTAAGCGGACACGTGCGAAAACATTAGGAGAATATAACAAAAATGATGTACAGATTCAACGTGGATTTGAAATATAAACCTTTTTTGAAATTATTCCTTCTTCAATAAAATTCACCGGCATCTATAATATGTTAACATTAAAATTTAATTTCTGTGATCCGTCAAATAGGCCTATGAGCAGAGTCGATTACGAGGTCCCTTTTATTCTTCAGGTGCTGCGTGTAGTAAGTCAATGCAAATAAATGAACACCGATTATTTTGTTTTGATATATTTTACCAATGTCATAGGAAATAATCCGACAAAGTTTATAGTGCCTGATACCGACTTATATTCTTATCTAATATGCACCACGTTGTTACTTGATAATTTAATCTATACGGAGTATTATACAAATTGCCTACGATGTAGGTAATCACAAAGATTTCTATATTATGCATTTGTAATTTTTACCACTTTTTTTTTTAAATTATACTTTAATAAATTTGATGGAATCGTGTTTTTTTGTCAAAAATTATGAAAAAAATAATCTATATTTTTTTGGATTGTAAACTCTCTAGTTTTTCTAATAGATTTTTTTTGTTAACCTACATGACAATGAGGGGGCATATTGCATAATATACGCTTTTGTCTCTTAATGCGATGTCTTTACCTACCGAGGCACCTAGCGGAAAAATATGAAGCTTGCAATTTGAGACATGTTTTTGATAATTTACAATTTCAACTGTATTATTAAATATGTATCTGAAAACATTAAAAAGAAAAATATTTTTTTATTTTAAGTCAAAGATAAGCTTACAATAATTGTAAAAAAAATGTTAAAAATATGAATTTGTCCCCATCTTATTAGTAGGTACATATATTTTTTAGTTTATTACGTTTTCTATACTTCACCTTCATGTGGGAAAATTCGGCGATTGGCATTTGAGAAAATTTATTGTTAATTGCTTACATTTCCTACTCTTGTGGACAGGCTTTTGCGAATTCTTACAGCACTCTTGACATAAATCGCGGAACCTGGTTGGGAATCACTGACGTAGCATGATATAAAACGTGAATATTTTGCCGGTATATTAAATAAAGTTTTTGGAAGTGGATTGCCAATGGTTTAAAACAATATCTAATGAATGAATTGCGTGCGTTAGATAGAAGATTTCATCAACCAGAAAACACCCGTATTTAGAAATGTGTGGATAAAAAACGTGAGAAACATTGAGAAATTTCACAAAAGCGTATTATTTTAAACCATGTTTATCCACAAAACAGACATGATCGAAAACATTTCAAAAAAAGAAATCGTCCGTTTGCACAAAGTCATTGACTTTTAGAGAAATACGTGATAGTGTAGTAACATTGATGTTTCGACATAATTATTGTACCTTACACGGACCGGCAAGATTGGTTCAAACGTCACGTCACGTCACGTGTCAAGCTCACGTCTACGTTCTATGTGGTAGACTGCCACAGCCACGGCCTTGCTCGCCATTTTTACGTAAACAAAAACCACGCGCAATTCACTTTACTTACATCGACGATACAATAAAGTTTGGTTTGCAATAAACAACAAAACCATCCTTCCATTCCAATATTAACTCAACTCCTATACCAAAGCGCCATCTCATCATCTCATAAATATAATATATTTTTTTATGATACTCATTTCATTCCTATGTTTTTTTTCAAAACTATAATAAGTAGTTAATAAGTATAATTTACTCACCCTGGGTAGATAGGTTATTCGTTCCCTAGGGTGTGATAAATTAAAGAAGTATGCGAACAATTTACAACTTCTCGGAGCAGTTTCCATGAAGTTAACAAACTTTTCGCCAGCTTTTAAAGAACTTTTTGGCATATATCCAGTTATGCTAGACATACAGAAATAGTAAAAAGAGTAGGTAATGAATTTATATTATGTAGGACTGGAAATAGTATGGGGTTGCAAGTTAAGTCTTCTTAATGGTAGTAGATTGTTTATGTCGAAGCATATTATTTTTTGTAGTTTACTTCTGAACCATAATACCTATGTGTCAACTGTCAACCAAGTAGATAAGAGCTTCCTGAGACTTTACATAACGCTTAAAAGATTTCACCAAACAAAATAGGTTGGGAATAGGGAAACCAATCCCGAGCCAAAATTCTGATCCCGGGATTTCGGGATTACAATTTGACAATCCCGGGACTGGTCCCGGGATTGGCATTTTTTCCATTGTTAACATAACATTTTTATATTTACAAGTAACATTGATAAAATCGGTCAAAAATAAATCTAGTATAATTTATACTATTTAAGATATTTATTGTTAATATTGTATACGTTCAATCTTGGAAATACACAAGTATAATGGAGTAAATAATATTGTAATATAAATAATAATGTGAATTTAATAGAAGATTGCTGTTTCTGATAGTAAAGACTTAATGAATGGATTAGCGAGATTTAAAATAGTAAAGCAAATAATCATGGCGTACTTATGGCCTTTACGCTTCATAAATCTAATTAGTCAGCCAAATATGAAACTGCTGTAAAACGTAATATCATGGTGGAATTACAATCTTTCCATTTTTAATAATTTATGTGAAAAAATAAAATGAATCGGCAACCTACACATGGGTATAAATCAAACTTCATTCAAACTCAGTTTATTTCTAATGTAGTTAGTTTTTATTAAAAGTATTTTTTCTGTTATATTTTCGCTTTTATTTTATTTTCCATAAAAATTGATAAAAAAATCAATCCCGAAATCCCGGGATTATGTTTATCAATCCCGGGATTCATAGGTATCGAAAATAGCTCGGGATCCCAGGATCCCGGGATTGGAATCCCTAGTTGGGAATAACTGCTCTGCATTATTGATTAAAATCGAGTAGTATTGACAACGTGACCTACAATAAAATTGATGTAGTATCTTTTTAATTTTTCTTATGGGCTTTTTCTGAATTATTAGTCATATTTTCTACCGCAGATACTAAGCATATCTATGTTATTTTGTAATCAGTTTCTATACAAACAACTAAATATCTTCATGATTAATGATTGTACTGCAATAGTGTTAAATTTGCATCACATTTTCCACGTAATATCGTTGAATTAAATTTCCTTATTTTTTAAATGTAAAAATATTGGGAAATTGACTTGCAATCGCCGTTCTTTTTAAATCAAAAACAAGGTAATTACTCCAGCAGTCAGTCCTAGTGGCAAAGGTGAAGTACCCGTTAAGCACGCATACGTAATTTTATTTTAAGATTTTAATTCATTAGACGCTTTAATGTTCTTATAACACGCATTTTTTAGTTTCCTCACACTCGACGCGTCATAAAATGCGTTAACGCAGGTCCGGACCTAGTTGGGCGTTCTGGAGTGCGGTGTGCATATGCGGCGTGTTTTAGGCACCGAAATAGGAAAAAATACATATTTTATAGAATAGTATGTGCAATTCAAACGATAAAGAATATATATTATTCCAACCTTCGCACTGGATTAGCCAGTTCCTCACCGGCCATGGCAATTTCGCCGCCAGACGTTGTAGGTAATCTATTTATATAATTTTGAAGCCTTATTATCCTTTATATTTATTTTAAACATTTGATGACTGTATAAAGTATTTTTATTACATAACATAGTATTCTTTTAAACCTCTCGCTCTAATGTTTTAGAATATAGTCATATTTCAGTACATACATGTGCAGTGGTGTTAAGATTTTTTACATTTATTAATTTTTAAACGCATTCATAAAACCATCAGTATAATTTATGTCGACATTATTATAGTGAAATATTTACGATAAAAAATTATATTGATAATCTCTGTGATCCCAAATTTGACAAGAATTAGGCATTTTATTATTCAAAAAATGGTAAAGATTAACACATTTGAAGATAATTCTTAGCGGAGCATTTGGGCAACCATGGAGAGGAGTTATATTATATTTCCATTTTTTTAAATGAGGAGTTGATGGCCAATTGCCTAACTTATATAGTTCCTACATTGGATTAAATACAAAGAGAGAAAAACAGCATGCATTCTTTTAACCAGTCGCGTCTAAAAGTTGTATAAAATTGTGTAAACAGTAGTGACTTCGTCACGAAATATCCGTTGCCCACACATTTTTGCAATGCTTAAGATGACATTCTAAATAATATTATGTAATCTAGCCCCGTAAAGACTCATTTTCACCATAACATCCCTAACGCCCTTTCCGCATAGACTTGATATATTTACATGTTTCCAAATAAATTAGAATTTTAGATAATTATGCACACAATATTTGACCGGCCATTTTTCTTACTACAGCCCTGCGTTAACGTGGGTAATATTCTAATGCTTTTGATATCTTGTATAATAAGATTGATAGAAAATGCGGAGTCTCCGTGACTGTCAGTCAAAATTGTGATGAAAATGGTTTTGGGCTTATCTGCGGCTTGCGTAACAAGCCCTTAATGATGATTTGCCAATCACTGCAACAGAGCGAGTATAATCAACGGACTTAATGGCCAAACTGGTAATTCTGGTCGATAGTTAGCCCTTTTTCGTATAACATAACCTACAAAGAATGAATGAATTTATGAAAGGTAAGTCTTGTCAAAAAAACGAACTCATAATACGATGAAGGTATAACATGAAATATCTGCAACCAAAGTGGAATCATTCAAATGGAAAATCAGTACTTGCGTCACCGCAAGTATATGTCAGAACAGTAATAATTTAATAAATAATAGATTATATTTTTTTAAGTGGTAAATCTAATTATTTCTTAATTTAATAATACATATCTGAGTGAATCCTGTGTATACGAATTTCGTTTAAAATTCGTTTTGGTTCTGAGAAATCATTTTAAATATGTACGCTAATGTCACAGTTATGTACAGTAACGTATATAATATATCAGTGGGGCGAAGGGTGGAGATAGGCTGTTAAGATTACACATACATAGTGTACACTAAACGTTGTCAGTTATAATTATTTATTTTCATTGAATAAGAATACAATTTGGTGGTGTTATTTTTTAGTTTTTAAAATTCAATTAAACCCTGCCTACTATGGGCGATTCCACAAAAATAGTGCACAATTTTTCAGTCATACTTATCGATAAAAAATATTCTTTTATCTATAAAATATCTCAAATTATGTTTGGTTTAATAGGATAATTTATATATTTTATAGATCAACGAATATTTTTTGACTATTATCTACTATGGCTTGGATTAGGCAGCGTTTAATGGAATTTTAAAAACTAACAAATAGTTATAGGACAATGTTTAGTGTACACTATTTATGTCAAATCTTACCAGCCTCCACCCTTCGCCACTGAGATATATATATATTTCCATAGATATGACAAAATTTTCGTCTGTGCCATCAATATTTTTTCAATATTTATCGATTTATTAATTTTTTTGCATGCATTGCAGTAATAATAAAATTCAGTGGGCAATGAAATTACATAGAATTTTAAAACATATTAAATAAAGACCGGCCGTAAAATTTCTACTTTTCTACTTTTTAACCGATTTACACTTTTTTTTTGTTGTAATTTATCCTAAAATGTGTACGGAAAAGGAATAACTGTTCTAATCGGTTCAACCAGCTGTTTCCTATCGAAACCCATCGTTTTTGTTGCATTTATAAAATGTACAGCGTCATACCTATAGCCAACGTGAAGATCTCTTCGCTTAGATTGTTCGGCAATTTTGTATCAGCTTTTCTTGCTTAATAAAATTTTACCTCTACGTGCTCCTCTCTCCCATGGGTCAGTCAAAGCACATTAGAGTGAATGGCGACCTTAGTCTTGGGTAACTGCTTCTGAAAAATTCCCAGTCATAAAAAATAGGCTTCGCAACAAAACATAGGGTCTAGTGATACGTTCGATTAGGACCGGGTGTGGTGCGGAGCAAGTGTGATTTGATTCCCTACTTTAATTATAGTTTGTCAATTTATGGCTACGGCCGTATGTTGTAGCTTAACCACTAGGGAATGACAAAAGAAATGGCGTATTACAAAAAAACACTACCTTATTCTTAGGTCAATAATTATTATAAAGCAATCATTATTCATAAGATGTTTATCACACTTGAATGGTTAAAGATATAGCTTATAATAAGTATCTTTAGAATCATCTTCAAATGTGTTAATCTTGCCGATTTTTTGAGTAATAAAATGCCTAATTCTTGTCAAATTTGGGATCACAGAGATTATCAATATAATTTTTTATCGTGAATATTTTACAAAAATTATCTCGTAATAAATTATACTAATGGTTTCATGAATGCGTTTAAAAATTAATAAACGTAAAAAATCTCAACACCACTGCACAGTTATGTACCGAAATATGACTATATTCTAAAACATTAGAGCGAGAGGTTTAACAGAATACTATTTTATGTAACAAAAATACATTATGCAGTCATCAAATGTTTAAAATAACTATAAAGGATAATAAGGCTTCAAAATTATATAAATAGATTATTTACAACGTTTAAGGAGTGTCCAGGATCATGGTTTGAAAATACAATAAAAACTCAATTTTGACCTTCGACGAGCATGTCCCCCCTTCGGGTAGGTGTTTCCCGAAATTTTACAAAATGCTCCGAGGGTTTCGTCAATCTAAATAGATTGAAAATCACTGGTATATAATAATTGTTATGTAAATTACATAATTTGATATATTTTTATTACAGAAGCTGCGGCGCTGCAGTGGCATGGCGAGGAGTATGCGCGGCAGCTGGCGATCGGACGGTTTTGCGCGGCGTCAGCGGAAGTGCAAGGCCTGGTCGCGTGCTGGCGGTCCTCGGGCCTTCCGGAGGCGGAAAGACCACGCTGCTCGATGTCCTGGCTGGTAGGCGACGACCTGGCGCTGGGCTGGTCACCCTCAATGGAGAGCGACTGTGCAAACGTTGGAGACGACACATCTGCTACGTTTTACAGCAAGACATCTTCTTTCCTAACTTGACCCTGAGAGAAACCTTAGATTATACTGCAGCTCTCAGGTTAGTTGTTTGTTCTATGATTTTTTTTTAATAATGAGTAAGAATCATAAAATTGCTACTCTGATAGGGTATCAGGGTCTTCTATAATAGCTAATACAAAAAATAACGTCATGTAAAAATAATAAAACGGTACGTTATGAACCAAACATGAAACGTTCTCGTTTTTTAGACTTCTATCTTCCCCATACTTACTTTTATTATTAAAATATAATTTCTAGTATAGGAAAGCTATTTTCTAAGAGTACCTACATAACAATATTATGTTATATTCTAAACCAGCGTTTCCCAACCTTTTTTGGCTCGCGTACCACTTGGTAGTACATCATGGTTAATTGTACCACTACGTAAAAATGATTGTATTTCGAGAAATTTGTTATTATATTTGCATTATAAATTTTATAGGGTGACTATATTTCCCAGAACTCAATTTACGCGTACCACAGGTTGGGAAGCGCTGTTCTAAACTATTATAATTATTGAATGCGGACTTTTGGCTCCGTCAAACAAAAATTCAACTTTCTCATGCGGGGCACTTCGCTCGCGAATGTGCATGAACAATAAATAGTAATTAGTATCTAAACATTGAACATCCTTCACACCATGTTGCAAACAACCATTGACAAATATATACCAGATAGGGTAAGAAAATAAGCTAGTTAGTACAAAAAAACATTTGATTTTATTATAATAAAAAAATTACCACAAACTTGCACTTATAAAAAAACATATTCAAGAAGAAATTATCGTATATAATTCATACGTATTTAATTTTTTGGTAACATTCTTTTGATTTTTATTCGAATTTTTTGCCGCAGGCACTGAGAGACTTTAATCTTCAGTATATATTATCATGTATGTTAGAAGTTTATTACATTTTGTAGGTATAATACAATAATGTTAGTTAGGTAGGCAAAAATATCGAATACATTTTAGTATTTTCGGAAAATTATCGAGCGCTCCGGTTCGTACTTTTCTCTATTTCGAACACTGGAATGGAAACCAAATAATGTTCATAATTGTAATATTTTGAATAATATGTTATCTTGACTTAATTAAGTATAATTCCATCGCCTACATTACTGTGTTAGTATTTTTTACACTTACTGAAAGCAAAATCAGTAAGCCGAATACCATTCGACTTAAGTCAAAAACTTGCCAAACAACAATTTTTTATTAATTGATTTATTCTGGAATTCCGTCGCTTGTTATCGGCTGCCGCTTTAGTCAAAATATAGGAAGGTTGAACTAACTGCATACTTACATAATAATACAGGTATATATTATGTATGCACAAATTACCATTTTGTTCACCTAAAAATTCAGTCAACTCGATACCTACACGTATTAAAAATGTATCAAAGATGTTGAAGAAAACGTACTTGTATAGATATTGAACCTAAAAGTATGACAGTGATAGCAAAAACCACCACTAAGACCACTAATTTCCATACAAACCGCGATAAGATACTAACTTTTTTTAAAGATCTGGATGTGTCAAACTGGACATTGTTTCAGCGATTTTATAAGGATCCATCTTATCGAAAATTCATTTTCTTTAGTTTCTGTTTATATATTTACTAGGGAAGACGATTATAAAATTATTGTTATTTTGTATTACTATACTAACAGAGCAAGCAACACACACATGGAAAAATGAAATAATTAGATAGGTATACAAAATTGAATTTTCATTCAAACATCATAATATATTAGTTTGTTGAGCAGATTCAAAATAATAATAAAGACCCATGTTAAATGTTGAGAACTCCTTGTATAGAGGCTCTCAATATTTATTTGAACATTGCATCAATATCGAGTTTTTTAGGGCTTATTAAGATTTTTTCGAAGTGAGAATGTGAATTTTCATAATTGAGAACCTCTAAGGAAAGCGGTTCATTAAATTTAACAGAAAGATTTTATTGTATTACAAAATCTTTGAATCATATAAAAAATTGAATATTAAATTATATTTAAACCGTTGATACCTACCTATTATACGCTGTTGTTGGAAATTCCATCAATGTGGGAAAAAATTCTTATTGCTCATTAGCGTAGCAAGGGATAGGCGAGTGAAGCAGCCGCCCCGGGCGCATCTTGGCTTGGAGCGCAGAAATAGAGTTTCGTTGAACGTGAAAAAATTAAAAAAAAAATGACAGTTTATGTCGAGAACCAGTGTTAATTTATTACGAAACATTAGTAAATAGATTTGTCCATATTTTAAAGACATGGTGATGGTTAATAACAAAGGTAATATCGCAAGCAATAGGCCAATGCTATTGAAGTTGGAAAGTGTCGACACTACTTTGTCTTACCAGAAAGCATAAATAGTAAAAAATAAATTTCATCCTGAAATGCCCAATTTATGGGGAGATATGATTATGAAAAAAAAAATCTTATTAAAAAAAAATCACGCAAGCGCACAAGGCGCAAGCTTACGCAATGTTTATTATTATGTCTTAGTATTATAGAAATAGTTTTCGATTATTTTTATTGCTTTTTTAACACTGTTGTCTGATCATTATACTTAATGTTGAAAATGTTCTGTTTTTAGAGAAGTACATAATATAATATGAAGTGTTCTATAATTTTTATAACAAACAAATAGATGATACTTGACTTTTTTGTTCAGGTTTAGGGGGCCGTACGTTTTCAAATCGCTTAGGTGTATTATTAGTATTATTACATAATCTGTAAACGGTATCCAAACACAGATGAACTTACATTACTACACTAATGCTATATTTAAAAGCTAACACAGCCAACGAAATGTTTTGATGGCTTTGTTGTTAATATTGAACTTACTTGTGCTTACACGGAGCTTTCTTGAAATAGACTTTGGGACAATTCCATAGTCATATTAATATTCAGCTTAGCAACACGTCAATTATTATTAGTAGTTCTTGCATGGCAACATAATTTTAAACGTGATTCTTATAAGTTGTGTCTGCATGGAGAGTATGTTACCTGCCTATATTGTAATTACATAGATAGTCAGTTAAGTAGTTATATTATGATTCTAACAAAAATACATAACACTTTTTGAAATGACACGTGGGCATATTATTATATCAGACTCATGCTTTTCAATACTAACAGCTGATATTGTTCCACATTCAGATCAAAATAGAACTTCGGTTAACCTAACCCAGTGGTCGGCAAATCCCGGCTCGCGAGCCACATGCGGCTCTTTGGCCCCTTGAATGTGGCTCTGCCACAAATGACCGCGTACGGGCAAAAACATTGAAAGATAGAGCAATCAAAATATTTTCGAATATAACCAACCAGTAAGTTGAAGAAATTCGTTTCAGCTTTATCAATAGCAGTTGACGAGTCTTGTGACTTGTGACATAAATGATACAGCGCAAGATTCACTTTTTGTACGATTTATTTCATCTACAAGTCCTAAAGAAGAACTTTTATGATTATTGCCACTCAAAGGTCAAACACGTGACGAGGATATTGCAATTAATGCTGTAATTGAGTGCATGGAAAAACATCATATTCCACTCAATAAAATTGTGTCAATTTCAATAGATGGGGCGAAAAGTATGACCGGGGTAATAAAAGAGGTTGTTGCTATTTTGAAAGAAAAAAATAATCACGAGATACCTACTTGCTTACTATTGCATACCTACCTATATAGTTTCAGTTTAAGAAATTTGGCTCTCAAAAGAAATCTCAAACGTTGTACTGTTGATATTTGGCTCTGTTGACTACTGAGTTTGCCGACCACTGACCTAACCTAACCTAACACAGTGTTTGTATTTTAAATATTGTCCACGTAAGCGAATTTGCTGGGTATGAATAATAATTAGATGCATAAAGTTGACACGTCTTACGCGGTTACTGCAACCCTTTTAAAATATTTTTTGTGCATTCGAAGCCGTACTTGTAGTTTTTTGCATTCAAGGTTTGTGGGCGGTATGAAAGTTTAGACCTTCGGAATGACACCTGTGGAGTATCAAGAGGTGTATCGTCTGCGATCTTTCACAATCGACTCGATCCCATACATAATAATTAATCATTATTTTGCTATACATTCACTTTACACAATGACAGGACTAACCCATATCTACACCTTTAAGGTTCAGTGATGTCCCGTGGGGGTAGGCAAAGCATGCGTTGCATAGGGGCGGTATATTAAAAAGGGAGGGGAATGAAGGAACGAACACATTTTTTTGAGAGCAGTTGTAGGTAGTTTTCTATTTAGTAGACGAAGCGATTGAAGTATTGACATCTTAGTTTAAAAAATTATCGAAGCATAAAAAATCATAATCATAACTATTGTTGTATTATACATTAAAATTTCCACATGGGTACCTTCAAACTTGTCGGTGACACAGACCTCCACGTACCTAAAACTACCACTACTTGAGAGTATGTTTCCTGAAAATGGTCAAATTATCAGTAGGTATATCAATTTAAAGATATTTGGTGTATTTATCTGTTTCAGATAATCGAAAATAAATAATAATAATTACAAGATAAAAAGAACTTTTTATATACAACGTTTTTAAATTTTCTGTTGAATCATATAAACTTGACTTGACTAGCGTAAACGATTAAAAAAATTGTACTTGATAGAAATACTGAATAAACATAGAATACTGTAATGTCATTTTCACATTTCATATTGATTTCCATAGTAACGCACGTATAAATAATTTAGTTGGCAGGACCCCAGACCCCTAGCAACCAATAATAGTGTATTACTTTTTACGGATTTCTTCCGAAATAACTTTTCATACAAAACAGAATTAACTGAAAATGAATTCAATTCTACTTAAAGATGGCTAGTAGTGTTAAAAGAATGCATTGGCATCGTGTTCTGATATATTCTAAAAGTTTCAAATGTCTAGCTAGTCGGTAAGTTAGTTAAAAATCGATTGCAAGATTTGTACTGGATAAACAACCACCGGAAAAATAAGAATACGAGCTAAGAAAAACGTTGTAAAATATGTAAGTAAGTACCCAGGTACCTAACGAATCTCCAGTCAATTTGAAACTAAAAATTAAGTAAGGGCGTTACTTTATCTAAGGACATCACTGTTAGAGTTGAACGATAACATTATGTTGTCAATCACCGAGGGTCCCGATCTCCACTGACTGAAACATCTCGACATCCGTCACCCTCAACGATCCCTTACCATTGCTTTCTGCACTTTAGCAATAATTTGTTTGATTTGTCTATGATCTGCTAGGAATCAACGGACGAGTAAAAAAGTCGAGCTTTGACAGTTTTAATAGTAAAGTTCTTTATAGTAAAATGTCTTCAGATGCTTTTGAAATTTTGTTTTATTTACTTGCTGAGATTTACTATAATTTTACATTATATTTTGAGTACTTTATAAATCCAAACAAAAAAATAATTGCTAAATCTCTCATTTAATAATAATGTAATTTAATAAACAAATTAATAAATTTCATTTTTTTCGATCTGAATGATTGAGTATCTATTAATGTCAGTGCGAACTATCGTAGTGATTAACGGATGAATTCTGGCTACTCAGTGAAACTCAACGAACCTGATCAGGGGAAGAACTATCCCTCCAAAATGTAATTTTCAACACAGTAACTATCTTAGTTTAGCTAAACCAATCTTTTTTCAGCATCTAATCAAATTCTATGCCTATCGCATTGTTCTCGAAGTGATTTAATACCCAACAACTGCACTTTGCATGTAAAATGGTCGTTATTTGTATATTATTATTTAAGAATTTAGAATCGATAATAAAAATATTTAGGTTATTGTTTTTCAATAACTAGGAATAATATTTGACCTACTGGCAGTGCCTTTTTTCTAGTGGCACGCAACGGCACAGTAAATGCTTTAAAACAACATTAAAGTGAGTTCTTTTTTCTTATCATTTTAATAGACACAATATCTTGACATTGATTTTTTAAAACCATGTCGGATCCTACGACGATCATATGGACATCGACAGGGTGAAGGTTGTATTAACATTTTTTTCTTGTTTTACGAAAGATTGATTCCATTTGCTCAGCTTATTAGGCCCATATTCACTGGGTTCAAAAACACATTGAAAAACAACAGCAACTGGGATTCGAGCCCGGGACATATGGCATTATTATTTCTTCTTTTGACCATGTCCGATCCTAATAGGATCATATGGGCCTCCCACAGAGTGGATTTTTGTTTTTACGATAAATGGATGCTAGCTACTTGCTCAACCTATTAGGTCCGTACTCTGACACCATTCACAAATTGAAAAACAGTATGTAAATTTGCCAGACCCAGGATTCGAACCTGGGTCCCACGACATTATAAGCAGACGCGTAAGCCGCCGGCTATCGTGGGATAGGATTGTTAGGATTATTAAAATAAAAACATTGGCATACACTATATTTGGATTTTCACAATGGCTTCATTCAACACACCTAATTGCTTACTATCCTGAGCGGATATTTACCAATACTGTAAGTGTTCGCAAGAGGAGGGCCCTGCGCTGAAAATGGCCCCCAAATGTAAAAAAAATGTATTTTTCACCGCTTCTCTTGGTCCACTGCCATGTCCTATGTTTCTAATCTCTATCCATGTATACGTGCAACGCGTAGATTGCGTTTGACGAAGGAGATGATCGATATTATAACGATAAATAACTGCGCCCGATTTTTGATAAAACGAAATTTTCATTCTTATATATACCTGGCTAGATAATATTTTATATTATAACGAGCTTTCTTAACCAGCAGAATATAATCCGATATTACACAAAGTAAGACTGGGTACTCATTCATAAAAATATATAAGTACATATATTATATAGAGTTCCCAGACGTCCTTTTTTACCCGGAAAAGTCCTCTTTTTTTAGGTCAATGTCCGTGTCCGGTATGTTTTTTTTCATTTTTATCGAATATTAT
The DNA here is from genome assembly GCF_057557595.1 of Rhyacophila brunnea. NCBI lineage: Eukaryota > Metazoa > Arthropoda > Insecta > Trichoptera > Rhyacophilidae > Rhyacophila > Rhyacophila brunnea. The sequence continues at coordinate 19,826,882 of NW_028232965.1, forward strand.
ATTCGCTTTTTTCGCTATGGACACTTTATGATTCTGTTTTGTAAAATCGATTGACAAAATATTTTTTTCTTTCGTTTATTTCAAAGAATTGTGTTATTTCTTAATCATAATTTGTACTTGATACTAATTCATGTTTGTTAATAAAATAAATATGTCTATGAGAATACGTCATTATTGTAAAATTATTATATTTACTATTTTAAATTTATATTAATTTTATTTAAAATTACCTACATCTATCGACACCATGTGTTCAATTGCAGTGGCAAAATACATCATAGACACACTCAGAATTGAGAAACACGTATGTATTGTGAGATCACTGGGAATCGAACCCGGTGACTCCATATGACATTGGACTATGAGGCAGCTGCTGATTATGAAATATGTCCTATTTTATCATCGTCAAATATGGGAACCCTACATAATATATTGATACTCAGGTCTACGGTTTTTACTAGTTTATAAAATCTAAATTAAATAGCTGACAGCGGCACCAATTTAATTCCCAGTAATTCGAAATTTGAAGTTAGAATAATGTTGTTATTCTAAGTAAACCAAAAGGCAGAGTTGGGGGCGAATTTAGCCACGTTTGGTAGGCAGCTATTACATTCTGCCCTCTATCGGTAACCCGCTCCTATTGTACCGTAGATAGATTGAGGAGACGTGGGAGGCTGGCGCCCGTTCCGGACTGCTTTCTAAACCTATTGATCACCGTCAGCAGCACTTAATCGCCTTCTTTCTTTATCAGACTGGTCGGGTCGGTGCACCCGGGGCAAGCCCACTCACGACTTGGTAGGGCTACCACTACAATAGACAAAAATTCAGCCACTAAATTGTCTTCTACTAAAACAAAAATATATAATATTCGAATACCTAGTTCACGGTGGTGGAATTGATGACAAATGTTAAAACATACGATTGTGTATTTGTCGTAAGAAGGCAGATAGCTAAATCGGACATGCTGTCCCTATCTTTTGTAGTACATAACATTGTATCTAAGTCAGTGACGTCCCTAGACAAAATGCCGCCCCATTTTTTTTATACAGTATTTTTTTTATCATCCTTTGATGACTCCATCCAATATCTAAGAAATGTGTTAGGTATATGAATACATTACTAACAAAATATATAAATGCATCCCCTGCATCTTTAGTTTTGACGGCCAACGCATCTGGTTAATAAGTCAGACTGTAATATATTATTCGCAAATCTGCACGTGTCGTTTCTGATCTCCAAGGACGTCGAAGGGCAACGGATGTAAACTAGACATCACAAACCCGACAAAAAAAAGTACAGTCCTATTAAATCTTTTATGTTAATTAATACACTTTGTTTCCAACCAGTAAGCTGAATTTTTTAATGGAAAGATATTTTCGTTAGCTATTACTAAGTTTAGATAGCTATTTCTATATTCTAATTATCCTCGATTTGCCGCCCTTCGAGTGACTGCCGCCCCCAAGCGACGCTCAATCTGCCCACCCCCACGGTACGTCACTGATCTAAGTATCTTTGATGTGTGTAACATCCATAAGTCTGTCAATTATATAGTTACACACTGAATTCACGACACTATCATTTAATAGCTTTTTTTTCTTAATCGATAGCATTATTGAGACATAGCTCAAGAACACTACAAATCAAAAATATAAACCGTTAAAATTAATATGCCACCGACGCTTATAAAACGTTACATCGTATTGATATGTGTTGATATTAGATACCACTTGGTACTGCGCTAAATTTTATTGACCACTGCGTGAGACAAATATCAAAGCGGGACACCATGTACCTATATTCCAGCTGCTTGGCATTATAATTCGAATTGTATTATTTCGGATAATTCATTCATACCTCTAAAATTGCGATGTATGTCTATCATTTTTGGCTACATACGTGAGCTATACATTTAAATTTTAAACGGTAAAAAGAACAGTAGATAAGTAGTAGATTTATAAGATATTTAAAAACAATGTGACAAATAGGTATATATTATTATTTACGTAGTTATTTTGTAATAAATACGTTTTGTATTAAAAAATAACAAATACTTAGTTATTAGGTAAGTATATTTTATTTTTTGAAAATCCCACAATTTTCTTAAGACGTCTTTAATTGGTCGTAGGTACATACGAAAAATGAATATAACTGACGAAAATAAGGTATTTGTTATTATTTCCAAATGTTTCGTCTTTTCACTAAGAAATGACAGTTATTTTTAAAATAATAATCACGTTTTGATTAAAACGATCAATGCAAAAGTTTATATAATACGAGGGTGGGTCAATACGTCCTTAGAAAAGCTGACAGGTGGCGCGACTAGTACTGCAAGCGGTTTGTTTTCATGCAGCGGCACTACCGATTCAGTATGCTGCGAAGTTTCAATCAGATTGGTCGGGTTGTTGTGTGTTTCTCGTACATTTAAAAAAAAAATTTGCTTGTGGAAAATGGAAAAATGGAAAATGGAGAAAATTGAGTTTAGAGTTGTTATTAAACATTTTAATATAAAAGGGTTAACATCAAAGGAAATAAAAAATGAGTTGGATTTAGTTCACGGCATATCTGCTCCTTCACTTGCAACTATTTATAACTGGTTAAATGAATTTAAACGTGGTCGTACATCAACAAAGGATGAACCACGCTCAGGACGTCCTGTAGAGGTGACTACACCAGAAATGATCAATAAAATCCAAGATATGGTGTTAAGTGACCGAAGATTAAAGTTGAGTGAGATAATTGAGGTTACAGGGATCTCAAAAGGTAGCGTCATTTCTATTTTACATGACAAATTGGGCATGAAAAATATTTTTGCAAGATGGGTGCCGCGTTTGCTCACAGTCGACAATAAACGCAATAGGGTGGTGGCCTCTAAAGCCCTGTTGTCGCTCATGCAACGCAATCCGGATGATTTTTTTCGTCGCTTTGTGACTGTAGATGAAACATGGATACACCACTATACTCCCGAGACGAAAGAACAGTCAAAGCAGTGGATTGCGAAGGCAAACCATGTCCAAAGAAGGCGAAAACCGTAAAATCAGCTGGTAAGGTTATGGCTACTGTATTTTGGGATGCACGTGAAATTATTTTCGTTGACTATTTGGAAAAAGGAAAAACAATAACAGGGGATTATTATGCATCTTTATTGGACCAGCTAAAAAACAAAATTGAAGAAAAACGGCCTCATTTAAACAGGAAAAAAATCCTCTTTCATCAGGACAATGCCCGTGTTCACACATGTTTACGATCAATGGCTAAAATTGAAGAATTAAAGTTCGAATTGGTCGACCACCCACCGTATTCGCCAGATTTAGCCCCCAGTGACTTTTTCCTTTTCCCAAACTTAAAAAAATGGCTAATTGGACAACGTTTTTTTTCAAATGAAGAAGTCATCGATCGGACAAATGCTTATTTTGAGGACCTTCCGAAAACTTATTTTTCTGACGGTTTAAAAAAAATTGAGAAACGTCTAACCAAGTGTATTGAGCTCCAAGGAAATTATGTTGAGAAATAAAAAAAAAATACAAAAATAAAACCTGTTTTAATGCTTTTTTCTAAGGAATTATTGACCCACGCTCGTACCTACATAATGTTTATATATCTGATATATATTATATATGTATCTATTTTTATAGAAATTCTTTTTTACACTACAACAGTTCATCTGGACTAATGACAGTAGTATAGTAAAACAGTCGGGTAGTAGTAGAAGTGAAAAAAATACAAAAACACTTTAAGAAAATCTCATATAATATGACGTATTGTCATTTCATCGGGACCGAACCCGGAACCCACGGCCGAGAAGCATTGCCTTACTGCCGTTACGCATTGGACTAAGAGGGACTGAACTACATACATCCTATTTCATTTTCGTGACAATGTTATTGATTTTTTTATGTTAATAATTATCAAGCTTCGTTATTTGAATTTTTATTAGAAAACAGAGTTTCGTTTTGTTTATTTGGTAACCCTGTGTTTACCTTTGAATTAGTAGTCTTCAGTGAATTTCAAGGTTCTATTTTTGTTATGGTTATTTTTTTATAACCGATTCTCGTTGCTTGATGTAGGTCACATGCTTTCTTTGTTGGGCTTCGTGTTAAAAATCTATGTTATAAGAAGCATGCTCGAAAAACAAACATTCCAGTTTATCCGGTAATCGACGGTTACGTTAGTAAATCGTCGGTTGATTTCCATCGTTGCCTGCAGCTGATACCTATAAAAGATTAAATTTAATATTCATGTAAAATAATCGTAAAAGAAAACAGGATTTAAATATTTCAAAAATTTATCCAACCCACCCTAGCAAAAAAAAAACCGATACAATGACGTACCTCTGAATGGAATTTTTATCAAACTCTGAATAATAAATTCTTGACATACTAATGTAATGTGATCATAATATATCAGTGATGGCGAACCTTTTTAAGTTAGAAGAACCCGAGTAATAGTCTGCCTGACGCTTTTTATTATTTCAACCCTACTTCTGGCTTAATTTTATATACCGACAATGTTAAATTATTGTATAATGCTTTAAAATTAGTTTTGTTGACCAATAATATCCACTGTGGAAATATTTAACATTGATAAACTTTCAAAATACTACACCATTTTACAAAAAAGGTGAATAGCTGTTCTTTTTTCAAATTTTTAAAGAACGATAGAGATAGCTCGTAGATCCCTGTTTATGGCTCGCTGATACTATGCACTAGTTATACAAATTGCACAGCATTTGCAATAATATTCAATACATATATTGTATTAAGCAAGTAACAACCAATATAAATCACCCCTTGATTATTCGTAATTTATATTCATAACATGATATATATACAAAATTAAATATATATGGGTAGATACGAATATTAAATGTTATGTAATAAATAGTCTTTTGAATTTCGTATCGTACCTATTGTCCGTCGGTATAGTCGTACCATAAGGCACACTGGTATTTTCTATTGTATTATTTGGCAGCATCGATGATATACTGTATTCTCATTGTATATTATGACATTTTTGTATGTAAAGATAATATTATGGAATACGGTATGAAGGGACCCGCCAAGGGGGGTGTCAGGGGAAGAGTGCAAAACGCCCGATCGGCAAAGTCCGAAAAAACAAATTTTTAAATGATTTTATCAAGGCCTGAACAAAGCCGAACTATAAGTCCGAGTGAGAAAGCATTCAGCACGCTTATATTCTCCGCAATATGCGTTAGACTAAGACAGAATTTCTACGGCTGAATTAAATATTTTTTGTACACGTCGCCGGTAAATCAGGGCTCGAAATGGACCGGAACGCGCCGGAGCGCCGTTCCTGTTCGTGAAATCGGTAAAATTATCGCTCCGTCTCGTGGAATAAACAATTTGACTGTCTGAGCTAGGTCATATAATAGAACATCTAACACACTTATTTTTATGAAAAAAGACACATAAAAACACATAAACTTTGATAAGTTTACTATGTAAAAATCTTCAGAAAACTGTCGAGCGCTCCGGTTCCTAATTTTTTCCATTTCGAGCGCTGCGGTAAATATTGATTTGAATGACTCCATTCATTCAAAAACTGGGTACACGTATTGCTGAAATTTATTGTTTTGTGTTAAATATAAAGTTAGCGGTAATTTTAGTTAATTTAGTAGAATATATGGTTATTTAACCACGTTGTGCTTAAATTTGGTAACCATGCTGAGAAGCAACATGATAGTATAATGCCGGGTCCACACTGGCAACATGTCGCGCGACAACCTAGTTAAATTTTAAGATAAGTATGATAATTATCGTAAAATTTAACGAGGTTGTCGCGCGACATGTTGCCAGTGTGGACCCGGCATAACGTTTCGTAGTTAAGTTAATAATAATACAATAATTGAAGTTCTACTGTGCGTTATACGTGCTTCATAGAGCCGAACAATACACACTCTCTTTATATTATTAGGTACTCTTAGGATTTTATGGAAAATATATTTTTTTGAATTACATAAACCTAATTTTATGATTAGATATATGAAATACATCCGAACGTTGATTACTTAAGAGCGTACTTCAGTGAAACGGCAAATAATTTTCAACAGTAGGTGCGACGAAATTTCTCACTAGTCGACAATCGGAGACCGACAGTCGATGTGTCCGCACGTCGATTTGTTTTGTCATGGCGTCGGATGAAAATATTCTTAAATCGTGTAAAGATGACTAAAAAATTTACGTATGTACTTAAAAAAGAAAACATGTCAATGAATATACTATTATTATTAGTAATATAACAATAAACATAATATTAATGGATGCATGTTGGATTTTTATGACAAATTATATTTCGTTCGGCACGCGTCATTTGCACATTCCGCGCATCGCCTAGCCACGATCTTTTTAGACCATGCCTCAACTGAAGTATAGCCTTAACTGCTGAAGGTCGGCGCTTTCCACAGGGTGACAAATCAAAGAGTACAAATATTACCTACATTATTATTTAGGCATTTAAAATCTGCGATTCGTTACTAATTCATCACAATTGTATGCAGAAACACCGATAAGCATTTTTTTAAAGTCTCAATAGGATGGGTCAGTGTTATAGCATAATAAATAAAGCGTTTCTGATTTTTTTGTGTGACAAAGCGCCAGAAAATTAACATTATAATATCATAAAGTTACAACATTAGCAAAAAAATGTAAATTGTCTCATAAAAGCTGGTTTCGCGGATTGTAAAAAAGTGGCGTGCAATTTTATTATCTTTCATCGCATTAAACTTTTTTTTTATAAATTGTGCTCGATTTGTTAATTTCTTTTCCCTACACGTTATAATTCAGAATGTTATGAGTATACTACCTATGTAATGAGTAAAATATGCTATATTATTGTTGTTGTAGAACATGTTGATGAAAATATGTTTTTCTCCACTAAAATTAGTTTTTTTAATAGTTGCGGGGAAAGGGGCGGTAGCCATCCTTGGCGCGGCCCTGACGATGTGCCACTAAAATTTGGCAGGCAATGCCATATTATTATGTAGTTGAGTATTAAATCATGGAACATAATATTATTTTTTCATATTATTCACTAAATTGCGAATTCCACGAGATCAAAAAAAAAACAGAATTAAATGGTGTTGTATTTTACAATTTCTAGAGAGACACTTTATAACCATTTGACACGACGTAGAAACTTCAGAATCAAGAATAATATAGTGTGTCACTATTAAACTGTGTTACGTTAAATTTGCATAATCAATCATCTGTTAATAATATTATAGTACGTAATAAAAACAAACACTCATTAATAACAATAATTGGACATAGTCATGCAGAAAGTAGCCAGTCCACAAAAAATAAAAAATGAGATATGGTATTTATAGATCAGATGCGAGAAGATTTTCTCTACGTTCTGCTGAAAATAGCCAAGCCGCAAAAAAATATTCTTGAAATAAAATACTATTTACAATTTTACATTTTACATACATTTTTAATATCATGTTGTTGCTAAAGTGCCATTATCTCAGCTCGACATTATTGTGGACTGGCTATATTCTGCATAACTACGTTCAATTCACATCGGACTAAGGTTTCGTGTCTGACTGGGTCCCAATATTTTTTCATATTCTTTCATACCGGTGCCACTGATAAAATAGACGATCATTTTGTATGGTCTATAATGTGTTTTATTTGATACTATAAAAAGTTTTGGTAGACCACTGATCTATTCATAAAGATTCGCATAAGATGTGATATCTAGATTACTAGATATACTGGAATCTAGATTGGCTTTTTTATTAGTATTTTATTATCATTGATGGTGAGGTTGTTCCGGTATCGTCTGACGCTGTCTGGCTTTCACCTAGCCATACTGTATTTAATTGAGCGAGGTACTATCTGGTACGAAAAGGATCCGGTATCATAAACTTTCGTTTGTTAATAGTAATTGTAACAATTATCTTATTTAATAGATCTTGGCTTCTGGAATTTAGAGCATGTTTTCTGTTGTCTTATCTCAAAAGAAAAATTCCACATCTATATTTCACGAACACACTCCGATGTTTTTTTGGGGCATATCTAATTTTCGGTGTTTGTAAAGATCTGGACAGGTGGGACCTCATGCAGGTGCTTTAAATGTCCCACGATACCAATGACGTAGACCAGTGGCGAAGACTCCATACTAGGCGATTATTTACAGCCTACCTTCTTAAGAAAAATATTTTTTATTAACATATATAATATAATCACATAATAATATATTCAATATTCCCAATGACATCTATCGTATAATTGTCATAATAATTTTAAGATCTTTTCCACTATTTCAATAAGCACCATTTATGGCATGTCTTGAAGGTTTAAAAAAATAAGCGACATCTCGTTTCGCTTTACATATTGTATGGATTACGTTCGCGTGAATCGAAAATTTTTTATATGAAGTTTGTTTCTCATAATTTCAAGACGTCTGCGGCGGCCCATATAAATTGGTAAGCTATTTAAGAAGCGCTTACGCTTACATATTACGTAAGTGCACATTTATTCAAAATAATTTATAAGATAATTTAAAAAAATAATTTCTAGGGATTCAGACACATATAAATATTGATTGTTGTTAAAAATAATAAATAATTTATCTCGTGATTTTTATTTGTCAGTTAGTTTATTCATAGACTAAGACAATTTATTCAGCCAATTATGTAAGTTGAAAATATCTGATATTGTATCTAAGTCTGTGTATTAAATATAGAAGTATTTTAAAATGTCTAGTTTACGGGTTAAATTATAAATTGTTATGGAACAGATTCACAACAACGGATATTTTCAATATATTTTGAGCGTATCTTGCGTTTATATTTAAGAAAATAGATAATTCAAATTAATTGCTTAATTTTATACCATCAGTGAGCTTTTGAAATTTCATCGGTTTTTTTGTACCTACCTATTCATCAGTAGTTATGTCGGATTATCTTCTTATTTCCCGTAAGTACATCTAACAAGTGTGCTTTCTCCACAGCCTACCTGTTTCCAAAAGTCACCTTTCGCCACTGACGTAGACATAAGTGTATTTCTAATATGCCTATAGATCGTTGGTTGAGCCGTAGAGCCGCTGGTTTTTTTAGTAGGTAGGTATACCAAAACAAATTGAAAACTATCTAGTCTATTTTCCAAAAAATATTATCGGAACGATATTATTCTGTTATGTAGGTACTCTACTACTTATGGAAAACAATACATCGATACAATTTAGGAATTTCCATAGCAAGGTCAACCCTGAAGAATCCTCGAATCGACGAAGAACACCGAGATAATCTAAAATTCTCCATTCCGTCAATTCTAAATTAAAGGCGTAGGTACTTACTGTAATAAAATGAAATGAAAACAAGCTAACGTCATACAACAACCAAAACTATACAAACGTTGGTTCTTACATTATGACGTAAAATAAGCTAGAAAACTACCCCAGAAATAATAATGGTCGATGAACTACTTACATTATATCCGATTTTTAGCATTACTTTTTGTCGACGTGTAAAAGAAGGCATGTGTGTTGTTCGAAAAACAATGGTGCGCGTATTAATTTTTCGATTGGCGTTTTTGCTCATCGAATATCCATAGAAGGCGGTCGGGCAGATTGGTCGTTTGGTTTGCACCGCTAGAGGCTTCATTTTGTTGACACCACCCATTTTTAGGAATTCATCTGATTTTTTCGCCAATCGATTCTTTATGGTCGATTTCCAAATAGGAATGTAAATATTCCGTAGATCTATTTTTTGAGATAACGGCAGGTGAAAAAATCACTACTGCGATAATGACATTGGGAGAGCAAGATCGTTTGATTTTTTTGTAAGATTTAAGTAGTACCGTTACAAGGGTCGTGCGAGCGGGCAGATCGGGCAGGGTCGCAGAAGTGGAGTTTCATTAAATGTGCAAGAATAAAAAGTGAACGGAAAATTTCAACATAAAATTACCAAATTATGGGGTAACGAACTTTCTTTATGTAGAAAAATCGCCTGTGGCGTAAATGTTTTTGGTGTTTATTATCTTTAAAAATGTGTAATAGGTAAGTAGGTAAGTACTAAATATTATTTTGTCAATTATCGTTTACTTATCGATTTTCAGTCTTTCGTCTGCTTAATTATAATATGTAATGTTGAAAATATATGAAGAGTTTATGATTTTTATATTAACAAAAAAAATCGGAGAGCGTGATTTTTTTCAGTTTTAGAGGGCCGTACATTTTTGAATATATTTTATATAGGTAGGTACTTACGTATTATATTTTAATTCTGTTAATTATAAACAAGCACTATGGAACTTATAATATTTAGATGTTGGTAGTAAGTGTAGTTTACGTACCTACCTTCAAGGTTTGTGTTAGTAAATGGCAGCATTTTTCGTAAATACGCTAAAACGAGCAATGTATTGTAAAACTTTTTTTTAAATTTTCGCCTAAAATGTATGCAACTAGAATAAGTAGACAAACCTGCTACAATGCTAATAACGCATGTATCTCCGTGCTACATCTTTAGGTAGATAAATATATTCCTTGATATTTAAAATTATTTCACGCTTTACATAAAGGACCATTTTTGTTTGAAGATTACCGGAGCGTCTTTCGTCGGAAGAACGTCGATTGCACGTGGAGTATATCTTGCGCGTGTTGGAGTTGGGTGCCTGTGCATCTACGCGTGTCGGTGATGGTGTTCGTCGAGGTCTGTCAGGCGGTGAGAAGAAACGTGCCAATATTGCCTGTGAACTCCTCACGGATCCTGCGCTCATGCTGCTTGATGTGAGTAGATGAAGATTAATAATAATTATACAGTTGGCTGCAATAGCTGAGTGGTAGTATTTGGCACCAGAAATATGGGAGACAGATTTCTCGAGCTCTCGACGATCTCCCCAAAATTTCTGCCGCGAAATCCTTTTAAGGTCCACGTCAACATCTTTTTTTTAACCATTTTTTTTCATCGGCGAATTTAAAAACTGCCTAAAACTTTTGCCCAAAAAATATTTATTAGCGAATTTTAGAAATGCCATTTCAGATCTGTCAGCAATTTTTTTCAACCAACCAATTTCTCGAATTGTTGAGGATACATTAGTGATTTCTCGAAAAATGAAAATTTATTTCTCGATATCGAGATTCAGTTTTTCTCATTATTTCTCGAGAAATCTCGCCTATGAGAAATCCTATGCCTTTGAAAGTGGGGTGCCACATTATGTACAAAGGAATATTATTAAAAAAAACATAAGTACTTAAATAAAAGAGAAAAAAATCATATCAAGGTGGCACATTACTAAATATTTTTTTTATATTATTAAAATGTTAGATACCAACACGCTATTTACTTTTTGTAACAGGAACCTACGTCGGGCCTTGATTCCGCGGCAGCTCTAGCACTGGTATCAAGTTTGAGGAGGTATGCAGCAGACGAGCGGAAAACCATTATCCTTACTGTTCACCAACCTTCTAGTCAGATTTTTCATATGTTCGATTCGTAAGTTATGAAACAATACTTTTATAATATTTAAAAAAAAATTAATACTTACCTCTTTGTATTCATTGGTATTGTCCACGGTTTTTGAAATTAAAAATCACGCAATTTTACGGCTGATTTTACTAGAGAACGTTATTACTAAAAGCTGGGGGGGGTGTCAAGAAATACAATTTTGTGTCCCTGACAGTGTTGCCATCTTTTTCTATGCTGATTATAGTACAAAGGCGTAAAAAATATAGTATTTCTGTAAAAAATATAGTACAGGAACATTTTTCGGCTTAATTCCTTTAAAATTATAGTATTTTGGCATATTTGGCGTAAAATTATAGTATTTTACATTTTTTACAGAATCAAAATTATAGTTTTGTACTATAATTATAGTAAGGTTGGCAACACTGTTCCCTGAAGAAAATGGGGATAATACATAAGTATAGTAATAATTACACTTATGGCCCGAACACATTACCATCACGTCACATGCTGTCACGCTGAGAAACATTGAGATCTCTATTCTCAGCGTGACAGTACAAGATGTGATAATAATGTGTTTACTTTGTTTGCTAGGGAGAGAACGATACCATCTCAATCGAAAGCAATGACCTTACAAATAAATGGGATATAACTCTACAAAAGCTAATTCCTCAACATAATAATATCTCTGATGGATTTCATATAACATTAATGGACATCATATTGGTAATAGTGTTCACACAATTTCTTTTTGATTGATGGAGTAACACATCTACGGAAGTCTTTGTTATGATTATTGGATTAATATATGATTACTAGGCTTAGGAATTTTAGGTGCTAAAAATGAATAATAGGTACCTAAAATATGTAGATATAATTGGAAAATATGTTATTAAAATTTCATAATTATGTGCTAAAAAACAAAAATAGGTGCTAAAGATTTAACTAAGTATTATAATAAATCATATATATTTCAACAGTTTAATTTATTATTTATTCACAAACAGAAAACGCTTTATTACAATAATAATAAAATAATGCTTCAAATTTTGTGAATCTTTGACGATTTTGATCTTAGCAAATTTTTATACATGGAAAAACTTCTTTCCACTTCTACAGATGTTATTACATAATGCATAATATATAAATGAAACTATTTCTGAAGTAGAAGAAATTGAAACATCTGAGGCATCTGATGGATTTTCCAAAACAGATGTAATATTCTGCAGCGTTTGAAGTCCAATATGTAAAAATATGTAATTATCCAGAAATATTTAAAAATAGGTGCTAACAAATAATGCTTAAATGTTTCAAAATTGTCTGAAACAGATAGATATTTTGTTGTGGTACCGCTCAAAAAAAAATATTTAAATACCTAAGAATCCTAAACCTAATGATTACTATAATTTTTTATATCAAGTATTTAATATTTCCTTTAGATTACTGCTTCTTTGCAATGGACAAACAGCATACTTTGGTGATGTGGATAAAGTAGTCGATTTCTTCAGTGGATTAGGATTACAAATGCTCCCACATTACAATCCCGCAGATTTCATATGTAAGTAGTAATTGAGTGGGTATTTTTAAAACTATAAAATTTATGTTAACATGTAAGTATGTGTAACATCTCAAAGGGTATGTATGAGGTTCTCCAAATTGCTAAACGTCAAACTGCCAAACACCGAATACGTATTCTACAGAGGGAAAAAAGTGTTGTGAAAAATAATCGGCTATACTATAATATTAGTATCAAGGGGGGTACTCATTGCGTTGTATTATTATTGGTACTTATGTAAAATGGCACAAATAATTATCCACCACGATAATGAATTGCATCTCAAGTTACATATGCTGACTAATTCTTCAAGAATGTCTTGAAACTGATGCTCACATAGATCCAGTTATAAAGTGGGAAGATAAATTTATTATTATTACTATGTGATTAAACCGACACATCAAAACTATATTATGCCGATACAACATAGAAACAATAATGGCCCAAACATTACCATTAACGTCACATGCTGTCATTCTGAGATAGAGATAGTGAATCTCTATCTCAGCGTTGTCACGCTGTCACGTAACACGATGGTAATGTTTTCGGGCTATAATGCACATACATTTTATTGTAACTTTTATAATATGTATGTATGGGTTTCTATACTTCCCCAAAATACCCTTGCATTTATTTGAGCATTTTCTTTTATCTAAGTGAGAAGTGAATTATAAATAATATGTATTTTTTGTTTTAATCACTAATCTTATATAAATATAATATCGGTGTATAAATATACACTTAAATAAGCCTCGGCTGAGACTTTCTAGCTTCAAAAAAAAATAAGAAGTGGTTAAAATAGATCTACCTACTGTCATCCTCCCGACAAACTGCTAAAAGAAAAGGAGCTTGGGTGAATCACATATTTTCATAGACGATATAGAAGAGATTTCACTATAGATAAATCACATGGTCGACCATCATGTATGTAGCTGTGAAATGTTGAAAATACATTATCCGATGATTATATCCGGCTAGTATGTACAAATATTGTTTATTATAGCCATGTCTTTATGGGGTTATTGATGGGGTAAGCCCGCACCCTTTACTTCAAAGACAGGTGATCTACCTCCACTACTTTGTTACTGATGAATATTGGTATAAACTAACAGTAATATTTAATTATTTCAGTGGAGCAGGTGAAGAGTTCTGTCGAAGTACGAGAACGATTAGTGGCTGCAGCATCAGCTGTCAGCAATAATTGTAATTCGGACACGATTCTACAACATCACAATTACAAAGTAGACCTTACCCCTACCTGTGAGTAACACCATTATATAAATTTCATTTAATTATTATTATTATAATGATATATCATCAAAAATGTTTAAAAAATAATGAAATGAAAGTTTTATCATGATAGAATATAAATGATCATAAGCTGATATGTTTTTGACTTACTTTGTTTATATTACAGCAGAAGTATCGCACGTGTGGTTGGAAACAGGTTCTCATGCAAGCTCTGCAACGGACTGTGAACCCCTTCCTCCCCCTTATGCTACAACTTTCTTTACACAATTTAAGGTATACTCATAATTCCTTCCTTCATATTTATAATTTAAATGCTTATTTTTGATTATGTCATTTTTTATTTATAATGAATTCGCAAGAATTAGAATTGCAATACTCTTCATTGTCTCTTTCGAGTACAATTTTTTTTCCAATTTTGGGTTGATAATATTTATTTGTCTATACGGTTTATTAAACAATTTCAGGTACTTTGTTCGCGAAATTTTAGAGAAGCAAAACCTCGCATGTTATCATGGTTGAACTGGGTGCAGACGGCTGGTCTGGCGCTAATGGCTGGAGCCCTCTGGTTCCGATTACCTCGGGCCGAGGCTTATCTTCACGATTTGCAAGGATGGATGTTCTTCTCGCAGACATACTGGATGCTCTTCGCCTTGTTTGGGGCATTGAGTAGTTGTAAGTTATTATAAAATATTTTGTAAATGACAAATTTGATAGATGCCAGGTTGAACTGGATTATTGTCATATAAGAAAATAAAAAAAGATATTGCTGGAAATTTTTAAATAATTAGTTAAAATGACAGCTATTTAACTAATCTAATTTATTAGTGGTGAATAATCAATACTATGCAATTATTTTACATTGACTTTGACTTAAGACTTAAGAAATAATTTAATTTAACATGTATGAAAACTCACATTTAAAATATATGAAAAACACTGGCAACATATCGTCGCTATAGGATTTGTTTCCCGAATAAACCAAATGTCAATTTTTCAGGAGACGAAAAACAAATTTCATTGTCGTATTATGAAATATCAGTAGATGTATCAATCATTTTTTCTACACTGTATGATTGCAACATTATCTAAGAATAAATTCCAAGAATAATATACTGGTATAAATCAGTAAATGCACAGAAAATGCGTTTTATTTACAAGTACTCGTTGTGGATATTCGGGAAAATTTTAGCGCTCTCTCAGAATAATGGATATTCGGGACAAAACAAGGACGTTCGGGACTTAAGACCGTAGCGTATTGCTGCACGGCCCACGGATTACTGAGTGGTCAAAAAGTACGCACCTCAAATGTTATATTTATTTACACGATAATTGTTAATGATTACTTTTACTATTTAAATACCTAATGATCGTAATAACCCAAGTTCGTAGGTAATAATAACATGCGTCAATCGCTTTTTTCGGTTTTTTTCGTAATAAGTAATAAAATAGTTTTTAATAATCTTTTTTTTTTTATTCAACGAATAATTCACAAGATTTCAGAATGTACCATTCTAATTAATGAACATACATAATTTTTAAAATCACTTCTGAGAAAATATATTATAACCAATAGAAAAAATCTTTTTGAAAAAAGTAAGACACCCGGCAGGAATCGTCCCTGCATCTCCTGGGTTTACGACCCAGTCCACAAATTATCCACTATGCTACGAGGTGACATACTTATGACGACAAACTTTAACTATTGGCCTTTTAATATCTGCTCATCAGTATTCTTCAAAATCAAGCGACTATCGGCGATCGGTTTTGGTTTATTAAATAAAAGTAGGTATCTACTACTTCAATTACTAACCGACGTCACGGATTTCTCCAATATTTTATGATGGTACTTACTCGTACTTGCTAACAATTTTATATTAATACTTTTTCCAAAAAAAAAAAATCTATGTATATATATCTGTATATTATTATATCTATATATTTCTATAATTAACAATTAAACTTATTACAAACCACCAAATAAATATTATATATTAACTATTGGAATGACAATACAAAATATTAGCATCTATAAATTAATTACCATTGGCTGCTAATATTAGGTAGGTACCAATATCCTAAGTATATAATATTTACCAAATAAATAGTTACTAACATACATATTAAATTAAATTAACTATCAGCGCATTCAAAAATAAATAATAGCATCGCCTTTATTTTCATAGAAATACCTAGATTAAAAGTAAAATAAAGACAAACAATGTTTATTTAATAATAATTTGAAATAATAATTATTTTTTACGTCATAGTTGTTGCCGGGTCACACTGTAGAATTCACATAACCGTTGGGATTTTGTGTCATTTATCAAAACAAAATGCAGTTATTTAGGTTAAAATACTCACTTCCGTAACTTTACTATAAGTTCAGGGCGAACTGGTGATGTATCAGCTATAAATGATCTCTTCAAATTTGATGAATTCACTATTAAAACAATAGTAACTTTAAAAACAATAACAATAAGACGAAATTTGAAAGAGCATTCCGGACGGCCGAAAAATATGAAAGTGGGCGCGATTGTTTTAGAGCTGGACAGCGTGAATGTGGGAGCGAGATGCACGGCGTCAGCGCGGTTTGATTGGCTAAAAGTCATATTCGGGAAATAAAAGCTCAGCCAGAGATTTATTTCGACCGAAATTAACTTGGATATTCAGGTACGAATAGTTGGACATTCGGGAGAACAACACGGAGTAATTGAAACTTAACATGGCGTATTCGGGTTTTTCAAAAAAATATCTCTGTTCCTAGATAAAAATATATTGTTTTTATAAACGATTTCGGTAGAGTTCGATAAAAGAAATTGAACTGCATTAAAATGTCGATTTCGACAAAAATGGATATTCGGGAAACAAATCCTATAGCGACGATATGGTGGTAAAATAAAAAAACAACAATAATTCCTTACTGTTAGCCACCGACAGTCATTTAAGTCTGAACTTGCTGTTCTTTTCTGTAACAAAATATTATTAATATTGATTGTTTTGAACAGTTCCTGCAGAGCGCGAGGTGGTTGCAAAAGAACGCAGAGCCGGTACTTATCGGTTGTCAGCCTACTATTTAGCCAAGATGGTGGGAGAACTTCCTTTGACTGTTGCATTACCAGCGGCTTACCACGCGTTAAGTTACCCTATGCTGGCAGCGGGGGCGCCTCCGGTCGCTCTATTCTTGGCCATGTTAGGCGCTCTGCTACTCGCTGCTCTGGTCGCACAATCTGCAGGTCTCTTTCTGGGTGCCGTGTGTATGGACCTGAATCTCGCTATCACTCTTAGCGCACTCTATACGCTTGCAACTCAACTGTTTGGAGGTAAATATGATATAATAATCTGAAATGAAATCAATTAATTAAATGGTTAATCCCAATATTAATTAAATTACAATCGGTAGGTAACCTAACGCTAATGTTAAACTTTTCCCTAAAGAACGTTATGACTCTCTGGAAGGCCGACTATATTCAGGTCGTGGCACTGAATTACGAATTATGATCGCAGTGTTTGTTATTGATTATCTTCGATATATGTGGTAACCTGTTTGTGATAAATGAAGATTGTCGATTGCACATTTCGTTCAAATTATTACCATTTATTTCAATATGCATTTCTATAAACCGTTTTCCAAAATATTGCATTCGAAGTATAAACATTAACTTGGACTGCCATCGAAATTTATAGTTTTGTGTCACGACATCACTATTATAGTGGGCCTCGAATAAAAAGATAATTATGCTCGATTACCGGGATTTCATTATTATCACCAGAAAAAGGCATTGATGAATAATTGTCAAAGAATGGTATGAAAAAATGTTTACCTATTCTAAGCAAAAAAAGTTTATCGTAATATTGTCACTAAATGATCCAGATAATTTTTGTCTGTAGTCTGTAATTTGTCTGTAGACTCAGTTGAAAAGAGGATATTATCATCAATAACCTTCTCTTAAAATTGAAAGTTGATTTTTTTTGTTTCCATAGGATATCTTGCAACACGGTTTCCCTGGTGGCTTCAATGGGTACGGTATACATCCATGATACATTATGCTTACCAGAACATGCAGATTTTGGAATTCACATATGGAGAACCCATAACGTAAGTGGTTTATTTGGTTTTATTCTGACTGCAATATGTTAACAGTTAACATAATAAAATTATTTTCTCTCGGCATCGTACCACAACTGAATCAAAATTCATTTGTTTAATCTGATACAAATCAATATTGATGTGAGATTAAAATAAATATGTGTAAAAATAATAATTATTGATGATAACTTGTCATTGAATAATAAATTTTATATTTGAATTGTTTTTCTTATGCGGAATTATTGGGGTATATGCGGTGTGGAATAAGTTAGATATTGGTGCATACTAGTTTGATACGGTCGACAGTTTCATATACCTTGGATCTCTTGTAACTCGACATAATAATAATACAGAAGAAATCAACAAGAGAATCATGTCTGCGAATAAATGCTACTTTGGCCTGTTAAGACATTTTTTAAGTCCCGCATACTATCTCGCCGAACTAAAAGCACTCTTTACAAGACACTTGTAAAGCCAGTGCTCACCTATACATCGGAAACCTGGACATTAACTCTGCGAAATGAACGAGCCCTGAATATCTTTGAAAGAAAAATTCTACGCCGTATATATGGACCGATCAGGGACGGCACCAATTGGAAGAGAAGATATAATGCTGAGCTCTACGGGCTGTACGAAGATTGCAGCGCAGTTAAATCAATTAAGATTGGGAGACTGCGATGGCTAGGTCATGTGCACTGTATGAATGACAATGAACCGGCAAAGAGAGTGAAGTCCAGCAATCCAATAGGGCGTAGAAGAAGATTCGCTGGTTAGATGGAGCTGCCAGTGACTGCCGTATTCTGGGGGTACCGATTTGGAAAGCGGTCACACTGGATAGGGACAGGTGGAGGGAGCTGTTGGAGGAGGCCAGGACCCACACCGGGTTGTCGCGCCCCTGATGATGATGATGCGGTGTGGAGTGACATTTGGCTGCAATGCTTTTCTCATTTGTGCAGGTTTCCGATCACACATTAACAAATGATAAAAATTCCTGACAGTAACCGTGGAGCAGTCTGGTGCCACTCATAAGGTAGCAAGTGTTACAGACTAGCAATACTTGACACAGCAGAAAAATCATAATGTCTCCTAATATCGCTCTACAGCATGCAACGAAGGAGAATAGAGACGCAATACCTTTACGCTTTAGACATTTCACCCTAGAGTAGTGTGAATATATTATTAATTATATTAATAATTCCATATGAATACATGTATCTATTGCGGAACACAAAGATTATTTTGTTTCCAAAATTTCATAGAGATTGGCTTGGTCATAAATCTTTGGTTTTAGAGGAAATTATAAAACTTTTGAGGGTGGCAAAAGAAGTTTAATGAGTGATAATAATAAGAGGCCATCCATGGACTGAAACCGTATGCGGTTTAGATCCGTGTGCCATACTAAACTTATGATTGTTGTTCATGAAAATATATTTTCACTAAATTTGTAAGTGTACCTAAGTGTATGGTATAAACGGATACGATCAGATGCTTATAATATACTTTGTGGAAATATATTTCCATGACCAGAAAAGAGAAGCTTAGTATAGCACACGGTTCTAAACCGCATACGGTTTCAGTCCATGGATGGCCTATAAGACAAAGCTAGTAGTAATGCCAAACATGTCAATATAACAAACTATGTGATCAAGACTGCCAACCTAAATACAGTGGAGCCCCGATCTAACGTTCTCACATAAATCGTTTTTCCGTATGAATCGTTCATTTTTGAAAGTCCCGCCAAAGAAAGACCCATAAGAACAATGTTAAATAATCCCGCATTAACCGTTCCCCGATTTATCGTTTTCCTCGATCTATCGTCTAAATATTATGGTCCCGTCACAAATATTATCCCGATTGACCGTTTTTGTTGAATATTTTTCATTTCTTTTTCGTAGAATTGTTTATGATACAGACCTTTCAGTTGCGTCGCTTTGTTTGCACAGGTCGGTCGGCGCTCAGGCTTGCCTCGCATCTCGTATCACAAATTTTTATAAGTCGCAACTAAAATGCCCCCCATGAGAACTAGAACTCCCCCAACTAGAACTCCAGCTGAGAAACTGAAAAAAATTCAGGAGAAAAACGATTTTTTTTAAAAAGAAAAAATTTATATATCCCACATTTATTGTTTCTTTTTTCAGGGTCCCTCAAAACCGTAGAATCGGGGTTTCACTGTAATTATATTTTTGATTTCAGCTGCGCATCACCATCACAATTTCCTGGTTGCGTGAATGGAACTCACGTTCCTCCCATGGAAATATTGGAAGCAGGAGGATGTGCCACACCATTATGGCTGAACACAGGAGCTTTGCTGTTGTTTTTAGTGGTTTTCCGTCTGGCTGGATATGTTGTGCTTCGCTGTCGACATTGATGTCAATTATCTTTTAAAGACTATTCGAACTCGTATTATTTGTTTATAGTGTTAAATTATTGTATGCATTTATCTATGTCATGACTGCCTATATTATAAGTGAATACGTGGATAGCTTTAAGATTTATATTGTTAGCGATCTGTAATATTGTATTATATAAAAATGTACATAATTAGTTGTTTAGTTTTTATACCTATGCTTTGTATCTATGTCTGTTAAATATAGCTAATTTCTTATGACATTTTATGAGCTAATGGAAAAAATACAATGTAAGTATGTGATTTAATGAAGTGTAGAATATTTTGTAATACCACGTTAAATTTCATGTGATCTTTTTTAAGGTTTCAATAGATCGACGAAAATATGATAATGATTACTATAATTGATTAATTATTATTCTAGTTGTAAGCAGACGATGATGAAATCTATCAGAATCATCCCATGTGATACTATTTCCACGTGTGAAATCGGTCAAGCATTATTAAGTACGTAACGTAAGATCAAAATATTTACTGCCTGAAGATGTGTTCATGCTAAAGCTGATTAATCTGAATTTAAATAAAATATAATAAAAATCTTGAGTGTTGCCAAATAAAAACATTGTTTACCACTACTCATATGCAGGCAATAATTTTGTATCATAATATTTTTATCACAAAACTGTTCAGTTAGTTGGCTTATTGCATTCAATATGAAAATGGTGGATTATTTATTACCTTAATAATACTTGCCAATCGTTTCCAGTACATAGTGCAGGATCAGAAAATAATATCAAAATATTTTATTTCTTTCATTTATCGCACAAACACGAATATGTACCCAGAAAATCATTAGATTTTGAAGAACTTTACATTTTCATTTATTTAATATTTTATGACTAATTTACTGACCGAAAAACATGATTGTAATCCAGCAATTCAATAAACTGTCTATGTATTTACATTTTTGGCCAATTAATTAGGTATGCTCAAATATTTCAATAAGGTTAAATAATATTAGGCAATATTTTTCATACACAAAATTTATTGGAATAATTCAAATTTTTAAGAGCTGAATCGTATGTGCTTTGATAAAAATTATTTGAAATGTGATATCAATTAATATAATACTTAATGATTGTTAATAACTCCTATTTTGAAAATACTTATTCAATCAACTTCAGAATTGAATGATACTAATTATAACAGAATACAAAATATCAGTGACATTTTAATATAATAATATTGTAATAAAATAATGTTAGTTTCCTTAAATCTAATTCACTCGCATGATAAAAATGAATGGTGAGTGTAAAATCCTCACATTGTATTGTAATACAGAATACCACTTTAATGTATTAAATATACATTCCTACATTCTTATATTATTTAGCATTACATTTCATACATAATAATATATTTATTAGTAAAGCTTCTTACTTATTACTAATATGACACAAATAAATTATATTGTACCTAATTATTTACTACTAAATTTCATTTTTATTGGTCTATAATCCTACTTTATAATATAAAAACCGAAACAAGTTGTCAGGAATAATTATTTTTATTAAGTACCTAATTTAATTTTTTTCATTATAATCATCGCTATTGTAGCACTGACTGTGTTATTAAATAGACTGATACAAACACATATAGATTTTTTTAAAGATAATATTGTTGCCTTAGAATTGGTTTGTCGAAAGCATGTGGAATGTTCAGGAGACGAAAAACAAAGTTCATTACCTTATATTTCGCTTGAAGATCATTCATATTAATTTATTTTACATAGTAAGAAATATTATATTAGAATATATTAAAAGATTAATCCAGCAATATTGCTCATTTAATTCATAATACTATGTATTTATTCAACAGCAGATACTGCACTAAGGCATCAATCGCTCCAAATTGTGGAGATAAGACAATCCAATTCGTATTTTTAAATGCTTGTCGTCATACGCTACTGTGGCAAAAAACGGTTATCTGTAAAATATTAAAATTAATTGAGTTATAATAAATATGTAAGCGGGGGTATATAAACATTTCCCCCCGGCTGCGTTTTGATTTTCGACACTCGATAGGTCTTTTGCATAGCTTTTTTTGAAATAGTATTCGGTACTGGTTTGCAAAATATCCACACATTAGACAAACCAGCACAGAATGATTGTTTTGTACCCCACGTTAGACTTTTTTTTTTAATATCCCTGTTTCTAATGATAAATAAAATATTTTTTTTAATGATTTCGATGCGTTTATATAAAAGAAATTGAACAAACCAATCATAAGGCGATGATTTGATAATATTTCATTCATACAAAATTATTTCTTAAACTATTTAAGGATTAAAAATATTTTTTATATATAATGAAGCACAATGAATTATAAAAATTACCAGATTGTGTCATTTCCTGTATACACTTAAATAAATATTTTAGCACTTTTCCTATTCCTATAGCCATATTATATCGATGAGATCAATTTTACCAATAATAACTTAGTTTGGGAAGTGGCCTTGTTAGGAATATCACAATGACATTCCGTTAATAGATTGAAAATAATATATTTAGAAACCTGGGCAAGTAATTTTTGTTTTAGAAATTTATAGATACTGACTTATCACTTTAATTCTTGTTTGAAAGATATTATATTTATTTAAATAAATAAAACATATAGTACCTACCTACTTAATCCACATAATTTTACATTGGTACCGAAAAACCTATCCTTATTATGTGGATTAAGTACCTAATATAATTTTTTCTTTTAATTTAATATAATCTGATTGTGAAAAATGCGTTCGTTAACCAGATGTAATTAGTTTTAATCTGTTTCTTAATGTAATTATTATTTGTTTTTTTATGTATTTATACCAGGGTTTCCCAACCATACTTTCATCAGGAGCACATAGCACATTTATAACAAAAAATGGAATGGCAGGCACATTTTTTCCAATGAAACTTACATAACTTGACAGAGAAATACTATGTATATATTAGACAAATATCAGGTATTTTTAAAATATTGTTGAATATAATAAAATAGATAATATTGATATGTAATTATTTTATTTTAATAAAAATATATATTATGCGAACGTTGGATGCAAAAAATATATAACAACACAGAATAACATTTTAATTAGTGAGATGTTTGGCATCGGATTTTTGAATCGACTTTGAATAGATAGGAATGTATGTGGATATTCCAATTATTCTTAAACAGTCATTTAAATTCATATCGGTGAGTCGCGATTTGTATTTTGATTTTATAATGCTAATTAAAATAATGTGCACTTACACCCACGTACGGAAGGTTGGGAATCCCTCATTTATACCTTTAATTAATCTTTTGTCAATAATATATGAGAGATGACTATATATAATTTATGTAGAACTAAAATTAAGTTAAGTTATATTATTTTATGCAACACCAACACCAACACCAATGTGCCAAAACTTTCTCGAACTACAAGCATTTTTTAAATTATTATGAAAGTCTTGTAAAGGAATGATTTCTTATCAGTCAATATTATTGCAGTGGACATTCAAGGTTAATAAACATGTTGATCTCATTATTTTATATAATATTACGATGCATATCATTCAATAATTTTCATTTTTCATGGGTAGGTACTATTGGCAAATTTATTGAATGAAAAAATCAGCTCAGTAATGTTGAATATTTGCAATTACATAATATGTAATATAATTTTTTTATACTAATAAATAAGACATTGCAAAGCAGATTTCTCACTTTATTTATTTGCCACCATTAACTCATTATTGCAGATGAATTCATTGTTTTAACATGGTAATCATTTTATTGTTTAAATTAATTCATATGAATGTTGGAAAAGAAATCTTGACCTATTGCATATTTCATTTGCTCCATGTTGTAGAAAAAATGAGCCATACTTGTACACTGAAGCCACAAATAAAAATAAGACTTATCAAATTTAAAAGTTTTTCTTACAATACCTTACAAATACTAAGATAACACAAAGGTTATTTATATTCCTTGGAAAATATTCACAATAATGTTAATGATATTGAATGGAAGAAAATGTAATTGATCATCAATAGGAAAAATATATATATTAAGTATGAATTAGTAATGTTTCATTAATGTCATATTGATGGTATATTAAAGAGAAATTGATGGATGATCAAAAAATTACGAGTAGCACAATGTCGCATAGAGAGGTGCATGTTGGGCATAATGCGGAAAGACCACAAAATAAACCAATGGATAAGGAAGCAGACAAGAGTATGCAATGTGATAGACAGGTTGCTAAGCAGATGAAATGGCAATGAGCTGGCATGTTGCTCGGAGTGGACAACGGTTGGACAAACATTGTCATACAGTGGTACCCAAGGGGCACTAAACAACCACAAGGACGTCCTAAAACACACTAGATAGACAAACTCATAAAATTCGTTGTAGAACAATCCAAGAACTAGGGAGCAAAACGAACGGAAGGAACCAGGGGATGGTTTCATCCAGCAGTGGTTCAACTTCGGCTGATGATAATGATGACTAACATATTTACTATCTATTTTATATAGTAAATTGACCAAAAATATGGTACATATACTACAATTATATATAAGGTTAGCAACATTCTAATGTCTGAGGGTGTAATTCTTAAGTTCATCATTATTGTCCATAAGCAATAATTGTAAATTAACATTGTGCACTTCAATGATTCCAAGTTGTTTATATATTTCGACTGGCATCATATATCACATCATCTACATAATATCTATATTATCGAAAATTATATTAATAAAAATACAAATCAAATATGACGAAATAAAAAACATCTTTATTAGCACAAACTTCTAAGAATAGCACCTTAAGGGGACGTTCTACAGAATTGGCCTTGAGAATTGAAAATATGATTTTTTAACATGTGGTCCATAATATCTGGTCTACTAGTTAATATAAAAAGGTCGTGTCAACGTTGTTTGTGTCAATAAATTTGCTCTATGACTCGATCCGACTCATATTTCATCAGGGCTGTCGAAGACATAAATCATAAATATTTATAATTTAAAATTTTTATTTATAATATATATTATTTAAGTTTTGTGCATCTAATGCCGGGTCTACACTGGCAACAAGTTAAGTTGCTAGCAACCTCGTTAGATTTTACGATAATTATGATGATTATCGTAAAATTTCTTAAGCAATTATGGTATCGTAAAAGTATCGTAAAATTTAATGAGGTTGCCAGCAACTTGTTGCCAGTGTGGAAATGGCTTAATATCCACTGTGGTTCACGTAGTGGCATGGACCTGGGGTTAACTAATTCAGGAAGTCCAACACCCATGATAGAATTTTTTCCAGTTTGGTTTATATTCCAAAACTCTTCTGTAAAAATCGTTTCCGATTTTATAAATGGAAATTTCTCGGTGTACATAGTAAACAAACCTACGAATAAAAAAAGACAAGAAGGAACATACTGATTCATCGCAGTAAAATCTGGCAATCAAATTCGCCATTTTGAAAAGCGACGATTTTGCGTAAACAAATATCACATGGTCTGTACGTGTGCGGCAAACTTCGAATGTGTTTGTAATTTTGTGTATTTGTGTCACTACATTTCAAAACCAGCCATGTCCATAATGGATGAAAAGGAGAAAAACAGCTTTTTTGTTTCCTTGTGTACACGGTCATAAAGATGAAAGTTTATATTATTGTGATTATAGAATGTTTAAAACTAATTAGTTCCACATTATTAGTTTTCATGTAATTTTCATAGATTCTTCAAAAAATGGATTTTTTATATGGACATGGCTTAGTTTGTCACAAAATCAACCAAGTCCTTGCGGACTTGGCTTATTTTGATATTTCCGTGGCAGCCATTTTATTAGATATAATGGTGCCATTCTTCTGGGCTGGACTTAGGAAATGGAAAATGGCGAAATAATAAATAAATGTTGATGATAACATAAATTTATTTTCAAAAAAATTTCTCAATATAATAATAATATTAATTTAGACAAACAATTAAGAAAGTGTGATTACGACGGAAAAAATATGGTTACTAATTTTAAAACATAAAAAATCGATATAAAAGTGACTTCATGCTCGGCAACACAAAAACCTAAAAAAATCCTTCAGGAATTGTTATAATTATAGATTTGTATTGAAAATTACATTTTACAAATGGTCCAAATGGATAATAGTCAATATAAATGGTTGAAGCCCATTAGCTGAATACAATTCTAGGAAATGCGTTGGTTTTAATAATAATTAAATGCCAATTATATCTCAGGGTATGGATATTCAATAATTCTGACAATTTTATTTTGTTCAGTTTGGTCAGTCACCATCACAATTTGAAATATTTTAAATAGTGGTACACATTTTTCTATTTGATACCTACAACTTGGCAATCATAAAATAATTATAAAATATATTCTTAATAGGATGTATATTACCTATTTAATTCAGTAAATCATGTACGAATAATTATTATTAAAATCTTTAAATTAATTAAGGAGTAGGTACGGTGTGTGTGTTTTTTTAAGAACTGCAAAGGGTTCTATAAGTCTCGTAAATTAGAATTGTGTAAAACCAAATTTATATTCTCAGTACTATGACTAAAATGTCAAATGCGACCCTGCTTGACACCGGATGCTTTTTAGGATGCAGGTTAAGAAGAATAAAACTAACCGATTTTCCTTATCTTTGGCGCTTTTTGTCGATTATGCCTTAATTATTCGTTTTTTCGCCTTATCGTGGGTCACTTCTGATATTTGAAACCTTATTTTTATTAATTATTTCTATTAAAAAATGTTGAAAAAGACACTATTGACACTCACTCACTCAACGGTTTGTAAACAACTGACGGCCATGTTGTTGTAATCGCCTTCAGTGATTGGCCTGAATGGACATGGCTGAGTGTGATATAATTACTTCAGTGGATATGGGTGAGTCTGAAAAAACTGTTCATCTTTGACTTCCATTTACTTATTATTCAGACGGATTTGGATGGTATTGATAATACAGAAATGTTAGACAGCATTAGTTATTCAGCAATTCACAAAAAAGTCAAAAATACCTAAAGGTGGACTTGGCTGCTTTTGAAATGTAGCGACACATTTTATGTTTGTGTATCACGCATTGTCGGCCTACACATTTTGATGTTATCTTGCAAAGTGCGAATGTAATGTTTTCAAATAATTGATATGGATTAATTATACCATCGTATTATTTTCTCGAAATCATAAACATACTATAATAGTATTTGAGTATCAACCTATGTTCAATTTGAATTGGGTTATAATAATAATATACCCGTATATACATCAATAGTATGTTTGCTACAAAATCCACCCAAGTTATCAGTACGTACTTGCACAGGTTTGATTAAAAACTATGATGAAATTAACATTTTAAAAATATTATATTACATAATATTATTTTGACAGCCCTGCTTTCTGATCGGCGTATATCTTGCAGGTGTTTATAAAATAATAATAATGTTCAGCGGCAGACAATATCAAAAATAATAATAATGTTTCTTGAAATAAAATCTCTGATGATTAGTGATTTTTGCGAAAAGGTTGATTTAAATTAACGTACTTAAGACGCCGAGGTCCTTTTTATACTAAATTATATTTGAATGTCGAGCTCTTGGTGAGGTGAAGGGCAGGTAGAGGGTCGAGCCTACATCCACATGTTGTCGAATTACGCACTAACAACACAAAAATAGACCCCTCTAACCAACCCGCCCTGCACCATACTCAGTCTTAATCGAGCATATCACGAGGCCATACGTTTGATGTGAAGCATCAGCAGTTTTTTACGCCTGGAAATGTCTCACGAGCAGATCCCTAAGACTAAGGTTGCCATGCACTTAAGTATACTTTGACTTAAGTTTACAAAGACTTTCTAATAAAAGTGCCCATGGGAGAGAGGAGCATAGTGAACCAACAGAAACAATAATGATTCTAATTAATAAATATATAGTACAAAAAACAATATGGATATACAAAATTATGTGAAGATATCTTCACGTCTGCATTAAATGCAATAAAATTGGCCTTTGTGGCAACCAGGTTGGATGCCCTGGTTAGACTGACTTCACTAATAATTCATCAGAGTAGGTAAATTAGTACACACATACATTCTGTATATCTGTTTCATCCAGACGAAGTAGCGGGCTATCACTATTATATAAATAATATAAGTTAATAAAAATACATATTTAATCATCATTCAGCTGAACAGAGAACACAATAAAGTGCCATATATTGTAAAAAAAAAATTACAATATTTAAATGAATACAAAATTAGATAGTAAATACAGTGGAACCCCGATCTACTGTTCTCGCATAAATCGTTATCCCGCACGGGTAGCTCATTTTTGAAAGTCCCGCCAAACACCAATAAGAACAATTTTAAATAATCCCGCATTAACCGTTCCCCGATTTATCGTTTTACTCGATCTACCGTCTAAATATTATGGTCCCGTCACAAATATTATCCGGATTGACCGTTTTTGTTGAATATTTTTCATTTCGCTTTCGTTGCTTTGTTTGCACAGGTCGGTCGGCGGTCAGGCTTGCCTAGCATCTCGTATCACAAATTTTTATAAGTCGTAACTAAAATGCCCCCCATGAAGAAAACTAGAACTCTAGCTGAGAAACTGAAAATAGTTCGTGGAAAAATATCCAGGAGAAAAATGAGTTTTATATTACATCCCGCATTTATCGTTTATTTTTTAGGGTGCCTTGAAAACCGTAGAATCGGGGTTTCACTGTAGTCAACGAATTCAGATACACGCAAGTTGCACTATTGTTTGTGAGGACCAAATACCAATTATTGTTCTCTTGTGACGGAATCAGGTAATCAAGTGTAAATAATCTGAGGTTATTGGCAATTATCTAATCAATATAATAGTCGGAATTATAGTTCCCGTAATTTAGTTTCAACTATATTTTTGGTTCCGCTGATAAAACTATAGAATAAATAATAATAACAGCATACGTGTGAACAGGGAATGTAGATGAATCTACATTCTCTGTTCAATTCACTTCAATAATCATTATAAATCGTAGCGTTTCTCGCTGGGATTTTGAAAAGCATCTTAGTAGCAAAAGGTTAAATCTTCATTCATATATAATGAAATGCGTGAATATTGTTCGGGCAAAGTTAGTAAGACTTCTTACTAACTTTGCCAGAAAGGTATCTTCGAAGTTCAATACCTAGCCATGCAATGTAGCCATTAGAGGTGAGTTGGAAATACTGTCACCAGTTTGTGTACTCAAGTTTTGGATGAAACTACCCATACTCAGTATGTGTGGCCCAATAAACTTGTGATGATATCATCGCGAGTTTCTGTTCTGTGCGCTCGCCAGTTGGTAGACTTTCAACACTATTGACATTAAATGCACGCAAACGAGATAGAACTTGAATATAGGTATATTTTAATTTATTAGTCTATTGCATTTGAATGTATAAACAATAGGTCATAAATTATGTGTCGCAGCACAATGGTGAGATGACGCACAGGCTTAGGCTTGTTATAATTATGACCGCTCAAAACATGTTTAAAATAAAAATAATGTCTGTTATTCAATTTTGTTAACAAAAATATTATAACCTAACAGAAAAACAACTCTTAAATTTAAAATTTTATAATAAATGGGACATTTCGAAAAGCGGAGCTCAGCGTATTTTTAGCGATTCTATTGAAGCCGATACACAGTCTGAGTTCCCTGAGCCAATACGTATTTCAAAAATACTAATATGGAGTTGGTTTTAGTTCCAGTTGAGTATGAAACTTTTGTCGCATACACACTCCAAACGCTCTATATAGTATTCCAAATATTAGTATAAGTATTTTGGAACAAGTTTCGATACTAAGTATTTTTTTATATTGGTAGTAAGTATACTTAGTCTTCAAAATCGACCAGTTTTCCCACCTCTAGTAGCCATGGTTTTATATTTATGGGATCAGTGGGTCTATTCTATACTTATCGACCGCTAAAGTGATAAATATTGTCAAATTTAGGGTAGGTTTGTATCAAAGTATTAGCACTTATTGTAACAACTACAATAAGATGCTTGTCTTGATGCAAAAGTACTACATTTTAACAGCACTTATTGCAACAATTATAACTAACGTATTGTAATTGTTACAATAAGTGCTAATACTTTGTTACAAACCTACCCTAAGTTTGATAATATTTATCACTTTAGAGGTCGATAAGAAGGCATAGGCACCTTACTATTCCGTCTGAGATTGAAATATAAATAATACACTGTTCTAGCGGCCGCATAATTATCATATATATTGTATAACGCCTTGACAGCAAATCGTCCCCTTATTGCAGAACTAGCCTAACTGATTTTTTGTGATTTTTTTTTATTTGACAGAAAAATTCCTTTTTTGATTCTCTATTTGGAGTCAGAACAGGCGTATCTGAATTATCAATATAAAAAAAAGTTATCAGCTTAGATCATTCCAAGCCTAAATTCAATCTTAAAAATATTTTGGAACTAAATTAGCCTAACTGACGTTAAGCTAGTTCTGCACGCAAAAGTACACCTACACGTTGGCAATATCGCCTCTTTCTATTGCAGTTAGGATTTATTTGTACTAGTTCGCTGTCAATGTCAACTGCCAACGTAATTATGCTGATGCTGTAATTACCGACAAGTATTGCAATTATTCTATGGACCATCTAGTGGCTCCTTCCACATCTAATTCGTAATTTTAATTAATTCGTAATTTTCTACCGACAATGGATCAGACTATGAACCACCACAGCATTCACTATCATCACACAGTAATGAAAACTCATCAAATGGTATTGGTAATATTGTAAATCGACTTTCAGCACCTGTCCTAGAGGTGATTAACTCAAGTCAAGCAGGAAAAAAAGACTAGGAAAAGACATCGTAATGAAGCTCTGTGGCGTAGAAATGTAATAAAAAAGCAGCGAAATTCTTGAAACGAATTTATAAACTGGAAAAACAATGTAATATGTGAGCATCAAATGAAGGAACCCTCTCCTCAAACATGCAAATTTGGTTGTTCTATAAAAATTACCCAAGAACAGAGGGTTGCAATATTTCATCAGTTTTGGAATTTAGGTGATATAAATCATCAACGTAAACCGCTTCGTTGAATTTAATAAAAAAAAGAACTACAATTGATATAAGTTGAAGGTAGAGAAAGAAGTCATCGTAAAATGACTGAGAACTCAAATTTTCTTTAAGAAGATCTTAACAAGATTAAAATATGCCAATTGTTTTTAAACTCATTGAGCATACGTTATCAAATGGTTAAGACTGCTGCAAAGAATTCATACCACCTTAATTCAAGCACGGTTGCTGATGACAGCAGAGGGTCGCAGAGGATATTTGCGGTAAGCGACCACATGAAGCAAAACGTGAGGGATCACATCAACAGCTTTTCTACAATAAGCAGCCATTGTTGCCGAAAAAAGACCACGAAGCAGTACTTGGATGCAGCATTAAATATAACAAAGATGTTTGACCTATATAAAAAGGACTATGAAGAAAAAAGCTTGACAGCCATTGCTTCAATGTACCTGCATATAGAGGCATATTTTGTAATGAATTTAATTATTCTTTACTCCGAAGAAGGACCAGTGTGACTTTTTCTTGAAATATGAGCAGAGCAGTAATGAAGAAAAAGATATTATGAAAGCAGAATATGATACTCATCTAAAAAATAAAGAAATTACCTGAAAGTTAAAATAAATGTCAAGGAGCAGGCAAACTTAAATAAAACGTTCCTATTGCGCAACAACAAGTCTTACAAATCCCAGAGCAGAAGCCGCACAACTATACTATAAACACAAACAAAAGTATGCCACATACAATCTCAGTATTTATGATCTAGGATCACAACAAGGTCATTGTTTTATGTGGCATGAATCAATTGGAATAAGAGGAGTGTGTGAAATTTGGAAGCTGTGTCTTTGATTTCATCAAACAACAGGTATCGGGATAAAAGAATTCATATTTTTTTCAGATAATCGTACTGGAAAAAATTGTATCCATTTCATGTACTGTATGTACATGTTCTGTGTGGCCAATTTCTCTTGTAAAATAACACATTTCTTTTCAGAAAAAGGTCACACGCAGAATGAAGTTGATTCGATTCATAGTGTTATTGAAAGGGCTGCCAAGAAAATACCAGTATATACACCGAGCTAGTGGTATTCAATAGCACGATCAGCATGTAGGAAGAGACTCTATGCCTACATTGCTTAAAATCAACAACCAAAAATTGGGATAAGGATGAACGTGGAATCAAATTTTCTTGGCAAAAGATAAAACGAATCTCAGTAATGCCAGAAAATCCACACACACTCCAAATCGAGTACAACTTTGAAGATTCGCCTGCACCAGTTAATACAGCTGAGCGTAGCCGTGGACCACTAATTCAAAAGATAACTGACTTCAAATTGATGCCAGTAAGAAGTTCGGTCATACCAATAGCTAAGCTAAAACATTGTGACCTAATGTATCTTTGCCGGGAGAAAATAATCCCTGTTGACTACCATTCTTTCTATACAGGACTGATCACCTCACCACAAGAAGTGAATAGGGATGAAACCGACAGTGATTAAATTAAAAATAATGCTTATGAGTAATAGGTTTTATTGCCTGTTCATTTATACAACTTCTTGAACTTTAACTTTCATTAATAACTACAGTATATTATAAGTACCTATGTTCATTGAAGTGTTTGGTAGATTTTGTGAATAAAAAAACTATGTCGTGAGACTTAATTTTTATTGTGTAGTGCTATACAAATTTAGCCTAACTTCCTAATGCGCTTAAGGTACCATTTTTTATTGCCTAATGTTCGCGTTCAAATACCTTAACTCAATTAAGATAGTTCTGATCTGAAATATTGTAGTACAACCATATCCTAATAGTTATGCAGAACAAGCTTAACTCAAATAAGATAGTGCTGATTTCAAATACTGTAGTGCAAAAGTAGCCTATCTGTATAAAATATGTGACGGAATATAATTTTTGGTATTTTTTTTCACATAAATAAAGCATTTAACCAATGCATTATCATATACTTAAATCAATTTTTTTATATTTACAGTTTTCAAATTAATGACGAAATAAAGTTTAAAAGTGCTCTCCTGTAAAATGTCTAAAAATCAGTTAGGCTAGTTCTGCAATAAGGGGACGAAATGTCTGTTGCGCTCCAGGGGCCTGATTTCCTAACTATCGTCTCGTGTTTCCATGCCCTTACTTGTAAAAATGTAAAATGTATACATGGAATATGGATGAAGCATTCTGACGTGACACCATAGACCATAGACTAAAGTGCCATAGACTAATATACAACTGACAGTGACAGTGACAGTTACGCACGAGGCCGGGGGCACGGGGGGCGACCACCACCCAGTGTCGCCATCTAATAATTCGTATTTCAGTAAAAATAATAGTACGCGTTTATGGTTGGCAGCAAGGTTTCCGCATAGTGCTGAAAACTGAGGTAAATTAATTACTGCTAGATCCCATCCCAATGTTAATTTTTTTTGGGTGCTTTCATTTGTGCGTCATTAGTGCACGTTTGTGCACATTTTTTTCGGTTTTGCACTTATATTGGCTTGTTAAAATATGTAGGTACCTACCTAATGACAAAAATATCGTGGATGAAGAATCCAAAGTTCGATGTTAAAATTTTTAGTCAAATATAATTTTATTAAAACCACTGATAAAAATGAATGAGATAAAAAATATTATTATACACGTCTTGATAATTTATTGACAAGAATTATTTGGGTTCTGGGAAAGTAAGGTTGATGGATGAGTCTGTTCGTCGTATTTTATATGCAGTTTCAACCAAAAATTACTTACCGCGTAAAACTAAGCACATCTACAAACAATCTGAGAATAATTATTATTGTAGTATAATAAACCATTTTGGTTGATAGTATACAGTATACTAGGTAATATTTATATTTTCGTATAATTAATTCATATGGACACACTGAACTAAAGTTGAGATTGTTGAGAAATAAAAGAATGTTAATTTTGAAACAAAATTTGGTAAATGTTAAGTGTCACAATGCATAATAATTAATGCAATCTTTTTGAAAGTGGCCTTCAAATATTACATAAGTTTACAAAAATGTTTGTTAATTTATTGTCTTGGAAGAATTAGTATAACGAAATGAAACTACAATTGTTTCTTGGTGTTTGTGACTATATTATAACCTCAACTTTCGCTGTCAACAAAGTTACTTTATCGAGTTCATGTCATCAATTTCAAGCGGTTTTATAATTGCGAAATACCTATAACGAATAAAATGACAATGCATCGATAAGCGAAGGCAATCAGAAGGTAAATTTGGTATTTGATATGATGTTGTTGATGTGATTCGATGGTGTTTCGATAAGTATTTTCACAAAAGCCTTTAATATTATACCTGCCTGTAATGGCCCATTGTAATTGAAGGAATAACAGTCATGCTATTATGCACAAATAGTAAGGTTATACTAGTGTTAAAATAGGCATTTCAACATCATTTCAAGAATTCACTCACACATTATTTCATGTATGGTCAGCAACTGACCCATTACCTGATAGCTGCTATCATAATAGGTAAAAATCCACACTAGAAATAGTAGTTCCAGACAATCTTAATTCAAAACGCCGACGCACAATCACAATAACAGATTCATATTATGCTATGGTGTTTGTTTTCTTCATTCAATAAAATCAAATGAATGGTCCTCTGCAAGACCGGGTAATGTCTGAATAAAGTGGTTTTGGATATCTGCATTTAAAGGTTTAAAACGGTTGCAAAAAAATACAGATGTCGAGAGATAAATGAATGTATTTTAAATTTTGAAGTACACATATAAGAGTATTGTTATCAATAGTACCTAGTTGACATTCTTGTGAATAAAAATAAAACAAAAATTGTCATTCAAGTCCGAAATTACTACTGCAAAAATAATGATTGTCCATTCAAGAATGATAGTTGTCCATTTTAACTCTCTCTTATTCTGTTGTTTTTTGTTTATTCATCTGCGTCTCTTAAATTTCCAGCATGAGGAAAATCATCATAGTATTCCTTTGTTTCAGGCAAGAAAAATTTCTTCAGGAACTGCAGGTTACTGTATTTTGCAGTCAATATCAGTATATCGGTAGTCTGTTGTTGTATGCTGGTCCGGGTAGTTGAAATTCATCTGCATTTAACTTAACCTAACCTTAAAGGTGTTGACAGTTTGACAAGTTGACAATACCGGCGGGTTAACTTTTTCTATGAGACATTCAGTGTTATTGCTATGTAGACGCGTGACACTCAGCAATTTAGCCATGCATCGCTTTTTGAAAAAGTCGTTTTTCTCAAGACAGCAATATTGGCTAGTAAAAAACTGCAGAAAGTTGTTCTATGAACTAGGTTACCCGAATGGCATACATGACTAAAAAAATATTTTGTGACATTCAACGGTTTTGCAGTAGACCCTTCAAATATAAACTGCTCTTCCCTTGTGAAAAATACCATCTCCTGCAACAAATTCAACACGGGAGAACCCCCGCGAAAAGAAATCAAGGCAGAAGATGAATATTGTCTTTAAGAAATCTAAGCATTTGGTTTCATAAGAGCACTGTCATTGTTACGAACAGTAGTCTCAAACGTGGAGATTGCTTTGATGATTACCAACCTTCGGAGAGGAGACGGTGTTTGAAAAAAGAGATCTTCTATCATCACTACAGTGACAATAAATTCTTCCTTTATTTTAGTGTTTTGTTCCTTAGAATTTTTTTTTAAAATCCATGTCCACGTTATTTTAAAATTCATACTTGTACTTTATCATTGAAACTTTGAAGTAAAACCTATCCTAAACTATACTGCGCATAGATTTCATCATCATCATTTATGGCACTAAAACCCTTGGTGGGTCTTGGCCTCCAAAAACTTCTTCCGTCCTGGACGATCCAGTGCCGACACTCTCTAATTGTTTTGACCTAGCATTTTTTTATCTTTCGTGGCACAGTTCAGCCATCTCAATTTCGGCCGTCCAGGTCTTCACTTGTCATAGGGGATTGTGTACATAGCCCGCCTCGCCGGTATATCCTCCGGCATTCTATGCGCATAGATTTATATGTACAAAAATCCTCTTATGTTTCATACTGATAGGAACACTTTCGATTCTTAGAAAATGGAAAATTTAATGCAGGCATTGACGGGCCAAAAATCCGCAGACAATAAGTCATCTGATTTGTCTATGCTCTATTACTGACTAACGGACGATCAACAAACAAGAAAAAAAGTAGAGCTTTGACAGATTATGAAAGAAACGTTTATAGTAATGTCTTCCGATAATATTGAAATAATAGGCTATTTACATGTAGATTTACATTAAATAATTTTGGACACAAATAAAGGCAACACAACTTTACAGTTGTCTTTTAAGAATTTTATAAATTCAAATGAAAAAATAATTGGTAAATCTCTCATTTTATAATAAATGTGCATTAATAAATTAATCAATGACAAAAGTTTAGAACAATTAATTATGATTACAGGTTCTTTTCGGTCTGAATGATTGCGTGTTAATGAGTCATGTTGTAGTGGTTGACAGACGAATTCTGACGACTCAGTGAGTATAATATCAAACATGTTGGAAATCAAAAATAAACTGGTATGCGAACTTAAAAGTTCGCCTGTTTGGGATGCTCCACCCGGAAAAACTGTTTGACGATTGTAAATTGTTAGATTTGGAGCAGAGGCAAGAATAAAAGGTCTCAAATCAGTAATGTAATGTAAGAATCTTTATACACTAAAGGCGCTGTGAAATGATGAAGTTTGAAAAAACACAATTAAAATAAGATAGATAATGGATTCATGCAATGAAATTACTTAGACCAAAGATGTCAAATTTCCTCCAGTGGCTCTATTCTATACACAAGGTGGCTATCGGCGTCTATCGATGGAAGTTCATCATATTTATGTATTGATTATATATCATTGATACTATAAGTTAGCCGTCAAAACTGTCTATTTCGCTCTAAAAGTTAACACCAAGCTAAGAGAGGGACTGTTAATATATAGTACTTCTACTGACAGTTTAGACGGTTAACTTACTTAAAATATGATGAATTACCATTGATAGCCACCGATAGCCACCTTGTGTATAGAATAGCTTCGCAGATGGAGTTTTCTGTGGTTTCCGTTTTGAAATCACTGAATCATCGTCAAGTTTAGTGTATGTTCCACTTTGTACGCAAAATAAATTAAGCATATCATCTTATTTTCAGAGTTTGTATGAAAATTACTGGTACTTTTTCACAATCATACGTAGGTTCGATCTCTTTCTTCAACATCTTTGGTATGGGTAGATTACTGAGTATTGAAGAGCCTTTTTAAAGCCAATATTGTTTATGGAACAAAATATGTCAAGCTTTAAAATAATATGTATGCCACCAGGCAGACTTGTTTAAAAAGAACGGGTCTGTTTTTTCCCCCGTCACACTCCATTAAATTTATAATGTCATTGTTTTCTCGTAAAAGAATAAATTATTTTATAAGTAGGTACTTGAGTAAATACATAAACAGATAATTTTAAGGAAAAACACTGTCATAAATACACTGACCTTAAGTAACACCTTACCTCACTGACATTTTTATTCTGTTAGAACATTTTCATTAAGGCTAACTTAATGTCAATGTCTCTGCATTTGGCTATTAGACTGTTCAATGTGTAGACCGCAATGAAATATGTACGTGTTGGTTTAATTCATAGTTCAGTCCTTTTTTCTGTAGTAAAATAAAGTCGTAAAATCTGTAGGAACTCCTGCATGGTTGATACTTATTATTGCTATCCTGGACAGAATTTTCAATTCCGATATTTACTTGGATATTCTTGATCCTGATTCTGGGGTTCACCAAACCGAAGTACACAATAAATAATGAATCCTTAAATTTGGATATTTTTTTGTGATTGGCTAGAGAAAATGTCTTATGTTTAGTTACATAAAAAATGTTGCCAATCCTGAGAAACATAAACTGCTTGATTTTGACGACCACAATGGCCGAATGGTTACGCATCTGGCTTATAAGGTCGTGGGTCCTAGCAAATTCACATGATGTTTTTCAATGTGTGTTTGGACTCAGAGTATGGGTTGAACAAGTGGCGAAAAAATCTGTTAAAACAATGTACATCCTGTGGAGGCCCATATGATCTAAGGATTGAACATGGTCAATGTCAAGAATGTATTAAAACAATCTTCAAACTACATTTCCAATTATGACAAAACGTCTACTAAATTTTACATAAAGCAAAAGAAAGTATTAATTGGAAGAACCATCTTGTGCTTCTTAAAATATAATAAAATCAACATAATTCTGTCAATACTATAAAATTATAAGTACTGAAATTTTAAAGGTTTTATAATATCTTCTAAATTTTAGAAACACCCTCCTTAAATATTTCTACTACAGGTAAAGATCTACCATCGTAAGTTGGCAGCCGGTCGAATTTGAAACTAAAATTGTCTATCGAGGATAAATTTGTTATAAATGCCATTTAATTTTACAACATGTTTCTCAAATTATGGATAGCATAATATTTGTACAGAAATCTACTACCAATAAAAAATTATAAATTACCATTTTTTTGTTAGTTATGCTAAAATTCTCAATGTCATACTAGCGCCCTCACTGAAATGCCAATTTATGATGGTAGATCTATAGACTGGAGATCTGACAAAAATAATACATACATTTTCAGTCATACTTATTTGTTTTCATTGAACTAAGAATACGAAGTAAACTGTTTAGTGTGGACTATTTTTGTCAGATCTCCACAGCCTATCTCCACCTCTCACCACTGGTTGACACATTAGAGTGACAGAGGATAATAAATGAATATCTTCACATTACGTTTGACTTACTACATAATAAAAAAATACATAGTAATGTCTTTTTTTATAAAATTGTTTGATAATAAACATCACAGCTTGGACAATCTAGGTTGGGAATCACCGTCTTAGTTTGAAATCAGACATTCAATTTATGCTAATATTAAATAATTCCTTGATAATTATTATTTTCTTAGTAAAGTTAGATTTTATAGGAGATAGTAAATTGGATATCAGCTACCAAGCTCAAAATAAATGTCGTCAATAGTAAGACGGAAGATTTAAAATTTTATGGTTTCACTGGTCTCAATAATAAGCAAAATGATAATACCACAAGCGAAAATGATTATGCTAAGTTTTATTGATATGATTTTGTTTTTGTAGTTTTTATGTCATTAACAACCTGCTGTTTTGAAACTATTATTTGTGTGTTTTCACCTATTCTCCTTTTGCAGTATATGATGGTGAATGGAGCGAGAGGCTTGTGGCGCGGCTGCAGACGATGGAGAGGTCGGCGTTTGCTTTTGGGAGTGGCGCTTCTTTCCTGTATCATTTTATGCATCATTGTGTATCATGGGTTCTCTGATAAGCCTCCGATTGAAGACCAGTGGGGAGTCAATCTTAAGTAAGTAAAAATTGCTATTTTTAGATACCTAACTAAATCTAAGACAGCGATGCAAACCCACCGTGTCATTTATTACGGCCCACCAACTAAATGAAATATGAGAAAAAAATCGTAATACTATATCCTAATAATTAGTTATCCAGGTCCTAGACACCAGTGGTGAAACATCGCATAATTTTTTCATTCGTTAATTTTAACTTTTAAAGTTTATTGCGCAGCAACAATTGTCATTAGTATTATATGCTGTATATATTTTGTAGTTATATTTCCCTTTTGAAATTTCATTCCAAAGGACAGTATGACTTAATTAATTTTGTATTGACTTTTTTGTCTTTTCTACAATATAATCTATCAAATTTTATGCC
This sequence comes from Rhyacophila brunnea, assembly GCF_057557595.1. Classification (NCBI taxonomy): domain Eukaryota; kingdom Metazoa; phylum Arthropoda; class Insecta; order Trichoptera; family Rhyacophilidae; genus Rhyacophila; species Rhyacophila brunnea. Next base: position 19,867,432 of record NW_028232965.1, read on the forward strand.
TTGCTTTTGATTACCCATTTAGCAGTGGTTTTCAAACATTTTCGTTTAATTTTTCATTCTACAGCTTCCCGAAAATACCATTTAGTGGGATGGATGACGGATGAGCATGTTGTTCATCACGCAGTTTCTGAAATCAAGAATGCACCTACCTTAGTGTACTCACCACTTAGGTTCATTTCCTTCATTTCCGTCAGATGGCGAGTCTATGTGAACTTCTCCATATTCTCTTCTTTATTCTTGAAAGTATTTTTGAAAACAGTTGCTTAGCTGAGATAGTTGGTATTCAAAAACTATTTTTATATGGTGTGAGAAAGCATTTGACAAACTGGTGCAACAATGGGATCTATAATTGTTATCAGATGTCAAAATTGAATTCTGGAATTATAACAATTTTCAAACAGTCTCTGAAGTGCACACATTGTGTGTACTACTATTCGTATGAAAATGTGATGTCCTTTCGTAAAGATTTATATTCTTGAATATTTCCAGATTATCTAAGGGCCAACAGGAATGGCGAGATTCACGTGGTCTTCAGGTTGTCGTGGGACACTATGTAGGGCCAGATCCAGACAATATTACTATAGGTAAATATTGAAATATGTATTATTAAACATTTTTTCCATTTCATTTTGATTGTTAATTCAAGATGTAGATTGAAGAAAACCTTCTATAGAGACGAAGCTTGAAAGCACGTTACTAGGGCTGATGTTTAAATTAATCGCAAGTCATTATGAATTGCAGATGCGGTTGTAGAAAGTCACACTTTTGAGTTGTGAATTTTATTTGCTAAGAATTATTATTATTTCAAATAAAAATTAGAATAAAATATTAGAATATACTCATTTTTCTTAGCCCGATGTATCCTTGGCCGAGAAAAATACAATTTGTCATGTGCAGGTCTAAAATCTTAATTCCCATCAAAATAATCTCCATGGCATTGCACCCACTTCTCTGAGCGGTCCCGCTATTGTTGGAAGTATTTCTGGAACGTTTCTTTGGAAGTGGAGTATAGCTGGGTTGTTGTGATATGCATGATGTCTTCTCGTGACTCGAATTGGGTTCCTTTCAGCTTGGAGAATGGCCAAAAATTAATTAGTTATGTCAGGAGATCAGAGAACCTGAAGAATAACAGAAGGGCAATTTTTGAATGAAGCACTACGCAAACAAGAAGAAAAACGCGACTATATCTTCAAAGGAAGTATAGTGCTTCGAACGGTGTCCAATAATGCAATGAAAATATTGAACGGACATTTATGGTCGCGTAAATTATTAGTTATATTTTTGTCTATGATGCTCACGTGACAGTTAGTTGGGGTTGACAGATCTTCCAACCTGGAAATTAATATATCTGCCAATGGTTTCGATATCGTTTTCTAATCGTTTCACAAAGGCCTCTTCTGTCATTTTGAATGGATCCGTCCAGTTACCAAATCTTGACAACAAAATTTCAGCGTGAATCATTTCCATTTTGAGGACGTGTAAAATAACCTAAAATGTGGTAATGACATTATCATATTTAATCAGTAATTATCCGTTATCGCTGAATATCTTGAAACGATTGATTGTTAAAGTACGTAGCTAATTAATCCCTAAAGAAGCTACTGTCGTCTTCCGACGTATTTTATAAACCTAATATTATTAAAGGTGAATCGTTGGGTATTTTGGTTAATGGGAAACATATTAACAATATACGATATGCCGATGATACTGTGCTGATTGCTGATAGCTTAAAAAGTTTATATCAACTGGTAGAAAGGGTTAATGAGGTCAGTAATTCTTATGGTTTAAAAATGAACCTCAAGAAAACAAAACTATTACTAGTATCAAAAATAGTGACACCAGACACCAACACAAATTTTGTCATTAACAGCGAACCAATCGAATGTGTGACCCATTATAAAATGAGGAATGGAACCAGTCTCAGGAAATAAAAACTAAAATTGAGATCGCAAGGAGTGCCTTTCTGAAAATGAGACGCCTCCTTAGCAATCGAGACCTTAACCTAGGTCTGAGACTGTGTATGGTACGTTGTTATGTTCTCTCAATTCTTTTCTATGGTATGGACGCTAAACCAAGAGATGTTACGGAGACTTGAAGCTTTCAAGATGTTGCTGTATAGACACATTCAGAATTCCTTAGACTGACCGGGTGACAAATGTTGAAGTACTCAATCGAATGGGGAAGGACCGAGAAGTTCTACGTAGTATCAAAACCAGGAAACTACAGTACCTCGGCCACATTATGAGAGGACAAAAGTACAGTATTCCCCAACTTGTCATTCAAGGAAAGATCAATAGTAAGCGTAGCAGAGGATGGCGCCGCATTTCGTGAGTTAAGAACCTCCGTGATTGGTACGAGTACAGCTCCACTGAACTTTTCCGGGTAGCAGACGACAAAGCTAAAATCACCTTGATGGTGGCCGACCTCCGTTAGGGGATGGCACAATAAGAAGAATATTATTAAAATATGTATGTTTCTGTATTACAAAATCACAATAAATACTTACTTAATTTAATTTAATTTAAACACAAAATAACACTTCCAACGGTAATATGAAAAGATAAAAAACAATAAATAAAGAGCCTTTCGATGTTACGTTCCGACATATCTCTTTACCATCTGTCAAAATTAAAAACGGTGAGCGCAGTTGGCACCTCCACTGTTGAAGCGTGTGAAACTCAAAAACCTACGGCAGTTTTAGACGCGGTTGTCAAAATCTAATTAGAAATAAAAATTCGCATACATTCTAATCACCTTCTCATGCTTTTCTCATACAATGACTTCGATATCGCTTCGTTCAAAAATTTCCCTCCAGGAGTGCTGTATTTGGCAAAGAACATATTAATCGGAAGCGATGCATGATACTTTCTGCAAGGCGAAATCCTCACTCAAAATAGAATCAAGCGAACCAGTCCTTATACCTACCTCGTCTGCAATTTTAGGACATTGATACGAAGGGTCTTGCCTGAGCACAGTCTGCAGGGAAAATAAACATTGGATACTTTTTGAACATCTTTTTCATAAATTGAAAGTAGACGCCTTATGTATATTTTTGAAATTTAAGATATAATAAAATGGATGATAATGTTTTATTTGTTCAGTGTTCAGTTTTTAGATAAATGAAATCATTATTAATCTCCACGATTTTCAAAGGACCCTAAGAAAAAAACGATAAATGCGGGAAATGATCAAATTTTGACGTCTAATAGTTCATATTTTAAATTTCTCAGGTAGAGTCCTAGTTTTCTTCATGGGGGCATTTTAGTTGCGATTTATAAAAATTCAAGATACGAGATGCGAGGCAAGCCTGAGCGGCCTATGCAAACAAAGCACTGAACGGTCAGGCGAGATTGAGTGCCAATTGATCTGTGCAAACAAAGCATAATAAAAAGTATCATAAACCGAAAGCGAAATGAAAAATATTCAACAAAAACGGTCAATCGGGATAATATTTGTGACGGGACCATAATATTTAGACGATAGATCGAGGAAAACGATAAATCGGGGAACAGTTAATGCAGGATTATTTAACATTGTTCTTATGGGTGTTTGGCGGGACTTTCAAAAATGAATGATCCGTGCGGGAAAATGATTTATGCGAGAACGTTAGATCGGGGTTCCACTGTATATGATTTCTTCTAGTGACGGTGCCACTCCGAGTATGTCTTGTTTTTTGTCAAAACTATATCTCACTGTAATGTTGTATGTTTATAAAACTGTCTAAATTCATTTCAGAATTGATGAACGCCAATGAATTTGCACCCCAGGAGGGTGCCGGCCAAAATGGTCGTCCGGTTGAGGTGGCGCCCCGGGACTTACAACGAATGCGACAGCTGTTTCAAATTCACCGCTTTAACTTGCTGGCCAGTGATCGAGTTCCTCTGAATCGATCGTTGATTGATGTTCGCCGCCCGGGGTATTTATACCATTTACTAAAATATTATCTTCATTCTCAGCAAAACTTACCAAACACAGATTTTAGCAGAGCTCAGAATTAGAGAGCAGACCAGTGAAGTAATGGGTTTTGCCAAGAGCAGAAGCAGAACGAGCAGAACCATAATGGAAAGATTTTACTGCTTCAGATTTTCTCATTAGTTTTTAATGATAAAAAACAAACGAAAGATTATTTAGTGCCCACAATTCTATTCTATGGAAGCAATTGTTTCTTTCAAATATATTTTTTTTGTTCTTTTTTTAAATTTTAAAAGTTTGTATGTAATTTGAATTAAGGGGGGATATGCTCGTCGAAGGTCAAAATTGAGTTTTTATTGTATTTTCAAACCACGATCCTGGACACTCCTTAAACGTTGTAGATAATCTCTATATATATAAAAATCTCGTGTCACGATGTTTGTGGTCGAACTCCTCCGAAATGGCTCAACCGATTTAAATTTTTTTTTTTTATGTATATTTGTTAGGTATGAGAATAGGTCAACAAGTATATTTCATACCGCTAGGTGATTAGGGTATCTCTATCCAGAAAAATTTTCTTTTATTTTTTTGACAATTTTTTTTTTGTATTTTTTTTATTATTTTGCATCAAAAAATACCTACAACCCCAAATTTTAACCCTCCTACCCCCACCTTCCCATTTTTTAATCGCGATTTTATTATTTTTGTTTGAACAAATTTAACCGTCGTTCGTATTTCAAACAGAATGAAATTATTTATGTTGTTGAATGACAGATGGCGCTACGTCCGAGAAGAATTCAAGAGAAGCGTCGCGTCATTTTGACATTTCATTCGGCATATCACAACGCAGTGCGTGCAAAATTTTGTACGATTTATTTTAATTTATCTATTTTTATGTGCGTGTATTACAGTGCACAATGCCAGCAAGACGCAAGGGGGGCCATTTAGGCCGTCGAACGAATAAAGCAACAAACATGCGAAATAGTAGAGCAGAAAGAACAGACGAACAAATCCAACAAGAGAACAAAAACTTGCGTGTAAGCATGTCGCAATTGCGTGCATCTCAATCATAAGAGGCACGAGCTGAACGAAATCAACAACGACAATTGGAACGGGGCCAAGCGCGCCGGTTCGTAGTTAACACACGCAGAGCAAATGACCGACAACGCCAACAAGTACATCGAACATTTACATCCGCTTCGTTCCTTCGTCTCGCATTCGAGTACGAGCCAGATATTGAATATTCCGCTCATCCGAAAGTGCTGATTGGTGCTATTGACAAAGATTGTCCCCATTGTCATGCGCTCAAATTCAAACATGAGTCAGCCGGGATGTGTTTCGCATCAGGAAAAGTGCAACTACCAGAAATTGAGATACCACCAGAACCATTAAACGGCTTGCTCATCGGCACGGTTCCAGATTCAAACCTGTTCCTGAAGTCCATTCGCACATTCAATTCATGCTTCTAAATGACTTCGTTCGGAGCAACAGAAATAGTTCACAATACTGCGGCAAATGGTCAACAATTCCATTCTACGTTCAAAATCAAAGGCCAAGTATACCACAAAGTAGGCTCATTGCTGCCAATGCCAAACGAAACACATAAATTTTTACAAATCTACTTCATGGGCGGTGAGGACATCAATCATGTGGATGCACGTTGCGGCTACAATGGCCTCAATTCGCTTATTTCCAGGCGCATCGTCGGCGAACTGGACGCCCTGTTGAATGAGCACAATGAATTATTGAAATTCTTCAAAGCACACATGCACGAATTCTAAAGTGACAATCACGCTATTGTCATCAATCCTGATAAAACACCAGCTGGAGAGCACGTGCGTCGATTCAATGCATGCATTGACATTGCTGGAATCATGGTTGGCGACCGCACATCGATGCGAAAAATCGTGATTCGAAGAAGAAACAATAATCTGGAGTTCATCGCTGACACACACCGTTCATACGACGCTCTACAATATCCGCTAATTTTGTGGAAGGGACAAGACGGATATTGCATAAACATTAAACAACGAGATCCTGTCACAGGTAATTCATTCATTATGAACATCATTAGTCATTTTGAATTGAGAAAATGAATGGTTGATGTTTTTTTGTTTTTATCGGCGGTCATCGTCTACAGCGGTCTATTCCTCTTTCTGTCATAGATCCCATCCCCATACACTTACGATACATTTGTTATTTTTTATTTAACAACCAAAATATTCACTAGAAATAATTTATATGGCAGAACAACGTTTGCCGAGTCAGCTAGTCTATTGATATAATTTTGAAGCCTTATTATCCTTTATAGTTATTTTAAACATTTGATGACTGCATAAAGTATTTTTGTTACATAAAATAGTATTCTTTTAAACATCTCGCTCTAATGTTTTAGAATATAGTCATATTTCGGTACATAACTGTGCAGTGGTGTTAAGATTTTTTACGTTTATTAATTTTTAAACGCATTTATAAAACCATTAGTATAATTTATTACGAGATAATTTTTGTAAAATATTCACGATAAAAAATTATATTGATAATCTCTGTGATCCCAAATTTGACAAGAATTAGGCATTTTATTATTCAAAAAATCGGCAAGATTAACACATTTGAAGATGATTCTAAAGATACTTATTATAAGCTATGTTTTTGACCATTCAAGTGTGATAAACATCTTATGAATAATGATTGCTTTATATTAAGTATTGACCTAAGAATAAGGTAGTGTTTTTTTGAAATACGCCATTTCTTTTGTCATTCCCTAGAGGTTAAGCTACAACATACGGCCGTAGCCATAAATTGACAAACTATAATTAAAGTAGGGAGTAAAATTATGTTAACGCGCGTGTTTGAACATGTACCTAACCGATTTTTTTTTTATTTTTTCTTAAACGGTACATGTTCAAACACGCGCGTCAATATCATTTTACTCCCTACTTCAATTATAGTTTGTCAATTTATGGCTACGGCCGTATGTTGTAGCTTAACCACTGGGGAATGACAATAGAAATGGCGTATTTCAAAAAAACACGACCTTATTCTTAGGTCAATAATTATTATAAAGCAATCATTATTAATAAGATGTTTATCACACTTGAATGGTCAAATACATAGCTTATAATAAATATCTTAAGAATCATCTTCAAATGTGTTAATCTTGCCGATTTTTTGAATAATAAAATGCCTAATTCTTGTCAAATTTGGGATCACAGAGATTATCAATATAATTTTTTATCGTAAATATTTTACAAAAATTATCTCGTAATAAATTATACTAATGGTTTTATAAATACGTTTAAAAATTAATAAAAGTAAAAAATCTTAACACCACTGCACAGTTATGTACCGAAATATGACTATATTCTAAAACATTAGAGCGAGAGGTTTAAAAGAATACTATTTTATGTAACAAAAATACTTTATGCAGTCATCAAATGTTTAAAATAACTATAAAGGATAATAAGGCTTCAAAATTATATAAATAGATTATCTACAACGTTTAAGGAGTGTCCAGGATCATGGTTTGAAAATACAATAAAAACTCAATTTTGACCTACGACGAGCACGTGGGCCGTTAAATGTTTTACTTGGAGCATGGACCGGACGTAGAGCAAGTGTTTTGATCTCGGAGCCGACCTCGAGTTGAACAATTGAATTTAAGTCTATAAACCTGAAAAGTATAAGAATTTAAAACATGTTTCACATTTAAAAGCTGTCGGAATGGCGGTATAATAATATATTATATTTTCACTATATTATAAGGTGATTACTATGCTATTGAGATATATCTACCAATAGATTTCTTATACCACTGATAATTAAGAGCCCACTTAGAGTTTTAACTCACCTTAGCGATATAAAACTTCATTGGCTGCAAAATCACTCGTTTTGCTATTCAGATCATAATGTTCCATTTTCATAATGATAATTTTTTGTTTCAGATGTAAAACAAAGTCATATCAGAACGATGGCTCCCTTCCTGCAGTCAGTGTAATAGTAGTTTTCCACAATGAAGCCTGGTCAACTCTGCTCCGCACGGCGTGGAGCGTCGCTCTGCGCTCACCGCCATATCTGATAGCCGAGATTATACTTGTCGATGATGCCAGTGACCGAGGTATTATCGCGTAACTTTAATTGAAACGTTAGCTGCAACAATGTTGCGAGTGCCATTTGGGTTACTTTGCAAGATACACATCTAAGAATGAAAAAGCCACATCTGCACATGTGCCAGTGTGATGTTTCGGAATTATATTTGTCCCATGTCGAGAGAAATTTTTTGCTTGCTCGCTTGCCAGCTGCTTTTGTCAAACTAAAATGTCACATTTGAGTTGTGTGCAGAGGTACATAAGGTTACATGTCTTTTGTGAATACCAACAAAATCACATCAACATATTCGACATGTTGCAGTCGAGATGAGTTTGGATATGCGACCCGGCTAAAGGCAAATCGCATATTATGAATATTTTTTGCTTGCAACATTATTTCAGCTGACACTTCAGTTGTATATTATAATAGTTAATCACTCATAATTCTAAAGTCGACAAAATCGCATATTACTCCTCAAAATTATATAAGACAAGAAGTTAATAGAAGAATTAGTCTGTAAAACAAATCTTAATGGTTAACAAGTCCACTTCATATCAAATAAATTTAAATATGGCTATACAAAACCCTCATTAGCTTCAGGTTATTCGAAAGATATTGAGAAAGATGTTTGGAGCTGTATGTGTGGAAAGTGGCACGCAGCGAGGAAGGTACAATCATAAATTATACGCGTTGTACAATGATCTCCCCATCGTCACACGTCTGAAAGTTGGGTAAATGCATTAAACAGGCCATGTCTCAAGGATTGAAGACACAGACCAGAAGATACAAGGAGTTTTGTGAGATTTAGACTGTGGTGTAGACAGAAACATAGTAATATTGAGGTTAAGGCGGTGGGGTTCACATCAGTGAGTGGAGACGTTGCTAATACCCATCAACAGTGCTGATGATGAATGAACAGTGTATGTATATACTACATAATTATTTACAAATTGATGATCTCTTGACACAGCCGTTGTAAGATTTCGATTATCGATGAGCTCTGGAATCAATAAAGTTAACTGACAAATGCTTGAACAGAGGCAGACATTTCACGATTTTCCAAAGAATTGGGTTTCATAATTTTTTTTTATAACAAAATTGGACAATAATTATAGTAAAAACATCGATCATCCCTTTATTTATACTGAATATTAAAAGAAGAATATCACATTCGATTACTTTGGAAAATCAACAGCCTGTAATTTTGTTCGAACATTTGTCACCACTTTGTTTATTCCCAAATCCCTCAATTTTATGTATGCCGATTATTTTAAAATTCGTTGTATTATTTTGTCACCCTTAAATGTTGTAATTGTCTGTCTGCAGCATACCTGGGAGCGGATCTTGATGCTGCAGTGAAAAAAATTCCGGTAACAACAAAAGTCCTGCGAATGAGTCGGCGGCTCGGATTGGTTGGGGCTAGACTGATCGGGGCCAAAGCTGCTGTAGCGCCTGCCCTATTGTTTCTTGATGCACATTGCGAAGCCGCCCCGGGATTCTTGGAACCGCTCTTAGCGCGTCTCGCTGACAGTCCTCATAGTGCTGTCTGCCCCGTCATCGGTAAGGTTTCATGTCAAAATTATTGTTACTTTGAAACGTATACAGAATAATTATTTATAGATTTATGAATTTCTGAACCCTTTGTTGAACTATTATTAATAGACAATTTATAATATACGAATTATCTTTTGCTTTTGCCTTTAATCTTTATCCTTCTATAATTCATGAAAATTATTTCTTATAATTACATTTTAACTGAGGACTTCAAATTCTTCCAATCAGGAGGCAACCTGCTTTTTGATGAATTAATGTAAATGACTTTAGTTATTGATAGTGATGTAATGGTTGCTTTATCATTGGTTAATTGAATATACCGTCGATCCAATTAGTGTTCCTAGTATTTGAACAATATTATTTGAATTACAACTTTGGAACACTACATCAATTGGCATATGTACACAATACATTCATCAGGTTTCAATCATTCGAATAATATAATACAGCATGTTTAATACTGCTAGCTTTCTTGTCTGCATAGATAATTTGTACTCCAAAGGATTTTGCTTTGTCACAAACAAGTATGTACTTTCACGATATTCAAAACTATATTTACTTGATTTCTGTTTGTGAAATGCAATTTTTATGTAGCAGTTAAAACCTTTGTTTCAATTTCATCGCCAGTTTCTCGTTATGCGTTATTCCTTATTTCTCCTGTGTCCGAAAATTAGCTGACCCACCCACTGATGAACCTGTTTAAATCAGTTCTGCTACGTCACGCAAGCTGTCATGCATGGCTCCTAATTTCTTTGCTTTGTAAGGAAATTTAACTATTTACGACTGAACCTTTATCCTGCTATCCCTTTTATAGGAAGCAACATAATATGTACTAAATTATCTTTAGAATTGGATATTGAATCAGAAAAATTGATGTCTAAATTAGTGTTTCCCAATTTAATTTAACATGGAATCCATTTAGAATTTGTGCAACATAATGGAATCTCTAAAATATTTTTAGCATAGCAAAAAAAATGGTCTGCAGCGAAACAATGTCGAAATAGCTTTAAATTGAAAGTAACATTTTTCCCGGGGTAGCCTACTTCATGTTTTGTTCTGTTTCATGAATCGTCTCAAATCTGGCTAGTTTATCTTCTACAAATGGATCACCCATTCCGTGAAGGTTGAAAATACTGGTTAATTGTGTTGTTAACGTGTGTTCATTTCTTATGAATATAATCTGCAATGTCGAAATGTTGGAAAGTTAGGATTTTCGGTAAAGAAAACTCGGACAGTAAAAACTTTTTATCTCGCATTAAAACAAGTAAATATTATCAACCCAATAATATGTATTTTCTGGAAAATGTTTTGAAGAAATTTATACTTATAATGTTTACAACTTATCTTTATTTATTTTTTTCAGACATTATAAGTGATGACAATCTGGCATACATCAAAAGCTTCGAACTTCATTGGGGAGCCTTTAATTGGAATTTGCACTTCCGCTGGTACACTCTCGGGAGCAATGAACTGCAAAACAGGAAAGCAGATCTCACTGCCCCTTTTCCATCCCCGGCTATGGCCGGTGGTCTGTTCGCTATCATGAAGGACTACTTCTTCGAGATTGGCTCTTACGATGAGCAGATGCGCATCTGGGGTGGTGAAAATTTAGAACTATCGTTCCGCCTGTGGCAGTGCGGAGGCCGGGTGGAGATAGTCCCCTGCTCTCATATCGGCCACATATTCAGAAAGTCCAGTCCGTATTCCTTTCCTGGGGGAATGCGCGAGATACTGTCAGCCAACTTGGCAAGGGTCGCCCTCGTGTGGATGGACTCGTGGGCAGACTTCTTTTTCAAGTTCAATCCCGAAGTGGCCATCCAGGCCGGGGAACAGAATGTCACAGCTCGGTTGCGCTTACGAAAGAATCTCAAATGCAAAAGTTTCGAGTGGTATCTTGATAACGTCTGGCCGCAGAACTTCTTCCCGAAGGACAGCAGATTTTTCGGCAGAATCAAACATATGGATACGAACAAGTGCATCATGAGGCCGGTCAGCAAGGGTGTGATGGGTCAGCCAATGGGCCCTGCTGTAATCGGAACATGCTTAAAAGACGACGATCTGAATGGACTGTTCGTTATGAGCGAAGATGGGATAGTCATGATGGATGAATCCATATGTTTGGACGCTCCTCAGCAAGGAGAATTCGAGGGGGAAACGAAAGGAATCGTGCGGGTGATGGGATGCAGCGGTTATCCTCGCCAAAAATGGGACTACAGTGAGACTGATCATAAATTGAAGCATGCGCCGAGTGGGCAATGCCTGCAACCTGCAGATGCTCCTGCCTCCTCGTCCAGTGGTGATCTCGGTTTGAGACTTTCACCCTGCTCAGATGATGCAGCTCAGAAATGGGATCTGGAAACTGTGCCTTGGAAGTAATTTTTTAATATATATATACGCAGAAACTATATTGAGAACAAAACAGTAGTATGACATAGTATTTACGTAGCAAGAATAGAATAACATGTATGTAATATTTTCATATACAAGAATACAATGCCTGATATGCATATCTAATTTATTGAAATTATCGAGGTTTTATCTATCAATCGAGCAATAATAATGTGTAAATTTTTTAGTCATATTTTTTAACGAATGAATGCCTATTTGTTGAAATTTTTCACAAAATACTAGTGAATTAGTTTTAAATTATTATTTTATTGTTATTTTGTAACATTAAAGTACCTAGACAACAGGGAAAATATCGACGCCATTAAGGTAAATAGGTATATTAGAACCTTACTCTGTCATTTATTGAATTTAAAAGAGTGTTGTTGGCAGCAAAAGAAATTGCCGTCGATTAATTGCGAGCTGTCAGTTTTTGGTGCCATGTCTCATTTAATGAATCTGCATCGATTTTTTTATTATTCAAAATCAGACCTGGTTAGAATTAATTTTTCTACCTATTTAATAAGAAGCAATTATTAACAATTAATCAGTATCATATTTTGTACTTAAATTATTGAATTAAGCTATTTTTGATTGCGCAGCTTGAATCATCTGTATTATTGTTGAGTAAAATTAGAACCATTCGAAATAACGGATGATGTTTTATATCATTTCTGAATTTCTAATCATATTTATCAATCCACAATCTTTCTACTGTGATATTTTAAATTAAATTTTATTTTAAAATTTGAAAAAATAAAAATACGATAACACATTTTTGTGTACCAATGTGGAGGTTGCTTTTGCTTACCTTTGGTATTATTTTGGTGGAGGATAGTAATCTTAATCTGTTTAGTTAATATTTTTATATGTATATCTTTTATGGCATCTTACTTAATATTATACAAATTGTATTATTAATTGTATATAACTTCCACACTTTTTTTATTGTTTAAAATAATCAGTGCTTCCCAAACTCATGGGTTGCGGCCTCCTGGGGGCCATAGTGTTTCTGCGGGAGGCCGCGACATATACAAAATATATTTATCAATATTTGAAAATTTTAAAGAAATATTTCCCAAACTTAAACGAGGATCAAAAGCACAATTGGATAAGAATGCCATTTGCTAAATCATTAAAATATAATCATATTACGTTGGGTGGTCAAGAAGAAGTGATCGATATCAGATAAGATAATTAATTTGCTTGAAGTGGAATTTACTGAAATAAGTATTTCAGTATTGAATTTTGTACATTCCTTTCGTTAAATAAATTGGTTTTTATAGGCTTTACATATAGTATTTTTTTCTTATTTTATTTTGTTTGTGATAAATGTGTAGGTATAGTAATAGTTAATACCAAATAAAGCATTTGATAACAAAAATAATTTATTTTTCGGCAGAGGGGGGCCAGAGACTATTTTTTCAGAGCTTGGGGGACGTGGTATAAAAAAGTTTGGGAAGCACTGCTTTAAAATAAATGTCCCCTGTACACCTATAATATATGTATTAGGAAAATAATTTATTACAGTTACAGATATTATAACCCAACATATGTATTAATTAATTGTCCTTGTGTAGTATAGTTGCAGCGAGAATTTAAAATGTAGAGGTCTGATTTAATAATCTCACACATAGATACTCAACATAGCCACAACTCATTAATTTTAACCACAAACAGCAGTATAAAATAAATTAAGTATATTAAATTCCACAATTTAGTTTTTAGCCTATACCTGTTTCGGTTAAAACACCACTACCATGATTAATTTGTTGACTGCGGAACATTTATTGACTATTTAATTACCGCATTTAAATAACATGCTAATTATATCGAATGGCCAGATAATGAGGACACAACTGGTGTGCCGTCCGCGTGGAAAGGATTAATGATGTACGTATTACTGTTGTCAAATGGAATTGTATCACAATTAGTTTAACCATGTAAACTATTTTGTATACATTCACAATTGATTCATACATAGTTACCTCATTATCGTCTTATTAATATAAATTAACCACAGTGCAGCATGTTTAGCTGCTAAAATTTATGCCATTACTAGGTTTGTTTGTCTGTTATTTGGATAGAAAAGTTCATGTTTGTAATATTAGATGGATCATGCCTCACCTCTATAATATAATAATTAATATGAATCATTACGAAACAAAACAAGTTCTTTGCCGATCAAATTGGAATTAAATCCACCGTGTTCCAAAAACTACAAAGTATGTAATGTTTGGAATACAGTTTGTAATCAAACTGTGCAAAAATATATACAAAGCAATATTTTATTGATAAGACAACAGCGCTTTGTCCTCATTTAAAGACAGTATTACAGCATTATTGACTGTACGGTTTTTGATGACGATTCAGACATAATAAGACAATTATTATATTATGATATGCATGATTACTATGAAATGTTGCGAGCTGTTTCTGGTTGTTATCAATTATAATTTAAAATATTTTCACCGGTTCTGTGCCAAAGCGAACATGTTTGCGGATATGGACAGGCCCACAGCGCCGCCGACCATACAAATAACGTGATCTTATTCGCTTTCTTAGAAGACAGAATGCCAGTCTCAGGCGTTTGTTTTGAATAATTTAAAATTCGCAACAATACTGGTCCAATAATGAGACATTTAGCATATGATTGGTAAGTGTTTATGGCAAACTTTCAATGTATTTAAAAAAAAAAAAGTTTTATTTTTACTAAAAAAATCGCGGCCTCTCACTTGCCACCACACAAAACTTCTAAAAAAATAATTTACCCATGTTTTTGTGTTACAAGATTTATGATTTAAATTGATCTACAATGAATTTATTTCTACACAGAAATTTTCAATAGCATTTGTAAGAAATAGTGTATTCTATTCTAATTAGTAATAAGCTTCACTGCATTTAATATCAGTAAAAATGGTTAGATATAAGTGTGCCAATATTATCAATGGTGATCAATTCTGTAAAATATTGCATAGATGGCATAATTAAACCTTTATCGTGCCATCAGTGACTTTTAAAATGCTTCCATTTATTGTAGATACTTACTCATGATCAGTGGCAGCCGGTGACCTAGAATAGTATATTTTTGGTAGTGCACAGAAAACTTACTTAATTTATAATTAAAAATAACAAATATTAAGTTTAAAATGGGCAAAGTTGCTTTTACCTGCTTATTGATGTCTGAAATTGTCTGTAACTATAATATTTTTTAAATGATTTAATACAGATGGCGAATTAAATCTTTCTTGGTATAATGTCACTCTAAAAAAAATTAGCGAAAAAGCACTTTTCACAGATGTCACCAAGTGGTTACATGCTTTATTTAGCAGTATTTTTAGTACACTGTTTAAATAATGATACATGTTAACACATGTTTCTGGTAGTAGGCACTTACAACGACAGACGAAAAGTATGATCCTAAAAAAAGACAAAAAAATTCTAATGGGTCTGTTCATAAAAGTAATTGGTCAAATACAAGTACACCTTAAAAACATGTTCTCATGACATGACTCTTAATTATTGTATACAAAAAATATTAAATTAATTAACATTATGTGGGTAATATTAATATTTTAAATTAAACTTTATTCAAACTCAGTCTATTTCTAATGAATTTACATGAGACTCAAAGTACATATTTCTTTTGATTTCGTTTTTGTCTGATTTTCAGCGACTGCCTTCCTCAACTTTGGGGCGCCACGCAAAATTTATGTGTATTGTAGGTATATAGAATTGACAACAGGCATATTAATACCACAGTTTCAAATCTACGCACGTGCCATAATTAAGTATTTTACGTTTATCTTATGTAAACCAAGAAGTATGTCTGTGGCGTTAGCACATTTTTGATGACATTTGAGATACAGATTTACTGTTTGTACAAATATATACAATAGTATAGGTACTGTTTAAATTGCACAAAGTAAGAATACTTATGAATAGCAATTATACACATTCAATGAAGATTTAAAAAAAAATGCAAGGAATGCGGTGCATTTGCATGCTATAGGAGCAGCTGCCACTGACCATGATTTAATTGACATTCATAATATAGTATTGTGTCGTAATATTTTTTTAAAATTTGGTTGTGAAACATGTTTGACTATGTTTCAAACTGTGATATAATTGACATGACTGTAAAATATTTTGAATGTATACCTATTTTTCTCGCCTTATTAGATTATGTAGATACTTTTAATTTTAGGATACGTAAAACAAATCATTCCATTTAAATATTAATAAATCATTTATCACATATGTTGTTAACTGACTTACAGCATAACTTTGGGGATTCTAATTCATCTACTTTAATTCGAATTTCGGGGTAATTTTCATTTGCACGATAAATACAATTTTTAATAAATCATTGAGACTAAGATCACAACACACAATGGGCAATAGATTTGATATTCTCATGGAGAAAAGCATTTCGCAGCTGTGCGGTGAGTGTGATGTTTAGAAGGACATTGCACACATAGTTGTACATTTCCCTAAATTTGAGTTACACGGAGTAAGGCTGCGACTTGCAAATGTCCTTAGGAACGTCAAGGAGTTCAAACATGCCCTGGTATTGGGGATGATGGATGAGCTTGGTAAAATTGTATTTTTTTTAAGAGAATTGGAGAGAGCCTAAACAACAGTTCCTTACTCAGAGGAGAAGACGTGTTATGACTAGGGAATCCAATCCCGGGATCCCGAATCCCGGGATCCCGGGATCCCGAGCTATTTTCGATACCTATGAATCCCGGGATTGATAAACATAATCCCGGGATTTCGGGATTGATTTTTTTATCAATTTTTATGGAAAACATAACAGAAAAAATACTTTTAATACAAAATAACTACATTAGAAATAAACTGAGTTTGAATGAAGTTTGATGTGTAGGTTGCCGATTCATTTTATTTTTTCACATAGATTATTAAAAATGAGAAAGATTGGTAAAAAAACAATACTTCGCACTTTTAACAAAGTAATTCCACCATGATATCATACGTTTTACGGCAGTTTCATATTTGGCTGACTAATTAGATTTATGAAGCGGAAAGGCCATAAGTACGCCATGCTTATTTGCTTTACTATTTTAAATCTCGCTGATCTATTCATTATGTCTTTACTATCAGAAATAGCAATCTCATATTAAATTCACATTATTATTTATATTACAATATTATTTACTCCATTAAACTTGTGTATTTCCAAGATTTAACGTATACAATATTAACAATAAATGTCTTAAATAGTATAAATTATACTAGATTTATTTTTGACCGATTTTATCAATATTATTTGTAAATATAAAAATTTTATATTAACAATGGAAAAAAATCCCAATCCCGGGACCAGTCCCGGGATCCCGGGATTGTCAAATTGTAATCCCGAAATCCCGGGATCAGAATTTTGGCTCGGGATTGGATTCCCTAGTTATGACGGCAGGTCATAGTCAAAGCCTCAAAAAATAATATTTTAAAAAATCAAACAAATCTTACAAAATCAGACATTGTTGTATCAGGCGTTTTGTATTTATATTATTTCTGAAGTCGCTTAAAATTCTTAATGTGTATTGATTTTTATTTAAATTACATACATTTATCAGTTTCGAATTAAGGAGGCTTCACATTTATTTTTTCAATTTCCATGTTTTTCAGTCCTGCATATAATAATTAATTACCTATGTATTATGTAGGTATATTAATGATGTTTGAATAGTTTGAGCACAATTATTGTTGTGTCATTTATTTTGCGAAAAGGAAAGTGATATTGACTTTTATTCAAACAAGTAGTACCTAATGGTTTTGAAACAAAGTTATTTTTGTTAATTCTACTTTAATTGAGTTATTTACGTCGACAGCTGTTTCGGGCTATAAACCCATCTTTAGAACAGTCAAAATAAACTGCTGGACAAGTCCCACACCGCAACAAATATACTCCGTTTTTCCGAAGTGGTTCTATCTATTTCTCAAAAGACTGCCAAGGTTGTTTTTTACTTTAAATCATGGGTGGCCAAACCGTGGCCCGCAGGCCACATGCGGCCCACTGGGTGTCAACTTGTGGCCCGTGGAGCAGTTAGAAAATAAAATAATATCAAATGCTGCCGCTAGTTCTGGTAATTTCGCAAATTGAGATTCGATATTGGCTCAAGATTTTAAGAAGCACCGTGTGCTTTTTGCTGCATTTGCAACGCCATTCTCCGTAGACGTGAATTTTTTACGGGGAAATTTACAAATGGAATATTGTGAAATATGTTGCGATGAACAATTAAAGGAGGTTGGTTTGGAAGAGTTTTACAAAACATCTTTGGGCAAGGAGAAATATCCTTCATTTTACAAACATGCTCTAATGATGACTTCGCTATTTGGAAACACACTGTGAACAGCTTTTAGTCGGATGAAGCATATCAAATCCCGAGTGAGAACACGAATCACTGATGTGCGTTTGGAAAACAGTTTGCGTGTAGGAACAACCTCACTCGATATCGATATTAACCCAATGTTTACGGGCCGCACAAAATTGTGTTTTTGCTAATTACTTTTCAAATGCAAATTAACATGTTAATTACAAAATTAATTAAAAGGGCCTGTAAGCATTGGGTTAATGGACTTTGTTCTGCCACACAAAATCAAACTTCTCACTAAAATTTATTATTTTTATATTATTTTGTTTATTTTTTATTATTAAAACAAGTCAAATCTAATAAATATGTTTGATTCTCAGTTTTGTTTGGTATAATAAAAAAATCAGTTGTGCAGCCCGGTAGGAAATCTCATTTTTAGAATCTGGCCCGGCTGCTGAAAAGGTTGGCCACCCATGCTTTAAATGCTACATTTAAATCTTGACGCTTTAAATTATTACCTACTTTTTCTGAAATGTCGCAATATTTGAAAGTAATAGATTTATAGAATTTGTCAAAGGGTGTATTGAAGTTTGGATAATTAATCAGTTCAATATGTTGTTTAAATAGTTTCTTCTTTAATAGTGTTGAGACCATTTTTTTCTGATACCCGATGTTATAATGTACTGTCTTTTTTGTGTTTAATTCTTATTGAAAGTCAGATTTCCCCATTGGGATGCTTACTAACTAATGGGCCATGTTATGTTGCCAAGGGTGCAGAATTACCAAAAATAACTTTGTTTCAAAACCATTATAAAGGAGTTCTATCATGTAAACGCCAGTTCAATTAATAAACCAGTAGTATTAGTGTAGGTACTTATTTAGAGAATACCTTTTTTAATAATATATCCTGCTGGTATGGGTGAATTGATAAATTATATAAAAAATATTATTGCCTACATCATACTTTTTTTAAGTTTTTTCAATGAACTTTTCAAGAATCCATTCAATGGAAAATAGTAAATTATCTCATGTCGTGATATTATTATAATTATAATTAAGTATGATATTGTATTTTCTAAAAATGGTTTGTTTATTTTTAATGAATAATGAAATAAAGAAAAAGAGTAAATATTTTCATTTTTGTTTTATTGAAAAATATCTTAGAAATAAGTCATGTTACATTGTGCAGACAGTTGAAAAAATTTAATTCTTATAAAATAATACATATTTATCAAGTTCCTAGTAAATTGATAACGTTTTAATTTTAAGAAAAGATATGAAACAAAAAACCAACCAACCGTTAATGACAGTTACAAATTAATAATCAGAAACCTTCATTTTATATTTTCATTTATAAATAAGTTCAACGTTATCGACAAATAATTTGATACAATCAAAGGAGATGGAATCTCTGATAATTATGTTTTAAATTGGACGTATTTCTGCAAACAAGATCCAATCCACACGTGTAATATGTTGAGAAAATTAAATATTTCAGTTAGAATTGATTTAAAATGATGTGTGATAATTTGATTTTATTAAAGTATCCCATCAGATATTTAAATTAAATAATCACAAATCATATTTTTTAAATCAATCATCCCTCAAATATTGAATTTTCTCAACATGTTACACGTGTGGATTGGATCTTGTTTGCAGAAATACGTCCAATTTAGAAAATATTTGATAAATCAAACATCGATGAATTTATAGTATTAATACATTGTGTAAAGTGAAGTTCTGCTCGGCAGTCAGGTCATTTCATTAAATGGAGAATTTACTTGAGATCGAAGTGGTATTTACCTTATTATTCTTAATAAAAATTTTGATCAGTTTGATTCAACATTGACACTATTGATAGTAATAATTTCTTCGTTCATGCACACTTAGAAGGCAAAGGATTTGGCAAGCGCTGCTACCATAATTAGCAAAACGGCAGCCGGAGCATGATGATGTGAAAGTGCTCCATTGCACATATCATTTTCACAGAAAGTGCAGGATCTTTCTTTTTTCGTGCGGCCATCCTCCATTCCTGTCAATTGTTTACATATACCATCTGCATTCACTTTCAAAACACATCCTCGGATAACATCTGTTGAGTCACCAACTGGAAATTATATGTAGAAATTAGTTTCATATAAATTGGAGAATCCTTCATTCAACTTTTCCATTAAAAATTCCATCTCAATAATAAAATTATTATCTATAATTACCTACTTATGTATATATTACATCAAATATTGATAAAACAATATTATCGGTCACCTGTATGTAGATTTTTTTAAAAATCAAACGAATAAAGTGTATTTAATTTTTAGGTGATTTTTATTTGGTGTATCACGAAACAAAATTGTCCGTTTACAGTGTAACTGTAACTAAACCTTCTATTTGTTCTAACAGGCACCTCAGAACGACACATAGCTCTTCGCACAAAAGACAACTAAAATAAAAGGTTTTTACTTTTATAAAAGATTTAGAAAGAAGAGGGATTTTATTATTAAGACTTTTCTAAAATGCTGAAAAAATAGAAAATGGTAATGTTAGGCACGCCTCCCATAATTATATTTTTGTAGTTTTTTGGTTTGTAAGCATGAAAAGGTTTGCCTGTGCTCGACTAACATCACAAATATCCACACTGTCCGTCTCTGTTCTGGCAGAACACACTAACTGGAGAATACTAGTTTTGAGTAATTTGACTTTGAAGTTGTTAAAATGTTTGAAATAATGGTCTATCATGTGAGTTTATTAAGTAATCATAAAAAGGATGACTGTTTATTTATTAAGAAGGTTTCCAGACGGTAAAGTTTGAAATAAGGAACATTTTGGTACCAACTCAATATGTAATTTTTTCGAATTAGTGTCTTCTGCCAGAACAATGACGTAAATAAAAATATGTAAGTACTATTTTATCTTACTGATATCTCGGCTGGCAGCTGTCATCTTGATGCATGCATAATCAACTTCCTGGTCTGGGGGATTGGGAAGAGGATTCACGTCTTTTTCACCCAGCCATGTGACTGAAACTAATCCCCTAAGTTCACACTTGGTCGCAACCATAACGCCTTCATTAATGGCAGTTGAGGGACACTCGAGGCACTTCTGCTGCATGCATTCTTTTACACAGGATCCTGGAACAAGATAATGATTTTGAATTATAATATATATTTTATACTACGAATTATGCTAAACTATATGCATTCCATGGGAGGATAAAAAGAACGAATATATCCGTTCAGAAAGAATTAATCTTAAAAGACCTGTTTTTTAAACCACGTCTCCAAAGAGTTCTCCGGTTATTTGACCATATAGCCAGAAGAGAAAACAATAATTTGGAAGATAGAGGAAACATCGAGTGTCGACGCGAAAGAAGAAGATCGTTCACCCACACCAGTGGGTCTATTTTATACTTATCGACCGCTAAAGTGATAAATATTATCAAACTATGGTAGGTTTGTATCAAAGTATTAGCACTTATTGTAGCAATTACAATAAGTTGGTTGTAATTGTGGCAATAGTGCTATATTTTAACAGCACCTCTCTTGGCTTTTGGATATAGACAGTTTTGACTAATTAGACGGCTAACTTATTGTAACAATTATAATACCTCAATACAAATATGTAATAAATACTATCACTTTAGCGGTCGATAGTCGCCTTGTGTATAGAATAGACCCGCAGGTATGGCTAACAGGTAGATCGCAAAGCAATTTTTGGTATATTCCTCACTGTGTAATTAATTCAAAAGCAAGTTTTAACCAGATTAAATACCAAAGAAATCATGAATTTAGTGTTCAAAGTCGTTAATTAAATTCGAGGAAAATCCCTCAAAAGACGTATTTTTAAATCGGAAATCTATGAAGTACAACCGGAATTATTATTACACACAAATGCAAGACGACTATGTCGAAGAAAATATCTACAACGATTTTGTAATTTCTATTCTTTTTCAATCAACGAGATGATTGAAATTTGTGTTTTGAATTTAGAATTAATTTTGAGCTGCAAGAAAGAATTAAGACAATACGTACGTAACATGATAAGTATTCACATGGATAAATTTTTAATATTACTAGTAAGAGTTATCCTTTTTTTAATTTATGTCTAATTAGGTACTCAAAATGTATGTAGAGATTGTGGTTTTTAGAATTTTTTCATGTGTATTATTAGAAACATAATATTAGTTTTTGTGTAAACGTTATTTTTCTCCTGCGACGCGAAGGAGTCGTGTGGCGTCTTTCTTGGAGGTTTAGATCATAATTTTCAGTATTTTCATTGTATTTCTTTAGTTATGATGACCGAGACGATATTGAATTGGTATACATTTGAGACTTAAAAATGTTAAATGGCTATATTTGGAGTTACTTAAGGTCGGCATTTTGCTTAGGGACGCCACTGGCCGTGGGCCGTACGTCTTCACTGCATACATAGGTAGTTGTAAAGTTTTAACGCCTTTTAATAATTTCTCGTTTTAACGCTTACTAAATGCTGACACGTTTTTTTTATATTTACTTTACTTTACCTGATAAAAATGTCTTCATTTTTAAATCGTTTCCTGCGGCACCTATTATCCGTAATTATTATATGGAGTGGAATGAATCACCTATCTACTTTTATCAACTTTGTTATCTAATTTCGGTAACACCTCATTTCCAAATAATGAAGCCTGAAGTCAGTATTCAATTTTCTTGAAAATAGTGTATGAATAATAGTTTTCAACAAATTATTGTCAATATTGAAACCGGGTTCGAAACCTTGGCACACTAGGTAGTACAATGCATTCATTGTAGCGAAAACCAGAGTTGTTAGAACCCACCATTATGGATCAATTTGGGATTGAATTCCACCAACACTCAAACATAAACTTTACTTACAATAAAAAAAAAACGTTTTGAAACGTGAATTCGAAGGATCCAATTTTATTGGATGGTCATTATTAATATTAAAATTTAATTTATTAAGATTTCTCTAGTCAGTCTAGTCATTGGTGCATATACAAGGTTTTTGACTAATTCGTGGTGCCTACCTATTACGTAATGTTTTTTTTAAATATTTATTTTAAAAAACATCGATTTACTTATTTAAAATTTATATGGAACATTTTCATCTTATTACATAATATTATTTTATGCTTATTTAGATCATTAAAATGTAATTTAATAATTTCTCTCTGTTGTAGGTACCGCCGAGAGTTTTGAATATTTCATTCAAAGTTTTAAAATTAGCTAAAATTAGAAAATAAAATCTGTTAAACTTAAAATGTTTTTAGTTTATATTCAATTATTGAGCTTTGATATCGTCGGTCGTCACATTATAGTATTTTACAACAGTTTTTTGAAATTGTAGATTTTTAAAATTAAAAACATACTCTTCTACCGAAATATGACTATATTCTAAAACATTAGAGCGAGAGGTTTAAAAAAATACTATTTTATGTAACAAAAATACTTTATGCAGTCATCAAATGTTTAAAATAAATATAAGGGATAATAAGGCTTCAAAATTATATAAATAGATTATCTACAACGTATAAGGAGTGTCCAGGATCATGGTTTGAAAATACAATAAAAACTCAATTTTGACCTACGACGAGCATGTCCCCCCTTAATATAGCCAATCAACGAACACAATAATTCAATTGCAATTATTTTTATTAAACGATCTGAAATATTATAAAAAATACATTTTTTACCTATTTTTTTACCTAACCGAAATTCAAACACGCGCGTTATCATGATCTTACTCCCTACTTCAATTATAGTTTGTCAATTCATGGCTACGGCCGTATGTTGTAGCTTAACCACTGGGGAATGCCAAAAGAAATGGCGTATTTAAAAAAACACTACCTTATTCTTAGGTCAATAATTATTATAAAGCAATCATTATTCGTAGGATGTTTATCACACTTGAATGGTCAAAGACATAGCTTATAATTAGTATCTTTAGAATTATCTTCATATCTGTTAATCTTGCCCATTTTTTGAATAATAAAATACCTAATTCTTGCCAAATTTGGAATCACAGAGATCATCAATATAATTTTTTATCGTAAATATTTCACTATAATAATGTCGACATAAATTATACTGATGGTTTTATAAATACGTTTAAAAATTAATACTTAAATGTAAAAATCTTAACACCACTGCACATTTATGTAGTGAAATATGACTGTATTCTAAAACATTAGAGCGAGAGGTTTAAAAGAATACTATTTTATGTAATAAAAATACTTTATGCAGTCATCAAATGTTTAAAATAAATATAAAGGATAATAAGGCTTCAAAATTATATAAATAGATTATCTACAACGTTTAAAGAATGTCCAGGATCATGCTTTGAAAATAGAATAAAAGTTCCATTTTGACCCATGCTGAGCACGTCCGCCCTTAATCAAAATTAAAAGAATGTTAGTAGGTATCGCATATAGAGTACCTATTTTCTGATACCAACCGAATTGGTACCAACGGCCAAAGGCAACGGGAAACGGGAAGAGGAAATCGAAACGTATGGAAGTATTATAGTAATTAATTCACAAAAGTTATTAACTTTACGCAGAAGTTCTTTGAAACCGTCATTTTATAAATATAATTTATATTGCACTTGTTCGAAAGACTCGTTTTTCGCCATTTGTATTTTTTATTAGATAACAGATAATAGTATATAATAATAATGTTATATTCACCTGCAGTAAAAATGCATGATGCCACAAATAAAATAGCACAAAACTTATTGAAAATCGCCATGCTTCTGCTCACTATTTTGGAAAATATTCTTAAACACACGAAAACACGTATTGAGCGTTCGAAAACAGTGTTAGTAATAAACGGACGAACAAAGGTGTGGTCTAAAAAATAGGAATTATATAAGTATTGAAGTGCTTAGCATGTGAATAATAAATACTGTAATCGTGAGATAAGATAAGAAAATCAAGTAACCATATCCAGCGGTTTTTTGTAGAATTTATTATTTGTCATCTTCCATATAATTCAAATCATACCGTGAACATAATATTAACCTTTTAAAATATTAATATAGGTACCTACATGTACATACTTACTTACCACAAAGAAAAACTGATTAAGAAAGAACATTGTAGTAAAGCAGTGCAATTTAAAATATGGCTCGCGTTCATTCTGTATATACAGTTCAGTTTCATAATGTATATTAATTATGTATTTCATACCTGGTTCTGTTTAACATACTGTTGTATCAATGTTGATAATTAAAAATATGCAAATGATTACGCAAATTATTGGCATTGCCTACAATCATCATCATCATTTATGGCACTACAACCCTTGGAATGTATTAGGCGTCATCTTGGTCGATCCGGTTGCTATGACCGAGCATTCTTATATCTCCTGTGGCGCAGTTCAGCCATCTCAATTTCAGCCGTCCAGGTCTTCTCTTGCCCTTGGGGGTTGCATACATAGGCCGCCTTGCTGGTATCTCTTCCGGCATTCTATGCATGTCTCTGTTCCAGCGCAGTCTGCATTTTCATGCACCACGTGATCTTTTCACCATCATAAAGTGTGTATTCTTTTATTTTCTTTCGACCATGTCCGATCCTAATAGGATCATATGGGCCTCCACAGAGTGGAGGTTTGTATTAACAGATTTTATTTTTACGAGAAATGGATGTCAGCCACTTTCTCAACCTATTAGGTCCATACTCTGACTCATACACAAATTGAAAAAGAATATGTGTACTTCCCAGACCCAGGATTCGAACCTGGGACCCTCGACACTATAGACCAGCGCTTAAGCCACGTGGCCATCGTGGGTGTGTATAGCTCCTCATTATACCCTGACCTCTAAATGCCTTTTATTGAACAGGCCCACAGATTATTATCAAAATTTAAATGTTTTTATTCGGTCGTTTTGGTTTTCCTTTAGAGTGCCTTATTCTTCAGAAGCCTTTGGATACCAAAATTGGACATTTTAGCGAGGTTGATTCATTGATTTTTTTCGTTGCTTGTAGGTAAGTCTCAAAATTATGTTATGGTGGAACTGCAATTTGAAGCTTGATATGCACTCTAAAATCAGGCATAATGCTAATTTACTTGTGCTTTATGTGTATGTTCTATATATCGGATGACCTTAATTTTTTTCTGGCGTACATAATAATATTATATATACATATAATCCGCTGTTAACTCTAAATACCTAAATTATCGACTTACTAACGTTTGGCAGCAACCCCACGTAAACTGTTTATGACAAGGGATCCTAGATAAACAACTGAACCCACTGTTTGGAAAGCATCGGCGCCAATAATAAGGATTTTATTATCATTTCTTGCACTGTGGAGAATTGAGATGTATTTTGTTTTATTTTCTACCTAGACATTTTCATTCGACCATTCATTATAGTTTTTGAATTTCCCACGGGTGGTTATTGGCTACTTGATTAAAAAGTGTAATTTCTATCAAATTTGAATGAAAAAATACCAGATCTTTAAATATTCAGGTGGAATAGTCAAATTAATTATAAGGAGATTTTCAAAAAATATAATTCGTGTAATTATTAAGAAATATTGTTTGATTTCTTTTATTTTGTTAACTGTCAATTCATGGTGGAACTGCATTGTATTGTTGTTTTTATTTAATAAAACGCCATTTTTTTGTAGTACTTATTCCACTTTTAATCAATAGATTAGGACCGGTTTCGTCCGCCTCAAAAACAACAAATATTGTCTGAAAAATTTAGCCAGTGAGAGGTGTAATTTTGAAGAAAAATAGTGTAATTCGAGGAGAATGCTTTCCTGTTTTCATTTATTCCGAACGTGTTTGACGAAATAATATTACATTAATCAATTATGGTTGTATTCCACAAAGGATTTTTCTCTCATATGGCAATATATAGTATGACCAATGTCATACATATCAACACAACATTTTAATGAACTATATTTCGAATTTAATTTAGGCAGTTTTGTTTGTCAAACTACCTATTCTAATTGGGATTATGTGATACCTACATTTATATTTAAATATGCTTATTAGGTGAAAAGTACAAATTTAATATTATATAAAGATAACGAAAAATAACTAACTAATCGAAGGGGATGGAATCTACATTATATTATAAATCTAGAAAATGATTAATAAATTAAATATAAGTGAATTCTTCGTAGCGTTGTTAAGTTCCTTTGTATTATCACTGATATAACTGATTAGGAGGTGAGGGGGAAGCGTTGAGGAGCAAGTGGGCCAGAAGAAGGTGCTAAAAGTGGTCGTATGATTTATTTATCCAATTGACTATATGTATGTACATATTATCATCCAATATAATTGATATACTTTGAATTGAATGTGGATTTAGTGGAGTCATAAGTGCTTTGGCTAAAGGCATAAAACTGACTGCAAGTAGTTGTATTTAAAAAATGAAAATTACCCTAATAGCAGGGGAGGGCAAACTGCGGCCCGCGGGCCGCATGTGGCCCGCCGGGTATTTTTTTGCGACCCGCCATCATTAATTGTACTTCTGATTACGAATAACTTTTTTTATATGTTTTTAAAAAATATCGACAATAGATTAAAATTTGAAAAATTTGTTGTTTCGTTAATGTATTATCTCAGTACGTCTTCCTTGCGTCTCGTCTCATACTATGTAACCACTATTTTCTATGTTGAACATCGTGACACATTTAAATACTTTTAACTCTGCGTTGCAAGGAAAAAAAATATATGCCCACGATAAGGTGAAGAGTTTGAATGGATTTCAATTAAAACTCAAGTTGTTCCTTCGACAAATATCGAATAAGAACGTGGACCACTTTCCGGCTTTGAAGTTGCTGAATATACCAGAATATAAATTTGAAGAATATGGTAAAATTATTAAAGCTCTGAATGATGATTTTTTACAAAGATTTGGTGACTTCCGAAAAATTGAGACAAGTTTAGCAACAGTACGCGATCCATTTTCAATAGATATTGATAGTGTACTGACAGAGCTACAACTTGAGATTATTGGTCTGCAGTGTGACACTGATTTAAGAGAATTGCATCGTCGTGAAGATATATCCAAATTTTACAATTCCCTTAATTCAGACAAATTCGAACAACTTAAAGATTATGCAAGAAAAATGTTCGTTGTTTTTGAATCAACCTATATATGTGAACAAACATTTTCGATCATGAACCTCAATAAAAATTCTTTACGATCAAATATCTCCGATGCCCATTTACAAGCAGTTTTGAAAATATCAACCACAAAATTAACACCTGAATTTGAAAAAATGTACAAAACTTTCATTCTTCTCATTATTTTTTTTGTAATGTTTATTTTTCGTGATAATAAATAGTGTATATCTAAAAATGGTATTTTACTTGCGGCCCGCCGCTCATTTTGAATTCTTGAATTTGGCCCTCTATCCAAAAAGTTTGCCCGCCCCTGCTAATAGTATAGACAAATTTGTTATACAATATGTTATCCTTCTCATAAGTAATTATTGTTTTTAATTTTAATGATAACAGTGTGTTAAATTACAAAATAAAATTAAGAAATTTAAAAATACGCATAAAGCTACATAAATATTACCTATAGTGAAATAAAAAAAAATCATTATTAGTCGAGATAGGGATAGAATTTTCCCGGGAGGAGAACGCTGACAAACATACATTTGAAAATGGTTAGTAATAAAAGTTTGCGAAACTGTGGTTTAACTAAATGAAAAATGCGGCCAGTAATGCCATATTGATTCCATGATTCTTCATAAATATTTTGATCTGTTTAATTTAATTTAAACATGGTAATTTCTTCCTTTATGCACACTTAGAAGGTAAAGAATTTGGTATGCGCTACTATCAGGGCTCGAAATGGACTGGAGCGCACTGGAGCTCGTGGAAAAATTAATTTGACGATCTGAGCTAAATAGGGCATCTAACACACTTATTTTTATAAAATTAGATAAGTGTGTTAATATTTTCGAAAAATTATTTAGCGCTCCGGTTCGTAAAATTTTCCATGTCGACCATTGACACATGACGACAATGATAATGCTCTATTGCATAGTTCTTTTTCACAGTAAATGCACATTCTTTTGATTTTTTTGATAATTCATGTTTGCACACACTTTTTGCGTTCACTTTCAAAACACATCTGTCGAGTATTTGTAGCTGAAAATATTATGTAAAAATTATTTCCTTCATTCCATGTGAATTGGTGAATCCTTCAATCAATTATTATAATAGACACAATCGACGTCGTCACTCCTCTGCGGGTTTCCGGTCTGCTCACCGAGCCGGTGTCCAGGTTCAAATACTTGGGTGCCACGGTTGCCGACGATGGTGGTATTTCTAGTGAGCTTAGAATCAGCATGGGTATGGCGGGTCTACATTCAACCAACTTGGAGTCGCATGGAGGTCAAGGCTGTATTCTGTGAGGACCAAATATCGTTTTTTTAACGCGTGCGTGCTACCTGTGCTCCTATATGGCTGTGAGACATGGCATCTTACTAAGCTTCAAGGTCTCGGCTTTTGAGCTTAGAGAATCGATGTCTCCGCCGAATCTTAGGGGTACATTGGTACAACCGCGTTACAAACATCCGAGTTCGTGAGAAGACATAGCAGCTTTCGGTGATTGAGGTTATCACGAAGAGACGCTTTACGTGGCTGAGACACGTATTCCGGATGCCGCCAAAGAGTGCAACACTTCGTACCCTTGTGGCACAGCCTCAAGGGTTCCGTCGTCGCCATGGCCAGCCCTCCCTCACCCTGCAGCGGTACTACAGGAAAGACCTACGTGTTGCAGGTTTGACATGGCGGGAGGCGCAAGAGTTAGCGATGGACCGAGGGAGGTGGCGCGAACTTGTGCTTGCCCTATGCCCCAATATTGGATCGTGACAAGGTGGAAGAAGAAGAAGAATGTTTATGGTGGATTGTGTATACTAATTCCACGTGAATATGGCAATTGATTTGTTAAGCTTAAATCGCCAACTTAATACTACAACTAGATAACTTGATTTTTACTGTGTTGAGTTAGCATTGAATTTTATTCTACATTTCCTGATATAACTAGGTAATTCAGAAGTTATTAGGAACTGTATT
The DNA here is from genome assembly GCF_057557595.1 of Rhyacophila brunnea. Classification (NCBI taxonomy): domain Eukaryota; kingdom Metazoa; phylum Arthropoda; class Insecta; order Trichoptera; family Rhyacophilidae; genus Rhyacophila; species Rhyacophila brunnea. The sequence goes on from NW_028232965.1 coordinate 19,897,757, forward strand.
AAAATTGTATTTGAAAATATTGGATAACTTTAAAAGCATAAATGCATTAAATAAATAAAATAATATATCTCCAATTGAACATTATTTAATTGTCCCAATTAGACGAGCACAATTTTCCATTTTTATTTTAAATAATAATTTTAGCTAAGATTTAAGTTGATCAAGTAAAGTTTAAATTTCATTTTCCCAACAATGCCCAAATCAGAGTTATCTGGTTGTAGTAATATTCGATTGTGTTTAGGAAAAAGGGCGTAACCCACACAGAACAAATTTTACAGGAGAGGCAAAAAACGTTTTTCGAATGATTTTGGTTTAATATTAATAAAAAAATAGGCACAGACATTGGGTGATTTGGTGTAATATCTTTTCGATCTACTAATAATTAAAGAAGTTATTACAGAAAATCATTAAAATTGAGGGTAAATGCTTTTTTCCTTAAATTAAAACTTAATAAAAGCTCAATTAAAACCTGAATTTAGATAATAAATCGGCATTTACGGCTTACTTCCTTTTTACAGAACGTGTATTTAGTTGTATACATTGTTAATATCTAATAAAGCACATTTCGAAAAATCGAGGGTTACGCCCTTTTTCCTAAACACAGTCGAATGTAAATCGATCAACAAAGTTACCTCATGGGAAGTCGGGTACTTCAGTTAGAATATGCATACAACATTATAACATAATATTATATGATATATGGTTGGTTGTTTGATCGTGATAAGTTTATTTGCTCTTTTCAAATTTAAATTTTTGTTATATAGATAATGTTTGTAGGTATATTATCTTGGATTGCACTACTACAGTTAAAATAATTGTCATTTTTACATATTATTATATGCAAGGGGGAGACGCATGCCAGCAGAGAACCTAGCGGAAATATACGAAGCTTGCAATTTGAGATTTTTTTTGATAATTTACAATTTCAACTGTATTATTTAATAACTATGTATCCGAAAACATTAAAAAGATTTTTTATTTTTTTTAAACTTAAAGATAAACTTACAATTGTAAAAAATGTAATAAAATGTGAATTCGTTGCAGGGTCAAATCTTATTATTGCATTATATTTTATGGTCATAATTATCATTAAAATTTAGTTTATTAAGTTTTAGATTTTATGTGGTGTAGATTTTTGACTAATTCATCGTTTTAATATTTTTTTATATATTTAAAAAAACATCGATTTTTATAAAAATATAAATGTGTATAACTTGAAATCCTTTTTATTTATATCAACTCGAGCTTCAATATTGTGACCATGCCTAAAATAAAATTTGATATAAATAAAAAGGATTTCAAGTTATACACATTCATATTTTTTAAAAAATCGATGTTTTTTAAAATATATATAAAAAATAATAAAACGATGAATTAGTCAAAAATCTACACCACATAAAATCTAAAACTTAATAAACTAAATTTTAATAATAAATATGACCATAAAATATAATGTAATAATAAGATTTGACCCTGCAACAAATTCACATTTTATTACATCTTTTTACAATTGCCAGTTTATCTTTAAATTTAAAAAAAAATAAAAAATCTTTTTAGTGTTTTCAGATACATATTTATTAATTACTACAGTTGAAATTGTAAATTATCAAAAAAAATCTCAAATTGCAAGCTTCGTATTTTTCCGTCAGGTGCCTCTTTTCGCCTCTGATAGTATAAGCATCCCCCTTAAACAATTATTATAATATTGGAAAATGTATTATTTTTCTTAAGTTAGTCTTCCATATTATTTGATTAATATCAGTAACATTATTACTCACTGTGATGATATTCTTTTCACTACAGTCTAGTGACTGGAAATTTGGTGATAAGTGGTAACTAAGTTTGATTACACGTTTTAGGCGGGAAATGTCAATCAATTCCACAAAACGTGGTCCTAAGTTTTAAGACATTTGGATCGTTTCGTCCAATGTCATGCAATGGGTGTAGTATAATAGCATTGTATTTTCTTGGAGTTGGCTTAAATAAACTCAACTTGGTTTCGGATGTAGACATTTTTTTAGCCAAGAAGAGCCTAAAATGGTCTCGATTTTTTTAGAGATATTTCACAAAAATCCTTAAGTAGATAACCCACCTTGAAATAAATTTTTCTCAAGAATTAGTAGTCAATCTCCAATTTTCAACAATCAAAAATCTTAAATTCGAAAATCGAAAAAAGGCGAAAATACTAAATTTTCAAAATTAACAATTGTACGTCATGTAGTTGTATTAATAAGTGTCAGCCCCGAAATCAAAATGGCGACCCGCATTCTGGTTTGAAGTCTGTTGCTTTGTTTACATAGCTTACAAATGCATTCTTAGTATTTTATGTGATTGTACATATTAAAAATAATAGTCAATGTATCGTTTTTGGCTCTCTATATAAAATTGACAAGAGAATATAATATTTCCCCAGATATTATTTATATATTGAATAGTGTATAATTTAATTCGATTACAATTTGACATTTGACACGCGTGTCACATATTGCCGTATTAAACCAAACATTTTTATATAAAATTTTACATTAAAATTAACACTAAGTTTTGTCTATTAATTGTTTATTATGTGATGAACCATTTGGTGAATATACCTAGTTAGTAAAATTAATATGTTTGGCAGGCGAGTGGGTCAGCTCACAAGGGCAGAAGGTGCCCGAAAAAAATGGTTGACAAGGGCTGAAGAGTCTCGGTTCTCGAAAATTTAAAGATACTGTATTTTGCAGTGTTTTTGGTTTAGGAATTTCAACTTATCTCAGAACTTCGTTTACTTCCATAATCCGGCTACTACAAAAATAACAAGAACTGCGTATTAAATTTAAAAAAAGTTTCAATAATTATTTTTTGAAAATTAGTGGCAGTGTCGAACTCCATTTTCCAAACCATTTTCAAAGACAGAATTATTAGCACTTACATACATACATACATATACTTACATAAAATAATAGTAAGTATTTTCGTAGAAAGTATTTTTTTAAATATATTAGTTTGATGTAGTATTTAAAGTAAAAGTATTTATGTTAGTTTGTTTGCAGCTAAGATAATCGCAATTGAAATAAATCATAGTTTTCAAAATACTGTAGCTTAAAAGTTTAATGGTATTGGAGTGTACTATTAGGTAATATCTATATATATAAAAGAAAGTCGGGTTAGTTACACCATTTATAACTCGAGAACGGCTGGACCGATTTTTACGATCTTTGCATTGTTGGATTTGTCTCAGGCCCGAATATCAGAATAACTATTAAAACATCGGAAAAATTCACGGGGGAAAAAATATGAAGAAAATTAATTTTCTCATACATTTTGACATTTTGAACAATGAACACGCAATCGAAAATAAAAGAAAATCACAAAAAAATTAAATCCATATACAACGATACATGACAGAAAGAATAAACAAGAAACAAACAAACAAATGAAAGGCGTTGTGTGTATTATCTATCCTTTGACAGTTGATTCAGTTCAGCCTCAGATAATCCCGAAAGACTTTGTTGTATACTCCGGCGAATTTTGGAGGAAGTTGTCCTGCCTGAATCTTTTTTTACCTCTTCGACAGCGTCCAAAAATAAAGCCAAGGATAAAATTACATGATCTCATTGCTGGTATTGCTCATTATTTACCTACCAATTTCAAAAACCATCATTCGAACTTCATTCGACAATCGATCTACGTGAATAATCGAGCCGATTACCAGCTAGGTGCGCAAATGGCTATTTCGATCGTGATTTTCAAACGGTAAGTTGCCTTCGAAGATGTTCACTTTGTGAGGTTATCAAATTTGTGATTGTGTGTGCATCGATAACTGCTTCATTATGTAATTTTGAATTATGTGATTAATTTTCCAGTGTTTATCATTTGATGATTCGTTAAAATGCTGACAACTATTTGCTGCGATTTCGTCGATTGCTTAAAATCGAGACGGAGCGCCTCATTTTCATTCGGTTGAACCAAGCCAAACTGCGATCGGAGGAGTATATTCATTTACGCGATGCAATCAGCACCGTAGGAGATGCAGCTAATGTTGGTCGATTGACTATTCTATCGGCGATGTACACTGGCAGCCCACGTCATATGCATGAATATGCGCAAGATGCAATGACATATTATGTTCGTCATTACGGTCGTCCAGATCTATTCATCACCTTTACATGAAATCCGAAATGAATAGAAATTGTTCCACTGCTATTCCCCTTACAAACATCAAGTGATCGGCACGACATCACCGCACGTGTGTTTAAACAAAAAATCCTGTCGCTGATGAACTACATTGTTAATCATCGCGTCTTTGGGGATACTCGATGCTGGATGTATTCGATTGAATGACAAAAATGAAGCTTGCCGCATGCACACATTCTTATTTGGTGAGTCGAAAGAATTCGACCAGACCAAAAAGATGACATCATATGTGCCGAGATTCCTGATCCCGAAACCGATCCAGACCTGCATGATGTTATAATTACTTACATGATTCATGGACAGTGTGGCGCCATCAACCCCCAATCACCGTGCATGGTCGACGGCAAGTGTTCCAAGCGTTATCCATGAAGTTTAACGGCGGAGACTATCACTGCCAATGATGGTTATCCACTGTATCGGCGTCGATCACCCAATGATAACGGTAGAACTATCACACCGAAAATGAAGTGAAACGATATCGTGGTCGACAACAGTTGGATTGTTCCGTATTCGCCACTTTTTTCCAAAATATTCAAGGCGCATTGCAACGTGGAGTTTTGCAATTCAGTGAAGTCCATCAAATACATCTGCAAAAATGTCACCAAAGGCAGCGATATTGTAGTTTTTGGCGTTCAAACTCCCAATACCAACGATGAAATCACGCACTATCAAGTTGGTCGATATGTGAGCTGCAATGAAGCAATTTGGCGTATTCTCTCATTCCCCATTCATGAACGTCATCCCACTGCTGTAAATTTTGCGGTGCATCTGGTCAACAAGTTTATTTCAACGCATCGAATGTTGCTCAACGTGCTGAAATATCTCCAGCGCCAACATTGACCAGTTTCTTTTCGATTTGCACGAACGTTGTTCTACTCTAAGATGCCACGTTATTACACTTGGAACGCTTCATCGAAGAAGTTTCAACGTCGGAAGCAAGGCGATGCGGTTCCTGATCATCCGGATGTGCATTCTACTGATGCTTTTGGTCGCATTTACACAGTTCATCCGAAGAATGGCGAATGATTCTACTTGCGGTTGTTGCTGGTAAATGTTCGTGGGCCGGCATCATTTGAATCACTTCGAACTGTCAATGGTGTAGTGTGAACAACATTTCGTGCTGCATGTCAAAAGCTCAATTTGCTTGAAAATGATACTCATTGGGACATGACAATCGCTGTAGCATTTGTTTTTGCATCTCCAAATCAGATACGCACATTATTTGCTATCATTATTTCGACATGCTTCCCATCAAATCCACCTGAGCTGTGGAACAAGTACAAGGATGACATGTCAGAAGACATTTTACATCGAATTCGTGTCAGTTCAGAGAATCCCGATCTCGAAGTGAATGAGGAAATACATAACCAAGCTTTGCTTTTGATCGAAGACATGTGTTATCTCATGTGCGGCAGTTTGTTAATCAAGTTAGGAATGTCAACGCCTGATCGTGGAATGAATGACGCTTTTAATCGAGAATTGGAACATGAACGTGAATATGATCAAGATGCATTGAACCTATCGGTTCGATCGAATGTACCAATGTTGAACCCCAAACAGAAGGAAGTGTACGATACGTTAATGAAGGCAATTGATGATGGAATGGATGGTTTATTTTTCCTCAATGCGCCTGGTGGAACTGGGAAGACATTTCTCATGACATTGATTTTGGCCACTGTTCGTGCGAAATCCGAAATTTCTGTAGCAGTTGCTTCTTCTGGGATAGCGGCCACGTTGTTAGAAGGATGCCGTCCGGCTCATTCAGCGTTGAAATTGCCGTTAAACCTTCAAATGACTGAAACACCGACAAGCACTATTGCGAAACACTCAGCAATGGCCAAAGTTTTGGTAGCAAGTAAAATCATCACCTGGGATGAATGCACAATGGCACACAAATGCCCATTGGCAGCACTCAATCGAACTATGAAAGATCTGCGCAATTACTCAAGATGTTTTGGTGGCGCAATGATTCTACTATCTGGCAATTTCTGCCAAACACTACCAGTCATTCCAAGATCGACCGCTGCCGATGAAATGAACGCTTGCCTCAAATCATAGACTCTGTGGCGCTATGTGAAGAAACTTCGGCTGACGACGAACATGCGAGTTGCATTGCTAAACGATCCATCTGCCGACGATTTCTCTAAGCAATTGCTGACTATCGGTAACTGCCGTGTTCCTGTCGACGAATCGAACGGATTGATTTCGTTTCCGCCGAATTTTTGAAATTTCTCAGCGAAGGACGACCTCATCAACAAAGTGTTCCCGAACGTCATTGCTAACCACAAAAATCACAATTGGTTGAGTGAACGAGCAATTTTTGCGGCAAAGAACAAAGATGTGGATCACTTAAACTCCACAATTCAAAATCAAATCGTTGGTCCAATGCATTTCTTCAAATCTATCGACTGTATAATAAACGAAGAAGAAGCAACCAACTATCCAACTGAATTTTTAAACTTATTGGATCTGCCTGGCTTGCCACCGCACAATTTACAACTGAATATTAACTTGGTAGTTATCATGCTTCGAAATCTGAACCAACCAAAACTATGTAATCTATTTCATTTTGATTTGATTTTTGCACATTTATTGAACTTAATTCATTTTGAGTATTTTAATTCAGCTAATAAGTTAACACAAGATTGTTGATTCTGAGGCGGTACGAAGTTCGCCGGGTCAGCTAGTTATGTATAAATGCGAACATCGCTCTCCGTGACGTGTCGAATTCATACATTTAACAGTACACTTCAATACATCTTCTCTTGGGAATGGTCTCTGTAACGAGCCCGAAACGTCGAGGAAAGCAAAAAAAAGAACACAGGTAACTTTGGTAGGATGTCAAGGTAGGTACAATTGTCATATTATTAATTATACCAGTTTCATTAAACTTTCTGATATTTATCCATAGGCTGAAGGTTACTTAAAACTAATATCTCATTTTTTATGATATACATAAATCAATCGACATGCCACGAAATTGAATAGCTGGGTAGATGACGAGAGCAAGCTTTGACAACCACCAGCAGAGCCGCTAGTTTTAAGATCGAAACGATTTTTGGTGACATGTAATGAATGAATAATGTTGAGAATTCTAAAAAACACTGTCAAGGCACATCATTACGATTTTACTTAGCCGATCATCTATGTAGCTCATCAAAATTATTAATGGTCCTCTTAGGATGAATGTAAATTATATGGTGATGTAAATTAACTGCATCTTCAGGTACTATCTATAGATCCACCAATATAAGTTGTTTACTGAGTGGGTTCGCCACATGATAACATGTGATGAGCTTAGTTCTAAATTCGAACACTGGATGATTTCTGATGGTATATAATTATATAGAAATACGGTAAATAATTATAACTGACACATATATCACTAGGTATTTATATTATTATCGTGTTTTATCACGGTTGCGGCCATCTTAGTGCAATGTGGAAGGCAATGGATATTATCTGATTTTTCTCAAATTCTGCATTCTACAACTGTATTTGGGACAAAAAGCATATTGTATATAAACATGTAAAATTACATAATATTATTATTAATTGTGATCTAGTAAGTGAGTATGGAAATGTAATAATAGATAACATAGAAAATGAAAATATATAAATCAAATCTAAGCAGTACACTTCAAAACATATTTATGTGATAGAAAAGCATGACTTTGTCACGCAGGTTTCTGAGTATTGGAAATAATATTCGTTATATTGTTTGTTCATGGCATTTAAATACTTCACCATGGGCATATAAATGTCTTGTCAAAGCAAATATTGGTTTAGACATAGAGCTAAAACCTGACCTTTATTTATTTAAAATATTATAATACAGTACAGCCTGTCGCTAAAAAATACGTGATAATTATTATTAGGCAGGTGCGCATACATGGTTTGGGGGGAGGGGGTCCATTTTGAAAATAATATCCATATTTTTTTTTATTATTAAGGCGGCGTTAAGGGTGGGAATGAGGTCCTGACGAAGAAAAATAACAACTGATATGCCATTTACCTAAGTGATTTGTATTATGTCCCGTTTCTTGCCTAGATCCGAAACACCCCCCCCTCGATGTGTGCATGTCTGTTAGGTAGGTACCTATGTGATGGTTTTTAAGTTTTCCTGACAAGATAAAACATGAGAATTTTTAAGTTAATTTCGTAGATTTTAAGTGAATGAATATTTTAAATAGGTACCCACATAATATGCCATATACAATAATTAGCTAATAGTTAAAAAACATAATATAAAAAAACAATAATAATGTACGTAGGTGCAGCATACATAGGTAATAATATAAAATGAAGAAATCATTCATTACATAATTTGGCTCTATTTTGTTAAATATAAATCATGATAAGCATAATAATAATAAATGTAGGTAAGTACTGTTTACAGTTAAGTACGAACTGGGGTAGATACACCAAACAGAATTTGAATTTTGAATCGTGAAATCATGGAATTGTAAATCTCCATCCTGATTTAAAAACTTTTGTAATTTTTATCAATTTTTTAACGAAAAATAAATCCGCAACAAATATTTTAGATATAATTAGTGAAATGTTTTTATTTTGATTTAACAGATAAAACGTTTATCAGTGTGGTACCTTCTTCTTTTTTTCTACAACCCTATATAGGTCTTGGCCTCTTCCAGTATCTGCCTCCATCTATATATGTCCAATGCAGCTTTCTTCCAGTTTATGACGCCTAAGGTCTTTAAATACAACTCGACACTATCCATACCAGAATTACCAGATCGACAAAATCCTTGTTTGCATTTCGGGTACTCGGATGTCAGTTTCTTTGTCAAGCGTGACTCGTCCATCCTGTGTACATGGCACAGCCATCTAAGGCTGCCCGATCTGATCGACTGTACAATGAGCGGGTCCCCGTACAAAACATACAGCCTAGGTGGAGAAGAATACCCCAACTGTGTGTCATTCATGGGTCCGAAGTAGGGAATCCAATCCCGAGCCAAAATTCTGATCCCTGGATTTCGGGATTACAATTTGACAATCCCGGGATTGGCATTTTTTTCCATTGTTAATATAATTTTTTTATATTTACAAATAAAATTGATAAAATCGGCCAAAAATAAATCTTGTATAATTTATACTATTTAGGACATTTATTGTTAATATTGTATACGTTCAATCTTGGAAATACATAAGTTTAATGGAGTAAATAATATTGTAATAAAAATAATAATGTGAATTTAATATGAGATTGCTGTTTCTGATAGTAAAGACTTAATGGATGGGTTAGCGAGATTTAAAATAGTAAATCAAATCATAGTGTACTTATGTCCTTTCCGCTTCATAAATCTAATTAGTCAGCCAAATATGAAACTGCCGTAAAACGTATGAGATCATGGTGGAATTACTTGTTAATAGTGCGAAGCATTGTTTTTTCCAATCTTTCTCATTTATATTAATTTATGTGAAAAATAAAATGAATCGGCAACTTACACATGGGTATAAATCAAACTTCATTCAAACTCAGTTTATTTCTAATGTAGTCATTTGTTATTAAAAGTATTTTTTTCTGTTATATTTTCGTTTTTCTTTTATTTTCCATAAAAATTGATAACAAAATCAATCCCGAAAGTTTCGGGATTCTGTTTATCAATCCCAGGATTCATAGGTATCGAAAATAGCTCGAGATTCCGTGATCCCAGGATTCCGGATCCCGGGATTGGAATCCCTAGTCCGAATATACCAAGCAATACGATCCGCACATATTATGAGCCAAACACTCTTTCCATGCCTTTGCTCATACACCAAGTCTCCGAGCCATACATCGTAACTAGTCTTATTAGTTTAGTGCCTAGGTATGTATTATATTATATACGTGATCTTTAATTCTCAAAAATTATCTTAAGTTATGTTACTTATCTCGAAATGTCATTTTATTAGAAATCTTAACTAATACGTAAAATCGCGCCCACCCAGTTGAACAATATCGATGTTAATTGATAATGTAAATATCAGGTTTAGCCGACAATACATTTGTTTCTTAGATTTATTCATAGTGTTTAAATAAAAATGCAGGTTTTTATAACACAATATAATATTCTATTCATTAAATTATTGCGGTAAAACAATAGCATAATTTAGTATGTATATTAAAAAAAGTAGATAAAACATGGAAAAATGTTACCATGTCCCAAGCACTTTGGTAGCAAGGGCACATTTTAGTTTCTTGATAAAGACGCATCCCGTAGCTCGAATATATAGCCTTTAATTCTTGGTTAATTTACATTTACATTCATCGTAGTGATGCGAATCATGAGAACCCAAAACTTTTACAAATAGTGTGACTTGATCTTAGTTTAAATACTCTAAATTGTCTAAATTTTAACTTCAGCTCATTTTTGCTCAGAAAAAAATCCAATTGCAGATTCTAATCGGATGCATTTGGAATCAAGTAAGGACCTGCGTCAACACACGCAAACTGTTGTGCCGTGTGTCTGCGCCCTTAACAAACTATGACACTAGGCATCGGGAAGCTAAAATATCCTACCATTGTATCAAGATGTCTTGCGGTGAGAATCTCAATCTATCCATATACATTGACTCTTGACGCAATATTATCGTTCCAGTCTATATTAATATTATCAATATAATGCTAATTAATTTGATAGTTTTTTGTATATAATTAAGACCAAGCGTCAGATGGCAGTAGGGTCTCTCTGCATTTTTTTTCTATTTCCAAGTTTTCTTTCACAAAAGTTGTTAAATACATTAATCTTCGATGTGGCAAAATGATACATCAAGAAACGCCTAGTTTCAAAATCCCCTAAAACGATTTTAGGTAGTTTTGAGAAAAATGAGAAAAACACGTATTTATTAAATCTGTGAAATTTATGTATTTATTATTTAATTCGTACATTACAAAGAGTATTTCGGCTTATCCATTTTAGGGGTGTTTGAAAAGCACACCCAACCATTTTAGCGGGTTTTGAAATTGACCCTAATTTTTGATCATACGTATTGACGGTTTTTGGCTTTTTTTAAAGTTAAATCTTTGGCCATCATATATGTAGGTAACAAAAATATCCATCTAAATACATATCTAACTCATTTTTTTTTCAAAAAGGGGCGGGGCGCTTCTCTATTTGTGCATTACAAACCAAATGCCACAAGTTTCTTGAGCCAGGCACATATACATTGAGTGTGATTCACACCATGCACTGATAGAAAAGGTAGAACCAAAAGACATGGCCATTTTTATACCGAGGATTGGTATAATTTGGTAAAAACTGTACTTACTTGCGTTAAAAATGTCTTTATTTAAATACTCTTTCTCACAATAACGGGAAAATTAATATTTTTACTACCAATCGGAACAAGAAAACATGAAATATTTGTAATAATTGCAAAAACATTTTGATGGCAAAAGAGCCCATTTGCCTTATAATATCGAATATCTCAGTTAAAACAAATAGCCAACTAATGGCTTTAGAATCACTTAGTATATTTATCTAAAATATGACAAAATTGCAAAATGTGAGTAAAGTTGTGACTCTAGACGTAATTTATTATTAGTAAGTTTCTTTTGGCAAAAGCATGGTCTACCCCAGGGATCGGCAACGCGGCGCCCGCCAGTGCGCCCTCGGAGAATATTTGATGCGCCCTCAAGATAAGATCAAATTATATAACTTTACTGTTACTTTATTAACAAGTTTAATTTCTTAAAAAAATGGACAAAAAAATCATTATCACGTTTCCCAAATCTTAAACATATTATTGGGGATTTGGGAGAAGAAAACTCTATTTTTTGTACATCATATATAAAGATTATGGATACTCTCATAGAAGAGTTTTCATCTAGATTTAAGGAATTTGTATTATTAGAACCAGTGGTGAGATTTTTTATAAATCCATTTAATATTAGTGAAAATGATATACCCGGTATGATTTCAACATATTTTAACATAGAATTGGAAATAATAGCAGTAGAATAAAAGCACACTATGATAAAATGTTTTGGAATTTAGTCGAAGAGAATATGTGCTACGACATATTCTTGCGAGTCTCTGTTTTCTAGCATGAAATACTTAAAATCAAAATATCGATCAAGACACACAGAACCTAACTTGGATAATTACTTAAGGACAGGTAATTCTAATTTTGTGCCTGACTATAGATTTGACTGAAGATCTACAGTGCGAAGTATTGCATTGAACTTTGTGTATTCGTATATAAATAATATAATACATTTAAATATAAGAATACTCATTTTAAAAAACATAATAACAATTTAAATTTCTAATAATATTAAAAATTTGAATCTTGGTTCATTGTTTAACTTTTTTAGTAAGTATATGTATTTTTTATTTTAAAGCTTGAAATATTAGTTATAATTATATTTTTTTATGTTGACTTATGTCGATATGTATGTATCTTCTCTTAAATGAATATTAATTGATTGATTATTATGGTTTTTAATTTATAGCACTCCATATTATTAATAATGCACATTTCAGTGATTTTCGGGGTTATATCAATATTTTTAGTTCTATTTGGATTTTTAATAGTTAACAGCTTTAAAGAAAAGTATATATATATGTATATAGTATACGCCCCCGGCTATATTCAAAATTTGTATTGCGCCCTTCATGTCAACAAAGTTGCCGACCCCTGGTATACCCTACTATTTTCTTTAGTTTGACCATAATAGTAGTGAGTAATTTAGTGTGTTCATTTTACAACGTTTTTCTTAGCTCGTACTCTTATTTGTCTGGTACAAATCTTGCAATCGATTTTTAACTAACTTCCCGACTAGCTAGACATTTGAAACTTTTAGAATATATCAGAACACGATGCCAATGCATTTTTTAATACTTTTAGCCATCTTTAAGTAGAATTGAATTCATTTTAGTTCTGAATTCAGTTAATTCTGTTTTGTATGAAAAGTTATTTCGACACCATCATTGGTTGCTAGGGGTCTGGGGTCCTAGCAACTAAATTATTAATATATACGTGCGTTACTATGGAAATCAATATGACAGAATTATTTCTATCAAGTACAAATTTTTTTGATCGCTTAAGCTAGTCAAGATAAGTTTATATGATTCAACAGAAAATTTAAAAAAAAAGTTGTAAATAAAAAGTTCTTTTTATCTTGTAATTATTTATTATTTAATTTTAGTAAATAGTTTTATATTTTCAGTTTTAAGTTTTTTTATATTTCCAAACTAACTTTTTAAAAACAGCTACATAAATGTTTAGGTGAAATTTAAAAATTACACTTACAGTTTTATTTCGTTGAAAAAATGTATTTTATTTTAAGAATTACATTATTATTTTTCGCAGACCTTTTATTTGTTTAATATAGCATTGACAATGATCATTAATTCTTCATTCGTGCATACTTAGAAAGAAAGGGATATGGAAAACGCTACCATCGCTAGTAAAATTGCTGCTGGTACATGGTATGAAAGTGCTCCATTGCACGTTTTTTCTTCACAGTAATTGCAGCTTTTCACCGACCCGTCATTTGCTTCATTTGCTAACAGTGTTTTGCATATTTTTTCTGCGTTCATTTTCATAACACATCCTCGGAAAATATTTGCTGAGTCACGTGGAATCTCGAAAACGACAGGACCTCGTCCAGGATGGATAAATTGTCGTGCTAAAAACAATGATGATATCTATGTAATGTTTGAAAGTAAGCAAATAGAGAATGGCAAATTTAATAAAAATGTGATTATTTATAATACAAATGGAAAAAAATAGTAATATCAAATAATATGTGATAACTGAGAAAACACTTAAACGTTATAGAGAAAGTGAGAGTAATAGCGCCTGTACACATGCATGGATTTACTGGCACCAATAGTGTGTATTTTGAACTATCGTGACAGTCCTGACTGTCTATCCAATCTCATTCTTCAAGAGTGAGCGAAACGTGATGTTGTTATTTTATGGTACCATTTGACAGGTAGTGAAAATCGGTTAACCCCTAAATTCGATCGTAGTTTGTTTTTTTTTGGCAGCAGGTTCGCCACTACCCTTCTACTGCGTAGGCGCAAATCGAAAAATTCTCAACTGTCGCATGACAATTCAAAAGCTTCCGAACTTTTTTGAATCATGCATCTTGCGACTGCAGGATAATACATGTTTACATGTAGGTACATTTTCTTGTTATGGCCGCGATAATACGTATCAGCAGTAAATCCATACAGTGTAAACGGGGTATAAATGAAATAATCGATATGTATACGTAAAGGTTTACTTTATAATTATATTTATTGTGTTTTGCCACTCTATTAAAAGAAATCTTTGTCGAAATTTGTATTGTAATGGTACCTATTGTTATCTGATGTTAATTAATTGCGTTTGTCGGAATGCGTTAGATTTTTACATTTTTAGCAAATGTGTATCGACTTGCGCGGCCTACTTTAGAGACCACTGCTCTATGTTAATAAAAAATCATTTAAAATCATGTACCCAATTCAACCATTGATATTTTTTGCCACGCATATTATTATTATGTAAACATAAAACAAAATCTAATATAATATCTGTACCTCAGAACCAGTGTATCTCTAGTCCAATTAAATAAAAAATATTTTAAGTACACATTTTGAATCTAAAACCTTTTGAGTTTATTCATAACATATACCTACAAGAAAATCTTAAACCCATAATGCCGTAAGTATATTAACATTACGGACATGAAAAATCTTAAATTACGTCTTCATGAAAATGTAAAATGTATTTTTGGCTCTCAAGACACTCAAGACCATGGCTCCCCAACCTATCGCTAAGGTTTAGGGTAGTGTAATGTTCTACAATAGTGTTCTCTAATTGATTTTTTGTGGAAATCCAGGGTGCCGTATAAAATAAAGGGTATTTCGTGTTTTTTTAGCGATTTTTGGTATCTTTAAATAAATCCACTTGAATTGTTGGCACCCGGTATTATATTATGAAACACTGATCGCGACCCCCTTTTATAATAGCCAAGTAACATGCGACCCTTCGTCATATTAGATAAATAGTCATTTTAATTAGTCAGGAAAAATATTTAAAATCCACTCCGACCTACCACGCTGGGCCCCTCGTAAGTCCGGGCCTCCAGGCTAGAGCCTTGTCAGCCCCACCCCATGTGGGGGCCATGCTCAAGACTCACTTGTTTAATTACTATTCACTATTCAGAGGGTGGCAAAAGGGAGTACCATCATAAATACTCATGGTTTTTATCCAATTAATATATTATTTTATCTTACTGGCATCTGGATTGATCGATGTTAATTTGAGGCAGGCATAATCTTCTCCTTTAAGAATTGGAAGAGGTATGTCTTTAAATAATTTTAACTCGACTAGTGAATTCGGTCCACATTCGCCCGAAATCATTTCGCCGTCGTCAATGTCAGATAAAGGACAGTTGCTACACTCCTGATGAAAGCATTCTATTGCACGGGATCCTGAAAAATAATACGATATGTTTATAATTAACTAGCGATAGATATACAGAATGGAGAAATATATTACATTTTTTTCTAATCACGGTGCGAGTACTTTCACTGAACTCCACCTCACCACTCCACCGCTGCTATTTTACTACGTTACGTATTATTAAAGTCAGTGTAGGTGCGCGTTCCTCTATTCTCACCTCATCTCACCATTCCACCGCTGCTATAACATATTTATTTATCCACCCGTGATGAATTGTTGTGTAAAAAGTTTTAAGTAAGTATATTAAGAAAAGCTATTTGAACATGCTAATAATTTAATTAACATTTTTTTTATAGAATATAATATAATTGAAACTCAATTTGGAAAGCGCTTTAGAGAGTATTGTAAGAGTATTTAGTTAAAATTTGTCGTAAATAGATATGATGCAAATTGCCGCTGAAGTCATTTCGATATTATTTATTTGAAAGTAGAGCATTCAAAAACACATCTGAATTCATCATGTACTGTTAAGGACTTGTTATATTTACCTGTAACAAAAATGCATGATGCCACAAATAAAACCGTACAAAACTTATTGAAAAACGACATGTTTTGGAAAGTATTTTATAAAATTTTCTTAAATAGATACACGAAAACAAATATTGAATGTTCGAGCACAGGATTATTAATAAAATAGCCAATTCAAATTTGCCCCATAAAATGGATATCTTAGTATTGGAGTATTAATAATACATGACATATATTCCTGCGAATAATAAATAATGTAATCGGGAGATTAGAATGATATGGTACGACTGAATGAATTTTCCAGTGGCTATGAACACGTCGATATACATGTTCAGGGCGTTATTATTTTAATAGTTAGGCGACATCTATCACATCGCATATTATTATTTGCCCATTGAACTATTCGTTTATTTTGTGGTGTTTCTGCGTTACAGTCAACACGCACATTTCAATTCCAAAAATACAGTTTTGTTGCAGTTTATCATATTATATTATCATCATTTGAGTTCTTGCTCTGAATAAAGCACACATTAAATAACGATTCGAATTTGTGACTCACATGCGGACATTTTGGCACTACAATCAAAAATATTCATGTGCCATACTTAACCTAATGCTACTGAATATAATAAATAGTATTATATATTAATAGATAATAAATTATTTAATTATTACAAAATTTAAAATATAGCTGAAAATAATATATATACGTACCATCAAAGAACGTGCGAGATTAATATCTAAATAGTTTTTAATTATAATGTACCTACTTATCCATAGAAAACTGTTTTGATTTTGCAGGATCATATTTTAAAAAAGAATACTGATTATTAAAATTTATATAATTCATTTCTTAATCATTTAGTTCAAATAATTCTTTTAAATATTTTTATGAATTAAATTATTTTGAGACTCTTTTACTCGGGCAAAACCAAATGCCGCCTATTCGACGCTTGCATTATGACGGTGCTGCTTTACGATGGCGAATCATGGCACTTTATGCAAGCTGAGAGTGAAGAGGCGACTTTGGACCTTGCTTGGCCACGTGGTGCGGATGCCAGAAGAGAACCTCAACCTGACTTGCCTCTTCTTCGAGCCAACTAGATCTCAGTGTCCTAGAAGGCTGCTAAATACTATCTATAGAATGTATATTATGTACACGGGATGCTGGTATGACCTAGAATGATGCAAGAAGACTGGCTAGCGACAGGAATTCTTGGAGGCTCCGCTTGGTGTCCATATGCTCCAACTAAAAGCAGATATGGCCGAAGAAGAAAAAAATATTTTGTTTGTGATTTAAGTTAACCTTGTATGTACATCAGTGGAATCAAGTAAATATGTGAAATGTAGTTTTGTTAGTATTTTTAATATAAAATGATAAAATACTAATACACCAAAACTAGAATTCAAAGAATTGAAGCGATGAAGGGCCATTTTATGTATTTATTTACTCTATCAAATGGCATATACCTATCGAACTGTAACTGATAAATTTATATAAAAATGGATTTCATAAATCAAATAATTATCAATACAAATATCGAACTCTAGATAGTAAGTACATTGTTAAAATGACGAGTACCTACTTACAACATAATTTGAAAACGCTTCAAAATGTAATAATATGTTATGACATCATTGGTTATACCTAATAAAAGAGTCTTTTGAAAAAAATGCGATATCTAGCGGGACTCAAACTTGCATCCACTGGATTTACGTCAAGGTGATTTACTAATTGAGCCATGTACATCATTACCACGATATTAGCTAGTAGTATTTACATTTCTGAAGCGTTTTATAAATTGTGTTAATTGAGATAGAGTCATTGATAGAGAAGATTAACGAATCCCGCAGGACAGATTAATAAATATAAATGTAAAAGCAATCGCAATGGACCAAGCTTTTGAACAGGGAACTCAAATCTGTTCTGTGGTTTTGAAGCAGGGTATTTTTTTGGTGGTCAGGCCATAAAACCCAAGGATAACAAAGCGTACCGATATTGCATGCACGTTACAGTTACCTGAGAAACTTTAATGAATATTAGCATACAGACGTAACTATTGGAAAAAACATATTATTTAACACGTGTTTAATTTCCATGGCGCAGTGGCGAAGAGTGGAGGTAAGCTGTTAAGATCCGCCATAAATAGTGCACACTAAACTTTGTCAGTCATAAGTATTTGTTTTCATTGAAATAAGACTACAATTTACAGATAGTGTTGGTTTGTTTAAAAATCACCACAATAACCATAATAATAGATAATACTTAGTCAAAAAATAATCGTCTGTTTATAAAATATCTAAAATTATGCCATTAAATCATATATAATTTTGAATATTTTATAGATGGAGTAATATTTTTTTACCTATTATAGTTTGGTTAGGAAAGGCTTAATGAATTTAAATAAAAAATAACCAACAATATTATTTGTGTAATATGTATTTATAATTCAACGAAAACAAATGTAAACAAAGTATGAATGAAAAATCGTGCACAATTTTGTCGGATCGCCCAAAATATACCAAAACTATTATGGGTTGGTTTAGGCAGTGTTTAAATGATTGAAAAAAAAACCACCACCATCTGTAAATTTTAGTCTAAGTTCAAGAAAAACAAATACGTATGACTAACATAGTTTATTGTGCACTATTTATGTCTTAACTGCCTACCTACACCCTTCGCCACTGTTGGTGAATATTTTATTAATAGATATGCTATGTATGTTTAGCAGCGTGACTTTTCGGTAGTTTGTCACCCTTTTTATAGATTGGACATATTTTTCTCATCTTACCAAAGTTTAAGTAACATTCTATGCAAATTCGACAACAAGCATTCTCTACCGTATTTATCTCACCGACCATTCCATCCGGTTCAGGTGATTTATTATTTTGCTACAATATTACTAAACGAAATATTATCTAACCACTGTTTTCTAAAAAGTCCGTTAATATAACTTCTGAGTACTCCGTAGAGGTCTATACGGTCCGCTTAGGGGCGAAAATAACTGTACCTTAGACACCAAGGCCTGAACAAAAACGATGCATGAGTGCGAGTGAGAAAGTATTCGGCACCCTTACAATCTCTGCGACACGCGCTAGAGTAAGATAAAAGGTCTACTAGCTACAAGCTAGTTTCCAAAAGTATCGCCATCAAATCGGGGCGAAACGCTTCACATAGCGTCGATAACTTGCTAGCTCGTGTTGCTAAAATTGATATTTTTTGTTTTAAACATAAAGTCAGTGGTAAATATTGTTGGTTAATTAAGTAGAAAAAATGGTTCTGTGTGTTGTCTTAAAATGTGGTAGCCGTAGTGATAAGCAAGAAGATGGTATTACGTTTCATAAGTAAGTTGATACATGTTCGTGATAATTTATTTGTATTTTATTATATATTTTAATATCAGTGACCTAGTGTTTCTTTAAAATAACTTAAATTATGGACATCTTTATCAAATGGTTGCATTTTGACCGCTTAAAAATACTATATAAAGTAAAAAATAGAAAATTATATTTTAATTCTGAGCGTCTAGTGCGAGCACTTTAGGCGAGCACTAGCGAAATGGTCTATGGTTTCGAACATTTGTAGACGATTGCGTTCGTTCGCTCACAAACCAAACGCAAGGCACGCGGCTTCATTTAGCAATGCAACGGGTGGCGTCTAGATGTAGGTATCTATAGTCTAAGTTAGACACATTTTTATTATTTTTGAGTAAGCAGATTTAAATATGTATTCACGTTCTCTTAGTGCTGAAAATTTGGGAGTTTGGTTGAGAATGTCACATGGTTTTCAAAAATATACTCTCTTCTAAAACGACGGTAGTCCAATTATTATACTTTAGAGCTGAAAGAGTGGATGTCCAATTTAAGTATTTTTTCTTTAAGCTATACCAAAAAGATTAATTGGAAAAATGCGGAAGCCCAATATATGGAGTTTTAGTCTGAACGCGAGTGAGTATTTTAACTAGATTATATTAACTATGTTAAAACTGCTCTCCAGCAAAATATTGAATATGTGACTTCCAGACTTTCAGCAATTAATTTCTTTTAATTATTAATAATTTAAGTTATTTTCATAATTTATATGATTACATAGTTAAAAATCTAGAATGAATTGAAATGTAATTAATTTATTGTATTTATTAATAAAAAAACTTTAATAATGTATATTTCGTATTTGGTGTAGTGAGTGAGAAGAAAAATGTAACAGTTATCCTACTAATTCACGATTATTCAACAAATATTATTTAAGTTATTACCGGAAAAAGATTTTTCGTGCTAATTTAATTTATTTAAAGCATACCAACATCTAATTGTTATACCGAATGAGTATTTTCTCAGATGAATTTAAAATGGTCAGATACAAGAAACAGATTGTTCTATTATGTTGATAAAAATGAAAGTACTTATTCAATTTAACATAATATAAGTACAAATGGGTTTAAATTCAAATTCCATCAAGTACCTTCGGTCGATAGTATTAATATTATAATATAAGTACATGCATCAAGCAGCAAAAAGAAACTCTTCAGGAAGTAAAATCTTCAGTCAAGTACAAAATAAATAGGCGAGGAGTGTTTGGAACAAATATTGTTTAATATAATTATTTTGACAGTAAAATTAAAGAGTATTGTGGTTTGTGTTTTGTCATTTATGATTAATAAACATTATGAATATTGAACTATGCGTTTTTAGGTCCCAATTTTTGCACCTGAATCCCGATTTTTTTTATTTCACATGGTAAAAATACCGATTTGATAAAATAATTAAGTATCTGGCAACGCTGATAAGTATATTATTTTTAATGATCTTTTAATAATTTAAAATATCTCTAAAAAATAGCCACAATTTATTTGAATTGGTATATACATTTGAATTTTAATATTATAATGTCAAAAAATTCATTAAAACGTCAATCTGAGGCGAAAGATCTTGGGATAATTTTTGATTCTTCATTATCTTTTCACTCGCATATAACTTCTACGGCTCTACGTGCGAGTAAGCTTCTAGGATTCATCATGCAACAATCCAAACCATTCAAGAATCCAAATGTATTACGTACACTCTACGTCTCATTAATGCTTAGGATTCTTGAATATGGGTCGATTATCTGGTGTCCTTATGAGGTTTCCTATAAGCTTATTTTAGAACGCGTCCAGAAGAAATTTCTTTGATGTTTTTATTTTAAAACCTTTAACTATTTTCCTTTCGATAATTCGTCAGATGATTATTTTCCGACTGCCTTTCTACAAGGTATGCTTACTTTTCACTCCCTTGAATCTCGTCGGTCTCTTCTGCTGTTGAAACACTTTTGCCTGTTATCGCGAGGGATGGTTTCCAATCCTGGTGTCCTAATGAATTTGAATTTCCAAGTGCCTGCCTACGTGGTCGCAGCCATAATTTATTCTGGATTGGAACCGTTTCCTCGTATCATGCCTATCAGGCACCATTAGCGAGGGGTGCAAGATTAGTAAATGCGCTCCCTAAAGACAGAGACATTTTCAATGATGTACTTTGCATATTGTTTTTGAAACTGTATTTTTCTGTACTTAAAAAATTGTATGTTTTACGTTCTCAAAAATTATATTTTTCTGTATTAAATTGTACTTACTTACGTTTGTTATTATTATATATATATTTTATATTCTCTTCTCTCTTGTGAGGGTAATGTTTGACTTATAATGTAAATCTCATGTTGTGTACGTCTTGAATTTAGATTTGTTATGTCCACAATGTTTTGTATTCTTGAATAAATAAATAAATAAATTATTTTGTCGCGATGAAACTGAATGTTAAGCACGGCTTTTTCGATTTAATTTTTATAAAATTTTAGGCAAATCTTATTAATAATATCTTAAAAAATAATTTATTTCAATCACGAACATGCACTGTAACTATTAAATTTAATTGCTTTCATTTCGCAATTGTTTAAAGGCAGTAATTATTATTTATATCGAAAATAATAATTATTTTGTACTGGTTTTAATAATAATTGAGCTTACAGTAAGCCATCCTACTTACAGTACTTACTGATATTATCTTATGAGGTTCCGCCCAATTACTTATATTATTTTATAAATAATATTGGCTGTGCTAATTTAACTTCTTTTATCATCAGACTAATTGAATTCAACAATTTTATACGGGGTATGTTGGCTTGAATTGATATTCGTAAAATAGTGACATAATAATATTGAATTTTTTAAAGTAAAGTGCAAAGTGCGAACAGCTAAATGTCCTAGTATAATTAAATAAGGATTAAGTTAGTGCAAGTTTCTTAGTAGATTGTTAAGCTGTAAAGTTTTTAAAGAAAACTAGTTCATGAACCACTGTCATGAACGCATGACGGCAATGTCCAGGGAAACTTACAGGACATACCTACGTTAGAACTCAATGCCAATGACGTTTCTTAAAACATTTTTGATCTACTTGCCTCTTTTAAAACTCAATTGATTATTAGATAGTAGCGTAATTAAAGTCAATCAAGTCTTAATCCTAAATGATAACAGCTTCGCCGGCAGGAATCTCAGAAGATGGTAGGCTTTGCGTAAGGCAGACTATATTCAAGCCGTAGCATAGTGCTAGTTATTCATTATCTTCGAATGTATCGGCGGGATGAACGTAGTGTTATTCTTACCCCCGATGTTAAGTTTAAGTTCAGATGGTTGCTTGAGTGTGAATGACCTAATATGTTCGGACAGTGATGAATAGAAACACGAGTTGGTATTTTCTTGGTTTTATTTTATGGTAATAAAGTTCGATTTGATTTTAGTTTGTGTTGAAAGGTTTAAGTTTAAATTATACTTTGGAATTTAGATATGGTGGGAGACACGAAAAAGTGGTGCGTGTCGACTACATTTTATTATAGGACGGCTCAATGACAACTGTCCCACTTCCGTTGCGCCATTGTCTATGGTCTATAAATCACCATAGACAATAACATGTCGGTTGTAGGGTTATACAAAACCTCTACAAATGCAATACTGTAATCTATTCATAGAAAATGAAGATTTTCGATTGCACGTTTCGTTCAAATTATTACCATTTATTTCAATATGTACGAGTATCAATGATTATTTTTCACGAATGGTTTACTATATTGTATTCGAAGTATGGGTAATACTAGCATTACCATCGACATTTTGGGCTTTGAGTTCTGATCGAGCACGCTTGGTAATTTGTATCTGTGGATGTCATTCAGTTTATCCTGCTTCCAATAGTAAGAAAATAAACTGCTCTTGATGCAGTTACGGATAGAATAAGCCCATGCCTGGATTCCCCCGAATTTCATAATGGCATTGAGCTACAGCTCAGAGGGCAGCGATGCACTTGTTATCTAGTTTATACAGGTAAACGTTGGTACCTACTTAACATAAACTGTGCCAGGGAATTTTTTAAACATGGATTTATTGTCCGGTGGGGTTTCTACACGGGTAATCATCCTAGAGTCATAGACTTGTAGGTGAAATTATACATTACCATGATAATTAAATAGTTATATCATTTTCAGATAAGATAAATATTAGTACCTAACATAGATAAAGAACGAATAGATAAAGGAATATTCACATTAATAAATATTGTGAATATTTGTGAACATATATATGTACCTAACGGATTAAATGGGTTAGATAACAGTTGTGTTTAAATAAAATACTATCGTAACAACAAAATGTAGAATGTATTTGGAAAGGGTAACCGGTAAATATAGTTAAGGGGGGACATGCTCAGCGTAGGTCAAAATGGAGCTTTTATTCTATTTTCAAAGCATGATACTGGACATTCCTTAAACGTTGTAGATAATCTATTTATATAATTTTGAAGCCTTATTATCCTTTATATTTATTTTAAACATTTGATGACTGCATAAAGTATTTTTATTACATAAAATAGTATTCTTTTACACCTCTCGCTCTAATGTTTTATTATACAGTCATATTTCAGTAAGTACATAAATGTGCAGTGGTGTTAAGATTTTTTACATTTATTAATTTTTAAACGCATTTATAAAACCATCAGTATAATTTATGTCGACATTATTATAGTGAAATATTTACGATAAAAAATTATATTGATAATCTCTGTGATCCCAAATTTGACAAGAATAAGGCATTTTATTATTGAAAAAATGGGCAAGATTAACATTACTTAAAAGTTTTTATATTATGTAGGACTACGAAAACTGAAAACAGAATGTATTTTTAATAATTTTATGAACTAAATTCGTAATCCTTGTAAATGATGTAAGCTAGCATATTTTCAATTGTAGCTATATCTGTAATATTTGTTGCGATAAACGAATATCGACGAATATCGTCTCTATTCATATCATCATGACGGTTACGAGATATTAAAGCATGTGGATATCCCGATTAAATCCAGATTTCACAAAATAAGACATGAGAAATGTAATAACCTAATAACATATAAATGTGTAGCCTATTTGATGTGAATGCAATTGATGCTGAAATTAAATTACAAGAGAGTCTCATATATACACAATTTGAAAAACATCTCATGCATATGCACACTAAAAATGATTTTTTTCTAGTGTGTATATGCATGACATATTTTAAAATTACAGTCGAACTTGGTTATTACGATCACGGAAATAGCGAGATCTCGGATGTAATGAGGAAATATTCGTTGACATTTTAGTTTATGATTTTCTCTATACATTTATTCACTTTTATAACGAGCTACTTCTCGGGTATACCGAGCAAAACTGTTGGTGTGTCGATCGTTTAAAAACAATATTTTCGACCCTAAGCAATAAAATCCGACCGGGCAGTTAACTAGACTGATGCCGCCGGGATCGGATTACGTTTATGACACCAGTAAAGTGTCTAAGTACCTAATTGGTATTTTCGTCGACAACATTGAAAAAGTATCGACGCATATGGTTGAGATTGCATGTAAAAAATCCAAGCTTTGTGAAGTCAGTAGGTACCTACCAGTGCCGGCGGCTCAGCACTTCATTACAACAAACAACATCTTTTGTACTTTATGAATGCCATGGTTTCGGTGATTTTCACGATGGTTTTACCAATTTTTTTATGTTCTATGCTTAAATAGAACGTGGCGCGAAAAATTTTATATAACGATATTAACGAGTAGGTAATGCTTATAACGAGCAAATTCAGTCGGTCCCATCTTCCTCGTAATAACTAAGTTCGAATATATGTATATTCAGTATACAGAATGTAACATTCTCAAATCTTGTGTTTTATTCGTTTATTAAAAAGAAATAGTTTATTAGAGTCTCATACATACGAGAGGTCAAGTAGGATATAAGCAAAACGAAAATAATTTCTGGGTAATAACAAAAGTGGCGGGCGGGTATTTTACACAGTTTCCGAAGAAGTCTAATTTATTTATATAATATCTTATCACTGAATCAACCTTGCATAACATCGCCTTCACGAGGTAGTTTCAAATGGTTAATATACACAAACAATTGAACTCTCCAAAGAAGCTCGAATGACTTCCATACAGGTTTTGAGAATACATTCCCCTCCTATAATTAATGTTTATTTAATAAATTAAGTTCTTAGAATATAGGTATTTAATAGATAAAATATATCACAAATTATAAAACAGTGTGACGAAGACAATTATCATTTCATAACCAATGAATCTGAAAACCTCGTTTTCTTCACAGAGTTAGTTGTCGGAAAAGGCGATCTTGAATATTGAACATCATTATTTGATGATGAATTAAATTTTCACGAAAGATTACCTAATCAAACTATTACATTTCATTTAAATACAATATTTTTATAAAATTATATTTCTGTAATAATACATTTAAATTATTTTCACATAATTATACATTTCATTCTGCCTGTGACTCTCATACCCTTATTTCACACTAAACGGTTTTAACCGTACGGAAAAAATCGAACGGTAAAAATCCGAATCGGCAACAAGTACACGCTCTTTTCACACTATATGGTTTATGTATGGTTTTTTTCCGTCACAAGCTCAGTTTGTAGTTGAGTGTTGTGCTGACCGTATGATTTAAAACCGTCTAATGTGAAAACGTGCCATAGGTCACGTACACTACTAAGTCATCGGTGGCCGTCCGGGTTCCGTGAATACAGTGGTAATAGATGGCTGCTATACGGCGCCGTTTCGGTTTTTAACCATCGCCGTGTAATGTGAAAGGGCCATGCTTTCTTCATGCCACGAAAAAAAAGTCGCCGTTCGATTTTTTGCCGTACGGTCAAAACCGTATAATGTGAAAGGAGCGTAAGGCTTGCCGTGGTCTCCAAAATGTTGAGTTTTGCCATTTGGTTGGAAAAACTAGTATATCCCACTATTTGGTTTGCATTAATCTGGTCAAAGTTGAAGTATTACATGCTCTAATAGTCTAACAATTCTAATAGTGATTACCCGAGTATTCAACTAGTAAGGTGTCAATAATTCTGGTGCATGTTGATATTATGATAGTGGGTTGCGCATAAAATTTGTCGTCAAGCATATTATATTGCATCAATTCACTTACTTATTGCAACAAATCCACCTGTACTTATCGGGTTTTTTTGGGGTTAGTTTCTAAATCTTGCTCACGGTTTTATCTGATAGCTTTAGATACTCCTGACACATTTTTTTCATTTGTTCTGTCTGTATTAATTACTCAATGCATTAGATATTGTGTAAGCATAGCGTTAGTTGATAATAAGTTCCTTATTGGAAAATACAATAATATATTGTACAAAACCAATGTACTATGCATGGGATAAGAGTCATAATTATATATCTTGTTAATATTATATACCTAATAATAGAGTGTTGTTAATATAGACCAGTGATCCCAATCATTCCTGGTTAGGGGATTCTTTAAATAATATTCTATAAAATAATGTTTCTCTTGGGTTTTATGATATTACCGGGCACATTTTTCTTTGGAAATTGCTTACAGTTTTAATTATTATTACATTATATATAGTTCATTAATTATTTTTTCATTTACATCATTATAACAATAAACTTGTTATTGACGGTTTCGAACAAAATATTTGTGATCAAATTATCAACCTACGGTTTTCACTACACTAAAGAATTGTTTATATTTTATTTTCAATCGTTTCAATTAAAAACGTTAAAAGTATTTAATTAATAAATAGATTCCACAAAAATGAATGTTTTATTTTTTCCATGAATGTTCTGTTTTGTCTACGACTATTTATTGTGTTTATTGATATTGTTGTAATTAAATTATGTGTCATGTCAATTTCATTTAGTCAATGTGTACGTTAAACAATATAAATAATTATATACACAGACATTTCAGACAAATAAACAACGATGTGAAGTCAGTGGAAACGTAATTTATGAAAAAACATATAAAGAAATTGTAGGGGATTTTTGATTATTTGTAGGAATAATAGAAATAGTATTGTATTAAATTCGGTATAGAGGTATTTATAATATACCCATGGCCTCCATTCTCAGATTCATATATGAATCTGATAGAAGACGCCCAGTACTAAAATTCTTTAAGATTAATTCTGGAAAAGTTGAAAACTCACACAAGTCTGGTATAAAATATCATAGAAGTAAAAGATAAATTGAGGGAGAGTTCAAATTGTTGATAATGCTGTAAGCAACAGATTTTTTGTTATTTATACTCTTGATACAAATACAAATGTCTTAAAAATAGTATGAGTAGGTAGTCGATTGAAAATTTTCCATTCAGTATCATATATTCGGAAGTTTTTAGTGTCCATTTCGATTATTATGATTGTGCATGAACGTATTAACAGTTTTCAATTATTTATTTTTTAGATAAACTTGCCGCGCCCTTGGAAATTTCTCGTGATGAACGTTTTGAGTACCACTGATCAAAACTTTATTATTTACCTACATATTTTTTGTATATATGAAATGTTTATGTTGCTGTATTTTTCAATAATTACATATTTTTTATTAAGGCAAACAAACAGTTACACTCATTACAAATATTATATAGAGATAGATTAGAGAAAAGAATATATTGCAACCAGCAAAGATTCCATAAGTATGTTGTGATAACGTTCATGGACAAATATTTGTATTAAAAAATTCTGAGAACTCAATATTATAACATATCAATTGAATCATTCAGTGCTATTTTTTATATTTTCGTAGTATTTGGCCTGCCATTATGTGTTCTATCTTCGTCTTCCATCCGCATCATTATCGGTTTTTTATTATCGATAGACGTTTGATTTTTTATGGTTAATATTATAATATTCAAAATAATCATCGTTGCGATATTATACATGTAGATATAATTATTGATACATTCTGTCCTTTCAGTGATACTTAATAAAACTTATTTTACTTTAGGAACGGAGAATGGTAAAAACTCAATATGAATTTAATTTGAGGGATATGTAATTGATAATAGGTATTACATTTATGGCCTGGTACAACCAAACACAATCATTTTGATACTGTTTTACACCAAACCACATTTATATGGTAATTATATATATACGATTATGGAATCGACTTAATTTATTCGCGGGTTCGAGATTACAGCACGCTCTCTCAGCCCAAAAAAAAAGCTAGCCTGACAAATCACCTACTTGCTAACAGCAATACAGTGGATGGGCAACTGATCTTTTTTGTATATTAGTTCGGAATCACCTATATTGTTTGTTTTTGCCGTAAGGAGGCGTTAAAATGGCGCAGATTTCAAACACAAATCAAAATGACTTCAAACGTCATGTTACCGATGTACTATTAAGATTGTAACAATAACCACACGTGTTTACTTAATAACATTATTATAATTTGAATGCTTTCGTTCCCGTACAAGTCAAGGATTTTGTATCATATTTTATGTAATGCTAAATGAGGTGTGGAAATGAATAAAATAATATCTTGGCAATATCAAATTCTGTAGGTACATTTATTATAAAAAAAAAAAATTACTCATTGAGTTAATCTAAAATTATGTTGAAATGATTCTAGTTTTTGATTTAAAAAAATCGATAACAGTGAGAAGCCTGGCTACACATTAATCTGCAATGCGAAAATACTTGCAACTAATTTAATCATTACCCATTATTAGTATGTTTTTTTTATCTACTTTAATTTAATATATTTAGAGAATAACTATAGAGAGAATATTTTCACAATTCATTATAACGAAAATATTCATCTCCGATGTAAAATGAAATTGGCGATCCTCGGAAAAGACCCTGTTAGTCATTGGTATTCGGAAGGCGTAATTCTGCCGTAGGATAATATGTTAATAACACGTTCTTCTGTCGGAACCAAAACCTTCTTCATCAAAGTAGGAGATGATCAATATAACATTTTGTATTTTGAAATACCTGTAGATATTAATTTTTCTAGATACATCAATAAATTTTCTAAAATAATAGATCATGGATATTTTCGGGAGAAAAATATTAAGCTCTTAATGCTATGGCAATAAACAACTCATTACCTGTGTCAGCAGATTGATCGGCGATATTAAATACTGTACCGCAATTACAAATTCTTTAATATGCATTTCCGTAGTGTCAAATTATAGTACAATAAGTAAATAGCTTACGGCAAAGGTTATTTCCGCGATATATATATACATATATATATTTTATACAACAGTCAGCTACTCGTATGTCCATTGACGCAAATGACAATAAGTAGCTGACTCGATTAATATAGTTATTTTCTAAATTATAATGTGTAGATATTATTTTGTAATAATTCTTACTAAACGCTATTAAGATAATATTTTGTAATAATAACAGTTTATACTAACCGTTTCAACGATACAGGAAAAATATAAATTTAATATTAAAATTGTCCTATCTCTATTATGTTGATAGATTTTTAATAGCACAGATTTTCAATACGCCATAATAAATCAAATTATATACCTAATTTCTGCATTCCTAATCGCTAGAAAGCCTCAAATAAACGGGACTTAACTCGGTGTTGCCGGCAAGCTTAGGATATCTCATCTTAATCAATATAATATTATTTTCAAAATGATTGGGTGACTAGGTACAACGAAATAATAACCTAACCTAAATAGATTCTACAAAAAATAATGTTTCATTTTTCCCCTGGCTGTTCTGTTTTGTCACTGTTCTGTTTTGTCTCTCTTGACTCTCTCGCCTATTTCATATCAACGTAGTACGCAACCTTATTTAAAAATTATATTCGTAGTGTAATGGGAATCCTGTTTTCAAATAAAACACGTGACCACGTAGTAAATTCTATTTTTTAAAACACCAAACCACCTCTAAAGCGCTGGCTAGACGCTTATGCTTTACCGCATTATAAGCAGCACTATTACAATAAATAAAATTGGCGGGAATCGAAGATACTCGTAACTACAGCTTTATGGCGTCAGATTAAAATATCTTTCGCCCGAGTTATAAATACGCTTAATTGAAACAAACTGGAGCGAGAGAAAGTTTCACGACGGAGTTCGTCGATAAATAACTTTTTCGTCATTTCCCCTTTGCCTCTGCCCAAAATTTCCATGCTTAAGGTCTGTAATGAAGTGGATTTTTACACGACACTTTTGATAACGGTCCCAACGACGTGTCAGATTGGGTCCGACGCAGCGCCAAAGATTATTTTAATTGACAATTTTCCGAATGATTTTAATTAAATTATGATATCATGATTTATCTGTATCAAGATAAATTAAAACCACGCAATCATGCATACTTTTCTTTTTCATTCAAGATATATAAATCAAACCTATTTAAGAAAAATAACTAACCTATAAAATATCAATATCAACAAGAAAGTGTAGGTTGACATCATAATAGTGGCATAATCATAATTATAAACTTTTGAGAATGAATGAAAAGATTTATGGAATCGTATCTCGATTTTGGCTGTAGCGCTATTGGAAGAATAATAAGTAAATTCATTCATTGGCAGCCGTTAATCTAATCTAATAACTTTCTTCATCCCAGACGATCCAGTGTTGTCACTTTATAATTTATTTTGTCGAGCATCTTCAAAAATATTGTGGCGCAGTATTCTATAGCTTCTCATAGACCTCAAAATATTATTCGCTTTAATATACCGAAATTCTTCCCAAGACCTCTCTGAGATATTTCTCACTCTTTTTCTCATCATATTTGCTGAGTACCTAGAATTTTGAATCATGTGGAAATAATGGTGACCGATGAGTTTTATAGCCGAGTCATAGTTTTCTTCTTTATGAGCATATTTTCAAAAGGGTTTGGATAATAAATTAGCGCCTATTTTTATAAGATGAAATCATAATCTAAAATAATAGTACCTACCCTACTTATTTTGTGATAGCATGGGTAAGCATATTTAAACTGTTTATTAACTGCTAAACGAAGGTTTCTCTGAACGTTTTTTTTATTTATTTATTTATTTATTTAGGTCTACCAAAAAGATTAAACTCGGAGGATAATTATAATATAGAAAAAAATAGTATATAATGGTTCCAATAACAGGCGGACACAAAAAGCATAACAAATCAAATAACATAAGATCAATTATTATGTATCCACAGTTGTTATGAATATAATAATAGGAGAGTTATTGAAAATCGTTAAAGAACATTAGAGAAAAAAAACAGAAAACATTAAAAATATGTATATTGATAAGACTAAATAGATAAGAAAAAATTCAATAAAAATAACCAGATACAATTAGTCGTGGATTTTGGAGCAACTTAATTTGAAAGTGGCAAGAGAACAAAGCAGATCCACTCGATCACTGTGAACTGAAAGTTGGAAAAAAGTATATAACGGAAATATTGGTAAATTTTCGGATACGTTTGAATTATCAAAAAATAGTACAAAGTTTCAGTCATTGTATCACATTTATAGAACAAAAAAACGGAAAAATCTTATTGTATATATAGTATCAAAGTAACTTTACTAAACACTCACTACGACCAGTAAGTTTCATATTATAAACTACAGAGTTCAAGGTATTCTTTATTTTTGCATACAAAAGTGGCATTTATGTCAAAATAAAATTGTCTTTTTTTAGAAAAATTACAGAATGCTGAAAGAAAATTGAACATATTTGAAATCATCATCATCAGCTAGGGTCGATCTACTGCTGAATGAAGGCCTCCCCTGGTGCATTTATGCGTTATTTCCAACATGCATCTTTCCAAGGCATATTGCACTACTTGTATTTTTTTTGATTTCTCTTACATTAAGAGTCCACGTTTCAAATGCATACGTGAGCGTTGGCAGCACATTTTGGTTGAACACTTTAAGCTTCAGACACAATGGAAGGTCACTTTTGACTATTCACACGCTATTCAGGCGCTCAGATGCACTCCATGCCAGTTTGGTTCTGAGTGTAAATCGGTAAGTACTTAATAATAATAAGATCCTAAAACTGTAAAAAGTATCCTAGAACTGAAAGCTACTATTTTCTTACATATAAACTTATAGATCTACGGACAGTGTTTCGAATAAATAATTAGTTTGCGTATCAAGATTCTTGTATGGTGTTAAATAAAATATCCATGCAGCGTATCATATATCCCAATAGCCTGTAGGCGAATATTTCTTTTTTTGTTGAATAATCAGATACCTTTAAGTACACTTTGATATATTTTTTCATTATTTTAACAGGTCAATATGTAAGTTGGTTACCATAATGACGGTGATTAAGCTTAAAGCGTCGCTTTTCGAGACATAAAAGTTTAAATATATATCGCTATGTTAATATTAAATTTGGGGAGATTGAGGCACTACTCGAAATCATTATAATATAATTTAGACCTACTTTTCGAAGAGTAATTGGTCTTTTGGCCATGAGCGAATCTTGTTTTTTCTTGTTCTGAATATAGTATTTAAAGTAAAAATAAATCGTTTTACATTTTTACGCCGATTTAAAGACGCGACAAAGAATTTTTAATAAATATTTTTTTGGGATTAAATCTTTAGATGGTGTTGTTTTTATTAGTGAATTTAATTTGCTTTAACCAAGAGTCAGCATTCTTCATTTTATAAGTATCTTATTTATTAATTTTTATAATTTCTCTATGAAATTGGTATTTTTAAAATATACTTAATGTATAACATTGTTACACACTGAGGAATATGCATAATCAATATAATTTAAACGGTATTAAAATTATCAATCGCAAGTCATTAGACAACATAATAACAAAACAATATAAGTAGTAGTAAATCAACAACAACTTTGTGCTCGCCAATGTATGCGCACTGTCAAAAGTTTTATTTCCGTAATACAGAAAAAAAAGAGCCAGCATTGAGATGATATTGAGCTTTTAAATATATACCTATACATACTAACTACAGAAGACGTGGGGCATTGCGACGTAAAAAGCGCGACATTGTGTTTGACCTATGCTCTGATGCTGGACCGCGATAGGGTTTACTTTTCAATTTACAAAATTGATTTTGATTTTCAACTTGATTGAGCTATGTGCGATAATCATTTTTTCTTATTCTTGTGTGCGTACACAAGTGCACAGCTTTATTAACGCTAACATTACCAACCGTCTGTTTAAATATATGTATGTATATTGTATTTCACTGGTTTCCAATGTAATTCGTGCCGTGACTAACTTTTGTAATAACCATGTAACCTACGACCCCCGCCACATAAGCTTAAACAGACCTTTTAATAGAGTGACAAAACTAATTTAAACTAGTCATAAAATGAAACTTTATATATAAATTGTATTATCATTTTGATCATCTATACTAGTAGTCGTCTCTCATAGACAAACTATGTTTGCATGTGTATTACATTTATTTATGTTTACAATTTGTCAAATAACTCATCAATGGCTTAAGAATTGTGTAGGTAGATAGGTATATTAGGAAAAAATACAGATGGCATCACAAATAATAAGTCCGTTGTCGAAACAGTATCTTTCTGCTAAAATACACTATTTATTTGATTATTGTTCCTAAAGTATCATCTATGTAGATCAGTGATCGCCAAACGGTCGCTCGCGAGCTACCGGTAGCTCGCGTAGGATATTTTATCATTTATAAATTTGCCTCTCACATTTTATTATTGGACTCTGAAAATAAAAACTATCCACCTGTATCGTTGAAAATTTTCAAGAAGGTGAAGAATTGCGCTCAAAATGAAGGCATTGTTTTGTTCTACCTACTTATGTCAATAAACGTTTTCCACTATGAAAGTGATTAAAAGTAAATATAGAAATAAATTTACAGATGTACCTTGATAATTGCATTCGGATGGGAGTGACAAGGTACTCACCGAGAATTGAAAAAAATGTGGAGGAAAGTGAATGCCATTATTTTCACTAATTGATATCCTAATTTATTTTAAGTAAGTATATTATACTTAATATAATAATATTATGTATGGTACAGTAAAGGACAATGATAAAAAAATATAAAGGAAGAATATATATTATATAAGTAGCTCGGCAGACATTTCAATTTATGAAAGTAGCTCACATCCTTATTGAGTTTGGAGACCACTGATCTAGATTCTATACGATTTATTTTTGTCCTACTTGTCTTTTCCAGAAATTTAATCACGTTTCTAGATTAAGTGAACGGTTCTAATCATTTAGATATATTGCAAATAATGCTTATAGTAATATGTAGTTTAAAAAATATAAATAATGTTGGCCTAAATTATTTATTTAAGGTGATTTTACGTCAAGCATTATTTACAATGCTCTTAAAAAGTGCTCAATGTACATATTTTTACTGTCATGCCAATTACAAAATTTATTGCCTAATCTAGTTGGGCCGTTAAAGTGAAATTGAAATCAGTGATTGTGAAAAGTACGATGCATATTTTATTATTTATCTTTTCTCGTATTCTAACGGTGCTTATTGGAATTAAATACTGTACATATTATAATTTATACACACAATTTTGTGCGAATTGTGGTTTGTTTACATAATGATATTACGAGCACAGTGGCGCACCCAGGGAGGGCAAGGGGCCCTGGCACCCCAAACATGAAAATTATCAGAATGATTTTAAACATTGAAATTGAAAGCCAATAAACTATACCGTTAGGCAAAACAATACAAAAAATGATTTGTAATTCTCCAGCACCTTTTTTAGAAAAATTTCTTAGATTTTAATTTTTAGCACAAAAATTTCAAAACACTAAAATGTCGGGTTTTTTTAGAAACCCAATCCCTAATAGAACTGTCAAAAAATTCTCGGTGTCCACCCGACATCCGGAATGGTGTAGGTCGTGGCTGGGGAGGGCTGACAGGGCTCTAGCCTGGGGGGCTCGGCGTGTCGGGTTGACCAGATAAGTGAGATAAACACACATCATAAATTAGCTTTGATAGTAAAAAAAAGTCGAATGCGGCGCTATTATACTTCATAGCCATGAACATTTTAAATAATATAATTGTGCAATATATTTTCTGATTATTATATGTCGATACTCGACAGCTCTATTATGTGTTATGTCTATGTGTCTATGTATGCTCTATTATGTCTATGTATTAAAAATCGCCAATAATTCACTGTATAAGTACCCTTAATTTGAACTAAAACACAATTTGAAAAACGTTAATGTAGTGTTTTAATCTTAGCGATAGGTAGGGGGCCCACCAAATATCCTAGCCTGAGGGCCCGTTTCAGAATAAGGGGGCCATGGTGTAGGTACACCGAGTGCAATAGACAAAAGACCGATAAATGAGAAATTAGGTTGTGTTGTGTTGAGTAGGTTTGTGCATAAGTTAAATGCAATAATACTTTTTTTGTCCATTTTCAATTAATATTTTCGAACCTCATTAAAAAAACAAAAAATCGACGATAAACATTCGTCGAAAAGAACGACTACACCCACTACAGTCGGTGGTGGTGTAAATCAAAAGATCATTTTTTTCATTCGGCATAAATATTGTAGCTCTCTAGACCAAGCGGGTAGCACAGCCGATATTATTTGAGTAATGTTTTAGCATACTAGGCGCCATATATCCAGCATGGTTGCTGTTAGTCACTTCCAATCCGCCACTCGCTGATGACACGCTCAACGGTTACCGCCACTATGCCTCTAATTTAATAAAAACTAGGAGAAACTGTACAAATATACCGCCGTGTATTGTGAAAATATGTAAAAATAATTATATGAAGAAGAAAAAGAGCCTATGGGACTAATTTAAATTCTCCTTCTTGGGCCCCCTCCAATATTAAATCCCCTTAGCGCGCCACTGTACGAGCATGTGATGTGTTTCAATGTGTATTCGATACAGAGGAAGAACACAATTTATTCGACAAAGGGTTAAGGGAAAAAATAATCATTAATTTTTTTATCTCATACTTATACATATACGCTATAGATCCGGGATGGCGAACCTTTTTATGCGTATTTGTCAAATTAAAAAAAAATAGCAGATTGCTAACTAATAACAATAACTTGCAAAATATTATAAGTAACGGACAGCTTTTTTTTAACAGTATCCCTTTTAATACACATACTGCGAAAAACCACACTATACACACCACACAATATATGAGTACTTGAAAATAATTAACACAGTATTGCTAGTGCGATAAATACTAACAAAATATTTATAAAACTACTTTTCTATACTTAATTCCTTCGCGTGCCAGCAGAATTTCCACGCAAACTATAGGTTCGCCATTAATGCAAAAATAACTAGACAACAACCCTTGTATTAAAACATGTATACAAAAAATAGCAAGCTGAGTACAATAATGAAAATTTACTAGTTAAAGTATTCATTTAAATATGTACATTATTTGAGTATAAAACTATCTTCTATCAGACGCGTTAACTCGATAATATTTAAATATTTTGAATATTAATTTGGAAAACAAGTAAATGGAATTAATTATTAGGTGTACCTAATTACCAACGGGGTAACCGGTGAATAAACTCTTTAGTGAATAAACATTTTTTTCGACGTTCGAGATTTCACATGAATACTGCCATCTATGGCCAATTGGTAGTATATCAATGATTGGAAAATCAATACACATGATAGGAAATCGATACGTTTCGACTCGCAGGTGCAATACTTGAATAACCAATATGAAGTATTTTTTATTAAGATTTAAATGACGTTTTGACAAATGTTTTTGTGAATGTTTGTGTTTATTATGTGCCATTGTAGGTATACATAGTATATTAATACATCAGATATTACTATTTAAGTCTGTAATTGAGATTATGACAATTTAATAAAATAATGCATTTTTCTAATAACATGCATAAATATGTATGGATTAATTCATGGATAAGGCAGTCTTTGAATATGTTTTTTTAATTATATTTATTTAATACAACTACTGGCTACCTTTTATAAATTCTCAACTGTATCCAGAATCTCAACTGTATCCAGAAAATGCCTGCATTTTCGTTGTTCACACAAGTGCCATAACTCGGAGGATAATTATTCTAATGGTTCCATTTTTCTTTTATAAAGCCAAGAGCCTATACATACCGCGGGTTAAAAATAGTAATACAAAGTTAGGTTAAAAGTTAGAGATTTCAAAAAGTCATATAACAATAATTGGTCAACATCTGAAAAGAAAATTAACAACAAACTCTCTTAATATCAAGGAATTGAAAAATGATCGATATTGACTTGTGGCAGCGGGGGTGAACCTATAGCAGTGATTTCCAAACTGGGAGGCGCGAATAGTTTAACACAATTAATGAAGCCACAGGTTTGCAGTTTGCAAATATATAGTTTATAAAACGGCCGCTAGTTATAAACTACACAAAAACAGTCCTAAAAAAGGTTGTTTGCAAACCTGTATGCAAATATGAAGACTAATTTTATAATACCTACCTTCTATAAATCTATACTATTGTGAAGTGCGCTGGCTATTAAACGGGTCAAATTAATCATAATGTTGAAATTTGTTTAGGAACAATAATTTTGTTGTTAAACTTGTCCATTTGGTTGAAATTTTAAAAAAATGAGTGAATAAATCAATGCAAGGACTACTAATGCATTCACTGATATAAAACGACAAAGTGAAGGTATTCATAAAAAATGGAGTTTTGGAAATCAAAATTACAAACAAAATGGGTTCGCCATGTCTCCACTTTTAAATGATTTTTACGCCATCTATATTGAAGCAAACAAAAATCTATTTACTGAGTTTTTGGCTAGTTTGCTAATGCACTTTTCAAATTATTTTATTAATAGTAAAAAAAGTCGCCTGAGGGGCTGCTTTGCTTTGGAGCTATTAAATATTTTAAATATGTGGTTGAAAGATCCTGGCCTGGGCTCCCACTTCAGGATGTGGGGCCCATGATAGAATCCATTTGTCAATGAACAATGATGAATTTGTATTGACTACTATTAAAATTGATTGTGCTAATAAACAAGCACATTCGTCGCATGAGAAAAAAAATAATTTAAAAATGTATATAATATACCTAAGTGGTAAAACCTTGTTTATTTTTATGTAGGTACATTGTTGACTATTTAAAAAAGGTGTCTGTATTATTTAATGAAATAAGGGGGGGGGGGAGGTGCCAAGGTTAGATTTTTTTGAAAAGGGAGGCGTAGTAATCTAAAGTTTGGAAACCACTGACCTATAGAATGCTTGTCACGTTTGGCATATGCATAATTTTGCAGGCAATTTTCTATAAATTAATTATACCCTCTATTTATACTCCTTTCAAAAATGAGAAATCTAGTTGGATTATGTATTAATTTTATTGTGGTTGAGACGGATGGAACGAAAGCTAGTGAAAAATTCTCGACTTTTAATATTGAATATATTTTTTTAGAAGATGTACCTACAGAAAGTTTTTATTTGGATTCTGGATGATTTTTTTTAATGAGAAGAGTATTAGGTTTAAGTTAAACATGCTGTTACAGATTTCTTAATGAAAAAAACCTTTCCGGCGTTATCCATTAATACAAAAATTATTT
This sequence comes from Rhyacophila brunnea, assembly GCF_057557595.1. Classification (NCBI taxonomy): domain Eukaryota; kingdom Metazoa; phylum Arthropoda; class Insecta; order Trichoptera; family Rhyacophilidae; genus Rhyacophila; species Rhyacophila brunnea. The sequence continues at coordinate 19,936,726 of NW_028232965.1, forward strand.
TTTTGTTTTTTTTTTTAACCTAAGCATTAAAAGGGTCGCTACTTCGACTCATGGTATTGCATGAATTATTTAAGTTTTTCGATCGACATTTATTTTAGTTTACCCGTCCTCGAAGCGAATTTCGAGTCTCCGAGCATGTAAGTTGTTTGCAGAGTTCAATCACTAGCTTATGTCATCCAAGCCTTCCTATTTTTCCTAGTCTATTAAAAATGAACTTATAAGGCTATCTGTCATAAAGTGATCATTTTTCTCCGCTGTCGATGGATACATATAAAATATACGTGTTGTTTCTACAAAAAAATGTTTTCTTTAATATTTTTATTCATGACTTCGATAACGTACCTACTGACAATATTTTAGGACGCGGTCTAATAATCAATAACTTGTTGCGGAGAATAATATTAATTTTATTTGCGTATATTACAGTTTTATTTATAATACAGGTGAGACGGCTCAAAATAAGGACCAGAGTAAGAATAATCGAGTTTCCCTCGCAACTAGCGAGCGACGTCCAGATGACAAGTGTTCGCCATTGTCAATGCACCACAGGATGATACGGCCAGATATATATAGCATACCTTTTCGGAATTTGGCCAGATCGCTTTCTTTCAGGTAATCAGGTACAAATTTTACAATTAATTTGTACATACAGAAAAAATATGTAAAGCTCATTACGAGACTGCTAGAAGCCGATTACTACATATTCTTCGAAGGAGGGTCAATTTAATATATATTAGTAGGTGAGTTATTGCAACTATATAAAGATTTTTTTTTGTATTTTTACGTATTGTATACATAATACCTACGTAAGCAGCGCATTGACTTAAATATATTTGTCACGATTATATTTTCAAAACCAATATTAGATGCTTTAGAGATTTTAAAATATTTACATTACATTACGGTTTCAACAGCTTGGTATAAAGTTATATATGAATTTCAGAATTAGATTCAGAATGCAGTTTACTCACTGAACAATTGTACGTAATCATCTCTGTATGTAAAATATGCTGCCCACTATCAAATATATCATAGGGCATCACCAGGATGACCGTTTGCGAAGGCTTTCCTTTTGTTAGGATGACTATAAACTACAATTAGGATTGCGCATGCGCAGACATTCCCTTAAAGCGACATAGAACGATTTCACGAAACATTCATCATAAAGTACGGCGATGCTTTTGCCATCTTGGGTCATCTCTATTTTTAGAATATCACTTGCGTGTATAATTTACTCGGTTTTATTGTATGTATCCTACCTTCAGTGGCTTACTAATAGTGGCTTTCACGAGGGAAACTATGCGAACTTTTATTCGAAAAAAAAATGTTGAATATTATATTATGTACTAGAAAATATTACTAAGTGGCAGTACCTACCATATTCTGTTTCAACATTCTCAAAAGCCTTTTCCCGGTATTCCTTACCCTCACACGAAGATAGACACGTAGATGTTTTGTCTTACTGTCTTTGCTCCGGTGTTTCAGACGACATTATTTTTGTCTGTGAACTGCTTCATCACCCTGGCCGAGTCTTTAAAGAGATGTAGAATTTTCTAACATTGGTAACCACGCCATCCACACATCCTTAATGTTTCCATTTTTTGATTAATTAATTATGTAAATAAAGACACGAATTTTTACCTCAACGTATAAAAACCATGGCAGAACCACTCTTAGTGGCTGTGATATAACTAAATTCAAATAAGATTTTGATATTTTATTCAATAATGGATGGAAGTTTCCACTTGATCTTTTCATTTGTAATCTGATCTCTCTTAATCCTACAGTGACGTAACTGATGCTACAAGAGAGATCTACATGCCGCAGGACTGACATAAAAACATATGCAGGATATAGAAAAATTACCGTTTGTTTGACATAAGCGCAGAGACTTATGACTTGATGAAATAAGTGGTGAGAAAATAGATTTTTTTTTCGACCATGTCCGATCCTAATAGGATCATATGGGCCTCCACAGAGTAGAGGTTTGTATTAACAGATTTTGTTTTTACGAGAAATGGATGTCAGCCACTTGCTGAACTTATTAGGTCCATACGCTGACTCACACACAAATTGAAAAACAATATGGGTACTTGCCAGACCCAGGATTCGAACCTGGGACCCACGGCATGATAGTTCAACGCTTAAGCCGCGCGGCCACCGTGGGCGTCCAAAATAGATTTAATTCATTATAAAATTTTTCATGTTTTGTTATATTGTTTGATTTAAGAGTTTATGCGTTTCGTACATTATACTAATGAATATCGTAGTATGCTGTTTTTCCATTAAAAAATCCCAGAAGTTAGTTTTTATAATAATATTACCAGTATACAGTTTCGTACCTAGTACTATAAATTGATGCATAATTATTCATGCATCATTTCAATTAACATTTAAAAAATGCTAAGTAAATTTCACGCTAACGGTATTGTGTACGCTTTATAATTATACAGTATGTTGGGATAGTACCCATTCATTATGCTTAATTTCTCTATTCTCCTTACAATGCAATTCTCATCCCACTCATTCACTTTGATGAGTTCTATGGAAGCATAATACGTAGTTATCTTATGGAATTATAAGCCTTCTCTTTTTAGGAATGAATGATTCACTAGAAAATTTATTCATTTTTTATCAACATCGATTACGAATATTACAATAAAGGATATCCTGAGTATCGTTAATAGCAGTTAAGCCATTTATTGACATTATAAAAATCAATAAAAGGTACTAGTGGAAAAAGATGTTTTTTACTTACGAATAAAATAATATAATAGCAATAAAATCGACCTTATATCCTTAACTTTTAATCAATTAATTATAAATAAAATATTTTTTTTACCAATAAAATAGTCTTCAAAATATATACTCACTTATATATGTTATCTATTAAAGACATATATATCAAATATCAGTGTTTCCTTAACGTACAATATACTAGTATAACATCTTTAAGAATAACTAATTTATACCAGAATATTTTTTTTTTGCTTTTATGAGCTCCTAATTGAAAAATTTCCTTTCAAAAGGGAAAATGATGGTTTTTTTATTTCTTTGTTTGCCAATCGATAATATTACTAGCGTATACCTATAATATGAACGTCGATAAAAATATAGAAATGTTATTATAATACTCCTTGAACACACATAATTATTTTGAAAACACTTCTGAGAAAATATTTATAACCAATAAAAAAATCTTTTCTGAAAAAGTAAGACACCCCCGCAGGAATCGAACCTACATTTCTCGGGTTTCGCACCCATGCACATGTCAAAGGCGCCAAATTTAACTAATGGCTCTTAATACTCTCTGAAGTGCTTTCCAAATTGAATTACTATTGGTGATCGGCTTTTGTATTTTAAATCAAAGTAGGTATTACTTTAATCACTAACCGACGTCACGGATCACTCCAAGATTTTTTGTTGTAACTTACTTGAACTTGCTAATAATTTTTAATTAACTTTTTTTATTCAATGAATAATTCACAAGATTTAAGAATGTAACATTCTAATTATTTAACATACATCATGGGCGTGAGACCCGCGAGATGCAGGTTCGATTCCTGCAGGGGTGTCTTCCTTTTTCAAAAAAGATTTTTTTTATTTGTTATAATATATTTTCTCAGAAGTGTTCTCAAAATTATGTGTGTTCAATAATTAGAATGTTACATTCTTAAATCTTGTAAATTCTTCGATGAATAAAAAAAATAGTTAAATAATAATACTACTTATTGTTGTACGGTTTACTTACACTGCATAAATCACATATAAGCCGAGTGTGGTCATCACACGAGTCGAGTACTCGGTACGGTTTAATTTGAATCACAGAATAGATTAGAAAACTATTAACTAGGTACTTAAGATTATCCTCGCGTGGTCTCTGGATAACGTTATCAGATATAAAACCCTTCGACATAGAAACAACGCCGATGCAAAAACCATGCAGGGGTCCTTCTCCGTGTTTTAAACAATGACATGGTACAATAACTATAATAACTAATAATAAATAACATGTTACCTAACTAACTGATTTAAAAATATTTTTTTTCCTACTTACTTTCGTGTTTTGGATTCTTGATACCTACAAATTGATAGAACGAAAAAAAAATTTAAGTCAATAGTTCACATTGAAATATAATTAAATTCATTCGCTTCTTTCAAGAATTCACAATTGAGTCTTTCTCCGGAAAAGTCGACATTTTGAGATAATGACGATTAAAAAAACAACGCAGCATTTCATAAATCATGTGATAATCCTAGTACCATCTGTTGTCAAGAAAAAATATTATTATTATTTGTTGCTGGTATGTAGAAAATTTTATGACGCGAAAATCAACCCTGATGGTTGATTTTGATAAAGAAGGCCCAATTATTGCGTGTAACACGATTAAATCTTAATAAAATGAATCTATTTTTTATAAAGGATATAAAATTTCAAAATACAAATTAATTTAAAAATATACCTACTATCGGACTCAGATTTAGGGTCCCTTGTACGGTTGGATAATAATGCTTTGCATAATTGTAACAATTACAAATTAAAAACGCATTATTCTAATATTCACTTATTTTATATTTAGACTAAAAAAACAAAAGACGACGGCAAATACTGTCACTTGCATACTATCCATTCTTTTATAGAATAATTATTTAAAAAAAAAAAAAACAAACGAATGCCTATCCCATCTTATCACTTACATACAAACTACCTACGTCAGTGACAATTTATTCTCTAATGTCAGAAAGTGTCACGTATTTTTGTTTATTGATTGCTATTAATTAAAAACCTATCGGAATAACTTGAGTACCCGGAAAATTAAAGAAAAAATGTTTTCCCTATCTACAGATTTTTAATTTACATTCAGATTTTTCCGATTTAATTGGATCTAAGAATTATTGCTTATCTAACAAAAGTAGCAAATCTAGCAAAAAATGCTTCAAAGAAATTCGAATGCATATTATGTAATACTAGCTGACCCGGCAAACGTTGTTCTGCCATCTAAATTATTTCTAGTAAATATTTTGGTTGTTAAATAAAAAATAACGAATGTATTGTAAGTGTGTGGGGATGAGATCTATGACAGAAAGAGGAATGGAGCACTGTAGACGATGACCGCCGATAACATATTCATTGTTTGATCTCTTAAAAGTCAAATGTAAAGTGAAAAAAAAATATAAATTTTTTATCCTAAAGTAGGGAAATGAAATAAAGAAAATCAATATTAATTTTGAAGAGCAATTGAGTGTACAATATTTTTTGTCAGTCCGTCTTTAGCCAACACGAATAAGCTCGATGGTTTGGCCACGCGAGAACATGCCACGTACAATTGTCCGTGTGAAAAACATGGTGTGCCCAGATCTAAGCCGCAAACAGACATCGTTTGGCCTTGCGACTTATTGATTGTCATTGTGAATGCCAATCTAATAGGAAATTGAACGCGTTTGAATTCAATTGGCACGTCTTTAAGAATCATTGGAATTCGTGGCAGCAAAACATTTTCGGCTCGGAATTTGCCATTCAAAATGGTGGCTTCGATAATGTTTTTCATCAATTTTTTAATGACCAATCGCGTGCCATTGCACAGCCGTGGTGGGTTCAAATTCCGAAGTAAAATAACCGGAGATCCAACTTTCAGTCGTAGAAGGTGTGTTGACATGCCTGGTAAATCCAGTGAGTTCAAAAACTCTGTTGGATAATTTACAGCTTCGTTGACATCGCAAACTGTATCGATCGATTTGTATGATACCAAATCGCCTGGCAACGACTGCTGTATCTTGAAGTTTAAATCGTGTTTTGCAATGTATTGCATTTTGGCCTGGCAATAGCAAAGATGTAATCTCCTGCCACTTTGGATTACATGTAAACGTTATAAATAAACACGGTCGTCCGTACTCGCGCACGAAAGTCATAGCATCCTGTATGTATTCTTGGATATGACGTGGACTGCCTACGTAGGATGATGGTAGAATGATAGAGTTACCAATTTCGGTGGTGTCGGCGTCGCTCATGATAGCGTCTCGCAAGTGAATGTATTCTTCCTAACGCAACTTCTGTTGATTGTGTCGTAGGAATTGCAGTCGTTCGACCATGAATTGTTGGCACAGCTCACGACATCGCAGAATGACGTTGTCCTGACCACGTCGAATCATCATACGATACGCATAAAAATCCATCGAGCTCACTTTCTTGTTTGTTTCGGCTCCTGTAATAACATATTCAAAAATATTAATTCATTCATAAATATTAATTCAAAATGAATAATGATGTTTATAATGAATGAATTACCTGTGGCGGGATCTCGTTGTTTAATGTTTATGCAATATCCGTCTTGTCCCTTCCAGAAAATTAGTGGATATTGGAGAGCGTCGTATGAACGGTGTGTGTCAGCGATGAACTCCAGATTATTGTTTCTTCTTCGAATCACGATTTCTCGCGGCGATGTGCGGTCGCCAACCATGATTCCAGCAACGTCGTCAACAACAGGTGCATTGAATCGACGCACGTGCTCTCCAGCTGGTGTTTTATCAGGATTGATGACAATAGCGTGGTTGTCACTTTGCAATTCGTGCATATATGATTTGAAGAATTTCAATAATTCGTTGTGCTCATTCAATAGGGTGTCCAGTTTGCCGACGATGCGCCTAACATTAGGCGAATTGAGGTTATTGTAGCCGCAACGTGCATCCACACGATTGATGTCCTCACCGCCCGTGAAGTAGATTTGGTTCGTTTGGTATTGGCAGCAATGAGCCTACTTTGTGGTTCACTTGGCCTTTGATTTTGAACGTTGAATGGAATTGTTGACCATTTGCCGCAGTATTGTGAACTATTTCTGTAGCTCCGAACGAAGTCATTTGGAAGCATGAATAGAATGTGCGAATGGATTTCAGGAACAGATTTGAATCTGGATCCGTGCCGATGAGCAAGCCGTTCAATGGTTCTGGTGGTGTCTCAATTTCTGGTAGTTGCACTTTTCCTGATGCGTCCCGGCTGAAACATGTTTTGAAACAATTTTAGCGCATGACAATGGGGACATTCTTTGTCCATAGCACCAATCAGCGCTTTCGGATGAGCGGAATATTCAATATCTGGCTCGTATTCGAATGCAAGACGAAGGAACGAAGCGGATAATGCTCGATGTACTTGTTGGCGTTGTCGGTCATTTGCTCTGCGTGTGTTAACTGCAAACCGGCGCGCTTGGCTCCGTTCCAATTGTTGTTGTTGATTTCGTTCAGCTCGTGCCTCTTGTGATTGAGATTCACGCAATCGCGACATGCTCACACGCACATTTTCGTTATCTTGTTGGATTTGTTCGTCTGTGATTTCTGCTCTAATGTTTCGCATGTTTGTTGCTTTATTCGTTTGACGGCTCAAATAGGCCCTCTTGCGTCTTGCTGGCATTGTACACTGTAACACAACACACACACACAAATAGATAAATTAAAATAAATCGTACAACATTTTGCACACACTGCCTTGTGATATGCCGAATGAAATGTCAAAACGCGACGCTTCTCGTGAATTCTTCTCGGACGTAGCGCCATCTGTCATTCAACAACATAAATAATTTCGTTCTGTTTGAAATACGAACGACGGTTCATTTGTTCATACAAAAATACTAAAATCGCGATTAAAAAATGGGAGGGTAGAAATAGGAGAATGAAAATTTTGGGTTATAGGTATTTTTTGATGCTAAATAAAAAAAAATACAAAAAAAAAATTGTCAAAAAAATAAAAGATTTTTTTTTCTGGATAGAGATACCCGAATCACCTAGCGGTATGAAATATACTTGTTGACCTATTCTCATACCTATCAAATATACATAAAAAAAATCATAAAAATCGGTCGAGCTTTAAAGAAATTGTTTTCTGGATAGAGATACCCGAATCACCTAGCGGTATGAAATATACTTGTTGACCTATTCTCATACCTAACAATTATACATAAAAAAATTCATAAAAATTGGTCTAGCGGTTTCGGAGGAGTTCGACCACAAACATCGTGACACGAGATTTTTATATATATAGAGATATAAGTGATTGGACTTACCAGCTATCATTACGTGATTCAGAAGAATAATTCGGGTGCCCTCAGAATCTTTAAAAATGTATTTTCTATGTCGACTTATGATAATTTTTCATTTGGTTTTTTTCAGAGCATGCGTATGAAAACAAACACAGCATAGCTCTCGGTTATTGAAGTATATTATATCATGGAAAGACGCTTTACGTGGCTGGGAGTTGTGTTCCGGATGCCGCCATAGAGTACAGAGAGCGCTTGTGGCATAGCCTCAAGGCTTCCGTTACCGTGGCCGGCCATCTCTCACCCTGCAACGGTGCTATGAAAGCGATCTACGTGCTGCATGTCTTGCATGGCGGGAAGCAAAAGAGTTGCCGATGGAGCGAGGGAAGTTGCGCGAACTTATGCTTGCCCTATACCCCAACACTGTGGCGTGACAGGGTGGAGTAAGTAAGTAAGATCTAAGAATTATTGTTCATCAAACAAAATTATCTGTGGAGTGGACAAGGTGATCATTATACATTTCTTTACAAAATAATTTTATATATATATGTATTATACTTATATCCTTTACACTAATTTTATTTTTCACTAACAAATAGCAAAGCTCACACCACACCACATATGCTCTCATATGGAGTAGTTCAAGCAAGCTAGTCATTATATTATATTGAAATTTTAAAGTATGTAGGTATTTTTTAATGTATTTTTCTTAATATGACATTTATACTCGACATCAAAATACGTTAATTATAAATACATTTACGTAGGACTTTGAATATATAGTTTTGAACAAAGTATAAACATTTATTTTGCTTTGCCAATAGGAATTTTAAAAATGCAAAAGACATATTATTATATACGAGTATATGCAGAGTTAATTTAGTTTTATAAATTATTTATGTAGAGTATATGAACGGCATAATATACTAACTTAAGCAATAATAATCAAACTGTAATATATCAATATTCTCTAACGCAACAAAATAACTCATAATCGGTGACGACATCATGAGTGCAATGAAAATATACAAAATACTTGGAACTGAAAAGGCGTAAGATAATGTAACACAGAAATGTATACATACTAGTGAATCACTAACTTCCACTACCTTTGTTGATAAAGAATTATAGAATTTTCCATAAATCCTATTATTGTACGACAACATCTTCTTGGCTACCTGAAGGACGGCGCTGTTGTTGACTAAATGGGAGGATCTTGTTAGTTTATAATGAAAATGCGGTTAAAAATGGGAGGAGCATGTTAGTTCGCAGTTTTAACACGAAACACATACAATCGGAAATAAAGATATATGTACATAGACAATCAATCGTATCAATATAAAAGATCTACCTAGGTTTCCACCACCACCCGTCATGTATGTACAGCCGTGGATATGCACGGCCGCCGAAGTGATTTTAAGTGCTAATTCCGTCCCGAGACGGAGCCTCGCAGGACTGATGCTGCAACCATGCACCGTAGTGCTTAAAGAAGGAAGTTAAGAAAGAAAAATAACAGAAATGATCACCGGTAAGTAAGAAAGTTTCTACAATGGGACATCGAAGTACATATTGGAAGACCTTTTATCAGATGGTCGGACGACAACAGAAGAGACGCAATAGGATGGATAAAGACTGGATAAGATGTGGAAGGTACATTACTGGATGAAATGGAGATAAATATGTCTACAGGTTGAAGAAGAAGAGAAGTTTTAGAAATTAACTGTATAGTGGCATTCCGAAATCTTCGTATTTACATAGTTACGTACCGAATTAAAATTTATGCAACGTGGATTGACTTATGCCACTTTAGTTCTCAGCGATAATTTAGTTATCTACTTGTGATCGCTGAGCGAGCAGGCTTTACAGATAACGGATATTAGTAATTATCAAAACAGGAGGTTATAAAATTTAATAAGTTGTGAGTTATTGCATATTTTAATTACTGTGCCGTAGGTATAAGTTAAAATGGAAGCTTAAAACGATAATCAGAATTGTGTAACTTAAATATTACTACAATAATACTGCGTGATTTATATTATCAGAGGTTTTCAACCGTTGAATCTCAATTATTATCAGCCGTCTTGCAAAAGGTAACCTTTTGATTAATAATCTTGTAATGGAAAACGTCAACTCTGCGCACTAATTTGTTCGCGGTAAGAAATAAAATATCACCCAGTTGTCTTCTAATGTCACTCTGGTAACCAAACATAAACGTCGATAATTTTCTCAATTTTGGATATCACTGAAATAAAAACATATTTCAGTGACAGAGGTATTAAACTGGCGGTCGGCTTTTTTTACTACCTTCCAATTTGAATAAGAAGACTTTCATTTCAGTGATAATAACTAAACACAAAAACTGAATAGATTTCAATTCAGTACTTTGTCTTTTCAAAATTGTAGCCACGGTTATCAGCTATGATTAATATTTCAACAACGAAGCATCACCAAAAGTTTAAGATTATTGATATTTTTGTTTACAGCTAGTGTCTGGTTATTTTAAATATAAATACCTAACGATAGAATTATCAATTTATATTTTTAATAAATACTACTATACATATCTAGTGAATATTTGTTTTGTTGTTGGCGATATATTAATCCTATTTTTATTGGTTAGCGAATATAAAAACATTAAAAAACACTGAACTCTGACTTACGTAGGTTAAGGAAAAGATTATTAGCTTACAGTTTATTCTGAAAAAATAGTATTAAATATTTCCGATTTTATTCAAGCAATAATTTATTTATAATCAGTTATTATTTATGAAAGAGATTAAACTATTATAATATAGGGAGTAACGCGGACATTTTTATTACAACACTTGCTTCCAAAACATTTTTAGTTATGGTTGAGAATAGTTTCTCGATTGCAAGTAGGGATATAAGTCAATTTTTTTTTTGACTTGAACTCTTTAGAACACTCTGGTATTAATTATATAAACATATTTTTTCCATTGACGAGAGTTAAGTGGTTAATGACATTTATCTGAGATTTCAATATTTAGTTGTCGTTAGCTATCAAAAACATATTATATATATTTTGTTAAAAATCAAATAAAATCTAATCAATTTGAGGGAATCCTATATTTTTATCCGGAAATATCGGGATCAAGAAATTGAGCGGCATGCCGGGATTAGCAACCTACGAAATACATAAATTTAAAATAATACTAAATACTAAAATGAATGCATGCTGCCGACGTCATATTTTGGTTACTTTTACGTTCTGTTATTTTGTATGATTTTTCATCTACATATATTTCAAACACAAATATAAGTATTTTTTGAGCAGCCTTTACTTGGAAAACTAGTCTCAAAGTCCAAGTCCCACACATGAATCTGGAATGCGAAATCACATATTAGCTTAGCTTTAGTAGATATTTCAGGTTCACTTTCATAATACTATATAAAATCCATCATCATCATCATCATCACCATCATCATCATCATCATTATTTACACTTTTCACATCAGAATACTATAGTATAATTTTATTAACAAAATCACTCATAATCCCTAACTCGAGAATTAAGTTTTTCTTTTTCTTTCTTTGAGATGTTTATCTTTACAAAACGATGTGAATATTCATCTTGTCAACGACTTTTATGAAATGGGTGGTTTTTTGGTAATATATATATATCTACGTGACTCAAGTTTTCCCAACCCAGAAACATGGATTATTCGTACATCCTTGTAAATCGTTGTAAAAAAATAATTACTATCCAAAAAATAGGTAGTTGCCTACATAGTTTAATAAACTAATATTTTCTATCATGACATAATATTGAATGTAGGAGTAACCACCAAGTTTTCTATTAGTGTAACTATATTCTATATTTTTGCCTAATTAATTAATTTAATGCTTATAACATGGTGTATTTGTCTATACTTAAGATATAATTAGGATTAGGGATTCCAATCCCGGGATCCCGAGCTATTTTCGATACCTATGAATCCCGGGATTAATAAACATAATCCCGGGATTTCGGGATTGATTTTTTTATCAATTTTTATGGAAAATAAAATAAAAGCGAAAATATAACAGAAAAAATACTTTTAATAAAAATAACTACATTAGAAATAAACTGAGTTTGAATGAAGTTTGATTTATACCCATGTGTAGGTAGCCGATTCATTTTATTTTTTCACATAAATAATTAAAAATGAGAAAGATTGGAAAAAAACAATGCTTCGCACTTTTAACAAAGTAATTCCACCATGATATCATACGTTTTCCGGCAGTTTCATATTTGGCTGACTAATTATATTTATGAAGCGGAAAGGCCATAAGTACGCCATGATTATTTGCTTTACTATTTTAAATCTCGCTAACCCATCCATTAAGTCTTTACTATCAGAAACAGCAATCTCATATTAAATTCATTATTATTTATATTACAATATTATTTACTCCATTAAACTTGTGTATTTCCAAGATTGAACGTATACAATATAAATGTCTTAAATAGAATAAATTATACTAGATTTATTTTTGACCCATTTTATCAATGTTATTTGTAAATATAAAAATTTTATATTAACAATGGAAAAAAATGCCAATCCCGGGACCAGTCCCGGGATCCCGGGATTGTCAAATTGTAATCCCGAAATCCCGGGATCAGAATTTTGGTTCGGGATTGGATTCCCTAATTAGGATGGTTTTGAGTACAATTCTAGAAAAACCCAAAATATCACTTTAAACCTAAACTTATAAAATATTGAGCTAAAAAACTTTACAATGATAAAATCAGTGTTAATGGTTTGTGGAATAACAGTTTAATTAATTTATTTGATGTAAATTTAAATATTGATCGATATTTAATTACTGTGTTATTAGAATAGTCTTAATATGTATGTTAAAGAAGAATAGGTATTATATACCTATTATTATACAAGTGACTGTCACTAATGTGTACCGTGTTGTGAATGCATGTCGGAGGCTTTTCATCAGAGAGTGACAGGAATACCTGATGACTTGTCACCAGAGCTGATTGATGACAGTATCTCAATCCAGAGGAGTGCCCAGAAAAGGGGCTGAAAACTTCGCGAATTAGTATATTAGTGCTTGTCATAATAGGTACTATTTTATGTAAAAATACATTTATTTATTTAAAATTAATAAACATAATATTTATTTATTGATGTTCATAAAAAATAACGTTTAAATAAATTGAAAAATAACATTTTAAAAACAAATCTTACATAATATATTATACTTAACTAAAAATATCTACGTCTCTAGAGAGCGTATTGATTAGTCTTACAGCTGTTGCTAAGCTGATAAGTTTGACATGAGAAAATGGTTTAAAAGATGTTGTAAGAATATTGCGACTCTGCGGGTAACTTATCTTTTTATAATACCAATATTGAAAACCATGCTACTTTACAGCTATACATTGGTATATTTTAAAAGCAAAAGAAACCTACGAGCCGAGTGTGGAAATAGAGCGTGCAAGGAAATACTCGATTGAAAAACTAATCGGTATATCTAAAACAGACGCATTGAGAAATTTCTGTGGGATGTACTCTGAAAATATAAGCTTGCAACTTCATTTGGACTTTCCATACACAAAAATACTACGTACCTTCTACTGAAACATTCATCAAACTAACCTTTCGAACTCATCGACAGAGGCAGATGACACTGACAAGGGGATGCTACTCAACTGAACTGTGGTGTAATGTTACTATCGAGTGGGTGTGTTTTCTTTCGACTAGCTTTATCACCAGGTTTGAACGAATCTTAAATATATTACATTCAGTAAAAGTATGTATACCATAATTTAATAAATGTCAGTATTTAATATTTTGTAGTTTATCCTAAGTTGCTAAAAAAATATTGTTTTATGTCTCATACAATACCATAAGTTGTAACATGAGTGATAATAATGAATGAAATAGTAATGAGTAGTAACGTTATTAATTTAAAGCATAATTTTATCACACAAACATATTCATCACAAAAATAGTATTATTTATCATTTTCTCTATTTGATATTCATGATGGTTTTTTTACATTAATTTAATTGTTCTGCATAATATTATATATGTATAGTACTTAATGGATTTTAATGCAATTATAGTATAATAACACCCTCTGGTGCGCCACTGTCTTTTAAGAACAGTGACGGCAGAGCGTTGTCAAAGCGATGTCCCGCGTGTGGTCGCAGTACATCACACCTGGAATGCGTAACTCAACAGGTGTAAAATCGATAAATTAATTCGCATACCAAATCTGGTCATCGTAAATAATTAGAATTTTTATGTTAACCGACTTATACGCTCCTAAAAATTTGCATAACTTCGCATAAAATTCTTTTGTCGATCAGTGCACCTCATAAATAAATACGCAAGTACGTTGGGTATCGTAAATTGCGGTTTGTTTATACATGCGAGTGTAATTAAAATCGAACAGGATTCCGTGTAAAATTGCGCTTCGTAGTGTTAAAACACATTTTACTGGGTTACTGTAAAAATACGTATCAGTATAATATTATTAATAAATTAATTGCAATAACATTTTGTTCTTGAATTCTTGAGATTGGATGTTCATACCGGAGCCGTATGATTTAAATTGTCTTCGGTCTTATTTATGGTGATATAAAATTTATTAATTTTTTTTTCCGACCATGTCCGATTCTAATATGATCATATGGGCCTCCACAGAGTAGACGTTTGTATTAACAGATATGGTTTTTTTTTTACGAGAAATGGATGTCAGCCACTTACTCAACCTATACCTACCCTGACTCACACACAAATTGAAAAACAATATGTGTACTTGCCAAACCCAGGATTCGAACCTGAGACCCACGGCGTGATAGTCCAATGCTTAAGCCGCGCGGCCACCGTGGGTGTAAATATTAAATACCTTTGGATAAAAGTCTGAGAGCCATTCATAGAGTATTTTAAACTACGCGCCGATATAACCACACGTCGTTGCAGTGAGCGGACGCCGTTAAACATACCGCCGTTGCAATAAATATATAAATAATTATATCTGTAAACTATTTTGACTTGCTTTCACTTATCGATCCACCACGTCTCCATGCTTATTATGCGAGCGTATATCTAGGCGTAATGAACGTCAAAATGCCTTTGATGTTATGCTGAAAGTGTTTCAGAATTGACCTCCCAACACCTTGTAAACTATTTTATTGACCATTGGTTTCTTTGTATGTATGTTTTTCTGGCCAGACTAAAAGCAAGATTGGCAAAACACTTGTAAATCTTATTTTCATATATGCCTCGGAAACCTGGATATTAATTCTGAGAAATGAAGGAGCCCTTTAATTTTTCAAAAAGAAAAAAAATCGCCGTATTTATGAAGCAATTGGGGACGGAAAAACTGGGATGAGAAAATGCAATGATGAGATCTACAGTTTTAAAAAAAATACAAAGTTGTTTAATCAATTATTGTAATTGGGAGAATATGATAGTTAGATCACGCGCATAGTATGAAAAAAAATAAACTGGTAAATTACCGGGGTTGACAGGGTACATTAGAAGTGGCAGACACAGTTTGCTGTCATATAAGAAACTACCGATGACTGCCGAATGCCTGGAGTATTGAGAGTTGCCAACTTGGATAAGGACATGTAAAGAGTGTGGTTGTAAAAAGTCAGGACCCATCCCAGATTTTAGTGCTCCTGATAATAACTCTGATGATGATGAATAATAAAGCTCCTGTGATACGGTGAAGTATCTTAGAAATAGTCCAATAGTAACAAAAATCCAATCATTTATTATTACGATCCGAATGCTGAATGTTTTTTTTTTATTCAATACACAAAGTAGATAGGTACACAGCATTGACATGCAGTGAAATAAATCAGTTTGAGAATAATTTATGAAAATAACACTTCTTGATTTATGACAAATTAGATTTTTGATAATTTCTAGATCAAAACTATCAATATGCTGATATTATATTGTAGTTATATTAGCCGGCTCTCACATCTACGCTCGTCTCATTTATATGATGCGGTGACCGGCGAGCCGATATAGGAATGACCAATTCGTAGGTGTGCGTATGCATTCTGTCAGCTTCGACTCACAGCACTAGATGCTTTTTTCAAACTAAAAAGTTGCATTCCACCAATGTGCGGAGCTCCATTTGGCAACGTGTGTTTTGTGAATAATGATGACATCACATCCACGTATTCGACACGTTGTAGACGAGATGTGTTTTGATGTGTAAGCCGGCTTAGTTGATAGTGATACATCGCAAATTGTTAAGTCTTCGTCTACCGATCACACATTTTGCACAAGGATGCGGCGGCTCTGATTATAACCGAGTACTATAAAAGTTAATACATATTATTATTATAATTTATTATAATTAATAATATTTATGGTGAAGCCTGTTTCAAAAAGCACGTGTCCAGTGACCCCACATTAGCTTCTATATTACTCACAATACCATTTATGGAAACGTTATTGGCATAAGAGTAAATCTACCGAAGAAGTAAAATAAGTACCAGCTATCAACATCAAGAGTTTCCATATGCATATGCATCTAATGTATCGCATGTAAAAATAAATCAAATACCCATCCAACAAGTGTATCGTTATGTACGTAATTGTGTTGTATCGTAAATTTTTATGTTGTGTTGCAAATCTTTTAGTACCTATTATTACATTATAATATTATATTTGTCTTGAGTTATCCATCTGTCTATAACGCACGAGAGAAAATATGTGTACATAATAATTGTAGGAGAGCGTGAGACGGAGAATACGTATTCACGTAAATGCTAATTCTAAATTTGAAAAATAAACTGACACGCAAATAAAGGAATCGTTTCTTCCAGTCGTAGAGCAAAATAAATGATTGGATTCTTTAATAATAGTTTGACAGAATACCTATATGCTTACAGTACTGTACTAGCATATCGAAAAAGTATTAAACGACATTACAATTAATTTTTGACAGATTTATTTAGAAGGTTTATATAAGTATCGTAAGTATCAGATGGGAAACAAGGTTTTGAAAATTATGTATCACTAAAAATATCAATTTATAGCATTTAATAGAGTATGATCGATTAAAATTGAAGAAATTTCGGAAGTAGATAAATCTAAATGAAAGTATTAAAAAAATCAACAAAAAGAAATTAGTGAGTTATGTAATGCACAATTAATAACAAATAGATACATTGTGGATGAGGAAGAACCAGTAAGGATCAGTTAAGCGTTGCCGTTTTACAAATGAACGAGTTCAGCGATGGCGTACTCGGCAAAGTCAGAATACTCTACAACAACTCTGCCAGGCTGACCAGGTACCACTTGTTATTTTTTTCTAGAATAATAATAGTGTGCTGTAGTTTTTTTTATTTTAGAGAAACAGTTGGAAAATATGGCTCCTAGAAGAGACAATAGCTGCACAAATACAGCGTTAATCAACAGGTAAAAAACATCCGTAAGGTAAACCTAAAAGTGCGGCCACACCGAAAACAAGTCGCGCGACAATTCGTTAAATTTTACGATAAGCATGATAATTATCGTAAAATTTCTTAAGGCCATGCATTAGTTGAGGCACGGTCTAAAAAGATCGCTGCTAGGCGATGTGCGAATTGCGGGTCGCGGGTGAAAATGACGCCTGTCAAACGAAATATTATTTCTCATATAAATCCAACATACGTCCATTTTATGTTCTGTTTATTATTCTATTAGTATCAATAATAATATATTCATTGACATGTTTGCTTTTTAAAGTAAATGGGTAAAGTTTTTAGTCATCTTTACACGATTTTAGAATTAATTGGCCCGTCGCCATCACGCAGCAAAGTGACGTGCGTCCGACTCCACGTTCTCTCAATGAATGCGAAGCAAGTACAAATTTTCGTCGCGCGTACAGTTGAACATTATTTGGCATTTCACTGATGCGTCACCTTAAGCAATTATGATAATTGTCGTAAAATTTAACGAGTTGTCGCGCGACTTGTTGCCGGTGTGGCCCCGGCATAAGATCTAAATCAATGGGGTAGTTCGGTTCTGTGGAAGTATGTGGCAATATTACAGAAACGAATATACAGTTAAATGCCCTTTACCCAATACTAATTTAGTGGTGTTAGTCCTTTTTTTATTAAAAATATATCTTAATAGACCACACGGTGACCCGCTTGTCACGTTGTTACTATGAATATCAAAATCGTATTGAGCTACTATGCCTACAAGAATACGCACGCACTTGTTTCAATGCGATCATTATTTTCTTACATATTATGCATATAGATAAGTAATATAATTCACGCTCTACGTATATTATAATAAAATTGAAATACATTATTTTAAATCATTCTTAGTATAAATATTGGATCACCAGATGTTATGTTTTTCTAACTGTGATAACGATAATATAATGTTAAACCGTTTTTAGGGTATACTCAATTCTTTTCCATTCAACTAAGTGGGTAATGCATTTTGTTAACTTGTTTTAGATTTGGGTACCTAATCAAATATAGGGTTTTTAATGTTTTTGAGCCGTGGTTAGGGTAATGGTTTTTGTTTCATGACCCAGAAAAAAATACACCCTAAATTAAAGACAACAATTTTTTTAGTTTTCAAAATCTTTCAAAAACGCTCAATGCTGTCAACTTTTCCACCTAAACTGAAAATTCCACCTAGAATCTAGGTTGGCTAAAGTCAAACAGAAAAGGAAATTTCTAATCAATTGATTTTCCATGAAAATAAACTGTCTTGTTTTAGAAAGCAATTGAAGATGGATAAAAAATAGCGTACCTACCAATGTATAAATAAATAATGTTATTGATTGTAAAGCGTAAAAACATAAAATTTTAAATCCATTTCATTTATACCGCGTAAGAATTATGCGTGAGTCAGCGAAATTACTGAGTCGTATTGTCTCATGTTTCTATACGAAATTGTCATCATATTTTACGTGGGCAATTTGAATGAATTCAAAAAGCTAGTATGTAGATATATTATGCTACCAGATATAATATACCATAATAATAACCATGCGCGTGCAATACATCGTAACAATGAACATTTATTCTTGGGGTAAGATTGATTTTATACAAGTACGTCTTATACAATACCGAGGTTTGTAGCCCAGTGGTTAGAGCTGTCGCCCGACAGCTAAAAGATGTTTGTTCCAATCCATTCTGTATAAGTTTTTAGATGCATGTTTGGAGTTAATAATTTTATTACAATTATTCATTTCTCGTAAAGAAGATCAATCATGAAGCCTTCTTAGTTGGACCAATGAAAAGTAATGAAATGGATAACATGCCATGCGAAAATTAGATTATTCGCATCAATTAGGACTAGAATTAATATGATTTAGAAACCTACATACTGATTTTGATTAAGTAATTCATACGGTATCATTGATATGAATAATTTTCATGTTTATAATAAAACTATATTATAATAATAATATAATTGATTCAAGCTGATATATGTAAAGGAGTCAAATAACGTAGGTATTATCTGTAATACGCATTGAGTCTCGACTCAGTGTTTAATAAATTTGTAATTCAATGAATTATGTAGCTTTAAGTAAAGTAAACAGTGATAAGCTTACATATAGCATTTTGATGACTTGTTGAAACTTAATATGAAATTTCATGTCTGACAAAATGATTTAAAGTCATTATCCAGTAGCTTCATCTCACAAAGTAAATAAAATTTACTTGGCTTCTAGTAATACTCGTAAATAATCTAATTATCAAATAACAATAAATTCTTGTTGTAATAAAATGTTGAGTATACAATATAAGGTAAAGCTTTCATCTATCATAGGTATCTATGTATATTGCTAATATACCACAGCAGTTATTATATTTATTATTTGATAGGAGAACGGGAATAACTAGAAAAACATATTTTTTGAGGAAAAATTCTGATTGGGAGTTATTTCTATAAGTAAATATAATATTATTATCTACAAAAATAAGTTGGAACCACCTCAGAAACATTGGTTAATCCAATACGAAAAATTCCAAAAAAATGCACATGCATCGCAAACTGAATAGTTAACTTTATCGATTAAGCTAACTATATAAATAATTATCATATGTAAATTTTATAACATGCACCATGATATTTGTAATTTAGTAGATGTATATAAGCGACCATAATATATTATGTTGTATTTTTAAATCAAGGCATTATTCGCTATACTATTTTTGATTCTTAGGCGGCGCACGATCTCATCAAATTTTCCCTTTCTCAAAAAATACCGTTTTAACGTGGATACCTGCACTTATTAACAAATTTAAAAAAAGAGATCCCATTATCATCTTATTCATTATATATTCAAACAGGCCATGAGGCCCAATGACAGTAGTGTAGTGTAACAGTAGTATAGTTAGTTATAGAAGTTAAACAATAACAAACACCAAGACAAGAGAAAATCACATACATTTATTGTGGACCTCGCCGGGAATTGAATCTAGAGCCTCCAGACGAAAGCCCAACGCATTACGCAGTAGACTACGAGGACCGACTTACTTAATGACAAATGCAAAAAAAATATATTGAACGTAAGTGTATTTTTTTTGTTTTTCAATAGTAACGTTCCCAAACTTGTTCCAAATTTTATACATATTCAAAAAATAATATTGCAATCCTAAGTTTTGAGTATTTAATGAATAATAAAATAACGTATCAATACTTCACGTATGTGGTATCGAGACATCACATTATTATTGTCTAGTAGGTACGTAAAAATGTATATTTTGGAAAATTGATACTGAAGTGCTCAGACAGCGGTGCGGCTTGGGGTCAAGACCACCCCCAATATTTGATAACAACATGTAATATTATTTAAAAAGTAAATATTTAAAACTGATAAGAAGAAGCTGATAAGCGTGAAAGTTGAAGGACGAAAAAGACGTCGATGGATCCAAATAAGCTGTAGTAATCAAGTGAAAGAGGATCATTGATGGTGATTATACTTGGTGTAAAATGCGACTTTCAAAAGTGTAGAAATACGACTTCAAAGAAGAAAATGAACTGTGCAGGTTCTACATAATATTACATTTAAAAACAATTTTTAAATATTTCACAATAGTAAGCGACTGAAGAATATTGTCAATTATTGGTGCTATCTTTGAATTGATTTGAATTTTAACACAAGATTTGAACTTAATAAAAACATTCTTTCCTGCTTGACCATACTAATAACAAAAGAAATTATTTTAGCTTAACTGATGATAACATTTGTTTTTTTTATAAAATGAGCAATTATATTATTAAACTAACAATGTATAATATTTAATTACATTAAATTACAGAAAATAGTTTTTTAGCCATTTGGATGCAGTATCAATTATTATAAAGATGAGTCAAATATTATGTTGTTTATGAAACAATATTCATTTCATTATCGGTGAAGAGTAAGTCGACTGCCTACTTATAAGGTTTTGCCAATTTTCGCACAAAGCCACAGTAGGATAATATTTCAAATTGATATTACATGCCATGGTATTGCGAGCATCCCGAGCTATAACTTCATGCTAAATGACACTTTAATTTACTACGAGACAGAAATTTCAATATTAAAAGGAAAAAGGTGATTTATTACACCAAAACGATCTCGACGGATATAATATGTAAATACATTTTTTAATGGTGGACAACACACTTACTTTACTTTGTCACTCACTCTAGTCATGGAACTTACGGCAAGCACATGAGCACACTTTTGATCCGGCGACACGTCCTGCGTCTTATGTCATCATCCTTGAAAAAAGGTAAGGAAGAATCGGCCATGACTGCATAATCCATGTCACAAATTTGGGCAGCATTTGATATACATATTATCTCAGTTATGCGAAGCACATTTAGTTGATTTGATACATCCACCACCAATGGTTAGGACGTCTCCTCACAAACTTGAGTGTTCATTTAACGGTCGTTATAGTTTACCGATTAAGAAATCAACATAATATCATAATTGTTATGTATTCAATTGTCTGTCAGTATTCAAAGCGTATATGTAGATGCCTATATAATTTTTATTGATATTATAGCTACAGCCTTATTCCGTTGTAAATAAAGTGTCAATTTTCAAATAATATTTTTTGTTATTGAATGCCTATAGGTACCAAGTGTAAAAAATATTTTAACAATACAAGGTCATTTCATATCTAGTTTTAACTTGTTCTCTTCTTGGATTAACCACCCTGTAAATGAAGTCATCTTCTAAGTGACTAAGACTATCCACCCCTCATGCTCCTTCTTTCAGGGGTGAAGGCTTCTTATTGAAGCTTCTTTACTGGGTCGCTCCAGAGTGCTAATGCTCTTTCTCTTCTTTGCCTTTCCCGGAGGAAGTATTGATAAAGCAACCTGTCTCTCAAGGTTATTCGGACTGCCCCAAATAATATATATAAAAAAAACTTCAGAATGCGTCTTATACGTATACTTGTCGAGAGCCGTTCTTTCATCTGAAGTCTCTGGATGATTTACTTTTTTGTTCTGTGCTCTTTCCATGAAATAAATATATTATAGGTAGGTATGTTATTTTGTAATATTAAAGTAAATTTGTTTAAATTAAGGGACCGTTGTTATTTAAACCATATTAACTAAAACTATATATAATATATGCCTATTTTTTGTCGAAAACATCATAACACACTATAATAATATATAGCACCATTAGAGCACAGGGAAAGAAAACATATAGAGCCACGTTCCACACCTCCCACGATGTGAGACCTACTTACATTGCGCAGATCACCTTGTATCACCGCAGCAGGATGAAGTAAGTTCAACCACGGCGACGGAATCCATGAAGCTACCCTACCATTATTAATAGTATGATACTAAATAAAAAGCTAGGTACTCTTTTTACTACTACTTTTAGGTACGCTATTTTTTTTCTTCTTATACCTACGTTATTTGAATCGGTAACAGAAATTGATAGGTATTTAACAATAACATAATTTTAATACATAAAGAGCGTCGTTGGTATTAATATAAAATGATTGTGCTTCACGTGTGTTCTTTGATTTACCGGAAAGTAATATGCCCAGAGGTGGGAGCGGAAGGGCCATCCATCTAAAGTGAAAATATCTTTTCAGTTTAGGATAATTGCGTGCATATTTTTTGTGGTTTACGGATGCATACTCCGCGGTAAACGTGTTTTACTTTGGCATTCCAAATTCATAAAACAATTCACAGAAGGTATACTGTGATATTTTATTATTACAATAAATTTGACAATAGTAGATAATAAATAAGTGTAGTAATTTTAAAATATATAATATGTATATACAGTTTTATTATGTTTTTCGTTCAGTTAATCTAAACTATGGAAATAATTAGTGTAAATATTCTATGAGTTTTATAAAATTTATAATAGAAAATACAGAAAGAAATAAATGGTTAAAACTCTTCTAATGAAAAATATCAGTTCTGCACTTTAATAAAAATTTATTTAAGACCACAAATATTAAGATATAAGTATTTAAAATTAATTTTAATCTTTTTCATATAAAATATTATGAAGTACTATTTTTATAACGATAACAAATAATAAAGATTTTAGTGAAACCACGTTAAGCGCCGGCTAGATGTCCATGCTTTACCACAAGATTAACTGCACAAACCGGTTTGTATCGGGAAGCCCGTGTGTATGGACGGGAAAACTGTAGCTCACGCAAACCGAAAAGCGATGCAAAAGTGTTCCGTATTTTTTGCACAAACTATACCGCGCAGGAAAGTCGCTGCCGCCTAGCCGGTGCATTATAGACAAATAGCACGAAACTGATTTTAATTTCTAAATAAAATTATGATTATCATAGTTTACCTACCCAATGTTTTTTGAGTGTGTCCATTTTTAATACTAAAAGTAAAAAATAAGAAAATCTGTCATTATTTTATGTTTTTAAAATGTGCATATTGGCCTTGTATTTTGATTTCAACCAGATCTATCGAAATACGCCTTCATACAATCTTTAGGTCTGACTACCATCCATTCATAGTGAACAACATTGACCAGTTCTTCGTTTTACCTCTATTAAAATCATTACTATTAAAATATTTTTTGATAATTCCACATAGTTTGTGTGAATTATTTTATTTTATCATATCACTTGTATACCTACTATAATGCATTATATGAATTTCACCTTTATATAGAATATAGATAATACTAATGGTACCTAATAAATGAATATAACTACATATTATATTGTTTTCTTTTTCAATCACAGGTGGATTTTGGCCGCCTCATAAAGAAGTTCTGACACATTACCGCTCGGCTATTGCAGGCATATTGATAAATACAAAATAAATCAAGAAGCGATACTTCCAAAAACATGAGGATACATAGAAAATTATTGAACAAAAAATAAATTATAATTATTCGTGGTCAATTTACTGCTGGATGAAGCATTCTCTAGGTAGATTACATTCCTCTCCATAATGAGCATTGCGTTGCTTTCTTTGAGACAACATATTGTCAACAAATTTCGTGTGTGTAGTTCAATAAAATATATTGTAATCGTTCTCATTTCGTGATTCATTGCACTTTGGTTTAGTTTAGTGGTATTTATTTTGATTTTATAAATTTCACATAATTTCGATATTTGATTCAATAAAAGCAACAACTGCTTTCGATTTTTTTGGTTTAAATACTAAATGAGTTGAAAACGTATTTTTATTACGCGGTTAGAAAATCACATTACGCATTATTATAATAATGTATAGCTATTTGTACACGCAGAAAAGTGAAATGCGTTTTTAATATCCGGTTGATAAATTACCAGATATATCTAATACTTCAATGATAATCCAGAAATTTCTTTTATTAGTAACATATTTGATTTCCATAAAGTAGAGGGTAGACTATCCTCCACGTAACCTTGCCATTGTACACAGTGACAAGGATTTTTGTGTATACGCAACGGTATAAATATATTAGTAGAAGCCGGGCACTCGATTGGTTTACACACGTACGCCGTATAATTGTATTAGTAAATTCCAAGCACTCGATTGGTTTATTCACGTTTTCATTCAAAGCCATCTATTTCAAATGACAAGGTTACGTGACGGAGACTCTAATGGTGCCGTAGATGACTGCATGATAATTATAAGTTTATTTTAGACAAACCCCCACCTAACCTAACCTAACCTGACTTAACCTAACCTAGCCTAGACTATCATAACCTACCCCAATCTAATTTAACCTAGCTTAACGTTAATGTGTAATAATGATGTATCGAAATGTATCAAATTAATATTGAATCGAAAATCATGTCCCCCGACAAAAAAAAGGGTTTTTAATACAATTGTTTATGGGATGAACTATTTCCGCAAAAGAAAGTTACAAATGGTCATGCGGTCATCTGCGGCACTGTAACCAAGTAAAGTACTAATTCTATAGTATCAGTTTTTAAATAAATATAACTATGTTTACTTATGTACATTTATATTATAAATGGGCACTTACTTTCCTTGTTTTTGAAGTACATACCCAAAATAATAAAAAAAACAAATTTTCTTAAATTATGAGACCAAAATCAATGATCATACGAATATGTACAAAACTAGTAAACCACTATTAGTTATTTGCGGACATATTAGGAAAACTTTAACTTAATGTATTTATATTTTTATTTTAAATAACATAAAATACATACAAATATTTTAACATTAAGGGGGGACATGCTCAGCGTAGGTCAAAATGGAGCTTTTGTTCTATTTTCAAAGCATGATCCTGGACATACCTTAAACGTTGTAGATAATCTATTTATATAATTTTGAAGCCTTATTATCCTTTATATTTATTTTAAACATTTGATGACTGCATAAGGTATTTTATTACATAAAATAGTATTCTTTTATACCATTCGCTCTAATGTTTTAGAATATAGTCATATTTCAGTACATAAATGTGCAGTGGTGTTAAGATTTTTTACATTTATTAATTTTTAAATGCATTTATAAAACCATCAGTATAATTTATATCTATAATTGAGAATATCCATACTATAATTGAAGTAGGGAGTAAAATGATGTTAACGCGCTGTGTTTGAACATGTAGGTACCGTTTAAAAAAAAAGATTTTTTTTCGGTTAGCTGGTTAGGTACTTCAATTATAGTTTGTCAATTTATGGCCGTATGTTGTAGCTTAACCACTGGGGAATGCCAAAAGAAATGGCGTACTTCAAAAAAACACTACCTTATTGTTAAGTCAATAATTATTATAAAGCAATCATTATTCGTAGGATGTTTATCACACTTGAATGGTCAAAGACATAGCTTATAATGAGTATCTTTAGAATTATCTTCAAATATGTTAATCTTGCCCATTTTTTGAATAATAAAATTCCCAATTCTTGTCAAATTTGGGATCACAAAGATTATCAATATAATTTTGTATCGTAAATATTTCACTATAATAATGTCAATATAAATTATACTGATGGTTTTATAAATGCGTTTAAAAATTAATAAATGTAAAAAATCTTAACACCACTGCACATTTATGTACTGAAATATGACTTTATTCTAAAACATTAGAGCGAGAGGTTTAAAAGAATACTATTTTATGTAATAAAAATACTTTATGCAGTCATCAAATGTTTAAAATAAATATAGCGGAAGGCTTCAAAATTATATAAATAGATTATCTACAACGTTAAAAGTATGTCCAGGGTCATGCTTTGAAAATAGAAAAAAAGCTCCATTTTGAGCCACGCTGAGCACGTCCACCCTTTAATTTAATATAAATCTGTAGTTTATTTATCTAAACGATTTGACTACATAGCATCCTCCTTTTTTTGTATTTTGACTTAAAATACTACTTAATAGTATTGAGAGTAGTTTTAAAAAGAATTATTCGTGCATTTATTATTATAATTGACTAATATGAAATTGTACCGGGGTACCTTGGGCTTTGTCATCATTATTTCGAAAACGTAAGATTTATTAGTAAGTAATTTAATTATCACAAAATAGTCGCATCTACAATAATCATATTATTCTATAAGCGTTACACACTTTAATGGGGTTTGACTGCCTCGGGCTTGGTCATCTAAACGCCTCGAAGTTGCAATAATGTGGCAACCAGCAGATTTCCCAAATGAAAACTACATCAAAAATGACTCTTGCAATTTACCGAATATGTATTCATATATATAAATAGCGAGTCATAGTTGATGGGTTAGTTCAGTCAGTTCTGTGATCTTTGTGTCAGTCAATCTCAGTTTCAGTATCACTCCGCACACTGAGCCTCGGACCAGCGCACTCTCTCATCATTTTCACCCTAAAACATTCTGTCACCGTGTCTATAGCATCATACACTATAGCATCACTTCCACCGAGTCTTAGACCGCTAACGCAACTCCTGTATCATTATTTACTCTCATGCCATCTGTATACCGTTACATAACAATAAACTCTCACTCTTCCATTCATTTGAGCAATCTTTAACAGGCCTCTTTTCATCTCTACACCTGTCACCCCTCGTCTCTTTACCTACAGCGAGACAGCTAAAAATTTAGAAAATGTGAGAATTTTTTCTAAATTACTCTCCTACATTTTTGATATTGAACTTTTCCTATCAGTTCATCGATCCATTGAGTTTTAAGGTAATGCTATGGGTGTGTCACTGCATTTGTTTATCTCACAGTGAATACTCGTCGAATAACATATCAATTCGCTTGACAGTTTAAATGATAACTTAATTATCTATTTGTTTCTTTTGTGGATATATATATTTATTACATTATGGTTCCACATGTTATACGTCGGAAAGTACGAGCACTTATTATTTCAGATTTATATAAACTTAGGTGGACATTTTATAATTTACGGGGTCACTATTTTAGAACCACTATTCTAGCAGATGCTTTTAAATAATAACTCATTATGGCATTATAAGGCAATAACCGTCGTAATATGCGACGTTTCGCATGTGATAATATATTATCTCAGATATCTATTAAGTATACGGCCAAAGCTGCGAAAGCTTTCGTCGCGTCAATAAATAAGCTCGCAGGAAGAAATGAGGCAGTGCTGAGAGTAACGAGGGCGTCGCAGCGTCACATGAATTATGCGGTCAGCGGGCAAAGCGGCGCAATACAGAACACAGCCTGCAAACCTGTTCCTATACAAATGAATTTGCTCTCAAAAGCACTGTTCGAAATAATAAACTTTTCCGTTTACGAAATATGTTAAGCGATCGAATAGCGAAAATGCAGTATTATGAATATGTACATAATATTATTATAAACTATACGAGACACTATAGTTTCAAGCCATTCATGTGTGCATTACATCAAGAAAGTTTGTTTCTAATTAGGCAAAGACTGTAATAATTTAATTCAAGGCGTATCTACACTAAAAGAAATATAGATAGAAGATGAACTTTAAAAGTTTGCAGTCCTTGTTCCCGACAATTAATATAGCATGTTAGATTATCTCGATCTAAATTGCCATACGCCAAAACCTCAACAGAAAAATTTGTTTAAAGTTTTTGAAATAACCTTATAAACCGAACGAATTTTGCAATATGGCCGTTAAATTGATTACAATGCAAAATAAATATATCATGCATATGGAGCGTATTGATTAATCTCGTAGTTCTTTATGATAGTAAGACATAAACTTGACGCAAAGAGAAGGTATCAATAATGAAAATTTTAGTTATGTAGGAACTGATAAGTATTAGTAACTATTATAGAATTGATTCTAATAATAATTGAATATACATACCTATTGTAATAATTTGTTTATAATGTCTACCTCACTAATGTTTTTTTTCCCTTTAGCCTGGAGAATGAGATATAATAACTAACTGTATAATGCAAGCTCCACTAGTTTCGCTCTCCATCAATTTTACACTATTGGTTAGGTGAGAACATATCCACAGTATGCTAAAAATAAATAAATTAATAATTATTTGCAAAAATGGATAACAAAAAACAAATCAGGATTTTACAATGGAATGCCAGAAGTATGAAGCAAAAAAAGAATGATATAGAACTTTACTCAATAAGACAAAAAATAACAATAGCATTGATCTCAGAGACTTGGCCGAGGTCTGAATTAGACTATCTGAAATTCAATGATTACACGATGTATCAAAAATACAGAGGGGATGGATACGGAGGAGAGCGATTCTGGTGCATAAGACACTGGCGTCTAAAGAAGAAAGAAAGAAAGACGGAAGAGCTAAGCAAAATAATTATAAATCTATTTAACAGAATAAGAGTGAGGACCTGATCGACGGATCCCCTTCTAGAAGAGAAGAGGCGATATGACAGCGAGTCGCAGTCAAAGCCTCGGTAAAATCAAAAATAAAAAAAAAACAAAAAAAAAAAATATTTGCAAGTATAAAAACGTCATGACAAAATTTGGCAAACTATTAGATTTAATTCGTGTGAGTCATAGGCGTGCCGATAGTTCAGCTGGATAGGAGTACTCACCCGAATAGTAAAAAGATGTGAGGTTTGAGTCCAACTTGGTCTTCTTTAAGCACTACGGTGCATGGTTGTGACATCAGTCCCATGCGGCTCCGTTTCGGGACGGAATGAGCACTTACAATCACTTCTTTCAGACACGTCTATAGCTAATGGAAGGCGGCCGTGCATATCCACGGCTGTATATACATGACGAGTGGTGGTGTGAAAACAAAGTAGGCATTTTTATAAAGGGTCCGTCCTCGCGCGGGCCCAATTGGCCATGCAGATCTGATAGCAACCGATGCCAACTTTGCGGTATTTGAGAAATTTGTAGCATCGTATGGGGAGCGGGATAGTCCCACCTCCTCTGTAGACTCACCCATTTCAGCTCGTGATACTCTGTATTTAGATACACAGGGCGCTAAACGTCAGCGGACAGCAGAGCCAGTCCAACTTTTGTTTCATTCTTAACTTCCTTCTTTAAGCATTACGGTGCATGGTTGCAGCATCAGTCATGTGTGGTTTCATTGCGGGACGAAATGAACACTTAAAATCACTTCTTTTAGACACGTTTATAGCATCATGGAAGGCGGTCGTGCATATCCCCGGCTGTACATACATGACGAGTGGCGGTGGTAATCTAGGTAGGCATTTTTTATAAAAGGTATGTCTTCTGAGGTTTTTCAAAACTATCTAAATTTAATGAATATGATCTTACGTTGTTATGTATGATGCGCAAATTCTTTATAAAAATCAAATCGCTTGTGTTATGCAAAGGTTAACATCCTGCATTTGGTATGATGAAACTATCAATAATATATAATTTTATAATAACTAAATATCACATTTATATTGCATCATATAAACAGTTATAAATTGCTGTTATGCACATAAATGTTATGTTTACATGCAATTTAAGTTGTGAGAGGATAAGGGGTTAGGTTTGAGTGCAGCATATCATTTTATGTCGCCTGGGGAGCTTAATGAAAGGCGCAATACTGATCGTGAGACACTGTTTAATCGAATATGAAAAATATGTGTAATTTCGCTGTAAATAAACCCGCAACTTTGTTTATTGAAAGTAAGGATCAAATAAGCAACATAAGACTCGCTGCACACGAGCGTTAATTTATATAATTTATAAAAAAAAAACTTTCTTTGGCACCACAACCTGGATCGAACTATTTTCTTCTCCAGTTGATCATTCCACTCATCAAGTCACCGAAGTCGTTGTTTTGTTTGTAATACCTACTTATTCAGACATACATTACACGTGACCGGCCGACGAACTAATTCTTCAACTATGCAAACAGTGGACTGCGTGACGGTGAGTGGAAAGTAAGTCTCAATTTAAAACACAAAATTCATATTTTCTCTTTCTCTCACTCCTACGGCAAGTCATAAGTGATGGAATACAAATCAATATGTAAGACGACATCACGAGGGCTTCCTCGTGGTTAATATGGAAACGAAATCCACGTAAACTGGTTAAGGAAATCAAACGATTAATGGTATGCCTTTAAAATCTCAATAAAACGATATTAAATTATATCTAGGGATTGCAACACCGGTATTTTAAAACCAGTATTCAATTATTTATCGATACCGGTTTCAAAATCCAAAATACCGGTATTTTCGGTATTAAAAAAGCATACCTACACATAAGTAAATGTTTGTCTAAAATGAATTTAATGTTATATTTTCGACATACCACTATATTGTATATTAAATTCAATGTTTATTCTGCTAAAACGCAAATATATTTACATAAACCATAAAATTTAAATAATATTAAGAATTAAAAGAAAATCCCTTAAATATACTTACTTATAGAATTGTTGCGATGAATTCACATAAATATTTCGAAAAAGAAAATATTTCCAAATATTCTATAACTATTGATCCATCGTTGGTAGTACAACTAACAAACACTGAATTTGTGAGAGATTTTCCTGTACCTGGACTTTTTGTATTTAGTGGTTGTAATTTTGAACATTCACAAACACCCAGGCTTTGAGAAAAACACATAAATGTTTTTGTCATGACCGGGAATCGAACCCAGAACTCTAGGGTGGAAGGCCAGCGCCTTACCCACTACACCACGAGAGCCGCGTTCTAAAATATTATGATTTATATATATTTATAAATGCCAACATAATAAATATAAGCAGGTGCTTCAGATTGCTATAAAATAGTGTTTTAAATTTATTAATAGGTACTCCTTTTTTTTCTCTTCTATAATACGTTTTGAAGAATAATAACACATAAGAAATACCGCAATACCAGTATTGATATATTCATTCGGTATTGCAATCCCTAATTATATCTGAATTTACATTTCACGGCTTATTTTATATACATCTTTGGTGTGATCGACGCATTGGGCATGTCTGATCTAGATCGCTGATTAACTAGTAACATCTGTAATACGTATTCATAATTATTGTATAAAATATTTAAAATTACGGTGAATGAAATACATAATATAGATTACATAATATAAAAATATAAACATTTCATTAGGTATATTGTTAATAAATAAAGTTTAGAGTACGTATTTTCGATAGGTACTACCTATAAGATAATTAAAAATATTTTATCATCAGTTATTACAACAATACATAATCGGTATTTGAATAATAACAATAATAATATGTATTGTCGAACACAACACTTGTAATATAAATAAATGCAAGGAGTTGCATATTGCAATGTTGTCTTCTTATTAATAATAATAAAATTGTTCCCGTTTCCTTTATAGGGCGTACGGATATCACGTGGTTGACCCTTGTGATAACCTCGTCTTTCGTTTCCTGTACCTGCCTAAGACATAATGCTGTCATAATATATTTGCATAACGATGTTTCATAACGTACGTAGTGCCTGAACAAACATCTTGATTAGGATATTGTGGTTTATAAAAAAATACTATATGCATTACGCATGTATGTAATTGTAATTATTTTATAAAAAATTTTTATAGCTGTGGTCATGTTTGATTTCTGACTAATGTTTCATATAAAAATGATTAATACGTAATGTAGATAGATCGTAATAGCAATACCACACACAATCAGGATGCATTGTTTTTAGTAAAATAAATAAATTACTGAGGAAAGTATTGAGGAAGCCACGTTTTTTTGTGGTGAAAAAGTGATGTAATACGTTATTATTTTTAATGTCAAGTAATGGTAATTATATGGTTACCTTTTAAAACAATTATTTACAAAAAAAACTCTCACTTTAATGAATCAACAATGTTTATTATCACAGAATGAATAACAAAATATTAGATTAAGACTAAAAAGAGGAAAAATCAAAGAGAAAAGAGAAAAAAAGAACTTTTTATATACAACGTTTTTAAATTTTCTTTGACTCGCTTTTGTACTTGAATGAAGTAATACTGAAATGTCATTTTGACATGTCATATTGATTTCCATAGTAACGCACGTATATATTAATAATTTAGTTGCTAGGACCCCAGACCCCTATCAATCAATATTGGTGTCGAAATAACTTTATATACAAATAGAATTAACTGAAAATGAATTCAATTCTCCTTGAAGATGGCTAAAAGTATTAAAAAATGCATTGGCATCGTGTTCTGATATATTCTAAAAGTTTCAAA
Source organism: Rhyacophila brunnea (assembly GCF_057557595.1). Classification (NCBI taxonomy): domain Eukaryota; kingdom Metazoa; phylum Arthropoda; class Insecta; order Trichoptera; family Rhyacophilidae; genus Rhyacophila; species Rhyacophila brunnea. The sequence continues at coordinate 19,969,764 of NW_028232965.1, forward strand.
TGTCTAGCTAGTCGAAAAGTTAGTTAAAAATCGATTGCAAGATTTGTACCGGACAAAGAACCACCGGACAAATAAGAATACGAGCTAAGAAAAACGTTGTAAAAAATAGTAAGTACATAATAATATAACATGGTATATTTTTGTATATTTTATTGAAAAGCTCAATTTGATCGAATGGCCTGCTCTCAAAAAAAAATGGAACTAACGGTAAAGTAAGGCTAATATTTGTAATAGAAATGTATCGATATTGAAGAGGCCAATAACTTCCCCAGGCTCTTCGTGATGCCGCCTCCCTTCCAGGATGATTGCTCTCTTGATACCTTCGACCACGTCCGGCCATCATAAACCAAACTGCCGGCGAAATAACATCAGTGTGAATGCACATAACTATCTATTTGTCTATTATTCCAAAATGGGTTCGACCAAATAACAGTCGGTTTAATAGTGATGGTATCACTCAAATATTTCAATAACTGACCTGAGAAGCTCAATTGTATTACAAATAACTACACAATCCAATACAGGGATTGCGAAACCGATATTTAGAAAACCGGGATCCCGCTATTCATCAATACTAAAATACCGGTTTTTAAATATCTAAATTACCGGGATTAAAAAAAACAGAAATTAAAAATACATACCTACTATATCTCACCCAATCGAACTGAAATAATATTGTTGATTTCGGTTTTTGGGCAGAATTTTGTTTTATTTTATTTTGTGCATAAAAGTTGAAGGCACTAAGAAAAAAATTAGGATGCTTTGAAAGAACTATGTGTGTATTTAACGATACCGGAATGAATAGGTAATGCCAAAAAACCGGTATTGATATTTTTATTCGGTATTGCAATCCCTAATCCCATATTCTTTTATTATTTATAAAAGTTTTGTTAAAACCAATGATATCATAGTGAATGTGAAGTATTTATTATTGAAACCATACGCTGTATGCCATTGATCGCAAAATACTCGAGTAAAGTGAATACAGATGTGATGATTGATAAATATCACCAAATTGAACTTGACTTGTGGGCGGGAGGGGGGGGGGTCATAAGTAATTTGAAAATTGTAAAAGAGAGTCGCGATTCGAAAACGATTGTGGAAACCTATGCTTTGTGCAATATGCCTCTACAAATAGGCTCTGTAATAATTCTTGTATTTTTTGGGGGAACATTATTTTTATAAACATTTCTGAGAAATATTATAACCAACAGAAAAAATCTTTTTGAAAAAAATAAGACACCCCGCAGGATTGAGCCTGCATCTCTCGGGTATCGCGCCCACGTACATAGACCACTGTGATAAAGGAGTCATACTTAATTGCGACAAATTTAATTTAATGGCTTTTAATACTCATTGAAGCGCTTTCCAAATTGAGCTACTATTTGCGATAGGCTTTTGTATTTTAAATCAAAGTAGGTATTTACTTTTTAATTACAAACCGATGTAACGAATCACTCCAAGATTATTTGTTGTAACTTACTTGGACTTGCTAATAATTTTTAATTAACTATTTTTTTATTCAACGAATAATTCACAAGATTTAGGAATGTATTTTTTTTTATAAACATTGCGTAGGTATAAATAAATTTTATTGTATAATATTTAAGAAAAACCATGATTTATGTTTTTACTGATTAATTAGTTAGTGATATTTAAATTAAAGACAACTATTAAAAATCAACAATAAATATTGTCATAATTTCATAGAATTAATTAAGTATATTTAATCTTTTTAAATGTAACCACTGTCAGTGAAATACCCGTATTCTTGAAATATCGACTCGTCTAATTATTTTTAAGCATTGCGGTGAATATTGAAGTTCGCTCACCTTGTTATGAAGGAAGTGGTTTTGTAAATTTTGATTTCGGTAGATTATAATATTATCATTTACTGGAATCCAATTACTCCAGTTCTATTAGCCATTATTATCAGCCTCCTCCAGTTTTGGCTTTGCTTTGTCATATTAATGATTGTTGTACCTATAGGTATAGTTTTTCTCATATTATTATTCACTATCGATCGCAAAATGAAATATTTTGCAATTTGCTTTATTATTACTCTTTCGTAGTAGAAAAAAGTAATAATTAAGTATATGAAAGAAATAAATACAAAAAGTAACAGAAATTAGGTATAATATTATACTGAGCACGCAATAGCCGAGTGGTAGAGTGTTACTTACTTAGATTACTTCTGAAGCCATGCGTAGTGGCGTCGAATACCGCGTTTGGCATACTCCTAATAGATGGAGTGAATGTCTAAAGACACTTTTTGTAAACAATATCTATCAATTTATTTTAGAATTTAGTCAAGATGCACGGATCCTCACACTGTCTTCCTTGGCCGTGTTTACTATGTAGCCTAGTTTCAGCCATGTCACACATGACGTGGGTACGTATATAGTTAAACATTCCCGGCGAGATCTGTATGGGTTTTTGATAAGGGAGGCTTTAAGGGACAGAGGTGAGTTAAGTATGGCATCATGTTATAGTACATATATTATGTACATTCATTCTTTATATATTCATTTTAACAGGTTCTAATTATTACAATAGAAAATTTTTGTTACATTAATAAAGCGATTGTTATAATGCACAAAAGACACAGTCTCAAGTATGTAACGATAGTAAGATTTTTTCTATCTTAATTCGCACTGGACACCTGGGTTAATATTATTATACTTACATCTGCATTACAAGGCAATACTTTTATTAAGATGTTCTTAATTATTAATTAGGTATTAATACTACGGATAAACTTAGGGATTATTTGGAGGAAGTTGCAATGGAAATGTTAAAAATCCTCGCCAGCCGCAAAGCTGATAGGACCATCTTTCCGTATTTTGAACTCTTTTTCAAATACCGATTACTCGTTGTACCTACGTTACTTTTTCGGTGATTTTTTTAAAATAATTAATTTTAAATAATAACCAATTTTTACTACGGATTGGGAATTCAAAACATGTCGTGCATTATTTGCGTTCACTATAGTGTATCTTTTCATATTATACGGTTTTTGTTGGAGCATTTAGGCAAAAAATTCGGGTATTGGTTTGGTATCAATAAGACAAAGAAAACGAGACTACCGTAAAACCCCCTAACTTCGCCAGGTTTTTTAACAGAAAGTCGTTTTGCCACCAAAATATCCACCAATATGAAGTCTTATAGATCTTATGAAATGTACAATGATAGTGTTTAATTTTATTTATATTGAAGTAATACCCTTTTCATACTAAATAATACAATAAATCACTATTTTTTATATAGACGAAGTTACGGCACGATTCCCTAACTTCGCCCAATGTGTTTTAGTAGGTACAATAAAAAAATATTGTCTATGGATACTCACGAAATCTATTAAAAAATAGCCTTAAGCAAATTCAGGTCTTATGCTTGAGACAATTTGACATATTTTAAAGAAATATCTACGTTGGCGAAGATAGGAATCACTTCAATGACTGTTTCATACAACCTACCAATTTACGCTAGGGCTGCCAAAACCCAAAGCATTATAGTATCATTTTTATGTGTTGATTTACATAGTAAATTTTTAATAAAGGAAATATGAGAAAAATTGTTAACTGGTGATTCAAAGTGATGAATAGTTTTTAGTCTAAAAACAATAAAAATAAAAAAAACACATTTATTTCAAGAAAATCGTTTTTTTGTGACAACCCTAAAGCCAGGGGAAGTGTAGGAACAAGTAGTTCAAAAAACATAGCCTGACATTGCATACTCAAATAATTGATGTTTTATTATAAATATCGGAAATCGCATGTTACATTTGGCAAGCAGACTATATCACTATATTATATTAAAAATATGAAGAACCTACCTACCTCTACAAGATTCGTAGAAATCAGCAAAAGTTCAGAGGTATTCCGAAAAAATCTCTTCAAACCGGACTCGAAAAAACGGTACTAACACAAACACGGCGAAAATAATGGCGGTTTGAAAATTGTGTGGTGACAGGACGAATATTATCTTTAAAATCGCCTCAGTGACTTAAAGTGGTGCAATAGTAAAAACATGAGTTTTTAGTGTTTAATTGATTTAGGTGAAGTTAGGGACACTTGGCGAAGTTAGGGGGTTTTACGGTATATGAACTACAACTTAATTGTCCTCCTCTGCAGATATATTGTTTCATCAAAGCTTACGCATCCCACATAATATTCTACAATTCAGAGAGAATAGAGAAGATTTTCAAAACTTCAATCTTTTGCACCATTATCACATGATCTCTCCTCATCTTTGCCGGTTAATCTTTAAAAAGTCCCACTGAGCGGAAAAAGATAAGCTGTTTCAAAAAAACAATGAACTTGGAGAAGTTGTCAACATTAGCATTGTTTTCCCCGACTTATACAAGGTATAAATGAGAACTCTGCCATTCTGGGCAGTGTTGACCTGTGTGTCCCTGATAATTATCTTAGAAATAGAGACCATCAGTTGTTTATTCTCCCAAAGTGCAAAACCAACCTGCCACTGGTAATGCCAATTGGGAAGGCGATAACTATGTTCAACGAAATTGCTTCGGGTGTTGATATATTCCACCTACGTAAGAATGAGTTTAAGTGGACGTTGTTTTATAAATTCTTAAAATAGGGTCTGCTTAACTCATCTGGTGTACTTCCTTGTACCTATCTAATTAACCTACTCATCTATCTCTTTTTTTATGTAATACTGTTATATTTATATATCTTTGATTCTAAATGTCATGTTGTGAACGTCTTAAACTTATAATTTGTAATGTCCACAATATGTTAAAAAAAAAAAAATTGAAAATTGAATGAGTGAAAAGAAGAAATTTAATATTATCTGTGTTTGTATTCTCAGATATATTTATACAAATAGATGGAAACAAATGACTACGTTCTGCGAATGATTTACTCAGTCACTAAGCGATGTAAAGATATTTTATAACAAAACAAAAATAATTGTCTATAAACTTATTTTTTTAAATATCTGAGAGACAGTAACACCATTAAAGTATTTTTTATTCTAATGAAAATTATGCTTATCAATATTTTAGAACTCATCGATTTATCTGGCGTATCGGGAATACGTTGTTTTATTAATGGTACGAGTATATTCATATTATATTGTCTAAAAAAGTAAAACTATTGCGAAACGTATACAGGTGTGCAAAATGAATATAAATTTACCGGTCCACGCCCATAAGGCAACAACATAATACGAGCTGTTGCTCCGTGCGTAGATAAGAATAAAATAGAATGAAATTATTAATGATGTGGGCAGACATTTCCATACCAAGACGGCTTGGCTTCTCTTAATGGTTAGCCCTTGCGGATGCTTTCACGCCATTTTTGCTTAATTGCTTAGAACTTACAGTGTACACTGTACAAAGACAGAGCTGTAGTTATTATATTTAATAAATCTTGTTATTTATGATGATGTATAATAGTTACTAGTGAGTAGTGACATCTAGTGATAAAATTATGAGACATGCAGTTCAATACAGTTTACTGAACATTTGATATACATAACATAATTTAAGGAAAGAAGTTAATGGGTTTTATAATAAATATTATAATCTACGTTTAACAGTTGAGTGACAGTAGACATAAAGGGTGCAGGCTTTTCAGTATTTTAAAAATGATGAATATACTTTCTTATTGTGCTTCTGAGTAACCCGTTTAGTTTCGGAGCTCTGTTCAGCGTATATTTTTGTTATTTTATTAAACGGATCGCACTTTGTATTTTTTCGTTATCCGGGCGAACCTTCTTGATTCCTGTCTTGATACGTACGAGGCATATTAAGTAAACACCTGGAACAAGTTTAAACAATAGTTTGAATTAAATTTAATGTTTAAATGAATGAACAATACTAATCATAGTCATACACAATATGGGTGGCAAACGCGTTGTACCTTGGACATGTTCGAGGTACAACGCATTTTTTATGTCCAAGGTACAACACCACGCCAAAATGACAAAAACAATTATTAGTTTTTTTTAGTTAAGGAATACAAAATCTATAATAACCCAATGTTATGGACATATGAAATTTAATTCAATTACACTATTACTTATTCACACAAGAAACATAGTATGGCATATATTTACAAAAAAAAAAAAATGAAAAAAACTTACTTTTACGAACGAAAATTTTCAAACTCACTTCACATAAACACGCGTGCCGCTTGCCATCTGAAACTAGCGTTAATTATCCACCAAGATGAAGGTGTTCAAACTACTATTGTAAATTTCAAGATAAAATGGCGCCAATATACAAAAACATGCATGTGTTCGAGGTACAACCATGTCCAAGGTACTACAGCTTCCCCTACACTTTATTAAGTTGTATTTTTTAGACATCATCAACGTGCACGGCCCTGTTAACACTCATCCTTAAATGTTTATTATTTTTCATCCTCTTACGTGACTTTTACTAACCATCAGTGTTATTCACAAAAATATGCCAAATATCGTAAAAAATAAGCTAGAAGGCAAAAAAATGATATATTTTCTCAAAATTCACAAGGTGCATAGAAACTAGCATTTCAAAAAATAAGTGATAAAATTAGTGTAGGTAAGATGATTAGTCAACATTTTGAATGTAGCATTTATTTTATTTATAAGCTAGGTACAAAAGATCAGCATTGATTGTTGATTTTCAATCAAATCTGGGATAAAATTCTAGCTTCATTACGAGAAGTTTTAAGCTGTCTGTGGTGTCGAAAAACGCTAGATTTAACGCCATACGCCAGATGCAAATTTTTCAAGCTATTAAAAATGCCTATACAAAAATGCTAGATCTGACAAGAAAAACGCTAAGTTGGCAACCCTGTCAGACATCTGTGATCTGTTTTTTTAAGTCACGATTGGTAGTCTACTTACTAGCAGGAAATATCCTTATTTGTCGAGGAATATGATTATCCATTCAACAATGCTTTATATCAAAAGCGAAAGCGGTTTCAATCTTTAAAAATTATTTTAAAAAGTAATAAGTACATAAGTGTATGTTTTTGTAAAATATATTTAATTAATCATCAGAACGTTACACTAAAGTTGTTAATGGAATAAATGTGGAGCTGTCTTAAAAGTGCTACACGTTTTGTTGAATAACGATACAAGTGTGCGCTTCTGAAGTTTGGCTTATTTGGCTTCCTCACGCTGTGAAGAAAGTGCCAAAAGAAATGAGTAAAATATTTCACATCATTCGGCTGGTCTCTGCGTGTGATTCTCCCAATAAAGGTAACACATCATTTAAATTAGTAAGTCAATCAAGCAAAACATGTTTTAAATCATATTTTGTTTACCTAATTAAAATTGAATATAAGAAAGACACATCAAATTTAACAACCGGTTAACCCATCTATTTTTCTGAAATTGGGTATAAAATTTTTGATAATGTATTAAAAATAGGCTAAAATTATAATTATTTTTTATTAAATTTCCTTGTAGTTCAAGCATTTACGTTTTTTTACTTCAAGTAGGTATTCTTATATTTATAAGTACTATGTATTATTATAGAGCATTGGCCAATCACTGTTATGTCGTAATATTATTGTCTAAATTATTATAAATAGATAAATATAATTAATGTGGAACAGAAATAAATTATCATTGTTAGTATAATGGCCATGGTGGATTCGCTGCATGTCCATGTGGCGGACAACTACAGCATGCAAACCACATCTTCTGGGAATATCTGAGAATGTGCTCCGAGAGGAAAGAGATGCTTAAGTTAGTCCAGCCAGCTGTTGGGCCCATTGGGCCGTCTGACCTATTCGCCACAAAGACCAACTATATTGCGTTTAAATAAAATGCGGCACCGTATTGCGGACGTAAAGATCTCTTCGCATAGTTTCTTTGTCCGTATGATTTTAGCTTTTTTTGTATCTTACATAATCATTAAATTCATTTATTTCTTTTAAGTCTCCGTGATTTTCTCTCTCATGATACTTTTTATTAAATTACGTCTATCAATAAACTCAGTCAAAGCTTACTTGAGCGCATGGCGATCTCAGCCTTGGGCATCTGCTCCTGAGATATTCCCAGGCGTAAACAACTGCTGATACTTCACATTCAAATGTAGGGCCCCGTGATATGCTCGATTAAGACCGAGTGTCGTGCGGGGCGGGTTGGTTTGGAGGGTCCATATTTGTGTTGGCAGTATATCAGAATATGCGTATCGATTATTGCAAGTATTACACCGATAGTACAATATTTTTGTCCCCGATATTTTGAAGGGAATTCGAGATGATGTCTCCTTCCACCGCCATTGTGGTTTTGGCTCTACAATCCAGCGTAGATTTTAAACCTCCTTCCAAATAGATTTTCTATATATATGTTTAAGGAGAAATTATTATTAAACATTCTCTCAAGTTAATACGTACACATTTTGAATAAATAACAATCTCATGGTTTCAGTAGAGGACGTTTTGCCACTCATCCAACTTGGCTATAGTATGTTTTTCTTCAGAATTTTCCTTCGTAAGTTAAAGCAGCAAGAACACTATTATGTTAACAAAAACATTAATAGTATATACCTAACATAGGTATTAAAAAATCATGACGTAATAGCAATAGTCACGGCACTTCTGGTATGATTCACGAATATTGATTTTTTTATTTTCTGAAAAACTAATGTTTTCCTACTTTGTTACACAATTATTATGATTGATTCAGACGTTTACGGTGCTAAGATCTCTCCATTATTCAGCAACCGAATGACATTTCGATGCGCGACATTGCCACACGTAATTAACATTGCCTACTCAGTGACGTGCACAAATATAAACTTACTAAATATAATATAATATTATATTACTACTACTACTTCACCATATTCGATACTTGGAGGATCATATGAACCTCCACAGAGTGGTGGTTGTATTTCAGATTTAGTTTGTACGAGAAATGGATGTTAGCCACTTGCTCAACCTATTAGGTCTATACTCTGAGTCCAACACAGATTGAAAAACATTGTGTGCATTTGCCAGACCAAGGTTTCGAACCTGGGACCCCCTACATTATAAGCCGACACTTAAGCTTCTCGGTTATCAAGGTCATCAAAATTAAAAAAAATATATTTTTCCAACAGGTAATGTCAGTAACACAATCACTGCTGACCTTTTAGTTACCACATTTAAATAACACGTTAATTATATCCGCTCCAAACGCGCCAGTCGTGGTGTTAGCACTAAATGAGTTAACTCATTTAAACCCATACCATAAAAGAAAATATATATAGGTAGCCAATTTTTACCAAAATTATGTACGTAATTTAATTAGAATTATTTAATTGGTAAAGTTTCATTGTAAACTAATGAAATATGTACTATGTATTTTAATTTAATTAAGTCACGGATACGTTGATAGTTATTGACATTTTTATGCCGTTATCTAAACAAAACGACAATGAAAATTATGAAAATTAAAAAAAAAATACTTAAATCTACGGTCGATACCATCTCAGTTAATTTCGCCAATGAAAAACTGAATTGTTTGTACCATACGATTCAATATTAGCAAGCTATTAATGACTTCTGAATGCTTTTGGTAAATAGGTACATATTTAGAAAATGGCCTCTCTGGATACAAGAATATGATGAAGAAGGAATTTGTGATTTACTTTTATGATAAATCATGGTGATTATGAATAAAACAGATCTAATGAGTCTTCATGATTATTACAATTAGAATTAAAATAATATATTATTATTACTTTATTCGTATATATTTATCTCGATTTATCTGTAACGCAGGAGAGAAACAAATATTAATGTTAAGAGAGTAAGACAGGGAGAAGATTTATTACTAGACCACATCCAAGATCCGTACGTGGCACTATCAAAAAATAAGTATCTTGGCTAATATTTATAATATCTATCATAAAACTCACTTTAATGCATCTTAACTCTGGTTGAAATATTTCTGACACGTCACTGATAATTTGAAACGTATTGTTTATTTGAATAAAGAAGCGATCGAGATTTAACCAAAGATTTGGTAGACAACTTACAATGTGACATTAAGGTAATTGATGGATGGATCTATATGAAAAATGTTTTTGCCAACACACATTGCGTCGCTGTGATCACATTGTTGTCAAACAGTGGTCAGGTAAGCAATATAAATTAAAACAATATCCATATAATATTATATTAGTTACTCGAGCACAGTTAATGATACCCAACAGAAAATTACTTATTATGTTACTTCACTAATTATTTTATGATTTCTTTTATTTTGTTAACTGTCAATTCATGGTGGAACTGCATTGTATTGTTGTTTTTATTTAATAAAACGCAATTTTTTTATAGTACTTATTCCACTTTTAATTAATATATTAGGACCGGTTTCGTCCGCCTCAGTGGGACATTTTCAACTCAGTTCAAGGACACTTGAAAATGTCCCACTGAGGCGGACGAAACCGGTCCTAATATATTAATTAAAAGTGGAATAAGTACTATACAAAAATTGCATTTTATTAAATAAAAACAACAATTATTTTATGGCCAAGCTTTTAAATACACAGTAAACGTCTAACAAGTTTTTGTGAGTATAATTTTATTATAATACAAAAGCTAGAAAGCAAAGAATGGTTTATGTTTTCATAAGAAGCTTCACGTGGTTTGATATAGACGTATATTCCAAATTCTGGCAGAGAGTGTGATAATCCGTACACTTGTGGTACAGTTGTAAGGATTCTATCGTCGTGACCAACCCTCATTCTCCCAGAAGCGGTACGACAAAAGAAATATACGCTGCAAGTCTCACATAGGGGTGCGAGGTGTGGCGATGGACCATTTAAGTGGCTTGACTTTGTTTTTTCCCTATGCAAGTGTGTCTTTCTTTTTAATTTACTTTATTTTACAAATAATAAATACGATAACTTTTGAAGATGTGTTCAAAGTCTTAAATGGCTGTCAACTAAATTACTGTATAATAAAAAAAATATTTTTAAATTATTAAAATAGAGTTATACCAGGTTAATGCCAATAATTTAATTATCAAAACTTTCGACCATGTCCGACCCTAATAAGATCATATGGGCCTCCACAAAGTGGAGGTTTGTATGAAAAGGTTTTGTTTTTATGAGAAATAGATGTCAGCCACTTGCTTAATCTATTAGGTCGATTCTATGACTCATACACAATACTTTACACTTCATATACTTAAGATTATTTTTCAATAAGCCAGTGGCATATCGGTTTTGTAAGTGAAATGTTCAAATCCGCGTATTGTATTCGTTTGTAAAATAATGTTTATTCTACGCAAAACAAGATACACATTTATACACAACTAAATATGGATTATTTATTTAAGAAGCGCTGGTTTTTGACATTGCCATTAAGATGATGTTTTTCAATATTACGAAAGACTAAAATTCATTTTGCACTATATGCTGATTTTATCTATATTTAAAAATCAGGGAAGTCAATTCTGAAATTATATTATTTATAACTTTTACTACTAACTGCGCTTACTTTTTTGATACATACAATATTATAAAGGTACATAACTATCAGCTTTTGTGTGGATTTTCTTTTGTCAGATAAAGAACATCTGATTATTCATTCATTAACAATAATTATTACCTTGACATTTTGGTAAGCCAAAAAATATGGTAATCCGGGCATTTATTCGTTTATGTTATGTAAACAGGAAATATGAAGTTTAAAGATAAATATGATAAATAGTCATATAAGAATAATACAACTTTTTAAATTTAAGAATTAATTTAACAAAATTGTATTATTTCTTCGTCGAAAAGTAGTATTATCATCACCTGACAAATAAATAAAAAAATAATCATTTATATAAATACACATCATTAAACATATACCATAAACATAACAATAGAAACAAAGAACCTGTTTAACTACATAAAAATGATCAAAAGATAAACTTATCATTAAGATGAGTTTTAGTTTTAATGTGTTTTGACACTTCCGCAGTTGTGAAAAAAGGTTGTATTTTATTTAAATAAAAAAATCTAATATAAATACACTAATATGAAATAAATAGCCATACTAAATATCTTTTAAATGTTATTTAGTGTTCGAGCTATTTTATTTTTTAATATAAATATTTATTACAAATACGGTAGTAAAATTCATAATTATATAGGTTGGTATATACGTATTTTTACAATTTTAGAGTGCGTTGTTATTATATTGATGCAGTCATTGTCGATTAGTGCGTAAGGTACTTACTAATATTTCATCCAGGAGCCGTTAGTTCGATTTCCGCTTACTACACAATAAAGAGTTATGTGATTTTCTCAAAACCTGGGTGTTGATTCACATTTACTACGTCTTTATTGTCATTGAGCCTCAAAGAATATTATATGATGTATAATATAGATTTAAAAAAAAATTGGGGTAGGTTGATATTCTAATATGGTATCAAATCAAACAAGGCCAACTTTGAGGGATTTGAAAAATTTGCTGCGACATATGGAGTACGGAATAATTCCGATCCTTCCTTAGATTCATCACTTTCAACTCCTGACTCCTTGGAAGGAAGTGTAGCACTAAAATATTTTCATTCTAACACGTTTATAGTGTCAGGGAAGGCGGCCGTGTACAAATTTCGGCTGTATATGCATGACGAGTGGAGATGGGGTAACTCAAATCATGTACCTATATTTATTAAATTTGTACAACTTGAAATTATTAGAGGTAATTAAAAAGTTTCATCGTAACGTTGCCTACTCATTTTACTTAATATTTAAGATATTTTATTGAAAACTGAGTAATAAACAATATTTTCCCCTCTGTTTCGACAAAGTGACACAAAATAAAAATATAATTGTAGGTCTAAAAATAGTAATACGTCTACTGTCTATAAAATATAAGATATTAAAAAAGAATGTCACTAGATTAATGTATTTAAAACAAGTTTTGTTGAACTCAGTGATATTTTTATCCTGCGTCGCTTGAGTTGGCCAGGCCTTCATCGCTGCCTCCGATGACTTATTGCCGTCTCGCATCCACTGCAACAGCCATCAGAAGCAGTGCGAGGTTACGCGAAGGTTGTCACACCAACAAAGGAGTCAATTGACATTTGATTGTTGGGAGTCCGAGAGGCGACGCGCGCCGGACCGACATATTATCTGATATGCCGCCAGCCGAGACTTGCGCAACACGGTTCCCGATTCACTTTGCAATAATAATTGCGTTGCCCAACCCTGTTATTATTGTGAAAAACAGTGGCGTGCCTGCTAGTTACGACTAATGCACTGTAAAAACGATAAATTAGGATACAAGTACAGTTGTTCTGAAAGATTTTATTTACTGGGACTATTTAATTAAATTGCGCAAGTAAACTTTAATTAATAATAACCCTGATACTTTCTTTTTTTATATAGATAATAAAATATATTATAACATGATATAATATACGAATACCTATGTACATCGTGTTTGTTGAATTTCAGTTTCGGGCTGCCAATAAACTTCCCTTGTACTTACTGTTTTATATTTGTAAACTAATGCAGAAGTATCTTAATCTCTAAAGTGCTATTTCAAGTACATTTTGATTGTTCAATTGTGTAGAATTATTATATTAGATAATGTATATTATTATACTGGAACGACATTTTTATTCAATAATATGTTACGCCCATAAAATAGCTATGCATATAATATGCATATTTTTCACGGGGTATGGAAACTAAATAAATCTTGAAAGGCAATTATACACCGAAACCTTATATAGGTACTACCGTAAGCTACTGGTTTGATATTTTCAATACTAACCTTATTCAATAGTGTATAATATTATATCGTAAAAAACTATAAATTACATGCTGACTTTAATTTACTTTAGTTATCTACGTATATTATATTATCAAAACTTTAAAGACATCTTTTGATGAATATAAATAGTTATAATGGGATAAAAATGACAAAATTATATCTAAACTACAAATTTGAATTCAAGATTTTTTTATTAAGATCTAATCGTAGTTTTGCAGTTTGTGCAAAAATGAATTATTGTTCTTACTTGGTGCATCATGTTTACTACGTTGCGCATAAATCACGTATGCCCCTTCATAGACAAATGTTCTATATATCCATAAAGAAAAAAATGGCACTGTTCGGTTATCAGGAATACAGCGGAAAACACATTTTGAAAATACCCTATAATAGTTTATCGGCTATTTTCAAAATGTGTTTTCCGCTGTATTCCCGATAACTGAACAGTACCGAAAAAATCACTAAACGCAGAATATAGCACATTCAATCTGAAGAAAATAGTCACATTACAATAAAATAGTATGAATAATCCATTTAATTTTTAATAAATTAATCACACATACATATTTTAATGATGATAAATTTACAAATAGCACAGAAGTGCTCATTTCTCTATTCGTGTTCTGCGTGGCCTGCTTTCTGCATGAAAAAGAACATCTAGTCCTAGCCGTATGATTAAAAATATAAACAAAATAGAAGCCTTGCTTATACCATTGAGATGCCACTAGAAACTAGATAGCATTTTGATTGTCAATAGCATTGGTGTAAAGGCTCGAAATAGATGGGAAGGTGTACACAGGTGGGAGATTACTGGACCACAAATAATGTCATTTTCTCTAAAATAATATCTCATTAATACAACATTTAAACCGCCACTGTCATTACTGAGAACTGAATGAGGTCTACCTTACTCGCAAACATTGACTCGTCTTTCAAACATCGGATAAAGTATATTGCAAAACAATTCAGATGAAAATAAATCTATGACATTTTAGAATAATGCGTTTTAAAGGTACTACAATTGCCATCATTTTAATATTAATTCATTAAAAATTAATGGCCATTGTCAATAGAAATTATTTGGAGTAACAATAAAAAAGATTATTATTAATGGGTTACTCGACTTTTTATTATGAATTTAATGTTTATTTTTTATATAAAATTTCATTGTTACATATTCATTAAAATATGCATAGAAATAATATATTATATTTTCCATGTAAGTATTATAATATTACACCAATTAAGCACATTGTACATATATTATTTACAATGAAAATTGTGACTCCTTTTAAATTCAGCAATTCATGCACTCTGCCATTTACTTAATTAGCTAGAAATAAGACCTGTATCATATTTCGCTATATTGAACCATCGAGTATCTGACCACCATAGAGGTTTTTGGTCTCCGTCTTCTGCGTTGACGATATATTATATTATGTTTACTTACGATTAATTTTATTTCTTCGACGATATTGTTGGCCGTAGATGATGTAGGGGAGAGTTTATTGTTGATACCATAGAATACCATAAATACAATAATAAAGATGTCACGTCGGGGTCACCATTTTGGTGGGTGAATCATGTCGCGTGACAGGCTCGATGAGTGAGTGAGGATTTATGGGTTGTCATTTTTATTTATACTAATGCAGTCCATATATTACAAGAGACATTACGCAATTAACAAATCATAACAGACACTACTGATCTAGTTATGATTGAAGAAATGCTGACAATCGTTATCGGTCTATTGTTTTCTTTTGACAACAGAACATACATAATATTATGTAATGTAATGCTGGTAATAAAATATGTATCTCATAATTACAAGAAATGAAAATAGAAAAATGGAATTCTACCAAGTAAATGATAACTCAATTAATATCTCATAATTGTTTATAAAATACTAATAATAATTTACATATTAAGATTTTTATGATAACCAATTTGCTACAGGAGTTTTAATATGAGCAATTCCAGTCTCACTAATTGAGCTATGTGTTTTTAAAGACATCAAAATATCATCAGAAAGACCACACCACACTGTGCGAGGCAATTTTTGATATTTAAACTTCAACAGAATGGCAATTTGCAATCATTTCATTTGCATAACTGCATCGCTTGATTGGGTGACGAGCTTTCATATAGACGTTAAACACATTGGAGACTTACAGGGATTAAAAAAATCGAAGGTATCATATTATTATTTCTGTCTACTCTCTTCTTGATTCTGATCTTGAATTAATTTTATTATTAAAACATATTAAAATGAGTTGTATAAATAAATAAAGTGATATTGTTGTCCTAAAATTATTGTTATCTATGGTCGGTATTCAATATAAATTGAATTCAAATTGTTATTCGTGGGACTTTGTAGAATTCCATATAGGTATGCAGTTTTAGTAATATTCTAGTATGGAATTCACACAGAAGTCAAAGATGAACATTTTTTACTGCTTATATATGTATATATCTGTTATACTCTATTATTATTATTACAACCATCTAAGCACCTCTGATAAAAGCTGTTGTTCTGTTATAATTAAAATAGTTATACAAGTAAAGAATGTGAATGTAAAGTAGTGGGGATTATGAATTTTTACGTGTATTTAAGAAACTGTAAAATTGTTTAAATAAAATCATGTTGGGATTGGGACTTAAAGCCAGACAATAAAATATTATAAGTTAAGATTGTTTTTCTTTATTCAACAACATGACGTATTTGCGATTATGATATCTTCTTCTTTATTTTGACCATGTCCGATCTTAAGTTAACCATAAGGGTCTCCGCAGATTGGAGGTTTGTATTAACAGGTTTTGATGTTTTTACGAGAAATTGATGTTAGCCACTTGTTCAATTAAGTCCATCAGACTCCAAACACAAATTAAAAAACAATATGTGTATTTGCTACACTCACGATTTGAACCTGGGACCACCGCCATAGTGGGCGTATCCTATTAGAATATCTTAATATTAATATCTATGCGTTTTGCTATTATACTTTAAATAATAGCATACATATAACATCATAATTAAACGAGGGTAGTTTTTACCCATTGGGTCAGATTCAACATGATACGAGGTTGAGACTGAAATATATAAAAACTACTAGAGCTCAGATGATTTAATTAAATTATTTTTTTAATTCGTTTTGATAGTAATTAACTTTGTTTTATATTTAATTTAAAAGATAGAAAGAAATACACACTGTCGGATATTAGGGAGTTAAAATGCATGCCTATTATATCGAAGGCATCGAAAATTATTTGAGATATTACCCGCGAAATTGCTTAAAATAGCGTTTATAATGAGACCATAAAATCATCAAAACTTCCTTGATATCTTTTGAATTGATCGAATTTTTAAATGTATAAGATTGAGTTATTTTGATATGATTTACCAGTATATTGGAGTTACATAAAAATTACGTTAAAAACGTGTGAGAGAACTATTAAAAAATATAATACCTACTTAGTACGCACCTCAAGGATAAATTGATATTTATTTACTCGAAAAAATAAAAAGATTGTTAAAAAAATAATAAAATATTATTTAAATTACGCCATGGTATAATTATCATAAATAGAGCCAAATCTCTTGAAAATAATATTAAACCATGATGCTTATAAATGAAAGTTATTTTTGCTAATTCTACCAATTATACAACAAAATTCTTTGTTTATTATGATTAGCAATTATTTTATATTATTTATAACAGACAATAGATCGTAATAGTTATATAGATACAATTAAATGATGAAAAAGTAAATAAGGCATTTCTATGAGAATAATTCCGTATGTGGAGTTAAAGCTTAATATTATTTTGGTCGTTTCAATGTAGCGCCATAACCACAAGAAAAAGCTCTGCCTGGAAGGCAAAACGCATCGCATCAACAAATGCCATCCCAACAAGCATTCTTTGTATGTGAAATCACTATCTTATTTTCAATTAAGATATCAGCACTCTCGTGTTTAATTCGATTCAATGGCTTCCGTTAACGATACTGCCTATCATATTAAACAGTATACGTGAAGCACTGTAAAGCTCCTTAGGGTAGTAAATTTAATGCGACCAGTTAAATTGAATCAATTTATCAAGAGATTGCAATGAGCTTACATTGACTGTATTTTTTTTTTAAACAAATTTCTCTTTATACAAGTTGTTTTATTATTGAGAATAGTGATCAGATTTTGCCATCAATCTACTTCTATCTGGAAATATTTTCCTCTGATCTGGTTACTCCAGCCATTGATTGTTTGATAGCTTTGTTGGAACTTCGGTTATTATTAATACTGTATATATTGACTCATGATGATCTCAGTACAATATCATAATTTTATTTTGTACCTAATTTAGTTTCTGGACTCATTGAGGCTTCTTAAGCCAATGTTAATTAAATAGTTTTACGAATGATTATATAGATACACATGTCAGATCGATTTGTAAAAAAGAATGTTGTATTGGTTAAAAAAACGTTGTATTTATGTTGTTTGTGGATCAAATTATGGTTATGAATATATTTTGGGTCTCATGACTTGTATTTCTGAATTGAAT
The DNA here is from genome assembly GCF_057557595.1 of Rhyacophila brunnea. Classification (NCBI taxonomy): domain Eukaryota; kingdom Metazoa; phylum Arthropoda; class Insecta; order Trichoptera; family Rhyacophilidae; genus Rhyacophila; species Rhyacophila brunnea. The sequence goes on from NW_028232965.1 coordinate 19,988,053, forward strand.
TGATACAGCTATTTTAAAGAAAGAAACACAATTAAAATAACGTTCATTAAATTATATGGTTATTTATTTATTTATTTATTTATTTATTTGAAAAAGACACGTTGAGTACATAACAAATTATTAATTCAGGACGTTCACAACATGACATTTAGAATAAAAATTACAAGTAATCAGTTAGGAAAATCAGAAAAAACAAAGTGAAGGAAAAAAAGAAAGCAAAAATAGTTTTATACAAAAGAAATAAAATTTAAGAAAACAACAATGATTCAAAAAATACAAATTAAACAATAAAATAGAATTTAAAAAACAGAATATATAATGGATCGCCAAAAATATCTACATCTCTAGGGAGTGCATTGACCAACCGCACAGCCCTCGCTATTGGTGCCTGGTGAGCCTGACATGAGGAAACAGCTTTCACCCAAAATAGGTCATGACTGCGACCACGCATGTAATTGACGGGTGTGTAAAAATTTAAATTTTCTAGAATATCGGGATTGAAAATGATACCACGTGAGAGCAGGGAAAAATGCTTTAAGAGCAGAAGTGACCTACGAGCTTCAAGAGAATGAAAGGCGAGCATGCCTTGAAGAAAGTTAGTCGGAAAATACTCGTTTGAGAAGGTGTCAAAAGGAAAATAATTATAAACTTTAAAATAGAGATGACGAAGAAATTTTTTCTGAACACGCTCTAAAACAAGCTTATAGGAAACTTCATAAGGACTCCAGATGATGGAGCCATACTCAAGAATACTCCGTACTAACGACACATAAAGTGTACGTAAAACAGTTGGATTTTTGAATGACTTGGCTTGTCTCATGACGAATCCTAGAAGCTTGCTCGCACGCAATGCCGTAGAAGTGATGTGCGAGCGAAATGATAAACGTGAGTCAAACAATATGCCAAGGTCTTTAATTTCTGATTGACGGTTCAGTAATCTATTTGACATATTGTAGTTGAAAATAATTGGAGATCTTGATTTCGAAAAGCTAATACACACACATTTATCAGTATTAAATTCGAGTTTATTTTTTTTCGCCCAAATTTCAATTGAGTTGAGATTATTTTGTAATATGTGACAATCTAATTCACTGTGAATTGACGCATATAATTTTAAATCGTCTGCAAAGAGTAAAAACTGGATTCCATTTATAACATTGACAATGTCATTGATGAATATAAGAAACATAATTGGACCAAGATTTGATCCTTGGGGAACACCTGAATAAGTTTGAAAGACGTCGGATCTACACCTTGCATACTCCACATATTGACAGCGATGCGAAAAGTAAGATTTGAAAAAGTTGATAAAATTTATAGATCCACCTACTGCACTTAATTTGTTAATGAGAATATCATGATCTACCCGATCAAAAGCCTTTGACATATCTGTATAAATTGCGTCCACTTGACAATTTACGTTCATCGAATGAGATATGTACTCAGTATACGTCATAAGGTTTGTAACTGTTGACCGAGCTGATCGAAATCCATGCTGAGCGTCAGTCAGTTGACCGTCTACATGTTTATAAATATACCTATGCAAAATAGACTCAAATAACTTAGCTGGTGCAGATAGAACAGCCACCGGACGAAAATTTATTATTTCAGAGCGCGAGCCTTTTTTGTGCACCGGACGAATACGGGTTAGGCTCCAACAATCTGGGAAGACAGAAGTACTTAGGCTGAGATTAAATAAATATAGTAGGGGGTCAGTTAACAGCTTATGACAGCCCTTTAAAATCCAAGGGGGGATACCATCAGGACCTACTGAGGATTTTGGATATAGTCGAGAGAAAGCATACAACATGTCAGTCTCATCCAGAAGACCAATATCTAGTACCGGCCAGGAAGATGAAATACTATCCGGGTGAGGTGTGGGCAATATCGAAGGAGCTTTAGAATATACAGACATAAAATATTGAGCGAAACCGTTAGCAATGGACTGGGAGCCACTCAAAACATTCCCTTCCAGAGACATAGATGATAATTGAGCAGAAGAGTCGCGCGTACTTCTAACGTAATTCCAAAATGATTTAGGATCTGACGCTAACTTCCCCCCGATACCATCAATGTATGACTTATACGCAGCACCGATGGAACGATGCACACTCCTACGCAGATTAGAAAATAAAATATAATCGCTGAGACACTTCGATTTCTTCCATTTTTTGTGATGCAAGTGCTTTAGTCGAATGTTTTTAATTAAATCAAAATTGAACCATTTTGGGTAGCTGCGCGAAGAGCCCGATGATTTTTTTATAAAGAATGACTTGTCAAATACATTATATATACATTGGTAAAATACCTTCACTGCAGCATTGACGTCACTAATTGAATATAAAATTTCCCAATCAACATTCTGAAATTCGTAATACATATGCAATAGGTCGCCCTTAAAGAAGTTCCACAAATTATTATTAATAAACTTCGATTCAATACATTCACTGTCTCCATTTCCAACATTATGATGTTGAATACGACTATTTGTGAACCGTAAAGAATTTAATGGCAAATCTATTGAGAGCGCGGGATGATATGCATCTTCAGGTATACGTGGGTCGGCACAGGCATGTACCGGTACACAACAATCTGAATCCGCCAAAACTAAGTCCAAAATTCGCGATTTTACATTTCTAATCTCTGAAAACTGCTTGAGATTCATACAGGACAAAAAATGAGCAAACTCCAGATCGATATTTGTCGAGGATGAATACAAATTGAAATCACCAATGATGGTTATGCAATTTTCAACTGGCAAGTTTTCAAAGTATGAAAAGAACGAATTATATGCATCGCGAGACGATCGCGGTGGAAAATACACGCAACAAACAGTGAAAAATGACCCATTGCACCGTAATCGAATAATAACGACGTCAATAGCTGCAGCAAAGTGACAGTCAACAACAGATATACTGTCCACTCGGTCGGAGCGTACAGCAATGAGAACGCCACCACCTCTCTGTCCAAATCTACGGTCACAACGAAATACCAGATATCTTTCATCAAACAGCTCGGAATCACACATTGAGTCGTTGAGCCAAGTTTCGCTCAGACATATGACTGTAAAGTCAGATGCTAGAACAGCATTTCGCAGATCAACGGACTTAGTTCGAAGACCCCGAACGTTTTGATAATAGATATCTAGCTTCTGAAATGAATTAATATTATTTGGACGTCACAGTTTCGGACTACGAGAAGGCCGTTTCCACTGCCACTCGCTTACGACCGAGTTAACAGGCCAAATATCGGGTATCATAAATTTGTTTACATCCGACTCCGGAACGACAACTTTAAATGAAGCATAATTCTTCTTTGTTAGAAGTTTATGAACAGATATTTTCACACTAGCTACACTGTCGTTTAAAAAACTAGTCAATGCCTCCACGGTAGTGTCAGGATGAAGCGACCAAACGTGAATTAATTTTGTCTTCTCGATACCAGAGCAGGAGGCAGTGCCTGATTTGGTACCTCTAATGTTAACAGCTGCTTTGGTAAACTTGTTGTTTTGACGTTTGCTGCTTTCCACCGTGGTCCATATTTTATCATCAGTGCCGGCTGACTGCGACAAATTGTCTTGGAAAGGGGCCGGTGTGGCCGGTAAAGCCACTACATTAACTGTTTCCGCACAGCTGGGAGCGACAGGTGGCTTACTCATGGTTAAATTTTTTGTTTTCGACCTTGTAATGACTGTTGTCCTAGAACGGACAGCAGGGACTGGACTGACCGGAGAGATTGGCTGTACAGCAGTGGTAATAGTCGATGGCTGCTCCAAGGAAATGGACTCCAGGTGACAGCTGCATTTGTCACACAATCCAGTAGCGATTACATTCTGAAGAGCTTCCACTCGGTCAACAGCTGACTTTAATAATGCGAGCAATTGAACCAATTCCATTTTTGTATTCATTTTAAGTTTTAAATTGGTAGATAGTTTAAATTTTATGACAGATAATAAAAACACGATAAACAATATCAACACTTTCAGTTATTTCGTAAATACTAATTAAATGTTAATGAGCGTAATGACGTCAATTAAGCACTTTTGGCCTGACTAAGCACTGACACATAAATCGCGATATTGATACTGTAATATAACTTTGAAGCACTTTTGAACTTTTCCGAAAAAAAAATCCGAAAGACCAATATTTGTAACATTTCTGTTACAGTCTTCAGATGTTATCAGTATAACCAACCAATCATAAGAAGACAAAAATGTTGACATGAAAGAAGACATACGGGGTAACGCTGGACTAAGGAAAACAACGTGATCCTGTGACTGCGATATACTTCGACACTGCCATGTTTTATGTTTAATACTGACGATTTTCCATAAAGAAGTTTTAAGAATAAAATGATTTCTGGCAACATAATATCTATTGCAATATTTTCAACACTCAACGAGAGTTTATCACATAAGATTTTTTTCGTGAGGAACCTCTAAAAATATCAGCATCTCAATTGTATTAATTATGTAAAATAACACTTTTTTACAGTGGTGTTGTGAATGTAGCACTAAATAATAATAATAAATGTAAGTAGATGGCAGTAATCTGTTAATAATCTTTTATTATTTTTTTATTAATATTTTAATGCAACACGATTTAAATAATTTGATACTTATCTCAAAATTTACATCATTTATGCCATTCAACAAAAGTAAGAAATTTCGCCTTTGGGGTGACAGACTTGAACCATTTATTTAAAAGAAATGTTTGTATTACAATCAATTAATTTCAAATATACATTATAATTAAATAATATTAATGTAACGATGCAAATAAACTTACTTTATCAGATTCAATTCCATCATTAGTGTTGTTTTACCGATCATGTTAAGTATGTACAATAATATTCGATCAAATAAGTCCAACACGTAATAAAAGATCGATTTAGTCTTTACAATAAAAAATAACAGGTGCCAACTTATTTGTCACCTCGTAAGATAAATGTTGGATAACGAAATAGTTATATTATGAGTTGGTTGACAGAGAGGTTTTCATCGGATGGACACGTGTGCAAAAATTAGCATATAGTTTTGGAGTTGATGTCCGATAATCCAGGTGTCAATGATTGATCAAATGGAGACTAAACCTTATGATAATAAGGTTTGTGGACATGGAAAATAATATGTCGCACACTCCAATAAATAATTAATTGTGAATTCATTTTTCTTTTATTTTAGGGCTGTCTACTGTAACGCAAAAAGATCAGCAATCAATCGCCTACATATTTATGAATATTCAAAATATCATATTATCTAAGATCTAAATTAATTACAGCGTCTTATCGTTATTTTTATCGTGACTGGAAAAATCATTAAAATGCTTTCTTTTTCGAGTGAATCAAGAGAGTTTTTTTTTTAATTAATGCTATTGTGATTTGACTATTTTATTTACAAGTAAACGCATGGAAAATTGGTCGCAGGGATATAGCGTATTGTCTTTGAGATAAACGCAACGTAATTAACGCATCAATGCATTCCACTTTCAAGAATTATTTTGATCCGACGCTGAAATTTTTAGCAATTATTAATATCGTAGTTTCAGCTAATTAAGTGAATAAAAAATATAATAATTAATCATGATAATATATGGTTTATTATTATAATAATACGGTAGGTATAGAAAACATTTGATAACTGCTTTCATTTCTTCTATTTTTGATATAAACTTTTGATGTTTCGTTCAACTTTCAAAACATATTTGTCTACCATTTATGGAAATATATCATTTAGATAGAAGTATTATATTTTAATCATTATATTTTTGTCACAGACAAAGTGTTTTATGTACTCGTATCATACAAAAATATAAAAATATCATAGATGAAATATAAAAAAAAATCATAGATAGATAAAATATACATAATAGATATAATCATAGGTTATATTTACATTAGATATAGTCAATTCACTGTCATTAACTTTTTTTGTCTGTAAGAAATAAAAAGGCTCTTTTATTTTAATTTAATTTAATTTATTTATTTTATATTATATTTTTGTCACACACAAAGTGTCATTTCATTTTTTTGCGTTTAATTATAACTCAGTCTTAACTTATAAAATTACTCGCAAAATTTTATATTATTTAAGCAGTATATTTTATAATAACGTAACCAGTACATTCGTCCATTAGAAAACAGGTTTATTTTTTTAAGGGAGAGTTGCAGAAAAGAATAAAGTCAGCAATACGGAGTGCTCGTAACTTATGCTTGGATATATCTCAGCTAAATGTAAGAAGTTATTTATTCTGACAGGCGAATTGCAATTGGATCGAGTTTTTGAAATGTATTACCAATAAATCAGACTGGATGCCATTATTAAATTTTTCCTATCAATAACGGTGTTTGGAAGTCGAGAAATAAAATAAAATCAAAGATTGATGACTTTATAAGGAAGCATTTTCGAAATACGGTAATGTTTATATTTATGTACCGGGAACTTTCGATTTATTTATGATGAATACATCAGTACGTAACGTAAAGAAAGATAACACATATAACTACCAGGTTCACTAATTTTGTGAAGCCTAATACGAGTAATATTATATCATATATATATATACGAAGCATTTGGTCATGATTCTTATGATTTTATTAAGTTCAGTTATAAAAATATATAAAAGATGTAAATCTACAAAAAATCTACATTAAACCATTAAAATTTTTGTAAAACCAGGATGGTTTTTAAGACTCATTTAAATGTCATCAATGGTTTTTCGCTACAATTTTTTTAATATTTATAATTTATAGTTAATAATAAAAAGCAGTTTATGATAATAAGAAAATTGTTAGCGAAATGGAAACAAAGTGTTCCAGGGAATACAATATTTAACCTAAATGGGAAAAAGGAGGATAAATTAAATCTAAATATTAACATATGCGCATACACATGCACATTAACATTGCGGTCGACCCTCCGCCCACCTGTCAACTCTTTCGCCGAAGCAAATGTACAGTTAGCGCGGTATGCCTGCGCGGGGTATAAAAGGAAATTAGATATATAAAACGCAAACACAGGCGTTAATGGGCACATAGGATTAGATACGTATATATTATGATGACACCCACAATGGCCACGCTGATTAAGCGTCAGCCTATAGCCAGGTTCGAATCCTGGATCTGGAAAGTACATATATTGTTTTTCAATTTTTGTATGAGTCAGAGAGTATGGACCTAATGCATTTAACAAGTGGCTGACATCCATTTCTCGTAAAAAATAAATTTGTTTATACAAACCTCCACTCTGTGGAGGCCCATAATGATAATATGATATTATTAGGATCGGACAAGGACGGAATATGATTATCACATTGTGATATATATGTATATTTTTATATAAAGGTAAAATGAGACCTGGATAACCGGTTTTAAGATTTCTAACTAGTATAATTATTGGTAAGAATCGATGGTATTAGATTATTCAAAATGGAGAAAGCTTCCGGAAAAGACCAAAAACTCAACAAGGAATCTAAAGTCGAGAATAAATATGAATGTTATATTTTTCTTTAATAATTAGTGGACCCAGAAACGTGTCGGCTTATAATGGCTTAGGCCTTGAGTTCAAATAATCTCGGATACGGAAAATTGACATGCTGTTTTCTCAATGTGTGTTATGACCCAGAGCATGGATTTTCAAGGTTGAGTAAGTGGTTAACATCCAATGCATTTTATTGATATTACATATAATAATATAATTTTAATAAGTGAGGCGGCCAGATACATAGCAAGAAGACAAGTTGTTGTTGTTTTTCTATTTAAAGATGGAGATTTTATTTTGCTAATTAATATTTGCGATTAATTTATTTGTGATGTTTTGATTATCCATGGCGTATAAGCCCACTGTGTACAGGCTTTGGTAGCTTGGCAGAAATAAAATGACAAATATACATATTAATTTATCAGTAGACAGGTATTTAAAATCGCCTTTCGTAAAACAAAACAAAAAAATGGCCACAGAGCGATCTCGTTATTTGATGTTAGTGTCGTTAATCAGCCTCCCACGCTGGCAATGAGATTTCATTTTATCATTACTCATTTTGTGGTTATTGTTTTATGTGTTTCGATTTTTATTTTATTGGCTTCTTAACGATGATAGAATTCAGTAGGAGTAAAGTATAATGCTTCAGGACGATTTTTTTCCAATGGGAAATCTTTTATGTATTTATATTATTTTATGATGATAAAAGTGATCTATGCACAGTCTAGTTAGTAGTTATTTTATTTTAAAGGAGTGCTGAAAACTAACGTCGTTCAATCATATACAATAACAATAAATTACTATTTTTTACCAGAAGTATTGCAAATATTTCACTAAACTTCTTAACATTTTTAAAGTATATTTTTATTATATCTAATATATTAATGTTTGGAAACAATTGTATTAATTGTATATCGGCCTTTACTTATATAACAAGACAAAATACGTTCAGTAAGAATTAATTAATAAACATTATATTTAGATAATTTAATATAAACTTGTATTAGTGGATTTTTTTCCAGACAGATAAATTTGTAAGAAAGTATCCAGCTCTATAGTTAATATTATGTCGTCGACCATCTAAAGTCCCTTAATATACTTATCAAAAAAATATAAAATTTTATTTTTGTATCTACATGTTCATTTTATTTTATAATCAGTAATTTATTATTCAATAAATTATTTTTTTATTCAGTGATTTCCGTGAAATTCACAAGATTTGAAAATGTTGTATAATTATTGGAAAGAATCGATGGTATTAGATTATTCAAAATGGAGAAAGCTTCCGGAAAAGACCAAAAACTCAACAAGGAATCTAAAGTCGAGAATAAATATGAATGTTATATTTTTCTTTAATAATTAGTGGACCCGGAAACGTGTCGGCTTATAATGGCTTAGGCCTTGAGTTCAAATAATCTCGGATATGGAAAATTGACATGCTGTGTTCTCAATGTGTGTTATGACCCATAGCATGGATTTTCAAGGTTGAGTAAGTGGTTAACATCCATTGCATTTTATTGATATTACATATAAAATTTTATTTTTGTATCTACATGTTCATTTTATTTTATAATCAGTAATTTATTATTCAATAAATTATTTTTTTATTCAGTGATTTCCATGAGATTCACAAGATTTGAAAATGTTACATTCTTTAATGAACAAACATAATTTAAAATCATAAAATCCAATCTCCAATTTTAGCGAAATTCGAAAATAGCTGAATGACTACTAGATAATTTTGTCGCAATTAAGGGGCGTACTGGTGGTTAACTTCATAAAACATCCGAAAAGATCCGTGTACGGAAACATATTTTTATGTAACGTACGTTTCTATTGTAAGTAAATATGTATAAAAAAAATAAAAATGGTTGAATTATGAATTTATTCTTACATTTTACAGGACAAGGCAATTTGCAAATTTTGAGGAAGATTGTTGCTATATAATTTAATATGTTAATATCAGAGAATAATAGGCAAAAACAGTTTACACAATGAGAGCAATAATAACGGAATTCGGATCATAGACTTTGCTATATCCAAAACATGGTTATAAGCTCGACCCAGTTCCCTAGAAAAGACATATACAAGTGGACATGGACCTCTCCTGATGGCAAACACCATAATCAAATCGATCATGTACTGATCGACAAAAGAAGTGCCTCTAGTGTAACAAAGGTCCGAAGCTATAGAGGCGCCAATTGCGAGTCTGACCATTATCTACTGTGCATGTCTTATAGATGCCATATAACATGTAAAAAAACAGAAAAGTACCAACGAGCACAACAAATAAATATCGACAGCCTTGAAGAACCAGAAGTTATATGCCAATATCAGGACTCTCTAACCGACAATCTTCCTGAATCTGATACAGCAATCTCCACTGAAGATGCCTGGAACAACATCAAAAATGCTATCGTACTCTCAGCTGAAAAGAGTATAGGCAGTAGCCCTAGAAGAACCAGAAGTAACTGGTTTGACGAAGACTGTTCAGCAGCCATACAGAAAAGAAATGAAGATAGACGAATATATTTAGAGAGACCAACGAGAGAGAAAAGAGCTAAGTACGAGCAGTCGCAAAGAGAGGCCAACAAGACTATAACAACAAAGAAGCGAGCATACCTCAACGCAACAGTGCTTAAAATGGAAAACGACTTTAGGAATAACAGATCGAGAGACGCATACAAAGGGGTCAACTTTTTCAAAAAATGATTTATACCCACCACCAGCCTATGCCGGATGAAAACGGAAGAGATTGTAGGTGATGAAGAAGGAATTAAACGAAGATGGATGGAATTCTTCAAGGAACTCCTGAACCCTAACTTACAAGATGAAAATACCCCACCGGATTTGCGACTACAGCACCAGTGCGACGAACCATGCATCTCTCCACTCACGCTTAGTGAAACCGAAAGAGCTATTATGACACTAAAGAATCATAAAGCACCAGGAGCCGATAACATCCCTGCAGAACTTCTAAAGTATGGTGGACAGCGATTAATAGCAGCAGTGCATGAGTTAATGCTTAAAATCTGGGAGTCCGAAAGCATTCCAGCGGATTGGCAGATCAGCGTTATCTGTCCAATATATAAAAAAGGAGACAGACTGCGATGTGAAAATGTCAGAGGGATATCACTCCTGAGTACAAGTTATAAGGTATTCACAATGATCTTGAAGACAAAACTGGAAGGTTACGCGGAAAACATAGTAAGTGAATACCAAGCTGGCTTCAGGGCAGAAAGGTCTACAACGGATCAGCTCTTCACAGTTCGCCAAATACTGGAAAAATGCTGGGAATTCGATGTGGACATTTATCAGCTCTTTATTGATTTTAAGCAGGCATATGACAGCATCGACCGGAAAAAACTATTCACTGTCCTTCTGGACTTTGAAATCCCACCAAAACTAGTCAGGCTTGTTAGAATCACACTGCAGAATACACTCTCCCAGCTGAAGGTGAATGGCCAACTGACGGAGGGCTTTGAAGTATCTCGGGGTCTTAAGCAAGGAGATGGATTGGTTCCCATGCTGTTCAACTTAGCCCTCTAATCCGCTATCAGAAAGTCTCAAGTGAACAGGAGCGGCACTATATTAAGCAGACCGAGCCAACTGGTTGGCTACGCAGACGACCTCAACATGATGGGCAGATCCATACAGATTATGAAGAAAGAATTTGAGCACCTCTAAAGGGCCGCACTAGAGATTGGCTTAAGAGTAAATGAAAACAAAACTAAAGTCATGGTTCAAAGCCGACAAAATCAGAGTAGGCTGGGCCAAAGTTCCAGTTTCGGAAACCATTAATTTGAGGTTGTCAACCGGTTTACATACCTAGGTTCCAATATTACCAAATAGATCGAGAAACTGGAAGAAATAAAAGCCCGAATAACTGCTGCAAATAAATCGTACTTCTTATTGCTGCCCATATTCAAATCCAGAAATGTCCACAGAAAAGCTAAGACGAGGCTCTATAAAACCGCCATACGCACAGTCGTTGCATACGGGTGCGAGTTATGGACGCTAAAAGTGAAAGCAGCTGAAATGGTGGATTGCTTTGAGAGAAAGATCCTTGGGCGGATATACGGACCCATGAATGATGGTGGGGAGTGGAAAATTAGGTACAACACGGAACTATACCGCTTATACCAAGATTCAAAACTCTCCAACTTCATAAAACTCTAGAGGCTAAACTGGGCAGGCCATGTCCAGCGCATGCCTGAGTCACGGATACCGAAGAAGATCGTCGAAGGGAACCCAGGGGGGGAAAGGCCAGTGGGAAAGCCACGTACACGATGGGGTAATAATGTTACAAAAGATGCCAACCAGCTGCTAAAAATCAGGAACTGGAAAAGACGTGCGGAGGACCGTTCCGGCTGGAAGACAGCGGTGGAGGAGGCCAGGGCTCGACTTGAGCTCTAGCGCCATCGAAGAAGAAAAATTTAATATGTTAATGGTGTGGATAATTTTCTAGGTAAGTAAATAATCATTAAAATACTGATGATATAAGCCTTCCACAAGGTATACGATGATTTTTAAAAACTAAATAGCGGATACCATATTTAAAACATTATTAATAACCATATTATTGCTTTTTCGTACGAGGTCGTTGTTAGTAATTTTAAACAATCACAAACACACAGGCTTTGAGAAAATCACATACATAAATTGTGTCCTTACCGGGATTGAACCCAGAGCTCCCGGATGGAAGGCCAGCGCATTACCCACTGCATCACGAGAGCCGTCGAATATCATAAATTAAAAATAAATCTAAAAATAATAAAAATAACATAGCATGGTATATAGTCGCATGTTGGACATAAAGCATAGATATAGAAAACAAATAAATGGATAAGAGAACAAACAAAAGTGATGCACCTACATATTATATCATGCGTAAAAGTTGAAATGAGAGGATAGATCATCGTTGACCAATTAATTACATCATTGAGTGATGCCCAAGAAATACAGAGAGCTTGTTGAATCGAAGAGATAATACAAATAGGCGTGTCAGTATGTTCATGCAATTTGGCAAGGTGAGTTTAATAACTAATACTAGTGGAGACAACAAAGATATACCTTCATCCAGCAGTGCATCAAGAGTGACTGAAATGATGTGATCAACAAAATAGTTGAAATGATTTATAAAGATGAGTATTTAACGTGTTTTTTGAAATATTTCGTAATCCACCTCATCCATGCCAGGGGTTGATTTGGATTGGTTGAGTTTAGAGTAGCGATACTCAACCTGCGGCCCTTTAAGCTTTTATGTGAGGCCCGAAACACATTTATTATCAGGAATTTCGTATATCTTGAGATTCGTTTAGACTTTGACGCACAGATAGTGACACCCGAAGAGGATTGTCATTATGGTCCACATCAGATCTGGTATAAAAGTGTTGCTATTACACACGATTAATTTAAAATACACGCATAATTTTTAAGATCTCAAAACTGTTTTGTAAAAAAGGGGGGATTTCATGAATTTTTTCGTCACATCAGTAGTGATGCGGCCCGCGTTACTTTACAAACTGGCTCGATGAAAAAAAAGGTTGAGTATCATTGGTTTAGAGCTATATTGAACTGAATTCAAAACTGCAATAAAGAAAAACATTTTCACCGAAAATCACCAATATCTTATGTATCAGGTTAGGTATCTATACAAAATAAATGTCAATGAGGAAGCGACAATGAAGATATAAATCACGTTGTTTGACAATGTCCGCTTTATGATGGTCGAAGACGAATGCTCCTTGAAAAAAGATGTCAAAATTATCAATTACCACTTAGTCTTGATGTGATGATCTATGTTTATGGCTCAGCCAAACATCAATGCATTTTAGTGTCTGAAAGTATAAATTATAATAACACATAGTTATAATAGTATGTATCTACTAACCCATTACGAATAATATGTATTTTTAACATAATTTATCTCGTATAAATTTAATGTAACAGCAGTACCTATAATTAATGTACGGCTAAATAAAACTCAGCTCAGACTTCGTAGCTTAATAATATTTTTTTATAAAGATGAGTTAAAATGTTATACGTTTTATGTCAGACATTTTTTTAATTAAAATGAATACTTACAATCCATTAAGACCCAGTTATTAGCTTTATATGGAGAGATCACAATTTATTGCAATTAAACATGAACATTTATTTATATCGTGATGTATTCGATTAAACAAATTATAACCAATTTAACATAAAGATCAGTGGATGTAAAAAATAAATAATACGTGAACATTCCGGGAAACAGATAACACGATTAATTAGTGGACTCACCCACGTTCCCGGGCAATCGCATCGACATTTAAATGTTAATAAGCGGCTCTTTACGTCGATTTATTTGAGACTTGTCATATTACATAGCCCGCTCGTAAAAATAATATTGAAATAGCATATTATCACTAGTATGTTTTTTTTGTATTGTTTATAATTCTTCGATGACTTAATTCTAAGATACAGTTTTTAATTTATTTCACAATTACTTTTATTTTATATTTTATAGACTAATCAAATTAAAATACTTTTGTTTATTATACCGAACAAATTGATTTAGGATTATCAGCCGAAAAAATGCAGACAGGGCAGCACCGCGATTTCCTAACTATCGACTCGTGTGGCACCAGACAACATGACGTCATTGTGACGTCAGCCAATACACGCTCGAGGCATGCCGCTCAGCGGGCATATATATTATTACGATGAAACACCTATATGTGTATGGTGACAATAAGTAGCGCCACTGTCTGAGTAGCGTTATTTTCTCGAGTGCTATTATCACTCCGGTAGTACGTCACAATGATGTCATATGACGTCATGTCGACCGGGCAGCTGGCACTCGCAAGTTCTAACATAGGGGGCCAGGCATACCTACTCAAATATTTTAATTGTATATTGTACGTACTGTAAACGTAAACTAGTGTCCTTATGTCAGCTTAAGGATGTACCTCAGTTGAGGCATGGTCTAAAAATGTCGTGGCTAGGCGATACGCGGAATGTGCAAATGACGCGTGCCAAACGAAATATAATTTGTCATATAAATCCAACATGCGTCCATTTAATGTTCTGTTTATTATTCTATTAGTAACAATATTAATATATTCATTGACATGTTTTCTTTTTCAAGTAAATGGGTAACGTTTTTAGTAATCTTTACACGATTTAAGAATTCATACCCCCCCCCCCCGTCACCATCACGAAACAAATTTACGTGTTCACAGCTCGACTTTCGCTCTCCGATTGCCAGCGAGGCCAAAATTTCGTCGCACCTATAATTGAAAATTATTTGCCGTTTCACTGGAGTAATATTGATCAGGTCAGATTGGTCAGACGATTGTTGTCAATCGTACTATTTATATTTTGATTTCGTGAGAAATGTGAATTACTATAAATTTACGGTAAATATGCAAAAACTACTATAATTTTGAAAGATGTAAAGTAAAAAATGATTCTAAACTGTAATTTTTATGCCTTTGTATCAGCATAAAAAGATGGCAATATTTCTTCAAATAAGAAGTATTGTGACCAGGTGGTTAACATATATTTACGAATTTTGTCCCGAAAAGGCGGGAATTTTGAAATAAATAAAATTAAACTTGGTCTGTTTAGAACCTATACTTTATGTGAAGCAACTATTTTGTTAGACCGTAATAATGCGTCATAATTTCACAATGGTAACATTACCTACTTATTAAATGAATAATTTATTAAATTTACAATTCATACGGTCTGTATTCAGTGAAGACCAAATAATGCTGCTTGTTCAACGCGTGCGTATTACCTGTGCTCATGTATGTATATGAAACATCTTACCAGGAACCCAAAACCTCGACCTTTTAACTTTAAGAATGAACGTCAAAATTTTTGGATACACTGGTACGACCGTGTTATATACATTTGAGTTCATGAGCTGATACGTCAGTTCATGGTAGATGAATTTCACGTGGCTTGGACATGAGTTTAGTGATGCCGCCAGAAAGTGCAACACTCCGTACTCTTGTGGCACAGTTTCAAGCATTACATCTCCTGCAACTCCCTCACCTTGCACAACTCTACGTTTTGCAGGTCTTAGATGATGGAAGGCGTGAAACGGGATGTGGAATGAGGAATGTAGATAGACCATGATGTGCTTCTCCACGCTTCAATTCTAGAGCGTAAAAGAGTGTAGGCAGTAAGTGAGTTACAGTACTACAAACTGTAAATAGGGCGAAATGGAGAAAATGAAGATTTTGTTAGTGTTTTTTTTTTTGGAAATTGGAAATCATCAAAGCGATCTCGGAACAATGAAATTGTGCTGTTACGATCTTTAAGTTCTTTCGCCATGATATTCATTTTTCCTCAGATCTGTTAGAGATCTCCATATATTACATTATGAAAGTGGATTTTTCACCACGTAGCATGTGTCCAACATACTAGTTTTCTGCGCTATATACAGTGCAATAGCCTTTTTGAAAATAAAATAGTACAGTGGGTAGTTAATAATATTACCCCACCATATTTTCAATACGGATACGGTAGCTCTCTGTGATTGAAGAAATCGCGAAGAGACGCTTCACGTGGTTGGGACATGATTTTCGGATACCGCTTGGCTAGAGAGTGCAACATTCCGTATCCTTGAGATACAATTTCAAGGGTTTCGTTGTCCTGGCCGACCCTCTTCCATCCTGCAGCAGTGTTAAAAGCGATATACTTTTACTACTAGCTATACTTTTTAGTACTTTTATTTATATGTACTTAATATTTTTTGAATTATAATACCGACATTTTTTTTCTTTCATGTGCTACAAACATTCACTGCAATTATTGGATGAATAAAATCTGGTACTTTTACTGCATTCTTGATTATTCATTTTATATTACTTTTACTAACATATTCTATTAGATGATAATTGTGGAATTAAATTAACATTTTATTGATTGAATTGGAGAAAAGGAAGAGTTGTGGGAGTAATCATTCTAATTTTATTGTTTTCTATCAATTATTTACTTCTAATAAATGTTAACTGCAAATTAAAGCTATTCTATTAGAAAATTGTAACAAATTAAATACATACATATTTAAATATTGTAATGTCTAATTTAATCGATCAAACGTAATATAATTCGCTTCAGTGAAAACATAATTTAGGATTAACTTCATCAGGAGTGAAGATAAGAAAACGGACAATGCACATTTAATCATTTAAAAAATGTCCTACAGACATCTCTAAGAGAGTTTTTACTTGAGCTGTATCTTTTTAAAGATACTATGGTGCAACTATTTATTTAGAGGAAACCTCGAAACAAACGAGAATATTGATTAATAACAATGATTTTTAGATTTTAATATAAATTAGATGAATTACCATGTGATTTTATTATAGTAAAGAAATAATTTGCTTAATTTTGAATCTTCCATTAAAGCCAATCGACTTATATTATGTAAGCTGGCTGTACTGTATAGTATATAGGTACCTACTAGAAATT